>NC_044364.1:0-2660000 GCF_007364275.1 Archocentrus centrarchus
CTTCCTAACCCTAACCCCAACCCCAGCCCCAACCCCTAATCCTAACCCCTAACCCCCTATCCTAATTCCTAACCCTAACCCTAACCCTGAACCCCAGCCTGGAACAACTTAAAAACAAATTGGACGGGAACAAAAAGGAAAAGAGGTGGGAAATTAGGAACAAACAAAAGAGGGGAAAGAAAGAAACACAAGGACATGTAGGGGAGCCCAAGGGCAGACACAAGGGGGTGCCAAAAAACCAAAGTAAGGCCGAACAACAGAAACAAAGAACAAAGGTCAAAACGTAAAACCAAACGGAGACCGAACAAACGGAAGAAATAAAGGCCAGTATAAAAGGACAGAAAGAAACACAAAGGAGCGTAGGGGAGCCAAAGTAGGCAGACAGAGGGGGTGCCAAAAAAGGAAAAAAGGAAAAAACAGAGAAGGAGGAGAAAGAAAAGAGGGAAATTAAAAGCAAAGAAAACTCTTGAGCCGAGCCTGAAGAAGGCCAAAATAGGCCGAAATATCGCGATGGCTCAAGTTATGCATGCAAACCCATGATGGGTAATTTTTTGACACAGGGTGGGGTGTGGTTTCCCGACCCCGAATGGCCCGTGCATTGTGTGGGGTTTACCCCACACCACTTACCTACTACCTAACCAGCCAGTGCCTCGGACTACGGAGCCCCCCCACCCACTACAAAAAACCTAACCCTAACCCCTTCCCTTCCTAACCCTAACCCCAACCCCAGCCCCAACCCCTAATCCTAACCCCTAACCCCCTATCCTAATTCCTAACCCTAACCCTAACCCTGAACCCCAGCCTGGAACAACTTAAAAACAAATTGGACGGGAACAAAAAGGAAAAGAGGTGGGAAATTAGGAACAAACAAAAGAGGGGAAAGAAAGAAACACAAGGACATGTAGGGGAGCCCAAGGGCAGACACAAGGGGGTGCCAAAAAACCAAAGTAAGGCCGAACAACAGAAACAAAGAACAAAGGTCAAAACGTAAAAACAAACGGAGACCGAACAAAAGGAAGAAATAAAGGCCAGTATAAAAGGACAGAAAGAAACACAAAGGAGCGTAGGGGAGCCAAAGTAGGCAGACAGAGGGGGTGCCAAAAAAGGAAAAAAGGAAAAAACAGAGAAGGAGGAGAAAGAAAAGAGGGAAATTAAAAGCAAAGAAAACTCTTGAGCCGAGCCTGAAGAAGGCCAAAATAGGCCGAAATATCGCGATGGCTCAAGACATGCATGCAAACCCATGATGGGTAATTTTTTGACACAGGGTGGGGTGTGGTTTCCCGACCCCGAATGGCCCGTGCATTGTGTGGGGTTTACCCCACACCACTTACCTACTACCTAACCAGCCAGTGCCTCGGACTACGGAGCCCCCCCACCCACTACAAAAAACCTAACCCTAACCCCTTCCCTTCCTAACCCTAACCCCAACCCCAGCCCCAACCCCTAATCCTAACCCCTAACCCCCTATCCTAATTCCTAACCCTACCTAACCCTGAACCCCAGCCTGGAACAACTTAAAAACAAATTGGACGGGAACAAAAAGGAAAAGAGGTGGGAAATTAGGAACAAACAAAAGAGGGGAAAGAAAGAAACACAAGGACATGTAGGGGAGCCCAAGGGCAGACACAAGGGGGTGCCAAAAAACCAAAGTAAGGCCGAACAACAGAAACAAAGAACAAAGGTCAAAACGTAAAAACAAACGGAGACCGAACAAAAGGAAGAAATAAAGGCCAGTATAAAAGGACAGAAAGAAACACAAAGGAGCGTAGGGGAGCCAAAGTAGGCAGACAGAGGGGGTGCCAAAAAAGGAAAAAAGGAAAAAACAGAGAAGGAGGAGAAAGAAAAGAGGGAAATTAAAAGCAAAGAAAACTCTTGAGCCGAGCCTGAAGAAGGCCAAAATAGGCCGAAATATCGCGATGGCTCAAGATATGCATGCAAACCCATGATGGGTAATTTTTTGACACAGGGTGGGGTGTGGTTTCCCGACCCCGAATGGCCCGTGCATTGTGTGGGGTTTACCCCACACCACTTACCTACTACCTAACCAGCCAGTGCCTCGGACTACGGAGCCCCCCCACCCACTACAAAAAACCTAACCCTAACCCCTTCCCTTCCTAACCCTAACCCCAACCCCAGCCCCAACCCCTAATCCTAACCCCTAACCCCCTATCCTAATTCCTAACCCTACCTAACCCTGAACCCCAGCCTGGAACAACTTAAAAACAAATTGGACGGGAACAAAAAGGAAAAGAGGTGGGAAATTAGGAACAAACAAAAGAGGGGAAAGAAAGAAACACAAGGACATGTAGGGGAGCCCAAGGGCAGACACAAGGGGGTGCCAAAAAACCAAAGTAAGGCCGAACAACAGAAACAAAGAACAAAGGTCAAAACGTAAAACCAAACGGAGACCGAACAAAAGGAAGAAATAAAGGCCAGTATAAAAGGACAGAAAGAAACACAAAGGAGCGTAGGGGAGCCAAAGTAGGCAGACAGAGGGGGTGCCAAAAAAGGAAAAAAGGAAAAAACAGAGAAGGAGGAGAAAGAAAAGAGGGAAATTAAAAGCAAAGAAAACTCTTGAGCCGAGCCTGAAGAAGGCCAAAATAGGCCGAAATATCGCGATGGCTCAAGTTATGCATGCAAACCCATGATGGGTAATTTTTTGACACAGGGTGGGGTGTGGTTTCCCGACCCCGAATGGCCCGTGCATTGTGTGGGGTTTACCCCACACCACTTACCTAATACCTAACCAGCCAGTGCCTCGGACTACGGAGCCCCCCCACCCACTACAAAAAACCTAACCCTAACCCCTTCCCTTCCTAACCCTAACCCCAACCCCAGCCCCAACCCCTAATCCTAACCCCTAACCCCCTATCCTAATTCCTAACCCTAACCCTGAACCCCAGCCTGGAACAACTTAAAAACAAATTGGACGGGAACAAAAAGGAAAAGAGGTGGGAAATTAGGAACAAACAAAAGAGGGGAAAGAAAGAAACACAAGGACATGTAGGGGAGCCCAAGGGCAGACACAAGGGGGTGCCAAAAAACCAAAGTAAGGCCGAACAACAGAAACAAAGAACAAAGGTCAAAACGTAAAACCAAACGGAGACCGAACAAAAGGAAGAAATAAAGGCCAGTATAAAAGGACAGAAAGAAACACAAAGGAGCGTAGGGGAGCCAAAGTAGGCAGACAGAGGGGGTGCCAAAAAAGGAAAAAAGGAAAAAACAGAGAAGGAGGAGAAAGAAAAGAGGGAAATTAAAAGCAAAGAAAACTCTTGAGCCGAGCCTGAAGAAGGCCAAAATAGGCCGAAATATCGCGATGGCTCAAGTTATGCATGCAAACCCATGATGGGTAATTTTTTGACACAGGGTGGGGTGTGGTTTCCCGACCCCGAATGGCCCGTGCATTGTGTGGGGTTTACCCCACACCACTTACCTAATACCTAACCAGCCAGTGCCTCGGACTACGGAGCCCCCCCACCCACTACAAAAAACCTAACCCTAACCCCTTCCCTTCCTAACCCTAACCCCAACCCCAGCCCCAACCCCTAATCCTAACCCCTAACCCCCTATCCTAATTCCTAACCCTAACCCTGAACCCCAGCCTGGAACAACTTAAAAACAAATTGGACGGGAACAAAAAGGAAAAGAGGTGGGAAATTAGGAACAAACAAAAGAGGGGAAAGAAAGAAACACAAGGACATGTAGGGGAGCCCAAGGGCAGACACAAGGGGGTGCCAAAAAACCAAAGTAAGGCCGAACAACAGAAACAAAGAACAAAGGTCAAAACGTAAAACCAAACGGAGACCGAACAAAAGGAAGAAATAAAGGCCAGTATAAAAGGACAGAAAGAAACACAAAGGAGCGTAGGGGAGCCAAAGTAGGCAGACAGAGGGGGTGCCAAAAAAGGAAAAAAGGAAAAAACAGAGAAGGAGGAGAAAGAAAAGAGGGAAATTAAAAGCAAAGAAAACTCTTGAGCCGAGCCTGAAGAAGGCCAAAATAGGCCGAAATATCGCGATGGCTCAAGACATGCATGCAAACCCATGATGGGTAATTTTTTGACACAGGGTGGGGTGTGGTTTCCCGACCCCGAATGGCCCGTGCATTGTGTGGGGTTTACCCCACACCACTTACCTACTACCTAACCAGCCAGTGCCTCGGACTACGGAGCCCCCCCACCCACTACAAAAAACCTAACCCTAACCCCTTCCCTTCCTAACCCTAACCCCAACCCCAGCCCCAACCCCTAATCCTAACCCCTAACCCCCTATCCTAATTCCTAACCCTAACCCTGAACCCCAGCCTGGAACAACTTAAAAACAAATTGGACGGGAACAAAAAGGAAAAGAGGTGGGAAATTAGGAACAAACAAAAGAGGGGAAAGAAAGAAACACAAGGACATGTAGGGGAGCCCAAGGGCAGACACAAGGGGGTGCCAAAAAACCAAAGTAAGGCCGAACAACAGAAACAAAGAACAAAGGTCAAAACGTAAAACCAAACGGAGACCGAACAAAAGGAAGAAATAAAGGCCAGTATAAAAGGACAGAAAGAAACACAAAGGAGCGTAGGGGAGCCAAAGTAGGCAGACAGAGGGGGTGCCAAAAAAGGAAAAAAGGAAAAAACAGAGAAGGAGGAGAAAGAAAAGAGGGAAATTAAAAGCAAAGAAAACTCTTGAGCCGAGCCTGAAGAAGGCCAAAATAGGCCGAAATATCGCGATGGCTCAAGACATGCATGCAAACCCATGATGGGTAATTTTTTGACACAGGGTGGGGTGTGGTTTCCCGACCCCGAATGGCCCGTGCATTGTGTGGGGTTTACCCCACACCACTTACCTACTACCTAACCAGCCAGTGCCTCGGACTACGGAGCCCCCCCACCCACTACAAAAAACCTAACCCTAACCCCTTCCCTTCCTAACCCTAACCCCAACCCCAGCCCCAACCCCTAATCCTAACCCCTAACCCCCTATCCTAATTCCTAACCCTAACCCTAACCCTGAACCCCAGCCTGGAACAACTTAAAAACAAATTGGACGGGAACAAAAAGGAAAAGAGGTGGGAAATTAGGAACAAACAAAAGAGGGGAAAGAAAGAAACACAAGGACATGTAGGGGAGCCCAAGGGCAGACACAAGGGGGTGCCAAAAAACCAAAGTAAGGCCGAACAACAGAAACAAAGAACAAAGGTCAAAACGTAAAACCAAACGGAGACCGAACAAAAGGAAGAAATAAAGGCCAGTATAAAAGGACAGAAAGAAACACAAAGGAGCGTAGGGGAGCCAAAGTAGGCAGACAGAGGGGGTGCCAAAAAAGGAAAAAAGGAAAAAACAGAGAAGGAGGAGAAAGAAAAGAGGGAAATTAAAAGCAAAGAAAACTCTTGAGCCGAGCCTGAAGAAGGCCAAAATAGGCCGAAATATCGCGATGGCTCAAGATAATGCATGCAAACCCATGATGGGTAATTTTTTGACACAGGGTGGGGTGTGGTTTCCCGACCCCGAATGGCCCGTGCATTGTGTGGGGTTTACCCCACACCACTTACCTACTACCTAACCAGCCAGTGCCTCGGACTACGGAGCCCCCCCACCCACTACAAAAAACCTAACCCTAACCCCTTCCCTTCCTAACCCTAACCCCAACCCCAGCCCCAACCCCTAATCCTAACCCCTAACCCCCTATCCTAATTCCTACCTAACCCTAACCCTGAACCCCAGCCTGGAACAACTTAAAAACAAATTGGACGGGAACAAAAAGGAAAAGAGGTGGGAAATTAGGAACAAACAAAAGAGGGGAAAGAAAGAAACACAAGGACATGTAGGGGAGCCCAAGGGCAGACACAAGGGGGTGCCAAAAAACCAAAGTAAGGCCGAACAACAGAAACAAAGAACAAAGGTCAAAACGTAAAACCAAACGGAGACCGAACAAAAGGAAGAAATAAAGGCCAGTATAAAAGGACAGAAAGAAACACAAAGGAGCGTAGGGGAGCCAAAGTAGGCAGACAGAGGGGGTGCCAAAAAAGGAAAAAAGGAAAAAACAGAGAAGGAGGAGAAAGAAAAGAGGGAAATTAAAAGCAAAGAAAACTCTTGAGCCGAGCCTGAAGAAGGCCAAAATAGGCCGAAATATCGCGATGGCTCAAGTTATGCATGCAAACCCATGATGGGTAATTTTTTGACACAGGGTGGGGTGTGGTTTCCCGACCCCGAATGGCCCGTGCATTGTGTGGGGTTTACCCCACACCACTTACCTAATACCTAACCAGCCAGTGCCTCGGACTACGGAGCCCCCCCACCCACTACAAAAAACCTAACCCTAACCCCTTCCCTTCCTAACCCTAACCCTACCCCCAGCCCCAACCCCTAATCCTAACCCCTAACCCCCTATCCTAATTCCTAACCCTAACCCTGAACCCCAGCCTGGAACAACTTAAAAACAAATTGGACGGGAACAAAAAGGAAAAGAGGTGGGAAATTAGGAACAAACAAAAGAGGGGAAAGAAAGAAACACAAGGACATGTAGGGGAGCCCAAGGGCAGACACAAGGGGGTGCCAAAAAACCAAAGTAAGGCCGAACAACAGAAACAAAGAACAAAGGTCAAAACGTAAAACCAAACGGAGACCGAACAAAAGGAAGAAATAAAGGCCAGTATAAAAGGACAGAAAGAAACACAAAGGAGCGTAGGGGAGCCCAAGTAGGCAGACAGAGGGGGTGCCAAAAAAGGAAAAAAGGAAAAAACAGAGAAGGAGGAGAAAGAAAAGAGGGAAATTAAAAGCAAAGAAAACTCTTGAGCCGAGCCTGAAGAAGGCCAAAATAGGCCGAAATATCGCGATGGCTCAAGACATGCATGCAAACCCATGATGGGTAATTTTTTGACACAGGGTGGGGTGTGGTTTCCCGACCCCGAATGGCCCGTGCATTGTGTGGGGTTTACCCCACACCACTTACCTAATACCTAACCAGCCAGTGCCTCGGACTACGGAGCCCCCCCACCCACTACAAAAAACCTAACCCTAACCCCTTCCCTTCCTAACCCTAACCCCAACCCCAGCCCCAACCCCTAATCCTAACCCCTAACCCCCTATCCTAATTCCTAACCCTAACCCTAACCCTGAACCCCAGCCTGGAACAACTTAAAAACAAATTGGACGGGAACAAAAAGGAAAAGAGGTGGGAAATTAGGAACAAACAAAAGAGGGGAAAGAAAGAAACACAAGGACATGTAGGGGAGCCCAAGGGCAGACACAAGGGGGTGCCAAAAAACCAAAGTAAGGCCGAACAACAGAAACAAAGAACAAAGGTCAAAACGTAAAACCAAACGGAGACCGAACAAAAGGAAGAAATAAAGGCCAGTATAAAAGGACAGAAAGAAACACAAAGGAGCGTAGGGGAGCCAAAGTAGGCAGACAGAGGGGGTGCCAAAAAAGGAAAAAAGGAAAAAACAGAGAAGGAGGAGAAAGAAAAGAGGGAAATTAAAAGCAAAGAAAACTCTTGAGCCGAGCCTGAAGAAGGCCAAAATAGGCCGAAATATCGCGATGGCTCAAGTTATGCATGCAAACCCATGATGGGTAATTTTTTGACACAGGGTGGGGTGTGGTTTCCCGACCCCGAATGGCCCGGGCTTTGTGTGGGGTTTACCCCACACCACTTACCTAATACCTAACCAGCCAGTGCCTCGGACTACGGAGCCCCCCCACCCACTACAAAAAACCTAACCCTAACCCCTTCCCTTCCTAACCCTAACCCCAACCCCAGCCCCAACCCCTAATCCTAACCCCTAACCCCCTATCCTAATTCCTAACCCTACCTAACCCTGAACCCCAGCCTGGAACAACTTAAAAACAAATTGGACGGGAACAAAAAGGAAAAGAGGTGGGAAATTAGGAACAAACAAAAGAGGGGAAAGAAAGAAACACAAGGACATGTAGGGGAGCCCAAGGGCAGACACAAGGGGGTGCCAAAAAACCAAAGTAAGGCCGAACAACAGAAACAAAGAACAAAGGTCAAAACGTAAAACCAAACGGAGACCGAACAAAAGGAAGAAATAAAGGCCAGTATAAAAGGACAGAAAGAAACACAAAGGAGCGTAGGGGAGCCAAAGTAGGCAGACAGAGGGGGTGCCAAAAAAGGAAAAAAGGAAAAAACAGAGAAGGAGGAGAAAGAAAAGAGGGAAATTAAAAGCAAAGAAAACTCTTGAGCCGAGCCTGAAGAAGGCCAAAATAGGCCGAAATATCGCGATGGCTCAAGTTATGCATGCAAACCCATGATGGGTAATTTTTTGACACAGGGTGGGGTGTGGTTTCCCGACCCCGAATGGCCCGTGCATTGTGTGGGGTTTACCCCACACCACTTACCTAATACCTAACCCCTAACCCTAACCCTAACCCTAACCCTAACCCCCCCCTAACCCTAACCCTAACCCTAACCCCTAACCCTAACCCTAACCCTAACCCCTAACCCCTAACCCCTAACCCTAACCCTAACCCTAACCCTAACCCCTAACCCCTAACCCTAACCCCTACCCCTAACCCTAACCCTAACCCCTAACCCTAACCCCCTAACCCTAACCCTAACCCTAACCCTAACCCCTAACCCTAACCCTAACCCTAACCCCTAACCCTAACCCTAACCCTAACCCTAACCCCCTAACCCTAACCCTAACCCCCTAACCCTAACCCTAACCCTAACCCTTAACCCTAACCCTAACCCTCCCCCTAACCCTAACCCCATCCCCTACTAACCCCTTCCTAACCCTAACCCCAACCCTTTCCCTTATCCTAACCCTAACCCCCTCCTCAACCCTAACCCTAACCCTAACCCTACCCTCTTCTAACCCTTACCCTATTCAACCTTTTCCCCTTAGTTAATATATTTACTTTGATTTAATTATTTATGTACTTAAATTAGTACTCATTTATTCAATTATTCCTAATTTATCTTCTTTTTTTAGGTTATTCTTATAATTTCTTAGTGATATAATTTTAGTTGATCTGGTAGACCCTTTCGGTTGAGTTTATTAGAGTTCAATTAAGAAGATAAAATTAAAAAAATATAAAAACAAGGAAAGGTTAAAAACCTTTGAGAAAAAGACATTAAAACTAGGAAAAGTTAATAACCTTTGAGAAAAAGACATTAAAAACAGTGAAAAAATAAATAACTTTATTACGTTAAAGACAGTTCATCATGGATCAAAAGGATAGGTTAATCATTTAAAGTCATTAAAACCAGTACATTTTCTTAAAAAAAGTAGGACTTAATTTAAAAACAATTTGGTGTATATTTTACCTACCTTATTTTACTTACCTCCTTTAAAAACAATTTGGTGTACATTTTACTTACCTTATTTTACTTACCTCCTTTAAAAACAAATTGGTGTGCATTTTACTTACCTTATTTTACTTACCTCCTTTAAAAACAATTTGGTGTACATTTTACTTACCTTATTTTACTTACCTCCTTTAAAAATATTTTGGGTTACATTTACTTACCTGGGTTTACACTTATGTACCTTATTTTACTTACCTCCTTTAAACCACACCCCCAGAGGAGGAGGTTATAAATAGTGGGTAGGCAGAGAGCCTGTCATTCTGTGCCTGACAGCTGAAGGGAAAGGATCTGCACAGCTGTATCCAGAGCCATATATTACGCCTCCAGCCTGATGAAGGCTGCTTTTGCAGCCGAAACGTCGCGATTGGAGGCTAAATAAATTAAGAGCTCATTTTTCAGTTTTCACAACACCTTTTATTTCATATTTTATTTCATAAGGGGTTTGTTTTGATTTAAAAAAATTTTTTTTGGAGAACACAAGACAACCTTTAAAGCTGATTTAGCCATCTATACAGCAATTTTGCTGCTCCCTTGGTTGTTTGTTTTCAGTTTTCAGATTTTATTTCATTGGGTTTTTTTTGGGTTTTTATAAAAAAGAGAGGACACTTTTAAAAGCGGATTTCGCTATTTATACGGCACTTTTGCTGCTCCCTTGGTTGTTTGTTTTTTTTGCGGGTTTCAGATTTTATTTTCTAACAAGCTGATTTGATTTAAAAAAAATTTTTTTTGGAGAACACAAGACAACCTTTAAAGCTGATTTAGCCATCTATACAGCAATTTTGCTGCTCCCTTGGTTGTTTGTTTTCAGTTTTCAGATTTTATTTCATTGGGTTTTTTTTGGGTTTTTATAAAAAAGAGAGGACACTTTTAAAAGCGGATTTCGCTATTTATACGGCACTTTTGCTGCTCCCTTGGTTGTTTGTTTTTTTTGCGGGTTTCAGATTTTATTTTCTAACAAGCTGATTTAGCTTATTACACAGCAACTGCTGCTTCCTGGGTTGTGTTTTTTTAAAAAAAAGTTTTTTGGCGTGCTTTATATTGGACAATGTCCAGTTGGACGGTGGTCCGCCGCGGTCGCCGTCGTGATGACCGGGGGGACCACATGCGAGGGCCAAGGGGCCTATTCCAAGGGGGGAGGGGGAGACAGGAGGGGAGGATGGCCCGTGCATTCCCCGGTCCCCAAAGATGGGGGAGTCGGGGTCCCAACCTTGTTCCTAACCCTAACCCTAACCTTTCCCTTCCCTCTTTCCTAAACCTAACCTCTCCTCCCCTTCTCCATTCCAACCCTAACCTCCCTCCCCCTCTCCTTCCCTAACCCTAACCTTTCCCCTCCCTCTTTCCTAAACCTAACCTCTCCTCCCCTTCTCCCTTCTTCCCTCCCCCTCTTCTTCCCTAACCCTAACCTTTCCCTCCCCTCTTTCCTAAACCTAACCTCTCCTCCCCTTCTCTACATTCTTACCCTAAACCCCCCCCCCCCCCAACCCTCCAACCCTCTCCTCTAACCCTAATCTTTGACCCCTGGAGAAATTACCCGAGTTCCGACCCCCTTTTTTAACCCTGACCAGGGATCCACATGTCGGGGATAGGTGAGCGGTGGAGACCAGGAGTGGGATGGACTGTGCCTTAAGTTCTGCCGCCTACGGCGGCAGAGCTTACAATTTTGTTGACTCTAAGCCCCCCTAAACCCTAACCCTAACCCTAACCCCTAACCCTAACCCTAACCCTATTTCATAAGGGGTTTGTTTTGATTAAAAAAATTTTTTTTGGAGAACAGAAGACAACCCTTAAAGCTGGTTTAGCCATCTATACAGCAATTTTGCTGCTCCCTTGGTTGTTTGTTTGTTTTCAGTTTTCAGATTTTATTTCATTGTTTTTTTGGGGTTTTTTTAAAAAAAAGAGGACACTTCTAAAAGCGGATTTCGCTATTTATACAGCAATTTTGCTGCTCCCTTGGTTGTTTGTTTTTTTGTAGTTTTCAGATTTTATTTTATAACAAGCTGATTTAGCTAATTACACAGCAACTGCTGCTTCCTTGGTTGTGGGTTTTTTTTAAAAAAAGTTTTTTTGGGGTGCTTTATATTGGACAATGTCCAGTTGGACGGTGGTCCGCCGCGGTCGCCGTCGTGATGACCGGGGGGACCACATGCGAGGGCCAAGGGGCCTATTCCAAGGGGGGAGGGGGAGACAGGAGGGGAGGATGGCCCGTGCATTCCCCGGTCCCCAAAGATGGGGGAGTCGGGGTCCCAACCTTGTTCCTAACCCTAACCCTAACCCCTAACCCTAACCCTAACCCTCTAACCCTAACCCTAACCCTCTTTTAAAAAAAACCAAAAAAGGAACGAATAAAGACAAAGAAAGGAGCACAGAAACAGAGGAAAGAAAGGGAAAATGGGGGACAATTTTTGAGGGGGTCACAAGGTGAAGGGACAGACCTGCCGGTTAGATAACCCTAACCCTAACCACTCTCTCCCTGGGCCCTAGCCCTAACCCTAACCCTAACCCCCCCTAACCCTAACAAAAACCCATTTTCGGTCATGTTCTGGAACCATGTCATGTTGGGTGTCTAACAGCTCGGCACGACGCCCCGAGCACGCAGAAGCAACTCCCGTCTCAGATTGGACACTCCTACCCGGATGGGTACCAAGTGTGAGAAATGAATGGGAGTCTATGGCAGCTATAGGAAGGGCAGGGCCTAGGACTACCAAACGTGGTGTGCGTGTAGGATGTCTAAAACACACCCTCTGTGCAAAGTATGGTCACCCTGGCACTTATACTTTTTGAGTTATTTCAAGTGCCCAAAAATTTCAAATGAATGGGGGTCAATGGCAGCTACATAAAGAAAACATACCACACCCACCAAACTTGGTGGACATGTAGAGCCCCTCAGACAGACTCTCTGTGCCAAATTTGGTCCGCCTAACACTTATAGTTTTCGAGTTATTCAAAGTGCCCATTTGCCAAAAATGGTTTTCATCCCATATCATTACATAAATGGATCCACCTGTAACTTGGGGTGGGAGCATACAGTACGGGGTCTGATAAGAAATGACATGCGCCGGCCTGTGCACCACATGTGGCCCTCCACTCCAAACCAACCTCAGGCAAATGGACCAAGTTGGGGAGGGTCACGTCTCATTTACAACAAAACCTAACCCCTAACCCTAACCCCCCTAACCTTTAACCCTAACCCTCTAAGTTAGGGACAGAGGTTTGCTCCAGCATACGCCAATATTTATATGAGCGAGTGGGAGAGAGAGGCATTGGCAAAGTGCCCCTTGGCACCCCTCTTTTACTTTAGATTCTTGGATGACATCATTGGGGCCTGGGCACACGGGGAAGAAAAATTTAGAGAGTGTGTGTAGATTTTAAATTCACATCATCCCTCCATAAATTTGAAATCTGAAATAGGTAGATCTGAAATAAATTTCTTGGACACTACAGTTATGTTAAAGCAGGAACAAGGGTATAAAGTTTTACAAACAAAAGTATAGTTTAAACCAACGGATACACATGCTCTATTACATAGATTGAGTTACCACCCGACTCATACTTTCTGGGGCATTGTTAAATCCCAAATTATAAGATTTCATAGAATCTGTAGTGCCCAGACTGATCTCCAGGAGGCAATCGCGGTGTTGCAACTTTGTTTGGTTGGCCTTTGAAGGACAGTAAGGCAATATTCCCATATAATACCGACTATAGTCAACTGAGGATTTCATGTTATATTTGATTTATTTACATGAGTGAACAGTTACTAGTTAAAGGATTTGTTAATGTATGTTCCTAATTTAACGCTGCAGTTTGAACTTAGTTTGAGCGGAAGTTATAACTACATTTCCCAAGATGCATTTCATGTCCCAGAATGCACTGTGTTTGTTGTTGTTGAGTGATGGAGATGTACCGATGTGACCGTTGGGTTTCTGCTGAGTAAAGGTGATCATTTTGTACACGGATCTACTCCATTTTTTTTGCTGGCTAGACAGATTGGATACAACATTTTTTGGTGCCGAAACCCGGGATATCTAGTCAGCAAGGATAAGGAAAATGGAACTGGATCGATTGATAAGGAAACGCCGAGCGATCCGTGGAGCCACAACGAGGCTACTGCAAACTATGGACACGGAGCTAAATTGGGACCCCGCTGATGTTGGACGCTTACGTGAGTTACTGGCGAACCTGTCCACTAAAGAGGAAACATTACGGGAGTTAGACCAAGGAATTGAGGACGCGATAGCGACGGACGATTTGGAAGCAGAAATCGCGAGCACCGAGGATTATAAGGAAAGAGTCATCACGCTGAGGACACGTGCACAGCGAGCGGCGCAAGCTGGTGAGGGCGTAAGTAGCCCAAGGAGGGGCGCGCTGCAGCGACCCCCACTCACACAGAACTCAGTTAAATTACCCAAACTGACAATACCGAGGTTTAATGGGGATGTGAGTTTATGGAGAGACTTTTGGAACCAGTTTGAGACAGCTATTCATAATAATGACGCTTTAAGCAAAACTGAAAAGTTTAGCTACTTGAAATCATACCTCACAGATGTCGCAGCTAAGACAGTAGCAGGGCTGATGTTAACAGACAGCAACTATGATCATGCACTGCAAATCCTGCGTGACAGATATGGAAGAAAGGACATTGTAGTGAATGCACACATGACCAAACTCCTGAATCTTGCCCCAGTGAAGAAGGCGTCAGATGTGGTTGCATTAAGACAGCTCTATGATGAATGTGAGATCCAAATACGAAGTCTGGAGTCACTGGGAGTTGTGTCAGAGACTTATGGCAGTTTGCTTTGCCCCATCCTGCTGCAGTTGATACCAGAGGAGATCACACTTCAGTACAGCAGGCAACGAGGTATGAGCGATGAATGGAAGGTCTCAGAGGTAATGGAATTCCTTCAGAACGAGATCATCAGCAGAGAAAGAACCATGCAACTGACCAGAGGGAATAAAGAAAGGGATAACCAGAGCCTCCTAAGGCCATTCAAAAGGCCTGACACAAATTATGAGCTGAAGGAGAAAAAACAGAGACTGTCATCAGCAGCTGCTTTGCACACTGCTAGCCAAAGAACACCGAGCTGTGTATTTTGTGACAGTGCAGAGCACAAACCTGAACATTGCCCCGCGCACAATATAACAGAGCGGCGTGATATCCTCAAAAGGACAGGGAGATGCTATGTATGCCTGAGACCGAAGCACATAGCAAAAAACTGCAGGATGAAGGACATGTTCTGTGAACAATGTGGAAAAAGACATCACAGTGCTGTATGTGAAAAAAATGGAGAGCCTGCACCTGTCACCCGCGATCAAGTGGAGAATGTTGTCTCCTCCTTCGCTACTCATTCCCCAAAGGTGAGACCAAGGGGTCAGAGTACAGTGTTGTTACAGACTGTCAAAGCATATGCAGAGGGACCGGGAGGACGGACAGTAGTGCGCTGCCTACTAGATGGTGGAAGTCAGAGGAGCTTTGTGGGTGAAACGGTGTCAAGGACACTGAAGCTAGCAGTAATAAGGCAAGAAATGTTCTCTCTTCATACATTTGGCTCTCCTACTCCTGTAGCAGCTAAACGCAACACTGTGAAGCTGGTTCTGGAAAATATGCAGGACAGTGGACAGAAAATAGAAATTGAAGCGATAGAAACTCCACAAATCTGTACTGCAGTTATGAAGGTTCCAGGTGAGCCGATTCAGCGAGAACTGGAAAGAAGAGGTCTGCAGTTTGCAGATGCGCCAGCAGATGGTGCTAATGACTCCGAATTGTCAGTGCTAATCGGAGCAGACTTTTACTGGAGCACGGTATCAGGCCGTGTAGAGAGGCTCACAGACAAACTTGTTGCCCTTGAGAGCGTGTTTGGATGGTCTGTGCAGGGTCCAGTGACAATGTCAAGTGTCACTGAAGCAGCATGTATGCATGTACGCATTGAGGAAGAGGCACTGATTTCGAGCCAGCTTAAGGCCCTTTGGGAGGTAGATTCTCTTGGAATAATAAAACATGAACCAAGTGATCCAGATGAAGACAATGCACTCCAGATGTTTGGAAAAACAACTCAATTCAAGGATGGGCGATATGAAGTGGAACTGCCATGGCGGCACGAGAACCCAGAACTTCCAGACAACTACCAAATTGCCAAGAAAAGATTTGAAGGACTGAAACGCAAGTTGCGGGCAGATGTAATCTTCTACAAGAGATACAGCGAGGTGATAGAGGATTACCTGCAACAGGGCATAGTTGAAGAAGTTACTGATGATGAGTGTTTATCACCCACAGTTAAATATTACTTGCCTCATCATGCAGTGCTCCGCGAAGACAAGATGACAACTAAGCTGAGAGTGGTGTTTGATGCCTCATCACATGAAGACGGCTGTCCGTCCCTGAACAATTGCCTGCTAACAGGTCCAAACCTGAACCCAGAACTGCTTGGCATATTGGTCAGATTCAGACTGCATAAAATTGCATTCATGGCGGACATCAAGAAGGCATTCTTGCAAATTTCTCTTGCTCAGAAAGACAGAGACGCAGTGAGATTTCTGTGGCTCACTGCTTCACCAAGAGAAGAGGCTGACGAAAGGCTGCGCGTGTTGAGAATGACCAGAGTGGTGTTTGGGGTGTCCTCAAGCCCATTCCTGTTGGCAGCTGTGGTGAGAAGGCACCTTCAGCAATACAAAGAACACCCTCACCCTGTACAGCTAATCACAGAGTCACTGTATGTGGATGACTTTGTGGCCAGCGTCCGTGACATAGAAGAGGCTTTGTCTGTGACAACTGAAGCCAAGAAAATCATGGCTGCTGCTGGAATGGACCTGTGCAAGTGGATGACAAACTCTCCAGCACTTAAGGAGAGGTGGAGGAAGACAGTCATAGGGCCCATTGAAGAGCCAGATGCCCACGGAACAGTGCTGAAGGTATTGGGCTTAGTGTGGAGAACACAGACAGATGACTTTGTCTTTGACCTAAGACCTCTGTTGGAGAAGCTGACAATAAGCGGCACAAAGAGAAATGTTTTGCAACACGCTGCTAGTATCTTTGACCCTCTGGGTTTCCTAACACCATTTACCATTAGGGTTAAATGCCTGCTGCAAGAAATGTGGGAGAGAGGGCTGAGCTGGGACGAGAAGCTGCCACCTGATCTGAATGGACAATGGCGCAACTGGCGCTCTGAACTCCCCCTGATACACCAGATCGCTATACCACGCTGGTATGGAGAAAGGAATGAGCAGAGTGACAAAACATTAACACTTCATGTGTTTTGTGATGCCAGTGAAAGAGCATACAGTGCTGTGGCCTACCTACAGTGGGAGGGAGAGGACAGAAAGATGGCTAGTCTGGTTGCATCAAAATCCAGAGTAGCACCACTAAAGAAACTGTCCTTGCCACGTCTCGAGCTAATGGGAGCACTGATAGGAGCAAGGCTCGGAAGAAACTTGATAAATCTGCTGAAGATGGAACTCTGTCAGCTTCACCTGTGGACAGACTCCATGATTGTGCTACACTGGATTCGCAGCTCAGCACACAAGTGGAAACAGTTTGTTGCCAACAGGGTGGTAGAAATCCAGTCCCTCACTGATCCAGCTGCGTGGTCTCATTGTAAAGGTAAAGAAAATCCAGCCGATTTACCCACATGTGGCCTGTCAGTGACGAGCCTGAGTCAGAGTCAGCTATGGTGGAGGGGCCCTGCCTTTCTGACCTCCTCTGAATCTGAGGCAGACTGCGCCAATCAATCAGTAAACGATAACTCCGCTGAGGAAGAACTGGAAGTAAGCGAACAAGTCACAGTACATCTCAGCACTGAAAACAACAAGGCAGTAGAGGCGGTGTTAGATCTTCAAAGATACAGTAAACTGAAGACTGTACTTAGAGTAACAGCCTGGTTAAAGAGATTTACAGACAACACACGTTTAGCAACCAAGAGAAAGGGAGAGCTGACCGCTGAGGAGTTATTTCAAGCAGAAAAATACTGGATCAAGTTGACACAACACCAAGACTTCAGTCAAGAGCTGAATCTCATGAAGGATGGGAAGTCAACAAACAAGGATTCAAAGATCAGAGAATTAAGGCCCTTTTTTGATGAAGATGGATTGATGTGTGTTGAAGGCAGGCTACAACAGTCAGACTTAAGCTTCCGGCAACAACACCCATGGATTTTGCCTGCAAAGAACAAATATTGTGAGTTGTTAGTTCAACAGAACCATGAGACCCTGATGCATGCAGGTGTGCGAGACACACTAGTGCAACTGAGAGAAAGATACTGGATAATAAAGGGGAGACAGCTTGTGAAGAGTGTTCTATCTAGATGCACCGTGTGCAGAAGATTCAAGGCGAAACCTGTGCAGCAGGTTACTGCTCCATTGCCTCGTGATAGAATCACAGAATCTCCCCCATTTGAAGTCACAGGTGTGGATTTCGCTGGGCCACTATATGTCAAGGTCAGTGGTGCACTCAGTAAAGCGTATATTGCATTGTTCACCTGCGCTGTGACCAGAGCTGTCCATCTGGAGCTTGTATCCAGTCAATCTACAGAGCATTTCCTGTTGGCTCTGAAAAGATTCGTAGCTAGAAGAGGACTGTGCAAAGTTATTTACTCAGATAACGCAAGGACCTTTAAGCGAGTCGACCAAGACTTAAAGGATCTGTGGAAAAACCTAAAAAACCCTCAGCTTCTAGAATACTTCTCAGGGAGGGGCATAAGCTGGAAATTTATTGCAGAACGAGCCGCTTGGTGGGGTGGTTTCTGGGAAAGGCTTGTCCGGTCTGTTAAAACCTGCCTGAGAAAGGTGTTGGGGCGAGCATCCCTAAGCTTTGAAGAAATGACCACCATTCTGACAGAGGTGGAAGCCACTTTAAATTCCAGACCACTTACCTTTGTCAGCAATAATCTGGATGAGCCGCAGCCATTGACACCCGCTCACTTCCTTGTAGGGAAAAGGCTCACTTCTCTGCCATCAAAACAGCTTTCTGCTGTCAGCGGGACAGCACTGAATAGACAGGAGATGACCAGGAGATGGCGCTATCAGCAACGACTGATGACAAGTTTCTGGAGTAGCTGGCGTAAGGACTATTTATTGGACCTGAAGTCAGCCCATCACAGTAAAACCTTACAGCCTACTTTGCTTAAGGTGGGTGACGTTGTCCTCATGGGAGATGAGAATATGCCACGACAGACCTGGAAGCTAGGAAGGGTTCATGAACTGTTTCCAGGGCGTGACGGGAAGGTGAGGTCCTGTGTGGTCCGCACATCATCGGAAACCTTCCTGAGAAGACCTGTTCAACTGCTATATCCTTTAGAGACTGAGTGATGAACTATTGTTCATCGGGGGGGGGGAGGATGTTGCAACTTTGTTTGGTTGGCCTTTGAAGGACAGTAAGGCAATATTCCCATATAATACCGACTATAGTCAACTGAGGATTTCATGTTATATTTGATTTATTTACATGAGTGAACAGTTACTAGTTAAAGGATTTGTTAATGTATGTTCCTAATTTAACGCTGCAGTTTGAACTTAGTTTGAGCGGAAGTTATAACTACATTTCCCAAGATGCATTTCATGTCCCAGAATGCACTGTGTTTGTTGTTGTTGAGTGATGGAGATGTACCGATGTGACCGTTGGGTTTCTGCTGAGTAAAGGTGATCATTTTGTACACGGATCTACTCCATTTTTTTTGCTGGCTAGACAGATTGGATACAACACGCGGTGCTCTTTCGAAGCCTTAGGAGGAGGGGTTATGGGAGGTCATTCCTCCGAAAAATTTGCTGGGATACGCTCGGCCTTCTTTCTCCCACTCGTTCCTGCTCTCATTCTGAATCATTACTGTCTCAAAATCAAAATCCTTATCCACATACTTACCCGACTTTAGTTTCAGATTCACCCGGACAGGATGTCGATCCTCGTTCTTCTCCGACCTTGGAACAACAAACTGTAAATGAGACTCAGATGATCATTCCATTTGTGACTACTTTTAACCGTGATTACTTACCCTTATTGAGCATTTTCCAGTCACGTTTTGAAGGTGTACAGGGGACAACGGACTCTTTGAGAGGCCTTAAAATTATACCTGCTTTCAGAAAGAACCGCAGCCTCAAGGACCTGTTGGTGAAAGCAAAGATGGAAAAAGTGACACACTTATCTTTGAACAACTTATCCTCTCACCTTATACATAGACAGATGATCCATAATCCGTTAAGCCGTAGATCCTGGCCAATCCGGAGACGCTTCTCATTCCAGTCACAGAATTTTGTTTATGGCATCCAATGTTCAAAATGCGGTCTTTTATACATAGGAGAGACCGGGGGTAGTTTAAAGGACCGTCTCCAACAACACTTATCCGTGATTCGGGGGGGCGGACCGTGCACCCCACTGGTAGCACATTTTGGTAAATGTTGAAGTTGAAGTTTGAAGTTTATTGCCATGTGGGTGAACAAGTTCACACATTGGAAATTGCAGTTACAGAACACCATCCAAGAATACACAAAACACAACACACATGGGGGGATATGTGTCCTGGGGTCATGCAGCCGACTTGCAGCGTTACCTTTGGCAGGAGGAGAAAACAACATATCATGGGGAAGTTAGGTTAAAAAAAAAAGTCATCTGGTACAGTGCTCAAAAAGAGCACTATACCAGGGTCCAAAAAAACCACCTTAGCAAAGCATTTGCACATGTAAAGCTAGGACAGCGGCGGTAGGTGAGGTCAGGTCAGGAGGGAATGCAGACGGAGACGAGAGGTGGGGGCATTGTGGAGCCAGATGCCAGGTCCTAGCCAAATCAGTTCGCTGATAGTGATGGAATTTCATCAGCGGCCGTGGTACACCAGACCCAGCTTCACAAATCACAACGCGGAGTGGGGGGAAGAGCAGCCGCACACAGAGCCCTGGAGAGAGATATGGTTGCCAACCCAAGGCCGGCAGGGGAGCCGAATTCCTGATAACAAATGTTGTTTTGGAACAGGCTGCTTGTTTTTCCAACAGCCTTCAGTCTTACTGGGAAACCATTCAAAAATCCAATATTCCAAATTCGTTGATTGCCGTCCTCACTGTGCAGAACCGAACTATATTTCCTGATCTAACCCCTCTTGCCTGCGAGCCCGCTAATCTTGCGGCTCAGGTCCACCAGGCTTTTAGTCTGAGTTTGTACGGCTCTGCTCAGCCCTTCCACCTGGGTCGGCAGCCTCTGCAGATGTCGAACCGCCGTCCAGATTTTCTTAATTTGCCAGTAAAGCAGGTATCCACCGAGCCCAAACAGAGAAGATACCGCTACCAAAAAGCCGAATATATATGCGTCTTCCACGTCTTCCACTCCAAGGGCTGAGAAGCACACCAGTCTCCACGAGCTCCAAGAGTCGATGACGTATCCAACCGGGTCTGTTCCACTCGGACACGCAGGCTCCCCTGTCCCGGATCTCATAGTGGAAAAAATTCGATCAATGATGGAGAATGCCCAGTTTGCCAGATCCATGTTTCAATCTTGTTCTTATTCGGACAGTGTGTAAAAGACGCTCTCACAGCAAGCAGCAAGCGGAGAGATGGGGAGGGCAGGGAGAGAGAGATAGTGCGACCGTCTCCGACAAGAGCAGGAATGTACAAGGGAGGCTCTTAAGATCATGGGCCTAGAAACAAACCCGACCTGGTAGGTATTCCAGCGGAGACGAGCAGAGCTTTTTTGGATCAATAAACTGGACACACACGTACCACATGGCCTGAATGTGTACATCTGACTCAATTATAATTCTGTAGGAAATATAACGGATATATATCTATAAGACCTGTTTGGAATACTCATTCTTTTTTCTTTTCTTTGCATGAAGTACTGGTAGGTTTGATGTGTGTTTTCTTTGGTTTAAATTCCTTGGAGCTGGCTTGCCTAACTCGGCCCCGGGTCTCCATAAAATATTTGCTGTGAAGTGTTTTTTCTTAAAATTTTGAATTGAGTGTTATACACCCCTTCACAAAAAAAAAAAAAAAAAAAAAAATATTTTAAGGTTAGTAATATTGTTTAAAAATATTTTTTGGTAGCGGAGTGGGGGTTTATATTGTCAAATTGAAAAATTAAATTTTATAGAATTAAAATAAAATATATATAATAATTTATAATACTTGAAATTATTGATAATTATATTACAGGTTAATTTAACATAATAAACATTTTTTTTCAATTTGACAAATGGACTTCCTGCTTTACTATCTTTTGTTTATATTGTTTCAATTCTGTGTAATATATCTTTTATGAGTACCTCATGTGGTCTTGACAAGAACTTAAGACAAAAAACGAGTTTTTTCATCAGATGCACCTGTGGAGACTGGAAAAAGGAAGAAAGAGAATAAAAAGAATAACAGAAACAAGGAATGCAATACCTGTTATGGTTTGGGACTCCAGTGGACCACCTAGGCCCGTGCAACACATTTCCATTTTTGAAATAACTTAAGCCACAACCTTCTATACACCTAACCCCTAACCCTAACCCTACCGTAACCCCCTAACCCTAACCCATTAAGCATAGCGGTGAACGTTTTCACTGGCAGAACCAAAATCACCTGAAAAAAACTTTGCCCTCTTGTTATTATTGGCTGTAGAAAACCCATGTCCTTACCTGTTGACTGGCCGCATCCTGTCTGGTATGTAGTGCATTTTATATGGAAGGCTAGACCCTCCCATTTTGATTGACACTTTATTCGGCCAATCATTTTAAGAAATGGGTTTTCCAGAGCCAATAATAACCAGGGGGTGTCACTTAGCTTTTTGGTTGATTTTGGTGCAGCCAGTTATATGATTGGCCGAATGAGCTGTCAATCAAAACAGGAGGGTCTAGCCTGCCATATAAAATGCACTACAGCCGGCCCATCCAGCTTGCGGGACGTGACTGTCTGTCAGCGAAACCTTCGATCTCTAGGGGAGAGAAGCTAGAGACTTGAGGCTCCGGCATACCACGAACGGTTCAGAAACAATTTGAAATGAGGAAAAAAAGCTCTTTGTTAACTGATTAAGTCATGTTTTAGTCTGCTTATTGCTAGCGGATCTATTGTGACTCAAAGTACAGACGTGACCGGTTCTGAATGACGGCTTTACAGCAGTCAGCCGCACCAACTCTTGCCGGTACACAGTACCAGCGCAGAATCTTTTAGTGGTACGCAGTACCGGACCGTACCAGCTAACTTTCACCCCTGCAAGTACCAAATTTTTATGGTCTCTTATCTTCACAACAGCAATTTATAAAAGCTATACTGGATACAATGCCTGGTAGATGACTTTTGTATTCCTCATACATGTTGTATAAATAAGTAAACAGGAGTTGGGTTATCAACACAAGACTATGAGAACAGAATGGAGGACATATATAATAGAGAAATATGAAGAATAAAAACAGCTACTTATTATGCACAACTGAATGAGTACCTGGAACTTGGATGGAGAGGAAGGCCCTGCATGATCACGCACTAAATGAAATGAAAGCTCACACGAGTAGTTAGTATTCACAACAGTCTATGTCCTTGTAACAGCATGGAATTTTGGTTTTATCTCATTTGAGGATCTCATCCATTATTTAGGATGCAAGTGCAAACCAAAAGTCACTCCTCAATAATTCCTAGGGAGCTGCACTGTCTCTGCTGCTTGCTCACATACTTTCCCTTCTCCCGTTTTTATCAGAGGCTGTTTTCTATTTCCCCAGCTACCCTCTCTCTAATATTCACAAGTAAGTGTGTGTTTGTTTGACCTGAATGTGCTTTGGCAACAGTTGTATACAGTATAAACATATATTTTAAGCCCAAGCGGTGATGGCATAATGAGTATGTTACAATCAGTCATACAAGATTACCAAAGTAGAGGCCCAAATTGTTTGTTAATTTCTTGTTACTCTATTATATATGTGCATACTCATGCATGCAGTTATACATGCATCTGACTATGCTTACTTGCTGCCTCCAAAACTCCAATGTAGCTGCCTTCAGTCTATTGCACAATGACATTCTGTTCCCTCCTTTCATGGTGACAGGTAGAAATTATCTATGGTCACTGGAATTATAAGATTTGCAATGTGAAAATCTTTTACACTATGTGAGAGAAGTTTTTTAAATTCTTTTTTTTTATTTAATGCATACAAATCCTGAATATGGGTACTTGCACCAGTTGAACAACAGGTGGCAGTGTTGGGTTGAGATCCCTAGTACAGAGGCAGCTTTCAATCTATGGATACAATTAATTTTTAATTAATCAAGTTCTGTGTGAATGTCAAAAGTATTCAGTTTGGAGGCAGAAATATGTACCCATGGAGTCTGAATCGTCTGGGCTGGTGAGGTCAGGTTTGTGTTCGGCCATAATCCAGGTAGTAATCAGTTTTGGAGCATTTCTACACATTCTCCATAAACCAAGTGCATAAAGTGAATGTAGTTTAGAACTTCAAAGTTGTTCAATGTGAGAATAAAGCTTGAAATTTTAGTAAACATAAACGTTGATTCATTGGCCAGTTTTGTGGGAGTGGGGTTCATATAAATAAATGAAAATAATACTGTCTAAAATGCAGAAGCATAAAGATGAATGTAACTATTAAAAAGCCCTTTGAAAGGGGATATAACCATCTATTGCTAGTAAGGTGCCCTGAAGCACAACTGCACCTCAATTCATTTATCCATCTATTCAGTTCAATAGCTTTACATCAATTAAACAATTTGAATTTTTTGTGGGTTTATTATGAATAATATTATTGCATTGTTGGAAAGCCAGAAACAATCACATAAGATAACAATCAGATGAGTTAAGAAGAAACGAATATCAGTAGTGATAATCATTATCCTGATATGTATATTCATCTGCGCACACACTTACCCACAAACATATGGATGCAAATCTGCACACATACTACACGTGCACACATGCATACATACATGCATACCTACATGTACCTGTATATAAACACACACCTATGCACTCATATAAACATACAGATAGAGACACATGCATACATGAGAGATTAAAATAAAATAATTGAATGGATGTAAATAAATAAGGGAAGAGTTTGGATATCTCTGGTTGGAATTATGATATGTTGCCCCATACCTGCTAAAAGTATGAAATATTAAGTATTTACTGTTAAAAAAAAAAAAATGGTGACATGGAATGCATATGATATTGTTTGTACTTTTATAACCAAAAACAAAAGCACAGGTAAAAATAAAGCAGAGAGAGAGAAAAAGAGAGAGAGAGATCCTTGTAACGTTATCTTCAGATGAAAGGCAGACCACAGGTTCAATGTCAGGTGAACAGACCTTGTCAATGTGTTGGGAGTAATTGATAATGATTGATAATTAAGTGATTGGTGTTGCTCCATGTGTGTAAATGTGTACAACTTGCTTTGATAATGATATTCATTCCTGATGATCCATATCATGTTGCTAATATTTAATAAACTCAAAGAGAATAATGAAAGAATACTGCTGGAAGCAACAAACAAAACTCCCAACTCCTGCTGAAGGTGGGCTTTTTACAATAATTTTGATAGTGAAGCCCTGAACTCAGTTCAATACTAGAGTTATTTGTAGTTTGTACTTTTAAAACAGTACAATTCTAGTGTTTTATAGCTGTATTTCAGTAGATGGCTAACATTACACCACATAAATAAAAAAAATTAATTGTATCAGATTGCAGAAAAAAAAAGATACAAATCCTGGCTAAGCTAACTAGCCAGGCTTAAGGTAGCAGTGACAGCTGTCTTTACAGACCTTAAGTGGAGTTTACACTTATGTTACATAAATAAATTACAATGTAATTATTCTAGGGTCTGTACCTTACAATATGATGATGATGATGATGATGATGATGATGATGATGATGATGATGATGATGATGATACTTTATTGATCCCACAATGGGGAAATTATAAAGTGCCTTGAGGTGACTGTTTGTTGTGATTTGGGGTTATATAAATTAAATTTAATTAATTTAAAACATGTATTGTGGTGGTGATGTGAAAAATTAATCCTAAATTATTTTCATCAAGTCATTTTTTTAAACAATGAAACAGAACAAAACAAAAAAGAAATCCTGAGCAGTTGAAATTCAGTTAGATATCAAAAACATCTATGACAGGCATGAATAAGAAATGAATTGTTGATATCAAGAATGCGGCTGATAAATTAAAATTTGGTTATGTTGGCAAGAGAAATTGTTGATATCTACAACTGCTGTCACAGCTGTGAAGTAATGCACCATTTCAGAGACACCCTCCAGTTAAAATACATTTGGGAACTACAGTATCTGTTTAGCTTGAGAAGGTTTGTAAGAAAAATTATTTTTATCAGTCTTTGGGATGCTTTTGGGAAACAAAGCCCAGAACTGTGGAAGGAAATGATTCAGGGCACCCTCCAACATACTATTTCATCAGTCCTTTGGCCCATTGATCAGAGCCTCTTTACAAACAAAGCCAAGCATGTTTATCCCCCTTCTTTTTTAAAGAAAATCTATAGAATGAACAAGATGTTAAAATATGAGACTTCAGTAAAGGATTTAGAATTCAGTTTTATTTTATTTCAGCTAGAGTGCTGTCTGCCCTTTAAGTAGTTTATATTTGACAATTCACTGGACTACAGAGAAGTAGTAAGTCAAATAAAAATAAAGCCTTTGTTACCCTTCATGTTCATGCAAAAACCATGTGCATGTGGAATTATGCAGTAAAACAGTAAAACAAAATACAATGTAAATGTTAGACCTTCCTTTTGCGTTGAGATTTTCAACCAAGTTTTTGAAGTAGTTACCTGAAAGTTTTACAGGAGTCTTGAACAAATTGTTGGCTGCTTTGTCTTCACTCTGTGCTCCCACTTTTCCCAAAACATCTCAGCTGGTTTTGAATACTGTGACTGTGGAGCCACGTTATCAGATGCGGCATTCTGCTTCTTGGTCAACTATTCCATTTTTTAGTCCATTTTCATTTTTTTTTTCATTTCATTTTTCACATGCTTTCTTTTTTCGTATTACATAGAGGCTACATGCGAGAACGGTGAGGAAAATGAGTGACTGAAAGTATAGCAAAGACTGGAGGTATAAGGTTAAAATGTGTCCAAACATGTCGAACGAGACACAGCGTACTTCAAAAGTGCTGGCGTTTGCGGACTTCAAGTCACAAATACCGTAATACCACTACATGACTGTGAAGTGTAATTTCTGAGCTTTCAGGAACGTTTGAATTTTTTTGATAGCACGAATGGTCGTGGAGTTATGGTGAAAAGCCAGCTGATCAAGTTCTTTTGACCAGCTGACTCTGCGGTGAGATGCTATGTCTTAATCAGCTGTCCGCGGCTTGTACGGTCAGGAAACCCGCGATTCAGCAGCGATCGGCTGGTGTTAAAGGATTATTCTGATAGAGTGTAGACTGCAAATGTAAAATTTAATATCGAGCAGGCTGCACAAACAACCTACATAGGTATACTGTATACGAATTGTTCATCCCTCAGTGTAATTAGAAGAACAAAACAGGGCAGGCCATCAGGCAGGAGAAACAGGATTAACTCCTCAAAGGCCCTTGTTTTTTTTCTGATTTCCAATCTTTTGTTTTATAATTTGTATTTGGAGCACTCTATTATATGTTGAGTATATAAAGAAATGTTTGATATAGGCCTAATGTATGTTTTTACATTAGTAATTCATTTTACACTTTTTTATAAAATTAAAATCTAAGGAGCCATTTGGGAGCCAAAAGAGCCGGCTCTCTGAAAAGAGCCGGAATTCCCATCACTATAAGGTAAAGACCCTGCAATAGCTTTTCTAGTCTTACTGATGCTTTAGACTACACGTGAGTCCCTTTTACATACAACTTATATTTTAGTTTAAAAATTAATTGTTACAGCTTCAAATACAGAAGGCAAATGTGCAAACATATTTGAGCTTCTCATTGGAGCACATTTAAGACAGAAGACAAGCTGAAGCTGCTTTCCTTTTGATGCTTGTTGGAAACTCAGAAGATGAAACTACTGTAGCATCTCATTCATATTCAGTAGTCAGAAAAGAAGTCAGAGCAGCCATTTTAATGACTGGAATTGCCAGTTCACCCATCTCATGTCATCAAGTTAAAGTGAGGTTCAGACCAAAGTTGAGTTCTAGAAATAGTGAATGGGGACTCTTCTGTTTATTTCATTATTGTTATTATTTTTTAAGCCTTTTACATACAGATACTATTAAAGGTAGGCTTAAGTAGGCTCTGCTCTCCAGTATGGTTTTCCTCCCTGGCCACCATCCTGGCTCCCCTTTCTTTGAAGATGTTGGAGGAAGATCAGTTAGAGCAGGAATAATGAGGAAAAAAAAATCACCTCAATGCATCAAAGACATACCTCCTGGCGTTATGCTGTAGTCACGCGAGACTTGGTGAATCTTGGCACTATTGTCTATGGCAGCATGACTATCTGCAAACGTTTGAGTGATTTAGCTTTTTTTTCTGCCAATTTATAACTAGACAGGCTTAAAACAAACAAATATAGGTAGCCTAACTTAAATAATTTTCAGCAATCTGGAGGACAGTGAAGAGGACCTGGACAGTTTGCTGCGTTATATCGACGGGTGTTTTGAGCGAGTCATTATGGGGAAAACTGACAAGACGCCGACTCCCTCCACCAGCAAGGGAACTCCGTCCACAAAAAGAAGCCACCCCGAAGATTCCCCAGAGGTGGTATCACCATCTACCACTAATATTGTGGGCATTTTGGAGTCCATAAACAACAAACTGTCAAGCTTTCACGCCCGCTTGGGCCTGGTTGAAATCCTCCACAAGGTGTTTCAGGCCCTGCGAGAGTCAGTCGAGTTCAGCCAGCAGCAGGTGGAAACACTGGCTGCTGAAAACGCTGTCATCAGGGAGTCGGTGAATTCCCTCACCGAGAAAATGACCCGGCTCTCAGAAGAAAATAAGAAAATTAAAGAAACAGTTATCGAGCTTCAGGGCCGCAGCATGAGAGAAAATCTTGTGTTTTCAGGTATCCCGGGGAAGGCAGAGGAGGACCCGGAGGCTACAGTAAGGCCTCTTTCCCACCAACAGGGTTCCGGAGCCTGTGCTGTAATTTGAACCGTTAGGCGGGTTTTCCACCGCCGAAGCACTCGGTGCTTGGCCGAAAAACGGGTTCAATTCCAGCCCCGCAAACTAGCTGGTCTGGAACCAGGAACACGTGCCAAAAGCTGCAGAGGGGCGTGACTCTGCCATCTCAACATCAAGTTTTCTACCATATTACATGTGTATTACATGAGAAAAGCAATGTGATTTCACGTCTGTGAATTAGGTTGGGCTCTAAGGCTGAACTTGCTGCTTTGTATCAGTTCATATCACAGATAAAAGGACACAAAGTGCATACTTGTCGTCTTGCTCTAATCGCTGTCTGTGTTTACCTCTGTGCTGCACACAGATGCTGCAGTAGTTTGGTTTGGACCGTAAAACGTATTTGCAGCATAAGAAAGGGGAGCGTGTTCTCCCACGTTTGTGTGCTTCGGTTTCCGTGTCCAGACGAGGACCCGCCCATGCTCATACATAAATGAGCAGTTCACATAAACGCGGTGGGAACGCAGGCCCGTTCTTAATCGTTTCGCCGGTTCCTTGGGATCGGCATGGGAACTTGCTCCGGCTCCGGAACCTCGGCGGTGGGAAAGTAGCATGTAAGAGCTTATCCAAACTCACCTGAAGCTCCCGGAGGACACAGTGAAGACCATCGCCTTCCATAGAGTCCACCGCCTGGGAGGAAAGTGACCGATCTTAGCCAAATTCGAACACTTCAGGCAAAAAGAGCTGGTGAAGAGCAGCGGCTGGGAGCTGAGAGGGACGGACTTTAGCGTTAACAATCAGTTTTTGAAGGAGATCCTGGAGCGATGCAAGGTCCTGTTCCCCATCCGGAAGAAATTCATGCAAAGGGGCTCCCGGGCTGTCATCGCAGTGGACAAACTGTATGTAAACGGACAGCTTTACCGCGACAAAAACACCACGCCATGGATCTACTGATCGTTCAGGTGATATGTGTTTACATTAACACTCTTTTCTGAGTTTTCTTTTCTACTTTTTCTGCCGTTTTCGAAATGTATATTCAATTGTCTAAATAGGATCATTAACGCCAATTAATCAGCATTGTGCCGTGATCATTTGTTTTGTTTTTCCCTCTTCTTGTTGTATAGATACTTTGGTCTTATGTCACTTAGGTCACTTTTTTCACTTCTTTTTTCTTTCTGCACTCAGCAATATGTTTACGTCACTTGCAATGCTATAATTTACTGCACTAACATACAGCGCATATGCGCACGCACACATACACACACCTTTAGTGAGCACACCACAGTCCATCAGTTAGTTTAAACATGAGCAGACCAAGATTTGTCTCATGGAATGTACAGGGAGCTGGTTCGAGGGAAAAGAAACTAAAAATTTTTAATCGGTTAAAAGACTTAAAGGCAGATGATGTTGTTCTACAGGAGACACGTGTCCAAAACAACTGCGCACACTCTCTCCTCTCCAATGTTCCCTCACACGTACTCAGCCTACTACAAGTCCAAACAAAGAGGTGTAGCCATATTGATTAACAGGAAGTAAACTTTAACACTAGCAACACTACAATAGACCCTGCAGGTAGATTTATAATACTTAATTTATCTATTCAGAATACAGATTTATGTACTGCTAGCATATATGGACCAAATGTTGATGACCCCTCCTTCTTTCATACCTTCTTCACTTCATTCTCGTATCACTCTAACACCACACTTATAATAGGAGGAGACTTCAACCTGGTATTTAATGCAGATATTGACACGCTCAGTACAGCAGTGAGTCAAAGGAACTGGAAGTCTGCAGACATTCTTAAAAATTACATGAAGGATTTTGGTCTTTGCGATGCTTGGCATTCACATCACCCCACTCTGAGGGATTATACACTGCTCAAAAAAATAAAGGGAACACTTAAACACCACAATATAATATGAATACGAATACCTTTATTAGTCCCATAATGGGGAAATTACAGTTAACAGAACACCCATCCAAGAAATACAAACAGAGACAAACACAAACAGGGGGGACAGGTGTCTGAGGTCATGCAGCCGTTTACCGGTGCTACCTTTAGCAGGAAAACAGAAAGAGATACACTGGGATAGGTAGGTTAAAAAAAAAATCATCTCGTACTGTGTTCACTATGAACACCTTACGAGGTTCCAAAAAAAACACCTCAGCAAAGCAATAGCACATTTAAAGCCTGGAGAGCACTAGGGTGAGTAGGGGAGGGGCTGCCAGTGGAGACGAGCAGGATAATGTGATGGCCACACAGCTTCCAACACCAGCAGTTCATGATAATGTTCATGATAAGGATGGTATAGTCTGCCTTGGTTGCCAGGATACCAGTTCATGCAGGTCACAACACGGGGCGGGGCGAAGAGCATCTGTTTACATAACATCTCCAAGAGGCGATTTAGACAGACAGCATCCAATGCCGTCTGGGAGCCAAATTCCAAATAGTACAATTGTTTTGGTTCAGGCCATCATAACTATTTGCTGACAGACCTTACAGTTTTCTGGTTACCTCTCAGAAGTCCAATAATCTGAATTTGGTTCTACTCCGCCATGCAGAACAGACACTCCAACACTTCTCCAGATGTAATCCATTTCGATTCAGCTCTACTGAGTCTGATTGAGTTCGTACTGTTTCTGCATCCCTCATAGGCAGCCTTATTAGGGCCTGAACAGCTGCCCGGATACCAGGTATCCCCAGGTCCAATTCGGGAAAAGAAATCCTGGTATCAATATATATGCCACGTCTACTCAGTGCAGCCAGGAATGTTATCTTCCATCCCCACAGGAATCCATAACATAGCCAGCTGGGTGTGTAGTCAGACCAGAGGAAAGAGGGTTCCCCTTCTCCCAATCTCCTCGTAATGAGAATTTGAACATCATTAGTGTTGAGAGACCAGCTGACTTGATCCATAATTTAATTTCCAGTTCGGGGATGTGTGAAGAGATGCTCTAAGCAGTGAAGCAGCAAAAAGCAGGGGTAGATAGGGAAGGCTGGGGAGAAGAGAAAAATGCGTCCGTCTCCACCGAGAGCATGAAAAAAAAAAAACTCCAAGTAAATCAAGCTTCTGTGAAATCAAACTGACCTCTTAGGAAGCAACACTGACTGACAACACTGGTCAACAACAAATTTGTTGTCTGTGTTTTTTCAGCTGATTTAGGACGAATCTGATGCGCTGAATCCAAAAATCACATTGGTTTTGCTCAATCAGGTCAAGTTTTTGAGCTATGGCCACATGTCGTTTTTTACGTTTTTGTTCACATGTATGCATGTGTGGAGCATTTTAGAAGAAGTTGGTGGGGTAAAATGCGATGTCGAATAATTGTTTTGATTGGAAATGATTATTTTAATGACAAGAAGTATTCAGGTCCGATAGTTCTGGGTGATTATGTTGAAAAGGGATCAGTTTGAAGTCATAAAACCTCAAAGTCTTCCAAAAATTGGTGTGGCAAAGCATAAAGTTGGTGGATCAAAACTAAAGTTAATGGGGCAGCCGCCCCACGAAGTGTGTAGGAAAGTTTGCCTCTGTACCCATTGCTCACTCGACTACACTGAAGGAGAAGTATGAAGCGGTGAAATATGTGCTGGAGAAAATTGGTTATGGTCAGCATAAGTGGTTTATTTGTGTTGACCTGAAGATGGTGAACTTTTTGTTGGGACAACAGTCTGGCTTCACCAAGTACCCATGTTTTCTGTGCATGTGGGATAGTAGGGGCCGTGCTCAGCATTACACGAAGAAGGACTCTTCCCACCGCTGCACATCAAGCTCGGCTTAATGAAGCAGTTCACCAAGGCTCTGGACAAGGATGGTGACTGTTTCACTTACTTGTGCCAGGCTTTTCCAGGATTGACCATGGAGAAGTTGAAAGCTGGCATCTTTGATGGTCCTCAGATCCGTCAGCACATCAGAGATCCAGAGTTTGAAAACTCAATGAACGAAGTGGCACTGGAAGCGTGGAAGACATTTGTTCTGGTAGTGAAGAACTTTCTTGGCAACAATAAGGCCAGAAACTATGCAGAACTTGTCAACAACATGCTGACTGCTTTCAGAAACCTGGACTGCAACATGAGCGTCAAGATGCACTACCTATTTTCACATATGGACCGGTTTCCCGAGAACCTGGGTTCAATGAGTGACGAGCAGGGGGAGAGATTCCATCAGGACATGAAAGAGATGGAGTCCCTGCCGCTGGGCATTCCAGGAGTTTGAAGAAATGGAAGTTCAAGCCCTGAAGTTTGAACAATGGTGAAGCAACATGCAACTTACGTGTACCTTTATCATTGCCCACCATTCAGTTTACAGTAATCGATGTTTCTATCAGGTAATCAATATATGTTGTTGGAAAAACATTTTTTTTCTCTTAAAAACATATTTAGGATGATATGTGTTGACAAAAATCAGCTGATAATGCCACAAAAATGTAATCGATTTTGTCACAAGATCTGATTTTTTTTCAAATCAACTTAGCACAAAAACCTAACCTGATGGAGAAAAACGGATGCAAAAATACCCTAAATCAGTTGTAGAAATCTAGACAACATTCAAAAAGTAAAAAATTGTTGCCCAGTGATCAATTTTACATGCTGTTGTGCAAATGGAATAGACAACAGGTGGAAATTATTGGCAATTAGCAAGACACACTCAATAAAGGAGTGGTTCTGCAGGTGGGGACCACAGACTACTTCTCAGTACCTATGCTTTCTGGCTGATTTTTTGGTCACTTTTGAATGTTGGTGGTGCTTTCACACTCATGGTAGCATGAGACAGACGCTACAACCCATACAAGTGGCTCAGGTAGTGCAGCTCATCCAGGATGGCACATCAATGCGAGCTGTGGCAAGAAGGTTTGCTGTGTCTGTCAGCGTAGTGTCCGGAGGCTGGAGGCGCTACGAGGAGACAGGCCAGTACACCAGGAGATGTGGAGGAGGCCGTAGGAGGGCAACAACCCAGCAGCAGGACCGCTACCTCCGCCTTTGTGCAAGGAGGAACAGGAGGAGCACTGCCAGAGCCCTGCAAAATGACCTCCAGCAGGCCACAAATGTGCATGTGTCTGCACAAACCGTTAGAAACCGACTCCATGAGGATGGTGTGAGGGCCCGACGTCCTCAGATGGGGGTTGTGCTCACAGCCCAACACCGTGCAGGACACTTGGCATTTGCCAGAGAACACCAGGATTGGCAAATTCGCCACTGGCGCCCTGTGCTCTTCACAGATGAAAGCAGGTTCACACTGAGCACATGTGACAGATGTGACAGAGTCTGGAGACCCTGTGGAGAGCGATCTGCTGCCTGCAACATCCTTCGGCATGACCGGTTTAGCAATAATACAAAATACAAATGCAAGAACCAGTGCTACATATTTGTTTAAAGTGTGCATTGAAGGACATCTTGGTATCTTGATCAAAAATTACTCCAATATTCCTCACAGTGTTACTGGAGACCATGGTAATGTCATCCATATTTCTAAGATTTGTAGATTTGCCTTCCTGTGGAACTCCATGTTGACCTTAGTGGGTTAAGAAGACTCCCCATTTATATGAACAGAGTTGGAGTTTATTAGATGAATAAGATTCAAACAACTGCAATGCAGTACCTTTAATACCTATGGCATGCTCTAATCTCTGTAATAACAAGCACAGAGATGACTCCACTGTCAGAGGCCATAAGAAGATCACTTGTAACCTTCACTAGTGCCATTTCTGTACTGTGATGAATTCTGAAACCTGACTGGACCGCTTCAAATAAATTATTTATTTGCAGATGATTAGTTAGCTGTTTTACAACTAGTCTTTTAAGAATTTTGAGATAAAACGAAGGTTGGAGATTGACCTACAATTAACTAAGACAGCTGGGTCAAGTGATGGTGTCATAGCTGCACTGTGTGGGAGGTCAAGCTGGACCCCAAAATGCAGGACTCACAAGCAAACTGAATTTAAAGGGTGGTTTATTGAGAGGAAAATGACATGAAATACTAAATACAGATGTCTCGGCAGGTCAGGTGCCAGAACTAAACACAACTAAGGGTGACACACAGGGGACAATGACACAACAAAGAACAAAGAAAAACTGAGGGCTTAAATACACACACTAGGTAATCAGGGCAAGTGGAAACAGGAGGGAACAACAGGTGAAACAAATGAAACTAATAACACAGGGGAAGCAACACTAAACACAAAATAAAACATGAAGTAACCCAACATAGTACACTCAGACTTAACACCTAGGAGGACTGGAACACCAAGGGACAGGGGCGGGCTGGGGTTGAAATTCAGCCCAGGAGCTTGGTTTGGAGAGGCCTTTTATTCGATCATACAACGGAGCAGCAAAAGGGGGAAAAAAGAGCTGGTGTCTCACCCTTCACCTCTCCTAATGGTGTGCTGGCTGGGATGCAGTGTTAATTTTGACAGTAAATTTTGATTTAGTTTTAGTCATAGTCTTTTGACAAAAATGTAATTTAGTTTTAGTCATAATTTAGTCATTTGAATAGTTTTAGTCTAGTTTCGACAAATTATCGTAAGAATATAGTTGACTAAATCTATGTCATGTCGGGCTGTGTGGCTGGAGGACTTAGACCCAAAATGCAGGACTCAGCAGAGGGTGAACTTAAGGTGGTTTATTTGGAACATGGAACAAAAGACCAAAACGAACCTACACTGGTACAGTAGCTAGACAAAAACTGAGTAGGAACAGGGAGACACACAGAATAGGGCGCAATGATGACGACGCAACAAAGAACAGATGAAAACTGAGGGCTTAAATACACAATAGGTAATCAGGGCAAGAAGAAACAGCAGGGCACAGCAGGTGAAGCAAATGAAACTAAAAACACAGGGGAAGCAAAACTAAACACAAAGCACAGGGAAAACAAGACTGGCAAATTAAACCAGCAAGTGACTAACCAAGGTACACGCAGACTACATACGGGGGACTGGCACACAGACACGGGACAGAGACGCAAACTAGTCACAACACTAAGAATAAAACAACATGAAAACACAGGAGGTCAGGGTCAAGACAAAATGACAAAACAGACAAGACCATGGAAGCAGGGGAAACAGGGACAAGAGTCTCAAAACAAACTGAGAAATAACAAAACTCAGGGAAAATAAAACTAAACACAAAATGCTGGAGGCAGCCCAGGACCATGACAATTTACAGTCGATTTAGTAGACTAAAATATAAATGGTGTAAAATGTAAATGCTTTTTCTTCAGTTCCCTTGAATTAGTCATTATACACACTTATACAAAATTAAACATTTATTCAAAGTTATGGAATATTATTAATAATATTAACATTAGCATTTCACCTGCTTCCCACACACCTGATCATTAACACCACCTTAATGACATAATACCAGCGTTTTACAGCAGTGCACGCTAATCCACCGCAGTGTGGTGATTTTCTCTAAACACAAACGCTAAACTGGGAAAAACAATTTAACCTGTATGACATTAAAATGCTTACCTTTGCATGGAGATCTGGGTGACTGGTTTCCAGATGTTGGTTAAGGCTACATTCACACTGCAGCCTGAAGTGACCCAAATCCGATTTTTTCGCCCTCATGAGACCTGTATCCGATCTTTTCATGCCAGTCTGAACAACACAGATCAGATTTTTTTCAAATGCGACCGAGGCCACTTGGCTATGTGGTCCTAAATCCGATATGTATCCAATCTTTTCAAATGCGACCTGAGTGTGTATGGCCAGGTCGCATTCATCCGACCGGCACGTCATTGATACTCGACAAACGTCACTGTTCTGAATATGACTTCCGCAAACTTTGAGCACGCTCGCTACATGTGACGTTATCGCGTCCTCTACTACACATGTGGGACACTTTCAAGTTCGTCTGCTGTTCACACGCAGATCACATCCAAGTTGCATATATTTGGAAATGTGAACGACCACGCAAAAAAAATTGGATTTCACAAAAAATCAGAATTGGGTCACTTCAGGCTGCAGTGTGAATGTAGCCTAAGATTTGTTGTGTTTTTACCCAAGACAGTCACCCCACATGGTGTACACATCATTTTGTTTGTCACAATGTCAAAGGATAAATGTGTCCATACATCGGCTCTTCTCTTTCTCTCTGCTGACATTGTTTACATAACTTAGTTCTATCAGAAGTAAAGACAAATCACAGGCTAGTTTGGTCTTCCCAAGTTTAGAGCAAATTTGCGCAACTGTGCATTTGATTAGTTGTTTTCCTAACTTGTTCTGCCCTGTCACAAAATTAAATCAGTTCTGACTGGATGTTTTCCTAATTTGTCCCTGCCTTTCACAAAATTAAATAAGTTCTGATTGGATGTCCTCCCCAACAAACATTTTCGTCTCGTTTTCATTCGCTGACAAAAGTGCCAATTAATTTCTTCATCCTTTTTTTATCCTTTTAGGTAGTTTTTATTTAGTCATCGTCTCGTTTTCATCATGAAAAAAACGGTCGTTGACAAAAACTAATTATTTTTTTAAAAATTACACACTCAGCTGTCATTTTACCGATGAGAAAGAGAAGCAGAAATAGCTGCAGTTGATAAGGTATGTTACAATCATCTTTACTAGTGAACAGTCATTGGTCATGCCATTGCTGTTTATTTCGGAGCATTTGGACCCGGAAATGACATCAGACTTAAAGACCAGATTAACGCTGCTGTGCTGTTGTGTTTGTAGCCCCTCTTGATGAAAAAAGCCAGCTCCTGTCATTCACTTCAAAGAGCCAGCTCTTACAGCAGAAACGTTTGCGACCGACCATCACTGTCTGCACCTGCGGCCGCGCTAGTGCTGCTGTGCTTAATTTGTATTAATAAAAAAAAAAATTCTGATCACCAGCAGGTTTGGCCTGGAAACAACCGGCCATATAGGAAAACTCCCGAACCTCCCGATGGCCACCACGCCCCTGCCGAGGGAACTAAACAGGGGTCAAGACATGGGGAGACAGACACAAAGAGAAACACAGACATAGGAGCACAAAGACACAGGAAGACAGACACAAATAGAAACACAGACACAGGAGCACAAAGACACGGGATGACAGACACAAAGAGAAACACAGACACAAGAGCACAAAGACATGGAAAGACCAGAACACAGGGAAATCAGAATAACAAGCAAATAACTATAAGTATAACCAAAAACAGAATACAAAACAACAAACAGAGAACCTAGACCATAAGAAAAAGTAAGAAACATAACCAGAAAATACAACAAGAACAGAACTTCACAAAAAGAACTCAAAACACTGGGCCAATGGCCCAGGACCATGACATATGGCTTTTTAAGTAATGGTTTAATTACTTCCACATTACTTAAAAATCCAAAATAAATTCAAATTTTTTTACCAAAATCTTGTTTTTAAAGTAATTCAATATATATCCTGTACAATCATACAAAAACAAAAAGCTCAAAACTCATTAAAAGCCCAAAATTACCATACATTCATGTCCATGTGTGTCTAAACGTCTGAACACAGCCTTATGTGCATTTTTGAAGTAATAAATAATGTTTTATACATCTGTTTCCCTCAATGTAAGGGTTTGACAAAGCTTCTTAGAAGCAGGTTATAATGTTTAAAGCTTGAGTGAGACAACACAGTGTTGTATTATTATGTAAAAAAATTTTTTTTCATTTATCACATTTGACAGCTTTGGTTTTACATCTGTTTTTTCATAATATAACTGAGAATCCAGAGCTTTCTTTGAGTATATGTTTATGTCCAGTGTCATTTGCATTTTTGGGTAATGTCTGTTCTGTGAATCTTAGAACAAAAAGTTGTCTGCCTGTCATGTGGACTCCATTAGAATGCCATTAATGTGACCGAGTGAACACTGCAAATGGGTGCAATGTACACTGAACGCTGCATGGAATGTGAATGGAATTTATTTATTTCCTGTTTTAAAAAAAAGAAACTTGCCTTTTAAAACTTTGTCATAATATTGACTTCTTGCTTGCATGCTGAGGAGTTTGCTTCTTTTGTCCTCAGCCAGCATCATAGCAGTTGTTTACAATGGCCATTATTATCCACATACAGTGTCAACAAGGTGATTGCCTTTGTAGCGCAAGGTTTATACATGTCCCAGACAGGAAGTAAAACGTGACTAATAAAATAAACATGCTTTGAGGGACCTATGAGGAAGAATAGGAGGGTATTTTGGTGAAAAGCTGCAGGCAGAAATTTCATTCTAGGCATCAAGGTTTACAATTAATGGAACAATATAATGTTTCTATTCAACATGGTTTCTAGTCTAGCCTGCAGTTGTAGCAGGCTGTGGCTGCTAAACCCAGGATAAAGAATGCAATTGGCTGAAGACCTGATTGCATTGAGTCATTGCCTTGAGGGGGTCTGCTTTTCTAAACAGACAAGATGCACAAACAAGCAATTATTTCTAAATGACTAACCTCTGCAGATGGAATATAAAAGAAACACTATCCTTTGCAATTTATTGGTAGCAATTATTTATTTGGACACTGGAAACTCTTTTCTTTGAAAAGAAAAAAATTGCTTGTTTTGCTTTCTGTAATCTCATACCCACATGGAATGCTGATGCCCTAACATTATCTCATTACAAAACAATGTTTTGCTTTGAGACCTTGGGTCCTGGCATGCATTTGGAAGTTATTGTCATACCACCCATTTCAACATTGTTTCCAATAGTAGGATAATGCATTAAGACAGATCCCAGATTCTAACCTGATTAAGTAGTGTCAGAAAATCGGATCGATATAGCCCCACCTCTCAACCCGCAGCACTTGAGAATCCACTACTACTGTATGATCTTTATTAAAGAGCTTTGAGTGCTCAAAAGTAGAGTAGAAAAGCGCTATTTAAGAATCAGCCCATTTAAGATTCACCATCACAGTGTCACCCAGCAGAGACATCCACAGAGGTTATGTTCAACATTATTTATTGCATATTGCTTCTAACCATAGATTCAATTCAATTCAGTTTTTTTTTTTTTTTAATATAGTTCCAAATCACAACAAACAGTCACCTCAGGGCACATTATATTATAAGGTAAAGACCCTACAATAATACCGCGAAAAACCCAACAATCAAAATGATCCCCTATGAGCAAGCACTTGACAACAGTAAGAAGAAAAAAACGGGACAAGAAGAAACCTTCAACAGAACCAGGCTCAGGTAGTGGCAGTCATCTGCCATGACCTGTTGGAGGGGAGAAGAGGGAGACAGGAAAAAAGACATGCTGTAGAAGAGAACCAGAGATTAATAATAACAGAATGGTATATGGTGTTGGTGTTGGCTCTCACTGCGGTATTGTATCACTTCCTGTTCCTGTTTCGGAGGACAGTGTTTTGCTGTCTGTTAGCTGTTATATCTGTATAACTCGATTTATCTGGATAATAACATATTTTAGTGTAATCTTCACCTACTTTAAATAGCATACTCTTTGCTGAATCACCTGTATTCACATTATTCACTTTATTTGTTTTTAGAAATTCGCTAGCTTAGCTCAGCTAGTAGCTTAGCCCTTAGCCGACTCACTACCAGCATGGCTTCTTCTCCTGTCTCTCCTGCACTTTCCTGCTCTGGGTATCACATGTTTAGTTACTCCTCGGCCTCCTTTAGCAGTCACGGTACTTGTAATAAATGTAGTCTGTTTGTAGCTCTGGAGGCCAGGCTTTCTGAATTGGAGACTTGGCTCTGCACCGTGGAAAATTAACTTCAATAGTTACTTCCTCCAAACCAGCAACATGTTTATTAGATCCCATTCCTACTAGACTGTACAAAGAAGTCTTTCCAATTATTGATGCTTCAATCTTAAAAATGATCAATCAGTCTTTATTAGTTGGCTATGTACCACAGACCTTTAAGGTGGCTGTTATTAAACCGCTACTTAAAAAGCCATCATTTGACCCAGCTGTCTTAGCTAATTATAGGCCAATCTCCAACCTTTCTTTTCTCTCAAAGATTCTTGAAAGAGTAGTTGTAAAACAGCTAACTGATCAGCTGCAGAGGAATGGTTTATTTGAAGAGTTTCAGTCAGGTTTCAGAATTCATCACAGTACAGAAACAGCATTAGTGAAGGTTACAAATGATCTTCTTAGAGCCTCTGACAGTGGACTCATCTCTGTGCTTGTCCTGTTGAACCTCAGTGCAGCTTTTGATACTGTTGACATTAGGGTTTAATATTTTTCCCGAAAATGACATGAATCAAATGTCATTTTCTGGGATTCCCGGGAAATGACGAGCCATTTCCCGGGAATCCCGGGAAAAAGTTTATTTATTTTTTTATTTTAATTAGGCCTTCTGTAGCCTGTGTCGGCCTTAACCTATTGTGATATTGTAGAGGTAGCTTTCCAGCTATGTCCTGTTATGCCCAGTAGGGGGTAACATCGGCTTGATTAACGCAATAAAACCTACATCTCAACATTCGAGTGCTCGAGCTATGCGGTGCTGTATCGTTCCTCAACACTCCCTTAACAAATATAATTCGAATATTCCTCCATTGTACATGGAATTATACCAAGCTATTTTTACAACTGCTGGTGCAAAACGGTTCATCTCCACACAGCATTGATAAAGGCTCAGCCACGCTGTCGTGGCAACATCTGTTGCACTATATCTCCACCAGTGGAACGCTGTAATAGTCATTGAAAAGTTAACTACCATACTACACTATAATATGGCATAACACAGGGCCTTGAGTAATGCACTACGACTTGGTCATTGCCATTCTGGCAACAGCAAATTTATAACACCGTGTCTGAGGGTTAAAGTAGGTTCGCTGTGAATCGTCTTTTGAAAAACTGGCCAATCCTTATAGCCTAAAAAATATACATTTTACTCAACTCCATTTTAAAAGTGAAATATGTTAAAGCAATCTATTTCATGATAATTTCTTCAAACATTAGGCCCGTATCCTAATTCATGATTTCCCCTGCAAACGAGGAAAAGAAACACTCGAAGTTAAACAGATATTTCTTTATTGTTCAGGGCAGGCATATTTTATAGGCTATATAATGTAATATAACAATATATAATAATATAAAATTATATAATACAAAATACCTTAGGGTAAACACATTGCCTACGATTTCAACAAATTAAAGAGGAAAAAAGTACAACTGTCTAATACCTCTATTAAGGCGCTTGAGATGAAGGCTGAAGCCAACCTTAAACGGAGGCTGAACGTGCCTGAAATGAAGAGTAATGCTTTTCGCATTAAACGAACCCTTCTCTCAATATTTCCTTAAATTTAACATTCTAAAGCTTTCTTTTCTTTCTGAAAGTCAAATCGACGCGCGCGACTTTTTTCCCGGTTTCTCGTCTAACGTTTCCCGGGAAATGGTTCTGATCGCATTTCCCGGGAATCCCGGATCCCGGGATTAACCTCCTAGGACCCTGCGTCCATATATGTGGACATCACATTTTGGGTCGTGTAGACCACGATACTAAATTTTGCGCTACGAGGGCCTGGTGTCCACATGCAAGGCCATTATACTGTCACTTAGTGTTGGCAGAAGGGTATAACACATTACAGGTTAGATTCAAGATGGCTGCCAACACACCCAGAAGTTCAGGTGGCGACTCACGATCCAAATTTCGCTCAGGTAAAAAAATCAATCACATTTCATGGCTGATTCTTGTTTAGATATTTTTTTTAAGTGTTTAGTGTTTGTTAGGGAAGTCAAATTTTACAAAAGTTAATAAATGTAATGATTTGCTAAGCCGATAAACATGATGTACATGTATGTGGACATAGGGATTTAGCATAGGTAGCTTTGCTGAAAATGTCCACAAATGTGGACATAGGGAGTTAGTTTTGTTGATAACATGTACACATTATCATAACTGCTAGCAACAAAATGTAAGAATAAAATTGTATTTTCTGATAAATTTGGTAGAAAACAATAGTTTACTACTGTACTAGCAGATATAACATGTTTTAGAAATAAATGTACATAGATTTTTTTTTTTAAGTTTTTTTTTTTTTTTGCAGAGCGTTATTGTCTCTCAAAAGTAATGGAATTGCTGGGGTTAATTGATGGAGAAAACTCAGAGATGGAAAATTTGTCAGATGTTGATGATCTCGTAGGGGATACTGAATATCAACCTCCACGACAGGAACCAAGCAGCAGTGAGGAAGACAGTAGTGGGTGTGAAGATCCCATTCCACAGCCCTCTAAGCCTATCAGGGGGTGTAAACGTCTTCGTGAGGAATATGATGGATATCGTTCAAATTGTGACATTGCCAGATCACGCACTCCCAGGCATCGCTCTCAGACACAGCAACATGAGGCTGATGTCTCAAACAATCTTGTTGAAGAGACAACACCAGGACCAAGTCATCAAGAAAGGGCGCTGCGGTGGAGGGCTTTTCCGCTAACACCAAATCAAGCCCAGTTTGAGCATGAGATTTACTGTGATCGGGTCTTCACATCCATCCAAGGTGTGGAACATATGATGAAGAAGCAGATGTATGTAACTGGTACAGTTATGAAAAATCGGGCCGCTTCAGCAGTGCAGAAGCTACCAACTGACAAAACAATGAAAAAGAACGGAAGAGGTACCTCAGCACAAGTTACCACTGAGGATGGAAAGATTTGTGTGGTGAAGTGGTATGACAATAAACCAGTATTGATGATGTCTACTGTTCATGATAGAGAGCCAGAAGACACCTGCCAGAGATGGGACAAAAAACTGAAACAATATGTGACCATCTTGCGACCAAGCATTGTCCGTGAATACAACTCCAAGATGGGTGGAGTTGACCTTGTCGATAGAATGATGAGTTACTATCGCATGAGTGGCCGTACAAAGAAATGGACACTGCGGATGCTAATGCACTTTACGGATCTGGCTTTAGCCAACAGCTGGCTTCTGTACCGCAAAGACCTCACTGTATGTGGCACACCAAAGAAGAACATCATGCAGTTCCTTGAATTCCGTATGGAAGTGGCCATGACCTTCTTGGCTCAGCATGACAATGATAACTCTGACGTTTCAGAGCAAGAAGATGATGGAGAAGTTTTAGTCCAAGGGAAAAAGCGTCCAGTGAAGGTGGTGCCCCATGTCTCAGTCCACAGGAAGGCTAATGCACATCTGCCGGAGGTGGTAAACTTAAAAAATGCAGCACGCTGCAGAGCAAAAGGCTGCTCAGGGAAAATACGAGTGCAGTGTGTTACATGCAAGGTGTTTCTTTGCTTACAGGCAGGTCGCAACTGTTACACGGCCTTTCACACATAAGTGTAAACATGTTCCCACATGGGAAAAAAATAGCAGTTTTGGAGTTTAAGTGAAGTGTTTCATGCCATGTTCAGCAACTGAAATGAAGAGTTTAGAACAGTAACAATCCAAAATGTTTAGAATGTTTACCTTGTTACATGCATATTACTTCAACTATTAGCAGCACTTCAAATGAAAGCCATATTGTTCAAAGGGGCACAATTGTCGTTGTTGTTGTTTTTTTTTATCTTGTTTTGCACTCACGAAAAGGCTGCTGTGTTCAGACACAAAATAAAGAGTTTTGCACATCATTATTCAACTTTGATTTTATTGTGTTTTATCAAAGTTTAAAACGAATGTCCACATATGTGTACATCGTTTTTCTCAGAGACTGCATTATGTAAAAAGAAAAATCTTTGTTTTTACACTCATCAGGTCCCAATCAGCCCAAATAACTAAGAGAAGTTAAAAATGCATACCACAATACAGTTCGGGTCTTAGGAGGTTAAACCCTAGTTGACAACATTTTATTACAGAGATTAGAGCTTGCTATAGGTATTAAAGGTACTGCACTGCAGTGGTTTGAATCAAATTTATCTCATAGACTCCAATTTGTTCATGTAAATGGGGAGTCTTCTTCAGACAGTAAGGTTAATTATGGAGTTCCACAGGGTTCTGTGCTAGGACCAATTTTATTTACATTATACATGCTTCCCTTAGGCAGTATTATTAGAAAGCATTGCATCAGTTTTCATTGTTATGCAGATAATACTCAGCTTTATCTATCAATGAAGCCAGATGACACATCAATTAATTAAACTGCAGGAATGTCTTAAAGACATTAAGGCCTGGATGACCTCTTATTTCCTGCTTCTAAATTCAGATAAAACTGAAATTCTTGTTCTCGGCCCCACAAATCTTAGAAACATGGTGTCTAACCAGATATTTACTCTGGATGGCATTACTTTGGCCTCCAGTAACACTGTGAGAAATCTTGGCGTCATTTTTGACCAGGATATGTCCTTCAATGCACATATTAAACAAATATGTAGGACCACTTTTTTGCAAGAGCGTCCATTATCCTGGGTCTAAATCTATCAGGGGCACAAATGAGGACTTCAGTTTTTTCATCATTAAGTTCAAGAAAGTTATTAGCCATCCAACTTTTGATGGATTCTAAACATACCATCAGCAACTTTAACTTAGAGACATTTTCAGGCTTAAAGGAAATATACAGCTGAATGTCGTCAGCATAACAGTGATAAGAAATGCCCTCAAAAGTGTTCAGGATATGCTGTAAAGGAAGCAAGTACAATAAAAATAACAAGGGCCCCAGGACAGAACCTTGAGGCACACCACAAGAAAGGAAGGCTGGAGAGGACCTCTACCTAGAGGCAGCCACACAAAAGCATCATTCAGATAGATATGAAGTGAACCACTCTAAAGCAGAACCAGATACACCCACCCAATGTTTCAGCCTATCGAGCAAGATTTGATGGTCAACAGTATCAAAGGCAGAAGTAAGGTCCAACATCAGCACGACAGAACACTCTCCTGCATCACTACGCAACAAGATATCGCTAGAAACTCTAACAAGAGCTGTCTGTGTAGATTCTCAGTTATCCAGGTCATAGTAGTCTCTGGAGCTTGAAAAAGGCGACTGGACTTCTTTTTGTTTCTTGAAGACGTTTCACCTCTCATCCGAAAGGCTTCTTCAGTTCTCAACCAAATGGTGGAGAGACCCAGGTATTTAAACCCCTGTGGGCGTAGTCCCCTGGAGGTGGTTATGACCCTCTATTGATCATGTGCTTGAACAAATGTGCCCAGGTGTGAAGGGGGCGTGGGTCATATTTAATCAGTGGTTTCAGTTGAAACCAACTTAGGACTCCGCTCCATTGTTTCCTGTGGCCTATTGAGGTCACTGGAACAAAGGTGTGAATGGGGGTTGAGACGTCTGGGAAGGGAGCTCAGGACAGCACTGTAAGCGGGGGAAAGTTGGTGACGTAATCCACCTCCTCTGTTCAATGATGGTTGTTCACAGTGGACATAGATGGCTTCTTTCACTCCTCTTTCAAACCATCTGTTTTCCCTGTCCAAAATGTGGACATTGGCATCCTCAAAAGAGTGCCCTTTTTCCTTCAGATGCAGATGTACTGCTGAATCTTGTCCTGTCGAAGTGGCTCTTCTATGTTGTGCCATTCGTTTGTGCCATTCGTTGTGCCATTCGTTTGTCACAAACGAATGGCACAACATAGAAGAGCCACTTCGACAGGACAAGATTCAGCAGTACATCTGCATCTGAAGGAAAAAGGGCACTCTTTTGAGGATGCCAATGTCCACATTTTGGACAGGGAAAACAGATGGTTTGAAAGAGGAGTGAAAGAAGCCATCTATGTCCACTGTGAACAACCATCATTGAACAGAGGAGGTGGATTACGTCACCAACTTTCCCCCGCTTACAGTGCTGTCCTGAGCTCCCTTCCCAGACGTCTCAACCCCCATTCACACCTTTGTTCCAGTGACCTCAATAGGCCACAGGAAACAATGGAGCGGAGTCCTAAGTTGGTTTCAACTGAAACCACTGATTAAATATGACCCACGCCCCCTTCACACCTGGGCACATGTGTTCAAGCACATGATCAATAGAGGGTCATAACCACCTCCAGGGGACTACGCCCACAGGGGTTTAAATACCTGGGTCTCTCCACCATTTGGTTGAGAACTGAAGAAGCCTTTCGGATGAGAGGTGAAACGTCTTCAAGAAACAAAAAGAAGTCCAGTCGCCTTTTTCAAGCTCCAGAGACTCTAACAAGAGCTGTTTCTGTGGAATGAAAACTACGAAAACCAGACTGATATTTTTTATTAGATCTTATATTACTGATCTTATCTACTAAAAAAGAAAGAAAATTATTACAGTCTTCATTTGAAGAAATTGGAACAACAGGTAGAGCAGGAGTAAAGATATCAGTAATTGTGTCAAATAAAACCTTTGGATTCCCTCTACTCTTTATGACCAGGCTTGAGAAGTAGGCCGCCCTAGCATCTTTGACTGCACAATTAAAAGAAACTAAAAGATCCTTTACATGAAGCAAATGAACGTGTAAATGAGTTTTCTTCCACAGACGCTCAACTTTACGACAGTCACGCTTTAAACAGCGAATGCTGTCATTTACCCAGGGTGAAGGTATTGAAGCAGTAGCTAATCTGGTTTTAACAGGACAGACTTCATCTAGAATGGAAAGACAATGATCATTAAAAAGATTTGTTGAGTGATCAACATCATTACAGGGAGATAAAAATAAATTAAACCTGTCAGAGAATTTCTCTGCAGTAGAGGAATTTAACATGCGAGAAATAACTACCCGGCGGGCAGGGGACCGAGTGACATGATAAGACAAGTTAAACAGAATACAATGATGATCAGAAATAAAAATGTCTTTCGAGTGAATAGAATCAATATTTACACCGAAAGTAAAAACAAGGTCCAGAGTATGTCCTTTGGCATGTGTGGGGCCGGACACATGCTGAGTAAAATTAAAAGAATCCATGACGCTGATAAAACCTCTGGCGAAGAGGTCAGAGTCATCATCAATGTGAATATTAAAATCCCCAACTACCACCAGTCTGGACAACTTTATGGTGGATGATAAGAAGTCACTAAAGTCCTTTAAAAACGCGTTACTCCGGGCAGGAGGACGGTACACCACAGCACAGTACAGAGGATCCTTGTTTCCAATTTTAATCAGCTGTAGTTCAAATGAAGAAAAGTGACCAACCTTTGTTGAGCGACAAGAGAACCTGTCCCGAAACACTGCAGCGAGTCCTCCTCCATGGCCAGACGTCCGAGGATGGCTGATGAAGGAATAGCCATCAGGGCAAAGCTCGACGAGGGATGAAAAGACCGAGTCACGCTGCCAGGTTTCAGTAAGGAATAAAAAGTCCTATTCTTGGGAGAGTATAAAATCGTTCAGCACGAATGATTTATTAGTCACTGATCGTGCATTAAATAGCGCCATGCTTAGCGGGAGGGGAGTCCGATTTTTAGATGATATTCGAGTTAGAGGACGTAAATACTGAGGATTTGGACCACGACCCTCGTAATTTCCACTAACCAAGGGGACAAAAGGCCAAACAGCAGGGGAGTCTGGAAAAACCCTCCTGAGATAGCAGAGTCTCACACAGCCAGGCCGTGAAAATCCAACCCGGTACTTTGAAGAATAATCCTCTTCCATGGAAATCGACCGAGTACAGGAAACCAGAAACGCTCGGCGACGCATTCCCGCCAGACCCCGCTTCCAGAACAGTCTGAGCTTCACCTGGACACCTGCTCGTCTTCCTTTCCTCCTCCGAGGTTTGTGAGTCCCCATGAAGGCAACATTAGGGACGCCGGACATAGCTTCAATCCCCGGGAATATAGGATGAAAACTGCCGCCACCGGGAGATAAGGTATATTTAGCCATCATTGAGGATGGGCTAGACAAGAGTGTCTGGCGATCATAAAACAAGGCAGGCAGAACATCGGTGATACAGAGTGAAAACAGCAGACCAGAGAAAAATAGCACTATCACAGAGCGGAAAAAACTCCGACCAGCAGCGGCAAAGCCAAACACAGGCGCCATCTTACCGGAAGCAGCTGTCGAAAGTGTTAAGTGTTAAGTAAGCTGTGTGTTCTTTTGTTTGTAGTTTTGCCCTCTTGTTGTCAGGTTTCAGGCTGTGGCCAACGAGGCACAGGACCCCAATGCAGGACTTGAAGTGAGGAGGTTAACATTATAGCATAACATAACATAGCATAACATAACATAACATAATAGCAACTGAGATTGAGCAAAACATAGCATAACTTAGTAACATAGACTTGAAGCAAAGACATAAACTTGAACCATAAACATGGAAGTAGAGCATAGACATAAAGGCTCACAGAAGGGAAACACCAACGAATAACTGACACGACAAGGAACTAAACAACACAGAGACCTTAAATACACTGAGACATAAGGAGGGAAAAGGGAAACAGATGACAACACAGGTGAACGAAATACACTAACGAGACAAGGGGAAGTAAACCTAAACACAACGCACAATGAACACAAAATCATCAAAATAATACAGGAAGTGACTAAACATGACATGTATGTAAACTTAACAAAGAGGGAACCTAAATACCAAGCACAAGGACACAACAGAAGGGCCAAGAAAGACACACAGGAGCACAGGGAAACCCAGAACATGAAAAACCAAACAGAAAACAAAGAAACTAAAATTCCAAAAATCCTGAACCAGAAAACAGAACTTCACAAAACTCAAAACACTGGGCCACCGGCCCAGGATCATGACACTTGTCTCTTTGGTATAGAGTTGCTGTCTCCATCGCTGCTATGACTCTGGGATTTAGTGTTTTTGCATTTTGTGTTTTGGACTTTGTATGTGAGTCTCCAGCATTAAAAGTGTTTGAATTCAGCTCAGTTTTCACGTGTCCTGCATTTGGGTCCAACCTTGCCTGCTACACAGTTGCACACAACACCTATTAGGGCTTCAGTGACAATACTACAGATCAATTTGTCATGAGCTGCCACTAGCACTGCATAATCAATGTACGACACAACTACCTGTGGAACAATCACTTTCCATACTTCACTCACTATTGATTTGCATAATTTGGCAAAATATTAAATTTTGCAACAGTAACTGCACTTAACTGAGGAAGCTGGGAGCGTTTCTGTTATTAGCTAAATGTCTGTTTGAGCCACACCTGAAGTAGTCAAGTTGCTGCCGGTTTTCTAGCAGAGTTTTGTATGAGAATCCTTTGCTGATGAACCACTTTTAAGCCAAGTTGAAATACTGGTGACTTTTCAGTTCTCTTTCTCTCACTCTCCCCCATATAACTTCTTTTCCCTCTTTTCTTTCTATTCCCTCAGTATTTCTTTTTCTGCAAGTATATGCTTACTCCTACATATTTTATTGTTCACGTACATGAGCTTTTTCATTGTATATTCTCTCTGTGTCAAAGTATATATGGATGGCTATTCATTTCTGTATCTTCTCCCCTCCTCTCATCACTTGCATCTCTTATGTGTATTTTATTCTGTTTTAAAGCCACAGGGTCCTTTTTTATGCATGTTGAAGAGTGGTGTTAGCAAACCTGTACCCTCTACCTCTGATTGTAGGTGTATTTTTTTTTTTCCAGAGTGACTAAGTGGTCTGAGTTCATTTTCCACTGAGCTACTTTGCGTCCTCAGGCTGTAAGTGGTGTTGAAAGGGAGGCTGCTTCACAAAGATAACTGAGGAGAACTGAAGCTGCATTCTAAACAGCCTAAATGCCTCTTCACCTGCAAACAAAATCTTATTGAAAACACCCTTCCACCCTGACCTAGTTCTGTATATAGTAAACAAGTTAGAAATCACAAATTGCCAACCAAAATATTCACATAGTGTTTATTCAGTTTTACTCACTTGCTCCCCTTGCATAACTGCCTACTGTTGCACAATTAGTGGACTGATGTCAACATAATAGAAAAAAAAGAAAAAGTAGCATGCCTTTCATTTTTTTGCAGTAGCATTGTGAAAACTACTTGATGTATGAGTTTGCTGTGGCTCAATTGTATTATTTGTGTACAAAAGATGAGGAAGAGCATATTCCTTCAAGTTACTTAAGATACAGAAACAAATCTTTGATCAGCACTCACCTGGCATTACATAATTTGTCAGGAATATTTTGTATTAGTGGCATGCAGTGACTCTTACAAAAAGGCAAGCAGAGACTATACCACTTTGACAACCTCTTGCTACACTTTTTCTGGATGTCTTCACCTTTCCACTCCTTCCTGAGTGCAGACTTGTAAAATTTTGTTGCTACTATAGTTATCTAATGATTTATTTTTAGCTGACAAAGATGAGTGGCTAAGGAATTATTTCATAACCACTGCTTTAACAAAAGTATGAAAAAAAATACTGGAAAAAAATATATGAAACACCACACTACACTACAACTGTATTACTGGCAAATTCTACATAAGGTATTAAAGTTCTCATTCTGTTGAAAAATGTTTCCCATCAGCATCATATGGATGAGTATTAAGACCACAGATGGTTTAGCTAATTTTAAACAGTTTATATTCTGTATAGTAATGTGTCATATTCGAAATCTCATGTTTGCAGCGGCTGTCCTGTGAGGATAACAGCTTTTAATGAGTTCAGAAACATAGACCTGCATGACCCTCTATCTTGTTTCAAAAAATATAAAAAATCAATTTCTGAAAAAAAAAACCAACACTGAATTTAAAGGCTTGAGAATGGTGTGATGTGGTTTACTGTCAATATCTATGTTTTAATTTATGTCTATTTTTTAAATGGACTTGTTATATAGTGCTTTTCTACTCTGTTTGAGTAAACAAAGCACTTTATACTACAAGCCTCATTCTCACACACACACAGTCATTCAAGCACTTTTTTTCTATGCCTAAGTGCTCTCTATCTAACATTCACACTCTTCAATGAACACATCAGGAGCAACTCAGGGTTCAGCATCTTGCCCAAGGACACTTTGGCATGCAGACTGGAGCAACCAGGGATCAAACCAATGTTCTGATTAGTATACCTGTTCTACCTCACCTCCCTTTTAGATTTCACTAGACTAGGACTGCTTGCCTTACTTGCCCTGACACTGTTTGGTATCGAAACAGTTTTTAATCAGAGGCACTGGACATGGTGATGAAAATCAAGCAGGAAAGTTTGAATGACTGAACTGCCCTCCCTGCCTGTCCTGGGCAAAGCTACAGTTAGCTAATTAATCCTAACTGTTAGCTGGCATCAGCCATTTTACACATTAAAACACAGAATATTTAAAGAAAAGTCAGGAAAATGTTAGAACTTAATATAGTCTCGAAAAAAGAAAAGAAAAAAAAATGCATAAATAAACAGCAGTTCTTAAGAAATAGGAACTGGTTGAAGGAGTTAAAATACAGGTTTTTCTCTTTGATAACATGTCAAGTTTATGATTGAAATGTTAAGAATGTTCAAAGTGACAGATGCTCCCTGCAGGTAGATGGGTCATCCCATTGGTCTGCCACTGTCAACAGAGGAATTTTTTCAGCTCATTACAGCAGGCAAAGCTATCTTTTTTCCTGTCTCTCTCCCCTCAGCCCCAACCGGTCATGGCAGATGACTGCCCCTCCCTGAGCCTGGTTCTGCTGGAGGTTTCTACCTGTTAAAAGGGAGTTTTTCCTTCCCACTGTCGCCAAGTGCTTGCTCATAGGGGGTCGTTTTGACGTTGGGTTTTCTCTGTATTATTGTAGGGTCTTTACCTACAATACAAAGCACCTTGAGGCAACTGTTTGTTGTAATTTGGCGCTATATAAATAAAATTGAAATTGAATTAAATTGAATTCTGCTCACTCAAATCAGTCTGACTTCTGGAAGTTTGGAGGGCAGAGCCCAAAGGAAGATAATGTGACACGTAATGTGACTGGTCCCTGTCAAAGCAGTGACACTGCAACCTCTGTGATTAACAGGTTCAGTTTATTGTGCTAAACCAAGTTACACTTGGTAACTGGTGTTGAAAGGAAACACCAGGTGGCATTCCCAAAAAAACATGAAGAAAAGTACCAGGGTCGTTGCCACATTTCCAACATTTGTTATTTTGCAGTAGACCCATCCTAAACAGTTTTGATGGGGTATAATAATACCGGTGTACAATCTTATAATGTAGAAACTTACTTCCAGCGTCTCTAACAGACCACCTTGAGTTTGAAATAATATTACTCCATACTTCCTCACTAATATTTAGATCTCTTTTATCAGCCTCAAACTTTCACAGAATCCATCTTGTTTGCTTAGAAGTTTTTTTTTTGTTTGTTTGTTTTTATAAAACCCTGATGCTGATTGTGAGCTGCCAGGGAGGCACAACCAGTCCCTGATCATATTCTCTTTCTGTACCAGACCAGCAGCGGATTTCACACTACTAATAAGTTGTAAATACTTCCAAAAATTCCCTTTATCTGTCATATTGAAAGCTTCTTTTAACAGAGTATATGGCATGAATGTACCTTCCCTAACTATACTCTCTAACCTCTGTACTCCTTTCTCTAGCCCCTTACCTCACAGGAAGGGAGATTTTCCTATAAGTACTACTGGGTTATTTCACACTTAACAGTCTTGTTTATAAAGAAAGATTCCAAGTATCGTATGTGCTTAGGTCCATGCACACTGTGAATGCTGCAATACTGGGTTAAAGTAATCTTAAAAACTGGGGGATTTTTCTAGGTCCAGCTATGGGCTGTCTAACAAGGTTGATTAGAACAATTTTGAAACATACATCTATTGGCTAAGTAGTAGTGATAAAAGTTTAGGAGTTCTAACCTACCATTGGCTTTTGGCTTTTGTTGATTTAAAAATAAATAAATAACTTATTTGTGATGGTTTGTTTTTCCATAAAAAAAATTGAGGTGTTTGAATCTATAACTTAAACCAAGCAATAGAAGGTTTATCAGGGACCAGTGAGAACAAATGGTTGACTTTTGGTGGAACCATCATTTTATTAATGGTAACTCTTCCCATGTGTGATCCTCTACCATTTTTAGTAGTGGAAAAAAATCTGAGAGTCTGGTGGAAAAATGTATATCTAAATATCTAATGTTATCTGATTGTAGTGTAGTAGAGGTTTTCAGAAAACTAGAATTCAGAGGCAGAACAGTTGATTTACTCTAATTGATGGAATAGTCTGAAATAGATGAGATCTTATCTAATTGAGATCAACTTCAGAAGATAGATTTGTGAGTTCTGAAGGAAAAGAAACACATCATCAGCATAAAGGTGTATCTCATGGTCTTTATTTTTAGTTTGAATTTCTAACTACAGTTTGTCTGATTGCTGCAGGTGGCTCAATAAAGATCACAAAGTGACGGGGAGAGTGGGCAGCCCTGCCTGGTTCCCTTCTGCAGATTGAAGTTTTGGGACGTATGCTCATGAATCCAGAGCCACAACCTGTTCATCATTTAGTTTTGATAGATTTATATTAAGAAATTCTTCAATGGCAACATCAGTTGGATTAAATAGTATTGAGTATATGTCTGTGTAGATTCTCAGTTATCCAGGTCATAGTAGTCTCTGGAGCTTGAAAAAGGCGACTGGACTTCTTTTTGTTTCTTGAAGACGTTTCACCTCTCATCCGAAAGGCTTCTTCAGTTCTCAACCAAATGGTGGAGAGACCCAGGTATTTAAACCCCTGTGGGCGTAGTCCCCTGGAGGTGGTTATGACCCTCTATTGATCATGTGCTTGAACACATGTGCCCAGGTGTGAAGGGGGCGTGGGTCATATTTAATCAGTGGTTTCAGTTGAAACCAACTTAGGACTCCGCTCCATTGTTTCCTGTGGCCTATTGAGGTCACTGGAACAAAGGTGTGAATGGGGGTTGAGACGTCTGGGAAGGGAGCTCAGGACAGCACTGTAAGCGGGGGAAAGTTGGTGACGTAATCCACCTCCTCTGTTCAATGATGGTTGTTCACAGTGGACATAGATGGCTTCTTTCACTCCTCTTTCAAACCATCTGTTTTCCCTGTCCAAAATGTGGACATTGGCATCCTCAAAAGAGTGCCCTTTTTCCTTCAGATGCAGATGTACTGCTGAATCTTGTCCTGTCGAAGTGGCTCTTCTATGTTGTGCCATTCGTTTGTGAAGAGGCTGTTTGGTTTCACCAATGTAGAGGTCCGAGCACTCTTCACTGCACTGAACAGCATACACTACATCGCTGATCTTGTGTTTGGCGGGTTTGTCCTTGGGATGAACCAGTTTTTGTCTTAGGGTGTGACTTGGTTTGAAGTATACTGAGATGTCATGCTTGGAGAAAATTCTTCTGAGTTTCTCTGACAAGCCTGACACATATGGGATGACAATGTTGTCCCTCTTGTCCTTCCTATTCTCTGTAGTTTGTGTTTGGCCTTCATTCCTGTGCATCTTAGCTGATTTGATGAAGGCCCAGTTGGGGTAACCGCATGTTTTGAGGGCTTTCTTAATGTGTGTGTGTTCCTTATGCTTCCCTTCTGCCTTAGAGGGAACACTTTCCGCACGGTGTTGTAGGGTCCTGATCACCCCAAGTTTGTGTTCCAGAGGGTGGTGGGAGTCAAAGAGGAGATACTGGTCTGTGTGTGTGGGCTTCCGGTAAACTTCAATGTTGAGGCTTCCATCTTCCTCGATAAGCACCGCACAGTCCAGGAATGGTAACTTGTTATCTCTGGTGTCCTCCCTGGTAAAACGTATGTATTTATCCACTGAGTTAATGTGACGAGTGAAGGCTTCTACTTCTTGGGTTTTGATTTTTATTCTATGGAGAGCACAGAGCACAGAACCACCTTTTAAGTGAAAGGATAAGACAGGTCCATTTCACCATAGATGCACTCCAGAACAAAATCCACCAGACTCAGCAGAAACTCTCATCACTCTTACCTCACACCATCGCAGAAGAAGTTTCTACATTTGTGGACAAAGCCCAGCTCGCACAACACATCAAAGGCAAGGAAAGACAACTACGTAAATTTCAAACTCTGCAAACCAAGGCATACCATTCATCTGTTAACAAACAGGACGACACGATAAGCAATGGAAACCAAGGAAAGTGGGTGAAGAACCTATCAGACAGGGTCCTCACCAAACCAGAAGAAAATGTGCTAGCCAAAGGACTCAACTTTGCCATAGCCCCACAACAGCTTCCTATAGTAGACCTCATCACAGCAACAGAAACCGCTATAAGAAATAACAAACTTTCTCATCCTGTAGCAGAACAGATCAGGATGAAAGTTTCAGCCACCCTCTCCAGTGCAAGACTTCCTCCATCCAACCTCACCATTCAGGAGAAGAAGGCCATCACAGCCCTAAGCAAGGATCAAAACATCACCATACTGCCAGCCGACAAGGGGAGGTGCACGGTTGTGCTGAATTCATCGGATTACCACAACAAAATTACTACACTCCTCAGTGACAACAATACTTATGAGGTCTTGAGACGTGATCCCACAAGCAACTACAAGAAAAAAGTTGTTTGCTGCCTGCAACAACTTGAAAAGGAAAAAGCCATTGACCGCCCCACTTACTACCGCCTGTACCCTGGAGAAGCCACTCCATGCATTTATGGACTCCCAAAGATCCACAAAGAAGGAGTCCCACTTCGACCCATTATCAGCAGTATAAACTCGGTCACCTACAACATTTCCAAACACCTCGCCACCATCTTATCACCGCTTGTTGGCATCACACCCCACCACATTGAAAACTCTACAGATTTTACTAACAAGGTCCAGAATCTTGTACTGGATCCAGATGAAACCATGGTGTCCTTTGATGTGGTTTCACTTTTCACTTGCATACCCACAACTGAGGCAGTGGAGACCGTCAGAAGACGACTACAGGAAGACGATTCCTTACTGAACAGAACCAGCTTCACCCCAGATCAGATTTGTGCACTTTTAGATCTCTGCCTTACCACAACATATTTTAAATACAATGATGGATTCTACAGACAGAAGCATGGATGTGCCATGGGCTCCCCAGTGTCTCCCATTGTAGCCAACCTTTACATGGAGGAAGTGGAAAGTAAAGCTCTTGGTTCTTTCAAAGGGATGGCACCTAGCCACTGGTACAGATATGTAGATGACACCTGGGTCAAAATCAAAACCCAAGAAGTAGAAGCCTTCACTCGTCACATTAACTCAGTGGATAAATACATACGTTTTACCAGGGAGGACACCAGAGATAACAAGTTACCATTCCTGGACTGTGCGGTGCTTATCGAGGAAGATGGAAGCCTCAACATTGAAGTTTACCGGAAGCCCACACACACAGACCAGTATCTCCTCTTTGACTCCCACCACCCTCTGGAACACAAACTTGGGGTGATCAGGACCCTACAACACCGTGCGGAAAGTGTTCCCTCTAAGGCAGAAGGGAAGCATAAGGAACACACACACATTAAGAAAGCCCTCAAAACATGCGGTTACCCCAACTGGGCCTTCATCAAATCAGCTAAGATGCACAGGAATGAAGGCCAAACACAAACTACAGAGAATAGGAAGGACAAGAGGAACAACATTGTCATCCCATATGTGTCAGGCTTGTCAGAGAAACTCAGAAGAATTTTCTCCAAGCATGACATCTCAGTATACTTCAAACCAAGTCACACCCTAAGACAAAAACTGGTTCATCCCAAGGACAAACCCGCCAAACACAAGATCAGCGATGTAGTGTATGCTGTTCAGTGCAGTGAAGAGTGCTCGGACCTCTACATTGGTGAAACCAAACAGCCTCTTCACAAACGAATGGCACAACATAGAAGAGCCACTTCGACAGGACAAGATTCAGCAGTACATCTGCATCTGAAGGAAAAAGGGCACTCTTTTGAGGATGCCAATGTCCACATTTTGGACAGGGAAAACAGATGGTTTGAAAGAGGAGTGAAAGAAGCCATCTATGTCCACTGTGAACAACCATCATTGAACAGAGGAGGTGGATTACGTCACCAACTTTCCCCCGCTTACAGTGCTGTCCTGAGCTCCCTTCCCAGACGTCTCAACCCCCATTCACACCTTTGTTCCAGTGACCTCAATAGGCCACAGGAAACAATGGAGCGGAGTCCTAAGTTGGTTTCAACTGAAACCACTGATTAAATATGACCCACGCCCCCTTCACACCTGGGCACATGTGTTCAAGCACATGATCAATAGAGGGTCATAACCACCTCCAGGGGACTACGCCCACAGGGGTTTAAATACCTGGGTCTCTCCACCATTTGGTTGAGAACTGAAGAAGCCTTTCGGATGAGAGGTGAAACGTCTTCAAGAAACAAAAAGAAGTCCAGTCGCCTTTTTCAAGCTCCAGAGACTAGTATTGAGTATAAAGCCTCATAAGCATCTTCATAAACATTAAAAGATTTATTTATTTGTTGTGGATCATGAGTAATGTTCCCAGTTGAGAGTTTAACAGAAAACAGTTGTTTTTTCTTTATTTAGATTTAACTGGCTAGCAAGGAATTTTGTTGCCTTGTTCAAAATTCTCCAAATGCAGCCTTTGCACCAGAAATTGTCTCCTTATCAAGTATTTCATTCTGTTCCAGTTTTAGTTTTCTCAGGTTGCTAATTATGTTCTTGTGTGAGGCAGTATAGGCAGATTCTATGATTCTTCTATGATTAAAGTTTTTTTCTTTATTTTTTATGTGACCTGTATTACTACATTTCCTGCTTCCCAAAGAACACGTGCTGATATTCCTGGCAGGTCATTATTTTCTAAGTATGTTTCCCTTTATGTATTGAATCTCTAGTTCCTAATTGTTGGTTTGGCTGTATGCTGTGTCAGAGAGATAGACATTGGTGCATGCTTACTGACAGTGATAAGATGAAGTAATAAAGCACTTTGAGTGCTCAAGTAGAGTAGAAAAGCGCTCTATAAGAACGAGTCCCTGCACCTGCCCTGTGCTGGGGTGTGGGGAATCGGGGTGCGTACTGAGCCAGCGGACAGCTGGCTCTCTTATTCCATAACCCCCCCCCCCACACACACACACACACACACACACACACACACACACACACACACACACTGCAAGCCACGTGCAGAGCCGCACTTGCCTCCATTTTAATTGCATTACAGACATTACAAGTGACAATACATTCTGATACACATTCTGATACATGAGCACATCACCCCTGTTCTTGCTTCTCTACACTGGCTGCCTGTCTATTTTAGAATGAATTTTAAAATTTTATTGTTTGCTTTTAAAGTTTTAAGTGGCGTGGCCCCCACATACCTAACAGACCTCTTACACACATACACCCCACAAAGGTCCCTCAGGTCGGCTGACCAGCTACTTCTTGCTGTCCCCAAGTCACTGTCACTTGGTGTTGGCTCTCACTGCGGTATTGTATCACTTCCTGTTCCTGTTTCAGAGGACAGTGTTTTGCTGTCTGTTAGCTGTTATATCTGTATAACTCGATTTATCTGGATAATAACATATTTTAGTGTAATCTTCACCTACTTTAAATAGCATACTCTTTGCTGAATCACCTGTATTCACATTACTCACTTTATTTGTTTTTAGAAATTCGCTAGCTTAGCTCAGCTAGTAGCTTAGCCCTTAGCCGACTCACTACCAGCATGGCTTCTTCTCCTGTCTCTCCTGCACTTTCCTGCTCTGGGTGTCACATGTTTAGTTACTCCTCTGCCTCCTTTAGCAGTAACGGTACTTGTAATAAATGTAGTCTGTTTGTAGCTCTGGAGGCCAGGCTTTCTGAATTGGAGACTCGGCTCCGCACCCTGGAAAATCCTGTATCTAGCCAGGCCCCTGTAGCAGGTGCGGACTATGGTAGCTTAGCCGCCGTTAGCTCCTCCCCAGCAGATCCCGAGCAGCAGGGAAAACAGGCCAGCTGGGTGACGGTGAGGAGGAAGCGTAGTTCTAAGCAGAAGCCCCGGGTACACCACCAACCTGTTCACGTCTCTAACCGTTTTTCTCCACTCGGCGACACACCCGCCGAGGAACAAACTCTGGTTATTGGCGACTCTGTTTTGACAAACGTGAAGCTAGAGACACCAGCGACCATAGTCAAATGTCTTCCAGGGGCCAGAGCAGGCGACATTCATGGAAATTTGAAACTGCTGGCTAAGGCTAATCGTAGATTTGGTAAGATTGTTATTCACGTCGGCAGTAATGACACCCGGTTACGCCAATAGGAGGTCACTAAAATTAATATTGACTCGGTGTGTAACTTTGCAAAAACAATGTCGGACTCTGTAGTTTTCTCTGGGCCCCTCCCCAATCAGACCAGGAGCGACATGTTTAGCCGCATGTTCTCCTTGAATCGCTGGCTGTCTGAGTGGTGTCCAAAAAACGATGTGGGCTTCATAGATAATTGGCAAAGTTTCTGGGGAAAACCTGGTCTTGTTAGGAGAGACGGCATCCATCCCACTTTGGATGGAGCAGCTCTCATTTCTAGAAATCTGGCCAAATTTATTAACCCTCCTAAAAACTGACTACCCAGGGTTGAGACCAGGAAGCAGAGTTGCAGTCTTACACGCCTCTCTGCAGCTTCTCTCCTCCTGCCATCCCCCCAAAACCCCATCCCCATAGAGTCGGTGCTGCTCCCAGACCACCACAAAACAAAGCTAAAATCAGCAAAAAGCTATTTAAGCATAAAAATTCAAAAACAATAAATAATACAGCTTCATCAACTGCACCAAAAAATAAAACAATGAAATGTGGATTATTAAACATTAGGTCTCTCTCTTCCAAGTCCCTATTAGTAAATGATTTAATAGTTGATCAACGTATTGATTTATTCTGCCTTACAGAAACCTGGTTACAGCAGGATGAATATGTTAGTTTAAATGAATCAACACCCCCGAGTCACAGTAACTGTCAGAATGCTCGAAGCACAGGTCGAGGAGGAGGATTAGCTGCAATCTTCAATTCCAGCTTATTAATTAATCAAAGACCCAGACAAAGTTTTCATTCTTTTGAAAGCCTGACTCTTAGTCTTGTCCATCCTAATTGGGAAAATCAAAAACCTGTTTTATTTGTTATTATCTATCGTCCACCTGGTCCCTACTCAGAGTTTCTGTCTGATTTCTCAGACTTTTTATCTGATTTAGTGCTCAGTTCAGATAAAATAATTATAGTGGGTGATTTTAACATCCATGTAGATGCTGAGAATGACAGCCTCAACACTGCATTTAATCTATTGTTAGATTCAATTGGCTTCTCTCAAAATGTAAAGGAGCCCACCCACCACTTTAATCATACTCTGGATCTTGTCCTAACATATGGCATAGAAACTGAAGACTTAACAGTATTCCCTGAAAGCCCCCTCCTGTCTGATCATTTCTTAGTAACATTTACATTTACGTTAATGGATTACACAGCAATGGGGAATAAGTTTTATTACAGTAGAAGTCTTTCTGAAAGTGCTGTAACTAAGTTTAAGGATCTAATTCCTTCATTGTTATGCTCTTCAGTGCCATGTGCCAACACAGTACAGAGCAGCTACCTAAACTCTGCTCCCAGTGAGGTCGATTATCTCGTCAATAGTTTTACATCCTCACTGCGTATAACTTTGGATACTGTGGCTCCTCTGAAAAGGAAAGCTTCAAATCAGAAGTGCCTGACTCCGTGGTATAATTCACAAATGCACAGCTTAAAGCAGATAACCCGAAAGCTAGAGAGGGAATGGCGTCTCACTAAATTAGAAGATGCTCATTTAGCCTGGAAAAAGAGTTTGTTGCTCTATAAAAAAGCCCTCCGTAAAGCTAAGACATCTTACTATTCATCATTAATTGAAGAAAATAAGAACAACCCCAGGTTTCTTTTCAGCACTGTAGCCAGGCTGACAAAGAGTCAGAGCTCTGTAGAGCCGAGTATTCCTTTCACTTTAATAGTAGTGACTTCATGGATTTCTTTACAAATAAAATTTTAGACATTAGAGAAAAAATTATTCATAACCATCTCAAAGATTATTCTTCATGTCCGGCTGCTTTCAGCACTGCTGGTATTTGTTTAGACTCTTTTGCTCCAGTTGATCTTTCAGACTTAACTTCAATAGTTACTTCCTCCAAACCAGCAACATGTTTGTTAGATCCCATTCCTACTAGACTGTTCAAAGAAGTCTTTCCAATTATTGATGCTTCAATCTTAAAAATTATCAATCAAACAGTCACCTCAGGGCGCTTTGTATTGTGGGTAAAGACCCTACAATAATACAGAGAAAACCCAACAGTCAAAACGACCCCCTATGAGCAAGGACTTGGCGACAGTGAGAAGGAAAAACTCCCTTTTAACAGGAAGAAACCTCCAGCAGAACCAGGCTCAGGGAGGGGCAGTCATCTGCCGCGACCGGTTGGGCTGAGGGGAGAGAAAAGACATGCTGTTGAAGAGAGCCAGAGATTAATATCAATTAATGATTAAATGCAAAGCGGACTATAAACAAAGTAAATAAGGTGAATGAAAAGAAACAGTGCATTATGTGAACCCCCCAGCAGCCTAGGCCTATAGCAGCATAACTAAGAGATGGTTCAGGGTCACCTGATCCAGCCCTAACTATAAGCTTTATCATAAAGGAAAGTTTTAAGCCTAATCTTAAAAATAGAGAGGGTGTCTGTCTCCCGAATCCAAGCTGGAAGCTGGTTCCACAGAAGAGGGGCCTGAAAGCTGAAGGCTCTGCCTCCCATTCTACTCTTAAGTATCCTAGGAACCACAAGTAAGACAGCAGTCTGAGAACGAAGTGCTCTGTTGTGGTGATATGGTACTATGAGGTCTTTGAGATAAGATGGGGCCTGATTATTCAAGACCTTGTATGTGAGGAGAAGGATTTTAAATTCTATTCTAGATTTAACAGGGAGCCAATGGAGAGAAGCCAATATGGGAGAAATATGCTCTCTCTTTCTAGTCCCTGTCAGTACTCTAGCACCAGCATTTTGGATCAGCCGAAGGCTTTTCAGGATGCTTTTAAGACAGCCTGATAATAGTGAATTACAGTAGTCCACCGTAGAAGTAATAAATGCATAAATTAGGTTTTCAGCATCACTTTGAAAAAGGATGTTTCTAGTTTTAGAACTATTGTCCAAATGCAAAAAAGCAGTCCTACATATTTGTTTAATATGTGCATTGAAGGACATATCCTGGTCAAAAATGACTCCAAGATTTCTCACAGTGTTACTGGAGGCCAAAGTAATGACATCCAGGGTAAGTACCTGGTTTGACACCATGTTTCTAAAATTTGTGGGACCGAGAACAAGAATTTCAGTTTTATCTGAATTTAGAAGCAGGAAATTAGAGGTCATCCAGGCCTTAATGTCTTTAAGAAATTCCTGCAGTTTAATTAATTGATGAGTGTCATCTGGCTTCATTGATAGGTAAAGCTGAGTATCATCTGCATATGTCTGTGTAGATTCTCAGTCATCCAGGTCATAGTAGTCTCTGGCGCTTGAAAAAAGGCGACTGGACTTCTTTTTTGTTTCTTGAAGATGTTTCACCTCTCATCCGAAAGGCTTCTTCAGTTCTTAACCAAATGGTGGAGAGACCCAGGTATTTAAACCCCTGTGGGCGTAGTCCCCTGGAGGTGGTTATGACCCTCTATTGATCATGTGCGTGAACACATGTGCCCAGGTGTGAAGAGGGCGTGGGTCATATTTAATCAGTGGTTTCAGTTGAAACCAATTTAGGACTCCGCTCCATTGTTTCCTGTGGCCTATTGAGGTCACTGGAACAAAGGTGTGAATGGGGGTTGAGACGTCTCAACCCCCATCAACACCGTGCGGAAAGTGTTCCCTCTAAGGCAGAAGGGAAGCATAAGGAACACACACACATTGAGAAAGCGCTCAAAACATGCGGTTACCCCAACTGGGCCTTCATCAAATCAGCTAAGATGCACAGGAATGAAGGCCAAACACAAACTACAGAGAATAGGAAGGACAAGAGGAACAACATTGTCATCCCTTATGTGTCAGGCTTGTCAGAGAAACTCAGAAGAATTTTCTCCAAGCATGACATCTCAGTATACTTCAAACCAAGTCACACCCTAAGACAAAAACTGGTTCATCCCAAGGACAAACCCGCCAAACACAAGATCAGCGATGTAGTGTATGCTGTTCAGTGCAGTGAAGAGTGCTCGGACCTCTACATTGGTGAAACCAAACAGCCTCTTCACAAACGAATGGCACAACATAGAAGAGCCACCTCGACAGGACAAGATTCAGCAGTACATCTGCATCTGAAGGAAAAAGGGCACTCTTTTGAGGATGCCAATGTTCACATTTTGGACAGGGAAAACAGATGGTTTGAAAGAGGAGTGAAAGAAGCCATCTATGTCCACTGTGAACAACCATCATTGAACAGAGGAGGTGGATTACGTCACCAACTTTCCCCCGCTTACAGTGCTGTCCTGAGCTCCCTTCCCAGACGTCTCAACCCCCATTCACACCTTTGTTCCAGTGACCTCAATAGGCCACAGGAAACAATGGAGCGGAGTCCTAAGTTGGTTTCAACTGAAACCACTGATTAAATATGACCCACGCCCTCTTCACACCTGGGCACATGTGTTCACGCACATGATCAATAGAGGGTCATAACCACCTCCAGGGGACTACGCCCACAGGGGTTTAAATACCTGGGTCTCTCCACCATTTGGTTGAGAACTGAAGAAGCCTTTCGGATGAGAGGTGAAACGTCTTCAAGAAACAAAAAGAAGTCCAGTCGCCTTTTTTCAAGCTCCAGAGACTATCATCTGCATAACACTGAAAATTGATGCAGTGCTTTCTAATAATACTGCCTAAGGGAAGCATGTATAATGTAAATAAAATTGGTCCTAGGTCAGAACCCTGTGGAACTCCATAACACTAGAACTACCAGACTCCTGCCAAATGGCAGTTATACCTTTAAATCCCAAGGTGCTGCCAAATGGCAGCTGTGAATTGTGTCATGCAAATGAGGCCAGCACAACTAGACACTAGACGACTCCCTTTCATTTGTAAATGTAGCCATTACCTGCCAGACCTGGAGGTTCAAGCACAGACCTTAGGGGGAGGGGTATGCTTGAGCATAGCCTAGAAGTCTGAAATGCCTGAGACATCTCTCCTGAGTAGGGACAAGAAGGGGCTTTCAAAATGCACTGTATTGTTTCACTCATCACATTTACTGTATCATATAAACTTTTGACCATTTCATACATTTTTACATGCCCTTTATTCAGCATCGGTCAACAAGACAAAGTAGGCTTCCTATTGCCATGTACTGTAAGGAAATTCTAACTGTAAATATCTGTAAAACTATTATAAATCATTTGTGTTCCGTAGCCCATACACAAATGCCCTTGTGCAAAGCTGCCATTAACTTTAGAGTGTAAGTTTTTATTTGATAGTGTTTTGGATTATTTTCAAATAATATTAATTTATTTTTTTATTTTGAAGTGTTGAACTGCCATACTTAGAACTCCATATATGTATATATAAGTTCTATGTGATTGTTGTTATGTTATGTTTTTTAGGAATACTTTATCTCAGTATTGATGGACAGTTGTATACGACTATAAAAGGACTGAAGACGACCAAAATATTTATCCAGCACATTTTTATTGGTATATTTGTTACAGATTGTCTGAACAACATCTGGCACTGCCACAACATCTCCTTTCTGCATTTTCCACATGTCAACTTGTTGCAATAAACACAACGCTTAGTGGCATGGTTATTCTTGCAGCAACACTTCACCTGGCACAATGCCCTTTTCCCTGTGTCAGGTGAGAGTGGTTGCTGCTGAAGGTTTTCCTTATGCACCTCCTTGGCTGCCATATGAGACTGTGCAAGCTCTCTTGCAAGCTTCACCAAGAAGTCCGTCCGTCTCTCTTTGACCCCAGTGCATTCTTGGTAAAGCACATGTGCATTCAGTGCTGCAATGTCAATCAAGTTGTAAAACACAGCGACTGGCCAACGCCGTGTTCCTGAACGCACAGTGTACTTTCGCACCATCTGGTCCATGACATCCACACCACATTTCAGGCTGTTGTAGTCGGTGACTGTGTTTGTTTTTTTTTCCGGGTATCCCCAGTCTCCACCACACTGTGCATGCTACTGAGGATGCAGACAGTCTTTCTCTGTTTGGGCGCGTAAATGGTCAGTGTGGCACCAGAGGTTGAAAACACCTGTGTGCTGAATTCCTCACGGGCCAAAGTCTTTTTGGCGGAGTCAAGAAGCTCATGGCGAACCTTGTTTACTGTGCCAAGGAGTGTGGTCTTCCGGCTGAGCAGTCGTTGTGCTAGTGACAATGATGTAAAAAAATTGTCTGTGGTAACGGTTCTTCCTTTGTCCATAAATGGTTCCATAAGCTTCATCACCACATTTTCTGATAGTTTTTCCCCCGTGGGACGACTGGGGTCTTTGCCAAGATATGGGATGATGTTGCATAAATACTTGGATTTCAGGTCACATGCCACCCAGAACTTTATGCCAAACTTGTCAGGTTTTGTAGCAATGTACTGCAGGAAACAGCAACGGGTTTTAGTTGGAAAAAGTTGCTCATCTATGGTGATGTGCCTTCCTGGGTTGTAAGAGGTAATGCAGTTGGTAACAAAAGACCCCCAAATGTCAGAGACTGCAGCAAACCGATCATTTGCAACTCGTTCATTGCGTGTGTCCTTGTCATCGAAGCGTAGGTGCCGCATGATGTCCTGGAAGCGGTTTCGGGCCATAATCTTGCTGATTGCGGGCACTTCCAGTGTTGCTGACCATACATCATGCACCGCTGGAAGGCGGACAAGCCCTCGCAGGATGAGGATTGCAATGAACGCCTTTAGTTGAGGGAGGGCCATGAACCAGTTTCCCTGCTGTGTCTGGCGTGCATGCTGGACAGTCCACTCCTGAATGGTCCGAAGCATTTCCAGAGTGATGAAACAGAGGAAACTCTGTAAGCGACTCGACACCTTTCTTCTGGCCAAAGCAGTTGGCTCTCCATCTGTGGCATAACAATCAATTGGGCTGTGATGCAGAGGCCTTCTGATCTGTTCCTCACGCCACACTGTGCCATCTTTTGCCGTCTCTGTCAGCCACTCATGTGTCTCCATGCGACCTCTCTTTTCTGGAGGTGGCGAAGTTTCCTCATCTACAGGGTGACCATGTTTGAGATTTGATTAGTGAAATGTTGAAATAATGTGCAATCGCAAAGATATTCGTCTCTTCCTAAAACGCAACAAACGGCAAACGAAAATAGGAAATTTAGGAAATCTTACCAGAAGAATTTTCAGAGTCGGAATTTAGCACAAGGGTTATTTCATCTCCATCGGAGTCACAGGGGTTGACATGGTTGAGGATCATGTCCAAAGCTTGCTGTGTGCCGTAAACCTTTGGCATCTTTGCTTCTCAGTCAACAGAGTAGGTGAAATATGTGTTGTGACCTGGCTTTTTATACACCTGGCGACCCTGAGTCATCATTGGTAATCATTGGTAACCCATCCCCACCCCCACACCCATCCCACACACATTCCAATCTACTGGCCCCGTGTACATAACAAAAGGTGGCCTAATGAGATGTAAAACTGCCATTTGGCAGCACTTGGTAGAAAAAGGAGTAGAGGGAAAATGCTGGTAGTTCTAGTGATAATTAACCTTAGTGTGTGAAGAAGATTCCACATATACATGAACAAATTGGAGTCTATTAGATAAATATGATTCAAACCACTGCAGCACAGTACCTTCAATACCTATAATATGCTGTAATCTCTGTAATAAAATGTTATGGTCAACAGTATCAAAAGCTGCACTGAGGTCCAACAGGACAAGAACAGAGATGAGTCCACTGTCAGAGGCTCTAAGAACATCATTTGTAACCTTCACTAATGCTGTTTCTGTACTGTGATGTATTCTGAAACCTGACTGAAACTCTTCAAATAAACCATTCCTCTGCAGAAGATCAGTTAGCTGTTTTACAACTACTCTTTCAAGAATCTTTGAGAGAAAAGGAAGGTTGGAGATTGGCCTATAATTAGCTAAGACAGCTGGGTCAAGTGATGGCTTTTTAAGCAGCGGTTTAATTACAGCCACCTTGAAGGCCTGTGGTACATAGCCAACTAATAAAGACAGATTGATCATTTTCAAGATTGAAGCATCAATAATTGGAAAGACTTCTTTGAACAGTCTAGTAGGAATGGGATCTAATAAACATGTTGCTGGTTTGGAGGAAGTAACTATTGAAGTTAACTCCGAAAGACCAAGTGGAGCGAAAGAGTCTAAACAAATACCAGCAGTGCTGAAAGCAGCCGAACATGAAGATAAATCTTTGAGGTGGTTATGAATAATTTTTTCTCTAATGTCTAAAATTTTATTTGTAAAGAAATCCATGAAGTCACTACTAGTTAAAGTGAAAGGAATACTCGGATGAGTAGTAAGGTGTCCTAGCTTTACGGAGGGCTTTTTTATAGAGCAACAAACTCTTTTTCCAGGCTAAATGAGCATCTTCTAATTTAGTGAGATGCCATTCCCTCTCCAGCTTACGGGTTATCTGCTTTAAGCTGTGCATTTGTGAATTATACCACGGAGTCAGGCACTTCTGATTTGAAGCTTTCCTTTTCAGAGGAGCCACAGTATCCAAAGTCGTACGCAGTGAGGATGTAAAACTATTGACGAGATAATCGACCTCAATGGGAGCAGAGTTTAGGTAGGTGCTCTGCACTGTGTTGGCACAAGGCACTGAAGAGCATAACAATGAAGAAATTAGATCCTTATACTTAGTTACAGCACTTTCAGAAAGACTTCTACTGTAATAAAACTTATTCCCCCCTGCTGTGTAATCCATTAAAGTAAATGTAAATGTTACTAAGAAATGATCAGACAGGAGGGGGCTTTCAGGGTATACTGTTAAGTCTTCAGTTTCTATGCCATTCCCTCTCCAGCTTACGGGTTTTCCCTCCTGCTCTTGACGGAGACGGTCGCATTCTATCTCTCTCTCCCTGCCCTCCCTATCTCTCCTGCTTGCTGCTTGCTGTGAGAGCGTCTCTTAAACACTGTCCGAATAAGAATAAGATTGAGAGCAACATGGATCTGGCAAACTGGGCCCTATACACCATTGATCGAATTTTCTCCACTATGAGATCAGGGAAAGGGGAGCCTGCGTGTCCGAGTGGAACAGACCCAGTTGGATATGTCATCGATTCTTAGGGTTCGTGGAGACCTGTGTGCCTCTCAGCTCTGGAGATCGAAGACGTTGAAGATGTCTACATATTCGGCTATTTGGTAGCGGTATATCTTCTGTTTGGGCTCGGAGGAAACCTGATTTACCGGGAAATTAATAAAATCTGGGCAGCAGTTCGACATCAGCCGAGGCTGCAGACCCAGGTGGATGGGCTGTGCAGGGCCGTACAAACTCAGACTCAAAGCCTGTTGGACCTGAGCCGTAAAGCGGACGGGTAGTCCAGCTGAGAACGTGCTCGCAGACGAGAGGGGTTCGATCTGGAGATAAGGTTCGGTTTTGCACGGTGAGGACAGTAACGAATGAATTTGGAATATTGGATTACCGAATGGGTTCCGCAGTGAGACTGAACGCTGTTGGAAAAAAAACAAGCAGCCTGTTCCAAAACAACTTCTGCATTATCAGGAATTCGGCTCCCTAGCCGGCCTTGGGCTGGCAATCATATCTCTCCAGGACAATGCGTGACGATCGCTCTTCCCCTCAGCCCTCTCTGTGATTTGTAAAGCTGGATCTGGTGTACCAAGGCCGCTGATGAACTTCCATCACTATCAGCGAACTGTTTTGGCTAGGAGCTGGCATCTGGCTCCACAATGCCCTGACCCTCTCGTCTCCATCTGCATCCCTTCCTGCCCCCCTCCTCCCCCACCATATTGCTATCCTGGCTTTAAATGTGCAAATATGCTTTGCTAAGGTGGTTTTTTTGGACCCTGGTATGGTGCTCATTTCGAGCACTGTACCAGATGACTTTTTTAACCTAACTACCCCATGATGTGTGTTTGTTTCCTTTTCTGGGGACTGATGTAGTGGCGGCGCCAGTGAAAAATGGCAGCGGCTGCGGACACCCATCTCCCCTGTGTTAGTCTTGTCTGTTTCTTCTCTGGATGGCTGTTCCGAATGGAATTATATTGTGATGGAATGTCATTATATAACTTGTTGTATAATGATTAATATTGTTGTATGTATAATGACAATAAAGTTCTATTCTATTCTATTCTATTCATATGTCAGGACAAGATCCAGAGTATGATTAAAGTGGTGGGTGGGCTTCTTTACATTTTGAGAAAAGCCAATTGAATCTAACAATAGATTAAATGCAGTGTTGAGGCTGTCATTTTCAGCATCTACATGGATGTTAACCCCTTAACTGGCAAGGGCCCGGTGACGGGCCGTTTGTAGTCCCTTTTATATGGCAGGCTAGACCCTCCCATTTTTATTGACACGTCATTCGGCCAATCATGTAACTGGCTGCACCAAATCACCTGACAAAGCTACGTGACGCCCTCTGAGTATTATTGGCTCTGGGAAACCCATTTCTTAACATGATTGGCCGAATGAGGTGTCAGTCAAAATGGGCGGGTCTAGCCTGCCATATAAATGCACTTCATTCGGCCCGCGGACCAGACGCAGCCGATTAATAGGCTATGAAATGGGTTGTTCAGAGCCAATAATAACCAGAGGGTGTTATGTAGTTGTTTCAGGTGATTTTATTTGCTGCCAGTTAAGGGGTTAAAATCACCCACTATAATTATTTTATCTGAACTGAGCACTAAATCAGATAAAAAATCTGAGAAATTAGACAGAAACTCTGAGTAAGGACCAGGTGGACGATAGATAATAACAAATAAAACAGGTTTTTGATTTTCCCAATTAGGATGGACAAGACTAAGAGTCAGGCTACTCCTTTTATGTTTATCCTTATTTAGTACTCCTTTTATGGTTTATCCTTTTTAAATTATTATTTTTATTATTATTTTTTTGTGTGTTTATTTTTTGTGCTGTATTGTATTGCTGTCTTTTATCTGGGAAGTGCTTTGTTCAACTTTGTTGTCTTTTAAAGTGCTCTACAAATAAAGTTGGCTTGGATTGGATTGGACCTTGGGGGGCAGGCATGGGGAAGATGAGAGGGGGCTGCTGAGGTGGCCCCACTCTGGTCCTGTCTACTGTCAGCCCCCCAATTTTAATGGCACTTTAGACATTAAGGGCTTTGAGGGGGTGGTGTGGTCGAGCGCCGACGGCCAGCAGTTGGATGCTTGAGGCACAGCTGTCCCCTCAATTTTAACTGCATCCTATACACTTCATGCATTCACAAACATGAAAACGTACACTTTAACATTTATAATTTGGGTGGGGGTGGGCCATCCCACACCCAGGTTTCCTGCACCTCGCCTGGGGTGGGAGTTGGGTGGTGCTTCGGGTGCTAGGCTGGCAGCGTCCTGGGGTCGCTGTTGGCCTGGGTGGGGTGTCTGCTTGCCCTGGCTTCAGAGGGTGGGTAGATGTGGATGAATGTGTATCTTTGTGCATTTGTCACAGTCCTCGTGGGTGTATTTGGTTGGGTGAATGCGTGTAGGTAGGGATATGTGTGTGTGTGTGTATATGTGTGCACATGTGTGCGCATGAGCATATGAGGGTGGGTGTGTGCGTACGTGTGTGCATGGCTGGACCTGAATCTGGGCCTTCTTGTGCCTTGCCTCCCAGCTGCTTCTCGTTGGTCGCTCCTGCGTCCCCCGCCTCCCCGGGGTGTGGGCGCTTGGGGTTCCTGGGCCGGGCTGGATGTTCTGGCATGGGTGTCGACCTCTGGCGTGGGGAGGGCTCTGCAGTATGTTGGGCGGTTCTTGGGCACCTGGGCCCTGGGGCCCTGCCGCAGGCCTGCACGGGTGGCTGGTCTCTGGGGGGGGCGGTTTCCTGTTGCCTCAAATTCCCTGGGGCCCTTGCTCCTCGACTGGGGGGGGGGGGGGGGGGCTCCATTTGGGACCTCCCTCTCCCCTCTGCTGGGGTGGGTATGCGGTTGTTGCTGGAATGTGCGTCCACGGGTTTTCGTGGCTCTTGATGGGCTGCGGATGGCTCGGGTTTCCTGGGTCCCTCTCTGCCTGCCTCTGGCTCCTTGTGGGCGGAGCGGCGGCTTTCTGCCCTTGTTGGTAAGTGCATTTCATGACACAGACACTAACGCAATCACAGCATAACAAAATTGTTGTTCTTATACAATCATGCTTCATTTTGTTGTGCCTTTTCCATATAGTTATTTTTCCAGGTACTGCTTGTTCTGTTTTGGCATGTTGTCTTTTTTCTTTTTTTTTTTAGTTGCAGCATTTGCATTGTTTTGGTTAGTTTAGTGGTGCTCTGTCCTCTTTTTCTGTCTTCTCCCCTTTCTCTCTCCTTTTTTTTCTCTTTTTTTTTTCCTCAGCCTGTCAACTGGAATTAAATGTATATGCACACAAATAAATAAAATTAAAAAACAAACAAACAAAAAAACCCCACAAACATTAACAAAAAAGCTTATAGAGACTCTATAGAGGTTATCTTGTAAAAATAAATATGTTTGGCACAACAGTGCATTCAGATTACAATTCTGCTTGCAAACACTGCCAGACATGACAGCCATTAAAAAAAACTAAATTGCAACACTGAAAATTAACCTACATTGACTGTTATGTACAGTAGGGTTATTTTTTAAATTCACATACAGCTAATGAAAAGAAAAGGCTTTGTCTTTCTCATGTCACGCTACCAAAATTGGATTAGGAAATAATATAATTTTTTGATATAATTCCCTGTAACAAGTGAATCCAAAGGTTTTTTGTTTTTTTTATCTGAGTTATATTCATTTTAAGAAATTGCTGCGTCTATTGTCCTCACTTTGCCTGAGAGAACATTTACACAAGTAAATGGGTCATCATATCAACTAGTAATTCATAGAAAATTCCCATGAAATAATTGTGCATGTTAACTTTTCTGTTTGTTTGTAAGTTCTACTTTTCCTTACACATATTTGTAAACTTCTCCATTAGAGAGACAGGCTAAACAGCAGCATTATCAGTGTTTGCTACTTGCTTGTAATCTAGCAGGTGTCTCCTGTGGTAATAAATTCTTCTCCAGCAGTGCCCTATGTACACCATTACTCTTATCCCCTACACCATGGCAAGCTAATTAACATTTATAAAATACAATTTTGCTTTCAAACAGTATGAGAGAAGAAAGAGACAGAGGAAGGGATGAGAGGAAAGGAGGGATGGTTTTTGGTTTGATGGAACAAGCTGACAACAAACGATGAGACAGGTATCGCAAAGGAGTGAAGGCTGAAATTAAAAAGGCAAACTACTGCAGCATATAATAGAATAGAATGCCTTTTATTGTCATTATACAGGATGTACAATGAGATAGGAGGGCCACTCCTGTTCAGTGCCATGCAATAGAAATCAAATTCTCTAAAATAAAAAATAAAAATATTATAGTCTAGTATAATCAAGAAATATACAGAAAATAAACAATGTATAAAATATACAAAAAATAGAATGTACATCTGTACATTGTAAGCAAAGTAAATAACTGCATACATATAAAAATGAAGATGATGAATATTGCACTAGTGAATGAATACTGGATATTACCAATATAGGAATGTTAGATATTGTTCAGTATGAATAATCTAATATTGCACAGAGATGTGGGTGTTGCACAGTTATATAAACAGACGCTTTCAATAAAATATACAATCACAGTGAATGGGGACACAAATGAAAGGAGAAGCCATGAAAACAAGCGGTCATGGGAAGGGAGGAAGAAGTCAGAGATATGAAAATATTTTTTAAAGAGCTTTACAAACTAAAATAATATATGTATACCAATGTTTGTACCTGCATGTCAAGTTATAGTAGGCCAGTTTAGTCCACTTCCAATAATGAAGTTTGACTTTTGCCTGATTTTACCTTAATGATCATGGATTTTATTATCTTGTCTTAGTGGTAGATTGGGGTTACAATTATGAAGGTGAAATATTAATTTCCATTGACTGTCAAACACACAAATCAGTAGGGCTTTCCATTCTGAATTGTGTAGAATTATCACAAAAATTCTGCTTTCTTGTTCGTAGTAAGAGTGTTTTCTTAACAAATTTGTTATTTTTCTCTATTTAGGTGAATTTAAAGATATTTTAAGTTCATTTTATGGAAAACAGTAATGTCTAAAACATGCATATAAAATGAAGAATTTCATCAAGTGGGTTACTGTGTTATTAGAGCCGCAGAGAATTTCTTCCACAAGCATCTGCTTCTTCGACATGGAAGTTGCTGTTATGGCTTGATTTCAGTTAGGTCTTTTTATTGTCTCAAAAATCCTGCCATTTAGAGAGTCCTGTCCATTGTCCTGTCATAAAATCTTAACTGAAGGACAGCTTAAGCACATCAGTTGTCCTTTATTTCAAATTGAACATACACTGTAGTGCCAAAAGTATTTACTCAACTGCTTTCACACGCATATGAATTTGAGTGACATCCCTTTCTTAATCCATTGGGTTTAATATAATGTTGGCCTACCCTTTGCAGCATAACCACTTCAAACCTTCTGGGAAGGCTTTCCACAAGGTTTAGGTGTGTGTTTCATTCATCCAGAAGCACATTTGTGAGGTCAGACACTGATGTTAGACGAGAAGGCATGGCTCTCAGTCTCCAGTCTAATTCATCCCAAAAGTGTTCTGTAAGGTTAAAGTCAGGACGTTGTGGAGGCCAGTCGAGTTCTTCCACACCACTCGTTTATCCATATCTTTATGGACCTTGATTTGTTTACTGGTGTGCAGTCATGTTGGAACAGGAAGGGGCCATCTCCACACTGACTCTCCATCGGTCACAATCAGGTCACAAGTCTACAACTTCATCCCAAGAGATGTTAAGTGCTTTGAGGTCATTGATAAAAGTCTAATGCCAGGTCAGCCTGACCGGCCTCTGCCTTGTCTGCCTCCAAGTGGAACCCATCGTAATATATTCTTTGGGATTGTTGTCCATGTGGATGATGTGTCCAGCAAGATTCAGGCGGTGGCTCGCAATGATGATGCTGAGGCTGGGCAGTTTGCTTTGTTGTAACACCTCTTCATTGGTGATGTGATCGAAGTATTGAACCTTCAGAATTCTTTTGAGGCGGCGTTGATGAAAGATGTCTACTTTTCGGATAATACTGGCCGATGCTTCCCACTGCTGAGTTGCATAAACCTTTCCACCTCCTCAAGTTCATGTCCACCAGTTTTGATTTTAGGCAACCTGGTCTGGTCAACGACATACATGACTTTTGTCTGTGTAGGTTCTCAGTCATCTAGGTCATAGTAGTCTCTGGAGCTTTAAAAAGGGGCAACTAGACTTCTTTTTGTTTCTTGAAGATGTTTCACCTCTCATCTGAAAGGCTTCTTCAGTTCTCAAACCAAAAGGTGGAGAGACCCAGATATTTAAACGCCAGTGGGCGTAGTCCCCTGGAGGTGGCTGTGACCCTCTATTGTTCATGTGCATAATCACATACGCCAAGGTGCAAAAGGAGGCGTAGGTCATTAAAATCAGTGGTTTCGGGTGAAACCAATTTGTATAAAGTGATCTATTGACGTCACCTGAACAAAGGTGTGAATGGGGGTTGAGATGCCTGGGGACAGGAGCTCAGGACAACATTGTAAGCAGGGGAAAGTTGGTGATGCAATCTACCTCCTCTGTTCAATGATGGTTGTTCACAGCGGACATACAGGGGTTGGAAAATGAAACTGAAACACCTGGTTTTAGACCACAATAATTTATTAGTATGGTGTAGGGCCTCCTTTTGCGACCAATACAGCATCAATTCGTCTTGGGAATTACATATACAAGTCCTGCACAGTGGTCAGAGGGATTTTAGGCCATTCTTCTTACAGGATAGTGGCCAGGTCACGACGTGATGCTGGTGGAGGAAAACGTTTCCTGACTTGCTCCTCCAAAACACCCCAAAGTGGCTCAATAATATTTAGATCTGGTGACTGTGCAGGCCATGGGAGATGTTCAACTTCACTTTCATGTTCATCGAAGCAAACTTTCACCAGTCTTGCTATGTGTATTGGTGCATTATCATCCTGATACACGGCACCGCCTTCAGGATACAATGTTTGAACCATTGGATGCACATGGTCGTCCAGAATGGTTCGGTAGTCCTTGGCAGTGACGTGCCCATCTAGCACAAGTACTGGGCCAAGGGAATGCCATGATATGGCAACCAAAACCATCACTGATCCACCCCCATGCTTCACTCTGGGCATGCAACAGTCTGGGTGGTACGCTTCTTTGGGGCTTCTCCACACCGTAACTCTCCCGGATGTGGGGAAAACAGTAAAGGTGGACTCATCAGAGAACAATACATGTTTCACATTGTTCACAGCCCAAGATTTGCGCTCGTTGCACCATTGAAACCAACGTTTGGCATTGGCACGAGTGACCAAAGGTTTGGCTATAGCAGCCCGGCCGTGTATATTGACCCTGTGGAGCTCCTGACAAACAGTTTTGGTGGAAACAGTAGAGTTGAGGTGCACATTTAATTCTGCCGTGATTTGGGCAGCCGTGGTTTTATGTTTTTTGGATACAATCCAGGTTAGCACCCGAACATCCCTTTCAGACAGCTTCCTCTTGCATCCACAGTTAATCCTGTTGGATGTAGTTCGTCCTTCTTGGTGGTATGCTGACATTACCCTGGATACTGTGGCTCTTGATACATCACAAAGACTTGCTGTTGTAGGAATATTCATGATATATGCCACATATATATCTTATGTACGTTTACTTCCCTGAGAAATTTGTCTGGAAAATAACATAACTGATTAAAAATACAGAAGCTTATAATGTTTCGTGTCATCATGAACTTTGTATTCTGACTGTACACGGATGAAGACTACACAATGATAGAAATGGAGAAATGATAGAAACTTCAAGGTCACGCTGTTGTTGAATTTCTCTGTTTTCCACATTCTGTTTTGTAAATGATGTAATCGAGACTGATATGCTGTGACTATTTGAGACTGTAAATTGAATTAGAATGTGCCAGTACTTCATGCCATCTCATAGCATGCAGTCTGGTCCAGATATCTGAACTGTTTGAAATGGCTTTATTAAATTTAATAATTGGACTCCTTATTCCTGTTTGGTGTCAATTCCTGTTCGATGAAACGAACACGCAGAAACCTAAAGGCTTAAACAGCACACACACACGCACTTATTTAAAATTTCTTCACAGATCACAGGTCACAGATGTGCCAGCAAGACGTGCACCAACAAGTTGTCCTCTTTTGAACTCTGGTATGTCACCCATAATGTTGTGTGCATTGCAATATTTTGAGCAAAACTGTGCTCTTACCCTGCTAATTGGACCTTCACACTCTGCTCTTACTTGTGCAATGTGCAATTAATGAAGACTGGCCACCAGGGTGGTCCAATTTAGCCATGAAACCTCCCACACTAAAATGACAGATGTTTCAGTTTCATTGTCCAACCCCTGTAGATGGCTTTAACTCTTCTTTCAAACCAAATGTCTTCCTTGTCCAAAAATGTGAACACTGGCATCCTGAAGAGTGCCCTTTCTCCTTTAGATGCAGATGTACAGCTGAGTCTTGTCCTGTCGAGGTGGCTCTTCTATGTTGTGTCATTTGTTTGTAAAGGGGACTATGCCTATGCCTAATAAGGTTTTAAATACCTGGGTCTCTCCATCTTTTGGTTTGAGAACTGAAGAAGCCTTTCGGCTAAGAGGTGAAGCATCTTCAAGAAACAAAAAGAAGTCCAGTTGCTTTTTTTTCAAGCTCCAGGGAATACATTACTTTTGGTTTCTCTATGCTGATTTGGAGTGCGACTTCCCCCACCTCCTGGTCCAGGTTAGATGTTAGGTCCTGGAGATGGTGTCCACCTTCTGATATCAGGGCAATGTCATCCGTGAAGTCAAGGTGGTGAGTCGACTGCGCCCATCCAAGTTGATGCCTGCATCTGGCCTGGTCAGAGCTTTCTTCGTGATGAAGTTTTGCGCTACAAGGAATAGGAAGGGCGAGAGCATGCACCCTTGCCTGATGCCGGTCTCAATGGCAAAAATATTGATGTGGCCCATGTCTGTCCTGATGCAACACTTGGAATGGCAGTACAGGAACGTAAAAATGAGATAAACATCTGCAGGATGCCATACAGGTGGAGAATGTTCCAAAGTGATTCCCAGTGAATGCTCTCAAAAGCCTTCTTGAAGTCTATGAAGTTGATTGAAAGGGGCTGTCTGTATTCTCGGCACTGCTCAATGATGGTCCTCAAGATGAATATTTGGTCTGTGCATGACTGTCCTTGTCGAAAACCTGCCCGTTCTTCACAAAGGCATTGGTCGTAGCAACTTGTAGTCAATGAAAGAGCACAAACCAAAAGACTTTCCCTGGAACTGACAGCAGGTACAGTCAATGATTTTTTTTTTTTTTCTTGTCGATTCTATAGCAGTCAGTTTTTGTGGGACGGGTTGCTAGCCCTGTGCCCAACCCTTCTCCTTTCTCATATGGGTTTGGAAGTTGAAAAAGTGGAGTTGCACCAAATTTTACACTTGGCAAAATACAGTCAGACAAGTACTGTTCTCCTGGCAAATGCCAAACCCAGGCTCATCCATCATATTACCAGATGATGAAGCATGAGTCATCACTCCAGAGAACATGTCTCCACTACTCTAGAGTCCAGTAGCGGTGCGCTTTACACTGCTGCATCTGATTTGCATCGCACTTGGTGATGTAAGGCCTTAATGCAGCTGCTCAGCCATGGAAACTCATTAAGCTTTCTGTGCACTGTTCTTGAGCTAATCTGAAGATCACATGAAATTTGGAGGTCTGTAGTGATGGGCTCTCCAGAAAGTTGGTGCACTATTCAATTCAGTTCAATTTTATTTATATACCACCAAATCACAACTGTCGCCTCAAGGCGCTTTGTATTGTGGGTAAAGACCCTACAATAATACAGAGAAAACCCAACAGTCAAAACGACCCCCAATGAGCAAGCACTTGGCGACAGTGGGAAGGAAAAACTCCCTTTTAACAGGAAGAAACCTCCAGCAGAACCAGGCTCAGGGAGGGGCAGTCATCTGCTGCAACCGGTTGGGCTGAGGGGGAGAGAAAAAAAGACATGCTATGGAAGAGAGCCAGAGATTAATGACAATTAATGATTAAATGCAGAGTGGAGTATAAACAAAGTAAATAAGGTGAATGAAAAGAAACAGTGCATTGTGGGAACCCCCCCAGCAGCCTAGGCCTATAGCAGCATAACTGAGGGATGGTTCAGGGTCACCTGATCCAGCCCTAACTATAGGCTTGATCATAAAGGAAAGTTTTAAGCCTAATCTTAAAAATAGAGAGGGTGCCTGTCTCCTGAATCCAAGCTGGGAGCTGGTTCCACAGAAGAGGGGCCTGAAAGCTGAAGGCTCTGCCTCCCATTCTACTTTTAAGTATCCTAGGAACCACAAGTAAGCCAGCAGTCTGAGAGAAAAGTGCTCTATTGGGGTGATATGGGATTATAAGATCTTTGAGATAAGATGGGGCCTGATTATTCAAGACCTTGTATGTGAGGAGAAGGATTTTAAATTCTATTCTAGATTTAACAGGGAGCCAATGAAGAGAAGCCAATATGGGAGAAATATGCTCTCTCTTTCTAGTCCCTGTCAGTACTCTAGCTGCGGCATTTTGGATCAGCTGGTGAAGGAGTCGCTATCATGACTCAACTAGTGATGACACTCCCTGGCCAATCAGTGGCATGCTGTTCTTCCATGTCACATTTTCAGATCACCTTGGATCGCTTGGAACCCTGGCTTAGTGGGTACAAAAAAAGTACCTGGTACCAGGTACTAATAGAAATGCCTACAAACCATGCCAAGTCAAGTCGAGCCATGCTGAGTAGGTACTAATGGAAACGCGGCATTAGTTTGATTTGTTTCTCATTGTTCTATTAAGATCTATTACAGATTGTGTAATTGTAAATCAATCAGAGATGTATAAAGTACTGGAGTAGAGGAGTGGAGTAGAAGTACAAGTACTATATAAAAAAATTGACTTGAGTAAAAGTTGAAGTGTTCTTTCAACACCATACTCAAGTGGAAGTACAGAAGTACTCAATTTTTTTGGTACTTAAGTATTGCAAGTAGAAGTATTTCAAAAATTGCTACTCAGGTACCGAAAGTACAAGTACAAGTAAAAGTACAAGTACTGTATTGAGTCCATCATTGAGTCCATCCTTACCTCCTCCATCACTGTGTGGTACGCTGGAGCCACCACTAGGGACAAACAGAGACTACAGCGCGTTGTGCACTCTGCTGAGAAGGTGATTGGCTGTAACCTCCCATCTCTCCAGGACCTGTACACCTCCAGGACACTGGGGCGTGCAGGTCGGATCACAGACTTTTTGACCCTCTCCCCTCAGGCAGGAGGCTACGGTCCATACGGACCAGAACCTCCCGCCATAAGAACAGTTTCTTCCCCTCTGCTGTTGGACTCATGAACAATTACCCTAAGACTGTTACCACCACCCTCCACAAACGCTGATGACCCTACGTCTATGCACCTGTCTGATTGCACTGATGTACATATTAGTGGAATATAGTTTACATTCTTTTATCTTTTAATTAGTCTCTGCACTGTATATTTTGTAAGCTCTAATATCTCTGTATATTTGCAATTTGTATACTTGTATATTGTCTTATAGTTTTTATACTTATTTGTTTTTTTTTTTCTGTAAGCACGAAGTACCGCAGCAATTTCCTAATGCTGTGAACCTGTTCACCCATATGGCAATAAAAACCTTCTGATTCTGATTCTGGTATATATTAAAGAAAGGCAGTCAAAAGTTTGATTATCATTGTTTATATTATTTCAAACATTTGAAAGGCACAATGTATTTGGCTGAAGCTGGAGTACAATGATAAAAGGCCATACGAGTGTTTACAAAAAAACAAACACAAATAAAACATCTCAAAAGGCCAGAGGGGCAGTTCACAGAGCAGCTAAAAGACAAACCTGGACAAGGTGTTCCTGGGACGTCATCCATCTCGATATCGGACAGTAAGCTGACGCGTTTTGTCCTCAATACTTGCAAGCAACAGCGCAAAAGGCGGAGACGAAGCCTGCGTTTTTTTTATAGGCTTGATCGCTCAAATCGCCCAATGATGAGCCAACTTCATAAACCGTGACAGTGCCATCTACCGCTCTGGCATTGATACTATGACTTGGGGATGATTAATAACGTTTTCATAATAGTAACGAGTAACGATTCAGCACGTGAAAAATGTATAGGAGTAAAAGTATTAAATTAATCAAAAATATATAGTGGAGTAAAAGTGAAAGTAGGGGAAAAAATATGTACTCCAATAAAGTACAGATACTGCATTTTAGTACTTAAGTACAGTACTTAAGTAGTTCTACTTCGTTACTATACATCTCTGAAATCAATTAGAAAAAGCTTTGAAAAAAAAATCCCTGTTTTACAACTTTGATTTGAGAGCATTTTCTGTTTGGCATACAAAGATAGTGATTTCACAAAACACTGAGAAATGCAAACGTATATTAAAAAAATACAAGTCTCAGTCCCAAAATGCCGCTATCCACCTTCATGAATTCATCACTCCAGCTCTGCTGAAGTGACAGAATAAAATAAAGGAGTCACAGAGCAATGTTTTACAAAATGGCTGCCACTGTGTTTGACAGATACAGTAACAGGTCCAGGCAGTCAGTCTGTCTCTCAGCAGGCTGAATGTGAGTGTCCAATACAATAAACAGAGACAGAAACACACACACACACACACACACACACACACAAGTGTGTTTTGCTATCTTTGTGGGGAATTTCCATTGACTTCCATTCATTTCTACAGCCTAAACCTTACCTTTACCCTTTACCCTTTTCCTAACCCTAACCATCACATACCTAACCCTAACCCTAACCTAAACTCAATTCATACCTTAGCCCTAACTCTGACCCCTGACCCAAAAACAGGGTTTCCCCTTGTGGGGACAAGGTTCCAGTCCCCACAAGGAGCAATTGGTCCCCACAACGTAGTATATGTCAGGAAAATTGTCCCCACAAGGTATTATAAACATACGCACACACACACACACACACACACAGCACATTCCATTTCACAGTCTGCTGGAGGCTGGCAATCTCTTCAATCTGCAAAAGCTCATACCCTGACTCACAGTGACCCCTAAACAATTTTAGAGTGATAATTCTGAATGCATTGCACAGCAGTCAAACACCGTGGGACAGAGGTGGAGAGAGGCTCAGGATTTGTTCAGGCTTTGCCACTTGCTGTTGCCTGTAGTGGCCTGTCTGGAATTTGCTGCAAAATATTCATCCTGCTCAGTTTAAAAGAGACATGTCATAGAATGCCGTACGTTTTGTTAAAGTATTTTTTAGGAGATTTTATCATCAAAATTTTCTTCATATAAATGGTAAATGGGCTAGTTCTTATATAGCGCTTTTCTACTCAGTATGAGCACTCAAAGCGCTTATACAACCTGTTTGCATTCACCCATGCACTCCCATTCATACAAGCACTTCCATTTTTATGAAGCTAAGTGCTTTTAATTACCTAACATTCACTCACATTCATACTCCGACAGAACGGTCGGAGAGCAACTTGGGGTTAAGTATCTTGCCCAAGGATACATTGGCATGTAGACCGGAGTAGCCAGGATTCGAACCGCTGACCTTCCGATCAGTAGGTGACCTGCTCTACCTACTGAGCTACAGCCACCCCATGTAACTCATATTGTATTTACAATATGAAAAGAACATAGAAAACATATCAAATATTGAAACTGAGAAAATATATCATGTTTTAGGCTTTATTGTACCAAACATATTTGCTTTTACAAGAAGTGCTCTATAAATTTTCTATAGGCTATTCTTGCTAATTGTATTTTTATTTTATTTATTCTTGCCAGATCTGACAGGCAGGGAAAGAAGAAGAGAGATGAAGAGCAGAAAGAAAAAAGAGAAAGAGGGATAAAAAGGGGGGGCAGGAAAAAAATAGAAGATTAAAGCTACACATACATGCACATTCATATATATATATATATATATATATATATATATATATATATAAATTGTTTATATATATATATATATATATATATATATATATATATATATATATATATATATATATATATATATATATACATGCATATGCACACACACACACATACAGTCTTGCTGTAGTTTGTAGTAATGTATGTGTGTTCCTCTGTCATGGAACGTACTCAATAATGAGGGCAAGAAGCCGCAACCACCCTCCCCCAGGATCCAGAGGCAGACAGAGAAAGACCCAGGGGACCCGGGTCATCCACGGCCCACGAGGAGCACAGAAGACCCGAGACAACACATCCCAATGGCAACCGCGCGCACACTCCAGAGGAGGAAGACCCCAGACAGAGCCCCCACGGTCAACGGGCAAGAGCCCAGAGAGCCAGAGGCAATGAGCAGCTCACCCCCCCCCGGCAGGCCGGCCCCCCCAGCACGAGCCGAGAATGCAGCCCCGAGGCCCCAGGCACCCGAGAACCGCCCGACACCCAGCAAAACCCCCCCTGACGCCAAAGAGGCCCGAGCCACCCCCAGGCCACAGCCGCCAAGGGAGCAGGCCAGAAGCCACACCAAGACATCCGGCCACACATCCCAGGACCCCCAGGACCCCCAGGCACCCACATCCCAGGGGCAGCAGTGACAATCAGTGGGGAGCAGTGGGGAGCAGTGGGGAGCAGCAGGGAGCGGTAGGCAGGGGTAACTCCTGCCCTCCACAACCCTCCGCGAGCAGAGTCAGTGGAGTGGCCCTACTCGCTGTGGCACCTGCCCCCCCAAGACCCTACGTGTGTGTTGTGTTGTTTGATTGAGTAGGAGGAGGGGAAGGGTCAGGATACACATGACCGGGAGTAGAGGACTACCCCCGGAGAAAGAGAGCCAGCTAATTACTGGCTCATTAAACACCCAAGTTTCCTACACCCAACCGCAGGGCAGGGAAGGCAGGTCCAGGACCTGCAGTGGCCACACCCCCAAGGTACCGCAATGCCCAAGGCCAGCACCCACCACCCACACCGTAGACAGACATAAACATGCATACCTCCACACACACACACACCTACACACACACACACACACACACACACACAAAAAGACGACAACATCACACCCACACCCAAAAGACAACAGCAAACATCCTATCCACACACATACACAAACACAGTGGTCCCGAGTCCAGGACCAACCAGTCCCCCGTGAGAACTGCTGCCCCCACACCTGAGCGCCCCACCCCCCCAGAGGACATGTGGGCACCCCAGCATCCCGGAATGCCGTCCAGACATCCCGACGCGGGCCAACCCACCCCACACAGTGGTGCGCCCAAGGGGGCGCAGACTCCTCCAGCACAGGAAGGGGCCCAGCTGGGAAACGGGCGACCCTGGGCACCAGGGCCCCAGACCCAAACCCCAACCCCCGCAGAGGGGGCCGACCACCCGGCCCAGGGCCAGCCCCCACCATCACAGGCACCCCAGCCCCCAACCCAAAGACCATAGGAGCATCCATCCAAGCCCCCCCCACCAACCAGGGCCTGCACACAGACACCACAAAACGGTAGCCACAGTCGTCCAGTCCAAGAGCCATCAGACACCCGAGTCCCCCAGTCCGCTCCCAGCCAACCACCAGGCCCCAGAAGAGACGAGACTACAGCCAATCACCCCCACTAAATGATGGAATTGATCAGTGGGGACCAGAGCTAATCAAATTTGTCCAGTTGGTTTTTTGAGTTTGCAGACATTCTCGCTAGACTAATGTGATCAAAAAGTAAATTCCTATAGTGAGTAATATATAAATCAGTTTTTGATTTCCAATTCATGAGGATAGTTTTCTTAGCGATGCATAAGGCAGTAAGAACTAAATGTGACGTATTTGCTTCCATATCTAATTCACTTACATCACCGAAGATGCACAGTTTGGGTGAGGCTGGGATATCACAATTAAACCATGTGGATAAGTCTTCACATATCTTCTGCCAAAGTCAAAAGTCAAAGTCAAAGTCAAGTCAAAGTCAAAATTCTTTATTTGTCTCCCTTGGGAGAAATTTATCTTGGTTTAAAAAGAAGAAGAAGAAGAGGGTACCCCTGCACAACAGAACAAAACCAACCACTCAAAAAAAAAAAAACAGAACCTTTGAACAGGCATGCAAGACCATATAGCATGTATATAATTCTCAGCATGGTCGCCTGAACAGTGGGTGCATATATTTGAGTGTCTGAGGCCCATTTGGAACATTCGTTGTCCTGTATAGTGTATTCTATGCAGAGTTTTGTATTGTATAAGTTGTAAATTTGGACTTTTAGACATTTTGAAGATGTTTAAACATATATGTGTCAAGAAGTTTTCATCTGGATCGATGGGAAGATCCCGCTCCCATTTTTTAGTTGGGAGGGAAATTGAATCATTAATTTTAAACAATAGCTTGTATATTTTTGATAGCAATTTAGGAGTACAGAGATTTAGAAATTATGTTACCCATACAGGCATTTCCAAGTTCAGATCATTTAAATTAAATCACGCCTGTATGATGGACCTCAGTTGCTGATATTCCAGAAATCTACTGCTGCTGATTCCATATTTTGATATAAGTTCTTGAAATAGAATAAAGTTTCCATCCTGGTGATTTTAACATCCATGTAGATGCTGAGAATGACAGCCTCAACACTGCATTTAATCTATTGTTAGATCCAATTGGCTGCTCTCAAAATGTAAAGGAGCCCACCCACCACTTTAATCATACTCTGGATCTTGTCCTAACATATGGCATAGAAACTGAAGACTTAACAGTATTCCCTGAAAGCCCCCTCCTGTCTGATCATTTCTTAGTAACATTTACATTTACTTTAATGGATTACACAGCAGTGGGGAATAAGTTTTATTACAGTAGAAGTCTTTCTGAAAGTGATGTAACTAAGTTTAAGGATCTAATTCCTTCATTGTTATGCTCTTCAGTGCCATGTGCCAACACAGTACAGAGCAGCTACCTAAACTCTGCTCCCAGTGAGGTCAATTATCTCGTCAATAGTTTTACATCCTCACTGCGTACGACTTTGGATACTGTGGCTCCTCTGAAAAGGAAAGCTTCAAATCAGAAGTGCCTGACTCCGTGGTATAATTCACAAACACACAGCTTAAAGCAGATAACCCGTAGGCTGGAGAGGGAATGGCATCTCACTAAATTAGAAGATGCACATTTAGCCTGGAAAAAGAGTTTGTTGCTCTATAAAAAATCCCTCCGTAAAGCTAGGACACCTTACTACTCATCATTAATTGAAGAAAATAAGAACAAACCCCAGGTTTCTTTTCAGCACTGTAGCCAGGCTGACAAAGAGTCAGAGCTCTGTAGAGCCGAGTATTCCTTTCATTTTAACTAGTAGTGACTTCATGGATTTCTTTACAAATAAAATTTTAGACATTAGAGAAAAAATTATTTTCTCTCAAAGATTCTTGAAAGAGTATTTGTAAAACAGCTAACTGATCATCTGCAGAGGAACGGTTTATTTGAAGAGTTTCAGTCAGGTTTCAGAATACATCACAGTACAGAAACAGCATTAGTGAAGGTTACAAATGATGTTCTTACAGCCTCTGACAGTGGACTCATCTCTGTTCTTGTCCTGTTGGACCTCAGTGCAGCTTTTGATACTGTTGACCATAACATTTTATTACAGAGATTAGAGCTTGCTATAGGTATTAAAGGTACTGCACTGCAGTGGTTTGAATCATATTTATCTCATAGACTCCAATTTGTTCATGTAAATGGGGAGTCTTCTTCAAACAGTAAGGTTAATTATGGAGTTCCACAGGGTTCTGTGCTAGGACCAATTTTATTTACATTATACATGCTTCCCTTAGGCAGTATTATTAGAAAGCACTGCATCAATTTTCATTGTTATGCAGATGATACTCAGCTTTACCTATCAATGAAGCCAGATTGCACACATCAATTAGTTAAACTGCAGGAATGTCTTAAAGACATTAAGGCCTGGATGACCTCTAATTTCCTGCTTCTAAATTCAGATAAAACTGAAATTCTTGTTCTCGGCCCCACAAATTTTAGAAACATGGTGTCAAACCAGGTACTTACTCTGGATGGCATTACTTTGGCCTCCAGTAACACTGTGAGAAATCTTGGAGTCATTTTTGACCAGGATATGTCCTTCAATGCACATATTAAACAAATATGTAGGACTGCTTTTTTTGCATTTGCACAATAGTTCTAAAACTAGAAACATCCTTTTTCAGTGATGCTGAAAAGCTAATTTATGAATTTATTGCTTCTACGGTGGACTATTGTAATTCACTATTATCAGGCTGTCTTAAAAGCATCCTGAAAAGCCTTCAGCTGATCCAAAATGCTGATGCTAGAGTACTGACAGGTACTAGAAAGAGAGAGCATATTTCTCCCATATTGGCTTCTCTCCATTGGCTCCCTGTTAAATCTAGAATAGAATTTAAAATCCTTCTCCTCACGTACACGGTCTTGAATAATCAGGCCCCATCTTGTCTCAAAGACCTCATAGTACCATATCACCACAACAGAGCACTTCACTCTCAGACTGCTGGCTTACTTGTGGTTCCTAGGATACTTAAGAGTAGAATGGGAGGCAGAGCCTTCAGCTTTCAGGCGCCTCTTCTGTGGAACCAGCTTCCAGCTTGGATTCGGGAGATAGACACCCTCTCTATTTTTAAGATTAGGCTTAAAACTTTCTGATTTTTGATCAAGCCTATAGTTAGGGCTGGATCAGGTGACCCAGAACCATCACTTAAATTATGCTGCTATAGGCCTAGTCTGCTGGGGGGTTCACATAATGCACTGTTTCTTTTCATTCACCTTATTTACTTTGTTTATACTCCGCTTTGCATTTAATCATTAATTGATATTAATCTCTGGCTCTCTTCAACAGCATGTCTTTTCTCTTCCCTCAGCCCAACCGGTTGCAGCAGATGACTGCCCCTCCCTGAGCCTGGTTCTGCTGGAGGTTTCTTCCTGTTAAAAGGGAGTTTTTCCTTCCCACTGTCGCCAAGTGCTTGCTCATAGGGGGTTGTTTTGACTGTTGGGTTTTCTCTGTATTATGGTAGGGTCTTTACCCACAATACAAAGCGCCCTGAGGTGACTGTTTGTTGTGATTTGGCGCTATATAAATAAAATTTAATTGAATTGAATCTTGAATAATATGTTCTTGGTTATTTATACCCTTTTCATGCCATGACAGAAAATTCATTACTTTCTTTTTCTGGCATATATCTGGATTGTTCCAAATGGGTGTCAGTTTACTTGGGATAAGTGAAGACATAGTTATTTTTAAAAATTCCCACCAGGCTGTCAGAGAGGTGTTTATGTTAAGGCTTTTAAGGCAATTATCTTGCTTGATACAGAAACTAATGAAAGGTAGATCAGAGATTTTTATTTTTCCACAAAATGCTTGTTCTAGGTTGTCTAGTGAACTTGGTTTGATCCATTTTGAAACATATTGCAACCTACTGGCGAAGAAGTTGTGATAAAAATTTGGTAGCTCTAAACCACCACTGCATTTTGGCTTTTGTAAAGTTTTTAAACTTATTCGTGATGGTTGGTTTTCCACAGAAATTTTGTCATGTTTGAATCTAGTGTCTTAAACCAAACAACAGAACGTTTATTAGGGATCAGTGAGAACAAATAAAGGATTTTTGGCAAAACCATCATTTTAATGGTGGAGACTCTACCCATGAGTGATATAGGTAAACTATCCCAACGTGTGAAATCATCCTCTATCATTTTTAATAGAGGAATGTGATTTAATCGAACCACGTCTGAGAGTCTGGCAGAAAAATTTGTACCCAAATATTTAATGTTGCCTGACTGTAGTGACGTGGTAGTGGTGTTCTCAAAATTACAGTTTAGAGGCAAAAGTGTTGATTTACTCCAGTTAATAGAGTAATCAGATATAGATGAGAACTTATCTATCAGGTTAATTGTCTTCAAGAGAGAAGCTTGTGAATTCCCAAGGAAAAGTAATACATCATCCGCATAAAGGCTTATCTTATGGTCTGTATTTTTTGTTTGAATTCATTCCTTTAATATTTGCATTTTGTCTAATTGCTGCTGCCAGTGGCTCAATAAAGATGACAAAAAGTGAGGGAGAGAGTGGGCAGCCCTGCCTGGTGCCCCTCTGCAGACTAAAGCTTCGGGAAATAAGATCATTTGTCCTAACACGTGCATTTGGGGAGCTGTGTAGTGTTCTGATCCAGTTTATAAAGGATGAACCAAATCCAAATTTTTGTATAACTGCTAATAAAAATTTCCAGTTAACCCAGTCAAATGCCTTCTCTGCATCTAAAGAAACAACTCTGGTTTCTAATTTGTTAATGGAACAGTAATCTATTACATTTCTTAATCTGCATGTATTATTGGCTGCCTGTCGACCCTTGATAAAACCTGTTTGTTCAGGATGTATTATGAGTGGGGTAATATTTTCTAATCTTCTGGCCAAGACTTTGCAAATTTTCTTAAGTTCTACATTTATGAGTGAGATTGGGTGGTAGCTAGATGGGAGTGTGGGGTCTTTGCCTGGTTTAAGAAGCAGGCTGATGTTAGCAGAGTTTATATTTGGAGATAGTGTTTGATCATTCTGAATCTGAGTCACCATTCTAAAAAGAGTGGGTGCTAGCTCAGACCAAAATTCTTTATAAAACTCAGCTGGAAAACCATCTAGACCAGGGGCCTTATTATTTGGGAGATGCTGTAGGGCATCTTGGAATTCAGACGTTGAGAGAGGTGAATCCAGAGCTGCAACCTGTTCATCATTTAGCTTTGGTAGATTTATACTGTTATGAAATTCTTCAATAGCAGTATCAGATGGATTAATCTGTGATGAGTATAAGGCTTCATAAAAGTCTTTGAAACATTTATTTATTTGTTGTGGGTCATGAATAATGTTACCAGTTGTGTCTGTAGCCCCTTAACTGGCAAGGGCCCGGTGACGGGCCGTTTGTAGTCCCTTTTATATGGCAGGCTAGACCCTCCCATTTTTATTGACACGTCATTCGGCCAATCATGTAACTGGCTGCACCAAATCACCTGACAAAGCTACGTGACGCCCTCTGAGTATTATTGGCTCTGGGAAACCCATTTCTTAACATTATTGGCCGAATGAGGTGTCAGTCAAAATGGGCGGGTCTAGCCTGCCATATAAATGCACTTCATTCGGCCCGTGGACCAGACGCAGCCGATTAATAGGCTATGAAATGGGTTTTTCAGAGCCAATAATAACCAGAAGGCGTTATGTAGTTTTTGTCAGGTGATTTTTTTGCTGCCAGTTAAGGGGTTAATAGAAGGAATAGCTGTTTTTTCTTTATTCAGTTTTAACTGGTTGGCCAGGAATTTTTCAGATTTGTTTCCATGTTCAAAATTTTCCTAACGCAGCCTGTGCAACAGAAATTGTGTCTTCTTATCAGTTATTTCATTTAATTCCAGTTTTAGTTTTCTCAAGTTGTGAATTATATGTTCTTGTGGCGAAGCAGCATAGGCAGTTTTTAAAGATTTAATTTTTTTGTTCTAATTCTAACATAAGCATGTTTTCTTTATTTTTCTTATGCGAGCAGTAAGATATTATTTTGCCCCGCATTACTGCTTTTCCTGCTTCCCAAAGAACACATGGTGATATTCCTGGCAGATCATTATTTTCTAGATATATAGCCCAATCCTTTTTGAAATAATTAATGAAATCTTATTCTTTAAGTAATGATGTATTAAATCTCCAGTTCGTAACTGGTGGTGTGACTCTTTTCTGTGTCACAGTGATAGACACCGGTGCATGATCACTGATAGTGATAGGGTGGATCTGAGTTTCTGTGATATCCATCATCATGGAGCTGCTAACTAAAAAGTAATCTAAGCGGGAGTGAGAGTGGTGTACTGATGAGAAAAAAGGATAATCCCTCAGAGTGAGGTGATGTGAACGCCAAGCATCGCAAAGACCAAAATCCTTCATGTACTGTTTAAGAATGTCTGCAGACTGCCAGTTGCTTTGACTCACTGCTGTAGTAAGCCTGTCAATATCTGGATTAAACACTAGGTTGAAGTCTCCTCCTATCACAAGTGTAGTGTCAGAGTGATCAGATACTGAGGTGAAGAAGGTGTGAAAGAAGGAGGGGTCATCAACAACTAGACAAGATTGTTTTCAGAAACATGAGGGTATTTTCTTTCAAATAAACCTTTGTGCATGGATTTTAGCCTCGTAGTTCTTCTGTTATAGTTCCCTTTGGATAGGCCATATACGTAAAATGCCATACAAAGAGTAGACATGAACTTAACCCTATCACTAAACTCACACTAAACTCATAAATCACTGACCTGGTGCATGATAAGAAGTTAACAAAATCCAACAAAGTGAGAGTACAAAGCTATGTAAAGTATCACAAAGGTGAAAGAAAAGCTCAGAAGTGAACAGAGAACTTGAAAGAATGAAAAATAGGGAGGGAATGGAGGCTGTGCAGCATGGCAGAGTAATGACAAGATGAATTAGGTGCAAAGAGAGAATAGTAGGAGGTCACATTTCAAAACTATTCACCCACAAGACATGCGACACATGGCTATGCCGAACTGCCTCAGCTCCTTACTATAATTGCCCACTCAACATTCTGCTAAGCAAGTCCAAAAGAAAAGTTCCTGAAGAGGGGAAAAAGAATGTTCTTGATTAGCATGATGAGAACAGATTCCAAGGAAACATTTGCAGAGAAATCTCTGCAAAATTGGTTCATAGTCCAATATAGTCACTGAGCACCTGCCTCATTTTACTGTTATGCCTGCAATCCTAGTGAAATCTGAAATGTACCATGTTTTAGACGTCTGATGAATAGAAAAATACTCAGTGGGTGAACATGAACTGATGAGTGGTTGAAATTGTTGTCTGAGGAGACAGAATTAGTTAAACTTAAAAAAAGGAAGTAAAGGCGAGACAATGGTGTAAAGTGTGCTGGGGCCTTCGAGTGCTTATTACTTAGTATTTCATGTACTGATACATGAAAAGCATAATTTCTTTAGAACCCAAAGAGACACATGTAGTAAAAATTAGCACTGAATACCTTGCAGATGGTTAATAGGCTTTTGAAATATATCACATATTGTATTTGTGCAGTTTTATTTCACAAACACTTTTAGCAACTCATACATTGTGAGAACAAGAGATTCCATTTACAGTCCTGTGAATTAAATGATTTCATATTGAAGTAGCCATTTGTTATGTGCTTATTAGGCATATGTAAGCAAGAGGAAGTGTGTTCATGTGTGTTGCACACAGCTAATAACAGCTCTGACAAAGAGTTTGTATAGGAAACAGCTGGGGTTTGTTAGTGTTTTGCTACACAGGGTGGTGTCTACAGTCTAATCGTGCTTCTCCATTTTCCCTCTTTATTTAGTTAGATGCTTGAGTGGGCACACCTGCTGGTCTGCCAAGCTGCACTGCTGAGAGCTGTTTTAGTTCAGCTGCCTGTGTGTGTGTGTGTGTGTGTGTGTGTGTGCGCGCGCGCAACAGCGCAATAATGTGGCTCAGGTGATGTTTGTGTATAGTCCTTCTGTGTGTCTGTGTGTGTGTGTGTGTTGGGGGGGGGGCTGCACAGGACATGGTTTTAATTATTTTTACAGTTGACAGGACAGAAACTGGGGTGAAATCAGTGACTTGGCTGGTATTTTATAAAAACGGTAAACATACAGGGGTTGGACAATGAAACTGAAACATCTGGTTTTAGACAACAATAATTTATTAGTATGGTGTAGGGCCTTCTTTTGCGGCCAATACAGCGTCAATTTGTCTTGGGAATGATGCATACAAGTTCTGCACAGTGGTCAGAGGGATTTTAAGCCATTCTTCTTGCAGGATAGTGGCCAGGTCATGACGTGATGCTAGTGGAGGAAAACTTTTCCTGACTCGCTCCTCCAAAGCACCCGAAAGTGGCTCAATAATATTTAGATCTGGTGACCATGCAGGCCATGGGAGATATTCAACTTCACTTTCATGTTCATCAAACCAATCTTTCACCAGTCTTGCTGTGTGTATTGGTGCATTGTCATCCCGATACACGATACACCTTGGCAGTGATGTGCCCATCTAGCACAAGTATTGGGCCAAGGGAATGCCATGATATGGCAGCCCAAACCATCACTGATCCACCCCTATGCTTCACTCTGGGCATGCAACAGTCTGGGTGGTACGCTTGTTTGGGGGCTTCTCCACACCGTAACTCTCCCAGATGTGGGGAAAACAGTAAAGGTGGCCTCATCAGAGAACAATACATGTTTCACATTGTCCACAGCCCAAGATTTGCGCTCCTTACACCATTGAAACCGACGTTTGGCATTGGCAAGAGTGACCAAAGGTTTGGCTATAGCAGCCCGGCCGTGTATATTGACCCTGTGGAGTTCCCGACAGACAATTTTGGTGGAAACAGGAGAGTTGAGGTGCACATTTAATTCTGCCGTGATTTGGGCAGCCGTGATTTTATGTTTTTTGAATACAATTCGGGTTAGCACCCGAACATCCCTTTCAGACAGCTTCCTCTTACGTCCACAGTTAATCCTGTTGGATGTGGATCGTCCTTCTATGCTGACATTACCCTGGATACCGTGGCTCTTGATACATCACAAAGACTTGCTGTCTTGGTCACAGATGCGCCAGCAAGACATGCACCAACAATTTGACCTCTTTTGAACTCTGGTATGTCACCCATAATGTTGTGTGCATTGCAATATTTTGAGCAAAACTGTGCTCTTACCCTGCTAATTGGACCTTCACACTCTGCTCTTACTGGTGCAATGTACAATTAATGAAGACTGGCCACCAGGCTGGTCCAATATAGCCATGAAACCTCCCACACTAAAATGACAGGTGTTTCAGTTTCATTGTCCAACCCCTGTAAGTTTCCCCAATATTTTGAAACTGAGTCTGTTACATTTTTTTGATGCAACTTCTCAGCTGTAGAAAACACCCACTCACACGGCACAGCGCTGGAGTGCAGAGAAATTGTAAGGAAAGGCTGAAGAGGTTTGGATAGATTGTCTTTTGGTTGTCCCAGTATCTCAAAAGTTCCTGGGACCTGGCAATATTGTCCTCTGCCAGGTATCTCTGCACCTCCTGGATGGCATCAGCTGTGGCACTTTGGGTCTGCCTGCCCACTTTGATGTCGATGTTGCCAAAGGTTATCTAAAAAAAATAACAAATTGGCACTTTAGTACATGATTTCCAAACAACAACACACAAATAACGCTGAATAACATACCTGAAGTGGGTACAGACAGCTGTTGTGAAGACGGTCCTGGCTGGGGCTCATTTGTGCATCCAATTACAGACACATACATTCTGACTAATGGCCTCATTACATTTGGAGGAACTGCGGAACCCGAGTGAGTTAAATCTGGTGTCTAGAAGTGTTGCTAGGGTCAACACACTTAATGACTCGAGTTTGGAAGCAGTGTCTGTGACTCAACGCTTCAGGTGTTCATCTAGGTGTATGGCTGCCTGTATGTGCAAGGTTGAAGCATTACGCTCTAGATTTAGTTTTAGATTTAGATTCAACTCATTGTCATTGTGCGCACAAGGCACACAACGAAATGATGGTTACAGATCACTCATCCAGAGACGAGCATCTGCGGTCATGCAGCCAGAGACTGGCGCTACCTAGTGCAAGATAGAGCATTTTCATCATCAGGATGAACTTTGACCCTGACACTCGCCTCTCTTCAGACAACTCCACTGTAATTTGATGGAAAGAAGCAAGCACAAGAAGTGTTTCTCCTATGATATGCTCATCAGCTGTAAGTGGAGTCAAATCAGTTTTTAGAGAGGCCAGAGATACCACACTAGTTCGCTCTCATCATGTAGCCTTGACAGTATTTCATATGTGCTGTTCCAGCGTGTTGGCCCCTCATTGATAAGTTTCCGGGTTGGTCGTCCCATCTGTTGCTGCACTTGAGCAAGCTTCTCCTTGGCTGTAGTGCTTGATCTGAAGAATGTGACAATGTGCCTGGCTTTGTGTCTGATGGATGTAAATGTGGGGATCTGATCACATGATTTTCTAACTAATAAATTGAGACTATGTGCAATGCAAATTGAGGGCCGAATTTGGAGCTGTCTGGTGGATGTAATCATATTTGGTGCTGTGTCGGTCACAAGACACTTTACTTTATTGGTTATGGCCCAGTCCTCCATCATGCCCCTTTTGACTTGGGCCAAATTGTCAGCAGTGTGGGAAGTATTGCACTCACAACATAGATGTACACAACTGCAAATTCTCATTAATGTAGTGACAGGTAAGAGCCAAGTAAGCCTCCATGTTCACAGATGTCCACATGTCAGCTGTTATACTTACTGCCACAACTTGCTGTACTTCCATTTTCACTCGTTCCCATTCCTCCTTGTACTTTTTGGCCACCATTTGTTTGATGGTCTGAAATTTACACCAAGTCAAACCAAAAGCAAATCAATGTATTTAAATTAAAGATTAAATAAATTACATATATCAACTACTACTTTAGATAATTTCCACACAAACATTTCTGGTTGGCAAAACATATGAGAGCTGAAGGACCTGGACCTGGACCTGAACGCTTCACTCTCCACAATGCTGAGGAGCTGGCAGTCCTATCGGCTTAGATGAATCATCTCTTTCACACCTCCAAGCAATACAAAATGGAGCAGCTAGACTCCTAACTCACTCTAGCAAACGAGCACACATTACCCCTATTTTATTCTCTTTACACTGGCTCCCAGTTGCTTTTAGAATTCAGTTTAAAATTCTCTCTTACATACAGAGCACTAAATGGACAAGTCCCAGACTATATATATCCCAACTACTTGTTAAACATACCGCTGCTCGCTGCCTTCTTTCACAAGCTCAAAATCTTTTAGTTGTCCCACGTACAAGACTAAGGACTAGGGGGACAGAGCTTTTCAAGCAGTGGCACCAAAGCTCTGAAACAGTTTACCACTCTAGCACCATCTAGCTGACTCTGGAGTCTTTTAAAAAACAGTTGAAAACTTTTCTGTTTAACTGGGCTTTCTGTTGAAATTATTTTTATTCTTTTTCTTTTTAATATGGTAATGTTAATGTTTTAACATGGTGTTTTATCTGGTTTTTGATATTGTTTTAATTATTGTACAGCGCTTTGTGACTTTGTCTGTGAAAAGAGCTATATAACTAAACTTTACTTACTTATTCTTAGGAATTATCCACCACATTTCTTTTGGACTGAGAATTATTGTTGAGTTTGAAGCCATGATTAAGAACCAGAGGGAATACCTTGAGTGTACTATTATGTGGTGGCTTCAGAACTTTTTGCGCAGATAGAAATGTTAATCTGAGTGGCAAGAAGAAAGGTGGAAGAGTTGCACTGTTTGTGAATAAAAAGGGGTGCAATCTTGGACATGTTACTGTGGCTCAGATACTGAACTGATAACTGTTGGATTGCATCCATATTAACTGTTATTGGGGTAGCAGTAGCTCAGGAGAACATTGGTGGTTTGATCCCTGGCTGTCTGCATGCCAAATTATCCTTGGGCAAGAAACTGAACACCAAGTTGTTCTCCAGTGTGTGAATGTTAAACAGAGAGCACTTAGGTGTAGAAAAAAGTGTTTGTACAAATTTGTGAGAATGGGTGAATGAAGACATGTTGTATAAAGTGCATTGAGTACTCAAGTAGAGTAGAAAATTAGAAAACTGTACTGTCTCCATTACCGTTTGTTTTTCACATCAGTTTTTCAGTACAACCTAGAGAAAAAGTGATGATTCTGCACTGGTTGCATGTATAAGTGATGGGCAGGATGAGGAATACAGAGCACTATTGAAAGTTTTGTGGAAATTATCTGGATCAGTAAGTGACAGATTTAAATCAGGAACCATTCCACACCCAGTCATTTTGCAATTTAGGGGGTGTAGGGTGGGCTCTCTACAGTGCAACCTCAACAGCAGTTAACTTGAGCAAATGAGCAAGATACAGGAAGGAAACAGACACTAAACAGAGAGGCCATTGCAGTGTGGAATTTTCAGCCTTTTGGAAAAGAAGTTGAAGACTTTTCTCAAATGGCCAACAATGAGGGAAAAAGGTTTTATTCATACCGAGTTTGATCTAGGTGAAAGACAACAAATGGACCTTACAAGACCAATCAGTGTTTACTTTCAGACTTTCAACATTCTAAAATTGTTGTTGTAAAAACAACAGTAGCTAATTTTGAGTGAGAAAAAGGACCATTCACAATCAGTAGTGAACACAACAGTGCATCTGCAAGGCAAGAATACCAAACTCAAGATGGGTAGAATTGCTAATATAACACTCCAGCTTATTACTAAATCTCTACAATCAGTCATATTGAATATAGTTAGTTTAATAGTTAGATGACACCTCTAACTCTTCCCTCTGATGTTGAGAGAAGAGAAAGTTTGCTAGCAAAGCTAATGGTAATGTTAGAGATTTTACACTTTAAACTACCTGTAAACAATAGCTAGCATTCGGAACACATGCTTCTTTGAATTTAGACAGATTTATCTATTCAAGTTTCCCCTGCTCTCAGACTTGCTTTTCTTTCTCTTAGCAGATTCATTATATGACTTGTTGGTGTCAAGGGTTATTGTAAAAAGGTGTGTTTGCAGTAAGCATTTTTAAGATGTTCAGAAATTATACTTGTCATAGCTGTATTTCTGTGAAAATCCTTAAAAGTTATCTATACATCATGAAGGGCTACACAAAAATAAGAGACATTAACAGTGTAGATGTTGTATAGCAGGTTGTAAGTCTCACTTAAAAAATTACAGTGCCTTCAAATATCTCCCATCACTATTCATCTTCTGTGTCACAATGCAGGGACCCTTTATACAGAGCCAAATGAAAAGTATAATGTTAATGTAGTCCTGATTATAGACTAAGTTCTATCATCAGTGTTCCCTCCATGTGATCCTTTATTCTGTAAAGTTCTTGTCTCTGCATCTCCCTGTTTCAAATTATTGTTTCCCACTTCCAGGGGAGGTTCGAGTTTTGAAGAATTCAAAAAGCTATAGGCACTGGTGCAGGAGAGATCTCCAACTCAGAGTTTGCAGGAGTACCTGAAGCAACACTGGCAGATGGTAATGACTTGTACCCAAGACAATCAAGCACGACTACTGTGGCTAGCCCGTGCCACTGGGCAGGCATTAGGCCCAGAGGAATCAGCTGAAGAACATTACAAAAGACTGGTCTTGGAGGACTTCGATGACGAAGATACCAAGATAGAAAAGGCACGAGGACAACTAGACCAAGGACAAACTCTGTCACAAGTATGGCATGTTTTGAGTAATGAAATCCCCGTAGGTCGGAATGTGCAGGCGCTCAGGAGGCTGATGAAGGGCCGAAAGGAGGAAATGGATTTCGTCACCCTGCACCCTGCCAACAGCACACAGGAACAGATAAGGGAGGTGGTGAAAAAGTGGGACCTCAAGAGGAAGTTTGAGGAACAAAGGCGGGCCGAAGAGGGTCAACGTACTCAACAGAAGGCAGCCAACCTGAAACCCCCTCCAAATCCACAGGGACCAGAAAGGAAGCCAGATCAACGACCTGCTTTCCAAGGCCCACCTAAGAATGCCACGAGCAGCCGGCCATCGGACCAGAGACCACCGAGGGGGGATTCTACAAATAAGAGGCCTGGATATCTGCCTTTCGAGGAGTTTAAGAAATTAACGCCTGAACAGAAGGACGCCCTCCGACTCGCCCATCAGCAGACGGCTGCGGGAGGGAAGAAGGAGTAATGGACACAACAGCTCAAGTCACCCTGGAGCATGCTTACCGGGTCAAGGATAAGATCTACACCCAGGTCGATGGAGCTCCGTATTTAGTGGACTCAGGGGCTGAGGTGTCGATGACACGGAGGGCTCTTAGCGGATGCCTCCATCGCTGAAGTCCCCTATGGCATCTGGAGGGGGATTATATGGATCCTGGGGACCTATGACTTGGTAACCATCACGGATTTAGAAGGATTACATCAGAAACCACGGAACCGCAGGAAGGTGGAAGAACGTCTGAAGATTTTGCAGGCGCGCCTATTTAAGATACCTACGGTCGAGGACCAGGCCGGAGGGGCCTGGTACAAACTGGTTAATGTTCCAGAGGTGACAGAGCAGAAATTACAGGAGAGTGATCTCTCTCCAGAAGGGAAACAGCGGTTGAGGGAGATCATCTCCAAAGCAAAAGTAGCAAGATTCAAAAATGACTGTGGAGATCTAGGAAGCAAATACATCCATACCATAGAAGGGGGAGTACACCCACCAGTTCGACAGTACCCCCTGAACCCAGGAGCAGTGAAAGAAATGGACCTCATAGTTAGAGAACTACTGTCTCTGGGGGTAATTCGTCAAGAATTAAATCCAATCACTAACAGCCCGATACAGGTAGTAAAGAAGCCAGAATCCTCAGGAGGAGGCTGGCGACCGGTGATCAACTTCAAAGCTCTGAATAGAAGAACTGTAGCAAACAGAGCAAGCCTGATTAACCCACAAGGGACTTTAAAAACTCTAAAGCTAAAACCCTATAAATCCTGTATAGATTTGGCAAATGGATTTTTCTCCCTACAATTGACACGAGGATCCCAGGGGAAGACAGCCTTCACCCACAAAGGAAGATCCTACGTTTGGGAGAGGCTTCCACAAGGATACAAAAATTCTCCCAACGTGTTCCAAGCAGCAGTTATGGATGTACTTGATGGGTTAGGTGCCACTATTTATATAGATGATGTGTTCATTGCAGATGACACGGAGGAGCAGCACTTGGACAGATTGCAAAAGATCATGGAACGACTAACCGCTGCAGGATTCAAGCTGAACTTGAAAAAAAGTATTAGTACTATGCAACTATGTGAGAGACTATGTTCGAGGATATCAGAGGTATGCTAGACCCCTGTATGCCAAACTAAAGAAACCAGATGAGACTGCAGCATGGAATTGGACAGCGGCTGACCAAAGCCACTTGGAAGAGCTGAGACAAGCGATCCAAGGGGCTCTGAGGCTTGAGCCCCGAAGTCCAACGGCAAAGTTGGTTGCAGAAATAAGCTGTGATGAGGATAGTGCTACGGTGAACGTGAGCAACGAGGGCGGTGGATTAGTCACCTTGTGGAGTTATGCACTGACTTCAGTGGAAGTGAAGTTTCCCCCTGAGGAGAAGGAGCTTCCAGTGCTTGCACGGTACTGGGGCTCCTTGAAGGATTTGGCGCAAGGCCAGGGAATCCGAGTCATCACTGAAAGCCAAGTACACGGTTTCCTCAGAAAAGCCACTATCGAGAGCACTAAAGCAACTAACGCCAGATGGGGCCGGTGGGAGGACATCCTACTAGATCCAGATCTTGAAATTGGACCGGCTGGCCACTGTTAAGGGGGTGGTTATCATGAGACGCAGTACCGATGGGCTCTGGGCAGGCAGAGCCCTTGAAATATTGGAGTTTGCCAAAGAAGGAATCTTTACAAGAGACAAAGAGTTCCTGCAATGGAAGGAGATTAGAAACAACTGTGTGGTGTGTTGGAGGTCCACCACCCTGGGAGTCCAGTGGGAAGGCCCAGGAAGGAATAAGCCCCTCCAGGCTGAAGCAAATCGGAGGGAATTCAGGGGAATGAACCCCAAACCAGTGAAAGTGCTGGATGGTCATGTGTGTGCAATATGCCGGCTGAATGGATTACCCCGACTGAAGTTTTACACTCAGTGGGATTTAAGAGGAGGGAAAGTAGACTGCAGAGAGTGTACATGCCAGTGGGATGGTGAACGGCTCCACCCATGTGGCAACTGCAAGCTACAGCGGGAGAGTGGACGTCTGCTGCAGGTCGCCTCCGCAGAAGGATGGCAGGTGAGGAAATTCCTGGATCCTTTGCAACGCTTCACAACAGCGGCGATGGAAGGAAGAGAACGTGGGGAAAGCGGGAGTGACCCACTCAGTTCCCCTGATCCCGGCTCGCCGGAGACTGAAGGCCCTTCTGCACCACCCCTGCCACCAGAACCCTTGTCAGCGAAAGGGCGAGGGAAAGGACCAACGAGACATCATGAGCAGGAGCAGCTGTGGAAGGAGGCGATTAGAAGGGGATGGCCTTACAGTCCGGCTCGAATGGAGATTCACGAGCCACCGCCATCAATGGAGCAGGTGAATATGGTGTTTCGAGTGCAACGGGATCCCGAAGACCCAGGATACTCCCCTATCTCGGGTGACCTGAGAGAAGATCAACGGGAGAGGGGAAAGGGAAGTGGAATCCTTTCCAACGATTTAAGGTGAAGAAATGGAGCCGCAAGTCCCAGCAGTAGTCGATACTGGGACAAAGGGACAGGCAAGGAGGCGGAAGGAAGGATGGCAGAGGAAGCTAGCCCGTGTACCCTATATAAGACTGCCAAGTCAGAAGGTATGGTTAAAATACCCGAAGAAAGACTATTTCTATAATTGGATGTATTGTGGATCTGCAGCATATTGCTGCAGTAATGGGGAATTTACCAGATTAAGATTAGCTGACTTGTCTAAGCATGACGAGGGGAAGATGGGGAAAAGAGTGTACCGAGGATATGAATTGCAGTTCTTCTCCATGAGCTGTGAACTCACTAGGGGAAAATGGAAAAACCAGCCAGTGCCAGAGTGTCCAAAATGGATGCCCTGGAATCTAAACACAGTGTACCTACAGGTCAGACAGGAACTGATTAAGCTAAAATGGGGAGTCAATCACTACCAACCTTGGTTAGGGCCATATGTGGAAATATGGCTCGGAAATATACTGATATGGACTAACAGCCCTAGCACCTTCAAGAATTTAGAGCAGAGAGTTAATGATCCAGAAAGGATCATTATGGAAAACCAGCATTTACCTCTGAAGGTGCAGGAGAAAAACTATCCCAACGCTCGCCAGTCTATGATAAGTCTACCCAAGGCATGGAGGGATGAACCTCATCCTCTTCTGCCAAGCCCTGACAGATGGGGCAAACTGGTGGAACTGCTGGACCGCCGAGGGGAGCCCTTAGTTGCTGAACTGGCAATGGTAGGGGCTGACTAACCTCGTTGGCCGATGGGAAAAGTCATCATCACCCGCTATCGTTGGATGTGGAAGGGCCTCGACCCAACCATCAAAGAAAATTACAAGGTGCACAACTGTGAGGGAGACCATCCTTGGCCGTTGATGAGACCACTCATGATAGCTCGGCTGTGGAGGGACCCATCCGGACATCTGCACTCACCACGACCCAAGGTAACAGTAGTTCCCTTGTCACCTGGAGACAGGGGGAGGAGCTACTGGCTGTGATTAACACTGAGCCCCGTAAGGCCTAAAATCCATTCACCACCTGAGGCCTTGAGAAGTGAGCAGCATGGCTGGAAAAACTCTATTCTGTCCAGCAAAATGGATTATTTTTAAAACTGTTGTTGGCTTTCTGGGACTTTCTGCTATTTTGATATTTTTGTATCTTTTGTATCTTTTGTATCATGTGAGGATCAGCTACACTTCCACTGAGAGATATAATCAAACCTGTTGGAAGGTCAAAAAGGAAATAGTTACAATAAGGAATTTCTCATTTTGTGATGAAGACGGAGAAGAGAACTGCACAGAAGCAGTGTCGGCTTTTAATGTTTCGGTGTTACTGCAATTCTTTGACTCCCAAAGAAGCAAAGGTGGGGGAGTAATCGAGGCAATTGATTTTCAAGGTGAGACATTGCTTTTGCATGGCATTATCCCCCAATGAAATGAGACTCGTATGGTGCAAGCTAATTGGATTCAGGTGGACGGACAGAACCCGTATTGGTACTATACGCAGGCATGTGTCAAAGGAAGGAAAATAACCTACTGGGCTGAAGAGGTAACTCTGCCAGCTCACAAGTTTCAGCAGCAATGTCATGCAACGATCCCGAAGCCGGAGGGGTTTTGGGGAAACCTGAACCTGACATGTGATAAGCAGACCCAACTCAAAGGGCATGAAGACAACGGCACCGGAGAGTTTCCCACAACGCGTGTGAATGACTCCACCACAGCCAGCAACTCCACACTGAAGCCGGGAACGAGGAAAAGGCTACAACCGGTCCAGAAAAAGCCTCCTCAAGTATCAGAATTTGATCAGAAAAGGATGAGAAAATGCATGGAGGAGAAAGTCTTCAAGCTTGATCCTTGTTACTGGAGTTTGGGGCCTATAGTGTGTAAAAAGCAGCACTATCTGGTCCTGAGCCGGACCGAAGAAAAGACTTGGGGAGTCTGGAGTAATGACTGGTTCGGGAGGAGGACAAGAAGGAAGGGAGATCCACCCGATTCTGGGGGGATCTGGATAGACGACTGGCTGAATCAGAGTCTACCGTGGGTATGGAAGAAAGGAGTAACCCATTTGAGGGCAACTGCTGATACTGTGACGCAGCCCAACCAACTAGGAGGCCCAGACACCTGGAAATGTATGTCCAAAGAATCTCAACACCTAATGAGTTATGGTCTGCACCATCAGGAGACTTCAACAAAATTGACCGATGTGTTCTCCAAAAAATGGCGGAAGATCTTGATGGGAAAGACTACTCAAAAGGTGAAGGAACAGTGTCGCAGTACTGGGCGTCACCGAGATGTGACATTACCCAGGTAGGAGCATGCGACGAGGAATATTGGAAGTATAATTGTTCCCTGATGAAAAGCCATAACACCATGAAGGGGGTACTGGAGCAGTGGCCGCTGTTTTGGGATGCCCCTGATAAGACTCGAACATGGTGGGGTCTGCAGAAAGAGGAAACCAAAGCCTGGGTTTTACCGTGCCTGTCACAAACGAAGAATTATTGGATTAAGTATCAATACTTGGCTACAGTCTATTCCACTGGGGAAGGACTCTACGAATGGTATAGATTGACTGGCATCAGACCAAGTGTGACCTTAACCCCGAGACCGTGGAAAATGAAATGTAATCGAGCCAATGACACCTGCACCATAGAGCTGGCACGTAGACCCTGCAGTGAGTTAGATGGCTGGAGTAACGACTGTACTGAGTGGTATGGCGGAGCTTACGAGGCCTATCAGGAGGGCGCCACCTGGGTAAGAAACGATGTCCATTTATTGGGAAATCTGACCAGAAGGAGGCAGAGACAATCAGAGTGGCAACGGGCACCAGCACCAGGGAGGTACGGTTGTGTAAAAGCCCTACTAGGTCCAATGGTGAAACAGAGCCAAATGACTGGGAAAATAGTACCTGCTGTAAGTAAAGCAGAACTCACCAGGTTGGAGGAATATGCATTTCGCAAAAGCCTGTGCGATGGCAAGGAAGTAACAGGGTTCGAATGGATCGGACCTAATAAAATGTACATCAATGGAACTTGTGAAATGCCACAGGAACATTGGTTGCAGTGTGATGGGCGCGACTGTACAGTGGCAGAACTGTACAGAAGAACCGTGCTCGAGGGTATTGAGGAAGTACCCAAGGAAATAATAGAGAAGATTGAAGATGGAGCAAAAGCTCTGGGATCAGAGCTTTGGGCGATTATAAGATCACTTCTGCCCTACGCCTTGATTGGAATAGGAGTCGTCCTGTTGGTGCCACTCCTAGGAGGTCTGATCAAGTCGGGAGTCAGAGGACTCTGCAGAAGGGGGCGGAGAAAAGGAGACACGCCCAGAGACCGGGAGGAGTTGGAACTCCTCCTACGCGAGGAAAGACCACCTCGCGAGTAAAGGGTTCTAATTGCCAACCTGAACCCACAATGGGACCTGCCTGCGAGACGGGGGAGACCACGATTAACATTGAAACCTTCGACATGACCACAGAAACAGGAAACTGGACAGGATCCACCACAGCACCTCCCTGGCAGATTAAGGACTTCAAGGGAGAGGTCACAGAGTTCGTCACCTTGGAAGTAATATGGTTTGTCTTCTGCTGTAAAGGGCTCTGGGCTGGAAGTCAGGCATTCAGGGTCCTTTGCCTGGTTGACGGGATGGTACGAATACTGATAGTAAACGTATGGAGAGGTGAGCCCGTATACACCACATCCTGGTTCGTCGCCTTCCTTCTTGGGAGGCTCAAGATCGACACCACCAAAAGAGGAATTATGAGAATGATCATACTAGTCATCTGGCTGGTACTGGACTTGGCCTCAATGTGGTACCCAGTAGCATATTGGGCTAGGCTGGTACTAGAGGGACTGGTGGATGTGGGCTTACTGAGCTACATGTACTCCCAAGTCAGCAAGTTGAAAGGCAACCATGCAACCACGCTGGACGAGGGGCGTGGAACACATATACGAAGAAGTCCCACTCTGAAAAAGACACTGGAAGGCGTTAACCTCGTCACAAAGGCAGCCCAATGCATTTTGCAAGCTACAGCTATGATTAATAATAATCATCCAATCAGGATTTATGTTACCATGTATGGATGAGAAAATAAGCAGGGAACGAAGGGACCCACCAGAAGGAGGCGGGGTTAAAAGATATAACCAGCGGAGCGTAAAGAGGAAGTGGTCAGTTCGAGATCGGGGAGAGCCGAGGCAGCACGATAACAAGATGACGAGCACCACCAGCAACGCAAGTACCATGTCTGCAGCAACTACTGCCACTACTATGCTCATAGGAGTAAGTACAGTTCCAACTTATGTCCAGAATTGCACTGAGTCCCAAGAGCCAGAGATCAAGTTTAATAGAATTGATTTCTGGGTTTTCGAGTGTATATGGTTGGCATTCTGCTGCAGCAGAGATTGGTCTACCAAGCAACCCTTGAGCATTATAGCCTTGTTTATCGGCTTCTTCAAGGCGTTGATGGAATGAAGAATGAAGATCACCCTGTCCTGGTTTGTCATATACCTACTGGGACGCACCGACATTGAAACCAACAGAAGAGGGGTGATTAGAACGGTGGCGCTGCTGATCTGGTTACTGCTCAACATCGCAGTGGACATCATTGGAGACAGATGGAACATAGGATATCTGTTTGAAGGAGTAGCGATGGCTGTCTTCCTGGCGTATCTACTGACCTGGACGTTGGTCAGATATGGGAGGCCAGGATGGTGCCAGCTTGACCGGGTCATCATTGGGACCATATGGGCCCTGGGTTGGATAGTCCTGATGTCCGCCTGCTGTGCTGGGGCTGAGGGATCGGTCTCCATGGCTGGATGGTTCATGCTGTATCCCATCTTCTACCCCCGAGTCCAAGCCAGAGTGGCCGGAAGAACCCCACCTCCAGAAAGGAGGAGCGGCTGGCTTGACCTGATCGGCAGCAGGGTTCAAGGAGGAGGAACCCTAGCCTGATCCAAAAAGAAGATTGACCAACGCTCCGCTTGCAGGAAAATAAGAAAAAGAAATGGAAAATGATTAATCATTATTAATTGATTTTGTTGTTTGATTATAGGAGGACGCAGGATGCAGCGGGTGCGGGGCTATGCTGACGGAGGCCGGCTGTTTGTGGAACCTGGGAATAAGAATGCAATTGTAACCCAGTAGGTTCAAAATCGCATTTCTCCCTATCATTCATATGTCATGTTTTAGTTGTGTGTCAATCACAGATACCCCCCCCTGTTCAAACCTTCTATGGACTGATCTTTGGTAATCTGAGCCCATTGGCTGAAATTGCTAACCCCGCCCACCTACGCAGCAGAGGCATGTACGTGCTGCAGAAGCGCAGAGAGCAGAAGGCTAGAGGCCAGCGTGTCTGCCGAGCTGAGTTTCAAACTTGGAAATAAACTGGAGGAAGTGGACAACACGACAACCTGGTTGACGTAAAACCTGTACGCGAGTGAGAGAGACGGAACCGACCTCTCGGTGGTTTCGAGCAGTGTGAGCGTCTTGGTGAGTGAATTGGGCTGGGCTAGCGCAGAGGCAAAAATAGCTCGGAGACTAAGGTAGCATCGGAGCTTGATTAGCAGCTAATTAGTGCCAACATGTGGCAGCAGTCCTGATGGCTGTGGGAAATGGGTGCTACATATTAGTAACCCATGTTAAGTTTATGTTGGTACTGTTTTGTTCTTGAGTTGAATTGTATATTTTGTAATGTTTATTTTATTGAAGCCATGTCTCAAGCATAGCTAAAGCTGAACATTTATTTTATTTATTGTAACCGTGTTAAGCTGTGATACGGGACGCGTGTGTTACCATCAAAGTCTTATTGCAAATAAGCTAATGCTGCACCGGGGAAATGTACTTTTATGCATTTCTCCCGGACTCCCGGACTCCCGGACCATCAGCACCGGCACTCCTCAGGGCTGTGTCCTCTCTCCTCTGCTCTTCTCCCTGTATACCAACTGCTGCACCTCTGACCACCAGTCTGTCAAGCTTATTAAGTTTGCAGACGACATGACTCTCATCGGACTCATCTCAGACGGGGACGAGTTGGCCTACAGGATGGAGGTCAAACGTCTGGCGTCCTGGTGCAGCCACAATAACCTGGTACTGAACGCCCAGAAGACAGTGGAGATTATAGTGGACTTTAGGAAGCACACAGCCCCTCTACCCTCCATCATCCTGACTGACACCCCCATCACCACAGTGGACTCTTTTCACTTCCTGGGAACTACCATCACCCAGGACCTCAAGTGGGAGCCCACCATCACCTCTGTCGTCAAAAAGGCCCAGCAGAGGATGTACTTCCTGCGGCAGTTGAAGAAATTCAACTTGCCAGCAAGGACCATGGTGCAGTTCTATACTGCCATCATTGAGTCCATCCTTACCTCCTCCATCACTGTGTGGTACGCTGGAGCCACCACTAGGGACAAACAGAGACTACAGCGCGTTGTGCACTCTGCTGAGAAGGTGATTGGCTGTAAACTCCCATCTCTCCAGGACCTGTACACCTCCAGGACACTGGGGCGTGCAGGTCGGATCACAGCCGACCACTCTCACCCTGGGCACAGACTTTTTGACCCTCTCCCCTCAGGCAGGAGGCTACGGTCCATACGGACCAGAACCTCCCGCCATAAGAACAGTTTCTTCCCCTCTGCTGTTGGACTCATGAACAATTACCCTAAGACTGTTACCACCACCCTCCACAAACGCTGATGACCCTATGTCTATGCACCTGTCTGATTGCACTGATGTACATATTAGTGGAATATAGCTTACATTCTTTTATCTTTTAATTAGTCTCTGCACTGTATATTTTGTAATTTTGTAATATTGTGTTATAGTTATAGCTCTAGTATCTCTGTATATTTGCAATTTGTATACTTGTATATTGTCTTATAGTTTTTATACTTATTTGTTTTTTTCTGTAAGCACGAAGTACCGCAGCAATTTCCTAATGCTGTGAACCTGTTCACCCATATGGCAATAAAAACCTTCTGATTCTGATTCTGATTCTGATTCTATTTGATTTGTGATTATTCCTCTTAAGTTTTAAGTTGGAATTTAATGTTATTGAATTATATGGTTCATCATACTGCTTGATTACATTCCTGTACATTTTAAGTAGTATGCCTGAATGTGAAGTGAAATTGGATTTGAAATATATTCCATGGTTGAACTGTACAGTTAAGATATGAGAAACTGAGTTAAGAAATACTTGAGCTATATTGAGCTAAAGTGAATTCATATTGTGATGGTCCTGTATTTATACAGGCTAGGTTTTTTAGACATCGTGAAACTTGGACTGGATCCGATGGATTTCCCCCTGATGAGGGGGATGGCGAGCCACCCATTGAGATTCTGGAACTGAGCGGCCCAACCCTTGGCCTACAAAGAACTGGTTGTTCTTTCACACTATCAGCTCTCAACTGTGCGGTAGGACAATTGCCGTGCTACTGCCATAAGACATTGCCTCCTGGCACGGAGCAAGTGACTTGACTGACTTACCCTACTGACTTAACTAATTATTGCCGGCCGAACTGAACTGAACTAAATTGAACTCAAAGAGTCAAGAACAATCTATTATTGGGTTATTACAGTGTTGTACATATTTTTCTATTGTGTTTTTCATTGTTATTAATACAGTTGTTGTGTTCACTATCCGTGACTCCATTCATTCTGTGCATGTCACTCACTGCCCTAACCCTCCTAGGAGCCTAGAACCTGGTCCAGCAAGTAGGTTAATTATTCAGAGCCTATCCATTTATATATTTTCCTGTACGTGTTACACAATGTTCCAGGTGCTACATGGAGGATCCTCACCCGCATGCAGTCCATGGCGTCCTCCAAGGAACTATGACCACACAAGTACCAGTAGAAACAGCTATGGAGCTTGAAGAACAAGCCAGAATCATCTGGAGCTCGTTCTGGAACAGAGGAACAACCTGGATACCGCGCGACGTCGTGGGAGGATTCTACATACCAACCTACACCCAAATCTGGGAGTTCGGTGATCGATCCCGCATTCGCACCACCCATTCTTTGGATGGGCGAATCCTGATAGCCGGAGCTTGGCAGCTGCCTACACCATACCAGGCAGAGCCTCGCACACCCCTGTCACCAGAGCCACGGTCTTCAGAGGAAGCTGGTAAGGAACATCAAGACGTAGAGATGCAAACAGACCTCGATGAACCTGGTGGGGAGGACGGAGATGAGGGCAGTGAGGCACACCTGGAAGAGATGGCGGAGGCTGTGGAACAAAAGCTACAGGCACCCCGTTCCACATCGGAGCACTCGGAAGTTCCGATAGAGGAGGCACCAACTTTGGCAGCCATGCTGGAGCAGCTCAACGCGGCAGAGTGGCCACAAGGGCCGGCTCTAGGGCAGCAACTGGGGGATCAGCCCGAGAACATGGAAACGGCCAGAGAGGAATATGTTCCTGATGTTTTGGAAATAATTTCTGATGATTCTTGGGACGGTGATCTGTAAAGTCATCGAAATGTAACCTGCAATCTCAAGAAGGGGGTGTCGAATGAAGTGGGTTGAGGTTGAGATCTTGGTTATTCGATGGCCTGTGCCTGATACTATGTGGACATTCATGATTTCGATTTATGAGATTGTTAAAAGTTGATTTATGAAATGTAACAAATAATCTGTATGATTTCTACTTAAAGTTGATAAGTATGTGTGTAACACAGAAATGATTCAGGCATGGCATGATAAGGAAGCTGTGTAATCTTGGAAATCACTGAGCAGGGGAAATGAGGAACTGAAACCTGTTGCCTAGGAATAAGAAGGAACAGAGGGGAAAAACAAGTTAAAAACAGTCTTAACTGGAAAGTACCAAACAAGCCATGTATTACGAGAAATGAAGTAATGGTCAAAGTCAAATACCATAATTGGTAATCAAGCAGTGGAGTGATAATTTGTCATGATGATGTTTTAAAACTAGGATGTGTCTCAGATGTAAGCTATAAAAAGAGATGCACAGAAGCATCGAGAAAGAATCTACGGAGCCCTTCCCAGCACCAAGACAAGTCTGCACCTTGGACCAAGCCAATCCATATGTGGACAGTTAATTGACTTCCAATGTCTTTGTGAGAACTCTCCCTGCATTGTCAGATGAAGATTGGAAGTACCTAAGCTGTTGGATTTCTAAAAAGACATCCGAAGAACAGTAAGGATTATAAAAGAAGGACAGTCAACTGAAGGAGGATAACATCTCTCTTTTGGACTTCTCCTTTTTCCCCCAACTTCACTGAGGCAGCAACGGATTAGACTTTGGGTGTGGTTGCTTCTGGCCAGGCACCAACTTGAAGTCTTTCCTTCCAAAAAGGATTTTAAACGATTGGACAATTACAAGCCCCTTCATCATCAACCCAGCTCATAAGTATTTACTCTGTTTAAGAAATGTGATTGATTTACAATAATTTTGAGATCTGATATTTAGGAGTGATTACTGCATGTTGAGAATTGATTAAGGATTGATTCAGAGCTAAATGCAAACTGCTTGAGCTGAAAACCTGCATAATAAAATTTGACTCTAAAAAGTCAGTAAAATTCGTTGAGAATTTATTCCCTTTTCATTGGTACACTTAATGTTCATGCAACAGTAAAACCATGGACAAGTTAAGCTATAATATCAGGTTCTGTTTTGGACACACTAGTCTCCATTAATCCACTTCAACCTACTTATGTCCCTTGGGCTCACTGTCCGAGCCGATAAAAGAATCTGGTCTGTAACAAGCACACTGATCAAAGGGGCTGGCTGCTATAACTAATTGGGCTGCATTTTGGGGTCGGCTGTGTGAGCCTTCCTGACTGACCACATCAGAATACGGAGGAAGCGGGGCAGATGTTAGGATTATTAGCAGTTAGAGCCAGACGAGCAGCCCCGCCACAGCTTAAGTAGTGTCACTGAGCTCGGAAGTGGGTAATACCTTGCCGGCCCAAGTGATCAGGACCCTATGAAACGGAGTAGCTGTCACAGAGGTAAAAAACCTGTGGGATCTAACACTGCATACTGGTTTCTGAATTTCCGAGTGCTGAATTTTAATTTCTCTCATTCCACACTTTATGCAAACAGATGCTACACAATAAATAGTCCACGTTTAGTTACTGATTACTATTTTTTTTTTTTTTTTTAACAGACAGATCCTAGCAAAAGATAAAAAGGGAAGAACAATTCCAGCAAGTGGCTGATAGTAAACTTTCCCTGAAATTGTGTGAACCTGCTTTCAACTGTGAAGGGAATGGGCTGCCAGTGGCAGTCCAGGCAGTTCTGGAATTCTCTGGGGTATGCCAGTTGATTTGCATGGTGCTTGGCTGTGAGCACAAGTCCCACTAAAGGATTGCTAGTGTTTGTTCTGCTCCTCCTTGCACAAAAAGCACACATTGATCCTGCGGTTCAGTTAATTCCTTTCTACAGTCATGTCCTGATTTCCTTGTGTAGTAGCCTATTTCCTGGTATCTCTACCACACTCTTGAAAATGTGCTTGGAGACACAGGAAACATTCTGGCAACTGAACTTATGGACATGCCAGCCGGGTTGAGCTGGACTACTTGTACTATCTCATGCTACCAGTATTGACAAGGACACTAAAACAGTCCAGACAGATTAAGAGAGAACACTGGTATTTGGGCACCTTTCCTTGAGGGTAGGCACTTGTTTCATTGTGTTTTACAGTGAACCTGAACTGTACCTTTTAACTGCACCTGGACTGAGCATAATTTTGCTCTCTACAAGTGTCCAAACATCTTTAGATGTCTGCAGCACCAGGGTACCTTGCCATGCTCAGTGTGACTCTAAATTTAGGGTACTCTATCCGATTGCTATTAATTTTTTAATGTGTTTTTAATTTTTATTGTAGGGTCTTTAACTTACAATACAATGCACCTTGAGGTGGCTGTTGTAATTTGGCACTACATAATAAAATTGAATTGAATTAATGTTTGTTCTATTTTGTTTGTATGGCACATTGAAAGCCATTTGGAACACAGTACATTTTTTTTTTTTATAACAAATTGTTAGGTTTTCAGTTGTGGTTTATTTGTTAGAAGAATTAAAAATTGATGCACAGGAAGTAAGTGTTTTCTAATTGTTTAACAACAAAATATGATCATTCTATAATTTATGTCATTCAGTTTTAAGTCAGTGATAAATTATATATAATGACGTGGTTTTACAGCAGCAGTAGGTTTTTTTGTTTTAAGGACAAATATAACAAAATGAAGTGTAGTAACGATGTTATACAGCAGTATTATATTATACTAAGTAATGGAAATAAAAGTGCATTTTATATTACACTGTATATTTTTATTACAATAACCATCCATCCATCCATTCTCATTTTCTGGATATTTTAAAAGGTAAATCCATTAACTCTATCTGAATACGCGTAAAAAACAATTTTACAGTTGATTTATTAACAAATGAAAAGTAGATTGTTATCATTATAAACCCAGTTCCTAATTTAACAGTATTTTGCCTTTTTAAAAAATATTAGAACATAATTTTATTTTTTAAAAAGGAGAAAATTTCTGTATTTTAATTACTGAAAATTTCTATATTTTTACATGATGGTAAATATTTGTATTTTTGTTATCTCATGTATTTACGTATGTATCTTATTTTATGTATTTAGTTGCTGCAGCTCCAGCAATATATATTCACTGTACTCTGCATGTTAGGTTTATTAATAATCCACTTGGAGACTGGCATGCATCAGAGCTGGTGACAATAACATAAAGTAATAAGGAAGGCCAACTCTGTGGTTGGCATCAAAGTAGATGCATTTGAAACTGGAGTAGAGAGGAGATCACTGGTGTTTATCTATGATGGACAAACTGTTATCTAACATAGATAATCATGATCACCAAGTCCACCACTTACTGTACAGGCAACAGAGCACATTCTCTAACAAACCTATTCAGGTTCTCTGCTACAAGGACAGAAACAAAAAATGTTTTAAACCTTATCCAAGAACTCTATAACACAATATTTTACTTGTTATTAATATAAACACATAACATTAATAATAACTACTAGTAATAATTAATGACTAATGTCTTATAATTAAACCAACTAGGGTATTTCTTCTTCTTCTTTATATTATTAAATTGCTAGAAACATTTATTGTGATCTAGTAAGCTCCCTGTATGAAACTGAAATAAAAAAAAAAAACATTTTGTGTTTGTTTGATTTTGGGCTACATGCTGAAGACAAGTATCAGGTCTTCAGGTTTACTGAAACATGCAGAATAAACCCGACAGCTTTGAGAAGAAAAAAAGGATTTGTATAGCATGTGTGGGCAAGACTGTTCTGATATGTTGAATTAGTGTTCTTCCCTCAGTCACAAAAGCGAAGGTCCGTATTCCTTTCACTACAGATGTTTATTCAGCACACAAGGTACCGACTTACAACACCTTTACAGCACCTTGCAACTCCTTTCAACACCTTTCAACACCCTGTAACACCGTAGAACTAGACAGAACATATTCAAAGAAAACAAATCAATTAATTATTATGTACAAAATACAACTCAAATGATTAAAATAAATGATTACAATCATACCACTTTTGCCGGCTTGTGAGCTAAGAGAGGGGTTTTCTTCAATATTCTTGTCCTTTAACTCAGAAAGTCTGTTTGAGCGATCCATCTTCTTAGCGCTACTCCTTCTACCGTTTTACCAGCCGTTTACACCAGCTGTTGCGTAGCAACGCCAACGGGAAGAGACATACAGATCGTGCACACTTCAGAGTAAATAATTAAAAATTGTAAACTTATATATCCATAAAATTTGATTATTTCTTGTGATACAACTGTAATACAATCAAACACAAATGTTTTAAAACGAAATTAAACTTAACAATAGTAAATTAAATACACGACACTAAGACTCTTTGGTGGCACACAGTGGTCACTGACAATTCAATTCAATTCAATTTTATTTATATAGCGCCAAATCACAACAAACTGTCGCCTCAAAGCGCTTTGTATTGTGGGTAAAGACCCTACAATAATACAGAGAAAACCCAACAGTCAAAATGACCCCCTATGAGCAGCACTTGGCGACAGTGGAAAGGAAAAACTCCCTTTTAACAGGAAGAAACCTCCAGCAGAACCAGGCTCAGGGAGGGGCAGTCATCTGCTGCGACTGGTTGGGCTGAGGGGAGAGAAAGACATGCTGTGGAAGAGAGCCAGAGATTAATATCAATTAATGATTAAATGCAGAGTGGAGTATAAACAAAGTAAATAAGGTGAATGAGAAGAAACAGTGCATTATGTGAACCCCCCAGCAGACTAGGTCTATAGCAGCATAACTAAGGGATGGTTCAGGGTCAACTGATCCAGCCTTAACTATAAGCTTTATCATAAATGAAAGTTTTAAGCCTAATCTTAAAAATAGAGAGGGTGTCTGTCTCCTGAATCCAAGCTGGGAGCTGGTTCCACAGAAGAGGCGCCTGAAAGCTGAAGGCTCTGCCTCCCATTCTACTCTTAAGTATCCTGAGAGTGAAGTGCTCTGTTGGGGTGATATGGTACTATGAGGTCTTTGAGATAAGATGGGGCCTGATTATTCAAGACCTCGTATGTGAGGAGAAGAATTTTAAATTCTATTCTAGATTTAACAGGGAGCCAATGAAGAGAAGCCAATATGGGAGAAATATGCTCTCTCTTTCTAGTCCCTGTCAGTACTCTAGCTGCAGCATTTTGGATAACCTGAAGGCTTTTCAGGGAGCTTTTAGGACAGCCTGATAATAATGAATTACAATAGTCCACCCTAGAAGTAATAAATGCATGAATGAGCTTTTCAGCATCACTCTGAGAAAGGATGTTTCTAATTTTAGAAATATTGCGCAAATGCAAAAAAGCGGTCCTACATATTTGTTTAATATGTGCATTGAAGGACATATCCTGGTCAAAAATGACTCCAAGATTTCTCACAGTGTTACTGGAGGCCAAAGTAATGCCATCCAGAGTAAGTATATGGTTAGACACCATGTTTCTAAGATTTGCATGCTTTGTGGTAGATTAAAATGTTTATGCTGCTTGTTCGCCACAGTACCTGCTCTCAAGAAGGGCCAGCATCGATATGTAAATGCCTTGCTCTCTGATTAAAGTTCTATACCAGGCTCTTACTGAAGGATTGCCTCTGTTTAATGCAATTTTATGCAACCACAGATGAACAATCTCACACTGCATGAAAAGTGGGTTTTTCGACAGTTTCTTGTATGTAATACTGACGCGCTCCTTGAGTTTTAGGGCTCTCAGCAGGTGGCTTTGGCCAGAACAATAAACTGTAGGGAAACTGCCGTGGACTCTCTGTGTCAGTGCTCCCTCAGCTCCCCCCTCTCCTCAGGTCTTGGGCAGGCTCTCATATGTAAAGGAGGTTTCTGTGAGTCATACAAATGCAAATCAAGTACTCACCAGTGGTCACCAATACTCACCAGTGGTCTACCCCTCCCAAGTTGTAACCAACATATTTTTATTTCTACAGCGAAACATTCAAACAAGACCATTCTCACAAGAAATCATTCTAATTTATAAATTTGAATTATCTAGTTGGAAATATATTTTTGGAAGTTTTCAGCTTTTGTCCCTTTTTCCAATAAGGCTGTGAGCTTCTGTCTGTGAGCTTCTGTCTGTGAGCCTTTGTCATGGAGTTTTTTGTGAACCCTGAACTTTAGTGGACTGAGGGAGATAAACAAAGGCTATATCTTGATTTTGGTGACACCACAAGCATTATTTTCATTGAAAAGCAAACTCAGTTTTCAGTCTAATTCACTGTAACAAAAAGTCTGTCACACCATCATCCTCTCCTGTGCAGTGGCTTCCCAGCTAGCATTGAACATTCAGACAACATCGCATGAACGCTGCTATAAACGTTTAGTGAATGTTCACATGCATTAATGACATTAAAGACTACCAAGGCAGATGGAATACGAAAATGTATAAACTTTTATTTTGCTATACATGGATGTACATAAGAGATATCAGCAAAACCTTCATGAGAAAAATGTAAATGTAAAAAGGTAAATAAAAAAAAAATAAGGAAAATTTTAATGCAACAGTCACCTTCTCAGTTGTCCTGCTTAAACAGACAGTGGATGTGTGAACAACACATCTTCCAGCTCATAGGGGGTCATTTTGACTGTTGGGTTTTCTCTGTATTATTGTAGGGTCTTTACCCACAATATAAAGCGCCTTTAGGTGACTGTTTGTTGTGATTTGCTGCTATATAAATAAAATTGAATTCACTTGAAATGAAATGAATTTAATTTCCGTGTGGCAACTTCCTCGCCTGTGATTGGACAATACAGATCACGTGCGGGATCACGCTGAAGGTCTGCAGGACCAATCAGTGCCTTCCTTCTCTTCCGTTCAAACTGAATGGCGGTTTTTGTCTACGCTGCTTTCCTGGTACGACAATGGAGGACGTCGTCTATATTTCAACACCCCAGAAGCTCCCGGTGAAAGCGGGCCTCTGTACCGGCCAGCCTCAACCAGCCCCGCTGCAGACGAGAAGACGCTGCTGGCTGCAGTGAGTGGGTTATCGACTCAGTTACTCAAGTTTGTACGAGTGCAACTGAAAGACAACATGGCGTCTATTGTGTAGAGACTCCATGCTCTAAACAAAGCCTCACCTACAGAAGGACTCGAGGAAAAGACGGCAGCACGATCCGAAAACTGCGGTAAGACTTGGTCGTTTCTAAAACAAAAATACTAAGAGTGGAGGAATGGTCACAGTAAGCTGACAGACGTATTGTGATTTGGTTTCTTATTTTTATTTCATCTTACAGGAAGCAGTTCGCGGCCTGCACAACTCTGAATCCAATAAAAGCCGGTATGATCCTCTGCAGAGGTAAGACTCAGAAACAAAGCAGCAGTATTCAATGTGTGGAGGAGAGAAGAACTTAAAATGTTTTTACTCTTATTTATTTTCAGGGTTAGGGTTAGGGTTTATTTCTGCAGCTCGCTACAGATGCAGTTTGCTAGCTCTGGCTAGTACACTGACTATCCAATCAAAGTGTATGAATATGCTGACATTACCGTACGCCTGCTAGAGGGCCTCGGTGCTGCCAACTCATAATCTGATTGGTTGATCAAACTGTTTGATCGACACTTATTTTTGTACTACGGGGCCCGCAGAACTGATTATGAAGGCCTCCAGGCAGATTTCTTTGACCCTGGCAACAAATGATGGCTGAAATGTGATTGGTTAAATGCTTTAATATGAAAATACACGTCTGGAAACAGCGCGACCACAGGAAAAGCTGTGAAAGGAACCGTACAAACCATTTGGAATAATTTAACAAGTATTGATGGACAGGATATAATTAACATCAGTCTGTGATTCAGATATTTTTTAGGCCAGCAGAGAAGGCCTTGCAGGCCCTGACGGCCCACCACTGCACTGCATCACCTTTTTAATAAAAAGGTGATGCAGTGCAGGTGAAAATAATTAACATTGAATGTTTATAGTTTCAGCAGCTGTAACATTTTGGGACCTAAAAGATAAAAAGTGTATAATCAGTTTAAAGGTGCCTCAAGGGTTAATGACCAAAATCACTGAAGTACTTTTATCAGTGTTAAATTTTTTCAAAGTACTTCATTTGTCTTTTATTCACAGGATGCAGGAGTTGGTACTTTGTCACATAACCATTGTTTCTGATGACAAAGATGGGCTGATTAATTTTTTTTTTTTTGCATTCAGGGTCTTATCTGCTATGTGTACATTCAAAGTCAAGAGACTCAAACTTTCAGTGTAGTTTCCTGATTTTTCACAATATTTCATATAGTTTCATAATGACTTAATGTGTGCTCTGTGTCAACAGCTGCTGGAGGCGAGGACGAGTGTCCTGGCAGTGAAGGAGGTTGCCTTCTGGGACGGTGTCACCACTGACCTCATGTTGGATGAGGAGGATGGCGTCTCAGAGGGCGTGTCGGGCTGGATTAAGACCCCCAAGCTTCCCCAGCCAGGAGCTCAGTGACCTCTGAGCCAAACTGCAAGACAGACTAGAAGCTCACCCTAAATACAACACTGTGCACCATAAGTGTTTGTATGCTGGACCATGCTCTGAGAGAAAGCCACCACCACATGGCCCAGAAGTAGCAAAGCATTATATGTCATAATGTTTTTGTTTTCTTTATATATATAGATTATATGATGTGTGTGTGTGTGTGTGTGTGTGTGTGTGTGTGTGTGTGTGTATGTGCATACTGCTTTATAAATAAAACAAAAAAAAATATTCAAACTTGTGCCTCACAATTTGTTTCTCTTAATTGAATTCCTTTTAGTTGAGGTTATTAGCATGGCACGAATACAACATAACATACAAGGTATATCACAGAAATAATAATTAAAAATAATTTTTATTACTGGGTTATTATTTATTAGGGAGGGGCTTACCCAGGCCTGTCTTTATAAAGGCCAATGGGGGGACAGATCTACCAACCAATCACATGTGAATACTGAATTGTGATGTCATTTTTATCATCCAATGACTGAGAAGCCACGTGGGTCTCTTGCCGCTGCTTCGGCTTGAGGCGCTGCTATTCATATGTAAAGTGGAGTCATTAACACCTCGCGCCTGCCGGCTCCCCCCGTACCTCTACCCCCTGCTGATTCTAGTGGTACGTAAACGACCATATCCATCTCAGGCGAACGAATATGCGCTGCCCCATATGCTGACGAAAGCTGCCATTTACTAGCGGCGCCCGCGTCAGTATACGGGGACGGATATGCCTCTTTTCGTGCAGTGTCCATAGGTCATTTTTATCTGGTAATAAATCCACCAACTCAAGCCACCTCTCTTAGACCCACCTTGTCCCCCAGTAACATACCAAAATGAGTTCAGCTTGTGAACTCATTTGGATGTAGCTGACATAAAAAAGACAATTATGCTAGAAACTGAGGTTAATGGCGGAAACTGTTGGTTAGAATGGATATTATCAACTAAAAGAATGAACAAATTTAATTGTATTGCCTGCTGTTGCCATACCGCATCTAAAAACTGTCCTATTTTTTCTAGGGCCAGGTAATGATCCAAAGGGACTTCAGTGTATGACAAGATTGTTCAATTACAAATGATTAGGAGCAGATAAAAATTGTACCGCACTGGACTTGGTTTCCACCCATAACCATAATCACCCTCCTCACTTTATCCCCTAACAGGGAAACTACACTTGCTTTGCCACCACCAGCTCGTCTGGACCTAGAGTGGGAGTTCTGTCACACTGGTGTGGAAACACTACCAATGTGACAGGACCAACCATGGTCCAAGGAGGATTCAATTCATCTTAGTTCACTAAGCAACCGATAGCCAGAACTAATGTTTGGTGGTACTGTGGAAAGAACAGATAATGCCCTCAACTCCCAGAGGGATGGAATGGCACGTGTGCACTGGTCCAGTTGGTAATGCCCTTTTATGTGTTAGATGGGACCACTGACCCTACAGGTACAACACGAGAGCAGATTTGGAGAGTTAGGAGATCAGCATTCTGGGGGTCTGACCAAAAGGTATACATAGATTCCATAGGTGTTCCACGAGGAGTTCCTGATGAGTTTAAAGCCAGGAATCAGGTAGCGGCAGGATTCAAGTTACTCTTTGGGCAGTGATGGCATAGTTACCTTGAAAAACTAATCTGATTACTGATTACTCCTTTAAAAAGTAACTTAGTTACTTTACCGATTTACTTAATTTTAGAAGTAACTAAGTTAGATTACAAGTTACTTTATTAGTTACATTCAGCAGCTGCCGGTGTTGTGCCAAAAAGTGATTGTCTGGCAAAAAAGCAATTTCCAGTATTTGCCAAAAAATGATTGCCTGTATTTAGGCAATCATTTTCTGTCAAAACACCGGCAACCCCCCTGCCTCCCTTCCCACCTCAACATAAAAATGACAACCACAAAACAAGGGCAAGTCAACCGTGTTTAAGGGCAGCATTTCCTCTACTACATACTGTCTGACCAACTTCTTCAACTCTCCCCCACTTACCGGTTTTGTGTCAAAGTCCAGTTTTTGTTGTTTGGGTGGTGGGGGGTCTCCTGCATTAGCCACAGCTCTCTGCTTTGCATCACCTGGTGGGACTTGCTCTGTAAGTTTGACTGTCCCGTGCTGTGACTCCAAATGTTTCTTCAAATTTGACGTAGTGTTTTGAAGCTAGATAGCACTTTGTTGCCAGCACAGAGTGTACAACGAACCTTGATATTGTCATCTTTAGCTGACACAAATTCAAAATAGTGCCTGTATTTCCAGCTAGAAAATGCACATCCCTCTCCTCCCTCCGTTGTTTACACTTGTGTTGCTGTGTGGTATTATTGTCATTGTTCCGAAAACATGACTTAATTGTCGCATTGGCCAGACATCACTCCCCACGATGAAAGAACACAGCAAAAATGTATCTTTTTACTAAGGAAAATGACAAATAGTAAAGCACAGTGACTTTCATAAATTACTTTAATCTGATTACTGGATTGTAAATAGTAACGCGTTAAAATACTCATTACCGAAAAAAGTAGTCAAAATAGAGTAACGCATTACTTCGTAACTGACATCACTGGTAGTGGGTGACCATCAATAAAAATGAAGATTGTAGTAAATATAATTTATCCAATCAACAATGATTTGTTAACTTCACTAGCGATGCAATAGAAGGTATCAGTGAGCAACTACAGAAGATATCACTGCAAAATAGAATGGCACTGGCCATCTTGCTGGTGGAGAGGGGTGGGGTTTGTGCGCGCGCACACACACACACACACACACACACACACACACACACACACACACACACACACACACACACACACACACACACACACACACACACACACACAGTACATATGAATGAACTTAACAACCTATTAAGTCAAGTAGACAGGGGACAAAAGGCACAGAGAACAGGAAACATAACTGAATGAGGAGACAAGATAAACTTGACACAACTAAATGGGGAAACCATATAAATGTAGGAATAGAACACCAAGATGAAACAAACATGGGGACAAAACAAGACACAGGAGCACAAGAAAGGCAAGAACATACTGGGACACAGGAAATATAAAATATATAGTAACCATGAACAGAACTAAACCAGAACCAAAACCTAGTAATCTAAATAAAAAGAAGCAAACCAGGAACTAAAATACAAAAGCATTTCAAAACCGTTGGTCCTAGACCCAGCGACCATGGTGATTTATTCAGTAATCTGTCCAATATCTGCTCCATATTTTTGCATCCATTTTCCACCCACCTGTTAGGGATGAACTGAATTAGTTATTCATTCAACAGAATATTTGCTATCATTTTGCTCTTTTAAGGTAAGATGACACAAAAAAAGATGACAAAAAAACTGCTTGAAAAGCTTTCTATTTTAATGAAAGCCAATTTTGAGCTCAACACTGTATGGAACTCAAATGGAGCTCTGTTGTTCTTGTGCCTCTTAGAATGCGATATGAAGAGTAACAAAATAGGGGTTATTTTATGGCTGGTACAAAAGGCATCAGAGTAGAGACTCCTCCATATTAGAAACTGAATTTGCTTATATGAGCAACATAATTCAAGTCACTGAATACAAATTGAGTGTGAGGGCTGAGGAGAATACTGCCGTGGCTGATTCCACAAGGATTGGATGTGTCTCATTTCTGGGTGAAGTGCTTGATGCTACCATTTCCTGCCCTTTGGTCCTGCCTTCCTATTTCACTTTCAATTACTAGTTTTGTTCCTCTTTTTTCTGTAGAAGAGGTGGAAGGACTATGAAGAGGGATGGGGTGAGATGACCTGATATATATCGAATCAAGCCTAACAGAGGATAACTCATTGTCAGATTTCCTTTGGATTAGACTTGAAATCAGAATAGCCAAAGAGGAAAGCATTTGTGTAGCAGAGGAGCACACAGACCGGATTTGGCAATCTGGCAGAGAGACAGGTCAGCCAGTGCAGACCTTTGTCAGACCAATAGCGTTGATACTTCACAGTACTTCCATATTAACTGTTGCCTTGGTGATGGGGTTGAACATACACACACAGAACAAAGACATGCTACATGTGGCCAAAGAAGAAATAAGAGCAAAGCATGTAAGCATCAGAATCAGAATCAGAATCAGAATCAGAAGGTTTTTATTGCCATATGGGTGAACAGGTTCACAGCATTAGGAAATTGCTGCGGTACTTCGTGCTTACAGAAAGAAACAAATAAGTATAAAAACTATAAGACAATATACAAGTATACAAATTGCAAATATACAGAGATATTAGAGCTATAACTATAGCACAATATTACAAAATATACAGTGCAGAGACTAATTAAAAGATAGAAGAATGTAGACTATATTCCACTAATATGTACATCAGTGCAGTCAGACAGGTGCATAGACATAGGGTCATCAGCGTTTGTGGAGGGTGGTAGTAACAGTCTTAGGGTAATTGTTCATGAGTCCAACAGCAGAGGGGAAGAAACTGTTCTTATGGCGGGAGGTTCTGGTCCGTATGGACCGTAGCCTCCTGCCTGAGGGGAGAGGGTCAAAAAGTCTGTGCCCAGGGTGAGAGTGGTCGGCTGTGATCCGACCTGCACGCCCCAGTGTCCTGGAGGTGTACAGGTCCTGGAGAGATGGGAGGTTACAGCCAATCACCTTCTCAGCAGAGTGCACAACGCGCTGTAGTCTCTGTTTGTCCCTAGTGGTGGCTCCAGCGTACCACACAGTGATGGAGGAGGTGAGGATGGACTCAATGATGGCAGTATAGAACTGCACCATGGTCCTTGCTGGCAAGTTGAATTTCTTCAACTGCCGCAGGAAGTACATCCTCTGCTGGGCCTTTTTGATGACAGAGGTGATGGTGGGCTCCCACTTGAGGTCCTGGGTGATGGTAGTTCCCAGGAAGCGAAAAGAGTCCACTGTGGTGATGGGGGTGTCAGTCAGGATGATGGAGGGTAGAGGGGCAGTGTGCTTCCTAAAGTCCACTATAATCTCCACTGTCTTCTGGGCGTTCAGTACCAGGTTATTGTGGCTGCACCAGGACGCCAGACGTTTGACCTCCATCCTGTAGGCCGACTCGTCCCCGTCTGAGATAAGTCCGATGAGAGTCATGTCGTCTGCAAACTTAATAAGCTTGACAGACTGGTGGTCAGAGGTGCAGCAGTTGGTATACAGGGAGAAGAGCAGAGGAGAGAGGACACAGCCCTGAGGAGTGCCAGTGCTGATGGTCCGGGAGTCCGAGACATTCTTCCCCAGCCTCACGTGCTGCTTCCTGTTCATCAGGAAGTCAATGATCCACCTGCAGATGGGATCAGGCACGTTCATCTGGGACAGCTTTTCTTGGAGGAGATCAGGGATGATGGTGTTGAAGGCAGAGCTGAAGTCCACAAACAGGATCCTGGCGTAGGTTCCCTGGGAGTCCAGATGCTGTAGGATGAAGTGCAGAGTCAGGTTGATGGCGTCGTCCACAGACCTGTTGGCTCTGTAGGCAAACTGCAGGGGGTCCAGCAGGGGGGCGGTGAGGGACTTGAGGTGGGACAGCACCAGACGCTCAAATGACTTCATGACCACAGAAGTCAGTGCCACAGGTCTGTAGTCATTTAGTCCAGTGATCCTTGGCTTCTTGGGGACAGGAACAATGGTAGCGGTTTTAAAGCAGACAGGCACGTGGCAAGCCTCCAGTGAGGAGTTGAAGATGTTCGTGAACAATGGGGCAAGCTCGTTAGCACAGTGTCTCAGTGTGGCAGGTGAGACACCATCTGGACCTGGAGCTTTGCGAGCTTTGACACTCCTGAACTGCTTTAGCACCTGGTCCTCCTGAATACAAAAGACTGTGGGGGTGGGGGAGGAGGGGGACTCTGGGGTGGGAGTCCTTGATGATGTGGGCTTCTCTGAGGTGTGGGGAGTGGGGGAGGTTGGGGGGGTGAATATTTGTGTTGGCTGTATTGTAGTTGGGACTGGTGGAGGTGTGAAGGCTGCTGAACTGACCATCAAAACGACAATAGAACTCGTTCAGTCTATTTGCAGTTTGTAGGTCGTCTGTGGAGTGGGGGGTTTTAGGCTTGTAGTTGGTAATCTGCCTAAAACCTTTCCATACAGAGGCCGCGTCGTTCTCTGAGATCTGCTGCTGTATATTCTCAGAGTGATGTGATCTAGCAGTGGCCACTTCCTTGCTAAACCTGTACTTGGCCTCTTTGTAGCAGTCTTTGTCCCCACTTTTAAAAGCCTCCCTCTTCTCTATCCACAGCTGCTTCAGTTTGGGAGTAAACCAGGGTTTGTCACTGTTATAACTCACCCTGGTGCGTGATGGCACAATGCTTTCCTCGCAGAAGTGGATATACGAGGTTACAGTGTCCGTGTAGTCATCCAGACTGTCACAGGCAGCCCTCATTGAGTCCCAGTCTGTAGTTTCGAAGCATGTGCGGAGCTCCTCCACAGCCTCACGGGTCCACTGCTTTGTTGTCCTCACCACAGGTTTTGAGAGCTTCAGCCTCTGTCTGTACGCGGGGATCAGGTGGATCATGTCGTGGTCAGAGAGGCCGAGTGCAGCGCGGGGCACTGCGTGATAAGCCCCGCTTATCGTGCTGTAGCAGTGGTCTAGTGTCTTCTCCTCTCTGGTCGGACATGTGATATATTGTTTATATTTGGGAAGTTCCTGTCTCAGGCTGGCTTTATTAAAGTCCCCAAGTACGATGATAAGAGAGTCCGGGTATGTCCGCTCCATGCACAGAATCTGCTCTGTGAACGCGCACTGGGCCTCGTGCACGTCCGCGTCCGGCGGGATGTAAACAGCAGCCAGTATGAATGAAGCGAACTCCCGCGGAGAGTAAAACGGTTTACAGTGAATGAAAAGATATTCCAGTGAGGGAGAGCAGTGCTTAGCAATCACTGTCACATCCGTACACCAGCCACTGTTTATGTAGAAGCAGACTCCTCCACCTGTAGCCTTGCCGGAAAGCGCAGCTTGCCGGTCTGCGCGGAGGAGATGAAATCCCTCCAACTGGAGCGCGCAGTCCGGTATCTCCTCACACAGCCATGACTCCGTGAAGCATAACACACAGGATTTGGAAAAGTCTCTATTCATGCTCCTCATCAGTGTCAGTTCGTCCATTTTGTTCCTAAGTGAACGCACGTTGGAGAGGAAAATCCCAGGTAAGGCTGTGCGTAATCCACGTCTCCTTAGCCTCACAAGCACGCCAGCGCGCTTCCCTCTCTTTCGGCGTCTCACTTTCTGGGCCAGAGTGTGTAATAAATCCGCCGCAGATGCGACAAAAACAGGAAATAAATCCGAAGGTGTTGTGGACCTAATGTTGAAAAGCTCTTCTCTGGTGTAAGAATACCCAGAAGAGTGTCCAGACACAGAAATAACGCACAAAAACAAACAAAACAGAGCGCACCGAAGTACCAGGGCATCCATTCGCGGCGCCATCTTGGATCATGGTCATCAAACACAATGATATATGCAGCACTGTTTATCTGTGAGTTGTCTTCCTCATGACTCTGCTTCAGAGACCGTGTTCAGCTTGTCTTACAATATGTTACTGATTTCATGTTCCAGTAGCGTGCTGTTATGTACTTTGAGTGGAGTACCTTACCTTTAGGGCATTGTTCCACCACTGTTGAATGTAGACAGCTCACAGACACTAAGAGAAGATGTGCTATTCCCATTTCCAATTAAGGATTCTGCTGGCAACCAAAGAAAATGACCTGTCACTGATGCCTTCAAGATCAGGAATATTAATAATGTGAAATCTAGGTCTTTGGGAATTTGAAACACCAAAACAAAAAGTTTCCTCAGGGGTGTTAATATTTTTAAAAAATCTACTTAGTCATCCTTGTTTTACTCCAACAAAGAGAATGAAGAGCTTACTAAGTTAAAGGGCATTTGGTGATTATGATGATTGGGTTTATGTCACTCATTTGTTTCCCTTACATACTTGATCTATATTTTAATATTTTTAATGTTTCAAGGTTTTGAGCCTCTGCAGAAATTGAAATTGTGTGTGCTTTTGTAAATCAAAGCCAGCATAATGATATACTCATCAGTGGCAATCATACATGTCCATTTAGAGTTGGCTGGAGGTAAACTGACAAATACCACCAGTGTTAATTTTGACAGGAAATTTTGATTTAGTTTTAGTCATAATTTAGTAATCTGAATAGTTTTAGTTTTAGTCTAGTTTTAGTGTAGTTTTAGTCGACAAAATTATCATAAGAATATCATCATCATCATCATCAAGCTTTATTTATCAAGCACTTTGAAAAGCCACAGCAAATACAAAGTGCTGTACACCAAATAAATAAAAATATTAAGAGAAGAAAACAAACAATTAAAAATAAATAATTTAAAAAAAAAAAAGTAAAACATTAAAATAGATAAGATCAATGTCTCATGCTGGCTTGAAGGCCAGAGAGTGTAAATAAGTTTTAAGATGAGTTTTAAAAATAGACAGTGAAGGCGATTGTCTAACGTGCAAAGGCAATTCATTCCACAACTTAGGGGCAATAATGGAAAAAGCTCGGTCCCCTCTGAGCTTCTGCTTAGATTTCTGTATGCGTAACAGCATCTGATCAGATGACCTGAGATCTCGGACAGGAGTATATAAGCAAAGCAGTTCAGAAAGGTAAGGTGGAGCAAGGCCATTTAAGGATTTAAAAACAAATACAAGGACCTTCAAATGGATTCTAAAGTGCACAGGCAGCCAGTGGAGTGAAGCCAGGACAGGTGTAAAATGCTGTCTTTTACGTGTTCCAGTCAGGAGACGTGCAGCGGCATTTTGAACCAACTGGAGATGTGAAAGAGAAGACTGGCTGACTCCAACATAAAGTGCGTTACAGTAATCAAGCCGAGATGTAATAAAGGCATGTGTCACTGTTTCTAGATGCTGCCTAGAAAGGATAGGTTTTACCTTCGTCAATTGCCTTAAGTGAAAGAAGCTAGACAGGTGTGTTGAAGCAGAGACATATCTAAAACCTGCAGGACACCGGCTCTCGAGGCCTGGAGTTGGCCACCCCTGATGTAGAGGTTCAGAAATAGTGACATCAGAGGGAAACAATTTAGTCTCCAAACTGCTTAAACTGAGCAGCTTAGAGACAAGATTAGCGAGGCAAGGCTGAGATGGTTTGGACATATGCAGAGAAGGGATAGTGGATATACTGGACAAAGGAGGCTGAAGATGGAGCTGCAAGGCAGGAGGAAAAGAGGAAGACCTCAGAAGATTCATGGAAGGAGGACATGCACAGGGTTGGCATGGCAGAGGAGGATGCTCGGGATAGGGTGGGATGGAGGCAGATGATTCACTGTGGTGACCCCTAAACGAAGCAGCTGAAAAAAGGGGAATGTATCAATAGGGATAAGGCAGAAGGATGAAAGAGAGGAGGAGGAAAGATGGAAATGAAAGAAGTGAAGGGGATGGGAATTATGAGAGAGGGCAAACCTAAATACTAAAAAGGTAGATATAATGTTGCTAAGTCCCATCTCTGTTCTACTTGTCTTAATCATGTAATGCTTCCTTGATTTATTTTTTCTTTTACAATAATTATTAGTTTGTATATAAAAAATATTTTTATTAAATAGATATTGTCTTGTAAATTTCAAGCATCACAGTGTGGAACCAAAATATGTCCTTGAAATCACTTGTGGACTGATGGGCTCATATAATTCTGATGGCAGCTGTATGCGCTGTTGGCAGGCATCGAATCAAAGACAGTTGGGCAGCAGCGTTGCAGGGCCTACCAGGGTACGTGAGGAAGAATCCTGCATTCCTGAAGATGTGTGAGGTAAGTGTTTATCATTCAAAAAGAGACAAAAAACAAAACTATTTCACACTGAGCAAGGTAACACTTGTGCCCCCTGAATGCTGAATGATATGACAGGATTACATAAGCACTGATGCCTTTGTTTTGTTTTTCATGAAGCCTACAGATCCTGAGGAGGACATCAAGGGAATGATCACTGGAATATTTTATTGGTTGAAGATGAGCGGGAACCTCTTCCAGCTTCTACAACAATGTCGACATTGTAATCGAGGAAAAGCTTGTCATACGTCACCTGCGTGATGCCCCCAGTGCTTTTGTGAACGTGATGGGACTGCTGTACATTCTGAACCTTGAATATCCAAAAGACTTGAAGTACACTTTTGAGGTAATTCAGCACCTGTTTATGGGAGTGACTTTAGACTCGTTTACTGCAGGGGTCCACTCTGAAGAATAAATTGTTTAGGGATGGGAAGATGTTTCTGCACTTGTCCTAAAGTTACTGTACTCGTGATGTTGTCCTTTGGTGCCAACAACACTGAAGAGCTTTATAAATCTACTGCTACTACATACTGCAGTTAATTTTATATTCTGTGTGCTCTCTGGAGTAACTGTCTTTGAGACACTTGAATTTATGAATTTTGAACAAGTCACTTGTTGACATTAATGCAATAAAATTATTGACTGAGTTACATCTTGAGATATTTTTGTGTGCATTATGATTATGTTTAAGATGGATTTCTTCATTGTCGAATTAAAGTAGTTTTGTAAGTATTAGTTTTCTCATTGTAAGTTTTGGAAAAGCTTATTTCACTGTAACAAAGAATTAGACTCAACTTGACTTAGTCAAGTAAACTTGTTGCTTTGACTCAGGTAAGTTTTGAAAATGTAAAGCTTCAAGTGAACTACACTTAAATAAATGAGTTGATCCAACATGCAGTTTGTTGACTTAACTTTTCAAATAAATTCATTTGGACTAAAAATGATTAGTTAGTTGAACTGAAAGCATGTAATTCAATTCAATTCAATTCAATTTTATTTATATAGCGCCAAATCACAACAAACTGTCGCCTCAAGGCGCTTTGTATTGTGGGTAAAGACCCTACAATAATACAGAGAATACCCAACAGTCAAAACGACCCCCTATGAGCAAGTACTTGGCGACAGTGGAAAGGAAAAACTCCCTTTTAACAGGAAGAAACCTCCAGCAGAACCAGGCTCAGGGAGGGGCAGTCATCTGCCGCGACCGGTTGGGCTGAGGGGAGAGAAAGACATGCTGTGGAAGAGAGCCAGAGATTAATATCAATTAATGATTAAATGCAGAGTGGAGTATAAACAAAGTAAATAAGGTGAATGAGAAACAGTGCATTATGTGAACCCCTCAGCAGACTAGGCCTATAGCAGCATAACTAAGGGATGGTTCAGGGTCACCTGATCCAGCCCTAACTATAAGTTTTATCATAAAGGAAAGTTTTAAGCCTAATCTTAAAAATAGAGAGGGTGTCTGTCTCCCGAATCCAAGCTGGAAGCTGGTTCCACAGAAGAGGCGCCTGAAAGCTGAAGGCTCTGCCTCCCATTCTACTCTTAAGTATCCTAGGAACCACAAGTAAGCCAGCAGTCTGAGAGCGAAGTGCTCTGTTGGGGTGATATGGTACTATGAGGTCTTTGAGATAAGATGGTGCCTGATTATTCAAGACCTTGTATGTGAGGAGAAGGATTTTAAATTCTATTCTAGATTTAACAGGGAGCCAATGAAGAGAAGCCAATATGGGAGAAATATGCTCTCTCTTTCTAGTCCCTGTCAGTACTCTAGCTGCAGCATTTTGGATCAGCTGAAGGCTTTTCAGGGAGCTTTTAGGACAGCCTGATAATAATGAATTACAATAATCCAGCCTAGAAGTAATAAATGCATGAATGAGCTTTTCAGCATCACTCTGAGAAAGGATGTTTCTAATTTTAGAAATATTGCGCAAATGCAAAAAAGCGGTCCTACATATTTGTTTAATATGTGCATTGAAGGACATATCCTGGTCAAAAATGACTCCAAGATTTCTCACAGTGTTTCTGGAGGCCAGAGTAATGTCATCCAGAGTAAGTATGTGGTTAGACACCATGTTTCTAAGATTTGTGGGGCCGAGAACAAGAATTTCAGTTTTATCTGAATTTAGAAGCAGCAAATTAGAGGTCATCCAGGCCTTAATGTCTTTAAGACATTCCTGCAGTTTAACTAATTGATGTGTGCCATCTGGCTTCATTGATAGGTAAAGCTGAGTATCATCTGCATAACAATGAAAATTGATGCAGTGCTTTCTAATAATACTGCCTAAGGGAAGCATGTATAATGTAAATAAAATTGGTCCTAGCACAGAACCCTGTGGAACTCCATAATTAACCTTAGTGTGTGAAGAAGACTCCCCATTTACATGAACAAATTGGAGTCTATGAGATAAATATGATTCAAACCACTGCAGTGCAGTACCTTTAATACCTATAGCAAGCTCTAATCTCTGTAATAAAATGTTATGGTCAACAGTATCAAAAGCTGCACTGAGGTCCAACAGGACAAGAACAGAGATGAGTCCACTGTCAGAGGCTCTAAGAAGATCATTTGTAACCTTCACTAATGCTGTTTCTGTACTGTGATGAATTCTGAAACCTGACTGAAACTCTTCAAATAAACCGTTCCTCTGCAGATGATCAGTTAGCTGTTTTACAACTACTCTTTCAAGAATCTTTGAGAGAAAAGGAAGGTTGGAGATTGGCCTATAATTAGCTAAGACAGCTGGGTCAAGTGATGGCTTTTTAAGCAGAGGTTTAATTACAGCCACCTTGAAGGTCTGTGGTACATAGCCAACTAATAAAGACTGATTGATCATTTTTAAGATTGAAGCATCAATAATTGGAAAGACTTCTTTGAACAGTCTAGTAGGAATGGGATCTAACAAACATGTTGCTGGTTTGGAGGAGGTAACTATTGAAGTTAACTCTGAAAGATCAACTGGAGCAAAAGAGTCTAAACAAATACCAGCAGTGCTGAAAGCAGCCGAACATGAAGAATAATCTTTGAGATGGTTATGAATAATTTTTTCTCGAATGTCTAAAATTTTATTTGTAAAGAAATCCATGAAGTCACTACTACACTGTGTTCCAAATTATTATGCAAGTAATATTGTCTCTGATTTTCCAAAATTACCTATATGAATTGCATTCACAGTAATGTCTGGGCTCTCTCACATGTCTGTAACAGTGATATGCAGAGATCACAGAGGTGATATACGAAGATTAGCAACAGACAACTTAGTGCTTCGAATGATACCGAAAGTAAGCATCACTGCTCCCTCTGGTGGATACACAAGACATTACCACCAGTTTTCCACTTCCACCAACAAGAACTCACTTCCTCATATGGGAAGCAGACTGCTGCTTTAGCGAAGAGTAGGCAGACTGCAGCGGACGTGAAGAGGAGACTAGTGGTGATGAGAAGATGATAGGTGGTACAGGGTCCAGGGTTGTAGATGTGGGAGAATGGAAATGACAAGTTGAGTGACAAATTAAAGTACTTTAAGCATTTTAAGCACCTTGTATGAACTTGATCCTGGTATGAACAGTTCCTGAAAGTTATTAGCCCTGTTAACATTATCTGGTGTTAACAACTTCAGGAAGCATGTTTAAAGGCCTGGATGACCTCTAATTTCCTGCATCTAAATTCAGATAAAACGGAAGTTCTTGTACTCGGCCCCACAAATCTTAGAAACATGGTGTCAAACCAGATACTTACTCTGGATGGCATTACCTTGGCATCCAGTAACACTGAAACATCTTGGAGTCATTTTTGCCCAGGAGATGTCCTTCAATGCAAATATTAAGCAAATATGTAGGACCGCTTTCTTGCATTTGCACAATATTTCTAAAATTAGAAACATCATTTTTCAGACTGATGCTGAAAAGCTAATTCATGCATTTATTACTTCTAGGCTGGACTATTGTAATTCATTATCATCAGGCTGTCCTAAAAGCTCCCTGAAAAGCCTTCAGCTGATCCAAAATGCTGCAGCTAGAGTACTGACAGGGACTAGAAAGAGAGAGCAGATTTCTCCCATACTGGATTCTCTTCATTGGTTATCTCTGACTTTCTTCCAGTGTGTGTCTTTTGTCATGTCTCTCTCCCCTCAGCCCCAACTGGTCATGGCAGATGACTGCCCCTCCCTGAGCCTGGTTCTGCTGGAGGTTTCTTCCTGTTAAAAGAGAGTTTTTCCTTCCCACTGTCACCAAGTGCTTTCTCATAGGGGGTTGTTTTGACAGTTAGGTCTTCTCTGTAATTATTTTACAATATAAAGCTCCTTGAGGCGACTGTGGTGACTGTTGTGATTTGGCACTATATAAATAAAACTGAACTGAATTTAATTGAATTCCGAGGGAGGCTGAGGCTGAGTCTGAGTCCAAATGGACCGTGTTCCTCACCTTCATTGTTGAGGCTGCTGCACAGAGCTGCGGCTGCAAGGTGGTTGGTGCCTGTTGTGGTGGTAATCCCCAAACCAGATGGTGGACACTGGAGGAGAAGGGAGCCATCAAGCTAAAGAAGAAGTCCTATCAGGCTTGGTTAGTCTGTGGCTCTCCAGAAGCAGCTGATGGGTACCAGGAGGCCAAGCGGAACGTGGCTCGGGCGGTGGCTGAAGCAAAAATTCGGGTGTGGGAGGAGTTCAGTGAGGCCATGGAAAAAGATTTTCAGATGGCCTCAAAGCAATTCTAGCAAACCGTCAAACAGCTCAGGAGAGAAAGCGGTGCTCTACTCACACAGTATATAGTACGGGTGCAGCACCGCTGACTTTAGTAGTGGTCCCCATCTTTACGAAGGGGTACCCCGAGGGTGTGCTCCAGGTATCGGTGAATCATACTCCTCAGCCTTAATGGGAAGGTCTATGCCAGTGTGCTGGAAAGGAGGGGCCATTTGTTAGTCGAACCTTGGATTCAAGAGGAACAATGTGATTTTCATCCTGGTCACAGGACGCTGGACCAGCTCTTTATCCTCTCGAGGATATTGACGTGGGAGTTTGCCCATCCAGTCTACATGAATTTTGGAAAAAGCATTCTACCACATCCCTTGTGGTATCCTATGGGGGATGCTGCAGGAGTATGGTGTGTCTGAGTTTCTGTCCTGGATGAGTGGGGTCTCTGGCAATGCTGCTGGCCTTTTTCCTTATTTGGCTAGAATAGACAGAGTCCAGGCTGGGAAGCTGTGCTCCCGCAGACTTAACAATGCGGGCCAAGTCCCTTCTGTTCCAAGTACTAGTTGACAAGGTGCCAGACCTCCTTCCTACAGTGGGTCTCATCATTATCAGATGCAGTTGTGTGTGAAGAGGGCTGGGCTGAGGAGACAGCCCTATGGTGCACCTGTGCTCAGCATGAGTGTGGATGATGTCATATCTCCCACCCTGATGCTCTGTGGTCTGCAGGTGAGAAAGCTGTTAATCCAGGAGCATAGTGTGGTGTCTAGTCCCAGGTGGCCAAGCTTGGCTATCAGTTTGTGGGGGGAGATCGTGTTGAAGGCAGAGGTGAAGCTGATAAATAGCATTCTAACAGTGGTGTTGGGATGCTCCAAGTGGTGAACATACAGCCAGAGATCTGATGATACGATTACAATAATTATATCAATCATCACCCTGCAACCTAGGGTGTCCTGGTGCCACATGCACTTAAGGTGCACTTACAGTTATGTTCAAACATATTGTTTGTTATAGACAAACTGTGATTTTGACAGAAGTCCAATAACAGAACACCACTCGGGTTCAAATCAGGGAGGTTGTTCCTCCCAATCACACCTCTCCAGGTCTCACTGTCATCGCCTCACGTGAGTGTTGAAGTCTCCCAGTAGCACAATGGAGTCACCAGAGGAAGCACCCTAGAACACCCCACCCAGAGACTCCAAGAAGGCTGGGTATTCTGAACTGTTGTTCAGAGCATAAGCACAAACAACAGTCAGGACTCATTACCTGGTGCAAAGGCACAGGGAAACAACCTTCTCCACCACCAGTAAAAACTCCAACATACAGGCGGCAAGCCAAGGGGATACAAAGACACCCACCCCTGCCTGCCACTTCTCACTGAGGGCAATTCCTGACTGGAACAGAGGCAGCCCCTGTCCAGGAGACTTGTTTTAGAGCCTAGGCCTGAAACCACTGCTGTTCCTAAGGTACCAACTAGGTAACATTAATTCATTCATCCATCCATCCAAAGTGTTGTTCAGAAGGTATGAAAGGTTAAAATAACACATACACACACACACACACTCTCTCTCTCTCTTTCATTTGTAAATTATCCAAGTGGAGCTGCAAATACTAATTCCCCCCACCCCCATTTCATCTAGCCATATAAATATCAGTTTCCTATGTGTTTATTTTCTTCACCAGTGCAGTAAAAAGACAATCAAATCAAAGTTCAGCATAGGAAAGGTAACAGAATCCAAAATGAGGAGACTGGCGTTAAAAGAGTGTAGGTAATGGAGAGGAGAGAGGAAAGGGATTATGTACCTATGCTGTTCACAAACAAAAACTGACCTGATCATATTCAAACAATGTAGGTCTAATTACCAAAGACAGATATAATTCTTGTTAATTACATTGGGACCTATAGGCTCATCTTAACAACACAAACACCTAGTATAATTAGGCCTTTAAAATATTCATTTACAAAAAACACATTTTGCTTGTGTTTCAGAACATTTTTGGAGACATTTATATAATTTAAATTCAAAGTAATGCAAGACTGCCTTTGGCAGAAGAGACAAGTTAAGATTCAGAAAGAAGGAGACAAGCAATGAATACAGAGGAAAAATGAAAACAGAGTAGATGACGGTGGAGAGAAATGAAGAGAGAAAATGTAACAGTGAAAGCAGAGAGATGAGAAGAGAGAGAAGGAGGGAACTAGTTATGCAAAGCTCAGGCAGAGGGAAAGGGCAGATGGAAAAAAATCATGGATCACACAAGCAATTTCTGCCCTGCAAGCATCTTAAAATGCACATATAGATCAGGGAAACCAACATGCATTTGTTTTTAGACCTCAATATTTCTAAAAAGCCTACTCGTAGAAAGACATAATATTTGGTGTATTTGCACATTATGATTGTTTGATCCAAATAAAGGTATCTGTAGATCCAATACCTATGATGATATAATGCTGAGAAACTCCCTCTTTGCTTAGAATTATCTCAGTTTTTACACTTTCACTTGGTTCACATTTTTCCCACTTAATCAGTCTTATTTCTAAGAGATGAACAGTGGCAGTAAGTTGATTTTGGATGAAACCCACAAGAGCATGACCTGAACACTGCTTCAGTGGAAGTCTAAAAATCAAGAAAAGTTCACTATCACTAATCTTCTTAAAAATGATTGTTGCCTTTGAAACAGGTAAAACATGTCTACATTTCACTTTGCAACTTTGTGTTTTTTAAGGTGGTTAAATCCTGAAATTTTACTTTTTAAATTTTCAATTCAGTATCATGCATGTTAACCCTGTTATAGAACTTGCCAGATGTTATTTTATTTGAACTGAACTGTGATCGACGAACTCCTTGTTTGAACTGCCTTCAATTTTGCCTTCAGCACTTTATAATACAGCATCAATAACATGTTAATAGTAGGGGTATAATTTAACAATAAGTAAATATCATATATCAAAGTAAAAACCAAGTAGCTTGTGATTGAGATTAGGTATATCTGAGCAATATTTGACTGAATTTTACTTAACAGAGTAACGAGCCAGAAACTAAGGGTATTTATGGAGCAACACATTTAAACATTCCAATGACCTGCATTTTGGTAACACACAGTAACCTGCTAAAATTGTATTATCTGTCGAATATTTGATCTTAAATTGTAATATGGTGAGCTGATAATAATCTAAGGTAAAACAGATTGATGTTTCTGTATTTTAGGGTCAATAAATTCAACTCAATAATTCAAAATCAGTAATTTCAAAATCACTTAAATTCTTCAAAGTAAAAATTGGTCAATAATTTGCTTTTGTTTCACAGTATTAATATAATATAGAGTACACTCGTATCTCTTTAAATAATTTAAGATATGCTCTGTGTAGCACCTATGGATCAATGCATGAGCATCCTGATACCTTGAAAAAGCCATTACATGTGGTCAGAGTTATGCTTCATAAAAAGTATAGTGCAGTGGTTCCCAAAGTCAAGAGTTCTGCGGCCCCCTTAAAAACCAGAAAATCAGTAATGAGTAATATCACAAACGAAACACCTCCTATTACCCATTTTAATTCACTTATATAAATCCAGTAGACAGTGCCTAAGTTGAAGTCATACAAATCGGATTTTCTCTCTAGTCAGATGGCTTCTGCAGGTCCTGGTTTTTCCTAATGTTAATTCCAATAAAATCATCACCCAAATCGGATCATACAAGTCAGATTTTTGCCTGCCTCGAATGAAAAATCTGGTCCCATTGTAATGCATTTCCAATTAAGAGCCTGAGTTGAGTTTAGCGCTAAAGCCCTCCTCAGCTGCTGCCACACCCATTTCCAATATCTACTATCTATGCAAACTCATCCATCAGCTCATTCACGCACAACTACACACACTAAAAATGCCTGGAGATTGCTTGCATATTTATACAGTCACATGATGTCTGGATTGGCTGCACTAGGCAAATCAGTTCATTTCACCAGAGACAATCATGGCAAGCGCAGGAGTCAAGCATGAGATACATACTCGCACTTACGAGCAAAAATATGAGATTATAAAATTTCCAGAAGCAAATCCAGGACGAAGCAGAAGGCCATTGCAAATTCAATATAAGTCCCCAAACTGTCTGATATTTTGAAGAATTTTGAATAATCAGATTTTACCCGACTTACTTACTTTTTACAAGTCAGATGAAATTCCATGGGCCATTTGAATCCAACTTAGGCAATTTTACTGTAAATACATTTATATAAATATGTAACTATGCATACTTGTGAGTAATTTCATGGTTGTAAATGAGAACTGGTTCTCAAACAATTTACCTGGTAAAATGAAGGGTTTTTTTAAAAATAAAAAAAAAATCTGTTTTTACTGTGGTCCCCCCTGCAGTACCTTCCCACACTTTGGGAACCACTGGTATAGTGGACAGTATAGTGTTAAATCTATGCTGTGGCTAATGTGTAGCCTTGCAAGAAATGTAACTTCAGTTGCTATGCAATGGCTAGCATTCTGCCAGTGTTTTTTTTTTTTTTTTTTTTTTTTTACATTTATTTATTATTGTCATGATTCTGGCAACCCATTCATAGACTAGTTTCTTTTTCCCCCTGCATTTCACTAAAAGTAATAGCTGCTCAAGATTTGTTAGCTCCAAGTCTAGCATGATTAGCTCAATTTCACTTGTGATGGTAGAGGAATGCAGATACATCATTATAGATGCAAACAATGACATTGCACACTACAGAACAGACCCTTTGTGTAGTAGCCACCAGTGGCAACGGAGATGCGCTGGAGACCGACGTCAACGGAGGAGGCTGGAACCCTCTGGTGGCTTGGCAGGAGGTCAGCGTTGGCAGAGGAGGTCCCCCGGTGGAGCTACGTCAGCTGAGTGAAGCTGGCAACACTTCTCCAGGGCTCAGTGACTGAGGAAATGAGATCTCTCTGTGGGTCAACGGTGGTGGACACTCTCTGGGAGCCAATGGGACCACCAAGCCACAGCTGACATTGGACCCTCTGGCAGAGTGGGATATTTGGAAGACTTGGGACACTGAGGCTCAGGCAGAGCAGGGTGCTCAGAAGGCCCTGGACCCTCTGGTTCAGGCAAAACAGGACCCATCACAAATCTCTGCACCAGCCATGGCTTGAACAGGCTAGAGAGACCTGGCTTCAGCAGACGCAGGTGAAGCAATAGCCTTTGGCCATAGGCGTAGGAACCGGGGGGTCCCCCCAATATTGGAGACAGGCACATTTGTCCCACCCAAAAATTAGGCCGTGGAGGAGAAAAATACTTGATTTTGAAATCTGTAACTCGCATGCTTTTATTTTGGAGGCGCAACATAGCGTCATGTCACTGCGCTCCCCCCGCCATCCCTGAACGCCTCTGAGTGTTTGGGAGGTGAGAGACACCCACAGGAGTCAGAAACTTTTCTGAATGAAGTCAAACACTCTGTTGGGAATGTTGCCATGAATATGGCTTGTTTATAATGGCTTGTTGTCAGTTTACTTTCATATATGGGATAAACTTGACTTACTGGACAAGAAGTAAATTTGCGAGCAGTTTGTGGCTACAAATGAGAGGCGAAAAAACATTTTGGCTTTTTTTGCCTAGGCCAATATTTTTTAACCTTCTGTGTGCTCTGGCACCTATGGGCCAATTATTAAATGCAGGGCTGTAAAGTGCAACAGCACACTGTGTCAACCTACATAAATGCATTTTTGACCAGTACTAAATGTTTTTGACCAATAAAACATATAAAACTTTGCACTTGTGTGTGCTACTAAATTATTTTTGTGCTATTGAAATATTTAGCTTGCTAGTACCAGTGCATCCACCTGATAAAGTAAGCATACAGCCCTGGAATGACATGGTCATTATGCTTGATAAAAGACTCAAGCCATTTTGTTTGGTTTGCCCACATCTTATGATTATAAAACATATACATATGTAAATTATACATGACACTATTTTTCCATTTGAAAAACATTTGAAAACATTTGAAAAAGAAGAAAGTAAAAGATCAAATAGCATTTCTGAAATGTACCCCACCACCACTAGTAAACTCATTCCTACGCCCTTGCCTTTGGCTAAATCTCAGTGGAACAAAAACCTCCAGTTGCGCAGGCTGGGGCTGCGGTGCAGGGTGCTCAGTCAGCTGCTTTGGGGATTCTGTGGGTTGGTTACGTGCAAGTTGATCAGAAGGCTCAGACGAGGATGAAGGATTTAGTGATTCTGGCGGTTTGGGTGAAGACTGTGGTGGAGGCACTGCAAACACTGAAGACAGAAGGTGGTGCTGCAGCAGACGGCAGTGCAGATATGGGTGCAGGAGTGGGCCGATCCCTGGGCGCCCCCAACCCATGGAACAAGTACTGGTGCAGGAGTGGACCAATCCTTAGCTGGTCATACAACAACGTTGATGAAAGCCAATGCTCTTTACCCCTGTTCCTGCATTAATGTGAAATCTATTCCATCCTCTCCATCACCTCGACAGGACAAGACTCAGCTGTACATCTGCATCTAAAGGTCAAAGGGCACTCTTTTGAGGATGCCAATGTTCACATTTTGGACAGGGAAGATCGGTCTTCTCTGTCCAAAAAATGAACATTGGCATCATTGAACCATCATTGAACAGAACCATCATTGAACAGAGGAGGTGGATTACGTTACCAACTTCCCCCCGCTTACGGGGCCGTTCTGAGCTCCCTTCCCAGAAATCTCAACCCCCATTCACACCTTTGTTCCAGTGACCTCAATAGGTCACATGAAACAATGGAGTGAAGTCCTAAATTGGTTTCATCTGAAACCACTGATTGTAATGACCCACACCTCCTTTCACACCTTGGCACATGTGATCATGCACATGAACAACAGAGGGTCATAACTAGCTCCAGGGAACTACGCCTGTGGGCATAGTAGATGTGGTGTTTCTGCAGGAGACACGTGTCCAAAACATCTGTGCACACTCTCTCCTCTCCACAGTTCCCTCACATGTACTCAGCCTGCTACAACTCCAAACAAAGAGGTGTGGCAATATTGATTAATAGGAAGATAAACTTTAATATTAGCAACACTACAATAGATCCAGAAGGTAGATTTATAATACTTAATTTAACTATTCAGAATATAGATCTATGTATTGCTAGTACATATGGACCATATGTTGACCCCTCCTTCTTTCATACCTTCTTCCCTTCACTCGCTGATCACTCTGACACTACACTTATAATAGGAGGAGACTTCAACCTGGTATTTAATCCACTCTCTCCCTCACTTTTTGTCATTTTCATTGAGCCACTAGCAGCAGCAATCTGACAAAATGTAAATATTAAAGGGATTCAAAATGAAAATACGCACCATAAAATAAGCCTTTATGCTGATGATGTATAACTTTTCCTTGGGAATTCACAAGCTTCTATAATTATAATTTTTATTTATTTGGGACAATGCACATTAATAAAACAATCAATACTTAGTACAGATTGTAAATGAGCCAGATTATAGCATATTTGCTCATTTGCATCTGTAGTCCCTAGGCAGAAGGACAAACAACAGAAAACGTCATGAATATACAATAGTAGTAAAAGACAACACATTGACAAACATTAAAACAATATACAAATGGAAAAAGAAAAAAGGAGAAAAAAAAAAAAAAATTAGTGAAAGTGCGAACATGTCTGGGAACTTTTAATGAACTGCTTAAGGTGCTTTTTAAAAGTACTGTAAGTGGAGCATTCTCTGATGTTAGTCGGTACAGTATTCCAGAAATGACCCCCTCTGACTGACAGAACCGTTTGTCCAAAGGTTGTTTTTCTACGGGGGATCTCAAGGTCTCCTCTGGAAGAGGCTCTGGTGCCAAAACCTCGGTCAGTTCTTGATTTAATGTATGTTGAAAGTGGAACTGGAGCCCAGTCCATGAAGAACTTTATAGATCAAGCAGCTATTTTTAAATTTAATAAAATTTTCAAAATTGAGCATATTGTATTTTTCCAAAATATTACACTGATGATATGATAAGGGCTTTTGATCAAGGATTTTTATAGCCTTTTTAAATAATATTTCTATTGGTTTTAAGAACGTATCTCCAGTGAGTGACCAAGATGTAATGCAATAATCTATATGTGATAATATCATTGAATGTAGAAAAACCTTAGCTGAAATAATTGTCATTGATGGTCTAATTTGTTTGAAGTTATTTAAATTAAATTTAATTATGCTTGCTGTAAGTTTTATATGTTTTTTAAAAGACAGTGTGGGATCCAGTGTGACCCCAAGGTACCTGAAATCCTGCACAGTGTGATTGTGTTCTCTTCTGAACACAATCACACTGATAAGTTCACATTTATATATTATTATATATATATTAGATATTTAGGCATAAATTTTTCTGCCAGGCTCTCAGACTTGGTACAGTTAAATCATATCCCCCTATTAAAAACAACAGAGGATGATCTCACATGTTGGAATAGTTTACCTATATCACTCATGGGGAGAGTTGCCACCAGTAGATTGCAGTACATTTCAAAGTGGATCAAATCAAATTCATTAGACAACCCGTGGCTGGATCTAGAACAGGCACTTTGTGGAAAAGTAAAAATCTTGGACTTACCTTTCATTAGCCCCAGTATTAAGCATCATAACTGCTATAAAAGCCTTAGTATAAACACCTCTCTGACAGCCTGGTGGGAATTTTAAAATTAACTAAGTCGTTGCTTATCACTTATCCCCTATACACCCATTTGGAACAATTCAGATATTTGTCAGAAAAAAAATGCTGAATTTTCTGTTATGGTGTGATAAGGGTATAAATAATTTAGAACATATTATCCAAGATGGAAACCTTATTACATTCCAAGAACTTATATCAAAATATGGAATTGTCAACAGTAGATTTCTGGAATATCAGCAACTAAAGTCAATCTCAGTCACCTGAATTTAGAAATACCTACATGGGTAACAGAATTTCTAAACCTCTGTACCCAAAATTTTTTATAAAAATTATGTAAATTACTACTAAAAACCGATGAGTCAGTTTCCCTACCAACTGCAAAATGAGAGGGTGATCTTTCTGTCAACCTGAATCAAAATTTATGGACCGAAATATGTTTAAATATCTCCAAAATGACTAGAAGTCCCAAATTATAACTTATACAATATAAAATTCTCCATAGAACACACTAGACCGGACAAAGGATGTTCCAAATGGGCGTTACACATTCAAACATATGCACCCACTGTACAAGCAATTCAGAGGAGAACTATCTTCATGCTCTGTGGTCTTGTATACCTGTTCAGAGGTTCTGGCAGAGGATATGTGAAGACCTGTCCACATGCTGTAGCTGTTCTGTCCCAACTTCCCCCAGACTATGCATCTTGGGTGACGTCAGTGAATTAGTTATGGAGTCAAATATATCACACATAGTTCTTACCACCTTGTGCATCGCTAAGAAAACTGTCCTCATGAATTGGAAATCAAAACATAAACTGTGTATTACTCAATACAGAAATATATTAGTAGATCATGTTCATTTAGAGAGAATGTCTGCTTCTTCTAAAAACCAATTGGATTAATTTGACTCTCTCTGGTTCCCACTGATTAGCTACATTACTTAGTGGGGGTGGTTGGCTGTGGGCGCTGCTCCCGGTGTGCTTTGTAGACGGCCGGGGGCGGACTCCGGGAGCCTGTGTGTCTGGTAGCCTCCTGAGACTGGGGTCCTGTGGCTGCCTTCTGGTGATGTCTGTGTGCTTGTCCTGGTTGTTGGTGGTGGGGGGCTTGGATGGGTGCTGCCTTACGTTGTGGGGTGTGGGCCAGGATGCTTGGGGTGGCAGGTGCTGGCCCTTGGTCGATCGATTGGCTGGTCTTCTCTGTGGGGCTCAGGGTCATGTTGGCTGTTGGTGAGCTGGTGACTATAACTACTCAGCAGGGATTGAGCTGACATTGATAGACTCGACTGGTTCCGCTGTCCAATCTGCTGTGTGCGGAGTCATTTTGCACCTCATCATGGAAAAATGTAAGTTTTCACAACTTCGGCTCGATAACCCGGCATTTAAAGACTGGCTTAACCCTCTGGAGTCCTCGTCAAAATGACATCGCCAGCTTGAGATGACATAGCATCGGGACACTGCTGCCATGACTTGAAAGTGTAGACTTCAACCTATGTACCAGTTTTGAAATTATGTAAATAGGCCAAGTAAAACCAGAGTTATGCCCAATAATTTATGTCATGCTTTTTCCTGTATATCGTCCTCACCTTCGATGCGCGTTTTGTGCAGATATAAATGGCGAAAACCTGACTTTCACTAACAGGAAGTGCTTGCTAATAAAAGCAAAACAAAATAATTCTCGACAACCCTTTCCTATTGGTGGAAAAATGCACCATATCAACCAATTATTATCCACAGCCATTCGCATCCAGTCAGGCCTACCAACAGGGTTACCCACACCAACCGGTTCCCGGCTGGACTCCAACCAGACTTGCAGAACCACCGAGCCTAGCCACCCTCAAGCCGTCGAACACACCCTTAGGCCCTCAGGTCAGGTATGAGCTACACCCTATGGCGTACGTTGCACCAGTACACCAACCCCCCACCTTCCTTAGAGAGAGAACATACCGGGGACCCATTCCAACCATTCCTGACTTTGCCAAAGGAGACCCTAGTGAATTCACCCGCCTCAAGATCGCTTTAAAGAACCTCCTGACGCTACCGAGTTGTTCTGCTACCAAATTCTCCTGGATCACCTCAAACTAGAGGAGGGTCGCCTTGTAGCTGACGCCTATTTGAATTCATCTACGCCCTTTTTGGACACGATGGCTGCCTTGACCGACAGATTTGGTTAACCGCATAAGTTGGCCTTGAAGAAGATCGCCACGGTGATGAACGCTCCAGACATCCGACGAGGAGATTCACAAGCCGTTCAGAAGTTTGCTCTACAAGTGAGGGCCCTGGTGGGAATGCTACAGACCCTTGGACGTGAAGGCGTAGCAGAGCTCCAGTGCGGGTCCCACGTAGAGCGGCTCTTGAGTAAACTTCCCTCTGACCTGCGATCAGAATTTTGGAGATGTACATTCCGCCGATCAGGAGTTGGGTACAATCTCACCGACTTCTCCGATTGGCTGCAATATGAGGTGTGGTGCCAGGATACTGAGAGCCATGCTAGCTTCCAGGACCCTTGGTTCGAGGGGAAACGGCGCTCAGATCAGCGGCATGACGCCAAGAATCCTCGTCCAGCCACGATCTTGCACAGGGTCGAGGTTACTCCTGACCAGCAGCCAGTAGAATCACCCCAGTCAAAACCTGATCCACCAGGTAAGAAAAGGACCTTAGATAAGGCCCAAGTTATCCAGTGGATAAAGTCCAACCGACGCTGCTGGTGGTGCGGCAGAGCCCATCAGGTGGCCCAATGTGACCTGACAAAACTCTGCAGCAAGTGTCAGGGCAAACACCTACAGATACTACACGAGGTCAACGTTAGGCAGGCAAGGGAGAGGTCCTGTCTGGTCAGCTCGGCTACAGAGATGCTATAACTTGATCAGCCAGCAGAATGCAGCCGGGTCCTGTTGAAGGTTGTCCAGGTTCTTCTTCATCACGAGAACCAGACACTTGATACCTACGCGGTCCTAGATGATGGCTCAGAACGCATGATGATCCTGACTGCAGCAGCACATAAGCTAGGCCTCCAAGGCTACCCAGAATCTTTAGCCCTGAGGAGCATCAGACAGGATGTACAAACCCTGGACGGCGCCTCCGTCACCTTCAGAGTTTCATCTGCAGTCCAGCCCAACCGAACCTTCCAGATCAAGGATGCTTTCACTGCCAAACGCCTAAGCCTAGCTGATCACACCTATCCGGTGGCTGCTTTCAAGAGAAGGTTCATACATCTCCATGACCTTCCACTCCAAGCCTTTGACAAGGTAAGGCCTATCTATGTTGCTCATCGAGGTCGACAACCCTCACCTGATGCCATGATCAAGAGAAGACCAACAAGCCATTGATCTCCTGGAGTCCAAAACCCAGCGCGTTGAGGTTCAAGGTACCTCCCGGTATGCAACCCCTCTACTTCGGAGGAAAACCTTTCCATCCTTCCAGGCACCCATGGATGCAGTAATGCCAAGGCTTAGGAGCTTAGAGAAATGCCTGTTGCGGGATCCCACGAGTGCAGCTGCATTCTAGTCCAAGATGGCGCCGCGAATGGATGCCCTGGTACTTCGGTGCGCTCTGTTTTGTTTGTTTTTGTGCGTTATTTCTGTGTCTGGACACTCTTCTGGGTATTCTTACACCAGAGAAGAGCTTTTCAACATTAGGTCCACAACACCTTCGGATTTATTTCCTGTTTTTGTCGCATCTGCGGCGGATTTATTACACACTCTGGCCCAGAAAGTGAGACGCCGAAAGAGAGGGAAGCGCGCTGGCGTCCTTGTGAGGCTAAGGAGACGTGGATTACGCACAGCCTTACCTGGGATTTTCCTCTCCAACGTGCGTTCACTTAGGAACAAAATGGACGAACTGACACTGATGAGGAGCATGAATAGAGACTTTTCCATATCCTGTGTGTTATGCTTCACGGAGTCATGGCTGTGTGAGGAGATACCGGACTGCGCGCTCCAGTTGGAGGGATTTCATCTCCTCCGCGCAGACCGGCAAGCTGCGCTTTCCGGCAAGGCTACAGGTGGAGGAGTCTGCTTCTACATAAACAGTGGCTGGTGTACGGATGTGACAGTGATTGCTAAGCACTGCTCTCCCTCACTGGAATATCTTTTCATTCACTGTAAACCGTTCTACTCTCCGCGGGAGTTCGCTTCATTCATACTGGCTGCTGTTTACATCCCGCCGGACGCGGACGTGCACGAGGCCCAGTGCGCGCTCACAGAGCAGATTCTGTGCATGGAGCGGACATACCCGGACTCTCTTATCATCGTACTTGGGGACTTTAATAAAGCCAGCCTGAGACAGGAACTTCCCAAATATAAACAATATATCACATGTCCGACCAGAGAGGAGAAGACACTAGACCACTGCTACAGCACGATAAGCGGGGCTTATCACGCAGTGCCCCGCGCTGCACTCGGCCTCTCTGACCACGACATGATCCACCTGATCCCCGCGTACAGACAGAGGCTGAAGCTCTCAAAACCTGTGGTGAGGACAACAAAGCAGTGGACCCGTGAGGCTGTGGAGGAGCTCCGCACATGCTTCGAAACTACAGACTGGGACTCAATGAGGGCTGCCTGTGACAGTCTGGATGACTACACGGACACTGTAACCTCGTATATCCACTTCTGCGAGGACAGCATTGTGCCATCACGCACCAGGGTGTGTTATAACAGTGACAAACCCTGGTTTACTCCCAAACTGAAGCAGCTGTGGATAGAGAAGAGGGAGGCTTTTAAAAGTGGGGACAAAGACTGCTACAAAGAGGCCAAGTACAGGTTTAGCAAGGAAGTGGCCACTGCTAGATCACATCACTCTGAGAATATACAGCAGCAGATCTCAGAGAACAACGCGGCCTCTGTATGGAAAGGTTTTAGGCAGATTACCAACTACAAGCCCAAAACCCCCCACTCCACAGACGACCTACAAACTGCAAATAGACTGAACGAGTTCTATTGTCGTTTTGATGGTCAGTTCAGCAGCCTTCACACCTCCACCAGTCCCAACTACAATACAGCCAACACAAATATTCACCCCCCAACCTCCCCCACTCCCCACACCTCAGAGAAGCCCACATCATCAAGGACTCCCACCCCAGAGTCCCCCTCCTCCCCCACCCCCACAGTCTTTTGTATTCAGGAGGACCAGGTGCTAAAGCAGTTCAGGAGTGTCAAAGCTCGCAAAGCTCCAGGTCCAGATGGTGTCTCACCTGCCACACTGAGACACTGTGCTAACGAGCTTGCCCCATTGTTCACGAACATCTTCAACTCCTCACTGGAGGCTTGCCACGTGCCTGTCTGCTTTAAAACCGCTACCATTGTTCCTGTCCCCAAGAAGCCAAGGATCACTGGACTAAATGACTACAGACCTGTGGCACTGACTTCTGTGGTCATGAAGTCATTTGAGCGTCTGGTGCTGTCCCACCTCAAGTCCCTCACAGCCCCCCTTCTGGACCCCCTGCAGTTTGCCTACAGAGCCAACAGGTCTGTGGACGACGCCATCAACCTGACTCTGCACTTCATCCTACAGCATCTGGACTCCCAGGGAACCTACGCCAGGATCCTGTTTGTGGACTTCAGCTCTGCCTTCAACACCATCATCCCTGATCTCCTCCAAGACAAGCTGTCCCAGATGAACGTGCCAGATCCCATCTGCAGGTGGATCACTGACTTCCTGATGAACAGGAAGCAGCATGTGAGGCTGGGGAAGAATGTCTCGGACTCCCGGACCATCAGCACTGGCACTCCTCAGGGCTGTGTCCTCTCTCCTCTGCTCTTCTCCCTGTATACCAACTGCTGCACCTCTGACCACCAGTCTGTCAAGCTTATTAAGTTTGCAGATGACATGACTCTCATCGGACTCATCTCAGACGGGGACGAGTCGGCCTACAGGATGGAGGTCAAACGTCTGGCGTCCTGGTGCAGCCACAATAACCTGGTACTGAACGCCCAGAAGACAGTGGAGATTATAGTGGACTTTAGGAAGCACACAGCCCCTCTACCCTCCATCATCCTGACTGACACCCCCATCACCACAGTGGACTCTTTTCGCTTCCTGGGAACTACCATCACCCAGGACCTCAAGTGGGAGCCCACCATCACCTCTGTTGTCAAAAAGGCCCAGCAGAGGATGTACTTCCTGCGGCAGTTGAAGAAATTCAACTTGCCAGCAAGGACCATGGTGCAGTTCTATACTGCCATCATTGAGTCCATCCTCACCTCCTCCATCACTGTGTGGTACGCTGGAGCCACCACTAGGGACAAACAGAGACTACAGCGCGTTGTGCACTCTGCTGAGAAGGTGATTGGCTGTAACCTCCCATCTCTCCAGGACCTGTACACCTCCAGGACACTGGGGCGTGCAGGTCGGATCACAGCCGACCACTCTCACCCTGGGCACAGACTTTTTGACCCTCTCCCCTCAGGCAGGAGGCTACGGTCCATACGGACCAGAACCTCCCGCCATAAGAACAGTTTCTTCCCCTCTGCTGTTGGACTCATGAACAATTACCCTAAGACTGTTACCACCACCCTCCACAAACGCTGATGACCCTATGTCTATGCACCTGTCTGATTGCACTGATGTACATATTAGTGGAATATAGTTTACATTCTTTTATCTTTTAATAAGTCTCTGCACTGTATATTTTGTAATTTTGTAATATTGTGTTATAGTCATAGCTCTAATATCTCTGTATATTTGCAATTTGTATACTTGTATATTGTCTTATAGTTTTTATACTTATTCGTTTTTTTTTTCTGTAAGCACGAAGTACCGCAGCAATTTCCTAATGCTGTGAACCTGTTCACCCATATGGCAATAAAACCTTCTGATTCTGATTCTGATTCTGATTCTGATGAAGCTGAGATTGTGAAGTTGGAGGCCGCTGGTACAGTTGCTAAAGTAGTGAGGCCAGATATCTCATCCAGTGGGGAGAGCTGGTACATCCCATACCACCTGGTGCAACACAATGGGAAAAATCGAGTCGTATTCGACTGTTCCTTCCGATACAAGGGCCTCAGTCTAAATGAGTACCTGCTACCTGGCCCTGCCTTGAGTCCTTCCTTACTAGGTGTCCTCCTGCGGTTCAGAGAACATTGTGTTGTGTTAGTGGTGACATCAAGGGCATGTTTCACCCAGTGCGTTTACTACCAGAAGACAGGCCCCTTCTGCGCTTCCTTTGGCGCAACATGCAGAGAGAGGACCTGCCGGAAGTCTACGAGTGGCAGGTGCTGCCCTTTATGACCACGTGCAGCCCCTGCTGTGCCACCTATGCCCTGCAGAGGCATATCTTTGACTACAGCAAGCCTGAAAGCACAGAGCGCTTCTCAATAGAGAAATGCTTCTACGTGGACAATTGCCTGCAGAGCATGCCATCTACAAGAGGCCATACAACTGATCAACAACCTTAGAGACCTTCTCCAGAGTGGAGGTTTTGAGTGGGCAGTGGGCGAGCAACATGCCGGGCATCATCAGCCACCACCCTGCCGAGGCCAGGTCAGAGAAGCTAGAGCTATGGCTAACGTGTGATAAGTCGGAAGCACACGAGTCCACCTTAGGACTGTGCTGGCAGTGTGACGCGGAAACCTTCAGTTATAAGCACAGGGCTATCACCTATGGCACGGTGACCATGCGGAACATCTACCGGGTGTTAGCCAGTCAGTACGACCCTCTCGGATTCTTGCTACCCTACACCACAAGGGCAAAGGTCCTGGTCCAGCAGCTATGGGACAGGAAGAGGGACTGGGATGACCCCAGTCTCCCAGCAGAGCTTCTGACTGCCTGGCGCACCTGGGAACATGAACTTGAACACCTACCTCACATACGACTGCCTCGATGCTACACCCCGGCAGAGATGGACCACTCTGCCACCATGAGAGACATCCACATATTCTGTGATGCCTCTGAGAAGGCGTATGGCATGGTCACTTACCTGCGGTCTGAAGATCCCAAAGGGAGGATCTGTGTTGCGTTCCTTCTTGCACGCTCAAGAGTTGCCCCTCAGAAGCAACTTTCCATGCCTCAACTAGAACTATGTGCAGCAGTCATGGGAGCACAGTTGGCCAAGCTGCTAAGGAATGAGCTCACCCTTGAGATTCGCCACTGTGTGCTTTGGAGTGACTCCACCACTGTCCTTTCATGGCTAATTCAGAGTTGTGTCGCTTCAAAGTGTTCGTAGGCACCCGAGTAGCGGAGATACAGGAGCTTACGGACCTCAAGGCCTGGCGATACATTGATTCTCCACGGAACCCCGCAGATGACCTCACAAAGGGGGAAGTCCCTGCAACACCTAGGGGAACCAAGCCGGTGGAGTCAGGGACCTGAATTTCTGCAGCTGGCCAACCCTTCCTTTGCAGCACTCCTCTGAGTCAGGAGACACTACTGAACTCAGACGTTCAGCTTTCTGTGGTCTGAGTAGCACCGCTGATCCACCGAGTGTGGACTGATTGATGGAAATACTAGCGCAGGAGCTTCATGGGGTGGCCGGACAGCTCCCTGCCCCAGGTAGTCTATCAGCAATCCGAGCTCCTTGGACGTCGGAGGTGGAGGCACTCTCAGGTGCTGGCAGACAGGTTCTGGACGGCATTCGTGAAGCACTACTTACCTGGTCTGCAGCTACGGAACAAGTGGAGGACCACTACCCCAGACATGATGGTTGGAGCCGTAGTCATGGTAGTAGACCCACAGGTGCCTCGATTGCTTTGGAGAATCGGAAGGGTGGTAAAAGTGTTCCCCGGTCCCGATGGTCATGTCAGGACAGCCAAGATACAGATTGAGGACAAGGTATACACCAGGCCAATCACTGGTCTCATCATTCTGCCTAAGATGCCGGAGGAGGAGGTCAATAGACCATGAGCAGGGAGGCTCACTTCAGTCTTTCTAAGGAGTACATTTGGCATCAAATGTGGGGGCGGCAGTGTTAGAAAGACTAAGGGCTGCAGCAGACAGCTCGCGCATGCGCCCAGATCACACACGATGTACTCGGTACATTTCCTTTTCCTCTCAAGTGCAGACACCGACGCCATTACGAGCACTCATCACTGACTCACCAGACAATCCAGCCTTGCAGCGCCTGTGACTGTAGAGCTGCTCACCTTGTAGCAGATGCTAGATTGTGTGCCACTGATGATCCTTATTAAAGGTTTCGCTGACATCCTAACTCTCAAGGTGTTCTTACCGACACACCAGGGTGGTCCCATGATACTCCAGCCCAGCCCTTACAGTCCATAAACAGTCAGTAGTCTCAACACTATTCAGATGACTAATATATGACTAAAACGAAATTACATTTTCGTCAAAAGACTATGACTAAAACTAAAACAAAATTTGCTGTCAAAATTAACACTGGTAAACTTTGTAACATTGTGTTGAATTTATAATAAAGTGCAGCTTAAAAACATGCAGAAGTCATTTTCACCTGATGGAATGATCTGATAAGTTACAATATTCCTGTTTAGTTTATTTGGATCAGCTCGGTCAGAGAAAACCATTTTCAGGCTGCATTCATGAAAACTCTGACATGAGAAGATCACTGTTGTTAACTTGGGGCAATAGTGAGTAGTGATGGTTCAGTCACGAACAATCCGGCTCTAAGAGCCGGCTCTTTGAAGTGAATGATGGGAGCCGGCTCCTGATAGTGAGCTTTTTCTTTTTTCTTTTCATTTGTGTAGTTTCATTTCATTTTTTTTTTTTTTTTTTGTGGAAGCCGCACGTGATTGGTTAAGATGAATGGTAGCATATGATCGTCTACACTGAGTGGGAGGGTCCACGGACGCACTGCATAGTGAGTAAACAAACACCGGAGAAGGAGGGGCTCCTGTAAAGTTCGCTCAGAGACAGGAAAGACCTAAAGGATGTTACGCGTTACAGAGGGTACAAGCGGGAATGGTGAGGAAAATGAGTGACGAAAAACGTGGTAAAGACTGGACACATTTTAACCTTATACCTCCAAACATGTCGAAGGAGACACAGCCTACTTCAAAAGTGCCGGCGTTTGCAGACTTCCGGCAACAAATACCGTAATACCACTACATGACTATGAAGTGCAATTTCTGAGCTTTCACGAACCGTTTGAATTTTTTCGATAGCACGAGTGGTCCCGGAGTTATGGTAAAAAGCCAGCTGATCAAGTTCCTTTGACCAGCTGACTCTGCGGTGAGAAGTCTTAATCAGCTGTTCGTGGCTAGTAAGGTCAGGAAACCTACGGTTCAGCAGTGACTGCCTGACGTTAAAGGATTAATGTGATAGACAGGGTGTAGACTGCAAATTTAAAATTTAATATCAAGCAGGCAATGTGTGTGACACACATTGTGTGCAATGTGTGTCAGGAGGTGGCCAAGGGCGGAGGCCCTGGCGGACCAATCCCCGGCTATCGAGACTGGCTATTGGGACATGGAATGTCACCTCTCTGGTGGGGAAGGAGCCTGAGCTAGTGCGTGAGGTTGAGAGATACCAGCTAGATATAGTTGGGCTCACCTCAACGCATGGCCTGGGCTCTGGAACCAGTCTCCTGGAGAAGGGCTGGACACCCAAATGGTGTTTTGTTGTTGGACTTCTGTGCAAACCACAGTTTGTCCATAACGAACACCATGTTCGAACATAAGGATGTCCATAAGTGCACATGGCACCAGGACACCCTAGGTCGCAGGTCGATGATCGATTTTGTAATCGTATCATCAGATCTGCGGCCGTATGTTCTGGACACTCCGGTGAAGAGAGGAGCTGAGCTGTCAACTGATCACCACCTGGTGGTGAGTTGGATCAGGTGGCGGGGGAAGATGCTGGACAGACCTGGCGCACACAAACGTATTGTGAGGGTGCGCTGGGAACGTCTGGCAGAAGCCCCAGTCCGGGAGATCTTCAACTCCCACCTCTGGCAGAACTTCGACAACATTCCGAGGGAGGCTGAGGACATTGAGTCCGAATGGACCATGTTCCGCACCTCCATTGTTGAGGCTGCTGCTCAGAGCCGTGGCGGCAAGGTGGTTGGTGCCTGTCGTGGTGGTAACCCCCGAACCAGATGGTGGTCACCGGAGGTGAAGGGAGCCATCAAGCTGAAGAAAGAGTCCTATCGGGCTTGGTTAGCCTGTGGGACTCTGGAGGCAGCTGTCACGTATCGGCAGGCCAAGCGGAATGCAGCTCGGGCAGTGGCCGAAGCAAAAACCTGGGTGTGGGAGGAGTTCGGTGAGGCTATGGAAAAAGACTTTTGGACGGCATCGAAGCGATTCTGGCAAACCGTCAGGCAACTTGGGAGGGGAAAGCAGTGCTCCACTCAAATGGTTTATAGTGCGGGTGGGGTGCTGCTGACTTCAACTGAGGCGGACAGTGGAAGGAATACTTTGAGGACCTCCTGAATCCCATTGACACGCCTTCTGTAGTGGAAGCAGAGTCTGGGGATGAGGGAGATGACTTGAACATCACTGGGGATGAGGTCACTGAGGTAGTTAAACAACTCCTTGGTGGCAGGGCCCCTGGGGTGGACGAGATTCACCCTGAGTTCATGAAGGCTCTGGATGCTGTAGGGCTGTCTTGGTTGACACACCTCTGCAACATCGCGTGGAGATCTGGGGCAGTGCCATTGGATTGGCAGACCGGGGTGGTGGTCCCCATCTTTAAGAAGGGAGACCAGAAGGTGTGTTCCAACTTTTGGGGGATCACACTCCTCAGCCTCCCTGGTAAGGTCTATGCCAGGGTGCTGGAAAGGAGGGTCCGCCTGTTAGTCGAACCTCGGATTCAGGAGGAACAATGCGGTTTTCGTCCTGGTCGCGGAACACTGGACCAGCTCTTTATCCTCTCAAGGATATTTGAGTGTGCGTGGGAGTTTGCCCAACCAGTCTACATGTGCTTTGTGGACATGGAGAAGGCATTCAACCGTGTCCCTCAGGGTATCCTTTGGGAGGTCCTGCGGGAGTATAGGGTGTCTGGCCTGTTATTGCGGGCCATTCAATCTCTGTACAACCGCAGTGAGAGCTTGGTCCATATAGCCGGTAATAAGTCAGATTCGTTTCCTGTGGGTGTTGGACTCCATCAGGGCTGTCCTTTGTCACCGATTCTGTTCATAATTTTTATGGACAGAATTTCTAGGCGTAGCCAAGTGGCGGAAGGCTTCTTCCTCGGTGGCCTCAGAGTCTCATCTCGGCTCTTTGCAGATGATGCGGTCCTGCTGGCTTCATCAGGGGGTGGCCTCCAGCTCACAGTGGAACGGCTCACAGCCGAGTGTGAAGCGGCCGGCATGAGAATCAGCACCTCTAAGTCTGAGGCCATGGTCCTCAGCCGGAAAAGGGTGGAGTACCCTCTCCGGCTCAGGAACGAGTTCTTGCCCCAAGTGGAGGAGTTCAAGTATCTCGGGGTCTTTTTCACGAGTGATGGGAGAAGGGAGCGGGAGATTGACAGATGGATCGGGGCTGCTTCTGCAGTGATGCAGATGCTGCACCGGTCTGTCGTGGTGAAGAGGGAGCTTAGTGTAAAAGCAAAGCTCTCGATTTATCGGTCGATCTACGTTCCTACCCTCACCTATGGTCACGAGCTTTGGGTAGTGACCGAAAGAATAAGATCACAAATACAAGCGGCAGAAATGAGTTTCCTTCAAAGGGTGGCTGGCCTCTCGCTTAGAGATAAGGTGAGGAGTGCGGCCATCCGGGAGGGGCTTAGAGTAGAGCCGCTGCTCCTCCACATTGAAAGGAGCCAGTTGAGGTGTTCCGGGCATGTCCCGCCGGGAGGAGGCTCCGTGGTAGACCCAGGACACGCTGGAGAGATTATATCTCTCGGCTGGCCTGGGAACGCCTTGGGTTCCCCCCGGATGAGCTGGAGGAGGTGGCTGGGGAGAGGGAAGCCTGGGCTTCTCTGCTTAGGCTCCTGCCCCCGCGACCCGGCCCCGGATAATCGGAAGAGAATGAATGGATGGATGGATGGAATATCAAGCAGGCTGCACAAACAACCTACATAGGTATACTGTATACGAATTGTTCATCCCTCAGGGCAATTAGAAGAACAAAACAGGGCAGGTCATCAGGCAGGAGAAACAGGATCAACTCCTCAAAGGCCCTTGTTTTTTCTGATTTCCAATCTTTTGTTTTATAATTTGTATTTGGAGCACTCTATTATATGTTGAGTATATAAAGAAATGTTTGATATAGGCCTAATGTGTTTTCACATGAGTAATTCATTTTACACTTTTTAAAAAAAATTAAAATTTAAGGAGCCATTTGGGAGTCGAAAGAGCCGGCTTTTCTTTGGGAGCCGAGCCTAAAGAGCTGGCTCTCTGAAAAGAGCTGCAATTCCCATCACTAATAGTGAAAGCATGGACTCTCCTCAGGAGAAATCGTCAGTTTCAACAACAAAAAACAGTGTGGCCTCAATAGGTCACATGAAACAATGGAGCGAAGTCCTGTATTGGTTTCATCTGAAACCACTGATTGTAATGACCCACACCTCCATTCATACTTGGCACATGTGATTATGCACATGAACAATAGAGGCTCATAACCACCTCCAGGGGACTACACCCACAGGGGTTTAAATACCTGGGTCTCTCCACCATTTGGTTGAGAACTGAGGAAGCCTTTCGGATGCGAGTTGAAACGTCTTCAAGAAACAAAAAGAAGTCCAGTCACCTTTTTCAAGCTCCAGAGAGTACTATGACCTGGATGACTGAGAATCTACACAGACAACAAAAAACAAACCAACAAAAATTGAACATCAAGTTGAAAAACTTTAAATTTACGGAGTTCACATAGTAGTCCATCTGCCATTTCATTGGTAGCCTTCTAACGTTCCGTTTTCTGAAAGACTTCAGGTTGGGTCTGGCTCACTTGCCATAGATTCCCATGTTAAGATTCCCATGTTAAAATTCCAAATGTTACAGCAGAACTAAACATGTTTATAACCTGGTACAAAAGCAGTTTTTGTCTCTGTGTCTAATTTATATATTATAACAACTGGGTTATTTTTTTTTATAGCTCACCAGTCTAAACATTATTAAAACTTAAAGTTAGAGACTTGGTAAACTTTGACTGACATGGAATGCCAACACAGGCAGCTGTAGCCAGCAGCTCTCTGCCAGGCTTCATTAAATTTGAATCACTGAATTCAACCTCTCACTACATCATCCTACTAAGGAAGGCTGCTGCAGTAGCAGAGTGCTGTGGACTTGGAGGATGTTGCTCTGCAGCAGTGCTTCAGTAGGTTAGTGGCATTAATGTGGGTGTTACTTTGACATGTATCACCAAAGGTTCCCAGCAGAACTTTGCATTCTACATAGAGGATTAATGTGCATATGAGAACAAGAACCATGTGCTGTGTCAAGGTCCTGCACTGTAACTGATTTCTGTAATTTCAACAGTATTCTACTGTAATACCAACAGTAAGATACCATAATAGGTTTATAAAGTAATTTTTTGTAAAGGACTCACTCTGGCAAAGGTCACTCTAAATTGCCCATAGGTGTGAATGTGAGTGTGAATGGTTGTCTGTCTCTCTGTGTTGGCCTGCCTGCCTCTTGCCCTGTGCCAGCTGGGATAGGCTCCAAGAGGATGGATGGATGGATGGCAAAGGACTGTGCAAATATGGGCTCACTGAATGAATGAATGAATGAATGAATGAAGGTTTTATTGCCATGTGGGTGAACAGGTTCACACATTGGAAATTGCAATTACAAAGCACCCATCCAAGAATACAACAAACACAAACACAACACGGGGGACAGGTGTCCTGAGGTTATGCAGCCGACTTGCAGCGCTACCTTTACAGTTCCCCGAAAAAGAAAACAACACACATCATGGGGTAGTTAGGTTAAAAAAAAAAGTCATCTGGTACAGTGCTCGAAAAGAGCACCATACCAGGGTCCAAAAAAACCACCTTAGCAAAGCATATTTGCACATTTAAAGCCAGAATAGCAGCGGTAGGTGAGGTCAAATCAGGAGGGGATGCAGACGGAGACGAGAGGGTGGGGGCATTGTCGAGCCAGATGCCAGCTCCTAGCCAAAACAGTTCGCTGATAGTGATGGAATTTCATCAGCGGCTGTGGTACACCAGATCCAGCTTCACAAATCACAAAGCGGAGTGGGGGGGAAGAGCAACTGTCACACATAGTCCTGGAGAGATATGGTTGCCAGCCAAGGCCGGCAGGGAAGCCAAATCCTGATAATGCAGATGTTGTTTTGGAACAGCCTGCTTGTTTTTTTCCAACAGCCTTCAGTCTCACTGGGAACCATTCAGTAATCCAATATTCCAATTCATTAGTTACCGTCCTCACTGTGCAGAACCGAACCTTATCTCCAGATCTAACCCCTCTCGCCTGCGAGCACGTTAAATTTACGACTCAGGTCCACCAGGCTTTGAGTCTGAGTCTGTACGGCTCTGGACAGGCCGTCCACCTGGGTCGGCAGCCTCTGCAGATGTCGAACTGCCGCCCAGATTTTCTTGATTTCCCGTTAAATCAGGTATCCTCCGAGCCCAAACAGAAAAGATACCGCTACCAAAAGGCCGAATATATAGGCATCTTCCAGCACACAGGTCTCCACAAGCTCCAAGAATTGATGACGTATCCAACCGGGTCTGTTCCACTTGGACATGCAGGCTCCCCTTTCCCCGATCTCATAGTGGAAAAAATTCGATCAATGATGGTGAAGGCCCAGTTTGCCAGATCCATGTTGCTCTCAATCTTATTCTTATTCGGACAGTGTGTAAGAGACGCTCTCACAGCAAGCAGCAAGCGGAGAGGTGGGGAGGGCAGAGAGAGAGAGATAGTGCGACGTCTCCGACAAGAGCAAGAAGAAGGAAATATGCTATAATTCTTCACTACTATAATTCTATTTTATGGTAGTAAACCTGCCTCGGGAAAAAATGATCAATGGCAAAGTAGCAGCCTGTTCCTTTATGTCATGTAAAACACAACAGGCAAATAAACAAAAACCCACTCACATGAGTACAACTTTTAAGTAATTTAAAAGAAACATCACAATCTTGTGTTCATTCATTCAGGTGTGCCACTGTGCCTGGTCAAAATGTATGATGTGTAAATGGACTTTGCAGCAAGTATACATAATGATGTTGAACCATCATGCCATACATTCAGATATAAATAAAATGTAAAGGATATTTCTGAGTAAATTCAAAGCATTGTGCTGCTTTATGTGATATTAACGTGTATTCCTTTTTCTACAGGAACTGCACATCGCAGAGTCCTGTGGAGTTCATTCTGACCACAGCCCTGGCCTCTAAATTTTTCAGCACAGTCCTTAAAAGGTTAAACTCATTAAGAAGTTTAAAGATTAACTTAAGCAGCATAGTTCAAAATCAAACCCTGTGCTACAGGTAATAATGATACTGCCTGAGTTGGGCTAACCGTTGCTTAATGGTCAAATAATCTGATAGTTTAAAAGCATGCTGATGCCCAAGGGAGGAGTCTGCCTTCGTGATCAGCCCCTTGGGAGGAACTGCAGCAATTCTGAAAGCTTTTCTTGTAGTGGAGTATTATCTTAATAGATTATTAATAATTTTATATAAGTAAATAAATTCTCCTGTCACCACTGAGAGAGGTCAGACTGTTGCAGAGGCATCCCTCCTTATCTACTGTGACTGGGTTTAGGAGACAGAGGTATTCATACAAGTTATTCTGCTTATTCACATTTCATAATTCCTTTAGTGTGATGAAACAAAGTGAGTACTTTGACCATTTTTACACCAGACTTATTTAAATATGCAGGGCCGCCCCAAACTTTAAAGGGGCCCTAGGCAAAATTTGATTTCGGGCCCCCCTCATACCACTCCATTGTCACCTGATCCTAACCATTATTAATGCTGGAGGGTTAAATTTGAATATTATTTTTGGGATGCATCGCTTTTTCAGTCCCATGTACACCAGCCCATTGAAAACAATGTATTTCAGTATGATACACATTGTAAAGCTATGACAATGAGGAGGGTGTGACAAGTCAATGCATGCCATATTCAATCTAGAGGGCATAGGCTTTTTAGGAAATATCTGATTTAGGGTGTTTGACCTGCTTTTAGAAAAGATGGGCATCCTCTTTTCATCCAAAAGATGTATATTTTTGCACAACTATAAAATTCACCTATTTACAGATTAGTAAATAAGCCCTTCATAATTATAAATAATAATTATTCAGCATAAGATTGCTGAGCATCAGAGGAATAATATCAAATGCAAGTGGTCATCAATTGGGCCCAGTGTTACAAGAACTACCGTAAATATGTTATTACACTGTTATACCACAAAATAGTTTGTCATTACCCCAATCCCACAATAAGGCATGAAAGTGAGGTCTACTAGTCTATCCATGCAACCTGACCACAGTGTGAAAACAACAAGACACTGTCACCACAGGAACAGTGAGTAAACCACCACAGCTCACAAATTATTGAGTAAGTTTCATAACAGAAACACACTGCAACATAACACAGCAAGATTGTGTATATATGTGTGTAAATATATATTATATATATAATATATATATATATATATATATATATATATATATATATATATATATATATATATAGCGCTAGTGTCCCAGAGTGCTGTATCCTTCCTCGCAAAAATAGCGTAGAAAGCGCAAACAACAAAACGTACTCTACTGTACTGTACAGCTATGGCATTTCTATATCTAGCATAATATGTAGATAGAGAAAATAGTTTTCAGTTTCTTTGTGGGTTAGTGCACTCTTTAGCTACCTTATGTAGTTACAATGGATTTCCTTTACACATATTATTCTTATTTGGGTTCTGAAGGTTCTATTGATGTATAGTGAGTTGAAATATTCCACACGATGGTACTACAGCATGTATAACTATAACGATATGGTCCTGCGGACTTGTTCTATTATAAGTTTCAAAGGGCTACATTAGTATTGTTACATAGGGGTGTACGATTATATCGTCTACGATAATATCTTAATTGCCATGTTAACAATGCGCGAGCTGACGTTATCGAGTATGCTACTGACTGGGGAAAAAACATGCCTCGACTCCATGCGTTCATTACTTCATGCTTTAGTATAGGCTGCTGTACATTGAGAGTGGCCATACTGTGTCCTAGCAGAGCTGCCTAAACAAACCACCTAAAGCTGGAAATGAGTGAACACCTGTGCCAGGGGAAGAAATTCAGACATCACCAGCCTCGCAGTCTGCGCCGCCTTAGATTAAATTCCTAGGCGAGGATCATCTTCACTCACAGAAAGACGATCCTGGTCCGGTCCGTTATGTGTGGAGTTTGCTGTGTCAAAATTCAGGGGCCGCATCCTTCAAAGGACCTAGTCTACGTAGGCCAGATACTTTGAAGCCCATGAAGACTGCAAAGGATGGAAGTGAGCAGCTGTGAAATTGGACGGTCTAGCCTTCATATCTGCGTCGCCTGCCCTCACGTCAGCATAGCTCCTGTTGCCCAACAACCGTGACAGTGCGAAGCACAGCTGTGGGAAAGAAGCTGTTAAAACAGAGATCGAACTTTTGCTCCTTTTTTTTTTTTTAATTTAATGTCAGCTCTTAATTGAAAATAAGCTGTTAAAACATCACATTTCTACATCAAGCAATACAGACGGGTGAATGATTAATTTCCAAATATACTGACAGCTCTCTAGTAAGACATTAAAGTTAAGTAAAACTATCCGGTTATGAATCTTAACTTTAATCTCATCCAATCCAATTTGTGCAGGAACAAATGAAACACTGAAATAAACCAAACATCACCCATTAGAGATCCTCTGAGTGAATTAACCTGTGTTTAACGTCCATTCGGCGGCAAAAGCCAGCAGAAATTTGGAAAGGATGTGCCAGGAGTCAGGTGTTCTTTCCAGGTATTGTGAGCCTCGATCAGCCAGTCAGCTGACAGCTAGCGAGGCGACTGCTGGTAGAGCAGCAGGAGTGGATATCCCTAAAACGTCGGAGCACTTTGCAATTAAGTGATATCTTGATAAATCAGCAATATTTGAGGCTTACACATCTACATTCTCACCAGAAAGATCTTAAAAGCTTATTTTGTGGCACAGGAACAGTCATATTTCAAACTTTTTGGCTGCTCTCCTCCACCATTTGCATGTTTGAATTTTGCTGCACAATAAATCATTGGATATGTAGGCCATGAAGGATACACCACGACTCATCCTTCAATCTGGGAGAAGGAAACAGTTGTCGCCGCATTTGGAGAAGTCTTTGAATTTGGACAGCCTTCGTCACCTCGTTGTGATGTAATCGGCCTACAAATGCGGCCTTCGAAGGATGCAGCCTGTTAATTTGGACCACAGCTATAAAGTCTTATATAACCTATACCTCTGCCGGCCCTGTAATATCAAGGGCGTAGGAATAAGTTTACTGTTGGGGGGGGGGGGGGGGGGGGGGGGGACGGGGGGGGTGGGGGGGGGGGGGTGGGGGGGGGGGGGGGGGGGGGGGGGGGGGGGGGGGGGGGGGGGGGGGGGGGGGGGGGGGGGGGGGGGGGGGGGGGGGGGGGGGGGGGGGGGGGGGCAGGGGGGCAGGGGCACATACCAGCACCTGACAGATCCATAAATACTCGAGAAAATCATAAAAAATGCTATTTTATCTTTTACTTTCTTCTTTTCCAAATGCTTTTTGAGAAAATAGTGTTGTGCACACCTATATTATTGCATGTATTATTACATATGTATAGTTTTATAATCGTAAGATATCCGCAAACCAATCAATGGCTGAGTCATTCCAGTTTATCAGGTGGCTGCACTAACAAGCAAAATATTTCAGTAGCACAAAAATAATTTAGTAGCACAAAAAGTACAAAGTTTGATATGTTTTATTAGTCAAAACATTTAATACTGGTCAAAAATTTATGTAGGTTGACTGGCAATAGAACTGGTACTTTAATTAAGCAATGTTCTGACATGAAAGAACCCTCATAAATAATGTAATGAACAATTATTCACTTCAACCTTAAGTTAAAAAAAAAAAAAACAGCTTTTAAAATATGCCTATTCAGTTTGAAACTCTGTTTGTTTGGCCAAAAAGAATCCCAAAAGATAAATACAAATAACTACCAATAAAATAATAATAACCAACAGAAAAAAATAAAATGACACCTCTCACATTTAATAAACAAGCTGTGTGCCTCACTGACAACACAGTGTGCTGTTGCACTTTACAGCCCTGCATTTAATAATTGGCCAAACAGGTGCTGGAGCATACAGAAGGTTAAAAAACACTGGCCAAGGCAAAATTCAATTCAATTCAATTCAATTTTATTATATAGCGCCAAATCACAACAAACTGTCACCTCAAGGTGCTTTGTATTGTGGGTAAAGATCCTACAATAATACAGAAAAAACCCAACAGTCCAAAACGACCCCCTATGAGCAGCACTTGGCGACAGTGGAAAGGAAAAACTCCCTTTTAACAGGAAAAACCTCCAGCAGAACCAGGCTCAGGGAGGGGCAGTCATCTGCCACGACCGGTTGGGCTGAGGGGAGGGAAAGACATGCTGTGGAAGAGAGCCAGAGATTAATATCAATTAAATGATTAAATGCAGAAGAGCCAAATGCCAAATTGCAGCCGCAAACTGCTGGCAAATTGACTTCTTCTCCAGTAAGTCAGTTTATCCTATATATGAAAGTAAACTGACAACAAGACGTGTTCAGCGTTTTTCTTAAGCCTTTCGTCAGTTCATTGAAACTGACACCAGCACTGGCACGAGCACCGGCACCATGGCAGTGGAAACGTAGTAACAGACTCACAATATTCAGGTGTGCTGATCACACTGAAAGATTTAGTCAGCTTGTCTTCCATGATTATCTTTTAATTACTCTTCATGTAGCTGTATATACATATATATTTATGTGTTTATCTATTATATGGTTCTCTTTTTTTATTATTTTTTTATTGTTACTATTATTTAATTTTTTTTTTTTCTGTGGCTTGTTGATCCATTGGCTTTAACAGCTAAGGTTTTTCCTCTGTTGTAAAAAATTTTTATCCAGTACTACATCTTATTTTTATCTACTTTTGTTTATTTGTTTTGTAATCTTGAAAATCTCTGTTGGGGATATTTTTTACTCAATGAATGAAATGACAAATGTTTAAAAGTAAACTCCAGTAAATTAATTAATAAACAGTGGCTGAACCAAACAGTAGACAATTGAATAATACATTACACAGAGAGCGACAGATAGATAGTTCCAGACCAACTTCACGGCCTTTGGGCGATATGTTTTTCTTATTTATGACCTTCTCGGCCTCGGAGAAGAATATGTTTATCTTATCTTTAAAGGTTTTGCCAAAACATGTGCATCTGTGTGTGAGGGAAAGGTGTGTGTAGGTCATCGTACTCTGTTGCTAAGGAGAATAAAACTGCCAAGTCATGATTAGTAATATGTGAGAGGGGAACGTGTGTGTGTGTCTATTATGGAGTTTTTATTGCTGATTGGGGAAGCTTTGTGCCATGATGCCGGAACAACCACTGGACGAACCAATCTGAGAAGGCCAAGTCTAAACCATGGCTCTCACCAGTTGTTTTTGAATTGATAGTGCTTGTAGTATAAAATTGTTATGCTTAGCTTAGAGCAGTGCTCTTCTGGGGAGGGGAGTCACAGGCAGCTGCTGAGAAGGCCCGTCTCCCTGAACCAAATGGCCCGTGTACACGTAATTGTCAAGGCGTGGGGGAAAAAGAGTGGACACACAGGTAGTCGCTGCAGTGAAAAAGGTGTTAGTTTATTTACAGTGCGATAAGAAAATGGGATCGTGAGAAGGGGTTTCCAGGTGAGGGATTGTGGAACACAGGCTGAGTGAGGATGGAGAGGTCCGGGGAATCCAGAGGGAGCGAGTGGCGGCAGGGTTGGCGAGTGTGGGAGCAGGTGGACTCCAACAGAGGATAGAGGGGTGGCGTGGTGAGCGGCAACAGAGGACCAGACGGTTATGGAGCAACAGGCAGGAACTTTCACAGGGATCTGGGGCAAGAAACGGAGAGCAGGTAAGTCACAAGTAGTCACAATGAGAGAAGCACAAGAAAAACGGCCGACACTAACTGAGACTCACTCAATGATCCAGCGAAGACTAAAGGTCCGCCGGTAGCTTAAGAAGTGCAGCCTGATGACCGATCTGCCACAGGTGTGGTGGAGCACGCCCAGAACGTCCGCCCAGGAAGGGAGGAGACACGGAGGCCGCCTCCCATGAGCCCACACATAGAGGAGAGACAGACAGAAGACATACACACCCACAAGCACACACACCAAAACCCTTGGGACATGACAGTAATTCTTATTCTTTAATAGATTAAATGTCATAATTTTTTAATTAAAGTGTTTCAGGTGTCTTCATAACATAAATGTCCCAGCAAAATTACTAAAGAAAATATAAAACCTTAAACAGAAGCCAAACCAGAAAGCAAAGCAAAACACAAAATGACACAAAGGGAAAAAAAAAACTCACAGGTCATGAACATATACTTCAAGACCATTGCACTAGAGATTGGAGATGATACAAAGGTTTAGGTAGAACAGCAGCAGATCAGTGTAAAGATGAAATAAATCCTTAAGAACAAGGCTTCTAATAACATGATCCCAGAGATCCACAAAGCAGAACGACCCACCACTCTGACCTCAGACTAAGGGCTCTAGGACGTTAAGCATTTCACTGTCAGTGTATTTAGAAGCTGTTGTGTCCAAATGATCAGAGGTTAACTTTCTAGACACTGCACTCCACTCCTCACCTCTGCACAGTATGACCACTAAATACTTAATATATGAAGTCCACTACAATCATGACCCCATGCTGAGGGAAAAGGGTGTGTGTTCACAAGTGATGCGATGGATGGAAGTATAGCAGGGGACTGTGTGAATATTTTTTTTCTTTTGAAGAGCAGGCTTTTTAACTCAAGTCCTACATGCATTTAGCATCCTGCTCTGCTTAGACTGGAGCTCACATCAAAAGATCGTTCAGTCCGGCCATTGCATAAATTCCTTAGTAAAGAATGATAAATACAGTGCTTTATGTTCCTTTTGTGCTCAGCTTGTATTGCCTTTTCAGCTTTAAATACACCATTGTTCAAACAGATTATGCTCTGCAGAATAACTTAAATGCACAGATTTCGACAAGCCACCATAAACATTTCACTATTATAACAAGATCTTGGAATTGAGGCTGGCTTACTGAGGAAATTTTGGCAACTAATTATGTGCCCCAGCCCCCAGGAGACTGTATATGTGTATAGTTTTTCAGGGTTTGTGAAATGCACACTTAAGTAAATCTTCATTAAATTAAGACTTTTAAACAACACAAAAAAACCCCAACACTTTTCACAGTGATACTGACCTAACAATGGAAACCAGTAGGAACAATTATTGATACATTTATTTATATCTCTGAATCACATTTTTACTGTAATTAGCAGTGATTCCTAATTTTACTTATTCATTCATGAAGAATGGGCAGTGCAGTGGTGCAGTGGTTACCACTGTTGCCAAAAAAGTTCTGGGTTTGAATCCAGTGCAAATGGTTGAGTGTCTCTCTGTGTCAGCCCTGCGACAGGCTGGCAGTGACCTGTCCAGGGTGTACCCCACCTCTTGCCCTATGACAGCTGTGATAGGCTCCAGCCCCCCCCCGACCCTGAAAAGGATAAACAGAAGAGGATGGATGGAATTCAAGAAGAACTACCTTTTAACAGAATAAGGCCTGTGACAGGGAGGGATCATTGAGTGGTCGTGATGTGCTGAAATCAGTTGGGAAGTGAAAAAAGGAACATTTTCCATGAAAAGCAGTCTAACTGAGGGATGGTCCAGGTTCAATTCTTTCAGCCCTAACTACAAGCTTCATCAAAAAGGAACATTTGAAGCTTAATCTAAAAATAGAGTGGGTGTGTGTCTCGTCTCCTGTTCTGACCTTATAGATGAAAACTCGGCCTCCTCTGCTTTTATAAACTCTAGGAATGTTTGAAGACACAAATACCTGAATGACATGTAATTTTCTACTTTGAATTCTGAAAAAAAAAGAGGTTTCAGGACTTTAAGAAAATCAGAATAATTTCTTATCATTATGTTCTTTTTTTCATATTAAACATATTTCTAGAATTGCCTTCTTTTATCTGTGCAAAAGTAACCAAATTGGTAAATTTTTGTTTAAAACAATGTAGATTAAAAATGGGATGACAGAACAAATTAAACTTGTATAAAATGTACATTTTGTGGAGGTTAACCCTGCACATTTCACTTATGCCCTTGGGTCTACATTCCCCCAGCAGGGGGCACACTGACGATGTTTCTTGCACTGACACCAGCAACCACAAAGTCTTGACAGAGTCTCACTGGGGTGGTTGTGGCTCAGGAGGTAGAGTGGGTCCTCTACCAATTAGGTAAGTGGTTTGATCCTCAAGTCTGCATGTTGAAGTATCCTTATTCTGAACCCCAGTTGCCCCTGATATATCCATCTGACTGTGAGTGTGTGCCTGATTGTTAGATTAAAAAAAGTCTCAAAGATTTCGAAGATTCATATTATCTCCAACAGAGCACTTCACTCTCAAGGTGTACGCTTAATTGTGGCTCTAAGATTTATAGCTGGATCAGTTGACCCTGAACATGTAAACATGATGCACTGACCATCTCAAAGTCTGATTGTTGGGGTTCTCTCTCTAATAGTTCAGAGTTTTTGCCTTACACTAAAAAGTACTTTCAGATAACTGTTGATTTGAACTGATTCCATATGAAAAGCAGTCTGAATTCAGTGTTTTATTAAAAATTACAACCAGCTGAGTCATTGATATCATCTTATAATTGCATAGAGACAGTGATGTTTCCTTCTTGGTCAAAAAAATAAGTGAAAACAATATTAAATTTGCTGTAAGCTCACCATCACCAGTAATACACTGTTAAATTTGGATTTTACTAACAAATCACTCTAAATATGTGAAAGCAAGTCATTTGGCTTTGTGAAAGACTAAAACTGGTCACATCCATATGCAACTATCAATGAGTAGAAGCAGAGGTGAAAGTAAGCCGGTATGGTCCGGTACTGCATACCACTAAAAGATTCTGCGCCGATACGCATACCTGGAAGAGGGGGAGCGGCTGTCTACTGTAAAGTCGCGGCTGCACTTTGGGTCAGAATAGATCCGCTAGCAATAACCAGTCTAAAACATGACTTAATCAGTTAATAAATAGCTTTTTTTCTAATTTCAAATTGTTCCTAACAGTTCGTGCTATGCTGGAGCCTCAATTCTCTAGCTTCTCTCTCCTTGGAGCTCAAGGGTTTCGCTGACTGTGAGCCTTTACTACATTTAGCTGGTTAACTGGCCATGTCCACCGGACATATGTAGGGCCTTTTATATGGCAGGCTAGACCCGCCTACTTTGATTGACACCTCATTCAGCCAATCATGTTAAGAAATTGATTTTTCAGAGCCAATATTAACCAGGTGGTGTGACGTAGTTTTATTCAGGTGATTTTGGTACGGCCAGTTAACAGATTAATGTCTGTCTGCTCGATACAAAATATCCCAATTAAAAGCAAAGAGAGATTAACAAATTGTGTTTCATATTATTCTGCTCAATTTCAACAACACAGCACAGCTCAAAAACACTGCTTATGACCAGAGATTTCATTTACGCTACACAAGAGCGGATTTACCTCCAAAACACAGTGGTTGTCAAGGGGACTGAGACTTGAGGAGTTTGGAGATTATTCCTTTCCAGAAGTTTGGTATTGGTGGACAGAGGCAGATTTTATATATATATATATATATATATATATATATATATATATATATATAGAGAGAGAGAGAGAGAGAGAGAGAGAGTACAATGTAAAATGTTTACAAAACTAGCAAAAATGCATAAATGTGAATAAAGAGTAAAATACAGCCTATGATTTATCAAATTCAACTGATTTCATTCACTGTCATTCACCTGGCTTGACTAACCTATAACTGAAGAGAAAAGGCAAGAGGACCTATTGTTAGAGTATAGGAAATGTAAAAGCTCTTCCTGTCAGGTTGTCATTACTGTGTTGTGCTCTTCCATCCCAGATTATACCTTTTGTGATGGGAGGTTATAAGCAGGTAATCTACTTGCATTCTTTAATCAGATGAAATGTGAGGTATTAGGGGAGGTGTGCCACTTTTACAGCTTAGCTCTGTGTTGCTCAATGTCACCTTTTGTTCCAAACTGAAAGCTCTTTGTCCATTTGTTACACCAATATGAATATCTGAGGGCAACATTATGGCACCACATGGAAGATTGAGGTGATCTCTGGACACAAAAATCTTCAGATTTTGCCATTTTATTGTTGGGTAAATGTAACCTTCCACACCTTTGCAATATCCACACAGCTTTAGGTGTATTTTCAGAAATAAACCTGTGAATGAGCAACTGCATTTGGTCAACAATCACCAAATGGTGAGTGGGTGGATAGAATTTCAAAAATGTGTTTACAGAAACCCACCTTTCCTGCTGAGCTGCCCACGGAGAAAACTTGTTTATGGAGAACACAGTTCTTTGTTTGTTTCCAAGTGTATTGCAATTCATAAGGCACCGAGGTGGATAACAAAATCTTTTCCTCCCCTGGGTGGTCTTCAAGACTAAAGGATGTGATACTGTCTTTAGATGTTGCATCATCTAATCAATTTTTTTCTTTTCTTATCGTATGTTTGATCAGTACTGCAGTGACAACAGCTGATGCAGCTATGTGCATATTCGATTAAATCTGCCAAAAGAAATGCATTTTGGGAGTACACAAATGAAATCAATCATTTTTGCTTTGTGCACATGTTCACAGGATGTCAGTGAGTCAGTACAGTAGTAAGATTTAAAGTGCTCTGGACTTTTTTTTGGCACCATTGATGGGCATGGAACAGGGATATATGGAGTTGATAGCATTATGTAAAGTACCATGTTATCCCAATCATGCAAGTCTCTCTTAGATCAGTCCATGTCCCATCATATCTTAAAGACCTCATAGTACCATATTATCCCAAGAAAGCCCTTCTCTCTCAGCGTGCAGGCTTGGTTTCCTAAAAGTATAATAGGATCCTTTGTTTCCAAAGTGTATTGCAATTCATGAGGTACTGAGGTGGATAACAAAATCTCTTCCTCCTCTGGGTGGTGGTTGACCTCGAGACTAAAAGATGTGGTACTGTCTTTAGATGCTGCATCATCTAATCAATTTTTTTATTTTCTTATCATATGTTTGATCAGTACTGCAAAGACAACAGCTGATACAGCTATATGTGCAGATTTTATTAAATCAGCCCAAACAAAATGCATTTTGGGGGTACATGAATAAAATTATGGCTGCATCCATGAAAATGTCTGCCTTTCAGTGTGTTTATTGAGAAGGATTGAGAAGGATGTATTTTAACCCAAGCCAAAATACTTGGATGTAGCTAAAGGAATATCTCTTTGACTTGGAAAATGACACTAATGGGATACCCTTTGTGTTAAAATATAAAAAGTAGGGGGGTCCTGATCAAGCATTAATGTGTGCTGAGTTGGTAGTTGGCAACAACTCCTGAGCAGCCATCTAACATATAGCTATTAGTGTGTGTGACCAGAAAACAATATGATAAATTAAATAACTTCCAGCTCTGTGAAACTGGTCATTTATTATAAATTATGTCTTGCTGTATTTAACTTCACTTTATTACAAAACCTGTTTGCAAGTTCTTTTCCATTCAATTCAATTTGGTTCAATTTAATCAATATAGCTCTAAATCACAACAACAGTTGCCTCAAGGTGCTTCATATAGTAAGTTAAAGACATACAAGAATACAGGAAAATACCCACAATAACAATCAAACAATCCCTATGAGCAAGCACTTGGCAACAGTGGGAAGGGAAACTCCCCTTTAACAGGAAGAAACTTTGAGGGGAGGGAGACAGGACAAAGACACACTGTGGAACAGAGCAAGAGATAATAATAACTAGTGATTAAATGCAGAGTGGGGTATGAACACAGAGAGAGTGACAAGAGGTGAATAAAGAAGAAACACTCAGTGCATTATGGGAACCCCCCAGCAGCCTAGGCCTATTGCAGCATAACTAAGGGAGGGTTCAGGGTCACCTGATCCAGCCCTAACTATAAGATTGATCATAAGGAAAGTTTTAAGCCTAATCTTAAAAATAGAGAGGGTGTCTGTCTCCTGAATCCAAGCTGGGAGCTGGTTCCACAGAAGAGGGGCCTGAAAGCTGAAGGCTCTGCCTCCCATTCTACTCTTAAGTATCCTACGAACAACTTAGGATCCTAGTATCCTAGGAGAGGTAGAATGTCAGCAGCAACTTCTCCAGTGTGTTTCTCCTGAGAACTCTCAGGAAGTGGAATCACTGTTGGGCTGTTCTCATAAATGCAGCTGTGTTGGCTGACCAGGAGAGATCCTCTGTGATCTGGGTCCCCAATAATTTGAAGGAGACCCTCTCCACAGCAATCCCCTTTAATGTGGAGGGGCAGTTTTTGTTTCTCCTGAAGTCTATGATGACCTCCTTGGTTTTCCTTGTGGTGAGGGAAAAGTTGTTCCTCGCACTGCACTCTGCCAGCTGCTGCACTTCATCTTTGTAGGCCTTTTCGTCCCTCCAGTTATAAGGCCCACCAGAATCATATCATCAGCAAATTTTATGATTGAGTTGTGGGATGGGAGGGGGTGAAGTCATGAGTATACATGGAAAACAGGAGAGGGCTCAGCATGCAGCCCTGTGAAGCATGAGGGTTGAGGAGCTAGTGTTTCCAATTTTCACAGTCTGGGTGGTTTGAAAGGAAATCTTTTATCCAGGCGCAGGAGGTGGGGGATCTAGAGCAGCAATTTTGTTTATAAGGATGTCAGGGATGATCATACTGAATGTAGAGCTATAGTGTCATAGTCTCTCCACCCTCCTGTGTGGTGTTGTGTGTGTGTGTGTGTGTGTGTGTGTCTCTCTCGTCACCCTCGTCATCTGCCTCACCTGGGAGTAAGCATACACACCTGTTCGGGCTCATCTAGTCTCCTATTTAAGCTGGCTGGTGACAGTTAGTCTTCGCTGCCGTTAACAGTCAGTGTGGACAGCTCTCCTTCAAGTTCGCCTGTTACATTACTCACCATCTTGCTAATCTTTGCACTCTTATTTTCATACTCAGGTTTCCAGTGAAAGGAGTCAAGAATATTCCAGATGAGACAAAGGGATGTGAGCTCTGGACCTGTGGATCATCACGGGAGAGGGTCAGGGTGGAGTTTTTGTGTGAACTGGATTGGACCTCAAGAGAGAGAAGAAAGCATACCTGTTTTTCCCCCCCTTACCATCTGCACATTGTAAAATAAACACTGTCAAACTCTAACCTGGAATTTCTGCCTGCTTGAGTCCTTTAGCCCCCAGCCATGACATATAGTCTGTGAAGAGCATTCTGTTTGAGGTTCCTGGGAGTTTCTAAGTGGTTTAGAGCAGCATGGAGGGCAATGGATATGGCATCATCAGTGGATCTGTTTGGTCTGTAAGTAAATTGATGGATATCAAAGTCAGAAGGAAGGCATTCAATTCAGTTTATATATATATAGCGCCAAATTACAACAATCACCTCAAGGCCCTATGGAACCAGTAACATCTAGAAACTCTCATTCAGTGGTCTCACGGAAGAGTTTAAGGTGGCACAATAAGAGTTGGCATTCAGAACAGGGACTCCTGAGAGAGACTGTCATCAGCAGGCTTTGAGGTCAGAACAGGGGGAGGAAATGAAGGCAGACAAAGCAGAGGAGGTGGTAGCTTCACGCCTGAGGCAGAAGGAGCTGGTGGGCACTGTGGCAACTAGAGAGCAGGCTTGGGATACTTCCCTAAAACCCATGTAAGTAAAGCCCGTGGGAAGGAGAAACACCATCTGATCCAGGAAGAAGAGGAAGAGCAGGTGTGCGGGTGGTGGGGCATAGGCAGCAGGGAGCATGGACAAAGTAGAAAGCACTTAAAGCATAGAATAAAGGGCTGTGCGGATGTTGCTTGTACCGCTGCATTTACTATTTACAAAAGAAGTTAGGTTGATCGGGTGGAACAACTAATTTATAATAAGATTACAGCAGATGTTGAAGCCCAACCAGGTTACTGCAAGGTTACTGATAGTTAATGTTAGCTAACATTTGCTTGTAGGCAAATTGTGAGATACCCAACAGAGCAGCTAGCCTGGCTAACCATAGCTTGCTTACTCACAAATGTTATTTTACTTACTTATTACATTTTAGAGGCACTTTAAACACAGGAACTGTAACAAAGTGCTGTACAGACAATACACTTACACGTTCACATAAAACACAAAATACATAACAATAAGAACAGGCTAAAAGCAACAGTTTTAACTCGGGGTAAAAGCCAAATGCTAAAAATGGGTCTTAAGAGGAGTCTTAAAAGTAGATAATAAAGGAGCACTCCTAATATATGATGGAAGGTCATTCCACAGTTTTTTTGTTTGTTTGTTTTTTTAAGCCTGTCATGTCTGGCAGATCTTGCAAACAGAACTGTGACCTGAAAGCGTTGTTGTGCCAAACATATTTGTTATTTCAAGGTGAGCTCTATAGGTTCTCTATAGGCTTCTCTTGGTAGTGTGTGACCCTTTAATTTTATTTGAATTATTTTTAGAATACTGTGTGATGAATTTTGCCAGAGCTGACAGGCTTAGGAAAAAGAAAAGAAGAAAAGAAAAGGGAGAGAGAAAGAGAGAGAGTAAGAGATAAGGGAAAGAAGAGAATAGAGAGAAAATAGGATAGGAAGAATAAACCAAATATTAGTCACTTTTTAAACATAAAAGATACTGACAATACTTGCAAAATTAAAAATTGTGTGGGGAAAATAAAAATTGCTTGATTACACAGACCAACCCTTTTGTATTATGATTACGTGAGTATTTGTGTTTGTGTCATGAAATGTACTTACCAATGAGGGCAAGAACGCCGCAACTCTGCCCACCAGAAGCTAGAAGCAGACAAAGAGAGCCCCAGGAAGCCCAGGCCGCCAGCAGCCCACCAAGACCTACGAAGACCCGCGGCCACTCATTCCAAAGACAACCGCACAACCCACCCCAGCAGACAGGGGGGGAGGTCTCGGACGGAGCCCTCCCCAGTCAGGGAGCAAGGGCACCAGAGAATCCAAGGCAACGAGAACCCATCCTCCCCAAGCGGCCAGCCCCCCGCACAGGCCAGCAGCAGGGCCCCAGGGCCCCAGGGGCCCCGGCACCCGCGGACCGCCCGATCCCCCACAGAGGCCCCCCCCCCACCCCCCCCCCCCCCCCCCCCCCCCACGCCGAAGCAGGGGCGTGGGGGGCAGGTCACCACCCACGCCAGAACATCCAGCCCCACCCAGGAACCCGGAGGTACCCACACCGCAGGGGGGAAGAGGCACCCAGCAAGGAGCGGCCAGGAGGCCAGGCACAGGCCCAGACCCAGGTCCAGCCAAACATACAACCCCATGCACACCCACAAGCACACCCATGTACACATTTATGCACAAATACATATACATGCACATACATACTCACTCATACATATATAAACATAGATACACCATACATATACATCCACTCACCCACCCATACTCACGAAGACTATGACAAATACAAAGACACACATTCATTCATAGCTACCCACCCTCTGAAGATGGGCGAGTGGAAACCCCCCCAGGGCCAACAGTGACCCCAAGACGCCGCCTGCCCGGTCCCCAAGGAACCACCCAACCCCCACCCCGGGCCAGGTGCAAGAAATCGGGGTGTGAAATGGCCCACCCCCCCCCCTCTCCCCTCCCAACTTGTAAGTGAGTGTGTTTATGTTTGTGAATGAATGAGGTGTATAAGGTGCAGTTAAATTGAGGGGCAGTTGTGCCACAAGCTAACTGCTGATCGTCAGTGCTCGTCCACACTACTCCCCCAAAACCCTCCATGTCTAAAGTGCAAATAAAATTTGGGGACAGACAGTAATGAGGATCAACCCCTGGGTAACATGCCTGCCCCAAAGGACCTATGTGTATCGAGTAGTATGTGTATGTGTTATAATGACTATAGTGCAATTAAAACGGAGAGGCAAGTGGCCGCACGGCTCTGTGCGTGGCCCTTCCACCCTACGTGTGTGTGTGTGTGTGTGTGTGTGTCTGTCTATGTGTGTGTGTGTGTCTGTGGGGGGGGGGGGGGGGGGGGGGGTATGACCAGGAAGGAAAGGGGTGAACCCAGGGCCGTGGTGACAGCATCCCAGAGCACTGCAGCACCTGAGACTGGTGCCACCGCCCCCATCGCAGAGGGTAGCCCACTCACACTAGATGCCCATTCACTCGACAGTAGACACAAACAAGCGACAGGACATACTGGCCTGAGTTGGAAATACGGTGCCTTGTCCCCACCAACCACCCCACTGCGGCCCCCACCCCCCCGCAATGCAGGCACCCCAGGGCCCCAAAAGCGCAGACCGGACATCCAGACGCAGGCCAGGTCAACCCACCCCACCTGGTGGCGCGCCCGGGACAGCAGAGACCCTCCCAGTGCCAGGGGGACCCACCGGGAGCCGGCACAGCCCCAGGCCCCGGACCCCCGGGCCCCAGACCCCAGCCCGTGAGGCCACACAGGGAAGACCAGCCAACCGTCCGAGGGCTGGCACCCACCACCCAAGCACCCCGGCCCACACCCCAGGACCGTAAGGCAGCACCATCCAAGCCCCGCCCCCATCAACCAGACAGGCACACAGACATCATCAGAAGGTCGCCCAGGACTCCAGTCTCAGGAGGCTACCAGCTACACAGGCCCCCAGAGTCCTCACCCGACCGCCTACAAAGCACATCAGGAGCAGAACCCACAGCCAACCACCCCCACTAAGTAATGGAGCTGATCAGTGGGAACCAAAGAGAGTCAAATTCCTGCAATTGATCTTTAGAAGAAGCAGACATTCTCTCTAAACTAAAATGATCTATTAATAAATTTCTGTATTGAGTAATACATAGTTTATTTTTGACTTCCAATTCTGAGGATAGTTTTCTTAGCGATGCACAAGGCGGTAAGAACAATGTGTGATATATTTGACTCCATGACTAATTCACCAACATCACCTAAGATGCATAGCCTGGGGGAAGTTGGACACAACAGCTAAACCATGTGGATAGGTCTTCACATATCCTCTGCCAAAATCTCTGAACTGGTACACAAGACCACAGAGCATGTAGATAATTCTCCTCTGAATTGCTTGTACAATGGGTGGCATATGTTGACGTGGGCTTCATAGATAATTGGCAAAGTTTCTGGGGAAAACCTGGTGTTGTTAGGTGAGATGGCATCCATCCCACTTTGGAAGGAGCAGCTCTCATTTCTAGAAATCTGGCCAAATTTATTAACCCTCCTAAAAACTGACTACCCAGGGTTGAGACCAGGAAGCAGAGTTGCAGTCTTACACGCCTCCTGCAGCTTCTCTCCTCCTGCCATCCCCCCAAAACCCCATCCCCATAGAGTCGGTGCCTGCTCCCAGACCACCAAAAAACAAAGCTAAAATCAGCAAAAAGCTATTTAAGCATAAAAATTCAAAAACAATAAATAATACAGCTTCATCAACTGCACCAAAAAATAAAACAATTAAATGTGGATTGTTAAACATTAGGTCTCTCTCTTCCAAGTCCCTATTAGTAAATGATTTAATAATTGATCAACGTATTGATTTATTCTGCCTTACAGAACCCTGGTTACAGCAGGATGAATATGTTAGTTTAAATCAATCAACACCCCCGAGTCACAGTAACTGTCAGAATGCTCGGAGCACAGGTCGAGGAGGAGGATTAGCTGCAATCTTCAATTCCAGCTTATTAATTAATCAAAGACCCAGACAAAGTTTTCATTCTTTTGAAAGCCTGACTCTTAGTCTTGTCCATCCTAATTGGGAAAATCAAAAACCTGTTTTATTTTTTATTATCTATCGTCCACCTGGTCCTACTCAGAGTTTCTGTCTGATTTCTCAGACTTTTTATCTGATTTAGTGCTCAGTTCAGATAAAATAATTATAGTGGGTGATTTTAACATCCATGTAGATGCTGAGAATGACAGCCTCAACACTGCATTTAATCTATTGTTAGATTCAATTGGCTTCTCTCAAAATGTAAAGGAGCCCACCCACCACTTTAATCATATCTGGATCTTGTCCTAACATATGGCATAGAAACTGAAGACTTAACAGTATTCCCTGAAAGCCCCCTCCTGTCTGATCATTTCTTAGTAACATTTACATTTACTTTAATGGATTACACAGCAGTGGGGAATAAGTTTTATTACAGTAGAAGTCTTTCTGAAAGTGCTGTAACTAAGTTTAAGGATCTAATTCCTTCATTGTTATGCTTTTCAGTGCCATGTGCCAACACAGTGCAGAGCAGCTACCTAAACTCTGCTCCCAGTGAGGTCGATTATCTCGTCAATAGTTTTACATCCTCACTGCGTATAACTTTGGATACTGTGGCTCCTCTGAAAAGGAAAGCTTCAAATCAGAAGTGCCTGACTCCGTGGTATAATTCACAAATGCACAGCTTAAAGCAGATAACCCGAAAGCTGGAGAGGGAATGGCGTCTCACTAAATTAGAAGATGCTCATTTAGCCTGGAAAAAGAGTTTGTTGCTCTATAAAAAAGCCCTCCGTAAAGCTAGGACATCTTACTATTCATCATTAATTGAAGAAAATAAGAAGAACCCCAGGTTTCTTTTCAGCACTGTAGCCAGGCTGACAAAGAGTCAGAGCTCTGTAGAGCCGAGTATTCCTTTCACTTTAACTAGTAGTGACTTCATGGATTTCTTTACAAATAAAATTTTAGACATTCGAGAAAAAATTATTCATAACCATCTCAAAGATTATTCTTCATGTTCGGCTGCTTTCAGCACTGCTGGTATTTGTTTAGACTCTTTTGCTCCAGTTGATCTTTCAGAGTTAACTTCAATAGTTACTTCCTCCAAACCAGCAACATGTTTGTTAGATCCCATTCCTACTAGACTGTTCAAAGAAGTCTTTCCAATTATTGATGCTTCAATCTTAAAAATGATCAATCAGTCTTTATTAGTTGGCTATATACCACAGACCTTCAAGGTGGCTGTAATTAAACCTCTACTTAAAAAGCCATCACTTGACCCAGCTGTCTTAGCTAATTATAGGCCAATCTCCAACCTTCCTTTTCTCTCAAAGATTCTTGAAAGAGTAGTTGTAAAACAGCTAACTGATCATCTGCAGAGGAACGGTTTTTTGAAGAGTTTCAGTCAGGTTTCAGAATTCATCACAGTACAGAAACAGCATTAGTGAAGGTTACAAATGATCTTCTTACAGCCTCTGACAGTGGACTCATCTCTGTTCTTGTCCTGTTGGACCTCAGTGCAGCTTTTGATACTGTTGACCATAACATTTTATTACAGAGATTACAGCATACTATAGGTATTAAAGGTACTGCACTGCAGTGGTTTGAATCATATTTATCTCATAGACTCCAATTTGTTCATGTAAATGGGGAGTCTTCTTCACACACTAAGGTTAATTATGGAGTTCCACAGGGTTCTGTGCTAGGACCAATTTTATTTACATTATACATGCTTCCCTTAGGCAGTATTATTAGAAAGCACTGCATCAATTTTCATTGTTATGCAGATGATACTCAGCTTTACCTATCAATGAAGCCAGATGACACACATCAATTAATTAAACTGCAGGAATGTCTTAAGGACATTAAGGCCTGGATGACCTCTAATTTCCTGCTTCTAAATTCAGATAAAACTGAAATTCTTGTTCTCGGCCCCACAAATCTTAGAAACATGGTGTCTAACCAGATACTTACTCTGGATGGCATTACTTTGGCCTCCAGTAACACTGTGAGAAATCTTGGAGTCATTTTTGACCAGGATATGTCCTTCAATGCACATATTAAACAAATATGTAGGACCGCTTTTTTGCATTTGCGCAATATTTCTAAAATTAGAAACATCCTTTCTCAGAGTGATGCTGAAAAGCTAATTCATGCATTTATTACTTCTAGGGTGGACTATTGTAATTCATTATTATCAGGCTGTCCTAAAAGCTCCCTGAAAAGCCTTCAGCTGATCCAAAATGCTGCAGCTAGAGTACTGACAGGGACTAGAAAGAGAGAGCAGATTTCTCCCATATTGGCTTCTCTTCATTGGCTCCCTGTTAAATCTAGAATAGAATTTAAAATTCTTCTCCTCACATACAAGGTCTTGAATAATCAGGCGCCATCTTATCTCAAAGACCTCATAGTACCATATCACCCCAATAGAGCACTTCACTCTCAGACTGCTGGCTTACTTGTGGTTCCTAGGATACTTAGTGTAGAATGGGAGGCAGAGCCTTCAGCTTTCAGGCGCCTCTTCTGTGGAACCAGCTTCCAGCTTGGATTCGGGAGACAGACACCCTCTCTATTTTTAAGATTAGGCTTAAAACTTTCCTTTATGATAAAGCTTATAGTTAGGGCTGGATCAGGTGACCCTGAACCATCCCTTAGTTATGCTGCTATAGGCCTAGTCTGCTGGGGGGTTCACATAATGCACTGTTTCTCATTCATCTTATTTACTTTGTTTATACTCCACTCTGCATTTAATCATTAATTGATATTAATCTCTGGCTCTCTTCCACAGCATGTCTTTCTCTCCCCTCAGCCCAACCGGTCGTGGCAGATGACTGCCCCTCCCTGAGCCTGGTTCTGCTGGAGGTTTCTTCCTGTTAAAAGGGAGTTTTTCCTTTCCACTGTTGCCAAGTGCTTGCTCATAGGGGGTCATTTTGACTGTTGGGTTTTCTCTGTATTATTTAGGGTCTTTACCCACAATACAAAGCGCCTTGAGGCGACAGTTTGTTGTGATTTGGCGCTATATAAATAAAATTGAATTGAATTGAATTGAATATGTTTGAGTGCGTAAGGCCCATTTGGATCATCCTTTGTCCAGTATATTGTGTTCTATGTAGAATTTTATATTGTATAAGTTGTACTTGGGGTCTTTTAGTCATTTTGAAGATATTTAAACATATTTCTGTCCATAGATTTGGATCCAGGTTAACAGAAAGATCACGCTCCCATTTTGCAATTGGGAGGGAAACTGAATAATCAGTTTTTAGTAATAATTTATATAATTTTGACAACAATTTTGGGGTACAGAGGTTAAGAAATTCTGTTACCCATGGAGGCATTTCTAGATTCAATTGATTAAGGTTAAATCTTTCCTGTAAGATGGACTTAAGTTGTTGATATTCCAGAAATCTACTGTTGCCAATTCTATATTTTGATATAAGTTCCTGGAATGTAATAAGGTTTCCATCTTGGATAATATTTTCTAAATTATTTACACCCTTATCACGCCATAACGGAAAATTCAGCATTTTCTTTTTCTGACAAATATCTGCATTGTTCCAGATGGGTGTTAGTTTACAGGGGATAAGTCAGAATCAGAATCAGAATACTTTATTGATCCCAAAGGGAAATTACTATTGTTACAGCTGCAACCGTTTCATTTAAACGAGTAAACCTAAAACACAATAACATACACTAAAGGCATAAAAGTATAAAGACTAAAGAGATATTTTGACTATATACACATCTAAACCTATACACATATGAAAATTGTGAGTGCAAAAATTTTTAAATAGGTGTCATTATATATATGCACAGTCCTTTTTGTACAATGTATAAGTGTATGTAGAATGTACAATGTATAAGTGTATGTACAATGTATATAGTGTATGTACAATGTATATGGAAATTTAAACAATTTTATGTACATTGAATACTGATAAGTGAATGACACTGATGAACCACAATGTCACCTTTTAAGGGAGGAGTTATAGAGTCTGATGGCCACAGGTAGAAATGACCTCCTGTGGCGCTCTGTGGTGCATTTTGGTGGGATGAGTCTTGCACTGAATGTGCTCCTGTGTGCCATCACTGTGTTGTAGAGTGGGTGGGAGCCATTGTTCATAATGGCCTGCAGCTTAGACAGCATCCTCTTCTCCGACACTGCCATAAGCGAATCCAGCTCCACTCCCACAACATCACTGGATTTGTGGATCAGTTTATTGAGTCTGTTGGCGTCTGCCGCCCTCAGTCTGCTGCCCCAGCATGCAACAGCATAGAGGATGGCACTCGCCACCACAGACTCATAGAAGATCCTCAGCATAGTCCGGCAGATGTTGAAGGACCTCAGGCGTCTCAGAAAATAGAGGCGACTTTGGCCCTTCCTGTATAGGGCATCAGTGTTCTTAGCCCAGTCCAGTTTGTTGTCAATGTGTACTCCCAGATATTTGTAGTCCTCAACGGTGTCCACACTGACCCCTCCGATGGACATAGGGGCCACCGGTGCCTTGTTTTTCCTCAAGTCCACCACCAGTTCCTTTGTCTTTGTCACGTTGAGCTCTAGATGGTTCCGCTTGCACCATGTGACAAAGTCCTTCACTGTCCTCCTGTACTCATCCTCATCACCCCTGCTGATACATCCAACTATTGCAGAGTCATCAGAAAACTTTTGAAGATGGCAGGTCTCTGAGTAGTAGCTGAAGTCTGTGGTGTAGAGGGTGAAGAGGAAGGGAGAGAGGACAGTCCCTTGTGGGGCTCCAGTGTTGCTAACTACTCTGTCAGACACACAGTGCTGCAGCCGTACATACTGTGGTCTGCCAGTCAGGTAGTCAACAATCCAGGACACAAGGGGGACATCTACCTGCATCGCTGTCAACTTATCACCCAGAAGAGCAGGCTGAATGGTGTTGAATGCACTTGAGAAGTCAAAGAACATGACCCTCACAGTGCTGGCCGGCTTATCCAGGTGAGCGTAGACTCGGTTTAGCAGGTAGATAATGGCGTCCTCAACTCCCAGGCGGGGCTGGTAGGCGAACTGGAGGGGGTCCAGAAATGACTGGACCATGGGCCGGAGCTGATCCAGGACGAGCCTCTCCATGGTCTTCATTATGTGGGAAGTCAGTGCCACTGGCCTGTAATCCTTGACGTCACTGGGTCGCGTCATCTTCGGGACCGGAACAATGCAAGATGTCTTCCACATCACAGGGACCCTCTGAAGATCCAGGCTCATATTGAAGACATGGTGCAGTACTCCATAAAGCTGGGTGGCACAGGCTTTAAGCACCCTGGGGGAGACCCCGTCAGGGCCTGCAGCCTTGTTTTTGTGGAGTCTCTTAAGCTGTCTTCTCACCTGGTCAGCAGTGAGACTAACTGTAGAGGTGGCGGGTGGGGGAGGGGTGGAGACATCAAGAGGGCCATCACAGGAAGGAAGCAGGCTATTGTGAAGTGTGGGCGTGGGTGGGGGTGGAGTGGACTTCTGGAGACCGGCAGCAGAGCTGTCTGGACGAGGGATGACAGAGCCTGCAGTGTCAAACCTGTTAAAGAACAGATTTAGCTCATTGGCCTTGTCCACACTGCCCTCCATTCCCCTGTTGTTGCTGGTCCTGAAGCCAGTGATGGTTCTTATTCCACTCCATACCTCCCTCATGTTGTTCTGCTGGAGTTTCAGCTCCAGCTTCCTCCTATAATTGTTTTTAGCCTCCCTAATTGTTGTTTTGAGTTCCCTCTGGATCGTTCTCACCTCCTCCCTGTTGCCAGCCCTGAAGGCCTTCTTCTTATTGTTCAGAAGTGCTTTAATGTCCTTTGTTACCCATGGCTTGTTGTTTGGGTAGCATTTTACAATCCTGGTAGGAACAATGGTGTCCACACAGAAGTTAATGTAGTCTGTGATGCATTCTGTGAGCCTGTCGATGTCCTGTCCATGAGGCTCACAGAGTGCCGGCCAGTCTGTCACCTCAAAGCAGTCCTGCAGTGCTTCATAAGTGTTGTCAGACCATCCCTTAATTGACCGTGTGGTCACAGGCTGACTTTTCACCAGTGGCACATAGCGGGAGCTGAGCTTCACCAAGTTATGGTCTGACCTCCCTAGAGGGGGGAGGGGGGAGCAGCTGTATGCATCCTTAACATTAGCATACAGCAGGTCCAGTGTTCTCTCCTCTCTGGTGGGACAGTTCACATACTGGGTGAAGTTTGAGAGTGTCTTTTCCATGGTGACATGATTGAAGTCACCTGAAATTGCAATAAGGGCAGTTGGGTGTTGAGTTTGTAAACACGCTAATGTTGAGTGAATGACGTCACACGCCGACGTCGGGTTGGCAGAGGGGGGACGTAAACAGCCACAATAATAACATGGGAGAACTCCCTTGGTAAATAATATGGCCTCAGTCCTACAGCCAATAGCTCATATCCGGGCAACCCACACGTTCCTTGATGGTAATGTGGCCAGGGTTACACCAGCGGTTATTAACTAGAACAGCTAGCCCTCCTCCTCTGCGCTTACCGCTCTCAGTGTAGCTCCGGTCAGCTCAAATAGTTTGAAAACCATCAATGGAAACGTTGTCATCTGGAATATTCTTGTGTAGCATGTCTCTGAAAAGCACATTAGGCTGCATTCCCGATACTCTCTCTGACTCCTGACTAACGCTGTAAGCTCGTCCATCTTGTTAGCCAGCGATCTTACGTTGCCCATGATGAGAGAGGGGAGACACGGCTTATATCCCGTCTTCTCCATAAGTCTCCGACGCTTGGCCCTTGCTTTTCCTGTGCGCTGTTTTGTTCCTCCTCTGCATCCTCGGTGTGTCCGTCTCCAAAGTTCTTCAGGAGTGTTAGTTGTTCTGGTTGTTATGCCGGCCGGCCTTAGCGCGATCAGCTGATCCCGGTTGTAAACAAAGCGGACATGTTGCTGAGCAACGGCGGAAAAGGAAAGTGAAAGAAGCACTTTCACGACAAAAAAACAGACCAAAACCCTCTCTGCTCTCATGTTTCGAGAGGGCATGGGTTCACTAAGTTACCCTATCTATATAAAAAATATTACGATGTTAAAGAAAAAAAGAACAAAAGATCGATAAACACAACGGAGCGCTGTAACGGGCAGCATGCACATTTCCGCGCATGTGCACCAAATTTGAAGTGAAGACTTAGTTATTTTTAAAAATTCCCACCAGGCTGTCAGAGAGGTATTTATACTGAGGCTTTTATAGCAGTTATGATGTTTTAATACTGGGACTAATGAAAAGTAGATCCGAGATTTTTATTTTTCCACAAAACGCCTGTTCTAGATCCAGCCATGGGTTGTCTAATGAATTGGATTTGATCCACTTTGAAATATACTGCAATCTACTGCCTAAGAAATAGTAATAAAAGTTTGGTAATTCTAGACCGCCACTGTGTTTTGGTTTTTGTGAAGTTTTAAGCTTATTCTTGATGGTTTGTTTTTCCATAAAAATTTTGAGATGTTTGAATCTAGTGACTTAAACCAAGAAAGGGAAGGCTTATTAGGTATCATTGAAAATAGATAATTAATTTTTGGTAAACCATCATTTTAATGGCAGCAACTCTCCCCATGAGTGATATAGGTAAAACTATTCCAACGTGTGAGATCATCCTCTATTGTTTTGATAAGGGGATATGATTTAATCGTACCAAGTCTGAGAGCCTGGCGGAAAAATTATGCCTAACTATCTAATATTTCCTGACTTTAGTGGGGTCCTAAAGGTTCTATGGAAATTACAATTCCACAGGCAAAACTGTTGATTTACTCCAATTGATAGAGTAATCAGATATAGATGAGAACTTATCTATCAGTGTGATAGTCTTCAAAAGAGAGCCTTGTGAATTCCCAAGGAAAAGTAATACATCATCAGCATAAAGGCTAATTTTATGGTCCATATTTTCAGTTTAATTCCTTTAATATTTGCATTTTGACGGATTGCTGATGCTAGTGGCTCAATGAAATTCCAAAAGAGAGGGAGAGAGTGGGCAGCCCTGCTGGTGCCCCTCTGCAGACTGAAGCTTTGGGAAATGAGATCATTTGTCCTAACACGCACATTCGGAGAGCTGTGTAGTGTTCTGATCCAGTTTATAAAGGATGAACCAAATCCAAATTTTTGTAGAACTGCTAGTAAGAATCTCCAATTTACCCGATCAAATGATTTTCTGCATCTAAAGACACGACTGTCATCTCTAATTTGTTTAATAGAACAACAGTCTATTATATTTATCAGCGACGTGTATTATTGGCTGAGTGCCGACCCTTGATAAAGCCTGTTTGATCTGGATGTACAATACATGGAGTAATACTTTCTAATCTTTTGGCAAGGGCTTTGCAGATTATTCTAGATCTACATTAATGAGAGAGATTGGGCGGTAGCTGGATGGGAGTGTGGGGTCTTTGCCTGGTTTAAGAAGCAGGCTGATGTTAGCAGAGTTCATGGTTGGAGATAATATGTGATCATTCTGAATCTGAGTTACCATTCCTGAAAAAAATGGGTGCTAGCTCAGACCAAAATTCTTTATAAAACTCTGCTGGGAAACCATCTGGGCCTGGGCTTTATTATTTGGGAGATGCTGTGACTGCTTCAATAAGATCAGATAATGAAAGAGGTAAATCCAGAGCTGCAGCCTGTCCGTCATTTAGTTTTGGTAGATTTATATTGTGAGAAATTCTTCAATTTCAGTATCAGATGGATTAATCCTGTGGTGAGTATAAGACATTCCACAGTTAGGAGCAGCAATACTGAAGGCTCTATCTCCTCTGAGTTTAAGTTTGACCTAGGTACTCTCGAGGAGTAGTTGGTCAGCTGACCTGAGCAAACGAGTCGGAGTATATGGGTCAAGTAGCTCAGAGAGATAAAAGGAACAGAGCCATGTAGACATTTAAAGACAAGTAAAAAGATCTTATACTGAATTCTAAAATGTACTGGTAGCCAGTGCAGGGAAGCCAGTACAGGGCTAATATGTTCTCTCTTTTTAACTCTGGTTAATAGCCAAGCAGAGGCGTTCTGAACCAGCTGGAGGCCCTTTATGGACAACTGGCTAATTCCAGAATAAAGAGCGATACAATAATCTAAACGGGAAATAATAAAAGCATGAATTAAAGTTTCAAATTGTTGCTCAAGGAGAATGTGCCTTACCTTAGCCAGCTGTCTGAGATGATAAAAACAGGACTTAACCACTGACCTGACTTGGCGATATAACTTAAGGTCATATATTTTGGGTTTTAATGAAAATCCATGCCCAGGCCTTCACAGTCCATTCAGATCTTGATAGTAACAAGAATTTAATCATAGAATGTTACCTAATACATGTAGGAAAAAGAGAACATTTGCATTTTTTTTTTTTACAATGGCACTGACATCTCACTCTACAAATTTGGGACACTTTGCAATGTTTAACTCCTTGGCTCAGGAGTGGGTCCTGCTTTGATACATATTTGTTTATAATGAGTGGAATTCATAAAGAAGAATTAAAAGTCACTTCTAGTTGCTCAACTGAAAATTTAAACACAACCTCAATATCTGTGGCTTCAAATGAATGCTGTAAAAAAGCAGAGTGTGAAAGAGAGTGGAAAATAAAAGCTTTTCATCCTTCACCCATGTTCTCTCAGTGTGTTTCTATAAGAAATACTGTGCATGATGAATTATGAATTCTCCAAGATGGCGGCGCCCTGTGTGGCTGCGGCCAAGCCGGCTCCTGATAATGATGTGCGTTTTTTGTTTAATGTACCGTCTAAATCGTCTTCGAAAATCGCTTACGACAGAAGTACACTACTGGGACTTAGAAACAACAACTGCATTTACAACACCTCTCTGAACCAAGCCACCATACCAGCAAGTTTCAAAGCTACCACCATCGTACCACTACCAAAGAAGTCGCCAGCATCATCACTGAACGACTAGAGACCCATAGCACTCACCCCGTCATGATGAAAATGCTTTGAGAGACTGATAAAGGCCCACCTGACATCCCCCCCCCCCCCCCCCCCCCCCACTCTGGACCCTTACCAATTCGCCTACCGCCCCAAGCGCTCCACCGATGACGCCACAGCAACAGCAAATCCACCTCTGCTGGCTCATCTGGAGAACAAAAACAGCCATGTGCGGATGCTGTTTATTGACTTCAGCTCTGCGTTCAACACCGTCATCCCCCAACATCTGGTGAACAAGCTGAGTAAAATAGGCTCAGCACTTCACTGTGCAACTGGCTGCTGGACTTTCTAACAACAGACCGCAGACAGTCAGAGTTGGAAACAACTCCTCAGCGACCACCATCATAACACCGGGGTGCCTCAAGGATGTGTGCTGTCCCCCCTGTTGTTCACGCTGATGACTACGACGGCTGTGCCAGATTTGAAACGAATCACGTCATCAATTTGCAGATGACACAACAGTGGTGGGCCTCATCAAAGACAATGATGACTCAGCGTACAGGGAGGAGGTACAGCAACTCATCACCTGGTGTGAGAAGAACAACCTGCTTCTCAACGTAAACAAAACAAAGGAAATTACAGTGCAGTAAAGTTCCTGGGAGTGCACATCACAGATGACCTCTCATGGACTACCAACACCATTGCGCTGGTCAAGAAGGCGCAGACACGACTCCACTTCCTGAGAAGGATGAGAAGAGCTGACCTCCCTATCTCTGCTCTCACCACCTTCTACAGAGGTGCTATTGAGAGCATCTTGACCAGCAGCGTCTCTGTTTGGCACGGCAGCTGCCTAACTGCAGACAAAAAGGCGCTACAGAGGGTGGTGAGGACAGCAGAAAAGATCATCAGGTCACCCCTACCAGCCATCCAGGAACTGTACACTTCACACTGTTCCAAGAGGGCAATGAACATCATCAAAGACACTACTCATCCAGCACACAGACTGTTCTCCCTTCTACCATCAGGGAAGCGGTACCGCAACCTGCGGTCCCGCACAAGCAGAATGAGTAACAGCTTCTTTCCTCAAGCAATTAGACTCATGAACACACTGAGGAAAGACACTTGAACATTCCATGCCACTTGGCATTTTACTCTTGCACCTTGTATTCAGATGTACACTTTTTCACTTTACTTCTAGGACCACTGATTGTACTTCTGCCGCTGCTATGTGTGTGTGTGTGTGTGTGTGAGGGGGGGGGGGTTGTGTGGTTGCGTGTCATGTCAGTATACTTATTACACACTGTGTGTGTGTGTGTGTGTGTGTGTGTGTGAGTGAAGTGAGTGAGGGAGTGAGTGAGTGAATGAAGAGTGTGAATGAGTGAGAGTATTGTGTTGTATTGTATTGCACATGTCTTATCAGTATTTTAGTGTTCGAATGACTGCGCATATGTAAGTGTGTATTGTCTGTGTTTATGCTGTGAATGAATATGTCAGAGTAAGAATGGTAATTCATGTACGAGTAGGTTAGCTGTGTATGTGTGCATGTGTGTGTGTGTGTGTGTGTGTGTGTGTGTGGTGTGTGTGTGTGTGTGTGTGTGTGTGTATGTAAAGAGAGATTATTGTGAATGTCCTATTTAATTGTTTTTAAACTTGCACATTGGAGACTGGTCAAACGCAATTTCGAACTTCTGTGCTAACCCTGTTACATAGATTTTTGACAATAAAGTACACTTGAACTTGAACTTGAACTTGAATAATAATTCATCCAGACCTGATCCCTTCATCCCCTGGACGTTTTCATGAACTAGTCTTGCTCAAAGGACAGAAAAACTAAACAGCCAATAAATTACCTGCAAATGTTTTAATTCAGGTGACTAGAAAATCACACCCTAGAATACAAATAAGAGATTGCAGTTTCCTTTTACAGTAATACATATTATAACTTTAATCACTGACAAGTGTTAACACATTCACATTAGATGATGGAGCCATTCGCGGAGAGATAGAACAATTCTCATTAGTGGTCTTAAGCTGATAGGTATTTCTGATAAGGTGGCTATTTTTCACTCCTCCATCATTTGCTAATGGACAATGGAGGTTTTATAGTTATTTGATAATCTCTAATGGATACATTTTCATGAATCCACTTTGAGCATGTTTAGCTATCAAAGAATGAGTCAAGAAGAAAAATGTAACACTGAATTAAAAGCTGGCACTGACAAAAAGAGATTTTCTGTACTCAGAATTCAAGCTTTTACCAGTATTTCAGGATGAAATGTGAAAAAAAAATCATCCCCAGTATAGTTGTTATTAAGGGGGAAATCAAGCAAAACATGTTTTGTACCAAACTGTAAACATGCTTTCCATTGCTATTGGTTAGACATTTTTCCACTGGAGGCAATGGGGACTGACTCACTTTTGGCACCAACCTCAAGTTGCCATTAGAAGAACTGCATTTGTTTTTAGCACTAGTGTTGGCTTCGTGTTTTGTGTCTGAAACAGAATTAACAGCAAAATGGGACTAAGCATGAAAAATATATAAAAGAAAAAAAAAAGTATTTTCTGCATCATCAAATCCTCGGGTATTACCAATTAAAAACAGAACAAGTTGCATGACTAAAACATACATCTGCAGAGAATCTCATTCGCACTCTGAGCCTGTTGACAGTACAAGAATTAATGGAAATGCTACGGACCAGGTTATGTATTCAGTATAAGTTACTGTAGTAATCTATAATGGTGAGTGATACTGCAAAAATCAATCTGATACCAATTAAATACAGAGCCAGCATTGCTGATACCAATTACCAGTACTGATATTCTTATTAAGGCAGCGTATATAGAGGAGAGCAGTGTGTCACGGTTTATAAAGTGAATGCATCATCAATATGCTTAATCTTTGTCAAGTGTTTTGAAACTGGGTTGTTTCTGGAATTAAAATGTGCTTGCCTGAAAAGCACTTTAGATGAGCATCTGTTGCTTTAATGTGTTATATAAATAAAAATTACTTTAAAGTTAACACAAAAGGGTTATCCTTATACCCATAATGTTGTGCGAATTGCAATATTTTGAGCAAAACTGTGCTCTTACCCTGCTAATTGAACTTTCACATTCTGCTCTTACTGGTGCAATGTGCAATTAATGAAGATTGGCCACCAGGCTGGTCGAATTTAGCCATGAAACCTCCCACACTAAAATGACAGTTGTTTCAGTTTCATTGTCCAACCCCTGTATGTCCTTACCCTCACCTGCGGCCACAAGCTTTGGGTACTAACTGAAAGAACGAGATCACAGGGGCAGAAATAAGCTTTCTCTGAAAGGTGGCTGGCCTCTCCCTTAGAGAGAGGGTGAAAATTCATTCGAGAGGGCCTCAGAGCAGAGCAACCTCCACATGGTTGCTACAAGAAATACTGTGCTGTTTAATGTTAGCTAACTAGGGAATGAACCAAAACTCATTGGAAAACAAGGAAACTGAAATTCAGTTCAATTTTATTTATATAACGCCGAATCACAACAAACCGTCGCCTCAAGGCACTTTATATTGTAAAGGTAAAGACCCTACAATAATTACAGGGAAAACCCAACAGTCAAAACGACCCCCTATGTGCAGCACTTGGTTACAGTGGAAAGGAAAAATTCCCTTTTAACAGGAAGAAACCTCCAGCAGAACCAGGCTCAGGGAGGGGGGGTCATCTGCTGTGATCAGAAGGGGCTGAGGGGAGAGAGGACAGGACAAAAGACATGCTGTGGAAGAGAGCCAGAGATTAATAATAACTAATGATTAAATGTAGAGTGAGTTATAAAACTAAAAAGTAGTTTAAGGGGGTCATTTTTGTATGGCCTCTATCCATTGCAATGTTTTATGCTAATAAACCAAGGACACTTTCACGCTTTGTTTTTAAGCAGTAAGTTCTTCTTCATCAGTGTCAGACATGTTAGAAAAATACATTCTAGCCTGTGCAAGTCTTTAAAAACCTGCACATATGGCAACAGTAAAATCCGTGTATTATACAAATGCTCAAAACTTTACAGTAAAATTTAAAAATTAATAAAACAATGTGCAATAGTAAAACATTGATAAAGTTCAGTAGTGTACACTGTAAAAACACCAACTTGATTAATATTTAATTTGTACATTTTTTTAATGTTGACCTAACTTTTATAACCGAATTAGTTGAGACAACAAGTAATACCATGTTCTGAAAATCTTTGAAGATAGATAATGAATTAACATACAAATTCAAGTTGAGTCAAATATTCCCCTACTCACTTAGTTGAATCAACTAATTATATTGTGCTCTTACAATCCTAGGATATACATCGTGAAGGAACACATACATACATTAAACTGCAGTATACCTCGAGTTTTCTTACACAAAGGTTGGCCACTGTGTTCTAGATCAGCAATCAATTTAGCAGATACTTAAAGGGCTTGGTAAGAGACAAATATCACTAATGTGGATGATTTTTACTGTAAACTAATGCTCTAATTTTGGAGGGTGGAGATCTCTGAGCGAGACTGCTGCAGATTTTGGTGTGATGTTGATCTGGTCAACACTCTCAGCACTGAGCCTCCAGAGAACTGCAGGTACACATTTAAGGCAGTTGTCTCTGGAGCTTGAAAAAGGCGACTGGACTTCTTTTGTTCTTGAAGACGTTTCACCTCTCATCCGAAAGGCTTCTTCAGTTCTCAACCAAATGGTGGAGAGACCCAGGTATTTAAACCCCTGTGGGCGTAGTCCCCTGGAGGTGGTTATGACCCTCTATTGTTCATGTGCGTAAACACATGTGTCCAGGTGTGAAGGGAGGCGTGGGTCATTTCAATCAGTGGTTTCAGTTGAAACCAATTTAGGACTTCGCTCTATTGTTTCATGTGGCCTATTGAGGTCACTGGAACAAAGGTGGTGAATAGGGGTTGAGACGTCTGGGAAGGGAGCTCAGGACAGCACTGTAAGCGGGGGGAAAGTTGGTGACGTAATCCACCTCCTCTGTTCAATGATGGTTGTTCACAGTGGACATAGATGGCTTCTTTCACTCCTCTTCAAACCATCTGTCTTCCCTGTCCAAAATGAGAACATTGGCATCCTCAAAAGAGTGCCCTTTCTCCTTCAGATGCAGATGTACAGCTGAGTCTTGTACTGTCGAGGTAGCTCTTCTATGTTGTGCCATTCGTTGTGAAGAGGCTGTTTGGTTTCTCCAATGTAGAGGTCCGAGCACTCTTCACTGCACTGAACAGCATACACTACATTGCTGATCTTGTGTTTGGGGGGTTTGTCCTTGGAATGAACCAGTTTGTTGCCTTAGGGTGTGACTTGGTTTGAAGTATACTGAGATGTCATGCTTGGAGAAAATTCTTCTGAGTTTCTCTGACAAGCCTGACACATATGGGATGACAATGTTGTTCCTCTTGTCCTTCTTATTCTCTGTAGTTTGTGTTTGGGTCTCTCCACCATTTGGTTGAGAAACTGAAGAAGCTTTTCGGATGAGAGGTGAAACGTCTTCAAGAAACAAAAAGAAGTCCAGTCGCCTTTTTTCAAGCTCCAGAGACTACTATGACCTGGATGACTGAGAATCTACACAGACATTTTAGGCAGTCCAGAATGGGTTTTTTGTTTGTTTTTTGGACTTGCAGAAACGTGCTGACCTTGGATGTAGGTGCTGAGAACCAAAGTGTCTCTGCTGGACTGAAAATGATCAAACTGTTACTGAGTTCTAGATTCCCTGTGGTGGACTGCTGACCTGTCCATGCATACATGCAGTCTTACAGTGTGTTTATCTCTGTATTGGTGTTGCAATATTATAATTAATCATAAGTAATTAACATCATAATTAATGTTGTTCCAGGAGCATCATTGAAACTGACCAATCAGCGTGTGATCTCATATGTCTGCAAAGACAGCAGCAGTAGAGTTTCTGACAGAAACACTTTAAACAGAAACGCTCACAGAAGTCAGAGTGACTTTATTTTTATGTCGACGACAGACGACAGTCAGCAGAACTGACCTGATACCGAGCCGTCCAGCATCTGTTAACTTTTTGCTAAATTTGTCATTTATATTTGAGATCTTCTGAAACCTGGCACAAATACTCTTTGGGTAAAGCAAAAGACTGACTTTCGACTTTTTAAAATTTATTTTGCAGGAAAGACACGCGGGCAAGTCGGTGGCAGGCCGGGACTTGAACCTGCGCCACCCACGCCACAAGTACGTGGTTGCCTGCTCCACCACTGAGCCACCTGGGAGCCCCATGTTTTATTATTTTCGATTTTCAAAATTTGTAAAAAAAAATAAAACCGTAACTATGAACTTAGTGAAGGTTGACCTGCAGCCAAATTAGTTTCCATTCCAATGTATTGCATATTGTATACGCAAAACATTTAACAGCAGAGCTCTGAAGGCCAACACAGCTCATATTTTAATATTTTACACTTTCAGTTTGGGCTGGTTTAGACAGTAGAACTACTCAGTTGGAGCTAGGTTAGTTTAGTAAAATTTTGGGTTAAAACAGACTCCTTCACAGATGGAAACCATGTGTTAGTATGATTTTCTTTTTAAGCATAAACCCTGAAGACAAATTTTCTTTATATATCAAACCTACTGAAGGCCCAGCCTCTCCCATCTGTTGACCCTCAGTACTACCTGACTCATTAATACTGTACACACCCACTCTGTGTGAATTATCAGCAGTTTGACTGGTCTCAGGTCAGCTTTAGGTTCAGCATTTAGTTATTCTTCAGTCTGTTTCCCTCAGTCGCAGACCGCTGCATGATGTATCAAAAATGGCAGCGGTCAGTTTCAGTGATGGTCCTGGAACAACATTAATTAGTAATTAAAAGTTTGTGATCAGTATAAAATATGGAATATGTAAGGAAGGAGAGACTCACACATTTCAGTCTTTATGGACCTTTTGCTACAACTGCTGCCGTCATTCCTCATATTTGGTTTTGATTGTACTTCATGGTTTGTGCTGCTGTCTGTGATTGGTGTTCAGAGAATGTGCACTGACATCAGTTTATGAAATCCTGTCTGTTGTTAAAGTGTTTTTTCTTTGTTTTTGCAAATTTGTTTAAAATAAAAGTTTTTTAAAATAAATCTGTTTTATTTTTGCAGTAACCACACTGTAATATTATGTTAGGCCAACTTATTGAGAGAATAATGAGTGGGACCAACAACTGCACGAACTGAGTTAAGTTCATATTTTAAATAACGTAGCAGCCGGGCCAACTGGACCCCAACGAGAAACTTTAAGTTGACCCAACAACTCTAATTTTCTTTAAACCCTTATTTTACTAGATAAAATGTTTGAGAACCAGTTCTCATTTACAAACATGACCTGGCACAATAATAAGCTAATAATAAACTAGTTCAATATTTCACCTTGGAGAAAAGTTAGGCAACTCTGACCCAAGAGAAATAAGTAAGTTGAGCAAACTTAAAAGTCTGAATTTTAAAGTTCTGCCAACTTAAGGTTTTGAACTGTGTACATGTTGTGTCAACTAATGGCAACTTAAAGTTCTGTGTTTGCCCAACAATGTTTTTAACAAAGTTGAGTAAATTCAAAAAAGCTGTACAACTTGTTACTGAACTTTTTATGTTGAACCACCAGATTTTTTTACAGTGTAAAATCATTACTTTCTCCTGCCTTACTGGAGAGTTATTAACAAGCTCTATAACTACCATTCACTTGAAAAATAAACAGTACACAAAGTGAGAAGGTTGATGTGCTGATGTGTGAGGTTTTAAAACATTACATAGTTAAAATGCTTACTGAATTTGCCTCCTTCACCCACCAAAATATACAGCTTGTATTTTACACAGCTTCTTGACCTCAGTCTTATCTGCCAACTACTGCTAGCCAGTAAAACAGCTTGCTGGCTAACAAGCAGGCATACTAAATACTAGGTTTGAACCAATGACTGCAGAAAACATGGACAACCTGACTGAAGCCAGAACATATCGTAGCAGATGGGACTGGTGTCAAACGAAAACAAAACAGGTCACATCAGATAGATTTTTCCCAAAGATGCTTTCTGCCAGTATTAATATCATATCATTTAACTGATTTGGGTTCAAGGGGTCACCTTTCTCATAAGTTTGATTTTAATTACTAATTTGTTGCACTGAGAAACTTGCAGACAGAGAAGAGACACTGAGAAGAGGTTCAGTGTTTACTTTCCATCACCCCCACTGTGTGTTTCAAACTGGCAGCATGAACTGCTGTGCAGTAAACTGTACTAACTGTCATAAAGGACCTGAGGCATCATCACACTTGTTTAGTAACTTAAATGCGTAATTTCTGAGCTAATCAGTAATTAACATCCTTGAGCAGTCAGCTTTCAGAGGAAAGTCGGTGTTGATTAGCTAATCCATTTACATGAATGAATTTACCCTGAATAAAGAAATCACTCTGTTTTACTTGAATGTTAATTAAAAGTCTGTGCTGTAATTCAGACTCCAGCTCTGCTGCTCTATTGAACTGAAGGATGTGCAGACCTGCAGCAGGTGGCTGAAGATGAGATACTGAAAAGGTTTATATGCGAAACAGAAAAGTCACTGGGCCTGTCCAGTCACTAACATTATTGTTACTACTACTGAGTATTATACTGAAAGAGAAACAGGCTGGACCCTTCTCCAGGTCCTGTGCAGAGTTGATAATTAAATATCTGCAAAGAGCAGCATGTTGCTGTCTCTCTCCTCATGTGTAAGAACAGTAACAATGTTCTCACAGTATTGTTCACTCACAAACCATCTGTAGTACCAGTTCCAGTACCAGCTTATATCTCAGTTTGTTGATAACACAGCTGATGTCCACAAAATAAAAGAAACAGGTTTAATTACAAAAAAGCAAAGCCTAATTGTTATGAGCTGAAACCAAATGATGATATTTGGCACGTTAAGTCAGTTGTTTGATTAGGAATTCAATTATTTGTTTTTGTTTGTTTGTTTGTTTTTTGTTTGTTTTTGTTTTTTTGGTGTATATTTTATGTAAATTTGTGTTGAAACTTATGTGCTGCCCTTCTTGGCCAGGTCTCTCTTGCAAAAGAGATCTTGCATCTCAATGGGACAAACCTGGTTAAATAAAGGTTATAATAATAATAATAAGCCAAAATGGGAGAAATATGGACAGCCTGATAATAATGAATTACAATAATCCAGCCTAGAAGTAATAAATGCATGAATTAGCTTTTCAGCATCACTCTGAGACAGGATGCTTCTAATTTTAGAGGTATTGGAGCAAATGGAGGAAAGCACTCACAGTGTTACTGGAGGCCAAAGTAATGCCATCCAGAGTAAGTATCTGGTTAGACACCATGTTTCTAAGATTTGTGGGGCTGAGTAAAAGAAATTCAGTTTGATCTGAATTTAGAAGCAGGAAATTAGAGTTCATCCAGGCCTTTATGTCTTTAAGAAATTCCTGCAGTTTAAATAATTGGTGTGTGTTATCTGGCTTCGAAGATAGATACAGCCAAGTATCATCTGCATAGCAGTAAAAATGTATGCTATGCCTTCTAATAATACTGCCTTAAGGAAGCATGTATAATGTAGATATAATTGGCGCTAGCATGGAAACCTGTGGAACTCTATTATTAACCTATGTGAAGAAGACTCCCCATTTACATGAACAAATTGTCTGTTAATAGATATGATTCAAACCACTTGAGTGCAGTACATATTAAAGGTATGCTCTAATCTCTGTAATTAACTTTGTCAGCATTGCTACAGTGTTGAAAATAAAACTGGGGTTATTCTTATTTTATTCAGTCAGTGATGTCATAGCTTTACTGAGGTCTTTTAAAATATATATATAGAAAGAGAGAGCAACAAACTCTTTCTTCAGGAAAATGAAGATCTTCTAAATTGGTAAGACACTGTGTCCTCTCCAGCTTACAGGTTATCTGCTTTAAGGCATGAGTTTGTTACTTACACCAGGGACTCAAACACTTCCGAGGAGTCACAGTATCCAGTCATAAACAGTGAGGATGTAACACTATTAACGAGATAATTGACCTCTGTGGGAGCAGAGTTTAGGCAGCTACCCTGTATTGTTTTGACAGATGGCATTGAAGATAGCAGTGGAGGAATTATATCCTTGAAATTAGTTACAGCACTTCTACAGTAATGAAATTTATTCCCCACTCCAGTGAAATTCATTTCTGCAAATTTAAATGTTGTTAAGAATTGATTGGAAAAATTAGGGTTTCAAGTAGTACTGTTAAATGTTCAGTTTCTATGCCATAGATATGAAGATGTTGGTGGGCTCCTTTACATTTTGAGAGAAAGTAATTGAGTCTAATAATAAATTAAGTGCACTGCTGAGGCTGTCATTTTCAGCATCTACATGGATTTTAAAATCACACACTTTAATTATTTTATCTGAACTGAGCACTAAATCAGATAAAAAGTCTGAGAAATTAAAAATCTGTCTGGGTCTTTGGTTAATTAATAAGCTGGAATGGAAGATTGCTGCTACTCCTCCTCCTCGACCTGTGCTTTGAGCATTCTGACAGTTACTGTGACTCGGGGGTGTTGATTCATTTAAACTGACATATTCATCCTGCTGTAACCAGGTTTCTGTAAGGCAGAATAAATCAATATGTTGATCAATTATTAAATCATTTACTACCAAGGACTTGGAAGAGAGAGACCTAATGTTTAATAATCCACATTTAACTCTTTTACTCTTTGATGCAAATGCTATATTCTTCTTTCTTTGTGAACCTTTATGCTTAATTTGATATTTGGTTTATATTTTTATGGTCTGGGAACAGACACATTCTCTATGGGGATGGGGTTTTGGGTGGGGGGATGGATGCGGTCTCTCCTAACAAGATCAGGTTTTCCCCAGAATGTTTCCCAATTATTTATAAAGTCCACATTGTTTTGTGTACACAACTCCTATACCTAGAAATTTAAGTTCAAAGCTTGGGAAATCTTTTTATAGCCTAAGCCTGCTTTAAACTTCTCCACAACCTTATTCCTGACCTGTCTGGTGTGTTCTTTGGACTTCATGATGCTGTTTTCTCCCCAATATTCTCTTAAGCAACCTCTGAGGCCGTCATGGAGCAGCTGTATTTGTACTTAGATTACACACAGGTGGACTCTTTTTAGTCATTAGCATCAGGAAACTTCTGAATGCAATTGGTTGCACTCAGAGAAAAGGGGGCTCAATACTTTTGCACACAGCACTTTTCAGTTTTTTATTTTTAAAAAATGTTTTGAATCATGTATAATTTTCATTCCACTTCACAAGTGTATACCACTTTGTGTTGGTCTTTCACATTAAATTCCACTGAAATATATTTATGTTTGTGGTTGTAATGTGAAAAAATATGGAAAAGTTCAAGGGATATGAATGCTTTTGCAAGCCACTGTGTGTGTGTGTATATATATATATATATATATATATATATATATATATATATATATATATATATATATATATATATATATATATATATATATATATAAATCCTAGCCCGCCCCTACGGGCGGTCTATTTTGCCCTCCAAGCTCGGGTCCTGTACCAGAGGCCTGGGAGCTAAAGGGTCCTGCACAGTATCTTAGCTGTCCCCAGTATTGCACTCTTCTGGTCAGAGATGTCAGATGTTGTTCCAGGAATCTGCTGGAGCCAATCTCCCAGTTTGAGGGTCACTACCCCGAGTGTTCCGATTACCATGGGGACCACTGCTACCTTCATCTTCCACATCCTTTCCAACTCCTCTCTGAGCCCTTGGTATTTGTCCAGCTTCTCGTGTTCCTTCTTCTTGATGTTCTCATCACTGAGGTGGTGCTGTCACTTGGTGTTGGCTCTCACTGAGGTATTGTATCACTTCCTGTTCCTGTTTCGGAGCACAGTGTTTTGCTGTCTGTTAGCTGTTAAATCTGTATAACTCAATCTATCTGGATAACAGCATATTTTAGTGTAATTTTCACCTACTTTATCTAGCACACTCTTTGCTGAATCACCTGTATTCACATTATTCACTTTATTTGTTTTTAGAAATTCGCTAGCTTAGCTCAGCTACAGTAGTAGCTTAGCTCTTAGCCGACTCACTACCTGGCTTCTTCTCCTGTCCCTCCTGCACTTTCCTGCCTGGGTGTCACATGTTTAGTTACTCCTCGGCCTTCTTTGACAGTAACGGTACTTGTAATAAATGTAGTCTGTTTGTAGCTCTGGAGTTCTTTCTTTCTGAATTGGAGACTCGGCTCCGCACCCTGGAAAATCCTATATCTAGCCAGGCCCCTGTAGTGGGTGCAGACCATGGTAGCTTAGCTGCCGTTAGCTTCCCCCCAGCAGATCCTGAGCAGCAGGGAAAACAGGCCGGCTGGGTGATTGTGAGGATGAAGCATAGCCCTAAGCAGAAGCCCCGGGTACACCACCAACCTGTTCACGTCTCTAACCATTTTTCTCCACTCGGCTACACACCCGCCGAGGAACAAACTCTGGTTATTGGCGACTCTGTTTTGACAAACGTGAAGCTAGAGACACCGGCGACCATAGTCAAATGTCTTCCAGGGGCCAGAGCAGGCGACATTCATGGAAATTTGAAACTGCTGGCTAAGGCTAATCGTAGATTTGGTAAGATCGTTATTCACGTCGGCAGTAATGACACCCGGTTACGCCAATCGGAGGTCACTAAAATTAATATTGACTCGGTGTGTAACTTTGCAAAAACAATGTCGGACTCTGTAGTTTTCTCTGGGCCCCTCCCCAATCAGACCAGAGCTGGCTGTCTGAGTGGTGTCCAAAAAAGGACATGGGCTTCATAGATAATTGGCAAAGTTTCTGGGGAAAACCTGGTCTTGTTAGGAGAGACGACATCCATCCCACTTTGGATGCAGCAGCTCTCATTTCTAGAAATCTGGCCAAATTTATTAACCCTCCTAAAAACTGACTACCCAGGGTTGAGGCCAGGAAGCAGAGTTGTAGTCTTACACGCCTCTCTGCAGCTTCTCTCCTCCTGCCATCCCCCCAAAACCCCATCCCCATAGAGTCGGTGCCTGCTCCCAGACCACCAAAAACCAAAGCTAAAATCAGCAAAAAGCTATTTAAGCATAAAAATTCAAAAACAATAAATAATACAGCTTCATCAACGGCACCAAAGAATAAAACAATTAAATGTGGATTATTAAACATTAGGTCTCTCTCTTCCAAGTCCCTATTAGTAAATTACTTAATAATTGGTCAACATATTGATTTATTCTGCCTTACAGAAACCTGGTTACAGCAGGATGAATATGTTAGTTTAAATGAATCAACACCCCCGAGTCACAGTAACTGTCAGAATGCTCGAAGCACAGGTTGAGGACGAGGATTAGCTGCAATCTTCAATTCCAGCTTATTAATTAATCAAAGACACAGACAAAGTTTTCATTCTTTTGAAAGCTCGACTCTTAGTCTTGTCCATCCTAACTGGGAAAATCAAAAACCTGTTTTATTTGTTATTATCTATCGTCCACCTGGTCCTTACTCAGAGTTTCTGTCTGATTTCTCAGACTTTTTATCTGATTTAGTGCTCAGTTCAGATAAAATCTTTATAGTGGGTGATTTTAATATCCATGCAGATGCTGAAATTGACAGCCTCAACACTGCATTTAATCTATTGTTAGATCCAATTGGCTTCTCTCAAAATGTAAAGGAGCCCACCCACCAGTTTAATTATACTCTGGATCTTGTCCTAACATATGGCATAGAAACTGAAGACTTAACAGTATTCCCTGAAAGCCCCCTCCTGTCTGATCATTTCTTAGTAACATTTACATTTACTTTAATGGATTACACAGCAGTGGGGAATAAGTTTTATTACAGTAGAAGTCTTTCTGAAAGTGCTGTAACTAAGTTTAAGGATCTAATTCCTTCATTGTTATGCTCTTCAGTGCCATGTGCCAACACAGTGCAGAGCAGCTACCTAAACTGTGCTCCCAGCGAGGTTGATTATCTCGTCAATAGTTTTACATCCTCACTGCGTACGACTTTGGATACTGTGGCTCCTCTGAAAAGGAAAGCTTCAAATCAGAAGGGCCTGACTCCGTGGTATAATTCACAAACGCACAGCTTAAAGCAGATAACCTGTAAGCTGGAGAGGGAATGGCATCTCACTAAATTAGAAGATGCTCATTTAGCCTGGAAAAAGAGTTTGTTGCTCTATAAAAAAGCCCTCCGTAAAGCTAGGACATCTTACTACTCATCATTAATTGAAAAAAATAAGAACAACCCCAGGTTTCTTTTCAGCACTGTAGCCAGGCTGACAAAGAGTCAGAGCTCTGTAGAGCCGAGTATTCCTTTCACTTTAACTAGTAGTGACTTCATGGATTTCTTTACATAATACATAAATTTACATAATAAAATTTTAGACTTTAGAGAAAAATTATTCATAACCATCTCAAAGATTTATCTTCATGTTCGGCTGCTTTCATCTCTGTTCTTGTCCTGTTGGACCTCAGTGCAGCTTTGATACTGTTGACCGTAACATTTTATTACAGAGATTAGAGCATACTATAGGTATTAAAGGTACTACACTGCAGTGGTTTGAATCATATTTATCTAATAGACTCCAATTTGTTCATGTAAATGGGGAGTCTTCTTCACACACTAAGGTCAGTTATGGAGTTCCACAGGGTTCTGTGCTAGGACCAATTCTATTTACATTATACATGCTTCCCTTAGGCAGTATTATTAGAAAGCATTGCATCAATTTTCATTGTTATGCAGATGATACTCAGCTTTACCTATCAATGAAGCCAGATGACACACATCAATTAATTAAACTGCAGGAATGTCTTAAGGACATTAAGGACTGGATGACCTCTAATTTCCTGCTTCTAAATTCAGATAAAACTGAAATTCTTGTACTCGGCCCCACAAATCTTAGAAACATGGTGTCTAACCAGATACTTACTCTGGATGGCATTACTTTGGCCTCCAGTAACACTGTGAGAAATCTTGGAGTCATTTTTGACCAGGATATGTCCTTCAATGCACATATTAAACAAATATGTAGGACCGCTTTTTTGCATTGTGGTGGCCTAGGGGAGAAGAAGAGGGTTCATCACTGAGAGGACCCTGGTTCAAATCCTCGGGCTGGCATCAGTGTGGGTCCCTGAGCAAGCCCACCCCCCCAGGTTGCTCCCCGGGCGCCCTTTGGCTGCCCCCTGCTCCATGCTGTGCTGTGTGTACTACATACTCCATGTGTGTGATGGGTTAAATGCAGAGAATGAATCTCACTGCATGTATATGTATGTGACAAATAAAACTCTTTCTTCTATTTCTAAAATTAGAAACATCCTTTCTCAGAGTGATGCTGAAAAGCTAATTCATGCATTTATTACTTCTAGGGTGGACTATTGTAATTCATTATTATCAGGCTGTCCTAAAAGCTCCCTGAAAAGCCTTCAGCTGATCCAAAATGCTGCAGCTAGAGTACTGACAGGGACTAGAAAGAGAGAGCAGATTTCTCCCATATTGGCTTCTCTTCATTGGCTCCCTGTTAAATCTAGAATAGAATTTAAAATTCTTCTTTTCACATACAAGGTCTTTAATAATCTGGCCCCATCTTATCTCAAAGACCTCATAGTACCATATCACCCCAACAGAGCACTTCTCTCTCAGACTGCTGGCTTACTTGTGGTTCCTAGGATACTTAAGAGTAGAATGGGAGGCAGAGCCTTCAGCTTTCAGGCCCCTGTTCTGTGGAACCAGCTCCCAGCTTGGATTCAGGAGACAGACACCCTCTCTATTTTTAAGATTAGGCTTAAAACTTTCCTTTTTGATCAAGCCTATAGTTGGATGGATCAGGTGACCCTGAACCCTCCCTTAGTTATGCTGCTATAGGCCTAGTCTGCTGGGGGGTTCACATAATGCACTGTTTCTTTTCATTCACCTTATTTACTTTGTTTATATTCCACTCTGCATTTAATCATTAATTGATATTAATCTCAGGCTCTCTTCCACAGCATGTCTTTTCTCTCCCCTCAGCCCAACCAGTCGCGGCAGATGACTGCCCCTCCTTGAGCCTGGTTCTGCTGGACATTTCTTCCTGTTAAAAGGGAGTTTTTTCTTCCCACAGTGCTGCTCATAGGGGGTCGTTTTGACTGTTGTGTTTTCTCTCTCTATTATTGTAGGGTCTTTACCCACAATACAAAGCGCCTTGAGGCGACTGTTTGTTGTGATTTGGCACTATATAAATAAAATTGAATTGAATTGGTATTGCAACGTCTATCACTACGACTTTCTTCCTTTTTTGTCCACCACTACGATATCCGGTTGGTTAGCCACCACAAGTTTGTCTGTCTGTATCTGGAAGTCCCACAGTATCTTAGCTCTGTTGTTCTCAACCACCCTTGGGGGCGTGTCCCATTTTGACCTCGGGACTTTCAGGTCTTACTCAGTATAGATGTCCCTGTATACTATGCCGGCCACTTGGTTATGGCGTTCCATGTATGCCCTGCTTGCTAACATCTTGCACCCTGCTGTTATGTGCTGGATTGTCTCAGGGGCATCTCTGCACAGCCTGCACCTGGGGTCTTGCCCTGGTGTGGTACACCCCAGCCTTTATTGATCTTGTACTCAGAGCTTCCTCTTGTGCTGCCATGATTAGTGCCTCTGTGCTGTCTGTCAGTCCATCCTTGTCCAGCCATTGGTAGGATTTCTCTATGTCAGCCACTTCTTCTATCTGCCGGTGGTACGTGCCTTTGTTGTTTCATCTAGGATAGTGGTTCTGACACTCACTAGTCCTCAGCCTCCTTCCTTCCGCTTAGCGTATAGTCTCAGGGTGCTGGATTTGGGGGGATACCCTCCATGCATGGTAAGGAGCTTTCTTGTCTTAACATCAGTGGCTTCCATCTCCTCCTTTGGTCAGCTTATTATCCCAGCAGGGTATCTGACAACTGACAGGGCATAGGTGTTGATAGCCCGGATCTTGTTCTTCCCATTCAGCTGACTCTTCAGGACTTGCCTTACTCTCTGCAGGTACTTGGAGGTTGCAGCTTTCCTAGCGGCCTCTTCATGGTTCCCATTTGCCTGTGGGATTCCAAGGTACTTGTAGTTGTCCTCAATGTCTGGAATGTTGCCTTCTGGTAGTGTAATCCCCTCAGTTCTAACTACTTTTCCTCTCTTAGTTACCATCCGTCTACACTTCTCCAGTCCAAACGACATTCCAATATCATTGCTGTAGATCCTGGTGGTATGGATCAGTGAATCAATATCTCGTTCACTCTTAGCATACAGCTTGATGTCATCCATGTACAGGAGGTGGCTGATGTTTGCTCCATTCCGTAGTCGGTATCCATAGCCAGTCTTGTTGATGATCTGGCTGAGGGGATTCAGGCCTATGCAGAACAGCAGTGGGGACAGAGCATCTCCTTGGTAAATCCCACACTTGATGTTGACTTGTTCAGTGGGCTTGAAGTTGGCCTCTAGTGTTGTTCTCCACATACCCACTGAGTTCTTGATGAAGGCTCTTAGGGTCCTGTTGATCTTATACAGTTCTAGGCATTCCAGGATCCATGTGTGCGGCATCAAGTCATAGGCTTTCTTGTAGTCAACCCAGGCGGTGCACAGGTTGGTCAGTCCGGTCTTACAGTCTCAACTGCTCTATCTACTAGAAGCTGTTGTTTTGCTCCCCTGGTCTCTCTGCCTATTCCTTTCTGGGCCTCGCTCATGTATTGTGCCACATGCCTACTCGTCTTAGCTGCTATGATGCCTGACAGGAGGTTCCATATTGGCAGGTAGTTGGATGGGACTGGTCCCTTCTGGGGGTCTTTGGGGATCAGAACCGTCCGGCCCTCAGTCAGCCATTCTGGGTGTGTTTTAGCCTCTAGCAGCTGGTTCATTTGTGCTGCCAGGCGCTTGTAGAGTGCAGTTAGCTTCTTTAGCCAGTAGGTGTGAATCATATCAGGGCTTGGTGCTGTCCAGCTCTTCGCGTGTGAGAGACTCTTTCATGGATGTCTGCCACTGTGATGGTTACTGGGGCCTGTTTAGTGATTGCTGTGGTCTGCTCTTAGAGCATTGGTATTGTGTGATGCATCCTTCTCCCATATGCTCTTCCAGTATTGCTCCGTCTGCAGTGGGGGTGTTATTCTCATATTGTTCCCCTGCCACTGAGAGTATACCTTGGATGGTTCGGTGTAGAACATCCGGTTTATTTTCCTGGCTTCTATCTCCCTGGTATACCTCTTCAGGCGGTTAGCTAAGGCTGTGAGTCTTTGCTTGGCAGTCTCTAAGGCCTCAGGTATTGACAGCCCGTTGTACTTCTTAGGCACTGCTTTCTTCTTCATCCCACCTTTCTGCAACTCAGAGAGCTGGCTAACTTCCCTCTGTGCTGCCTTGATCTTAGCTTCCAATCATCATTTCCATGAAGGGTACTGCTCCTTAGTGCTGTTCATCTTATAGCCAAGCATCTCAAGGATCACTGCTGCCATGTTATACATCAACTGATTGGTTTCACTGATGGTACTGGTAGGGATTGTCTTCTAGTAGGTCTTCAGAGAGTACTTCACATAGTCTTGGTAGTCGGCGTCAAAGTGGTCCAGTTTGCCTTCTTAGCCATGATCTTATCTTTCAAGTCAGCTGCTCTGGTATTCAGTGTACTTGTCGTTACTTGCTTGCTTGGTACCCAATCTCGGAGTGTGGGGATGATGAAATCTCCTGCCTGACCTGTCATCCTGGCTCCCCCTTGCCGTAGCATTTGTGTTGTACCTCATCAATCTCTAGCTGCGATAGCAGCCGCTTCCTTCGTATGTTGGAATACTGGGCCACAAGTTGTTTAGCCGTCAGTGTGGATGTTGGGTTCGAAGAATCCATAGGATTCCCAGCAAGACGGATTACATGAGATTCCAACAGTTCCCACTTATGCCGTAACCTTCTAGTTCCAGTAGCCCACTTATCGTCATAATGACCTGGTTCCGTAGCACCTGACGTGGACCTTGTTAATCCAACCACTATGGCTTCAATCATGTATCTCTCACTCATATTCTGAGGTAGGCTTGGTTAGTGTGTGTGTGTGTGTGTGTGTGTGTGGGGGGGGGGGGTTATATATATATATATATATATATAAATTAATCTAATTAATTAGAAGGTTTGTAATTAATTAATCAAAATTAATCGCATTTTAATCACATTTCAATATTTAACATGATAAATATTAATTTAAGTTTGGTTGATGAATGAATCAATATACATAAGCTTACACTTCAAAATCTTGTTTATTTTCCCACCAGTCTACTACACAGACCAACAAAGGGTGGAAGTGCTCCTATGATAAGCAAACTCAGCATTTTTTTTTTGTACTTCCATCTGGAAGTTTCTTGTGTTTAAATTTCCCATCCACCAGTGTAGTCTCTTCCATCATCTCCATAGATGCGTCCAAATTCAGGGGCGACATCCTTCGAAGGACCCAACCCACCGGGTCCTTCGCAGCCCACGAAGAACCGCAAAGGCCGGAAGTGAGCGCCTGTGAAATTGGACAGTCTAGCCTTCATATCAACGTCACCTGCCCTCACCTTAGCGTAGCTCATGTCGCCTAGCAACCGTGACAGCTGTGGAAAAGCAGCTGGTTAAACGGAGAATGAACTTTTGCTCCTTTTTGTGGTTTAATTTTTTTTTTTTTTTTGCCGTTTTGGCCATAGCGGCTTTTGTCTACAGTGGAGAGTGACAGGAAATGGGGGAAAGATACGGGGGAAGACATGCGAGCAAATTGGCGACAGCCCGGGACACAAACCCGCGCCGCCCGCACCGCAACGCGGCGTGTGTATGTGGTCGCCGGCTTCACCACTAAGCCATCCAGGCGCCCCTTTGTGGTTTAATTTTAAGTATTTAATTCAAAATAAGCTGTTAAAACAAGCATAATACATTTCAGCATCAAGGAATACAGCTGAGCGAATGATCAATTTCCAACTATATTAAGTGAGGCATTAACGTTTAATTAAAACTGTTTAATAAACATTATGGTGCTTAATTTTAATTTCAGCCAAATCGATTTGCTCAGGAACAATTGAAAGACTGAAACAAACCAAACACCAGCCGTTAGAGATGATTTGAGTGAGTTATATCTGTGTTTAACTTCCACTCAGCGGCGAAAACCAGTGAGGAGGTTGAAAATGATGTTACGGCAGTCGGGCGTACTCTCCGGCTAAAGTGAGCCTCGATAGCCCTGTCAGCTGACAGCTGGAGAGGCGAGCTGCTGGTAGAGCAGCGGTAATGGACAGCTCCGAAAACAGCGGAGCACGTTTTGCAATTAAGCGACATGAATTTGGACACAGCTCATCACGGTCATCACATTGTGCTTCGACATAATCTGTATGCCTGGAACTCTTGCACTGAGAAACGTTCCACGGTGCAAAGTGCGATTAAAATGCGTTAAAAGTTTTTTAATTCGTTATTTTCCCCGTAATTAATTAATCATAATTAACGCGTTAAAGTCCCACCCCTAATATATATATATATATATATATATATATATATATATATATATATATATATATATATATATATATATATATATATATATAGAACTGCACTAGATTTCAAGGTATTCACTGTTCTTTAAGTGAAATAAATGTAGATTGTTTACAAAGTCAGTGAGTAATCATGTTAAATAATCGTGATTTCAATATTGACCAAATTAATTGTGATTAGGATTTTTTCCATAACCGAGCAGCCCTATAAGTCGTTATCTAAAGGTTTGTAGTTAAATGAGATACATAACACACTGTTTGTTGTGACAGGAACAGGAACAGGAAGTGATACAAGCCCACAGCGAGAGCCAACAGCAAGTGAGAACATGTTTACAGCACGTGGTATTCCCAGGCAATCTCCTATCCAAGAACTTACCAGGCCTCACCGTGCTTAGATGAGATCAGGTGTGCTCAGTGTGGCATGGCTGTATGGTATCTGTCATAATCCAGATTTAGTATATCAGCTTAAAAGACAAGTCAAACATACTGTGTAAATGAAAACATGAGTTCATCCCCATGTTTTTCTCCCCGTGCACCCATAGTCCCGTTTTCATTCTGTCTTTGATGGACACTTTTGATTCTCTCAGAGCCAGAGACGAGCTGTCTGTTTTTAGCTGCAACATGACTGTCACTACAAGAAAAAACAAAATAAAACCCTGTCTGAATAATAATGAGACCTGGCTATCTTTGAACAGATAGATTTTGAATTAATTATAATTAGCCCAAATGAAATCTTTCAAAATGCCCCCCCCCACACACACACACACACACACACACACATCCCTCATCCATGCTGTTAATCTCTCTCTCCGCCTTCAATTTTCCATCTGTTCCTGTGAAGGCAAAGTCATTGAAGAAAAATAAAATCATTTGGCTGTCCTTAATGTGTTTTGATTTTCTCATTAGCAACCAAGTCGTTCTTCCTCACATAGGCATGAGCATAATTAGTGTCTTTCATCTGCATAAATTTGGCCTCTGAACCACAAGAATATCGATCAGTCTTACAAGCACAGCCGTACCTGCAAATTATGAAGTCACGGTGGCAGCCTGAGTGCTTTGAAAGCAGGATTTTTTTTTCTTTGGTTCATCAGAAACACATTAACACTGTCAGCTTTCTCTGGGTGCTTGACTCACATTTTCTTTTTTTTCCTATATCCAATTCTTTAACTGATACATTTGAACATGGTATGTCATATTACAACCAACCACAACTGGCTTTATGAACTCAGTTTTCATATTTCATTTTGTATTCATGCCTTGACATCAGCTGGCATGGAATAACTGGCATTACCAAAAGTTCTCGATGCTATCTCATCACACACTGAAGATCGCATTTAAGATGCAAGGAGAGTGGATGGTTGAACTAATCCTTTTACAAAGCTTGTATCTTTGAATTTATGGGAAGATTTAAAAATCTGATTGATGTCTTAGAGAAGCCCAGAAGCTGTAGTGCTCATACGAAAAATCTTCACAGGTGTCAGGAAGCCCTTTTGCACCCAAGCCAACCAAAACATGTGTAACTTCACAATCAAAAGGCAAATCTTATTAAAACACATGCTCATCTTACAGATCTTCAAATCCTTTTTAGTGATTCAGCTGTTTTATTTGTGATACTACTTCCAAACCTCAGCTTGTGTAAGGAAGACTGATTTTTGCCACATTTCTTGTCAATTGATGTAACTAGGCCAAACTGTTATGATATTGATGATGATGGGAGCTCATTGTACGTAAGTGATGGTTCATCTTTAGTAGACATTCAGTTGTTTAGGTAATACTACAAAGTATTTACCACACTATCCTATGTCAATGAACTTTTTTCTCCACGACCACTGGTAATTTAAAGTAGTTAAGGTTAGGGTGACGTGCCCATGGTGAGTGTATGTAAACATCTGACCATAATTGCAATTCAGCATATTAAGATGTAAGAATAGGGGTGCCTGTGTAGCTCAATGGCAGAGCAGGCGACCACATATACTACATACCGCGTTGCGGTGCAGGCGGCGTGGGTTCAAGCCCCGGCCTTTCACCAGCTTGTCTGCGTGTCTTCACCTGTATCTTCCCCCGTTTCCTGTCTCCCTCCACCATCAATGAAAGCCGCTGTGGCCAAATACAAAAAAAGATGTAAGAATAATTTACATATTTTCAGGCAGTTTATCGTGTAAGTATTTATAAATTACTCCCCATTCTTCTGACAATTCTGGGGCTCTGATGGAGTATAGCAGCATATAGCATGAAAGGAGACCAAGAACTGAAAGGAATTGTTAGATCTGTTGAAGTGCATATCATGAATGGAGTTGCAATAAAAGTTAAAGTAAAAGTGCTGAAGAGATTTCAGGAAAGTATCGGATAACTCAAAATATCGGTTTACCAGTATCAGGTAGAATGTTAATTAGCACCAAAGCAAGACCAAAGTGCTGCAATTTTAACTTAACCCTGTGAAGTCAACATCTGTAATGACCCTAACACTGTGCTATCAGAATATGTAGTTTTGATTTACAGGTACATCCACAAAATATTTGTCAAAACAGTGTTGATCAGTGACTTGAAATGTGTTTTTCATTTGTTTTCAAGGATATTTGAAACCATTTGCTATGGAAAAGATTTTTGAAGTGGTTCCAGAAATTTGGGATAATAATACCTCCCACTATCAATATAATTTAAGTCATTTAGTTGTAATGGTGTTTAACTGTGCAGCCTGCAAGGCATGACGGCATGTTTCCAAGAGTTTAAAGACATCATAATATTAATTGCTTTATTTAGTGTGAGGATACACTCTTGATCATGTTGGATTTAATCCTAGCATCTGCCTGCCCTCAGTATTTGGAATGAAGTCTACAAAAGGAATTAGGGAACTTCTTAAACTTTTAATTGCAAGTCATAATAAGTACAGTGACAGTGTGCCAACAAATGAAATGCAGTGAAATGTCTTACTTGCAGCTTTCTTAAGCCTCAATATCTTCTTGTATGCACACCTTTTTTCCTTTTTTTTTTGTTAAAGGAAGGATACCTGTGCATTATCAAGAACTATTGCTAAACCTGAAGATCTCTATTTGACCCATAGTGATTTCATTCACCTTCAGTGATGTGAACATGTTCAGTGTGTCCTAGTTCATGTCATGGCCGGGGAGGAAACAGGCGAGGAATGGCTGACACGAAGGACTCCAGAAGTCAGCGTAACTTAAAAGGGATTTATTTAAGCAGGGGGAAAACAAATACAAAAATCTTGGAAGGGAGACGACGGTCAAACACAGGGAACACACGGGCACACAACATCAACGACGCGACAGAGAACAAATGAAAACTGAGGGCTTAAATACACACTGGGTAATCAGGGCAAGAGAAAACAGCAGGGAACAACAGGTGAGGCAAATGAAACTAATTACACAGGGGAAGCAAAGCTAAACACAAAGCACAAGGAAATCACATCGGCAAAATAAAACAGGAAGTGATAAACCAAGGAACACGCAGACAAGTCACAACACTGGGAACATGACAAACATACAGGGAGGACAAACTCAGGAAATAACTATTAACACAAAACGCTGGGCCAACGGCCCAGGACATGACAGTACCCCCCCCTCAAAGGCCGGCTCCCGACGGCCAAAACCAGAAACAAAACCAGACAAGGGCGGGAGGCGGGGGACCAGGAAGGAGGGCCCGAAACAAAAACAGACAGGGAGCAAACAAAGTCAGGAACAAACCCAAAAACACAAGGAAGCACTGGAGCAAGGGTAGAGCACAGGGGCAAAAAACAATAAGCAAAAGGAACAGAACAAAGAAAAGCAATGGCACAAGCTGAATAACAGTCCAAAAACCAGAGCAAAACATGGGGATGAGAAAACAAAAAACAACCGGATGAAACAAAAAGCGACGGCACAAGGCCGGAGAGCTCCAACGTCCAAAACAGGGGGTCGAAACAAGGAACAGTCCAGGAGCTATAACAAAACAAAAACAGCAGGGGAAAAAACAGTCCACAGTTCAGGGGAGTCAGTGGGAAATCCAAAACAAAAAACACACAGTTCAGGAGGCCGCAGAGGCCAAGGGGCCACAAAGCAAAGACCCAACGAGGGAGGCCGACCGCGCTCCCAGCGGCGGCGGCGACGAGGACGAGAAGGAATCACTGGAGGCCGACCGCGCTCCCAGCGGCGGCGGCGACGACGAGGGGGAGTCACTGGAGGCCGACCGCGCTCCCAGCGGCGGCGGCGAGGAGGAGTCACTGGAGGCCGACCGCGCTCCCAGCGGCGGCGGCGAGGAGGAGTCACTGGAGGCCGACCGCGCTCCCAGCGGCGGCGGCGAGGAGGAGTCACTGGAGGCCGACCGCGCTCCCAGCGGCGGCGGCGCGGAGGAGTCACAGGAGGCCGACCGCGCTCCCAGCGGCGGCGGCGAGGAGGAGTCACTGGAGGCCGACCGCGCTCCCAGCGGCGGCGGCGAGGAGGAGTCACTGGAGGCCGACCGCGCTCCCAGCGGCGGCGGCGAGGAGGAGTCACTGGAGGCCGACCGCGCTCCCAGCGGCGGCGGCGACGAGGAGACACTGGAGGCCGACCGCGCTCCCAGCGGCGGCGGCGACGACGAGGAGGAGACACTGGAGGCCGACCGCGCTCCCAGCGGCGGCGGCGACGACGAGGAGGAGACACTGGAGGCCGACCGCGCTCCCAGCGGCGATGGGGAGCAGGCACCGGAGGCTGACCGTGCTTCCAGCGGCGGCGGCGGAGACGAGGAGAAGACACTGGAGGCCGACCGCGCGGCATGCGGCGGCGACGAGGAGGGGTCACTGGAGGCCGACCGCGCTCCCAGCGGCGGCGGCGACGAGGAGGGGTCACTGGAGGCCGACCGCGGGGCATGCGGCGGCGGCGACGGGGAGCAGACACTGGAGGCCGACCGCGGGGCATGCGGCGGCGGAGAAGGGCGACCCCGGGCTCTGGTGGGGAACCCTCGGGTGACGTGGAGTGCTCGGACTGAGCAGAGACCCCCACCGGCTCGGACTGAGCGGGACCCCCTGGCTCGGAGCGCTCGGACTGAGCGGAGACCCCCATCGGCTCGGACTGAGCGGGACCCTCTGGCGCGGAGCGCTCGGACTGAGCGGAGACCCCCATCGGCTCGGACTGAGCGGAGACCCCATCGGCTCGGACTGAGCGGAGACCCCCATCGGCTCGGACTGAGCGGAGACCCCCATCGGCTCGGACTGAGCGGAGACCCCCATCGGCTCGGACTGAGCGGGACCCTCTGGCGCGGAGCGCTCGGACTGAGCGGGACCCTCTGGCGCGGAGCGCTCGGACTGAGCGGAGACCCCCATCGGCTCGGACTGAGCGGGACCCCCTGGCTCGGACTGAGCGGAGACCCCCATCGGCTCGGACTGAGCGGAGACCCCCATCGGCTCGGACTGAGCGGAGACCCCCATCGGCTCGGACTGAGCGGAGACCCCCATCGGCTCGGACTGAGCGGAGACCCCCATCGGCTCGGACTGAGCGGAGCCCTTGGGCTGAACGGGGCCTACATGGTGAGGCTCCGGATGCGCAGGCTGGGACTGCGGAACAGGGCACACTGCTGCTTTATTGAGCAGCAGGGGCCGCTCGGGGAATAGCCAAGGTGCAGGGGACTGCATGGGAGCTGACGCTATGGGCTGCGTGGAAGCAGGCCGGGAGACGACTGGCTGCGTGAAAGCAGGCCGGGAGACGACTGGCTGCGTGGAAGCAGGCCGGGAGACGACTGGCTGCGTGGAAGCAGGCCGGGAGACGACTGGCTGCGTGGAAGCAGGCCGGGAGACGACTGGCTGCGTGGAAGCAGGCCGGGAGACGACTGGCTGCGTGGAAGCAGGCCGGGAGACGACTGGCTGCGTGGAAGCAGGCCGGGAGACGACTGGCTGCGTGGAAGCAGGCCGGGAGACGACTGGCTGCGTGGAAGCAGACTGCGAGCTAGGGAGAGCAGACTGCGAGCTAGGGAGAGCAGACTGCGTGGAGGCAGACTGCGAGCTAGAGCATGCCGACTGCGTGGAACCCGACTGAGAGCTAGGGAGAGCAGACTGCGAGCTAGGGAGAGCAGACTGCAAGCTAGGGAGAGCAGACCGCGAGCTAGGGAGAGCAGACTGCGTGGAGGCAGACTGCGAGCTAGAGCATGCCGACTGCGTGGAAACTGACCGAGAGCTAGGGAGATCTGGCTGCGTGGAAACTGACCGAGAGCTAGGGAGATCTGGCTGCGTGGAAACTGACCGAGAGCTAGGGAGATCTGGCTGCGTGGAAACTGACCGAGAGCTAGGGAAATCTGGCTGCGTGGAAACTGACCGAGAGCTAGGGAGATCTGGCTGCGTGGAAACTGACCGAGAGCTAGGGAAATCTGTCTGCGTGGAAACTGACCGAGAGCTAGGGAGATCTGGCTGCGTGGAAGCTGACTGAACGCTACGGGGAGCAGTCTGCGTGGAGACTGACTGAGAGCTAGGAAGAGCTGACACTGGGCAAGCTGTCATTACTGGAGCTACCGAGGGAGCCGGAGCTGAGGGAACTGCGACTAAAGATGGAAAAACTGCAGATGAAGAGACCAAAACCGAACTGACTGAAGGGTCCAAGGGGATTACGGAGCTAACTGACGTTAAAGCGGAGGGAGCAGACTGAGAGGGCACAGAAACAGCTGACACCGGGGACCGAGGAAGAGCTACTGGGGCTGACTGAGACTGGAGTGGACAGGGAGCGACAGGAGCTGGGGCTGACTGAGACTGGAGTGGACAGGGAGCGACAGGAGCTGGGGCTGACTGAGACTGGAGTGGACAGGGAGCGACTGGAGCTGGGGCTGACTGAAGGCGAGGGGAAGCGACTGGAGCTGGGGCTGACTGAAGGCGAGGGGGAGCGACTGGAGCTAGAGCTGACTGAAGGCGAGGGGGAGCGACTGGAGCTAGAGCTGACTGAAGGCGAGAGGGAGCGACTGGAGCTAGAGCTGACTGAAGGCGAGGGGGAGCGACTGGAGCTAGAGCTGACTGAGACCCTGCTGCTGCAGCTAACGCAGAAAACCGATGCGAAGGCTTGGGTCTGGCTGCCCCCACCCGCGGAACAGGTGCGGGTGCAGAGGTCAGCCCGTCCGTGGCTGCCCCCACCCGCGGAACAGGTGCGGGTGCAGGGGAAGATGGAGCTAAGGGAGCTGGAGCAGAGGGAGCTGGAGCTAACTGACGAGAGAGAGAAGCTACAGCTGACTGGGAACACGGTGACCGAGGAGGAGCTGGAGCCACAGCTGACTGGGAACACTGCGACTGAGAGCTAGGGAGAGCTGCGGCTGACTGGGAAGGCTGAGACTGAGCTGGCACGACAGCTGTCTGGGGAAACTGAGAATGAGCTGGCGCTACGGCTAACTGGGGAAACGGAGAATGAGCTGGCGCTACAGCTGACTGAGGCGAGAGTGACCGTCTCCGCGGCGTTATACCGCTCTGCTCCCGCGGCGATTCTCTCTGATGCTGCCGGGAGCTTGGTCTTCCTCCGTCAGCAGCAGGCAGTGGTGACGCGGAAGTGGTGGGAGGCCAGGGACCCCTGTGACCCAGGAATCGGAAAAATGACTCCTCTGGAGTCATTCCGGGCGCTGGCTCCAGGAAAACGTCTCTCCGCTTCCTCCGGTATCTCGTCCTCCGTGGCTGCGGCGACTGCTGAGGACAGGAGGGGCCAGCGAGCGGAGTGACAGGTGAGGGAGCGGCCGGCGCCAAAAACAGTCCGCCCACGCGGCAGACCTGCGGTTTAGGCGGGGGCGGTGAGCGGCGTCGCCGGGGACCGTTCAAAAAAGCTGGTCCCCCCAGCGCCAGGCGAGTGCCATTGTAGCGGCCGGAGCTTGCAGGGTCTTTAGTATGGTTGCGTCGTTCTGTCATGGCCGGGGAGGAAACAGGCGAGGAATGGCTGACACGAAGGACTCCAGAAGTCAGCGTAACTTAAAAGGGATTTATTTAAGCAGGGGGAAAACAAATACAAAAATCTTGGAAGGGAGACGACGGTCAAACACAGGGAACACACGGGCACACAACATCAACGACGCGACAGAGAACAAATGAAAACTGAGGGCTTAAATACACACTGGGTAATCAGGGCAAGAGAAAACAGCAGGGAACAACAGGTGAGGCAAATGAAACTAATTACACAGGGGAAGCAAAGCTAAACACAAAGCACAAGGAAATCACATCGGCAAAATAAAACAGGAAGTGATAAACCAAGGAACACGCAGACAAGTCACAACACTGGGAACATGACAAACATACAGGGAGGACAAACTCAGGAAATAACTATTAACACAAAACGCTGGGCCAACGGCCCAGGACATGACAGTTCATATATGAACTGTCCTCAAGCCTCACAGGCTGCTTTCAGTTGAGATACATTGTCCTGCTGGGGATGGCTGCTTCTGCTGGTAAGAGCAACACACTAACATGGAAATGTATGAGATTATAATTTTTGTTTACTTCACTTGTCAGTTGTTTTAACCTCTTAACAAGCACCACACCACTGGGAGACCACTTAAGGGTAGGGTAAAGGTTAAGTTGCATTTTAGCCACATGCTAAACAAGCATAGTTTCAAAAACTATACTTTTTATATCAACTCTCTTACATATTTTTATAAATAACGTGAACCTAAGCCTAATGTTGTGCTAACACTAAACACTAAGCTAAGGTTTTCCTTGTGTGACTGGCATGAATACAGTTCTGCTGAAAACCTGCAAATATTTGCCCTTAATACCCAATGGGATGAAGAGGAGTAAAGCCACAAGCTGTAATCAAGTTACAGTAACCTATCTTTACAATTTACCATGAAGTCCTGCAATTTCACTCACTTTTCTTCAAGACTTCTCCTTTTTTTTCTTGTCTCTGTAATAAAAGTGAAAGTAATCCATAAAGCTACAGCTGATTCAAATGAAATCGCTGAGCTTGTCCTTGATTTCTGAATGAATCCAGTCATCTAACCAGCTGATGATTTTTTTTTTGTTGGTTGTTTTTTTTATTTGCAAATGTCAGTTTTCCACACTGACTTTGTATGCTTGAAAACACCCAACCCCTAAACAGGTCACTGATGAAAGGATAGATGTTTGAAACGTCTCATAAAGTGACACCTGAAAAAAAAATCCTAATTAGTAATCACTAATCAGGCAAGCTTGTTGACAGAACATTCCACTGAATAGCAGTTGAACATACATAGACATTAATGGTCTTTCCAGGGACCTTTCTCAGCTGAAACAATTCTGACACTGTATAAAATAAAACCTTTGAGGCTCCATCACCTTTTAAAAGCAGCGGCACTTCTTTACAGTTCTCCAGCTGTGGCCACAGCAGTCCCTGTTTTCCTGGAATGTGTTTAAGATCTTCTGATGATACAAGCTGGAAGTTTGTGTTTTTTGCACTCTAATTTGATACGTTTTGCTACGCATATTGCACAAGCAACTTAATCTGATATACACTATGAATGTCTTCATCATTCTAATGCTATGATTTAGCTTTTAAAAGGGATATTCTGTTACTGGTGTAAAGATACCATCAACCTCAGGTATGCATTTTTCAGAGATTATTATTTTTAGTTTTAGTTATTTACCTCCAATATCCAAGAAAGAGCTTCTCAAAATGAAACGCATAACCATCATCCTACTCTGAAACATGCTTCTATATATAGTGGCTTGCAAAAGTGTTCATACCCCTGAACTTTTCCATATTTTGTCACATTACAACCACAGACATAAATATATTTCACTGGAATTTAATGTGAAAGACCAACACAAAGTAGTATACAACTGTGAAGTGGAAAGAAAATTATACATGATTCAAAACATTTTTTACAAATAAAAAACTGAAAGTGCGGTGTGCAATTAGTATATATATATATATATATATATATATATATATATATATATATATATATATATATATATATATATATATATATATATATAAAATATTTTCATTGTAGATATTAATCACAAGGGTAAAAAGGCACTAAAGTACACAGTCAACCCCAGCTGATGTCATCAATTTATGCTGCTGTCTCACTGTGAGCTATGTCCTCTCATCCTCAGAAAGCCTCTGAGTGTACTTGCCAAGTAGGAACTAGCAAGTATGCAAATACAAACCTGCTCACTGAAAGAGTCAACTCCAGACCAAAGTAATGGTTTTGCCTTGCCCCCTGCTTTGATGGGTGAGGGTGAAAGATAAAATAAATTCATTATGTACTACAGCACAGGAACCATGAAATAAATAATTACATATTTTTTTAAAATAAAATGAACTGATTTAATGATGTATTTATTGGTTTAATTTTGGTACATTTAGCCCTCCATATGTTGGCCAGTTGCACAAGGAAAAATAAAGCACTTTGAAGTGATTGAGTGTGTGGTCTACATAATATTTTTTATTTGTCCACAAAGTATTTGTCATAGTAAGGTGGTAAGAGGAGTTAGTATGCATGCAAACTGCAGGTCTCTGACTCTGAACAAAGAAGACCACAAGAACACTTTTTGCTCCAGCGGCCCTCTCAGTGTAAGCAAGACAAGCAGTGCTTGTTCTGTGTAAAAATAGAAATCAATTAAACCTACCAATGTTAAAATGATCTCTTCCCTTTCATGTCAGTGTTTTTTCCCATGAAGGATCTATCATTGTCTGTTTGCACCCAGCCAATAAATTACTGCCATCGTGTGGCCACAGCTGGTTATTGTCTCAGGAAGAAGGCTTAACTCTGCTTCACTCTGAGCCACAGGAATCTATAGTTCCCATCATTTTCATGTCCATGTCCATGTTTCATGTATCTGTTTTGAGCACACTATAGTTTCTCATCTTAATAGGTTTTCTCTTACTAACCACCTTGGCCAGCATGTGAAATCAAGGAGTCAGAGAATAGTGTGAAGACGTTTTTAATAACTCATTTAGCATGTTAGCAAAAACAGCCTTAAGTCATTTTTGAGGTTATTTGTTCCTCTGGGGTCTGGGGTATAATTGGCTTTTTTTGACTGCTTGACTTCACTTTTGATTTCACCTTAAAACTGTTTACTTTGCCTTGTTTTCAGCACAACGTCATGTTTGACTGCATAGTCATTTGTTCATTTTGATATACTGTATTACGTTGGACCTAAAATCACACAAAGACAAAATCTGAGCAGAAAAAAGCCACAAACATGTTTAATGAACTATTATTACAACTTGAAATATGAATATAAGTTGTACATTTTAAAAACTTATGTACAAATTTAGCAAAGTTATATACAACCTTTTACATTAAAATGCACACAATGCTTCAGGTGATTTTTTTTTATAACTATTTACAGAACAATCAGGTGTCACAACAAGATGCCACATAAATTTTTTGTGCCACTGCAAAAAAGCCATTCCTCCTTCTCACAGCTGAGGTAAACAGTGGACTGACAGCCTTCTATAGATAGGAAAAACCTCTGGGGTAGATCCAGATCTGGTCCAAACAGTAGTAGAAACATGCTGGCCGGCCGAGGCTGTTCTGAGGTACAGCCTAAATTTAATATTTTTGACTGAAATGCGGACCAAGCTCTTGCTGCAGTTGTACAGGGACTAAATGGCTCATAACATATACAAGAGATTATTTTACATAATTGATCATTATATTGCACCTGTTTATTGCACTAATAAATACTTAATATAGTTGCAAAGAAGTATATTACATTTTACTACTACTAGTAGTAGTAGTAGTAGTAGTAGTGGTAATAGTAGTCTAATTCTATTTCTGAGAGCAATGCTGGTTAAAAAGTCTGACTGCTGCAGGGAGAAAAGACCTCCAATACTGCTCCCTCAAACATTTTGGGTGCAGCAGCCTATCACTGATGGAGCTCCCCAAAGCTGTCATAGTGTCACACATGGGGTGGGAGTCGTTTGACACATGGAGGACAGCCTCGCTACCATCCGCCACTCCGTCATCACCTTCACAGTGCCCAGGGAGCAGCCCAGGACAGAGCTGGCCTTCTTGAAGAGTCTGTTGAGTCTCTTCCTGTCAGCTGTAGTACTGCGCCCCCAGCAGACCACACTGTAAAATGCAGGCAAGCCTCAACCAGCATTTTCAGATGAACATATATGAGACATAAATTGGTTGACTACACTGACTGCATTTAATCAGTTGTCATTAATATTTCTAACTGGCTCAGTACATATTAACAGTTAACCTTTTGAGATGCTGTCATCATTCCATTTTGATTTAAAACTGCAGACACTGAAACAGAGCTCCAAACCAGGAGTTTGCAGGCACAGTACAAACAAAGACTGGTGCGTTAGTTTGGGATGAAATTTGAAACATAGTCTTGTATATCTCCAGAATGTAAGATTAATATGTCTTAAAATGGCGACATATAGGACCGTTAAGTACATTTTACCCTTTATACTATTTAATACTGTCTATGATAATCATGCCACTCAGTACCAAAGTGCAGCTCATTGAAGTGCTGATAAGTAATTTTTATTTACAGTTGTGTTAACAGCAATAAAAACTTAATAATTATCCTGTGAGGACCTGTCTGTGCTGTATTTAACATTTATCCAGTTGATTGTTGTGATACCTGATGGCATGGCCCCCTCCCCCTACACACACACACACACATGCACGCGCGCGCACACACACACACACACACTCGAGTCTTAATTTTATAGGTTCCTAAACAAAACATGAGTTACAAAGTGCTTTACATAAAATGTAAGACAAATAAATATCTCAGTTAAGTTCAGCAAAACATGATCATAAATAATAAAAATAAACAAATAAATAAAAAATGTAAATGTCATGACATTTAACTTTTTGGAGGGGGAATTCTATGAGGGGCCGTTAGGGACATTATTACTGAAACGCTCTCACACACACTACTGAAACGCTCTCACACACACTACTGAAACGCTCTCACAAACACTACTGAAACGCTCTCACAAACACTACTGAAACGCTCTCACACACACTACTGAAACGCTCTCACACACCCTACTGAAACGCTCTCACACACACTACTGAAACGCTCTCACACACACTACTGAAACGCTCTCACAAACACTACTGAAACACGCTCTCACACACACTACTGAAACGCTCTCACAAACACTACTGAAACGCTCTCACACACCCTACTGAAACGCTCTCACACACACTACTGAAACGCGCTCTCACAAACACTACTGAAACGCTCTCACAAACACTACTGAAACGCTCTCACACACCCTACTGAAACGCTCTCACACACACTACTGAAACGCGCTCTCACAAACACTACTGAAACGCTCTCACAAACACTACTGAAACGCTCTCACAAACACTACTGAAACGCTCTCACAAACATTACTGAAACGCTCTCACACACACTACTTAAACGCTCTCAAACACACTACTGAAACGCTCTCACAAACACTACTGAAACGCTCTCACAAACACTACTGAAACGCTCTCACAAACATTACTGAAACGCTCTCACACACACTACTGAAACGCTCTCACACACACTACTGAAACTCTCTCACAAACACTACTGAAACGCTCTCACAAACATTACTGAAACGCTCTCACACACACTACTGAAACGCTCTCACAAACACTACTTAAACGCTCTCACACACACTACTAAAAACCAGAGAATTTCGTGTGAACAGGAAGGTGTTTGGTGTGAACAAGAAGTCGTTTCGAATGAACAGGAAGGCGTTTCGAATGAACAGGAAGGCGTTTCAGTAGTGTTTGTGAGAGCGTTTCAGTAGTGTGTGTGAGAGCATTTCAGTAGTGTTTGTGAGAGCGTTTCAGTAATAATGTCCCTAACGGCCCCTCATAGAATTCTGTCCAGTCTGTCCCTAATGACTGGAGGCTGTTACAGCTACAATTGTGACTCCATATGAAACCTTCACAAAAGTAAAGGAGAAATTTCACAACTTTATTTTTGTGTGTATTTGTATAACTGCTGAGTATAGTAATGGACACTTAATATAGCCCCATGCTAGTGTCGGGTTGGATTCTCGTTTGCCTTCAGGACTGCCTTAATTCTACACGACATACAAGTGCTGGTCATAAAATTAGAATATCATGAAAAAGTTGATTTATTTCAGTAATTCCATTCAAAAAGTGAAACTTGTATATTATATTCATTCATTACACACAGACTGAGATATTTCAAATGTTTATTTTAATTTTGATGATTATAACTGACAACTAATGAAAACCCCAAATTCAGTATCTCAGAAAATTAGAATATTGTGAAAAGGTTCAATTGTCACCTGGTGCCACACTGTAATCAGCTAATTAACTCAAACACCTGCAAAGGCCTTTAAATGGTCTCTCAGTCTAGTTCTGTAGGCTACACAATCATGGGGAAGGCTGCTGACTTGACAGTTGTCCAAAAGACGACCTTTGACACCTTGCACAAGGAGGGCAAGACACAAAGGTCATTGCTAAAGAGGCTGCTGTTCACAGAGCTCTGTGTCCAAGCACATTAATAGAGAGGAGAAGGGAAGGAAAAGATGTGGTAGAAAAAAGTGTACAAGCAATAGTGATAACTGCACCCTGGAGAGGATTGTGGAACAAACCCATTCAAAAATGTGGGGGAGATTCACAAAGAGTGGACTGCAGCTGGAGTCAGAGCTTCAAGAACCACCACACACAGACGTATGCAGACATGGTTTCAGCTGTCGCAGTCCTCGTGTCAGAAGCGTCTCGCCTGGACTAAAGACAAAAAGGACTGGACTGCTGCTGAGCGCTCCAAAGTTATGTTCTCTGATCAAAGTCAATGTTGCATTTCCTTTGGAAATCAAGGTCCCAGAGTCTGGAGGAAGAGAGGAGAGGCACAGAGTCCACGCTGGCTGAGGTCCAGTGTAAAGTTTCCACAGTCAGTGATGGTTTGGGGTGCCATGTCATCTACTGGTGTTGGTCCATTGTGTTTTCTGAGGTCAAAGGTCAACGCGGCCATCTACCAGGAAGTTTTAGAGCATTTCATGCTTCCTGCTGCTGACCAACTTTATGGAGATGCAGATTTCATTTTCCAACAGGACTTGGCACCTGCACACAGTGCCAAAGCTACCAGTACCTGCTTTAAGGACCATGGTATCCCTGTTCTTAAATTGGCCAGCAAACACGCCTGACCTTTAACCCCATAGAAAATCTATGGGCTATTGTGAAGAGGAAGATGCGACACGCCAGCCCCAACAATTCAGAAGAACTGAAGGCCACTATCAGAGCAACCTGGGCTCTCATAACACCTGAGCAGTGCCACAGACTGATCGACTCCATGCCACGCTGCATTACTGCAGTAATCCAGGCAAAAGGAGCCCAACTAAGTACTGAGTGCAGTACATGCTCATACTTTTCATGTTCTAACTTTTCAGTTGGCCAACATTTATAAAAATCCTTTCTTTGTATTGGTCTTTAGTAATATTCTAATTTTCTGAGATACTGAATTTGGGGTTTTCATTAGTTGTCAGTTATAATCATCAAAATTAAAAAAAATAAACATTTGAAATATATCAGTCTGTGTGTAATGAATGAATATAATATAAGTTTCACTTTTTGAACAGAATTACTGAAATAAATACATTTTTTCACGATATTCTAATTTTATGACCAGCACCTGTAGATTCAACAAGGTGTGGGAAACATTCCTCAGAGATTTTGGTCCATATTGACATCATTGCACATTTGTTGTATATTTATCAGATGCTTATCTTGAACAAATAAAATAAAGTGTAAAAACAAGCTACATCAATGAGGTTGGTATCAGACATACACAAACTCATGATGGTGTAAATAAACAGTTTAAATCTGAAAGGGAAGACAAGAAGACAAAGGTATGTTTGCATGAGTAATTATTAGGGGTGGGACTTAACGCGTAAATTACAATGAATTAATTAGGAGAAAATAACGAATTAAAAATTTTAACGCATTTTAATCGCACTTTCCACCGTGGAACGTTTCTCACTGCACGAGTTCCAGGCATACAGATTATATCGACGCACAATGTGATGAGCGTGATGAGCTGTTTCCAAATTCATATCGCTTATTTGCAAAAAGTGCTCCACCGTTTTCAGAGCTGTCCGTTGCCACTGCTCTACCAGCAGCTCGCCTGTCTGCTGACCGGGCTATCGAGGCTCGCTTTAGCCCGACTGCCGTAACATCATTTTCAACCCCTGCTGGTTTTCGCCGCTGAGTGGAAGTTAAACACAGATATAACTGGTGTTTGTTTCAGTGTTTCATTTGTTCCTGAGCAAATCGGTTTAGCTGACATTAAAATTAAGCATCATAATGTTTATTAAACATCTTTAATTAAACGTTAATGTCTCACTTAATATAGTTGGAAATTGATCATTCGCTCAGCTGTATTCCGTGATGCTGAAATGTGTTATGCTTGTTTTAACAGCCTTTGAATTAAATATTTAAAATTAAACCACAAAAAGGAGCAAAAGTTCTTTCTCCGTTTAATCAGCTGCTTTTCCACAGCTATGCTTCGCACTGTCAGGGTTGCTAGGTGACATGAGCTAAGCTGAGGTGAGGGCAGGTGACGCTGTTATGAAGGTTAGACCGTCCAATTTCACAGCCGCTCACTTCCGGCCTTTGCGGTTCTTCGTGGGCTGCGAAGGACCTGGTGGGTTGCGTCCTTCGAAGGATGTCGCCCCTGAATTTGGACGCATCTATGGAGATGACGGAAGAGACTACACTGGTGGATGGGAAATTTAAACACAAGAAACTTCCAGATGGAAGTACAAACAAAAATACTGAGTTTGCTTATCACAGGAGCACTTCCACCCTTTATTGGTCTGTGTAGTAGACTGGTGGGAAAATAAACAAGATTTTGAAGTGTAAGCTTATGTATACTGATTCATTCATTAACCAAACTTAAATTAATATTTATCATGTTAAATATTGAAAAGTGATTAAAATGCGATCAATTTTGATTAATTAATTACAAACCTTCTAATTAATTAGATTAATCTTTTTTAATCGAGTCCCACCCCTAGTTTAAACATATCTGTGTCCAGAAGTTTTCATCTGGGGTGATGGAAAGATCTCGCTCCCATTTTGCAGTTGGGAGGGATACTGAATCATTAATTTTTAATAATAACTTATATATTTGATAACAATTTAGGGATATAAAGATTTAGAAAATTGTGAAATGTTTCTAGTTAATATACATTTTACTTGGATCTTATATGTCAGGGCTATTGACTATTTACAAGGTTCAGTGGGACGTGACATATTAGCTGGGCACATGTTGGCTTTCTTCATGGATGTTCATGTTATGTTATGTTATGTTATGTTATGTTATGTGCAATTATGTTCAGACATAATTGTGAGCTTACTTGCTGTTCCTGTGGCAGCTCTGGTCAGATCTCATGGCTAGCCTAGTAGACTTCACTCTTATGCATCATTGGTGGTCTTGGGGTGCTACCACGCCATCTTATGGTATAACAGTGTAATGACAGCATGTTTGATGCACTTCTTGTAGCACTGGGCCCAATTGCTGGCTACTTGTATTCAGCATTATTCCACTGATGCCCAGCAATTCTGTATGCTGCATAGTTATTATTTATATATAAACAGATTATGTAATAGTCTGTAATTAGGTAAATTTGCATAGTTATGCAAACATACATATACATCTTTTGGATGAAGACAGCATCTTTAATGGGTAGTTTGTTGGTATGAATAATGAGGTTGAATCTTTTTTTTTTTTTTTTTTTTTATAGAGAAACATTAGAGTCTAATGTCTGAAAATAAATAGAGTTCATTCAGGCATGCAGAAACAAATGGAGGATTTTCAGCACTCAAAGTCAGCTGTCCCAGCGTGAGTTCGTTGATCCACTTTTGCACCTAAAGAAATGTTTCTCCTGTTTGTAAATGGATCGCCTATAGCAGGGGTCTCAAACTCCCGGCCCGCGGGCCACTTCCGGCCCCCGCCCCCCCTGCTTCTGGCACGTGAATTGATTTTGCTTTCCCCTTCAATTAAGACAACCTTTTGTCGTGTAATTTAAATCAGATATCCCCAGGTAGCAGCGCATAGGCCATTTGGTACTGGGCCGCACTGAAAAAATAAATTATTTCTGTTTTAATTATTATGAGTCTGAACGACATTTTATTTTGAGAAATGGGCGGATTCGCTCCGTTAGATCTGTCTGTGACTCACTCTTGACACGTGTCACACCATTGTCTCGGTCACATGATACGTTGCTGCTAAAATTAAAGCCACAATCTTCGCTGGTTCCCCTACCTGTGGAAAGGCCTTTACACACCTGACGCCTAAATTTCGTGCAAATGTTTCGGGGGTTAAAAATATTTTTCGGACTCACCTGTTTTCAATGCAGCTGTTCACACCGACCGCGTCATTTCACAGGTCGAATTTGCGGCATTTATTTTTTTTTGATCAAGTTCGTTTTTTCTGACTTTCGCAAACAAACATCTGACCAATCAAAGCACTGCATTTAGCAACATGTGAGCTTATAGCGGAAAACGTGCACCCATACACTGAATAAATAGTGATGTCGGAACAGTAAAATAAATACAGTAAAAGTACAGTACAGTAATATAATACAATGTTACACAGTGTGTCTGCTAGCTAAAAGAAGAGCTGCTGTATTTCCAGGGAGAGAAAAGAGAGAGAAGTTCACGCAGAGATGGAGAAAGATTTAAGAAAGAGGACAGGAGAGGAAGAAGAGAGGTTAGATTTAAAGGTAAAGACTGGCAAAACAAACTGAGGTATGCTAACTTTGTGTAATTCAATTCAATTTCAGTGTCAAGCTTCCCATAACTAATTTTAAGCTTAACCCTTTGCCTGGCGTATCCTGCATTGGGGTCCTCCTTCTTGCCTGTCACACAGCCATTCTGTGACAGACACTGTGTGTATCTGTAACATTATATGCAACACAAAGTACCACATATTCCAGTTACATTTAACATGATCAGAGATGTATAGTAACGAAGTAGAACTACTTAAGTACTGTACTTAAGTACTAAAATGCAGTATCTGTACTTTATTGGAGTACATATTTTTCCCCCTACTTTCACTTTTACTCCACTATATATTTTTGATTATTTTAATACTTTTACTCTGATACATTTTTCACGTGCTGAATCGTTACTCGTTACTATTATGAAAATGTTATTAATCATCCCCAAGTCATAGTATCAATACCAGAGCGGTAGATGGCGCTGTCACGGTTTATGAAGTTGGCTCATTATTGGGCGATTTGAGCGATCAAGCCTATAAAAAAAACGCAGGCTTCGTCTCCGCCTTTTGTGCTGTTGCTTGCAAGTATTGAGGATAGAACGCGTCAGCTTACTGTCCGATATCGAGATGGATGACGTTCCAGGAACACCTTGTCCAGGTTTGTCTTTTAGCTGCTCTGTGGACTGCCCCTCTGGCCTTTTGAGATGTTTTATTTGTGTTTGTTTTTTTGTAAACACTTGTATGGCCTTTTATCATTGTACTCCAGCTTCAGCCAAATACATTGTGCCTTTCAAATGTTTGAAATAATATAAACAATGATAATCAAACTTTTGACTGCCTTTCTTTAATATACACAGTACTTGTACTTGTACTTTTACTTGTACTTGTACTTTCGGTACTTGAGAGGCATTTTTTGAAATACTTCTACTTGCAATACTTAAGTACCAAAAAAATTGAGTACTTCTGTACTTCCACTTGAGTATGGTGTTGAAAGAACACTTCAACTTTTACTCAAGTCAATTTTTTTATATAGTACTTGTACTTCTACTCCACTCCTCTACTCCAGTACTTTATACCTCTCTGAACATGATTAATGACTTCAGCAAGAGAAGCACACGTCATTGAACAGATGAATAAATGACCACGTTTCAGTACACAAGACTAACACTAGGCGTCATCATGAAAATGCTCAGTACTGGAGGAAACAGACTTCTACTTGTTTTCTTAAACATAAAATAATGACATAATCACACTAGTCAGAACCCTTAATATTTGTTTGGCCAATGGTTACTTTCATCCATTAAAAGTGTGCTCAGTTTTAAATGTTTTCTAAGGCTTTTCTTTCTGTTGGACCAGTCGGTGAGTCTCATTTTTTTTCTACCTAGTTTAAATAGCTAGCACATTACTCACCAGGATCACCCCTAATTATATTATGGAATTTGTGTTGGAGTCTGTGTTGTGCTGGGAGCCAGTTATTTATTGATATTAGTGATGATTCCACTGGATTTCTAAGTTAATTTTGGCTAGTGTTGCTCATTGTTGAAGCTTGAAATGGAAGAGAGGCATTTTGAGAAGGCACATAAAAAAATGTGAGCATAAATGTAACAGCTTTTGAATGTTTTTGCAGAATATCCAGATTGCCTCTTTCACAAAAAAAACGGCAGTTAGAGGCAACTGAGAGAGTCAGGAAAGGGCTTGTTGTTTCTATTTATTTTTCTTGTTTATATGTGTATGTATTTCATTTATCTATTTTACAATCTATTCAGACATTTGCATTAAAAAGAGCTTAAAACATGAAAAAAGCTGTCTAATGCACCCTTACGGTGAAGCTAAGTCTATCTTAAAGGGGATATTAATAGAAGTTACTATATTCTCCAGCAGGTTTTTGTGTACTTTGTATTCTCAATACTTCAGAAAACATTGCACATCACTGCAGATGTTACCTGTTCCTTCTCCAGTTTGGTGGCTTTTCTTGTTGGTAGCCTTCTTTATCTTTTCTTCCAGAAACTGACTTCAGCTCACCCAGTGATGCTGCTCCATTTAACAAAATATTTCAAGACGATACATTTTTCTGCAGTCTACAGTTTTGGTTGACCTGTGCTTCCGCCTGCTTATACGTGCAACCGATGGTTGCCTGTATAGGTTCTTGTGAGTTGTGATGATGTGTAGACCTGCAGAGCCGGGTGGCATTGCTATGTGCCAGGCTGAGCCAGTAGATCTACTGCGAGTTTTCCCAAGGATATAACTTGTGTCCCACTTTGCACCGTTTCTTACGTTTGGATATTGGTTTCATCATAATCACATTTGTTTCCCATCAGTATCTGTTTTTTTAATGAGCTGGGTTGCTGTCTTCTACATTTGGTTCTCCACACCAGTCTTGTTTCTGAACACATATTTTCTACTACATCTGAGTTTCCTAAGCCTTTATTTTAGGTAACAGAGTATTAGGCTCCAGTAGCTGTAAGTGTGTTTTCCCATTGTATCATTAACACACCTCCCACACTCAGCCTTGTATTTTCACTGCCCATAAAAAAATCTGGAAAAATCTGTGTCCATAGTGTGTAGGCTGCAGAACTGAACATATTCAGGCACAACATTACCAGAAACTGTGTGGTTATGAGTACAAATTAGAAAGAACAAATCACAGTATAAGTACAAGACCAAAACACAGACAAGAAAAATGTATAATCGTTATGGTAGACATTAAAGCTCTGCAGTGTAGGTCAGCTGTTATTAACTTATTGGCCTCAGCAGGCCTAAATCTGACTTCTTCAAGTTATCTTAAATCTAAATTCAGTCTGCTCTTTAATGTTGGCAAGCAAGCGCATAGTCACGTGTTTTTTTTTCTATCACAGCTTCAGTTTTCCAACACCTTTATTTACTCTGTATGTGCATACATTAGAAAGGTACAGTACTAGCGCCAATCAACAAATACTTTTATTTTGACAGTTATTGCCGGAAGTCTTGTGTTAATGGGTTAAACTTGCCGCTCGTCCCCTGCCGTGTTATGAATAAGTCTAGATCGGAGGCTCGCCACCTGGCGATGCGAGTTTACTGAGTTGTGAGGCGTCTCCAGGTGTTACACGGACCCCACCGCTGCCCACTACTCATTAATCCGAGCTTTTCTCTCTCTCTCTTTTCTTCACTGAATTTCCCGAAGCGGTCAATGTGAGACAGCACCGGATGGAAGGATGTGGCCGTTCCGGGGTGTACTGGAGTAATAATAGAGTGAACTGACGGAGGACCGCTGCTCGTTCACTTTGGCTTTTCTCGTTCTTTTCCCCAGCTTTGGAATTGTTACTGGTGGGAACGTGCAGTGTTTATTCCGAAGGCTTTGATCACCTGCTATGTGCGTGGTGGGGAAAATACCTGGTGGAAGGCGTACATCGGGATCCGACCTGAGAGGACAGGACATCTGATAAAGCTCTGTTTTCTCATTTGTTTGGGTTTTTATTTTTGTTTGTTTGTTTTTTTGTTTTGTTTTTTGCTTACTTGTACGTGATGTGCGTGGAATGAAGACGGAGAATGGATATTATTTGGGAGATACTGATCATTCTTCAGGCTAATTTTATTGTTTGTATATCAGGTGAGTTGTGGGTAAATTAAATAAATTCATACATGAATGATCGGCAACTTTTACCTGAAATTCTGTCTGATGAGGGTAAGATTTGAATTATGGAACTAATGTGCAGGAAATGCTCCCGTGGCAGGTGGAGTGGAGCTATCTGAATGCACTCCAGTTTGTGCGCCTGGCGTAAAATATTCTCGTTGTTTCTATCTTTGGTCACCTCTGCATACCTGTGTGTATCTGTGTGTGACAGTTTGTGCGCGACTCAAAAACAGACGTCGGGAAGCCTCCAGGAATTGATACCCAGGCTTTTGACGCACGCAGAACACGGGTGGGCTTTACGAAAAACAAACAGTGAACATGACTGTTTTTTTTTTCTGTCTTTTTTGTCGTGCTACGATAGCGTGACAACCCCTGACTCTCTCTCTCCAACTGTCCTTTCCAGTTATTGTGAAGTCTCTGGGCTCCAGAAACAGTTCAGTCAGAGTTATTATCAAATAAGGCAGTTGTGCGCACCGCTGAGCGCACTGCACTCTGCGGTGTGAGGAGCGGATGCGGGGCTGTAGGTAACACAGGCAGATGCGCTTACTGAGGGAGTGAAGCTTTTACTCTCTCCTCAGGTTTCAAGCGAATACAGGAGTTCAACGCCCACTTTAATACTCTGTAGCTGATCGTGCACGTTTCCTCTTGTACTGATGTATTTAAGCACTCTGAAAATTAAAAACAGAGAGTTGTCGTATTAGTTTTGCTTTAAAAGTTTAAATTTATCTAGAATGTTTTAAATCACGGCAGATATTTGCAGAGAGAAAAAAAAAAACGACGCACATCAAACGAGCGAAGATGTATTTTGGATCCGCGAGCAGATGATGTATAGTTGGCCTATCAAGCCATCTATCAATACCTTTATTGCTCCATATTTTTATCTGGTCTTTGAAATAATGCAAATCTGAGAATTCACAATGGAAACTTGTGCGTAATCCTCCGTATTCATGCATTACGCACGCCAAGCTCTCCGCTCCCTTTTGTACCTACAAGATGTCAATGAGAGAAAAGGATTTATGTGCCAATCAACCCAACATAGTGTCCTAGCTTCCCTCCCTCAATCCTTTTCCTCTTCCGGTTGTGATTATCTTTAAATGGGTTTAATTAAGGTGAGATTAGAAGTAATAGCACTGTGTTTTTTTTAAACACTATTAAATAAACTTGAATACATTTGTAAAAATATGCACAGGATTAATTTGCTGTCAGACCAAGTAGGAAAAATGTGCTTTCCAGAAACCCAATCAGCTTTCAGGTGATGAATTTAAAATACAGCTGAGATTTACTGCAATAGTCAGACAGCACCATTCATCAAATGCATTAGTGTTTCACCTCAGCCCTTCTAGCCATAGCTTCTGCTATAATGGACATCCCCTTCTCCCTCCTACGAGCACCAGTCACCCATGGGCAGTGTTTCTGTGCTAAATCAGTTATGGCCCTTTAAAAAATGTCACTTTATGTCAAAATTTGGTTGGAAATGGAAAGATTAAACAATTCAACATCATTTAAATGATTACATGATTTCTGAAAGACACCTAAAAAGATCATGTTTCTTTCTCATTGTGTGTTACATAGTGAGGATATGTGTACAAATCTCTGCACAGTCCAAACTTATTGTTCTCACATGCTTGTGCAACACAGTCAAAGAGCCTGTGTTTAAATTGAAGGTTGCAGAGGCGCTGAGGAAAAGCATCCTTTCTACGTGACTTCTGAACTGAAACAACAGCTTTAGATCCTTCAACTTTTAACTAAATCTCAACATTGTTTAGACGTCTGGCAAAAAGTGTCAGACTTTTGTTGAATGGGTCGTAGTCCATGAAGAACATCTTTTAGATTTTGATGATTAGCTTTGACGTAAAGGAATTTTTAAACACTAAATTAATAAACAAAAACAAACAGGATATCAAATCAGTGGCATAAATTGAGTAACAGTATGAACTGTAATTGAAAGTGCAGTGCAATAAAGTGTCTTAGTGTATCTTAACAGACTGAAGTATACTTTTAACATGAGCGAACTGATGATTTGCTGCTGGATAGATTGTATTACATTGCAGAGAATTATTGTGGTAACAGGACTGAATCACTCCATTAGAGAAAGTGTTCCCTTGCCTGTCCATTAAGTGGTCAGGATTATCCATGACAGATAAGAGTTTGTTCAGTGACCTCCTGTTCACCACCTTTAAATATTTCCAATTTGCAGCCAATCACAGAGCCAGCCTTCCTGATCAGTTTATTCAGTCTATTGTTGTCACCAGGTCCAATGCTGCTCCCCCAGCAGACCACAGTAACGTACACTGCACTCACTGCCACAGACAAATAGAAATGTAAGCTCTAAGTTGACAGAGATGACAATGACACAAGAGAATGAGGGTCTGTTGTTTCAGCGTGAGGTGTACTGTACAATTTTCAAAGCCTGGAGAAAATGATGATCATATGAAATTCAATAATATTTTATTTATACAGTACCAGTTAAAAACATTCATTTCAAGGTGTTTTAGAGTCTAAAATGAAGACTCTGCACTAGTTACAGAATCCCGGTAATGTGGCAAACTCCTATGAATAAGCGAAAGTGGGGAGGAAGAACAAGAAGTAACCTCTGGCAGAACCAGGCTTATGGATGGGCAGCGATCTGCCACAGCAGGAAGGAGCAGTTATTTCAGGTCTAATGAAAGATATTCTTGACAGCTACAATGTGGGAAATATGTTTTTGACTCACATGAGTTACTAAAAGGCCGGATGCTTTTTCCTCCACAAAAATGAAGCATTTCTGATGCATAATTGTTTGGACTACATGTGTGCTTACTGACTATTGGTTTTGAGCACATATTTTGTTTGAGGCAAATAAGTCCATCTCAATATAAAAGGAAAACAGTTAAAACAACATGAAAACAACACAAAGATGTAATATTATAACACAGATGGAGCAAATCCTGTGAACTAATTCAGGGACTAACATGTGCCCTTCTCCTCACGTCATATACCAAATACACCCTCACAATTAAGCAGTCTATTCAAGCTGCAGAATATCCCATCCCTCCCTCTGACATGTCTGTGCTACTGTTTCCCTCCCATCACTGCCTGGTGTTTCAACATCTCCATCACTGCAGCATCCATCTGTGGGCTCTGGGGGAAGTTTACTCATCACTTCCTACTTCTATGTGTACCATATTTATTGGGAGTGACAAGCACCAAGTATAGATGCCAAATTCTAACTGCTGCTGTAATAAATCAATAATTTCAAGTGAGCTATCAGACTGTAATAGGCATTTGTTCCATTGTTTCCAGAATCAAGTGAGATGTCTTAGAGTAGGTTCAGTTAACACCAATTTGACTACATTTTTCAAATCTGTTAATTGGCACTTATATTTGTACATGACAGCATGAAAGGTGGTAACCACAAACATTTGCACTTGGCCATCCAGACTACGTCTTTATATGTCACCTGATGCTTAATTTTTTTTTTTTTTTTGCTTTATTATAACTGGACCACAAATGTGTAAAGTGGAATTCAGTAAGCTCTAAAAAGATCATTTTTTACATCATATGTGCGCATATGAAATTTGTGGCCATTCAAGTTTGCATGCGCATGCAATTTACAACATCCTCACCATCATGGAGATCATTCCTGGTGATGTGACCCAAATATCTCACTTTATTCATTACAGATTAAGTACTTCTTTTGAGTACTAACAAAAATCCACTGTAGGCATGTGTAGATGTTCAAATCTTCTAGACTTCTTTTCCAGTTAAGTTCAATTTCTGACAGTCAAAAGCTGCACAGGAAATGAGTAAGTGGAACCTAGGCAGGGATTGTTTTTGGTTCTCTGACATGGTGAGTCCATTTTAACAAGGATGTGATGATATGCTCGTCACTCCCGAGGCTTGGTGTGGACATATACACAGTGAAACATTGGCATGCTTGCTAACCTTTAGGAGTGTGTGTCATCTGTACTTGTTGTGTGAGTCACATCTGACAGTGAAAATCTGAGCTTGATGATGCTTAGAATTTTGCCAAGTGTCAGCATTTTTCTTTCAGTGACATTTATTTTTTTTTAACAAAAATCTGATGGAATGGGATTCATTTATCAGCCAAATAGAAACATGTATGGGAATGGGAATGCAGCTAAATCAGACTTCAAAGGCAGCCTATCATCATGCACAGTTGAGCATGGATTGTGGACATGAAAGTCTCCTCATTGACAAGACTTTAATCTGTGTTGTAATCAAGATGCAAAGCTTGGTGTAGCTCCAGTCACAGTGAACAGGAGGCTGACTCTGTGGGCACTGTGACAGCACCCTTAGGTGAATTTCTGAAGAGGAGGATGAAGAGGCAGCTGCAATCATGATTCTAAATCAAGGATAACCACATTACAGCTGTTTCCATCCATCAGCTCATTATTCACCTTAAAAAAAAAAATAAAACCTTGAGAGAAAATGCTTTTAGTTCAGTATTTTCTATATTCTTTTTCACCATTTTAGGTTTGGCAGGAGGTCTTTAAATTGCATCGTCTTTTTTTATCCTCTGAAGAATTAGCACATCAACAGATCTGGTTTAAGTTGCACTGTGTTTAGAAGCTATTTTCAGCAGTTCCCTTATTCACCTGGGGTCACCACAGCAGGTAGCTCTACATATTTAATCTGGCAGATTTTTAGACCAGATGCCATTACTGACACAACCCCCAAGGATTAAACTGGGGAGCTTTCACTTGTTGGGTAAATCTGTAAACCACTGCACTACCACTGTCTGCCAACACGATTCTTAAAAGAACATTGTTACAACGGATTTGGTGAGCGACATTTTTTAATACATTTTCAGGCCTGTTTGTCTTTTGAGTTTGGATTTCAGCAGATGGGTGGCTTCAAATGAATGCCACATTAGCTGTTAGCAGCTCTTTTTGGCAGTATACCCATGAATGTGCAGATAGCTATAAATGCTTTGGCACTAAAGGAAATTTGAAAATGTGAAAATTCCAAAGCACATTTTGGGATCATTAGAAGGTTTTTTTGGGGGGGGGGAGTTGTGATTTTTATATAGGTTTATGGAAATTTATAGTGTCTTTGTGTTCAGATTTTACCAAAGAATTTTAAAATTCTGATCCTAATCAGTCTTTCAAAAGGTAGAAAAAGAAAACATCCATTTATGTCTAAATTCTGTTGAAAAGAGAGATGACACACCTCCTGAGCACCTCTGCAAACTCCTCAGATGAGCAGAAGATTCAACCCTAGCCCCTTCTTGTTGTAAGGTGAGCATAGTTGTCACGCCACCACTATGTTCACCAAAATTCAGTAACATGTTGTGTCTGTCCTGAAGCTTCTACAACTAAGGTCACAATGTAGCACACAACAGAAAATAACACCATGAGAAATATCATGTACATTGAACAATCTAAATTAAAAAGAAAAACAAAACAGTTTAGGGTTAATAAAACATACATATATGTATATGCATATGTATATATATTTATATATACAACAGATACAAAACAAACAACATTAATAACATAAAATGTCCAGCAAAGTATTTTGTAAACAAATCTCAAGGTGTTCGGAGCAGAAAGGAGCAGAAAGAAGCAATAGCTTATCTAATCCTGTCGCTATGTCATTACGCAAGTTCTTAATTAAACTAGTTATATTATAACCCAGACATGCATATGTATATGTATACACATACACATGCATGTATGGTTACACATACCTAACCATATCAAAGTACCAGTAGATACAACTTACTCAATTCTCTATAGGTCAGAGCTTAATGTACATGTATATACAGTTCAGTAAACAAAACATTCTATCACATTAGTATTTATACACATTATTTATATGCTCCTTATATTTTTTCTTGAATTGTGCAATATTTGTACTTTGCTTAATTTCATCATCTAAACAATTTCACAAATGCACTCCACAAACTGATACACACATACTTTTAAGAGTGCTGCAAACACATGGTTGTACTAAGTTACTTTTCCCTCTCACATCATACCTTCCCACTCTATTCTTAAAGAAATTCTGAATATTCTTTGGAAGCATTCTGTTTTTTGCTTTAAAGATCACCTGAGCTGTTTTAAATTTTACTAAATCCATAAATTTCATAAGCTGTGAGGTGCCTGGGTGGCTTAGTGGTGAAGCCAGCAGCATATGCTTTTCTGTGGTGCGGGCGGCGCGGGTTTGCATCCCAGCCCGTCGCCAACTTGCCCGTGTGTCCTCCCCTGTTTCCTTCCCCCATTTCCTGTCTCTCTCCACTGTCAGTAAAAGCTGCTGTGGCCAAAAAAAAAAATTCTTAAGTTATGATTTAAAGAAAAGTGGATTTGTATGTTCCTGATACCGAACATTATATATCATTCTTAGTGCTCTTTTTTGCATTATACATATTTTTTGTAGAGAACTTTTATATGTGTTACCCCAAACGTCAACACAATACTCTAAATATGGCAATAACATTGTACAGTAAAGAGTGTGCAAAGTTTTATTATTCAAGTTTTATTATTCAGGATATGCCTTGTTTTTCCTAATATCCCTATAATTTTTGCCATCTTATTACACATGTGTTTAATATGGTTTTCCAACATAACTTGTGATCCAAAATTACTCCTAGAAACATAAGTTGAAAGTCAATCCGTACATTATTACCTTCCAACTTTACAGTTGTGTTAATTTCTTTATTTCCAAACAACATAAATTTTGACTTAGTTAAATTTAAAGACAATTAATTTCTATCAAACCAATATTTAAGTTTATCAATTTCTTTTCCAACATCCTCCAAAAGCTGTTTCAGATCATCCCCAGAACAAAAAATAGTTTTATATCTGCAAATACAACAAAATTCAAAACATTAGTGACTCTACATATATCATTATTATAAATAAATAAATATATATGAAGGCATATATATATATATATATATATATATATATATATACTGTGCCTTGCGAAAGTATTCGGCCCCCTTGAACTTTTCAACCTTTTGCCACATTTCAGGCTTGAAACATAAAGATATAAAATTTTAATTTTTTGTGAAGAATCAACAACAAGTGGGACACAATCGTGAAGTGGAATGAAATTTATTGGATGTGTCAAACTTTTTTAACAAATAAAAAACTGAAAAGTGGGGCATGCAATATTATTCGGCCCCCTTATTCGGCCCGCCTCATGGTGTCGTCTTCGTTGGACCCGCTGCAGTTCGCCTACCGGCCTGGCATCGGGGTGGATGACGCCATCATCTACCTCCTGCACCGAGCTCTGACCCACCTGGAGAAGCCTGGAAGCACTGTGAGGATCATGTTCTTTGATTTCTCCAGTGCTTTTAACACCATCCAGCCAGGACTTCTGAGAGACAAGCTGGAACTGTCAGGAGTGGACCACCACATCTCCGAGTGGATACTGGACTACCTCACTGACCGCCCACAGTACGTGAGGACACAGGGCTGTGTCTCTGACAGGCTGGTCTGCAGTACGGGGGCCCCACAGGGAACTGTGCTGGCACCGTTCCTCTTCACCCTCTACACTGCAGACTTCTCCATCAACTCCCCACGCTGCCATCTGCAGAAGTTCTCTGACGACTCTGTCATAGTTGGCCTCATCACAGGTGAGGATGACTCAGAGTACAGACAGTGGACTCAGGACTTTGTGGACTGGTGCCAGCGGAACCACCTCCTGATCAACGCCGCTAAAACCAAGGAGCTGGTGGTGGATTTCCGCAGGCGCAGACCCACCACACGGACACCGGTGAACATCCAGGGAGTGGACATTGAGATAGTGGACTCTTATAAGTACCTGGGTGTTCACCTAAACAATAAACTGGACTGGACTCATAACACTGATGCGCTCTACAGGAAGGGTCAGAGCAGACTGTACCTGCTGAGAAGGCTGAGGTCTTTTGGAGTGCAGGGGACACTCCTGAAGACCTTCTATGACTCTGTGGTGGCATCAGCCATCTTCTATGCAGCAGTATGTTGGAGCAGCAGCTTATCTACAGCTGAGAGGAAGAGGATAGACAAGCTCATCAGGAAAGCCAGCTCTGTCCTAGGATGTCCTCTCGACTCAGTGCAGGTGGTGGGAGACAGAAGGACTCTGACCAAAATAACATCACTGATGGACAAGGTCTCCCATCCCATGCATGAAACTGTTGCTGAGCTGGAGAGCTCCTTCAGTGACAGACTGCTGCATCCTAAATGCACAAAGGAGCGTTACCGCAGATCCTTCCTCCCAGCAGCTGTAAGACTTTATAACCATCACTGCTCCCAACAAAAACCACAATAACCTACACAATGTAGGATAATATATAATATACTGTAAATAGTCCGGCCTGTTAAGGTTCAACACACAGGCACATCATGTACATTGTATATAGTGTTATTATTAGTAGTATTAAGGTTAATCTTGTTTGTTGATTTTATATATATATATATATATTCTTTTCTTAATAGTGTAAATTATTATATTCTTATTTATATTTATAATAACTGCGGCTGCTGTTACACCCAAATTTCCCCTCTGTGGGACAATAAAGGCTGTTTCTTCTTCTTCTTCTTCTTCTTCCTTGCATAAATACTTTGTAGCACCACCTTTTGCTGCAATTACAGCTGTAAGTCCCTTGGGGTCTGTCTCTATCAGTTTTGCACATCAAGAGACTGAAATTCTTGCCCATTCTTCCTTACAAAACAGCTCGAGCTCAGTGAGGTTGGATGGAGAGCGTTTGTGAACAGCAGTCTTCAGCTCTTTCCACAGATTCTCGATTGGATTCAGGTCTGGACTTTGACTTGGCCGTTCCAACACCTGATACATTTATTTGTGAACCATTCCATTGTAAATTTGGCTTTTGGTTTTGGATCATTGTCTTGTTGGAAGATAAATCTCCGTCCCAGTCTCAGGTCTCTTGCAGACTCCAACAGGTTTTCTTCCAGAATGGTCCTGTATTTGGCCCCATCCATCTTCCCATCAATTTTGACCATCTTCCCTGTCCCTGCTGACGAAAAGCAGGCCCAAACCATGATGCTGCCACCATCGTGTTTGACAGTGGGGATGGTGTGTTCAGGGTGATGAGCTGTGTTGCTTTTATGCCAAACATATCGTTTTGCATCGTGGCCAAACAGTTCGATTTTGGTTTCATCTGACCAGAGCACCTTCTTCCACATGTTTGGTGTGTCTCCCAGGTGGCTTGTGGCAAACTTTAAACGAGACTTTTTATGGATATCTTTGAGAAATGGCTTTCTTCTTGCCACTCTTCCATAAAGGCCAGATTTGTGCAGTGTACGACTGATTTTTGTCCTTTTGGCTTTCTGTGTTGGCCCTGTGACAGGCTGGCGACCTGTTCAGGGTGTACCCTGCCTCTCGCCCTATGACAGCTGGGATAGGCTCCAGCCCCCCCGCGACCCTGAACAGGATAAGCGGAAGCGAATGGATGGATGGATGGATATATATATATATAAAAAAAATGTCATAAAATGTTTTCCATAAAAAATGTCTTTCTAAAAGAATGTCTTGTAATGCTACTTCTTGTACCAGGTTCACAACCATTTCACAAACTAATGGCCTTGATGGCTATGTAACAGATAGCTTTTATATGATTCTGGTCTTAGTTTGAAAGGATGACTTTTCATCTTTGACCTTTCAGCTAGGTTTAGACATAATGGGAGGTGTTTTCAAAGGCCATAATTAACTAGAAAACAATGTCTGTGACTTTGTGGTTCATAGGGGATAATGTCTTTTATTATATTCCGTATTTTAAACTTCAGTCAGTGACTCTAAGAAGAATTTCTCTTATATTTTGAGCAGTTTCATAACACCCTGAGACATCTCATGACGAACATTCTATCTCTGAGACCTAAAACAACACCAGACTTCCTGTATTACTTTTTTATTTGTGGAGTCCTTTTACCTTTTCTGGATTATCAGAGGTGTGGTAGGGGAAAAAAGTAAGGTTGCACAGATACATCTGACAGAATTGTTGCTGTTTTTGTTGCAGTCTTTTGGTTTAATTTTAAAAGAATAAGGGATATGCCTAAATAAGCTTACAATAAGCTTAAAAAAAACTATATAACCACAGACTGATAGATTTCTAAATTTATGGATTTGCAGATTTATAACTTGATTGATGATTTTCTAATCATTCAAATATATTTAGAGTTTAATTGGAGTAAATGTAACTGATCATTTTGCCAAAGACAAAGCTGTGCAGTGGGGAGTTTCAATGGAAGCCAGTAGTGATTAATGCCTTTCATCTTTATTTTGATATGCATTTTTTTTCCTTTCCAGTGATTCATAAGCAAACTACAGACAAAAAACAAAACAAAAAACAAACATGATTCATGCACCTCATACAAGGTGATATGGCAAACATGTTAGTGAATACTTCACAGACTTGTAGCAAAAATGACCTTCTTAATCATCTTCTGATAAATTCTGACATTCATTCTGCTTTTCGCTTTGCTTTGGTCTCCACCAGAAAATAAGAAGCTTCCCTGTAACTGACAAATGGTACACAGTGCTTATCAGATAATTAGATTAAGTTAATTTAACTCTGTGTAGGGCTTTGCAAACAAGACTTTTCACATTAAACATTCAGTCATTAAATGGATTATTAATATAAAAATATCGAGTATAGTAGCTTTTCAATTAGACCACCAATACTGTGGTCATTTCTGAGAAAAAAAAAATCTGCTACTGTGGGAATTACATGTGTAACACACCCTTTCTCTTTTTTTATATGGAACTATTTCTTCTGTAATATGTGAGTCCGATGGGAACGCTTCAGAATAAGGTCTGGAGGTTATGGAGAGCAACCAAGTCAGGAATGTTGAATTTTTCATTGCTTGCAGTGAAACAAACAAACCTCCCTCTCCATTGCACTGGCTTGCAGGCAGAAATCTGCACTCTTGTGAGGTCAGTAGGTGGTTCAGGTTTGAGGGCTGAGGATTTTTTTCACCACCACCATTTTCTATAAGATTTTGATCACTTGCCCTGGTGGTAAATTAAAAACCTTTAGCAGGGTGGCCCCTGCCTGACTGATGTTAATGTAGAGTCAATCTCATCTGGAGTTTCAACTCTCCAGCCTCATGCTCAATTTAGATTTGTCAACATCTGTTATTTCCTCCTCTTTTTCATGTCCTCCTCTTTTTTCCCCTTGTTTTAATATTGTTGATGATAAACTGACTAAACAGCAGGTCTTTGAATGAATAAGATGCAGCCTTTAGGTTATATATATATATATATATATATATCAGTGACGTGCGGTGAGGGTCGTGACTGGTGAGGCACTGACGTCATCACATCAGATTTACAAACATATAGCTTATTCACCATTTGATTGGCAACAGTTGTTTTGTTTAACATTAACATAGTCTGAAGCAAACCTTTTAGCTCCGGTGTTGGTCTTCCTTTAATTATTATCTTCTGCTTCGATTGAAAGTCCAGTTTAGAAAATTCTTTCAGTTGAGTTATGTAATCTTCCATGTTGAACATAAGGCCAAGCAACAGGAAAAACTAACTGGCCTTGCTAACTGTTTATGGTAGCTTGCCGCCGAGGAGTCGTAGAGTCCCTGGGATCACCAGCGCCCCCTACCATGAGGCACGAGAACTGCGTGCCTCACCTAGTGTCTCTTCGCAGCAGTTTCATGATCGCTCAACACAAGAATGCATTACACACATACAGTTGTTAATGAAAAAAACAACAAAAAAAACTGTGCATTATATACACCAGCTAAAATATAGAAATTTAGTTCATATAGTAAAAGTGTTAGAACATTTTAATAGCCACATGCAAAGGGAAAGTAATCCGGTCTCACTGCATAGCATGCCAGCACAGTTAGTAGTCATTGGCAATGACTATACTGAGCCGCACCACGGATTGCGCAATCCGTGGTGCGGCTCGCCGGGCTGGTGCCTCACCGTTCGTCTCTTAGTATTTGACCGGCAAATGCAAAAATTCAGCGATTTTGAAAAAACTAATCTAAAAATGGTGTAGTTAAATGGAAAAGAACTTTAAAATACAAATCACTGAATGAATATAACCATTTAATTTATTTTTTAATTTTATATTTCCACGATGACAGGTGAGGCCGTGCCTCACCTGCCTCCCCTGACTGCACGTCACTGATATATATATATATATATATATATATATATATATATATATATATATATATATATATATATTTACTGAGTTCTTGTTTAAATATGACTTCAGGCGTGAGATAAAAGGAAATAATCGTCTTGACAACAGTGTCATTTAATTACAGATTGCTAATTATAAACCATAGTTTCATGGTTATTTGGCAACTTGCTTTGATGTTATGTAAGCTTCATATGGCACTGCTCAGCCTTTGTAATGTGTGTTTTATCTGTGTCATATTTATTTGATCTCTGGAATAAGATCAGCTGTAATGTGTGGTTTATGATGGGTGTCACAAACATAAGCAATGCAAACAGCCACAGGGCACTATTTTCACTCTCTGCTCTTTCTTTTAGTTGATCTTGAAATATAATCTAATGATAACGATGGCAGAAACAAATCCTAATATCTAATGCATGCTGATGGTTTTCCATTTATCAGCTTACATTCCATAACGACATTATGTACATAGATTATCAATAAACAGTGGTGATGTGGATGTAAATGAGAGCTGGATTAATCCACTATGGGCCTGAGGTGCAAAAATAAAGTACTTGGCCCAATTTTTCTGCTGGACACTTTCAGCTTACTGGGGAGAGCTACCTCTACCTATCAGGCAAAACAAAAACCCATCTTCCTCCTTCAGTTGTATTATCAGGGATTTTCACAGGAGGTTTCATACCCAGTAGCAGGCAGAATTGCAAAGTTTAGACTTACAACAATGTAATTAACATTTACTTTGTAGCAACATGTTAGAGCTTTGGTTTTGTTACTTTCTCAGGATGGGTGGGTAGCCTTAGAAAGTTCTGTTCTGTGTTCTGTGATCAGGGCATCTTTTTCCAATAATGGCAACTCAACCCTATTCATTCCTATCTTGGGAGTTTAGAGTCCCAAATGATGATGAGTTTTGGGTCTAATTCAACTTTTAATATTTTCTGTTTTGCATGTTCCAAAATTTTGAAAACAAATTTGCAGTTATTGAATATACTTCAAACCAACTGATATTGACCGGGCTCAGAAGGTTGTATTTGGGTCTAGTGTGTTTTTATTGACATAACCAAATACTACTCAGAAATGATCCGGTAAGAGCTCATTTTACTTCTGCGAGATGTTGTCCAGTGTCCATGTTTATCTGAATATTTCAAGCAAGTGTGATGTCATCTCACAGGAAACAGTGTCTTCTGAGGTGAGGAAACATTCACTTTGAAGAGCAGCAGCAGATGAATGTGTTCTTGTCCATTAAAATCTGTTAGCCTAAAATCAGCAGCCTCTGGTAAAATTTTAAAATACAAAAACTGTCCTTGTTCCCATCCCCATGGCAGAATGAAATTTAGGAAAACCTTAACATTGGTACCTTTGTCCAATCAAAACTGTAAATTAGAGAGTAAATAAGCCATTTAACACAGAGGTAGGAAACACTGATTTTACAGAATCTGTGTTAAAAAAAAAATTTTTAATGGCAACTCCACAAAATGATGTAACAGAAATTAAGACATAGTCATACTAGACATCCTATTTACTGAACACGGGATCCTGTGCATCTTTCTAAAGAGAGCTAAGGCTTGTTTTTCTTCAGATACAACCTGGTCATAACAGACTAATACCAAGGAGGTAAAACCTGCTGGCACATGTGCTGTTTGGGCTGTCTTTATGTAAATTTACAACAAAGATGAGATGAAGTAGTGATGGAACTCCTTTAGTATTTTGAATTAGGTCTAATTAACCAGTTCTTTTGAAATTAGGAACTGGCCTGTCCTGTAGGTTTCACATGGGTCCACTGGAATTGGAGCCAAAGTTTTAGACCTTTAGGTCTGAAGCCCCTAGGGCAGTGTTTTATACCTGGTGGCTCATTTAGCCTTTATGTAAAACGAGTACAATCTGCATTAGCAACTCAAATTATCCTTTTGGATGGAATATGATGACCCACATTAGTTATAGGAAACAATTTAGTTCTAGTTTCAGCTGCTTTATTATTAGACTCTTACTTTTCTTGTTTTGGGAAGATGTAACTCAGAAGATATAAATCTAATGGCCAGAAATATTGACTAAACCATCCACCATTATGAAAATAATCATGCTACCTTTAGGCTATGTTGTTTTTTTTATTTTTTGCTCTAATCACTAAATCAAAGATTTGAAATTCACACTAACCCAATACACAGAAGAGACGGGTTTTTCAGATATTTGAAAAGGAACAAAAAGAGAATTATTGATTTTTGTTGGGCTCCAGTAGTGTCAGAATCTATAAAGATTTGTTACGTGTGCTTTTACAAAGTTCACTTCTTTTATGGCAAAAGGCCAGAGCACTAATATCTTGTCATAGTGCTGTGCTACAGCAGACATGCAGAGGAGCTCTTATAATATGTTTTATTCTGCAGCATTGATTTTTTTTTTTTTTTTTTTTTTTTTGCTTTTCCTGGAAGTGCTCAAAAAGGAACATCTGAAGAGGATAAATACTTTTGTCTGCTGTCTGCTTCATCTATTCAGAGACAGAAATAATTATTTGTGTTTCTTTACACCTCTCAGGGGCTGTCTGTTTCTCTTGGAGAGATGTTGTGATAATCTAAAGATTTCACCATATTTCCCATCATCTTCTGTTTCCAGCTTCATAATCACAGTGTAAATGCCTCATACTTAAACCTTGAGAGGGAAGTCTTAAATTAAATTAATAAATTGACATAAACTAGCAACTGGCAGGCCTTACTCAGCCTTACATATATAGTTTCTACATTTTGAGAAGCCCGTGTCTCTCCTTGACAGAGAACGTCTCATCACTTTATAGGGAAAATTGATAATTTAGCATTTCAGTGCATTCAGAGGTGTGTAAGAATGGCACTTTGTAATTAATGGCTTGAGACTTAATTTAACCATACTAACTGTTTCCACACTGAATAACCTTGTACCATCAAAACTTAGGGTTAGAGGTTTGGATTAATTGTAATTAATTGTAATTATTGTATAGTTTTATTTTACAATATAAAGTGCCTTGAGACAACTGTTTGTTGTGATTTGGTGCCATATAAATAAAACTGAATTGAATTGAATTAAAGCTTAGTGTCTGAGCTGGGATATAGAGTTAAGAGGTTATCTGGTACTAGAGTAATTGTGACCAGTTTTTAACAACCACCCACTCATTGGTGTCTCTAGGGTTAAGGGTAGGGTTTTGCTTAGATTAACATCCCCATACTTTTTATAGACTCTTTGACTATTTGGAACGCTCAAATGAAAAATCTTCAAGGAAATCAAACGTAGAGGTTTACTAGCAGATATCCAAGCAGTAAAACTGAACTGAAAACAAGGTATTCACCACAAGACAGCGTGTGTGAGTTGTTCAACTCATCCTCCTTCTCCTTCTTTTAATCCAATCAGTGCATTTTCTTTTTGCCCTCTGGGGCTGACGCTAAAGTGGAATTTCAGCTTGCTGAACATACATTAATGGAATCGTGAAAGTTTACAAAATTCAATATTGAATTCTTTAGTAGAAGCAGCACCAAAATTGCAGAGGCAATAATGAAACCCCCAGGTCACCAATTACTTGAAAATTCCAAAACAACTTGTGCCAACCAAATATTGACTCCAAGGCAAAGTAATATCAACACCTGAATTCTGCCAGAGACAGAGACAAAACATCAGTGACTCTTCTTCCCCAGCTGAACTTCATTTTGTTATAAACTGTGACCAGTGTAGATAATCACACATTACCTTTAGAGAAAATTCAGCCTTTGGGAAACTTAGAAATTTAAATGGGGAGATGAAATTGCAGGGTAGAGGCCTTTGGTGTATCTGTGACAATAACACGTCTCTACTGGCTGGCCATATGCCACCAGGCAAAAAGCCATGTTACCAAGGACGCCTGCAATCACTCCCTCCTCCTCTGAGTTGATGTAGCTCATGTTGCAAACCCCAGTACCATGTGGCACCCGCAATGTGTTTCTGCTTGAATCTCTGCCCAACCCCTTCCGCATGGCTGTCTGGTAAGTGTCAGTGTGTGTCTGCTGGCCTGTAGCTAGTCTGGTGGACTGTGGCAGTTAATTCTACAAAGAAATGTGAAGAGTTAGCTTGTTGCATTTGAATCCTGTGCAGAATCTGAACCCTTTCAAATCCCTTATGAATCCACCTGGGTTTCACTTTTATTTTTATTTTTATTTTTTGGGGGAAAAGAAATAATAAAAATATATTTGGATAAATAATAATTAAAAGTCAAATATTTGAGATCTTAGATATTTTTGATTTTAAATGAATTTTTTAACCAAATTAATGTTCACAGCATTTTGCTGCAATTTTTGTAATTATGTGTTAATATAACACATTTTATGTATGTTTTTCCATCAATGAATTGTGTTTCATTGATCGCAAATCCATAAACACCTTATACCAATTATCCATCCATCCACCTTCCTCTGTGTATCTTATTTAGGGTCATTTATCAGTTATCCATTTTAAATTAATTGGGAGACAAGCAGTGAGGCTATGAGCACCCATAGTGATTGCAAGTTTTATTATTATTATTCATTATCAACTGTTTTCCTCTCTAATGGGAGTCTGTGGCAGCCACTAGAATTGTCTGGTCAAAAGTTATGAACCTTGGTACAATTCCTCAGGACAGTATCATTATCATTTTCACCAAGTTATGTGCCACTATCTTCAGCACTCTATTGCTACCATTGGGGTGAATTTGGACTTGCACTTGTGACTGTAACTTGTGACCCACGTGGTAGAATCTTTTAAATTGAGGAACCGTTGAAATCCTTGGATCTTCAATTCAATTCAATTTTATTTGTAAAGCGCCAAATCACAACAAACAGGCACCTCAAGGCACTTTGTATTATAGGTACCGACCCTAAAATAATACAGAGAAAACCCAACAGTCAAAACGACCCCCTATGAGCAGCACTTGGTGACAGTGGGAAGGAAAAACCCCCTTTTAACAGAAAGAAACCTCCATCAGAACCAGGCTCAGGGAGGGGCAGTCATCTCCTGTGAGGGGAGAGAGACAGGACAAAAGACATGCTGTAGAACAGAGCCAGAGATTAATAATAACTAATGATTAAATACAGAGTGAAGTTTTTTAAGATTAAGATAGTGTTTATTTGTCACATGCACAGTTATACACAGTACAATGCACAGTGAAATGTATTTTGTACCTGCAACCTTATATACACACACATATAAATAAGAAGAAGAATAAAAATAAAAAAAGTAATTCACACTATACTCTATATACTATACACTATACACACTTTTACGTGGAATTATAGATTATAAATTATAATATTTACATTGTGCAATAATGGTCCAGTTAGGGCTCAGAGTTGAGCAGACGGATGGCTTGTGGGTAAAAACTCTTCTTCAACCTTTCAGTCTTAGCCCTCAGGCAGCGGTAACGCCGGCCTGATGGGAGCAGGGAGAAGAGAGAGTGTCCGGGGTGGCTGGGCTGTTTTAGGATCTTCATGGCCCTCAGCCTGCACTGCTTGGTGTAAATGTCCTGCAGGTTGGGGAGGGTGGTTCTGATGGTCCGTTCAGCTGAACGAACCACCCTTTTTAGGGCCATGAAGTCCTGCTTGGTGCAGTTTCCCATCCAGGTGGTGATGCTCCCACGCATGATGCTCTCGATGGTGCAGGTGTAAAAGTTCCTGAGCACCTTGAGTGGGAGCTTGAAGTCTCTCAGCCGCCTGAGGAGGTAGAGACGCTGTCTGGCCTTCTTCACAGTGATGTTTATGTGATGAGTCCAGGACAGGTCCTGTGAGATGGTCACTCCCAGGTATTTGAAAGTGTCCACTCTTTCCACCTCAGCACCACTGATGACAAGTGGATGGTAGTCCCTCTGCTGCTTCCTGCTGAAGTCCACGATCAGTTCCTTCGTTTTGCTGACGTTGAGCAGGAGGTGGTTCTCCTGGCACCAGTTCTCCAGGCGGGAGACCTCTCTCCTGTAGGCTGTCTCCTCATTGTGGGAGATTAGTCCCACAACAGCAGTGTCGTCAGCAAACTTGATGATGACGTTGGACTCTGACGTGGCCTCGCAGTCATGGGTGTACAGTGAGTACAGCAGAGGGCTGAGCACACAGCCTTGGGGGGATCCAGTGTTGAGGGTGAGGGAGGATGAGGTGAGGTGACCCACTCGTACCACCTGTGGTCTGCTGGTCAGGAAGCTGTGAACCCACCTGCACAGGGATGGGCCCAGGCCCAGGTCCAGCAGCTTAGAGACCAGCCTGGAGGGAACTATGGTGTTGAATGCTGAGCTGTAATCTACAAACAGCACTCTCACATAGTTCCCCTTACCAGTGTCTATGTGTGAAAGGGTCTTGTGGAGGAGGAAGGATATGGCGTCATCAAGAGGTGAATAAAAAGAAACAGTGCATTATGGGAACCCCCCAGCAGCCTAGGCCTATAGCAGCATAACTAAGGGAGGGTTCAGGGTCACCTGATCCAGCCCTAACTATAAGCTTGATCATAAAGGAAAGTTTTAAGCCTAATCTTAAAAATAGAGAGGGTGTCTGTCTCCTGAATCTAATCTGAGAGCTGGTTCCACAGAAGAGAGACTTGAAAGCTGAAGGCTCTGCCTCCCATTCTACTCTTATCTAGCCGAGTTCAACATACCCTATGCCAGTGGTTCTCAAACTTTGTCTCAAAGTTTGTCCAGTGTTGACCAAAATTGACTCAGATCAGCTTCAGGCCAAGCCTCACAAAAGTTATCAGATGGAACTTTGATTTTCCGAAGAACTTGCCCATCAGAGCCAATCAAAATTGGTGGTGAAGTCACATAAAAGGGAATTGAGGTCATATCTTGATAAGGCTTTAAACTATGAAAACCAAACTTGGTAGGTAGACTTGGGACCCCTTCAGAAGGAAGCACAGTAATTTTGGTGACATTTGACTTTTAAGCAGTCCTATAATTAGTAAAAATGTGTTTTGACCAACACATTTGTTCAGATTTACAATGAAACTTGTGTGTCAGCTAACTCTGTCAGAGGTCCCAAGCCTGATAAATGCCAAGTCTTTACGTTGGCTGAACTGAGCTGTTATACTGGATTTTATACAAAGTAAAACTCATTTTTCTCAGGTTGCAAATTTTGTCCGGTTTTCACAAACATGAGCAAGCCTCACAAAATTTATCACATTTCATTTTGGTTTGGAGAAGCATTTGCCCACAACAACTAAACACATTTGATGGCAAAGCCACCAAAAAGTGAGCTTATATTGCTGCAGTGCTTTGGTCTATCAAGACCAAACCTCACAGTAGGCTTTTGGATCTGTTCCTGAGGACGCACAAGGAATCTGGTGTCTTTCCATCTTTGGGGACGCTATAACTAACAAAAGTGTGTTATAAGATACAACTCGGTGGCAGATCTTAACACCTTTGCCTTGCTATTCTCACAGTTTGTGTCCTAGCAACTATATTGTGTCTCGCTGCTTGGCTCCTTCATTGCTGCTTGCAGCTATATTTTGGTTTATATTGTTTCTAGTTGATTAAAATAATCTGTTTGGCTGATTAAAAAAAACCCAGCGCTATAATCTATGCACAGTTTTGGTTTGACATTTTCACAGAACACAGGTTTCAAACGGCAGTGCCTCTGATGGCTGCAAGGCCGCAGACACTTATCTCTGGTTGGGTGTTCTGGAATGCCATTTTGTTATATGTTTGACTTATAATGACAATAAATTGATTCTGATTCTGAAAATAATATTCAATGCTTTCTTTACAATATATGACATTTTTCAGTAATGTCCACCCAAAACTACTTAACAAGATGATTGTACTGTTTACGTGCCCTCTATGTTACAACCATGCCAACAAAATTCCAATGTCTGATTAATTTTCATTAATCTGCAGGGTATTTTTAGTTGCATAAATTTTGTATCTGACATCCCATTATACTGTATTTAGGATTTATACCCAGGGCACAATCTAATCTAAAGTTAGTTTGGAGGTTACTATTAAAGTTGTTAAAACACAACAACCATTACTCAAACTACACCTGTCACACTGCTGAAATCATCTCTTCTACCAGTGTTATGCATTAGCCTTTTATGCTTTTTAGCTCATCTGGTTGAAGGACAGATACGTTTATGCCATGACGAGACATGTGTCTATCCACAGTTCACAAGAATCAATACTTTTACTACAAACAAAATTGATAAAGTTGGAATGCAAAACAGTTAGATAAAAAGATGAAGGAAATACCATGCAGGTTGAAGATTTGGCTGGATGAATTTGAGCCTTGGAGCAAATTCTCACATTAGGTTTTATCGCAAGTAAATGGTAAATGGTAAATGGACTAGTTCTTATATAGCGCTTTTCTACTCAGATAAGTATTGTGAAACTTTTATAAGCTGCTGCTGGTGATGGGTAAAATAGAACACAAGGAGGTATTAAATCTGATAACAGATTCATTATCCTCAACCATTAGCAAATTCAGTTATTTAATCATCCTGGAACCATATCTAAATGAAACTGGTTATCAGAGAAGATTTCAGATTAGGACCACCATTTGAATTAAGCTGCTTAGGTGAAGAGATTGGTTCAAGGTTAGGGCAAGGATTTGTCCTTTTACAATAAATAAAAATATTTTGCTATCTGGATAACCATTTGAAAGATGTCCTTGAGTCACATTATCGTCACACTTCTCTAACCCTTGTGTCTTGCTGGCATAAACAAATAAGTGACTCTCGTAGTCACTAGGGATGAATCAGAGCGGAGACCGTGAGTCACGCCTTCTCTTCCAACAGAAGTGTTTGACCCCACAAATGGAAGAATGGTTAAAAATTCCCATAAACACTCCTAAAACCTGTGGAAAGACTTCCCTGAAGAGCTGAAGCTGTTACAGTTGCAAAGGGTGGGCCGACATCATATTAAACCCTCTGGATTAAGAATGGATGTTACTCAGGTTCATTTGTGTGTGAAGACAGAGAAGAGAGCACTTTTGGCATTATAGTGTGTTTTTAAGTGTACATATGACCAAATCACTTGTGGCAATTCCAAATTCATGGAGAATCCGTGGCTTTACTTAGTTTTTTAACTCCTTATTTTGGTCAATTTCTCTAGAAAACATTTGAACTTTACAAAAGTTGAATGCTTCTGATACTTATTTAGTTATAAAAAGTAAGAAAATAGGAAAGAAGTGAGGGGAAGGAGATAAATGAGAGGAAGAAGAGGAAAAGGAGGCTTTTGCTTCAGATTTATGTAAGTAGTTTTATATAAAAATAATTTTGAAAATGTTTTTGTAAAAAGAAGTCCTCACTAGTGCACAGTAACACAAATGTGTGTGTGGATGCGCATTACTATGTGAGAGTGGCCATCCTGCCTTTCCCCATGCACCCACAGCTCATCACATCTGCTGCTTAGGAATCTGAAGTCTATCAACCAGCTGGAGTAAGACAACCTCCATGCCAGCTGTAATTTACCACCAGGAGATGGGATGGGGGAGTGTACATATACATGTGTGTATCTGTGTGGGAATGCTGCAGTCAGAGAGCGTGCAATGAAAAAGTTGGCAGGGACTGATGGAGAAAGAGGGTCTGGATAGAAGGATGGATGAAAAGAAGTGGCTGTGGTGGCAGCGATGTGGCAGTGCCACACTGCAGGTGGAGAGTGAGATTTTTATTAGAACAGAAAGCAGTACTGTCTGCTCTGTACAGTTGCACCAGCCAAGCGCCCTCAATTCACTCTCGATCCCACACACAGCCCTTGTCAGGGAAGCTAAATCTCCAGCTGCTAATCTGATAATCCTATGCAGATGTGTGTCCTACTGCAGGAGTAGGAATACTGTGTATGATGCAGAGTAAGTGAGTGTGTTCTACAGTAAGTAGGTGAGTGATACAGAGACACAGAAAGCTGGTGTTTAACCAGGCAGACAGACTCTCTCTTCTCTTTCTGTGACAGTTGCTGTTTGCTTTGCCATGTCACTGCTTCTGGAATAATCTGCACTGGTGTTTACACAATCTGCCAGGGGTATAATGCAACAGGGACACTGTTTGATCAGTTTAAAATTCTGAAAAGTCACATTTTAATAAGGAGTCAGGTGCATGGTATATGGACAAGAATAGAATTTTTCCAGTTTTGCTTCTCTACAGCAACACAATGCTGTGACCTCTTTCATTTTTATTTCACAGCTGCTGTTTTGAGAGAATGTAAACCAGTCATTTTTTTGTAGCTGCAAATTCTGGACACCCTCTAAATGTGTCATATGCAGGAAATCATAAAATTACTGATTTCAAGGAGGACTATAGTGCCATCCATCCATTTTTGTTCAACAACTTTAGCACATGGGCAGGGCAGCTGTTGTGTCCTGTCACAAAAACCAACAAGGTTATTCCCAAAGAGCTATTATTATCATTATTATTATTATTATTATTATTATTATTATTTTAAATGTCCATCCTTATCCAGATAGGCAAAGAACAGACAAACAAGACAAAGAGTTCCCACATTCTTAGTAATATGACAACTTAATTATATAAAATGTCTTCAGTTGGTAGCTGTTAGTAGACACTCTCAGAAGATGACAATCCAGGTGAATGATGCAATAGTTACACTGAAAAACAAAGCACAGTATAATTTCATGCAAACTTTCAAATGCTTGGAGAGGTTAACTTTCAAACATTTTTAACCTTTGGACGTTCCAATTAGCCAGAAATTCTCTACAAGTGCTGGATATTAACTTAAGCCATATCCTTAACAATAGCCAGATGGCCAGTGAAGTTAAAAAAATGGTAAAGAATACTACATGAAGAAAACCCCATTCACAACATCTAGAACAGAGGTCCCCAGCCTATCCCAGCCATAGGGCAAGAGGCAGGGTACACTCTGTAATGAACAGGTATACCTATATATTAGAATTTATGGGGTGCAATGAACTGATTTGAATTTTAATGTGAATGTGTACTGCACTGCATGTATGCAAAATGTACATGCCGCCACACTGTACACAGTGGCAGTGGAGTGATTTGCCATCTGAATAGCTGGTCTGTGCCAAAAGGTGATTTCCGGTATTTGCCCAAAAAAATACATTTTGGTATTTATGTTGTTGTAAATGACTTGCGGACCTATAATCTGTCAAGAATATCTCAAACACAATCTCTTATGAATGATATCAATTCATTTTGAGTCATAAAGAACATTTCTGTCACATGGTAGAAGCTGCAGTCAGTTTTTGGCAAAGAGACTTTCATATTGTAGCGATTCTGTTAAAGTTAGATGCCATTCTGGGCAGATGTTTTGGTGGTACTTAAACTTGTGTGTGTGTACGGAGGGAGAGCGAGAGTCAGAGCTGGAGTCCCGTTTTATTGTTGTTTTTGGACAGCAACCATTTAATTGTTAATAAAAGGGCAACTTTTGCTGGCAATCTTTCGCCATCTTCAATATCTTAACAGATGCTACAATATATTCTTTATTAATGAGGGTAAGAACAAATCATTTCTTCATTTTATATATAAGTCCTTCATGAATCCTGTGCACCAGTATATTTACTGATATAAGCAAAGATAAAACATTTAATAAAAAAAAAAAAAAAAAAAGGAAATCCCTTTTTGACACAACACCGGAAACCTGAAAACTCCGCTGTCACTGTGTTTTGTGAACATACAGCGCTCGTACTGGGTCCCCTCGTACACCGTGGCATCGCCCGGACCTCTCTTCGACACCGAGGGGGACAGCACACAGACCCCCGGACCTTGATTCGTCCTTTAGCGACTTCTAGCGATTTTTGAAACAGCCAACAGCGAGTTTTGTTATACAAAAGTTGGCAACAGTGCCGGCCACCAATCAACAGATTACGCACAAATATACGGGCCAGCATAGATGAAAACAGTCCAGGAACATGTAGAATAAAATCCATCATCGTTTTCTGTGGTTTACTGCATATGGTTTCCATTTTTGGAACAATGCTTCCGCTTCTTGTTGAATTTATCTCTATTTATCTCTTGTCTTGATATCAGTGTGTATGTTTCTGATACGGTTATGTGTTATTATGCTTTCTATAGTGAAATTATTTGTGCATGTCTCTGGACAATTGAAAGTTACTGTTTCCACATGCTAGTGCAGGACAGTGAAGCTGTGGTTAGCACTACCACCTCAAAACAAGAAAGTTGTGGGTCTGAATCTCCTGTCGTCTGAGGAGTGAGGACTGTTCAGATATCTAGGAAAGTCATCCTTTAGTGTAATTTCAATATGTTTTTGCTGGGTAGGATATTTTTTTGCTTACAGTTAGTCAAAAGCTACCAAACTGACAGGGCAGCACAATACAGATGGACAATGACCCACATTACAACAAAAATAACGCAAGAATTTCTTAAGACAAAGAAATTGGATCTCAGAGAACGACGCGGCCTCTGTATGGAAAAGTTTTAGGCAGATTACCAACTACAAGCCTAAAACCCCCCACTCCACAGACGACCTACAAACTGCAAATAGACTGAACGAGTTCTATTGTCGTTTTGATGGTCAGTTCAGCAGCCTTCACACCTCCACCAGTCCCAACTACAATACAGCCAACACAAATATTCACCCCCCAACCTCCCCCACTCCCCACACCTCAGAGAAGCCCACATCATCAAGGACTCCCACCCCAGAGTCCCCCTCCTCCCCCACCCCCACAGTCTTTTGTATTCAGGAGGACCAGGTGCTAAAGCAGTTCAGGAGTGTCAAAGCGCGCAAAGCTCCAGGTCCAGATGGTGTCTCACCTGCCACACTGAGACACTGTGCTAACGAGCTTGCCCCATTGTTCACGAACATCTTCAACTCCTCACTGGAGGCTTGCCACGTGCCTGTCTGCTTTAAAACCGCTACCATTGTTCCTGTCCCCAAGAAGCCAAGGATCACTGGACTAAATGACTACAGACCTGTGGCACTGACTTCTGTGGTCATGAAGTCATTTGAGCGTCTGGTGCTGTCCCACCTCAAGTCCCTCACAGCCCCCCTTCTGGACCCCCTGCAGTTTGCCTACAGAGCCAACAGGTCTGTGGACGACGCCATCAACCTGACTCTGCACTTCATCCTACAGCATCTGGACTCCCAGGGAACCTACGCCAGGATCCTGTTTGTGGACTTCAGCTCTGCCTTCAACACCATCATCCCTGATCTCCTCCAAGACAAGCTGTCCCAGATGAACGTGCCAGATCCCATCTGCAGGTGGATCATTGACTTCCTGATGAACAGGAAGCAGCACGTGAGGCTGGGGAAGAATGTCTCGGACTCCCGGACCATCAGCACTGGCACTCCTCAGGGCTGTGTCCTCTCTCCTCTGCTCTTCTCCCTGTATACCAACTGCTGCACCTCTGACCACCAGTCTGTCAAGCTTATTAAGTTTGCAGACGACATGACTCTCATCGGACTCATCTCAGACGGGGACGAGTCGGCCTACAGGATGGAGGTCAAACGTCTGGTGTCCTGGTGCAGCCACAATAACTTGGTACTGAACGCCCAGAAGACAGTGGAGATTATAGTGGACTTTAGGAAGCACACAGCCCCTCTACCCTCCATCATCCTGACTGACACCCCCATCACCACAGTGGACTCTTTTCGCTTCCTGGGAACTACCATCACCCAGGACCTCAAGTGGGAGCCCACCATCACCTCTGTCGTCAAAAAGGCCCAGCAGAGGATGTACTTCCTGCGGCAGTTGAAGAAATTCAACTTGCCAGCAAGGACCATGGTGCAGTTCTATACTGCCATCATTGAGTCCATCCTCACCTCCTCCATCACTGTGTGGTACGCTGGAGCCACCACTAGGGACAAACAGAGACTACAGCGCGTTGTGCACTCTGCTGAGAAGGTGATTGGCTGTAACCTCCCATCTCTCCAGGACCTGTACACCTCCAGGACACTGGGGCGTGCAGGTCGGATCACAGCCGACCACTCTCACCCTGGGCACAGACTTTTTGACCCTCTCCCCTCAGGCAGGAGGCTACGGTCCATACGGACCAGAACCTCCCGCCATAAGAACAGTTTCTTCCCCTCTGCTGTTGGACTCATGAACAATTACCCTAAGACTGTTACCACCACCCTCCACAAACGCTGATGACCCTATGTCTATGCACCTGTCTGATTGCACTGATGTACATATTAGTGGAATATAGTTTACATTCTTTTATCTTTTAATTAGTCTCTGCACTGTATATTTTGTAATTTTGTAATATTGTGTTATAGTTATAGCTCTAATATCTCTGTATATTTGCAATTTGTATACTTGTATATTGTCTTATAGTTTTTATACTTATTTGTTTTTTCTGTAAGCACGAAGTACCGCAGCAATTTCCTAATGCTGTGAACCTGTTCACCCATATGGCAATAAAAACCTTCTGATTCTGATTCTGACTCTGATTCTGATGTTGAATGGTAGATTCAGTTACCAGATGTCGAACAAACTGAGCATGCTTTTTGCTCACTTAAGAAAAAATTGAGCAAAGATCAACTCACAAACAAGCAGTTGAAGGCACCTAAAGGCCTGCAAAGCATCTAAAGGACTGAAAGTTGAGCATTTTAATGTGGGAATGTGTAAAGATTGATTTGTTTTTGGAGCTAGCTTCAAGTGGCCATGAAAGGAACTACAGTTTTTTGGCATTGACTTCGTCTCTCAGTCCTTCATTTCCTGCTGCTTGTGGATAAATGCCAGCCGATGACTATTGTAATACAGCTGATGGTGATGCAAAAAGGCCAGGCCAGGCAAAAGGATACAGTTATGCTGCAAATTATTTAAAGCACTATATATTTTTGTAAGGTAGTTGTACTGTATGAAGCAGCTCCCCAACCAGATTAGCAGATGGACAATTACAGAAAGAAAAATATTACTAATTATAAAGCTAAGACTATATGATAAAAACAAGCTATATGTGAAATTGATAGTACTAAATAGGGAAAGCAAACTTTCTTTTAAAAAAAAAAAGTATGTTTAAAGTGTCACTATATCCCCGTATTGCAGGGGTGTCCAAACTTGCAGCCCACGGGCCGCTTCCGGCCCCGCCTACTTCCGGTCCGCGAATTGATGTAAAAAATAACATACAATTTGGCCCTTTAAGTTACTTTTTTGACATTTCGCTTAACCCTCCTAATTGGAGGGGAGAGCGAAATGTCAAAAAAGTAACTTGTATATTATTTTTGACATCAATTCGCAGACCGGAAGTGGGCGGGGCCGGAAGCGGCCCGTGGGCTGCAAGTTTGGACACCCCTGCCGTATTGTGATAAATAATACTTGAATGACTGGTAGTTACCTGTAAGGGCCCTGCAGTCAACCCAGAACTATTCTTACTTATGCATGTGTGCTTACCCAGAGCCAACTGTGACTGAGCTGTGATAAGTACAGTGTCTAGTCACTGGCACAGCTACACAGGATTTTATGGCTTTCAGCTCAATAGGATCAGAGGCCGCTGAGGACAAAGGTACTCACCTTCTTTAAACTCCCTCAATTATTGATGTCTTCTTTCCTTTCTTTAGCTCTGTGCTTTCTTTGAGTACACACAAAATAATGGATTTCTTCTTCTTTTTTGTTACTCAGTGGAGAGGAAATAGTGTCGAATTTTAGAGATGAGACACCGCACAGTGCAGTGAAAGTGGGCAAATGTAGAGCATGTTCTTGTTAGAGGCAGGTTTGATGCGATCAGCGAGCCCTAAACCACTTCTCTCTGGTTCCCCTCAATGCATTTCTGACAATGTCACTGTTAAGGTGAGTAAAAGAGCATCACTCTGTTGACCCAACTTTGCCTGTTAATGGTGAGAGAGCTTAAAGTACCTGCCGTAACACAAGTTGGGCAATCAGTGCAGTAATATTTAAATAATACTTGTCCTTTTTTCTTAAAGCTATTTCCAATGAGCTCTAGGTTAGTGTAGAAGATGGTGGTTTCTCCGGAACCAGCTGAAGCCAGAATTTAAACTTACCACTTGCTGTCCTCTTGTTACTATTTGTCTTGGGGCCAGATAATTTAAGCAAAGACAGAATAACACATACTACCCCAATTCCAAAAAAGCCTGGATCCTGTGTAAAATGTAAACAGAATGCAATGATTTGTCAATCTCATATTCAAACAGAACATATAAAACATATCAAATATTTCAATTGAGAAAATGCACTATTTTCAGAAAATTCTTAACTCGTCTTGAATTTGATGGCAGCAAGTTGGGACCAGGCCATTCTACCCCCTCGTCTTTTTAACAACAGTCTGTAAATGTCTGGGAACTGAGGATGCACTTGCTAGACTTTTGGGAGAGCAATATTTTCTCATTATTGTCTGATTATGGGCTTCTATAGGATTTTTCTTCTCATCATGCTCCAAATGTTTTCAACTGGCAAAAGGTCTGGACTGCAGGCAGGCCAGTTCAGCACCCAGAATGTTCTATTGCAAAGCCATTCTGTTGTAATCGATGCAGTGTGTTGTTTTAGTGTTGTCTTGCTGACACATGCAAGGCCTTCGCTAAAAAAGCTTATATTGCTCTAATACTTGTATATACCTTTCAGCAATAATGGTGCCTTTCCAGATGTGCAAGCTGCCACTTTAATAGGCACTTATACACCCCCATATTATCAGAGATGCAGAGATAACAAGCTAGATGGTCCTTCTTCTCTTTGAGGACAGTGTCCATGTTTTCCAAATAGAATTTCAAATTGTGATTTTTCTGGTCACATTTCAAATCATTTTTCACCACTCAGTGTGAAACCCATAGAGACCTATCCCCATAGAGATGGTGCCTGCTCCCAGACCACCAAAAACACCTAAAATCAGCAAAAAATGATTTAAGAATAACAATTCAAAAAGAAAAAATAATAATGCACCCTCAACTGCACCAAAGAGTAAAACGGTTAAAAGTGGATTATTATGATCTTCTTACAGCCTCCACTGTCAGAGGCTGTAAGAAGATCATTTGTAACCTTCACTAATGCTGTTTCTGTACTGTGATGAATTCTGAAACCTGACTGAAACTCTTCAAATAAACCGTTCCTCTGCAGATGATCAGTTAGCTGTTTTACAACTACTATTTCAAGAGTCTTTGAGAGACACGGAAGGTTGGAGATTGGCCTATAATTAGCTAAGACAGCTGGGTCAGTGATGGCTTTTTAAGTAGTGGTTTAGTTATAGCCACCTTGAAGGTCTGTGGTACATAGCCAATTAATAAAGACTGATTGATCATTTTTAGGATTGAAGCATCAATAATTGGAAAGACTTCTTTGAACAGTCTAGTAGGAATGGGATCTAATAAAATCTAATAATGGAGGAAGTAATTATTGAAGTTAACTCTGAAAGATCAACTGGAGCGAAAGAGTCTAAACAAATAGAACAAAACAATATATTATTAGATTCAATTGGCTTCTCTTGAAATGTAAAGGAGCCCACCCACCACTTTAACCTCTGACAGAGTTAGCTGACACACAAGTTTCATTGTAAATCTGAACAAATGTGTTGGTCAAAACACATTTTTACTAATTATAGGACTGCTTAAAAGTCAAATGTCACCAAAATTACTGTGCTTCCTTCTGAAGGGGTCCCAAGTCTACCTACCAAGTTTGGTTTTCATAGTTTAAAGCCTTATCAAGATATGACCTCAATTCCCTTTTATGTGACTTCACCACCAATTTTGATTGGCTCTGATGGGCAAGTTCTTCGGAAAATCAAAGTTCCATCTGATAACTTTTGTGAGGCTTGGCCTGAAGCTGATCTGAGTCAATTTTGGTCAACACTGGACAAACTTTGAGACAAAGTTTGAGAACCACTGGCATAGGGTATGTTGAACTCGGCTAGATAAGAGTAGAATGGGAGGCAGAGCCTTCAGCTTTCAAGTCTCTCTTCTGTGGAACCAGCTCTCAGATTAGATTCAGGAGACAGACACCCTCTCTATTTTTAAGATTAGGCTTAAAACTTTCCTTTATGATCAAGCTTATAGTTAGGGCTGGATCAGGTGACCCTGAACCCTCCTTTAGTTATGCTGCTATAGGCCTAGGCTGCTGGGGGGTTCCCATGATGCACTGAGACTGTTTGTTGTGATTTGGTGCTATATAAATAAAATAAAATTGAATTGAATTTGTCACGAAACAGTTTAATACTTTGCCTCAGTCCATTTCAAATGAGCTTTGGTCCACAGAATATGGCAGCGTTTCACATATATCTTCTTTGCATGGTAGAGTTTTAACCTGCATCTGTGGACAGCATGGCAAACCATATTCACATATAATAATTTCTGGAAATGTTCCTGAACCCTTGCAGTAATTTCCATGACAAAATCATGCTTTGGCATCCAACTCTGATTTTCCGTCTTGTCACTTGTGCACGAAGATTTCCGCAGATTCGCAGAACCTTTTGATTATATTATATGCTATAGATAATGAGATGTTCACAGTCTTTGCAATTTTATGCTGAGGAACATTATTCTGTTCCAAAATTTGTAGATACAGTCTTATTCAGAGTGGTTAATCTCCTTCTGAGAAGTAAAAAGTCCACGAAAAGTCTAAAGAATGCAAATCATTGCATTCTGTTTTTATTCACATTTTACACAGAATCCCAACTTTATTGGAATTGAGGTTATAGCTTCAAAAGAAATGGAAACAAATTATGTATTTTTGTGACAGGCTACTAGTAACAAAGTATTCAAAAATAAAATTTAAATTTATTCTTAAGTTGTCTGACAGAACACTGGTTCATTCCTTGAGTTAGCTGCCTTTTTATGCTTATATGATTCATAGGTCAGTGTTGAGTGGCTTAACAAACAACAAAATATTCCTCTGAAAATGGTCAGATCCAACGACCGGACTAAACCTAACCTGGGAATGAAAGCAAAGGTAAAGAACTGACTGAAAAAAAGTGAAATAAAATACAAAACACGAAGGTCCAAATAGAGCATAAACCACAGTCTCTTGGATGGCAAAGCTGAGACTACTAACGCCACCCTCTATCTCCTAACATCAATTCAAAGATCTTTATTGTCTTCTAACGGCAACATGGACGTGATCTCTAAAACAGCATCACTGTCTTATGATGAGCAGTATAGCCGCAGAAGATATGTAAAGGCACCAATGTTAAATGACACCTTGTATGTAATGTGGATACTCAGATGGCATCTGAAAAGATTCTTCAAACTTTAAGTTTGTTACAGTGACCTGAGACAGTGCATCAAGAAAGAACAGGACAGCAGTAGCATATTGCCCACTGCATTTTTGATAGAAAACCAACCCATGTGCGTTTGATGCAGTCTTCAGGGCTATATCTTCCACTGTGTCACACAGAGGCTACTTTACTAACACACACACATATGCATACAGAGACACACACACAAAGCTTCTACTATTAAAAAGAGGCACTGATAGGAGCTTGGTGAGAGATAATTGTCTCATAATTCAGTAAGCACAGCTGTTGGCAAGGTCAAGCTTCAGACATTGCACATTGGCACTTTTAGTTTAGCCTCTGCATCTCTTCCATTCTGCCCCCCCATCTCCTCACTATCTGAGCCTATCCTGTACCTGCCCTATTCTCCTGTCACTCTCCTCCATCCCGCTCTCTTTCTGCATGGTTGGGTTTATGAATTGCTCAGGCCCTTCAATGAATATTAATGGAAGAGTTTGGATATTATATGAAAATAAACTGTTTATTTACTGAGACTGTCTCCTTTGGCTTTATGGAAGGTTGGCAACCGCTGAACTGGGTGCTGCCTCATTCCCAAGCATGAATGAAATAGGCTGGTTCTATGCTAAATAGGATTCAGGTCTGTAAGAGTCTGTGGCCAACCAGATCCGTCATACAGCTTTAAAGTAGCATTCTCATTTCAGACACCACACAACAAAGTGTGGAATTTATTTAAGGAGGCTGCTCTCACATCCATAGTTGGCTGGGACTTTGAGAGGTCTTAATTTAATGTACAGGGCACTCCTACAGTATAACCTCTTCAATCAAGAAGTTCCTCAATATGTGAAATACATGCCATGAAACAGCAGAAAAATGTTCTTTGCTGCTGTTGCAGGTCAGAGTTTATCTTTTAACTGGTGATTGGAATATTTCCCTTGAAACCCTGAAATTTTAGTGCCTTAAGGCCCCAGACACAAAGGCTTGCTAATCACCGGTCAATAGGGAAACATTAATATTCTCAAACCAGTTGCAAATAGTTACTGGCGGTTGCTCGTAGTTGCTGTGAAATCGACTGCTTGAGTCCTAGCCACACAGTCATTAAATTTGTGTTACAAATCACTAGTCAGTTTCCATGGTAATAGCTGGTGATGTTTTGGAAACAATACATCTTTCTATCAATATACCTCAAAACACCATTAAAATGGGCTGTATGTTCAGATGTTCATATTATTTTTTTTTTTTTTTTTCTCAAAACATGCAAGGTATTAATGGAGTTTGAGTGACAATGTACCTGATTTATATGGCCAGTGACTGGTGTGAAGCTCACCTGAAGGTGGCCAGTAGTGGCCTTTTCTGCTTTCGGTAACAGGTTCATGGAACAGGTGACATATGGAACCCTCTGGCTCTGGTGACACATATGCAAGATCCACTAGCTTGGCAAAAACAGGATTGGGTGACTCAGGTTTAAGACGTGCAAACTTTAAGTTGGCAGCACCGGCTGTGGCACAGGAGATTCAGGATAAGGGTCAGGCAGCACCAGCAATGCAACATGCTAGATTGTCTTGCTGTGCAGGCTACGCAGGATGCTCAGGACACACAGGCTGGGGTTGCACAAGACCCACTGGATACTGTGGCTGCAGGTGCTGTGCAGGACACTTGGGATACTCTGGCTCCTGACCTGCCAGGACCAGCTCGGGCTTGTGATACTCAGAGGACTCAAGATACTGAAAGGACTCCAAAACCAAGAACAAAGTCTCTAAGTTAGCTGCTTCATGAACAAAACAAAACAAAAACAAAAAACAAAGTCTCTAGCTGGGATCAACAGGAGAAGAGAGCTTCAGGACTGGCCTGCTCAGAAAACTCTTACTCCAGGTTAGCCAGTACAGGTTGCTCAAAATGCTCAGGGATCTCTGGCTTTGGAAATTTGAGCTTGACTGGCTCATGACCCGCAGGATGCTAGTGCTGTGGCTGTTTAGGCTCAGGATGCTTGGGGTAAGCTCGTACAGACTCGGGATTCTCAGGATACTTGTGGGAGTCAGGATTATTTGGGGAGCCGGCACAGGAAACATGGGGCTCAGGCAAAATAGTCTCCTGAAGGGTTCCAGTGCAGGTGCAGGGACAGACTGGTGTCTAGGGGCCTTCTTTCTTGGAGCAGGGATAGACTTGGGCCTCCACCTGGCTGACCCAGGTGGAGGAACAGATGTGGACTTGGCAGCCTTTGTCTTCAGCACAGACACATGCCCGGGGTTACACCAATACTTCAATACTTTGCAGCCACTTCTACTAAGAGACAAGCTGGACAGGATGCAAGTTAACCCACACCTGGTGACCTGGATTATGGATTACCTCACTGGCAGACTGCAGTATGTGAGGCTGAGGAACTGTATGTCTGAGACTGTGATCAGCAGTACTGGTGCACCACAGGGGACTGTCCTCTCTCCTTTCTTGTTCACACTGTACATATCTGACTTTCAGTACTCTGAGATGTGTCATATGCAGAAATTCTCAGATGAGATGGTGAGGACCTACAAGTACCTCATCCTGCAGCTGGATGACAAACTGGACTGGTCAGTGTGCACAGACACACTGTATAGGAAGCAGCAGAGCCGGCCGGGTCAGTGGTCTGAGTGGACTACAGTGGCAGAGAGAAGGACATTGGACAAACTGGTCTCTATTATGGACACTGACAGTCACCCATTACACACCAGTATAATGAAACAGAGGAGTGTGTGTTCAATGGAAGGCTGCTCTCATAGAACTGCTCAACTGACAGATTTAAGAAATCATTTGTTCCAAGAGCCATCAGACTTTTTAATGCTTCGCTTGGGGGACTTTAACATACAATCATCATTACATATGTTGATATTTGTCAATCTGTAAATCAGACACTTTCACTTTACTACTGTATACTGTATATTTTTGCACGGCATTGTTGCACATCTGCCCCTGCACTGACAATTATCCATTTGTATGTGTCTATTGCACTACCAGATTCATTCATATCCCTGTATTCGTTGCACCCTTTGGAGGGATTAACTATTTTGCCTTTAGCCTGCCTGCTAATGTCATATTTTTTTGTGTTGTAACTTCAGAAACCAGAGTGTGATGAAATAACCTGGAGTAAATAGTGAGTAATACATAGCTGATTAGTTAGTTACAGGCAAGAGGCACCTTTTTGTTTGTTTTGTTTTTTACCAACAGGCAAGCATGCTCATTTGTCAAGCCCTTACAGGCAACCAATAAACAAACTCCTAATTAAGCAGCTAGAGATTGCGTTCACTATGCAGCAAATGTAAATACATTTTCTGACAGCTTCACTGCATAGAAATGCTTGTTCTCTTCATTACTGGTTATGTGGATTACATTTTTAAAACTATTAACTGATTAATTAATTCATCATCAGCACCACTAGTGTAGGATTTGATTCCCACTTCCCATCTGTTATAGCAGCCTTGTGATTAAAAATGTCCTGGAAAAGCTGACTGCATTTATCTTCTACCTCACACACTTTTAATTGACATTTTTAAACATCATTCTGCTCTGTCTTTATAATTCATCTCAGCGTCTTTGGGACCCTGTAAATAGAAAAATGCATTAAGCGTTCCTCCTGCATCTCACCTCCTGCAGTGTTTTGGCTGCATTTCCATTTGTAGGCTGGATGCATTTTATTTCTGCTGATCTCAAGAAGTGTGTTTTGGAGTTATAGCCAGACATTCTGAGACGTGGGACAGTGCTTGTTCTGCTGCTTTGCTCTTCTTTCTCTCTCTCTCTCTTGCTTGTTCTCTTTTGATTAGAAAAAGGAAGTCATTATTTAAATATTGACTTACAATTCCTATGTAGCAATGACAGCTGTTCTCTGTGGCATCGAGTCTATCGCTTCACTCTATGCATATCCATATAAATAGGGAATGTTGATACTTCTTTAAGACACTCCAGCTTGCCCAGCCAAGCCCCACAGCTTATGCATAAAACACCTGTGCTGGCATGAAGTCGCTGATCACCACCTAGCAGTCAGGTGCAGTGTGTGTTCAGCTTCTGTGTTGAGCAGAGGTGGCAAAAGTACTGACATTCTGTACTTAAGTAGAAGTACAAGTACTTATGTTAAAAAATACTTTAGTAAAAGTCGAAGTACTGGTTCAACTTCTCTACTTAAGTAAAAGTAAAAAAGTACAGGCTCTGAAATGTACTCAAAGTAAGAAAGTAAAAGTAGTTCTTTGGAGGACGTTTCTACCTGCTATTTTTGTGTAAAACAAACCGAACCTCATTATATATTATTGTAATAATATAAAATAGTACATGAGAATACAAATGTTATTCCAATCTAAATTTTAATTCTAATGAATGCACTCAGCTTGAATCTGTTATGTAGGACACAAACTGTGAAAGTGAATTTAAACACAGCTCTGTTCTCTGTGTCCTCCATAGTAGAGGGTGACTGTGCCTCCACCTAAACACAAACATGAGGATACTCAGGGGTTACAGTGGGATTCAGAAGGTGGAGGAACCCTAAGATCAGCTGTAGTGGCTCTGCATGGGGAGAAGAATCACAGCTTTCTATTGTGAGCTGCAGTAAATGATGTTGGTGTGCAGGCTGTGATCAGCTGACCTGCTGCTGCTGCTCTGAGGTTTACTGCTCTGTGTGGATGAACTGAACTCACAAAGATGTAACCCAGTATTTCACAGCTACCTGAGCTGATCTCCATCCCCTACACTGACAGCATACAGGCTGTAGAAATGTTGGATTCAGTGATTGAATCTCAGCATCAGCAGCTTTGATTCAAACTCATCTCTGCTGCACTGATGTAACCTGTAACTCTGACCATCAACACAAACACTGTGCTCCAGTCCAACACAGAGCTTTACTGTAAATACAGTACAACAAACTAACCTATTTATTAAACACTAAACTGCAGCATTTTCATAGAATCTTTGAATAACACAAAGTCAGCATACTTCAGTTTATTTTCCAGTCCTTACCTTTAAATCTAACCTCTCTTCTTCCTCTCCTGTCCTCTTTCTCCATCTCTGAGTGAACTTCTCTCTCTTTGCTCTCCCTGAAATACAGCAGCTCTTCTTTTAGCTAGCAGACACACTGTGTGACAAACTGCACACACTTTGTGTGTTTGCTGATATTTGTTGAGCATTTAGAAACGTTGCATTTACCTGCCACACGTTACTCCCTTCATGCTCGCTCCTCTTCAGTAGCGCTAGCTAAGCTGTTTATGTGCCGCAGCGCAACTTACGGACTCGGTCCGGCCCGATTATAGCGCTATAAATGATACATTAATTATATGGGTTTGCGTATTTAATCCCTTTGTACGAGATAAGCCCCGATGATGGAGGATACGCCAGTACGATTGTCTCTTATATATTACTATTCCTCCATTTAGGCTTAGATCGTTTTATGTTTGAAGGCGCACTGACCGGAAATGCAAACTTCTCTCTGACGTTAAAAAGTAACGAGTCTGTTTGAAAATGTAAGAAGTAGAAAGTACAGATACTTGTATAAAAATGTAGGGAGTAAAAGTAAAAAGTAGTCAGAAAAATAAATACTTAAGTAAAGTACAGATACCTGAAAAATCTACTTAAGTACAGTAACGAAGTATTTGTACTTCGTTACTTCCCACCTCTGGTGTTGAGTGATTATGAATGTGAGTTGTTTCTGTTACAGCATTTAGTCTGCTTTACCTTGTGTGGTTGGAAGCCTGTTGGCAGCCTTCCAGGATTGCTGTTCCCCTGTCTTTATCTGGGTCGTGAGCTAACGTGCTCACGACCCAGAGATGGGTGTTGGCTTGTCAAGTGAGAGTTCCAGTCCAGCCTGTGAAGAGAGCCCAGAGTGTTGTTTGCAGAGTTGCAAGTTACATAGTCAGTGCTTTCTTACAGTCCAGGTGTAGTTGGCTGTGACTCCTTAGGGGGCCCAACAGCCATCTTTGCTTCCTGAGATGCAAGATGTTAACAGCCTGTTGAACGGCATCTCTTCAGGTGCTGATTTTGGTTTTACGGGGACTCCACTGAGCTCTCCAGTGGAGGAGGGACTCAGCCAACTTATAGCAGGGGCATACAGTAGGGCCAGTGACTCACCGCTAGCTGGTCTTCACAGACACATCTCCAGTCAGCTAGGGTACTGTCCACGGGGGCTGCAGGGTCAACGGCTGTTGGACTGGCCAGGCGGGCAAATCTGCAGTTACCCTGTTAGTTATGGTGGCAGCAATCAAGATAGTTTGTGTTGGTCACTCAGCACTCAATGGGGATGAATCATCTCTGATCTCCTAGTTTCTTAAAGGTGTATAGAAGCTTTTATTATTATGGTTTGCAAATCTGGACCATCTGTCCCTCAATGAAACTTGGATTTAGCGTGCTCCTCAGCATCCCCCTTGGATGCTGATTTGAAATTAGTCTCTGGAGCTTGAAAAAGGCGACTGGACTTCTTTTTGTTTCTTGAAGACGTTTCACCTCTCATCCGAAAGGCTTCTTCAGTTCTCAACCAAATGGTGGAGAGACCCAGGTATTTAAACCCCTGTGGGCATAGTCCCCTGGAGGTGGTTATGACCCTCTATTGATCATGTGCGTGAACACATGTGCCCAGGTGTGAAGGGGGCGTGGGTCATATTTAATCAGTGGTTTCAGTTGAAACCAATTTAGGACTCCGCTCCATTGTTTCCTGTGGCCTATTGAGGTCACTGGAACAAAGGTGTGAATGGGGGTTGAGACGTCTGGGAAGGGAGCTCAGGACAGCACTGTAAGCGGGGGAAAGTTGGTGACGTAATCCACCTCCTCTGTTCAATGATGGTTGTTCACAGTGGACATAGATGGCTTCTTTCACTCCTCTTTCAAACCATCTGTTTTCCCTGTCCAAAATGTGAACATTGGCATCCTCAAAAGAGTGCCCTTTTTCCTTCAGATGCAGATGTACTGCTGAATCTTGTCCTGTCGAGGTGGCTCTTCTATGTTGTGCCATTCGTTTGTGAAGAGGGTGTTTGGTTTCACCAATGTAGAGGTCCGAGCACTCTTCACTGCACTGAACAGCATACACTACATCGCTGATCTTGTGTTTGGCTCACTATACATCAATAGAGTCTTCATAACCTTAATTAGAATAATATGTATGAAGTCGCTCCCCTCAGCCCCAACCAGTCACAGCAGATGACCCCCCCTCCCTGAGCCTGGTTCTGCTGGAGGTTTCTTCCTGTTAAAAGGGAGTTTTTCCTTCCCACTGTCACCAAGTGCTGCTCATAAGGGGTTGTTTTGACTGTTGGGTTTTCTCTGTAATTACTGTAGGGTCTTTACCTTACAATATAAAGCAACTTGAGGTGACTGTTGTGATTTAGTGTTGTACAAATACAATTGAATTGAATTGAAATCCATAGTAACTACAGACAGGAGCTAAAAAGTGCATTAACCCACAAAGAAATCAAAGTGTTTTTGTATCTACATATTATGCTAGATACAGAAGTGCCATGGGTGTACATGCTAATGAAAATGATAAAGCGCATGGAGTACATTTTGTTGTTTGCGCTTTTTACACAAATTCTGCAAACCTGTTAGAGGAAGGATACAGCGCTCTGGGACACATTGAATGCGTGATCTGTAAGTGTAAATCCTCTAGTTTTATATGCAAAATAATTATTGCTCTATTATATGTGGTTGTAATTCTACTGCATTTAAAAGCAGTTATGCAATTGGGAGCACTGGCACTCGGGCCTGTCACAAAGGGCTACACCAGCTTTCTATAACATCTGCCAGGAGGACTAGTGAGTTCCATGCTTTGTCAGTCCATAGGGTAGTATTGCTGTAGTATTTAACTGGAAGAATCAGGGTTTATCTTCTGGCCCAACCCTGCATTTTTACTGAAGACTGTCTGAGATCCACTTGTCCCAGTCTGTTGAGCTATGGTCACTTCACACTGGTGGCTTAGACCAGGAGGTAGCGTTGGAGCAAGCAGCTCTGTGCCCTCTCCAGGTCTTATCAGAGTATATCAGGTGCACTCAGACCATTAAGAAAACAGACCAGCTCTTTGTATCTTTAACCCTGGGGTCTTGGGCAGAGCCTTCTCAAAGCCCAGGCTGTCCCACTGGGTTGTAGATGCCATTCAGCAGGCTTATGCATTTTTGAGTACTCCCCTCCCATCAAGAGTATAGACCCACTCGACCCGGGCTGTGGCTGTTTCATGGGCCTTGTGGAGGGGTGCTTCCCTCTCGGCCATTTGTGCAGCTGCGCCTTACTAATCTGTGTCCATGTTTTCCAGATTCTACAGCCAGTCCCTCCTTCAGTGAGGAGGTGCTGGATGCATCTTGGCAGTAGCCAGCTGGGTGTTGTCTCCATGTTCAGTCTAGGGTCTTGTGGGCCAACCAACGTGGCTACTCCATCTTGTAGACTCTGTCTATAGGCTTGGCCTGTGCTCTGGCAGCGCCCTGACATGATTGGCATGCAAATATGTATATGCGTAGTTTGTTTACTTAAGCACTGTGGTAGCTGGGATATTGGGCTGTCCTTCAAGCTCTGGTCCTCTACCACAGGCCTGGGAGCTTGAGGGTCCTGCGCAGTATCTTAGCTGTTCCCATCACTGCGCTCTTCTGGACAGAGACCTCGGATGTTGTTTCTGGAATCTGATGGAGCCACTCTCCCAGTTTGTGGTCACTGCCCCGAGTGTTACGATTACCACAGGGACCACTGTTACCTTCTCCTTCCGCATCCTTTCTAGCGCTTCTCTGAGCCCTTGGTATTTATCCAGCTTCTCGTGTTCCTTCTTCCTGATGTTCCCGTCACTTGGTATTGCAACGTCTATCACTACGGCTTTCTTCCTTTGTTTGTCCACCACTACGATGTCCGGTTGGTTAGCCATCACAAGTTTGTCTGTCTGTATCTGGAAGTCCCACAGGATCTTAGCTCCGGCTAAGAGGGGTTCTCAACCACCCCTGGGGGCATGTCCCATTTTGACCTCGGGACTTCTAGGTCATACTCTGCAGAGATGTTCCTGTATACTATGCCAGCCACTTGGTTATGGCGTTCCATGTATGCCCTGCCTGCTAGCATCTTGCACCCTGCTGTTATGTGCTGGATTTTCTGTCTCAGGGGCATCTCTGCACAGCCTGCACCTGGGGTCTTGCCTGGTGTGGTAGACCCCAGCCTCTATTGATCTTGTGCTCAGAGCTTGTTCCTGTGCTGCCATGATTAGTCAAGTCAAGTCAAGTTTATTTATAAAGCACATTTAAAACAACAACGTTGACCAAAGTGCTGTACAAGAACTATAACCCCAAGGACTATACTAATAAATAAATAAATAAATAAATAAATAAAAAATATATAATAATACATAAATAAATAAAAATAAATAAAATAAAGACATTAAAAGACATTAAAAGACAATAAATAACAACTAAAAACATTTAAAACAAATACCATAAAATACCATGAAGCAATCGTCTAAAAGGAGGTAGTACTGCAGTCAAATGGCAAGGAAAAAAAAATGTGTTTTTAATAAAGATTTAAATGTGTGTATCGTCTGAGCTGTGCGGATATGGAGAGGTAGATCATTCCATAGCTTTGGTGCTGCTGCTGCAAAAGCTCGATCACCTCTGTTTTAGTCTAGTTTTAGGCCTCTGTAAGAGCAGCTGGTTAGATGACCTCAAAGCTCTTACAGGGGTGTGACAGTGAAGCAGCTCAGACAGATACAAAGGTGCCAGTCCGTTTAAGGCTTTAAAAGTAAGCAATAAAATCTTAAAATTGATTCTTAAATGGACAGGGAGCCAGGGAAGGGATGACAGGACCGGGGTAATGTGTTCTTGCTTTTTTATACCAGTTAAAAGACGAGCTGCCGCATTCTGGACTACCTGCAGGCGGCACACAGATGATTGATCTATGCCAAAATACAGGGAATTACAGTAGTCCAGGCGGGAAGTAATAAAAGCATGAATAACTTTTTCCAGGTCCTGTTGCGGGAGATAAGGTTTTACCTTGGCAATGACTCTAAGTTGGTAAAAACTGATTTTAGTAACAGCACTTATTTGCTTCTCCATTTTAAAATTGCTATCTAAAATGACACCAAGATTTTTTACAGCATCACGACAGTGAGGAGCCAAATGACTCGGAGTGCCAGAGGAATTGCTTGAGGGGTCAAATTTGCCAAAGCATATGACCTTGGTTTTGCTTTCATTAAGATTTAGGAAATTGTTTTTCATCCAGGACTTAATGTCACTTAGACAGTTCAGCAGGGGTTCCCATGGATCTCTGCTGTTCAGTTTGACGGGCATATACACCTGGATGTCATCAGCAAAACAGTGAAAAGAAATATTGTGTTTCCTAAAAATTGACCCTAGAGGCAACATATACAATGAGAAAAGAATTGGGCCCAGAATGGACCCTTGAGGCACTCCACAAGAAAGCTTTGCTGTGGTAGAAAAACAGTCTCCTAGATGGACAGAGAAACTCCTGTCAGTAAGATATGATCTGAACCAAGTCAGAACCATGCCTTTAATGCCAATTTCATGTTCTAGGCGGGATAGAAGGATCTCGTGGTCCACAGTGTCAAAGGCAGCTGACAGATCTAGAAGTACTAAAACTGCGGGGCTACCAGAGTCAACAGTTAAAAGCAGATCGTTAAAAACTCTTAAAAGACCCGTCTCTGTGCTGTGACGCAATCTAAATCCTGACTGAAACTTTTCCCACATTCCATGTCCACTTAAAAATGCTTGAAGTTGCTTAAAAACAACTTTTTCAAGGACCTTGGATAAAAATGGTAATTTAGATATAGGTCTGTAGTTCGAAAGAACATCAGGGTCAAGGTTCTTCTTCTTGATTAGAGGCTGCACAACTGCATGTTTAAAGGCAGCTGGAACACAACCAGATGCAAGAGAACTGTTAATTAGAGCCAGTATAGTTGGTCCCACTGAATCAAAAGCCTCTCTAAAAAGGCGAGACGGAACACAGTCTGTGGGAGAGTTTACAGGTCTCATATTTTGAATCACCTCCTTTAGTGTGGAGAGTGTGACAGGCTCAAACTGCTCAAAGACAGCTCTGCTGGGAGGAGGTGCAGATGAGTCTGTTTCAGCCTGAGGTGATGAAGGTCTGAGGGCAGAAATTTTTTCCACAAAAAACTTCTTAAAGTTTTCGCACAGTGCAGGACAGACCTTCGCTTGGTTTACATTACAACGAGGATCAGCTAGTGATTTAAAAACACTAAAAAGAAAATGAGGCCTGTGACTGTTACTTGAAACAATGTTAGAGAAGTAAGCAGACTTTGCATATTTTACTGCTTTCTGATATTTCAACAAACAGTTACGCAGGATCTCTAAGGAGACATGGAGCTTATCCTTCTTCCATCTTCTCTCAGCGCGTCTGCACTCGCGTCTGAGAGCGCGGGTTGTCTCATCCAGCCACGGCTGGGAGGAAGGTTTAGTACGTTTGGTTGTAAAAGGGGCAATACAGTCCAGTGCCTCTGTGCTTTCTGTCAGTCCAGCTTTGTCCAGCCATTGGTAGGATTTCTCTATGTCAGCCACTTCTTCTATCTGCCGGTGGTACATGCTGTGCAGAGGCCTGTCCTTCCATGATGGTTCCTGTTCTTCCTCGTCTTCTTTCTCGGATTTCATTTGTGGTCATCTTCCTGATGTATTCATAGATCTTTGTTGTTTCATCTAGGACAGTGTTTCTGACACTCACTAGTCCTCTGCCTCCTTCTTTCCACTTAGCATACAGTCTCAGGGTGCTCGATTTGGGGTGAAACTCTCCATGCATGGTAAGGAGCTTTCTGGTCTTGACATCAGTGGCTTCTATTTCCTCCTTTGGCCAGCTTATAGTACCAGTCAAAATACTTTCCCATTCATATGAATAGATTCATAATTCATATTCAGAACACCTCTGGGACATTATGTTTCAGTTCATCCCACACCACCGGATTGCACCTCAGACTGTCCAGGAATTCAGTGATGCCCTGGTCCAGATCTGTGAGAAGATTCCCCTGGACACCATCCGTTGTTCCATTAGAAGGATGCCCCAATGTTGTCAGGCATACATACAAGCACATACGGGCCATAAAAACCACTAAGTACCATTTTGAATTGCTGCAATTAAATTTTAGCAAAATGGATTAGCCTGCCACATCATTTTTTCTCTTTGATTTACAGGGTGCCTTTCAATTCAGTCCTCTGTATGTTAATAATTTTCATTTCCATCAAACAGCATGACATCCTTTCATTCCTAATACATCACCTAGTCCATATCACTGTAGATATCTAGCATGATTTTCTTCCCATTGAGATCCGCTGTGTTTTCAAAGTGGTCCTTTACGTTTGCTTACTGCAATAGCTCTGCTTTCCACATAGATCATCAAGGGTTTGATTTACCTCACAGAATCTATCATTGTAGTATCTTAGCAGCTATTTGTCTAAAATGATGGTGTTTGAACGGTTTTACATTTACTTTAATTAAACTGAAACAATGGGGTGGAAGTGGGTATATCAATTTTTAAATGCTATTTTATTCTCTTTCTTTTGTTGGCTGTGTTATTTTTGACTCTATTACAATGTTGGTGAGCACTCTGCTCACCAACATTGTAATAGGGTAGACAGTGAATGAGAAAGTGATGCATTTGTATTGTTGCCAGTGGGCTGTGAGAAGCTCAGCCACAGGGTGAACATATAAACTGTACACAGAATGGCCCCAGCCAGCCAGTGGTGCTGTGGTTAGCACCATCACCTCATTGGCACCATCAAGGTCTTTGCTATGACTTTGTGAGTCAAAATTTAAATGTTATAATGAATTTGTAGCTGTCTGCAGTTTCCTATGTATATTTCTGTTCAACAGGAGCTAACCAGTCCACAAGTTCTGTAGAACTCATGTGTTAAGTCTTTGTAATCAAGTTACTAGCAGCCCACTTATAGTTAGGGATGGGGTTAGATTAACATCCACCTGTTTTTTGGAAATCCCACCAATTTTTGTATACCCAAATGTAAAAGTGTATGAAAGAAAAACAGCAAGCCCAAATCCATGTATGAGGCTTCATTTTACAAAACAAAACACTTGTTGAACACTTACATTGAAAATATGGTTGTTTAACTGGAGCTAAAATACAATGGCTCCCTAACATTAGATGGGTCACCAGAGACCTGATTGGTGTTGTGGTGAATTATTATTTAAAACAAATAAACAGAAATGTGTATTCAGTCTTCATTGGGATCTCATGATAGTGGCACCAGCCTGAAGAGGGGGAAAAAAAAAAAAATCAAACATCGGATGGACTCTGATTAATGCCCTCAGCATGTTTCAACTATTGTGGCAGAGCAGAGCTGGTTGGTGCAACTCGCTTAATAGAACTAAGAAGTGCAACTTATAATTCCTCCAAGCCAATAGTCACAATGACATGTACTCTTCCATGTTGTCTACAGTGCTATATGCAGGATAAGAGGAGGAGGTATAATTGGTTGTTCTTACAGTTTTAATTTCCTGTTAGAAAAAGACTATAAAAACTATATAAACATTGTACTGAAGTTGCTTCTGCCAGTCTAGAAGTGCTGGGTGGGACAGTCTCCTTCTAATGGTCTGGAAGGACTGATGCAGACAGAATAAATTTCCATACTAATGCCTAGGGAGTCATTACATCACACAACAGTTTGCTAAACGTATGCACATGTATGTGTTTAGTCAGAATCAAATAAGAAGATGAATTCTACATGGACACCAATGTGCTCTGAGGCAGACTCTAGAGACTATTTGCCACCTCCTGAGCCACAGGTGAGCCACAGCCACCTATGGGGTGGTCATCTACTAATCGGAAGGTTGATGGTTTGCTTCCCGGCTCCTCCAGTCTACATGCCAAAGTATCCCTGGGCAAGATATTGAACCCCCAGTTCCTCGCAATGTATTCGTCAAAGTGTGAATGTCTGAGGGAATGTTAGATGTAGAAAAAAGTTGTTGTAAGAATGTATGTGTGAATAGGTGAATGCAAACTATGTATAAAGTGCTTTGAGTAATCAACTAAAGTAGAAAAGTGCTATATAAGAAATGGTTCATTTAAGGCCTGTTGATGAAAAGTTTAGCAGGGTGGGTGGAAGTGATTAGGGTGGGGAAAAAGTTGCCATTTTTGTCTAAATTTCAAAAATAAGTGACTGATGTTACTCTTGCTGTGTCTCTTCTCCTCACCTCACAGCACAGCCAAATCCACCAAAAATTCATGAAGGATGGTGGGCATACAAGGAGGTGGTGCAGGGGAGCTTTGTTCCAGGTAAGCCTCAAAACAGTATGCAGCACTTTGATGTATGGAAGTTTCCTGCACAATACAGATTTTCCTGCATGCACTTTAAACATAGTGTGTGCTTGATCCAGAAGTCGAAGCTTATTACATATTTAAGATAACATCGGGCCACCTTGCCCATAGCCTCTTTGCCCTTCCCTCGCAGCTGACACATTTTCACTGATTGATTGAAAGCAGCTCACTGTTCCTTCCACCTTTTACATCATGTTGTGTATCTGCGTGTCATGCCAATTATTTTCCAGAGATTGTGTTTTCTGCTGAGCTGAGGTGCTTTTGATAAATCCTGAAGGTAGCTGTGTGCGTGCGTGTGTGTGTGTGTGTGTGTGTGTGTGTGTGTGTGTGTGTGTGTGTGTGTGTACATGAGGAAATGTCTGTCCTTATGAGGACTAAATGTCTGCATATCGAACAATTAGAAATTAGAAAATTCAAATAGAGGACATTTAACTTGTACTCTTCTACTGGCATCAAAGCTAACTTTACTTGAAGGTTAAAGGTGAGCAATGAATCTTTCTATGATGAAAGTGGAAGTATTAAGTGGCAATTGGTAAAGACAGTGTATTTCTAATTCTCATGGAATGTCTAATTCTGAGGCTGTTTTGTCAGAGTATGTGTCCTTTGGTGTCAGTACTCCAACACATACCCACAAAGTTTGAAGAGGTTGAGGAGCTGGCAGTGGCCTTGCACAGGTTTATAACCCCGTAGGCTGTGGTGCGCTTCCTGGTCCTGGAACCTTTTGTGTTTTGTTTTTTCTTTCCCTTGTTTTGTTTGTTTGTTTGCTTTTCTGGCCAGAGCCATAACCGGGTGCATCACAGATGACAAAGAAAACCTTCTGTATAACTGGGTCACATTATGACTGGTTTTTCAAAATTCTTTCTTTTTGCGCACACAGTAACATGACAGTTACCTGCAGTGTAACCTAATGATACGCTTTGGTACCATGCGGGTTGTAGTTATAATACAGTTAAGCTTCTGCTTACAGTGGTTTCACAAGTTCTGAAGTTATTCCAAACCCTAGACTTAATTAATATTAATTAATCTTCTTCCATAATGAACGAAGATGGTTAATGTTTACTACTGGATTATTATTGGATTGGATAGGTTACTGCTCTTCACATCGTTGGCTAGTTTTGCGGAAAGACATGATGTAATTACGTTCCCATGCCAGCCGAGAGTGATAATCTCCTCAGCGTGTCCTGGGTCTGCCCCAGGACCTAGAAATTCTGTCCATAAAAATTATCACACACACACACACACACACACACACACACACACACACACACACACACACACACACACACACACACACACACACGGCCAAATGCCTTCTCCAAGTGATCTCCCATTAGAGCACATCCTCTGGTCCCCCTTCTTGAAGATGGGAACCACCACACCAGTATGCCAATCCAGTGGCACCACCCAAGATCTCAATGCAGCATTACAGAGGTCTGTCAACCAAGATAGCCCTACAACATCCAGAGCCTTCAGGAACTCAGGGTGAATCTCGTTCACCCCACGGGCCCTGCCACCAAGGAGTTGTTTAACTACCTCAGTGACCTCATCCCCTCGTCCTCAGACTTTGCTTCCTCTACAGAAGATGTGTCAGTGGGATTAAGGAGGTTCACGAAGTATTCCTTCTGCCACTCAACTATATCCTCAAATGACATCAGCAGCACCCCACCTGCACTATACACCATGTGAGTAGAGCACCTTTTCCTCCTGAGTTGCCTGATGGCTTGCCAGAGTTGCTTCAAGGCAACCGGACCCGAGTTTTTGCTTCAGGCACCACCAGAGCCATGTTCCTTTTGGCTTGGCGGTACACATTAGCTGACTCCAAAGTCCCATGGGCTATCCAAGCCCAATAAGACTTCTTCTTCAGCTTGATGGTGCCCTTTACCTCCAGTGACCACCATCTGGTCTGGGGATTACCATCACAACAGGCACCAACCACCTTGCAGCTGTAGCTCCATGCAGCAGTCTCAACAATGGAGGTGTGGAACATGGTCTATTCAGACTCAATGTCCTCAGCCTCCCTCGGAATGCTGTCAAGGTTCTGCCGGAGGTGGGAGTTGAAGATCACATGTTTAGGTGCATCAGGTCAGTCCAGCATCCTTCCCCCATCTCATCCAACTCACCATGAGGATGGTGATCAGTTGACAGCTCAGTGCCTCTCAGTGTCCAGAAACTATGACCTCATATCTGATGATTCAATTACAAAATTGGTCATCAACCTGTGACCTAGGTGTCCTGGTTCCACATGGACAAACTTTGGCTTTCACAGCTCAGGTTCCGATGAGGCAGGCCATTCCTCCCAGTCACACCCTTCCAGATCTTTGCTCATGTGAGCGTTGAATTCTCCCTGTAGGACAATAGAGTCACCAGATTGAGAGCCCCACCCAGTGACTCAAAGCATGCTGGATATTCTCTGCTGCACTCAGCAGGTCCCGGCCATCAGGCACTCTCGCTTGAGCACCCTATCCAGGCCTGGCTCCATGGTGGTGCCCCGGTAACCCTATTTTGGGATGGGTAAACTATTCCCTTGGTCTTTTTTCCATAACGGTTGTCTATTATCGCTTTTCTTCTGGCCCCTCACCCAGGACCACTTTGCCTTGGGAGACCCTACCAGGGGCAAAAACCCCCAGACAACATAGCCCCAGGGATCACTGGGACACACAAACCCCTGCACCACCATAAGGTGTCAGTTCAGTTGGTGATTAAATTTTCATCTTCATATAAAGATGGGAATGTAGTAATTTAACTGTGACAGATAAATAAGGCAAGACCAGAGAGTTCACCACTTGTTGTTGGGGTGTTTGTTGGATTTTGCTCTGATTTGTTGCTGGCTAAAGGCCAAAGCTGCTCCTCCTCAGTCAGCAGTACAGCTCTTTCTTCTTTAATAAAATATTAACACAGTTTTCACAAACCTTTTTTTCAGTTTGAACATGTTAATTATGTTTGTTTGTGTGGCATACTTTTACTACAAGGGTACTGTATTGATCATTCTATTATCTGAAAAACATTCAGAGTTATCAAACCAGCTTGAGTGATTATGGGAAACTTGAACAAATGTATCTGTTCTGCCAAAATATTAGAAAAATTGAAAATATAATTACAATACTGCATACTACATGTATGTATGTATGTATGTATGCATACTACTGTTTTTTGATGCTGTATTTTGATCGTGTGTTTGCCTGTTAACTTCAATACAGTTCTAACCCTTGGCACTGTCTTAATGTGCTTTACTAATATTTAGCCATGTAGCTATCACATGGTTATGTACAACTTTTTAAATCAGGGTGGTAAAGTAAGTGTTTTGCCATAAATATTTAAACCAATGCAGTAGCACAATGAGATAGTAGGATACTGCAGTATGCATCCAGTGAATAAAGGCATTTGTATTTCAAGACAAAACACACAGGCTTCCCCGGCTTAGCTAGACCTTCATAAATAGGTACCTGTTTGTCCTACATTTTAAACACTTGTTGGTTTTCCTGCTTTGTTTATATCAGCTGTCTCTTTCAGCAGCAGTTTTTGCCACGCTTACTTTACTAACTACTGCACAAGAGCTGTAGCAGTTAAACACTGTTCATGATTCCCTCATGGCTGCAGAGAAACCCTAGTTACCTTGTTCCACAGCCGGCAGGACAAATGAAAGAATAAGGGAAAGTAAAGGCTTTTCTCTGCAAGAAAAAGCAAAATTTAAGAGAAATAACACTGATAGAACATATCCTTAAGGAGCCTATACTCTGCTTAGACAGTGAGAAGTGACAAAAGAGTGAAATTGCTCACTGAAATACTGCTCCAAAAAAAAAAAAATAAAGCAGCATTTAGAAAACATCAGATCTCAGTGGGGAAAAAAATCATGCTGGATATCTACACTGATATGGACTGGGTAATGTGTTAGGAGTGAAAGAATAACACATCGTTTAATGGAAATGAAAATTATCAACCTACAGAGGACTGAATTCAAAAACACCCTGAAAATCAAAGTGAATGTATGTATATAGCATGTACGTATATTTTAAATGAGGTGATATTTGTTTTGTTAGGAGGACTACGGATGGAAATTAGCCTTAAGGCTATAATTTGGCTTATTTTACATTGTTACAGATGTTTGTCAATATGTGTTGTCCTTCTTAAAGAAAGAAAGAAAGAAGAAAAAATGATGAGGCAGGCTAGTCAATTTTGATGAAATTTCATTGCAGCAACTCAAAATGGTACTCAGTGGGTTGTATGGCCCCCACGTGCTTGTATGCATGCCTGTCAATGTTGGGGTTCCTAATGAGTCGACAGATGGTGTCCTGGGGAATCTCCTCCCAGATCTGGACCTGGGCGTCACCGAACTCCTGGGCGGTCTGAGGTGCAACCTGAAAGTGTTGGATGGACTGAAACATAATGTCCCAGATTTAGGTCAGGTGAACATGGGGGCCAGTCAGTGGTATCAGTTCCTTTATCCTCCAGGAAGTGCCTGCATACTCTCACCACATGTGCACTGTTGTGCACCAGGAGAAACCCAGGACCCACTGCACCAGTGTAGGTTCTGACAATGGGTACAAAGATTTCATCCTGACACTTAATGGCACTCAGGGTACCCTTGCCTAGCTTGTAGATGTCTGTGCATCCCTCCATGGATCAATATCCCAGAAGTTCAATTGATGTGATGCTATATTCTAATTATTCTTTTTTTTTTTTTTTTTTTTTAGCTCTGTATTATCCTCTGAGGAGTTCTTAACAAAAGTAGCAGCTTGTGAATTTGATTAGCAGTTGAATTTTTAGCATTGAAGCTACAGGGAAAAGCAGTAATATCAATGCAAAGCTCCTCTCAGGTGTGGAACAGTGGTGCTATCATAGCTCTGAGCCCTCTTCACTTCTTTTCACCTGTTAATGGCCCATTTCACTTTGCTGAAACACTTATCTGCGGAGGTCAAAAATTGCGACCCAGCTTCTCGAGACGTTTGCACCCCAAGGTTAGCAAAGCAGATGTAATCACATTTTCAGGCCTGGCTGACCTTTAGAATATTGCTCATCCTTTTAGAGCACTCTCAATTAGCTTTAAATTTGATAAAGGTCAAATACAGTTCTATGTACTGCATCAGGTTCCCCTTTGCTTTTCCCTTTTGTTCCCTAGCCATGTCTTACATTTAACTCCTTCACTTAAAAGCTATGGAATGTGTCATCAGCCTCACTCATTGTACACCCAGGAACAAGGGTACAGTAAAAGTCAGTTCCTATGCAGGCACAGTCTACATGAATTTACCCCATAGGGCTAATTATTGGTCCTCAAAGTGACTGTTTATCTTATTTAGAGCCAATAAAGTATGCCTATGTTCCCAAGTAATAGAAGGTTTCTTCTAGATGTCTAAGTGTTATACCAGGAGACAGACTGTGTTCAGCCAAATATAAAAAGAAATTAGGTAAAATATAAATTTTGGTGCAGAAGTAATCACTGTTTCCTCGCAGCAAAAAAGGTTCAGGCCTTGAAAGGTCCTATAAAAATGCCAGTTGGATGCATATGATACAATATAAGCTTCCTTTTTTTTTTTTTTTTGGAAAGTCTTTTTTGTGCACAAAATGTCAGTAGGGATTCAAAACTGGTCTCCATAAGATACAAAGCACAAGGTTTCTAATAAGTACCCCTGTTAAGGGTATAATAGACATATTTTAGATGGTACTGCCCTACAACAAGTCATTGTATGTGTAAAGGTACTTTCAGGTACTTTATTTTGTGTTCTACTTTCTGTAGCACAAACTTGTGAGTGGCTCAAGCAGTTATTCCACTATTATGTCTTAGAAATGTGCTTCGTAGTTTTCTCATTTCACTTTAATTAATGGATGCATGCTTAATTTAATTTGTGAACTCATTAGTTTGTGTCTGTGATTATAGAATTCTGCTTAGTTTTAATTAACATAGCAATGCAAATACACAAAAAATTATCTTATTAAAAATTTTCCCAAACTTACAACTCAAGTGTTTGTGTTGCAACAGTCTATTAAACTAATTAGAATGTCAAAAAATAACTTAGAAAAGCAGAGTCTCAGGTCTAGTCTGTGTTCTAAGATGAACACAGGCGTGAGCACAATTTTATATATGCTAAAAATAAATCAGTGAAGCATTTGGCTTATCATATGAATTAGACCCTGCTCGCCCAGCTGCAGCTCCTCTCCGAAACCATTTCTCAACCATGTCTTATCTTTTACATGCACTCACTCTTTATACTGTACAACTGATCTTAGTCCTTCTTAAACCACATCAGTTACAATATGCTCAAAAGTTACTACCAGGGTTGCCCTTTGTCAGTGATTCTGTTCATGAGTTTTATGGCCAGATTTTTTTAGGCACAGCCAAGGTGCAGAGGCTGTCAGATGATGACGGTACTGCTGGCTTCATCAAGCATTCATCTCTATGTGCACTAAGGTGGCTTGCAACAAAGTGTGAAGTGGCTAGGATGAGAATCAGCACTTCCAAATCCAAGGCCATGGTTGAAAAGGGTGGACTGTCCACTCCATGATAGGGACAAGTCTCAGCCTCAAATGGAGGAATTGATGTGTCTTGGGGTCTTTTTATTTTGGAATGGAGTGGGAAAGAGCTGAGCATGAAGGTGTCACTTATTTACTGGTTGATCTATATTCCTACTCTTTTCTGTGTTCAGTAGGCTGCCGTAGGCTTCCCATGATGCATGGAGTGTTTCCTCTTCATTTACCTCTTTTCACTCTTTAGCTGTGCCCAAATTCAGAGCTGCATCTTTCAGAGGACGTGCCCTACGTAGTCTGCATCCTTCAAAGCAAAGGCCGTAAAGACTGAGAAGGCCAGAAGTGAGTGGCTGTTAAATTGGACAGTCTAGCCTACAGCGGACTGCTCCTGTCACCTAGCAACCGTGACAGTAGAAGCTGCAGATCAGTTACATTGTTTGACAGAAATAGAGGAAAAAATCTTGATTTTATCTGATTTGTTTTACTTTTATGGGAGAAAAACAAGATATTTCATCAGTGTGACGTATCAGAGGCCACGGGCTGTGACCAACAGTAATTTAGTTTGCTAGCTCACGAAACTAGTGTCATTTTATTTTGACAGTACAAATAGGTCCTACATTATATATATACTATTTTATTATGATATATATTTTATATATGTATAAAAATGATCAGTGGTGGAATGTAACTCAATTTTTCCTTACTTTAGTTAAAATTCAAGGTTCACGTATTTATCTCCATTTTATCACTTTATACCTCTATGACTGTCTCAGAGACAAATATTAATATATTTCAACCACTTCAATTGTCTGTAAGCTTTAGTTAGTATATTTAAGGGCAATATCTCATAGTAATAACTAAAAATAAAATAAAAAGATGTGATCTTTTTGTGTGTTTCAGATAAAATGAAGGGTAAACTCATGTAGTAAATATTCTTTTATTGGGTGAGGAAATTGTTCAATATCATAATTGTCATGAGATGGAAAAGAGAGAGCATTGAAGAGGCTGATGCTTTTAAGCAAACCTAACAGGAGAGAGATGATACAGACACAAGACGTCCTCAAAATATGATTTAATGCTGTTGATTAACTTACCTCAAAATATATAAAATGTGGCAGTAATATTGATTAAAAACAAGCAAAACAAACAAACCAAAAAACCAGCAGGTGTTTCACAGAACTAGAGAAAACTGGCAGGAGATGGTTTTGCTTGACATTTATTTTCAAGTACATTTTGGTGCTAATACACACTAAGTTCTTGAATGTACAACTTTCCACTGCCCTTTATACTTTTTACTTAAAGGAGCTGAAACCACCACAATCCCAAGGACACACTGGTGCTTTCAAATGATGTGTGCTTTGATTCTGAATAGACCAATTCAATAGAAAATATTCCATGTAACAAAAGAATAATTCAGTTTCAACCTGGTGAATTTGTCATTAATATGGCTGATTCATGTAAAATGTGTTTTGAAAAAAATAGTTGTATATTTGTATTGTTCAGTACAACTCCTCAGCTTTACTTACACATTGCACCAGCGCGAACTAGGCTTTGTTGTATTGTTGTATTGCTGTTGGTATTTCCGAAGAGAGCGTAGTGGCAGGATTGCATGGAAGAGGTGGGATCTCAGAGATGTTTGCATTTGTATTTCTGGCATTTCCGTTCTGCTGAACGTAGGGAGGAGAATATTTAAACCAAGTGTGCAAAATGATTTACTGACTATGGCTACATGCAATTCACTGCTAATTATGCTGATATGTAACACCAAAAATGCATGCATTATTTTTTTGTGCTTGATATCGCAATGAAATGACTGCGCCTGTGTAAAGAAAACAGCACATCTTTTGTAAATCACCCGTAAAACTAAACTAAAACCTATGAGTGCTTTTTGGAGATTGTGCTCAAAAGTTATTTTGTTAAGTAGTGATGGGATGTTTGGCTATTTCCAAAGACTGATCTGTTTTGGCTTGGCTCCCGTAGAAGAGTGGCTACCAAATGGCTGTTCATTTACTATCACTTGGCACTTTCTATTTCAGCCTAATTTAGCAATTATAAATGACAGTATTAGAGATGAATATTTGTCTGTTTAAAGAATGGCTCCATAGGATAGTGGTTTACATATCTGCTCTGCATGCAAAAGGTCTCTGGCTGAAGATTGTGAGAAAAGTTTCTTTGGAATTGCAAATTTGTTCTTTTTCTTTCTTATGTGTGTGGAAGAGGAAGCAATACCCTGATTTACAGACTGAGGCCTATGCATATCTCTGGCTGCATCTGCTTACTTTTCTTTACAAAATTATGTTGTCACATTTATGAATATGTTCCAAGGAAGAAGTGGGTATTCAACTTGTTGGGGACCTCTTGACGTGTCTTTTCTTGTAGCATAGCTCTTTTTATTTTTGTCAGACTTTTTAATTGGATTTAAATCTAAGTCTGTGTCTCAACCTGGGTTGATGAAACTGGTGTCATGGACTTAGGTGTAGTCCTACCAGAGCACAGTGGAGCGACACTCCTCCACTTTTTTTTTTCCAAGTAAAGAAATAAAGTATTCAGATTCAGATAATCTGGCTAAAATTCAAACACTACTAAAGAATAGTTCATGAATGAGTCCCGATAAACCAAAATGAATATGCAAAACTATAAACCTGATATTTAAAAAGTATTGTGTATGTATTTGTATGAGTTTTCTATGTTTTTTTTTTTTACGTTTTTTAAGTTTTTTTAAGGTTTGCAGTTTGCTGCAAATTGTGCTGAATTTAACTGAAAAAATATCTTACATTGTGCTTGATTTGGCTGTCATAACTGCTGTCAGGAGTGTTGATTTATTTAGGATGAGCGAGAGATGTTATAAATGGCATGGGTGGAGAGCTCAAATCTGTGAGCATGGCACCAAAGCTTTGGCTCTGTCCTCTGACTCTTCACTGAGTCCTAATCCTGCATTTTTAGAGCTGAGACAAACACATGCCTGGTCCTAAAATACTGGTATTTTCATGAAACAGAGCAGAAGTGAAGAACTGAACTTAATGTGTTGCATCTCAGGGAGAAGAAGAATCCTGATAGCAGACAGAATGATTTTTACAGACAGACATCATTTTTACAGTGAGTTAATCATTGGCAATGTTTCAGAGGTTTTGTCACATTTCTGCTCAGAGACCAGCCCATAATGAGAATATTAACAAATCCTGCAGCATCACATGGCACACAGAAAAAGCAGTCTTCTTTCAGCTGCTCCCTTTAGAGGCTGTCACAGTGCATCATCTGCCTCTATCTCACCCTATCCCAGCATCCTCCTCTGCCACAGCAACCCTCTGCATGGCCTCTGTCACTACATCCATGAACCTTCTCTGTGATCTTCCTCTTTTCCTCCTGCCTGGCAGCTCATTATTCAACACCTTTTTATATATCCACTGTCCCTCCTCTAGACATGCTCAAACCAGCCCACCCTCTGCCTGTGCTCTTTTCTTCACTTCTCTTGTGCACTGTCCATTGCTTTGGATGGTTACCCCCCAGGGAACCCCAGTTCCAAATGTCCCTCCTATCTCCTTTTCCTAACCTCTGGGTGAAAGGGCAGGAAAACTGATAAGGACTTAGGAAAAGAGAACAGTGGTGCAGTGAGAATCCTAATAGCATTACACTAGTGTCCTTAACATTGTGATGCCAGATGCTAAAGACAGACTACAAAATATGCATCTTACTTCATCACAATGTGTTCTATCCCTGTTGTTTTATGCAGGTCATTCAGCAGTGCACAAACAGTCATTGACGTCTCTGCTGAATCTGTAATGGCTAAAAGTGAAACACAGCTGAATATATGAAAATGCAGCTATTAATGAATCTGTATTATACACAGAGCTAATGATGCAGCTCCCCTCTGGATAAATCCTGCACTCCACCTGGGTTTTAATCCTCAGAACTCTTTGTACAGTGCCCAGTGATTTCTATCAGAAGAGTTATCCTTTCAGTCAAAAGCACATTGATTCTCCATCAGCCTCCTCTCATTTATCTAAACTGTCTCACTGGTTTCAATACATCGTATTTTCTTCTGTTTACCTGGTGTGATCCAGTGTAACTTCTTTCTTCCTCCCTGTTAAGGATTTCTGTGACTGCAGTAAAAGTCCTTCCGTCTATCACAAATCCCAGTTGATCTGAAGTAAAAATTAATTCACGATAATCCAAAATGCTGCAATATAGCAAATGACTTTACTAATTCAAGCTGATTATACAGAAACTTAACCACACTCATCACTGATCAGTTAATACAGCCCCTGTCTTTAGAGCGCTTATCTAATCTATGTTCTTCATGCAAGGCAACAGCTTAACAAGAATTAGCTTTTTTATTGCAGCAGTGTGATGTTCACAGTTCAGCTGTGTTTAACAGGTTGTTCAAAACTCAAAATATATCAGCAGGTTATGACATGAAGTGGAAAATTCAGTTAAAATGAACATTTACATGATCTGTGTCAGAATAATGGGACGGCGTTTTTGCCTCTCCTTTCATAAAGGATGGCTACAGCGTATCTTATGCCAAAGGAGCAATAAAGGAAGCATTGAAGCTCCTTTCCTTAGTATTTGGAGACTTGTAAAAACTCTTATTATGGCCACCACACACATACTTCCAGAGATACCTCTGGTCCTTGCATCTTCACCTTTCCACCTGTCGCCCTCTCATTCACACACATGTATTGTCTTTCCTCTACTGACTTTCACTCATCTTCTCTCCAGGGCATACCTCCACCTCACCAGACTGTCTTCCTCCTGCTCTGTATTCTCACTACTGATCACTATGTTGCCTGCAAACATCACAGTCCACAGAGACTCCTGCCTGACCTTATTTGTCAACCTGCCCATCACCTTGCAAAGAAGGCGCTCAGAGCCATTCACTTACATAATCCCATCCCCACCTTGAACACATCTGCCACTCTGACCGCACACAGTCTTGTTGTCTTCATACACTTCCTGCACCACCCTCATATACTTTTCTGCCACTCCCGCAGAACCACAGTTCCCCTTTTTATTACTCTATCAATTGCTTTCTCTAGAGCCACAAGGACACAGTGCAACTCCTTCTGACCTTCTTTAACTTCTCCAACAACACTCTCAAAGAAAACATTGTATCGGTAGTGCTCTTTCTCAGCATGAAGCCATACTGCTACTCACTGAGCTCACTGCTGGTCACCTCTTTTCTTAACCAACCTTCTAAAACTCTTGCCCATATCTTCTTGTTATGGCTGACTTTTTCCCTCTGTAGTGACTACAGCTCTGCACATCTGCCTTGTTCTTGAAAACTGGTACCGGTACACTTCTCTATTCATCAGACAAACTCTCAGTCTCCACGATTGTGTTAAATCTATCCATCCATTTTCTTCCACTTATCCAGGGTACACCCTGGACAGGTTGCCAGTCTGTCACAGGACAAACACAGTCACTCTACCAGTTCATTCAGCTTTCTCCAAAGTTCCACTTTCTCCTCTAATAGACATACATTCTGTATTGCTGACAACATTCAACATCACCCCTTTCATTTTCAGTTTCAGACTTATGATCCTGTTTGACACTCTCTTCACCTCCATAGCAGTATTCACATACTCCTTCAAGATTACCACTACTCAATTTCTCTTTCTATCTACACCATCGTGGAATAGTTTGAATCTATTTCCTTTAGCTTTAGACCACAGGGTCCTTAATTGACATGAAACTATAGATTCCAATTGCTAATGAACATTATAAGATGCAGTTCAATGCTGACATTGCCATATCATAAGAGAAGTCAGTATTTACTTCTGTAACTGTAAATTATGCAAAGATGTCCTATATAAAAATATACATCTGTTAACATGCATGAAAATAAGATATAAATCACTGTTATCAGTAATGTAGTGATACTGCATCAGTATCTTCTTTCTACCATCTCCTCTCTCTTTCCATGTGAGCCATCTGACTGTCTATATTAGACAACATAACTTAGGGCTTAGTAACATTTATCCCTCAGTGTGACCATACCACTGTTGCCCATCTCCCAGTTGGAGGGATGTAATGGGCAGCACCAAAAATTTTGGAGCAGCAGGGTTTTCACATATTAGCTTCCACTCAAGGCTAATGATGTGAAAAGGAGGGAAGGAGAAGGGAAGAGCTTCTGAGAAGGCAACTGCAGAGCAGAAAGCCACGAGATTTGCTCAGAGAGACTGAAACAAGAATGATTTATAGGGAAATAATGTTGTAACCTTGAAATCACTGGTCATGGTGTTTTAATGGATACACATTTTCAGTGGATCCATTAATACTGAAGACATTCTTGTTCTTGATTTAGGATGAAATGTTTAACTGTCAATAGTGTGTTTTCAGAAATAATCAGGATGAGTACTGCTGCTGATTCTATTCATTGTTATGCATCCAATAATTAGTCTAATTTCAAGCAAATTGAAATATTTGAGTAATAACAGTATTTAAAACCATTTTCATGAAGGCTTATACTTTCTTGAATAATATTTTTTTTTTAAAAATGCAATCGGTTAAAGAGCCATATCACCCAAGTGCCCATATTTTTTCCATTCTTGAGCCTTGAGTGTTATCGAGACAGAAAACAATTTTTATTTGTCTGGGTATGTCTGAGACATCCATGTCCACCTCAATATAGAATGCACTTTATTTAAAAATTCAACAGATACACCATTTTTGCAATTATTCTGTCATAGGTTGGAGTGTGTTGATGTGAGGACTGAAATGCAGAGACATAGAGAGGCAGACTTCACAAACAAAAGGGAAACCATGTTACTGTGGCTAATGGAAATCCAAAAAGCAAATCCCCAGTCTATACAAAAGCCCAATGGTAAAAATAAACTCAAATACAATAAAGGCACAAGATAAACCTGGGAACACAAGGAGATAAACAGGAATTAAGGCAGACAAGCAGGCAGGAGTAATAGTATGAAACAATAAATGAAGACTGAGGCTATTTCTACATATAGACACACTAAGGGGTAATCAGAGGAAGTGGAAACATCAGGGGAACGAGACACAGCTCACCTAAATCTAGATCATGAGAAGCGAGGAAGTGAAACAATGTGAAATATGAAGACACTAACTAATAAAGTAGAACAAGGAATGAATCAAAACCAAAACCATGGATGAAATTAACAGAGGAAAACACTGAACAACAAATGGTGGGAACTAGTATAGCTACTTGAACTCCTCCACTTGGGGTTCCTACTCTCACCTGTGGTCACGAGCTTTGGGTAGTGACCAAAAGAAAAAGATCGCGAATACATGCGGCAGAAATGAGTTTCCTTCGAAGGGTGACTGGCCTCTCCCTTAGAGATAAGGTGAGGAGTGCAGCCATCCAGGAGGGTCTCAGAGTAGAGCCGCTGCTCCTCCACATCGAAAGGAGCCAGTTGAGGTGGTTCGGGCTCTGATTAGGATGCCTCCTGGCCGCCTCTTGGGTGAGGTATTCCGGACATGTCCCACCGGGAGGAGGCCCCGTGGTAGACCCAGGACATGCTGGAGAGATTATATCTCTCGGCTGGGAACGCCTTGGGGTCCCTCTGGATGAGCTGGCAGAGGTGGCTGGGGAGAGGGAAGCCTGGGCTTCTCTGTTTAGGCTCCCACGACCCAGCCCCTAAGTGGGTCGCGGGAGAGAATGGATGGATGGATGGATGGACTAGTATAACTAATAAATACAAATTAGTACATAATAAACACATAAAAGTCAAAACATATAAATATATATATATATATAGATATATATATATATATTTATTTATATACAAAGACCACCTGCCCTGCAGGGTTAGGGTCCCTATTACCACAGGGACCACTGTTACCTTCACCTTCCACATCCTTTCTAGTGATTCTCTGAGCCCTTGGTATTTATCCAGCTTCTCGTGTTCCTTCTTCTTGATGTTCCCGTCACTTGGTATTGAAACGTCTATCACCATGGCTTTCTTCCTTTGTTTGTCCACCATTACTATGTCTGGTTAGTTAGCCATCACAAGTTTGTCTGTCTGTATCTGGAAGTCCCACAGGATCTTAGCTCCGTCATTCTCAACCACCCTTGGGTGTGTATCCCATTTTGACCTCGGGACTTCCAGGACATACTCGGCACAGATGTTCCTGAATACTATGCTGGCCACTTGGTTATGGTATTCCGTGTATGCCCTGCCTGCTAGCATCTTGTACCCTGCTGTTATGTGCTGGATTTTCTGTCTCAGGAGCATCTCTGCACAGCCTGCACCTGGGGTCTTGCCTGGTGTGGTAGACCCCAGCCTCTATCGATCTTGTGCTCACAGCTTGTTCCTGTGCTGCCATGATTAGTGCCTCTGTGCTGTCTGTCAGTCCAGCCTTGTCCAGCCATTGGTAGGATTTTTTTATGTCAGCCACTTCTTCTATCTGCCGGTGGTGCATGCTGTACAGAGGCCTGTCCTTCCATGATGGTTCCTGTTCTTCTTCCTCTTCTTTCTCGGGTTTCTGCTAACTGAAGTACTCACTAAGCACATGATCATTTGTGGCCATCTTCATGATGATTTCATGGATCTTTGTTGTTTCATCTAGCATAGTGGTTCTGGCACTCACTAGTCCTCGGCCACCTTCCTTTTTCTTAGAGTACAGTCTCAGGGTGCTGGATTTGGGGTGAAACCCTCCATGCATGGTAAGGAGCTTTCTTGTCTTGACATCAGTGGCTTCTCATTTCCTCCTTTGGCCAGCTTATTATCCCAGCAGGGAATCTGACAACTGGCAGGGTATTGGTATTGATTGCCCAGATTTTGTTCTTCCCATTCAGCTGACTCTTCAGTTTAAAAACAGGAACTGGTATTCTTGAAGTCAAGGGAGTATTATGAATTAAATTTTTAGGAACAGGTCAATACTTTACAGTACTAAAAAAAAAAAAAAAGAAAAAGAAAAAAAATTCAAATCACCAACCAAATTCCAGTGAGATCATGCATTGTTTGGAAACTCTGAAGTAATTTTTGAATGAAGCAACTCTTTAAAGGTGCATTTACTTAAACAATTTAGATCTCAGACGTCATGCCAGCCAGTCTCCTGATTTAAACAGATTATTGCCACAGTTAACAAAGCATGGAGGACAGCTCTTGATTTTGTATGAACGAACATCCAATCTAATCATCAGACCTTATCACACTTCTTCACATCTGATGCTCTGTTTTCTGAAGCATCAGTATATTTTATCACAGCTTCTCATCTCAGCAGAATTTAATTTAATTCAGTGTTTTCCCCTCCTCACTCTCTTGTTTGATAGCCACTTTTGTTTCCAGCAATCAAACAAGCAGCTGCAGTTATGCCAGCAGCCTCGTGAGCTGATTAACATTTTTTAATATCCTACTGAGACAGAAACCGAGTACCAATTATGGAATTTTAACAACCAGTTGAAAAGTCCAGAAAACAGTGTTGTGAAAAATGCTCTTTTGTGGATATTTTTTCTTTACTCCAGCTAAACTCTTTGCTGAATTAATAGAGGATGATAATTTGCAGGTATTTTGTATATGTCTGGTGTGTAGCAAGCTCTTCTTCAAGTGGCAATCGCTCATTGAAACCAATTAAAAGAAGCAGAGAAGATGGAGATCCTATAGCACTTGCTTTGATTGTACCCAAGCCTTCTGCTGTACTGGAGTTGGGAATCCGACTGATGTTTGCAGAAGCTACTGTACTGTATTTTGGAGGCAGGTGTGATGAGGAGCCTCTCTGTGGTAGGACTGGTGCCTACAGAGAGCAGGAGATGGTTTCTGTCAGCCAGCACTGCACACCAGAGACTGTTTGATGGGCAGCCAGTGTCTAGCTAAACAGATTTGGCCCCAGTGGAAATTTATCCTATCATTCATGGTTGAAATATTACCTTCTGCACTGATATGCCAATGCACTATTTTCCCACGTTGGTAAACATTTTGGAGCAGTTGACATTGTCTATGCAAAACAATTCACACAGCTTTCCCAAACTCAAGCTTGAAACAAACTTCCTTTCTTACAGTGTGTAAACGATTTGTACATCAGTGAACTGAAAAACATTTTGTGGGGTTTTTTTTGTGTGTTTTTCACTATGGCAAGTGTTCTTGCCACAGAGTCTTGCCATACATGCTTTTGTCATTTGACATCATAAAATCTTCTGAAAATTGTAAACAACCAAACAGTAATGCTCAAGCAGAGATTGGAGAATGTTTTACATGGTTTGTATTAGATGAAGAATACCACATGATCTTAAAAGCTTCAACTGTTTTTTGAAAGTGCTTCATTTACTTTGCTAGCCTTTAAGGTTTTACAGTTACTGTGTTATGGGTACAACTGAAGAAATGAGAATACCTGAGAAATGTGTTGATGTGCTTTCAAAAGACATACTGATATCTTAATAATTAAATTAACCCATTAATTGTCCCAAATGTGGACTATATTTGAAGTTTGCTTTGGATTACTGATAGTGTAGACTCAGGGTGGCTGTCTTGATTCAGCAAGCAACTTGTTGAATCAAGCAACTTTAAATGGGTTAAATATTAGGTGTGATATTCAGTCTTAGCTAATTATAGGCCAATTTCTAACCTGCTTTTTATCTAAGAAATTTTTGAGTAGTTGTAAAACAGCTAACTAATAATGGGCAGATGAACGGTTTATTTGAAGAGTTTTAGTCAGGACTGAGAATTCATCATAGGACAGAAACATTAGTGAAGGGTACAAATGATCTTCTTATGGTCTCTGATAGTGGACTCATCTCTGTGCTTGTACTGCTAGACCTCAGTGCACTGTTGACCATAATATTTTAGCTGTAGGTATTAAAGGTCCTAGTACCTACTCAGTTCAACTTGACTTGAAACTGCAAAGGTCTGTAGGGTTTTCAATTAGGTCCTAGTGCCAGGTACCAGGTACTTTTTTTAGTACCCACTCAGCTGGAGTTCCAAGCAGTCCAAAAATGTGACGTCGAAGAACAGCATGCCAGTGATTGGCCAGGCTGTGTCATCACCAGCTGAGTCACGAGAGTGACTCCTTCACCAGCATCAAATGTGCCATTTTTAAAACCTGACAACAAGGGAAATGGAGACACACAAAGCAACATCGTGGTTCAACGACGTGGTGCAGATATTTCTGTGCTCTGTGGCAGATGAGAAAAGAGAGAGTGCATCTGGAGGTCTCCGTGATAATAGCTGCGTTTGAGTCACATACAAATTATGTCAAGTGACTTCTGCCTGCATTGCTATATTGACTCCAGTCACATTGAGGTGATACACAACTGTAATGGAAACAAAACCGAGTCGAGTCAAGTTGAGTCGTGCTGAGTAGGTTCTAATGGAAGTAGGGCATATTACACTCCAATCTGTTCATATAAATGGGGAGTCTTCTTCATACACTAAGGTTAATTATGGAGTTCCACAAGGTTCTGTGCTAGGACCAATTCTATTTATGCTATACATGCTTCCTGTAGGCAGTATTATTATAATGCATAGCATACATATTCATTGCTATGTAGATGATACCCAGCTTTATCCGTGAAGCCAGATGACACACATCAATTAGTTAAATTGCAGGAATGTCTTAACCCTTCATTTCCCATGGGCCCGTCAGCGGGCCTGTTAACTTCAAAGGTGCCGCCATTTGTGTACTTTTACCGTAATAACCCTATATTGGGTGTGAATAGCAATTTCTCAGCCTTAAGAAACCGTTTGGTTGTGTCCAAGACAAATTTCCCATTGCGTGACAATAAAGTTTATTTGATTTGATTTAATGTAGTTACGGTAATTCAAAGCACGTTTGATCAGACATCTCAGCGGTGAAATGCTCTGCGTTAACCAGCTGTTTATGGCAAGTAAGGGCAGGTAACAGGTGCATTGGTGCCAATCGCCACTGTTAAAGGGTTAAAGGCCTGGATGACCTCTAATTTCCTGCTTCTAAATTCCGATAAAACTGAGGTCATTATACTCTGCCCCACAAATCTTAGAAACATGGTGTCAAACCAGATACTTACTCTGGATGGCATTACTTTGGCCTCCAGTAACACTGTGAGAAATCTTGGAGTCATTTTTGACCAGGATATGTCCTTCAATGCACATATTAAACAAATATGTAGGACCGCTTTTTTGCATTTGCACAGTATCTCTAAAATTAGGAACATCCTTTCTCAGACTGATGTTGAAAAGCTAATTCATGCGTTTATTACTTCTAGGCTGGACTATTGTAATTCATTATTTTCAGGCTGTCCTAAAAGCTCCCTGAAAAGCCTTCAGCTGATCCAAAATGCTGCAGCTAGAGAATTGACAGGAACATCCTAGTACCATATCACCCCAACAGAGCACTTCACTCTCAGACTGCTGGCTTACTTGTGGTTCCTAGGATACTTAAGAGTAGAATGGGAGGCAGAGCCTTCAGCTTTCAGGCGCCTCTTCTGTGGAACCAGCTCCCAGCTTGGATTCAGGAGAAAGACACCCTCTCTATTTTTAAGATTAGGCTTAAAACTTTCCTTTATGATCAAGCTTATAGTTAGGGCTGGATCAGGTGACCCTGAACCATCTCTTAGTTATGCTGCTATAGGCCTAGGCTGCTTTCATTCACATCTTTTCACTCTGTGTTTATATTCCACTCTACATTTAATCACTAGATATTAATCTCTGTCTCTCTTCCACAGCATGCCTTTTGTCCTGTCTCTCTCCTCTCAGCCCCAACCGGTCACAGCAGATGACTGCCCCTCCCTGAGCCTGGTTCTGCTGGAGGTTTCTTCCTGTTAAAGGGGAGTTGCTCATAGGGGTTGCTTTGATAATATAAAGCACCTTGAAGCAGCTGTTTGTTGCAACTTAGAACTATATAAATTACAATGAATTGATGTGGCATTAGGTGCCACTTCTAACTCACATAACCCACATCAGGCCTAGCTCGCATACAATGTATGTCAGTACTGTAACTAAGGAAAAAGTGCCATAAGTAGCCCAAATGTTTCTGCTATTTGAAAAGAAAGGAAAAGAGAAGAAAAATAAGGCAAATGACAATATGAGGAAAGTAAATTAAGCAGATTAAAAGGAAAGGAGGTCAAGGGAATATGTGAGTGGAAAGGCAATACATAAAGAGGAAAGGTGAGGGAAGGAAATTAACTAGGTGAGGAGAGGGATGAAAGAAATGAAACAGGAGTACAGGAAAAGAAAAAAAAAAACAAGTGAAATAATTGTTGAAGAAACATAAGTGAAACATGGGAGGATGAAACCAAATAGATGACCATGAGAAGCATGGGAAATGGATTTAAAAAAGGGCACACAAAGAGGAAAGGAAACAAGAAGAAAAGAACAATAAAGGATGAATGAAGAACTGATGCAAAGTATGACAAGAAAAAGGGTGAAGAAAGGAAAAAAGGGAAGGAAAACAATGAGGTCAGGATGGAAGGACAAAGGAGAAACAAGAGGGGATGTGTCTCAATTAGTCACAATATGCCTCGTAAGGGCATGACAAAAAAGGTGGACACCGTTTCCCATCTTCAAATCATCTATTAAACAGACTTAAACACCTGAAGTAGAAACTAATGAGGTGAGAAAATCAGTAGGCTCAGTGAGTGCGCATGTGTGTGGGGATGTTTGTATGTGTTGTAAATGCAACAAATAACAAAAACTAAAGAAAAACAAATACAACAAGGCAATGTTGGCAAGTAGGCTGGTGCACAGCAGGAGACAGAAAAAAAGTGCCTGCCTCAAATTAATGTCTGAAAGCACAGAACCCCGGTGTTCCCAGTTGGCAACGATAAAGCCTGCCACACCCACCAAATACCTGAAACACATGAAGAAAAGCCTGAACACAAGGTGCAGGGGTCATCACAGATGAAAGGAAACAAAGGAAACAAGGAAATTAAATAGATGAGAAGGGGAGAAATGAAAAGAAGACATGTAGATTTAGAGGGAATGAGGAGAGGAAACATGAGTACTGCAGAGAAAATTAAACAAGTGGAGGAAAAGAATCAGAGCAGGGGAGAAGACAAGGTGTCATGGTCCTGGGCCGGTGGCCCAGTATTCTATGTTCCGGTGATTTAGTTCTGTTTTATTATGGTTTCACTGTTTCTGTTCCCTTGTGCTCTGTTGTGCTGGTGTCGGTTATCCTTTGGTGTCTGTATTCCCAGGTGTTCAGCCAGTGTGTACTTCCTGTTTTATTTTGGTAGGTCTTTTGTCTGTGCGCTTTGGGTTTAGTTGTGCTTCCTGTGTTTCCCTCCCAGCTGTTTCCCATTTGCCCATTACCTGCTGTGTTTATATTGTCGGTGTTTTCACTTTGTCCTGGTCGCGTCGTCGTCGTTCGCTCCCCTGCTGTGTTCCTCTGTGGTTCATTTTTGTCCTGGTTTTGAGTTCTGGTTTTGTTCCTGGTTCCGTCCTGCACTTTGCCAATTAAAGACTGTCTTTTCCATTTACCTCGTCTGCCTTGGGGTCCCCTTCTTTCCTGCCACACAGCTGATTCATGACACAAGGAAAGAAAGTGAATGAAAGGGAGGATGAAAGTAAACGGATGTAAACACACAAACAGGAAAAGTAAAGACAATGAAACAAGAAACAAATGGAAAAGGAAAATGGAATACAAAAAATAAATTAATGCATTCATTTTAACCTCACATCCTGTGTCAGTAGACTTCTATGCGCTAGGATCACACTGTTATTTTACTTTTCTACCTGCGTGGGACAGTCCTTTGTGCTTGATAGACTCTTCTGTTGTCTAACAAAACTCTTGTCCTGTGTGTTGCTGCTTCCTGTCTAACTGAATATGAGCCTGACAGAGTTCACAGTCATGAGCCTGTGTGGTGTTACTGCTCACTGTCAGAGAAGGCTGCTGTTCAGCAAGCCTGCAAACACTCTCTCATCTGTGTATACACACACACACACAGGTGGGGGGGAAAATAATTCAGTTTGAGCAGAGTGAATGGAAACATGCTGTGCTGATGTTAGGTCAGTGTTTGTTTTTGGTAACCCTCTGTCAAATACTAATTTGATATTTGGAAAAATGCTGTGTACACACACACACACACACACACACACACACACACACACACACACACACACACACACACACACACACACACACACACACACACACACGCATTCAAGCTGACTGAACATGCACACATGTTCAGAGACACATGCTGGTGAACACACAGTGACAGCTGTGGGTATTAAGTGGCCGTGTGATGGATGGGGTTCAGACAGCATGCCCATCATAACCTCCCCATTATTTACCCTCCACTGACTGAGAGGAGAGGAGAATTTGAGGAGGAAAGGCAAGAGACTAAGAGAGTAGAGAAGGAAGAGAGGAAAAGGATGGTGAGAGGGTGGGAAAAAAAGATTAGGAGAGGAGAGGAGAAGAAATTAAACACGAGAGGGTAACGGAATAAAGGAGGTGAGGAGAGAAGAAAAGAAAACTTGAAAGAGGGGAGAAAGAAATAAAAACAGAAAAACGAGAAAGAGAGAAACAGAAAAGAAGGAAAAACATGAAAGTGAGAAAGAGAGAAAGAAAGGAAACAAGTGAAAAAGTGTAGGAATAAAGGAAACACATGAACAAGAGTGTAGGAGAGAGATTATAAAGGAGGAAGAGAAAGAGGAAAGGAAGGAAAGGAATGGGAGAAAAAGGATAGGATGAAAGGAAGCAGTTTAAAGGAGGAATAGAAGAAAAGGGAAATGGAGAGAAAAAAGCACAATGGTAGTGAAGAGATGAAAGAGAAAATAAAAATAAAAATAAAATACCAAGTGAGAGGAGGTGAGGAGAGGAACCAGATGAGCAAGAATGGGAGGGAAGAAAGTAAAAGAGGAGAGGAAGAAAGGGAAAGGTGAAAAGGACAGGTTAAAACACTAAGGAAAGTTCACGAGGAAAGGGTAAGAAGAAAGGAAACTCAGTGTAGGAAGCATCAAAGGGAGGATGATGTTATGAGGGAAGGGAATGGGGCAAAGAAACTGATCAAAAAGAGGAGGAAAATTGCAGAAAAAAGGAAAAGAAATGGTATCAGGTAACAAGATGTGGTGAGAAGGAGAGAAGATACAAAAGTACTGGAGGAAAGGAAGCAGGAGCGGAGAAAAGGAAACTAATGATATGAGCAACAGGGAGTTAAGGAAGGGATAAAAGGTGGAAAGACAACAGAAAGAAAGGAAAGGAAATGGAAGGTCAAGATCTGGGTGAATGAAATCATGGAAAAGTAAGGAAAGGAATCTTAGCCAAAGTTTTAAAAACTAGTAGGTAAAATAAAACAGAATGAAGCTCGGACAAGGGAGAGAAGGAATGGAAAACTGGAAAAATTTGCTGACAAAACACAGATGAACTGAAGGATAATTTAAACAAATATGTTAGAACTTAAAAGTGGGCAAGGTAAGTGGATGGTAAAGTAACAGCAAGAGATGAAGAAATGAGAGAGCAGATGAAGAGAAGAGGGGTGGAGGGGAGAGAGGATGAAAGAAAACAGATGAGAGATCATAAGAGATGGTAGAGCAGGGGCATGCAGGGAGAAGAGTTGACTCTGAGTTAGACCAAGCAAAGAGATGAAAGCAAAGGCAGCCAAGTGGAGGTTAAGAGAAATAAATGAAGGATAAATGAAGTTGATGGTGGATGGAGGGATGGCAGCCAGGCAACAGAAAAAAAGTGAAATTGAAAAATATTCCACATGGTTGACAGCAACCCTGCGATGATGGGTGCAGACAGTTTCCTCGCCTCCTTTAAATCTGTCAATTCCACAGGTCAGTGCGAATGTGTCAATCAGTTACTGTGAGCCCCGCTGGCTTTCCACTCACGCTGACCACACCAAAACTTTCCTCTGTAATGATTACTGAAGGATTGGTCAGTCACAGCTGGCTGTCTGGGTTACTCTGAACTTTCACTCCGTCTTTATTCAAATCTTTCTTTCTTTTTTTTTTTTTTTTTTTACCTCTTCCTCTGTTGTTGGCCTAGTTCTTCAAATGTCATCAACTATAAGTGCTGTCAGACATCTCAGTTTCATTCGGCAGTGTTTACATTTGGTCACTTTTACCTTGTCACAGTAATTTTTCAAACAAATCAACTTGAGTGTGTTCAAATTGTCAGACTTTAGTCTGCTGAATAACTGTGTTTGTGGGTTCTGAAGGTTCTGCTTGGCTGTTTTAAATGACTTTTGTTTAATTGAAACTGTTGTTGGGTTAGGGTTAGGGGTTAGGGTTATCAGAGACAAGCCCCTGGTGGTACCATCTGATCTGAAACAGACATTAATAAGTGTATGTTAATTAAAGAAAACAAACCTCCAGATCTGAAAAGCAAAATGCTATTGACCTGAAGAGACCTGAACAGAAAGATAGCACTATAGTCCTGCAGATCCAATGGGGTACTGGATATTTGACCAACAAGACAGCTTAAATTTAATGTCTCCTTCATCTCAAAGGCTTTAAAACTTTATTATGTAAATTCTAATTTACATAGTAATCAAAGAGAATGAAAGCATAGCATTTCTGTGTTGCTTAGTAGTTTCCTTGCTGGCCATTAGAGTGTTGGCTGTAAGGCTTTAAGAGTGCATTCAGAAGGTTGTGATGATTTAAAAAAAAATATTTACAAAATGCAGATGTAAGTAAATGATGTAGACACTTGATCTGTGGCTGTCTCGCCATCTACGCTATTGGCTAGTCAGTTTGAGTAGGTTGTGTAGTCATAAAAATTGAATTTATTCAGGTAGCATTCAGCATATCTCTCCATTTGGGTTATCTGTTCATTTCCAAATATACGTGAGGTCGCATTTATAACTATGTCTATCCAGTACTTGTTATCTATCTTAAATGTGAATTCAATCAAGTCATCACAATGTCTTAATGTTATCATTTTGCAGGCTAACTTTAATTGAGTATTCAGTCCAGGCAGCCTTGCACAGCAAAGCAAACTGTACATTCCACAGATATTAAAATCCCCTAAAGACAATATCATATCAGAGAGAAGCCCCTGACAGCATGCTTTATATCTCACCACGGACATATCTGTCAAATAGCATTTCCTTTTATTGATACTGATACTGTATACTGAGGGGATTACAAATTGTGATTTAAGTCAAATAATCTGTTGTCTGTGCAGGACAAAGAAGATTATGGAGAAAAATACACGATTACCTCTGGTTCCCTTTCCCTGCCTGTCCTGTTTATTTTGGGTTATCGCTGCTCTGTTGGTGGTTGTATTGTGTGTTCAGCTTCCTGAAGTGGCATCTACAAGAACTAGAATGCAGAGCAGCTGTAACCCTACAGTACAGTAACATTCTGATGTTTACATCCTGGTTAGATTTAAATCATTTTAGTAAATAGTGCTGTGTTAACCTGCTGTGTCCACACAGTGGGAAACAAATGGCTGCTTAGTCAGATTGCTCATGGATCTCACAAGGTGTTTTATGTGTTATCACTTCTTTAGTAATGTAAAGATGAATAAAAAGCTTAAATTGCACATCATAAATTTTTCTATTGACTATAATTTTCAAGTCTTTCCTTTGAGCTTTTTCAGCAATAAGCAAAGCACCAGCCAGAAGCAGGTGAATAAAACAATCACTATGGAGAGACACAGTGTTGGTAAAACTTCAGTTTGCCTTTAAGGATCTGTAGAGGAATGTCAGTGGAATGCAAAACCTGAATATTATATCAGGAGCTTGTGCTGTAGTGCCGTGCTTGGAGAGATGTAAAGATTAAGCTGCATCCCTGGGCTCGATGTGCTCTCCATTTTGCTTATGGAGGCAGAACAGCCACATGCATAGAGAGTGTGAGGCAGATAGGGGAGGGGTGGGAGCGAAGCATCAAGACATTATGCAGAATGCACGGACAGACACTAATGGCTTCTAACACAGACGAATCAATGATGGTCAAATGCACAACAAACTCCTGCACTGCAAAACCTCTTGATCTATCCAAGACAGTCTCATATCTAGCTGTAGAGTTGTATTGATCTTGTTTAGACAATAATATTATTAGACAAGAGTAAATTGTGTTACAATCGTTTTAAGAATATTTCCCCCAAGCACCAGACATCCATGGATGCTATTTTCTGGTTGGCCAGTAATGTTCTTTTCATGTCTACATTTGGTTAACAATTTGTTTTTTTAAGGCTATTCCAAAGATTCAAATTTCAAACATGAATTTATGTTTATCCATTGAGGACTTTTTTACTGATTAGATGTCTAAAAGGTAACTAAATGACACATAGTTGTCAAGCATATAATCAGATTAGATGTGGTTCCAAAATGAAAGCTTAGTAGATGTTAAGATAGCACATTCTTTTTTTTTTTCACATTTTATTTGGTTGGGAAATGATGTGACAGCCAAAAACATCTACACCAGGTATACATATTAGTAATACAGAATTCTTAAAAAAAAAAAAAAAGGGTAAATCTGTATTGATAAAGACAGTTTTACCAGTGTGAGTGTGATGGTTTTCTGCTGTCACTATTGGAACTAATTTCTTAAATCTGCCGCATTATAAGAAATTATTTCTAATAGTAACTAGCAGAAAACATCACACTCACACTGGAAATGGGATTCACAAGAATTTATTCTCTTCAAAGTATATTAGTGGGCAGGGGTGAAATGCTTGCTGGTACTACATATATATATATATATATATATATATATATATATATATATATATATATATATATATATATATATACAGTGGCTGAGTCAATACTTTGTGGAACCACCTTTTGCTGCAGTTACAGCTGCAGGTCTTTTAGGGTATGTCTCCACCAGCTTTGCACATCTAGTGACTGAAATTTTTGCCCATTCTTCTTTTCAAAACAGCTCAAGCTCAGTCAGATTAGATGGAGAGCGTTTGTGAACAGCAGATTGGGTTTAGGTCTGGACTTTGACTGGGCCGTTCTAACACATGAATATGTTTGGTTTGAAACCATTCCATTGTAGTCCTGGCTTTATGTTTAGTGTCGCTGTCCTGCTGGAAGGTGAACCTCCGCCCCAGTCTCAAGTCTTTTGCAGACTCCAACAGGTTTTCCTCCAAGGTTGCCCTGTATTTGGCTCCATCCATCTTCCATCAACTCTGACCAACTTCCCTGTCCCTGCTGAAGAGAAGCAGCCCCAGAGGATGATGCTGCCACCACCATATTTGACAGTGGGGATGGTGTGTTCAGAGTGATGTGCAGTGTTAATTCTCCGCCACACACAGCGTTTTGCATTTTGGCCAAAAAGTTCAATTTTGGTCTCATCTGACCAAAGCACCTTGTTCCACATGTTTGCTGTGTCTCCAACATGGCTTCTGGCAAACTGCAAACAGGACTTTTTTCACTTTTAACAATGGCTTTCTTCTTGCCGCTCTTCCATGAAGACCACATTTGTGCAGTGCACGACTAATAGTTGTCCTGTGGACAGATTCCCCCACCTGAGCTGGGGATCTCTGCATTTGGTCCAGAGTCACCATGGGCCTCTTGGCTGCATCTCTGATCAGTGCTCTCCTTGTTCGGCCTGTAAGTTTAGGTGGACGGCCTTGTCTTGGTAGGTTTACAGTTGTGCCATACTCTTTCCATTTCTGGATAATGGATTGAATAGTGCTCCGTGAGATGTTCAAAGCTTGGGAAATCTTTTTATAGCCTAAGCCTGCTTTAAACTTCTCCACAACCTTCTTCCTGACCTGTCTGCTGTGTTCTTTGGACTTCATGATGCTGTTTACTCCCCAATATTCTCTTAACCAACCTCTGAGGCCGTCACGGAGCAGCTGTATTAGTATTGAGATTAGATTACACACAGGTGGACTCTTTTTGTCACAACGCAGGGAAGGAGAGGACACACAGGCAGTGGCTGATGAGAACAAGGTGCAAGTTTATTTACAGTGCCAATGTGAAATGTGCGAAGCTAAGGAGGCCCAGGGAAACAGGGGTGGAACGGCAGGTGGGAGCAGTTGAAGTGGATCGAGGTGCTGGGGAAAATCCAAGGAGAAGGGAGGCCAGGCAGGTGCGTGAGCGAGCACGTGAGTCCAAAACCAGCAGTGGGGATGGCGTGGAATGGCGTGGTGAACAGAGAGCAGGGTTTCCAAAAGGGGCGAGCAGGAGTCGACACGGGGATCTAAGGGAGACGAAAACGGAGAGCAGGTAAGTCATAAAATATACGAGAGAGAGCCACAGGAAGGAGCCGACACTAACTTAGAGGTAGTCAATGATCCAGCGAAGAGTGAAGGTCTGCTGGCAGCTTAAAAGGACCTTCCTGATGGCTTGATCAGCTGCAGGTGTGGTGACGCAACGCCCGGCGTCTCTGCCCCAGAGAGGCGGAGACACCGGAAACCCCCGCCGTGGTCTGCAGGACAAACACACATATACACAGATGAACACAGAAACCCCCCTAGGTTATGACACTTTTTAGTCATTAGCAGTCATCAGGCAACTTCTGAATGGAATTGGTTGCACTCAGAGAAAAGGGGGCTCAACACTTTTGCACACCGCACTTTTCAGTTTTTTATTTGTAAAAAATGTTTTGAATCATGTATAATTTTCTTTCCCCTTCACAATTGTATACCACTTTGTGTTGGTCTTTCACATTAAATTCCAGTGAAATATATTTATGTTTGTGGTTGTAATGTGACAAAATATGGAAAAGTTCAAGGGGTATGAATACTTTTGCAAGCCACTGTGTGTGTGTGTGTGTGTGTGTGTGTGTGTATATATATATATATATATATATATATATATATATATATATTACTGTTGCCTACCTGTATAAGGGAGAAATTAGAAGCACTTGACAATGTGGAATATATTTTTTCAATTGTTAGGGATCTGGGATGTTTGCACACACTGTACACTTAACACAACTGATGACCACCTCCACGCATTCAGCCTCTGTCCACCAATACCAAACTTCTGGAAAGAAATAATCACCAAACTTTCTCAAACCTCAATCCCCTTTGCAACCACTGTGTTCTGGAGGTAAATGTGCTCTTGTGTAGCATAAATGAAATCTCCGGTCATAAGCAGTGTTTTAGAGCTGTGCTGTGTTGTTGAAATTGAGCAGAATAACACTAAACACAATTAGTCAATTAGTCTTTGCTTTTAATTGGGATATTTTGTATCGCACACAGACATGAACCTGTTAACTGGCCGCACCAAAATCACTTGGAAAAAACAATGTGACGCCCTCTGGTTATTACTGGCTCTGGAAAACCCATGTCGTAGCCTGTTAACTGGCCACGTCCTGTCTGCGGGACATATGTAGTGTGTTTTATATGGCAGGCTAGACTCTCCCACTTTGATTGACACCTCATTCGGCCAATCATGTTAAGAAATGGGTTTTCCATAACTAATAATAACCAGTTACATGACTGGCCGAATGAGGTGTCAGTCAAAATGGGAGGGTCTAGCCTGTGATATAAAAAGCACTACATAACGTGGCCATTAAACAGGCTAAATGTATGGGTGAACGTTTTAAAGGCTGGCCGTTGACAAAAACCTAGCTCCGTGGGGAGAGAAGCTAGAGACCTAGGGCTCCAGCATAGCACAAGCAGTTCAGAAACAATTTGAAATGAGAAAAAAGAGCTATTTATTAACTGATCAAGTCATTGTTTTAGATTGCTTACAGCTAGTTGATCTATTCTGACCCTGCAGCCATGACTGGTTCTGAATGAAGCTTTACAGCAGATAGCCGGTCCAGGTACTGCGTACTAGCGCAGAATTTTTTAGTGGTACGCAGTACCGGACCGTAACGGCTTACTTCCACCCCTGCTAGTGGGCTGGGAGTACAATTCTGGCCTGCGGTCCAGGGCCCAAGAACACCACTGCCAGGTTTATCACTGCCACTAAGAATTTGTGTGCTAAGGGAGTCTCAGGAGGAAAAGTCCACTGTGCCATTAGAAGTGGCCAGCCTGATGAAGACACCTAGAACCTGGAGAAGAGATTTAGATGTATTCCGAGGATCTCATGTGGAACCCCACTCCCCCCTAACACAACCCTTTGTAACACAGCTGCATATAAATTGAGATTTTCATGGTTTTACGTCTCATTGTGTGTTGTGTGGTGAACTTTTTTGCTTATGGACGAAGACTATACAATCACAACCTGCCCTTTGGGTTGTGATTATTGCCCTTGGCATTGAAAATGTGTTGCTCTCACATGCCAGCGTGGCATGTTGGTTCAGTACTTAGCAGTGCTGTCTCAGAGCAAGAAGGTTCTGGGTCTAAATCTGTTTCATTTGAATTGGGCTTAAGACCTCTCACTGGTGACCTTACCATTGATTCTAAACCACTTTACTTTGACTCTATGTTGTATGCTATCAATTCCCAAAAATCTTTGCCATGATGTACTTTACACAGCCTTATCCCTAGGAAAAATTATTGAATCACCACACTGGAGTATGTTTACTCATCTCTTTTACTTTGAAGGGAATAAACACACCACAGATATGACATAAAACATAGACAGTTGAATATCTGAACAGTCTGGCTTCATGAACCATACCTGGAAAAAAAAAAAGTAATTATTTTAATTAATAGCATGTTTTTCAGATCTTTTTTTTCAGAGGAAATTCAATTGAGTCATTCAGTGTTGAGGAAATAATTATGGAATTACTGTATAATTTGCTTTACTAAAGCAAATACCTGCACATGAAAATAAACAGTCTGCAGTTAAAAGAGAGTTCTTGTAGGATTTAACAAGGTGTTGTACCTGAAAGGAAGCATGTTTGCAGCAAGAGACCTGTCAGTAGAAACAATGGAAAGAATTATAAAACTGTTTCAAGAAGTAAATCCAATATGGAGTGTATCAAAAGTTGTTGTTTTTTTTTTTTTTCTAACCAGCTGGGCGTAAAATTTGAAGCAAATATAAACAAAATGGGAATGCTGTAAAAGGAAAGCATACTGTCAGACAGAGGACTTCAAAGCATCATGACAAAAAACTCAAAGCAATATGCCATGAAAATAGAAACTGCACAACAAAACAAATGAAACAGAAACAGGCAGAAACAGCTGTCAGTGTTTGTCACAGAAAACCCTGATCAACGTATTGATTTATTCTGCCTTACAGAAACCTGGTTACAGCAGGATGAATATGTTAGTTTAAATGAATCAACACCCCCGAGTCACAGTAACTGTCAGAATGCTCGAAGCACAGGTCGAGGAGGAGGATTAGCTGCAATCTTCAATTCCAGCTTATTAATTAATCAAAGACCCAGACAAAGTTTTCATTCTTTTGAAAGCCTGACTCTTAGTCTTGTCCATCCTAATTGGGAAAATCAAAAACCTGTTTTATTTGGTATTATCTATCGTCCACCTGGTCCCTACTCAGAGTTTCTGTCTGATTTCTCAGACTTTTTATCTGATTTAGTGCTCAGTTCAGATAAAATAATTATAGTGGGTGATTTTAACATCCATGTAGATGCAGAGAATGACAGCCTCAACACTGCATTTAATCTATTGTTAGATTCAATTGGCTTCTCTCAAAATGTAAAGGAGCCCACCCACCACTTTAATCATACTCTGGATCTTGTCCTAACATATAGCATAGAAACTGAAGACTTAACAGTATTCCCTGAAAGCCCCCTCCTGTCTGATCATTTCTTAGTAACATTTACATTTACTTTAATGGATTACACAGCAGTGGGGAATACGTTTTATTACAGTAGAAGTCTTTCTGAAAGTGCTGTAACTAAGTTTAAGGATCTAATTCCTTCATTGTTATGCTCTTCAGTGCCATGTGCCAACACAGTGCAGAGCAGCTACCTAAACTCTGCTCCCAGTGAGGTCGATTATCTCGTCAATAGTTTTACATCCTCACTGCGTATAACTTTGGATACTGTGGCTCCTCTGAAAAGGAAAGCTTCAAATCAGAAGGGCCTGACTCCGTGGTATAATTCACAAACGCACAGCTTAAAGCAGATAACCCGAAAGCTGGAGAGGGAATGGCGTCTCACTAAATTAGAAGATGCTCATTTAGCCTGGAAAAAGAGTTTGTTGCTCTATAAAAAAGCCCTCCGTAAAGCTAGGACATCTTACTATTCATCATTAATTGAAGAAAATAAGAACAACCCCAGGTTTCTTTTCAGCACTGTAGCCAGGCTGACAAAGAGTCAGAGCTCTGTAGAGCCGAGTATTCCTTTCACATTAACTAGTAGTGACTTCATGGATTTCTTTACAAATAAAATTTTAGACATTCGAGAAAAAATATTTCATAACCATCTCAAAGATTATTCTTCATGTTCGGCTGTTTTCAGCACTGCTGGTATTTGTTTAGACTCTTTTGCTCCAGTTGATCTTTCAGAGTTAACTTCAATAGTTACTTCCTCCAAACCAGCAACATGTTTGTTAGATCCCATTCCTACTAGACTGTTCAAAGAAGTCTTTCCAATTATTGATGCTTCAATCTTAAAAATGATCAATCAGTCTTTATTAGTTGGCTATGTACCACAGACCTTCAAGGTGGCTGTAATTAAACCTCTGCTTAAAAAGCCATCACTTGACCCAGCTGTCTTAGCTAATTATAGGCCAATCTCCAACCTTCCTTTTCTCTCAAAGATTCTTGAAAGAGTAGTTGTAAAACAGCTAACTGATCATCTGCAGAGGAACGGTTTATTTGAAGAGTTTCAGTCAGGTTTCAGAATTCATCACAGTACAGAAACAGCATTAGTGAAGGTTACAAATGATCTTCTTAGAGCCTCTGACAGTGGACTCATCTCTGTTCTTGTCCTGTTGGACCTCAGTGCAGCTTTTGATACTGTTGACCATAACATTTTATTACAGAGATTAGAGCTTGCTATAGGTATTAAAGGTACTGCACTGCAGTGGTTTGAATCATATTTATCTCATAGACTCCAATTTGTTCATGTAAATGGGGAGTCTTCTTCAGACAGTAAGGTTAATTATGGAGTTCCACAGGGTTCTGTGCTAGGACCAATTTTATTTACATTATACATGCTTCCCTTAGGCAGTATTATTAGAAAGCACTGCATCAATTTTCATTGTTATGCAGATGATACTCAGCTTTACCTATCAATGAAGCCAGATGACACACATCAATTAGTTAAACTGCAGGAATGTCTTAAAGATATTAAGGCCTGGATGACCTCTAATTTCCTGCTTCTTAATTCAGATAAAACTGAAATTCTTGTTCTCGGCCCCACAAATCTTAAAAACATGGTGTCTAACCAGATACTTACTCTGGATGGCATTACTTTGGCCTCCAGTAACACTGTGAGAAATCTTGGAGTCATTTTTGACCAGGATATGTCCTTCAATGCACATATTAAACAAATATGTAGGACCGCTTTTTTGCATTTGCGCAATATTTCTAAAATTAGAAACATCCTTTCTCAGAGTGATGCTGAAAAGCTAATTCATGCATTTATTACTTCTAGGGTGGACTATTGTAATTCATTATTATCAGGCTGTCCTAAAAGCTTCCTGAAAAGCCTTCAGCTGATCCAAAATGCTGCAGCTAGAGTACTGACAGGGACTAGAAAGAGAGAGCATATTTCTCCCATATTGGCTTCTCTTCATTGGCTCCCTGTTAAATCTAGAATAGAATTTAAAATTCTTCTCCTCACATACAAGGTCTTGAATAATCAGGCACCATCTTGTCTCAAAGACCTCATAGTACCATATCACCCCAACAGAGCACTTCGCTCTCAGACTGCTGGCTTACTTGTGGTTCCTAGGATACTTAAGAGTAGAATGGGAGGCAGAGCCTTCAGCTTTCAGGCGCCTCTTCTGTGGAACCAGCTTCCAGCTTGGATTCGGGAGACAGACACCCTCTCTATTTTTAAGATTAGGCTTAAAACTTTCCTTTATGATCAAGCTTATAGTTAGGGCTGGATCAGGTGACCCTGAACCCTCCCTTAGTTATGCTGCTATAGGCCTAGTCTGCTGGGGGGTTCACATAATGCACTGTTTCTCATTCACCTTATTTACTTTGTTTATACTCCATTCTGCATTTAATCATTAATTGATATTAATCTCTGGCTCTCTTCCACAGCATGTCTTTCTCTCCCCTCAGCCCAACCGGTCGCGGCAGATGACTGCCCCTCCCTGAGCCTGGTTCTGCTGGAGGTTTCTTCCTGTTAAAAGGGAGTTTTTCCTTTCCACTGTCGCCAAGTGCTTGCTCATAGGGGGTCGTTTTGACTGTTGGGTTTTCTCTGTATTATTGTAGGGTCTTTACCCACAATACAAAGCGCCTTGAGGCGACAGTTTGTTGTGATTTGGCGCTATATAAATAAAATTGAATTGAATTGAATTGAATTGAACTCTATGAAGTGAGCTGAATGAAATGGGAATTACAGCCACAAAAGTCAAAAGAAAACCAGCGCTGACACCTAAATAGAAGAAAACAAAGTTACAGTGGGCTAAAGAGAAACAATTATGGATTATAGAAGACTGGATGAAAGTGATCTCTGGAGCTTGAAAAAGGCGACTGGACTTCTTTTTGTTTCTTGAAGACGTTTCACCTCTCATCCGAAAGGCTTCTTCAGTTCTCAACCAAATGGTGGAGAGACCCAGGTATGAAGAAGCCTTTCGGATGAGAGGTGAAACGTCTTCAAGAAACAAAAAGAAGTCCAGTCGCCTTTTTCAAGCTCCAGAGACTACTATGACCTGGATGACTGAGAATCTACACAGACGGATGAAAGTGATGTTCAGCGATGAATAACAAATCTGCATTGTGCAAGAATATGATGGTGGAACTTTTGCCTGGTGCTATTCCAATAACTAATTAAATTTTGTTGTGTCTTTGGATTGTTGTAATGAACCACTGCTAAGGTTAAGCACTGTCATCCCATTTAGAACATGTACTCCAAGAAATGGAAGGATAGGGTGGATAAGAGTGGAGGAATGTGCGCATAGGTTGATTATATCTTATACAGAAGGTGTCATGTGAAAGAGACAGGAGACTGCAAGGTTGTGTCAGGAGAATGTAGCTAGACATCATCGGATGTTAGTCTGTTAGATGACTTTGGAAATGAAAAAGAGGAAGGTAGAGCAAAGGATTAAATGTTGAGGATGAAGAAAGAAGAATGTTACACAGAGTTAAGTTTAGACAGGCTGTTGGTCTTAGGGAAGAGTTATCAGATGACTGGGAACTACAGCTGAAGTGCTGAGGGAAACTGCCAAGAAGGTGTTTGTTGTATCCTGTGGACAGAAGAAAGGACACACACTGGACACTTGGTGGTGAAATGAGGAAGTACAGGAAAGTATTCAAGGGATGGTTAGCAAAAGGAAGTTGAATAGTCAGGGAGATGAAGAAAGTAGGAGTACTTCAAGGATAGATGTACAGCAAAGAGAGAAGTGGCAAAGGAAAGTGCATATAGTGAGTTGTATGTGAAGCTGTATATTAAGGAAGGCAGAAAGGACTTGTATCAGTTGGCTAGGTGTAGGTTTGAGCTGGAAAGGTGCAGCAGCTGGATGTACAGCATGTTAGAGCGATTAAGGATAGAAGTGGAAATCTATTAACAACTAAAGAGAGTGTACTGACAAGGTGGAAGGAGTACCGTATTTTTTGGACTATACGTCGCTCCGGAGTATAGGTGGGGTTGATAGAATCCGAGACCCAGAGCACAAATTCCATCTTGAACGGCAATTTAAAATAATAATGGATTAAAGAACAGGACGAACACGGTTACACCTACGTTATGCTAACGTAGCACATTCAGCTACATGACGCACAACGAACACGTGTTCGGTATGTTAACGTAACATTAAGTTATTCAGATAACCATAGCATAAAGAACATACTAACAAGTTAACCAAACCATCAATCCATTGAATTCTTCATCCTCGGTGTCACTTCTAAACAATTCCGTACACTCCGTAGACGAAGCGCCGCTTCCTCTTCTGTGTCGCGTTAGTCAGACTCGTCGTCAGCTGCAGGTCCAATTATTCCAGCCTTTCTGAATCCCAACAGGATGGTTTGTCACTGAAGCCCATGTTTTCTTGATCCATCCAATGACTTCCAGGAAAGTTGGGTGGCGCATTCTCCCAGTTGCCGTTAAGCTGTGCTCTCCATCCATCATCCACTGCGCCCACAGGTTACGCAAGACTGCCTTAAAGCTGCAGTTCACGGAGATGTCAAGTGGCTGGAGTATTTTGGTTCATGTGTTATAAATGTCACATATACGTCGCTCCGGAGTATAGGTCGCACCCCCAGCCAAACTATGAAAAAAAGTGCGACTTATACTCCGGAAAATACGGTACTTTGAGGGGCGCATGAATGAAGAAAATGAGAGACAGGGGAGGACGGATGGAGGACACTTAGTGAATCAGGAATTGCAGAGGATTAGTAAGGAGGAGGTCAGGGCAGCTACTGTATGATAGGTGGAAAGGTAGTTGGTCCAGATGACATACCTGTGGAGATATGGAGTTGTCTAGGAAAGAGGGCAGTTGACCTTTTGACCAGATTGTGTAACACAATCTTGGAGAGTGGGTGCCTGAGGAATAGGGAAGTGTACTGGTACAGATTTTCAAGAACAAGGCTGATGTCCAGAGTTGTAATAATTCCATGGACTATGATGTTTGCAGATGACATTATGATGTGTAGTGAGAATCGGAAGCTAATGGAAGAAAGCCTGGAGAGTTGGATGCATGCTCAGGAGAGAAGAGGAATGAGAGTCAGTAGAAACAAGACAGAATACGTGTGTGAATGAGAGGGAGGTAACAAGTGTAATAGTGACACTACAAGGAGTAAAGGTAGTGAAGCTGGATAAGTTCAAATACCTGTGGTCAACTGTTCCAAGCAACAGATAAGAGAGGTGAGAAAGAAAGTGCAGGCAAAGTGGAGTGGGTGGAGACGAGTGCCAGGGATGCTTTGGGGTGGCTCAGGAGGTACAGCAGGTCATCTATTAATCGGAAGGTTGGTGGTTTGATCCCTGGGTGCTCCAGTCTGCATGCCAAAGTATTCTTGGGCAAGATACTGAACCCCAAATTGCTCTTCAACCTTTGCAGTATGTATGCACTTTGAAGTAGAAAACAGTGCTTGTATGAATGGGTAAATGCAAACATGTTGTATAAAGTGCTTTGAGTGCTCAGCTAGAGTAGAAAAGCGCTATAGAACCAGTCCAGTTACCAATTGGGGGCAGAATGATAGCAGCAGTATCCTAGCTGTTCCTAGGACTACACTATATATATGAATTTATGCCTCAGTTCTTCTAGGACATGATAGGCTCAGATTTTGGAAGATACAAATCTAGAACTTTTAAGCCCTTAAGAAGTCTTAGCTTTAAGTATAACAGCTGCTCGTCCTGGTGCAACAAAACTGGCTACCCTATGAGGGCTATATTATCCTTATATTTTCACTGGTCAGTTGCTGTGGCTAATTAAATCAAATATGCAGGTGATCATTATAATACTTCTTTCACTCATGGTTTGGCAGTTTGTTATTGCTCTGTTATGATTTTTCTTTAGTACACAATATTGTGTTAGAGTTATTGGTTTGAAATGACACTATTTTGGGTGATTCTAGAATTAACTGTACATGGTTTTTTGATTATTCTTTCTATTCCAATAACAAAAATTTGGAATTTTATTAATTTTGTCATTTGTATACAGGGAATATGTAGACCTTAAAAAAGTGAGAAATGTAATGAACCAAGCAGTAAAATGTTTCCTTGGATCCACATTCTCATTGTACACCACAGCTGAACTAATGAACAATCAAAAAGATTTGTGAGGGAAAGAACAAAAATGGTTTGCTCTTCCCTTACATTAAGAGGTCCAGTCTTCCCTGTTTTAATGCCAGTTTTCTTCTCTGGAGTCTAAAAAAGTCCACCACAACCTGGCATGGTGCTCAATATGATGATATTTTGGAGTCGATAACCCTATGTAAATACATGAGCTGCATATGGGGACCAGGCTAGAGTCTCTGTTATGGTGGGTAATACTGTACAAACCTGTTTAAATAGAGCTCCTCAGCAGGACTCTGTTGCATTTCAACCTCACTGCCTATGGGATATCTCCTGAGATTGGACTGTAATGAGGAAGGAGTGCCTCCAAGGCAGGTGACCCCCTGGCAGTAACCAAATCTACTCCATCTGAGCAAGGACATAAAGATGAATTATCAGCATGGAATTCGCAGCATTGGCCAAGAGATATAGGTAGATAATGACATACATATGTATTGGCCATAATTTTTGACTTTCTTTTCATCACTTGTGCCCAGCATTTGCTTTTTAAATATGTTTTACTGTATGTGAACTGCCATTGTATTCAGTCTCCTTGGGATTGTAGTAAGAAGATGATGAAAGAGAGGTGTAAAGTGTGTGTTACAGCATGAGGGAAAGGATGAGGTGTGTACACTTGACTGTTGATGTAGTATGGCAGCCTTTTACTCAGGCTGCTCTTAGAAATAACCTTTTCCCTGCTATGTCTGTTTGAAAAATTGTATCAACTCCACAAGATACTCAGCACGAAAATCAATTCAACCCAGGAAATCATGCTTCAGTTTAGATACATTTACTGGGGCTCATCCCCAGTTCTTAACTCACCAAAGCATGCTTGTAAATTGCTTGTAACAAATATTTCATTAATGAGTTTAGTTTATTACACATGACAGGTATTGTACTGTGCCACGTGTGTGCAAATAACCTTTTTTTTTTTTGACTCACTGTCAGATTTAGGAGGAGCAGGGAGCAGCAGGTCTAATGGAGCTAAAATACCTGAACTGGTATTCATAGTGTGTCTTTTTTTTTTTTTTTTTTTTTTTTTTTTTAAAGCCTGTCATGTCTGGTAGATCTTGCAAGCAGAACTGTGATCTGAACGCGTTGTTGTGCCAAACATATTTGCTATTTCAAGATGAGCTCTATAGGTTCTCAATAGGCTCTTCTTGTTGATGTTTTAACCCTTTATTTTATTTATCTGAGTTATTTTTTCACATACAATGTAACAGCCAGAGCTGACAGGCTGAAGAAAAGGAAAATAAAGAGAAGAAAAAAGGAGAGAGAAAGGGAGCAAAAAAAAAAAAAAAGGGGAAAGAGCACAAGTCTATTAATCAGATAGTTCATCACTTTAACATATAAAAAAATACTATCAATACTTGCAAAAATAAGTTTGTGTGTGAAAAACAAAACTAACAAAGCATGTTACGCACACCAACAATTTTGTTGAGTTGTGATTGAGTGGGCGTTTGTGTCTGTGTCATGTTTGTGTCTGTGTCATGGAACGTACTTACCAATGAGGGCAAAACGCTGCAGCTCCACCCATCAGAAGCCAGAGGCAGGTACGGAAAGCCCCCGGAACCCCAGGCCACCAGCAGCCCACCAAGAGCCAGGAAGACCCCCGGCCACTCAGTCCAAAGACAACCGCACACCTACCCCAGCAGACGGGAGAGGGTGGTCTCAGACGGAGCCCCCCCAGTCGAGGAGCAAGGGCTCCAGGGAACCCAAGGCGATGAGAAGCCAGCCCCCCCCCAGCGGCCAGCCCCCTGCACTGGCCGGCGGCAGGGCCCCCGGGCCCACGGCACCCAAGGACCGCCCGACCCTCCACAGAGCCCCCCCCCACGCCGAAGAAGCCAACGCAGCCCCGCACCGCATCCCCAAGACTGGCAGGCCAGCACCCACGCCAGAACATCCAGCCCCACCCAGGAACCCCGAGGCCCCCCCATCCCAGGGGGGTAGGGGGGAGGAGGCAACCAGCAAGGAGCGGCCAGGAGGCAAGGCACAAGGCCCAGACCCAGGTCCAGCCATACATACAAACACACCCACACACCCGTGTACACATTTATGCACAGATACTCATACATGCCCATACATACTTACCCACACACAGATATGCCATACATACACATTCACTCACCCACCCATACTCACGGAGACGGTGACAAATACACAAAGACACACATTCATTCATAGTGTGTCTGATACACAGCGGCATAGTTATTAAATCATCAGCTAACAATACATATACATTTACCTCATTTTTATTTTTTCGCTTTTTTACAAAGGGATGTTGTCGACCAACAATGAAAAATTGTTGGTTGTCCACTTTTTGTCCTCTTTTCATTTTTTTGAATTACACCCACTCCCCAGCAGCTGCTTCCACAGGCAAACCATGAATGCCCCGGCTTGGTAGAGAAACTGGGTTGGGTGATACCAAGTTTTTGTGGGGAGGGGGGGGGGGTTACATTACCAAATGATTAAACATGCTAGTATTTCACCCAAAATTGATAATGAACAAAGAAAATTAACATATTATTCATATAACATGTTTTTGGTAAATCGAAATGATGTGACTTTATTGGGGGGGTTATAGTGACTGGATCAGATTATTGGGGGGGTCATAACCCCCTTATCCCCCCCCCCCAAATTACGTGCGTGGCTAGAGGGGATGTGGAAGCTGAAGGTAACAGTGGTCCCCGTGGTAATCGGAAGACTCGGGGCAGTGACCTCCAAACTGGGAGAGTGGCTCCAGCAGATTCCTGGAACAACATCCGAGATCTCTGTCCAGAAGAGCGCAATACTGGGAACAGCTAAGATACTGCGCAGGACCCTCAAGCTCCCAGGCTTCTGGTTGAGGACCCAAGCTTGGAGGGCAAAACAGACCACCTGTAGGGGCGAGCTGGGATTTTTTTTTTTAAAACAAAAGTAAAAAACAAAAGTAAAAGTAATTTTTCATTGGTGTTTCTTTTATGTTAATGCAAAGCCTTTTTTTTTTATCTTGTACTAACTTTAAGTCTCCTTGTGTTAATTTCATGTCACTGTGTATGTAGATTCACAGTTGTAGTCTGCGTATTCCCATATGAGAATATACTGTGATCTGAAGTGTGAGACAAACACAAAAATGTTACATGCTTTTTAATGCTATAATTCTAGAAAAAACACCATGATATTGAATTTTGACAGATAATTTGAACTTATGATACCTCAGTTTTACAGACTGAAAATGCCAGCTGATTACAAGCTTTTGCAATTCAACACACTGTTAGATGCTTTAAAAAGCATCAGTGTTTTTTGTCTGGCCACAGCAGGTTGGACAGGTGCAGTAATTGAGTCATTTCCTTTGGAAACCACTCAGCGATTGATTTGGATCAGTACAACTGCCCGCTTTTAGATACTATCATAATCCCAGCTTTCTCAGGCTGCTATTGATTCACATCCTCATCATTATGCAGACAGTTTGCTGAGTTTAGAACTTTATAGCAACGAAAGTGTATGAAAGATGGTGTGAAAACTTGGGAGGCGAAAAAGACTAATCTGTCTTGTCATGCATTAAAAACACCATTAATCTGTTCAAGTCAGTTTCTTCTTATAAGTATATTACCTTACAAAGCTGGCGGGCCAACAAAGTTATAGTTACAAATCACAGTTGTGTATTATTTTTATGACCTCAGAGACTCAACTTAAACACGTTCTGTAGAGAAAAAGGTCCATCCTGGACCTTTCTGGGACTCTCATCGTCAGTCCTGTTATCAGTACTAATATTAGTTATTAATAACTAAATACATAAAATGTTATGTGTGTATTCACTTGAGTAAAACCATATACTTGTTTAATAGTAAAGATTGCATTAAACTCTCACATGCTCAGTGGAGAAGCGACTGCTGTAAAAATACAGTATTTTTAGTGTATTTATTATATTTGGCCAAATTAAAACAGTTTCTTTAAAAGTAGTATGAGGGGCTCCAAAATAAAAAAACAAAACAGGTTCATGAAGGATATTTGTTACTGTTTGAAGAAATGTGAAAAATGTAAGCCTTTTCTTAATTGTTGAAGGTGCAGAGTAAATACAAAGAAAGTTTAAAAAATACACAGTAAAAGCATTACTATGTATTTCTAATACAGTTAACCCAAAGTCTCCTGAATCCTTTTAGAAAAGTAAATATTTTATAAATAAATAAATAGGCAGAGAGCTTAACCCCCCCAATGCTGGACCCAAAGTTACGCCCTTGCCTTTAGCTCCTCTCTGAGCCCTTGGTATTTGTCGAGCTTCTCGTGTTCCTTCTTCTCGATGTTCCCGTCACTTGGTATTGCAACGTCTATCACTACGACCTTCTTCCTTTGTTTGTCCACCACTACGATGTCCGGTTGGTTAGCCACCACAAGTTTGTCTGTCTGCATCTGGAAGTCCCACAGGATCTTAGCTCTGTGCTTCTCAACCACCCTTGGGGGCGTGTCCCATTTTGACCTCGGGACTTCCAGGTCATACTCAGCACAGATGTTCCTGTAGACTATGCTGGCCACTTGGTTATGGCGTTCCATGAATGCCCTGCCTGCTAGCATCTTGCACCCTGCTGTTCTGTGCTGGATTGTCTCAGGGGCATCTCTGCACAGCCTGCACCTGGGGTCCTGCACAGCCTCTATTGATCTTGTACTTAGAGCTTGCTCTTGTGCTGCCATGATTAGTGCCTCTGTGCTGTCTGTCAGTCCAGCCTTGTCCAGCCATTGGTAGGATTTCTCTATGTCAGCCACTTCTTCTATCTGCTGGTGGTACATGCCGTGCAGAGGCCTGTCCTTCCATGATGGTTCCTGTTCTTCCTCTTCTTTCTCAGGTTTCTGCTGCCTCAGGTACTCACTAAGCACATGATCCTTTGTGGCCATCTTCCTGATGTATTCATGGATCTTCCTTGTTTCATCTAGGACAGTGGTTCTGACACTCGCTAGTCCGCGGCCACCTTCCTTCCGCTTAGCGTACAGTCTCAGGGTGCTGGATTTGGGGTGAAACCCTCCATGCATGGTAAGGAGATTTCTTCTCTTAATATCAGTGGCTTCCCTCTTAGCCTTTGGCCAGCTTATTATCCCAGCAGCGTATCTGACAACTGGCAGGGCATAGGTGTTGATAGCCCGGATCTTGTTCTTCCCATTCAGTTGACTCTTCAGGACTTGCCTTACTCTCTGCAGGTACTTGGAGGTTGCAGCTTTCCTAGCGGCCTCTTCATGGTTCCCATTTGCCTGTGGGATTCCAAGGTACTTGTAGCTGTCCTCAATGTCTGCAATGTTGCCTTCTGGTAGTGTAATCCCCTCAGTTCTAACTACTTTTCCTCTCTTAGTTACCATCTGACTAGACTTCTCCAGCCCTATATATATATATATATATATATATATTAGGGGTGGGACTTTAACGCGTTAATTTTGATTAATTAATTACAGGGAAATTAACGCATTAAAATTTTTAACGCATTTTAATCGCACTTTGCACCGTGGAACGTTTCTCAGTGCGCGAGTTCCCGGCATACAGATTATATCGACGCACAATGTCCAAATTAGGGGCTGCATCGTGCGAAGGACCCGGCCCACGTCTTTCGCAGCCCACAAAGGCCGGAAGTGAGCGGCTAGCCTTCATATCAGCTGCCGTCACCTCTGCGTAGCTCATGTCGCCTAGCAACCGTGAGTGCGAAGCACAGCTGTGTAAAAGCAGCTGGTTAAACGGAGAATGAACTTTTTCTCCTTTTTGTGGTTTAATTTTAAGTCTTTAATTCAAAATAAGCTGTTAAAACAAGCATAACACATTTCAACATCAAGGAATACAGCTGAGCTAATGATTAATTTCCAACTATAACAAGTGAGACATTAATGTTGAATAAAACTATCCAGTTATGATGCTTAACTTTAGTTTCAGGAGTTTGCTTATCACAGGAGCACTTCCACCCTTCATTGGTCTGTGTAGTAGACTGGTGGGAAAATAAACAAAATTTTGAAGTTTAAGCTTATGTATATTGATTGATTCATCAACTAAACTTAAATTAATGTTTATCATGTTAAATATTGAAATGCGATTAAAATGCGATTAATTTCGATTAATTAATTACAAAGCTTGTAATTAATTCAATTATTTTTTTTAATCGAGTCCCACCCCTAATATATATATATATATATATATATATATATATATATATATATATATATATAAAACAAGCTAAGACATGTCAATGAATACAAATGAATATACGTGGACAAAAACAGTCAAAATAGCTACCCAGCAAACATGGTTGAAATATTGCTGTTCATTCTCTGGTCTGCAATATGACAGCAAAAACTGCACCTTAGATGGATGTTGATGTTTTTTGCTTAGAAAATATTTTACAACATAATAAAAATTATTACAATAAAGAAAGCTATCTCATGAGTATGCCTTTAACATGATTTGGTTATTGGTTACTAAATAGTTGTGAATGGAGAGCCTTAGATTAGTGTTAATGGGCTTTTTAATGGCATATGTGCCTCTAATGTCAGCATGCTAATTGATAAAAGATCATACAAGACAATTCTAGCAAACTACAAAAACTACAAAACCTTATCAATCAATCATCTATAAGTCAAATCTGAACCAGTGGCTGATTCCACAAGATCACTTTGTACATATTTTGTAGGGGTGGCTGTAGCTCAGTAGGTAGAGCAGGTCACCTACTGATCAGAAGGTCAGCGGTTCGATTCCTGGCTACTCCAGGCTACATGCCAATGTACCCTTGGGCAAGATACTTAACCCCAAGTTGCTCTCCGACCGTCCCGTCGGAGTATGAATGTGTGTGAATGATAGTTAATTAAAAAAAAAAGCACTTAGCTTAGCAAACATGGAAGTGCTTGTATGAATGGGAGTGCATGGGTGAATGTAAACATGTTGTAATAGCGCTTTGAGTGCTCATACTGAGTAGAAAAGCGCTATATAAGAACTAGTCTATTTACCATTTACCATATTGTAAACACTGGCAAGGTTGGGTTCACAAAAGTTGTCAGGTACAAACAGTGAATAGAAATGATATAAATACAAATGAACAGAGAAATCTAAAGGTCCCAGGGTATCCCATAGCTTTTCACTGGAGGCCATTTTCTCGTATTGCCCTCCTTTAAGTGTTTTTCTTTTAAACTCATGAGCATTCTTACTGCATACTTTATTTTTTGACCTGCTCGGCATCATGAACTCACCCTGAAGATCCTGAGTATGTGTTATTAAGCTTTGCAGCACATTTATTGATGACAGTGTAGCCTGCTGGACTTTTTCATAAACATTCATCACACTATCACTGTGTGCTTTAATCTTATCTCATGTACCTTGTTGTTTCCTCTGTTCCCATTTTATGCAAATGAGAACCTCAGAAATCAAAGTGTAATCCGTCACAGTTTGGTTTTTGTTTCATTTGATGCAGTTACGTTTTTTGCATCCTGAATTCTGTTCTATTTTTAATGTACCAGTTGAAATGGATTCCTCTGGGCAACACTAAAATTTTGGCTGCCGTTACAGCCCACCTACTGCCTGCAGATATGCAAGCGGATGACTTCTCAAAGCTTGAACCATTTCATGTAGCCCACAGGAGGCAGCTGTGGGGTTCTGCTCTTCAGCTAAAGGATATATCAGTTTCATTATCAGCCTTCATTTGACTTCATGCATTTCCTCCTCTGAGCTTTAAGGGGCTGTATGTCTGCCCGTAGCCCACAGACTGGGGGAGAAATTTACACCCCAGTCAGTCTGACGTAAACTCAGCTGGCATTTTTATGAGGCTGGTAGAGGCTTACTGAGGTGTCCTGCAGCTGGAGGAGCAGACAAATGGGTCTGGCTGACCAACGTGTGCAAACAAACAGTCCCACATGGCCCAGTGTGACTGATTTGTTTGCACATGCTTGTGTGTGTGTGTGTGTGTGTGTGTGTGTGTGTGTGTGTGTGTGTGTGTGTGTGTGTGTGTGTGTGTTCATTGTACAAAAGAATCGATTAGTATTTATTTAATTAATTAGAACTAAAGCAGATTGAGAGGAGAGAACTCAGTGCACAATAGAAGAAGCTGAATTCTCTGACTCTGCTCTGTTGGCTTTCAAATCAAAACCAGCATAGATAATTGATTTATAGAGCTTTGCTCTTTGGGATCTGAAGCTGGTGTCACCTACTGCCATTGCCTGTGTTCATTAAATTTGTGTACACCTTATCCTAAGAGTTTGACCAGGTTGTCAGAAAACCACTTAGGGGTGGGCTTAGAAATGGGGTTGGGGCTTGGTTTGGGGGCATCAGTGACGATGACTTAGACAGGGTTAAGCCGCATCCTAAACATGCATAATTTCATGAGTTAGAGGATGTCATCTTTCAAGTTAAGTCTCTTATATGAATTTGGACTTTTGTTACAACATTTCTATATATATATTAATATATATCCATCCATCCATCCATTTTCTTCCGCTTATCCGGGGCCGGGTCGCGGGGGCAGAAGCCTAAGCAGAGAAGCCCAGGCTTCCCTCTCCCCAGCCACCTCCTCCAGCTCATCCGGAGGGACCCCAAGGCGTTCCCAGGCCAGCCGAGATACATAATCTCTCCAGCGTGTCCTGGGTCTACCACGGGGCCTCTTCCCGGTGGGACATGCCCGGAACACCTCACCCAGGAGGCGGCCAGGAGGCATCCTAATCAGATGCCCGAGCCACCTCAACTGGCTCCTTTCGATGTGGAGGAGCAGCGGCTCTACTCTGAGCCCCTCCCGGATGGCCGCACTCCTCACCTTATCTCTAAGGGAGAGGCCAGCCACCCTTCGAAGGAAACTCATTTCTGCCGCTTGTATTCGCGATCTTATTCTTTCGGTCACTACCCAAAGCTCGTGACCATAGGTGAGGGTAGGAACGTAGATCGACCGGTAAATCGAGAGCTTCGCTTTTACGCTAAGCTCCCTCTTCACTACGACGGACCGGTGCAGCATCCGCATCACTGCAGAAGCAGCCCCGATCCGCCTGTCGATCTCCCGTTCCCTTCTCCCATCACTCGTGAACAAGACCCCGAGATACTTAAACTCCTCCACTTGAGGCAAGAACTCGTTCCTGAGCCGGAGAGAGCACTCCACCCTTTTCCGGCTGAGGACCATGGCCTCAGACTTAGAGGTGCTGATTCTCATGCCAGCCGCTTCACACTCGGCTGCGAACCATTCCACTGCGAGCTGGAGGCCCCCCCCTGATGAAGCCAACAGAACCGCATCATCTGCAAAAAGCAGAGATGAGACTCTGAGGCCACCAAGGAAGAAGCCTTCCGCCACCTGGCTACGCCTAGAAATTCTGTCCATAAAATTATGAACAGAATCGGTGACAAAGGGCAGCCCTGACGGAGTCCAACACCCACAGGAAACGAATCCGACTTATTACCGGCTATACGGACCAAGCTCTCACTGTGGTTGTACAAGGACTGAATGGCCCGCAACAACGGGCCAGACACCCCATACTCCCACAGAACCTCCCAAAGGACACCCCGAGGGACACGGTCGAATGCCTTCTCCAAGTCCACAAAGCACATGTAGACTGGTTGGGCAAACTCCCACGCACACTCGAATATCCTTGAGAGGATAAAGAGCTGGTCCAGCATTCCACGACCAGGACGAAAACCGCATTGTTCCTCCTGAATCCGAGGTTCGACTAACGGACGCACCCTCCTTTCCAGCACCCTGGCATAGACCTTACCGGGGAGGCTGAGTAGTGTGATCCCCCGAAAGTTGGAGCACACCCTCCAGTCTCCCTTCTTAAAGATGGGGACCACCACCCCGGTCTGCCAATCCAATGGCACTGCCCCAGATCTCCACGCGATGTTGCAGAGGCGTGTCAACCAAGACAGCCCTACAACATCCAGAGCCTTCAGGAACTCAGGGCGAATCTCGTCCACCCCAGGGGCTCTGCCACCAAGGAGTTGTTTAACTACCTCAGTGACCTCACCCCCAGTGATGGTCAAGTCATCCCCCTCATCCCCAGACTCTGCTTCCACTACAGAAGGCGTGTCAGTGGGATTCAGAAGGTCCTCGAAGTATTCCTTCCACGTCCGACTATAGCCTCAGTTGAAGTCAGCAGCACCCCCCCCCCCCCCCCCCCGCACTATAAACAGTGTGAGTGAAGCACTGCTTTCCCCTCCTGAGTTGCCTGACGGTTTGCCAGAATCGCTTCGATGCCGTCCGAAAGTCTTTTTCCATAGCCTCACCGAACTCCTCCCACACCCGAGTTTTTGCTTTGGCCACTACCCGAGCTGCATTCCGCTTGGCCTGTCGATACCTGTCAGCTGCCTCCGGAGTCCCACAGGCTAACCAAGCCCGATAGGACTCTTTCTTCAGCTTGATGGCTCCCTTCACCTCCGGTGACCACCATCTGGTTCGGGGGTTACCACCACGACAGGCACCAACCACCTTGCAGCCACAGCTCTGAGCAGCAGCCTCAACAATGGAGGTGCGTAACATGGTCCATTCGGACTCAATGTCCTCAGCCTCCCTCGGAGGCTGAGGACATTGAGCCTCATATATATATATATATAATATAAATATATATAAAATATATATAAAAATCCTAGTCCTGCCAGGCGACCTGTAGGCCCTATGACAGGTTAACCCATTTTATGACACCTGTCATAGGCTAACAGGAGGGACAGGCCACTTGGCTATCATAGGGCAGCAGAGGCAATCCACAGCCAGTTTAGAATCTCCAATTAATCTAACATGCATGTATTTTGACTATGGAGAACATGCTAACACTGACACCAGTATGTCTGTGCACTGTGGGACACAATTAAAACAAGGTATAAAATTGCAAAATTTGTATGAATGGTTACAAACCATGGTTTGGTTACAGACAGTGTGGCGCTCAGATTGTAGATAAGATAAGATAAGGTTTATTCATCACATGCACAGTTATACACAGTACAATGCACATTTTGTACCTGCAGCTGATAAGTAGTAAAAAAATATATTAAAAAAATATATAAATAAGAAGAATAAAAATAATTCACACTATACATAGAATAATAGAATAAAATAATAATTTCCATTGTGCATTGTACAATAATAGTGCTGTTCAGGGCTCAGAGTTGAGCAGACGGATGGCTTGTGGGTAAAAACTCTTCTTCAACCTTTCAGTCTTAGTCCTCAGGCAGCGGGAACACCGTGAGTGTCCGGGGTGGCTGGGCTCTTTAAGGATCTTCATGGCCCTCAGCCTGCACTGCTTAGTGTAAATGTCCTGGAAGTGGGGGAGGGTGGTTCTGATGGTCCATTCAGCTGAACGAACCACCCTTTTAAGGGCCATGAAGTCCTGCTTAGTGCAGTTTCCCATCCAGATGGTGATGCTCCCACGCATGATGCTCTTGATGGCACAGGTGTAAAAGTTCCTGAGCACCTTGAGTGGGAGATTGAAGTCTCTCAGCCGCTTGAGTTTTCATTTGGCCAGAACATTTTTGATCTGGCCAAATTACCTTAAGCTGCCACTAAGCTAACTTTTTAAAAACAACATTACTCATATCACTGTTTTTGATTGATTGATTGATTGTCTTTATTGTGGACATATAAAACAACAAACCAATAGACTGTATATACATACATATGTATACACACGCACACACATACACACACGCATGTGTGCAGTCAATGCTGTCACATTTGAAAAACTGAACTTCCAGTTTTCCCAGAGTTGACCCTATCATCTAATATTCCCGTGCATTTGTGGCAGCAGGAGGGTAGTTTTCCGGCTTAGCAGTAGGAGTGAGAGGCATAACTGTTTAAGAAGGAGTGCCAGCTGAGGAGAGTGGCACACCTCGCATCTGCTAATTAACCTTTCTCCCTACATAGTAGGTGCAGGGTCACAGGAGACAAACTGAGACAGTATGCAGCTGTGGAGCAAGATCTATCTTTTGTATATCGTAACAGTGTAAATAAAGACTGTGTGGAATTGCAAGTTCCTTGAGTCCATTAAGGAGAACCAACAGTGGCACAAGTACAATGATGTTCAAACCTGCTTCTCAGATCTTATCTTTGTTTGGAAACAGTACAAGTGAGTTTGAAAGAAATGATAAGGCACTTAGTATAAAGGACATGAAAAGATATGAAAGACTTGGCAGTAAAATCAAAGGAAAAATAAAAAATGTAAGTCTAGCAACTTTTGGGGCAGCTGTGGCTCAGTTGGTGGAGCAGATCCCAATTGGTGGTTGTATCCCAGGTCCATCCAGTCTACATGCCAAATTGTCCTTGGCCAAGTCTACCCCAAAACTGTGCTCTACTGGCCAGAACCAAGCCAGCAAAAGGGTCCATTGCAAAATTTTAAAACTCCTGAGGAGGGCACAGTTTTGGACTTTCCGTTCCATTTTGCATCAGGAAGCATTGTGTTCTAAATTCTTTAGAATGGATCCAGGTGTTTAGGTCAAGCAGCTGAGCTGACACTTCTTTGATTTATACAGTAGAATTTCTTTGTTTACCAATTGAGCTTCCAATACAGGAACATTTTTCCTTGTCTTACAATATAACAACACACAGCCCCCTACCTGCAGAGTCACACAGTTAATAACATCAGGAACAATCACAGAAATAGAATTAAACCATAGCATAAATATTTTTATTTTATATGAAGCATTGAAAGATCAACTACACATATAGGATTAAAGTTCATCCTGCATTATCAAAATACATATGGTTCCTTTAATCTACTTTACCAAAGCTATTCACTAACATCTGTTGGTGGATGAGTTGACATAGGCTTCTGCAGGAAAGCAGGATGTCCACTAAATGCAGGGTTAACAGTTTGATTCCGAGCATCACCACAAGTTTAAGTGACTTCTGCTGAGTCGAACTAAACCCCAACATGCCCCCACCTTCAAGTCAGTATCTAGCACCATGACATTCAGTCCTGCCCTGCATTGATGAATTGGTAGGAACTGGTGAATGAGAAAGAGTGTATGTAAAGGACAGAGCAGTAAAGTTCCTTATGTCCAAAATGTTGAAAGTTCATTTCATTTCTCTCATATCTTTCCCAGTAGAGGCAACACAAACATGTACGTCTGTACAGTTAAACCTGCTGAGTATTTTGTATGCTCACATTAATCAATGCAAGAGCTCATCCCATGCTCATTCACATGCTTTCTATTAGGAACATATAGGAAAAGGAAAGCAAACCTTACAAGGACATCATCAGCCAGCCACCCCTGCTACACAATGCAGTTTGAATAAAACCATTATTCATTATTATTACTCCCATTGTATTCCCACTTTAACATGGAAATCTATGGGAATTAACTCAAATTATGGAGGTATCAACAAGAGAACGCCTGTGAGGCATCAAAAAAATGCACTTTTAAAAAACTTATGATTTCACATTTCAGACCTGGAAGCTGTGATCAGCTTTTAAATAGACTCTGTGGGTATGATGCAGTATTGAACCAGTGTGGCCAACCATAACTCAGTTGTTGCCATCCAACATGATACCAAAGGCAATCACAGTAATATGTTCTTTATTAGTTGGGATGAGATCAGTGCCACAGAGGACCAAGACAATCCAATCAGTCCAGATCAATGATAATATAAAAATGCACTCAAACACTGCATAATGTACATAGTGTCAAACATGATGTAGCAGAAAAGCCAATGAGACTTGTCTAATAAAACAATGCTGGCATATAAATCTGTGACCCTGGCTCTTTGGGCAGGAGCCCCTCACTGTGGGTCAAGAAAAATGAACCAGACGCCAGAAATATTGGCATTCCAGAGTGATTGTTTGTGAGGCGTGCTGAAAAGAGGAGTCTTATTTTATCAATTTAGTCTGGGCCAACAGCCTATGTGGGGAAAGAGAGAGAGAGGCTGAATAATCAGCAGAGATGAAGCTCCTCCACCCTCCTCAGCCCTATGATCTTTTCTTGAAGTGGTGCCCCAAAATACTGATCCAGTGTTTCTGCCTTTAGCAAAATACTAAAACTTAAGATAAGTAAGGACATTAACCAGCAAGCTATGCAAAGACCTTTGCTCTGGTGTTTTTTCTTTTTATTGAATGTCCAAAAGGATCTAATTTGCAGACCAGTGTTGCCTCTTCTGTTGTGATTGCTGCAGATTTGTATTAAATTCAGTCTGCTCAAGCATTAAGACAAAATTTGTTGTAGATCTTGTTTAATTTTACAGCCAAAAAATAGTGCTGGACAGCTAATTGATCGCCTGTAGCTGCAGCTCAGTGACTTTTAATTGGCTCTAATCCACTCAGTCAAATAGATAAAGTACCAGTAACTTGAATCAGAGAAGAGAAACCAAAGCAGGAAATTCAAGAAAAAGATTACACCATGTCCATCCGCTTTTCTGTGTCAGTGCACAAAACACTGTGTGTCTGTGTGTGTGTGTGTGTGTGTGTGTGTGTGTGTCTATGTTTGTAAACACATTTATCTGAAATTGAGTGAATGTGCATTTTTATATACAAAAGTAGGATTGTGTGTGTTTCTGTATGAAGTGATGAATGACCTCAGGTCCCAGTGTGCAGTATGCACTCAGTAAAGCAGAAACTTTGTTATGGGTATGTGTATGAGTGTCTTTGCCATGTCTCACTGTTTTGATAAAAAAAGTTGACTCAAGGAGCCACAGAGGTTGAGCTCCTCCTCAATATGGAAAGATAGACACACAAAAAAATGGCATCATCTGGCCTCTGTTGTCTGTGTGTTTTAGGAGGATGTTTTTTTCCCCCCACAAATTATTTTCACTGCCCTTTCTCCTTGTCAAGAGGCAATTTTTAATCAGTGATATAGAGAGAAGCACTTCACTTCTCTACCTATCAAATTTTATCACAGTGGGGAGAAATGATTTCTACACATGATGTCTACTCTCGATTGAGCAGTCTCTGCTGTAATGAACAGAAGAAGCAGACACATTATCAAAACTCCGTTAAGTACTGAGCAAAGTTTGGAATCAGCTCACCTTATTGGCCCAAAAGTGGCAGAGAACAGCAGTTGCACAAGCAATAAAGACATGGAAACTTTAAAAAAAATGGTGTGCACACCCAGGAAAAGCTATTTTAGTCATACAAAGTGTAGCAAAATATTGATTACAATGAACATGGTGGTGCATTAAACACCCTGTGATGAACCTATGGCAGCTGATCTTTTGTGTGCACAGCTTTTAAATGTACACGTTACTGAGACTCAAAGAATCATGAAATGAAATCTATGGAAGAATCCACAGCAGTAAAGAACACGTTATGGGCGGGACTTCTGGTTCCACGCTTTTTCATCAAGATTTGTAACATCTAGCCCACCCATTGAGCTTGGAGGTGATAAGCTGCTGCAGGTCAGACTTTGGAAGTACCCATCATGTCTCAACAACTAAAAAGAGGTCTTTCATTAACTTGTTGTCATGGTCCTGGGTCTAGGACTCAGTGTTTTTGAGCTTATGGACATTTGAGGTTTTGTTGCCTTTTTTTCTGTGATCCCTCAGTTTGGTTTCTTATCTTTTGTTTCCATTTGAGTATGTATGATCATGTTTCAGTTCTGTGCTTAGTTTAGCTATTTGAGTCTTGTGTATGGTTTATGTTTTGTTCCTTCATTATACCTCCCTCCTGTGTCAAGTCTGCATTCTTGTCTCTGTCTCGTCTCCACACAGTGTTTCATGACATTTGCATAGCAAACTTTAAAATATGCTAGCAGTCACAAATTAGAAAACAACTAATGGAAATGTATTATGAATGCAGAACTGTGTGCATCAGTGACTGTGTCTATGTACACTTTCATTGACACCTGGTTTCAGCAAAGTAAGGTGATCATTTCACATGATGAATCCACAGATCTCACATAGCATGTGATGCAGTTTGATGCAGCAGTTTTTTTTGTTCACACTTGATGCATTGTGATAAACAAGAGATGTGATTCTACAGTGATTTGATAGTACCAAATATTCTTGCACTGATGATATAACTCTGTTGGGAATGTAAAAGTTGCCACAACACATTTGCACCCACTTCTAAAAAGTGTAAAACCTGCCATCATTGCCATGGGGTAAAAGACACCAGGAGACCAACATCCTGTTAATGAAGCTCTGCTGCAAAACCACTTCATGGTTTATGTGCTTAACTGAAGTATGGAACAGAGTCATAGTATGTAATTATCATTTCTTGATGTGGGTCAGCGGGGTGAGGCAGTATTTACATCAACAGGAGCATTAACTGTATACACCCACTTCTGCCTGCACTTAGTACATTTATCAAGAAATGGAGATCAGTGACCACATGAGCTTAAATAGGTTATATGTAATCCTGTGGTATTTTTATTTTTTTGAGTGATTATCATATTGTGTACTTTGAGTACATTGTTCCTTTGGTAATGTTAAACTGGAGTGCATTGTTACCCTCTGAGGGTAACCAGATAAAATTTCCTTGGTTAACTGACATTTTTGGCAACTTAGCATTATTTCTTAAGAAATACAGAATTAGCTATTCACGATTCACATTTTAAGGTATGGAGACATCTGCCATTATATTACTTTATTCAAATTAAATTGCAGAGACTTATTCAGTATTTGAGTTTGTCCCAATCGTCCTGGTAGGTACAACTGAGGGCCCACCCTGTGCCTGGTTCAGGCTGTCGAGCGTACCTTACAAATAAATTGCCTTCAAATGTTGTTGTGGTTTGTCTCTATACAAATAAAGCTGAACCAAACTCTCACTGTCCCTGCTGCTGAGCACCTGTAAAGCATAATGCTACCCCAACCGTGCTGCACCAAAGGGGTAGTAATAGCAAATGATAAATGATAACAGTATCGCGGGTGTGTCTGTTTAACTATTATTCTCAGCATTTTCTCAGTCAGCTTTATGAGGTAGTCACCTGGAATGGCTTTCAGGTAACAGCTGTGCCTGTCAAGAGTTAATTTCTTGAATTTCTTGCCCTCTTAATGTGTTCAAGACCATCAATTGTGTTTGAAGAGGTAGAGTTGGTATACAGTGAATAGCCCTATTTGAGTAATGTTCTAATCTATATTATGGCAAGAACTACTCAACTAAGAAAAATGACAGTCCATCATTACTATAAAAAATGAAAGTCAGTCAATCTGAAAAATTTCAAGAACTTTGAAAGTATCTTCAAGAACAGTCGCAAAGACCATCAAACATCATGATGAAACTGGCTCTCATCAGGACCGCCCCAGGAAAGGAAGACCAAGAGTTACCTCAGCTGCACAGGACAAGTTCATCACAGTTACCAGCCAACCACAAACACCTGATCTAAACCCAGCTGAGACGGTTTGGGATGAGTTGGACTGCAGAGTGAAGGCAAAGCACCCAAGAAGTGTTCAGCACCTCTGGGAACTCCTTCAAGACTGTTGTAAAACCATTTCAGGTGATGACCTCATGAAGCTGATTGAGAGAATGCCTAGAGTGTGCAAAGCTGTGATCAAAGCAGAAGGTGCCGACTTTGAAGAATCTAAAACATATTTTCCTTGTTTAACACTTTAAAGTTCACCACATGATTCCTTATGTATCTTTCATAGTCTGGATGACTTCAGTGTTAAATTACAGTGCAGGAAAACAAACAAATACATTGAATGAGAAGCTGTGTCCAAAATTTTGATTGCTACTGTACATGAATCATGCAAGTTTTCCTGAGGTTATTCAATCTTATTTTGTGGATGGAATTACCTACAGCAGCAGAGAATATTTTTATAGCTGTGCCACATGCAGTAGGAACATTTCTGTAGAATCTCTTATGTGCCAGATGGCAGTAATTCAGGCTCATAATACAGTAATTGGTAAGAAAAGACAGGGAAAGCAAACAAGCCAATTTGGTAAGACATTATCAAGAATTTTAACAGGATACTTTTCATTTTCATTTTATATATTGGCTGACTTAAAGCTCAAAACAAAAGCCTACAGACTGGTAAGTGTTTAAATGTTTTGTTATCAGAGAAACATCTTAGTTCTTGTTCAGCTTGTCCTTTAGCTAAATCCAAACTGTTGAGTCTGTTTGTTTACTTAGTTTTCCTTAAATTTTACTTATCTGTGTTTAAGTGATAAATACTGCATTCCCCAGGAATCACTTTGCAGCAGTAACTCTCCAGACTGATAGCAACTCTCAGCAACATGCTGCTCTACACATAGTGTGGAAGCACTACTCATGCAGCAGTGATGATTTAAAGCTTAATCAGAGATACACAAATTTATACACATATTTGAACAATATGACTGCAATACATATTTTTAAAGCTGCAGTAACCATTACTTTGTTATAAATATTGTATCTAATGATTATGATGATATAATCCAGCCATCCATCCAGTTGCTGAACTGTAATTTCCTCATTGTGGGATCAATAAAATATCATCATCATCATCATCATCATCATTACCCCCCCATAAAGACCTGTCTCTGCAGCGCCCCCTTCCGTTAATTATTACTTTGGACATAAAGGAAAAATCAAAATGATCAATTATCTAAACTAAGAAATGTGAACAGGAGTCTAAGCCCAACCATTGAAATACACCCCACACCACAACCCCCCCCTCCACCAAACTTTACACTTGGCACAATGCAGTCAGACAGGTACCGTTCCCCTGGCAACCACCAAACCCAGACTCCTCCCTCAGATTGGCAGATGGAGAAGTGTGATTCATCCCTCAAGAGAACACGTCTCCACTGCTCTAGAGTCCAGTGGTGGTGTGCTTTACACCACTGCATCAACACTGTGCATTGAGCTTGATGATGTAAGGCTTGGATGCAGCTGCTCTGCCATGGAAACCCAGTTCAGTGGGGGGGTGTGGTGTGGGGGTGTTTCTCAGGAGTTGGGCTCAGCCCCTTAGTTCCAGTGAAAGGAACTCTTAATGCTTCAGCATACCAAGACATTTGGGACAATTTGATGCTCCCAACTCTGTGGAACAGTTTGGGGATGGCCCCTTCCTGTTCCAACATGACTGCACACCAGAGCACAAAGCAGCTCCATAAAGACATGGATGAGCCAGTTTGGTGTGGAAGAACTTGACTGGCCTGCACAGAGTCCTGACCTCAGCCTGATAGAACACCTTTGGGATGAATTAGAGCGGAGACTGTGAGCCAGGCCTTCTCTCCAACATCAGTGTCTGACCTCACAGATGTGCTTCTGGAAGAATGGTCAGAAATCCCATAAACACTCCTAAACCTTTGGAAAGCCTTCCCAGAAGAGCTGAAGCTGTTATAGCTGCAGAGGGTGGACCCACATCATATTAAAGCCTCTGGATTAAGAATGGATATTACTCAGGTTCATGTGTATATGAAGGCAGACAAGTGAATACTTTTTGCAAAAATAGGGTTGCTCACGTGTTATTTTTAGTGTGGGTGCCTAAAATAAGCAGTCTGAATCTCTGCTGCTCTTTGTTGTCCTTCCTTGTTTTAGATTCCTTTTCATCTTGTAAAGGCAGTTGCTGTGTTCACTGTAGCTTTCCCTTCTAACATACTTGTCTTCCTCTAACTGATTAATCACATTGTTTTTCTTTGGATTTGCTGTTCTTTGTCTATTCAAGCAAAGTAACTCTCACTGCTCATTCAGTCTCCCTCCACTCTTCAATTAAGTGCAAACAGACTTCTGTTGCTGCAACTACAGCAAATACAGAAATGTCTGTTTCTTTTTATTTGGGGAAAAACCAACAGTGAGAGCTTAGAAGAGCAAATAGAAAATTCTGACACTTCTTGGTAGTAATGTCTTCATTTTTCTAATCTTTCTTTAATTTAAATCTAGTGATCCACTTTCTTTGGTTTTCAAGCTGCAGGGAACACTAAACAGTATTGGTTGGCGAGAAGGTGGAAAAACACCAATACTTCCCTAAACTTGTCTAGGTGGGGCTGGCCTTCTCCTTGTTTTGACATAGTGTGAGTCATTTTGCAGCCATTTATGGTCAAGCTAGTGTACGACTGGGATTGAGGTGCCGTATACAGCACATAGTGGAGTATCATAAATCTTAAGAGCCATAGTGTTTCATTGTGTTGTGCTAGATAATTCCGGTAGATATAATGTCACATCTGGCGTTGGCTCATGGTCTTTAATAGCTGCTAATAGTTACACCGTTCTTAAACTGTTACTTGAGCTCTGCTGACCTTTGACCTCAGTTACTGCTTTCTGTCTCTCTCCTTTCTTTCATTTGATTCTTTGACTTTGCTTTCTTGGAGAAAGACATGACTCACAGCCAACATTAGCAGTCACCTACATATTATAAATTAGTGGTGCTGCGAGAGTGTAATGCTACAGTTACTCAGAACTCAGAGCTAGGAGTGATGTCACCCCCAAGTTGAATGGATTCCAGTAGCAAAGTCAGGAAATAAAGGGAAAAAAGGAATTGTTTAGCAAGGTGGAGCCACTCATGCTTTTGTGTTTTTGCACTTAAAAAACTGCTGAAGCACATTCATGTATAGAGCCTGGCCAGTGCTCTGTATTTGGATACTTTAGCCAGTCACAAATACACAGTGGCAGTACAGATTATAAGTTTGATAGTTTTACTAATATTTATGTGCACTGCCACCATCATGGATTGTTAAGTTGAGCTTGGCGGGGCTTGTCTGACTTTCCAAGTTGAAAGTCCAACTTTATGGATGCTCCAATTGAAAATTCTGCCTGGGAACTCACAAATTCTGACTTTGACTTTGTAAGGGGTTAATGTCAGAAACAACCAGAGAGACTGAAGCAGCAGCAGGTCCCTCTCCAAATGATGTGACACAAGACGAGCTCATGTAGTGGTAAGTTAAAGTTACTCCAAGCAATAATGTGAATCAGTTTCAAATAAGAACTTATAAACACTGACATCAAGTCGCATTAAGCTGTATTGTATGTTTGACTGGTGATTGTAAATGTAGTGTTACAGTTTCAAAAGCACAAATACATTTGGTCATTTACTTAAACTTTGACAATTATAAGTATAATTGCATTATTTAGTAGTATGATGTACCTTGATGCTCTGGTTTGACCTCTGTGCCTTAGCACTAGACAGGCTGAAACAAGCATGAGGCTGTAAGCAGGTCGAGAGGCTAATACCAATCCTGTGTGTTTCACTCTTGCAGAGTCGGTGTTTCACTGACTGTGTAGCAGACAGTGTGATAGAGAATGATGGAAGTGAAGAGAGCATGGATAATTAAGGTTGCCTTGAGGGTGATGTGAAGAATGAGGACAGATTTCTTACATTTTAATAATTTACTTTTTGTTGGCCTTCATACTTTTGAACCATTACACTGTAGGTCAGGAAAGCTGAATCTTCTTGTCTGTTTATGCAAATGAAACATGCCTCCAGTGATGTCTCGTTCACGCGATATAACTGGTGTCTTTATTTTCCAGTGTAGTAGCTTAAGCATTTTCTTAATGTAAGTGTTAGAAAAGTTTTTTGTTTTTTTACCATGGGAATCATAAATAAATAAAAATGAAGAAAATAATGCATTCTTAAGATTGATACTCTAAGCAAAACTAGTTTAATCATAAAATAATTGTACACCACACTATGCTGAGAAAGGTGAGTCTGAAATGTGAGATTTCAGACTATGTAGACTTATGGACATATCATAGATTTCTATTAAATATCATGTATGAAAAGTTAATTGCTGACTATCCTAATGACCACTACAGATTGTTGTACAGTTGTTGTCTCTGCTGTTTGCTAAAAAAGTCAAAAGAGGGATGAGAGCTCCAAGTTAAGACAGGAAGGGGCCACAGAGACTGCTGTGTATACGTCCATAGTTCCTGGAAGCAGAATCTCTGCCATTACATTAAAGTGCAATTCTTTTCACTTAGCTTGAGTTTTGAACCCAGGGTTAAGTGGCTTAAGATACGTGAAAGAGGATTTTGACAACAACCAGAAACTGGAATTAAAAGGGGCACCCAGGAAGCAACAAACGAGCTCTCAGTGAGCAAAAACATGTCTGCCTTGATCAAAAGCACTGTGTTGAGGTGTTGCATTAGCTTTTTAATTACAGACTTACAGTTTATTGTAGCAAACAAAATAGACTAGATTAGGAGATAAAATGTTGCATTCACAAATGAGAATGAGAATTTAAAAATATTACATTTCAAACCTGCATGAGCTTGATGAGTGCATTCACATGGGTATGAAAAATACACATTGGTGCAGTACATGAACCCTGCTAACAAAAGATTGCCTGCCTTCTCCTTAATACTATATAGATCCATTTTCACCTGGGATAGATATTTGAGGTTATATGGATAGCAGTGACCCTAATGAAGGCCACAAGCTGAAATGTACTGGTGAAGTAATCTGTCCTCTGCAGACTGGCTAGGCCAAAGCATGACCTTAATGTGCTTCTTTAGCCACTCACTAATTCATTTTAGTGGGTGATTTTAACATGTAGATGCTGAAAATGACACTCAACACTGCATTTAATCTATTATTTGATTCAGTTGGCTTCTTTCCAAATGGAAATGAGCCCACCCACCACTTTAATCACACTCTGGATCTTGTCCTGACATATGGCATAGAAACTGAATATTTAACTATTTGCTGAAAGCCCCCTCCTGTCTGATCATTTCTTAATAATATTTAAACTTACAATAATGGATTACACAGCAGTCTAATCCATTATTGAATTAGAGCAGACTGTGAGCCAGGCCTTCTTTCCAACATCAGTGTCTGACCTCACAGATGTGCTTCTGGAAGAATGGTCAGAAATTCCCATAAACACTCCTAAACCCGTGGAAAGACTTCCCGGAAGAGTTGAAGCTGTTATAGCTGCAGAGGGTGGACCCACATCATATTAAAGCCTCTGGATTAAGAATGGATGTTACTCAGGTTCATGTGTGTGTGTGAAGGCAGACGAGCGATTATAAAGAAAAAAATCCCTGCTCGCCCTGCAGGCAGTCTTTGTCCTCCTCCTCGGGTCCTCTACCAGAGACCGGGGAGCTTGAGGGTCCTGTTTTGTCTTTAAGGTTTGTTATCATGTTTCATCATGTTCAAATATTACTGTACATACCGAGATGCAGTTTTCAGGTTCCTCTGTGCTCCTGTGTCATGTCCTTCATTCTGCTCTCTCCTTATTCTTTTTTCTGTTTTTCTATCACTTCTAGGTACTTTTTCCAATCCTCTTTCAAGTCTATTGGCTTTTTATTTGCTCCAAGCTCATGCTGTGCTCAGCCTTGCTGGTGTGATTGTGAAGCCCTGCTAAAAGGCACGGCTCAGTCTGCTGTGGACAGATTCTGCCCTGTTTCTCTTTAACACGTTTGACACACCAAATAACATGCAGAGGATAAAAGAAAATGGATCTGTGGTTAGTTTTGCAGGATGCTGTTCATCAGAATGTTTTCCTTCAGGAAAGTCACAGGTGTTTGTCATTTAAATGAACTCAAGAACAGACCTTCAGTAAACCAATGTGTACTATAACATTAAATTAATGAATCTGAAAATAGAAGTAAAATTAATAAGGTTGGTGGCAGTTATTGCCTCTGACTGCATAATTTCTCCCTTCAGTATTTCTGTCAGCATTGCTGCTGATGACTCACAGTGGATCTGTATATGCATCTCTGCATATTGATTGGAGCACGTGAAGGTGCCATTCTTTTATGAGAATGCAGTCTCACAACCCAGTCTCTGGAGAATTATGTTCATGTGCAGATAATATATATTCTTTAATACATTTTGGAGCAAATCTAATGCCTGGTCAAGATTAGGTCAACATTTGTCTTGGTAAATTATTAAAACAAGCAAAGCTGTTGGAATTTTTGTTACATTTGTACTAAATCATGGTTGTATCCAAGTTTTCTTATGAAGTTTTCTGGGCCTCTAAATGACAGCAGAACAGAAAAACCTGTAAACTCAGTATGATACACAAAATATTTTTAGATTATAAAACCATCAACATTAGAAAACATCTGTTTACACATAGCAACATTATCTTTTGTTAAGCACTATATTTTTGTTCTCCTGAGTTGAGTAATGCCAGATTTGTATTCTGCGTCTGGTGTGAGAGGAGGAGTGTGTGTACACGCATGTGTGCACTGCAAAATGAAGCACAAGCACTTGCTAAAATGAATTGTTGAATAACTTTGTTTTTTTCTCTGCAAACATTTTATTTGACTTGAGTTCTTTCTGACAAATAACTGAGTAATATAATCAGTAGCTCACCTGTGAATCTTTCATCCCATGGATTAACTCCACCTTCTTAATCTGCAGCTTCTGATGGTGGTAATCTTTGTTCTGCTCTTCAGCTTCAATGAGCTTGCGTAGTAGCACATGAACCAGTTCTCCACCTGCTGCAGGTTCTGGTTAGAGTGACTGTCCAGCTCACAGTGGGTCTCCAGAACAGAAAGGGGATGACTCACCAGCCAACCCATTATCACTGCAATGCGAGTAATAAAACCGCCCATCCACCAGGTCCATTTCACAGTTTGCCTCCTGTAGGTGTGAAATGTACATGCATGCTGAATTTGCAGTAACTTGTAGTACCAGCAGTGCGCAATATTTAATTTCCAGCCAACAACTTTCTGCCACCTTTCTGGTGATTATCAGCCATTTTAAACGAGACTACATTGTGAATATTGTTTAACAAAAATCAAAGACGACACGGTAGGTGTATGGAGGCCACATTTTCATTCATATCAGCCCTGGCAGTACTGCAACTCACTGCAACTTCAGCATACGTGTACATTTCACGCCCTGGACAGGCAAAGCATGACATTCACACGATGTCCTCTAGTGGATGGGCAGTTCCTATTACATGCTTTGCCATGATACTGGGTTGCACCAGCTGCCACCTGAGATCGGGGAGATGATGTATGTTAAACCTCAGAATGTGATTTTCTCTGGGAAGCAGTTAAATGAGTAACCAGGCCAGCAAGAGAACACACAAGTCAGGAAAGGCTGGAGCTAGCTGGTAATTAAAAATGGTACAATGAATTGCCAATAATCCTTGAGCAGTCATTAATACACCAGGGGAACCTGCTCAAGTAAAGTCTATGTGCAGGAAGCAGTGCATATCATGGAGATGAATCGGGAGTTTCTTAGGGCAACAAAGACTTGCAGACTTTATAGTGCAAACATATTACTGTTTGCTCATAAGAGTCAAACTTAATACATGAGGTGTCAATTTTGACTCTGTTCATTTTAATACATACATAGTTGAAGTTGAACAGAAAAGTTCATACATGAGTGTAACGATTTTCAATAGTTTTTGATGCACCGGAGCAACAGGCACTTCAATGCTGCGTAAGGCCAATAAGAAAAATATTCTTAGTTGTTTACTGTCAAGTTTAAATCATATCAATTAAGAATATTCCTTTGAAACAAGTGCAACATGCTTATAATGAACTGAAATTGATGATTAAAGGCAGCAATTCAGTCCCACCTTTAAAATGTCCAAGTAACACAAGCAGGTGATAAGGTTTAAGCAATGAAATTGTTTGGTTAGTTTCAGTGTACCCAAACCTGTGATTAGGTTTAGGAACAGATTGTGGTTTGAGGTAAAAATAAAACTGAATAGGATGACTAATTTCAAACCTTGTGTGTTAACAAGCATTAGTTGCCTTGACAAACTGGCACTACTTGATGGACTGCTATATTCAGGCTAACGCAGGTCCATAATTGTGCATTGATATCAGGTTGAAAAAGTTAAAATCTAAAGTGTACAGAAATGACATCATCATGTTGCAGATTAAGGTCAGTCATCTTTCCCATTGCACTCATTTCAACATGACTATATTTTTATCTTATTTTTTTGCTGCTCCAAAGCAGCGACAAGTCAGAGTGATTGCATTGTCCTTTGGAAATGTCTGTTTAGTTTTTATGTCTGTTTCACGCTGAGCAGGCAGGGTAAACACCAGGTTTAACAGTGGTTTGTCACTGAAACCAGCTGCCTTCTGGGAAGTGGAGTCTCTGAGAGTCATGAGACTGAATGAATGGCAGAGATGAACAGATATGTAGATTTGGTAATAAATGGTAAATGGACTGATTCTTCTATAGTGCTTTTGTACTCTGCTTGAGCACTCTATGCCTCATTCAAATTAGCACTTTTTTCTACACCTAAGTGCTTTTCTAACTATGAACACATCAATGAACACATCGGAGGACAACGTGCAGTTCAGTAACTTGTCCAAGGATACTTTGGTATGCAAACCTGGAATCCAGGAATTAACCACCAACTTTGCAATTAGTAAATGACCTGCTCCACCTACTGGGCTGTAGCCACCATAATTATCTTTGCCACTAACAAGTATGACAAGATTAATACTTTTAGCCTAATTTAGGTTCTCTAAACACCACATGAAGCAGAATAGTCTTGTGATTGACACAACCCTAACCCTCAAATGGATACTTTTTGTACTGGAATCAATACTGTTGCTGAATTATACTGAACAGTTCTTCTCCCATTTTTAGAACCATGAACATGTTTGCGCTCCAATTCTTCTGAACTGAAAACAATAGTAAAATAATACTGAAAATGAATCATACCACAGGAAACACAAGCCCTGGTCTCCTTTATCAAAATCGTGCATTTAACTAATGCTCCTCTGTCTGCAATCTGCAAAGAGAAAAAAAAAAGACAGTCATATGATGCCCGAATGAACCAAAAGGAGAAAACATGCACTGTACAGATTTGTAGAGGTTTAATGGGAAACTGATATGTCTAACTCTGGGAACAGATGTAGCTGTTACACATTTTGCTGTCAGACTGGGTTAGCAGCATCAGTCCCAGCAGTACATTTACACTCTGAGGTCAGCTTTTCTACATGTTCATCCTACCACACTACATTGCTTCCACTGCATTTCCTTGGGAGATTTACCAAAAACACAAAGACTTGTTCACAAAACAGGACTGATGGGAAATAATACTGTGGATGGTGTGGATGTGAATGTGGATAGAAAAGAGTGGAACAGTGACTGAATTACACCTAGCAGAGGGTAACTGTGGAGCATCCTCCAGTCAGCAGTCCTACCTCCACCTCCACCTCTACCCTCACCCCCACCCACACCCCTTCATCTCGTCTTGTCTTCTTCTGTCTTGGATTCATAGTGCATCTTCCACTACTTTAAGTTAAATATGTTGTGACTGATGGAGGAAAACATGGTGCTAAGCATTGCACAGGCCCATTGTGCTCATAGGTTTCCTGGTCACGAAGGCTCAAGAGATTACAAAAGCAATTGTACAGCAATAGCTCTACATCAAGTGATACTGCCATGTGTGTGCCTTCAGGCCATTAGCCCCCAGTGTGACGGTGGCTTTGCACTCCCACTGTAATAATCACCAAACACACTCTACATCCGCATACACACACAAGGACACACACACATAAAACCTTAACCTCTGAGCTCAGCAGCTGGATGCAGGTTTCAATTTTGTTAGTCATCTTGTTGAGTGCTTGAGCAATGATTTTACTCTTGGTTAGCAGATATACTTTAAAGTTGAGCTGGGTAACAATACAAAACTGTAAAATGGTAAAAGTTCTACCTTTTTGTTTTTTCCTTGGTATGTTTCATGCACACATCTTTCATTTCCCAAAACAAAGAAAAAATGAGCATTTTCAAATTGTTTTTTTTTTTGGGGGGGGGGGGGTCATTAAAAATCATAAATCCAGTATCTCAAAATATCAGAATCTTTTCCAAGGTCGAACAAAAAGGGATTTACAATACCGAAATGTCCAACTCCAGAAAAGTATGTTCATTTGTACACTCAGTATTTTGTTGAGGCTCCTTTACCACAAATTGCTGCATAAATGTGGCACAGTATGGAGGCGATCGTGGCACTGCTGACATGTTAGAAAAGCCCAGAAAAAAATAGATGAGCTGTAGGCTGGTGTTTCTCAGCTTCCTCTTGACAATACCCAGTAGATTCTGTATGGTGTTCATGTCATGTGCTGTGGAACGTGTTCTCAAATGCAGATTCCAAGGAAAGAATTATTAAACAAAAGGCAAACCTTTATTTAGCAGGAATCCAAAAAGGCAGCAGAAACAAGGACAGTAAATATAACTGACACAGTATACGACGCCAGGAATTACAAAATAAAGCAGGAAATGATTTTAACAGAAATATATCCAACAACCATGACAGCCATAACAATGCCACACTGAGACACTGTGCTAACGAGCTTGCCCCATTGTTCACGAACATCTTCAACTCCTCACTGGAGGCTTGCCACGTGCCTGTCTGCTTTAAAACCGCTACCATTGTTCCTGTCCCCAAGAAGCCAAGGATCACTGGACTAAATGACTACAGACCTGTGGCACTGACTTCTGTGGTCATGAAGTCATTTGAGCGTCTGGTGCTGTCCCACCTCAAGTCCCTCACAGCCCCCCTTCTGGACCCCCTGCAGTTTGCCTACAGAGCCAACAGGTCTGTGGACGACGCCATCAACCTGACTCTGCACTTCATCCTACAGCATCTGGACTCCCAGGGAACCTACGCCAGGATCCTGTTTGTGGACTTCAGCTCTGCCTTCAACACCATCATCCCTGATCTCCTCCAAGACAAGCTGTCCCAGATGAACGTGCCAGATCCCATCTGCAGGTGGATCATTGACTTCCTGATGAACAGGAAGCAGCACGTGAGGCTGGGGAAGAATATCTCGGACTCCCGGACCATCAGCACTGGCACTCCTCAGGGCTGTGTCCTCTCTCCTCTGCTCTTCTCCCTGTATACCAACTGCTGCACCTCTGACCACCAGTCTGTCAAGCTTATTAAGTTTGCAGACGACATGACTCTCATCGGACTCATCTCAGACGGGGACGAGTCGGCCTACAGGATGGAGGTCAAACGTCTGGTGTCCTGGTGCAGCCACAATAACCTGGTACTGAACGCCCAGAAGACAGTGGAGATTATAGTGGACTTTAGGAAGCACACAGCCCCTCTACCCTCCATCATCCTGACTGACACCCCCATCACCACAGTGGACTCTTTTCGCTTCCTGGGAACTACCATCACCCAGGACCTCAAGTGGGAGCCCACCATCACCTCTGTCGTCAAAAAGGCCCAGCAGAGGATGTACTTCCTGCGGCAGTTGAAGAAATTCAACTTGCCAGCAAGGACCATGGTGCAGTTCTATACTGCCATCATTGAGTCCATCCTTACCTCCTCCATCACTGTGTGGTACGCTGGAGCCACCACTAGGGACAAACAGAGACTACAGCGCGTTGTGCACTCTGCTGAGAAGGTGATTGGCTGTAACCTCCCATCTCTCCAGGACCTGTACACCTCCAGGACACTGGGGCGTGCAGGTCGGATCACAGCCGACCACTCTCACCCTGGGCACAGACTTTTTGACCCTCTCCCCTCAGGCAGGAGGCTACGGTCCATACGGACCAGAACCTCCCGCCATAAGAACAGTTTCTTCCCCTCTGCTGTTGGACTCATGAACAATTACCCTAAGACTGTTACCACCACCCTCCACAAACGCTGATGACCCTATGTCTATGCACCTGTCTGATTGTCTGATGTACATATTAGTGGAATATAGTCTACATTCTTTTATCTTTTAATTAGTCTCTGCACTGTATATTTTGTAAGCTCTAATATCTCTGTATATTTGCAATTTGTATACTTGTATATTGTCTTATAGTTTTTATACTTATTTGTTTTTTTTGTTTTTTTTCTGTAAGCACGAAGTACCGCAGCAATTTCCTAATGCTGTGAACCTGTTCACCCATATGGCAATAAAACCTTCTGATTCTGATTCTGATTCTGATTCTGATTATTTTTCCTTGAACATGCTGCAGTTGCACTTTCAGAATTTGTAGACACAAGCAACTCAAAAATTGTCATTTGCATCCCAAATCCACATTGTAAACCTCAAAGTAATTAAATAGTTGTGTAAATGCAATATTGGAAAAAAAAATCTGCAAGCTTGAACATGGAGTGTTTTTGCATTTTCTCCCCTTTTGAGTTAATCTGGTTATAATTGGTTTAATTAAGTAAAGTCCATGATGATTTCCATTGTTTCTGAGTGAAACATTCAGTGTCCATGTGGTAAGTGATAATAGACAAACATAAATATGAGCACCATCATGCTGAGACAAGTATTATACAGGCAATCTGCACTGTGATCACCTTAGTGGGTGTGTCTAGAAAATTAGCGTTTGCATGTCTGCAGAAATATTCAGCATGTTGTAACACACTAAGTTTTTCTATTGTTACATTATACTTGTTGCTCAGGTTGCTTCATTTACCTTCATGTCAATCCAACAAAGCTGTGAAATCATAAATAAAGTACGCTGCAGGGTTGATGACTGTCACTATGTTAGCACAAAAAGGGAAGGGCAAAGGTGAAAATTGCAGAGAACACCTGAATGAACTCAAACTGTACAAGTTCAGCAGGTTAAATGTACAACTTGTACAGTGAGTAACTTTGCAGGGTTCGAGGGCAGTTTACATTTTCAACCAGAGGCCAAGGATAAGGTACATATTAGCAGGTAGGCAAACTATAATATATTTCTATATATATATTCTATATATTTCTTTATAATATTTCTTTATAATATATATATATATATACACACACACACACACACACACTTTGTTAGCTGGTAAGTATTTAACAAAACAGGTTAGTGAGCACTTGGTACTTATTCATACAAGCTGTTTTCCTGCTTGGCTTGGAGGCTGTCAGCTGAGGCTTTACAGAGGGTTTTAAACCAGATTTCAGATGTGAGGGACTAGCCAGAAACAAAATGTCTCTCCTCCTTTCAGCTGGGTATGTGGGGACTGAACAGGAGAATAAAGCTCTAGTGAATCTTCCAAAAGGTGTGGGCAAGAGTGGGTCAGGCAGCCAGACATGCTTTCCATTAGGTTCTCTGGGTGGGGGAGAGGCAAGCAAATTAATCCAAACTTGAGCTGTAGGCTGGGACAGCAGACTAGCAAACTGGCCTGTGCTACACTACCACATGAGTAATTTAACAACCTGGCAAGAAGGTCGAATTTAAGTAACTTGATTGTAGGTGGATGAAAGGTGTGTCTGTGAGGGATCTCCAGAGACAACAGAGTTAGATTGTAAAGCAGGTTTGGTTACAAATAAAGATACTTCACATCAGCTCTTTGATAACAAGTCAAAATATCATTTGGCTGAATTAGTTGTGAACTTAAAAAAAGCTGAAAGAGACATCTTTCCATTATCCATCCATTATCCACCTGTCAATCAAAATAGCTATTCTCTTAACATTACACCTCAGCAGAAAAAAATCACCCACCATACCATTTTAATGAAGGAGAAACTATTCATTGCATCAAAATCCTTTCTGTAGGATGAAGGCTGAAGCATTATTTCTGTTGCCAAAATTTCTGTTTTAACATTTTAACATCTATGGAGATGTTGTCTTATTGAATCAGCCTCAAGTGGCCATGAGAGGAATTGCAGCTTTTGGCACAACCCTGTTTGGTTCATTTGTTTTTCAGAGGTTGCTGCTTGGTTGGGGTTAGGGGTTGGTCTTAGATCATGCTGCCTATGCTTTTGCTCTTCACAGATAAGAGTCATTCTTACTGCCACAAGAGGTCTTTGTCAAGAAAACTTCAACAGTGACTGCTTAATGGGTTTGAACAAATGACTAATGCTATTGTTTTTCTTATGCACCTCTAATAGTCGCTGTATCAGTGGAAACCCTGGAAACAAAAGCCTTTAATGCCAAATAAAATTAAACAGCTAAGCTCCTGCTAGACGCTCATAGCTTGTAACTGGCAATGATTCAGGGGTGCCTCTACTGGGGCTGTTTCTTTACTTCTCTGTCATCTCATTTCTCTCTCTCCCACAATACCTCTCATCTCCCACTCACACCAGGAGTGGTGGCTGGTCTCAGCAGGGCATCCATTTTATAAGTGCTGCAGGAGTTTGTAGAGTGGCAGTTCTGCTTGCAGAGCTGCAGAGGAAGAGGCAAAGGAAGAAAGGTGCTTGAAGATGAAAAGAGTGGGGGATCCAGAGCCAGGAGTCAAAGGGGGAGAAGGGAGGAATCCAGTATGTGAGGGAACACAGAATGAACAGGAGGAAGAGAAAAGGAAAAAAAAATGAATGGATGGAGTAAAAGAGTTTTCGGTGACAACAGTAACTGATCAGAGACCTTTATGTTCCCTTCCAAAGATCAACATGTGCCCTGTATCAGATTTCAGGGATCTAGTTTAGCTGCTCAGATCAATAGTGTCATTCAAACATGAGTAACTGAACACTAAAGCTTACTGTCAGTTTTCTTTGATTTAAATTTGAGGAATACAAATTCCAAATGTCAGATCAAATCTTTATCTTAAAGTTTAAGGAACTGCAAAAGACAGAAACTTACATCCCCTATTTGCTATTCATGCATAAGCTCCAGTTCCTCTTACCTCATTCATATCATACTTCAAATGATTTGGCAATCAGGCCTCAGGGATGCAGTGTAGTGGAGGAGAGTGGCGACAGAAGAAATATTGCTCTGCATTTCAGCTGTTCAGTAATTATTTTTAAGGCAGTAGTGAAGATGCCCCCAGGCTGATGAAAGACCAGTAGATCTCTGAGGGTCCTCTGAGAGCCTCAGTGCTCCATAAGAAGAAGCTCCATTAACTGGAGCATCATGGGAAATCAGTGTGCTTAGAGCTGGATATATATATATATATATATATATATATATATATATATATATATATATATATATATATATATATATATATATATGTATATGTATATATATGTATATGTGTATATATGTATATGTATATGTATATATATGTATATGTGTATATATGTATATGTGTATATATGTGTATATGTATATATATATATATATATATATATATATATATATATATATATATATATATATATATATATATATATATATATGTATATGTGTGTATATATATATATATGTGTATATATATATATATATATGTATATATATATATATATATATATATATATATATATATGCCAAATTATATATCTCTGTAATCTCAGATGAACTGTTCCCATGTGCGGGATGGTGGTCCTGGTTGGCACTATCACCACACATCTCTCTGTTTCTCACTTCATGTAGATTGTTTTGTTTTATATGTTTTCAATATTGAACACAGATTAATTTCCGTGTGTTTTCCTAAGCTGTCATCACTCTCAGAGAAGCACAGATAGGGAAAAGCAGAGTGATGTTCTACTCAGTATGGAAATTGTCAAGAATACCTGAATAAACTATGTAGGACAAGGATTGGGTAAATATTACCAGGCAAGCAAACTACAAGTAATTCATACTGGTATATATCCTGCAGGTAGTGAAAGCTGGTAAATATTTAACAGAAACCCAGCCCTGGATAAGCAGAAGAAAATGGATGGATGGAAGGTTAGTGAGCAATTGGTACTTATTCATACAAGCTGTTTTCCAGCTTGGCTTGGAGGCTGTGAGCTAAAAGAGAAGGTTTCTCTGCCTTTGGCAATCAAAAGGCAAAGGTTTGGTTACAACTAAAATTCACTGGTAATGTTATGGAAAGATTGTGGACATTGTTAACAGTAAAGTTCTGTCATTTGATAGGCTAGATTAAATGTATTTTATGCGGAGGTTAAAATGCTTTTGGTGGAGACTTTTGATCATACTGCTGATGCTTCAGTTGATTCCAAAGCTGTGAAGTCTTTACACATATGGTTGAAAGGCTTTGACTGATCTATTCATGGACCGCATGCTTGGTTGATGCCTGCTGGATTAGTGCACAATTGATCAAATTCCACAATACATACACATGGAAACTGTATCCTGCATCCAATATAAAAAGAGGGCAAAGTATTCTGCCAAGATTAAAGAAGGAGATTTTTGAAATTAGAGTGAGCTCAATTAGGAAGGGGGGGGCAGTGTGAGTGTTTAGTTTGGATTAAAGCAGTGGTAAAGGGGTCTGGTCTCGTTCCTCATCTTCCACAAATAAATGGACAACACTGAGGCACAAGTGTTTTTATGCTTTGGTAACCTGGAGAAAGTCTTTCTATCTTGCAAAGCAACTACAAATATCTGCTTCAGTGAAAAGGCTCTTTCACACCGCCAGCACCTTTAAATAGACTGCGGAGATGTGTACTACATTGTTATAGTTTTGGTAAATTGGTGGTGTAGTTGAAAAATTTTGAAGCGCTGATTCTGTACGTCACCTGTGACAGGACAGAAGAGTTTAGATTGGGGAGTTAAAATTACAACTGCCGCTTTGCGTACTTTGCATTCAACTTGCGTACTTGCATGTCTTTGTGAGAAATGTATAATAATACAGATTTTATAGCCGCATTAATTTTCTTGTATCCACCATTAACATGTGTCAACAAGGATGGGGGGACTCACACATCCCAAATCTGTCCTGGCAAATATGTAATCTGCAGTGACCTCCACCCAATGAGGTAAATAAAATGTTATTACTGCCATAAAATCTAAGAGCAACATTTGATTTGAAGATCAGTGTCTTGTAAAGGCACAGTCACAAAAACTGTCAAAAACCTATTCCCACGGGATTAGTGTTAAGAGCACATGTGATTTAGAAATTGCCCCCTGAACTCCTTCACCCCCCTCTTTGTTTCATCTGATATGTCATCTATCTGATCACATCCTTCAGGATTAGCTCTTCTCCTGGATTTGAACTTGTTTTTGCAAAACGCACACGATGGCAGGGTGGGACAGAAACCCATAATCATGTCCTGACATGTCCTGGTATGTTGGGACAGCCTCGCATTAGAACTGAAGAAACCTTTAACATGAGAGGTGAAGTATCTTCAAAACTCTAAAGAAAGTTCAATTCATTTCAGTTTTACTTGTATGGCACCAAATCACACCAAACAGTTGCCTCAAGGTGCTTTATATTGTAAAGTAAAAAACATACAATAATTACCAAGTATACCAATACCAATATGTATGATTGCCTTTAAGTCAATGGGGTGAAGAATAAATTTTCCTGAAGTTTAGTAACAATATTATAGGACAAACCTAGATAAACCCACAAGCTCAGGAGCAATAATGAGCAGTGGAAATCTGTTGCTGTTTGTGTAGTAGGACTGTATTTATTATATATTGTCAGATCCTGTGTTTTTGCTTCTTTTTATTCTTCTTTCTTATCAGCTTAATTGCAAGTCTCTGGTTTCCATCCAATATAAATCCAATATATTCAATTTATTTTCTTTAAAAAGAAAGATTAAAAAGGGGGTAGCCCTTCCATTTTGAGATTCTCACCATACTATTGATCTAAATGTCAAACAAGGAGCAAAAACTCTTCTGGATCTGGTATCATTCAGTCTTTGTAGGGCAGATTAAAGAGTAAATCTCTGTTACATTTGCATAGTTGTTTTCAGATAGTGTTGCTCATTAGACCTTTGCTTAGCTCCATGTCCTATTAAACTCTATAAAGCTGTAAAATGATCTGCCCTTACAGGTGCACAGAGACATTAACAGTAAAGTAAGTCACACTAAATGTCATTTGGCCTTTCTCATGAATTTTGACATGTCACAGTAGGAAAAATTATAAAATGTGTTGCCTGAATGTCATTAGCTGCTTCAATTTGAATCTGAGAATCCTGCTATCATTCCTGCTTTCTCATTGTCACACTGCCATGGCTAAATGCGACACTTGATTAGAATGGAGCCTTCATTAATATTTGCAACAACTATGTCTTTCCCTACTCTGACAAGTCTAAAAATGCCTGCTCTGTCATTCAGACTGTCAGCACCCACACAGTCCTGAGCAGAGGCCTAATCAAGTAATACTGGAACAGGGTAGATGTGTAGGGACATTTATATTTGTGCCTGTATTTCTGAAATTGTGAGTGTTCATCCATGCAAACGTTAGCAAATTTATGATATATTATTTAAAAAAAAATCTATCTATCTATCTATCTATCTATCTATCTATCTATCTATCTATCTATCTATCTATCTATCGATCGAGATTTTAAAATCTTTGTAGAGTAAAGACTTTTTGACTCAACAATGGGACCATCTGGCAGAGGCCTGTGAGATTTTTAATAGCTGCTGACTCCAACTGAGGATATATTCCGGAGGTGGAAGGAATACTTTGAGGATCTCCTCAACCCCAGTGACATGCCTTCTGTAGAGGAAGCAGAGTCTGGGGACGAGGGGGACGACTCGCCCATCACTAGGGATGAGGTCACTGAGGTAGTTAAACAGCTCCTTGATGGCAGAGCCCATGGGATGGATGAGATTCACCCTGAGCTCCTTAAAGCCTTGGATGCTGTAGGGCTGTCTCGGTTGACACATCTCTACAAGGTCATGTGGAGATCTGGGGTTGTGCCTCTGGATTGGCAGGCTGGGGTGGTGGTTCCCATCATTTAGAAGGCTAATTGGAGGGTGTGCACCAAATATAGGGAGATGATGCTCCTCAGCCTCCCTGGGAAAGTCTGTGTCAGGGTACCAGAGAGGAGAGTTCGTCCATTAGTCAAACTTCAGATTCAGGAGGAACAGTGTGGTTTTTGTCCTGGTCATGGAATGCTGGACCAGCTCTTTATCCTCTTTAGGATATTGGAGTGTGTGGGGGAGTAACATCCCTCAGGAGATCCTGTGGGAGGTGCTTTGGGAGTGTGGGATTGTTCTGAGCCATTCAATCTCTGTACCGCAGCGAGAGCTTGGCTTACATTGTCAGCGATAAGTCGGACTCATTCCCAGAGGATGTTGTACTTTGCCTGGGCTGCCTACCAGTTCTGTTAATAATTTTTAAGGACAGAATTTCTAGGTGGAGTCAAATGGCAGAAGGCATTGGTGACTTGAAGATCTCACCTTGATGATATGGTTGAGTTGGTTTCATCAGGTGGTGGCCTCCAGCTTGCATTGCAGAAGTTCACAGCCGAGTCTGAAGCAGTGGGAATAAAAATTAGCACCTCCAAATCTGAGGCCATGGTTCTCAGCCAGAAAATGTGGAGTGCCCACTCCAGGTCAGTGCAAGTATCTTGGGGTCTTGCTTATGAATGAAGGGAGACAGGAGTGGGAGACTAGGGCGGTGTCTGCAGTGACATAGACACTGTAGCAGTCTGTTGTGGTGACGAGAGAGACGAGTGTAAAAGTAAAGCTGTCAATTTATGTCCCTAACTCCATCTATGGCACAAACTCTGGGTAGTGCCCAAAAGAATGAGATTGCGGATGCAAGCAGCAAAAAATGAACTTTCTCCACAAGGTAGCTGGCCTCACTCTTAGAGATAGGGTGAGGAGTTCAGTTATTTGGGAGGGACTAGAGCCACTAGTCCCTACCCGTAGAGCCACTTCCACATCAAAAGGAGCCAGTTGAAATGATTTGTGATCCTCCTGGGTGAGGTAATCTGGGCATGTCCTACTGGGAGGAGGCCTCGGGGTAGACCAGGACACAGAGAGATTACAGGTGCTGGTCATAAAATATCATGAAAAAGTTGATTTATTGCATGGCATGGTGGTGTCAGGGAATTTCGCCTGGGCATAGGCTGTGAGTGAAGATGGCGCCGGTGTGTATGGCTTGCCGTCTGTCACTACCTTGTCTGTTTGCGTTGGTGTTATTATCGACGCTTGTTTTTCAAAATGTTTATATCAGCGCTCTACTAGTCTATGATCGCCAAACTCTTCTGGATCTTCGACCCCTGGCAGAGACAAAATTTACGTATGGTAACCAAGAAACTTTGCCTCCGGTTCTGTCGGAGGTTCCCGAATACCTTCTCTGCGCTCTGGCCCCTTCCCGAAGAAAGCGCCACCGTTCCCGTGGGAGACGGAGCGGGAGGCTCGTAAAGCTGAAGGCCTGCTTATCGCAGTATGGTGAGGCGACTGTAAGAAGTTTGTTCTGGTGCTCTCGAGAACCTGTCTACACCTGGTTAGTGCCTGTAGCTGGCTCAGAGGATCTGTTGCAGCGGTCGCGGCCTCACCATTTTTCCTCGTGTCGCTCCAAGCAGTAGGGAGTGGATTTGAGGAATCTCCGGGCTCTCCGTCGGGATGTTTGCAGCACTAGCGACCCAGCCCCACCGGTTCCTGTTAGGATTGGCTTGGTAAATGCTAGATCCCTTTCAAATAAAACTTTTATCCTTAAGGATTTCTTCACTTCAAATGGATTGGATTTCCTTTGTGTGACGGAGACCTGGGTGAGTGTTGGTGACTTCAGTGTTTTCTCAGAACTATTAACGTCTGAGTGTGATTATTTAAACTGTACTCGGACATCAGGCCGTGGAGGAGGTATAGCGACTCTTTTCCGAAAGGTGTATAAATGTAAGTCGTTGTCTCCATCGCTTTCTTCCTCCAGCTTTGAACTGAGTCTCTTTGAGCTCGGTCGCTGTCACCCTGTGTTGTGTGCTGTTATTTACAGGCCACCCAGATACAATAAGGACTTTTTAAATGACTTTTCTGAACTGTTGGCAGATATTATGCCCAAATATGATCAAGTCCTTATTGTTGGAGATTTTAACATACATGTGTGCTGTCCGGACAAACCAGTGGTTGCGGACTTTTTAAATTTGATTGATTCTTTTAATTTTACGCAGTGGGTGTCTGGGCCCACACAGAAACGTGGTCATACACTTGACCTCGTTTTATCATATGGGTTGTCTATTTCCAACTTAGTGATTTGTGATGCTGTATTTTCAGATCATAAGCCTGTGCTATTTGCCATTGTTCTGCCCTGTAACTTTGTTAAACCTCGTGCTTCTGCACGGTGCTGTCGCATTGTAAACCAGCTCACTGCTACTCGCTTTTCTGCTGTTCTTGATCAGAACTGCAGCATTCCTGAGTCTGTATCTTCTGATACAGAGATGCTCACTTGGTTTTATTCTGTTTGCCAGTCCATTTTAGATGAAGTGGCCCCACTAAAAACCAGGAAACCTAAGATTATATTAGAACCCTGGTTAAATGATACGACTCGTGCTGCTCGACGTGAATTGCAAAAAGCCGAATGAAAGTGGAAAAAAGACAATTTACATGTGTCGTTCCAAATATTAAAGGACTGTTGGCATCACTACCAGCTAGTGGTGAAAGATGCCAAACGGGAGCACTTTTCTAGCATCATTCTGCGTAACTGTCACAAGCCTCCTGTATTATTTAATATTATTGATAATGTTTTAAACACCCGTCAGTATACTGGCATTGAGCCTTCACCCGAGACTTGTGAGAAATTCTGCAATTTTTTTGTGGATAAGGTGAACAGTGTTAGGGCTCATATATTATCCCCAGCCTTTGACCCCTCAGTCTCTGTTCATCGCTCTGCTGCTCTGTACCAGTCTGAGCCTGTCACTCTGTCTTCCTTATGTGAGACTGTTGGCCATCTGAAGCCCTCAGGCTCTCCGACTGACACTATCCCAAAATCCCAACATTTTAAGGAGGTTATTTCTGTCCTAGGCCCACTTGTACTGGCTCTCATTAATAGTAGCCTGTCTACTGGCGTGGTTCCTAAAGTTTTTAAATGTGCAACAATTCAACCACTTTGTTTTATCCAATTATAGGCCCATTTCTAAGCTTCTTTTCTGTCTAAAATCCTAGAGAACGTTGTTTTTAGCCAATTGAAAACCTTCCTAGATGACAATAATATCCTTGAGGTCTTTTGGTCTGGCTTTAAACCTCTTCATAGTACTGAATCTGCATTGCTGAGGGTTTTTAATGATATCCTTTTAGCAACAGATGCAGGAGACTACGTGGTTTTACTTCTCTTAGATTTGACAGCTGCCTTTGACACTGTGGATCATAGTATTTTAATTTCTCATTTAGAGCAGTATGTGGGTTTCCAAGGCACTGTCTTAGAGTGGCTTAGGTCATATTTGGCTGATAGGTCTTTTTATGTTAACCTAGGCGATTTTAGATCATCCCCTGCTCCTTTGTCGTGTGGGGTGCCACAGGGTTCGATACTTGGACCTCTGTTGTTTTCTTTATATCTACACCCCCTCGGCTCCATCCTTAGAAGGCATAAAATTGCTTTCCATTGCTATGCGGATGATACACAGATTTATATGCCCCTAAATCGCAAGGAAGCCAATTCTGTACAGATTTTAATTAAGTGTCTTGATGAAATTAAATCTTGGATGGCTCTAAACTTTCTGAATTTTAATGACAAAAAGACGGAGGTGATTGTTTTTCGCCCTAGTACCACTGGTGGATTTCCTCCTGTGGACCTGGGTCCATTATCACAATATGTAAAGCCGTTTGTCACAAATTTGGGTTTTATGATGGATGAGAGTTTTAAGTTGGAGGGTCAGATCAGTGCAGTGGTGAGATCTAGTTTCTTTCATTTGAGGCGGCTGGCGAAGATAAAAAATATTTGATCAAAAAAACACTTTGAAGTAGTGATCCATGCCTTTATCACAACTAGGCTGGATTATTGCAATGCATTGTATGTTGGTGTCTTCCCTATCTTGTCTACAGCTGGTTCAAAATGGTGCTGCGCGGCTCTTGACGGGATCACGGAGGAGGGAGCATATTACTCCTGTTTTATCCTCACTGCCCTGGCTGCCCGTCCATTTTAGAGTCCATTTTAAAATTCTTTTATTTGTTTTTAAGTCATTACATGGCCTTGCCCCACCTTATCTTTCTGAGTTGCTGCACTTGCATACTCCTTCACGGTCACTCAGATCAGCTGAACAACTGTACCTTGATGTGCCGAGGACACAGCGGAGGCTCAGAGGAGACAGAGCCTTTGCTGTGGCAGCTCCTAAACTCTGGAATTCACTGCCACTGAGCATTAAACAGGCCTCGTCATTGGCCAATTTTAAATCTGCTCTTAAGACATATCTTTTTCATTTGGCCTTTGACTAGTATGAGCTGCTGTTTTATTTTGTTTTTATTTTACTTACTTATTTTTTAGGATAAACTGTGTATTTTATTGTTTTTATTTATTAATTTTATTCTATTTATGTATGCATTTATTTATTTAGTTATTTTTTAATAACCTTTTTAAATTTTATCTTCTCTTGTCCTGATATGTTTTATGTACAGCACTTTGGTCAGTGCTTTATAAATAAACTTGGCTTGGCTTATTTCAGTAATTCCATTCAAAAAGTGAAAGTATTGACATTCATTCATTACACACAGACTGAGATATTTCAAATGTTTATTTCTTTTAATTTTGATGATTATAACTGACAACTAATGAAAACCCCAAATTCAGTATCTCAGAAAATTAGAATATTGTGAAAAGATTCAATATTGAAGACACCTGGTGCCACATTCTAATCAGCTAATTAACTCAAAACACATGCAAAGGCCTTTAAATGGTCTCTCAGTCTAGTTCTGTAGGCTACACAATCATGGGGAAGACTGCTGACTTGACAGTTGTCCACAAGACGACCATTGACACTGTGCACAAGGAGGGCAAGACACAAAAGGTCATTGCTAAAGAGGCTGGCTGTTGACAGAGCTCTGTGTCCAAGCACATTAATAGAGAGGCAAAGGGAAGGAAAAGATGTGGTAGAAAAAAGTGTACAGGAATAGTGATAACTGCACCCTGGAGAGGATTGTGGAACAAAACCCATTCAAAAATGTGGGGGAGATTCACAAAGAGTGGACTGCAGCTGGAGTCAGTGCTTCAAGAACCACCACGCACAGACGTATGCAGACATGGGTTTCAGCTGTCGCAGTCCTCGTGTCGAGCCACTCTTGAACAGAGACGGCGTCAGAAGCGTCTTGCCTGGGCTGAAGACAAAAAGGACTGGACTGCTGCTGAGTGCTCCAAAGTTATGTTCTCTGACCAAAGTAAATTTAGCATTTCCTTTGGAAATCAAGGTCCCAGAGTCTGGAGGAAGAGAGGAGAGGCACAGAACCCACGTTGGCTGAGGTCCAGTGTAAAGTTTCCACAGTCAGTGATGGTTTGGGGTGCCATGTCATCTGCTGGTGTTGGTCCACTGTGTTTTCTGAGGTCCAAGGTCAACGCAGCCGTCTACGAGGAAGTTTTAGAGGATTTCATGCTTGAATTTATCAGTCAGAGAATAACAATCAGGAATAATAAACAAAGCATCAATATAAGGATTCACAAATTCCTGCTGAACCTATTGGAATGGACGTGAGGAAATGAAGAAAGTGAAAAAACAGGGACGGCAAAGTCATGCCCTTCTGCCGCTTTTGTCACGCGTTCTTGGTTCCAGACCAGCTAGCTTGCGGGGCCTGAGTCTAATCCGTTTTTCGGCCGAGCACCGAGTGCGTTTGTGGTGGAAAAACTGCTAAACAGTTCAAATACTGGCACCGGCACTGGAACCCTGTCGGTGGAAAAGTGGCCATTGAGGACCGACTAATGTCACTAATATAATGTAACCTTGCTGACATGTAGTCAAATTTAATGTTTTATATTCTTCTTTATTGTAACATTTGTACCGCTGAATAAATCAGCTAGAACTCAGTACTTACTTTTAAAAGTTTATTCTTCGGCCGCTTTAGCCCTCCACCATTTTTTGGAAAATATTATCCACCACCACTGTCATGCTATGAATCTTTGGATAGGGTAGACCTCGAATGAGACACCCGACATGTCCTTTGAATCTGTGGAAAGAAGGCCTCATTTTCGGGCTGCATTTAAAGAAGCCTTTGAACTGGGACACACTTTATTGCCTTGTTGTGATGTAATTGGCCTTGACGTACAACCTTCAAAGGATGCAGCAACTGAATTGGGACACAGCGATTGACTTTTGTTTGGTGTCGATTTGGCAATTTAATAATTTATTTATATAACAAATAGGGGCCTCAGCAGCATGTAGAAAAAACATATACAACCACAATAGCCTGGCACCTCCTCCTCATGCTGGTCACCAGCTTGGTCACACGCTGCTGTGGGACGACATCCCATTTTTCAACCACCATTTGTCACAAGTCAGCCAGTGTGGTTGTGTTGGTCACTCTGGCATGAGCAGCACACCCAATCTGATCCCACAAATGTTCAATAGGGCTGAAGTCAGGACTGGAGGCAGGCCATTCCATCCTCTCCACTCCCAAATTCTTGAGATAGTCTCTGACAATTAACTCTTATCTCCATCCATCCATCCATCCATCCATCCATCCATCCATTCTCTTCCGATTATCCGGGCCTGGGTCACGGGGGCAGAAGCCTAAGCAGAGAAGCCCAGGATTCCCTCTCCACAGCCACCTCCACCAGCTCATCCAGGGGGACCCCAAGGCGTTTCCAGGCCAACCGAGAGATATAATCTCTCCAGCGTGTCCTGGGTCTACCACGGGGCCTCCTCCCGGTGGGACATGCCCAGAACACCTCACCGAAGAGGCGGCCAGGAGGCATCCTAGTCAGATGCCCAAGCCACCTCAACTGGCTCCTCTCAATGTGGAGGAGAAGCGGCTCTACTCTGAGCCCCTCCCGAATGGCCACATTCCTCACCCTATCTCTAAGGGAGAGGCCAGCCACCCTTTGAAGGAAACTCATTTCTGCTGCTTGTATTCGCAATCTTATTCTTTCGGTCACTACCCAAAGCTCGTGACCATAGGTGAGGGTAGGAACTAGAGCGACTGGTAAATCAACAGCTTCGCTTTTATGCTCAGCTCCCTCTTCACCACGACAGACCGGTGCAGCATCTGCATCACTGCAGATGCAGCCCAGATCCATCTGTCGATGTCCCTTTCCTTTCTCCCGTCACTCGGAGAGGGCACTCCATCCTTTTCCAGCTGAGGACCATGGCCTCAGACTTAGAGGTGCTGATTGTCATGCCAGCTGCTTCACACTCGACTGTGAACCTTTCCACTGCAAGCTGGAGGCCACCACCTGATGAAGCCAACAGGACCGCATCATCTGCAAAGAGCAGAGATGAGACTCTGAGGCCACCAAGGAAGAAGCCTTATGCCACCTGGCTACGCCTAGAAATTCTGTCCATAAAAATTATGAACAGAATCGGTGACAAAGGGCAGCCCTGATGAGTCCAGCACCCACAGGAAACGAGTCTGACTTATTACCGGCTATACGGACCAAGCTCTCACTGTGGTTGTACAGGGACTGAATGGCCTGCAACAACAGACCAGACACCCCATACTCCCACAGGACCTCCCACAGGATACCCCGTGGGACATGGTCGAATGCCTTCTCCAAGTCCACAAAGCACATGTAGACTGGTTGGGCAAACTCCCATGCACACTCAGATATCCTCGAGAGGATAAAGAGCTGGTCCAGCGTTCCATGACCAGGATGAAAACCGCATTGATCCAAGGTTCGACTAATGGGTGGACCCTCCTTTCCGGCACCCTGGCATAGCCCTTACCGGGGAGGCTGAGAAGTGTGATCCCCTGAAAGTTGGAGCACACCTTCCGGTCTCCCTTCTTAAAGATGGGGACCACCACCCTGGATGGATGGATGGATGGATGGATGGACTCTACCAGGGGGACAAGCCCCTGGACAACAACATAGCTCCTGCGATCACTGGGACACACAAACCCCTCCACCCCTGCTGATTCACGGAGGAGTGATTCAATAATTGATCAACATATTGATTTATTCTTCCTGATTATAACAGGATGCATATATAAGTTTAAATGAATCAACACCCCCGAGTCACACTAACTCAGAATCCCCAAAGCGCAGCCTGAGGAGAAATGGCAGTAATCTTCCACTCCAGCTTATTAATCAACCAAAGACACAGACAGAGGTTTAATTCATTTGAAAGCCTGAATTTTAGCCCTGTACACCGTAACTGGAAAACTCAAAAGCCAGTTTCATTTGTTGTTTTCTATCGTCCATCTGGCCCATAGTTTAACTCCTTTCATCATGATACAGGAATTTTGGTAGAAAAAAATAATCTTCTGCCTATATAATTTTTTTAGGTTGGAGTTGTCAGAAAATGAATATTACAGTACAACTATATAGCTATAAAAGCGATGTACACAAGATTCAAGATTCAAGAAGTTTATTGTCATGTACAGCGCATAACACTGTGGTTATGCTGAGCAATGAAATTCTTACTTGCGACTGCCTTACAAACAATTGAAATAAGCAACTATGTTAAAATAAAATTTAAGAACTAGTATATTAGGAAAGTAAAAGTAGAAAATAAAAATAAATAAATAATAAAGCAAGTGCAATATATACAGATATATATTATATATACAGATGAAAAGAAAGGCAGGTAATCACAGTTTGATAATCAGTCAGTGTTTCAGTAGCCTGATGGCCTGTGGATAGAAACTGTTTTTTAGTCTGGTTGTTCTTGCTTTTACACTCCTGTAACGTCTGCCAGATGGCAGGAGTGTGAACAGTGTGTGCTGTGGGTGGGTACGGTCCTTGATGATGTTGTGTGCCCTCTTTATTACCCGGGTATTATAAGTGTCCTGTAGTGATGGGAAGGCAGCTCCACAGATGAATTGTGCTGTTTTGATGACACGCTGGAGAGCCTTCCTGTCCTGAGTGGTGCAGTTTCCATACCACACCGTGATGGAGTTTGTCAGGATGCTCTCCACAGTGCATCTGTAAAAGTTTCTGAGGAGCTTGGGGGATAATCCGAATTTCCTCAGTTTCCTTAAGAAGAAGAGTCTCTGTTGAGCTTTCTTGACAGTCTGTGCTGTGTTGTAGGTCCAGGTGAGGTCTTCACTGATGTGGGTGCCAAGGAATTTGAAGGTCTTCACTCTCTCCACCTGAGTCCCGTTGATGAATAATGGAGTACGCTGGTCTCTTTTTTTCCTCGGATCAATAATCATCTCCTTAGTCTTCTCTGTATTTAAGGAGAGATTATTTTCCTGGCACCAGGACCCCAGCTGGGCCACCTCTTCCCTGTAAGCTGCTTCCTCTCCCCCAGTAATCAGCCCAATGACGGTGGTGTCGTCAGCAAACTTGACGATGGAGGTGTTGCTTTGGGAGGGGATGCAGTCGTAGGTGAAGAGGGTGTACAGGAGAGGACTGAGCACACAGCCTTGTGGGGTCCCAGTGCTCACTGTCTTTGTTTCTGATGTCCTGGTACCAACTCTGACTGCCTGAGGTCTGTCTGTAAGGAAGTCCAAGACCCAGCGGCAGAGGGAGGGTGGTATTCCGAGGGTGAACAGCTTTTCAACCAGCCTGCTTGGGATGACAGTGTTGAAAGCTGAACTGTAGTCTATAAACAGCATTCGAACATAAGTGTCCTTATTTTCAAGGTGTGAGAGGGCTGTATGGATGGCTGCATTAACAGCATCATCAGTTGAACGGTTCTGATGGTATGCAAATTGCAGGGGATCTATTGTGTCCGGAATGGATCCTTTAATATGGGACATGACCATCCTCTCAAAGCACTTCATTACAAGTGAAGTGAGTGCAATGGGACGATAGTCATTCAAAGAGGTTGTGTTGGTTTTGATGATTGATGATTGGGAGAGGGGCAAATTAAAAATATCTGTAAAAACCTCGGCCAGCTCTGAAGAGCAGACCCTCAGAGCACGGCCAGGGATGTTGTCGGGGCCAGGTGCTTTTCGGGGGTTGGTCCTCCTCAGGGCCTTGCACACCTCAGTCGATGTTACAGTGGGTGAAGAGCTCTGTGTTGCCTCCGGTAGTAGAATCTCTCTACGTTGGATGGAGTTGAGGGTGTCAAAGCGAGCATAGAACTGGTTCAACTCATCTGGTAGGGCGTTGTTGCAGGCTGTGATCCTGCTGTTCCTCTGCTGAAAGTCAGTGATGTGTTGCAAGCCCTGCCACATGCGTCGGGAATCAGAGTGTTTGTAATATCCCTCGAGCTTCAGTCTGTACTGCCTCTTGGCTTCCCTGATGGATCTACGTAGGTCATATCTGGTCTTTCTGTAGCCCTCCGTGTCACCAGAGGCAAATGCAGTTGAGCGTGCATGCAGCATGGAGCGTACCTCACAGTTCATCCATGGTTTCTGGTTGGGATATATCTTGCAGCATTTGGTGGGGGACAATATTATCAACGCATGTGCTGATATAACTGGTAACCACTGATGCATATTCCTCTAAATCCACAGAACTGTCCCAGTTTGTGGCATTAAAGCAGTTCTGAAGCACCAGATCAGTCTCTTCACTCCAAACTTTAATGCTTTTAATTGCTGGGGGGACTTGTTTGAGGAGCTGCCTGTACTTTGAATAGAGGAACACAGAAATATGGTCGGACTGTCCAAAATGTGGGCGGGGCACAGCCTTGTATACATCCCTCACATTGCTGTACACGTGATCCAGAATGTTGTTATTCCTTGTGGGAAAGCTCACATGTTGATGGAACTTAGGGAGAACAGTCCTGAGGCTGCAATTGTTAAAATCCCCGGCAACAACAAACACAGCATCTGGGTGGGCGGTCTCATGTTTGCTGATGATGTCATGCAGTACTCCTAGCGCTGTGGTGCGATCGGCTCACGGCGGGATATAAACAGCCAGCATTAACACAGCACAAGTGTGTTTACCAAAGTGGATAAGGATTTAATTCCTCCATTGTACAATGTTGGATACTGTGGCTTCTCTGAAAAGAAAAGCCTCAAATCAGAAGTGCTTGACTCCATGGTATAACTCACAAACACATGCCCTAAAGCAGATAACCCATAAGGTCGAGAGCAAGTGTCACACTAATTTAGATCTTCTTTTAACCTGGAAAAACAGTTTGTCACTCTATTAAAAAGTCCTCTATAAAGGTAGGGCATCTTATTATTCAGCACTGATTCAAGAAAACAAGAACAAGAATTCATCACAGTACAGAAACAGCATTAGTGAAGGTTACAAATGATCTTCTTACAGCCTCTGACAGTGGACTCATCTCTGTGCTTGACCTGTTGGACCTCAGTGCAGCTTTTGATACTGTTGACCATAACATTTTATTACAGAGATTAGAGCATACTATAGGTATTAAAGGTACTGCACTGCAGTGGTTTAAATCATATTTATCTAATAGACTCAAATTTGTTCATGTAAATGGGGAGTCTTCTTAAGGTTAATTATGGTGTTTTGCAGGGCACCATGCTAGGACAAATTCAGTTTACATTTTACATGCTTTCCTTAGGCAGAATTACTTGAAATCACAGCATACATTTTCATTGTTACACAGATGATACCCAGCTTTATCTATCCATTAAGCCAGATGACACACACCAAACTGTTAAACTGCATGAATGTCTTAAAGACAAAAACTTGGATGACCTCTGATTTCCTGCTTCTAAATAAAACTGAAGTTCTTGTACTCGGTCCTATAAATCTTAGAAACATGGTGTCAAACCAGATACTTACTCTGGATGGCATTACTTTTGGCCTCCAGTAACACTGTGAGAAATTCTGGAGTAATTTTTGACCAGGATATGTCCTTCAATGCACATATTAAACAAATATGAAGGACTGTTTTTGTGGATTTGCACAATATCTCTAAAATTACAAATGTCTCAGACTGATGGTGAAAACCTAGTTCATGCATTTACTTCTAAGCTTGACTATTGTAATTCACTAGCTGTTCTAAAAAGTCCATGAAAAGCCTGTAATTGTTCCAAAATGCTGACTGGGACTATAAAGACAGACTGTATTTCTCAGATGTTGGCGTCTTTTAATTGGCTCCCTTTTAAATCAAGAATTGAATTTAAAATTGTTCTTCTCGCATACAAGGTCTTGAATAATCAGGCCCTATCTTTTCTTAAAGACTTTATAGTACTGTATCACTCCAATAGTGCACTCTCAGACTGCAGGCTTACTTGCTAGGTGACAGGAGCTACACTAAGGCAAGGGCAGATATGAAGGCTTGACCATCCAATTTCACAGCCACTCTCTTCCAGCCTTTGCAGTCTTTGCGGACTCCGAAGTAGACCAGGTCTTCGAAGGATGCAGCCCCTGAATTTGGACACAGCTTAAGTATTATATGGTTTAGGCAGTAAATATTAACACTTAGTATTCTGTTCCTGAGTTTGTTAATTTTGAGTCTGTTCTTTCTGTTGGCAAATTATCTCATTCTAAGATGGCACACTCTAGGACTGTGTTTACTGAGGCCAAAAGCCCCCAACCCAAGAATGAACTTTATTTTTATGAGCCAGCTAAGAGTGAAATTGAGTGTTGCGGTGTTGAGCCTACTAGTATAAAGACTGAGCTTTGTATTCCACAGTCTGCTCCCCCAGAAACTGTTAAATGTGCATCTGTGCTGGCCTCCCCAGAGACTGTAGCCCCACCCGGAGCCTCCCCAGAGACGGGTGCACCTGTTGTTTGGTGAGGGCGGACAGGCTCCAGCTTCAGTTTTAGCCTCTGGCATTGGCAGTGATTTCCTGTGCAGTCATAGTCATCAGGTGTGACAGCTGTGTGCCCTGCATAGGCCCAGTTGTCAGGAGTGATGGCTGTGTGCCCTGAACAGCCCCAGCCACTGAGAGTGTTGGCAGTGTTTCTTGCACAGCACCAGCCTGTGCAACCTGAGTATCCTGAGCCCCAGTTGTCAGAGAAAACTGTGTGCCCTGCTGAGCAGCCCCAGGACTCCATCACTGGCCTCCTGGCTGGTCCCAAGAAAGGCTTCACTGCTGGCTTCTGCTTCTGTGCCCTGGGGAGTCCCAACTCCTCAGCCAATCCACCGGAGCTGCTCTGTATCTGCTGCTGGCCACCTGAAAGGCCCACAGATTTACTCTGCCTCCACCACAGGTCACTCTCTCACTCTATGGCCTGGGTGGTCCCCAGGGTGGTTACATTCAACCCCATGGCCTGGGCAGACTGCCAGAACTGCTTTCGTGGTTTGGACTTTCATGCATCCTGTTTTCTTTCTGTTCTCTTTTCTAGCTTCTAGTCCTGGTAGTTTACCTTTTTGGCTTTATATATTTGCCTTTTGGTCTGTCTTGCACCTGTTTAAATAAACATCTTGCCTTTTGTGTGACTCAGTCCTGCTTGCCTACATTGACTGTATTCTGGGTCCTCACTCACCACTTTCTGTATCATCTACTACAAACCATGACAACAGTATAAAACACCTTGAGGCAACTGTTGTTGTGATTTGGCACTATATAAATAAAATTAAATTGAATGAATGAATGAATTCTGTGGGTGTGTTTTTGAAGCCTTTTTGGCAACCATACCTGTTCATGGTCACATTGACAGACTTTAAATTGCAGGAAGTATAGAAATAATTCCAAGTCAAACATGTCCTCATTTAACATTTTTTCAGAGACAAAAGGTGACAAAAAAGATGAGTTTTGACTTCAGCTGAGGCCTTTGTAGTGTCTAACATTAATGTTTCAACATGTAATGCTTGCTGAGAAGAGAAGGAGTTTCTTCTGTCTCTGCTCAGTATTCCACACATAATCTCGCTCCAAGGATGGGCCTCAAGGCTCACCCCCAGCCGTTAGACACACAGCACACTGCTGATGCATTAAGTTCTGCTCGGGACACTGAAGGAGCAAGAAAAACACGTAGACTATTCCTATCACAGAATGAACCTTAAGCTATGACTCATAATAATTCACGTCATAGTACATGTGTCACACATAGTCACATGTCATAGAACGCTGTGTAATTCATATTCTGAAGATCCTGGATCTGTCAAATGTAGAACGTGAAAAAAAGAGAATAAAAGGAAGAGGCAAAGCCTTATGATGCAAATGCATGCTGGGTAAAGAAAATCAGATTAAGGTTTCACTGACATGCCTGTCTGCTGGCAGCCCCGAGAACATATGACACTGCAGATAATCTACTCAAATAGCTCACAATAATTAAAATATAACACACATTACCCCTAGTTCTTCATTTTCTTAAGGCGTCCAACATGAATATGTGCCAAACATGTGCGTACACACACACACACACACACACACACACACAAATCTGACAGGTATCCAACATGGAGCAATAGCATAAGGGGATTTGCAGTGTACTTTAAGCTAAGTCAGTGGGAATGTTTTTGCTCTGTATTTTGCTTTGGACTGACTCAAAAGGCTATAACAGAAAAACCTCTGCAAGACAAAACAATTCTAATCCTCTGTGAAGGACCAAATTCGTTCAAGAATTGTTGCAACTGACTGCATATCAAATGCAGTACCAGTGTCCAAACCTTTGACTGGCACTGTATGTTAATGCTGTTTTTACAGTGCAGGTGCTCTTGTCTTTTCAACCTAGTAGCATTACATAAAGCTTACATCTTATGTGTAGTCATAAATTAAAGTCTAGTTAAATTATTGGATGTGGTTTCAGATCCAGTCCATCAACAAATATTTGGCTGTTATTTGGCTTTCTACTGTGTAAAAAATAATGACACAATACTCTTTAGAGGTCAGGTTGTACAAATTTGAATGTAAAATGATCCTTAATTGATTAAATTAAATCATTATTTTTTGTCATTTTTTCTTTAGTAATTATGAAGGCCTCTGATGCACAATGTCCTCAAGTTCTGTGACTATGTCTTAAAGTCAAAGGAGGTCTTCCCAGTCTGAATAGCTACACTTGAAAGAGGTCATGATACCTGACTTCCCAGTTTCTTCAAAATCTCGGTGCTGTACTACCTTTCTCCAGGAAAGTTTCTGAAGGACTCAGTTTCTCTACCCTGAACCAGGGTGTTAATAAAGTTAGATTATTTTGAAATACCTGTTCTGAACTAATTCAATTTTACCCCTAACATAAACCCCAATATTATAACAATTAAAAATAATATAAACTGAATTAAAAACTGGAAAACCTGGAGTGAGACATTTCCAAACAAGGGAAAATAAACTGAAACAAGCAATCATACTCTTCAGCATAAAACTAAGAATTAATGAAATAATACAAAATTCTATTAACACTGAAATAAAAAAAAAAGAAAGAAAAAAGAAAAGAAAAAACACTTTAGCTGGACTAAAATTCTAGTCTCTTTAGCCAAACTTAAAGCCTATCATGACCTATTTTCAGCAGAACACCCTGAAGACAAACTTCGCCCTCTACCCTGTTGTGATGGCAGCCACACAGGATGTATTTTTGGCCTGCAGAGTTGTTGACTTTAATATTCTGAAAAATATTCCCTGCTTTGATGCAGGGATAATAGCATTTTAAAGTCAGACCATCTACAGCAGTTTTGGAGAAGCATTAGTTAGATTTGGAAAAGATCTCATTCTCTTTGAAAGTGTGATTAACATTATGAAATTATGTATTTTAACTCAAATCATCATTTTTTTTTCTTAAATTTAGCTTTGGTCACTAAACCTTACCAAACAGCGAGTGAAACTTAAAAATAACCCTAAAGAAATAAAAAATATCAACTAAAGCTAAAAATTTAAAATCTTAACTTGTACTCAAACCTCAGTGTCTTCAGTGAAGCTCTGTGCTTGATCCATTCATTAAGCACACTGTTGAAAAAAAACTGTAAAACAACAGAAATATTTCAGCAGCTGGGGTGCTGGAAAGATACCATAAAAAAGGCAAATTTTCTGTTCAGTTTTTCTTTTTTAAAGTTATTAATTTAGCAGACTGGAGCAGGAAGGCATTGAAATCCCAACCTTCCAATTAGTAGATGACCTCCTGAGATACCCCTGAATGGCACTTAGTATTCCCGGGTGTTCCCCCATCCAAGTACTAACTAGGCCCAACCCCGCTTAGCTTCCAACATCAGATGAGATCAGATGAGATCGGGCGTTCTCAGGGTGGTTGGCCTGTAAACTGTTTTGACAGTTTACTAATACCTCCAGATCTTATATACTCATACAAACATAAAAATAATAATTGCTGCTCCAAGTGGAGGAGTAAGTATCTCGGGGTCTTGTTCATGAGTAAGGGGAGAGGGGAGCCGGGGATTGACAGGTGGATTGGGGCTGTGACTGCAGTGATGTGGACACTGCACCAGTAAAGGCAGAGCTGTGCAAAGATAGAGATTTACTGCTTGATATATGTCCCTACACTCATCCATGGCCACAAACTTTGGGTAGTGACCGAAAAACAAGATCACAGACACAAACGGCAGAAATGAGCTGCCTCTGAAGGGTGGCTGGCCTCTCCCTTAGAGATAGGGTGAGGACTGGAATCATTCAGGAGGGACTCAGAGTAGAGCCGCTACTCCTCCACATTGAGAGGAGCCAGATGAGGTTTGGGTATCTGACTAGGATTTTTCCTGGGTGCCTCTTGGGTGAGGTCTTCCAGACATGTCCTACCGGGAGGAGGCCCAGAGCAGACATTTGTGAAATTATGTTGAACTTTTGACTATTTTTACATTCCTTTTCCATTAAAAAAAAAAAAATGTTATTCACAGGTGCCTATTTTTCACATTATTTTATGTTAGATTTGTTAATTCACTGTCTGTTTTTTGTAATTTTATTGATATTTCACATATTTAAAAATAACTGAAAAGTTCGGTAAACTTTATAAGAGAAATTCTGTTAAATTACTGATTTTTTTCTTTTTTTTTACAGTGTGCAAATCTTTACCTGTTCCAACTCTGTCGCTTTATACAATTTCAATTGATGTCTGCCAGAAGGGCTTTCTCCCTCTAGTTGGATGTGCTTCCAGCCACACAGGATGTATTACTGGCCTGTAGAGTAGTTGTTGACTGTATTTTTCTGCAAAATATTTCCTGCATTAATACAGGGATAATAGCATTTTAGAGTCAGTCTAACTACAACAGTTTTGTAGGAGCATTGATCCTGATGGTAGATATGTATGAAAGTAGCTCAGGATTGCACTCTCAAGTCAATTCTGCAAGCGATCTTTCCAGTCTTCGGCATTCATCCCAGCACTGACTCTTCTCTTTTGAGCTCCTCCTTCTCTCTATATGCACTATAGACATATCCCTCCTCTCTGCCTAGTGTCCATGTCATCCCTTCCCTGAGCTGCTAACACCAGAAAAGAAGGGTGTTATGCATCCATGCATCCATGCATACATGCGTACTTCCACATCCCATTCACACCTGCCGCTCAACGTGTCTTTGTGATGACCTTTAAGCTGCAAAACCAGGGAGAAAAAAATCATCAAGGATCTATGAAGGCATTTGACTTTATTGTCAGTTTATCTCGGTGTAACTGTGCAGTATCTGGATGTGATTCACAAGCATGCATAGTAGCTATTTGTATGATAATGTAAAACACACCCAGTGGACAGGGTGCTCTATGTGATGCCATGCAGGAGACGGCTGACATAAGCACTTATTGAATCTTGCCAAGAATTCAGTTTAAATGTGAGCAATGCAGAGGGAATAGAAAGAAAGAGAATGAGAAAAAGAGCTGGTGCTGGTGGTTCGCCCTGTAAATGTCATCTTCACAGGTTCCCTGTCTTCTTCCTTTTGGGTCTTTAGAGGAAGATGGCATAATTCAAATCTTTCGTGCTTGTTTCAGCACTGAGAGTCAAATACAGTGGCCAGATTAATGAGCAACCAAGTTTCCATTCCACCCACTCCGACTCCTACGTTGTCGTTAGAAGAGGCTTCCAACACATTGTGGATGATATGACATGATATAATACACTCTCCCACCTCAAATCATATCTCTTTGTTGAGGTGTCTTTGAATAATGGGAATGTACATTAGTATACTCAGGGCTCCAAAAGCTTGTCTGAAAACATTACCAGTAAAATGTTTCATCCTGAGATAAAACACAAATGCATACTGAGGACAGGGTGAGCGCGTTCCATCAATGCGACATCTGAGGCACTGATTAGTTATAAATCTATTGTAGCTGGCTAGAGCAAATTACAGTATAAGGCATTGTACCTTGAATTTGAAACTGAACATCAATGTGACATAGCCAGATTGAGGAATTTTAATCAAGATGTTCAGTGCTTTGTGTTTAAGTACCAGATCATCAAAGACTCTTGTGCAGGGTTTCTCAGGATATGTGACCACAGTGGCAAGTTTACATATTTTAGCAGTTGCATTTCGTCAGGACAAGCAAGGAAGGCAGTGCTTACCCAGTGAAATTGAAAAATTCATGTTGAAAGCGATCAGTGTCTTTTCATCTCAAACAACCTTCTGTCATGAATTTTCTTGCCTGTTTGCCACTAGAGGCAAATTAGTCCTGGGTGAGGGTCCAGACAAAGATGGATTCAAATGACCCCTATGGAAGAACAATCATGGGAACATGTCTGTGTAGGTTCTCAGTCATCCAGATCATAAAAGCCTCTGGAGCTTGAAAAAAGGGTGAATGGACTTCTTTTTGTTTCTTGAAGATGTTTCACTTCTCTTCAAAAGGCTTCTTCCGTTCTCTAACTGAAGAAGCCTTTTTAAGCTCCAGAGACAATCAATGGAACAGTTTACCCTGGCCGGGATAGGGTTACCGGGGCCCCACGTTGGAGCCAGGCCTGGGGAGGGAGCTCAAGGGAGAGCATCTGGTGGTTGAGCCTTATCCCATGGTGCCCAGCTCGGCACAACCTGAAGAGCAGACATGGTCCCGATCTTGATGATGTGTGTCCGGCAGGGGCCAAGGGGGGAGGCCCTGGCGGATGGACTCATTCCTGACTGTCAAGGCTTGCTATTGGGATATGGAATGTCACCTCTCTGGTGGGGAAGGAGCCTGAGCTACTGCATGAGGTTGAGTGATACCAGCTAGATATAGTTGGGTTTACCTCAACACATGGCCTAGGCAGACCCAGGACATGCTGGAGAGATTATATCTCTCAGCTGGCCTGGGAAGGCCATGGTGTCCCTCCGGATGAGCTGGAGGATGTGGCTAGGGAGAGGGAGGTCTGGGCTTTTATTGCTTAGTCTCTTGCCGGGTCGGCCCCAGCAAAGCATAAAAAAATGGATGGATGGAATAATTACTTTTGCATACTTTTACATCATTTACATACAATTTTTTCAATAATACAGTTTTATGTAGAGTGAGGTGTTTTAATAGTGTTTTATTGCATCTTTTGCAAAAGTAATGGTTCTTAAAAAAAAAAAGAAAAATCCTCCACAACTTATCATTTTCAGCTAATAGTAAATATTTTTAAGAAATTGTAAATATTTATTTAACTATAGAATAATAATAATTAGCAGGAAGAGCACAACAATCTGCAGGAGTCTGTCAGCATCTATGAAGGAATAAAAAACTGGCAGCACAAAATGGTATCTTTTTAATCTGGTTTAATTTGCAAGCCATTGAATCACCGGACTCTATGCAGTGCTGTGTTTGAATGGTTTGCAGAAACACCAATAGCAGAAAAAAACTTTTACTTTCAGTCTCTTTATTGCAAGAATTTTGGCCAACTCTTCTTACAATGTTGTTGTAGATTTGCTGGTGTGCTTGATGAAGTAGCTCTTTCACACTATATACCGTATTTTCCGGAGTATAAGTCGCACTTTTTTTCATAGTTTGGCTGGGGGTGCGACCTATACTCCGGAGCGACGTATATGTGACATTTATAACACATGAACCAAAATACTCCAGCCACTTGACATCTCCGTGAACTGCAGCTTTAAGGCAGTCTTGCGTAACCTGTGGGCGCAGTGGATGATGGATGGAGAGCACAGCTTAACGGCAACTGGGAGAATGAGCCACCCAACTTTCCTGGAAGTCATTGGATGGATCAAGAAAACATGGGCTTCAGTGACAACCAAACCATCCTGTTGGGATTCAGAAAGGCTGGAATAATTGGAACTGCAGCTGACGACGAGTCTGACTAACGCGACACAGAAGAGGAAGCGGCGCTTCGTCTACGGAGTGAACGGAATTGTTTAGAAGTGACACCGAGGATGAAGAATTCAATGGATTGATGGTTTGGTTAACTTGTTAGTATGTTCTTTATGCTATGGTTATCTGAATAACTTAATGTTACGTTAACATACCGAACACGTGTTCGTTGTGCGTCATGTAGCTGAATGTGCTACGTTAGCATAACGTAGGTGTAACCGTGTTCGTCCTGTTCTTTAATCCATTATTATTTTAAATTGCCGTTCAAGATGGAATTTCTGCTCTGGGTCTCGGATTCTATCAACCCCCCCCCCCCCCAAAAAGTGCGACTTATAGTCCAGTGCGACCTATATATGTTTTTTTCTTCTTTATTATGCATTTTTTGGCTGGTGCGACCTATACTCCGGAGCGACGTATAGTCCGAAAAATACGGTATATATATATATATATATATATATATATATATATATATATATATATATATATATATATATATATATATTAGGGGTGGGACTTTAACGCGTTAATTTCGATTAATTAATTATGGGGAAATTAACGCGTTAAAAATTTTAACGCATTTTAATCGCACTTTGCACCGTGGAACGTTTCTCAGTGCACGAGTTCCCGGCATACAGATTATATCGACGCACAATGTCCAAATTAGGGACCGCATCCTGCGAAGGACCCGGCCCACGTCTTTCGCAGCCCACGAACGCCACAAAGGCCGGAAGTGAGCGGCTAGCCTTCATATCAGCTGCCGTCACCTCTGCGTAGCTCATGTCGCCTAGCAACCGTGAGTGTGAAGCACAGCTGTGTAAAAGCAGCTGTTAAACAGAGAACAAACTTTTTCTCCTTTTTGTGGTTTAATTTTAAGTCTTTAATTCAAAATAAGCTGTTAAAACAAGCAGAACACATTTCAACATCAAGGAATACAGCTGAGCTAATCATTAATTTCCAACTATATTAAGTGAGACATTAATGTTGAATAAAACCCTCCAGTTATGATGCTTAACTTTAATTTCAGGAGTTTGCTTATCACAGGAGCACTTCCACCCTTCGTTGGTCTGTGTAGTAGACTGGTGGGAAAATAAACAAAATTTTGAAGTTTAAGCTTATGTATATTGATTTATTCATCAACTAAACTTAAATTAATATTTATCATGTCAAATATTGAAATGACCGATAGACCCAGTCTATCATTAAGATATGGGAAAATCTGATGCATTATCATGTTTAAAAGCCAGTTTTAGTTCTAATTCCTTCAGCTGCAGCTCAGTGATATTTAATGGTCTGAGAGCAAGTGAAGCATAAATATTAAAAACAGAATTCACATGTATGCTTAGACTATGTGCAAATTTGATATAAGCTCAGCAAGTATAAATAGGTGCTCTGTTTTAGGATCGTATATTTATGCTATTGAACATTAAAATTGTTGTGAAATTGTTTGCAGCCAACAGGCTAAAATAAATCAATTAGTAGCTGTGTCAGAGAATCTATATTCATTACAGGTGCTCATCAGAGAAAGAGAAAGACTTTAGATAGACCCTCTACTTGCACAGAGGTCTAAGGGATCTTCTGGGATTAATGATGGTGTTTTCCAGAGCAGTGACTGCAATTTCATACCCGTCGATCTCTGATCTGGAACATAACCAGTACGAAGTGAACCACCTTTGTAGTTCTGAAAACCCAGGCTAACCCTAAAGTTAACCAGGATTACTGGGTAGTAACCCGACTAAAACTTCGAAGAAACTTTTAGTAACATCACCAATAGCAGCAAAACCAGCAGTGACAGAAGTGACAAAAGAGTTTAGGATACCCTCAACAGCTCACCTCAGTGTCATTGTCATCAGTCAGAAGTGAACTTTGTTCACTCATTGATCCGTATTGGACACTTTTCACAATTTCACAAGTTTTACAACTTACTCAAGAGTAAATAGACATGGGCGCTTCATATCTGGCAGGCTATACTTACTACTGATGAAGTGCAGCCAGAGCATTTGAGGAGGATAAAAATGTAAAATGTTTAATTGACACATATCCATTTTTTAATTTGTGATTTAAAATAAATATAGTGTGTACAAAAATGTTGTTATACACAGGAAGCAGTAGAAATGTGCTTGCTGTCTCTGACCATTATGGGAAAATGCAGAGCAGCTGGCTGTGGCCTTTATAGGGGTACATCGCCTTGTCTCTCTTTATTTTGAGAGCAACTGAGCAGAACCCAAGAGCTAATAAAATAGTAGATCAGTTTCCAGGGTGTGAATAAATCAGTGGGGCGTGTGTCTTTGAAATGTTTTTATTAGTAAAATATGAATTTTTGAAGCCTGTTAGTGTATTTATTATTCATTGCTGCTGTCAATATAATGTTTATAGAATAGAATTATGAATTTCAACTAAACAAGTGCAGAACCACTTGTGTATTTAAAATACACACTGCTCAAAAAATTAAAGGAACACTTTGAAAACACATTGGATCTCAGTGGGGTGAAAAAAAATCTCCTAGATCTGGATTAGAACATCACTGAGCTCCTGGACAATGTGAAATGCAACCTGGTGGCATTGGATGAACCAAAACATAATGTACCAGAGGTTTTCTATTGGATTGAGGTCAGGTGAGTCAGGTGCATATTCTTGCTACATGAGGGCGGGCATTGTTGTGGATCTGCCAATTCAGGTATTCTATGGCAAAATTAATGCCAATTGGGCTCCACAGCACAGGGCTCAGTAGAGGATGTTGGGCCCTCAGGCCAGAGACATTCACACCAGTGGCTGCTTTTATATATTTATATATATATATTTTCAACCTTTTACCACATTTCAGGCTTCAGACATAAAGATATAAAATTTTAATTTTTTGTGAAGAATCAACAACAAGTGGGACACAATTGTGAAATGGAATGAAATTTATTGGATGTGTCAAACTTTTTTAACAAATAAAAAACTGAAAAGTGGGGCGTGCAATATTATTTGGCCCCCTTGCATTAATACTTTGTAGCGCCATCTTTTGCTGCAATTACAGCTGCAAGTCTCTTGGAGTCTGTCTCTATCAGTTTTGCACATCAAGAGACTGAAATTCTTGCCCATTCTTCCTTGCAAAACAGCTCGAGCTCAGTGAGGTTGGATGGAGAGCGTTTGTGAACAGCAGTCTTCAGCTCTTTCCACAGATTCTCGATTGGATTCGGGTCTGGACTTTGACTTGGCCGTTCCAACACCTGATACATTTATTTGTGAACCATGCCATTGTAGATTTGGCTTTATGTTTTGGATCATTGTCTTGTTGGAAGATAAATCTCCGTCCCAGTCTCAGGTCTCTTGCAGACTCCAACAGGTTTTCTTCCAGAATGGTCCTGTATTTGGCCCCATCCATCTTCCCATCAATTTTGACCATCTTCCCTGTCCCTGCTGACGAAAAGCAGGCCCAAACCATGATGCTGCCACCACCATGTTTGACAGTGGGGATGGTGTGTTCAGGGTGATGAGCTGTGTTGCTTTTACGCCAAACATATCGTTTTGCATTGTGGCCAAACAGTTCGATTTTGGTTCCATCTGACCAGAGCACCTTCTTCCACATGTTTGGTGTGTCTCCCAGGTGGCTTGTGGCAAACTTTAAACAAGACTTTTTATGGATATCTTTGAGAAATGACTTTCTTCTTGCCACTCTTCCATAAAGGCCAGATTTGGGAAGTGTACGACTGATTGGTGTCCTATGGACAGACTCTCCCACCTCAGCTGTAGATCTCTGCAGTTCATCCAGAGTGATCATGGGCCTCTTGGCTGCATCTCTGATCAGTCTTCTCCTTGTTTGAGATGAAAGTTTAGAGGGTCTTGGTAGATTTGCAGTGGTCTGATACTCCTTCCATTTCAATATGATTGGTTGCACAGTGCTCCTTGAGATGTTTAAAGCTTGGGAAATCTTTTTGTATCCAAATCCAGCTTTGAACTTCTCCACAACAGTATCTGGGACCTGCCTGGTGTGTTCCTTGGTCTTCATGATGCTCTCTGCGCTTTGAACAGAACCCTGAGACTATCACAGAGCAGGTGCATTTATACGGAGACTTGATTACACACAGGTGGATTCTATATATCATCATCAGTCATTTGGGACAACATTGGATCATTCAGAGATCCTCACTGAACTTCTGGAGTGAGTTTGCTGCACTGAAAGTAAAGGGGCTGAATAATATTGCACGCCCCACTTTTCAGTTTTTTATTTGTTAAAAAAGTTTGACACATCCAGTAAATTTCATTCCACTTCACGATTCTGTCCCACTTGTTGTTGATTCTTCACAAAAAATTACATTTTTATATCTTTATGTTTGAAGCCTGAAATGTGGCAAAAGATTGATAAGTTCAAGGGGGCCGAATACTTTCGCAAGGCACTGTGTATATATATATATATATATATATATATATATATATCGATTGTAGCTCTGCAGTGCTCATCATGTCGACCTTCTATGGTCCTCTCCAGCTCTCCTAGAGTAACTGCCCCTCTTCTGGACTCTCCGTCATGCTCTTGAGACTGTGCTGGGAGACAAAGCAAACCTTCTGGCAATGGCACGTATTGATGTGCAATCATGGAGGAGTTGGAAAACCTCTTCAACCTCTGTAGGGTCCAGGTATTGCCTAATGCTACCACTAGTGACACTGACTCTAGCCATATGCAAAAAAAAAAAAAAAGTAAAAACATTCATGTTTGGGGGTTATCTCATTTTTGCCCCTCTAGTGCACCTGTTTTTGTTATTTGTGCATTCATTTAAATTCATACATTCATCTTATTGACAGATAGCCATACATAAGCCATACAAACACTTAAATGCTATTTTAAAAAGACAGAATGAAATCCCCCTTGCCCAGTGCCATTAATATAACTTCACCATTTAGCTGAAAATAATCTTAATATAAAACACCACAGAATGATGTCAAACAATAAATGAATAAATAAATAAATAATAAACAGCTAAAGCATTTTATTTTTTACTTCTCAGTAAAAAAAAAGTTTTCTCAGATCTTTTTAACTACTCAGACAAGTTATTTTCTCAGGAGGGTTGGACGTGGAGGGTTCTCTAAAATATGATGATCTGCCTGTTGTGTCAGTTTACCATTTGGCTCCAATGTTTGACTCCCATGTCAGTAAGCTCACAGTTACCATGTGTGATGTGAAAACATCAGACATGGTAACTTTCTATACCTTCCAACATGGTTCAAATTCTAATTAAATTCTGGCAAATGAACAGAATGACATGCAACAGCTAAACATCCAGAAAGATGTGCACAAATATCCATCCATCAATTCATCCATCCATCTATCCAGGGCACGTCGCAGGACAGCAGCCTAAGCAGGGCATTCCCAGCCCAGCCAAGAGATATAATCTCTCCAGTGTGTCCTGGGTCTGCCCCAGGGCCTCCTCCTGGTAGGACATGCCTATCCGGGGGCTTTTGCCCCCCTGGTAGGGTCTCCCATGGCATTTATTTGCACTTTCTATTGCACATTCTCTTAAAATTTGGGTTGTAGAGGCCATTCGACAGGCGTATGCACTGTCCTCCCATCCAGAGTATGGTTCCAATCAAACTATCAGGGACTTCACACCAGCACAGGTTGTTTTATGGAAAAGCTGTGGGACTTGGCTGTGCAAGCCAGAATGGCTTAAAAAGTATCCACGTCTTGACTAATAGGGGGTGCAAAAGCCATCTAGAATAAGATATCACACATTCTGTTGCCCTATGAAGAGGTTTTTTTATTTTTATTCTGTATTGTTGTTAATGGCCATAATTGGTTAAATTGGTCAGTTCATCATTTTGTTTTGTATGCAGATCGTCCTGTTGTCCACTACAGTGGATATGCTGAAAAAATTGAATTAAAAATAAATTTGAAAATGTTTAAATTGTGAGATGTTTCTTTGACCCCGAGGATGTAGGAAATTAGAAAGAAAAAGAAAGTAGCTGACACTGGCCCCTGACCTTCCTTTTAGAGAGAGCGAGAGAGAGAAAAAAAAAAAAACTTTACAGAGATCTTCAACAAATCACATTATTATTAGCTGTAAGTTGTGCTCACCCACAATCCTCCTGTAAGTGGGTGAGTGACATTTTACCAGAGGGAGAGAAGAGCTTTTTAATACTGCCAACAACAGCAAGCAGTCCAGGCTTTCAGCTCTAATAATCTCAGTCGCTTCATTAGCACGGACAGTGCGTATGTGTCTATGAGTGGGTGTGGGAAAGAGAACAAGGGAAGAGCAGTGTTGATACTGTCACTCGGCTGCCGTGGTGCTTAAAACAACCCATAAACTGGCAGACAGAGTCCAAGAAGAGCAATTATTAATATTTTACCCCCTGAAATGAGCCCTTGAAGAAGATTCATACAGTATGGACTTTCATTGTTTGGTGGCACTGAAGTCCCCTTTATGGGGACATGAAAGACACAATGATTTCTATTACTGGACCTTATCAGGAGCTTAGCCAAGAGATTAGCACTGGAAAGTCTCTCTCTCTTGCTTTCAGTGTAAAGGTTGTTTTAGAAATTCACAGCTTATGAGTGAAAAAGGGTTTAAAAAGGTGAATTAGAATCCATTAGCATCAAACAGGTCCTTAAGTCAACTGCCACATTTTGAATCGTCATTATTCAGTGTGGATTCTCACTTCACTGGAGGAGAATCTGTGTTCTGCGAGACGATCTGGACACTGTTGAATTGGGTTTCAAAAGCCTGAATGACTGAACAATAAGGCATAAATCTCCCTTCTACTTATAAATTCTGCCTTTGCACCTTGCTTCTTTCATTTGCTTCAAGAGATGCTTCATTTTGACCCCTGGGGATGAGAGTCAGGGCCACTGCTAGTTTTAATCATGTTCTTCCTTCATCCGTATAGACTCAGTTTAAGTGTTGGCTAGACTGAAAGTTGGATTACACAAGAGAGTGGGGCAGAGATTACTTCTGCACATTGTCCCACGGATTTGGGACTACATATAAACCCACATACATGCTTGCTTGGACATGCTCTCCTTATAGTCTAGTGGACCGCAATAAAATGTAATAACATGGACTATTGAGGAGGCCCAGGCACCCTGTGATGATTGAAATGGAGACACAAAGCTGTGGGAAATTGGAAGAAAAGCTCAAGCTCAGTCTCATTCTGCCACATGCAGCAAGATTGCTTCACTCATTTCTGCTGTGTAAGCTACAATCTTTGTGGCAGGTTAAGCCAATATCACAGAAAACTTATCATTATACATTATGTTTGCTTTCCCTTTAAGATGTCCACCTGTTTTAATAGAGTCACCTTCACAGTATAGCTAGCTGCAAAAAGCAGATTATCCTCAGGACTGGACCGGCTGAGCCGTGGATATTTTTACCTTTAGGTTGTTATTAATGCAGCCGTTTTTCTGTTTGTTCCTGTCTTGTCACTCACCACAGGGGCTAGATTAGTGACTAACAACTTTTCTCTAAGGATAAAAGCATGATTGCCATGAGTTGCAAGGTGTCTAGCAGAGTGGCAGGTGTCAGGGTTTGCCCTTAAAGATCTGCCAGTAATTAACACTGCAAATGACTGAGCCTCTCTCTGTGGATGACTTTGTCCAGGAGGGAAAAGACTATTAGAACTCAGATAAGGACAACTTGGTAATGTAGTGCCAGAGTGCTGTGGTTCACTGCATTGATAATTTGTTACTGCTGTCTTTTTGTTTTGCTGAAGGTGTAATTAGTTGTGTTTCTGTCAAAAATGATATATTTTTAGAAAACATGTTTTTCCATCAACAGAGTGCAATCTGTATTTGATTTCTATAAACCTACTGGGCAGAAGCCTCAAACACAAGGCCCATGGACTAAAGACATTTTCCAAAGCAAGCCCCGATGCTCTTTTAAACTGAAAGTTCTCATATATGTCATCAAAGAAACATTGATATGATGATATGATAGAGGACATCCATCATATCATCCATCATAGTTGTGCAATGAAGGTATTCAGTGTTATAAGTATATACATGACAGCTAACTAAGGGAGCCAACCAAGTGTCAAATAATAGCTTGAGGTTGCACTGTCACCTTTACAGACTTAAGGATAATACCCAGTATGTATACCCGCTGAGTCTAAAGTCACTCCCATCCACATATAAGGCAATTTGCTAAGCACGAATGCATTTCCAGCTGACAGCTGGTTGCTACATGATATTCCAGGTTCCAGGTTACTTTCGGTTACTTAGGTGTCTTCACCTCAAAATCAAGAAAAATTAGATTTGAATGGTGTATTGGTTTGTTTTGCATGTCTCACACATAAATGTCAGCTCATAAAACAAATTTTAATATCAAACAAAGATAAACCAAATAAATACAAAATCCAATTTTCAAATGATACCATTTATTAGGAGAAAAAATATCCAAAACCCACCTGACCCTGTGTGAAAAAGCAAGATTAAGATTAAGGTTTATTTGTCACATGCACAGTTATACACAGTACAATGCACAGTGAAATGTATTTTGTACATGCAACCGATAGTAAGTAGTAAGAATATGTAAATTAGAAAAATAAAAATAAGTAATTCGCACATTGTAGAATATATAAATAAGAATAAATATGTAATTCACATGTCACAGCACACAAGATAAAAAATATAGCAATATCTAGGGTAAAAATGTAAAATTATAGTTATTGGTCTTTACACAAGGGTATGTTATTGCAGCTATGTCAGTAATTGCATGGTATGGTATAGCAATTGCCCTCCCCAGTGAATGAATTGTGATTAACCACATAGTTTTGGAAAACTGAGTTCCCTGTTCAAAAGTTTTTGTCTCTTGCACCGAATTCTTCTTTTAGCATTGTGAAGCTCTACTTAGAACCTTCTTAAGATTAAGATTAAGATAGTGTTTATTTGTCACATGCACAGTTATACACAGTACAATGCACAGTGAAATGTATTTTGTACCTGCAACCATATATACACACACATATAAATAAGAAGAATAAAAATAAAAAAAGTAATTCACACTATACACTATACTCTATATACTATACACTATACACACTTTTATAAATTATAATATTTACATTGTGCAGTAATGGTCCAGTTAGGGCTCAGAGTTGAGCAGACGGATGGCTTGTGGGTAAAAACTCTTCTTCAACCTTTCAGTCTTAGCCCTCAGGCAGCGGTAACGCCGGCCTGATGGGAGCAGGGAGAAGAGAGAGTGTCCGGGGTGGCTGGGCTGTTTTAGGATCTTCATGGCCCTCAGCCTGCACTGCTTGGTGTAAATGTCCTGCAGGTTGGGGAGGGTGGTTCTGATGGTCCATTCGGCTGAACGAACCACCCTTTTTAGGGCCATGAAGTCCTGCTTGGTGCAGTTTCCCATCCAGGTGGTGATGCTCCCACGCATGATGCTCTCAATGGTGCAGGTGTAAAAGTTCCTGAGCACCTTGAGTGGGAGCTTGAAGTCTCTCAGCCGCCTGAGGAGGTAGAGACGCTGTCTGGCCTTCTTCACAGTGATGTTTATGTGATGAGTCCAGGACAGGTCCTGTGAGATGGTCACTCCCAGGTATTTGAAAGTGTCCACTCTTTCCACCTCAGCACCACTGATGACAAGTGGATGGTAGTCCCTCTGCTGCTTCCTGCTGAAGTCCACAATCAGTTCCTTCGTTTTGCTGACGTTGAGCAGGAGGTGGTTCTCCTGGCACCAGTTCTCCAGGCGGGAGACCTCTCTCCTGTAGGCAATCTCTTCATTGTGGGAGATTAGTCCCACAACAGCAGTGTCGTCAGCAAACTTGATGATGACGTTGGACTCTGACGTGGCCTCGCAGTCATGGGTGTACAGTGAGTACAGCAGAGGGCTGAGCACACAGCCTTGGGGGGATCCAGTGTTGAGGGTGAGGGAGGATGAGGTGAGGTGACCCACTCGTACCACCTGTGGTCTGCTGGTCAGGAAGCTGTGAACCCACCTGCACAGTGATGGGCCCAGGCCTAGGTCCAGCAGCTTAGAGACCAGCCTGGAGGGAACTATGGTGTTGAATGCTGAGCTGTAATCTACAAACAGCACTCTCACATAGTTCCCCTTACCAGTGTCTATGTGTGAAAGGGTCTTGTGGAGGAGGAAGGATATGGCGTCATCTGTGGATCTGTCTGGCCGGTATGCAAACTGTAGTGGGTCGAGGGTGGTGGGCAGTGAGGAGGTGATGAATGTCTTGATGAGTCTCTCAAAACACTTCATCACCACAGAGGTGAGTGCTATGGGCCTGAAGTCATTGGGGCTGCTGGGGTGTGGTTTCTTTGGGACAGGGACTATGATGGACTTTTTAAAGCAGGTGGGAATCACACACAGTTTCAGTGAGAGGTTGAATATCAGTGTAAACACAGGTGCCAGCTGGTCAGCGCAGGTCTTAAGGACACGTCCACTAATACCGTCTGGTCCAGCCGCTTTCCTGGTGTTTACACGTCTAAACGCCCTCCTCACGTCGCGCTCCGTCACAGTGAGTGTCTCCGCCCCTCCGGCCGGGAGCGCAGCGGGCTGTCGGCTTCCCGACTCAAAGCGCGCAAAGAAGATGTTGAGTTCATCAGCCAGAGAAGCGTCGGCACTCACCGGGGGTGTGTGTGGTGCTTTGTAGTCCGTGATGGTGCGTAGTCCCTGCCACAGTCCCCTGGAGTCAGACTGTTGTAGTTGCTGTTCCAGTCTGCGGCCGTAGCGATGTTTAGCCTCTTTCACCGCTCTGCGGACGTTGTATGATGCAACCTTGTAGTCCTCCATGTTCCCAGAGGCGAGGCCGGAGTTGTAGGCAACGGTGCGGGACCTCAGGGTGTCGCGGACAGATTTATCCACCCACGGCTTCTGGTTGGGAAAAGTCCTGATGGTCCTCCTAAGTGAAGTGTCATCAACAACTTTCCCAATAAATCCCACAACAGTTTCCGTAAACTCCTCGATGTCTCCGCCCGCGCTGCTGCGAATCATGTCCCAGTCGGTTGAATCCAACGCACCCTGCAGAGCGGCCTCTGTTTGATCAGACCACCGTGTCACTTCTGTCACAGCAGGGGGTTCCTGCCTGAGCCGTTGTTTGTATTTCGGCATGAGAAGGACAGCGGTGTGGTCAGACTTCCCAAAAGGCGGAAGAGGCTTTGCTTTGTAGCCCTCTTTGAATGGAGAGTAGCAGTGGTCTAGGGTCCTCTCTCCTCTGGTGGGGCAGTCGATGTGCTGAATCAACTCCGGTATCAGCTTTTTCAAGTTTGCACTGTTAAAGTCCCCGGCTACGATGAGAGCCGCATCACGCTGGTTAGCCTGATAGGTGGAAATCGCCTCATGTAGCTCGGATAGTGCAGTGTTTGTGTCCGCCTGAGGTGGAATATAGACGGCGCTGAAGATGACCGAAGTGAACTCGCGGGGCAGGTAGTGGGGGCGGCATTTCAGGGTTAGGAGCTCCAGGTTAGGTGAGCATGATTGTTTCAGAGGGACAACATTCCTACTGTCACACCAGTTGTTATTAATCATTAGGCACACACCTCCTCGTCTTGATTTTCCAGACTCACTCGTTCTGTCCGTGCGATGAACACTGAAGAACTCCGACGGCTGTACGGCGTGGTCCGGTATGAGGGGGGTCAGCCATGTCTCCGTGAGACAGATGATGTTGCAGTCCCTTATGTCCCTCTGAAACTGTATCCTGGCCCTGAGTTCGTCCAGCTTGTTATCCAGTGACTGGACATTAGCCAACAGGATGCTCGGCAGTGGCGTTTGGTGCGCTCTACGCCTCAGCCTCTCTCTTACGCCGGCTCTTTTCCCTCGGGGCCTTGTCCGTGATCTGGGGGCTCCGCACCGTCCTTTGTTTGAGCTGGCCCACTGGAAACGCAGGATCTCCTGGGGCCAAGCCGGGTCGGGAGAAAAAGGTGTCAGAATACAGCCAGAGTGCTGTATTCTGATATTAAAAAGAGTCTGTCTGTCATACGTGATATGACACAGAGCAGGCGGAATTATAAAGTCGAGAATTAGAGCTAAACCTAATATATACAAGCAAAGCGTAGGAGCAGGTACGACGGCTGCTGACCTAACCAGCGCCATCTTGAAACTATTTCCCGCCATCTTGAAACTATTTCAGAAACTATTCCCAATAGTGCAAAATGCAAATTCTTGCTATTTTTTAACTGGTCTTAAGATTTTGATCAGGAGTGTATATGGTTTTCTTGTGTTTTTTCTATGCTGTGCTTTCAACATACTGGACTGAACTGGGTTGTTTTCATTTTATGTCTGAGGGTGTTAAGTCTTGGTTACTTTCATCCTTTGTGAGGTTTGTCAATCTTATATGTCAGGAGAGAGACCGTCACACATGGATGTTCATGTTCATACTCTGACATTTGGTGGTAGACTGAGAGAAGCAGTTAGTCCTTGTATCACAAGTGAGAGTGGAAAGGGTTAATACATAGAAAACACATTTACACCTACTGGCAAGTTCAACTTTTCACCCATGTTATTACATATTGTGAGAACATGAATTTATTTGAAAGGCTTCAACCAAAGGCTTGGTTTCACATTGACAGTTGTATGCTCATCACTGCAACAATTTGGGATATCTGTCTGTCCTTGGAAGCCTCATTCCCATTTACTTACTCAGAAATTTGTTAAGACAGCCTCTTTCCCTTACCCTCCAGGTGACACTTCCTAACCCAGGACTTTCAAATTATGCAGGCGGCAGGTGCATTTTCCGCCTACTCCACCACTCTGCGCCGTCTACTTTTTAATTTTCCTAAGAAAAAATTTTGCGCCGTCTCCATTTCCAGCGTCATGTGGACACACGTGGCAATATTTACATTCTTTCAATCTGAGCCATTTGATTGGTTCACGACTGCCATGTGACTATTCATATCGTCTGCTGCCGTCATGGCTTCTCATGCATGTAAGAGAAATAAGAGAAAACAGCAGTTGTCACAAGTGGCCGACAGGCGTGGGGACCAGATGATTGGGCTTAAGAAATGGTTCAAGCCCACGTCTGAGGTTGAAAGTAAGTAATCTAGGTATACATGATCAATGTAAACAATAGAATTCTAATGATCATATGAGAGAAAGGTCGCCGGCCTTGTGGAATGCGATCGTCTGCGTTGTTTGATGATTAATTTCATAGCCGACCGAGCTGTTCATTCAGGGGCAAGTTTGACGAAAAAATAATATGCATTAGCATAGCTTCTGTACTTTTGAAGATTAACTTTCAAAATTATATAAAATCAGAGGTGGGAAGTATCAAAGTACAAATACTTCGTTACTATACTTAAGTACATTTTTCAGGTATCTGTGCTTTACTTGAGTATTTATTTTTCTGACTACTTTTTACTTTTACTCCCTACATTTTTACACAAGTATCTGTACTTTATACTTCTTACATTTTCAAACAGACTCGTTACTTTAGGTTTAACATGTCTGAGAAAAGTTTGCATTTCCGTCAAACATCAAACGATCTGAGCCTAAATGGAGGAATAATAACAGATCAGAGACAATCGTACTGGCGTATCCTCCATCACCGGCTTATCGGGGACAAAGGGATTAAATACGCAAACCCATATAATTAATGTCTCATTTATAGCGCTATAATCAGGGGTTACAGCAGGCCAGACCGAGTCCGTAAGTTGTGCTCCCGGGACATAAACAGCTTAACTACAGTAGCACTACTGAAGAGGAGCGAGCATAAAGGGAGTAACGTATGGCAGGTAAATGCAACGTTTCTAAATGCTCAACAAATATCAGCAAACACACAATGTGTGTGCAGTTTGTCACACAGTATGTCTGCTAGTTAAAAGAAGAGCTGCTGTATTTCAGGGAGAGCAAAGAGAGAGAAGTTCACTCAGAGATGGAGAAAGAGGACAGGAGAGGAAGGAGAGAGGTTAGAGTTAAAGGTAAGGACTGTAAAACAAACTGAAGTATGCTGACTTTGTGTTATTCAGAGATTGTATGAAAATACTGCAGTATAGCATGTAATAAACAGGTTATCTTGTTGTACTGTATTTCCAGTAAAGCTCTGTGTTGGTGCACAGAGGTTGTGTTGGTGGTCAGAGTTACAGGTTACATCAGTGCAGCAGAGATGAGTTTGAATCAAAGCTGCTGATGCTGAGATTCATTCCCTGAATCCTACATTTCTACAGCCTGTATGCTGTCAGTGTAGGGGATGGAGATCAGCTCAGACAGCTGTGAAATACTGGGTTACATCTTTGTGAGTTCAGTTCATCCACACAGAGCAGTAAACCTCAGAGCAGCAGCAGCAGGTCAGCTGATCACAACCTGCACACCATCATTTACTGCAGCTACAATAGAAAGTTGTGATTCTTCTGTACTGAAGTACAGAATGTCAGTACTTTTGCCACCTCTGTTTAAAATTAAACCATAACATTGTTGAGACGCATTGCATATAAGTAATGGTTTGTGAACACAGCGGCCATGGCATTTCTTCCTTTCATAGTAGAAGTTGTTCATTTATAGTGACTTTGATATATTTATGCAAGTACTGAATGGAAGTCTTTAAAAAAGTAGTAAAATTTAGGGGATAGTACTCATAAAAGCAAAACAGATGGGAAAAGACGCCCATGGAGGACAGCAAAGGTCTCCGTCATAAGGTGCCTGCTACTTTGGCTTGCCCCCCTGCTACTCCAAAACAATTTGAAACCCCTGCCAACCAGTGCCCATACTCTCTGAAATGTCTGCTCACAAAACAGCAGTGGGGAATAAGTTTTATTACAGTAGAAGTCTTTCTGAAAGTGCTGTAACTAAGTTTAAGGATCTAATTCCTTCATTGTTATGCTCTTCAGTGCCATGTGCCAACACAGTGCAGAGCAGCTACCTAAACTCTGCTCCCAGTGAGGTTGATTATCTCGTCAATAGTTTTACATCCTCACTGCGTATAACTTTGGATACTGTGGCTCCTCTGAAAAGGAAAGCTTCAAATCAGAAGTGCCTGACTCCGTGGTATAATTCACAAACGCACAGCTTAAAGCAGATAACCCGAAAGCTGGAGAGGGAATGGCGTCTCACTAAATTAGAAGATGCTCATTTAGCCTGGAAAAAGAGTTTGTTGCTCTATAAAAAAGCCCTCCGTAAAGCTAGGACATCTTACTACTCATCATTAATTGAAGAAAATAAGAACAACCCCAGGTTTCTTTTCAGCACTGTAGCCAGGCTGACAAAGAGTCAGAGCTCTGTAGAGCTGAGTATTCCTTTCACTTTAACTAGTAGTGACTTCATGGATTTCTTTACAAATAAAATTTTAGACATTCGAGAAAAAATTATAAAATTATTCATCCATCCATTTGCTTCCGCTTATCCTGTTCAGGGTCGCGGGGGGGCTGGAGCCTATCCCAGCTGTCATAGGGCGAGAGGCAGGGTACACCCTGAACAGGTCGCCAGCCTGTCACAGGGCCAACACAGAGAGACGAACAACCTTTCACACACACATTCACACCTATGGGCAATTTAGAATAGCCAATTAACCTAACCCCAGTAAGTGCATGTCTTTGGAATGTGGGAGGAAACCGGAGTACCCGGAGGAAACCCACGCAAGCACGGGGAGAACATGCAAACTCCACACAGAGAGAGGGAGAGGCCTGGGCCAAGGTGGAATCGAACCCAGGCCTTCCAGATGGTATTCTATCTGTGAGGCAGCAGTGCTAACCACTGCGCCACCGTGCTGCCGTGCTGGATTTCTTTACAAATAAAATTTTAGACATTCGAGAAAAAATTATTCATAACCATCTCAAAGATTATTCTTCATGTTCGGCTGCTTTCAGCACTGCTGGTATTTGTTTTGACTCTTTTGCTCCAGTTGATCTTTCAGAGTTAACTTCAATAGTTACTTCCTCCAAACCAGCAACATGTTTGTTAGATCCCATTCCTACTAGACTGTTCAAAGAAGTCTTTCCAATTATTGATGCTTCAATCTTAAAAATGATCAATCAGTCTTTATTCGTTGGCTATGTACCACAGACCTTCAAGGTGGCTGTAATTAAACCTGTGCTTAAAAAGCCATCACTTGACCCAGCTGTCTTAGCTAATTATAGGCCAATCTCCAACCTTCCTTTTCTCTCAAAGATTCTTGAAAGAGTAGTTGTAAAACAGCTAACTGATCATCTGCAGAGGAACGGTTTATTTGAAGAGTTTCAGTCAGGTTTCAGAATTCATCACAGTACAGAAACAGCATTAGTGAAGGTTACAAATGATCTTCTTAGAGCCTCTGACAGTGGACTCATCTCTGTTCTTGTCCTGTTGGACCTCAGTGCAGCTTTTGATACTGTTGACCATAACATTTTATTACAGAGATTAGAGCATACTATAGGTATTAAAGGTACTGCACTGCAGTGGTTTGAATCATATTTATCTCATAGACTCCAATTTGTTCATGTAAATGGGGAGTCTTCTTCACACACTAAGGTTAATTATGGAGTTCCACAGGGTTCTGTGCTAGGACCAATTTTATTTACATTATACATGCTTCCCTTAGGCAGTATTATTAGAAAGCACTGCATCAATTTTCATTGTTATGCAGATGATACTCAGCTTTACCTATCAATGAAGCCAGATGACACACATCAATTAGTTAAACTGCAGGAATGTCTTAAGGACATTAAGGCCTGGATGACCTCTAATTTCCTGCTTCTAAATTCAGATAAAACTGAAATTCTTGTTCTCCGCCCCACAAATCTTAGAAACATCAGAATCAGAATCAGAATCAGAAGGTTTTTATTGCCATATGGGTGAACAGGTTCACAGCATTAGGAAATTGCTGCGGTACTTCGTGCTTACAGAAAAAAACAAATAAGTATAAAAACTATAAGACAATATACAAGTATACAAATTGCAAATATACAGAGATATTAGAGCTATAACTATAGCACACTATTACAAAATTACAAAATATACAGTGCAGAGACTAATTAAAAGATAAAAGAATGTAGACTATATTCCACTAATATGTACATCAGTGCAATCAGACAGGTGCATAGACATAGGGTCATCAGCGTTTGTGGAGGGTGGTGGTAACAGTCTTAGGGTAATTGTTCATGAGTCCAACAGCAGAGGGGAAGAAACTGTTCTTATGGCGGGAGGTTCTGGTCCGTATGGACCGTAGCCTCCTGCCTGAGGGGAGAGGGTCAAAAAGTCTGTGCCCAGGGTGAGAGTGGTCGGCTGTGATCCGACCTGCACGCCCCAGTGTCCTGGAGGTGTACAGGTCCTGGAGAGATGGGAGGTTACAGCCAATCACCTTCTCAGCAGAGTGCACAACGCGCTGTAGTCTCTGTTTGTCCCTAGTGGTGGCTCCAGCGTACCACACAGTGATGGAGGAGGTAAGGATGGACTCAATGATGGCAGTATAGAACTGCACCATGGTCCTTGCTGGCAAGTTGAATTTCTTCAACTGCCGCAGGAAGTACATCCTCTGCTGGGCCTTTTTGATGACAGAGGTGATGGTGGGCTCCCACTTGAGGTCCTGGGTGATGGTAGTTCCCAGGAAGCGAAAAGAGTCCACTGTGGTGATGGGGGTGTCAGTCAGGATGATGGAGGGTAGAGGGGCTGTGTGCTTCCTAAAGTCCACTATAATCTCCACTGTCTTCTGGGCGTTCAGTACCAGGTTATTGTGGCTGCACCAGGACACCAGACGTTTGACCTCCATCCTGTAGGCCGACTCGTCCCCGTCTGAGATGAGTCCGATGAGAGTCATGTCATCTGCAAACTTAATAAGCTTGACAGACTGGTGGTCAGAGGTGCAGCAGTTGGTATACAGGGAGAAGAGCAGAGGAGAGAGGACACAGCCCTGAGGAGTGCCAGTGCTGATGGTCCGGGAGTCCGAGACATTCTTCCCCAGCCTCACGTTATCTGGTTAGACAAACATGGTGTCTAACCAGATACTTACTCTGGATGGCATTACTTTGGCCTCCAGTAACACTGTGAGAAATCTTGGAGTCATTTTTGACCAGGATATGTCCTTCAATGCACATATTAAACAAATATGTAGGACCGCTTTTTTGCATTTGCGCAATATTTCTAAAATTAGAAACATCCTTTCTCAGAGTGATGCTGAAAAGCTCATTCATGCATTTATTACTTCTAGGCTGGATTATTGTAATTCATTATTATCAGGCTGTCCTAAAAGCTCCCTGAAAAGCCTTCAGCTGATCCAAAATGCTGCAGCTAGAGTACTGACAGGGACTAGAAAGAGAGAGCATATTTCTCCCATATTGGCTTCTCTTCATTGGCTCCCTGTTAAATCTAGAATAGAATTTAAAATCCTTCTCCTCACATACAAGGTCTTGAATAATCAGGCACCATCTTATCTCAAAGACCTCATAGTACCATATCACCCCAACAGAGCACTTCGCTCTCAGACTGCTGGCTTACTTGTGGTTCCTAGGATACTTAAGAGTAGAATGGGAGGCAGAGCCTTCAGCTTTCAGGCGCCTCTTCTGTGGAACCAGCTTCCAGCTTGGATTCGGGAGACAGACACCCTCTCTATTTTTAAGATTAGGCTTAAAACTTTCCTTTATGATAAAGCTTATAGTTAGGGCTGGATCAGGTGACCCTGAACCATCTCTTAGTTATGCTGCTATAGGCCTAGTCTGCTGGGGGGTTCACATAATGCACTGTTTCTCATTCACCTTATTTACTTTGTTTATACTCCACTCTGCATTTAATCATTAATTGATATTAATCTCTGGCTCTCTTCCACAGCATGTCTTTCTCTCCCCTCAGCCCAACCGGTCGCGGCAGATGACCCCCCCTCCCTGAGCCTGGTTCTGCTGGAGGTTTCTTCCTGTTAAAAGGGAGTTTTTCCTTTCCACTGTCGCCAAGTGCTGCTCATAGGGGGTCGTTTTGACTGTTGGGTTTTTTCTGTATTATTGTAGGGTCTTTACCCACAATACAAAGCGCCTTGAGGCGACAGTTTGTTGTGATTTGGCGCTATATAAATAAAATTGAATTGAATTGAATTGAAAACACCTCAGTCAAAGGAAAACTCCACTCTGTGCTTGACTTTCTAGAGTAGTGCTCCACTTCCTTTTCCACCGCTTCATCCATTCCCCAGCTTCAGCTTACCCCTTTAAGGGACTTTGTATTTGTTATTCCACTGCTGAGAGCGAAAGCCTATGCTGGCCGCCAGCTTGTATATCCCAAACCATTAACAATATGACAGGAGGAGTTAGCTTGACTGGCATGTTTATTGTTCTGTTGACTGGGCAGTGCTAATGAGGCCCTCACACACTGCTGGGCCAGCAGGATTATCCCAGCATCACAGGACAAGCACAAACAAGACCCACTGTCACTGACCATTTTCCTGGACATCCCGACACACATGAATACCCACTGGACTCATGGTGCCTTTAGGTGCTCGCACAACAAGCTATATTTCTTGTGTTTAAGAGCTGTAAATTCAATTTCTAAATGCATTTGAACTGGGTATTTTTTAATAAGTACTTTTAAGCAGTGGTTGGAAATCAAGAATGAAGAAAGCAAACATTAGTATTATACATATAATTGATGTTTTAATAATGTAGTAATGTGAATGCTGCATGGCAAGAAAACACCAGAGGAAAGGCACTGAGTTCTGTACTGCAGGTCAATGAGTAGAAAATACAAAGGAAACTCAATGCATAGTCTCAGTGCATTAAATGGCAGTTGCACTTTTTTATAACGCTGTTCTGTGTAAGAATTCAATTATGAAACTCAAAAACAGGCTTGACTTAGCATGGAATCTGTAGAGGACCCACAGCAGTTCAAAGCTACAGACTGTATAGTCCCATCATTATAGAGGTTTAAGAGGGCTGAAATTTGGGTTAAAATTTAATGATACTATGATTTTTATCAAGGACATACTGCAGTTATTTCCAAAGAAGTTGTTGCACAATCCTTTCATGGTGCTTCATCAAAACTGGAACAATAGCATGTTCTTGAACCTCAGCAATATATTGTGTGATAGAGACAAAAAATTGAAACAGCAATGTATTGTATTGTCTTCAGCTTCCATATATTATCTATGCATTTGCACAAAATATGTATATTTTTAGTAAAACATGCAGGCACTCTAAACATATTTGCCCCTTTCATGAAAGGAGAACCTCTTTTTCCTTTCTCCCTCTTCAGTTACACAGATGCCATGTGTTTCACATGACTGTCTTGAAATGTGTATTGACAGTCACACAATCAGAGTATTGTGATACCATTGCCCTCATGTATAAGGGGTGGAGTTGCCAGAATAACAGATGTACACAACAACTACAAGTACCTCCATATCCCACAAGCCAGCAGGAATTATGATAGAGACGCTCGAACGGGATCCGCAGCCAAATACCTCGAGAATGTGAGACAGGTGCTGAGAAACTAGCTGAATGGTAGGAATAAAGCTGAGTTATTAATGCGTATGCCCTACTGGTCATCAGCTACCCAGATGGAATAATAAGCTGGCCACAGGAGGAGATTCAGGGGTTGGACAATGAAACTGAAACACCTGTCATTTTAGTGTGGGAGGTTTCATAGCTAAATTGGACCAGCCTGGTGGCCAATCTTCATTAATTGCACGTTGCACCTGTAAGAGCAGAGTGTGAAGCTCCAATTAGCAGGGTAAGAGCACAGTTTTGTGCAAATCTTGGGCTGTGGACAATGTGAAACGTGTATTGTTCTCTGATGAGTCCACCTTTACTGTCTTCCCCACATCCGGGAGAGTTACGTGTGGAGAACCCCCAAAGAAGCGTACCACCCAGACTGTTGCATGCCCAGAGTGAAGCATGGGGGTGGATCAGTGATGGTTTGGGCTGCCGTATCATGGCATTCCTCTGGCCCAATACTTGTGCTAGATGGGCGCGTCACTGCCAAGGACTACCGAACCATTCTGGAGGACCATGTGCATCCAATGGTTCAAACATTGTATCCTGAAGGCGGTGCCGTGTATCAGGATGACAATGCACCAATACACACAGCAAGACTGGTGAAAGATTGGTTTGATGAACATGAAAGTGAAGTTGAACATCTCCCATGGCCTGCACAGTCACCAGATCTAAATATTATTGAGCCACTTTGGGGTGTTTTGGAGGAGCGAGTCAGGAAACGTTTTCCTCCACCAGCATCACATCGTGACCTGGCCACTATCCTGCAAGAAGAATGGCTTAAAATCCCTATGACCACTGTGCAGGACTTGTATACGTCATTCCCAAGATGAATCGACGCTGTATTGGCCGCAAAAGGAGGCCCTACACCATACTAATAAATTATTGTGGTCTAAAACCAGGTGTTTCAGTTTCATTGTCCAACCCCTGTAGATGCCACTGATGTAAAAACACAAAAACTCCTCACAATGGACTGAAGTCTTCACCTGAAGTCCAGCACCCTGACGTTTTACAAGCAACAGAAAGAGGGAAGGTGAGGATTAGTGAGTGTCAGAGCCACAATTCAGAATGAAACATAAAGAATACATGAATACATTAGGAAGACTGACTCCTCCGAGGTGAGCGGTTCCAAGAGTCCCTCAGGCAGGTGAAAACAGGCGGTGATGAGGTACAAGAGGAGGAACTGTGGTGGCAGACCAAGCTCCTGTATGGGTTGTACCATCAACAGATATTGGAAATGGCTGACATTAAGAAATCAGTAGCTAGAAAAGGCCATCTAAAGACCAGCACAGGGGCTTTGGTCATGACAGCACAAAAAAACGGGACCTAAGCACCAAATTCTTTGAGAGAGGACTCTGCCACAGCCAACAATGTCAATGTCAATTTTATTTCTATAGCACATTTAAAAACAACATAGCTGACAAAGTGCTTTACAAGTTAACTAGAAAATAAGCAAGATAGATCCACAGATCAATAAAATAAATAGAGTAAAACATAACAACAAACAAATACAATAAATATGACTAACAACAAACTAAAACAAGAGACACCCCAACATAAAACCTGTTGGGACTCAAACTGAACTTAAATTAAAAGCCAAGGTAAAAAGATGAGTTTTAAGACGGGATTTAAATGACTGTATAGACTCTGCAGTATGAATATAAAATGGCAGATTTTTCCAGAGTCTAGGAGCTGTGACTGCAAAAGCCCGATCCCCTCTATGCTTAAATCAAGACCTCGACTGCACTAAGAGCAATTGGCTAGATGATCTCAGTGCTTTTTTGGGGTTGAGCAGCTTGGCTAAAAAAGTAAGTAAAAGAATCTTAAAATCAATACAAAATTGAATGGGGAACCAATGTAAACCTACTAAAACTGGATCATGATCATGCTTTCTAGTACCTGTCAAAAGATGTGCAGCAGCATTTTGGACTAACTGCAAACAATGGAGAGATAACAGTTCAAAACCTGAATACAGAGAATTGCAGTAGTCCAGTCTAGAGGTGAAGAAGGCATTAATATATTTTTCGAGGTCCTTTGGAAGAAGATAGGATTTAGCTTTGGCAATTAGTCATAACTGATAGAAACTGGTCCTCAAAACTGGTCCATCCCAAAGGCAGCATATATAATGAAAACAAGACTGGACCAAAATGGACCCCTGGAGTGCACCATAACAAATAGGGCTGTCTCAGTGCTGTGGTGGGATCTAAAAGCAGACTGAAACTCTTCACAAACACCATGAGCATTTAAAAAGGTTTGAAGCTGATTGATTAAAACATTTTCCAATATTCTGGACATAAAAGGTAGTTTAGAAATCAGCCTGTAATTAGAGAGAACATTTGGATCAAGGTTTTTCTTTTTAATAATAGGCTGCACAACAGCATGTTTGAAAGCAGCTGGTACACAGCCTGATAACAAGCATTTAATACAAACAAAATACTAGGCCCAGTAATGTGAAGAGTTTCCTTGAGAAGACAAGAGGGGAGGATATCTTGAGGGAAATTGGAAGGTCTTTAATGATACTTCCTTTAAAACAGAAAAAGTTGGCGGCTCAAACTGGTGAAAAACAGCCAAGCGTTTAGGAGGTGGACCTCAATCTAAAACAGCCTGTGAGTGTGGAGACCTTAAAGAAGAGATTTTATCAACAGAGTATTTCAAAAAATACTCACAAAGTGCGGAAGAAGCCTCCATAGGAACATTGTCACAGGGGTTAATAATAGAGTTAAAAATATTAAAGAGCGCTCAGGGCTTGTGACTCTTCCTGGAAATCAGGTTAAGCAGAAAAATAGATTTTGCAGCTTTAACAGTCCTCTGATATTCTGATAAATGGTCAAACAGGATCCCTAAAGACACCTGGAGTTTGTCCTTCTTCCACTTTCTCTCGGTACACCAACATTTGCGTCTGAGTGTGTGAGTGGTTTCATTTAACCAGGGCTGATGTGATGAGTTGGTGCATTTTGTCCTGAGTGGAGCAACAGAATCCAGGATACCAGAACACACTGAGTTAAAAAGTAACTCTTCAATGTGTAGATCAGCACAGAGGTTGACATTACAAAGGACAGCGTTAGTAAGAGTGGAGGAAAATTGAACAGCAATTGAGTGATTTATCTTGCGCAAATGCCACACAGGTGTCTCACTGTTCAACCCCTGGTTACATACCACAATATTAAACATAACAGGAAAATGGTCTGATATCCCACAGTACTTGATTTCAGTGATAAAGATGTCCAGACCGTTTGACAGCACCAGATCGAGTGTGTGTCCTTTTTCATGGGTTGAATCATTCACCCACTAAGTGAGATTAAAAGTGTTAAAAGTGCAAGGAAATCCTTTACAAGTGGTCCAGACTCACAACAAACATGGATGTTAAAATCACTGACAATTAAAACATGGTCATATTTTAACATGAGACTCACCAGTAAGTCAGAAAAGTCCTGGTTAAAGTCCTTAACACCAACAGGACTCAAGTTGCAGACTATGCAGACTGTGCAAAGTTTGTAAGATGCAAGCAGGAACAGCATACACTGAAAGACACAGCTGAGTGGCTAGGATGGTGTACAGGAACATCTGTGCTGCATATGGATCAGAAGCCCCCAAGTCCCGATGGGAGACACCACTGAAGATGGTTGAAAAAATAGGACTAAGGTCCTGTGGGACTTCAAGTTCCAGACAGATAGGCAGCTGCTGGCCAACCAACCAGACATAGTGGTGGTTGACAAGGAGCAGAAGACTGCAGGTGTGATAGATGTGGCAATCCCAGTAGACAGCAACATCAGGAACAAACAGCATGAGAAAATAGAGCTGTAAGAATAATAATAAAGATAATAATAACTCTATTTGTATAGCACTTTTTAAAACACACAGTTACAATGTGCTTCACAGTTCAGATAAAAACACATTAAAGCTAACCTACAGAAATTAGTTTTCAGCAGTGGTTAAAAACAAACTACAGATTCAGCTTATATAAGATAGACTGAGGAGGGCTGTTAGAAAGTTTGGGAGCTACAACCTCAAAAGCATGATCACCTCTGGTTTTAAAATAAGAGTGTGGAACATTTAGGAAACCCTGATCAGTAGATCAGAGAGGCAGTTGAATAGTCTCAGTAGCGCTGCTATTTATGCAGGAGCCTCTCCATGTAGGACTTTATAAGTTATTAATAAAATTTTAACATGAATTCTAAATTTCACTCAAAGCCAGTGAAGGGAAGCAAGAATGGAGGTGGTGTGCGCTTGCCAGCTAGTTCTTGTTAGCAACCTTGCTGCTGCACTCTGCACCAGTTGAAGACTGGCTAAGGAGGACTGAGAGATGTCTGTGAATAGTGAGTTACAATAATCGAGACGGGAGAAAATCAGAGCGTATAGTAGAAGTTTAAAATTACTGGGAGTCAATAAAGGTTTGATTTTTGCAATGTTTCTCAAATAAAAGAAACAAGACTGGATGAGCTTTAAGACATGAGATTCAAAATTTCATTTTTGGTCAAAAATAACATCAAGGTTCTTAGAAGATGATCTGATATTGTTGGGGGGGAGCCAATGTAATGATTGACCTCATTAGTGAAACAACCAGGACCGAACACAAGAACCTCAGTTTTGCCAGGATTGAGAAGGAGCAAATTTGAAGTCATTCCCTTTTTAATAGCAGTGAAGCATTCATTAAGGTAGGAGAGACTGTTAGTTATTTGGCTTAACTGAAATACAGCTGATTATCATCCATACAGCAATGATAGGAAATGTCTTTGAAACTGTTTAGTAAATGACCCAAGGGTAATATATACAAAGAAAAGAGTATTGGTCCAAGGATTGTGCCTTAAGGGACTCGACATATGAGGAGCACTGATTCAATTCAATTCAGTTCAGGTTTGTTTATATAGCACCAACTCACAACAGTCACCTCAAAGCAATGTTGAGGACATCTAGTTATTGATATGAATTCTGAAATGTCTGTCTGATAAGCAGTGCTAGAGATACCAACCCAATTCCTTAATGTGTCAATGAGAATGGTGTGATGGTGGCAGATAAGTCAAATAGAACGAAAATCAAATGTTCACCTTCATCTAGGGGCGTAATTGGTCATTTTCAGTAATGCTGGTTCAGTGCTATGATTTTCTTGAAAACCATATTGGAATTCATCAAATATATTATTACCCTAAACCAGTCCAAATAACTGGGCCACAGCTTTCTCAAGTTTGGAATCGTCTAAAACAGTAGGATCTAGGAAGGGTTTTATTAAATAGATGGATGCAGATTACTTTAAAACAGGGTTGTTTTTTTTTATATAAGTAATCTGGCATGCACCCATGTGAAAGAGATTGACTGATTATGGAGAGGAGCCAGGGGGAGAGATGACAGGAAGAACCTCATTAAGAAATTTGGGGATATTTCCATTGGGCAGGAAGAAGTGCACATATGAGAAACTATATCCAGGAGATCTGTCATCAAAATTGGATAAATCTCAGATAACAGGTTAGACTGACACTTTGGACAGGTTGACAGGTTCCTGGCTTGAACTGTGCTCTGATACCATTGATCTTAACAGCAAAAACACGGAGGATTTTTTTTACAATCATTAGACAACATGGCAGGAAGACCAGGCTGGAAGAAGTCTGTTGATGGTGTTAAACAGAAATCTAATATTGTGTTTATTATTGCTAATCGAGACATAGAAGTAGGATGTTCTTGCATCGTTTGTGAGTCATAGTTAAAAACTCCTTCATGTGCTGTAATGCAAATGGAAGTTTTTGTATTTTTCCACCTCCGTTGAGCTTTTCTGCACTGTCTTCTATAATTTTGAATATAATCATTGATCCAAGGGGAAGGATTGATGGCTGGAGCCAATCTGGATTTTAAAGGGGCTAAGTTAAAAGACCTAATGTACACATATTATTAAACCAATTACATTAATTATTGAGATTTGAAAACTTAAGTGTTGAGATGGACAAATAAGAGAACTGAAAATATAGCTGCCAAGTTCCCATTAAAGATGCAAGAGTGTGTATTTCTCCAGGATTACAAAACTGATTGATACACTTGTGGTCAGATGGTAAATTAGACATACAGATAGAGTTTAAGGACAGGCAGAGAGTGAAAACAAACTCTAGTGTGGGACCTTTAACATGTTGCACTAAATTAAATGGTTTTGCGATATTAAGAAATTCAGTGACAATGCAGTTAGAGGAATTATCAATATGTCTGTGTAGGTTCTCAGTCAGGTCATAGTAGTCTCTGGAGCTTGAAAAAGGGCAACTGGACTTTCTTTTTTTTTTCCCAGTTCCCTGAGAACAGAAGAAGCCTTTCAGATGAGGGTGAAACATCTTCAAAAAACAAAGAGAAGTCCAGTCGCCTTTTTTCAAGCTCCATAGTGGAATTATCTATATGTAAGTTAAAGTCACTGACCAAAATGAGCTTGTCAAATTAATGAACAGCAGATGAAAGATTTGAGAACTCATTTACGTATTCAGTGGGGGGATTTAGGAGGTCAGTAGATAAGAATACAACAAACTGGATTTTTATACACAATTATGAATGGTAGTAATTTGAATGAATAAAACAAACTGGAAGTAAACGGAAGACAATTTAAGTTGTCCTTGTGAAACACAGTTTTTCCCCCAGAGTGACCTTAGCATTTGGTTGGACAAAGTTCCACAAGGGAGCAGCAGTCCACTGGTTTGAGCCAAGTCTTGGTGATAAAAAAACATCTAATTTCTGAGAGGTAATAAATTCATTTACTGTAGAATAAATTATTTAGTAGACAAATACCTATGGTTAAGAAGGGCCATAACTGCTGAACTGACATGGTTTGGGGGCTGTGATTTACAGGGCACAGGAATTAGATTATTAAGTCCAAGAGCAGAAATTTGATGAAAATGAGACATTTTCCTTCTGTGCTATATAATTACAGGGATTAGTAAAAATGCAGTATGAGTGGAATTTGAGGTTGGCGGATTATTATGACTAGGTTGTTTTGTCTTAATTTGTGATCATGGCTTAGAAATTGGGATAATGTGCAATGAGTTCGGCTGAGCATAAGGTATGGGAAGAGCTGGTGGCATAAAAGTGCAATACAGTGTACTCAGTAAGTGAGCCCTGTAAAAGGAGCGGCTAGATAATACAGAACTATTCATTACCACACTGGCACACACGAGAAGAGGAAGAAGGCTCCAAAGAGGGGATGTGCGATGTTCAAGTAGAGTAAAAACTTGCTATATAATAACCATTCCATTTACCATTTAGTTATTTCCCATTGTCGCCAAGTGCTTGCTCATAGGGGGTCGTCTGACTGTTGGGGTTTTCTCTTTATTATTGTAGTGTCTTTACCGTACAATAGCTACACTCTCCTCCAAAAGTGCTGGAACAGTGAGGCCAATCCCTTTATTTTTGTAGTAGACTGAAAACATTTGGGTCTTACATTAAAAGATGAATATGCGGCAAAAGATCAACATCTCATATATAGTTCAGAAGATAGCACTTTTTGTCTGAACCCACCCATTTTTCTTGTGAGCAAAAGTATTGGAACAATGATGATTGCTACATTTATGATTCAAACAATAAATAGCGCTGAATGTCGGTGCTCAGTTTCAGATTTGGGTTTTGCATGTGCAGATTTATAGTTAGTGCTGTCTATGGGTTAAAAACAAGCATATGTGAAGCTGAGAGAAGATTGAAAATCTGGCTGTGGCCAATGTTTGACCATAGCCAGTACAACTGGTTGGAATGTCCTGAAGCAGAACGGTGTCACTGGTGTACTAAGTGACAGGTGTGGAACAGGTAAACCCAGGAAAACAACAGGGGTTGATGACAGAAACATTCTAAGTGCTGTAAAGAAAGACCCAAAAACAACTGCAAGTGACATCAGCAAGAACCTCCAGAGGGCAGGAGTGAAAGTATCACAGTCTACTGAAGGCTTCGTCAACAAAAGTACTTCATCAGAAGATGCAAACCACTAATTAGCAAGAAGAACAGGAAGGCTAGGATTTGCAAGTAAATATTAAATCTTATTCACTTGAATCTGTTTTAAGTTTATCTATTTTAATACTTTTCCTCACAAAAATCCTACTTTCACTCTGATAAACAGATTGATTACATTCTCACCTTGTATGGGAGTTTATTCACTAAGTATTTGGGTCTGACATTAGAGCCACTTCAAAGAAAGTTTCAGTAATGCTGGCTAACAGACATAGCATAAGAACCAATCCATTTACCATTATTTTAAGTTCCTGCCAAAGCATATCAATCAGATTTATGTCCTGGCTTTGATTAGGCCACTCCAAAACCATAATTTCGATTTTTGGGTCATTCAGAGGTGAATTTGCTGGTGTTTGGGGATCATCATTCTGCTGCATAATCCAAGTCTGTTTGAGCTTCAGGGCATGAACTGATGCCCTGACAGTGTCATTTGGGATTTTCTGGCAGAGAGCAGAACTCATGATTCTTTTAATTATGGCATGTTTTCTACGTCCTGAATCAACAAAGCAGTTACAGACAATTACACTTCCACCACTGTGTTTTGTTAGTATGATGTTCTTTTTACAAAATAGTGTTAGTTTTACACCAAATGTAAGATTCAAACCTTCCAACTTTTGTCTCATCAGTCCACAGAATATTCTCCCAAAAGTTTTGGGGATCATGAATGTGTTTTTTGGCAATTGTGAGCCGATCCTTTGTGTTCTTTTTGGTCAGCAGTGGCTTTCCCCTCAGAACGCTTCCTTGGGTGCATGCCCAGTCTCTTTCTCATTGTTAAATCATGAACACTGACCTTAACTGAGGCAAGTGAGGCCTGCAGTTCTTTAGATGAGTCATCAGAGTACTCTTGGAGTAATTTTGGTAGGCTGGCTACTTCTGGGAATGTTTACCGCTGTTCCAAGTTTTCTCCATTTGTGGATAATGGCTCGCACTGTGGTTTGCTGTAGTCCCAAAACCTTAGAAATGGCTTTGTAATCTTTTCCAGACTGATAAATGGACAGGTTCTTAAATAGCACTTTTCTACTCTGAGTGCTCAAAACCTTTTATAACAACATGTCTCATTCACTCAAACACTTTTTTCTATGTCTAAGTGCTTTCTATCTAACATTCACACACTGATGAGTGTGTTGGGAACAAATCAGGGTTCAGTATCTTGCCCAAGGATACTTTGGCATGCAGACTGGAGCAGCCGGGGATCAACAGGCTCTATTGAATGATGTCTTCATTCAACAGGTCTAGAAGTAATCAAGCCTGGGTGTGGCTAGTGAAATTGAACTCAGCTTTGCAAAAAATATTCTTAATTCATGATTTAATGGGGGGGGGGGGGGGGGGGTCAGGTAGGTTTGGATAGTTTTTTTTTTTTCCTTAAGGAATGAAAGAATAATTTAAAAATTTGTATTTGCTCAGGTCACCTTTATCTAATATTAGCATTTGTTTGATGATCTAAATTATTTATTTTTGTGTGTGACAAATTTGCCAAAAAAAGGAAAGAAATCAAGAAGGGGACAAATATTTTTCACAACACAGTATATTAGCTGACTATTTTAACACCAGTGGTGGTTTTGAATTTGCTTGTATTGCTATTAGAAACTCTGTAAGCCCTTAAAAGTTATTGGGTTTGGTAATTAACTGAAAAGTAATTTGGTTACCTATTAAATTATTTAAAAAAGGGGAATAAGCTGCCTAAACTGTTATGTAAATCACCATTGTGTTAACAATGCAACAGAAAGAACATCTCTGTACAACACAGACTGCACATGGCTTCAGATTGCTGTTTTTAGCTTCAGCAGTGGCACCAGGATTGCATTTGTGTCCATACAAATACACACTACTCTTGTGCCACCCCTCATTTCTTTATTATTTTGCTTGTTAAAGAGCAAGTTTTAGGTGTAATTTTTCAAGTGGGCTTGAAAGTTTTTCAGGTTTTCTGAAACAAAGCTGCTTTTTGATTTATTTTCAGCCCTTGTACCTGACTGTCATGTCCTGGGCCGTTTGCCCAGCGTTTTGTGTTTATAGTTTATTTCCTGTGCTTGTCCTCCCAGTGTGTTGTCTTGTTCCCAGTGTTGTGACTCGTCTGCGTGTTCCTTGGTTTATCACTTCCTGTATTATTTTGCCAGTGTGTTTTCCCTGTGCTTTGTGTCTAGCTTTGCTTTCCCTGTGTAATTAGATTCATTTGCCTCACCTGTTGTTCCCTGCTGTTTCCTCTTGCCCTGATTACCCTTTGTGTATTTTAGCCCTCAGTTTTCATTTGTTCTCTGTCGCGTCGTTGATGTTTTGTGGCCGCATGTTCCAGTGTTCCTTGTGTTTTCCCTTCGTCACCCCTCCGTTGGATTTTGGTGTTCATTCTCCTCCGAGCCTTAATAAACCTCCTTTAAGTTATGTTTACCTCTGGAGTCCTTCGTTTTTGCCCTTCCTCACCCGTTTCCTCCCCGGCCATGACACTGACCATTTTCAGAGGAATGTTTTTTGTTTGTTTCTTTGTTAACCCACTTAACACTGACCTGTGACTCAGAAAAAGGCACATAAATCAAGGGACGAACCAGATTTGTGTCTACACATAACTGTCAATTAAGCAAAAAATAAATAAATAAAAATGCAATTGTGTGCTTACTTAACATGCAACTTTACACTAACCTTGCCCCCAAGAGGTTTGCTATTTACCTGATGGAAATTAAAAGGGTAAAAGAAATGAAAATTAATGCATTAGACTGGTACTGGAAAATAGTCAATGCTGCACTATCAGTTTCAAACAGTAAAAGAGGTATTGAGCCATCGATAGTATATGTTATTAAGTTGAAGATTAAGGTTACTAACCATTGATTTACTGTAGCAAGCTAATCTGAAAATTACCAGCATGAATAGTGTACACATTTTTTTTTTTGCCTCTAGGTTTGCTGTTGCATTGTGCACTGCACATGTGCATTAGTGATTTCTTGCTGGCCCCACCCACATGTTCTCTCAGGTTGAACCGTTCAGTTTCTGCTGTGATCATTTATGCTTGTTTTGTGCAAAGACTTGAGTGTGTAGCACACTTTTCAGTTATGCTGCAATATTAATCAGTGGCGGTGGTCATTAAATCCCAGATATTTCTCATGAGTAACACTTTGAGGCTTTGCTTCCTCCTCAATCCACACACCACCCTTTAGATTCATGACCAACCATGGGGTAAGCTACCTGGCACATGAAAAGCAGAAAATGCTTTCTGTAATCTCATTATGTCATATACCACAATATTTTAGCTTTATGTAACATTTACTGCAGACCTAGTAGTTTTACGTCTGCTACATTTTGTTAATAATACTTCTTTACTTTAATTACCTCGCCCCAGGAGAAGGAACGACAGATTGTTTTTCGTAGTTTGCACCAAAGCTACGTGTCTGATTCATATCGAATTTGCATGAAAGATGGCCAGTGACCCCCCTAGATAAACTGATAAATTTTTGCCATAATTGGGTGAAGGGAAAATTTTAAAAAATCCCTATCTTTGGCCCTCTGGAGTCGACAAATGTGGATGGTGTGTCCACATGACATCATCAATTTCAGATGACATAGCAGCAAGATGCAGCCTCGGTGAGTCTCCATTTGAACTTGGCTGATTTCAAGCTATGTACCAGTTTTTCAATTATGTTGATAGACCAAGTAAAACCAGAGCTATGATCAAAAATTCACAGCAGGCTTTTCCCTGCATAATGTCGTCGTGTGTGATGTGCATTTGGTGCTGGAAGAAAGAAGATATGCAGTTTCTGATGGGGTGAAAGAGATACAGTGTTATTGATGGTGATTTTTGAAATTTGAGGGATTTTAGCATGCTTGGAGTTGTTGGGATCTGTTTTCCAATCATACTTTAAAAAATCTTTACTTTGTTTAAAACTTCCAATTTAGTGATCCCACCCAGGTTCGTTGATGGTGAAAAGAAACACAAAGATCATGCAAATACTCACATCATAATATAAACATTTATTCAAGCATTAATTAACAGAGTATATGACATAAAACATGTTAAATCAGATATATCTGAGAGAACAGATCAGACCTTACCTCCCTGTCCCTCTGCCCCATCTAGTCTAACCTTCTCACCATCCTTCCTCTGCTTATATGCCCCATCCTCCACTTCTTCTAAAGAATTTACCCTTTGACCTTTTTTGGAATTTCTACACTGGTTTCTATGACAACGACACCTAAGGAATAACCAGCCTGCACACTGAGAAGGAAAAGGTCTGTTCCAGTTCACTAATAAGTACAGTGCCTTGCGAACGTATTCGGCCCCCTTGAACTTTTCAACCTTTTGCCACATTTCAGGCTTCAAACATGAAGATATAAAATTTAAATTTTTTGTGAAGAATCAACAACAAGTGGGACACAATCGTGAAGTGGAATGAAATTTATTGGATGTGTCAAACTTTTTTAACAAATAAAAAACTGAAAAGTGGGGCGTGCAATATTATTCGGCCCCCTTGCATTAATACTTTGTAGCACCACCTTTTGCTGCAATTACAGCTGTAAGTCCCTTGGGGTATGTCTCTATCAGTTTTGCACATCAAGAGACTGAAATTCTTGCCCATTCTTCCTTGCAAAACAGCTCGAGCTCAGTGAGGTTGGATGGAGAGCGTTTGTGAACAGCAGTCTTCAGCTCTTTCCACAGATTCTTGATTGGATTCAGGTCTGGACTTTGACTTGGCCGTTCCAACACCTGATACATTTATTTGTGAACCATGCCATTGTAGATTTGGCTTTATGTTTTGGATCATTGTCTTGTTGGAAGATAAATCTCCGTCCCAGTCTCAGGTCTCTTGCAGACTCCAACAGGTTTTCTTCCAGAATGGTCCTGTATTTGGCCCCATCCATCTTCCCATCAATTTTGACCATCTTCCCTGTCCCTGCTGACAAATAGCAGGCCCAAACCATGATGCTGCCACCACCATGTTTGACAGTGGGGATGGTGTGTTCAGGGTGATGAGCTGTGTTGCTTTTACGCCAAACATATCGTTTTGCATTGTGGCCAAACAGTTGGATTTTGGTTTCATCTGACCAGAGCACCTTCTTCCACATGTTTGGTGTGTCTCCCAGGTGGCTTGTGGCAAACTCTAAACGAGACTTTTTATGGATATCTTTGAGAAATGACTTTCTTCTTGCCACTCTTCCATAAAGGCCAGATTTGTGCAGTGTACGACTGATTGGTGTCCTATGGACAGACTCTCCCACCTCAGCTGTAGATCTCTGCAGTTCATCCAGAGTGATCATGGGCCTCTTGGCTGCATCTCTGATCAGTCTTCTCCTTGTTTGAGATGAAAGTTTAGAGGGACGGCCGGGTCTTGGTAGATTTGCAGTGGTCTGATACTCCTCCCATTTCAATATGATTGGTTGCACAGTGCTCCTTGAGATGTTTAAAGCTTGGGAAATTTTTTTGTATCCAAATCCAGCTTTGAACTTCTCCACAACAGTATCTCGGACCTGCCTGGTGTGTTCCTTGGTCTTCATGATGCTCTCTGTGCTTTGAACAGAACCCCGAGACTATCACAGAGCAGGTGCATTTATACGGAGACTTGATTACACACAGGTGGATTCTATTTATCATCATCAGTCATTTGGGACAACATTGGATCATTCAGAGATCCTCACTGAACTTCTGGAGTGAGTTTGCTGCACTGAAAGTAAAGGGGCTGAATAATATTGCACGCCCCACTTTTCAGTTTTTTATTTGTTAAAAAAGTTTGACACATCCAGTAAATTTCATTCCACTTCACGATTGTGTCCCACTTGTTGTTGATTCTTCACAAAAAATTTCAATTTTATATCTTCATGTTTGAAGCCTGAAATGTGGCAAAAGGTTGAAAAGTTCAAGGGGGCCGAATACTTTCGCAAGGCACTATATATACTGCTAAATGCAAATAAAACTAACAAATATAAATCATACAAATAATTGCTAGCAAATGTAACTAATACACATAATGCTAAATAGTTTATCTCCCCACAGAGTGTATAGTTAGTGTGTAGTATAGTGTGGCAAAGGTAGACTCGAATGTAAACACTGTCTCCAGGTGTACAACAGGAGGAGTGACACACCTGTGATGTGCCCCTTTGTCTTGTGCTGGACAGGAAATGGCATCTTATTGTGACACCGGATTGTTCTGTAAATAGATGTACAAAAGATGCCTGAGGCATCGCCTGCATTTTAATGTGAATAGACATATATAACTTTGTTTTCTAAATTTTTGAAAATTGCAACTTATACTGTATTTGTTTTTGAAGTGATAAAAATAGTTTGTTAAACATGTTTGTGATTTTCACAGTAAAAAACACATCAAACTTTTTTCTACTCAGATTTTATGTTTTTTGTGTAATTTTAGGTTGAGTGTGTTGATACAGTTTGTCAAATTGAAAAAATAACCATACAGTCACACATGTAAGGTTGTGCTGAAAAAAATGATTCCAAACAAGGTGAGTAAATAGATTTTAAGGTGAAATAAAATGATAAAATAAAAAAATAGTCCAAAAAAGGCCAAATATACCCTAGACTTCACATAGGGCAATGTGTGAATATATATATATATATATATATATATATATATATATATATATATATATATATATATATATATATATATATATATATATATATATCTATCCCTCAAAATCATATGTGAATATATGTGATAATATGTGAATATATGTGAATAATATGTGATACAACTTAACTTTTGACTCTATCAATCCAGTCACTCACTTCCCCTATTGTCGCCCACCCAACAAATAACATATTTTCTCATCATGAGAATTAAGCCTTTACAAAAAAAAAAAATCACAAAATGAAAGTTATTTTACTTCAGCTTTTTAAACCTTGGAAATTTATGTGTTATCTCTGTGAAGTTTGGAGAGTGACATGTTTGTGAGACAAGATTTAAATCAGCTAAAACATCTGCCAGGCACATGGTCTGTTGTGCCCAGCACCACTTCTTGTTAGGATTTTGAATCTAGGACTTTTACTTGTCATTTAGTAACCTGCTGTTTGACTTCAGCATAATTCATGGATCTGGGTCCCACTTCTATCAGTATACATATAGTAATGCACCATGTGGCATACAGAAAGTTAGACAGCTGGAGCTGTCCAAGGTACTGATTCCTCTGACCTGTGCACCAGGCTCTGAAAGAATGTAACAGCTGTGTAATGGGAAGTGCTTGGTTCTCCCCTACTCTAACAGCTCAAGTTGCCCCTGATCTATCATCAGAGTGCAAATGTGTGTGCGAATGTTAGAATGTGTTTAGGCATAGATTAAAATGTTGTATGAATCTGAATGTGATTGGGTGAATGAGACTTGCAGTAGAAAGTACTTTGAGTGCTCAACTGAGTAGATAGGTGCTATATAAGTACCAGTCCATTTACAACTGAAAGTGGGCTATGAGGATTCTTAAAATAATGTGTGTACAGATGCTTCAGCCCTGACAGCATCAGTAGCAAAAGCTGTTGTCATGCTTTTCTGGTGTATTTGGCTACTTATTGCAGTGGAGAAAAATAACTGATATAATATTCATTTAAATCACAATTCATAAAAAGTGGAGGTTGAACCTTGAACGTCATAGATGGCAGTACAGCAATTTAACAGATTACCGTGTCTTAAATAATACTGCTCGAGACTACATACAAACCAAATGCCATCTGGAAAAATCACGGCATTGGATAATGTTTAATTAAATTTTGATCAATCTAACAGGATGTAATTGTTTCTGTGAATTCCTGTACAAACTACAAGCTTTTGGAAACTGACTCACTGCAGCTCTTTGTCTCTGCCCCCTGCTGCTGCTGTCTGCTCTTGTCCTCTTTCCAGTTAAGGCACAGTTAATCTCAAATGAGCCCAACATACTGCTGAAGGTAACCATAATTACAGAGGCCCTGCAGGTTTCCCTACGAACATAATGATTTTTTTTTTATAGACTCTAGTCTGTAAAGTCTGGCACATAAAATACAACACTTTTAAAGCCAAGGTATTCATTGAACTTTCGAGAAAATCATAGGATATATTTCGAAAATTTAAATTGCTCATGCTATAGACTTAGTGAAAAAATGTAGTATAAAATCCACAAAGATCAGATATAGAAGTTGCATGCAGCATGATTAAGGAGAAATAGCACACCACTTTGTCTACATTTTCAGTTTCCTGTAAACAAATTTTAAAACCAACCATTATTATTAATAATACCCACCTTGTTAAGTCAGCAGCTGTCAGGATACTGTTGGGTTTTTTTTTCATCTTGTTTGGAAGCTAGTATTAGCCAAAACACTAACTTTACCAGCATTCACATACAATCACTAAGCAAGACAGTCAGCTAGCTTTACTATGTTGTACAAATCTGTATTTGTACAGTCTAGTTATTTGTAACATTGGCTCTTAAAGTAAGTTGAAAGTGGCCAACTAAGTTAGAAGTCAGTGCTGGGAGTTTAGATGAACTGCTTCATTGGATAAGATTGTCAAAGACCAATAGGATAACTGGCTTTCTTCTGGCGCTCCAACACTGTTGACCAGCAGGGTGCTGGTGGAAACTGTGCTACTGTTGGCCAAAGTTAGATGATGAGGCGAGGAGGAAGGCTGTCTTTGGAGGGAGTGAGAGAGAAAGACAGGCAGGAGGAGGTGAGAGTATGGAATTTAAATGTAGGGACTGTGACCGGTAAAGGGAGAGAGCTGGCTGATATGATAGAGAGACCAGGATGCCAGGAGCACTGACGGTGGATTTAAACTGTTCTACCAGATGGGAAACAAAATTATGTAAAAGCTTGAAGGTAGTGTATGTGAATAGTGTTGTAGAGGTAAAGCGTGTGTCGGACAGGATCATGAGTTTGAAGCTGGAAGTTGAAGGTGTGATGTTGAATGTTGCCAGTGCATATATCCCACAAGTTAGATATCAGTAAGAGGGGAAAGAGGAATTCTGTTGAAAAAACTATGCAGTCTGAAGGAGACAGGAGACTGCAAGGTTGTGGCAGGGGAGAATGTAACTAGGTAGCGGGGTTATAATAGTTTTGGATTTTACATTATAGTTTAGTTTTAGTTAGTTTTTACTTTTTTTTCTCTAATTCAGTTAGTTTTAATTAGTTTTCAGAGTGGTTTTGCTCGTTTTTATTAGTTTTTATTTTTGGTTTTATGCTTAGTTTTAGTTAGTTTCAGTATTAGTTTTAGTATTTTCATACTTAATCAGGTACGCTTTAAAGATCCCCTTTAAAGAAATAAATTCAGCAACCAACTGTTCACAGACAGCAGAACTACATGCTAAATGTGTGTAATATTAAGGACACACATGAACATCAACAGGGAGAAACTGCTAACAATATGAACTCCAAAACTCGATAAATTCTACAATAAACTCCCAATAAAGTTCAGCCTCAGTGCAGCAGATTAATAACAGCTACATGTGGTGTTTGACAAAAACAAACTCCTTGAAGGAGTCAAAGCTCAAATCCAGCTGCATCCTGATTTTTGGAGCTAGCTTGGTTAGATGCTCGCTGATTAGAATTGCAGGGTCTTTGCGGCCTCTGTAGCCTACGGAAGTGTCCGACCTCATGTCCGCATTTATGCATGTATAGCTGGATTGCGTGTGTTAATTACCTTGTGGTTGTGTGCTGGGGGTTTTTTGGTCCTCGCTCTTTGTGCTCAGTTTTTAGGGTGCAAACATATTTGTCCCTGTTTTTTCACTTTCTTCATTCCTTCACGTCCATTCCCATAATTTCAGCAGCTCCCTCCAGGAATTTGCTGACATTTGTGAGTCCTTATATTGATGCTTTGATTATTAGTCCTGATTGTTATTATCTGACTGATAAAGTAGCCGGAAACGCACAAGGACTAAACACAACGTTGTGGCTGCGTTGACCCGACGAGTAGTCACGTTTCTCTGGAGGTGCAGGCCGGGTTGCCTTGTAGGATGAGAGCGGTTTCCGTAGCTGCCTTGTGTGCGCTTCTCAGGTCTACTTTGATGTTGGTGTTTTTTTTCCTGACTAAGAAGTGTTCCGTACATCATCCACAACATCATCCACAACATCATCCACAACAAGACACTCGCTGCTATCTGTGCTATCATAGTAAAAAAAAAAAAAAAAACACCACATGGGACTCTCTGAGGAGCAGCGCGGTGTGCGCACACACGCACATGCGCACCCATTTGCCCGACGGCGTTCCGAGCTTAAACTCGGAGAGAGGAAAAAAATGATTTCATATCAATCCACAAGACTTTTGAAAAAATAATATCTATAATTTCAGTTAGTTTTAGTTAGTTTTGTAAACTCACAATTCAGTTTTAGTTAGTTGTCGTTTCTTCCTTTTAATTTTAGTTTTTATTTATTTCAGTTAACGACAATGTTTTTTTCAATTTCAGTTTTCGTTATTTCGTTCGTTTTCGTTAACTATAATAACCCTGCTAGGTAGCATCAAATTGTAGCCTGTAGGATGACTTTGGAAATCAAGAAGGGGAAGTGAATAAAGGCAGAGCAAAGAATTCAATTGTGGAGGAACAATTCAGGGAGTTGAGACAGGCTCTGGGTGGTAGTGAAGAGTTGGCACATGACCAGGATGGTACTGTATTGCTGAAATGGTGAGGGGAACTACCAAGAAGGTATTTAGCATGTACTCTGGACAGAGGAAACAAGTTAAGGAGACTTCATGATGCAATGAATAAATTCAGTATAGTGTTCAAAGAAAGAGGTTGGAAAAGAAAAAGTGGGATAATCTGGGAGATGAAGAAAGCAGACAGCAGTACTTGAAGTCTGGGTGCATGGCAAAGATAGAGGTGGCAAATCAATGGAAAAGGCTTATAATGAGTTGTATGGATTGGACTGGAAAAGCTGTACAGCAGGTCAGGGTGATTAAAGATAAAGACAGAAATGTACTAAGACATTAAGAGAATGTGTTGGAAAGATGGAGTACTTTGAGGAACTGGATAGATGAAGTAAATACAGTGAATCGGGAAGTGCAGAGGATTAGTAAGGAGGAAATGAGGGCTATGAAGAGTCTGTGTAGGTTCTCAGTCATCCAGGTCAGAGCCGTCTCTGGAGCTTGAAAAAAGGACAACTGGACTTTGTTTTGTTTCTTGAAGACATTTCACTTCTTATCCGAAAGGCTTCTTCAGTTAATGAGAACTGAATTTGCCAGTAATTTTGTTTTACATATAGTGAAGTGTTTTCATAATATTTCGTCACAGAAAAATGTTCCCCATCAGTGTTATATGGCTCAGTATTACTGCTGCAGATGATTAAGGCTGAGTTCATTTTAAACACTGTATATTCTGTTAAATCTACAATAATGCATTATAGTTTATAAAATCATATGTGTAGATTTGTAGTGTGTGCCCTGTGTGCCCACAACATCTTTTAATAAGCTCAGAAACACAGGCCTACATCTCAATTTTAAAAATGTATATTAAATACAAAAACGAAAAACCAACTGAATTAAAAGGCTTGAGCATGTGACATGAGTAACTATGTATATTTCAAAAATCTGTCTATTGCTTCTTCGTGTTATAAACCAGGTACAAGAAAAGGGAACTCACTTATATGTGTACCAAACACCAAGCAGGAACAACAGTAACGAAGATAATAACAAAAAAACAACAAAAAAAAACATACAGATGAACAACATAAACCTTCAAGCTGGTAAAAATATATGTAAACTGTATTGAGATAGTGTATTTACAGTGTACTTTCAGTTTGTTGTATCAGGGCTGTATATACATCAGTAGTTCCATTTCATACATTCCTCATACGATTGAAAACACATGGATTCTTTAATTTGACATGAAGGTAACAGAGTTACGGCCATTATAAAAATGAAAAAACAAAATTAGCCCAGTTACAATCATTCAATGGACTAGCTCTTATATAGCGCTTTTCTACTCAGTATGAGCACTCAAAGCGCTATTACAACATTCAATCATTCATCGTTACAAATACTTCCACGTATCAAAAATAACAGCAAATTTTTCCACATCTTTTAAACACAGAGTATTTACCATTAATTAAAAAGGTGAGTTCTTCCAGGGCAAGAGAGCTAGATAGCATGGACAACCAAGATTTCGGCTGAGGTCTGACAATGGATTTCCAGGGCCTGGCTACACTGTACTTTGCCTGTATCAAACAGTAAATTATGTTTTTTTGGTCAACCTTGTTCAGTTGATATTCAGCAGAGGTGGCAAAAGTACTGACATTCTGTACTTAAGTAGAAGTACAAGTACTTGTGTTAAAAAATACTTTGGTAAAAGTCGAAGTACTGGTTCAACTTCTCTACTTAAGTAAAAGTAAAAAAGTACAGGCTCTGAAATGTACTCAAAGCAAGAAAGTAAAAGTAGTTCTTTGGAGGACGTTTCTACCTGCTATTTCTGTGTAAAACTAACCGAACCTCATTATATATTACTGTAATATAAAATAATATTACATGAGAATACAAATGTTATTCCAATCTAAATTTTAATCCTAATGAATGCACTCAGCTTGAATCTGTTATGTAGGACACAAACTGTGAACGTGAACAGCTCTGTTCTCTGTGTCCTCCATAGTAGAGGGTGACTGTGCCTCCACCTGAACACAAACATGAGGTGTGTTTGCTGATATTTGTTGAGCATTTAGAAACGTTGCATTTACCTGCCACACGTTACTCCCTTTATGCTCACTGCTTTTCAGTACCGCTAGCTAAGCTGTTTATGTGCCGCAGCACAACTTACTGACTCGGTCCGGCCCGCTGTAACCGCTGATTATAGCGCTATAAATGAGACATTAATTATATGGGTTTGCGTATTTAATCCCTTTGTACCAGATAATCCCCGGTGATGGAGGATGCGCCAGTACGATTGTCTCTTATGTGGGTTATTATTCCTCCGTTTAGGCTCAGATTGTTTGATGTTTGACGGCGCACTGACCGGAAATAAAAACTTCTCTCTGACGTGTTAAAAAGTAACGAGTCTGTTTTGAAAATGTAAGAAGTAGAAAGTACAGATACTTGTGTAAAAATGTAGGGAGTAAAAGTAAAAAGTAGTCAGAAAAATAAATACTTAAGTAAAGTACAGATACCTGAAAAATCTACTTAAGTACAGTAACGAAGTAGTTGTACTTCGTTACTTCCCACCTCTGATATTCAGTGGAGAAAATCCCTAAGATACATAGTTAAGGACAAGGATTCAGTTTAATACCTATATCCAAAACTTCCTTCCAAAATTATTGGATCTCTGGGCATTCCCATAAGCAGTGGATCAGAGTGCTTTGCCCCCACCTTTAACACATATATCTGGAATATTAGAATCAAATTTATTTAATAATGTTGGCATAACCTAAGTTCTCATTAGTCATTTGTATTAGATTAATTTTAATTGAGTATTAATAGATTGTGTCTGGGCTTTCAGACCGGCCCTCTGCCACTCATCTGCTGATATAATACATTTTAAATCATCACACCATGGCAGTCTTTGTTATCAATTCAATTCAATTTTATTTATATAGCGCCAAATCACAACAAACTGTCGCCTCAAGGCGCTTTGTATTGTGGGTAAAGACCCTACAATAATACAGAGAAAACCCAACAGTCAAAACGACCCCCTATGAGCAGCACTTGGCGACAGTGGAAAGGAAAAACTCCCTTTTAACAGGAAGAAACCTCCAGCAGAACCAGGCTCAGGGAGGGGCAGTCATCTGCCGCGACCGGTTGGGCTGAGGGAAGAGAACTGTGGAAGAGAGCCAGAGATTAATATCAATTAATGATTAAATGCAGAGTGGAGTATAAACAAAGTAAATAAGGTGAATGAGAAACAGTGCATTATGTGAACCCCCCCAGCAGACTAGGCCTATAGCAGCATAACTAAGGGATGGTTCAGGGTCACCTGATCCAGCCCTAACTATAAGCTTTATCATAAAGGAAAGTTTTAAGCCTAATCTTAAAAATAGAGAGGGTGTCTGTCTCCCGAATCCAAGCTGGAAGCTGGTTCCACAGAAGAGGGGCCTGAAAGCTGAAAGCTCTGCCTCCCATTCTACTCTTAAGTATCCTAGGAACCACAAGTAAGCCAGCAGTCTGAGAGCGAAGTGCTCTGTTGGGGTGATATGGTACTATGAGGTCTTTGAGATAAGATGGTGCCTGATTATTCAAGACCTTGTATGTGAGGAGAAGAATTTTAAATTCTATTCTAGATTTAACAGGGAGCCAATGAAGAGAAGCCAATATGGGAGAAATATGCTCTCTCTTTCTAGTCCCTGTCAGTACTCTAGCTGCAGCATTTTGGATCAGCTGAAGGCTTTTCAGAAAGCTTTTAGGACAGCCTGATAATAATGAATTACAATAATCCAGCCTAGAAGTAATAAATGCATGAATGAGCTTTTCAGCATCACTCTGAGAAAGGATGTTTCTAATTTTAGAAATATTGCGCAAATGCAAAAAAGCGGTCCTACATATTTGTTTAATATGTGCATTGAAGGACATATCCTGGTCAAAAATGACTCCAAGATTTCTCACAGTGTTACTGGAGGCCAAAGTAATGCCATCCAGAGTAAGTATCTGGTTAGACACCGTGTTTCTAAGATTTGTGGGGCCGAGAACAAGAATTTCAGTTTTATCTGAATTTAGAAGCAGGAAATTAGAGGTCATCCAGGCCTTAATATCTTTAAGACATTCCTGCAGTTTAACTAATTGATGTGTGTCATCTGGCTTCATTGATAGGTAAAGCTGAGTATCATCTGCATAACAATGAAAATTGATGCAGTGCTTTCTAATAATACTGCCTAAGGGAAGCATGTATAATGTAAATAAAATTGGTCCTAGCACAGAACCCTGTGGAACTCCATAATTAACCTTACTGTCTGAAGAAGACTCCCCATTTACATGAACAAATTGGAGTCTATGAGATAAATATGATTCAAACCACTGCAGTGCAGTACCTTTAATACCTATAGCAAGCTCTAATCTCTGTAATAAAATGTTATGGTCAACAGTATCAAAAGCTGCACTGAGGTCCAACAGGACAAGAACAGAGATGAGTCCACTGTCAGAAGCTCTAAGAAGATCATTTGTAACCTTCACTAATGCTGTTTCTGTACTGTGATGAATTCTGAAACCTGACTGAAACTCTTCAAATAAACCGTTCCTCTGCAGATGATCAGTTAGCTGTTTTACAACTACTCTTTCAAGAATCTTTGAGAGAAAAGGAAGGTTGGAGATTGGCCTATAATTAGCTAAGACAGCTGGGTCAAGTGATGGCTTTTTAAGCAGAGGTTTAATTACAGCCACCTTGAAGGTCTGTGGTACATAGCCAACTAATAAAGACTGATTGATCATTTTTAAGATTGAAGCATCAATAATTGGAAAGACTTCTTTGAACAGTCTAGTAGGAATGGGATCTAACAAACATGTTGCTGGTTTGGAGGAAGTAACTATTGAAGTTAACTCTGAAAGATCAACTGGAGCAAAAGAGTCAAAACAAATACCAGCAGTGCTGAAAGCAGCCGAACATGAAGAATAATCTTTGAGATGGTTATGAATAATTTTTTCTCGAATGTCTAAAATTTTATTTGTAAAGAAATCCATGAAGTCACTACTAGTTAACGTGAAAGGAATACTCGGCTCTACAGAGCTCTGACTCTTTGTCAGCCTGGCTACAGTGCTGAAAACAAACCTGGGGTTGTTCTTATTTTCTTCAATTAATGATGAATAGTAAGATGTCCTAGCTTTACGGAGGGCTTTTTTATAGAGCAACAAACTCTTTTTCCAGGCTAAATGAGCATCTTCTAATTTAGTGAGACGCCATTCCCTCTCCAGCTTTCGGGTTATCTGCTTTAAGCTGTGCGTTTGTGAATTATACCACGGAGTCAGGCACTTCTGATTTGAAGCTTTCCTTTTCAGAGGAGCCACAGTATCCAAAGTTATACGCAGTGAGGATGTAAAACTATTGACGAGATAATCAACCTCACTGGGAGCAGAGTTTAGGTAGCTGCTCTGCACTGTGTTGGCACATGGCACTGAAGAGCATAACAATGAAGGAATTAGATCCTTAAACTTAGTTACAGCACTTTCAGAAAGACTTCTACTGTAATTAAACTTATTCCCCACTACTGTGTAATCCATTAAAGTAAATGTAAATGTTACTAAGAAATGATCAGACAGGAGGGGGCTTTCAGGGAATACTGTTAAGTCTTCAGTTTCTATGCCATATGTTAGGACAAGATCCAGAGTATGATTAAAGTGGTGGGTGGGCTCCTTTACATTTTGAGAGAAGCCAATTGAATCTAACAATAGATTAAATGCAGTGTTGAGGCTGTCATTCTCAGCATCTACATGGATGTTGAAATCACCCACTATAATTATTTTATCTGAACTGAGCACTAAATCAGATAAAAAGTCTGAGAAATCAGACAGAAACTCTGAGTAAGGACCAGGTGGACGATAGATAATAACAAATAAAACATGTTTTTGATTTTCCCAATTAGGATGGACAAGACTAAGAGTCAGGCTTTCAAAAGAATGAAAACTTTGTCTGGGTCTCTGATTAATTAATAAGCTGGAATTGAAGATTGCAGCTAATCCTCCTCCTCGACCTGTACTTCGAGCATTCTGACAGTTACTGTGACTCGGGGGTGTTGATTCATTTAAACTAACATATTCATCCTGCTGTAACCAGGTTTCTGTAAGGCAGAATAAATCAATACGTTGATCAATTATTAAATCATTTACTAATAGGGACTTGGAAGAGAGAGACCTAATGTTTAACAATCCACATTTAATTGTTTTATTTTTTGGTGCAGTTGATGAAGCTGTATTATTTATTGTTTTTGAATTTTTATGCTTAAATAGTTTTTTGCTGATTTTAGCTTTGGTTTTTGGTGGTCTGGGAGCAGGCACCGACTCTATGGGGATGGGGTTTTGGGGGGATGGCAGGAGGAGAGAAGCTGCAGAGAGGCGTGTAAGACTGCAACTCTGCTTCCTGGTCTCAACCCTGGGTAGTCAGTTTTTAGGAGGGTTAATAAATTTGGCCAGATTTCTAGAAATGAGAGCTGCTCCATCCAAAGTGGGATGGATGCCGTCTCTCCTAACAAGACCAGGTTTTCCCCAGAAACTTTGCCAATTATCTATGAAGCCCACGTCGTTTTTTGGACACCACTCAGACAGCCAGCGATTCAAGGAGAACATGCGGCTAAACATGTCGCTCCTGGTCTGATTGGGGAGGGGCCCAGAGAAAACTACAGAGTCCGACATCGTTCTTGCAAAGTTACACACCGAGTCAATATTAATTTTAGTGACCTCCGATTGGCGTAACCGGGTGTCATTACTGCCGACGTGAATAACGATCTTACCAAATCTACGATTAGCCTTAGCCAGCAGTTTCAAATTTCCATGAATGTCGCCTGCTCTGGCCCCTGGAAGACATTTGACTATGGTCGCCGGTGTCTCTAGCTTCACGTTTCTCAAAACAGAGTCACCAATAACCAGAGTTTGTTCCTCGGCGGGTGTGTCGCCGAGTGGAGAAAAACGGTTAGAGACGTGAATAGGTTGGTGGTGTACCCGGGGCTTCTGCTTAGGACTACGCTTCCTCCTCACCGTCACCCAGCTGGCCTGTTTTCCCTGCTGCTCGGGATCTGCTGGGGGGGAGCTAACGGCGGCTAAGCTACCATGGTCCGCACCCGCTACAGGGGCCTGGCTAGATGTAGGATTTTCCAGGGTGCGGAGCCGAGTCTCCAGTTCAGAAAGCCTGGCCTCCAGAGCTACAAACAGACTACATTTATTACAAGTACCGTTACTGCTAAAGGAGGCCGAGGAGTAACTAAACATGTGACACCCAGAGCAGGAAAGTGCAGGAGAGACAGGAGAAGAAGCCATGCTGGTAGTGAGTCGGCTAAGGGCTAAGCTACTAGCTAAGCTAAGCTAGCGAATTTCTAAAAACAAATAAAGTGAGTAATGTGAATACAGGTGATTCAGCAAAGAGTATGCTATTTAAAGTAGGTGAAGATTACACTAAAATATGTTATTATCCAGATAAATCTAGTTATACAGATATAACAGCTAACAGACAGCAAAACACTGTGCTCCGAAACAGGAACAGGAAGTGATACAATACCGCAGTGAGAGCCAACACCAAGTGACAGCGCCACCAGTATCTGAGGATGTTTGGGAGCTTTCTATAATGTGTAGTAACTATGTATCTAAAGGAGGAATAAAAATGAATAAATAATGAAAGTGCCGTTATTATTAAAACAGCAGGTTAAACTTTGTACATTTGGTCAACCAAGTGATTTCTTAGAGATTGTACTCTGCAGCTGTTCAACAAGCACCTTAAGGCAACTGTTTGTTGTGATTTGGTGCTATATAAGTAAAATAAAATTGAATTACCTGTTTCATTAAACGTGCTATACACTAGTAAAAGTTTCTTACATCACACATGTTGGCCGAAGTGGTTACTGAGGAAACTGTTGCGTGCAGATGATACCTGATCTCAGAGCAGTAAATGCAGAGCCAGTGGCAGCTTATTTAGCCCATCTCTGATCCATCTCCCCTCAGTGACCAGAGGTTTGTCCACAATGTGCATGTGCAAACAAGCAGCTGCAAGCTGCTGGCCTCTCAGCTTGACAAGCTTCACCTATTGTAAGCCATACCGACAGACAATGACTGTTGTCGTGCTTGCCCTGATAGAACGCCACTGGTTTATAGACCCTTTTCACAATTATGTCAGACAACTTCCTTTCTGACTCAATGCTGGGGATCTTTACTTCTGGTGTTGTTTTGTCTCAGAGACCTGCCCGGAAAATTCACAGATGCTCATCATTTTTATGGTATAGTGAAAGGTAAGGTTAATAATAACAGTATTGACGTGTTAGTTAGCTGTTGTAATGTTATCCATCATTGTCAATTTACCATTCTGTAACCGTGTATAAAAGAAACAGTAAGCTAGCTAGCAGCAACTTTAGCAAAGGGTAGCTAAAATATACACTGCTGCCTTTTAGTGCTGTAATGTTAAAAGGTTTACTTTCTATATTAATGTAAAATCACTGACATTTTCCAGCACTGTTTTTTAGAATAGAATTTTAAATAGTGACTTAAACAAAAAACTCCATATTTGAGTATTTGAGTTTCCACCATTTTTCAGTGGATGCTGAAATATGTGCCCGTTGGGTGAGAGCGATCAGGAGAGATGAGGGCCCAAGTTTTAAAATCCTTCGTGGATGCACCCATATATGTATTCAGCACTTTGCGCCAGAGGATCTAAATATGTCAGCCAAACTGCCATTTTGTGCTATTGTGGTTGTACTGTGTGACTCTATGTCGGAATCTTTTTATTATAGTCTGATATTTGGGCCTTTTGCCTTCTGATCAGAGGAGGGACTGAAGATTTTACTGGCTTTGCCTCAAAACAAAGTATTATTTATTAAAAAGTAAGTAAATTGCTATATTTACATTTTTGAAAAAAAAAACCTCACCATTGCCTCTTTTAAAAGAAAAGTGTCCAGGCAGATTTAGAAGGTTTTACATCTGAACTCTTCATGTTTTTATATTCATTAAAAAAATGACTAAAACACCTCTGAAAAGTAGATTGTGCAGAGATAAACTTCTTGCTCTCATGTAACATCTTATTGTTTCCCGTGCTCATATCTGTGATGACAACTGTGTACAATTGCTGTGTTTCCATAACAACCATCAACATAACAGAACATGTAAATACAAGACTTGCACATCGCATCATTAAAAATGGTATAAATTTGAAAGGAAAATTAATATATCAAATGGTAATATATTACTTAGGATACAATATTAATTTGATTTTAGTTTAAGAGAGCATCTGGCCCTCACACTGGTGATTAAAATTCCAGCCCTTGGACAAATGTAATCAATGACTCCTGTCCTACAGCAACTAATGTGAATGTCTGACCAAATAATTGAAAACAGTTTTCATGTGGCTGGCCCAAGTGCCCAATGCTCTCTAGTGGGACCTTTACTCACTGCCCTGCACCGTGGAGAACGAGCAGCATTTGCCATAGAATACCAGAATAGGCAGTTCTACGGCTGGTACCCTGTACTTTTCACAAATATGAGCAGGTTCACCCTGAGCACATGTGATAGACCTGAAAGGGTCTGGAGAAGCCATGGAGAACATTATGCTGCCTGTAACATCGTTCAGCATGACCGTTTTGGTAGTGGGTCAGTGACGGTCTGGGGAGGCATATCCATGGAGGGACACACAGACCTCTACAGGCTAGACAACAACACCCTGACTGCCATCAGATATCAGGATGAAATTCTTGGACCCACTGTCAGACCCTACACTGGTGCAGTGGGTTCTGGGTTCCTCCTGGTGCACAACTATGCCCAAACTCATGTGGTGAGAGTTTGCAGGCATTTTCTGGAGGATGAAGTAATTGATACCACTGACTAGCCCCCACACTGGCCTGACCTAAATCCAATAGAACATGTGGGACATTGTTGGGAGGAGATCCATCCAAGGCACCATTTGCTGTCTCATTAGGACCATGCCCTGAAGTTGTCAGGCATGCATACAAACATGTGGGGGCCATAAAAATTATTTAGTTTTGAGTTTCTAATGATACTCTATTGATCCCACAATGGGGAAATTACAATTAACAGAACACCAATCCACGAAGACAAACAAACAATCATGGGGAGATAGGTGAACTGTGGCCATGCAGCCCCCCTTCTGGAGGCGCTGCCATTAAAAAGACAGAAACAATAGTGAAAATATATTGGGATGAGTGAGGAAAAAAATCATCTCATACTTTGTATATATATGCACATACACAGTATAAGGTTACAAAAACCTCTGCGATAGTGCAGAAACATATAGCATGGGAGCACAAGGTGGGGAGGGGCTGGGATGGAAAGGAGCCAGCGAAGGTGATGGGGGGTGTTTACCGTGGGGCTGACTCAAACTCCCTCCTCAGCTAACAGTTCTGATAAGATGTAGAGTTCATCAGCAGCTAGGTCAGGGAGATCAGTCCAACACAGGTCAGAAGAAGACAGGACGGCGGGGGCGTAGAGCATCTGTTTACAAACATCCCGGAGACAATTTGATAAGCGGCAGTCCAAGAACGCCAGGGAGCCAAATTCCTGATTCTACGACTTGTTTTGGTACAGACTGTACTGATTAATTTCTTGACAGCCTTCAGTCTTTCTGGCACCTCTCTGTGGCGAAAAAATCCAATTAATCCAAATCATCTTCTTGGTTCGTTCCTTCACCACACAGAAACAGATACATACATCTCCAAGATCTAATCTCTCCGAATCAGCTCCAGATATACTGAGTCTGAGTTTGAGTCTGTACCTTCCTGCATTCCCGTCATAAGCAGCCTTACCAAGTCCCAGACAGCTGCCCAGACTTCCCAAATTGTAATGACAAGCCAAGTATCTCCAGGTCCAATTTGGAGAAATCCCAGTGTCAATAAGCCAATTGTGTGTGTCCTCCATCGACAATACGGCCAGGCACGTCATCTTCCACACCACACAGGAATCCATAACATAGCCAACTGGAATGTCAATTAATAAGAGGGAATAGAGTTCTCCTTCCCCCAATCTCCTCATGGTGAAAATTTGATCAAAAACAATGGCGTTGAGAGATCAGCTGACCAGATCCATAATTATAAATTCCAGTTTGGAAGCTGTGTGAAGAGAGGCTCTAAAGCACCAAAGCAGGGTAAAAAGTAAGGGCTGGGGAAAGAAGAAAAGTGCAACCGTCTCCGCTGAGAGCTGAAGAAGAAAAAGAAAAAAAAATTGAAATGAAATTCTGCAGTGAAATTTTGGCAAAACGGACGAGCCTGCCACATTATTTTTTCAATTTGATTTTCTTGGTGTTTTTGAATTCAGCCCTCTGTGGGTTGATCATTTTCATTTCCATCAAACAATGTGTCATCCTTTTGTTTCTAACATGTTACCCAGACCATATATATACAGTGCCTTGCGAAAGTATTCGGCCCCCTTGAACTTTTCAACCTTTTGCCACATTTCAGGCTTCAAACATAAAGATATAACATTTTAGTTTTTTGTGAAGAATCAACAACAAGTGGGACACAATCGTGAAGTGGAATGAAATTTACTGGATGTGTCAAACTTGTTTAACAAATAAAAAACTGAAAAGTGGGGCGTGCAATATTATTCAGCCCCTTTACTTTCAGTGCAGCAAACTCACTCCAGAAGTTCAGTGAGGATCTCTGAATGATCCAATGTTGTCCCAAATGACTGATGATGATATATAGAATCCACCTGTGTGTAATCAAGTCTCCGTATAAATGCACCTGCTCTGTGATAGTCTCAGGGTTCTGTTCAAAGCGCAGAGAGCATCATGAAGACCAAGGAACACACCAGGCAGGTCCGAGATACTGTTGTGGAGAAGTTCAAAGCTGGATTTGGATACAAAAAAATTTCCCAAGCTTTAAACATCTCAAGGAGCACTGTGCAACCAATCATATTGAAATGGGAGGAGTATCAGACCACTGCAAATCTACCAAGACCCGGCCGTCCCTCTAAACTTTCATCTCAGACAAGGAGAAGACCGATCAGAGATGCAGCCAAGAGGCCCATGATCACTCTGGATGAACTGCAGAGATCTACAGCTGAGGTGGGAGAGTCTGTCCATAGGACAAAAATCAGTCGTACACTTCCCAAATCTGGCCTTTATGGAAGAGTGGCAAGAAGAAAGTCATTTCTCAAAGATATCCATAAAAAGTCTCGTTTAAAGTTTGCCACACCAAACATGTGGAAGAAGGTGCTCTGGTCAGATGAAACCAAAATCCAACTGTTTGGCCACAATGCAAAACGATATGTTTGACGTAAAAGCAACACAGCTCATCACCCTGAACACACCATCCCCACTGTCAAACATGGTGGTGGCAGCATCATGGTTTGGGCCTGCTTTTCGTCAGCAGGGACAGGGAAGATGGTCAAAAAAAATATCATCCTCATATATATATATATATATATATATATATATATATATATATATATATATATATATATATATATATATATATATATATATATATATATATGAGGATGATATTTTTTTCCCATTGAGATCTGTTTGCAGAACTTACTCATGCAGGAGTACAAAGAAGTGTTACACATTATCCCCAGGGTTTTTTTTTCTCTTTTGTTTTGTTTTTACAAATTTACAGTCTACAAGTTCCCTCTGTTTTCATAAATGTACTGCACCTGGTCCCTGTCCAGAGTTTTTATATAAGGCATAGCTCCCTCTGTTCACAGATGGACCAAAATGTCTGTTAAAATGCCCCCCCGGTGAGTAAACAGAAAGGAACCTGCAGTACCCGAACAGTGTTTCAAATTGAGAGTTAGCAGAATATGACAGCTCCTTTAATGCTGCTCTTAGACATTCATTATCATTAAGATGTTGGGTTCCATACTTGCTTAAGTAAGCATTTATTCCCAAGCTGTTAGTTTTATACAGCTATCGCTCTCTCAGCTCCGCTCTCACATTGCAGGTGAATTTGGAACTCAGCTTTGCATCAGCAGTTACAAAAGGAAGGCACTTTTTACACTTTTCTTGATGCTTGTCCAAGAACGTACAGCTGGCAGTGGGTCTTTGGGAGAGGGAGAGAATATATATTTGTGTGTGTACTTTGCATTTCTCTAGTTGACTCCTCTTTCTTAAAGGCTATTACTCAAACTTTTCACACATAACCAGTTTACAGAATAAAGACATTTTGTTAAAACTACCTCTAACCTTAGTTTGTTAAATGCTATGCATATTTTACAGTCTCCAATACTGGTTTTATGTGTTAATGCATGTAGGTGTGTATGTACATCTCATTTAGTGCCATTTGGAAATCTAAAACTGCCTTTCATTTTTGTAGTTGCACTTTAATCTAAAGATACTCAACCTCCATGGATGCAGCTTTAGACTTATTTGGGTGTGTCTGTATGTGTCCATAATATTGCACTGAGGTGCCAACATTTCTCTTTAATGAGAATCAGTGTCTCTTCAGGCTTTGGTTTTACAACAACACGAGCTACTCGGCTGTGGAAGTAATTAATGTATGGTTTAATTGTCCAGTAAGCATTTCCTCAGACCTCTGATCCAACGTTCACCACAACCCTGAACTCCAGTAAGCCCACAGGGATGATCCCACGTGCACCTCAGATCTGGCTGAGGCAGCCGCATAATTAGTCTGCAAACATGGCCTCACACACCCACACCAAGAGAGATTTCTATATAAAAACTGCCCATTTGTTTAGAATGACTGTGAAAGACCAAAGTCATTCTTCACATATTGTCACTAGTTCTCCAAATTATGAACATTTTGAGAAAGGTGGGACCTATTATGAAAGTGAATTTTCTGCTAATGATTTGTTATTTAAATGACCAAGAGCCTAAATCAGGGTCTCAAACTCCAGGCCTCGAGGGCTAGTGTCCTACAGGTTTTAGATTTGTTTCTGCTTCAACACACCTGAGTCTTTACATTCTTTTAATATCATTTAAACTTTGTACTGACTCCCCATGTCAGCAATATCTTCTTGTGCTTGGTAAGTGGGTGCCAATGGTGTTTTGATATTAATTAACCATTGCAGAGCCATCTGATCATTGGCGTGCACATCCCATGCCACCAGTTTATGTTTCCATCTAGAATGCTTTCTATTTCTAGTTAACAAAAACCTAACATGGAAATTTGCCTTTTTTAAATTTCCTGAAATATGGAAAACCGATGGTGGTATGCTTGTGAAAAGTAAAAAAAACATGCATATGCTTCCAAAAATACAAAAGGCATCATTGGTAAACTTTACAGAAATTTCTCATTTATGAATAAGAACTCAACAGATTATATCAGACATCAGTGGGAGAAAGAAGCAAACATAATAATTTTACAGGAAGTTTGGCAACAAATCTAGAAGAATACTCTGTCCATAACAAACTCTTTAACATGGCGCCATTTCTGCTGGAAGAACCTAATCAGATTTTTTATTGCACCAAAACAGAAATCGAGACTAGGTGGCCCACAATTCTCTTGCTGGAGGGAATGCGGGGTGGTCTCTGCAGACTGCTTTCATGTCCTTTTGGGCCTGTCCAAAGTTGAAGACTTTCTGGAATGATGTTAAGCAAGTAATATACAAAATCCTGGGCATAACTCTCCTTTCCTTTACGGCTATGTACCTTAGAGATCTCCCTGAAGGACTTAGTACGACTGATATGTATTTGTTGAAGATACTCCTGATTGCAAGCAAGAAGGCGATTACTACATGTGGGCTCCAGCCAAGCCCTCCCACCCTGAAAATCTTCATAAATATTATAAACCTGATCCACAACATGGAGATGTTGACTTTTTCAATACATCCCCAGAATGAGGATGTCATAATTGTTTCTAATCTGGCTGTATTACCACCAGTTATGGTGGTAATACAGCCATGGGCATACAGTGTAACAGGAGGTGGCTGACACACAACCCTGGCTCTGATGTTGAGGGTCTGTGAATGCCAATCTGACCTGTCTGGAGTCTGTTTGAGAGGAAGTCCAGTATTTAGTTAGAGAGCACAGTCCTGAAGCTCAGAGTGAAGTTCATGAGGGATTTTGTATTGAGTGCTGAGCTAAAATCAACAAACAGTATTCTGGTGTAGGTCTTGTTATTTTCAGTGTGAAGGGAGACTGGATTGAGAAAAAGCTGTATTGATAACAGCAACCACGACCAAATGTGAACTAAATGAGCTTCAGTATTCGTACTACTGCCAACATTTGCATAAAGTAAAATGTACTAATAAAACTTGTCTCAGTTTTTGGATTCCACCACAGTGAGAATCATGGTTCAGTCACAGTTGCCTGTTTGTCACTTAAAGCTCTATTGCATTCAGACCTAATTATCTGCTGCAGCTTTATGTCAGTGTTGTAGCACATATACTACACATGTCATGTTACACAGATTTACACACTTTAAAAGCCTACAGAAAAAAAGCCCCAGGGTCCTGAAGATGTCAGGGGGCTGATAAGCAAAAATTGTCCTTAAAATTTGTCTATAGATGTTTCTCTTTAGAGTCAAACATTCAGTTTATCATCACTTTCTTTATACTGATGTTTTAATATTTAATATCTGCTGATCTGATACTCCACTAATCTAACAGAGCTTCACAGTGCATAAAGCCTTGTAAGCCTGCACTGCAAAATTAGAAGATAAAAAAACAAAGCAAAACAAGTAACATGAATCAGATTTAGAATAACACTTACCAGCATATAGCTATAATCTCAGCCAGTCAAGTTGCAGTTTCATGTAGTGGACACTGAAGGAGTTCATTTGGCAGACATTATCGTACCTTCTGAAATCTAAATCATTATTAATGATAACCACAACCCTAATCCTAACCCAAATTCTAACCCTAGGCTATTGTCAAAGCTAAATCAGGTAAAGTTCAAGAGATGAAAATGAAAGTTTAGTAGCAGTCTGAACTGCCTAGATGCTCTTTCAAAAGCTGTACTTGACATCGTTAGACATCTGATATCTTCAATAAGTTTTCAACAAGCTTTTGTTTCATGGGATTGTGTTTAGGATCATGAGATGTACGTAAGGATGAATAATCCAAGGAAATATAAAGTCTGCACTCTGCATTTAATCATTAGTTGTTATTAATCTCTGGCTCTCTTCCACAGTGTGTCTTTTGTCCTGTCTGTCTCCCTTCAGCCCCAACCGGTCACAGCAGATGACTGCCCCACCCTGAGCCTGTTTCTTACAATTGAATTGAATTGAAAGTTTGATGTTTTATATTCTTAGATTCTTGTTGAAGCAACGAGATTGGATGTAGTAAAGTCAGCTTATCATACAGCACAAACAGAGACACAGATGACGATAACAATTGTGGTATAAGAAGCTGGAAAGAAGCTACAACTATTTTACAGGTTTGGTTGTTCAACTGCCATGGATGTAATTCCTTTTTCATTATACACAAATTACATTCCACCATGTGAAGTTCTAATTGCTACAGACCTTTGATTAGAAAAAAAAAAGTGGATACAAATCGACCATGAAAATGAAACCTCCTAGTCTCAGCTGCCCTTTTCATTTAAACACTGCATGTCTGGAAAAAGGCCACACCATATATCCCTGTCCACTTTTATAGCTTGCCAATAAGTAGTAAAATGGCACTAATGCTGGAGCAGCCTGAGTGAAATATAGAGGTATCAGTCCTAAAGGAAGGTATGTGTACATTATTGAAAGAGCTGCTTGTGCCTCTGTCAGCAGTGAGTGATGCTGTACTTGAATTCAGGAATCTATCACTGGCTAATAATTATGTGTACATATACGACAAGCGACTGGGGCTTAATGGATCGATTTGCTCACACTCGAATTCCCATTCTGCACATGGATTTCCTGTCACGTTCATGAAGGATTCTGCATCAGAAGTCTCACTTCCCCCCAAACCACCCTCCTTGATGAACAATGTCAATCCTTAGTTTATTGTTGACTTTATCAAAGGAAGGTTCTGTCTTCATATTTTTTGCCTCTAATAGATAAACGCTTGGCGGATGGCTTTAGTGTGATCTGCAGTTACAGTGGCTCATTAGTGGCTCATGTGTGTTGTTTTTTGTTAGTTTATATGACTTATTTAAAGGTGTAATAACTAAATAATTATGGTCTATTTATTATTAATAAAATAATTTTCAGATTCCCAAAGATAGACATGCTCCCAAACTATATTGGAAAAATGTTCTAAAACAAACTAAAAATAGATAAATATCTATTTGAATAAGACACAAATAGGAAATCAGATGTGTGGCATAATTAGTATTCACTTTTTTAATGTACGAGTTTTTGATTTTTAAAAATCAAAAACTAAAATCCCAGATTCTCTCAGATCTGCTCTGGCTCCAAACGGTTTTTGGGTGAATCAAGTTTAGCTGTTTAGATGTCGGGAGCTTAAATTAAATAAATTGTACATACGGATGTCCTCTCGACCCAATGCAGGTGGTGGGAGACAGAAAGACTCTGACTAAAATAACATTACTGATGGACAAGGTCTCCCACCCCATGAATGAAACTCTTACTGAACTGGAGAGCACCTTCAGTGACAGACTGTTGCACCCTAAATGCACAAAGGAGCGTTACCGCAGATCCTTCCTCCCAGCAGCTGTAAGACTTTATAACCATCACTGCTCCCAACAAAAATAGAACCAAAAATATTGTATAGTATATTGTAGAGTATATATTGTATAGTAATACATAGTATATTGTTATTTCCTGTAGTTATAATCTTGTACAGTATATATTATTTTAGTAGTTTAGTAGTAGTAGTATTGTTAATCTTGTCCTGTTTTGGCATTTTTGCTGCTGTTACATCTAAATTTCCCCTTTGCGGGTATTAATCCTTTTCCAAAGTATTACCATGGGCACAGTATAAACATTTGAAACTCTTAAACTCCGCATTCCTAATACTGATTCATAAAGAGTTATGGCTTTTTTTTAAAAATTTACAGTCATCTCCAGGACATTAAATAGCAACTACAGATCTAAATATCACTGTAGGTTTAATTATAGGAAATATTTAAAGTTGTTTCTAGGCTTGAGATGTGGTTAGATAGCTCTTTCTGAAGAGGAGCTAAAGTTGCTGTAGTCACCAGGCTCCAATGAAAAAGAAAACATTTTATCCTGCAGAGCGCACAACTAGTCAGTTTGTTTGTGTGACTTTGGTATATGAATACCTTAATTCTGAATCAAACTAAAAGTTGTTAAACATTTAATCACACAATGAGAGAACTGTAACAGCTCTGGTAAAATATCAAGAAAGGGATGTGTGGCAGCAACTAAAGCAATAAAAATACCCTAAATATAGCCTCACAGGCATCCTTACCAAGGCCCGAATGGCTGCCCAGACTTCCTGAATTTCATGATAAGCCAGGTATCCCCAAGTCCAATCAGGAGAAATCCTGGTATCAATAAACCAAATCGGCATCGACAGTACAATCGACAGTACAGCCAGGCACATTATCTTCCCCCAGGAATCCATAACGTAGCCAGCCGGGTATGTCAGTCGGACAAGAGGAAAGAGGGTTCTCCTTTCCCCTATCTCCTCGTGGTGAAAATTTGATCAAATAGCATTGAGAGACAAGCTGACCAGATCCATAATTTTAGTTTCCAGTTCAGAAGATGTGTGAAGAGAGGCTCTAAAGCATAGCGAAGCAGCAAGCAGGGTAGATAAGGAAGGCGTTTGTCTGTGCTGAGAGCAAGAAGAGAACAAAGCAAAGCAGCTCCATAAAGACATAAAGATACTAAAGATACTATACACAATATAGAGTACTTGCTGATGCAGTTGAATTATATACACTGCACTAAATAATTAAAGGAACACTTTGAAAACACATCAGCTCTATACTGATATGGACTGGGTAATGTGTTTGGAATGAAAGGGCACCACATCACTTGATGGAAATGAAAATTATCAACCTACAGAGGGCTGAATTTAAAGGCACCCTGAAAAAATGATGTGACTGACTAGTCCATTTTGCCAAAATTTAATTGCAGCAACTCAAAATGCAACATAGTTTTCATGGCTCCACATACTTGTATGTCTGCCTGACAACAGTGGGGCATGTTGCTAAAGAGATGCTAGAAGGTGTCCTGGAGGACCTCCTCCCAGATCTTGAGCAGGGCATCGCTGAGCACCTGGAAAGTCTGAGGTGCAACCTGGCAGCATTGGATGGACTGAAACATGATGTCCCAGAGGTGTGCTATTGGATTTAGGTCAGGCGAGCATGGGAGTCAGTCAATGGTATAATTTCCTTCATCCTCCAGAAACTGTCTGCATATTCTCACAACATGTGAGGTCATGCATTGTTGTGCACCAGGAAGAACGCAGGACCCACTGCACCAGCGTAGGGTCTGACATTGAGTCCAAGGACTTCATCCTGATACCTAATAGCAGTCAGGATGCCATTGCCAAGCCTGTAGAGGTCTGTGTGTCCCTCCATGGATATGTCTCCTCAGGCCATCACTGACCCACCAGCAAGCCGGTCATGCTGAACGATGTTACAGGCAGCATCACGTTCTCCACAGCTTCTCCAGACCCTTCCATGTCTGTCACTGCTCAGACTGAACCTGCTTCTGATTGTTTGGTCAGAGACATCCTTGCACAAAGGAGCAGATACCACTCCTGCTGATGGGTTAAGGACTTTCTACGGCCCTGTCCAGCTCTCCTACAGTTTCCTGGTCACCTCGAATCTCCTCCATGCTCCGAGACTGTGCTGGGAGACCCAACAAACCTTCTGGTAATGATATGTATTGACGTGCCATCCTGGAGGAGTTGGACTACCTGTTCAACCTCTGTAGGGTCCAGGTACAGATGAAACCGCTCAAAATGGCCGGCCAATCCGTACTGGGACCTTGGCCGGTCCGTGGCCGATTTGGGGCCGGTCCGTGGCCGAAATAAAATCTCCCACTCATGACGTAGGAGTGCAGCCACGGGTGGGAACGCCCCTAAGCAGCATTTGGGAAAACTGGTGGTAATGTCTTGTGTATCCACCAGGAGGAGCAGCGATAGAGGAAGCACTTTCAATTACAGCCTGCTATGCTGTATTTAATTCATATATATTATATTTGCTCAGAGGTTCTATGATTCTGTTAGGGATTATTTTTTACTCAATGAATAAAGGACAAATGTTTAAAGGTAAACTCCAATAAATTAATTAATAAACAATGGATCAACCAAATAATAAACAATTAAATAACACTTTAGACAGAGAGCAACAGATCAGAAAGTTCTTGACTAACTCCGCTGTTTCAGTGCATCTTGAAGACCAGCCACCGAACGTACAATTAAAACATCACCAAGGTCACCATGTTCTGTCATAAATCTGGACAAGATTTCACTGTATTGATTAAATTAAAACATCAGGAAGAAGATGTGCTTATGACTGAGAGGAATCTGGGTCATGAAAAACCAGCTTGAACAAGACTGAATGACGAAGGTCAACTCATAGCGCCCAGAGATTGTTTATGCTTAGATAACAGGCTGTATAAAGATGTTATGGTTAGACAGGAACACGGGCTCAGAGAGAGAGAGAGAGAGTGCACACTCTTACTCCCCACATGGTCATGTGTGTATTTTTTCCTGTCAGATGGTGACCCCGATGTGTTACCTATCAGTTCTAACAGAATCATAATGTTGAACCTTTCTGTAAAACACTGATATAAATATTTGCTTACTGCCAGTAAAGTAGAGGATGTACACACAGAACAAGCTATTGAACATGATAGCATGAAACAATTATTAAACCGGACTGCTATTGTTTGTAAACAAAAAGAAAATCCAAAATGTAAACATGAATTGATTATTGCTGAGTTCTGTCAGTGAATGGCGCATTTATACGACAGAGAGGAGCGGGATTGTGCAACAATGATGTACACTGCTCAAAAAAATTAAGGGAACACTCAAATAACATCCTAGATCTGAATGAATGAAATATTCTCATTGAATACTTTGTTCTGTACAAAGTTGAATGTGCTGACAACAAAATCACACAAAAATCATCAATGTAAATCAAATTTAATAACCAATGGAGGCCTGGATTTGGAGTCACACACAAAATTTAAGTGGAAAAACACACTACAGGCTGATCCAACTTTGATGTAATGTAAAACAAGTCAAAATGAGGTTCAGTATTGTGTGTGGCCTCCACGTGCCTGTATGACCTCCCTACAACACCTGGGCATGCTCCTGATGAGGTGGTGGATGGTCTCCTGAGGGATCTCCTCCCAGACCTGAACTAAAGCATCCACCAACTCCTGGACAGTCTGTGGTGCAACATGACGTTGGTGGATGGAGCGAGACATGATGTCCCAGATGTGCTCAATCGGATTCAGGTCTGGGGAACGGGCGGGTCAGTCCATAGCTTCAATGCCTTCATCTTGCAGGAACTGCTGACACACTCCAGCCGCATGAGGTCTAGCATTGTCCTGCATTAGGAGGAACCCAGGGCCAACTGCACCAGCATATGGTCTCACAAGGAGTCTGAGGATCTCATCTCGGTACCTAATGGCAGTCGTGCTACCTCTGGCGAGCACATGGAGGGCTGTGCGCCCCTCCAAAGAAATGCCACCCCACACCATTACTGACCCACTGCCAAACCGGTCATGCTGAAGGATGTTGCAGGCAGCAGATCACTCTCCACGGCGTCTCTAGACTCTGTCACGTCTGTCACATGTGCTCAGTGTGAACCTGCTTTCATCTGTGAAGCGCACAGGGCGCCAGTGGCGAATTTGCCAATCCTGGTGTTCTCTGGCAAATGCCAAGCGTCCTGCACGCTGTTGGGCTGTGAGCACAACCCCCATCTGTGGATGTCGGGCCCTCAAAACATCCTTATGGAGTCAGTTTCTAACCGTTTGTGCAGACACATGCGCATTTGTGGCCTGCTGGAGGTCATTTTGCAGGGCTCTGGCAGTGCTCCTCCTGTTCCTCCTTGCACAAAGGCAGAGGCAGCGGTCCTGCTGCTGGGTTGTTGCCCTCTTACGGCCTCTTCCACGTCTCCTGGTGTACTGGCCTGTCTCCTGGTAGCACCTCCAGCCTCTGGACACTACGCTGACAGACACAGCAAACCTTCTTGCCACAGCTCGCATTGATGTGCCATCCTGGATGAGCTGCACTACCTGAGCCACTTGTGTGGGTTGTAGAGTCCGTCTCATGCTACCATGAGTGTGAAAGCACCACCAACATTGACCAAAACATCAGCCAGAAAGCATAGGTACTGAGAAGTGGTCTGTGGTCCCCACCTGCAGAACCACTCCTTTATTGAGTGTGTCTTGCTAATTGCCAATAATTTACACCTGTTGTCTATTCCATTTGCACAACAGCATGTGAAATTGATTGTCCATCAGTGTTGCTTTCTAAGTGGACAGTTTGATTTCACAGAAGTTTGACTTACTTGGAGTTATGTTGTGTTGTTTAAGTGTTCCCTTTATTTTTTTGAGCAGTGTATTTGAGTGTGTAGTCTGCAAATGCAACAACAGCCACATGTTCCGCAACAGTGTCCAGCTGAATACTGCAGTATTTATTTATTTATAGGTACGAAAACTGCGTATGCTGAAAGGTAGGAGAGAGTGAACAGGGCGTTAATGTTCGGTCTCTATAACCCTAACCTGATAAATAAATAAATACGCGTACTAATTACATGATGTTCTATCACCAGTTTTACAAATAATTTATAGACTGCATAATTTTAAAATGTAGTAGACTGCCTGCCACAAACCACTTTCTCTTTTTCTGTAAATTAAAATTGCGCGCTCTGCAAGCGGCGCTCAAAAGAGAGTGTCCGTACCTTTGGATAAAATTAATTAATACTGCGTATCTCTGGTAAATCGCTACAGTGATTTTAAGGGCAGAAACTACCTTAGTAAGAGAGCCCAGACTATCATTAGCATTACAGAGGATTCTTCTGTGGATGGAATTCTCCCTCTCTCCCACTCCCACCATGGACCACTGCAGCCGGCTCACCAGCTGAGTGCGACAATTTTAAGAGACAGCATCTCTACGTTGTAATATGGTTTAAGGATGCCCATTAAGACAGTGATTCGGTGAGCCCTCTTCGGAGGAAACAACACAGAGTATTTAAAACAATAGTAAAAACAGTCCAGTTTGTATTTAACTGACCATGTTTTTCCTGTTTTAATGCTTGATGATTTGCACTGTGATGCAAATCACAGTGAAACTTTCACCTCTCAGTGCGAAATAAAACACTTCCTGCAGCCAAGAAGCTCTGCCCACCCCCATCTCTGTGTCTGTAGAAGTTTCTGAGCGAACAGGACTGTTAAAACTTTTGGATGCATTCATGAAAACTCCGACACTTTGACACTCAGACCATTCTTGTTAACTTGGGGCAATAATGAGAGCATCGACTCTACTCAGGAGAAACTCGCGGTTTCAACACCAAAAAAATAAACCACCAAAAACTAAATGTCAACTTGGAAAACCTTAAATTTATGGAATTCAAAAAGTGTTTTCCAGAAGTGTTTTCCGTTTCCCTATCCCCACCTCCATAAAGTTAGCATTGGTCTAATTCACTTTAATTTGGTGGCTCAGTACTCCAGAATCTCTAATTTCTTTATATTTTACAGGAAACAGGTGCAGCCATTTATTGCATGAATGCAGGTTATAAGGTTCAAAATAGAGCCTGAAAGCCAGTATTTGGTATGACCTCCTTTATTCTTCAGCACAGTCTGATCTCTGTGAGGCAGCTTTCTGTCATTTCTGAAGTCTTCAGGAACAGGTCTCCAGGCTTCTTGAAGGTCATCCAAAGCTCTTCTTTGGATGTTTCTGCCTTTTGTTGCATTCAGGATGCTCCCACACTGCTTCAGTAATGTTGAAGTCTGGGCTCTGGGGAGACCAGTCCATGACTGATAGTGTTCCATTGTGTGTTTTTCTATCCAGGCATGCTTTTACTGCATTGCCAGCATGTTTGAGACTTTTCTGTGCGAATAAATGATTTTTGACAAGATCTCAGCACCAGTGGATGAAATACAGCCCCAAACATGACAGAACCTGTACTGTGTTTTACAGACAGCTGTAGATGCTCACTGTTGTGCCTCCCTCCTGGTCTCCTCCATACATAGCGATGATAATTTGAACAAAAACTTCCAATTTGTGCTCATCACTCTATAAAACCCATTGTTAATTGCCATTTTTGACTAATTCATAATTTTTTTTTAAAAGCCTTTAAAAAAAAAATTCCAAAAAGCAGGATTCATGAGAATCAATCAGTTTATCTTCAGTACACTTTTCTGAGAAGGCACATCTGTCTGATGGTGGAAGGACAGCTGGGACAATACTGTCATGCAAATCAGGTTTGACACCAGTAAACAGAAGTGGGAGGAGGCGGTGGGTGTTCATACTAATGCCGATGACACGTTATAAACTACCTTTAGTAGGTAGCTTTTAAAATAATTTTATAATTGATAAAAGTGGAACTTCATGCAGAACTTCTAACAGGAGACTGAAAAGGGAGAAAGCGTAGATTCCTCAGTGCAGTGCTACTTAAACAAAACTATTTATTCATTTACTTACTTAGATTCACAAAAATAAATTGATCAAAAGAATGTTTGGTGATTTGCAGTAGAAAATGTGTGAAAGGTCATACTGACTAAAAATTTATCAATCTATTTTAGATTTTCCAAACTTGTTCTACCACTGGTTGCAGCTTTGTTTTAGACAGTGAAAATACTTCAGCATGAAATGTTAACAGAACATTTGTGAATCACAGAAGTCAAAGTTTTTGTGAAGAAAGCGCCATCTCTTGGTGACACTCTGCAATTGAGGGAAAGGGGTGTGGTCATGCTGGGAATTAGATACGCCCAGAAGAAGGTGGGGGGGACTTCCAGCCAACTGGGAGTGGCAACTTTGAGTGGGTTCTACTGTATGGCCTCATGCTACCAGCAGTGACATGACGTCACATGACGTAACTAAAATTTGTGTTGGAAACCATGAAATCTACGCATACTCCAGGCTAACCACATGTTCATGGTAGAAACTGTAGCCACCTGTTTCACTTGACTGCTTTTATCTCAACAGTGATATAGTGCTTCCTCTGTAAACTTGTTAACTTCTGTTGCCTTTAGCTCTGAATTCACGCTGTTATATCTGCTTCCCTGTGATTCACAATTTGCATTTTTTCAAATTATCTTTGCTTTTGTTGGAAATCTCAGTGGAATTTGCACTGCACAATCCAAATGAGTCATCTCTACATAACACCATATCCCTAAATGGAAAGTGCTGCTCTAGGCTGCAGCAGATACTGATGCTGAAAGCTGCCTCTTGCTAGAGTTGATAGTGAGAAGACTTTGCTTTCCACCCTAAGTAGGAATTGATATCTAGGTTCTGATGGCCAAGTATTACATAAGAAAATAACTGGCTGAGATGCCTATCACTCCCACAGTGGCGACATTTTCTCAATGTGGACTCCTCTCTGTTTTAGATACATGTGTTAGGTGATTAGTAGGCTGCTTCTACTTCCCTCACTGACTATAATGTCACTTGTATTCAGAGAATGGTTTTAATGAAATTTCTAAAAGTCAGTGTGGATTAGTTTTGCCTTCTAAGCTTTGTGATAATGGCAAGTTCTGCCAATCTGTGTAGCTGTATTTTCATATGAAAGCATAAGACATTATAACTTTTATTGTTAATGTGGCATTAAATTTTTTTGGTTCAGATTGATTACATGAAGAAACTACTAGGATTTCAGCAGATTAGATTATATTCAATTTATCACTGCATATGCATAAGTACAAAGCAACAAAATGCATATTCTAGGTAATGCTACTAGTTAGAAAATAGGTCATTTTGATTACGGTCCGTCATGTCCACACAGTCGCCTTTGATAATTTAGGCTGATGAGAAGTGTGCTAGCTTGCCGCAGGTTTTTATTGATATGAATATGGTATGGTCCATTTTCTTTCACTCATCTTTAATAAAATGGGAAAACTTCATTGACTAAATTTTGGCCAGTTCTACTCACTCACTCGCCTTCTGGTTTTGACCAAGTTACTAAGTCACTGGATTAGTTTGACCCCACTAAGCATCATAATTCTTGTCCTGGCGTTCAGGTTGGACAGGTTTTCAAGATGGAGGATATACATTCATAGGAGGTCATAATATTTATAGTTTACAGGAAATTAGTACTTGACAGATTATAGCTAGTTTACTGTACAAAGGTAGTGTGATGACATATTCAGTGGATTGAGAAGTATCACATTATGAACCTAAGGCTTAAGTTACACAGGCCAGGGAGATTGCCAGTCTAGACACTGGTTGGTGACCCCTGGCAACCTCCGATCACTGGAGAAAACTGTGTATTCCCGACTGGTTGCTGAGGGGGGTTTTGGCTGTCACTGGGTCAAACTGTTCACAAAGAGGGTGCTGCACCAAAAATCTCCTTACAGATGCTGCAGTTGCTTGCAGATTGATGCGGTCAGCTGTAGTTTTCATGGAAGACATCGACTTATCTGCAAACACTCACTAACCACCAAGCAGTGGAGAAACTCAAAAACGTTTGACACAAACGAAAACGAAGCCCATTCGCATTCAGAGTTAAAGCTGTACCTCAGAGTCACAAAAGGAGCAACTTTTACTTTGAAGGTGAATGTTGGTTATGCATACATCTTTTCTAAGCCTAATACAAATGTAATATGATCCATTATTGTGCTCATTCATCCAGCTATTAGAAAATGAATGTATTTTTTCAGACTTTTAAGGTAATTATGGGAACCATTAAAGGAGATTGCAACCAATTTTACTCATGTCAATTTATATGATTGGGAATGAATATCTAAAAACTTGGACAGTTCTGTCTTTCTTTCTTTCGGAGTGTGTGTATGTATGTGTGTTCCATATTCAGTATGTCCATGTTCATACATCAAAGTATGATGGAAAAGTATGTTGATTAAAAAAAAATAGAAATCTTTGCAAAGTTGTACATTGTAGAATTAGAATTTAAAGATTCCAGTTTAGGAGCAGTCAGCACGTTTTTGCTATAAGACATCAATAGCTCACATCAGTTAAAACTTATTAATTACATTTTTGCTGCTGTGAGTCTGGCAGAGTTGAATGTTATTCAAATAATCACTGTGTGACCTCTTTGTGCAAAGCTCTCCCTGCTGTATCTCATCACTGCAGATGATCAGCCTCTTGAACACCTACTCTTGTGTTTTGTGTTGCAGTGCCATCATTCTGGGGGCTGGTAAATTCAGCATGGAACCTGTGCTCAGTGGGGAAGAGGCAGTCGCCAGTGAACATCGAGACCAGTCACATGATCTTTGACCCTTTCCTCACACCCATAAAGCTGAACACTGGCGGACGCAAGGTAAAGACGCAAATGCTCTTCTTCACTGTCTGCCTGATAGACGCTGGGGCTTTGTCGTCTCTTCCTTTTGTGTGCTCATTGCACCTTTAAGATGTTACACTACATTCATCCAATGCTACTCTGTTGGTTGCTGTTTCAAAGCTATTGTTGTTTGATAAGGTGTGCATCCTCGATCGATGTTCCTGACTGCCGTTTATGTTGGCAGACAATGTGAGCTATTTGTCTAGTGAAGAGTCTCCTTGAGATAAAATACAGCACAATTCACCTATTCAAGGATACACCGTGCTTATGTTCTGGTTCAAGAAAAGCTCCAACTTTATCTTAATGGCTTTACAGATGAAATCCTGTAGCTAACAGTGGTTTACTAAGTGGTTTGTTTCGTAGTCTCCCTGTATAGTGGTGTATCAAGGACAGGAATCTGTTCCATCATGTGCCATATGACAGCAGCTAATTAGGAAGCCTTCACAGATGGACTGCTTTCAAAAGTGCACACTTGCATTGTGAAATTAATGCTATGATTAGTTTATGTTTATATTCCAGCAGAGAGCACAGTGTTAGCCTTGGGCAATGATAGAGCAAATGGGATGCATTGCAGATTCTCTGGTATACTGCTACAGTAGGTGTCTTCATCTAACACATCTCAAAATAGACACAAACACTTTCCTTGATTTTCAGTTTGATGATGTTTTGGTGCTTGAGTTTATTCTTAGGATAGTCTAATCATTTAGAATCTATTGTAGATCTATCTGCACTCAGAGAAATACAACAGAATTGGTTGTGAACTGTGTGATTAAAATAGTCAGTCACACTTTACCTCTCTGGCATAACTTCTACTTGAAATGAAAATTAAATTTAACTATTCCGCCTTCTGCAAGGGCTCCCCTGCTGCTCCCTCAAGAACTCCACTTTGAGAGCAGCCATCCTGCTGAGTGTCCAAACTGAGGAAATCACTCACGATGGCACTATTTCATTACAATAAGAATAGATCCCAGGGAGTGTGACTGGAGCTAAGAGGGAGTTAAAATCAGAGCTGTGATTTTTATGGTTATATCTCAATGTCAGCATTTTTAGGAAAACGTGTGAGGGTTTTCAGTAAGACGGGCAACCTTGTGCCTTTACAAACCAAATGGATTGATGGCATTTGGTCATGTGTTTGTATAATGTTTTTCTGATAATTAATATCCTGGTGTCTCAACAAAATGTGCCATCCACCTAATATGAAGACTAACAACAAGTAATTTGTTTATAAAGTTCAGTGCGACTATTACCCAAATGCAGCAAAACAAAAAAACTGCACCATTACTCAACACTGAGTAATGGTGCTGAGCTACAATGTAACATGCAAAGAAACGTGACATGCTTTCACTGACTGCCTTTTTTATTTCTTTAAGTAATTTTTGGTTTTGTGGTTACTTTTTTATTTTCATTGTTTTTTTCTTGGTGATCTGATTTCGGTCATGAATCTCCCTGCTGCCCTTCTTATTGTACTCCAAAACAAGTTAGTCACACAGCTCTGGAAAAAGACCAGAGACCTTGAATGCTATTAACTCTCAGTAACTCTCACATCAAAAATCTGCAATAGTGCAAAACATATTAGTTTTAAAATAAAGGCACTGAATTGTAAGAGGCCTCCAATTTTTAGCATATATTTTCCTATTCTTCCTCAACATGACATCACTGTTAAGTCTCCATCTTTATGCAGACTATTAAGTCAGTACATCAGAGGGAAGGTAGTCACAGGATTTGAGTCCATGGGGATGGGATTTGTCTCCTAATGTTTGGGCTAAAAGTTCAGTCAGTTCCTCATCAACATTTAGAGGGTCTGTTTGTTTTTTCCCTTCTGTAAGAAAACTTTTTTTTTTAAATAAGTAAACAAAAATTAGCTACATTTAAGGTCAGTCACTAAAAGCAGAGTATTTAGTAGTTGTTTTATATGTAATTTTCCCTTTAACATGTTTTTATTTACAAGTCAAAATATATATAAACACAAAATCTATTTTTTTTTTGTCAAAAGGGATTTTTTAGTCATTTTAGGAAGTTGTAGTGTTAAAAAATGAAAATTCAAGAAAATATGCTGTAGTGGAAATTTCCAGTGTTTTCCAATTAAAGAAAGGGGACTATTTTCAAAACAATGAAAAAATGCATAAAATGAAGTAAATGCTCAGAAAGCCATTAAACTGTTATTTTAGTAAACTGTGACCAAACGTATATGTGCATTTGAAAGTGACATTATTTCATACATTTCTTTACTACAAAAATATATATCAGTGAAGTCTGTAGCAATTTTGGGTGTAAAGGTTTGCATACGAAATCAACTTGATAAGGCTTAAGGCAACATGACTGTTTGGGTTAAAATAAGTATTTTGTTATAGTTTAAGGTCCCTTAAAGATAATATGTCAATACATACCTCTTAATTTTAACCCTCATTCTGCCGACTGGAGTCCTTACAGACCCAAGACGTATATTTTTGGTCATATCTCTTTTTTTTTTATTACCGTTTTTACGAGATTGTCAGTGTGTTCCAAATGATGCCACATCATTGTTTCCTATTTCTGCTTTTTTAATGCTTTAAAAATAAATAAATGCAAGTGTTTTAAGGTCCTACCTATGCAGTTTTAATAAATGGGACCATTTCTTCACTTAATATTTGCCAAAAAAAAAAAAAGTTGTTGCTGCATTCATCATCTGGATGGAGACTGAAAGTTATCAGGACACGTTGGCAGATCTAGCTGAGATAGCTGGGCCATGCACTGGTACTGCTACACGGCAAGCCCCAATCTGGGCAGCAATGATCCTCCCGGGAGTGAGGAAAACTCCACCTGCTGATGTGACTGTCCAACAGGCGGCTGGAAAAATCTTCTTGAAAGAGGTGTTACCTTTGCTGCTGAAACACAGACAGCAAGGTAGCAGCAGTTTGTTCCTCCTGTCACCTGCCAGCATGCCCTGAGCAAAGCATGAGGCAAACTGCATGCTTTAACTGCCTGCGGTGTGTTTTTAGCTTTAGTTGTTTTTACTTGTTTCTGATATTGTTCCTGGGGGGTGTTGGACTTTGCCAGTGCTGCCCTTTGTCACTGATTCCTTTCATAATATTTATGGACACAATTTCTAGATGCAGCCAAGGAGCAGAGGGTGTCGGGTTTGGTGGTCTCAGGATGTTGTCAGGTTTTTTTTGCCAATGATGTGGTTTAGTTGGTTTCATTGAGTGGTGACCTCATTGCACTAGGGTGCAGATGAGATGAGAATTGGCTCCAAGTCTGAGACCAGGATGTAATGCACCCCAAGTGGTGGAGTTTGACTATCTTGGGATTTGTTCACAAGTGATGGGAGAGTGAAGCGGGAGAGTGACAGATAGATAGGTGCAGTCTTGGCATGGTGTGGATGCTGTACCAGTCTGTTGTGGTGAAGAGAGAGGTGAGCATTAATGCAAATCTGTGGATTTACTGGCTGAGCTACAATACATTCCTACCCTCACCTGTGGTCACGAGCTCTGGGTAATGACTGAAAGGATAAGATCACATTTCCTCTGAAGGGTGTCTGTGCTTAGGCTTGGAAATAGGGTCTCAGAGTAGAGATCCTACCAATGGAAGTAGTTCAGACATCTGCCTACTGGGCACCTCCTACTAGGTAAGGTGTTTCAGGTATGTAAGGGAGGCCCCAGGGCAGACCCAAGCCACGCTGCAGACGTGCATCTCTGGGCTGACTGTTTTATTAGGGTCAAAATGACAGTGATTGGTTTCATCATTAAATGCATAACAAATAATGTTCACTCGAAATGACTGAAAACTGAGTGATACCAGAGTGAAAGGATGGTGACGAAGCTTGTAAGCAATGATATGGAATGTGTTTGTCATAAAATTGGTAGGTTGAATTAATGAAGTAGTAAGTATAGGTTTTAGGTTTACAAAATGCAGTTGTAAATTTGATGACATCACATAATTAATAATGCTCTGAGAATAAGTGATTTTTCCATTATTATTATTTTGCTATTAAGACTGTTTCTTGCAGTAAATTATTCTGGGAGTAGGTGCAGCCTGTGTGAGTTAAATATGTCGGCAGGATGAGAGTTCATTATGATTTTAGTAATTTTTCATTTCCCTCTGAATAGAACCAATAAAGCACAAAATAGAGATTTTTTTTTCACCTTACCCCACATTCTGTGTGTGTGTGTGTGTGTGTGTGTGTGTGTGTGTGTGTGTGTGTGTGTGTGTGTGTGTGTGTTTTCAGTACAAAACAGCTTTGTTGGGTTTAAAGAGAGAGCAGCTTTTCTGGTTAGAACAGAAAAACAACCAACCTCTGTGGTTATGATGGCGACCAATTAAATCCACAGTTAAACTATTTCTATAAGTTTGAAATTGTAACAAAAACTGGTCTCTTGTATTAAAGTTCAGTGCTTTGTAAACCTGACATCCTCTTTCTGCTGCCTCTCTTACTAAACTCACTGATGAGATCCCATAATAATAATAATGATAATGTACGGGCACCTGGGTGGCTTAGTGGTGAAGCCGGCGACCACATACACATGCCGCGTTGCGGTGTGGGCGGCGCGGGTTCGCGTCCCAGCCCGTCGCCAATTTGCCCGCGTGTCTTCCCCTGTATCTTTCCTTCATTTCCTGTCTCTCTCCACTGTCCATAAAAGCCGCTGTGGTCAAAAACGCAAAAAAAAAAAATAATAATAATGTACATAAGAAGGTGTCCTCAAAGATAAGTTATAGGGTCAAACATATATTGCCAATGAACATATTACTGATACAATTAGAATGTCTTTAAATGTCTTTGCTGTTGCTATTTTTATGGGATTGTAATTTTCTAATAGATGTGGTTGTGATACAGTATTAAAATCAAATGAATACGTTTTACAGATGAGTGCAGCCAAAGTTATGTTTCAGGAGTGACTCAGTCTGTTGGAGGTCGCTTGATAATAAAACTTAACTATGGGTCATAATAAGCTGCCTGCTCAAATATCTGCATGACAGGCAACAAATCTTTAAAAACTCTTTAACTGATTCACGATTGATCCACTCGTCATAACTTTGTTATTCACTGCTTCTCCTCGGTGTCACATTTTTGGAAGGTTTTAAGAACCACCTCTCAGACATCTCACAGCAACTCCCACACAAGCCGAGTTTGTCCAACTTTCTCATTTATCTCTGAGAAAAGTTTCCAGAGTCCAAAAGCCATTTTGGACTGTGCCTGTTTTCCTTTTCCCTTTTTTTCCTTTATCTCCTCTTCTCTGTTTCTGCAGTGGCCTAAATGTAATCTGTTGTGTCTCCATCTCTCTGAGCACCTGAGCTGTCAGCCAGTGAACATGAAGCTAGCTTTACCTTGTCAGTGCTGATTCATCCCTGCTCTGTCTCTGGCTGTTTGGCAGCCAGTCAGCCTTGGCCAAACACGCTACAGAGACCAGTAAAGAGCTTCCGTTCTGGCTCGCCGCCGCTCAGCTCGCCACCTCAACACGGAGAGAGCTTATCCCACTTTCTGCCTAAGAGGAAGGCAAAGACAAAGATTAACCCACCCCAACCCCCTCTCCTTATCTTACAATACACAACACATGCATGAACACTGCAGAGGGAAGATGAACTCGCCTTTTAATAGATTTTTGTGTTGCCCTGTATTATAACTAATGACCAGTTAAAGAGAATTTAATTGACCTCCAAAGAGAAATTTTAATTAACGACAGGGCGAGGCTATGTGCAATGGATTGAAGGAATCACGGTTATTAAAAAGGCACTATTAATTGAATATTTACTCTGCCATAGATGAGCTGCAATTATGTAAAGAGATTTCAATGAATTTAATCACTTTGTTGCCCGGGAGGTGGGGAAAAAAAAAGTGATTTTGGAGTCCTCCCTCTTTCCATGAAGTGTTTCTTGCACATTTATGAATAGAGTTTATGCAACAGGATTAGATGCCTTTTGTCCCTTTTTTCCTTGCCTATTTTTCCATCTAAATTCCTGATGGAATACGTTGACACTGTGGAATCTGTGGCTTTCCTCACATCTGGGAATGCAGGGCTTTCTCCTACTTTTGTTCTGGCACTTTGAAGTCAGGTATGTTTATGTGCAGAAAAGCATTAAAGCTATGATCAGTGCCAGATTCCATAAAAAGACTGATATTTTGTAAAGACATCTTGTTAAGTGGAATTCAGAGTCGTCCTTTTAAAGCTTTTAATCCGATCTGTGTCGCGAAACATGCTCCAAATGTTTTTGACCCTTCTGAATGCCACGAAGAGGTTTTCTCTTTCAGCGTTTTGCCTTTTTTTTTCTTTTCTTGTTCTCCCAGTCAAGTAGATGAGGAAGTGGGACAGACAGGCAGGTTGATGTTTGTGTGTGCTGCTGACAGTATGGGATCTGCCTAATTACAGGGAGCGTTAGTAGAACAACAGCAGGTTCTTAGACTGCAGCTGTACTTTCACTCTCCAGGGAATAACCACATTCTCCAGTTCATCCAGCCAGCCCATCAGATATAAGTCAGAGAACTGCCAACAAAAGCTCTTTCTCCACATGGCTTCAATAACTTGTGTTATTAAAGCCATGCTGTATTATTGTATGGTTTTTATCTTACAATATAAAGGGCCCTGAGGCGGCTGTTGTTGTGATTCGGTGCTATATAAATAAAATAGAGTTGAATTAAATTGAATTAAATTGAAAAGCTTTGATATCACCATAGTCTACCTGAGTGACCTGTGTGTGAACACGTGTGGAGGCCAGTGCTGGTTCTACTACTGTTGTGTTTTTAACACCTTATCACTTCAGATGTTTGCAGGTAGCTGAAGGGTCAGTGTGTCCAGATACCTTTTTTAAGGCGGTACTGTGTCCACTGAGGTCCACTTTCAGACCGCATATAAAAGATGGATGTAGTTGCCAAAAAGTCACTTGTTGGTTTAACCCTCAGATGTTTTTGTTAGATTTATTTTATTTAGAAGTGACCACATATTGATGAGAATGTGCAGAGTTATCAGCTAACATTAGCTAGCTTTGTAACTGGAGTTAGTGGAGATGAGGCCTGTAGAGTGACCAGCTCCCTGTGTCAGCACCCCCATCAATCAAAACTTTAACTCTTCCCCCATGAAGGGGGTTCATAGGGGAAACAGTTAAATATTACCACTACCCATGTGGATGAGTTACCTCAGATGTGTGACCTGTGAGCTGTCACAGGTCTCAGGTAAATATTTAGGGATGCAGACTGTGATTTACATTAGTTTTGGTCAGCTGAACCTTTAAGGTTGTCACAAGATTACAAAACGGAGCAGGTCCCATGCCTGAAAGTTGCTTGTAGCATTAGGAGGTAGAGCAGGTCATCTACTAATCAGAAGGTTGGCGGTTCGATCCCTGGCTCCTCCAGTCTGCATCTCAAAGTATCCTTGGGAAAGATACTGAACCCCAACTTGCGCTCCAGTGTAACCGTTGGAGTCTGAACATGTGAATGAGGCATGTTGTATAAAGACCTTTGAGTGCTCAGAGTAGAGTAGGAAAGCACTGTATAAGAACGACTCCATTTATCATGTGACTGAGGCACACTCTCACTTGCTGTAATTATGTTGGCAGTGTAGGGGCCTGGAAGCTGAGGTATTCATCTCGTGTCTCCAGCTCCACAGATAGGCAGACGTTGCGCTCTGATGTTGGAGCCAGCATCCATGGCATATCCATCTGTGGGCTTGAATCTCTATTACAAATGGCCTGACAGACGAACGGGAAGAAGAGGAAAAGAGAAGGGCGATGGGGACAGAAATGGGAAAAATGGGGTATTCAGACCCAGATGGTGAGGTTTTTGCTAATGGTTCAGTTAAACAAAAATGACTGAGCATTGAATTCAGTCAAAACTGAGCCACATGCAACAATAAGCATCTGGTTGAAGACAGATGGATGTTTTCATGTAGCTGAGGTTGGTTATACTCAGCTTTAAAGGTGCTCAGTCATTGCTATTTATATTATATTATATTATATTATATTATATTATATTATACCTATTTAGCAGATTTCTTCACTTTCTACTTGGAATCACTCTCATGACAAACATGAGATAAATCAGGAAACACTTAAACAACCTAGTGTTCTTTAAAAAATATAATCACATTTATTGTAAATAATAATTATATTATTATTTACATAATTATAAAGTAAGAGAAAGTATTTCAAATGTTTATACATTTAGCAAACATTGTCAGTAAAATTACACTTGAAAAGAAGAATATTGAAAGATACTCCCAAATCTATTTTTATGATGAGCTTTTTATAAGATTTGTGTTGATGAGCTGTGAAAATAGTAAATCTGGGAGGCAGTCTTGCAGTCAGGGGCTAGAAGAAGGCTTCTTCAAGGGTCAGTACAAAGGGGGAGTCATATCATCCTGCTAACGTGGATGTGAAATGTAATGCTGTGAATGTCTGCAGCAAAATGAATTATAGCCAACTTAAAACTCACTTTAAAATGACCTGTAGATTATATTTAAAGTGTTTTTGCAACTTGAGCTGCAGTCAGACAGACAGATCTTCAGCCAGCAGCTGAACCCTCGAGCAGTTGGTCAGTATTTTGTTTGCATGACTCCACCTCATTCTGAATAAATGAAAACACCCAGTAGCAATTATCACAACCATCAGGTGGAAAATAAGCTTCATTCCAGCATTAAATTCAGCACAATTTGTTGTAAATTGAATGAGGTACAGCTTAGTAAGTCATGTTTGTATGATTCATTTAGATATTCTTCTCTCACACTCTTGGACCTTAAAGGGAAATGCCTACAAATAATTATGCAATAAAGCCAGATACAAAAATCAGCGTGTCCATGCCTTTCAGTCACAAAGCTGACATTACGCCTCTTTGGTAAATCCTAGCAGCAGCTTTTCAATGCCAAACGAGGGGTTTTGCACTGGTGCAGATTATAAAGCTGGCTGTAAGTTGTTAGACAGCTCTCACAGGTCCATACGCTCAATACTTTCACTTTATGCTGGGAAAAAATATCTGGTGCCTCTCTCTACTTTTTTTTCCTGCCACCCAAAATATTAGCAGTTAACATTACAGCACGTAGATTGTGCTGTGTGAATTGAGTGCAGCATTAAATTGTACCAAATCAAGAGGATCAATCCCTGTGCATAGTTCTGTCATTTAGCTCTTTGATCTCTGTCAGTAGGCCAGCATTGCAGTTCAGGGAACACTGGACTTGGATTACAATTCAAAGTTCATTTAACAGCAAAATTAAACTTGTGATTGTGTGTTATCCACATCTGGTTAGTAAATCCTTCCCAATAAATTTCAGTCAGCTCCAACCATATGCTCTGTTTTTCTTCCCCAGGTTTGCTTTCAGCCGCAGCACGCTGCTGCCATGCCTCTGTGTTTCCTTGACCTGATTAAAGCTATCAAATTAAAGAAGTGTGTGCCTGCTAGTTGTCTTTTTGGGGTGTTTGGGTGGTGAAGCGAGATGGTGAGTGCAAAGGGCGTGCACAGCAGCATATGGCGATATGATTCACAGAGAAGTGGGTCAGAGTTGGCACTTCCACAGCAGTCCTACAGTCCCACAGCACAGACACTCAGGGAGAGGGAGGACTGTGGTGGTGCACAGCGTGATGCACAGCACTGCCTCCATATTTGCTTTACAAATAGCTCTGACAGCATTGTTGAAAGGAAAAAAAAGAGGCACAACAAAAGCCGTCATAAGGTTCTCCTTTCTGCTACTGAAATTTATAAACAAATTAGAAAGTTGCACGGTTTGCATAGATTCTGCCCTGTGTGCACCCCCCCCCCCCACCCCCACCCCCTCATCTACATGACTCCCATCATTGAATCTCCTGTCAGAGCTCGTAATTACATCTCAAGGCAGGCCGTTCTGTAGAGTCGTGTCCTGTGTGGGATTTAGAGCTCAGCTAGAGGACAGGGATTTTCAGGGCTGAGCTGATGGCCATTATAATCAAAGAATTTTGGTACTAATTTTATTTAGTAAAATGACTTTTATTATTATTGTAATTTCTGGTAAAAGCAAAACAGACTAGCGCACCCATCACAGAAATGGGAAAATGCTTGAAATGTTGTTGAAAATAGGAGAAAAAGAGTGCCCTCTGATTATGTGCATCCTCTATCGTCTGTCCTTCAGATGATGAAGGTTTTTATGATCCATAACTTTATTTCAAAGCTAATTAAATTTTGTAGAAAGTACAATCTTCCCCTTTGATTTGACCAAGGTCTGTTATGTCAGCCACAACAAAAATGTGTCTGAGAAAAAAGGAAAAGTCAGTTGAAGCAGCGAACATATTGTTTGATTTTATTGCTGTGTCCTGTGAACTCGGCCGTCTTCTGCAGATTTTATGTCTATCATCTTGTTGGTTGTCTGTTGGATTCCTGCTGCCGCCACGTGCAGTGCTTAATCCTGAATCACTTTTTTTTGTATACATGAACCACACGCAGTTTTTTGTCTTTAGATATTTTTGTAATGTATATTAATAATTTATAACATGTGCTGCTCCACATCTCTGCATAGTAACATGAGCTTTCAACATTCATGTGTGTGTGTGTGTGTGTGTGTGTGTGTGTGTGTGTGTGTGTGTGTGTGTGTGTGAGAGAGAGATGTGACTCTAATCAAAGTATAATTTCCACATGTAACTGTTGAAAGTTCTGATAAGCAGCTGTTGGCAGTGTTACTTTTTAAAGTGATAATATGAGTTCTGCTCGTCCCCAGTTCCCCACCTTTATCCCACAGCTCCAGGCTCAGCCACCAGTTGCTTTGCTGGTGGGCTCTCCTCTCAGTTCTGGCTCTAGGAGGGTTTCTCTTCTGGTGAGGTGCTACAGCTTCTGTCTGTTTGATTCATCAGGATTTTTAAATAACTTAGTCTGGTACCTCCCCTGATACGTGTATCTAATCAAAATGCCTCCTGTGTACTTGAAGGTTTTCAGGGCATATCCTGATGGGAAGTAACCCTGGGGTAAGCCAAGTAACTGCTGGAAGGACTTTTTTATTTCTCAACTTGTTCTAAAGTATGTCACAATCCCCCTCGGAGTAACTGAAAACACTTCTGGGGAAATGAATGTCTGGAGCACTCTGCCTATTACAACTAATTCAAAAATGCACACAGGGGTTCAATAAAAAAGAAATCACACATACTTGTGTTCATGAAATCATATATATCGATATAATTGATATATATGTAATATCGTTAACGCTGCACTAGGAAAGCCTGACAGGGAACTCCCTTATACACAATAACTGGGTCACTGTGTGAGATATATGGCTCTATTCTAACCAAATCAGGCTGTTGTAATTGATGAGTTCAAGCTAGTGCCTGTTGGGACTCAGTGAATTGTTGTTGCTGGTGAAGACGAATTATTTAACCTAACAAGGTTACTAGATTCCTCAGAACTCATACATGCAGGTCCATAATTAGAGTACTATCACACAACATCCCTTAGAAATCCATGCATGGATACATACGCAGGGGCTACAAATGTTATTTAGCAACTGGAATAGAACATACAGCATTTTAACAGACTGAAGAAACGCATGTAGTTCTGTTGGGTTGCTAGAAAACTGTTACAATTTAGAAATGCTTCCCTTTTCTTTTTATATTGTAAGGTCATCGTTATCAGGCTCTTTGACTGAAGCTGGGTAACCTTGTGCTTTAGGAGTCTAGCCTTTTTAAATAGAAGGACAAAATGAGATCCTTGAAGAACAAACAGAGTTTACAGGATATTATTATGCAGTTTAGCCATCACACTTGAGTAACACTTGAGTAAGATTCAAGATTCAAGAAGCTCACAATGTGAAGACTGTTGTTGAATTGGATGTTAATAAGCAGCTTCTCACCAAAAAGTATTCTGGATTTTCTACACAGGGTTACTTTGAGCTATCCCAGCATGCAATGGGCAAGAGATAGGATGCAGTTCTGGGTGGAACGCCTGTCATGGGGCAAAGAGTCCGAAATAGCACTGGAACATCACAGATTATGCTAATTCAGCATCTGACTTTGATTTTTTTCTAAGAATAGGAGGAAACAAAATGCAGAGGGCCCAAGGCTGAAGGGTGAGGTCTAACCCCAGAACTGATCCAACCTTTCATCCTTTTTAGGAACTTTATTATTAAAATGTAAACAGTTTGCCAGAGGAAAGTAATCAATGTTGGTACTTTAGTCAATGCTATTATTTGATGATAGTCATAACTTAAATGCTCTGATTTTTTGGTTTGTTTTTGTTTTTTACAAATATTTATGTCCAAACTAAGTGGCTACACAGAAGCTGCAACCAGATTATTTTCATGAAATGCACGTTGACCAATGACCTCCATGTGAAATTCAAACCTGTCAATATGTTTGATATTGTATTAGATTATTTCTGATCTAGCTGGTAGTGATGAGAGTTCCCCTTGTATTATTATAGCTGTGCTGTTAAAGTGCCACTCGGGGGCCACATTTAAAGGCCAAATATATCGTTGGTTCACTGAGCCTGTGAACGTGGTGAGCCTTCATGGCTCTAAAGGGGGATCTTTGAATACTTCATCAGTTTAGCACCACACTCCAATAACATTTATTCACATTTATTATGGAGACTTAAAAATGATTAAAAGAAAATAACTGACACAACCAACAATAAATGAAGTTCAATGCTTGACAATTTGTTTGGAGAATGTGGACGTTTGCCTTTTTATTTCCAAACACCACACATTTTTTTACTTTCTTTCTTCCTTCCTTCCTTCCTTCCTTCCTTCCTTCCTTCCTTCTCCCCCAGTTTGGCACAAACATTAACTTGAACTCAAAGATGAACTGATGAGATTTCTGTGGTCAGCGGAAAAAAGCTAACTGTGACCTCAAGTCTGTCCCATTCACTTGAATGCTGTGATTGAATTCTATCATATTTGGCACAAATATTCACTTAAACTCAAGGATAAACCACTTAGCACTAAGGTCAAGGTAACTGTGATCTAACAAAGCAAGTTTTTGGCCATAAAAAACATATTATATACTCACAGAATTTTACCTTGTCTAATGGCATTAAATGGAGTGATTTAAGAGTAGATTTCAGCTTTATATGAGCAGAAATCCTCCTTTGAGACGTGTAAAAATAGACTTTGATATTAGATGCTTCATGTTAAATCTGGGAAATCCTCAGGGTCATCTCAGGATTTCAACTTGCGTACTTGATTATAGAAAAATCTCATCTTAGCCTCATTTGCTTCAGTTTTTAATGTTTTTTTTTTAATTGTGACTCCTGTGATATGGAAGAGAAATAACTAAAATATCTCTTTAAATTAAATATCTGTGGTGATTACAAGAACTTTTCCCGGTTCCCATAAATGACAAGACCAGGGTTTTAGTAACCAGTGAGTTAATTATTTAACATGCTGGTTACTTTTAAGGGTACAGGATAAAACCTAAATGTGGCAGCATTAACACTTTTCTAAACTGTGCCCATTTATATGTGACACCTTTGTGTGCAGCTTACATAACTGTCATTTGAATCTACATGTTTTTCACTACTTACCTCTTATCAATCACAGTTGTTGACGGCCAGCCCGAGGCCCCCACTCATACATCCGTCAGGACAGACAAGATGGATGAGAGTCCACCTGCTCCATCACTCCTCTTCACCATTCACACACTCCCTTTTTTCTGTACTTGTTCTCTTCTCACCATAATCCCGTATTCTCATCAGTCATTTTACTGGAGTCTCGGGAGCCTTCTCTGATGGAAGAGTGATGATAATCCTGTTTATGGGCCTGGTCTTTCTGTAGGGAGAGAGAGATAATAGGGAGTCATTTTTCCCAGTGGCACCTGTTTTTGTTTGATTCCTACTCTCAGTATTTGTAAAATGGTGAGTCTTACAAAACAGATATAAGCCAGCACTTAGTCTCCGTCCCCAGATGCATTACTCTGTTATGTAGGGAAATTGAAATGTAAGAAAGAAGAGTAAATATTTGCCCTGTGCACAAGCAATAAGTTCATATTCTACTCAAATCTACATATTCAAAACAGTGAATACATTTATTTGCTGTTTGCCAAAAACATTCTGACATTAGACTCATGCCAGCCATTGTGTGTGGAAAATATGCATGAGGAATAAGTCAAAAACAACAGCTCTGCCATCAAAGTAACACAGTAAGAATCACTTCATGTATACTGCTTCAGTGAGCAGTAAGGAGATGTCAATAAGGCTAAGGAAAAAGAAATCCTAATATTGCTCTCCAAACATCCTGCTGTCAAACTGTATTAGATAAGGACATGGCAGTGGCTTTAAGACAAGCTGCATTACTGTTGGAACCAAAGTTTAAATTGATCAGATTCATAAAATGGGATTTCTCCTTGACTGGCTGACTGGGAAAACTATAATCCTCCCAAAACATATTATAGTGAGGAGTAGGGTAGATCAAACAAATTAACTACCATCATTGAGCTAAAAAAAAAAAAAAAAAGCTATTCACACCTTTTAAGTGCTATTGTAAGTTAAAAGCTACATTTGAGCTTCAGTAAATCTGTCCAACACTTCCCTAAAAAAGCTTCATTTTTTTGCTTGCTTTTGGCAGTTTTCTGCAGCTGTTTTCTTTGCAAAAATTAAAATTTTGTGGTACAGTTAATTTTCACAACATGGGAAACTATACATCGATCCATTTTCTTCTGCTTATCACGGGACCACAGCATTTGCAAAAAACAGAGATGAGATTCTGTAACCACTAAAATGGTTGGTTACACCTAGAAGACAATAGAACACAATTGGTAACAAAGGGCAGCCCTGGTGGAGTCCAACACCATCAGAAATGAGTCCAACTTATTGTCAGCAAGGTGGACCAAGCTCTCGTTGCAGTTGTACAGAGACTGAATGGCTGAATGAACAATGGGCCAGACACCCCCCACAGGATTCCCCAAGGGGATCAGTTGCCTCCTTCAAGTCCACTGGATGGGCAAACTCCCATGCAGACTTGAATATTGAAGAGTGGTCCAGCGTCCTGTGACCATTGTTCCTCCTGAATTCGAGGGTTGACCAACAGACTAACACTCCTGTCCAGCACCCTGGCACAGACATTCTCGGGGAGTAGTGTAATCCATCTGTAGTTGGAGCACAACCTCCGGTCCTCCTTTTTAAACAGAGGAACTACCACCCCAGTCTGCCAATCTAGTGGCACCTCCTCAGATCTCCATGTGATGTTGCAGAGGCCTGTCAACTAAGACAGCCCTACAACATCCAGAACCTTCAGGACCTCAGGGCTCATCTCATCCACCCCAGGGACCCTTCCACCAAGGAGTTGTTTAACCACCTCAGTTACCTTGCCCCCAGTGATGGGCAAGTCATCCCCCTCGTCCCTAGATTCTGCTTAAGGAGGTCCTCAAAGTATTCCTTCCCTTGCTCAAATATAGCCTCAGTTGAAGTCAACAGTGTCCCACTGCACTATACACCATTTGAGTAGCGCACCGCTTTCCACCTGATGGTTTTCCAGAATAACAAGCAGACCAAAAGTCTTTTTCCATGGCCCACTGAACTCCTGCCACACCTGAGTTTTTGCTTCAGCCAGTGCCTGAGCTGTGTTCTGCTTGGCTTGGCGGTATCCATCAACTGCCTCCGCAGTCCCACAGGTGAACCAAGCCCAGTAGGACTCCTTCTTCAGCTTGATGGCCCCCTTCACCTCCTGTGTCCACCATCTGGTTTGGGGATTACCACAATGACAGGCACCAACTACCGTCTAGCCACAGCTCCATGCAGTAGTTTTAATAATGGAAGTGCAGAACATTTCCTCAGCCTCCCTTGGAATGTTGTCAAAGTTCTGGTGGGAGTTCAAGATCTCGCGAACTGGGGCCTCTGCCAGGCATTCCCAGCTCACCTCGCTATATGTTTAGGTGTGTCAGGTCTGCCCAGCATCCCCCACCTGCCACCTGTGATTTACCACAGGTGGTGATCAGTTGACAGCTCACCTCCTCTCTTGACCTGAGTCTTTAGAACATACTGTCACAGATCTGATGATATGATTACAAAAGCAATCATCAACCTGTGACCTAAGGTGTCCTGGTGCCACATGCACTTATGGACATCCTTATGATTGAACATGGTGTTCATTGGCCAAGGTGATTTTCACAGATGTCCATTAACAGAACACCAATCAGTTTCAGATCTGGCAGGCTGTGTCTCCCAATATGCCCCTTTAGGTCTCACTGTCATTGCCCAGGTGAGTGTTTAAGTCTCCAAGAATGGGAAACTATTGGGTTTTAAAAGCCTATTGACAAAGATGATTTACAGTGCAAATTGACACACTGTTAGCATACAGTAACAGTATGCTAGCATACAAATTAGCATACTAGATACTAGCATAGCAGTCTCGCATACTAGACTGTCAGGACAAAAACCTACTATACTTGCGTATCCGTTGCCCCTAAGAGCTAGAAGCTAACTGAATGATGAGTTAGCAGGTTTATTAATAAGGAGGCTTTGTACAAGGTGTGTTTTTTTTTTTGTTTTTTTTGTTTTTTTTTCCAATCCACCTTCTGTTGAGATGGTGGATTGGAATTGTGCAAATTCAGAGGTAATGTTAAACTCAAACAAACTTATGTCCATTCAGATAACATTATTACACTAACGCACAGCTTAAAGCATAACCTGTAAGCTGGAGAGGGAATGGCGTCTCACTAAATTAGAAGATGCTCATTTAGCCTGGAAAAACAGTTTGTTGCTCTATAAAAAAGCCCTCCGTAAAGCTAGGACATCTTACTACTCATCATTAATTGAAGAAAATAAGAACAACCCCAGGTTTCTTTTCAGCACTGTAGCCAGGCTGACAAAGAGTCAGAGCTCTGTAGAGCTGAGTATTCCTTTCACTTTAACTAGTAGTGACTTCATGGATTTCTTTACAAATAAAATTTTAGACTTTAGAGAAAAAATTCTTCATAACCATCTCTGTCATGTATCGTCTGTGAGGCAGGCAGGAAGGAGGACCCCAATGCAGGACACGCCAGGCACAGGTAAAAGGTAACTCAACTTTATTTTCAGGTGCACAACAAAAGGCCGGACTAGGCAGAGCTAGTGGCAAAACACAGAGCAAAAATACCAGGCTAAATACGAGGCGAAACAAGACACACAGCAGGAGACGAAAACGGGACCACGACGCGACAACAGGCACTGGAAACACAAGACTTAAATACACAGGAGGGCTAATGAGGGAGGTGGAAACAGGTGGTAACACAGGTGACGCTGATAACACTGACTAGACCAGGGGAAGCAAAACTAAACACAAGAGACTGGGACTGGACAACTATCAAAATAAAACAGGAAGTAAGACGATGGAACTGAGACGCAGACCTGACACAGAATACAGAGAGAACACCAGGGACTAGAAATAACAATTAAACCTCACAACCAAAAGAAATCCCAAAACAGAACAGACAAACTGAAGCAAAACAAAAACACACGGGGTCCAAAGGACCCTGGACCATGACAATCTCAAAGATTTATCTTCATGTTCGGCTGCTTTCAGCACTGCTGGTATTTGTTTAGACTCTCTCTGATTGATCTTTCTTAGTTAACTTCAATAGTTACTTCCTCCAAACCAGCAACATGTTTATTAGTCTTTCCATTTATTGATGCTTCAATCTTAAAAATGATCAATCAGTCTTTATTAGTTGGCTACGTACCACAGGCCTTCAAGGTGGCTGTAATTAAACCTCTACTTAAAAAGCCATCAGTGACCCAGCTGTCTTAGCTAATTATAGGCCAATCTCCAACCTTCCTTTTCTCTCAAAGACTCTTGAAAGAGTAGTTGTAAAACAGCTAACTGATCATCTGCAGAGGAACGGTTTACTTGAAGAGTTTCAGTCAGGTTTCAGAATTCGTCACAGAAACAGCAATAGGGATGGTTACAAATGGGGAAAGTGTAGGTTTGTGTGCATACTATGTATGAGTATCTATGTTTGTGTGTATGTAAGGTGGTGTGATGATGTTTTAAGTCCAGTCAGATGTCCTCTGAATTTGTCAGGTTTTGTATGTCTGGGATGTGGGTGAGTTATACAGTCTTGTTGCACTGGGCACGAATGATTTCCTGTATCGTTCCTTTAAGCAGTGGGATTGTAAGTATCTATTGCTGAATTTACTTTTAAGATTGTTTACTGTGTTGTGAAGGGGGTGGGAGGCATCGCTGATGGCTTTCTGTTTTGTCAGCATTCTGTCCTCAGCCACCACCTCCAGAGTGGCAAGCTTTGAGCCGACAGCAGACTCAGCCTTCCTGATGAGTTTGTTTAGACTGTTTGCATCCTTATTAGAAAGCATTGTATAAATTTTCATTGTTATGCAGATGATACCCAGCTTTATCTATCCATGAAGCCAGATGACACACATCAATTAGTTAAGCTGCAGGAATGTCTTAAAGACATTAAGGCCTGGATGAGCTCTAATTTCCTGCTTCTAAATTCAGATAAAACTGAAGTTCTTGTACTCGGCCCCACAAATCTTAGAAACATGGTGTCAAACCAGATACTTACTCTGGATGGCATTACTTTGGCCTCCAGTAACACTGTGAGAAATCATTTTTGACCAGGATATGTCCTTCAATGCACATATTGAACAAATATGTAGGACCACTTTTTTTGCATTTTGATTGTTGGGTTTTCTCTGCAATTATTTTATGTTTTTATTTTACAATATAAAGCACCTCAAGGTGACTGTTTGTTGTTATTTGGTGCTATTAAATTGAACTGAATTGAATTGAATAATGACTTTGTAACAGAAAGATTGCTGTCTAGCATAGTCAAAAAAGCTATTGTAACCCAATACTGGGATTTATGGCTTGTATAGGATTGTTTTTCTGAGAATTTTTCCCTTCATTTGGTGTTCAGTGAGGTTCTGGTGCTAAACTACTTGATTAGGTTTAGAAAAAAATCATTCATATTTTGGTTTCAACATGCACCCTTTCACAATGTTAACCATGTGTTTGAATCATGTGTTTGATACATTACATTTGAAACATTTCTGGTTACATTTACTTTTAGGTTTGGCTTGCTCAGAAAATCAATTAAATAACTTGTATGTGAATGTAACTACTGTATTTATCAGGTAGGGGAAAACTTACTTTTCAGATATTCCTTAAAATCTATACATTCTCTGCCTCTTTATACCCAAACGTTTGCCATATTTAAAAAAAAAAAAAAAAAAAAAAACTTGCCTCCATGGCAGATGTACCATGGTATGAGGAATATCTCTGAATGTTTACCAAAGGAAAACAAGGTCACCCCCTTCTTACCCAGCATCCTTACAAACCCTTCCTGTCCTAGTGAGTTGAATTTAGCAATACTGATTACATAATGATGCATTTGGCAATGCTATTAAAGCTGAAGAGATGCACTTAAGGGACTGACACAGTGCCAGAAGTCTATTAAAAATGAACACTACTGTATTGCTTTGCTTCCTATTTACAATATAACATATCAACACAAGCTAAGAATCCAAAAAGTATAGTACATATTTTATTTCCTATTCTGGAGTCACTTGATTTTTAGAAATATTTAATAAAACATTTTGTTTTGGACTTTATAATGTGAAAAAAAATGGTATTCTATTTCTTTTTGTCAGTACATGACTCATGTCTTCTGCCTCTTTCCTTTCTATTTCATCAGTCTTCATTTTCCACATTTTAGAATAATTACACTTTCCCTCTGTATCACTCATGGCTCCTGTGCTGTCTTAGTAGGTGGGTGTCTTTTTGCCCCATCCTCTCTGTCAGTTCAATGGTTTACCATTTTATAAGGTTAACAGTGACATAGATTGAATACACTGCAGCAGCTCTCCAAATTCAATTGCATGTGTCCATCTCTTTCAGCTGCCACACAGAAAGAGATTCATAATGACTGGTTGTTGTATCTCCACCGGTGCTTTACCATAACCGAAATGCTGAGTGTTACACCTCCCTAACACCACATCCACTCAGGTGTTATCCACCCTTCTGGCTTTGCCTGCCTTTGGGCTCCGTCATGAACAAAATATATAAAATAAATATGAAATAATAGAGGACCTGCTTTTACAGCTGTGATTTTTTAACATTTTGTTCTAACTCTAACAAGCTCTTTTTTTCTATCAAAATTTCTTTACTGTACATGTCAGCATTAGCATTCATTCAGAAAGACTTGGCAGACAAACAAAAGCCATAAAGACTGTTCTTAAGGACATACTGTTAACAAATGGAGCTGTTTTTGTCACTCTGTGGCCTTTTCAGGGTATGAGAGCAGTCGTCAGCTTGATTAAGATAACTGCTGCACTAATCAACACCCCACCTCACCCCCTCCCATTCTCTCACTCCATCTTTGTTTGTTCTAATGATGCCCAACCTGAACTTTTCCTCTCCCTTCCACTTTCATTTGAGCTCAGGCCATTATGGCAGACAGTGAGTTAATGAACAGTAAATGGGAGAGGAGAATGGTATTAATCATCTCTGCACACACCATGTGCTCTATTATCATTTGGCTCTTTTCGTCCTCCTTTCAGGACTAACCTTCCACCACCTTTTCTCCTCGCTCACTGCCTGATGCTTTAAAGTTCCTAGTGGTCAATGAATGCTTCTTTGACATTAACCTTCATCCTCACTGGGGTCCCTACAAGCTTAGTGGCAGACTTTTATTCAGTCAGTTTGTTCCAAAGACTTCACACCATTGTTTCAGGTATCTTTTTAATTAGGTATGGTCATGATATTATAATGTTAATTTACTCATTAAATAATAGCTTATGTGACCATATATGATCTTAGAATATGTATTTTTTCTTGTTTTTACACCAACTAAAGCAGCTACAATATAAACTGTTTTTCACCAATAAACAACAGAAGCAGAGGAATATGCTACTAACTACCAGCCATCAGACCAATAAAGCTTATGAGGCATTGTGGAAGTGAGTGAGAAATGTTACTGTACAAACATAAGAAACCTGCAAACCCAAAGACGACTAAGCTTCAGAAATGAGTGTAGTTTGGGGAAGAGGGTTCTCTCTGAGCAGTGGTCGAAATATTCCCAGTGAAAATTAAATAACATTTTTAATTGGAATATTCATCCCTAATTTTAATTAGTGCTTTTTATAAGTGTATTGGAGTCCCAGGGGACTACAGACAAGAGCAACCAAGTCTGCCATGCTGTTTAAACATTTTGCTTTGATATCTGTTTATTATACTACCGTATTTTCCGGAGTATAAGTCGCACTTTTTTTCATAGTTTGGCTGGGGGTGCGACCTATACTCCGGAGCGACGTATATGTGACATTTATAACACATGAACCAAAATACTCCAGCCACTTGACATCTCCGTGAACTGCAGCTTTAAGGCAGTCTTGCGTAACCTGTGGGCGCAGTGGATGATGGATGGAGAGCACAGCTTAACGGCAACTGGGAGAATGCGCCACCCAACTTTCCTGGAAGTCATTGGATGGATCAAGAAAACATGGGCTTCAGTGACAAACCATCCTGTTGGGATTCAGAAAGGCTGGAATAATTGGAACTGCAGCTGACGACGAGTCTGACTAACGCGACACAGAAGAGGAAGCGGCGCTTCGTCTACGGAGTGTACGGAGTTGTTTAGAAGTGACACCGAGGATGAAGAATTCAATGGATTGATGGTTTGGTTAACTTGTTAGTATGTTCTTTATGCTATGGTTATCTGAATAACTTAATGTTACGTTAACATACCGAACACGTGTTCGTTGTGCGTCATGTAGCTGAATGTGCTACGTTAGCATAACGTAGGCGTAACCGTGTTCGTCCTGTTCTTTAATCCATTATTATTTTAAATTGCCGTTCAAGATGGAATTTCTGCTCTGGGTCTCGGATTCTATCAACCCCCCCCCCCAAAAAAAGTGCGACTTATAGTCCAGTGCGACCTATATATGTTTTTTCTTCTTTATTATGCATTTTTTGGCTGGTGCGACCTATACTCCGGAGCGAGGTATAGTCCGAAAAATACGGTATATAAATTTAAAGGGAAAGCCAGGGAATCTAAAATGTCATCTTCAGAAGTCTGTCAAGGAATTTTATAGTTAGTTTCGGTGCAGAATGAAGAGTATTTTTATCCCTCTTCTTAATAGAGGCAGGCAGCTCATCCCTGTTGAATCTCCCTGAAGGTTTTACATTAAAGCTGCACACAGTGCACAATTCTTATGTAAAAATACCCTCTTCATTTCCAAAAACAATGAGTCGACCAGAGCAAAAAAGAGTGAATTAAAGTCTGCTGTTGGTTTTTCCACTTGCGCCTCCTCTTCATGCACGATGTGACAGATTAAAATGGACTCAAATATAAACACGTTTCCTGTTTTTTCACATCCTGCATGAGCTCATTTAAATAAGTCTCACTGTTTGCGCTCATTTACATTTTTTGGATGACAATGGATTTATTGTAGGCAACACACACGGAATTATGACTTCTCATGACTGACACTATTTTGGGACATACAGTACCAGTGTGTCCAAACCTTTGACTGGTACTGTAAGTCCACAGGAAGGAGATGACCATTGAGCTTCAGAGCTACAATAGCCTGGATTATTCATCCAAGCCACAGCAGAAGGAACTGATTCAGTAAAGCTGATATAAACTTGTGTTTAACTCTGAATTTTTCAAAGTTAAGTCTTTTATTTCAAAATTGTCCAGTGGGTCCTTGAATATTAGAAAGTAGTTATTTGTGTTATAGTTGTTAAGCTGTTACTAACTCAATCTGATATTTTTTTTTTTTCGTGTAGAAGTTTGAAAAGAAACAGAAACAGCCGAAGGCTTTGTGGTCAAACTCAGTGTTTGGTGTAATGATGCCCGTCTGAGTAATCAGACTACATTTTCCTGTTCCTGTCATTGTGATAATGAAACAAATCCCTGAAACATTTGATGTGTTTCTGTTTCCCTCCAACTCCTCGAGACGGTAGAGAGTACAACGTTGTGGAGTATTCACATTATTTAGTGTGGGGCTAAAAACTGTCTGCCAACTGCTAAAAAGCTCTACTTCACATTTTGGAGGCACCTGCAGGTTAAATGGTGAATGGATCTTCTAATGCACTTTTCTACTCTACTATCTAACATTCACACAGCCCTGATCAGGAGCAACTCAGTGTTCAGGATCTTGCCCAAAGGCTCACACATGGTCCCCATCAAAGAGTGAGGTCCTATTGTGGGACTCTGATCTGGGAGCATTTTTGCCATCACCATTTGGGTGTTCTGAAACTGGTAGTGAAAAATGAATACACCCTATGAGGTCTTAAATCACTGCAGGTATGTGTGAAGATGGGACTGACTTCAGGAGTTTCTGTGAAATAAAACTTTTTTCCTCCCCATAAAGTTTATTTCTCTATGATGAGATGAAGCTGAGGTGTTAGAAATGTAACCTGTTTTTATTCCACACTTGGAGCTAAGAATACAACAGGCTTACAATAGACAGCCAAGGATCTTATCTGTCTAGGTGGGCAGCTCCACCTCCTATCACAGTCCTTCAGAACTGAATTTAATGCTTCCTACTCAGTGTGTGTCTGTATGTATGTGTGCGTATGTGAAAATCTGCATACCTTATGTGTTTAAAAAGTTACTGCCAGTCCTCCATCTCCAGGCCAGGGAGGTGAAGGACAGGGTCAGGAAATGAGTGAGGGGCCTCAGGGTGGATGTGTTCCCACTGCTAATGATATGAAGGGAGACACACACCAGTCTGAGATCTACAGATTTCTCCTGCTTCAACTCCTGTCCCTCATATGCATCCCACTCAGGCATCCCACAACTCTATTCCTCCGTCTGCATAAAGCTGTCTGCTCTGTTTGTGTCCTTATTATTCTGTCTTTCTACATGTGCATCTGCTTTACACTGGTTTCTTTATGCACATGCTGGTCAGAGTATTTCAGAACTACTAAGGAATTCCCAGCACATCCATCTCTATGGTTTATAGGGAACGTCTGAAAGAGAGAAAGTATCTGGTGAGTGGCAGTTCTCAGTGAAAATACCTTAGCAGAAGTCAGAGAAGAATAGCCAGACTGCTTCTAGTTGAAAAGAAGGCAACAGTGAATCAAATAACTGTGCTTTGCAACCAAGATATGCAGATATACTTTAGCAGCCGAAGATCACGTCGAGTGTGTCATGATCCTGGGTCAGTGGCCCTGCGTTTTGAGTTCTTTTAGTGATGTTCTGTTTTGTTGTGTCTTCTGGTTGTGTTTCTTAGTTTTTCTTACAGTCTAGTTTCTCAGTTGTTGTAGTTTTGTATTGTTTTTGTTTTTTTTGTTAATTATAGGTTATTCTGATTTTCCTGTATCTGTGCTCCTCTGTGTTTCTGTCTCCCCGTGTTTTTGTGTGCTGGTGTCAGGTCTTCATTGTTTGTGTTTCAGGTGTCTTCCCTGTTCAGTTGTTCCCTGTCTGCTGTCAGCTTAGCTGTTATTGGATTCTGTTTAGTCATGTTTAGATTCCCTCTGTGTGCCAGTCTCCTTATGTGTCAAGTCTGCGTGTACCATGTTGGGTTACTTCCTGTTTTATTTTGACAGTTCTTTGTCTGTGCTTGTGTTTTGCTTTACCTCCCTGAGTCTCGTTAGTGTTATTCTGTTCACCTGTTTGCCCCGACTGTTTCCACTCCACCCTCATCTCCTTTGTGTATTTATTGTCTGAGTTTTGTCCTGATCAGATGTCAGAGTCTTGTTGTCTTGTGGCTGTGTTTCTCTGTGCACTTCGGACCTCCAGACCTCCTTAGTTATTTTCCAGTATAGGTTTCTTTGGTTTTTTTGCTGCTTTCATTTATTTTGCCGTTCCCTTTGTTCTGTTGCCTTAATAAAGGCTCATTTTGGTTCATCTTTTAACCTCCATCGAGGCGAGCCAACCTCTCCTGCGTTCTGCTTTTGGGTCCTCACCACTTTTCTATGCCACACGGCCTGCACCCCCGCACCGTGACAGAGTGTCTCACTTGTCAGCTAAGAACAGGAAAATGAAGCAACCATTTTCACTCACCAAACTTGGACAATAAAAGATTTTTAAAAATGTTACTTAGTCTTATGAGTCTCAATTTCTGCTGTGACATTCAGATGATAGGGTCAGAATGTGGCATCAATGACAGAAAGGCATGGATCGTATCAATGGCTCAGGCTGCTGGAGGTGTAATGCTGTGGAGGATATTTTCTTGGCACACCTTGGGCCCTTTACTAACAACTGTCTAACCCTGTAAACCATGAAATAGTTTCCATGACATACTTGGTGTTAAAGGGTTAAATACAGCAGCTTACCTGATTATTGTTACTAACCATGTCCATCCCTTTATGACCACAGTGGAACATCTTCCAGCAGGATAATGTGCCTTGTCACAAAGCTCAGGTCATCTCAAACTGTTTCTTGAACCTGAAAATGAGCTCCGTGCACTGAAACGGCCCCCACACTCACCAGATCACAGTTCAATAGAGCACCTTTGGGATGTGATGGAATGGGAGATTCACATCATGGATGTGCAGCAGACAAATCTGCAGAAACTGCAGATGATCTCATGTCAATATGGACCAAAATCTCTCAGTAATGTTTCCAGCACCTTGTTAAATCTGTGCCACAGAGAATTAAGGCAGTTCTGAGGACAACCGTTGGTCCAACCCTGTACTAGAAATGTGTGTTGAATGAATCAACACACACACACACACACACACACACACACACACACACACACACACACACACACTCTCACACAAACACAGGGATAGTCAGGTTCTAAGTAGCAGCTGTTTTATAAATTCTTTGTCAGGAGCATTTATGGATGTATATTAAAAAATTCAGAAGCATCCAAACAGTCTTAATCTTGCCATTTATTAAAACCAGGGTGCTGTCTTCACCATTGTGTTTAGAGTAATTGCTGTCCTGCCCGCACAGAAGCACACAAAGAGTGGGTGATTGGGCCACTGAGACCCAGACCTATTTTCTATTGTTAGTGCACAGTATGCAGAGAAGTGGAACATACATCCAGTAAACACGTTAAAATAATGAAACACAGTGATGTTTCATTGCTCCAAGTATCACCAAAGGGCCACAACATTAAAACCCCTGATACTGAGGTGAAGTGAGTAGAATTGGTAACAGTGCAGTGTTCTGTTGGGAAACCGTGGGTACACCAAACACACACCTGACAGCAGTGGGACACCACAAAAAGTGATTAGGATCATCTTTTAAAAAGCTTAAAACCTTGTGCAACCATTGTTGATTGTCTTCCAGGAGCCAGAGCAGGCGACAGAAGATCTGAAACTGCTGGCTAAGGCTAAATGTAGATGTAAATTCATGTTGGCAGTAATGACATCTGGTTACATTGAATCAGTGTGTAACTTTGCCTAAACAATGCTGTAGTTTTCTCTGGGCCCCTCCCCACTCAGACCAGGAGCGACATGTTTAGTCGAGTGTTCTCTTTGAGTGGTGTCCGAAAAATGACGTGGGAAATTAACTGGGAAAGTTTCTGGAGAAAACCTGGTCTTGTTAGGAGAGACGGCATCCATCCCACTTTGGATGGAGCAGCTCTCATTTCTAGAAATCTGGCCAAATTTATTAACCCTCCTAAAACCTGACCACCCAGGGTTGAGAGCAGAAAGCAGAGCTGCAGTCTTACACGCCTCTCTGCAGCTTCTCTCCTCCTGCCATCCCCACAGAGTCGGTGCCTGCTCCCAGACCACCAAAAAACAAAGCTAAAATCAGCAAAAAACTATTTAAGCATAAAAATTCACAAAGACAGAACAATATAACATCCTCAACTACATATAAGAATAAAACAGTTATAAAACATTAGGTCTCTCTTGTCTAACTCCCTGTTGCTAAATGATTTAATAATGAATCAATGTATTGATGTATTCTGCCCTACAGAAACCTTGAGGTGGGTTTGTACTCCCTGTACTCCCTACATTTTTACACAAATATCTGTACTTTCTACTCCTTACATTTTCAAAACATACTCTTTACTTTAGGTTTACTGCTGGTTCATGTTTAAGACATTTGATGGTGATTTTTAACATCTATGGAGATGCTGAAAATGACAGTCTTAATCTATTATTAGATTCAGGTGGCTTCTCTCAAAATGTAAATGAGCCCTTGTTCTATAAAAAGCCCTACGTAAAGCTAGGACATCTTACTATTCATCACTGATTGAAGAAAATAAGAACAACCCCTGACCCCTGACCCCTGTCTTTTCAGCACTGTAGCCAGGCTGACAAAGAGTCAGAGCTCTGTAGAGCCGAGTATTTCTTTCACTTTAACGAGTAGTGACTTCATGGATTTCTTTACAAATAAAATTTTAACCATTAGAGAAAAAATATTCATAACCATCTTTCAGATGTATCATTATGTACAGCTACTTGCTGTGATTTGGCGCTATATAACAATAATAATGAATTGAATTAATAGCAGCATTTTAATATGTTCATTCATCTGTGAAGATTATGATTTTCTGTTGATTTCTAGGGCGGTGTATCTGCACCATAGTACAGTGGTTAGCAGTGTGGGCTCACACCAAGAGCATGGTTCCCATAAGCAGTTACAAAACTGAGTGGATATGTTTTAAGGCTAATCTTTTAAGAATTCAACCTTTTAATTCCCTAAAACAGGCTGTTATTAAGCTGTAAATGTCCAGGATATTTCCAAACATGCTCTACCCAATTTGATTACAAAGAGAAAATAGAGAAAGTGTTATTGTACAGTTATCATGTGGATTTCTTACACAGATATCTGACACAGGTATTGACAAAAGCTAGTTTTCCCTGTAGAATCTGATGACAAGCTGCCAGCACCAAACGTTTTCTTCATTACAGTGATGTAACACACAGCACAGGACTTTCTGTAGAAAATTATGTGGAAGGTTTACAGGAAAAATTACACTGAGAAAGTAAATTTTAAAAATCTGGCTGTAGTCTTTAATTTGTTTATTTTTCAGAAAATCTACAGAGGTGAAACCCATCATGATAAAAATCAATTCTAAGCTCCATATTTCATATCCATCCATCCATTTTCTTCTGCTTATCTGGGGCAGCAGCTCCCCAGACACCTCCTCCAGCTCCTCCAGGGGAATGCCGAGGCATTCCCAGACCAACCCAGAGATATAATCTCCAGCGTGTCCAGGGTCTGCCTTCGGAATAAGCTCAATTCTACCGCTTGTATCCATGATCTTGTTTTCTCACTCTCTACTCAGTTCAGTCATTCATCCATCCATTTTTAATATCTTATCTAACTTAAGGTTGTGGCTGGATATGTCACCAGGCCTTCACAGCACATGTACTGTATGTAATCAGTGGTTCATTGATGCACATTTAGTAAAATCTCATGTTTTCTCATCTCAGGTAAGCTTTACAGATTTCTTGTGATATAGCATGACTTTTTTCATTTTTACTTAAGCTTCAGGTGGTGGTTATGCACCAAATACCACTGAAACAAATGCAGATATTATTATCAGGATTCAACAAATTCAGAAGAAAAGAGGAGTCTTACTACACAGACCCCAGAAAAATCATCCATACTTTTCAACCTTGAGGTTCCAGGACACTTATTATATTTCTAAATTCTGCCAAGTGTCTCTTATCCAAAGAGCCCGAGGTTGTGTATTTTGACCTCACTGTTGTGGAGCTTTTGCTTGTAAGACACAGCCTGGGGCTTCAAAGACACATTATGTTACAGTTCTCAAAATCTGAGCTGTGATGGATACATATCAATTTTGTGGAATTTTTTTGTTATTACTCTGCCATTCTCTGCTACTATTCTGTTGTTATATTAAAATGTTCCTAAGATTCCTAGGGACAGAAAATTTCTCCTTTATGGACAAAACATTTTAAGAAGCACAGCTATCTACCTGTGCATTTTATTTACAAAGGCGACATGATTTGTATATTTACCTTTTTTTTGAAAGGTGTCACAAATTTGCAGCACAGAATGTCAGGTTCCCTCGGGGAGCGAGTTCTTGGAAAAGGTTACTTCCTGCTTATCAGGCTTTAATGTACCAGTAAGTCTAGGTATCAAAATGAGGCTAAAACTACAAAAAGACTGCAATAAAATGGGAATTTTCTTTTACATGCAGCACTGGCACTGATTGTTGACATTTTACTGGACTGAAAGATGGGCTCAAAGGTGGCTGTAATATTACAAGAATGAAAGTGTGCTTAGGTGTGCCATCGAGGAGAGCCAAACAGAGTCAGGTGTGAGCACACTGTGACAAATTCTTGCCTACTTTAGCATTTAGAATTGAAAGAGATAAAGAGTCTGCATACTCGACTCCACTAAATGTGGACATTGCAGCTACAAATAAAAGTCTAATAGGACTGAAGAGAGAATGACATGCAAACATTTAGCAGTTCAGCCAGACTGTGAGCAGCAAGCGAGGCTGATAAGAAGCGCTGCCTGTCTCATATTGTAGTTTACACCGATGTCGATGTCAACTGTGAGGCATTCTGCACCATCCCCAATTAAGTCAAACTGCAGGCAGGAAGTGCATAAATATGAATATGTGACAGCACATTCAAAGACTTTTCTCTATTGCAGATACTTGAATAAGTATATGTTGCCTTACTTTGTACTTTGACCAACACCTGGTGCAACAACGGAGATCCACAGGCAACCCTCACAATTTACATTTTCATAAGTCTTTTTGGTTCTTGTTCTTATTTGTAAATCATGTTTATTTATTTATTTACTCCTTTATTTCATATTTATTAAAATCATATACAGTTGTTTCATCTATGCAAAGTACATAGTTTTATTTGTTAATCAAACACATGAAAGCAGTAAATCCACTTTTTTTAACAGACAAAACTAACCCAGCAGTTTTTGATACATAACTATAACTTACTATTTATTTATTGACTTTTTTGCTATTTATATTTGAGTGAAAAAGTGCATTAAAATTACATTTACTTTATTTTTGATGTTTATGTTCAATTATGAAAGCATAATAAACAGAAATACCAACTATAACAGGAAAACCAGTGTTTAAAAACCTTCACTTATACATTCCAATTTACCAAAAATAAGAAGGAGATGAAGAAAAATAATAGTATCATCACCAAATGTCTAAGAACTGACATGTCAGTCTCACTCTAGCTTCAGTCAGGTAGCCTCTGCTGCTCCTGTAGTATCGACATAGCAGTCTTCAGAATTCATAGGATTTTGCTAATTTAGCATGTAAACAGCATATGCTGCTCAGTCAGGCTGAAGCAAGGAGTAAAGAGCCTCTGCTGGCTTGTTTGCTTAGAGGCTTAGTGCATTCTTTACCTTCCCCTTCCTCTGCTCTGCGCCTCGCAGTACTAATGAGAGAAACTAGGGGGTGAAGACACAGCGGGGAGGCAGACAAATGCGACCTTTAATGGCGTCCCACCTTCTCACTATCGCGCTCTCTATGTTTGGCTCTCTGTCACTTCTTATCTTTATAACTTTCCCCTTGCAGGCTGTGCTCTTAGGGGGGCTGGGCTACAGGTTGGGGGTTAAAGACGTGGGTGGGGAGAGGTGTGGAGAGATGGTACACAAAAGGTCACAGACACCTCCACAGCCAGCTGCATAAACAGGAACCTTATGCAACATGGCACAATATCCACATTATTATCAACCAAAGGAGGAAAATGTAGTTTAAATGCAGTTCCAGCAAGAAAATGCTTAAGAAGAAGCAGAAAGCCTCATGGCATCTATCCCAATTTGTATTTATGTAAGTATCCCATTAGTGCTTCTGAGTTCCTGGACTCAGCTTTTGACCTTCCACCCCTCTGCTGACCCCTCGTCATTCCCCTGTTAACCCTTAGCTGCTGACCCTGCACAGCAGGGGCAGATGCAGTCTTAGAAATGGGCAAATTTTAAGTCAACTCTCTGGACTTCACTTTTTATTTACTTAAGCAGCATTAAGTACAGAAGTGTTCTACTGTTAAGCACTGTTTGACACAGTTAAAATCTTTGTTTTATTCAGCATCCACAGATTTCATGGAGTGTTTTTATGCTACAATAATCAGCTGGACTTCAATGGTTCCACGTTTCCCTCAAATCTTACTTCTTGTCAGGGAGGAAAAGCTTCTTAAGATTCACTTAGAGCATCCATCACCAAAATCCTCCCCTGAATTCTCAAAGTTTTATTGGCTGAGTAGCTTCTCAGGCAAGCTGAGACAGGTTTTGCTGTAGGTTTTACAGATTGACCCCCCTGGAGCTGTGGAGTAAACACACCACACTGATATTTTTTTTTTTCCTTTAATAGGCTGATTTCTGGCTTATATTGCAGCTATGTGTGGATTTGTTGGTATTATGCTGGGGATCGTAAGCCGGGTCAAATACGGCCACCTATCCACAGACAGAACTTTGAGTTTTGCTCATTCTGTGAAACCCCTGATGAAGAATGACAGGAATCAGCCATTCAAAAGGTGGCCTAAAGAGACATTTATACTGAATGGTATATAATAATGGCTGAACGTGGTGGTCATAAGTGGTAACTATTTTTTTCTTTCTTAATTATTGTTTCAGTCACTCTGTGGCCTTTACTACCTCATTATTACTTCAGCCACGGTGATAAAGTCAATTAACTTTCACTTTATTTCAGTTTAGTTAGTGGGGGATGAGTTCAAACGTCTGTGTGACAGACATAATGGCGCCGGTGGGTGTGGCTTGCCGTCAGTCACTGTCAGCTTTGTTTGTGTTTGGACTTTTTCTGTTGTTTGTTATCAGAAATGTTGGCTCTCTGATGGTGTTTGATTGCCAAGAATTGTTGGATATTTGAGTACTCACTGAAAAATTGATAGAATATGGTCAGGGAAGCCAAGAAAGCTGCCTTCCCCTATTTTTAACAGGTGTACCTTTTCACCTCTTTCATTTGCCTTCATTGGCTTCATTGCCCCAGAGGAGACCTCTCAGGCACCATGGAAAATGCAGCAGCCGGCTGGTTAAGCTGAAAGCCTATCTGACATTGTCCCATCTGACCAGCCAGCCTTCTCCTGCTTTCCTGGACAAATATGAATCAGCTCAGTCCTGCTCTGTCTCCTGGCATCTCTTGGGCTCTGCCTAAGTCCTAGCTGGTTCCTGCTGTCGGCTTGCACTGCCTGGACAGCTCGTCCTCTGCCCCCTACCAGTTTTGGTCTGGTTAACACTAAGTCCCTTGCAAATAAGACATTATTTTATCTGTAAAAGGTGCTACTGGAACTTTAATTTCCCTGATGGAATCTTCCTAAAGGGATTAATAAAGTTTTATCTAATCTAAATGAATTTTTCACTTCCTGTGATCTGGAGTTCCTGTTTGTAACCGAGACTCGGCTGAGTATCGGTGAGTTAAGCTCTTTCTCGGACCTTGCGCCACCTAGTTGCCTGTATTTTAACTCACCAAGAAAATGTGTTAGAGGAGGAGGACTCACAGTGGTTTTTAAAGAAACTTATAACTTCAGACAGTTGTTGAATGCCTTGTTTTCCACCTTTGAGCTGTGTATCTTTGAGCTGGGTTGATCTAACCCAGGACTGTGTGAAGTTTTTTTTATCGACCTCCTAAATACAGCAAGGACTTCATAACTGACTTTTCTGACTTCTTGGCTGTGATTATGCTGAACTATGACCGAGTTTTGATTGTTGGAGATCTGAACATTCATGTCTGCTGTCTGACTAAACTACTGTCTATGGACTTCTTAAATCTTATAGATGCATTCAACCTTGTACAGTCTGTGGCTGGTCCCACACATGAGCATGGTCACACACTAGTCCTTGTTTTGTCATACAGTCTGTTATCAATGTTGCGGTTTCTGAAGCTGTTTTCTCTCATCATAAGCCAGTTTTATTTGAGCTCTCACTTCTCTGTCACACTGCTAAGAAGTTTGCACTTGTCTCATCTTTAGACCCACAACAGCTGTCCAACTTGCCTTTTAATGCTGCCATGGAAACTGAGAGGTCCTCCCTGTGTTTAAATACTGAGGAGTTAACGTATTTGTTTTTCACAGCTTGTAAAAATATGCTTGACACCATTGCTCCATTTGAAATCATACCTCTTAGACCAAAACCTGAGCTACAGTTGAATGATAGTCGTGCTGCCAGAGCAGAATGCAAATGGAAGAAGGATAAGCTACAGGTCTGTTATGGTGTTTCAAGGAAAGTTGGCATAATTATCAAAGAACTGTAACGACTGAAAAGACTAAAATTATTTTGAATAATTCTCACAAACCACATGTTCTGTTTAGTACAATTAACTCTTATCTCCATCCATCCAACCATCCAATTTCTTCCGCTTATCCGGGGCCGGGTCGCAGGGGCAGCAGTCTAAGCAGAAAAGCCCAGACCTCCCTCTCCCCAGCCACCTCCACCAGCTCGTCCGGGGGACACCAAGGCGTTCCCAGGTCAGCCCAGATATATAATCTCTCCAGCATGTCCTGGGTCTGCCCCAGGGTCTCCTTCCGGTAGGACATGCCTGGAGCACCTCCCTCAAGAGGGGCCCAGGAGGCATCCTAGTCAGATGCTAGAACCACCTCAGCTGGCTCCTTTCAATGTGGAGGAGCAGCGGCTCTACTCTGAGGCCCTCCCGATTGGCTGCACTCCTCACCCTATCCCTAAGGGAGAGGCCAGCCACCCTTCGGAGGAAACTCATTTCTGCCACTTGTAACTCTTATCTTAAAACCTCCAATACACGTCTTCTAAAATTTCTCCACTATTTTGGAGATCACCACAATCCAAGCAAACATCTTGCCTCCTACTTTTGACCCTTTGGTTTCACCTCCAGGTTCTGCTGTCTTTATCAGATTTAAAACTGTGTCCCTTCCTTCTCTTGAAAATTGTTGCTAACCTGAAGACCCCAGCCTGTCCTCTTCTTGTCCTGACTTGCTTATTCAGGGAAGTTTGGGACACTATCAAACTTGACTTGATATTCACTTTATTATAAACAGTAGCCTAGTCTCTGGTGTTCCTTCATATTTTAACTTCATATTTTATTTATTTTATTATCCTTTGTTTCATGTCCACTACTTTGTTGTTTTAAATGTACTTTATAAGTGATTATCATTATTTATTTGCTACAACCATGACACATTTTCCAAACATTCACCTTTAAAAAAAAAGTATCAGAACTGACAAACTACCCAAATTAATCAAGAAAATATGAAGCATCTCCTAATGCTGCAGTTGTTTGTTTGTTTGTGTTAATATGGAATGTTTAGGTTTTGCACTAAAATAACTTTTTAAAATTTTTCATTTGACAGCATACGAGTTAACTTTCATGCTGTACAATTAATATCAGAGTAACAATTAAGATCCGGGTTTTGACAATACACTGTATATAAAAAATGGACAAAGCCACAGTGACATCACCTATTGGTGTGTACTGTTAGCCAAAAGTCTGGTATTTTGTTTGTTTGTTTTTGTTGTGTTTTGTACAAGACTGTAGAACTGGAGCTCTATCAGCTATGGCTAACAAACTATCTAAATTATTAATATGCTTTTTATTTTTTTAAACTTTATTTTGACCATATTTGCATGAGAGGCTGCAGCTGTAAAGTTATTAGCTAATGCTGGCTAGCTTGGCAGCCTAATTCAATATAAACAATCTGAAAGGAAAATGTATAGTACTGTTCAAGTCTTGAGCCCCCCACCCCCCATTTCATTATATTTTGCTAGGAAATGTGAAATAGGTGCAGTGAGCTATGCTGTATATAAGGCAAAAATAGAGTTTGATCAATTCCAGCAAGCTTTATAGGTAACATTCCTAGGAAAGTTTCTATAAGTGGTCTTCAGGAATATTTCTCCAGGCTTCTTGAAGAACATTACGAAGCTCTTCTTGAGATGTTGGCTGTTTTTTGTTCTTTCTCAGGATCATCCTGCATGGCTTCAGTAATGTTGAGGTCTGAGGTCTAAATTTGCACTTGAGTTAGATGCATTTTTTTATGCTTGAATATTTCATAGGCCAATGTTAAGTGGCTCAACAAACAAAAACGTTCCTCTGAAAATGGTTAGGAATGAGGACTGAACTGGGAGCGAGTGAAAAAGCAGTCAGTGTCCAAAGAAAAACTTTGAAAGACCTTCTGACAGCTTGAAGAACTATTACTGAAAACCACTTTAAAAATTATTAAATTTGTAAAATGAATTAAGAAAATCTTGGAAACAAAATAAAGAAACAGGGGGTGACTCGGGCATTTTTAACAGTCCTGTTTTTACTAGAAAACTCTTTTAGTACAACTGAATGCTAAACAGGAGGAAATAACACCCAACTGTCACTCAAAGTGGCCACACCTCTAAATATGAATAACTTTAGCCTTGATACAGCTTAAAGGGTTAAAAATAAAGGCATTTTTCAACCAGGTTGTGAATATGTTTATTTCTGCTGCATGGCTGGTATACTAACACCTCAGTCTATGGTGATTGGTTTGATTTTGGAGCAAAAATCCAGCCTCAAGTGGTCATTTAGGGAATTACAGTTTTGGCACTTTATTCTGGCTTGTTTTTTTTTTTTTGTCACTTTCCTACTTTCTTTTACTTCACATATTGTTTTGCTTCCTGAATATATTTTTTTCCACTCCTTAGAACAGTGCTCTGTCCCAAATCTCATTGCGTATGCTTGTATATGCAATGAAAATAAAGGAATCTTGAATCTCTTGAATTGATGACTGGAGTCAGGAGTAAATGAGCAGAACATAAGATTCTCTATCTTATGGCAATGACTTTGGTACAATGCCTGGACAATTTGAGCTTGGGATCCAGAAGACCTCTCGCCTCCATAGGAGACTCTGGGAGGTTGGTTGCATAAAAGGATGCAAAGAGTGAAACCCAAAAGCCTTTCTGTGCTATGATAAAACCATCCTGAGGTCTGGGCTGTAATCTGGTGAGCAATTAATTTAGAGTTGAGGGCTCAAGTCTCAGACAGTTGACCAGAAGCTACAAGAGTAGTCTTGGCTTTTTTGGGGGTGTTTATAAACAAGGTCACTTTTCCTAAAACAGGACAAAATTGCACTAATCCTCTTTTCTACGGCTTTGAACACTTTCCTTAATTTCAATCTCATCAAATACTCTGTGTGCATCCAACCTTAAATCATTGCCCAGAGAATTACCCCACCCCCACAATACCAAAAAAGTCTGATCTAAACCTCTTTTCATGTTGATGAAATGGTGAACAACTCTTTGTCGCCGTTGCTTCTGTCCTGCTTTATCTCTTTCTTCCTTCTCCTTCCACTGTCACTGTTAATTGCTTCCCCTCCACCTGCCTTCACTTGATTTCCACCTGTCTTATTGTGTGATGTGATTAAAATGTAAAATGCTGTGGTGGATGGGGCTGCTCGCCTCCTCCATCATTTCTTATTGCACTGGGAGTGTGCAGGAGAAGATTGACTGGGTCTGTAGCTTAACGTGCTATTTCCTCTAATGCACGGCAGGCATGAAGGCTGTTGGGGAGATTAATACCGGTTTGGGCTGTTTGTAACACTGGCATTTATTCTCTCCAAAGTCCCCGCCACCTGAGGCCACTTCTTCATTCTGCCCATGCCAGGCCTGTTTACCTGTAAGCTATCTGCTTCTTGCCTCAGTGCCTGATTCTGTTCTCTCTTTGTTTTGCATGCCTTCCTTATTTATTCCTTCACATATGCATGTATCTGTCCTCTAATCTGACCCCCCCCCATCTTTTGCTCTCTATTGTCTTTGCCAACAGGGTACCATACCTCTTGATCTTTGAGATAATACATGAAATAACAAGAATAAGTTCAGGAAATCCAATGAAGATGAGGCTAAGCAGGCTGGTTCCCCTTTGCAGATCCAACATGTGCCATTACAGTGAAAACGTCTACTTTTATGATGTAGAATTATGGGGTATCCGAGGACTCTAGCATTCTGTCAGGAGTGGTGGAAATGCATCCCATCAAAAACAGGCTCCTTGCCTGCCTCCTTCAACTGTGCATTAAGCAACGTTAAGAATGGCAGTGCCCTCTGAATAAGTAGGCAGCACAGAGAGGCCCAGCTGAGTTATAATTTAGACTCCTCTTTCTGTTCTTCTTCATTTCTCACCCCCTACTAAGATCCATTTCTTTCTGAAGCACAAGCATCCTGCAAATTGTACTTCCAGCCCAAAAATGAATTTGGTAAAAGTTCAAGAGTACCATGTATGTGTTTCTCCCCTTTTTCAATTTACACTCATATTTTCTATAGTGCTGACATGCAGGGTAGTTTTGGTGTTAGGGCGGAGTAGACGAGGCATTAAATCCTGTTGCTTTCTCATCAATAAAGTGTTTTCAGGCCTTCCAAAAAGGTACATGTTACCTTTCAATGTAACCTCACCCAGAGGGGTGCACTCACACTCACACTGGATATATATATATATTAGGGGTGGGACTCGATTAAAAAAATTAATCGAATTAATTACAAGCTTTGTAATTAATTAATCGAAATTAATCACATTTTAATCGCATCTCAGTATTTGACATGATAAATATTAATTTAAGTTTAGTTGATGAATAAATCAATATACATAAGCTTAAACTTCAAAATTTAGTTTATTTTCCCACCAGTCTACTACGCAGACCAATGAAGGGTGGAAGTGCTCCTGTGATAAGCAAACTCCTGAAATTAAAGTTAAGCATCATAACTGGATAGTTTTATTCAACATTAATGTCTCACTTGTTATAGTTGGAAATTAATCATTAGCTCAGCTGTATTCCTTGATGTTGAAATGTGTTATGCTTGTTTTAACAGCTTATTTTGAATTAAAGACTTAAAATTAAACCACAAAAAGGAGAAAAAGTTCGTTCTCCCTTTAACCAGCTGTTTTTACACAGCTGTGCTTCGCACTCACGTTGCTAGGCGACATGAGCTACGCAGAGGTGACGGCAGCTGATATGAAGGCTAGCCGCTCACTTCCGGCCTTTGTGGTGTTCGTGGGCTGCGAAAGACGTGGGCCGGGTCCTTCGCAGGATGCGGCCCCTAATTTGGACATTGTGCGTCGATATAATCTGTATGCCGGGAACTCGCGCACTGAGAAACGTTCCACGGTGCAAAGTGCGATTAAAATGCGTTAAAAATTTTAACGCGTTAATTTCCCCGTAATTAATTAATCGAAATTAACGCGTTAAAGTCCCACCCCTAATATATAAATATATATATATATATATATATATATATATATATATATATATATCCATGCATGGGGCCACTGTTTCCAGTCGTACTGGTTGTGCTGTTATACAGGGTGGGTTAATAAATTGTACAAGTTCAGACACTGAAGGGTTTTGGTGTCTGGCTGCGGTCGACATTTCCATGTAAACTAAATTAAATGTCACCTTTATCATCTTACCACCACCTGCACTAAGCAGCTGTAGGATTAAAACCACTTATATGTTGTTAAAAAAAAATACAGGGCGGGAGAAAAAAAATGATCATGTCATTACAATGAAATGTTCTGCTGAAAATCCTTCAGCAGAAAATTACTTGCTTATCACTTTGTGACGCCACCTAAACATCATTCCGAGCACAACACCCCTGCCAGCTGATCAAGCCAACAGCAGCATCTTCCACGCCCCACGACTCTGCAACAACTGCTCAGGAAACACTCCAGAAACACCAAGAGCCTGTGTAGTTTATTACTGCTAGCAGCAGAGCTAAGATAATGTATAGCTCTGCTAGCAGCAGAGCTAACATAATGTATAGCTAGTCAAGGCAGCTAACTGCTTGGTGCACCAGGTCAGTGGGGGGGGTGGACCTTAAACTGCAGCAGTGGTAAAGCAGCAGTAGCAGGCTGAAAGAAAGTAGAAGGGAGCAGTTACAGTGTTGACCTTTCATGCACTGGAGTCAACAGTCGCCATTCCTACAGCAGAGTTTTACCTGTCATTTTATAGGATGGCTGTTGGTGTCAGATTATTTATGACATAATACTGATGAACGCTGTTTGGAGGCCCACTGTATATTTTTGCCCCAACTGACTCTACACAGTTTGTGTTTTGCACCTGCTACACAAACAGGTTTTCTGTGTGTATTTGTACATTTTTAACTTAACAGCAAACTGCAGTCAAATGAATCAAGGTGCTCTCCCTGTCTGCTCCTCTCTTGCTCTCAACCGCTCTCACTTTTGTGTGCTTGATGTAATGATTTAACTGCAGTTACAGTAAAACAACATGTTATTAACTTGATTGTTTCATTGTCTCGAGTCTGGTTCGCTCCACAGGCGACACATGTGTGAGGAGGTGCATTCACAGAGTGTAGAGAAGGGAGAAAATAGCAGTTAGTATGTAGCAGCCTAATTATTCTCCTGCTGAGCTGAAATGACACGAGTGTAAATAAATCCTGTTGCCAATAATTGTTTTAATAATAATAATTAGTATTTCAGTAAATTTATATTATATGGATTTTTTTGTTACGCTTTATGTTACAACATTAAGAAATCAGTGTTTAAGAATGATTCAGTTTCTTTCTCCCACTGTGGAATATAACCCGTTAATTAAACCCTAGTAGTGTTTAAGACCTGTGATGTCTGCCCTGTGCCAGACATCACAGGTCTTCCCTGGAGGACCTGTGCCCATTCCCAAATATTCCAAACTGTTTGGGCAGAACAGGGAGAACTGCACAATATTAGGACAGTTGGTTGATTTTGTGAAATTCGAGCTGGATTGTTATGTGGCTTTGGACAGCTGTCAGGATTAGAGGTAAGTTAATCATTCGTTCTTTTTTTCCTTTCACTCAGACAACTCACATTTGAAATTACTGATTTATTATTGCAGGAGAATAAAGTTAGATTTAGAGCTCATCATTCCCCATAAATGTCCCACACAGAGAACTGGGCAGTGATGAATAAATGATGCTGGGGGTGTGGCGCTGGGCACTGACATGCACTATTCTGCACATTTTATTTTATTTTATTCTAACTTATTTTGTATTTTACTATTGTTTTTGTTTATGTATAGTGTATATATGTCTTTTTAAATGGTAGCTGCAATGGAAATTTTGCTGAACGTTCAGTGACAATAAAGCAATCTTGTCACGGCCAGCGATGAGACGGGCGAGGATGGACCAAAACGCAGGACTCCAGAGATAGGCATTACGTAAAAAGTGTTTATTAAAGTTGGGGGGAACTTTTACAAAATCCTTCTGAAGGGAAAACACAGGAACACACTGGCACGATAACATCAACGACGCGACAAAGAACAAATGGAAACTGAGGGCTTAAATACACAATGGGTAATCAGGGCAAGAGGAAACAGCAGGGCACAGCAGGTGAGGCAAATGAAACTAATAACACAGGGGAAGCAAAACTAAACACAAAGCACAGGAAAACCAGACTGTCAAAATAAAACAGGAAGTGACTAACCAAGGAACATGCAGACTCAACACGGGGAACTGGCACACAGACTCAGGACAGAGACGCAGACTAGTCACAACACTAGGAATAAAACGCCATAAGAAACACCGGGGGTCAGAGGACAGACAAGCTGACAAAACAGACACAAGACCATAGATACAGGGGGAGACAGGGACAAAGGCAACAAGAATCAAAACATACTGGGGACAACAACTCAGGAAACATGAAACTAAACACAAAACGCTGGGCAAACGGCCCAGGACATGACAAATCTAATCTAATGTAATCTAATGTTACTGGGGAAAAGGACGATACTTTCTACAGCAGGAAGTTTACGTCCTGTATCCCACTGTGCCCTGTGTGGCTTTCACTCTTCCTCTTACGTATTCCTCCCACTTCAGCAATTGATTCTGGTTAATTGTGTGGAGGTTTACATGAAGAGAATCTAATGCTACAAGGTTTTTTCTTATTCTTTCATATAGACAGTCTGAGTCATGTCTCTGTGGTTTAGCGCTATGGTTGTAGTGTCTGAGTCCCTTTTTGTTTTCTCTGTGGAGACAAGGCTACACTGCTTCTGTCTGAGCCTTACTTATCCTCGCTGTGCTGCTTTGTAATCATCTTGTTTTTAACATCTCCTTCCTGTATCACAGAGGCCAAGGCTTGAATATAAAAAATTAATAACCATGGTCAAATGATACTCCATTTTGTTGCACACAAATTCAATAATCGTGTCTGATTTGCCTGTTTTTTCATTTTCTGCAGGCAGCAGAGGCAATATTTTATTTCAGATCTTCAACCTTTATCAAGTCACTTTTAAGAGTCAATTATTTTTACCCTCCTCACACATTTGCATTATATTTTGTGACATATATTTCAGCTTTCTTCAAAGTGCTTTTAATATCACTGTGCCCTCAGCGATCCCTTTAGTTATTTCCACTATGAACAAAAATAACAAGCAGTGAAGAGGAGAAAGGGTGATGATGTCAAAGATATGAATGTATGCTGGAAGGGTAGAGCAACAAATAGGGCCCCAATTTAATAACCCAAAGGTGCACTAAATAAACGGTTATATGAACAAACATGTTTATGGAATCATGTTTAAATGAAAATGTCACACTGGCAGTTGTCCCTGACTCCAACCCTCTCCTGGATGATTTTCATGTTGTAGCTCATTGTTTTGGTCCTCTGGCTCAAACTTTTGTTTTTAACTTTTTGTAATTTTGAGGTATGAAACTGTTATTGCAGTATTACCATTAATTATTATGCTAGCTAGCTACAGTGTCCGTGAACATATCTATCTATAAGCTAATTATGAGGCACAGACAGGCCAATGAACATACATGGTCACACATAGTTCACCAGTAATTTTCCCATTTTATACGAGCCACAGAGCACCACAGCTAATGTCATTAACATGTGTAAAGACTGAGCTAGGCTACTGTATCAGTAATTAATGGACCCTGTACAAGTGGATGAATATCAGCTGAATGGGTATCAGTGATAACTGTCTGTCTTTTATTCCTTTGTTAAACTTTTTTATACTATTATTTGCTATTTTTATATGAGTAAAAGATCCAAAAGCAATACTTGACCATGTAAGCACGCTTACAGAGCCAAACCCCTCCCCCACCTCGGCCAGTCCGACCATCTCTCCCTGCCGCTTACCCCAGCATACACCCCCCTCAGACAGAGAGCCAGGCCTACTGTAAAAACCATTAAACTGGCCTGAAAACACTCTGTCCGACCTACAGGACTGATTCACACACACAGACTGGGACTTATTTGAACACGAGGACCTGGAAACATTCACAGGGATGGTACTGGACTACATTAAATTTTGTATCGGAAATGTGACTGTTAGCGTCCCCTAGCCAGAAACCCTGGATGAACAGCCAGGTCCGTACAGTCCTCAAAACCCGCAATGCTGCCTTCAGGTCAGGTGACAGAGCTCTGTACAGTGCTGCTCGAGCTGACCTGAAAACAGGAATTAAAAAAGCCAAGGTGGACTACAGGAGGAGAATAGAGTCCCATCTGTCCAGCAGTAACACACGGGAGGTGTGGCAGGGCATTCAGAACATCACAAACTTCAGAGGCTGTGATGTGACTGCAGGAGACCTGAGTGTGTCACTAGCAAAGGAACTTAACTGTTTCTTTGCTCGCTTTGAGACACCTCAGGACCACCCATCCTGAAGCTGACAGCCTGGTGTTTAGAGAACAACCTGCACTGAACACCATGAAAACCAAAGAAATCATCATCGACTTCAGGAAGCACAGGACTGACCCAGCCCCCCCTCTACATCAACGGCGAGCGTGTGGAGAGGGTCCACACCTTCAGGTTTCTTGGTGTCCTCATCTCTGCTGATCTCTCTTGGTCAGATAACATCACAGCTGTTATCAAGAAGGCTCAGCAGCGACTTCACTTCCTGAGGGTCCTCAGGAAGAACAACTTGGACTCAAACCTGCTGCTGACCTTCTACCGCTCATCCATTGAGAGCCTGCTGACGTACTGTATCACAGTATGGTACGGCAGCTGCACTGAGGCAGACAGGGTCAGGCTTCAGAGGGTAGTCAAGACAGCACAGAGAATCGTTGGCTGCCCTCTCCCCTCCCTGATGGACATCTACACCTCCCACTGCATCAGCAGAGCCAGGAACATCATCAAGGACAGCTCACACCCTGGCTTTGACCTCTGACCTGCTGCCCTCTGGCAGGAGCTACAGGAGCATCAAAGCCAGAACAAACAGACTCAGGAACAGTTTCTTCACCAGAGCAATCACCACCCTGAACTCACACACTCACCCACTGTAACTGTGCAGCACCCACATCTCTGTGCAATATTATATTATTCATACTATCATTCCTATATTGTGTAATATCCAATATTCATTCACCAAGTGCAGTACTCACATCTTCATTATTATATGTATTTTTTTTTACAATGTATATATTTTTCTACATTCTGTTTTATTTACTGTATATTTTTTATACATTTTATAGGCATTCTATTCTATTCTAGAATAACGGCTAACGTAGTAGTTGTGACTTTTGTGCTTAAAAACTAATCCCAGGTGCTCAGACTGGTGAGGTGAGTCGACTTAAACCAGACGGGCCCAAGACCATCAGTTTCCAAAGTAGCATTAACTGCTAGTTGCCTCAGAGGAAGACTTATGGATGGAAAATGTGTCTGTGGTGACAAGTTTAATTATAAAAAATAAATTATTTTATTATTTATTGTCTGAGGCACCTAGAAAGGAATGCATTTTAAATTTCGTTGTGCAACTTCTGTGTACAATGACAATAAAGATTCTGATTCTGAAATTAGAACATGAAGTGTGTTTGAAAACACAAGGTGAACAAAGTACAGACTGGGCTGAAAGTAACCAAATGTGGAGAAGGTAGAAAGATGAGAAGGACAGAGTTCTGAGAGACTTTGTCCTTCACTTCATTGATAGGGTGAGACGCCACCGCCAGAGGCCATCGTTTCACTCGCCTTTGATCTTCCCTCTCGCTTCAAACTTGCTACTCAGTGACAGTGATAATGATGTGCAGTGAAAATATATTTGTTTTTTTCTTTTCCAAATACCTTCTCTTTCATCTGTTTAGGCTGCAGCCCCAAAGTGCAACACACACTCGTATGATGAGAGTAATGCAGAATAAACTGGATCATCTCTGTTGGTGTAATAACAGAGCTGACATGTGCGTGTTTGAGACCACGTGTCCTCTCAGAGTCATTATTACTTCTTCTGAAATCTAGGGATTATTGACAGACCCGAGCACACACATCTCTGTGGTCTGTCTCTTCCTGCCTCACCAATTGAATCATCAGGTATGGCTGATGACTGTGTGTGTGTGTGTGTGTGTGTGTGTGTGTGTGTCAAGGTGGGACAGGCCCACAGCACCTTCACTGTGGCATTTAATGCTGGGCTCCCTTATGAACCGCATTCAGCTTCTTATTTAGTGAGTGGTAGCTACACACACACACACACACACACACACACACACACACACTCTGCAGACGAGCTAAACCTTTTCTTCTTAATAGCTTTGCAGTGCATTCATGTGTGAGTTGGGGAGTAGCTCTAATCAAGAAATCAGAGACATTAGCATTAAACTAACTGTATATGGATCTTAAAAGAGAACAAATTATAGCTTTTTATTAAAATATCAGTTTTTATAAGTCATCTTTTTGATCATCAATTAATTTCATTGAGAAAGAAGCAAATGAGCTTCAATCTGTTTTTAATCTGAACCGCCTCCAAACACAGTCAAGTTGTTTCCTGCTGCAAATAAACTCTCAGCACCTCAGCTAATGACTGCACATCAAAATTCCTGAATTCCAGATTTATCAGTTATTTTCAGAACATTGCCAAATGTAGCACATTGAATGATGAGGACTAGTTTGAATGATATTAATGTAGTTTTGCTGTACTTCATTTCATTGCAGGGAAGCATTTTTAGGAAATGTACATCTGCTCAATCTGAATGGACAAGCTAGAAGAAGAGTAAAGAAAAGCTGGGAGCCATCGAGCCGGATGGCGAGGGAAGATGCTGTATAAATGCATGCAGACATTTTCAGGCACTCTCTCCAGTGACACACTGATAGCACTGTGTGATAGCACTGTGTGCGGTTGTTCCCATAAAAGGTAAAGGCGGGCTCACTCCCAGTGATGCATGCTAGAACTCCTGGCATCATTTTTGAAAACACAGACAGCTCAAAAACCTTTGATAGAAGTCCCTCGGTATCTGAAATGGATCTGTACCCAGATGTTCTCTGCTCGTGCCATTATTGTTGGAATCTAGCCAAATAATAAGTGAACACAATCTATGTTATCTTAGCTGCTTATCTAACTTAGGGCCTGGTCAAGGAAGGGGAGTTCTGCTGGAGACTATCCCAGCTGTTATAGGGAAAAAGGCAGGGCACAACATGGGCTGGGAATCGGAGTAGCCAGAGGGAACCCAGACAGACAAAGGTAGAACATACAAAAAGAAGTTTGAACCCAGAACCTTGCCATGAGAGAACGGCCCACCCAACTGAAAGGGAAAAGTCAAAAGTGAAAGTGAAACGTGGGATGGAAACTGCTTTCCTCCCAAGTCTCTCATTTACAACAAGCCGGCTTGTTTTAATGATTTTTTCTACCTCATCTGTGAAGATACTTCCAAAAAGTTACAGGGGTGCTTTAAAATGTCAAAGGATGAGTCTAGAGTGAGTTTGGAGAGCAGCACTAGGTATTAAATGAAGAGACCCAGGAAGGGAAACCTAATCTATTTCTGAGATAAAGTAAATGGTCAGGACAGATGCACCTTGGTAGGTATGGTGATTTTTGACACTATCTGAAGCACCCTTTAGGATGCACCATAAATCTACAAGCTAACAGGAAAACAGATCTGATTGTGTATCCTTGGGTGTAGGTTACATGTTCAATTTTCACACACAATATCAGCACTAGCAAGTCAGTTTGCTGGAAGCTTCTGTGCTCGGGAAGATCTTCGAATATTAACTATATTATAGTTATTAAGCTGAAAAATCAAATAAATTTTGACTATTTGTAACCTATTTATCTCCCCCTGTTTTAATTAGCACCTGATAGTAAGCAACATATTACTACTGCCAGAGTGTGACAATCCACCCACAAGCTGAATGCAGCAACCATTAAACACAAAGAGAACTCGCTGGTGCCCAACAGGCATCGGAGCGACAGACCGTGAGGCCTGGTGAGGTTAGATGATACTGTGCAAATGGAAGACGTGTAATAAAACACAACTAAAGCTGTCAGGTCTGTGCACAACTTCAAAACACAAAAATGAGGAGGCTGATTCTGCTGCACGCTGCCAAGTAAAACTGGTGTTCCACGAGTCTGTGCCAACGAAATGTAGTTATTTGAGAAAGTTTGGGGATAAAGATGATCTCAGAGGAGAAGTTTAATACTTTCCAGTGTAAATAGTATTTTTGCTTGAAAATACAAATTGTCTGTATATCATTCTATTTTTCAGTAGGAAAGATGTACTTGTGCATTTTTTGCCAACAATGGGAAATGACCTTGGTAAGGAGAACTGAATGTGGGTGAAGATAGTTCAGTCACTGTGAGCAGGATGTGTGTTGTTCACATCAAACACTTCTGTGACCTTGCTGCAGTAAAAGACACGAGACAAAAATACACACTCGTTCCACCATGCATCAAATCACACACCATAAAACAGCATATGCCGCCACCCTGATATGAGTAACAGATCAACTGTAACAGATATTTTATGGACCCACTAGAATCTACCTCCTCTCCTAGACCTTCACACGAGCCGCTGAAATGTGAGAGCAGCCTGCTGTCGGTCTTCAGCACTGCTCTCTCCCTCTTGGTTTATCTATTGTGTTTGCTATTTATTGTTCCTTGTAAAGTGGTTTGCTCCAGCATGGCGGTAACACGAGCTAAAGCGTTTTTCCTGTACAGCACGCCACCATTAGAGAATGATAGACTGTAGTAATACGAGCTGGCAAATATCTCCTTGTTGCTACTTTTAAAGCTTTTATCTCAGATGTGGCATGAGTGTGCGCTCGAGTGGACAATGACAGCATGTTTTTCACTTAACGTGTGACTGATACCTGGTTCTTATTGAGCAACAGGCGAATACATTTTGGGGCCTCCTGAGAGTGTGTTTAAAAGATAATCGAGTGGAGATGTTAGTGTCTGGATTTGGTTGATTTCATACTGGATTCAGCAAATTTGCAGATGCCGCTTCATCCTTTAAAAATATTGTTCAAGCCTTTGATGCAGTTTTTCTCAGGTTGTACGTTTTGCAGCGGTGCAGGAAGAGAGGCTGTGGGTTGTGTGAAAATGATCAAATGGTTCTTTCCTACTCTCAGCATTCAAATCACTTTTTGAGATAAACCTAATTCAGCCAGTCACACACACACATTTACACACATGTTCACACTGACACAATTTGAGGTTCGGTATCTCGCCCAAGGTCACTGTGACCGGAGGAGTCAGGGATCAAACCACCAATCTTCTGATTAGGAGATGACCTGCTCTACCTCCTGAGTCACAGCTGCCCCATCCACCCGTGTGTGTGTGTGTGTGTGCGTGTGTGTGTGTGTGTGTGTGTGTGTGTGTGTGTGTGTGTGTGTGTGTGCGTGCGCAGCCTTAGCCTTCCATGCCCAGGCTATGGATGACATTTTGAGCTCTAATTGCCTGGCAGGTCACACTTGGATGGGCTGCAGTCCCAGAGGGAATATGACAAAGATGGAGTGGAGCTCACTGTCATACACACACCTCACTTACTACCATCTATATGGGAGAAAGTGTATGTGTGTACCAGGTGACCTAGGTGCTGCACCCATGACCAATCTTAGGTGTGACTGAGGGGAGATGCATCTAGCAAGTATGTGTAGGCTCTTTTATCCCTGCAGCCTTACCACCTGCCTAACCTTGTGAACCTACAATCCTGCCATAGCCCAGAGGGAATTGCCACTCTTTGCCACACAGATCTAAGTAATACAATATACTTTAGCACAGGCATCAAAACTGCATTGAATTCATCATCAGAAGAAACTCAGTATCCAGAAAAAAGATCTAATGATTGACAGGACTGGGCTACGTTTTCAGCAAGAGGACATTACATTTGTGCTAATGCTTTCACTTTAAAAAGAAACTTTTAAAATGACATACATAAACAAAAGACGCTTGAGTAAACAATTTCTGCAAGGCCGTCGTGGCAGTTTCTGAGCTGCAAATCCAACACCAGGCAAGGCTAAAGGCTGATTTGGATTTGATGACTTTCATTGACTTTCCATCACTTTGTTTCCCTCCATCATTGCTGGTAAATTGGTCTGTGTCTGATGAAACGCTAATGGAGAGCCTGCAAAATTTGCACTTGGCTATTAAACAGTATGTCAGTCAAAACACAATGAAAGCTGCGAAATGGAATTCGTTAGAGGACCTCAGTGAACGGCATACCAAACACTGAGCCTGTGTTTTCTGAGCCAGCTGATCTTAAGTTCTCATACAAAATACTTTAAAAAATACTTTTAAAACACGTCTTTATTCATGACTTCAGTAAATTCCTAAGTTATGATGAAGATATTTCTTGATTTAAAAAAAAATACCATTAATATTGATAGAGTCCATTCAAAACATTTACAGCCTTTATTATGGTACTTAAAATGTGGTCAATTTTCTGCGTTCACTTTACACAATCACTGTGTATTATAACTGTAGTTAAGCTGTTTTAAAAGTAAGATGCTAGTAAAAGGCTTCAGCACACACAAAGCACTTTGCTCACTGTGCATCACGTTGTAGGTGACGGCTGGTTACTAGTGGACATTTGAGGATCCGGTTAAGCAGGTAAGCCTGTAATCTGTTTCCCACAGCTTCATATGTCGATCAGCACTAACATTTGTTCTCGTTCAGTTATTTGAGATAAGTTTTACTCAGTGCCCACCTCACTTAATTTTCATTGACATTGCATAGTCACTGGTTGCCACAATGCAGCCAGTCTCTTCTTATGTGGATGCACCAAGGACCGCCTATTAAAGACTTCAAATTCTGTCTCAACATTTCATTGAAGTAAATACAATAAATAAGTCACATCAGAGTTTTTCCCTGTTTGGATATCAGTTACTTCCTTCTTATAGCTGCTTATGGGGTCTCACCTCAAGACCTCATAAGTGTTTCTGTCACTGAGGTCATTTTGGAGTGATAATCCATTGAGTTGAGAACAACCTCCAGTTTTCATGGTGATGTTGTGGTCGTTACTCAGTGATTCTTTTCCTGAATGCTGAGGTGAGAAGGAGGTATTTTTGCATTGGAGAGGGCTGCTAATACTTAATCTTGGTTTGTTCTGCTTCAGGGTGTGCCAGTTTATTAATCCTTATCACTACTTCTGTGGCTGTGATGAGGTCCACTTTGGACAGCTGTTGTGGAGATAATGCAAAATTGAGCCCCGTGGCTAGAATATCCCTTTCTGGTTTAGTGAGGTCCCTATCTGATAAGTTTGTCACCCACTTTTCCTGCCTGTCTGAAGTTGATGTGTCTTCCTGTTTTGGCCCAGATGGTCGAGGTATTAACTCAGAATAACAAGTCCTTGCTTGCAGTGTTTGGAATTTCTGTTGTCTTTCTTTGCCTTTCATGTGTTGTGCCAACTGTGCCTTGTTCACGAATTTTGAAACTTACTCCAAGATGGAAGAAGTAAAAGTGTTGCCAGTTCCTGCAGGGTCTGGCTGCTCTCGTCCTGGAGTGCATCAATAATGAAATGGACCTGTCTTATCCTTTCACTCAGAAACTGTAGCTCTGTGTACCTTTACTGAGGCCCAAAGGCTTAAGCTCTTGGGAACCAGTCTGGACTGTCTGCATCTTAGTCCAAAGTGGAGGTGGTTCCTACACAGAGCACCTTAAGAGTCCAGATGTGTAGAACACAAGGTTCTACTTGTTTTAGCACCATCAAACATACATCAATGTTTAAGTAGCATTAAGAACATCTGAACACGTCCTTCAGTGCTGCTGCTCTTTCGTAGATGTGTGTAGCACTGTGTTCACTAACTAAAAGTCAGTTTCTGCTTCCAATAAATAAGCTCCTCCCTAATTACTACAGACTAGTGTTTATCTTTGTATTCATTTCATCATCATAATAACTGTGAAACAGGCTGTGCAAATACAAAGGTAGAGTGGATATGATGAGCATTAATATATATTCACCTTTGCCTTCATCTTTTTAGGACTGTGCACAAGTTTGAGCCACTTTACATTCTTCTCCTATTCAATCAACATGATCAAGGGCTTGTCTGATTGGTGTTACTTTAAAGACAACAATATTTGCCATATAAATAATATTTTCCATGTTTTTGTTTGTTTGCTTTAGGTTTATTTGGCAAAGCATCTTCACTCTGGTTTCCATGCCTAAAACCTATGCACAGTGTACACAACATTCAAGGTTGACAGACTATGTATTTTCAATGGCAGTGCAATTTAGTCCAATTCTACAGTTCTGAAAGGAGGCTCGTGGCATTAGCTATAAATGGGAAAATAAGTAGCAGAGCATACGGCAAGAGGATGACAAGGTCTTTGAGCTACTGCCTGCACACCAGTGTATGTTTTTGTATATGTGTGTGCTCGCAGTACAAGGCCACCCACAAAAGGAGAGCTTGATTGACAGCCAAAGAAACCTGTGAGAAGCAAACACACAGCAAAGAAATGCACACCTGTACAGTCACTACTACATTTATCGACTATGCACTGGCAGCAGCTATTCTCTGAGAAGTGATTCCCTCTCGGCTCCTATCAACTATCATCCAACAATCAAACTAACGAACTGACAGAAATATTAATGTTTCTCTGCTATTTTACTTCAGTCTGTGTTCCTCATTTCCCTCTCGGAGGATCTAAAAACCCTCCATCTTTGGAGAGTTCACTTTATTGCCTAAAAATCGAGAGAAACGAAACCCATTTCTGTTTCATCAGACACTGCCTCAATTGCTGCTTCCACCCTTGCCAAGTTCCTCATGCATTCAAGGCAGTGCACATTGCAGCGTGATGCAATGCTGCATCCTGTACCAGCAAAGCAAAAGGTTACAGAGCACTCAGACAAGGTCAAATACTGATAGCGAATCATTGATTATTGGAGGGTTTATCTTTTTCTTGGTTTTGATTCTTTTTATTTGACTCGATGGAAGTTCTGAGTAAATGCCTTTAACAGTGATGTATGGATCTTAGTGATACTACAAATAATTTTGGGCAGGTTTTTGTTTTATTGGTGAAGACGATGACTATGACTACGAGACAGTGTGTCGAGGGTGCCTTGAATTAACAGGATTTGTAGAATCCATGATTAGATTTTTAGCAATACGAAAACTGACAGTTTTGGCATCTCGGGAGAAGGAGGAGAAGCAATTTTTTAATTCAAATTTCATGAATGTGGTTCTGATGGTTAACCTGCACAGAAAAAGAAAGAGAACACTGGGAGCTACTGTGGATGTTTAAACTGGTGTGAAAGCACTGTTTGATGTAAAACACAGGAAAGTCATAATGTTCCTGTTTCTGTGTGGCAGATCAGTTTTGGTCTCTCGTTTCGTCAGTCCCTCAGTCAGAGTGAAACCCTCACACTGTCTGCGGTCTAACGAGGCCACAACTGTCATGGAGACCACTGGGCCCTCTGAGTACTGACTGATGGCTAAATACTACTCAAACATCTCAACTTTCAGCTTAAACAGAATGTAGAAGGTGGCCGACTGCCAGCGTCACTTTACAGATAATGCAGAGTGCTGAAGAGAAGGCCAGGATTTCGAGGCCTGGACTGATTAATGAATGGTTGGCGAGCTGGGTTTACAAACAGATCAAGTGCTATTTTTGACTTACACTTTCTTTACCTCTGACTGTGCTGCTCCTTTTCTCTCTCAGTCCTTCCATTACTGTCTCCCTGTCTTTATTTTTTTCTCCCTTATGGATTTTTACACTTTCACTTAATTCCACCCTGCCTTTCCACCTACTCCGTGTCTGATTAGGAGGCCATTTATCACCACTACGTAGAGAAGGGCTCGTTTTAATGCACGTGTTTTCACCTTCCTGGAAAAGACATGTTTTCCAGCAAAATTGCTTTTTTGACTCCCGATAGCGTTAATCCCCCAGAACAGTCATTTTAAAGCACCACGCTTCTCCATCGCCTTTCGTGAAGTGCAAAAGCCATTAAAAGTTGTGAGTTTCCTCGTAATGGCATTATGAGTGAATTGTGTGGCTTGTGTATGCCTGAACCTCCCTCAGGCCCTCGCCCACTCTCTCATGTTTTCTGTGGCATATGCACTTTCTCCCTCTTACCACTCCCACACATACACCTTAGTCCACTCTGCTCATGTTCAGCACTGGACTCACTGTTTAAAAACAATTAGTCATTAAAAAAAATGCATCTAATTTCATTAGCTTAGAAGACCATTTGCTTAACGAGTCATTACATTTTAGTAATTGTCCTCTGACTCCAAAATGAAAACGTCTTCCTTTTGAAATCATCAGTGTTCATGACCATTGCTCTTTTAATTCTCTCACTCAATTAAACTTTTGCTTCTCTGGGGTGCTGAATAGAAAGCTGAAGAAATAGACAGAATTTCTGAATACGAATCCAAGTAAGAAAACCTCATTCATGATTATGAATTTATTCTGACGTTCGGTTGAAATGATGTTGGAAACAATTTTACCAAAATCTGATTCTCATTGAAAAGAGGTCTAGAAAAAGATGTGCCTTTGTATCTAAATTAAATGGAAAGTACAGCCTCTGTGCTGAGCAGGCACAAACCTGGAACCTTCTGTGAGTCTGCAGTGCAACACCTGCACCACCGTAACACTGACACAACATGCCAGCACAATTCATGTGCATAACGTGCATAAGTACCATTTAGACATCTTTTAGACTTCTGATCAACAGGAAATTGATCAGTGGGATCAACACAAATTTGGTTAATTCAACTCTTTTGATTAGCCTGAAAAACGTAATTTTGTTGTAAAAGGCTGTTAGTTATTCAGGCATGCTGCTGACACACTGATCCTGATCCTCACCAAAGCTAATCTCATTTGTTCATTTGCTTATATGATATATGATGAAACAAGGAGCTCAGTTTACTTTTTAATTCAAATGTTACAAACAGTTGAACTGCAGAGACAGATCTGAGGTACAATTCACAAGGTTACAAATAAGAAGCCTCTGTCCAAATATGAGTGCACTCACACAGTGATAGGGTTCATACTTTGTGATTATGTTGTAACTCTAATTATAGGATTTGTACCACACTAATGTTTCTATAATAGGGTAGTTTTGTTGTCAGGTGACTTGCACATGGGCTGGGAGCAAGTGACATCATCTAAATGCTTTTCATCATGAAGCCACATGGAGAGACTCGTCGATCTGTCCCTCAGTGTCAGGTGCTTATTTCAGTAAATTCCAGCAGTGCAGTTTTTCTTCAGGAAGTATACTGCTGGCTTACTTTGTTATTTTGCAAATGAGCCTCTGTTCTGAGAAAATGACATTCCAGCCTCGTGAGAGGGGTGAAGGAAATTCATGAGGAGCCAAAGTGATTTGATTAATATGTGATGAAAAATTATCATTATCCAAATCACAATCTGTCACTCTTCCCACTACACTGAAACAAATGGCACTGCAAGACTCAGAGGAAAACAATTGTGTCGAACTTTCTGGTTGTGTATTATAAGACTTTCTCACTGGTAATCATATCATTGCACTGACTTTACATAAGTCCCTAAAATCAGGTTCAGACTACATGATATCAGCACCAAAAACAGGGACCTGAAAGACATTATTATTGTTATTATTATTATTATTATTGGAATTTCCACATGTATGTGGTTTTGTTCAATAGGAGCACATGATTTCATCTATGGATGGGTACACAGTACATTTTTCTCTCTTTTTCAGGCTCTTCCAAACTTTGATATCATGTCTCAGTAACTATTTTATCAGGCAAATATATGAGTATTAGAAAACAGGCTTGGATAGTCCAACAATAATTAGCTAGAACAACATTTCCAAAGCTCCTGAGGACAAATCCTTTCCCCACATAGGAGACTCAGCTGGGCCTAATCTCAGTGAAGTTATCTTAGCACTCGGCTGCATCTCAAATAGGTGTCCCTTTGTTTCCTTAGTTTCCAGACTGTGCATCCATAAACTGAAGCTTGAAGTTGCTGTCTTTGCACCTCACTGATCAGTTCTGCAGCAGATCCAGGAAGTCTGTGTAGAGTCAGCCTTTGACAGCTGACGTCTCTCAAGATCACTGTGCAGAAACATCACTACACATCTCAATCTGACAAAGACCGAAAAAGATTTCTTTTAAAAGGATTGTTGCAAACTTCATCATTTTAGGGCAGCAGTTACTTTTCACAGAAAATGAAACACATTTGCTTCATCATCATCATCATCTTCATCGTCATCATCATCATACTGAGCATTCCTGAAAAAAAAAGCAAAAATGTGATTTAAACGTAACGGTTTAAATACTTAACACTACAGAGCAAAGTGGAGACTGATTCCTGGATTTCACAGGAGGAATATCAGTCATGTACGAAGGAGTCTTAGGGCCACATTGAGGAAAAAAATAAATTGTACATTTTGAGAATAAAGTCAAAGTCATCATTTTAAGTCAAATAATGGCCATGGCTGCTATACCCTCTACAAAATGCCTCGGGTAGATGAAATGACTTAATCAGCTGTCTTATTGTGTCTTGTGAGTGCTGGACGAAGGTGCGACCATCGATATCCCCGCATCTGTCTGTTGCCAGTTTGTGTGGTTTTCCCTTCTGAGCAGATGCAGCTTTCTGCACCATCTCTTTAACATCCTCATACTTATCGCTACATCCTACATTGTGTTTATGTACCATAAAACCGATTCTAAAATATAGTTTCACTAACTCATAATATAAGACATTCTGGAGTGTATAGCAGATGTAGCAGTTGTTTTACTTGAAATGACGTTAATCTGCACATTTTGACTTTTTTCTCAAAATTTTGACTTTATTTTTTTCTCAGTATGGCCCTAAGACTCCTTCATAAATATCAGCATTATGTCTTAGTTTTATTTTGTTAAAATTTTATCTTCACCTCAGAGACGCAGCGTTCATTAAACATCCAACCTGTTGGTGAAGCATTAAAGAAACAGGGTTATTCTTTACATACGTGTATGTGACAAAACTAATACATATAATATTTCAGACTCTTGAAATATAGAAAATTATAAATGTAAATAGTAATTTTTTACTAAACACTAAAGGAATCATGTTATTTCAGGTGTACATGATGTAATTTATCATGAGTTCAAAGAGAAATACGTAGACTTTTGAGTTATACTCAGCAGAGTAGAGAAACATCCCAGACGTACAAGGCAGTGTTAAATTTTGACAGCAAATTTTGATTTAGTTTTAGTCATAATTTAGTCATCTGAATAGTTTTAGTTTAGTTTTAGTCGAAGAAATTATGGTTAGAATATAGACTAAATCTACGTCAATTTAGTCAACTAAAATATAAAGGGTGTAAATTGTAAATACTTTTTCTTCAGTTCCCTTGAATTAGTCATTATACACACACAAAATTAAACATTTATTAAAAGTTATGGAATATTATTAATAATATTAACATTGCTGTTTCACCTGCTTCCCACACACCTGATCATTAACAGCACCTTAATAATAGGATAATAGGAGCGTTTTACAGCAGGACGCTCTGAAAGGTACAGGGCAGTTAAACACATAAAATAATGCAGTTAAAAGCTGAATGATACTCACCACTGTACAGAACAGCACAAACTCTGCAGCACCAACAGGATTATATATATATATATATATATATATATATATATATATATAAATAAATGAAAGCAGTGCCTAAGAAGTACAACAGGCTGAGGCCTTACAGACTGCCAAACAAAGACTCACAGCCTTGGCTAACCACCTGAAGAGGTATACCTGAGAGATAGAAGCCAGGAAAATAAACCAGATGTTCTCCACTGAACCATCCAAGGTATACTCTCAGTGGCAGGGGAACAACATGATAATAGCACCCCCACTAAGGCTGGAGACGGAGCAATACTGGAAGAGCATATGGGAGAAGGCTGCGTCACACAACACCAATGCTCAGTGGCTAGTGGATCTAAGAGCAGACCACAGCAACTTCCCTGAACAGGCCCCAGTAACCATCACAGTGGCAGACATCCAAGAAAGAGTCTCACACATGAAGAGCTGGACAGCACCAAGCCCTGATATGATTCACAACTACTGGCTAAAGAAGCTAACTGCACTCCACGAGCACCTGGCAGCACAAATGAACCAGCTGCTAGAGGCTAGCGGACAGTCCTGATCCCCAAAGACCCCCAGAAGGGGTCCCATCCAACTACCGGCCCATAACCTGCCTCAGTACAACATGGAAACTCCTGTCAGGCATCATAGCAGCTAAGATGAGTAGGCATGTGGCACAATACATGAGCGAGGCCCAGAAAGGGATAGGCAGAGAGACCAGGGGAGCAAAACACCAGCTACTAGTAGATAAAGCAGTCACTCGAGACTGTAAGACCTGACTGACCAACCTGTGCACCCCCTGGATTGACTACAAGAAAGCCTATGACTCGATGCCGCACACATGGATCCTGGAATGCCTAGAACTGTATGTTGGGGTGGCAGTGGCGCAGTGGGCAGGTGCTCACCTTGCAACTGGAGGGTTGCTGGTTCGAGTCCCTGTCTGAGCGCATGCTGTCATTGTGTCCCTGGGCAAGACACTTAACCCACATTGCCTAAGTATGAATGTGGTTGTGTGTTTGGTGCTGGTCGGAGGGGCCGTAGGCGCAAATTGGCAGCCACGCCTCCGTCAGACTGCCCCAGGGCAGCTGTGGCTACATCAGTAGCTTACCACCACCAGGTATGATTGAGGTGTGAATGAATAGTGCATGAAATTGTAAAGCGTCTTTGAGTGTCTAGAAAAGCGGTATATAAGACTAATGCATTATTATTATTATTATTAAGATCAACAGGACCCTAAGAGCCTTCATCAAGAACTCAATGGGTATGTGGAGAACAACACTAGAGGCCAACTTCAAGCCCATTGCACAAGTCAACATCAAGTGTGGGATTTACCAAGGAGATGCTCTGTCCCCACAGCTGTTCTGCATAGGCCTGAATCCCCTCACCCAGATCATCAACAAGACTGGCTATGGATACCAACTACAGAATAGAGTGAACATCAGCCTGTACATGGATGACATCAAGCTGTATGCTAAGAGTGAACGAGATATTGATTCACTGATCCATACCACCAGGATCTAAAGCAATGATATTGGAATGTCGTTTGGACTGGAGAAGTCTAGTCAGATGGTAACTAAGAGAGGAAAAGTAGTTAGAACTGAGGGGATTACACTACCAGAAGGCAACATTCCAGACATTGAGGACAACTACAAGTACCTTGGAATCCCACAGGCAAATGGGAACCATGAAGAGGCCACTAGGAAAGCTGCAACCTCCAAGTACCTGCAGAGAGTAAGGCAAGTCCTGAAGAGTCAGCTGAATGGGAAGAACAAGATCTGGGCTATCAACACCTATGCCCTATCAGTTGTCAGATACCCTGCTGAGATAATAAGCTGACCAAAGGAGGACATGGAAGCTGCTGATGTCAAGACAAGAAAGCTCCTTACCATGCATGGAGGGTTTCACCCCAAATCCAGCATCCTGAGACTATACGCTAAGCAGAAGGAAGGTGACCGAGGACTAGTGAGTGTCAGAACCACTGTCCTAGATGAAACAATGAAGATCAATGAGTACATCAGGAAGATGGCCACAAAGGATCATGTGCTTAGTGAGTACCTCAGGCAGCAGAAACCCAAGGAAGAAGAGGATGAGGAACAGGTACCATCATGGAAGGACAGGCCTCTGCACAGCATGTACCACCGGCAGATAGAAGAAGTGGCTGACATAGAGAAATCCTACCAATGGCTGGACAAGGCTGGACTGACAGACAGCACAGAGGCATTAATGGCAGCACAAGAGCAAGCTCTAAGTACAAGATCAATAGAGGCTGGGGTCTACCACACCAGGCAGGACCCCAGGTGTAGGCTGTGCAGAGATGCCCCTGAGACAATCCAGCACATAACAGCAGGGTGCAAGATGCTAGCAGGCAGGGCATACATGGAACACCATAACCAAGTGGCCAGCATAGTCTACAGGAACATCTGTGCCGAGTATGGCCTGGAAGTCCCGAGGTCAAAATGGGACTTGCCCCCAAGGGTGGTTGAGAACAACAGAGCTAAGATCCTGTGGGACTTCCAGATACAGACAGACAAACTTGTGGTGGCTAACCAACCGGACATCGTAGTGGTGGACAAACGTAGTGATAGACGTTGCAATACCAAGTGACGGGAACATCAAGAAGAAGGAACACGAGAAGCTCGACAAATACCAAGGGCTCAGAGAGGAGCTGGAAAGGATGTGGAAGGTGAAGGTAACAGTGGTCCTCGTGGTAATCGAAACACTCGGGGCGGTGACCCTCAAACTGGGAGAGTGGATCCAGCAGATTCCTGGAACGACATCTGAGCTCTCTGTCCAGAAGTGTGCAATACTGGGAACAGCTAAGATTCTGCACAGGACCCTCAAGCTCCCAGGCCTCTGGTAGAGGACCCAAGCTTGGAGGGCAAAATAGACTGCCCATAGGGGCGAGCTGGGATTTTTATAAATTTATATGTACAACAAAATGAAATGCTACATATTTGTGTGTGTGAAAGAAAAACAAGTCACACTAAACTTAAGCAATACAAAAGCTGACTATAAGCATAGTTATATCGAGGTGATGACCTGTTTGTGTGTTGTTATTATTATATTATTATTAATAATTATAATAATAATAATAATAATAACTGCATCCTAGCGCAGAGCCAGTGGACGATGTTGGTCCAACCTTGTAAGAACTGAGTGACTTTCTCTTGTGAGTGTGTGAGAAGCAGCGTTTCCAGCACATGACTACAGGGGATCGAGCCAGAAACGTTCTGCAGCCCCAGTAATTAAAGGAAGGCCGATCACTGCATCATTAACTACGGTGCCTTTCTTTAAGTTCATGGCAGATTACAGTGGCAGCACCATCCTGTTAGTATATACTTACAGGGGCTGTGGCTATGTGCTGGTAATGTTACTGCCCACATACAGAGCAGTCACATCAACAAGAGCTGCAGCAAAGTCTGCAGCAGAAAAATCAAAATCTAATTTTTTTTTAATATCCCTAAAATATGACCTTAGATGAGTGTACAGAAGCAGAGATGTTTCAACAACAAGCCAGTCTACACCCCCCCCCCCCCCCCCCCACCCCCCCCCCCCCCCCCCCCCCCCCCCCCCCCCCCCCCCCCCCCCCCCCCCCCCCCCCCCCCCCCCCCCCCCCCCCCCATTAGCTGCTTGTACAGCCACTGATGCAAGTTTGTTAGTCATTTAACATAAACAGAAAAAATTACAACAATCTTACCTCAGATTATATTTAATTATTACTGATTTGGTTAATGTTAGCTAACTGAAGCCTTACGTTTGCCCTTCATGTTGCTCAATAAACACCCAACAAAAACCTCTGCCTCAGTATAATTCACATGTATAAAGGCTCTACACTCTGTCTCACTCATATTTCAGTTTGAACCTTTTATTTAACTTCAAGGTGTAAAACTCCAGACTGCAGGAAAGTTTCCACAGCAAGAGACAACAACAGCAGGTTTTTCCATGGAGCAGCGCTTCATGGAAAACATGACTGTTTCAACATGATTAATACTAATAAACTGAATATATGTGAAAAGTGAAAGAACAAATTATGTTTGCCAGAGAAACATAAATTAGCCATGTAGGATGCACATATACGTAAACGTGCAAATTCAACCACCACCAACAACACTGAGTCAAGGCCAGATGTGGTTCATAGAAAACAGCAGCTGTAGTCTAATCTGATCGGGTTCACGACCATTCTGCAGAAAATCAAAGTGATACCATGGAATTAAACGTTGGAATGAAATATAAGCCATCGAATAGTTTCTGTAAAAGTCCCATTAGATTTTTAATGTACCTTTATATACACACACACACACACACACACACACACACACACACACCTATCTAATGTCCTTTGCAACTCTATACTCACACAAGTGCTCTCCGAAAGAATGGAGATCAACAAAGACGGCCGAGACACAGAGTTTCACAACTCACTTACCACTGAGCTGAGTGATGGCCAGCAGGGAGAAAATCAATAGCAGGAGGGTAGACACCATCAAAGCTGTCCACGGACCAACATCCCGTTACTGTCGACAGGTTTTAATCCATAAAGCTGGAGTCTCCCCCAGAACAAAGCGAGAGACAAGAGTCTTCTCTTATCTCTATCGGGGCTTTGATTTACAAAGGCCTATCACTGTGGAGTTAGAGGGGAAGTACGTGGAATTATATTTAGGATTAGTCTCTGTAGGAAAGGAGAGGTTTCATTGTTGTTGCCTAATTCATGGGTTTGTTTGCTGTAAATTAATAAGAGATGATGTCATATAGAAGTACCCTTTAGTTGATGACAGTGTTCACGTTTATGTTCTCTGTACTGAAATATGTTTCACATTTTCTGTGAAAAATAGCAGTGTATTAAAATAACAGCAACACCAGAACCAGAAAAATATACTAGATGCTCCAACCTCATTACAAGCCTCGGCGTACAGTGAAGCACTTCACTATCCTGCCCACACTGTTTGATTGGCAGCTACTCTCTGACAGCAGAGTAAATCAGTGAGCCTGTGATTGACATTCACAGTCTGATTGACAGCTGTGCATTTTCTAAATTATGTGATACATTGTGAAAAACTAAGCTTTTAAATCAGATCACAGGAATGAGACAACAGCTCGCAGGAAATATTGTCTTCTCTCCTGAGGAAGCTGCATATGGAGACTAGAGAACAATAGTTCTTTATGTAACACATACATCACATCTTCAGACTGATGTAAAGCTGTTATCTCACCAATTTCCAGTTTTGATTCATTAGTGTTAAAAATGTGTGTTCAGAGATGTGCACAGTTGTGGTCATGTTTGGATGAAAGATTGGCGGTCAGGTAATACGAGCTAGTTTGGATAGCAGCCACAAATCAGATAAACTAATAAACTTACAGAATTTCACTCACCAAAGCTGAAGCACAAACGTCTTTAATGATCTGTACCTCGAAGCAGGCCATATGGCACGTCAGGTAAAGGCACCAGCAGTACAAACAGAGTGTACAGGTGCAGTTCAGTGAGGCTCACAGCTATTGGCTGTATGCTTTTCATACATTACAGCAGATGCAACCCTGAGTTTAAGCCTCGTCAGTATTCAAGTGGATGAATTAGAAAAATAATCCAGCTAATGTAGAGTGTTTATAAAGAGACCAAAAGTATTTTTACACCAGGCTTTACATTTTTAATGTTTGAACAGCAGTTTGAGGGGACTGCCTGAAGTGGCCTTTAGAGGAACTGCAGGTTTTGGAGGTTTTGGCGATGGCCTCATTTTTCAGTCGCAGCAGCTGCCAACTGGATGAAACACATCTAATAGCTGCGTGCATTTGGTACTCAGCAACATTATTTATCTGTGATTGGGAAAACTAAGTTTTAAGCATGGCAGTAAGTGCCAACGAAGATCAGATTATTTATCATGTTGAACACTTGTTGCTGTGCAGTAAAAATTCTTGCAAACCCTCTCCCACCCTCAGCCTGTTTGGATGCTTCATCCATGGCTTTGCATATTCTTCTTTATCCACTGGTGTGTGTGTGTGTGTGTGTGTGTGTGTGTGTGTGTGTGTGTGTGTGTGTGTGTGTGTGTGTGTGTGTGTGTGTGTGTGTGTGTGTGTGTGTGTGTGTGGAGGGGCAGGCTCATGTAATATTCAGCAGACCCGGCGCTCCTGGGTGCCACTAGCGTGCTCTGTTCTGGAATAGACGTGTCTGCCCTCGTCTCACCTGGTGACTGCCAAAGGAAAGAATAAGCATAATTTGGACCTTGCCACTGCTAAGCTGTCACCCCGCCGTCCCCTGTCCTCCTGATATTCTCTTCTTTCTTTTTTCTGCTGTTGCTCATACATGTATTACTTCTGTCTCGTCCTCCCTCAGCTCAGCATGCAATCATTCCTGTATCTCTTCTTTTCCCCTCCTCACTGCAACCTTTTGTCAGCCTCACATCTGCCTGTTTTGCTCTCAGCTTGGCAGAATTAGCCTGCCTCCATCAATCCCTTCACTTGATCCTGCAGGAAATGACAATGTTGCAGTCTGTTGCTATTCTTTCACAGATCAAAGCATAGCAATTGAACCTGGCTTGGCCAAAGAGACAGAAGGAAAAAAAGAGGGCTCCTCTCACGCTGTTCACTTTCCCATCAGTCTCTCTACTGTCAAACTGGCGTGTCACTCTGCTGTGCACGTCTGTATGAAGGGTGTGGATACATGCACCAAGTAATCCTTCTGAGTTTTTCAGTCTCAACACGCCCCCTGGTGGAAGGGACTAAATGGGCCAAATACAAGAATCTGTAGCAGCTACAGAAAGTAACAAGTGCTTGTAAACGCATTAATTTAGTGTTCTCAACATCTGTTCAGGGACAAATTAGAGCTACTTCTGGGAAATCTATTCATTTTAAAAGGAATATTAATTTTATAGAGGATGGTGAAATGAATGTGATGGCTGTGGAACAACCTGTGCTTGAATGGCATGCATTAACATTATTGTGTGTGTATGAACACTTCATAAGTTAAGAAGCCCAGAAACAAACTGTCTACAGTGCACAAATATGAAAACATAGAGGAGAAGCATAAAGAAGAACACGAATCCTCGTCCCGCCGTCACCTGCTTCACTGCCGCTGTGTGGTAGGAGCAGCCTGAACCATATCAAAAATTTCAGAGAGAAACAGAAAGGCCAGAAGCTGTGACACAGTGGAAGCTCCGATCCAGCCCAAATTGGGTGTGATGGTCGACATGGGTTTGCTCATGTCTGATAAGGGAAATAAGCTTACAAAAACAGAAGTACAATAGGTGGAAATTTCAAATATGAAAATCTGTAAGGAATGTATTCATATACATTTCAATAGTTTTTGCTGGGATTGCCCTGGAAGCACCAACCAGGTTTTGATAGAAAGGTATGATTGTGTTGAATCCAGTAATATATGATTAGTGACTGGATCAGGTAAAGTTCTTCAGGATCTGATACAGTAATGTTGAACCTCATATGGAGATGATATTGTCGGATTTGATACCAGTTTGAATATTTTTCCTTTTTCATCCTTAAGGATTTCTTTTTTGTGGCATATCATGAAGCTACAACTAGAGCATCTGAAAAACAGACATTTTTATTTAAACAGTGTTTTGTAATCGTTGAGGCAACAAGATTGACATCATTTGCAAATGATATAGTTAAAACATTTTTACATGTCCCATGGAAGTCACTTATATATATCTGGAAAGATACAGACCCACCAAACCCAAGGCAAAGATTGGGGAACCCCAGAAAGCATTTCTTTAGTTATGGAGCCATTTTGCTCTCAAACATTCCAGAAATTCAGATCCTTTGTATTTTCAGAGAATGCACCAAATCCTGGTACAAGGCACCTATCCAGTGGAAGTGTTTAAACTGATAAATCCAGGGGGGATCCAGGAGTTTTTAAATCAGCCACATGTGAAACAATTGTGCATTGTTTGCAATTGTGCATGCTGTACTGCACCATTGTGATACAAAACGCTTTACTGGGAGATCTGTAGCTTTGTTGTTGTTTGTTTTTTCTTGTGATGTGACACGTGCAGATTCTGGAAAGTACAGGAGCGCACGATGCCCTTATTATAATGATGCCACCATTATAGTCCAATAGTCCAAGAGCTATCTAGATGCCCGTTAAACAGCAAAGTATGCGCAGAGCAGTGTGATTGTCTCTGCTGTGCAACTCTGGTTTACAAAGACAAACAATTGTCAAGGAGTGTCAAGATAAGTACAGCACGTTTGTTTTACTTTTTTTGGTTGTTGACACAGCAATAGAAGAAGAGCAAGAAATGAGCAAATTATGTGTGATATCCGAACAGCTGCAGCTGCCAGTATAATATGGGAGCAGACAGGGATGGGTGGGACGTGTCAAGTGCAATGGGAGTTTCAAGCCAAGTGGGTAATCTTTTCACCAGCCATCAATGTATTTCTGTGTGTAGAGGTGTTGGGGCTGGGTTGGTTGTGTGTATGCCAGTTCTGAACATCTGGGCATCTTTTTGAAGTACCCAGGTGGATAGTACAGCAACAGCTGCAATGCTTCCCTCCATGCCTCTCGGAAAGATGAAGGGAGCTTGACAAGTAGAAAATCCCCCTTGATCTACAATGCCTCCCCCTCTGCACCTCACTCCTAAAAGTCTTTCTTTTTTCCTTCTTCCTTTTTGCACTATAAGACCACCAACACTACCAGCCTCTAGGCCTGATAGTTGTGGGAAGATGAGCTTTCCCCATAGGTAGATAAATGTCGACACATTTCCCCAAGGAGCTCTTCCCATCACCAACAGCCAAATGGAAGCAGCAAAAACAAGCTGTTGCTTCACCAGCTGGTGCAGCATGTCAATGAGAGGGAGTGTGCATTGTCCAAAGGTTGGGGGCTGAGTAGCAGAAAAAGGCAAACACTGCAGTGGCTGGTCCTCTGCACGTCATAGTTGCTACCAAAATCACTTGGAATAAATATTAAAAATCACTTGAGATATTGGTTGCTTAGTACAACAAATAAGTGGATTTGCATCACCAATCTGCTCTCAAACGCTTCTGTGAAATAAACATTTTTGATACACAAATATGTTTCTCCTTGATCTCTGCTCTCAATTATAATGATAAAGCTCTTTTCTCCAATATGATGAAACTTGCAGCAGTGTTTGGTCCAGATAAAAAAAAAAAAAAAAAAAAACTGCTGGAAAGTTCTCTCAAAACTCTGAAGTAATTGCTTATTCATTTATCTTACTTTTTATGTAAGTTTTTTCTTTGAACTTTCTCTGCAGATTAAAGCAACATCATTTTCTCTTCTGTGGATTCTGCAGCTGCATTTTTCCACTCCAAGGTTTCTTTTTTCTTTCATTTTGATTCCTGTCTCTGTGATCTTTCTAAGGTATTGCAGTGTTATGCAGTAACTGCTTTGAGAGGTACTAAAAGAGCAGTAGTAGATTTCTTTCACATTATGTGTCTCAAACTGACTGCAACTGAAATTAAAATCATATCTGATTTGATATCAATTTTTAAAATGCAAACTGTCACTTTTAAAGGTTGTCAAGCATGCCGCAAAGAAGTACTTCTAGGAGTAAAATGTGTGTAGTCGTCCATGTCACATGTCCATGTCAACCATCAGATGTCCATGGACATGTTTTTTTGGGTGAAAGAAAGAAAGAATGAACAGTTGTGTGTGTGTTTATTTTTAAACAGCATGAGATTGATGTGATTTGTGAAATGTCTGTAAATATGTAAATATGTTTGCTAAGGTGGCAGATGAGTGCGGTGGTTAGCACGATGTTTGAATCCTCCTGTGTCCTGAGGAGTTTGCAGAGTTGATGAGATGGAAAAAGTGTCCTTTCAGTTTTCAGCCTAATTTAGATAAAAAGATTTATTCTAGACTTCTCTTAAACTTGTTTCTATCATGTATCGTCTGTGTGGCAGGCAGGAAGGAGGACCCCAATGCAGGACACGCCAGGCACAGGTAAAAGGTAATTTGACTTTATTTTCAGGTGCACAACAAAAGGCCGGACTAGGCAGAGCTAGTGGCAAAACACAGAGCAAAAATACCAGGCTAAATACCAGGCGAAACAAGACACACAGCAGGAGACGAATACAGGACCACAACGCGACAACAGGCACTGGAAACACAAGACTTAAATACACAGGAGGGCTAATGAGGGAGGTGGAAACAGGTGGTAACACAGGTGACGCTGATAATACTGACGAGACCAGGGGAAGCAAAACTAAACACAAGAGACCGGGACTGGACGACTATCAAAATAAAACAGGAAGTAAGACGATGGAACTGAGACGCAGACCTGACACAGAATACAGAGAGAACACCAGGGACTAGAAATAACAATTAACCTCACCACCAAAAGAAACCCAAAACAGAACAGACAAGATGAAGCCAAACAACACCACTCGGGGTCCAAAGGACCCCGGACCATGACAGTTTCACCATCTGGCAAAATCATGAACATCTTTTCAGTGTTTTTTTTTTTTTTTGCTGTGCAGATTAAATTCACATCTGTGTCACATCATAAACAATGAAACAAATGAACTGTTTGAATGTATGGTTAATTTTGTCTTTGAGTGGTTAGCAAGACTAAAAAAAGCGCCATACAGATGTAAGTTTTTCAAATGTTCTTACTGAACAAACTGTGTCAGGTTTCTTCAGGTGACTGTTCAGAAACCAGCCTGAAAGGGCGGGGCTAAAAGGGTCCATGAATGTGTGTGTGTGGCTGCATGTGTCTCCAAGAAATTTGTGGGAAGCACCAACTAAACTCTGAGTGTCCCAGAGCTTTTCCTTCCATCTCAAGCAAAGTGTTCACGTTCTATACTCGAATCTAATTTACCAACAGGCACCATAATTACCCCCTAAGATCTGCTCCACTGGGCAAAATGGCTTCTGTCTTCTGCTTGGGTGGCACAAATAAAACCACTGTCCTATCACAGCTGATGAAGAGAAAGAAGAAGGACCTGACAGAGAGCAGCCGTGTAACAAATGATTAATCAGGAAAACCTCAGATGTGTTCCTCTGGTAATTAAGGGAGAGATTAATGACAATGTTAATGTGGTCTTGTTGTAACTTATGAAATGCTATAAATGGCAACCTGATTCAGGTTTCCTGAATACACAGAGTGGATTCATAAAATCTGCATCCTAGATGAAGTGATGTTTAGCTCCTCCTGTCACGATGAGGGGCTGTGTGCGGAGGGAAAGGACCCAAGTGCAGGACTGACGCAGATGTAAACTAAAAACGACTTTATTTCAAAAATACAAAAAAAATACAAAACTCTAAATCTCCACCAGGGCAGGAACAAACTAGAAGCCTGGGAGAAACCAAAAACCAAAACACACAGCTAGGAGGGGAACACTAGGGTGAAACAATGACGACGACGCAACAATGAACAAAGGAAGACTCAGGGCTTAAATACACACAAGGGAATTAGGGCAAGTGGAAACAACAGGGGATGACAGGTGAACCAAATGAGACTAATGACAAAGGGGAAGCAAAACTAAACACAAAGCACAAGGAACACAAGACTGTCAAAATAAAACAGGAACTGACCTAACCAAAAACATGCTGACTTAACAGACTGACAAAGGGAGTGAACATGACCAACTAAACCAGACCTGGGACAAAGGAGAGACACTAAGAAACACAGAACTAAACCAAAGGGAACCTAAATACAAGAGGGTCATGACTTACACACACACACACGGGAGTATAGGGAAAACCAGAACATGAAAAACAGAAAACAAAGAAACTAAGATTCAAATACTAAACTATAACCAAAACTAGAAATAGAACAGAACTTCACAAATAGAAACCAAAACACTGGGCCACCGGCCCAGGACCATGACACCTCCCTGCTTCAAACTAACTTTAACTCATTTAAAACTTCTTTGTTCCTCTTCTGTCTTAATCTTCAATTAATCAATTAATCTTCAATTGATTGTGTCTGCAGCAGTCTGAGGAGCCCCCTGTTTCACACCATTTGATCAAAAATCAAAGTGAGAAAGGACATAAAAATGTTGGAGTAAACTTTCCTCAAGCTTTGAGATTCAGTGCTCTGCTTTTGTTTTGGGAATAATGTGTGAGGAGCTACTTCAACTTGTGACTTTCTACTGTATGGTTAGTCCCAACAAATCCCAAAGGCTTCGTTAAAGCCCTTAAAATGGATAATCCTGTCTGTCAGACAGTTCGGAGTCACAGGTCAGCAGTTATCAGATTCTGAGGTGAGCAGACTCTTCCTGGAATTCGCCCTGTATAAACTGAACACACAAGCGATTAATACCAAACATGTAAGTCTTTGTTAAAGGTCATGCTGGTCCAAAGATGAGATCATACAACAGTATTAAAATCTCACCGTGAGTTTATATGAGGATGTTTCTCTCCCACTCTTTACACACTGAAGCTTGGGAAGGATGTTTAATACACGGCTCAAAAGAATGAAAGGAAGACTGAAAACACATCAGATCTCAATGAAAAAACAAACTGAATATCTATAATGATATGGAAGGGAAAATGTGTGAGGAACAAAAGGATGGACATGAACATTATCAACCTACAGAGGCTGAATTCAAAGTGAAAAAAAATGATGCAGCAGACTGGAACATTTCAGTTCATTGCAGCAACTCTGAGTGTTCCTCAGTAGCTTGTATGGCTCCTAATGACAGATGGTTTGTTTTACATTAAAGTCAATTAAAATTTTTGGCTAAAACCTTTATACATTTTATGCATTTACGTCATCACAGACTGATCAGAAATACCACAAAGACACTCAAAATATTGGCTAATACAGGAAACAAATGAACTAAAACAACCCTAGGACACAAAAATCAAAAAGCTGAAACCAATGAAAAAGAACCGAAAGGGGAAGGAAACAGCAAAGGGTCACAAAATGGCCACTACTACACACAAAATCACTGCAAAGTGTTGCAATACAATAAAAAGAGATGGAACCATTAAAAATGATTTTTTTAAGCCCCAGTGTCTCTTAATTCACTCAAGATGAACCAACAATGAAATCTATTTGAAAATAAGACAGCAGCCATAAATGTGTGAGCCCAGCCTTAAACACGACTTCTCATAGCTGTGCCAAAGTTTGGGGCCTGTCAGGTTGTGAAATGTCATCTGCTTCATCACGTCAGCCTCGCTCCAACATCGCCACCTTATTGTGGTGGAGGGGTTCGCGTGTCCCAGTGATGCCAGAGGCTATGGTGTCCAGGAGCTTTGCCCCCTGGTAGGGTCTCCCAAGGCAAATTGGTCCTGAGTGAGGGGCCTGAAGAAGCGCGATTCAGACGACCCTTATTACAGAAAGATCAAGGGAACAGTTTACCCTGCCTGGGATAGGGTTACTGGGGCCCCACCCTGGAGCCAGGCCTGGGGAGGGACCCTGGCCAGGCCTTAGCCCGTGGGGCCGCCCACAGTAGGCGTTGTAGGGGTTGGGGCTGGCTATATACCAACACAACACCACAACATCCTAGCCCAAAATGTTGTCAGCATTAGTAGTTTTATTTTGAGTGAGTGAAGATGGCTTAAATGAAGTCTCTGTCACAAGTTCATGACTTTTGCCACATCACTACACTAAACCATGTAGAGCCCTCTAATGATGTGGCCCACATCTGGCCCATACATATTTTTTAAGTTTTCATCTTTCTTCTGCACTTTTTCTTTTGCTTCACTTTCAGTTCTAGCGCAGTTGTCATGAATGACCCGCTGTTTTCACACAAACAGCAGAAAACAAACCAAAAATATCTGCAGCTTTTAGAAACGGCACTTCTGTTGAGAGGTTGCTTTTAACACTAATAATGTTAATTCGAAGGTTTCCTGATGGCCTTGCCAATGTTGGGTCCTTGGTGGATTGTTCCACTAATCTTTTTTTCCACTGCTGCTGAAAATGTAAAATGTGCCTCAGATAATGTTCATTACCCAGATAAATAAAACAGTCACGTTAGCATCCACCAGATCACTGGTGACCAACTAGGGTTTGGGTTAGGTTTACATTCAGAATTCCTGCCACAGACTACACATGTGGAAAAGACTTTAACAAAAAAAAAAATCATATGGCTACAACAAAACACTATCCTACCTCTAACCCTAGAAGATGGTGGGTGTTAAAAGAGTAAGAAATGAGAAAGGTATTTCTCTTGACACCTACCAGATTATCTGTGGTTCTCATCTACCCCATCATATAGAATTTTCACCTATGTGGCCTACCCCAATGAAACTCTGCTAAAGCCAAACTGCAGGTAAGAAACTCTAAGTGATCTAGTTTCTAAAATGCAGTTTAGCCCTAACCCTACCCTCAGTGATTCATCATTGACCTGGTTAAAGAGAGATGTCACGTTTACCCCATGGGCCATCACTTATTCTTTATTTGTCCCCACTTGACACAGTTATTTGGCACACTTTAATCTTATTATGGCCATAACAAAATGTCTTATGACTAGATTGTTGTTATGAAACCACATCTCCCATGACAGATTTCATGGTTTCCCATCAAATCTGTCAGGAGGCAAGAGGTTCACACCCATCAGAGGCAGTGGACAGAGTAACACAAGACAAGTTATCTTGATGTAGTCTTGGTTTGACAGTAAAAACCAGTATCTTCTATATTTGCCAACACAGTGTCTCATTTGGAGCTGAAATTCACATTATGGAATCACATAGTGACACTGAGGCCACACAATGAGTGAGAGAGGTTTACATCACTGTGGTAAAGCTGTCGGATTACCATAATGACATGGATGGCAGGGTTTGGTAATGTCTCTCTATACATACCGACCTGTAAGGTTACTTATGACTTGAGTGAGACATAGCAGTGACACAGATGAACAAATCAAACTCCATGTCCCAAAACACAGATGGCTGACGTGTGTCTTCTCTTTTTTTGTCACTGCTCCTGGCAGCTGGTGGCAGCAGTACTCACTTTTGTCACATAAGTAGAAGTACAGATACTTGTGTTGAACGTTGAAGAAGTGATTCAACTTTACTCAAGTAAAAGTGAACAAGTACAGGCTTTGAAATAAAGAGAATCTCTTTGGAGGATGTTTCTACTAGATATTTCTGTGCAAAATTATCTGACCTTCATGTCATCTTAATATAGTAAAATAATACATATGAGTATGATTTAATTTCACCTTCTAATTCTCTAAAGTCAAAGCTGCAGCAGCTAAGCCATCACCACTTGGCTGATTAAATGTGGGTCTTCTCAGGTCACGCTCAGTCTGGACTGTAATACAAGGCCAGATCTTTGGAAACCATGTTTCACAGAACAATCTGCACTCGGGGTGGTGCTGAGCTTATTTTGGAGCTTTTGGGTGTCAAACCTAAGTTTCAAAAACTCAGAATAATTACATGACAACTTCTGTGACATGAACAAATGAAAAACTTCATCTGCTGACGAAGCCCATTCACTAGAGATTACTGGAGGGCATTTTCTTACACTGGACCATGTTCTTCCAGAACAGCAGAAAATATTCCATAACTGTTTTGATGGGCTGGTTATACTGAATGTTAAATCTTTAATATGCACAGCAAAAGTTGTTTCTCAGCTCTGTCCAAATAAAGAAAAGTTATAATTGGGAGTACATTCAAAATACTTCAGTAAAGGATTTTTGTCACTTTTCAAACAGACATCCACTCTAATAAAAGACAATATATTTTCATATTTTTTCATATTTAGAAAGTATCTCCAGTCAAAACGGAAATTATTTTGAATTAACAAAAAATCGAGCTTGAGACATGTTTGCAATTCAGACCTGAAACCATTTCTATTTTTTTTCAGGCATATCTAGCACACATTATTCATTAATGTCCAACCCTGCCTCCTTAATGAAGTTATATATTATACATAAATACCATAAGTTTAAGTTGCAAAGTAATACAACTTGAGATTAATAATACATATTATATAGGATGTGCCAGTGACCATTAAAGGTTAAATTCTTCCTTTTCATTTAATAACTCATTACCAACATGGCTGCCAATTTGTGAGACTTTCTTCTAGAAGGCTTTAAATATTAGGCAGGTGGTCATTATGTTTAAATCTCTTAAAATCCACCAGATCACCAGCAGCAACTCTAGGGTTAGGGTTAGGTTTTATTTTAACCACAAGCTAACTAAACAAATTTCCAAACCCAATGCAACCTTTTAAATTAAGTCCCATTAATTTTGGCATTAGAGTTTTATTGGTAAGCACATCACTGCATGATGTAAGGGTGTTTTAAAAAATGTCATTAGACTAATTTTTATCAATATAAATGTGACACAGTTTTAGACTGTGATTTAAGTTTATATCTTACGATCCTGTAACATACTGTAGGCGCTAACCTGGGTCTAAGACCACGTCTTACTGGCACTCCCATAAAGATTTTCAAAATCAATATTAATAATGAAATGCAACATTCTCTAGAGGATTAGGGTGGAGGAAAAAGTAATTAAATGTAGCTATGTAAGGAAAACGGTATCATTATTGTTTCATCTAATGGCTGTAATCTGTTTGTCGAAGTTTTCCTCCCTGCAAGGAGCACAGTTGACTGATAATTTTCAAAACCTCTATTTTTCTTGTGCTGCCAGTCGATTGACCCTTTGTTATACTGCAAATCTGCTGGTCTCTCTGCAGTTAACATGCACCAGCATTCATCATCTGCTTATGCTTAGGCAAGCGAACAGGGCTCAGGGATTACAAATGTGCAAGTGAGCGATGGTTTGTGGTTGTGTGTGTGTAACAGAATGCGGCTGTGTTTGTGTACGCTTCTGCGTGTACATAAATTCACGGTTTGTGTCTCCCTCCTTCAGTCTATCAGTGTCTGTATTTTTCTGCCTCTGTCTCCTTGAGGGATAAGATAAGCAGCTGAAACTTTTTGGAGCCAAAGCAGGGAAGAGTGAAGAGGCTGAGAGATTGGCCTCCAAATCCTCCCGTAATCCCCTGCCTGCTCATTCTTTAGCTCTAATTATGTATCAGATACAGAAACAACAGGCAGGCCACATCCGGGACCACAAAATATTACAAATCGTTGCTTTTCACAGAACATTTTCAAACACTTTATCCTCTCCTGATGAGTGTAGCCTCTCTGTAGGTTTACTCAGCACCTGCTTGTCCGGCTCATTCAGCCAAGATTATTGAAAGCTATTTGCTACTGCTGAGTGGTTTTGAACCTCTGCATGTGTGAAGGTGGTTGGGTTTATAGGTGATTATGATGCTGTTTGTGCAGTGAGGAACATCAGGGAAAAGTGGACTCTTTTCACTGCCATATGTTTTCATGCTTACATTCAGTGGTGCAGGAACACATTGTAGCTTGTCTGGGTTGCTCACACAAAATAGCTTCATGTACCAGGTATAAAATTTGGAGAAAACCTAATTCACACCTAGATTATGATTATTGCTAATGTTTCTTGTCCCAGTAGTGTATTGGTAATAAGAACATGATAGATTGGACATAGAAAGCATACAGAGGTCAGTGAAATTGGACCAAGGTTTGAGTCTTGTTTTAAAATACGGGCTTAAGGTTGAAGAGATTTGATTGTTGAAAAATCTGAACATCATGTTTCAAGTTGAGTTCAATATTTTGAAAGTCTAAAATCTTTGTGTAACCTTGGACAGCTATGAAGTTATGAAGAAGTTGAGTTTGACAGCTCATTCTTGACCTTAAAAACTACAGCTGATAAAATGAGTTCAACCTGAAGTCAGTTTATTTCCACTTATTGTTGTGGGCTTTTTTTTTTCTAGCCTGTCATGTCTGGCAGGTTTCACAATCAGAATGATGATCCGAATGCACTGTTGTACCAAACATATTTGCTTTTACAAGAAGAGCTCTATAAGTTTTCTATAGGCTACTCTTGTTCATGTTTTATTTTATTTATTCATGACAGGTCTGACAGGCAGGAAGGAAGGGGTAAGAAGAAGAGAGACAGAGAGAAAAAAGAAAAAAAAGGGAGAAAACGGAAAAAATAATAGGAGAGAGGTAGATGAATACATACATATATTCACACACACACACACACACACACACATATATATGTGGACTTTTTTTGACTGTATCACACCTTTCTCAGGAGCAGACTCAAGACCAAGGTAAAATTGCTTTAAGACATGTTCCAATGAAATCATGAGCTAGGTGTCACTGAGCTAGGCTAGAAGACAGAGTGGCTGCTGTGCTCTTGATATTGCGATCCTGGGATTTGAACCCAGGGTTTTCTGTTTCAGACTTCGAGTTCTCATTATTTAATGTCCTGTTTGCTCTCAGTTTAATCAGTATTGTCTGTTTCAGTTTGTGGCTATTTCTATGTGTACTCTGCTTTTGGGTTATTTTAGTTTATTGTTCTTCTTAGTCCAACCTCTCTGCGCCCTACTTTGTCAAGTTGGATGTGTAAGTGTCTTATCAGTTTAGTTACTTCCTGTTTTTACTTTGGTAGTCTTTTGTCACATTTATTTCTACTTTCCCTGTTCCATCTTGTTATTAGTTCCAGTTGTGTGTTTCCCACCTACACTTTACTGCCAACAGTATTCACTCCACACACACAAGCCTGAGTAACATCCATCCTTAATCCAGAGGGTTTAATATGATGTGGGCCCGCCCTTTGCAGCTATAACAGCTTTAACTCTTCTGGGAAGGCTTTCCACAGGTTTAGGAGTGTTTATGGGAATTTCTGACCATTCTTCCAGAAGCACATCTGTGAGGTCAGACACTGATGTTGGAGAGAAGGTCTGGCTCACAGTCTCTGCTCTAATTCATCCCAAAGGTGTTCTATCAGGCTGAGGTCAGGACTCTGTGCAGGCCAGTCAAGTTCTTCCACACCAAACTGGCTCATCCATGTCTTTGTGGAGCTGCTTTGTGCTCTGGTGTGCAGTCATGTTGGAACAGGAAGGGGCCATCCCCAAACTGTTCCACAGAGTTGGAGCATCAAACTGTCCCAAATGTCTTGGTATGCTGAAGCATTAAGAGTTCCTTTCACTGGAACTAAGGGGCCGAGCCCAACTCCTGAAAAACACCCCCACACCATAACCCCCCCCTCCACCAAACTTTACACAATGCAGTCAGACAGGTACTGTTCCCCTAGCAACCACCAAACCCAGACTCCTCCCTCAGATTGGCAGATGGAGAAGTGTGATTCATCCCTCCAGAGAACACGTCTCCACTGCTCTAGAGTCCAGTGGCGGCGTGCTTTACACCACTGCATCAACACTTTACACCACTGCATCAACACTTTACACCACTGCATCAACACTTTACATTGAGCTTGGTGATGTAAGGCTTGGATGCAGCTGCCATGGAAACCCTTCCATGAAGCTCTCACTGTTCTTGAGCTGATCTGAAGGTCACATGAAGGTTGGAGGTCTGTAGTGACTGACTCTGCAGAAAGTTGGTGACCTCTGTGCACTATGACCCTCAGAATCCTCTGACCCCACTCTGTGATTTTATGTGGCCTACCACTTTGTTATAATCCCACTAAAAGCTGACTGTGGAATATTTAGTAGTGACTGGACTTGTTGCACAGGTATCATCCTATCACAGTACCTCGCTGGGATTCACTGAGCTCCTGAGAGCGACCCATTCTTTCACTGATGGTTGTAGAAGCAGTCTGCATGCCTAGGTGTTTAGTTTATACACCTGTGGAAGTGACTGGAACACCTGAATCCAATGATTTGGATGGTGAGTGAATACTTTTGGCAGTATAGTGTATTTCCACTTGCCTTATTACCTCTTGCATTTATTCTCTCAATCTGTCCTTTGTCAGGTTGTCCCACATTGTTGTATGTGTTCCCCAATATTTCTCAGTCTAGCAGTGGCTCGCAGTGACTCCTGGATTTTGTTTTGTTATGAGTATACCTTTCTTTGCACCTTCATGAAAGACACTCAACTTATGCTTACCTCCACCTCCTGTGTACTGCATCTGAGTCTGCAAAACAACAACCACTTTCCACACAGCAAACTGTGACACTTGAAAGCAAAACTATTTATCATATTCCTCTTCACCACCTGAGCACATATCAATAAAGAGAAGTGGCCAGTGAGAACAATTTCCCTTGAGCCAATAAACATAATACATTAGCTAGGTAGCCCCCCTGTGTTTACCATGTCATATTTGACTGTTAAGAGAAATAGTAGGTAGATTGCAGCAACCTGTTTTAAATGTATCAGAAGTAGACAGTAGTACTTCCATGTTATCTGTTAGTTGAGGAGCTGCTTTTCACACATTTATCAGGCCAGCAAAACTTAGACACAGTGTGCTGTCTCAAAGCCCCTCGTTAGAATATTTTATAATCTATTGTTTCATGGCAGCATAACATATACAGTAACATATATAGTTACTGTACATAATACTTTACATATGTATATATTTATACAGTTTGAGCATGAACTTGAATGATGTTGCCTAAATCTAACCAAATCCTTACTAATGACACCTACAGTTCTGAAAGACACACATGATAATTTCATGCTAATAGAAGCACCATATAAGGACAAAAGTCAATGAGAAACAATGTTTTTATCATTTAGACTGGGGGCCTTGTTATGGCCATATATGCCAAAAGTTCTTTCAAAAAAAGTTGCACTCTCAAAGCATTTCAAACAGATAAACACCAGTTCTGATTTGCAGTGATATGAGTCACAGAGGCATATACTCTCCAAAACCTCTAAAGGTGTCCTGTGATATCTGGCTCCAAGACATTAACAACAGAACCAGAATGTGCACATTTTCTGATACATGATGAGCATGATCTTCACACATGCACCCGATAGCAGTATGAACTGCCGGAAGAAGTCATAAAGCACTGTGGAGCAGGAAGGTTTCAGACCCCAAAATGCAGGATTCGGGAATCAGAGGATGAGCAGAAAATGCAGCTTTAATGCTGGTGATTCAAACAGAATGAATGAGCTGCCTAGAACGAGGAGTCCGAACAGGAACAGATCACTGTGTATGAACGACAACACAACAAAGAACTATGGGAAACAGATAATTTATACACAAGAGGGGACAGGAAACAGGTAAACACAGTGGGAACAAATCAGGAATACCAAGACAGGGGAAGTCAGTCTAGATACAAGGTACAAGAAGCACAGACCACCAAAGTAAAACAGGAAGTGACATAGCAGACTCACACGTGAACTTGACAAACAGAGATGACACTGAAGGAACAGAATTGAAATACCAAGGGAACTAATCAACCTACAGTCAAAAAATCCAGACAACGGACTAAAGCACCAAATTACAAAATTCAAAAACATGAGGAAGTAAAGTAAATACAAAACACGAGCGACATGGGAACAGGAACACGGAGTTGACACAGAACACAGGAAGGCAGGCACACTGAGGGAATATAACCAGCACAGACACATGAATGAACTCAGCCCAGGAGACCTGACACAGAGGAAGAACTAAACTCTAAACCCAAACACAATAAATGCATAAGGAGTATGACATTAAACCATCCAGGAACCAGAAGGGATACTTAAATAAAACACTCAGAGATGCAGAGTAACCAACCCAGGACCATGACAGAAGATGCTCTTTAAAATCTTACCCTTTAATTAAGAAACTCTTCAGCAGCTACAACTGTGACTCCACATGGAATCACACTTGTTATGGATGTAAGGGTTTATTCTCTCCAGTGGGTTTTGGGTGTTCATCGGGGTCTCCTTTCAGTGTGACGTACCCAAAACACCTCACATAGGACACATTCCAGTATCAGGCATCCTAGTACGTACCCTGACTCTTATCTGAGCCCCTCCTGGCTGGGCATATGGGCCCAGTCTCCTGTGGGACCATAACATGCAGGAGGAGGTATAGGTCTTTTTGGTGCATTGTGGATCGGGCGGCAGTCAAAGCACAGACTGTTTGATCCCTGCCAAAGTTCAATGCTGTAATTAGTATATTTGGACAGCTCAAAGCACTGGGCTAAGCTTAGGCTTAGGCATCATGGTCTTAGCTGAGACCAACTAAAACTGACTGCTGGATAGAAGCTTGATAAGATAAGATAAGATAAGATAAGATAAGATAGTGTTTATTTGTCACATGCACAGTTATACACAGTACAATGCACAGTGAAATGTATTTTGTACCTGCAACCTTATATACACACACATATAAATAAGAAGAATAAAAATTAAAAAAAAGTAATTCACACTATACACTATACTCTATATACTATACACTATACACACTTTTTAAATTATAATATTTACATTGTGCAATAATGGTCCAGTTAGGGCTCAGAGTTGAGCAGACGGATGGCTTGTGGGTAAAAACTCTTCTTCAACCTTTCAGTCTTAGCCCTCAGGCAGTGGTAACGCCGGCCTGATGGGAGCAGGGAGAAGAGAGAGTGTCCGGGGTGGCTGGGCTGTTTTAGGATCTTCATGGCCCTCAGCCTGCACTGCTTGGTGTAAATGTCCTGCAGGTTGGGGAGGGTGGTTCTGATGGTCCGTTCAGCTGAACGAACCACCCTTTTTAGGGCCATGAAGTCCTGCTTGGTGCAGTTTCCCATCCAGGTGGTGATGCTCCCACGCATGATGCTCTCAATGGTGCAGGTGTAAAAGTTCCTGAGCACCTTGAGTGGGAGCTTGAAGTCTCTCAGCCGCCTGAGGAGGTAGAGACGCTGTCTGGCCTTCTTCACAGTGATGTTTATGTGATGAGTCCAGGACAGGTCCTGTGAGATGGTCACTCCCAGGTATTTGAAGGTGTCCACTCTTTCCACCTCAGCACCACTTATGACAAGTGGATGGTAGTCCCTCTGCTGCTTCCTGCTGAAGTCCACGATCAGTTCCTTTGTTTTGCTGACGTTGAGCAGGAGGTGGTTCTCCTGGCACCAGTTCTCCAGGCGGGAGACCTCTCTCCTGTAGGCTGTCTCCTCATTGTGAGAGATTAGTCCCACAACAGCAGTGTCGTCAGCAAACTTGATGATGACGTTGGACTCTGACGTGGCCTCGCAGTCATGGGTGTACAGTGAGTACAGCAGAGGGCTGAGCACACAGCCTTGGGGGGATCCAGTGTTGAGGGTGAGGGAGGATAACGTGAGGTGACCCACTCGTACCACCTGTGGTCTGCTGGTCAGGAAGCTGTGAACCCACCTGCACAGGGATGGGCCCAGGCCCAGGTCCAGCAGCTTAGAGACCAGCCTGGAGGGAACTATGGTGTTGAATGCTGAGCTGTAATCTACAAACAGCACTCTCACATAGTTCCCCTTACCAGTGTCTATGTGTGAAAGGGTCTTGTGGAGGAGGAAGGATATGGCGTCATCTGTGGATCTGTCTGGCCGGTATGCAAACTGTAGTGGGTCGAGGGTGGTGGGCAGTGAGGAGGTGATGAATGTCTTGATGAGTCTCTCAAAACACTTCATCACCACAGAGGTGAGCGCTATGGACCTGAAGACATTGGGGCTGCTGGGGTGTGGTTTCTTTGGGACAGGGACTATGATGGACTTTTTAAAGCAGGTGGGAATCACACACAGTTTCAGTGAGAGGTTGAATATCAGTGTAAACACAGGTGCCAGCTGGTCAGCGCAGGTCTTAAGGACACGTCCACTAATACCGTCTGGTCCAGCCGCTTTCCTGGTGTTTACATGTCTAAACGCCCTCCTCACGTCGCGCTCCGTCACAGTGAGTGTCTCCGCCCCTCCGGCCGGGAGCGCAGCGCGCTGTCGGCTTCCCGACTCAAAGCGCGCAAAGAAGATGTTGAGTTCATCAGCCAGAGAAGCGTCGGCACTCACCGGGTGTGTGTGTGGTGCTTTGTAGTCCGTGATGGTGCGTAGTCCCTGCCACAGTCCCCTGGGGTCAGACTGTTGTAGTTGCTGTTCCAGTCTGCGGCCGTAGCGATGTTTAGCCTCTTTCACCGCTCTGCGGACGTTGTATGATGCAACCTTGTAGTCCTCCATGTTCCCAGAGGCGAGGCCGGAGTTGTAGGCAACGGTGCGGGACCTCAGGGCGTCGCGGACAGATTTATCCACCCACGGCTTCTGGTTGGGAAAAGTCCTGATGGTCCTCCTAAGTGAAGTGTCATCAACAACTTTCCCAATAAATCCCACAACAGTTTCCGTAAACTCCTCGATGTCTCCGCCCGCGCTGCTGCGAAACATGTCCCAGTCGGTTGAATCCAACGCACCCTGCAGAGCGGCCTCTGTTTGATCAGACCACCGTGTCACTTCTCTCACAGCAGGGGGTTCCTGCCTGAGCCGTTGTTTGTATTTCGGCATGAGAAAGACAGAGGTGTGGTCAGACTTCCCAAAAGGCGGAAGAGGCTTTGCTTTGTAGCCATCTTTGAATGGAGAATAGCAGTGGTCTAGGGTCCTCTCTCCTCTGGTGGGGCAGTCGATGTGTTGAATCAATTCCGGTATCACCTTTTTCAAGTTTGCACTGTTAAAGTCCCCGGCTACGATGAGAGCCGCATCACGCTGGTTAGCCTGATAGGTGGAAATAGCCTCATGTAGCTCGGATAGTGCCGTGTTTGTGTCCGCCTGAGGTGGAATATAGACGGCGCTGAAGATGACCGAAGTAAACTTGGGGTCCATTGTCAGAGTGAGGCACTCTGGACCAACCGTAATGATCACAGTTTTTGTGACGCCATGTCTGCTTCTTTATTACTGGCCAGTTGAAGGTTGCTTGTCAGTAGAACTTAAACTTGCTCTAGGTGCATTTTATTCATTAAGAAAGTCCTCTGCATGCAACAAATAACTATTATTTTCTCATGTTGATTACTAAACACCTGGCTAGCACTGAGTTTCTTGCAAATTTTTGAAAATTACATATATATGAATACATTTTTGGAACAGGCTTAGGGAGTGTGTGTGGTCATTACCACGGTGGAATCGTAGCAAATCCTCTTCTTCAATCATCTTCGTCCACTGCTGCAAGGTCTCTAAATGTCATGGGCACTCACTGTGAAATTGTAATTAAGACGGTAATAAATAAATGATTGAGAAACTCTCTCATAGGCCTGGACATATCAAGGGACATCCAGCTAATTAAGATTTTATGATCAATTAGAAGCATTCATGGCGAGGGAGAAGAATCATTCGACACACAGCAACACAGGGATGTAATGAAGTTAAAGACTCATTCCTTTGGTTCTTCCTTTGCTTTGTATACTGTAAATTGTGGGAGTTTGAGTACGTGTGCACTTTTCCTAAAGAGATACCACTCCAGCTCCTCCATACACACTCCCTTATAGTGTGCACCTCTAGCCAGGTTGGCGTGGGAAAGGGTTGCGAAGTTGACCAGGAAGATTTAAAGTGGCTAAAAAGGTCTATGCAGTGCCTTTTCTATGCTTTTCACAAGCATTGGGCAAAGCCAAGTTGGAATTATTGTCTCTGTTCACAGGGAGTGGTTTTTTATGGGGAGGAAAAGGAAAACATGATGGAAACAAAGGGAGCAGTCCTGCAGACTATAATGCATTTCAGGCTGAAGCCAGATCATGGACAATTAGAGGAGAAATGGTTGCCTTGGTAAACAGTGGTTCTCCAAGGGCCCATTTCTGATGGAGACTAATTCTGCTCTGTGTCCGAGAGAAAGTGTTGTCTCTGTCATTAGCGGCAGCAGATTGGATTGCTCCAAATTCTTCCCTGATCATTTGAATCATAAAAAAGAACAAATTAGATTTCTCTACCTTTCAGTTTCCCTTCCCTGACTTATTTCTGAGGCCAATACCCACTAAGTGTCTTTCAGTATACAGCCTGCTTTTTTATCGCATAGTCCTACAATATATGAAAATTCACTATTTTGTTCTCTATCTTTTGAATCTTGAAATGACATATACACCACAGAAGACAAAGCAGATAAAGAAAGATGGAGACAAATAAAAGATAAAGATGAAAAGAAAAATAGGGATGGGAGATCACTATAATGAGCATGACAGATTGGCTTCTAAATAGACTAATTGTAATAGGGCATATTCCCTTTTAAAAATAGATGAGGAGTAATGAGGCAGGGACACAGAGGACAATACAGAGTGTAATGGAGTGTGTGAGGCTTCAATGAGCTTCTCTGGAAGACACATGGCATGTGAACATGTTGTCTTTTGGCACAAAATAATTTGTGGCCTTGAGCTGGGCACTGGAGCAACTCGGGTGGATTAACATCACACATTGTGGGTTTGCATACATCATTGTGTTCTGTTGTGTTTGTGTCCAGCTTTTTGGTTGATGGGAAAACAACTATTTTTGCTGTTTTAATTAGCATTTACACAATAGTATTTTTGTAGTTATTCCAGTAGACTGTAAACAGAAGAGGAACGAGGCCACTGTGACGCCACCGATTAGTGACCGATGTCCTGACATGAAGCCTTTCTTTGTGTTTTCAATTATGACTGAAACATTGAAAGTTACTGCAAGCTCAGAGGTTAGTGACCAGTCACACAGTAAAGAGAAACCTGCTTTTAGTGGTCTTTTTGATATTTATGGGCACCATGGTTCAAAATCATATCTCACAGATTTCATCAACCTGAATTTCTGTCTGCAAACAGAGGCCTTTAGACATGATGCACTTTCTTGTCTGTGGAGCTTGGTCTTCTGCTTCTGTTCCTCATGTTCAAGGACTGAACTATAGTGTCAGTATTTCCAGATGTAAAAAGCAAAGCCTGCTTATAAATGTGCTTACTCACATTTTAGTAACTAGTAACAAATTTGTGACTCATCTTCACTATTAACGGTGCAATTAGTTAGTGTAACTTTAACCTTGCAAATGGGAGTAAATGAAAAGGAAGCTTTGTACGTAAACACGACCAATTATAGCTCAATGAGACAGAGGTAATTAGAAACAGAGACCTCCCTAAACCACTAAAGCCAGGCGTTTGCACTTAATGCCCTTACCTTACCAAAGATTCATCTGGGTTTCGATTACAGGTGCCACCCCTCATGTGACATTTGGTTCACTGATTTCTGTTGTACATTAGTTTCAAAGTTCTGCTAACTGTAATGAAAATATGCAACAAGTTGAGTTCATGTACATTAATAACTACAATGCATTTCATATTTTGCCATTAGGTCAAAACTACCTGGGGTAATTAAAAAAATCAAACTCAAATAAGTAAAAGGATAGAAAGTCAATATGGTACGATAAAGATAGATGGTATAATAGTAGATGTATAAGGTGACAGCTTGATAAATAATACAGTAGTTTAACAGATAATTAATGAGCTTCATATGTAGCCAATAGTAGGCCAGACTAAAATACAGATAGGTAAACTGATATTTATTCAGAGAATTCTTATTTTAAGATCGTCACATGAAAAAACTAGAATTGAAGAACTGTGCAAAGTGCACCCTGATAGACGTGATTTATATCAAACTTTTTAAGGACCACAGGCGAGATTGTGTAAAGGTGAGCAGCAGCTGTAGAAACAACAGACAAACAAGACTGTGGGACCTTTCAGTTTTTAGACATCCATCAAAAAGAGCCTAACCCTGAAAATGAAGCAAAGCCTGTGATTACCATCACAGCAAAATAAAACACAAGACTGTGCTTCTGCTCGTGCCATTGGAATAGCATGCCGTCACTGTGAACTTGCAGCCAATGAATGTAAATCCAAGCTGAAACCTTTTGCCAAGGCCAATTACCCAGCTCTGCATCCAACTGCCTAATTATCCCAAATTAAATGAATTAGTTGTTATCAGAATCATGCAGCGGTGCTGAATATTAACTGCATAATTTAAAGCAAGTGATTTCCAACCTAATTTCAGTGTACAGGGAAGGACATATCAGACACACTTGTGCCCTGGTGCAAAACTGCAAGCTATACCACTATTACATACCAATTTATCAGCAACAGTCAGTTGTGAGTTAGTACCCTGAGTTTACAGGCAGAAGAGTTACACTGCCAGTGACTCCCAAACGACATATAACAGTGTTTGCAAAAACAACAACACTTACAATCTGTAGGTAGATGGAAAAGAACAGAAGAAGCTCAAGCAGAGGACTTTCGACCAGGAGATTGGAGTTTGATTTAACGGTTTTTATTCAGTTTATTATTGCTTTTCTTTTAGTGGCTCTCAGCAAGAAGGTCCCCTCACATCGAAAAGGTTCCTGGTTCAAATCTCCTGGTTGGGTGGCACCTTTCTGTATGGCCTTGGCATGTTCTATCTGTGTGTACGGGGGGTTTTCTCTGGATACTTCAGCTTCCTTCCAGACTCATCATGCATGCCATCCATCCATTCTCTTCCCCTTATCCATTTCAGGGTCACAGAAAACTGGAGCCTATCTCAGCTGCCATAGGGTAAGAGGCAGGGTACACTTGGAAAGGTCGTCAGTCTGTCACAGAGCTAACACAGAGAGACAGACAACCATTCACACTCACATTCACACCTATGGGCAATTTAGAAACACCAATTAACCTAACCCCACTTACTGCATGTCTTTGGACTGTGGGAGGAAACTGGAGAACCTGGAGAACATGCAAACTCCACACGTCATGCATGCGTGTTAAGTTAACTGGTGACTTTACACTGGTATGAAAGTGCTGTTTGAAGGTATGTTTAAAATGAGAGTTGTAGTATAGAGCCCTACATAAATACAATGGCATGACATTATTCATTGGCTAAGGGGTAAGATGCCAAAACTACTCCGGTTAGGTTGATAATGGTTTGGGTCAAGAGACATTTTTACAGAGTTAACCACATTAGAAGGCAAACTTCTCAAATCTGGAACAAGTTTCTCTTCAGTTTTTCTTGTTACAAGAGTGAAAAGGTCCACCCCAGTTGTTACGGATGACACATAAGTCCATTAACACTGAAGAATATTAACATTAAAGATTAAAGCACTTCTAAACTAAAAAACCCATTAACCTACTAGTTCACAACATACTTTCTTTCTAGCATAATTGTTTACCGATGGATTAATGAGCTACAAGAAAAGATTTCTGTTTTGTTTTTGCACCAATGTGTTGCATCTCCTCTTTTTTTAACAACAGTCTGGGAAATGAGGAGACCGACTGCTTGACTTTTGGGAGAGAAATGATGTTCCATTTTTGTCTGATATAGGATTCTAACTGCTCAACAGTCCCAGGTTTTCATTGTATTTTTACATTTCATGATGCACCAAATATTTTCATTTGGAAAGGTGTTGCCTGCAGGTGGACCAGTTCAAAACCTAGCCTCTTTCATTATCAAGCCGTGCTGTGGTATTAAATACAATGTATGGTTTGTCTTGCTGAAATATGCAAGGCTTCCCTGGAAAGATGTCTGAATGGGAGGATAATTTGCTCTAAAACCTTTATATCTTTCAGCATTGGTGGTGCCTTTCCAGATGGGCAAGCTGCCAGTTCCATAGGTAGTAATGCACCCCCATCAGACATGCAGGCTTTTGAACTTGCAGCACTAAAAAAACGAGCCACATGGTCCTTCTCCTCTTTAGTCCAAAGGATGCAGCATCCACGTTTTCCAAAAAGAATTTCAAGTTGAATGTAATCTGACCACAGAATAGTTTTCCACATTTCCTCAGTTCATTTCAAATGAGCTTTGGACCAGAGAAGACAGCAGCATATGGTTTCCTCTTTGAATGATAAAGCCTTATCATTTGTGGATGACACAGTGAACTGTGTTCTTCCTGCTTCCAACAGGAGCAGATACTAGTCCTGTTGATGGGTTTAGGACCTTCTGCAGCCCTGTTCAGCTCTCCTAGAGTAACTGCCTGTCACCTGGAACCACTTCCATGCTTTGAGACTACCTGTTGTAGCCTAGCCAAAATGAAACTAGTGAAAAAACAGAAAAGATGAGGAGGGGACGAAATGTGAGTGGCCTCCACCTGTAAAACCATTCCTGTTTAGGGGCTTGTATGCACTGCAGATGATGAGCTTATCAAAGTCTTCACAATTATTCGTTGAGGACCTTTATTATGATTTTTTTTTTTTTTTTGGAGATTGCTCTTTTTAGACCCAAACATGTTACTGACTTTTTGCCAGTTAACCTAATTAGTTTAATTAGGGAAAATTAAACTAATTAGTACCACTTATTTTTCTAGACTTTTGTTGCCCTTGTCCCAACTTTTTTGAGGTGTGTTGCTGGCATCAAATTCCAAATGAACTAATGTTTTTTAATGAAATAGTAAAATAGTCATCACATTCTGTTTTTATTTGCATTACACAGTGGAGCAACATTTTTGGAATTGGAGTTATACTTCAACCACTACATCCTGTGTTCTGTGCACTGTGTATCCCCCAATCAGTCACATTTAGTTTTTAGCCCAGAATGCAGCCAGCCACCATCACAAAGAAACCAAATGTTGTTTCTGTGCGAGAATACTATCCAGCCTCAATTTGGTTTTTATAGCTCTATTTAGGAATATATGTGTATAATATCACTCTGAGGCCAACACTTTCTCTGTTGCTTTGAGTTTTCCTCTTCTTGATTCACTGAGGTTGGTCTCCATCGTGACACGTCATGTATCAGACTCTTAGCAGGGATTATAGAGTGGGCAGTAAAGATGATTAAAGGCTCCTCCAATATTCTGCCTTTGGCGACAAATGGTAAGAAAAGCAGAGTGAGCCAGAAACACTGTAAGAGAGAGAAAGCACACGCAGACAGGAAATATGCGAATGCCGCCTCATTTATTTGTATTGTTGACTGCCACTAGCTCTGTGAGTGTAAATCAGGGCAAATAACCCATGCAGATTCTCATGAAAGCTCCTTTTTTTCTTCTTTTGAACAGACAGACTTAGTTGGATTTTTTTTATTTTACTTCTTTATTGTTAACTGTTCTTGACTTTAACTTTGTAATCTTAAACCTGTCCATGGGCTCCATACAAAGGACAGCACGGTTTCTTTAGCTTCTTTCATTTCACCATGTTGTTTAGATCATAGATGTTGCCACAGTGACGTCAACCAGCTGTTTCTGGATTCCACATTTTGATGCCTCATCCTGAAAATAACAAGTGTAAGAAGATAGATGATGGATTTTTTTTGTTTGTTTGTTTTTGTTGCAAAAAGTAATCATGTAGCTAACTTGGTTACAAAACTGCATCCATAAAATAAACTGTACACGTGCAACAAACACACACACACATTTCTGCTAATTAGTGCTAAATAACAGCTCAGTCATAAAAACGCCTCCTGTTAGAAAAACTCCATTTCATACTCAACATCTGTTAATCTATGTAATATTCCATTTTAGTCATTGTGGCCTCTTTTTGAAATAAGGCTGAATAATGGAGATCTTTGTCAAGGAGGCAAATAACAACTCAAGAAGTAATTTCAGCAAGACAGCAGCAAGAGACTTTATCAAGTTCTCCAAAGCATTTGGGGAGATACTGCTTGTTGTAAAATCACCCTGGTAGCATGTGTTTGTCCTCTTTTTTATTATTATAGGACTTATTTATTTATTATGTACAAATCTTATCAAAATTGTCCACTTTGATATTCGTTGATCGTTGTGTAATTGTTTTTTCCATCACGAAAAAGTGCCTTTCATCTGTTTCTTTTAATATAGTGATATGCTAAGGCATATTTAAGAACTAATGGAAATGGGAAGTCCAAGAGAGGCTTTTTGTTTTCCACAATTAAATGTCAGTGTCTATTATTTCCCACCTCCCCCATGTTAATCCCATCTGAAGGACACTTAAATCAGTCCCATGTAAAAGGATGTTATTGGCATGTAAGTGACAGCTCAGTGCCAGGTCAGATCACACTGCTGCCAACATGCCACAGAAATGTCATTCTATGTGGTGGTGTGAGCCGACAGAGAGGCAAGTAAACGTAATTAAAAAATATTGATAACAAAGAGTCACGTTTTTGCTTTGCAGCCTAAACTAATCTTTTGTCTTTCCTGCACCCAAGTGCCTCCTGTATTCCCTTGTATGGGTTTTGCCAGCAGCCAGATGTCTGTTTGTTTGCATGTCTAAGGTTGAATCTGAACTAAAAAGTCTGTAAAGTCTAAAACTAGGACTTATTCATTCTGATAGCCACCACTGACAAGACCATCAACAACATCCCTGTAGGAAATTCATGTTGACCTCTGGTGTGTTATTTCACTGCACTGGCGGTTGTTGTTTCCTGATTGACTAAATAGTAGATTTAAAATGTAACATTTATCCGTTTTTTGTTTTGGATGAGGTGATACAGTTGCTGTTGCAGATAGCATGTTAAAGTGGAAGGATTCAACTAAGCCTGGCCAGAAAATTATCTGACTATATGGTGTCTCTTAAATGTGAGCTTGCCATCCATTTTCTTCTGATTATGCAATTCAAGGTCAGAAGGAGGCTGGAGCCAACCCCAGATGTCATACAGTGAAAGGTGGGGTACACCCTGGACTAGTCTATTGCATGGGCAACAGAGAGACAGATGACCGTTCATGCTCACCTTCACATCTACGCCTATGGCCAGTGTAGTCACTAATTAATTTAACCAGCATTCAAGTCACGGGGGCCACAGGCCAGTGTACTCCTAGTGCCAGTCACAAGCTGGGATAAATGTAGATCATCAATAACATTTCCAACAACAACCACCTCTGTTGCTGTTGGCCAAAAGGGTGCCGGTGGAAAGTATGCTAGTGTTAGCTGCTAAACAAAGGAAAAAAGGAAAGGGGGAAGGTACATTCAGAGGCAACGAGAAAGAAGGAAAGGTAGGACAGTGGAAGTGAGAGTAGGGACTTTAAAAGTAGGGACGATAACTGGTAAAGGAAAAGAGCTGGCTGATATGATGGTGAGAAGGAAGGTAGATCTATTGTGTGCAAGAGACCAGGTGGAAGCAAATCAAGGCCAGGAGCATTGAAAGTGGATTCAAACTGTTCTACCACAGTGTAGATAATAAGCAAAGGAAGGAGGGATAGTGTAATGGAGATGAAGAGAGTGCCAGGCAGGATCATGGGTTTAAAGCTGGAAAGTGAAGAAGTGGTGTTGCATGTTGTCAGTGCATATGCCCTGCAAATTGGATGTCAGAGAAAGAAGTATTCTGGCGTAAGCTGGATGAAGTAGCAGAGAGTATATGTAGGGAGGAGAGAATTGTGATTGGAGTCGACATCAATGGACATGCAGATCCAACTACAATAAACTAAACTAGGTGAAGGGAAAAGAGGTGATGAGGAGGTGTAGGGTATGGCTGGTGCTAAGGAGAGGAATGAGGAAGGACAAATGGTAATGGATTTTGCAAAAAGGATGGAAATTACTTTAAGGAGAGGGAGGAACATAGGATATAAAAGTGGAGCAAGGTACACACAGGTGGACTAAATCTTATGCAGAAAGTGCAGTCTGAAGGAGATGAAGGCTGCAAGGTGGTGTCAGGGGAAAATGTAGCTAGGCACCATCAGATGGTAGTCTAAAGGACAACTTTAATATTCAAGAGAAGAAAGTGAATGAAGCCAAAGATTAAATGGTGGAAGTGAAGAAGCAATAAAATTTTGCATAATTCCAGGAATTGAGGGATTGAGACAGGCTCTGGCTGGTAGGGAACAGTCACTAGATGACTGGGACAGCTGAAGTGGTAAGGAAAACTGCCAAGAAGGCTTCATGCTGAGAAACAGCACTGCAGATGTGATGTTTGTTTGAGAGTGTTGATGGAGAAGTATAGAGAAGGTCAGAAGGAGTTGCACTGTGTTTTTGTGGATCCAGAGAAAGCAGATGAGAGGGTGTCAAAGGAAGAACTGTGGTATTGTATGAGGAAGTCAAGAATGGCAGAGAAGTATGTGAGGGTGGTGCAGGAGTCACACAGGAGTCTCCATAAACTATGTTTGCAAACAACACTGTGATCTGGAGAAGGTGGAAAAGAGCCTGGAGATGTGGATGTTCTTGAGAGAAGAGGAACCAAACTCAGTAGAAGCAGGACAGAATATATGTATGAATGAGAGGGAAATAGGAATAACAGTTGAAGATGCTAAGGTTTTTGTGGGTAGTAACCAGGACAGACAGCTGTCCCTCTGATATACGCATTTGTAATCCTGAGGTTGAGGAGTTTGGAGACAAAGTTAGAGAAGCAAGTTTAAAATGGTTTAGGCATGAACAGAGGAGAAATGATGGATATATGGAGCTGCCAGGCAGGAGGAAAAGAGGAAGACCACAGAGAAGATTCATTGATGTAATGAAGGATGACATGGAGAGGGTTGGTGTGACAGAAGAGGATGATGGGGATAGGATGAGATGGAGGCAGATGATCTGCTATGTGACCCATAAAGCTAAAAATGAAAAATTAATCTAACACGTCTTTGGACTGTGGGAGGAAGCCAACATACCTGGGGAGAACCCATGCTCAGTGATGTGAGTGGGTTCTCCTCAATATCTCTATTGACTTTGAACATGCAAAGTCCCCAGAGAAATGCCTCAGCTGGCCAGTGGATCTGAACCCAGATGCTATAATAAAGTAGAGGTACATAACTGGATAAAAGTAAAGTTGAGTAGATCAAAGATCCTAATCACAACTGTAACCCTAACAATAGATTTCTGAAGGAAAACAAAAAGCAGTATTTGGGGGGAAATAGAGGAAGAAAAAAGAAAAAAATTGTGTATCACTTTTTCAAATTGCCTGATTGGGAGAAGAAAACAAAACAGGGCAATGTTAAACTGTTAAACTGACTCAAATCTGAGCTACTTATTTGCTTGCTAACACACGACACACTAAAGCTAACGTAGCCAAACTGGCAATTAAGTGTCAGAAATGTTGCCCATGCAAAGACCTTTGTCCAGTGACGTTATCACCAAGTGTTGGCTTTCACACATATTTGCATCATATTAAAAGATGCAGAACTTCAAGCACATTAAAATGGACTGAATACATTTGAAACATGATAAAGGTAGATATTAACTATGACAGATGCAGGTAATGGAGAAAAACATGTTGTGCACTAGAAGAATAAAGACATTTTTTTTGTTGTTTTAAATAATATTTTTATTGAACATTTTAGATATAACAGTCCAGCTTGTACACTTATAAAGAAAACACAGATCCATTACAGTAATACAATCACCAGATAACATATAGTATCACTTATAGGTCCTTTTGCATTGTCATTCTACACATGATTTAATCTTTTTCTGCACTCGTTTCAGCACCATACTAAACTTTGCTTGGAACAGATGATATTGTCCACTGACACAGAACCTCAGCTTTTCCAAAGTGATTGTATCTGAGATGATATTTTTCCACATAATAATGCATCAGGCTTTAGTTGCTGTCCAATCACGCTGCTGACCTCTTTGCACACAGCCTCCCAAAACTTCTGAATCTTTTCACATTCCCAGAGACAGTGGATTGTAGTTCCCTTTTGTACTTTACATTTGAAGCAGTTTGGAGGGGTCCCAGTTGTAAATTTACTGTACATGTAAGGAGATACTTAAGCTATATGTAATATATTATATTGCATCTCTTTATATCTGTTACATATTGATATCTTAGAAGGCAGTAAAATAATATCCTCCCATTCATTGGGGTCTGTTGTTTTCAGAAGTGTTGCCCAAGACAATCGTAAATTTGATAACCTGTCATCAGTACGATGTTGCAGAACTGAATAAAACTTAGACACAAAGTGGTTTTGTTTGCAGAAATTTTTTAAAACATTTAAAAAATAATATGAGTAAATGTACGTACCTACCCCCCACTGCTGTACCCATCTATTATATCTATTGCATCTATACTATGTATTTATAATACTTATAGGCCTACAATACATACAGAGACATTCTGTGCCCTAACATTCACTGTAGTCCTCATTTGGATGCTTAGCCTGATTTCAAAGGTTTCTATAAATCCAATACTAATTTCAGTTTTGGTATGCAGAAGGCCAAAAGAGCAACAAAGGAAAGATACATGTGAATGAAGGCTCATCAGTATGCTGCACTCACAGTCCTCCTTAAAATTGATTTTAGCAGGGGAGAGATGGCCTCTTGCTCTGTCTTTCTCTCCCATCGTGCAGACTGTCTCATACAGAATAATAATTATTGCTGTGTTTCTTTTTTCTTCTACACGTGATGCATTGTAGGTCTCAGCCTTCAGACAAGTCTCACATCTAAATTACTGAGAAATACCAGATTATATGAGATTAAAAAGGTGACCCACACACAAATGAATGATCAGACTGGCTAAAATTGGCATCTCTGTATCTGGTTCCCTTCCTCCATCTGCAAGTACAGTTTGTGTGTGTGTGTGTGTGTGTGTATGTGTGTGTGTGTGTGTGTGTGTGTGTGTGTGTGTGTGTGTGTGTGTGTGTGTGTGTGTGTGTGTGTGTGTGTGTGTGAGAAGCTCCATCAGCATCCACAGATGAGCGTCTTTTTTTCACTTACTGTCAACCGTTTCATTCCTCTTAGAGTAGAACATGGCCTGTTCAGATCAACAATAAACTGCTGTGTTGAAGATGCTTTAATTTGACTGGTCCATTAAAACACTGATTAGCAGCTGAGACGCCTCCATCTCTGTGACTAATGCAAAGCTATTTGCTACAACAAGGCTGTCACTGTTTCCTGACCAGGTCCATAAGTTTCACTGTAAAATACGGCTTCTCTTCTCATTAGTGTGATATGGAGATGTTTTCATTACCCATTTGTTCATGCTAGTGTAGTTCGTTCTGATATCATAGTGAGTGATCATGGGTCTGCAGGCATATGTTTGGCTGATTGCTGGCAATAGAGCTCAAAGTTCTCCAACACGGGACCAGAATTCCAGAGTGGATCAATTTTTATATTTTACAGATAAATGTATCTATAAGAACTATTCTGGTTTATTTTTTTTACCATCTAGAATATGTCAGCTTATATGTTTACCATTAGATCTGTATATGTACACAACCAGGAACCCTGTATATTTTGTGTGACTGGTATATAGAAGTATAACCACAATTCCAAAAAAAGTTGGGTAACTGTGTGAAATGTAAATAAAACCAGAATGCAATAATTTGCAAATCTCACAAAACCATATATTTCTTTCACAATAGAACATTAAAAAAAAAAAAACATCAAATGTTTAATCTGAGAAGATGTTTCATTTTAAGAAAAAAATACAGTCATTTTGAATTTGATGGCAGCAACATGTCTCCCAAAAAGTTGGGATGGGGCAACAAAAGGTTGGATAAATACATGGTACTAAAAAGAAACAGCTGAGGAACATTTTGCAACTAATTAGGTTGATTGGCAACAGGTCAGTAACATGACTGAGGGTAAAAAGTAGTACATACAAAGAGTAATGCATACAAAGAGTATCGCATACAAAGAGTATCAAGAGTATTCCAGGAACCTTAAAAAATCTCTGTGCACAAGGGACAGGCAAAAAAGTCGATCTTGGATGCCCGTGATCTTCAGGGCCTCGGGCAGCACTGAAACAGGCATGAGTCTGTCGTGGTAATCAATGCACGGGCTTAGCAACACTTCCAGAAACTGCTGTCTGTGAACACAGGTCATCCACAAATGCAGGCTAAAGCTTATTCTCTGTCATGCAGAAAATAAGCCAAATGCCCCCATCTTCTCTGGGGCAAAGCTTATTTAAAATAGAGTGTGGCAAAGCAGGAACTGTTCTATGATCAGACAAATTGACAATTGAAATTCTTTTTGTAAAACATGGACACTGCATCCTTTGGACTAAAGAGGAGAAGGGCCATCTGGCTTATTAATAGTGCTCAGTTCAAAAGCCTGCATCGTTGATGGTATGGAGATATTAGTACCTAATTGGCAGCTTGCACATACGGAAAAGCACCAATAGTGCTGAAAGGTATATACAGGGATTAGAGCATTATAAGCTTTTTTAGGGAGACAATCCTAAACCACAGACAGCATCTATTACAACAGAACGGCTTTGTAGTAGAAGAGTCCAGATGCTGAATAAGTTAATTGTGAGTTAGGAAGCTGTGTCTTGTGTGCAATCCATTTTCCTTCAGCAGATATACAGGGGCCTGTTGTTGCTGTCATTGTTTTATAATGGGATGATGAGAGGCAGCAGGAAGGTCTGAAAACTGAGCAGTACTCAGGCCAGTTCTCATTTCCACTTCTTTTTGTTGTGGATCTTTTTTCCTGGACATCTTCTCATCTTTTTTAAAAACTAATCACAGGAATATTCTGAGAGTAGGTTACTGCAAAAGGAAACGTGTTGTGTAATTGTCACACACCTCATTAATCAAACAGCACAGACTGGAAAATAATTACCAAATTGATGATATTAAGAAAGAGCAAAGAAAAGATCTTGGTCACAATTTATATCCTCAGTGTTTAGGAAAACATGGCAGACTAAAGTCTTCTAGATTCTGTAATTCAACCAAAAAACAAAAATCTAAATTCCATCCATCCATCAATCATCCATCATTCATCCATCCATTGGATGTCTTCTTCTCTTCTTCCCATCTCTAAAGTGTTTTGTGTTTTAGAAAACTGAGGAACAGATTGTTCTTGCTCTGTGCTTCATTATTCGGCTTGCTATTAATAACCGGGCTACACATAATGGAGTTGATACCTTTAAGAAATATATTTTCATGTAGTACATAAAGAGCTATGCAGAGCAGCCCCAGAATACCACAGATCAGCCCAGGCACATTGTGTGGGCTGCTCTGGAGAGCAATGCAGCACGTCATCTGGTGAGTGAGAGCGTCAACGTATGGTGTGTGTGTGTGTGTGTGTGTGTGTGTGTGTGTGTGTGTGTGTGTGTGTGTGTGAGAGAGAGAGAGAGAGAGAGAGAGAGGTGGAGGTATAAGGGCGATAAAAACTCACACACACACACACACGTACATAAAAGTGGAGCCTCCATAATGCTAGCTGCTGTGTGGTGCTATAAAGCCACAGACATACCCATAAACATGACCTGTTTAGCATTTGGAGCACACAGAAAAGTAACCATGCAACTGCTGTGGTGAAGAAAGAACAAAACCACGTTTGTTCTGTACACGGCTGAGCATCAACACAAGCTGTTAGACTGGAATGCTGTCTGATGACAGCCACACATACAGCCACACATCCAACCAAGGTGATAGAAAGGGTGGCTCGAGCCACAGACTGTATGTAAAATATGGGCATAGTGACTTACATGCCACCCATTAATACTGGACTCTGCAGTTTCAACCTTCATTGTTAGTGTTTTTTCCGGAGCCAGAATATACCGTTTGGACAAGAGGGTGGAATATTGTTAGCTAATGCTAGCCAGCTTGGTTAGCAAACTGCACCCATAAACTGCAGAGGTCCAACACACTGACCCACATATCTGCTAGTTAGTGTAAGTGAAAGACTTCTAAAATATAATTAACCCACTGAAATGAAACAGCACACGCAGAGTGGAGAGGTCACATTTACTGACTGAGATTAGAGTTCCAGCTGCCTGTGTCAGAATACCTGCCATTCAAAGCAGTTACACACCTCTAATTTTAAGCCTCATCGGTATCCAAATTCATGAATTATTTAATGAAAAAAAAAGTAATTGCAGTTTGGGGAATTTTTATATTGGCTACATTTTTAGCACAAGAGGTGGCTGGAATGTATCCCAGCTGACATTTGGTGAGAGGTGGAATAAACCCACTCCACAGACAACGGTTCACACCAGTGAATGTTGTGAATGGCTGTCTGACGCAACCTAATATGCTGATTATAAGATTATGGCAGAAAGAATGATCCCAGGCAGGTTCAAAACCACAGCCTTATTGCTGTGTGACATTGATTATCACCGCACTGCCTTAATGTTACCACCTGAACCCTCTGACAGCAGATGCCTGCATGCATTAAGGTTTCAGTCATGAAGAAGAAACAAAAGGCTCTGCAGCTATATCACTGTCAGAGGTGTGTGTGTGTGTGTGTGTGTGTGTGTGTGTGTGTGTGTGTGTGTGTGTGTGTGTGTGTGTGTGTGTGTGTGTGTGTGTGTGTGTGTGTGTGTGTGTGTGTGTGTGTTCGACCATGCGTGTGTAATTATCTGAGCTACTTTGGAACTCCCTTGCTCATACTAGTCCACCAGAGTCTATATTGGATTGAACATTCGTGCTTAAGTGTGTGTATAAGCAAGAGTAGGAAAACCAGAGGACGGTGATGATCAACATCTAGAGTAACTGACAAAGATTTCCCTCAGGCCTCTGTATGCTTTGACCTGCTCTCAGTATCCTCCCACTTTTATCTTCCTTCCTTCTTTCTTTTAATTTCTTCTATTGTCTGTATTTCTTTTGTGTTTTTACAGCTTCATTAAATCCAGTTCAAAGATGCATTTTTTTTTTTGTAAGCTGAGAAAAGAAAAAGTGTCCGTGTCCAAATGCTCACTTTACTTTTTTTTTTTTTTTTAAAGGCAAATGTACTGAACATTAAACCAAAAAATATTCAAATATGTCAAAAAGTGAAACATGAAAAGCAGATCCAGTACTCTGGTACTCTGGGCTGGAAAAAGTACTGGTAGGATTGTGTGTAAACTACAGGAGTTTGCAGGCTCTTGTGTAATATGTATTCAATCTGAAATAGAATAAAAAGACAATGAAATTTTAGAGGGACTTACATGCTCAAACTATTTTTTTTTAGAAAACAACAATCTTGTTTATCTGCCAAGCATGTATTTGCAGTTTCTTCATTTAGCGTATAGCCCAGGTATTAATAAAGGTTTCTGTACACGGTGGTACCTGGGATCCTTACTTGCCTGCTTTGAAGCATTATCTAAATCACTTTGTTCACTGGGATGTAAAATACGTGTAGACTTCGTCACAAAATAAGGATTTAAGAACTTTACTGCAGAGAAAAGATAGTGAATATTTTGGGTGTTCAGTACGGAGGTGCCAAGCAGGAGGAAAAGAGGAAGACCTCAGAGAAGCTTCAGGAGGGTGAGAGGGAGGCAGATGATCCGCTGTGGTGAGCGGAAGAAGAAGACTGTTGCAGAATTCTTGAATAGATTTCAGTTCAGGATTTTTGAGTGCTACAGTATGTCTGTTTCTTATAATATTTCTGACCTGAATATAGACAGCAAAAGAAGTTACACTGTTACACTCAGGGGGCCATTTGGTACCTTCAGTTAATGAGAAATTAAATCTGATAGAGTTCATCTTTCATATGTCTGATATCAGCTGGAACTGTTTCCAGCTGATGCCAAGGAAATGATTAAGTCACCGCTTAGTCCCGTCTGCACACTCTGTACACAGCAGCATGTCAGAGCATATATAGGGTTATGTTTTTATGCACAGGACTTATGTGTAAAAATGGCTGAACTTTTAAAAACCAATGTGGTGAAGTACAGAGGCAAAGTTAGAAAAACTGTGTCACTGTCCAGTGTCCATGTGGACCCAACTGATGAGAAACCTAAATTTGCACTTTGCAAATTGAGGCTAAGGGCAAAATCTGATTTTTAAATGTACTTGACCAAATAATTAACTTGTAAACCAGGGCTTTATAGATCCATATCAAACGCTGACAATGTAGAACAAATTAGACTTAGCTGTTAGGTTAAAGGTTTTGCCTGCTTCTCATTTTTTGCTTCAGTAGGTTAACCACTCCCTGATACTATGGGAAATAAATTCTCTCTTTTCAATCTCAAAAGTAAGGCCATCCATTTTCCTCCACTTATCAAATTCAGGGTTGCGGGGAGGCTGGAGCCTATCCCAGCTGTCACTGCGTGAGAGGCAGAGTACACCTGTACAGGTCACCTGTCGCAGGGCTAACACAGAGGGACAGATGACCATTCACACCTATGGGCAATTTAGAATCACCGATTAACCTAACCCAGTGGTTCTCAAATCCAGGCCTCATGGCCCAGTGTCCTGCAGGTTTTAGATGTGTCCCTGATCCAACACACCTGAATCAAATGGCTGAATTACCTTCTCAGTATGCAGTCAAGTTCTCCAGAGTCCTGCTAATGACTTCTATATTTGACTCAGGTGTGTTGAAGCAGAGACACATCTAAAACTTGCAGGACACTGGGCCACGAGGCCTGGATTTGAGAACCACTGACCTAACCCCACTAACTGCATGTCTTTGGACTGTGGGAGGAAACCAGAGTACTCGGAGTAAACCCACGCAGACATGGGGAGAACATGCAAACTCCACACAGAAAGGCCAGATGGTGGATTCAAATCCAGGACCTTCTTGCTGTGAGACAACGGTGCTAACCACCTCCTGACCGTGCTGCCTGGCCAGTGACCATATGACCCAAAATGCAGAATTATTTGAAGGATAAAAATCTGTTTGTTGCTGAGACAGTGTGGTAAGGTTTTAAGTATCTCTCAGTTTAACAATCTGGGAAGCAAAGGTGTGTGTGTGTGTGTGTGTGTGTGTGTGTGTGTGTGTGTGTGTGTGTGTGCGCGCACACACTGGTGGGAGTGGGACTGATTGATTTTTGGAGTTACTCACAGGAAGGTTCAAAGTTTGCTCTGTGCTTTCCCCAAAGAGAAGACATTGATGTTTTAGTTTCCAATGAGTTATTTCAGAATAAAGTTAAAGAAAAAAACAGGTTGATGTGAGTTAAGAGGGATGCTGTCCATCAGAATACAGAGTAGGGGGGGGGGGGGGGGGGGGGGGGGGGGGGGTTCTGCCTTAATGGATCTAACAGGATGAATAGAGATATAACTCGGTTCTCTAAAGCATGCTTTATTTCCCTGTGAATGAATACTGAAGTATAAATTTAAAGCAAATGTGTTTTCACAGCCTTGGAGTTGACAAGATGATCCTGCATGGTGATGTCACCGCTATCTAAATAAGTTAGTCACACAGCAGTGGATACAGCAGGATGAAGAATGTGCTGTCAGACAGCTCTAAATTATCTTATCTGTTTGGACAACCTCTTTTATATCTTTAACTGCAGCAGGATGGAGCTGCTTTACATCATAGCTGCACATCTGTGGTAGCTGATGCTGGCAGCCAGTGATCACATATGCCTAATGACGGCCATCATCTTCAAATTATAGTCGTCTTGAAGTGAATACCTTGATTCAGCATGATTATTGCCATTCACTGACATTAGCGCTGCTATTGGACTTGGCTCAATTATCACAATTAGCACTGCCTCTCACAGGAGTTTGGGATGCTACTGGGTATTGATCCAGCATTAGCGTGATCAATAAGAGATACTGACATTGACTGCTTCAGTGGGCCACATGGATTAGTGGCCACTGGCCTCAAGCGGCTGGACACTTTATATGACTGCCAGGTTGATATCTTAGTCACCTAGCAACAGTATCACAATATCAGTAATCAATAAGATTACTGACACATATCATTGAGTACGACACAATGTCATTAAGAGTAGTTAACACCCTCTTTATTGTGTTTTTGAACTGTGAACTTAGGTTCAAATACAATTATATTCCATGCCTGAAGATACCCACGTATACAGTTGTGCAATAATCAGTTATTTAACTCACAAACCAACATGATTTTATGGCAGCATTAATTGACTTCTTTGGTCACTTGAGGGCAGCGATTCTCTGTATGCTGTGACTAAAACATTTGGGCTTTCTAGTTCAGGCCAAATAAAACCTTCTCTTTGATCTCTTTCATCACCAGCAGAAGTATTAATCCAACATACAGGATGGTTTCACAGACGGGGCTTAAGACCAATCCCAGACAACAACGATGACATCACAGTGACTTTCAAAGATGCCAGTCAAAGTAGTTGTAACTTTGTTTTGGATCAAAGAGTGTAAAATAACTTCAGAAAATAGCTACAAAAAGCTTTGCTGTATCTAAGCTGAAGCTTAAAAAATAATTCAGGGAAGCAAATTTAACTTTAAGCTTGGCAAGATCTCTAATGACCAATACCAGTTTGGTACAGAGCTAAAATAGTGTGCAGCTCAGTGACTAAACCAAGGCTGCTTTAAACTGTAGCGCTGCTTAAAGGTTTTGCACACATACTATACATCAGTGTTATCAACAATGCGATGACAGGCACGAGTTTAAAAACACATTTGTGTAGTATGATTTGCATGCCATTATAACCCTAATAAAACTTCCTTATAGAAAGCTTTAGGGTTAGGGTCTGGCCTTGTTCAGCCGGAAACATCTTACCCTGTCAGGTCTAAGTCCAAATGGTTGATAACCACAACCCTAGACCTTAAATCTAGGGTTACAGTGAGTCTTTTGTTTTTTGTTGGTTTTTGTTTGTTTGTTTGTTTGTTTGTTTTGGGGGGTGGGGGGAATTATTGTTCTCACTGTTTTGCAGCAGTGTTTTCTGTAGCAGTGTTTACTGCAGGACTCTGTAGGCTCAGACCAGGTTGAGATTACTCAGTTTTCCTCAGTGGGCTAACAGAACACAGCTTGAATTTGAGCTTTATGTCTGCTTTACTGCATAAATAATCTGCAGAGATACACGTTTCACCACGCCGTGTTCTAATATGAAAGCTTTTGTGACAAAATTCAGTTTTTCCATTTATTACTGCAGCAGTTAGAGGTTTTGCTTTTAGACTATATTGGTGCTGCAGACGTAAGCTTCTGACCTATTTCAGGTAAGGCTGCACCACATCACTGCACCATCATTCTGTGCGGTTTTTAACGTACACCTACACATCTCTATAAATCCATGTTGCTATTATCCTTGTGCAGCTGCGGGGGTTTTCATGTGATAACTAGAAATTTTAGCCTCCTATGTGGAAATCCAGGAATTCATTTGGGTGATTATTTTTCTTTTCATAAAATCTTTTTTTTTTTTTTTGCAGCCCTGATTCTGGCGCTGTATTACTCATATTATTTTTGGCTTCAGCACAAAATTTCAGGTAACTGGAGATGCCAGTCCACAAGAGGCTCTGCTGAAAAGGAATCACTAATGAGGGACTGGCAACTAGGTAGAATAAGGTAGTGCTATGCAGGGGCAGAGGAGTCAGTGCTGTTTCATCATCAACAAATCCAAATATTTCTGTGTGCAGTTCTTCGGGCAACTTTATCTGCTAATAAACTTTAACGTGTGTGGGCAGCAGTTTGGTCTCACAGTGGATTGTGATGTAGTCACAACCTTTAATCTATTGATTTGTGTTTTTGGACACTTTTTTATGTTCCTCAACACAAAATTAGATCACATTGTGTCCCTGAACATGACTTTTCACGAGTCTGCTCTCATGTGTTCAGGCAGAAAAATGAATTTGGAGCTCGGAGTCACGTTTGTCTTCACACATCGTTTGTATGATTTTCAAATGTTATTAATTACAAATATGTCACTTGGTTAAGTTTAACCAATTAAATTACTGGGATAGGTTTATAACAATATCATGGTTTGATTGGTTTTTTTTTTGGTTTCCATGGTGACACTTCCCCACCTTCTCTGCAAAAAAAAAATGCTTCTGGCACCAAAAATTTTTCCTCTTGTAATGCATGACTTAAAAATTTGTGTTGACTGACATGAAAAAACATAACAATCCATTTTTTCCTGACCTACCTTGAGCCTTTTGACATGAGGTTATACTGGGGTTGTAAGAAATTATTAAAATATTTTAAAACTCAGATATTGAAAATTATCATTTTGACAGCAGAAAAAGAACCTGTTAAAGATTATGTCTGTCATACACAAAGTTTAGGCCTTGTTTGAAACTCGATGCAGGTTTGTCGGACCTGCTGGTCTGATTGTAGGCGTAACTTATGACTTACAGGGCGGTGAGTTTGTGTTTTCGGTCAGTTAAAAAGGAACGCCAAAGGTGATTTACAGTCAGTCTTTCTAAACATAATATCAGAGATTTTACTCTAGAGCCCCTCTCAGGGCCTTTGACTGGATCTGTGACCACTGTGGGCCACAGAGGTGAACAGCTTCAGCATGCTGTAGAAGTACGACGTGCACTGAGCCAACCTTTTCCAGTTGCAATACAATACCTTGGTTTTTGATGAATACATATACAGCGTAGCAATCCAGTAGAAGCATTAGGCAAATAAGCTGTATTCCTCACCCTGAGGAAGAGTCTGGGAGTCATTCTTTAAGTGTAAGAAAACATCAGGCTCCACTTAAGCCTCTGAGGTCTAAGTCATCAAAGACGTTTTCTGTGATGGCCCCAACGTAGCTGTAACCAACTATTTATTTTACATTTTTTCCAAATAAGTCAGTTTTTCCTTTCTTCAAAATATCTGGTTACACTAGGATACACTGTTTTCCTGAAATAAAGTGTAACAATAAATAGATCCAAACATATGTTTACTCATTTGGTATTTATCAGTAAACTAATATTCATGAATGTATACTTTGTTCTGGAAGTTATTACTTTCATTGAGGTGCTGAAATAAAAGCTCTTGATGAAAATTTTCCATAACTGTCCGTTAACATCTTTTGAAGTTTTGACTTCATTTTACTTTTAAACCTGTCGGACATGACAAAAGGAAACTGTGTAATGCTGCAGGTCAGCTGGATGTAAATCAATGCCTCTGAGAGGAAAACAACTCATCAGAATGGTGTTTGTTGTTCAGACAGCATGGTTGTTCACCCTCATGATCTATGGTGCCTCCTAACCAATCACCTTTAACAGGAAACTTAAGCTGTGAAAGACTACAAGCCATGACTATTTTTGTGTTTTCAGTGTGTACTCCAACATACTGTATCTCTTGGAAGAGTATCCGGCATACGTGAATATTTTATAGTGTGAATCTGGCAAAACAGAGATGCTAATGTAATATTTACACAGTATCTCAGTATTAAAGCAGGACTGCACATGCCTTCTGCAGAATTAATGGCTGACTGAAAAAACACCTGGCCCTTTGCCACTGTTACTTGTTTCTAGTGTTAATGAGTCAAGGACTTCACATCAAGCCCTTCAACTTCAGTGTCTCGACTTCAGTAGACACCAGTTAAGGCGAAAAAGCTTGAAAACCATGAAAGGTGTCTGCTTTCTGGCCTTTCTTGCTTTTTTTCCCTCCCTTTGTTTCACTGGTTCACTTCTAAGTCTTTGATTCTGCTGTGTTTTGAGTTGCACGATGAGCTGCATCCCTGAACCTCATCTTTCATCCCTCTCTCACTCAGCACACAGTCATTACAGAGGCTATTTAGCTTCTTTTCTTTCTTTTTTTTGTGGTTCTTCTTACGATAGTCCTAACCTTGCCAGTATGCTTGTCTTTTTATGTTGTAGCTGCAAGATATGAACACTAACCGTGAATCAGACACAAATCATGCTGTATGCTACTTACTGTCCACTGTCTGTATTGCAGTGCATTCCCACAAGCCTCTGCTGTCCAGAGGCTTTACCACTCAGTTCATGAGGTTTCCCTGTGATTCTAAGCTTTGGAACATTCTCCAGCCGCTCGGGAACCAATTCTGTATCTGTTCTCAGTTCACACTCCCAGAAAAGCAGCAGAGTGATAATGATGTGAAGAAATCAGGGTTTTCAGGTTTTTTGAGTTACTGCTGCCTTAGCCGCATAAAGAAAGCCGGAGGGCCAGGCATAGGGTTTCCCCTTATATAATCCCCAGTGGATCATTCCGTACCACAAACAAAATAAATAAATCAGAGCCAAGTACCCAGGAGCAAAGTGTCTGTGTGGGCGACCTCCCCTATTTTAAGACGCATTATGAGGACATGATTTTTTCTCCTTCTCTTTGATTCACTTTCCATTTCCACCCTCGCCATTTTCCTCCCTCTTTTTCCACTTTAGCACCCTTTCTTCTCAAAGAATTCATTTTGATATCATTTGTGATAACTTGTAAAGCTCTCCTCTTGTGTATCATGTTAAATCCCAAAAAGCATAACAATTCAGTAGGTCCATACTCTGTTTCGGTTCAGGATCCCTCATCTTCAAATGCAATTGTTGCTAAAATAATGCATACATTAAACCCTCCCAAGCTGAATCAAGACATTAGTTAATCTTACCGTAGACTTTGTTCTGCTCTTTAAACCACGCTGTACCACTGAAGACAGCCAAGAACAACACAGACTTTTAACTTGAAAAATGACCGTGGCATTTCCCTGCATTAGTCTGTCAGTGTGCACAGAAAGTGTGGCATGAACCCAGATCTTTGCACAGAGATAAGATACAGCACTTCATACAGCCTGACAAATACATATGGGTCCGCTTTTTAACAACCCCACAATAAGAAGGCTGATAGTAGCTTTGCAATCTCGCACTCTGTCTGAATACTAATGAGGATGCCATTACACAATCAGAGCAGCTCCAGCACAGAGCTGTGAATCTACCAGCATTGTGGTGCTATTTTAATTAAATCCTGACTTCCTTTTTTCTCCACATGATAAAAGATGGGGTATATTTGAGGGTTCAAGAACCATGCATGAAGGTCACACAGGTGCATGCAGGATTTCCAAATACCCAGGTGTGTGTGGTGCATATGTATGTATGTATGAATTAAATCCGAATCTTGTTCCATCAGTGAAATACAGAGGTACAACTTGTACTTGGTACAGTATAATAAAAGGACCTTTAGTTGAAAGCATCATCCAAACTCCTGTGAACCGCTAACTGAGCAGGCTTCCATAAAGGGACTTTTTTTTTTAAATTGGAGGCACTGTACAGGTAACCAGAACAAGACCCAAGGTTGGCTGTCCACTATGGGCCCCTCAGAACAGGGCCCAGATGTGCCCTACATTTCACACTGGTATGGAGGCTCATAGTGGGCTGCCCACTCGACGGTTCACACCAGTACCAAGACCCTACCTGAGCCAGCCCCAAGGGATTCATGTCTCCTCCCACTCTAAAACTAAAATCTTATGCTTGATAGATGTGAACCACTTCACTATGGAGCCACTTGGCCTAAAGGGAAAAGGGGTACTGTACTGGCAAAAAAAAAAAAACAAAAACAAAAAAAACCTCAAATCCTATTAAACAAATTGGAAAATTAAATATCATCTTAGAGTTCTTTCACAGTATATGCATTAGAGCCAGTATAACTTCCACTTTATGGTTTTACATTAGGTTTTGAAGCATTCACCTTTGTTCTGCTTCATGTTTCTGAGAGAAAAAATTACCGTGGTCAATATTGTTACACCCCTGAAAAACTGACCTTTTTATTTTGTTTACCTCTGCTGTCCAATGGTGTGCTTTGTCTTTGAAAAATCAAGTTAAAACTGCGAGTAATTTACACAGTATAAAAACTTCAGCTGCCAAAAACTAAAGAAATCAGTTTAGTCTTGAGAAAAAAAATTGTTGATGAAGTAGGAACTGGATAAACAAAATTATCACAGTGTTTCAAAATGTCAAGAACTGGAGTGGAAAAGTATCATCGAGAAATTCAAAGAGAACAACAAACCTGGCAGAGGCAGGAAGTGAAAGATTTCATAGACTCTGGAAAGAAAACTGACGAGAGATGTGCCTAAAGACCCCAGCACAACTGCCAGGACGCTAGTGAATGGGAATTGTAGTCTCAAAGAAGACGAACCATGTGGGCCAAAAAGGACAAAATTGCTATGGGTCCTACGTGAGCTAGTCTACATGGGCCCCACATGGGTTTTCTGTGGGTAAGCCAACTGTGGGCTTGCCTATAGGAAACCCACATAGAGGCCCAAAAGGCAAAACTGCTGTGGACTCTGTGTGGGCACACCCACTTGGGACCCATGTGGAATAAATGTGGGTTTGCCCTGGTCACACAGCCCCACAGTCATCCACAGTTGCCCACATGTCATTTTTCTCTTAAATGTGATCAAATGGAATCAGGCTTGGTTTTAATTCTATCAGGTGGAGGCAGTAATCAGTGTGTTAACCTAAGAGTTAGCATTAGGGTTGACATACATTAATCAGCCTTTTAATTAGGTACACATGCTCAACTAGTAATTAATGCAAATCTGATCAGCCAATGACACACCACCAACTCAATAAACTTAGGAATATAGGCATGATGAAGAAGACCTGCAGAAGTTCAAAACAAGCATCAGAGCAGCGAAGAAAGGTTTGAATCACCTGGCAGCAACTCAATGCATTTAGGGCATGTAGGCATGGTCTTGACCTCCTGCTGAGTTCAACCTGAGCATCAGAATGGGAAAAAAATAATGTTGCATGGTTGTTGGTGACAGACACCTTGTCTTTCAGAAGCTGCTGATCTGCTGGGATTTTCCTGTACAATCATCACTAGGATTTACAGAGAATGGTCTGAGAAAATGTGAGCACCATTTCTCTGGGCAGAGTGCTTTGTTGATGCCAGAGCTCTGCTTCAAGCTGATAGGAAGGCAACAGTAACTCAAATAAGCACTTGTTCCAACCAAGGTATGCAGAAGAACATCTTTGAACACACAACATCTCAAACCTTGAAACAGGTGAGCTCTAGCAGTAGGAAACTACACGAGGAGCCACTCCTGAAAGCTAAGAACAGGAAAATGAGGGAACAATTTGCACAGACTCAGCAAAATTGCACAATAGAAGATTGGAAAGGGGCTGCCTGTCTGATGAGCCTCAATTCTTTTTTTTCTTTTATATATATATATATATATATATATATATATATATATATATATATATATATATATATATATATATATATATATAGAGAGAGAGAGAGAGAGAGAGAGAGAGAGAGAGAGAGAGAGAGAGAGAGAGAGTATCAATATGAGTCTCAATTCTTGCTGCAACATTAAGATTTTAGAGTTGGAATTTGGTGTAAACAGCATGAACGTGTGGATCTGCCCTGCCCTTGTTCACTTAGTGGTGATAGTGTAATGGTGTCAGGGATATTTTCTCGGTACAGTTTGAGAGTCGTTTAAACACCACAAACTATGTGAGTATTCTTGCTGATTATCTCTATCCTTTTATGACTGCAGTGTACCTGGGCTGCTTCCACCAGGATAACATACCATATCACAAGGCTCAGATCATCACAGATTAGTTTCTTGATTGAACTTGACAATGAATTCACTGTAAGGGCTGGATGACAGGCAGGATTTAGGCAGGCAATTTTAATGCTGAACTCCAACAAAATACAAAACAGGCAGGGCAGGAAAGAGAAATCTAAAAACTAGGGAAACATGGAGCAGGAAAACACTCAACCATGAGAGAGCACACAACAATGAACTAAGACAAACCGAGGGAATAAATCCACAAGGTGATGAGGGCAAACAGGAGACACTTGGAAGGACAGCTGAATCTGAGAAAACAAGACAAGGGAAGTAAAACTAAACAGAACACAACTTAATAAGAAGGCACGAACACAGAGGAAGCATAATAACTGATACAAACTATGGCCGAGAACAGACCCTAGATACTAAAAAACCAGAGAATGTAAATATAATCAAACCAACCCAGAAATATCTCTAACAAAGTACCAAAGCTGAAAATTTCAAAAGATACAATAACTTAAGAATCAAGCAGAAACATTAAGTAGAAAAAATTGAAAGTTCAAATCTCATGAGCTTGTACTCAGACAGCCTCCAGAGTCACCAGATCTCAGTCCAGGAGAGCACCTTAGTATAGGTGCTCTATTGGTGCATCTGACCTTAGTGTTTGTGAGATACATTATGGACGTGCATTTGAGAAATCTGCATCAATTGTGTGATGCTATCATATCAGTATGGACCAAAACAGCTTTGTGAGTCTATGCCACAAATAATTAAGGCAGAAGGGGCTCCAACCCAGTACGAGCAAGGTGTGGATAGTAAGTGTGTTCTTTAGATATGTTGAATATGTTAGCAGACAGTCACCAATTTACACATTTAGCAGACATTTCCAACATTAGTATTCATTTGGAGTTGGGATTTTAGCCCATGGATGAACATAACATTCCATGTAAGTACATTTGGTAGGAAAAACATTGCCTATTTGCACACTGTGCAGTCAAAGAGCAACATTAGTATTCATTCAGAGTTGTTTATGACCACTCGTCAAAAATATATTCAGCATTCACCCTCGGTATTTGGCTTCTCAGTAGGCAGTTCTTAAAACAGCTGCAATTTTCCCATTTTCAGGAAAGTAAAGTTTCCTTCAGCTTTTATTTGCATTTTTTAAAGGGATCAAAACATCAAGATCATATAAATATGACCTTAACACTAGCCTGGACATTTTAAGCTAGACTTTGTCATTGCAGGTTATGATTCCAAATTCCACCTGCATTTCATGCTTTTTTTTCTGCATCTGCAAATTACAGTTAACAACAAACAACCAACTTGGGTTTATTTTCCTGGTTCCAGTGGACTGTTGGGGCAGTGCTTTGATCTATCCTCAGTGTTTAGTGCCATAAAATTTTGGACCTCTTTCGCATCAACATTATGTTTGTGCTAGTGTGCATGCAAATCTAATTCTGCCTCATAACCTGGAGGTGGTAGGTCTAGAATGGGCACAGGCCCTTCATCACTGGAAAAATAAATGGTAAACCTTCCAGTCCAGGAGGGAAAACAGTCATCCTGGAACTTCATTTAGATCCAAGTTTTTACAAGTTCAAATGCATGAAGAGGAGCTGAACTCCCGCGTAGGTGAGGAAACACAACCACCCAGTTCTACACTGGTGGCTGTTTGACGCTCACCCCTGTCAGGACACAAGACTGAGACTCACTTATTCATTTGTTTTGCATTATTGTAGGCCCTTTATCTTACAATATAGCATCCATCCATCCATCCATCCATTTTCTTCCGCTTATCCGGGGCCGGGTCGCGGGGGCAGGAGCCTAAGCAGAGAAGCCCAGGCTTCCCTCTCCCCAGTCACCTCCTCCAGCTCATCCGGAGGGACCCCAAGGCATTCCCAGGCCAGCCGAGAGATATAATCTCTCCAGCTTGTCCTGGGTCTACCACGGGGCCTCCTCCCGGTGGGACATGCCCGGAACACCTCACCCAATATAATATAGCATAATATAGCACCTTGAGGCTGTTGTTTGGCACTATTTACAGTCCAAAGTATAGACACACTTAGTGGTAAGTGTGTCCAAACTTGTGGTGTATAAACACATGGAGAGTGAAAAGAGGTGAGTGAAGAAGAAACAGTCACTGCATCATGGGAAGCACCCCAGCAGTATAAGCCTATTGCAGCATAAGAAATGGGTTAGAGTTAGGGTAGATCCAGCCCTATCTATAAGCTTTATCAAAAAGGAAAGTTTTGAGTCTAATCTTAAAAATAATGAGGGTGACTGTTTCCTGCTCCAGACTGGGAGCTGGTTCCATGGTAGAAGAGCTTGTTAGTTGAAGGCTCTGCCTCCTTCCCAAATAGCTGGCCATGTTCTCAGTAAAAACTGGCCAACAATCTTCCATGATCTTGCACAAGGATAATTATGTGTGAGGGATACAAACTTGCATGCCTTAGAAAGCTACTGAAAAGTTTGCTTGGCTAATGGTTATGATAGAATTCCTACGCCTTAAGAAAGTCCTCATGTTTGTGTTTGTATGCTCATAAGTATGTGTCTAGTGTTGTGTTCTATGTTATGTGCCCCTAGCTGCCTCTCCCTCATCTACATTCACTCTACTCTGTGATTTGTCTCCTGAGAAACCAGGTGGCATTGTGGGATGGTTTCCAGAGCACCTCTTCCTACCAGTTCTCTGCTGTGCTGTCATCTTGCTGGCATGGCATCAGTCTTAATCAGGGGCTAGACAGAGGCTACTTTACACCTGCACTCTGTCACTAAGCCAGAAAACACTGATGCTGATGAATCTGATGATGCCTGACCCTTTTCCTCTCCTCTCCTTCTTTCTTTCTTTCTTTCTTTCTTTCGTTCTTTCTTTCTTTCTTTCTTGGGAATAGTTGCTTGGTGGAAAGAAATAGCATCCAAAAGTCTGTGGGAATAGAGTGAAAGTAGAATAATGCCAGCTGGATGGCCTTGGACTGTTTAAGGGCTGATATTCCTATATTTCTTTAAACATTTAGTTTTTGCTTTTTTGGGGGGGGGGGCTTGTTTTTTTGTTTTTGGGGGGTGCAGCTTTATTTGATAGTGTCGATAGTGTGCAGTGGAGAGAGACAGGAAAGCATGAAGAGGGAGATTCACCACCTACATGGTCGCCTGCTCATCCGCTGAGCCACCCAGGCACCCCGTTCCACATTTGTTGTACATGAAGGTTAAACGACCACGTTTGTATTTTGTTTTATACGTTTTCCCTTTATTCTTAAAACATGTCACATTTTATGTGAATTACATTGATGCAGCTGAGAGTATTTGCACTAAATTTTCATCTTTCTTAAAAAGGCTGAGCACCATCTATTGAAAGTCTTTTACTGATATGTAGAGTTATTAAATCTAAAGGACTCCTTTCATTAGTAAGCTCAACAGGTTTCCAAAGTATTGCTGTAAAACACATTGAATCAGTATCAGCTTTTAGACCTGATATCATCTCTTCCAATCATTACTAAAAACACAAATACAGAGTCTGCTGGCAAGAATCTACCTTTTTATTATGTTAGGCTGTACTAGTTCTATAACTCTCATTCTGAGCACAACAGTCTATCAATAGCATCAAATATTTATTGCCATAGCTGTCTCCCATCAAAGCTATTGGCTGCCTTTGCCTGTTTTTGCCCTGAGGTAAGTGCTACAATGTCAGAAAATTGGGAGAGAAGGAAAAGTCTATTATTTTTATTCGCCCTCTCGATACTTGTACACTTCATATGTGTATATGACCTTGGCTGAGAACTTTCAGATTCAGGAACAAGCTGAACTTTCTTGTACCCTTATTGAATTCCAAAACAGAGTCCTTGTCCAGTATTTTCACTGCAATCAACTGCTACGGCAGTGAAGCTATGACATTATGCCCAGCTTTTTTCATCTTCCCCCTTTTCTGCCTTATCAGCTGTTATCTGATTTCCAGCACTGGTTGCAGGCAAGCTAATCTGGCCAGCCAGCTCCATGCTGAAAGCTAGAGATGTGTCTTGAATAAGCAAGAGAGTAATAAGCTTGGGAGAAAAGTTAGACCCGGCAGAGGACTTAAGAGACAGAGGATCAAATCAGTGGTTGCTCATCATCTGGCAATTAGAGTCATAAGAGTGTGCATCTGATTAGGAAACCAGAAGAGCTAAATAGTCATCTATGAAGAATATTTGCTTTGGTTAGACCTTGGTGTACATAAGCTTCACAGCCCAACCATAGTCTAATGTCTATTCTAACCAATAGAGTTTGTGAGGCTGTACATTGACCTAAATTCTTGTAACTTCATGATTTTTATTTGGTAATTGGGGCTGATGTGACATCATTAGCTTTTTCTGTGGTTTACATGGTCACAAAACAATTCTGCCTTCCAGTATATTGGTACATAGGGGGTCATCTGATTGTCCGATGCAGCTAGAGTACTGACAGGGACTAGAAAGAGAGAGCAGATTTCTCCCATATTGGCTTCTCTTCATTGGCTCCCTGTTAAATCTAGAATAGAATTTAAAATCCTTCTCCTCACCTACAAGGTCTTGAATAATCAGGCCCCAGCTTATCTCAAAGACCTCATAGTCCCATATCACCCCAACAGAGCACTTCGCTCTCAGACTGCTGGCTTACTTGTGGTTCCTAGGATACTTAAGAGTAGAATGGGAGGCAGAGCCTTCAGCTTTCAGGCTGAAGGCTCTTATCATAAACTTTCCTTTATGATCAAGCTTATAGTTAGGGCTGGATCAGGTGACCCTGAACCATCCCTTAGTTATGCTGCTATTGGCCTAGGCTGCTGGGGGGGTTCCCATGATGCACTGAGTGTTTCTTTTCATTCAACTCTTTTCATTCTCTCTGTTTATACCCCACTCTGCATTTAATCATTAGTAATTATTAAACTATGGCTCTCTCTCCAATAGTGTACCTTTTTTCCAGTCTCTCTCCCCTCAGCCCAACCGGTCACAGCAGATGACCCCCCCTCCCTGAGCCTGGTTCTGCTGGCGGTTTCTTCCTGTTTAAAAGGAGTTTTTCCTTCACACTGTCACCAAGTGCTGCTCATAGTGGGTAGTCTGATTGTTGGGGTTTTCTCTTGTAGGTCGTTACCTTACAGTTTAAAGCAGTTTGAGGTGACTGTTATTGTGATGTGGCATAATGTAAAAAAAAAAATCGAATTGAATTGAATTAAATTAAATTTTCCAATAAAACAGTTATGACAAAATATATCAACGTGCTAATCACACTGAATGAAAATTCAGCTCTTTAAAACCAAGAATAGCTGTATCAGATTTCAGTGCAGTGTTGTATTCAAGAGATTTGACAAGGAAAAATTGTTGTTTTCCATTATGATCTGTTGTGTCCTTTAATGTGTTTTGAGTGCTTATCACATTAAAAGCTTACCCAGCAGTACACATTTACAGAGCTGTAGTTGAGTTTAGAGTTATAGGATACAATGACCTTATCTGTTAGCTGATCATGAACATATGTTGTTTGTTTTGTTTTTTTCTTCTCAGCGTAGAATTTTTTAACTGTGAAATTTCCATCTCCACCTAGCAAGAGTGGAGGTGAGTGAAATTCAGGCTGTGATTGTCACAGCATTGAAAAGATATCTCAAAGATCTCTTTGTGGATAGTCTGCAGAACGCTCTTTTAGCAGTACTCATGAGAACCATTTCTTTAGTAGTTCTGGTGCATTTACCTTCTGAAAAGGAGATTAGTGTTAAGTGGTGTTCTTTTGGAGGTTGACTTTTTTTTAAACTTTGGACCGAACAGGACAAAAACTCAATTACTAAATGTTACTAGCCTATATACATACTATATACAAAATTATATGCAGTGTCTAATCCTTGCATGTTATGTAAAACGTGTTGGTGTTACTTAGGGACAAAGCCAAAGATGTCACTGTTGAAAGTAAACAGTCCATCCTGTGATCCTCACAGCATCAGGCATATAGTGACAGTTTTATAAGCATATTTTTCATGTAATCCTTCCACCATTGGAGCATAAAGCTCTTCATTTGTATTTCAATACATCATTCAAAATTTGCAACACTTTGCTAGACCAATGTGCAATGTGCAGTCACGTTTACAGACCCAAATAAAGCTCCAGACTTGGTTTGGAAATGTACCAAGAAACCTCCTTGTCAACAAGAGCTTGATCCATTTGATGTGGTCTGTTCCCTGCTGTGACTGCAGTTTTTACCATTCAAGACAAACCCAACAAAAGCAGAGAAAATGCCCCAGGTTTGGAAATAAACAGCATCTCAGTGTAGAATAGAAGGAAAGTCAAAACAGTTTGGCCACACATGAGAGAGAGGAATAGAGGATGCAGATAAAAGACACTACCCTTTTTCTAAAGTCATTATCAATGTTGTTAAAAAGGTGCATGCTCTAATTAATGGGATGAATAAGTGGTCTGTTCAACCTCTTTTACACTAGCACCTACTCAGCTCAACTCGAAGAAAGCCTTAAAAAACTTGAGGAATCTGGATAAATGGAGGGCAAAAGAATAAATCAGCAGATGAACTGTATCTGAAAGTCATGTCCTTAAGAAATAGGAGAAATCCAGCAAAGGCCTGACAGAGGACCAGAGAGATGCAGCAACGGTCATTTCCCATTACAGCTGTGTGCAGCCTCAGTGTGGGTGGGGCTGATATAGCAAAGCAGCCCAGAAAGTCCTGTGATGTCATTTGTATGCAACACAAACAGAAATGGTCACTCTGTCTCGCTCCCTGTGGATTCTGTTGTCAGACACTGAGCACAAAAATGTCTGTTAGTGTGTAGCCATTTCCCTCATTGCCATTTGACTCTGTGAAAGAGTCACACTCATAATTTATCTAATGACATCATTCCCTGGCCAGTCAGTGGCATGCAGTCTGTTGATGTCGCATTGGACTTCTTTTTGTTTCTTGAAAACGTTTCACCTCTCATCCGAAGGGCTTCTTCAGCTCTCAACCAAACGGTGGAGATTGTAATGACCCACGCCTCCTTTCACACCTTGGCAGGTGTGATCATGCACATGAACAATAGAGGGTCATGAATGAATGAATGAAGTTTTATTGCCATGTGGGTGAACAAGTTCACACATTGGAAATTGCAGTTACAGAACACCATCCAAATACACAAACACAACACACATAGGGGGATATGTGTCCTTGGGTCATGCAGCCGTTTCTTACGGCGCTACCTTTGGCAGGAGGAGAAAACAACACATCATGGGGAAGTTAGGTTAAAAAAAAAAGTCATCTGGTACAGTGCTCAAAAAGAGCACTATACCAGGGTCCAAAAAAAAAACCACCTTAGCAAAGCATTTGCACATGTAAAGCAAGGACAGCAGCGGTAGGTGAGGTCAGGTCAGGAGGGAATGCAGACGGAGACGAGAGGTGGGGGCATTGTGGAGCCAGATGCCAGGTTCCAGCCAAAACAGTTTGCTGATAGTGGTGGAATTTCATCAGCGGCCGTGATACACCAGACCCAGCTTCACAAATCACAACGCGGAGTGGGGGGGAGAGCAGCCGCACACAGTGCCCTGGAGAGAGATATGGTTGCCAACCCAAGGCCGGCAGGGGAGCCGAATTCCTGATAACAAATGTTGTTTTGGAACAGGCTGCTTGTTTTTCCAACAGCCTTCAGTCTTACTGGGAAACCATTCAAAAATCCAATATTCCAAATTAGTTGATTGCCGTCCTCACTGTGCAGAACCGAACTATATCTCCTGATCTAACCCCTCTCGCCTGCGAGCTCGCTAATCTTGCGGCTCAGGTCCACCAGGCTTTGAGTCTGAGTTTGTGCGGCTCTGCTCAGCCCTTCCACCTGGATCGGCAGCCTCTGCAGATGTCGAACCGCCGTCCAGATTTTCTTAATTTGCCAGTAAAGCAGGTATCCACCGAGCCCAAACAGAGAAGATACTGCTACCAAAAAGCCGAATATGTAGGCGTCTTCATAACCACCTCCAGGGGACTACGCCCACAGGGGTTTAAATACCTGGGTCTCTCCACCATTTGGCCAGGTCATGTTTGTAAATGAGAACTAGTTCTCAAACATTTTACCTGGTAAAATAAAGGCTTAAAAAAAAATTGGTTGAGAACTGAAGAAGTCCTTCGGATGAGAGGTGAAACGTTTTCAAGAAACAAAAAGAAGTTCAGTCGCCTTTTTTCAAGCTCCGGAGAATGCTTTACTATTCTGGCACGTACGGTGCCTCCAGATAATAGTTCACACAAAGATAAACAGGCTTCCAGCATGAGAATAGGAATTCACGTGCATCCTTAAAGGCTCAGAAAGGTACTCAGATTTAAAAATGGAATATGTTCTCCACACATTTCCCCCGACCATCTTCTTCTAACACAATTAAAGACAAAAGGATAGTCTCCTGTTTGCAACAGGGCTGTTAGTTTCTCAGATTACAGGAGCACCAAACATACAAGATGTGGCAGGATTCACAAAAAGTTTTGCATAGCAGAAAATTTAGAGTATTACTGACAGACTAATTTGTATTATCTGGGTTTTGGCTGAAGCTTTTTACCCTTTGTCTAAGGCATATTTTAGTCTTTTGTTGTGTTTATTGTGACTTTATAAGATTCCTTACAAGTCTTTTCTGATTTTCATCACAGTTTTGATAAAGTTTATAGTTAAGGTTGTCCTCCCTTACTTATGCTGCAGTAGGCTTGAGCTACTGGGGGGCTTCCCATGATGAGCTTCTTCCTTTATCTCTTTTCACTCTCTGTTTAAACACCACAACTGTGTTTCATTAGCAGTTATTAAATTCTTGTTCTTCCTCCTTGTCCTGTCTCTGCTCTCCTCTCTTGCCCCTCACCTCCAACTGGTTGTGGCAAATGCCTGCCTCTCCATGAGCCTGGTTCTAGGCTCAAGGCTTCTTCGTGTTAAAAGGGAGTTTTTCCCTCCCACTGTCACCAACTGCTTGCTCATAGGGGCTCATCTGATTGTTGGGGTTTCTTTCTAATATTGTAGGGGCCTTTATCTTATAATATAAAGTGCCTCGAGGTTGCTGTTGTTGTGAATTGGCACTATATAAATAATGAATTGAACATAAATGACGGGGTGATTGTTGACAGAACAGCACCGAGAGCGAAAGGGAACGTTTATAAGATGGTACTGAGACTTGCTGTAATATATGGTTTGTAGATGGTGTCGCTAACAAAAAGAGGGGAGGCTGAGCTGCGAGTGGCGGACTTAAAGATGCTCAGACTTTCTTTGGGAGTGATCAGAATGGACAATATGAGGTATGAGTATGTCAGAGGCACAGCTCAGGTCAAGTGTTTAGGAAACAAAGTTAGACAGGCAAGGTTAAGATGGTTTCGACATGTGCAGAGAATAGATAGTGGATACACTGGACAAAGGATATGAAGCTGAATATGAATATGAAGCTGCTAGGCAGGAGGCAAAGAAGAAGGTTAATGGATGCAGTAAAATAGGACATGTGGTGGGATGGTGTGACATGCAGAGTTGGTATGACAGAGGAAGATTGTAGGGATATGGTGAGAAGGAGGAAGATGTTCCACTATGGGGAGTCTTAAAGGGAGCACCTGAAAGAAGAAGACTGTGTAGACACAACACTGGTTACACTGGCAACTCATTCCTTGAATTATGTGGCTTTTGAATAATTCATAAGTTAGTTTTAAGTGGCTTAAAAAAAAAACATGGTTAGGTACAAATGCTGCACTGAAAATGGGTGATGTCGAAAGAAAAACTAGAGAACTATTGTTCAAGATCACTAAAAAATTACAACAAGGTCTGTCTCCTTGGAAGAAAAATATAAAGAAATTACAGGTTGCGTGAGTCTTTTGCACAGTGTTGCAATACTTTTTTTGTTTCACTGGCCGCAGTCAAGCTGTGTCTACAGTTTAGCTAACAGACAACTTAGCAAAGAATGGCACAGCGTTGAAAAACTGGATAAATGGAGGGCAAAAGAAGAAATCAGCAGATAAACAGTACCTGAAAGTCATGTCCTTATGAAATAGGAAAAATCCAACAAGCATCTACATCTATAATTGATCCACCTGTTTGCTAAACTGGCATCAGAAACGGTGTCAGTGGACAGCTGGCTGTCAAGAACCTATTCTTAATGGAAAGGAAACAGAGAGAAAAAATTATTCAGTGCCATTATGACATGATGAATCCAAACTTAACATTTTTGGTTAAAATTATTGTCAGTATTTATGGAGGAGGTCAGGAGAAAGGTGGCACTGTTTACAGCAGTAAGACGTGGTGGAGGGGCTGTAACAGTTTGGGGCTGCATTTCAGCTGGTGGCATAAGAAAAAAGGTTGTCATACCAAATATTGATTTTCAAGCTCATTATAATCGTACAATCTCATTTTTTGTCTTGTATACTTTATTTCCATGTATGCCTGCTCACATTTCAGTGAAATTCTCTATTGTCACAACCCGGCTCAAGGGAAGGACAAAAACTGGAGGAGGCCACACATGATAGTCAAGAAAAATGTTTATTTAAAGTAACAGAACTAACACAACCAAAGCTGTGTCAGTCAGTCATGTGTGCTGTGTCTGGATGTGTGGTACAAAACAATCAAAAAGAAACAAAACCCCAAGGAGAGAGAGAGAGCTTAAATACCAGAGGCCAGTCAGCCGGCACAGCTGCAACCCACTCCCCTCATGACCTCTCTCCAATAAGGAAGCAGCCCAGAACTCACAGGGTGTCACAACATAAAGAAATGTGGCTCAAGACTTTTGCACAGTACTGTATATAATAGCAGTCCAATTCTTGTGGGTTTCTCAGCATCTTCTACCTGGCAGCATACTGGCAGTATGTAAGCGGTATGAGAGAGATGGTGCTGATGTTCTGAATAATTAGGATTTTATAATTGTCCATGTATTTCTGCACATACATGAGTGATCATAACGAAACTTCACAGGTGCGCCGCTGAAACAAATGTGCAGCATTCAACAAGTGTTTGAAATTAAAAGGTTTTCAACTCACTATTGCCCGTGCAAAATGCCTATATGGACATTTTTTGGGTGAGAGGCCAAAAAAAATCATCATAATTAAATTAATTTATTATTTACTATTAGCTGACAATGACAAGAGGCGGAGGAATTTTTCAAGAAAGGAAGCAAAACACATCCTGAAAACACCTCACTACACATAAAACTGTATTATTGGAAAAATTACTACTGAATATGTTCAAAGTAGAGCACATACTAAATACTTTATATTCTGTTTCATGACCACCATCATATTCTATAAATCATAAGTTTGTCCTGTGAGGACCATGTACAGTGGTGTGAAAAAGTGTTTGCCCCCTGCCTCATTTCCTGTTTTTTTGCATGTTTGTCACACTTAAGTGTTTCGGAACATCAAACCCATTTAAACAATAGTCAAGGACAACACAAGTAAACACAAAATGCAAGTTGTAAATGAAGGTGTTTATTAGTAAAGGTGAAAAAAAATCCAAACCATCATGGCCCTGTGTGAAAAAGTGATTGCCCCCTAAACCTAATAACTGGTTGGGCCACCCTTGGCAGCAACAACTGCAACCAAGCGTCTGCGATAACTTGCAATGAGGCTTTTACAGCGTTCTGGAGGAATTTTGGCCCACTCATCTTTGCAGAATTGTCCTAATTCAGTTACATTAGAGAGTTTTCGAGCATGAACAGCCTTTTTAAGGTCATACCACAACATCTCAATAGGATTCAGGTCAGGAATTTGGCTAGGCCACTCCAAAGTCTTCATTTTGTTTTTCTTCAGCCATTCAGTGGTGGACTTGCTGGTGTGTTTAGGATCATTGTCCTGCTGCAGAACCCAAGTACGTTTAAACTTGAGTACACGAACAGATGGTCTGACATTCTCCCTCAGGATCTCTTGGTAGACAGCAGAATTCATAGTTCCATTTATCACAGCCAGTCTTCCAGGTCCTGACGCAGCAAAACAGCCCCAGACCATCACTACCACCACCATATTTTACTGTTGGTATAATGTTCTTTTTCTGAAATGCAGTGTTCCTTTTACGCCAGATGTAATGGGACACACACCTTCCAAAGAGTTCCACTTTTGTCTCATCGGTCCACAGAATGTTGTCCCAAAAGTCTTGGGGATCATCAAGATGCGTTTTGGAAAAATTGAGATGAGCTTTAATGTTCTTTTTGCTCAGCAGTGGTTTTCTTCTTGGAACTCTACCATGCAGGCCATTTTTGCTCAGTCTTTTTCTGATGGTGGAGGCATGAACGCTGACCTTAACTGAGGCAAGTGAGGCCTGCAGTTCTTTGGACGTTGTTGTGGGGTCTTTTGTGACCTCTTGGATGAGTCGTTGCTGCGCCCTTGGGGTAATTTTGGGCGGCTGGCCACTCCTGGGAAGGTTCACCACTGTTCCATGTCTTCGCCATTTGTGGATAATGGCTCTCACTGTGGTTCGCTGGATTCCCAAAGCTTTGGAAATGGCTTTATAACCCTTTCCAGACTGATAGATCTCAATTACTTTCTTTCTCAATTGCTCCTGAATTTCTTTGGATCTCGGCATGATGTGTAGCTTTCAAGGATCTTCTGGTGGACCTTACTGTGTCAGGCAGCTCCTATTTAAGTGATGTCTTGATTGGGAACATGTGTGGCAATAATCAGGCCTAGGTGTGGCTAGGGAAATTGAACTCAGGTGTGAAAAACCACAGTTATAGTATGTTTTAACAAGGGGGGCAATCACTTTTTCACACAGGGCCATGATGGTTTGGATTTTTTTTCACCTTTACTAATAAACACCTTCATTTACAACTTGCATTTTGTGTTTACTTGTGTTGTCCTTGACTATTGTTTAAATTGGTTTGATGTTCCGAAACACTTAAGTGTGACAAACATGCAAAAAAACAGGAAATGAGGCAGGGGGCAAACACTTTTTCACACCACTGTATCTCTGAAAACAGCAGCTGTTCATGAGCTCAGAAATACAGCCCTGTGTCTTGATTTTATATATATATATATATATATATATATATATATATATATATATATAGAAAGCACTTATGTGCAGCTTCTGTTTAGTACCATGTTTCCACACAAAGTGCAGACTGTAACTGAGCTCAGAGTGAAAGCAAAGTTGGTGGCAGCTTGCCTCACACTTTGCTGTCCCATCAGTTTACTGTTAAAGGTCAGAGGTCTCTCTGCCATGGGCATCTGCAAACCTCCAGAAAAAGGTGCTGGCCTCTCAGCTTTCACAGATCACGTCACTGTTAACAGGAGGTGGAAAATGGAGACAGTTACAGATTCCTATGAGAACAACACAAACAGAGGCTTCAACAATAGCTGACTGCAGCAACAAATGGTAAATGTTGGTCTTAAATGGCACATTCTACACATAAGTGCTTTCTAACATTCACACTGATGAATGCATCAGAGAGCAATCTTGCCCACGACCGGAGTAGCCAGGGATTGAACTACCAACCTTCTGATTAGTAGGTGACCTGCTCTACGTCCTGAGCTACATTAGATGCTTTACTTTACTTTGGTACATTGTATTTATGTCTAATTTTATATTTGACAGGTCCTTTTGCCTTGCTTGTCTTGACGGAACACCACTATGTAAATATTTCTGTCCATTCACATTAAGACGTTGCTTGCTGTTATAATAATTAACAAACTGCCGGCCAAACAATCATACAAAACCTCTTTCAGGTGCTGGAATAACAGAAGTTTATGTAAGTGAAGTTTTCTGAAATAAACTGCTTCATTCAGCAACTACAAAATTTGAATCTAAAAATTGGAGTGAAACCTGAAGTATAGTAAGTCTAAAAGTATATGCTGTTACCCCATCTATAGTTCCTCATCTCTGAGTGGGGTCTGTCAAAATACCTTTTGATATGACTAGACAGAATTTTGTCTAAAGCTATTCAAAGAATGGTAAAAACTTAAACAGTGACTATATGCTGTGGTTGCCTTGCACACATGCAGAGAAAATAAATTACAACTGCTGGCGTTGAACATTAAAAACACTGTCCGTGAACATAATGGGTTTTGCAGAATCACCCAATATCCGCCTTTCAGTCTGGTAACAGGATTGATTTGAGTAAAACCACCGATGCTGTTTTTCTCCAGTGAGCACAGCACATTCTCTGGAAATCTTTTTCCTAATGCCTCAGATCTGTGTTGAGTCTTGCTCATCATGTAGCATTACTGGAACTGCTGCGCTGAAATGTGAGTCCATAACTTCACTGAGCTGCAGCCCACACACCCCCACTAGTATTTACTTCATCGTGGCTGCTCTAATTTTCCTCCCTTTTTTCCTCTTTTTTAAAAATGTGTCTTTTCTTTTTCCTGCCCACACCTTACTCTGCATATACACCGATCTTCACAACATCGAATGAAATCAGTTTTATTTACCATAGTTAATAGATGTTTATATTAATACTTACTAAATAACTCATCTACAGATTGGATGGCTTTGGTAAAGCTAGTTAGTATCAGCTTCAACTTGAAATAGCAAAGTGCAACTGATGATTTTAAAGTGCATAAAAGTGGTCAGGTGGGGTTTCTGTGAGAGACAGTTTTCTTTCTTTCTTTTTCTCTTTTTTATTTTATATATTTTTTATATCTTTTTTTATTTTAAATCTTTATATCTAGCTGTTTGACCACTGAAACATCTTGGTCAACAATTTGGTTAACATTTTGACCCCAGGAGCCTGCCCAAGCATACACATGAGAGGAGTCAGGAGTGGGACCTGTCTGTTACCAGTGCAGGTGTATCACAGTGATTTCAGTGATCTTGGTGATTTTCATTTTCAGGAAGTGAAATTCACCGGCAGCCAAAACTGACAAGTAGTGGAGGTGGTGAGTGAAGGTTGTGTTTGTGTGGCGCAAACATTGTGTTTTAAATACGTTCTGATCCAGCACCACAGTTCACATGATTTCCTCTGAAATCTCCGGGTGTTACAGTAGAACCGCACTGACAGCGTCACACACAACACCATGAATGTTGAGAAAATGACCAGCATTCTCCTGGTCTTGCTCCTCACCTGATGCTCTACTTTGGGGCTTCCAAAATGTGGACGCTTGAAGTGAAAACTGCTTTGTCACGGATAGAGACCCGGGCCTCTCCACCAGTAATGATCATTCACACTGGAATCTGCCGGGAATGGTCTTAAATAGCAAAATTTAAATGAAAAGCCTTTAATTCTCTAAATACTATTGGACTAATGGAGCTATGTGAATGAAATTTGGTTACATCCCAAGATGTTAAAAAAAAAGTAAATAAATATAAAATTGTTGGCCCCATGACCGAAACCCAACAGGAAGTCCATCATTTTGAAGGTGACGTTGTGGCACTGAGAGCAGCAGTGGTGTGGTGGTTAGCACTGCTGCTTCACAGTAAGAAGATCCTAGGTTCAAATCCACCTTGGCTGAGGTGTGGAGTTTGCATGCTCTCCCCGTGTCTGTAAGGCGTGCACTTAGTGGGGTTAGGTTAATTGGTGATTCTAAAATTGTCCTGTCCTGTACAGAGTGTGCCCTGTGACAGCTGGGATAGGCTCTGCCCCCCCCCCAAAAAAAGGATGAGTGAAAAAGAATGGCTGAATGTCCGTTTCCAGGTGTTATACTTTTTCAAACTCCTCTTGGGTTTTTATTCAGAGACTTCATATTTGGTCATTCTAAACTAAAGACCTTGGTGATGTTAAATTGCAGAGTTTTTGTTAAAGGGAGTGTTTGTGCTGGAACATCGAAGTATTCATTGTCCAGTCTGTCCCAGACTTCACATACGTGATGGGAGCGCAAGTCTGCACACATTTATGTGCCAATATTAAGCCATACTCATCATAGCACCACCTAGTGGCAACAGGAAAACAGCAGTATTTGATAAACATCATCTGATGTACTTGAACTTTTGATTGTGGGTTTCACACATTATTTACTGCATTGTGACCTATAAATCGTGGATGTTCTCCAACAGCACCTACTGGTGGAAGGAAAGGATTAAAAAAAAACTCTTCTCAGGAACAGCCAGGTAGAATCCAGAGCTTTAGCCACAAATGTCTCGACTGTAGCACGTCCATGTGGCATTGCACCTTGGCTGCAGCAAGCCTCAACATGTGCTGGGATGCAGGAACCCTATCATCACTGCTTGCAGCTTTTTTATTTATTTACCTGTAAAATAACTTACAAATTTATTATAGTCAACTTTCACATTACAGGTTATAAACATGCTTATTATAACTGCTACCAAATGACACCGATCACATTGTGTGGCTAATCAGGTCCTTTTCCTGATCATTCCATTCACTCTCCATATCTGCACACCTTAATGAAGAAGCAGCAGTCATCTAAAAAAACACTTTTGTCCTTATTCAGTGTTTGCAGCTGCAGGCCTTTAGAGCAGATATAAAATCCATAGACCCCAAATGCATGGGCACATCACAGTTATTGTCCAGAGCTGAGATATTTCATGGACCTGTGTCATGAAAATCTATTTTTCTGCTAGGTGTAATGTTTTCTTTCAGCTAAAACTTTTTTTATTTGATAATGATAGCTTTTATATTTAAAATGTTCCAATTAAATGCAGCAGTTCCCACAGCTAAACATATACAGTAGTTAGTAAAGTTGGTTTCTAGTAACAAGAGGTAATTTACTCTATTGATCTGTGTGCTCAGATAATGATGATGTTCCTTGTGTTTTCTCATTACCACCATGCTACTGATGTCTTCTATTAAAGTGGCTGTGTGCTACTGCTGCTGCCTGCCCCAGACAGTCAACTTTCTCCTTTATGACTTGTTTATGTTCACTAAGCTATTACCTCTAATGTGATGGCACATTGTGATCATCACTATCTGTTAAGGGAGGACCAGTGCACAGTGCAATTGTCCTTTTCAGCTCCATCACTTCTGGAAGCTTCTCAGAACAAATTAAAAACACACACGGGCTGCTTGAACAAAATGAGATGTGCTACAAGGGTGAGAGAAGACACAAGGCATATAACATGAAATACAGTAGCTAACAGTGAGACTTTATAAGTTACAGTAATGAACCCAGAAAGCCTACTTACACATTAGACTGCAAAAAGTCTGCTTTTAAAACTAGAAAAGACCAATACAATCAAGGAAATGTTTTCATTTCTTCCAGTCAAACAATAAACATTCAGTTACTTAACAACATTTTAAAACAAGTACAAATATATACTCACAAAGAAGAATAAAGAAGAAGATCAATTAGAGGTAGGCTGACCAAACTAAAAACAATTACATGCAATAATGTAACATATTGAGACTAATGTGTTACGTTACGTTACGTTACGTTACGTTACGTTACGTTACGTTACGTTACGTTACGTTACGTGTTTGAAGCTAATATTCTCAATATGTTGTGAAAGTGTTTACATTTTGCATACATTTAATATTTCAGTCATCTTAAAAACAGGGGGGTGGGGTGGGGGGGTGCACACTTAAGAACTTACAGCATTAAAAAAAAGAGAGATTTTACAGCAAATGAAGAAAATGCTTGATAATAGTTTGCCTTCACAACACTTTTGGAAGAGTTGACTCTAGGAAAGCTGGACAGGGCCGGAGGAGGTCCTTAACCCATCAGCAGGACCTGGATCTGCTCCTTTGTGCAGGAGGAACAGGATGAGCACTGCAGAGCTACAACATGACCTCCAGCAGCCACTGGTGTGAATGTCTCTGAGCAAACAATCATTAACAGACTTCATGAGGGTGGCCTGAGGGCCTTGTGCGCATTGCATGACACCGCAGAGCCCAATTGGAATTTGCCATAGAATACCAGAATAGGCAGGTCCACCACTGGTACCCTGTGCTTTTCACAGATGAGAGCAGGTTCACCCTGAGCACATGTGATAGATGTGAAAGAGTCTGGAGAAGCCGTGGAGAACGTTACACTGCCTGGGTCAGTGATGGTCTGGGGAGTTATATTCATGGTGGGACGCACAGACCACTGCAGACTACACAAAAGCACCCTGACTGCCATCAGGTATCAGGATGAAATCCTTGGACCCACTGAACCCCAGTGGGTCCTGGGTTCCTCCTGGTACATGACATGCCTGGCCTCATGTGGCTAGAATATGCAGACAGTTCCTGGAGGATGAAGGATTTGGTGCCAGTGACTGGCCCCCACACTCACCTGACCTAAATCCCGTGGAATACTTCTGGGACATTATATTTCGGTCCATCTGACACCAGCAGGTTGCATGTCAGACTGTCCAGGAGCTCAGTGATGCTGTGGTCCAGTTCTAGGAGGAGATCCCACATCATGTGGGGGCCACACAAACTACTGAGGACCATTTTGAGGTGCAGCAATGAAATTTTGGTAGAATGGACTAGCCTGCTACTGTACATCATTTTTTCACTTTTAGTGCCTTTGAATTCAGCCCCTCAAATGATGTAGTATCCTTCTGTTCCTAACACATTACTGTATGTAGTCCATATCAGCATACATATCGAGCATGATTTTTATTTCCCCATTGAGATCTGAAGTATTTTCACAGTGTTCTTTAAATTTTTTTGCAGTGTACCAACAGTCCATTTGTGTTCCGGTTTTGCTGAGTAAGTTCTAGTATATTATTTGTATTTTGCTTAGTACTAATTATCAGGTATTGATCTGAGTGATACACCCATATAGTCTATGGATGCACCTCACTAAGTCTGATTTATTTGTGAACTTTTAGCCAATCACTTAGCAAACTACTCTCTTGTCCAATATGGTCACTTCTGGCTTCTAAAGCTAAGGTCATTTTTAAAACTAGGCTTCTACTAAGCAGCGGATGAGGTCACAGTGGGTACATGTAATCTTTACTACATGCTAAACTGGGGCTGCTCATCAACCTCAGCAACAACTGCACTCATGTTTTCATGGTTTCTTTAATCTAACTGAAGGCAGGTAAAACCACAGCAATCACTACTATATGTTGGTTAAATTAAATAATTCTGAATAAATGGATTTTAGTATTGGTGGAAATGAAAAACTTGCTTAAATGTCTGTCAAACAAAAATGCATCAAGAAGTCAGTTTAGATGTACAAAATCATCATAATAGGATGTCTGCTTGTGTTGATAACCACATAGTGATGGCTTGATGAATATAATGGCAACATTTATCTAAGAGATGAGATCTCAGCACAGTGCTCCCTCCACTTTAACTTGATGAACAGCCTCGGTGAAAACAGGCTAATCAGATAAAACTGAAGCAATATTTTTACTTTATGGACTGCCTTTGTTTTACACTTTGACTACATTATTATTATTATTATTACTATTATTATTATTATTAGGGTCTTTACCTTACAATATAAAGCACCTTGAGGCGACTGTTTGTTGTGATTTGGCGCTATATAAAAAAAATGAATTGATGTGGTCTAAAACTGACAATAAAAAAAACAGAATTCCATTTAATTATTATCTGTTTCTAATATGTGAACTGATGTGGACAGTATGGTGCTTGAAAGAAATCATAACTTCTGTATTGAACGGCTTTTTAATTCTGGTAATCAAACATTAAGTCACTGAAAAAACCATAATAGGTATAATATCTTCATGGGATAATTAAGGACATAAAAACATGAAAGAAGTGAAATTCTCGCATAAAAACTTCCTGATGAGAAGATCAATTGTTTTCATGTTTAGATTTCACTTTTTATAGTGAATAACATTCACACCCTAGCATTGTGTTGATATGTATGACTGATGGCTGTGATCACGTCTTACAACTGTGCGTCTATTCATTTGGAGTTGTGTTGTATCAATGTGTGAAGTGTTGTGTCAGCTGTCAGGCTCAGCCTCCATGCTGGGCCTGATGGATTCATTTCTGTTTCTGTCTAAATCGTCATGTTGGCTGTTTTCCGCTGTTATAAATGCTCTAAAATGAGCATGTATGTTCTGAATATGTGTGTGTTTGTCTTCCTGACAGTTCTCATCTAACATAATAATTCTGGTTTACGTCTGATTCTGGGGCTTTTGGTTTAGAGGTGTAGGGTTAGAGGTAGGTTTAAACCTACTAAATTTAAAAATGCTTTTTTGAGATGAAAACTGTTTGTGTCCACAGTCATGTTTTTGACTGACAAACCTAAACAGCAACAACATAAATAAATTGCCTCTCATTTGCCTTTTCTCCATTATTAAAAAGTTTAGATTCACTATGACGTGTTACTTTTATGTTAGTGTTCCTTTAGGATTTATTTAGACATGCCATGGTCAGTACTGGCAATAGAGTAGACTGTACAGAAAGTTATGGTCTCCAGCTCTATTAAGCCACCTGGATATTGCAGCCTCAGCACAAAGAGAGAAGTTGCTGACTTGTGATTTTAAGCCATTGTTGCAAGATATTGTCGTTATTTTTCTGTTCCACAATAATCCCTCATTGCAGTCATGAGTATTTTTTGATCCAGAGTGGGGCTGATACCTCGACACATTCAGGTAAAAAACTGAGCTGTGTGATGGCTGTGAGATGGGGAAACGCTACAAATGAGGCTACAATGATAACAAGTAAAGAGCCTAAAGAGCCGGCTCTCTGAAGAGAGCCAAACTTCCATCACTAAAAAACACGAAGGAAATTCATCATCTTGTGACAATAAGGTTTGTTGTTAAAGATTTGATTAGGTGTTAGATGATGTTCAAATTTCAAGTATAATTTTGTTATCTAGTCCTTCAGAGTAACAAACTGGGGTACCCCTTAAACCCTTTTTTAGTCTGTACACATGGCAGAAATTGGTTTATTGGCCTACCAATTTCACTAAATTAATTTTGTGAATGAAAGGATTTTAATTTGTTTTGAAGTGGCAGCTTTAGCACATAGAAGACATGGATAACCTACAAAATTCAGAATAACAGAAGGCTCATGATCTTGGAATATCTAACCACCTGATTAAAAGTCACGTTAAGGGAAACTAATAAAGAATGTGCACACTAAACCATTTCACAGATGTATTACCTTTTCAAATCTAAGGCTTACTACTTTTATCAGTGAAATGAAAACAAATAATACTGCCATGTGTAACATACACATGTATACACACTTAATCTTAGCTGCATTTATCCACATTCAGATTTATCTACTTCAGAGATTTAAAAACATAAGTAGGCACTGGTGCTACAAATTAGCTTCTCCTCAACACCAGATATAAGTTATATTTGGTTGCATGTACAGCAGTGCTTCTCTGAAAGAGCCTTGCTCCATAATCAAATAAAACAGATTGTTAATGTAAACAAATAATTCAAAGGAAGCTGAATAATGTTTTTATAACAGCTGGCCTTATTTTAACATAAACATTAGTGACTTTCAGTAATATAAAAATACGCATTTGGTGTGTTGCTCTGGTGTTCATTCAGGCATGGCATTGTACAGCAGGGGAAATAATTATTTGATCCCCTGCTGAATTTGTAATTTGCTCACTTCCAAAGAAATGAACAGTCTCTAATTTTTATGGTAGTTTAATTTTTATGGAGACAGAATATCAACCAAAAATCCAGAAAAACACATAAAAGTTATAAATTGATTTTCATGTGTAGTATTTGAACCCCTACAACCCAGCCATTCTGGCTCCTACAGACTGGCTGTGTGTCCATGTGGCATACAGATTACAATCAATCAATCAATCAATTACAGATACTCCTGATCTCAACTCATTGTGTGTATAATGCACACAACCTCTATACCACCATGGGCAAGACCACAGAGCTGTCAAAGGACATCAGGAACAAGATTGTAGACCTGCCCGAGGCTGGAATGGACTATAAGACAATCAGCACTAAGCTTGGTGAGAAGGTAACAACTGCTGGTGCAATTATTCAGAAATGGAAGAGCTACGTAAGATCAAGGTGCGAAAGGCTGCTGGTCCAGACGGCATCAGCTCCAGGCTCCTGAGGTGCTGCGCAGATCAGCTGTGTGGCATCATGGGATACATGTTCAACCTGAGCTTGAAGCTGGGGAAAGTACCACAACTGTGGAAGACCTCCTGTGTGGTACCGGTACCAAAGACCAAACATCCAAAGGATCTTAGCAGCTACAGGCCGGTAGCCCTGACATCGCATCTAATGAAGACCCTCGAGAGGCTGGTCCTCAACCATCTACGCCTCATGGTGTCGTCTTCGTTGCACCCGCTGCAGTTCGCCTACCGGCCTGGCATCGGGGTGGATGACGCCGTCATCTACCTCCTGCACCGAGCTCTGACCCACCTGGAGAAGCCTGGAAGCACTGTGAGGATCATGTTCTTTGATTTCTCCAGTGCTTTTAACACCATCCAGCCAGGACTTCTGAGAGACAAGCTGGAACTGTCAGGAGTGGACCACCACATCTCCGAGTGGATACTGGACTACCTCACTGACCGCCCACAGTACGTGAGGACACAGGGCTGTGTCTCTGACAGGCTGGTCTGCAGTACGGGGGCCCCACAGGGAACTGTGCTGGCACCGTTCCTCTTCACCCTCTACACTGCAGACTTCTCCATCAACTCCCCACGCTGCCATCTGCAGAAGTTCTCTGACGACTCTGCCATAGTTGGCCTCATCACAGGTGAGGATGACTCAGAGTACAGACAGTGGACTCAGGACTTTGTGGACTGGTGCCAGCGGAACCACCTCCTGATCAACGCCGCTAAAACCAAGGAGCTGGTGGTGGATTTCCGCAGGCGCAGACCCACCACACGGACACCGGTGAACATCCAGGGAGTGGACATTGAGATAGTGGACTCTTATAAGTACCTGGGTGTTCACCTAAACAATAAACTGGACTGGACTCATAACACTGATGCGCTCTACAGGAATGGTCAGAGCAGACTCTACCTGCTGAGAAGGCTGAGGTCTTTTGGAGTGCAGGGGACACTCCTGAAGACCTTCTATGACTCTGTGGTGGCATCAGCCATCTTCTATGCAGCAGTATGTTGGAGCAGCAGCTTGTCTACAGCTGAGAGGAAGAGGATAGACAAGCTCATCAGGAAAGCCAGCTCTGTCCTAGGATGTCCTCTCGACTCAGTGCAGGTGGTGGGAGACAGAAGGACTCTGACCAAAATAACATCACTGATGGACAAGGTCTCCCACCCCATGCATGAAACTGTTGCTGAGCTGGAGAGCTCCTTCAGTGACAGACTGCTGCATCCTAAATGCACAAAGGAGCGTTACCGCAGATCCTTCCTCCCAGCAGCTGTAAGACTTTATAACCATCACTGCTCCCAACAAAAACCACAATAGCCTACACAATGTAGGATAATATATAATATACTGTAAATAGTCCGGCCTGTTAAGGTTCAACACACAGGCACATCATGTACATTGTATATAGTGTTATTATTAGTAGTATTAAGGTTAATATTGTTTGTTGATTTTATATATATTCTTTTCTTAATAGTGTGAATTATTATATCTTTATTTATATTTATAATAACTGCGGCTGCTGTTACACCCAAATTTCCCCTCTGTGGGACAATAAAGGCTGTTTCTTTTCTTTTCTTTTTCTTTAAAATGGCCAGACCAAGAGTGACCATCAGACACCCTCAGTCTGGAGCTCCATGCCAGATCTTGCATTGTGGGGTGAAGATGATCATGAGAAAGGTGGTGTGTCAGCCTGAAACTTCACTTGGAGGATAGTGTCAGTGATTTGAAGGCAGATGGGACCATAGTCAGCAAGAGCACCATTGGTAACTCACTACTCCGTAATGGATTGAAATCTTGCAGCAAGGTCCCGCTGTTCAAGAAAGCACATGTGCAGGCCCGTCCTAAGTTTACCAGTGAACATCTAACTGATTCAGAGAAGGATTGGGAGGAAATCCTGTGGTCAAATGAAACTAAAATTGAGTTTGGGCATTAACTTGACCCACCGTGTTTGAAAGAAGAGAAATGCTGAACATGGCCCAAAGAATACCATCCTCACAGTCAAGCACAGATGTGGAAACATTATGAATCAGAATCAGAATCAGAATCAGAATCTTTATTGTCATTGTACACAGAAGTTGCACAACGAAATTTAAAATGCATTCCTTTTAGGTGCCTCAGACAATAAATAATAAAATAATAAAAATATGAGTGATAAAAATGATTACTAAAATACAGTGCACAATAGTAAATTAAGATGAATCTAGCCCCAATACACACACCAACGCACGCACACAGTCAGCACTACCACCCCACATCACTGTCCAAACCACACAGAGTTCAGTTCAATGATAGCCCTGGCATAAAAGCTGTTCCTCAGTCTGTTTGTTCTGGCCTTCATTGTCCTGAAACGTCTGCCTGATGGCAGTAGCTGAAACAAGGAGTGTCCAGGGTGTGAGGGGTCCTGGAGGATGTTCTGTGCCCTCCTCTGGCAGCGGGCATTGAACAGTTCCTGGAGGGAGGGCAGGGGACAGCCTATGATCTTTTGAGCCGTGTTGATGATTCGCTGGAGTGTTTTCCTGTCTGCTGCTGTGCAGCTGTTGAACCACACGCACAGACAGTAGGTCAGGATGCTCTCTACACAGCAACGGTAGAAGGACACCAGCACATTCTGGGTCAGATAGTTGCTCCTAAGAACCCTCAGGAAATGCAGTCTCTGTTGGGCCTTCCTGTAAATGCTGGTCGTATTGATACTCCAGGTCAAATCATCCAGGTCAAGGTCCAGGTTATGCTTTGGACGAGAACTTCCGTCTCTCAGCCAGGAAACTGAAGCTTCCAGCAAAACAATAACCCAAAACATACTGCCAAGATAACAATGGAGTGGCTAAAGAAGAAGCACATTAAGGCCATGGAGTGGGGCGGCAGGGTGGCTCAGAAGTTGAGCAGGCGACCACATACATATGCCGCATAGCGGTGCAGGCGGCGCAGGTTCAAGTCCCGGCCTGTTGCCATTCCCCGCATGTCTTCCTCCGTATTGCTTCCCTCAATTTTCTGTCACTCTCGACTGTTAATAAAAAAAGCCACTGTGGAAAAAAAATGGTTACTGCCAGACCTATTGAATCAAGAAATCATTACATCCTGTGTGACAAAATGAAGTAGGCTAAAAGAGCTCAAAAAGCTTGACTGTGGGGATGGTGTTCTTTGTTCCATATTCATCATCTAAAGAAACTCAGGAACACGTGACACATCCACTGACATCTATCAGTCTGCAAAGGGTTACAAACCAATTTCTAAGGTTTTGGGACTCCAATGAACCAGTATGAGAGCCATTGTCCACAAATGGAAAAAACATCAGTGAACCTCCCCAGGCATGGCCGGCCTAGCAAAATTACTCCAAGAGCACATGAACGATTTATCCACAAAAGAACCTTCGAATAACATCCAAACTTGCTTCCTGTAAGTTCAGAGCTCATGATTCAAAAATCGCATCCCTTGTAACAGGAAAACCACTGTTGACCTAAAGAACACAAAGGCTCAGTCATCTCACTTTTTCATAGCACCGTATGTGTGTGTGTGTGTGTGTGTGTACACAGACAGACATAGATAGAGATAAAGACCAGAATGAGGATAGGATTGTAATATTTCAGTTTTAACTTTATGTTGCTCATATTAACAACAAATGGAAGCGTCTGTGCAGCACAGTGTTTCCTCATGTTGTTTGGAAACCATTAGCATAAAAGCAAAGACAGTATAATCAGTATAATACACTGCTCAAAAAATATAAAGAGCACTTTGAAAACACAACAAATCTCAATGGGGGAAAAAACACACTGCATATCTATACTGATATTGAGTAGTTAATGTGTAATGAATGAAAATATGCAACATCATTTGATGGAAATGAAAAATACCAACTTACAGAGGGCTGAGTTCAAAGACCCTGAAAATCAAAGTGAACAAATGACGCACAAGGCTAGTCCATTTTACCAAAAATCTATTGCAGGAACTCAAAATGGTACTCAGTAGGTTCTGTGGCCCCCACATGCTTGTAAAAGTAATATACAACCAGCAAAATGGTTCCATTTTGCTGGTTCTTTGTCCTCTGTCTTACCAGTGACCAAGGGAGTGCCCCAGGGCTCTATTCTAGGACCACTGCTCTCTCTCTCTCTCTCTCTCTCTCTCGCTCTCTCTCTCTCTCTCTCTCTCTCTCATATATATATATATATATATATATATATATATATATATATATCAAATGCTGCATTTAATTTTTATGCAGATGACACAATTATTTATTGTTCATATCCTTCATTAGTAAAACTCTTTATACTTCCAGTCTGCCTTTGATGTTGTTAATCGGTGTTAAATTCAGACAAGTCCAAGTTCATGTTATTCTCAAATGGCAACAAGTTATTGTCTAAGCTTCCCAAGATTAAAACAATTCAAGGGGATGAAATTGAATTGGTCCCATCTTATAAGTATCTAGGTATTATTATAGATAAGAATTTATCATTTAAACCTCACATCAGAAAGCTAGTGTCCAAAGTGAAACTTAAACTAAGCTTCTTTTGTAGGAATAGATCTTGTTTCTCTCTTAAACTGAGGACATACTTAATTTTCACAACTTTTTTACCTGTATTGGTCAGTACCTAAAGAAACTGGATATTGTTTATCAATGTGCATTATGTTTTGTTAATGGCTGTGGAAAATGTGTTTATCACTGTTCTTTGTATGCTGCTGCTGAAAGGCCATTTATATATATCTGCAGACTTTCTCATTGGTTAGTTTTAATCTATAAATGTCTACTTGGGCTGGTTCCTTCTTGTCTGTGTGTCTATATGTGTAAGAGTCTTAACTAGCATAGACTTCGCTCAAAAAATGTTATACGAATGCATGTCCCCAGAGTCAGAATGGAATTTAAATATGCTGCTCCTGTTTCCTGGAATAATCTACAAAAGGAGCTGAAATTGTCAGAACTGGTTACGATGGGGAGTTTAGTCTATTTTGAGGTAATGTAAAAATAGGTCTCATGGTCAACGTGACTGCTTTTAATATCGCCCTTGAAATGTTCTGTTATTCCATTTAATTTGCATATATGTTTTAGATTGTTGATTGATAGTCAAGATTTTTAGATCTTTAGATTTTTGCGTGTTTTATTTGTTTAAACTTTTCCTGCCCTCTTGGCCTGGTCCCTGGTTAAATAATGGATAAATAAATAAAAGTATGCATGCCTGACAATGTTGAGGCATGCTCTTAATGAGACAACGAATGGTGTCCTGGGGGATCTAATCCCAGATCTGTACCAGGGTATCACTGAACTCCTGGACAGTCTGAGGTGCAACCTGGTGGTGTCAGATGGACCAAAACACAATGTCCCAGAGGTGTTCTATTATTTAAATAACAAATAAATTAATTTAAATAAATTAATTTTTTTTTAAAAAAAGAACCTTTCTATTAGATTTAGGTCATGTATTGATGTGATATCCTGGAGGAGTCGGACTACCTGTGCAACGCCTCATGTAGTAGTGACACTGACCCTAATGAAAAACAGTCAAAAAAAGATGAGGAGGGGAGAATGTGAGTGGCCTTCACCTGTAGAAACATTCTTGTTTTCGGGGTTGTTTCATTGTTGCCCCTCTGGTGCACCTGTTGTTAATTTCACTAACACCAAAGCAGCTGAAACAACTCCTTCTGCTACTTAACTGACCAGATCAATATCCCAAAAGTTTAATTGACTGGATGCCAAACTCTGATTAAAATGTGTTCCTTTAATTTGCTGAGCAGTATAGTATAATGCTGAGGCATGTGATGAGCTGGAAAGTTCATCATGTTTTTCTTGACTTTATATATTTGTGTTCATCTGGATTCAGTACACAAGTAATACACAGTTGTCTGTCTCTCTAGCTGAGCTTGTATTTTTATGAATGCAGTAAAAAAGTCAATAATTTTCACAAATACATTCAGGGCACAGAACATATGAACTGCACAAGCCGTATGTAATAATTACTTTGCCATTTGCAGACGTGTTGAGACTAGAAAGAATAATGAGAAAGCAGATTGGAATATAGTGCCTTTGTTTTGTTTGCAAACTTTCCACCACATTGACTTTGTCTAGTAATTGTTGCAGCAGAAACATGACAAAATGAAGTGAGCAAGTTTTACTCAAGTGTATGTTCATTTATTCTCCAAGTGTGGTTCCCACCAGCTGGCTAAATGTAGCTCAACACGATCTCTGTCTGCTCTGTCTCAGACTTCCAGTTTCCCTTAATTTATATATGATTTTTTTAATATCTGTATTCTATTTCCAGAATTTGTTTTGGTGCTTCAGTAGTTTCATTTTTCTATTTAAATCACCACTTGTAAAGTTGATCCCCTGCAGCACAGTTTCAACCTCAATATTCTGTTGTCAGTACTCTCACAACGGGAATAGCAGTCCCAGGAGATGAAAGAATGACCAATTAGAAAACGGTGCCTCTTTGCAACATATAGGCAGTGTAAGTGCAGTGGAAATGCCCCCAAATATCGAGACAGAATGAAGCACAGCAATGTTTTTCATATTCTCTAGGGTCTCTAATTTACAAAATGGATTCTTGAATAAAAATATTTTACTGCAAAAGTGGTTAAACTCAGACATCATGACATACCCCATAAATAATAATAATAATAACAACAACAACAACAACAACAACAACAACAACAACAACAACAACAATAATAATAATAATAATAATAATAATTAATGCCAAGCTGAATGGGAGATGCTACAGGTGAACCAATGTAATTTCAAATTGAAAGACCTGATTGATCCAAAATTGGGTAGGACAGTAGACTGGGGGTTCCTCTACATGTCAGAACAAATAAAATGTGAACATCCTGATTCAGGACATGCAGCCCCACAAACACATAAGTATAAGAGGCCGAAATTTCAAATATGTGATGAGTAGATTCATGTACTTTTTGACTCCCAGAAACACCAAATACAGATTGTTGCAAAGGTCTACCTGTGTTGAATCTGACGATATACTGTATGATGTGTGACTCATTAGGCATAGTCACTGTTTTACATTACAAAATGTGTGACATGGGCCAAGTACACAGGTATGAATGGGGTGCATCTATCAAAAGATAGATGATAGATGGTATTTATCTTATACATTAGCTGAATAAGAGATCTTTTACTGTACTAATATATAAGTCGCCAGTACCCGTGAAATAAATATCGACAAAATATCTTTTACAAAGCTAGATATAATCACTATATAGGCTGTAATAGATAGAAGCTGTCACGTCCTGGGCCGTTTGCCCAGCGTTTTGTGTTTAGTTTATTTCCTGAGCTTCTCCTCCCAGTATGTTTGTCTTGTGTTTCCTAGTGTTGTGATATGTCTGCGTCTCTGTCCTGAGTCTGTGCCTGTTCCCCGTGTTTAGTCAGTATGTTCCTTGGTTTGTCACTTCCTGTTTATTTTGACAGTCTGGTTTTCCTGTGCTTTGTGTTCAGCTTTGCTTCCCCTGTGTAATTAGTTTCATTTGCCTCACCTGTTGTTCCCTGCTGTTTCCTCTTGCCCTGATTACCCAGTGTGTATTTAAGCCCTCAGTTTCCATGTGTTCCTTGTCGCGTCGTTGTTGTTGTGTGCCCGTGTGTTCCTGTGCTCCCTGTGGTTCCCCTTCGTCTCCCTTCTGAACGGTTTTTGTATTGTTTTTCCCTACTTTAATAAATGCCTTTAAGTTATGCCCATCTCCGGAGTCCTGCATGTTTGTCCTTGTTAGTGGGTTGTTTTGTTCTGTTGGGCCGAGATGCATGAGTTTCTGCCTCCAAAATGTCCACCATCAGGGGAGAATCGATTATCTCTACATCGGCGGGTAGCCAAGAGAGATCTGGCTGGCAGCTGGTGGTGTGAGAAAGCCCCTTATCCCAAACGGTTGTGATACTGGAGTCAGTCTTACTCACAGAGACGGTAGTTTGCGCATGACGCTGTGACAATATCCGCGGCGTTATACCGCTCGGGTCTGGGGGGGGAACGACGCGACCATACTAAAGACCAGGCTAGCTCCGGCTACTTCAACGGCACTCGTCTGGCGCTGGGGGGCCCAGCATTTCAGAACAGTGCCCGTCAGCGTCCTTCATCTGCGGCTCCGCTCACTGGCTTCCCCCTTCCACTGCAGTCGCGGCGGCCACGGAGGAGGGGGAGTTCCCGGCAGCATCGGTGGGGGGCCCCCCCCCAAAAAGCAGTTTACCACCTTACACTGACATAAACAAGAGAAAGCTGTTCCAAAATAAAAGACACATCATCTCTGCTTATTACACAGACCAAACTTTGGTGGTGACCATGTTGGCTTCTTCACTATAAGCTGTAGTTTTGTTGAACAGCCACAGTATCAGAGTCGGACACAGTGAGGATGCAAAACTATTAACAAGATGAGTGACCTCTGTGGGAGCAGAGTTTAGGTGGCTGCTCTGCATTCTGTTGGCATTCAAAATAACAGTAGAGGAATTATATCCTCCATTATATGATTGTATTATGTTACAGCCAAACATATGCACATTCCAAGTAACGTGTTGAGTCTTTCACACTAGACAGCTTTTGTCATAAGAGGAAGGAACCACCAGTTACACAAAATGACACAAATATGACAACTGTCATAATGCAGATTATGAATTGAATTACGCTAAATCCCTGTTGTTTTTAAATGATTACATACATTTGTAAATTGGCAAGGATTTATTACATTAATAATAATCATATATATAATTATAATTATTGATTAAAAATATATGATAATTGGGCCTGTAAGGGATTAGCCAATTTTAATATCACGCTATTTGTAACCAACCTATGAATTAAGTTAATTTACTAAATAAGAGCATGAACACATTTCATGAATATGAGGTTAAATATATACCTCCTTAAATACACTCTCTGCCAGCACAGCCCACATCATTTGAGATCCCACTGTCGTCACTGCAGGTCTGGCGGTACCATGCCATATATTCTATGCTGGCACCAGTTTTGTCTCCATGGCTCTACAATTCACATAAAGTTGATAGCAATTAATATTCATAATGAAAGACATTATGATGAGTATTGACTCACATGCCATGTGTAAATGTGATACATGCATGTATGATGTATGTATGGGGCATGCAGGTGGTAAAAATACAAAAAGAAATACAAAAGAAGAAAATCTTTGTAATATAACAGGGTGGCACATCATCGCATGATCTTATGGTATGCTGAGTTCACTCGTTAATTTTAGCTCATTTAGCTTTAGCCTTTGATCCTTATGGAACCAAATTGATCTAATGCTTGGGACAGTCCAACAACACCCCCCCCCCCCCCCCCACACACACACACACACACACACACACTAGCCTGTACAAGTCTGTGTGTCCCTCCATGAATATGCCTCCCAGACCATCACTGACCCACCAAACCAGTCATGCTGAACGATGTTACAGGCAGCTTAATGTTCACGGCTTCTCCAGACCCTTTCAGGTCTGTCACATGTTCTCAGGGTGAACCTGCTCTCACCTGTGTAAAGCACAGGGCACCAGTGGTGGACCTGCCAGTTCTGGTATTCTATGGTAAATGCCAATCAGGCTCCACGGTGCCGGGCAGTGAGAACAGCGCCCACTAGAGGACCTCCCACAGGCCTACAGGCCTCCACCATGAAGTCTGTTTCTGACTGTTTGTGCAGAGACATTCACCCCAGCGGCTGCTGGAGGTCATTTTGTAGCTCTGCAGTGCTCATCCTGTTCCTCCTCGCACAAAGGAGCAGATACTGGTCCTGCTGATGGGTTAAGGACCTTCTCTGGCCCTGTCCAGCTCTCCTACAGTAACTGCCTGTCTCCTGGAATCTCCTCCATTCTCTAAGACTGTGCTGGGAGACACAGCAAACCTTCTGGCAATGGCACGTATTGATGTGCCATCCTGGAGGAGTTGGACTACCTCTGTAATTTATATATATACATATATATGAAGCAGTGATCCTTGAGATGCTTGACTATAAGATGAACAGCCACAAGGAGCAATACCCTCCATGGAAATGACAGCTAGAGGCTAAGATCAAGGCAGCAGAGAGAGAAGTTAGCCAGCTCTCAGAGTTTCAGAAAGGTGTGATGACGAAAGGAGTGCCTAAGAAAGGTATGGGATTAGGTTGTCCATACCTGAGGCCTAATCCCCAAAGATCCCCAGAAGGGACCGGTCCCATCCAACTATTGGCCAATAACCTGCCTCAGCACAACATGGAACATGGAAACTCTTGTCAGGCGTCATACCAGCTAAGATGAGCAGGCCTGTGGAACAATACATGAGCGGGGTTCAGAAAGGAATTGGCAGAGATACCAGGGGAGCACTACCAGAAGGGACGATCATAGACATTGAAGACAGGAATAAGTACCTTGGAATCCCACAGGCAAATGGGAATCATGAGGAGGCCACCAGGAAAACTGCAACCACCAAGTACCTGCAGAGAGGCAGGTCCTGAAAAGTCAGCTGAATGGAAAGAACAAGATCCAAGATCAACACCTATGCCCTGCCAGTTGTCAGATACCCTGCTGGGATAATAAGCTGGCCAAAGGAAGAGACAGAAGCCAGTGACATCAAGACAAGAAAGCTTCTTACCATGCATGGAGGGTTTGTACCACCGGCAGATAGAAGAAGTGGCTGATATAAAAAAAAAAAAATCCTACCAATGGCTGGACAAGGCTGGACTAACAGACAGCACAGAGGCACTAAACATGGCAGCACAAGAGCAAACTCTAAGCACAAGCTCAATAGAGGCTGGGGTCTACCACACCAGGCAAGACCCCAGGTGCGGGCTGTGCAGAGATGCCCTTGAGACAATACAGCACATAACAGCAGGGTGCAAGATGCTAACAGGCAGGGCATACATGGAACACCACAACCAAGTGGCTGGCATAATATACAGGAACATCTGTGCCGAGTATGACCTGAAAGTCCCGAGGTCAAAATGGGACATGCTCCCAAGGGTGGCTGAGAACAACAGAGCTAAGATCCTGTGAGACCTCCAGATACAGACAAACTTGTGATGGCTAACGGTGGACAAACAAAGGAAGAAGGCCATAGTGACAGATGCTGGAATACCAAGTGAGGACAACATCAAGAAGAAAGAACACAAGAAGCTGGATAAATACCAGGGGCTCAGAGAAGAGCTAGAGGGGATGCAGAAGGTAAAGGTAACAGTGGTCCCTGTGGTAACCGGAACACTTGGGACAGTGACCCCAAACTGGGAGAATGGACAGATCCAGGAACGACATCCAAGAACTCTGTCCAGAAAAGCGCAGTCCTGGGAACAGCTAAGTTACTGCACAGGACCCTCAAGCTCCCAGGCCCCGAGCTTATATATATATATATATATATATATAAAATCAGCTAATCCCAGACTATCAGGAATTGATTGGTGATGACACTTTGCTTGCCTGTCATAACTATTTGGAGATTGGCTGCAAATATGTAAATGCTTAGTGCCATTTATGTTCTACCAAATTACTTCACTTCAGTCCAGACCTTTTCCTGACACAGCTGGCCACTGTAGTTTTTATCAACAGTGACTGAAAGGGAAGACTTCCTTCATCTGATTTTCGACCTTGAGGGAGATGAGATTTTTCTGGCCTTTTCAAGGGTCTCACCTCACCTCCATCACCTTGCCAGGGAGCCTACAAAGACTCACTCTACCTCTTTATGCTTCCTCTTTTGGCATTAAATCCAGCACTCCTCTCTCCTCACAGTACTTATCTCCTCTTTGCATCACTCCCTCTTCCTCTCTCTTTCTTCTTTCAAATCATTGATTTTTCAGAGCATCTATAAAATATTTACAATGTGTGGGCAGACTTTTTTCTCTGGGATTTTATAGTAGTGGTGGGGGTGATCATTTTGGAAGCCAGCGGTAAAAGGAATGAAGGAGCAGAAGAGAAGGTAAAGCAAAAGGAGAAAAAGAGAAGATGGCAGTCCACCCAGAGTCATGGCATGAATACCAATGCTTTACTTTGAAACACTGGTGATTGGGAATAAATAAACATGGCTACTAATACAAACCATGTTTCCCTTGTGATGTTATTAATTGTGATTCTACCCTGATCATTTCAACCTTTTTTCATCTCTACCTGTACCCCCCCCCCCCACTGGCTCAGAGTTCTGCCCAATTAAAATAAAGCCCTCAGGACTGTTTCTGCTTAAGCTCTGTCGATGGTATGTCATCAATAAAATACTTCAAGTTCAAAAATGCAAGAAACACACATCTCTCTGCTGAAAGCAAAGCTCACACAGCTGAAAAAGGAAAGCCATTAGCTCTCTTACTAAACAAATGATTCTGTGGAGGCTCAGATTAAAGCAGAATTTCTTCACAATACACCAACAGTATTCAGACACAATTGTTTCAGAACTACAGTTAGAAAAAGACTGCAAAGATAATGATTTTTATTTTTTTTAAATGATCTGATTTGGGATTTGGTGATTAAACTTTCTTGCATTGCTTTTGCGCTTCCTGCCAGTTCCTGTTAATTTTCCCTTTTTATGGGAATAAACCTGATGAAAGTCTTTGGGTATCCAAACATATTTTAACTCAAACATTTTGAGTTATCTTTCTGTACAACAAGCAAGGAGCACTTTCCTGAAAGCAGTGACAAATGGGTTTTAATATGAGATATGTTTTAGTTCTGGTACTGGGAGCTACAGGGTCGCGTTTTTTTCCACACACTGCATCCTGTTAACAGCTTGAAATCGAACACACTGGGTTTGCAGGGGCGTCGTGGTAGATAGGATCCATTTTTTACAGGTGGCACTGATAACTAATTTTGCCATAACTTTTGTCCTGCACACAAATGCACCTCCACACAAACATTTCTTTCTGCGAATGTGACAGCAGTTTAATTTGCTGCTCTCATGCCTGCTCACATTTAAGTAGAAGTCTGAGTGGGAGCTGACTAGTTCATTTTATTTCACCTCCAGCAAAAAGAAAATCTGAAGGTGGTCACATGACAGCCTTATTGGGATTTGTATGTAGGATGGGCCGTTCAATCACCACAGCTGAGGTTTAAAAAGTTGTGGATTAATCCCAGATATCATTCAGAAATAGGTATCACTTTGATTATTGCTAAATATACATTAATATTACTAAAATTAGTCAGATTCCATTCATAGTGAGAACAGAAAATGGGTCTGTAAGGGCTCGTGTGTTATACGTACAGTAACTGGATGTTAACAGTGACTGAATAAAATTATAACTTTAAATGCTAAATATGAAACGGCAGTATTATGGACTCTTGGTTTGACATGCCCTTCAATAAAATCGGGGTTCTTAAATTATTTTAAAAAATCTGTATTTTTTTTAAGAGTTAAAAAGTAAATTAAAAATAAAACAAAAATTAAAACATTTAAATATGTTTATTATATTCAGGCTATTATAAATGAGCCAAAATGCTACTTGAGTATTGAGTATTGGACATTATATCTAAATTATGATGTATTTATTATATCTAATAAAAACATGTGTGAAAGGAACAGCCTCAATGAGCAAATAAACTACAACAATTTTCAAAAAAAGAAATATTAATTATGTCACCTGCAAAATTAATTCCACAGTTTTCTGGGAAATAAAAAGCGTTTACTTTAATTTCAGACTTTTTAACACTCCTACATAACCAAAGGGACCTAACCAGCCCGAGGTGCTTCGCAGATTTGATTGGGTTCTTCTCTGTCACTTTTGTGAGGATCATCCAGTGTTTTGTAAAAGATGTCAGTCGGTTTCTGTTAGCTTGCAGTTGGTGTGGTTCATTTATGTATTAAAGCACATCAGTCACATGATAACAAGATCCAAAAACTCTGTTGATCTATATAAACAATGTAAATACACATGAATGAATGCAGAATTTGTTTCCTGGAACATCATGAGGTGAGAAAAGGGTTAATGGCCGTGCTGCATACTGAGGAAATTCCTCATTTTGAAGAAAGTGAGTGAAATGTAGTGACTCCACTTTATATCACAGCACCCACCAGAAAACATGACTTCCACTGTGTACCTGTTCCCTTCTGTGGATCATGTGAACTGTACTACAGATGAGACTGCATCACTTGCAGTTTTATCACTTGTTGGAAGTCTTCATACACTCTTAACCCAAATTAGTTGAGTTTACTAGAAAATCGCGTGGAAACTCGTTGCCTTAAACCATTCTAGTTTTTACACAAAGATGAAACTAAACATGTTTAGTAGTCTTTACTAAAATTGATTAGCTCATATAAATTTCTTCCTATTTATGAGAGCTAATCCATTTTAGTAAATACTACTAAACATGTTTGATACATTGTACTAAGGTTCTAAGTTAACACAACTAAACATGTTTAGTTTCATCTTTGTGTAAAAACTAGAATGGTTTAAGGCAACGAGTTTCCACGCGATTTTCTAGTAAACTCAACTAATTTGGATTAAGAGTGAAAATTACTTTTAAGCTAAACTGTAAAGCAAATAAGCAATTTAACATTTAAAGCTATTTATATTTTGTTAATATGATTAATAACATTTCCTCTTACCCTCTTCCTATTACCCTTTTTATGTTCAAGTTGTATTGAATGTAACACTAAATTGTAAAGAGAATAAATCAAATACATTTCAATATTCCAATATTTTATTTTTTGCAGAATACTTACGCAAAAAGACAATTTTAACTATAGTTTGTCATCATGCTTTTCACAAGTATAAAAAAGTATCAAAACAGTAGCCATTCAAAAAAAAGTTTGCCATCCAAAAGGCAAGTAAAAATAGGCATATGTGCTTGAACTCAATTCTAACATGTTTAGAGGAGGAATACAAATGCAGCAGCATTCAACAAAAATATTTGCATCCTTTTGGAAAAACTGGACACCTTAAAATAGGACACAATCTCCAACTTGGAAAATGCACAGATCAACTATGTTTAAGGGAAAATTTTGCATGTTTTATGTAAATGTACAGTCTGTGTTGTTAGTAAATGTAATCAACTGAAGCAATAAATTCCTGTGCTGCTATTGACTGAAAAAACCTGTAAAATAAGCGGTAATGTTGCTGTTGAGGAGGAATTACATTATTTTGAATTTACTGCTTCAAATGACTACATTTACCATCAACACAAACTGGACATTTATATGAAAAGTGCTGAATTTTCCTTTAACTGTATCAACTAAATATTACTATGGAGCCCTGAGCATACACGTCTAAATCCTGTTTTGTAGAGTACAAGTGGCCTGACATTGATGTGTCTTATAACACTGTAAACTGAACATTACAAACTTTCTTAAGAAATAAAAGTTGAGGCAGTACTGCTGCACTGAACTGCATTAGATAATGCAGATGGAGTTGATAAAGTTGCTCAAGTATATTTTCAACCCCCTGACTGTTCACTGACAACAACACACAAGACATTTCTTTACATCGCAAGCTGGTTTTTCAATGTTTGTAACTTTGGTTTTAGTTCAACGTGGCCCAGCTCAAGAAATATCTGTTGGATGAACTGGAACGTGAACTTCATAGAAATGGGGTAACTGAGATGCATTGCATATGCAAGTCCAAAGAGAAGACACATAGCTTTTGGCAGGTCTTGAATGTTGTCCATCACCACTTCTCCCTCAATGACAATTTTTAGTGAGGCTGGACTGAGATGCAGGGAGGATGAGGGCACAGCACCTTCAGGTTGAACGAGGAGGATCCCAATGTCAATGTTGCAGAAAGAGTCATCGTCATCTGAGTCCTTTATAAATGACAAGAGCACAACAATGATATTTCAGTGACATCAATAATTGATAAAAAGAAATAACTTCCACAATCAAATTGAAATTTCTGTCATATCATCTGTTTTATCATACTATGCAGCCCTAGTTTCCTAGTGTAAATGTTGAATGAGTTGGAGCTCCACAAAAGAACATCTATCTAGCATCTTCATGTGCTAGTGCTAAGTGGAACAATACCTTATCCTTTGAATTATTTAAAACTATGCTCACAAGTTTTCTTTAATCACTGGAACTGCCATCTGTTTTCCCACGTCTGTCTGTCTATGCCCAAATCCTGACATGAACCCAACACAGCATAGCATAAGATATAAATTAAGATAAAAAAAAAACTATCCCTTTAAAGTGGGTTGCATGAGGTGCTTACAGATGCATCAGCATATTTACCTACAGTAGATGGTGGTCAGCCTTTCCCCACTTTGGAGAAGCAGCAGGTGGATCAATGTAGGTAGATAAGCAATTACTGCTGCAGCTTGTATTTTTAGATAAGTCAAAAAATTTATATCAGTTTTAGTGGACGCATACTATTTTCAGCATCTCAAACTGCTGTCCAACGGACCTATCTGACTAGAAAATTAAGTTACAGCACTCTCTTCATGCCAACCAAATGCCATAGGAAAAATTAGTAATTTTACCTCACAGAACACAAGAGTTGTTAGTCTAGCATGTCCTTGATCCTTAAATGTGTACTACTGTGTGAGTTTAGTGAACTCAAACCAACCAAATAATAACACAATCGAACAGACTGAGGCAGCAGTAGAAGAGCCGTTCCTCTGTTCAGCAAAGTAAACAGATTTTGTCTATGAAGTTTGGCAGGAGAAATCTTTATACAACTTATATAAAAGTAATTTTATGTCAGAGGTCTGACTGACAGTAATGCAGTGAAAATATTCTATGTATAGTGTACATTTCACTGATCTAGATTTTTTAGGTGGCTAAAATAATGTTGTTAGAAACACTGATCACAGCAGTATATTGCTTAGTTTCCTACACCAGTACCTCTGCTGCTTTTCCAAACAGGGGCCATGTCAAATGGCACTTAATGCAAGTAATACACTGACTTTGGATAAATAGGTCATACAACACAGCTGCAAAACATTATTGCAAAGTAAATATTAAAGAATTTAAAGTATTTCAAAGACCCATGAGAACCATGTATAAGAGTGAAAATTCAAGATTGAGTTGTTATTGTTCCTTTAGGTAGTCTTTAAGTAAAATTACTTACAAAGGCTGGTTTGTAGAAGTCTGTGGGGTTGTCACCAAGGATAACAGGAAGTCCTCTGAGCACCAGTGTTCGAATATCAGTTGGCTCTGCAGTCTTTTGGGCAGTAAAATGACAAAAATAAGCAAGTAACTAAGCACAATTGATTGTATTAAACAATATAAAGTCCCCACACCTTCTTAAGCATCGTTATTACGAATGTACAATATATCGGCATTAACATCGGTATCAGCCAATATTAGTCATTTGTTAACATGTGAGTATTGGTCCGATAAATAAAACTGGGTCAATATTAACAACCCATATCTATTTCCATCTTCTTGACGGGCAGGGGAGGAGGTTGGTCATGTGGTATTTGTTTGGTCATGTGACAGCGATGCAGCGCAAGATTGTGAGGAGTTCATCTGAAGCAGAGAATCAATGTCAGCGGTGGGATTGTTTTGTTTTTTCCAAGGTGTCGAAAGGGTAGTGAAATATATATATTGTATACATTATCAGTTATCTGCCATAACAGCAATATTAATATCGGGTATCGATATCATCCCACATTTTAATATCAGTGCATCCCTAATGGTAATCAAGGACTTTTGAAGGCACATTCCCTAAAATTTAAGAAATACATGGCTCATGGTTAATTAACCCACTGTTACAACACTGAGAAGAACTAGCAGGTTTTACTGAAGTTCTCTGAAGGTTTTAGTGAAGTTCAGAAACTCAGCCTTGTTTTTCCATCCCTAAATTCAAAATCTTTTAATCATTTCAACAATCTATGGGAAGCATGAAAATGAACACAGTTGGACTTAAAGCCAAGTCATTACATGAGCTGTTGCACACAATGCAAGTGCATAATAGGACCAACCTTTGTTTGTTGGGAAAGCTGTGTCAACATTTGGCCAATGTTCCCTCTCTTGGATCGAAAAATCTCGATAAGACGAGGACTGTGCCGATCAATGCTCTCATAGAATTCCTGTTTGAGATTCTTGCCAACAATCCTGTTGAACTCCATGCATACCTGCAAAATACAGAAAATGCTCCAATATTACATCTTTACAGCTAATAACTGAAGGTGGAAGCACCAGAGTGAGGCCAGCAATAAAAATTGCACAGGTGTGGACATGGTCAGCTGTAAAACACAAAGCCCCCTTCAACTCACTCACTTTACACTTTAAATTTGGGGATATTTCAGTTATTCTAGTCAAACGTCTTTGACAAAAACTTTGTACCGCGCACAACACAGGAGTTGCTTTTCTACTGCCCTGATTGTTTGTGGTATTGTGTTACTTTTGTGTAGCAGACCATTGCTACATATAAACAGACTATTAATATTTTGCGTCAAATTATATATTTTTGTTGGCAAGTAACCTTTTAATAAGCAGGATAGCGTACTGTGAACAGGGAATTAATAGATGATAAACCTCTTCAGAATAATCTGAAATCAGAGTTCTGCATCAGGGTGTTGGGATTGATTTCACAATAATGACTAACTCAATATACAATATTCCTTACCAAAAAAGATAAAGGCAGCTGTAGATAGCAACTACCATGTCCTGCATGGTAAAATTACTTTTTTTGCTGACAGTGGGAATGGCTAACAGATAAATATTTTTAGGTTTTATAAAGGCAGTTTCCTAAGAGAAACACAGACACATATTTAAAAAAAAGTTCTCATTATCTTAATCATGAATGAACTAACCTGATCTTCTGTGAAAAGAGCAGGCCAACGTTCCACCATCTCACATACAGCAGGTTCTGACTCCACCACCTCTTTTCTTCTCAATGCAAATGTCAGATCCATCTTCTCTTTCACAAGCTGTCCATTTGGTGTTCTCTTCTGCATTTCATTAACCAAGTCTTTGTGGGCACCCTCAAGGGCTACCTGATTAAATCCCTCTGGAAAGTTGGGTAAGAAGTTGATCTCGCCTTTCTTGATGTTCTTGTTGGCTGGTTCTCCTTCAGTTGAATGCCCTCCTCATTTCCCTGCATTTACTGCTACATCAAGGCACCCTGATCTTCTGCGCTTTGTTCTGTAATTAGCCATTTTAAATTTTAGACTATTTTTCCAGCCACTACAGCGACTGGTTGAGCCTCGCTCCTGGAGAGAGGGGTGCTTGCTTATGAGGGCTTGTGCAACACTTTCAAACTGAGCATTATTTGGGTATGCTGTGCAACTATACATGCTCTCTGCCAATCTTTCAAGAATCTCATGTTTCAGCTCTTTTGTTACTTTCAGGTGCGTACCATCACGAAGAAACTGATGATCTGCTTGCCTAAGTCTATATGCTACATCAACAGAAAAATCTGGGATATCAAAACAATCTGGCCACTGTTTCTGTCGCTCCTGCGAGGATGTAGAGAGGATCTCTGTATCTGCTACACTGGGTGTGCCACTCAAGATTTCTTCAGATGTTGAGACAGATACCAACTCAAGTAGAGGGATGACCTTGACTGTTGGTTTTTCAGGAAGATCTTCGATATCTGTCAGATTGCACACTTCATAATTGAATTCAGGATCTTGGTACTGGAGACTGAAGTTAAAATTAAGTCCCAGTGATCTTTAAGCTTGCCTATCAAATCCTCCACTGTAGTGGGTCTCGTATTCAGAACAACCTTTCTTATATCCGTCTCTGTGAAAATTACTCTCAAGGTCATCTTCTGGTGTGCTGCCATCTTGGAAATAAAAAAAATAGCTTATTAGAAATATATACACAAAGACATAGATATTCAGTTTAACATAAGGCTTATCAAAAAAGATACAAAATTACCAATTAGGCTTACATTTAGACTCTATCTAGAGCAATGCTAGGACTGACAACACTTGTGGTTTCTCAACACAGAATATAACGAGTGAGTGTCACTACTGAATTTTCTCCAAATCTGTATGCTGACAGAGGGAAAACATCATTCAGCTCTTTTAGTTCCACCACACATAAAGAGGGATTTGTGCTGCCACAGAGTTCAAATGATCTGACATGTTCATGGTACCATGCCATCATTGTATTGCAGACAAACAAGATCTCTGTGTTTATTGCCACAATCTGCTTGATCTGTTTGAAATTTGGGGAGGCCTGAACATGAACCAACAGAGTATCATATCAGCATAATATCTAATTCCATCTACAGAGACTGATGATGCAACCATAACCTTTGTAAGTTGGGGTACTCTATTGCAGAAAACTTGTTGGACATTCTCGGGGAAAGATGTGATCAGTGCTGTGGTAACCTTGTCCAGCTCAACTGAGGGCTTGAAAAACGAACTTGTGTCCAAACAGTAAGCCATCATTTTCTGATGCTTTACAGCCAGTGTAAGTGCCACATGTCTGAAGTTGTGTGCATTACGAATGACCCGCTTGAAGAATTTATGTTTTCCCTCGAAACGCATTGTCCAGACATCTGACAGTGGGCCAAATGCCTTAATCATCTCAGGATAATGCATAATGAAGTGGTGTTTTGGACGCAATTTGAAATTTGGGAATGTAGTTTGCAACAGTTCTCTGTGTTCTGACACTTTGCATTCAAAGAAATGTATAGACTCTTCAGTGTGCCTTGTTGCTACAGCCAATTCAACAATATCTTTAAGGAGCATCAGAACGTTCCAGGCATCGTCCCCCTTCAGGCACTTTATGGCCAATGAGAAGTGGGAGCAACCTGATTAGAGCCCAGTTCTCATGGCCATTTCCACCTATGGTCCCTTTGGTAGAGAAGCCTTGGGCAATAGGCTGAGGCTGGTCAGTTTTGTCATGAAAAGCATATGCAAAAGATGTGATAGCATGGTTCAGTGTTTCTAATGTGAAATATTTCTTAGAAATCAGTTCTGAAATGCAGAGTGATAACTCAACAGGAACAACCCCTTCAAAAAAGTCGTGTAGGATGTCAGGGGGATAGCCATGAACAACATGAAAGTGCTCCAGACTGTCAGTTAGTACACATCGTCCCTTTACACCATACTGTTTTGCCAAAGTGGGATCCTGCTGTACCTCCTGTACCTGTTTGTTGTGAATGTCTGCAGTTCGGGGTTCAAAAGAGCCTGAGCTTACCTCCTTGTCTTGGATCTCACTCATCGTTGCCATGCAGAACCTGCAGAACTTGTCCACTCCAAAGCTCTCAAAGAATCCTGCAAAAGAATGAGCAGCCAAGTTATCAGCAGCCACATACAACACTGTGCCTTTGACACATGCTCCCAACTTCTCAACATTTAGGCCATCTTGCTCCAAAGAAACCAGATCCTGATCAGAGGATGAAGAGTTTTAGCATAGCCATATTCTTTTACATCAGAGGCTTTACATAAAAGAGCCAAGTTGAATGGACTGGAGTGTGGACCTATATTTTGATGGCACATTGGCAAGCACCCAATACACTGCACTCATTTTATGTTTTTTCTTAGATGTCCCGAATGGATTAGACACTTCAAAATCATCTGTGTAAAGTCCAACAGCGATTCTGAATTCCTCGCTGTTAAGGGGCCATTTTCTTTACAGTACAAACCATCTCTGTATGTACTGTACTCATGTGGCACATGTTTTTGTACTGGAAGAGCTTTATCTAAAATGTCTGCCCTGTTCAACATTTTCTGTAACATGGCATTTATAGGAACATATACAGCACTGGATTTATTTTCCCTGGCAATAAAGTACTCAACTGGCATAACCACATCAAAGTTTTTGTTTACATATGCTGCTCTCCTTTTAGAGGTTGATAAGGAGCCACCCTTGCCACAATACTTTAGTATGATATTGCTCTCTGAGGCAGCCCTGACTACTTGTTTCACAGTTGAATCATCTACATCTGTGTGTAGCTTCAAAATGTCCTTGACTGAATTGTGCAGCAGTGGTTGGGACAGTTCACGTAAATGTAGGAGCTGTTGTATAACTTCATCGATAGAACTTTGTGGAATGTGGAGGATGGTTTGCATCTTTAAAAAAAGAGCAGCTAGGTTGTGCTCCAACTGTTTCCCAAGATCATGATGCTCTTCATCGCTGGACTCTTCGCTGCCTTCTAAATCAACAGTGTTGTTTGGGGGCCCAGGTTCCTCTTCTGCCACTTCATTGGTTTCACTACCAGACACTATTTCTGGTTTGAACATCTTCCAATTGCCTGTTCTGTGCTGTTTACTTCTGTGTGCATTGAATGTGGAGTACACAGTAGTATTAAAGTTACACCCATTATATGGACAGTGGACTCTGTGATTAACTTTTAAATGTGTACTCCGCAAGTGAGTGATAAAAACTGCCTCTGTGCAAGCAGCAGAAAAATCACAGGACTGACAGTGAAAGGTCAGTGTTTCACACAGTTGTGCATCTTGGTCTTTCTGGTGAATTTTGGATAAGTGGACCCTAAGTGCACTGATGGACTTAAATGTGCATAAACACTCTTGGTGTAAGCAAGGAAATGAATGGTACAGTTCTGGTGTAGCTTCCATGTTTTAGCCTGTAATGTTTTAAGAGGTAACCCCTTTTCTCTGATGTAAACTCACAGTATTTGCACTTCCACTGCATCTTCACACGGACCTGTAAGAACAAAAAATAATAAAGATTTTAGCACACTTGTCCACAACCATGTCATCAGCGATCAAGGAAATATGGTACTTTTAAATACTGTCTCCCTTTGAAATTTCTGTTCTCAGCCTGAAAATTTTGTTTTCCCGTTTCACATTAGAGTTAAAATATTGCCGAATGAGTTAGGCTTACCCTTCTGTCTGCAGACAACTGACAGGTTTAATAACGTTTCTAACTTGTTGTCAGTTCTGTATTTTAAGAGTCTGCAGAGGTGAAGAAGAACAACTGGCGATAACCTCAGCTTCAGCTCTTTAGTCATACAAGATTTCAACCTTTGTGTCCGACCATTACATTTCAGTACATACGAAACCGTATAGAAAAAAACGTGTACTATGTTAACACAAGCACATGCTGTTACGAACGATGTGAAACACTAAGCTAACGATAGCATTTAGCTGTCTTGACACTACTGGAGCGGCTTTTTCAATTAAAAAAAATTACTCTCAGAGACAGGATACACTCGGCTTAAACTTGGTGTAGTAAAGGTTTATTTCAGCAAACTACATCTCTCCTAAAGTAACTGTCCGTTATAAACTGAGACTCGTCAGTACGCTAACACTAAGCCAATGCTAACATTCGCGCTCGCCACTCCACTCGCGATATTTAACTTCGATTCCAAAACCCCTCACTTTACCTTTACAAAGTGTTGATAATGGTGGCAGTAGGCTGTAACTATAATTTTCAGTTATAGCTGCACATGGAACTCAGCTATCTTTTAAGCAAAGAAATAGCTAGTATTATTTAAAATAGTTATTCTTCACACTTACCAGTCAGGAGCCGTTGAACTTGCCACGGTGCATGTTGCAGCAGTTTGAATATGCCCCGCCCCTTCACTTCAAAAACATAATATCTTTAGTAATCTCTGCTTAACAAGTTCATTACACTCTATATTTGTGTAGAAACGTACAGTTAACTAATTTGATTTAGTAATGGGACAACATTTTTACCAAAGACGAAAGAATAAGTAATGATTACTAAAACGTTTAATTACAATTAATATCTGGGTTAAGAGTGTAGGAGATATTAGTATGTAAATAGCTGCGCTCCATCTGTTTTTTCCAGGTGGGAGGGACAATGTACAACACGGGCCGTCACGTCTCTCTCCGACTGGACAAGGAGCATCTGGTTAACATCTCTGGAGGGCCAATCACGTACAGCCACCGTCTGGAGGAGATCCGGCTACACTTCGGCAGTGAGGACGGCCAGGGCTCTGAACACCTACTCAACGGACAGGCCTTCTCTGGAGAGGTGTGTGTGAGCTATTCTGAACAATAGAAATGTTTTTGTAATGCAAATCGTAACTGAATTCTCAGAAAATTATCAAATGAAAATGCAAAGTTATTTCATTGACTAGCATTATATGAAAAGTAGGCGTCGGTTCCCTTATATAAACAGCTGGTCTTGCAAATTCTCTGGTCAGTGCTGTCAAACTAGTGCTGAAGAGGAGGACGCAATGACAACGATAATGATGGAAAGCATTTTCATCTTGCATGTTTCTCCACAGCCAGTCAGAACAAGCCGAGCTGAGTTTGTACAGGTTTGTAGTACTGAACTGACTCATACAGCTACAGTAAGCGGAACAGGCAGAAAGTGATGATTCAGATTCTCACCAGCACTAATGCGTACCGGTCATTAGACATGCTGTACTCTTTCAGCAGCAGGCAGAGCCGTGACATACACGAGGTGAAAATGGAAGTGCTTGTGCTGTTGGTTGGAATTACACACACATCTCTATGGTTAGAGACAAATCATGAAGTTTTTGATCACAGTGCTGTGAGGTGACAGTAATTAAAGTTGCATCATAGCTGATTGAGTTAACCTCCTGAGACCTGAGCTCCTGTTTGCAATGCATTTTTAATTTCTCCTAGATATTTGTGATTAGATGGACCTGATATGTATATAAACTAAGCTTCCTCTTTGAACAGGAAGTTGTATTTTGTTACATGGTTGTTACATACTTTTGTGGGGAAAAAAAATGTCCTCAGATGTGGACAGTGGGATTATTTGGAGCATAACCCAGCAAAGTCAACATGGCTTAACAAAATCTGAAACACTACTGAGCAGAATGAAGTATGAGGTGCAGCAAAGCCAAAATGTAATACCCCCGTATGTGGTTGCAGGGTCTCAGGAGGCTATATTAAAAAATTTACAATAAAGCCCAGTGATAGGCTTTACTGTGAAGGGGGGCAAGTTGTGTCATAGAATATTGTTCTTTGCTTAAATTTAACCAAGATCATGAAATACAAAGAACTTGCATGTGCTAGTTTGAAGATATTCTAAGAAAACAAGAACCAACTCCATCAGTGCTCCCAACAAAATACGACCCATCCATCCATCCATCCATTGTCTTCCACTTATCCTGTTCAGGGTCACGAAGGGGCCGGAGCCTATCCCAGCTGACATAGGGCGAGAGGCAGGGTACACCTGTACAGGTTGCCAGCCTGTCACAGGGCTAACACAGAGAGAAAGACCCTATCAGTTAAAATAGTCGGTCCACAGGACATTCATGCATGTGCGCCTGCAGAGCTGTAAAAAAAACACGATTTTTTTCTTTTTTTTTTTTTTTTTTTGCATATTTGTCACACTCACGTTTCAGATCATCAAACAAATCTTAATATTAGACAAATATAACAGGAGTAAATACAAAATGCAGTTTTTAAATGATGATTATTAATGAAAAAAGCCATCCAAACCCACCTGGTCCTGTGTGAAAAAGTAATTGCTCGCCCTTGTTAACCTCATCACCGCTGATACACCTGTGACCTGCCCTTACCTGCCATGAACAGCTGGTTAATGCCGAGCATATCACTGCAGAGACGTCTGATCAAGCGCACTTTGAATTACCATTATTACGCGACTGTTTGTCCTATTATAAAAATTCAAACAGTTTCTGAAGGCTGAGAAATTGTGCTTCACAACCAACATAGGGTTATTACGGTAATTTTTAAATAAAGAGTTCAATCTTGAGTTGACTGCAATTAAGCATATTTTTATAAAGCTGAGCTCAGGTTCACAGCCACAGCCAGGCCTGATTATAGCCAGTGTCACGTAACCGCTGTGGCCGGAGGGCCCCCAAAGCTGGAGCTAAACTTAGATTTCAGCTTTATTAGCTGGAGCACAAAACATCAACAGAGCTGGCAGAAGCCAACAGCACAAAGCGCTAAACTCACTGGCACATGAACATAAGGGTGCACAGCAGGGGGGAGGCCAACGACAAGGACACAACAGAGAACAAAAAGAAATGCAGAGAATACACACGAGATAATCAGGGGGATAGGATGCACCAGGGAAAACAGCTGAACACAATTACATCAACAAGACAAAGAAAGCAAAACTGAACACAGAGCACAAGATACAGACTGTCAAAGTAAAACAGGAAATGACTAAATACAGAGACAGGACTGAGAACTAAGACACTTGACCAGACAGACACATCAGGGAGTCGGGCAAACAGAGGAAACACGGGGACAGCATAATCACAGAAGCAAGGAATTTGATCCAAGTTGGAGTTATTGTTCAGTTGGATCATCCAACTGAACAATAACTCCAAACAGAACACAGATATCCAGCTTATAACCAAACAAACAGAAACTGCAGATGTTGGACTGGAGGAAACGTACATGTGCAAACAGCTGCTGAGTGGGAAGGAATACTGATGGTATGACTCGATTAGATTTCAGTGTTCGTGCTTTGGCTAAGTTTGACTTTTTTATTTAAGAAAACATGTTCTTGTGTTTATTTTCACTCTGTGATTCACTTTGACTGCACTTTCATGTAACATGACTGGGTTGTCTCAACCTAACATACTTTGCATTTTGAAGCAAAGTATGTTGGTTTTAAATACTTTAATTTCCTCATTTTTGATGAATACTGAATATTTGAAATGGTAAAGGTCACCACTGCTGAGTCCTCCCATTGATTTCTGGCTAGTTTTTGAAATCATCAGTGAGAGAATAACAATCAGGAATAATAATCAAAGCATCAACATAAGGACTCACAAATTCCTGGAGGGAGAAAATTCCTGCTGAAGATATCAGCATGGATGTGAAGGAATGAACAAAGTGGAAAAATGCAAACAAGGGACAATGATGTTTGCAGCCAAAAAACAAACTGACCACAAAGAGGGAGGAGCCAGGAGGGAGGAAAAGTCCCAGCATTCTTTGTTTCTGTCGGCACTGCACATAAAACTCTGGGACACGACCACGAGGTAATTAGCACACACAATAGACGTATGCAGCCCCAGAAAGACCCAGCACAGACTAATTCAGGTCTAATTAGTGAGTATCTAACCAAGCTAGCATCTCTGAGCAGCTCCTCCGGCTCCAACAGAGAAGCGGCATCACGGCCATACAGCAAAATGAAAACCATAATGGACCATTTTCAGCCAAAAAAATTACCTGCATCTGCTGCTGGGAAGTCCAATTTATTTCCCATTTATTCTTGAGATAAATATTTTTATTCATATTTTTAAATTTTTAAGATAAATATTTTTGAGATAAGATTTTATTGGGAGTTTAAGTTTATTGGATTTTTCTTTATGTTGCTCCCCATTGATGTCTCATGATGTTCATGTGCTTCCTTAATATTACACACATGTAGCGCATAATGCTGCTATGTTGTCAGCAGTAGGTTGTTGAATATAATTGTTTTTTAATGGTATCATTTCAACCAAATCAACGTTCCCCTCACTCCAAGTGTGGTTAGCACTGTTACCATCTCACCAGGGACCTTCCTGTGTGGAGTTTAAATGTTCTCTCCGGGTACTCCGGCTTCCTCCCACAGTCCAAAGACATGCCGTTGGTGGAACCAGGTTAACTGGTGTTTCTAAATTGGCTGTAGGTGTGAATGTGAGTGTGAATGGTTGTCTGTCTCTCTGTGTTACCCTGTGACTGACTGGCCTGTCCAGTGACTACCACACGTCTCACCCCATGGCATCTGGGACAGGCTCCAATCTGTGATGGAATTATCTAAATAAATTATAAAAATTAATAGAAACCCTAAAAGTTAATCTTAAATACTTGTTTTGTCAAATATTACTTTAAAAAAAAAGATGAAAATTAACAACTGAAGCTTTATAATAAATGATATCTTTGCCATAACTGCTGATGTTGCAGGACGGGGTTCAGCCTCTTATTCAGTGGATTTAGAAAAACTTCCAAATCTGCAAATGAGAAATGACCTCTTGCATGACTGCAGTGATTTGCATCAGTGCTTCCAACAGGCACAACTGTGTCTTAGCGTGGAAATTAAGCATTTAACTTTGCTTGATCCATGCATGCACTTGAAAGTGTGCTTTTGCGTTCTGGCATTTAAATTTTTTATGAGTGAAACAATTAGTTTTCCCCGCTTTGATTGTTCAACAAAATCATGAGTCACTCGCGTCACTGCATTCCGTCACTGCCGTTATACAAATAACCAATTTGTGAGGCAGCAAAATAATTGCAGTCTTGACAGGCAGATTTATTATAATTAATGATAATCATTTATCCTCCTTCAGAGTCTGCGAGCTGATATTCAAATTTTGTCTGTTTACATCTCCTCACAAGCTGACAAATCAGCTCTGGACAAACTGTACGTCATTAGTGGAACTCTAACCAAGATGCAGTATTTATTATACTGGGTGACTTTAACAGTCAGTATGAAGTTCTCCCAAAATACTATCAACACTTTGCTTTTCCTACAAGAGGCGATCAGATACTGGGTCATTGTTATACCCCATTTAAGGACTGTTACAACCCAGCCAGTTGGGAGGTGGGAGGGGTGCACCAGCCAGTGTACTCCAGTGCCGCGTTTTCATTAGTACCTACTCAGCGCAGCTCGACTCAACTCGGCACGGTTTGTGGACATTTCCATTAGGTCCTGGTACCAGGTACTTTATAGTACCGACTAGCTCGGGATTCCAAGCTATCCGAGGCGATCTGAAAATGTGACGTTGAAGAACACCATGCCACTGATTGGCCAGGGAGTGTGGTCACTAGCTGAGTCGTGAGAGTGACTCCTTCACCAGAATCAACCACGCCATTTTTAAAGCAAGAAAATGAAGGCACAAAAAGTACCTGGAGGGTTGGTTGAATACATTAGCTACTGTTAGCTTGCCTCTACCTCATCCTCATCTGTTGTGTTTTGAGTCGCATACAAATGTCGTCAAGAGGCTACTGCCTGTGTTGCTACATTGACTCCACCCACATTGATGTGGTACTCAATTGTAATGGAAACAAAACAAGACCTTGCCAAGTCGTGCAGAGTCGAGTCGAGCCGCACTGAGTAGGTAGTAGTGGAAAAGAGGAACTAGTGCCTGTCCCAAGCCCAGATAAATGGGGAGGGTAGAGTCAGGAAGAGCATCCAGCGTAGAATCTTGGCCAAATCAAATGTGGATGATGAAGAACGATCCACATTTGATTCCACACCAGATCAGTCAGATCAGTTAACAATGACCAAGTCCAGTGTTACTGGCCAATAAGCTGCCGGTGGAAACTGTGCTACCCTTGACCAAAGACATTGGAAGAAGATAGGAGAGAAATATGCTGGGAGGCAGTGAAAGAGGAGCAAAGGGAGGCATGTGGTGGTGAGAGTAGGGACTGTGGACTATGACCGCTGAAGGGAGAGAGCTGACTGACATGAAGCAGAGAAGGAAGGCAGATATGTGATGTACGTGCCGGAGATCAGGTGGAAGGGAAACAGCAGTGAGTAGAGTTGTGGAGATGAAGAGAGTGTTAGACAGGATCATGAGTTTGAAGCTGGGAATCAAAAAGTGATGTTGAATGTTGTCAGTGCATGTCCCAGAGGTTGGATGTCAGATGAGAAAGGAGGTCCTCAAGGTGGAGAGAGGGGCAATAGGAGCAGACCTCAATGGACATGTAAGTGAAGGGAACAAAGGTGATGAGGAGGTGTTGGGTAGGTACTGGGTTAAGGAAAGAAATGCAAAAGGACAGATAATTGTGAATTTTGCTAAAAGGATGGCTGTGATGAACACATACTTCGAGAAGATGGAGGAACATAGGGTGATGTATAGGAGTTGAGGAAGGTGCACACAGGTGGAGTACATGCAGAAGGTACAATCTGAAAGACACAGGAGACTGTGAGGTGGTGGCAGGGGAGGATGTAGCTATACAACACTGGATGTAGTCTGTAGGATGTCTTTGGGTGTCAAAAAGAGGAAGCGAGTGAAGGCAGAGCCAAGGATTAAATGGTGGAAGATCCTCCAGGAACCCATCTGTCATCTCATTAGCCTCGACGTTGTCAGCCATAATCTGGTTACATTTGCTGATACTCAGTGATTTGATTTTTCTCTCGTAAAACTGATTTACTGATTTCACACAAATATTTTTTGCTTTGTGTGAACACTGTATTGGAGGAGTTGTGCCGAACCAGAGCAGAGAACCTCTGGAGAGATTTGCAGTATCTCAAATGTGATGTCACACCGTTCCTCTTCGGGCAAGAAAGAAAGGGGAGTGGTTACATTGGCAGCAGTATTTCCACCCAGGATGAGGGACCTTCATAATGCAGTTTTCACTGTATGGATTTTGGGTTTTTTTGTTTGTTTGTTTTTTGTAGTTGTAGAAAAAAATCCATAAATGAACCTGTGACCATTTTGCCCTTTGGTTTTTGTTTAGCTATTTCACCTAGAAGTATTTGAATACATTTAATTATTGTGGCTATTGTGTAGACTGTACTAACTCTAATGTAGACAAAAAATTGGTCGATGCCAGGTGATTGCAATACATTTATTTATTTATTGGTCTGATTTGTTTGGCAGCTGATTGCAAATAGTTTCAGTGACTTTTTTGAGCACTCTCAGACAGATTGGCAAAAGCTTCCAGTTAATTAGTACCTAATTTCAAAGCAAGGCTTCTGAGCACTTTTGTCATTTTGCACTTAAATTGCTGTCCTGCAGCAACCACAGTACTGTGCAAAAGTCTTAACCCACCCCTCGTTTCTTTATGTTTTGCTAGGAAAGCGGAAAATACATGCAGCCATTTATTGAAACGTGCAAACATACATGGTAATGTTGTATATAAGGCAAACAAAGGAGTTTGTACAATTCTAACAAGTTTGAAAGTCAATATTTGGTATGACCACCTTCATACTTCACCATACCCTGTTCTTCAGATGTTGGCTGCCTTCAGCACTGTGGGTTCATCTTTAGGGAGAATAGAGCAGAACGTTCCCTGTCAGGATGACCCCACAGTGCTTCAATAATGCTGAGGCTCGGAGGACGCCAGTCCATGACTTACAGTGTTTCATAGTGTGTTTTTCTATCCAGGTACGCTTTTACTGCACTGCTAATATGCTTGTTATTATTGTCATGCTGAAAAATGATGCTGTTGCCAATCAAACACTCTCTGAATAGGATTACATGGTGGCTCAAAGTCTGATGGTATTTTTCTGCACTCATAATTCAATATTGACAAGATTGCCAATACCAGTGTCTGAAATGTAGCCTCATAAGGTGACTGGGCCTCCACCGTGTTGTAAAGATGACTGTAGACACTTACTGCTGTATCTCTATCCTGACCCCCTCCATACTCATCGCTCCATAAAACTGTTGCCACTGATTTTCGGCCAGTTTTTGTCATACGGCCTTTTTTCTGTTTCCCGAATCACTTCCCAGCAGCCATCTTTTCATTGAGAGCATTAAAACTTTTAAATAGGTTTTTTGCTAAATTGTTCATGTGTAGACACAACATTGATGTCTCCATTTGTACATGAATGACCACCCAACCTTTAGCACACTCTACCGAGTATTAAGCAGTTTTCCTGGAGATGAACAACCAACAATAAAAATAAATAATAAAATTAAAATTAAACTTTCATTTTCTATATTTAACAGTTTTTCCTTCCCACTGTCACCAAGTGCTGCTCATAGGGGGTTGTTTTGACTGTTGGGTTTTCTCTATTATTATTGCAGAGTTTTTACCTACAATGCAAAGTGCCTTGAGGCGACTGTTGTTGTGATCGGCACTATATAAATATAATTGAATTGAATTGAATTGAATTGAATTGAATTGAACATGTTTCCACACTATGTTGAGATCCTGTGAAATCTGTGAAGGTCTACTACTACAAATAAATAAAATAACTTTTTATTTTTATTTTATTTTACAGCTGAAACCAGTCATAACTCGGATTTCAGTGGTGAAGTCTCATTTTTTTTATTTTCAGTTTTCACTGCACTTCTTAAACAAATAATCATTTTACATTAATTTTACATCATTATGGGAGGGTTATTTAGTTTGTCTTTTTTCCTTCATTTCCAGCTGACGGTGTATAAATAGACCGAGTGTAGAGAGTGTGTGGTAACTGAAATGTTGGTGGGCCACACCTCAACCACTCATTTTCTTTACAATGTTTTTATGGCTTAAGGAAAATCTGAATTTGTATTCATGCAGTCACATAAAACATTTTGAGTTTAATACAGTTTTTAAAATGTTACTCAGAGAGTTCCATAACTCTGGAATAGAGTTTTGCTGACCAATGCAATGTTTATGTGAGAGCAATGCAGTCTTTCAGTTTCTGCATGAATTTTATTTTAACTTTCTTAAATGTTTTTTCAGCTTAATACCTGGCGGCACTTCTCAGATAGACTTATAACTGTACTGTATGCAAGCAGGAACATAAGAGAGAAAACAAGGCCAGGAGATGTTTCTGTTTTTCATCTCATTCCCTTTTGTCATGTTCTCACAACTATTTCTGAGTAAATGGCAACTAGACAGCATCATCCTCATCCTTCACCACCCCCACCACAGCCTTCCTCAGAGCTACAGTTGTGATTTCAAGGTCCGATAAGATGTTTCATAATCGAAAATGCAGAAAGATTCCCGCTCGCCGGCTCCCTCGCCTGATCTGCAGATTGAGCAGTGGCTGTGCACATCCTTGAAATGTGAACAAAGAGGAATATTCAAACTTTTTAAAGCAGAACCTTCCTCTGAAATTGCTTCCTGTGAGAGGAGTGGGGGTTGGGTTTGTGTGTGTGTGTGTGTGTGGGGGGGGGGGGGGGGGGGGTGCATTAGTACTTTAATTCACCCTTTTATGTGTCCAACCTCAGCGAGGTTTTTTCTCTTCCACGTTTCCTGACAGTTTCATGTGTCTGTCTCTTTGCTGTAGTTCAGGTTAACCTTACTGCATCCCACGAGCCATAGCAGAAAAATTCAATAAATAACATTATCAAATAAATAGAGAAACATGACAGAACACAATGAGCTTAAAGAACAGGGAGGAGGAACTGATAACAAAAATCTGAAACAGGGAAAAACGATTGTACGGAAAAAGGAAGTGATGGAAAAACAGGAAACAAAAGCTTCAAGAAAGAACATGAAGAACAAAGATCGTCCTTATTGTTACATAAAAACTTCATGGTCACTGTTAGGAGGTGACTCATTACTCAGTCACTACACTAACTTGATTACTTGTTATTGGAGCACCCATACAATATAACAACAAATACAAATAGATATGTGAGAGATCTCACACTAGGCCAGGAATAGTTTCTCAAAATTCCTGACTGAAACGTTACCAAATTTTGACACAATGAAAATTTAGCGTATTAATACGAGTAATCTGGAGCTGCTGTGGCTCAGTTGGTAGAGCAGGTCGTCTGCCAATCAAAGCTCAGTGGATTGATCCCTGGCTCCTACAGTCCATGTGTTAAAGAATATTTGGGTAACATACCACCCCCCCACCCCCCGATGCATCTATCAAAGTGTGAATGTTACATAAAAGTGCTTCGGTATAGATAAGAAAGCGCTATTTAAATGTGTGTGTGACTGGGTGAATGAGACTTGAGTAGAAAGGTGCGACATCAGTACCAGTCCATTTAATCCTGCATCCTCACTAAGCTGAAATGTGAAAAGGCAGCAGGATGGTTAAGGTTAAAGTCCTGATTCAGTTTCATCTTTCTCATTAATTTTATATTTATCCGTTTGTCATGATGATGAGTGTGGATGTGGACCCAAATACAGACTTAGGCTCAAAGCATACATTTAATGATAGTCTGTGGAAATCATCCAAAAGAAACAGAGTCCAAAAGTCAGGAACAAAACAAGACTGAGGAAAGTTTATTATTATAAAGTTTATCAGGACATAATAAAAACAGATGAGACCGGGGACTAACAAAATAAAACAGGAAGCAACAGAACAGGAACTCCTAATATGGGGATGAAAGCTTAACACGCCACAAGTGGAAACTAACCAAATGGCCGAGTGAGAGTTAAACCAAGGACTCTACTACAAGAACAATAATGCAAAGCTGCAAACACCAAATACAGGATCAGGCAACCCACACCAGCACACAGACATAAAAAGGATACACAACAGAACAGCAGCACAACATATCACACTGTTAATATTTATTTACCAAAAACTGAGCCAAAATGCAAAAGTGTGTGAAAACCTACATACATTGTTTCCATTTAGAGGGAAATTAGTAACCAGGTGCTCTAATCAAATGCACCTGATTAATTGATCATCAGCAGGTGTGACCGCCTCTACAAAAGTTGGCTGGCCTGGAGCATTCAGATATTTGTTAACACCTGAATGTACATAAAGTGGGCCGAAATTCCTCCACAACAACAAGAGAAGGTGATACGATCCCACAGAGAAGGACTGTTGCTGCTAAAGGTGGTTCTGAAGCTACTCAATCAGTAGTTGGACATTTTTTTTACACTCTATTTGTGCATTTTGGCTTATTTTGTTGAATAAATAATGTGTAATACGTAAAGTGGTGTTGTTCATCTCAGGTTGTATTTAAATAATTTCAGAATTTTGTAAAGACCAGATGATTTTTTTTTTTATTGTATCCTGTATAACCTTCGGACTAAAGAGGGTTTACTTTCTTTTTTTTCATAAGAGAGAAATGGATAGAGATACATAGAAACATAACATAGCAGGTAATAATATTCCTGAGCATTCTCTGTGAGTGTGTAAAAACAGAGGCAGGCCTGGTGGACACATAATATTTGGAATATTTTAGCACTTGTTAAAAGAGCAAGGTGTTTCATTTTCAGATTAAACTGAAAAGCAGCTTCAGGGGAGCAAAGCTGCATGCATAAATTAACCCCCAGGTACTGGAATACCAGCCAGCCAATGACAGCCAGCATACATCAGCACCACCCACATACTCTTACACACACACCTGCAAACACATGCACACCCAAGCATACACACAGTTAATAATTGCATGTATGCTGATTCTTTTTCCTCTTGTATAGATCTCATTCAAATACAGGAGCTCCTCAGTACACTGAACTGTTAAAGTGTTGTGAATCCTGAATGTGTACCAGACAAAGTCAAAACACTTGAGTGAGTACTGAGGAACAACAATAACAATACTAACAATAATAACAATACTGGGAAATTCATTTTAATCAGGAGATTAAGGCTTGTGACTTTTTGATGACCTGTGAGAGTCTCTTGAGTTTTAGTGAAGTTATTGAAGAATCCAAGAATTCCAGTTGGAAGGAGGAAATAGAAGATGGGCCTCATAAATATACTCATGGAATTAGACTATTTTTAATGGGATCATGTGGACTCATGCCATTATGTCTTGTTTAATTCATTTTGCTACATGGTTATTGCATTAAAGCCTGAGTGTTATTATAGGATGCACTCGTGTTTCACAGCATTAAATTCAAGCCTTTCTGAGAAATTATACAAACCGCTGTGACCTCCTTTAACAAGTGGCATCAATCCATTCTGAATCATACTGCACATCATTTAAAAGACAAACTTTCACCTTTCACAACAGCAAATACCAACAGCAACAGTAGTTATTTGATAATAAGTGCGTGGATGCAGCTAAACTTCAGTGTCTCACTTCTCTTTTGTCTATACATGAATCATCATGTGCTGCACATTATTTATGTCAGAGCAGACAAAAAGCTTTTCCTGTTGGGATGTAACTGGCTTTGATATGTACAGTACAAAGATAACATGCAGAACTGGCAGACAGAGTGCTTATTGCCACATTGGACAGCCGAGGGAAACATCAGTACTCTGAGACTTCTGGGACATTTGGGAAGGTAAATAAAGGTCTACAGTTTCACACGTCAGGACATTAAAAAGGTCTCTGCGCTCTAAAATTATTTAAATACAAACTCAGAATACACCATGTCATTATTCATTCAACAAAAATGCAGAAGAAGTGGGAAAAACTTAGGACACCCCATGTGTCACTGTTAGCAGTAATGCCTGCAACAATCATTTTCTATTTGATGTCATATCTCTCAATAGTTGTGCGGAAATTTGTCCCACTCTTCTTCTCAGCATTGTTTCAGTTCATTGAAGTGTGTGAGCTTTCATTTCTGCACAGCTTTCATAAAGTCCCATCACAGCATTTCAATCAGGTTGAGGTCTGGACTCTGACTGGGCCGTTACAACACGTTACAACACGTTACAACACGTTACAACATGTTACAACACGTTACAATACATTACAACACGTTACAACACGTTACAACATGTTACAACATGTTACAACACGTTACAACAGGTTACACCATGTTACAACACGTTACAACACGTTACAACACGTTGCAACAGGTTACAACATGTTACAACACGTTACAACACGTTACAACACGTTACAACACGTTACAACACGTTACAACACGTTACAATACATTACAACACATTGCAACACGTTACAACAGGTTACAACACATTACAACACGTTACAACACGTTACAACACGTTGCAACACGTTACAACATGTTACAACACGTTACAACACGTTACAACACGTTACAATACATTACAACACGTTACAACACGTTACAACACGTTGCAACATGTTACAACACGTTACAACACGTTACAACACGTTACAATACATTACAACACGTTACAACACGTTACAACAGGTTACAACACGTTACAACATGTTACAACACCTTAATTCTTTTCTTTTTCAGCCATGCTGTTGTAGATTTGTTGGTGTGCTTGAGATCATTTATCACTGATCATTTGTATGGAAACATTCTTACTCTGAGCAAAAAATAAGTTTGCACATAAAATTACCATTGGATTTATGACATGTGCATACTGGCCCATTTTTATTCTCACCACTGTGCATGTTAGTAAATCAGAGTCATTCGGCACCAACAGCCTTGTGCAATTTACATATAATTTGCATACTATCTGCATGCTGCCACACCCCCATTTCTCTATATAAGGAAACATGTTTGTGTCAGTGTTGTAGGAGAGACGTCTGCACCTGTAAGGCAAGAAATAAAGAGAAAGTCTGACTGTAGATAATTGAATAATAGGAGGAAGCCAGTAGAGGCACAGCTTTCTGAAGTGCTTTTGAACAGTGACGACTGTAAATAAATGTTATTTATTTATTTACGACTGTAAATAGATCAATTAAGAGCAACGCTGAAATAATGGGAGTGCTGAATATCATTTTCCCTGAGACACTCACTGTGGCGCAAGTAAAAAAAATGTCTGGAATCAAAGCTGAAATGAAAAAGATGAACAGGTGGAGGAGAACGACCGCGTGATCTGTCAGCTCAAGATGAGAAATTCACTGCAAAGAAAATAAATCCAGCTTTTCCCGCATCCGTGGGATAGTGCCAGGAAATTATACTGTAACGTGACGCCAGCCAGAAATGATAGAGCACATTTTTAATGATAAGAACAACAAGATGAGGTCAGGGAAATGGAGTACATTTAAATTAAAAAAGGTTAAAGCACATTTCCGTTTATTATTTTCTTTTCTTTACATGCATTTCTTTTTTTTTATTGTGATTCTGAACATTTTGTGGCTTTTAGTAAATTATAAATAATTATAATTGCTATTAGTAGCAGTAGCAGCATAAATTTTAAAGAGTTTGACTTGGTAAGGCAGCCAGGCTGTCAGTGTTCCACGGTCAGACTTCTACATTCCTTTCATTCAGGTATGGAAATATTGATATATCGTGGATTTGTGCATGAAATGTTCATACGCACTGTTAGTAAATTAGGTCCACTGTCCTTTTGCATGACCCACTTTCAGCCAAGCGATCACACAGATGGTGTTCAGTCTGACTCTACACCCGACTCGATGACTGTGAGGTGTCTGTGGCTGGAAAGGGAGCCCAAATCCACCACCACCACCGTGCTTGACAGTTGTTCATACATGTTTGGTTTTTGCCTGTGCGTTATGGTCAGATTCCACTTTGGTCTTACACAGAACATTGTCCCAAAAGTCTTGTTTGTTTATAACAAATATAAATTCCATATACAGCTGTGCATTAAGGTTAGTGGTTGATTGCTGCTGGCAGGAAGGAATTCCTGGTGGTGTCAGTCTGTGGCTGAAGCTGCGTTCCTGAAGCTCCTCCGGCTCGTGCAGTGGGTGTGAGCTGTTGTTCAGTATGTTCTTCGGTTTCCTCAGCATCCTCACCCCACCCACCTGCTGAACAGAGTCCAGTTCAGGCCCGATGGTGGAGCTCGCCCTCTTTATGAGTGTATCCACTCCATTCCCGTCTCTAGAGCGAGCCCCCTCCCCCATCGCACCAAAGAGCAGTGCGCTCGCCACCACCGTCTGCTAGAAGGTGAGCAGGAGAGGTCTGCAGATGTTGATGGAATTGAACCTTCTCAGGAAATGTAGTCTGCTTTGCCACTTCTTGTACACTGTGGCTGGACCAGTCCAGCTTATCATCCAGCTGCACTCCCAGGAACCTGGAGCTAGACACAACCTCCACCTCTGTGTCGATATAAATCAATCTTCAATATCAGTGTCGATATAAATCAATCTTCCTGCAGGCAGCCGCTGCTCTGAGTGCTTTCAGTCCACTGTGGAGGGTTGGAATCCACTTGATCCATCACACAGGAAAACTCCTCTTTTATTTTTTGGTCAGTGTAAGATTGAAGCAAGGTCACATGGACACTCCTAAAAATATTTACTGAACTTACACTCACACACTGTCCAAATTACAGTAATTTTATTCATTTCCATGTTAGTGACTTGTATATTCTTCTTTATTAAATTTATTAAAGTCTTAAATTTAAAAAGTTACATTTATTTGTTTTGATACACACATGTGGAATGAATATGAACCACAGTATGTATACCATTTTTATGTATGTATACCATTTTAAATGTTCATCCCTGGGCCTGTTAGAGTCTAAAGAGGGATTTTTATTATTATTGTTAGTAGTAGCAGCAGCAGTGGTAGTAGTATTAGTAGTAGTAATAGTAGTATTTGTTTTATTATCTTGTTCAGTTGAATTCAGTTTTATTTATATAGTGCCAATCACAACAGCTGCCTTTATTGTAAGGTGAAGAGCTTACATGATCATGTGATCATGTGGTCCATATAAATAACTTGTCTGTATTAAAATCACTTGTCAGTGCAAATATTAGTGAATACACCAGTGTAAGAGTTTATTAGGCAAACATAAGTACAATTATCTGTCTGATCTAATTAATAATTACTTTTTATGTGTCATGAAATGATAACAGCTTTTCAAGGTGTTTTTTTTTGTCTCAGCTGAACTAGAAAATGTTAACACTCAATATTTAATCAGAATCTTCAGTAGAAATCTGTGGTTGGTTCTGAAGTGATTAAAATGACTTATGGCCCCACCACTGCCAGCAAACAGCCAATCCAAAGCCAAGCTGGGCATGTGAGCTAACAAGTTGCTGCACTGTTGCATTTGCACAGCTGGGCTTCACAGCAGTTTCAGCTGTGGGACGGCAGGAGTGCTTATTGTCATCCCAGCCCGTGGTTACAAAGTGACTAAAGCTACACTTCTGACACCCACCCAATCCTTGATTCCCATGTTGATCACATGAGCCTAGGATGATTTTTTTTCCATATATTTCTGCATTTTTCTTAATACATTTTGAGCTTCAGATGATTTGCTTGTTGAAGTTGATTCTCTATTAGCAGCTTCACTTCCAGCATCTGATAACATCTGCTCAAGTTTTTCATGTTATGAAATCTGAGATGAATTCAGGAACAACGGGGACCATTTAAATCCTATAGCTTTGTTTAATTAGCTCTGTTTCCTTTTTAAATGTAACTATTTAATGGAAATGTTAAACTAAAATACAGCTAAATGAACAACCATGAGAATTAAATGTTGGTCAGACTGTGTTTCTACCCTCACTTATGGCCACAAGCTGTGGATCGTTACACAAAGACTGAGATTGCAGTTACAGGCACCAGTGTCTGAGCTCTCCCTTAGAGACATGCTGAGGAGCTCAGCGTAGAGCTGCTGGTTCTTTACATTGAAAGTCAGCTGAAGTCACTCAGGCATCTGACAAAGATGCCTCCTAGGTGAGATGGTTTGGGCATATCCAACTGGGAGGAGACCCTGGGGCAGATCCAGGACATGTTGGAGAGATTATGTCTCTCAGTTGGTTTGAGATTTTATCTCATAGTGTCCCACCAGAAGCATCTCTGCTTACACTGCTGCCCCAGCCAGACTTGGATAAGTGACGATGGATGGATGGATGGAAATGTATTTATTGTAAATGTGTCTTCACAGTCCTCACCTGGGAATTATCCAGGTATGCACACTGCTAATGACTTGTTGACTTCTTGATCACTAGTCGCAGTGGTTGTCTCCATCTGGGACATAAAAAATAATTCCCTACATCCCCTCCTAGAGGCATTGCTAAGATGGCTGCCAAGTAAAGAGACTAGAATTACTTTGGTTAAGATGGTAATATTTCCCATTGCAACCATCTTCATCGCATCAGAAATGTTACAATGTTACTATGAATATCTGAAATGGTTGCAAGTACTGTTACTAGTTACTATTTATCCAGGTGCAGTAGACAGCAGGTACAGCTCAGATTCGCTGTGTTACACAAGGACAAAAGTGTAGAAAGGCATCAACTGAGCTGCAGGACCAAAGCCTGCTTCTTTGTGTGAGGAGGAACAGAACAAACACTGCTGGTCCTTTAGTGGGAGTTATGCTCACAGCTCCACGAAATACAGGCCAGTATTGGTGGTAACAAGTTCATATCCCAATACTTTTTATTTATAAAGGCAACTTATGTGACACAGCAGGAGTCGACCCAAAGTGCTTTAAAAAACAGCCGCATTTACATTTCAGGTCTCCAAAAACTCAGTTTCAGATTATATGAAAAGCTGAAAGTTGTGTTTTACTGTGTTAAGAAATTTTGGTAAAAGTAATTTACAGTAATTTAGTGGTAATTAAAATATATTTAGAATTAACAACTCATAAATAAGGACTAATGCTAGTGGGTTTCTGAATCACTCGGGTTAATGAATCGAATCTTCCTAGTGAATTATGACTCATGAATCCGGGGTCTCCATTAACCGGGCTCATACGTGTCCTCTGACTAGCTGCTGCTGCTAAGTACAAAAGGTGAGTGAATGAGAGGGGATAGCAGAGTATCGGACCCACCGGAAACAACGCCGACTCAGGTGACTCAGCAGCTGAGCCGGCTCACTGTCTTCACTCCAGTCATTGATTTAAGTCAATAATAAGTCAATAAGTTGCTGTACACCTTTATGTAAAGTTGATGCAGAGTGTAACAGTCACATGACCAGAGTCTTGCTGAGGATGACCACAGCATTGGTCTAGCATGGAACTAGCATGGATGCAGAGGAAAGACATCAGCCACAAAATGAGTTTTGTGTGTATTGAATCTTTGTGTTTGAGGACATTTTCAGTGACTAATTTCAGCATATTTCTGTTGTGGTAACTTGAGACTGTTTTTGGATGCTAAGATGAGAAACTTTGAAAGGTCTGAAATTTTTACGTCATAAACTTTTATGTCTTTGTAGAGAATCAGCATCTCTAAGGCAGTAGTAGTGGTATATACTGATAATGTAGCATATCTCCTTGTAATCAAAACAACAGCAAACTATAAATGTGTAACCTAATTAATCATATGTTTTGTTTTGTTTTTTTGTTTTTTGTTTTTTTGGGGGGGGCTCAAGTCCTGAGTCCATTAAGAACCAAGTTTACCACTAATCCTGACACATTGCTCTCTACATAAATTAGTGGTTTTGCTGTTGTCAGTGCTGCCTCTGTATTTTCTTGGTATTGGATTGATCACAAAACGTGCAGAATCACACAACACTGCTATAAATACACACATGGGAACTACAGGAAGTGGACACGGACGTCACGAAGCACAGCTAAAACTATTCAAAGCAGTGATACAAAGGAAGCAAAACTAAACACAAGACAAGTGACTACCAAAATAAAACAGGAAGTGAGAAACAGTAATTGAAAGAGGGAGATGCAGCGATAAGAACTTTACAGAATAACTAACAGTGGAGGATCACATGGAGGGAACACTGAGGAAAGAACGTAAACTCTGTAATGAGGACTGCATTAACTTTACATTAACATTAGCCTTATAAACGGTCCCTGCAAAGTCTCACATTGTGAAACAGAAGATGATGCGACAGTAAAAGCAGTGTGACCTGCTATACAGCATGCTCACTGGTAATGTGTCTCATTTTTGTGTAGCCCTTTGTGATATATATAGCTAACCATTTAGGGGTTTCACAGAAATACCACGGCTATGACAGGTATAATTTCTGAACATCCTTAAAATACTAATGGTGCAAACTCACCTTTTCACAATATCTCTAACACTAACAAGTCATAATCTGCAGAGAGAAAGAAAAGCAAATCTGTGTGAGTGCAGGGGACCCTTGAATACATAAATCTGTCTGAATCCAAAGAAATGGATGCTAACTATTGTGTGCAGGTAACTAAAACGTTCAAACCGCTAACATCACCTCAGTCATTAACTTTAATATCGAGCCCACTCACCTCTCCGAATCATGAGAGGGAAGAGCTGGTTTAATAGTGTAATAGTTAGCTGACACGTGTGTTAACTACATGCTGTATGGCTGGTCATAGAGACTGAGTGCCCAGCTGTGGCACAGACAGTGTGTCATATTAGAAATCTAATGTTACTGAGCTTGAGTGTGGTATACTTACCTTGCAGATGCCATGTGTACCCATAACTTATAATTAATCCATTAAAAATTCACAGGTGTGTGCGCCGGTTTGTGGAAACCACCCTATTTGAATTCAGCCTATTTGAAATCTCTCTCATGCCTAATTAAGTTTTACATATGTGACTAGAAACCAGCCACAAAGGCAGAGGAGAAGCTGGTGGTGTCAGCCTGCTGTGGAGGGACATTTAAATTCATGCCTGCCCCTTTAGACTTAAGATATGACTTGTTTTGTCATCCTCTTCCTCCTCACCTCAGGCCTCATCTCCTGAACTGAAGTCAGGGCTCTGACGCATGAAAACATGCTTATTTATTCCCGATATTGTCACAGTTACTTATGTCAGCAGATTAGGCATGCAGCCCTCCAGAGAGCCGACAACAAGCCGACTAAACAACAACAACACTTATTGCTAAGTGTTGATATTATTCAAATATGTTGAAATATAGTGTGTAGAACAATGTTTTTGTACACAAGCAGCTGCAGCTGTTATGGAGTTCGGTCTGAATTTAATGTTTTTGATCTTTCTTGTTCGACTAGGACGTGTTTGCCCCGTCACGGTCACCGTAGTTACGATTATGGATTTAAGAAGGTTAGAAAGCAGAAATCAGCTGACTGAAATCTGCTGATGTTTGACATACTGTAACTTCCTGACAGCCACCCTTCAGCAAACAGCTGATGGATCATCACAATGAAAACAAAATATCTCACTTTATGTATACAGTGAACCCTCGTTGTAACGCGCTTCACCTCTCGCGGCCTCGCTGTTTCACGGATTTTTTTAGTGCAGTTTTTTATGCTTTTTTTTCTTTTTTCTTTTTTTTTTTTAACGGTGTATGAACGCGCATCGTGTTCTGCGTCCTGATTGGCTGTCAATCCATCTCCTCCGTCCCTCGTCTCTGTCCAGCACAGAATGTGTTCGGGTTGGTTTCCTTCTATAGTGCTGTATAATAATTGTAAAAAATAAAGCTGACTACTTCGCAGATTTCGCCTTTATTTTTGGAACGTAACCCCCGCGATAAACGAGGGTTCACTGTAATGAAAATAGAATATGTTGTCACATATTCATTTACAAAAATATTTTTTTCATAAAGTTCTAATTTTTAGAATAAGCAGGGACAGGTACGGTGTGTGGCTGTTTAGGTCGGAGCTTTTCTCTGAAGTTTCAGCTCACTGAGTGTGAAAAGCATCTTTCTGTGTAAAGACTGTGAAACCTTTTCATGTCCAAATCTGAGAGCTTTTAAAAAGCTATCATCTTTCAACAGGAGGAGACAGAAATGACTCTTTTATGTGCATTATAATATTGACAGACCATGGAAGAGAACACTTTCATTTACACCCACTCAGTGTCCACTCAGAGTCAGCTATGAGAAATTAGAAATGCAGAAACACTGAGGAGCTGTTGGCTTCATGGGCTTTTTTACTCAGATTATCTAATAACAATGTGGCACCATTCACATGATATTAGCGTTGATAGATTAAATTGGTGTTACACCTAATACATCCGACAGTGACAGAAGGAGACGGTGCTTATTGCTGAAGAGGGATTCAGACACGTGTAATTCAAATCTTGTCAGGTTTTTGAAAAGGATTTGCTGCAGGCGGGCGGGCGCGTCAAGCATTTAAATCCCCATCAGCCACAAACACACCTCGTATGTCCTCTTTCAAACAGTCACAGAAAATCACATTGAGCTAATATCGCTGTGGCAGATTATTGGTCACAGAGCTGCAGATAAGGAGGCTCTTACTGTTTTATTTTGTCTTCCTCTAATTATCATTAATCACTATTAAATGGAACATTACGCCCACATCTGCACCACAGCAGCTTCGTTGTGAAGGATCTTGGATTAAAATTGCATCAGTACATCACTGCTCAGCGTGTTCTGAAGAAAAATATCAGTGGAGAAAACACAAATTTGGGATTATGCTCAATTACCACTGCTGTTTGATATGCATTAGCACAGCTGATTTATAGAAAGCTGATTCTAGTCGTGCCAGGAAAACAGCAGAATTAAAAACAAAGGAAGCTCTCCAGTGCAGAGCGTGATGCGTGTTTTTGTGTGTGGCAGCAGGGCTTGTCCGTTTGGAGGTTTCTGGATCCATTTTCCAGTTAATCTGAAGGAGGAAGGAAGGATGGATTAAAGCTGAGATGGGAGCATCATTTCCAGCCCAGCGCTTTGAAAGCTGTTAGTGCTGAGCACCTCTCTTCCCCCTATCGACTTACTGTCTTCATATTTCCCTATCCCTAAGGGCGGCCCAGCCGTCACGCCGTAAAGAGGCTGTCATGACCCCTTGACACACACTCTCTCTCACACACACACTAAGTAATAGTGACCATTCACACCCAGTTCATTCAGTGCACCTTCCCATCCAGGTTTAACTGACCTGAAAACTGCCAAAGAAACTTCTAACAAACTGAGTACCCGAAGTATTCAGAGGCAGTTTTAGTGCAAATGTAACTGTTTAAATATTGTTTTGAAGGCCGTTCTCATGTAATCAAGGTGATTTATTCTGGTGTCAAAATGATCTTTATGTTTTATCTCACCGTGGTTTCACTGTTAGTGATTAAAACCACTGTTTTCATTCCTTTACTGTCACTGTCGATGATGTACTTCACCTGAGTTCCAGGTTTAAGGTGAAGCAGTATTTTCTCATATATTTTTGGAAAGTTTTGATGGGAGCACCTCTGTAAATGGAATAATAATGACATGTCTTTCTTTGCTAAAGCCGAACGAACTTAAACAAAGCTCAAAGTGTTTGGGGTGATGTGTTGTGTATGTGTAGTGGGAAGTGTGTGTATGACTGGTGTGAAAGCTACAGTGCTATTAAAATTGGAGGGACAGATGTAACATGAGCACCGAGGAGCAGCACCCCCCACCCCACCCACAGGCCCTCAATGTCTGAGATGTAAATAAAATTGAGGAGCAGGCAGCAGTGAACAGATAAATGGGGCCACCTCAGTGGCTCCACCCACTAACCGCTGTGTGACACACCTGCCCGCCAAGGCCCTATGTGCACTATGATGTGATGTGGTATGATGTAATTAAAAAGGAGGGGTGGGACATCATGCAGCACAGTGAGCGGAGCCAAGGGAGTGGCTCTACTCACTGTGGCACGAGCCCCCCAGACCCTACATGTATGTGATGTGTTGTTTGATTGGGTGGGAGGAGGGGAAGGGTCAGGATACATATGACCAGGAGGTAGAGGACTACCCCTGGAGGGAGAGAGCCAGCTAGTAACTCTAGGGTTACCAACCTGTGTAATACTCAGCAGACTGAAGCACATTGTTGCTGCTGAATCCAAAGAAAATGTTCCTGTTAGATCGGCAGCTGAACTTCATATCTGGTGTGAGTCTGTTTGAATGTGGGGAAGCAGCAGTAACTAATGCAGTGTTTCATTCTCACCAACTGGCCAACACACAAAAGCACCTTTCTCCTCTTTCTGTAACTATTTTTGTATCTAATTAAGACCTTTTTTTATCCCTCTTTTTCCATTTGGCAGACATTCTCACTTTATTATGGCCCACACTGGCCTTTTATTGTCCACCAGCAGCCGACTTTGTGCAATTTGTCATTGAGGGAGTGTGGATGAGTTCTTTTGGCTGCCTCTGCCGCTCTCACCTAAAAATCTAATCAGATCAACATAGGGCCCTAATCACTTCCTCTCTTGCCTTGATTGCATTTATAAATGTTCTGCTGCTGTGTGCTGCCCCAATCGAGCATTTCATAATTACTCTCTTCTTAAAATTGTTTATTTATATACCCCAGTACAGTATGTGCCGAGCTCTTAGTGAGGGAGGATGAGACGTTTATGGCGGTGAGGAGAGAAAGCCTTCGGGAAATATGTGAAAATTATTACTACCCCTTTGTGCTTGAAATAAGTCCTTCACCACTTTTGTATTCATCGGTGCTTATTGTGTATATTAGCAGATATTGAGCGACTATAGCCTAAGGGTAATAAATGTAAAGCTGTAGGTTGGGCTTTTGGCTGATCTGTGTAATGGGAAGTGACAGATTTCTTTCTTAATACCTATTTAAAAGATTCCACAGATTAGTGGCCACTTCTTCTCCTGTGCTACTGCTCAAAAAAGGGCAATTTTTTAATCAGAGGTTAGCATCAAGTCAAGCTTCTGGGATATTGATGCGGTCAGGTAAGTAGCAGAGGGGGTTGTTAATCAGTTTCAGCTGCTTTTGTGTTAATGAAATCAACATCAGGTGCACTAGAGGGGCAACAATGACTCAGGAATGGTTTTATAGGTGGAGCCCACTGAGACTTTTCCCCTCCTCATTTTTTTGGCTGCGTTTTTACTCTTTTGGCATTTGGCTTGGGTCAGTGTGACTATGAGGCGACTGTTTGTTGTGATTTGGCACTATATAAATAAAATTGATTGAAATTCTTAATTCACAATAGAATAGAATAGAATGCCTTTATTTGTCATTGGCCACTCCTGTCCAGTGCCATGCTGTAGAAAGTCACACTTTCTAAAAAATATAAAATAAAACTTCTAAGAATATTCAGAAAATAAATATTTAATTGAACCGCTGGTAGTGTGAGGTCATACCTGGACCCTACAGAGGCTGCACAGGTAGTCCAGCTCCTCCAGGATGGCACATCAATACGTGCCATTGGCAGAAGGTTTGCTGCACAGTCTCAGAGCATGGAGGAGATTCCAGGAGACAGGCAGTTACTCTGGGAGAGTAGGCATATCCATGGAGGGACGCGCAGGTTGCTACAGGCTCGGCAAAGGCACCCTGACTGCCATCAGGTGTCAGGATGGACCCACTGTCAGACCCTACGCTGGTGCACTGGGTCCTGGGTTCTTCCTGGTGCACAACAATGCCCGGCCTCATGTGGAGAGAGTATGCAGGCAGTTCCTGAAAGATGAAGGAATTTATACCATTGACTGGCCCCCACCCTGACACCTCTGAGACATGATGTTTCGGTCCATCCGACACCACCAGGTTGCACCTCAGACTGTCCAGGAGCTCAGTGACACCCTGCTCCAGATCTAGGAGGAGATTCCCCAGGACACCATCCGCCGTCTCATTAGGAGCATGCCCTGATGTTGTGGCATGCATACAAGCATAAACTGGACTAGCCTGCTCCATCAGTTTTCACTTTGATTTTCAGGGCGTCTTTCAGCCTGTGTAGGTTGATAATTTTCATTTCCATCGAACGTTATGGCGTCCTTTCATTCCCCACACAGTATCCAGTCCATATCAGTGTACATATCCAACATGACTTTTTTTTTTTAACCACTGAGATCTCATGTGTTTCCAAAGTGCTCCTTTCATTTTTTTGAGCAGTGAATTTGTAAGCTCAGGAAAAATACTGTGACTGTAGTTCTGCATGTTTCTAAGTTACTATTAGTTATGACTCCAGCCCTCATCTACCCAACCATAACCTCTAACCCTAATCCTAAGATCTGCAGAAAAGCAAAAAAGATATTTTGGGGGAAAAAATGTAAGTATTTTTTGATGAGTGTAGGATGACCACGTTTTTGTAATCAGTGAACTCGGGCTCCACTTCTAAGACTCAGGATCTATCTGCCTTAAACCTGCATTCTTTCTAATGGCCAGCATTAGGGTTGCTGATTTAAAGACTGGAGGTTGTATGGAAGTCTGTGGGCCCTCAGCTGAGTTACTCTGTGAGCTCAGCAAACACTTCACTGATGAGATCATGGGCTTAGTCTCTAGTTCCAAGTGATACTGAATAAAACATGATGCTCATTTTATAAATTATAGTCCAGAAGGAGGATAAAGTAGGGTATGCTTTTCTGTGTCAGTAATAAGTTCTATTAAGGTCTATTAGTGTAAAATCTATTCAGTATTGAAATATTCTCTGAAATGTGCCTCTCATGTAAGATGATGTTCATCTTCACTAAACATCGGGTGATGTCACGGTGGTTGTGTGCATCTTTTATATACAGTCTACAGAGACAGAAAAGAGGTGAAGTGAATAACATCATCTCGATACCACGGTCTGCGGGGAATCCAGTGATGTCCCGAAGCAGGAGAGGGCCACTCTGGAAAGTCAAAAACTAAGGGACAAATTATGGAACTTGACAAAGACCCAACATCCCAGATCTGATGTGTTTAAACACATAACCAACCCACCCCTAGACCTAAAGGACTTTTAAGTTTGAGGCACTCACAGGACTCACACAGGATGCCTGCAGAGGTGTCAGGTCCATACAGTATGTGCAGTTTTGGTGGATTGGTGGAGTCAGAACAGCTGATAACGCAGGAATATTTCTATCCAAGGGTCCCCTTGTAGTTTCCCTTACCCCAGCTGGCTGAGGCTATATTGCATTTCAGCCCTGATGTGGGGCTGATCGCACTCAAGACAATTCTTGAGACAGCACCACAGCACGTTACAGAAGGACCTCACCGCTCTGTGTTGGGTCGCTTCGTGGAACCACGTAGAATCTGGTCAATTTTCAAAATAAAGGCTCCATGCAGACCAAACGCTCTGCTTCCCAGTGTGTTTTGAAGCCAGAACAAAACTGCGTTAGTGTTACTCTCCTGTCACCTACAGAAGTTTACCTCATTTCCCTGTCTTCTCTTTGCTCCTCTGAGAAGTGCACAGTCATGATATAATGTACATCTTCCAGATGGATGTAGTTTTACTTGCTCTGAACTGCCTATTTATCTTAGTCAAAAAAACTTTCAGTCATTTCCACATTTAAAAGTTGGAAGCTGAGCGGTTGGGTCTGCCTATGCCCGCACATCATTAAAAGGCCTAAAATACTGAACAGCTGGAGTGGATGAAATATCCGTGAGTGAAACATTAACCTCATGCTGGAAGATTGTTTAGCTGCTCTCAGTAGGCTGGCCTTGGAACAAGTAATGACAGAATCCTTGTCTCTTTATGTCCTTCCTATTACTTCTGTCCTCATAAACATCAAGCATAAAAATTCTCTGAATGTCAGCCATTTCATTTACTACAGCTATAATACAGTCACATCCTGTATTGATTTTCCCTTTTAAATCATCTGCCATGATTAAGCGGAAGGATTTACGTGAATGAGAGAGTATCGATACAAAGTAACTATATTCTTGAGAAATGTGCTCAGATCCAAGGTTCCTGTTTTATACTAACTGATGATTTCAAGTACCTTCATAAAGTTTACACTGAAAACATCAGGCTGATGGTTTTCTCTCTGTAACCACCTACTCCTCTTCTCTTTGTGTTCCAGGTTCAGCTGATCCACTACAACCATGAGCTGTACACAAATTATACAGAAGCTGCAAAGAGCCCCAATGGACTGGTCATAGTGTCCATATTCATGAAGGTGAGCCTCATATATATGTTTAATAACTACAAAGGTGTAGGTTGTGTGAATTTTATCATGACTTGCAGCCACTGACATTCTGTAATAGGTTATAACTAAGAAATCCAGTGAATACATATCAATACATTATGAGTTTTCCATATAAGTGAACCCGGCCCTGGTTTAATCAGTGTTTAATCACAAGACAGCTCCAGTATACAGTACACTGATGGACTGTGTAGCACAAATTCAACAGGGCTTAATGATCATGTGGACCTGAGAGCTCTCTCAGATGTGTCAGTGCTGATGTCACAAACATGAACCAGTGTTTTATTACTTTATAAAGAATCTCAGACAGCAGTTAGACTAAAAAAATGTAAGTATTTGCCTTTTGCCGGTTCATTCTATTTATTTGCCAGGACATGAACATTAAACTTAACTTAAAAAAGGGGAGTAAGAAAGTTATTCTCACCCCAACCTGTTGGAGCAAATGGCTCCGCCTCCCCGAACCTGGCTGTTAGAGCAGATAAAGTCAGAAGCATTCATCTGCCATGAACACATGTAAGCTTTTACAAAGCGTTTGTCAGAGGTGAAAAAAAAAAACCATGTAATTTGTTTTGTCGTTCAGATTTGTCAGTGCTTAGTAACTGTTGAAGGGAAGTTAGTTTCTTTGTTATAAAGTAGCTAACTAGGGTGTGACCACAGCTCTCCTGGGTAAGCAGACGACCCCGTAGTCTGTAAGGCTATTTCAGGGGCCTGGGTTTGAGTGTGCCCCAGACTGCTCCCTGCATGTTAGATGTTCCCACATGTAGCCAAATTTATTTTTATTTATTCTATTTATTTATTTTTAATTTTGTTTAAACTGGGAACAGATAATGTATGGCACCATTTATATATATTTTTTTTTGTTTGGTGTTGCTTTTGGTTAAACAACCTCACTTCTGAAACTAGCAGTGAATGTGCCGGGTAATACATGTGATGTCTGCCCCGACCTTTTAAACAGAAGTTAGCCCTGCAGCTACATTTGGTTTAAATGAATGTGCCTGCAGCTAAATTATCCCTGAACACAGTTACTGCAGTGTTCCCGAGCCGCCGCTCTCTGTTCCATCTGTGTGTTTTCAGGAGTTTTGAGCTCTTCAGTTGGACATTTAGAAGAGTTCAGACAAACAATTAGTAATGCTGTTATCCTACAGAGAGAAACAATGTGCTTTGGATTTGTGTGCATGCTGAGCAGGGATGTTAAGGTGGTCTCAGTAATCCTCTCTGCCTTTGTTGTGTCTGAGAGGTTTCTGTCTTGAATAAGAGGCTCAGACTGAACTAAACTGAACCAAGACCGAAAATTCCAGCTGCTAACTACAAATTAGTTCCTCAATGCTGGCAGGACAAGTCCATCAGTCTTCAAGCTACAGAGGAAATGATGGCTTAGGTCAGCCCATCTTGGGAGGAAGTTTTTGGTTCTAAGACCGAGGAAACCCTGATCCACTGTTGAGGGGCTGAAAAAACACTTTTTATGTGGCAAAGAACTAAAACAAAAACAGAAGCATATAAATTCTTGTTGAACCATAGAATGTAGGTTTTAAAAAATTATCATAAATGGCCACCATCACATTACACACTGGTCTCTTCATTGGCTCCCTGAATTTAAAATCCTTCTCCTCACATACAAGGTCTTGAATAATCAGGCCCCATCTTATCTCAAAGACCTCATAGTACCATATCACCCCAACAGAGCACTTCTCTCTCAGCCTGCTGGCTTACTTGTGGTTCCTAGGATACTTAAGAGTAGAATGGGAGGCAGAGCCTTCAGCTTTCAGGCGCCTCTTCTGTGGAACCAGCTTCCAGCTTGGATTCAGGAGACAGACACCCTCTCTATTTTTAAGATTAGGCTTAAAACTCTCCTTTATGATCAAGCTTATAGTTAGGGCTGGATCAGGTGACCCTGAACCCTCCCTTAGTTATGCTGCTATAGGCCTAGGCTGCTGGGGGGTTCCCACAATAGACGTTTCTTTTCATTCACCTTATTTACTTTGTTTATACTCCACTCTGCATTTAATCATTAATTGATATTAATCTCTGGCTCTCTTCCACAGCATGTCTTTTCTCTCCCCTCAGCCCAACCAGTCTCAGCAGATGACCCCCCCTCCCTGAGCCTGGTTCTGCTGGAGGTTTCTTCCTGTTAAAGGGAGTTTTTCCTTCCCACTGTCACCAAGTGCTGCTCATAGGGGGTCGTTTTGACTGTTGGGTTTTCTCTGTATTATTGTAGGGTCTTTACCCACAATACAAAGCGCCTTGAGGCGACTGTTTGTTGTGATTTGGCGCTATATAAATAAAAGTGAATTGAATTCAATTGAATTGAATTGAATTGGTTTCTGTATTCTGTATTTTGAACCCTCAGTTTTGTCTTTTTAGGCCATGTTGGGTTTTTTTGGAGCTGCAAGTGAGCGTTTGGACAACAGGGTAGTGAAGTTATCAGCTAGCTGTTAAACTTTATGGTGCAATGCACAGACACACATACTTAACTTCTATCAGACTAATAAAATGTTGAAATTTCACTCACTAAAGCTGAAGCACAAACTTTGGATGCACCACATGGCCGCTAGGCTGAATACCAAATGTTTCAAAAAGCAGCAACACAACAGGCCCAGTTTGACTCCAGTTAGCAGAAGTGAGGCCTAGCAGATCTTATCAACATCTAAATAAATGATTACTCTGGTGCTATATCCCAATCTTCTGGATCCGAAGGATACTCTGGATCCCTGTTAAAACAGAGTTTTAACAGTCACCAAGTGCTGCTCATAGGGGGTCGTTTCATGGTTGGTGTTCTCTCCAGAATACTCTTTACCTCTTTACAGTATAACGTGCTTTGAGGTGACTGTTGTCATGATTTGGTGCTATATACATTAAGCCAACATACCGTCATCAAAGAGGCAGACTATCTCTAGAGGTCAAAACTTTTTTCTGCCAGTTAGTAAACTTGCTTTTTAATGCTGTAAAGTTGGGAGCTGATGGAGCTGAGAGCTCAGAGCAACTTAGAGAAACTTCACTTCCACATTGGCTTAAAACTAGTTGACCATTATGATCAGCTAGCTCCTGCAGAGGAACTGGAGCTTTGACTCTTCTGTGTTGCTTTATGTTTTAATTCTGGGTGCAGTTCAAATGTAAATAGCTACTGTACACACCATTGCTCCATTCCCCTAATGTGGCTTCATACAGTGAGGAGGAGCAATCGTTTCATCTTCAATTGGTTATTGATCATCGTGTTCTGTGACTTGTGGTTACCCACCTGCGAAGTTTTCAATTACAGCTTTAGTAATAAGCCTTTCTCAGAGGATGCTTCAGCACAACAAAAAAGGATTCTAAACTTTTATTCCTTCTTTATTTTGTTTTTATTTTTAATCACTTTTTTTTATAAATTACCTGGCAAAATGTTCTTAAAAAGTAATTGCTGGAGTTTAATCGACAAATCCATCAAAAAAATATTAATGCCTGGATGTTAAAAATATCTAAAGAGATATGCCATTAAAAAAAAATCATGCTTCAACACCTACCACCCACTCACACACCCACCAACTGTTTTTGTGCTAAATGTATCTCCACTCTCACTGTCTTAAGCACGTTTCACCAGGTCAGTCTCCTCAGTAGCACAAAGCCGTGAAGTCACTTCTTTCTCAAAGCAGAAGCTTGTTTTTCTCACCGTTAACATTTCCACTCAGATTTCCGATCATCTCATCACAGCGACACCACCGAGGATACCAGTGGTGGAAACCAGACTCACAATAATAGCAATACTTCAGTGATGCATTGTCAATAAATGTAACAGCATGAAATATCTAACCCTTTGTGATGTATCTTGTGGTTATGTTATGTCAAACAAACAGCAGCTATATGGTGCCATGTCTGCACTTTCCTCACACCTAATGTGAGGATGTTGCCTGAGAAGAAGAGACTCAGTGACTGACTCTTCCTGGTGTTTTACCGGTGAAAATGATGAAAATGAGAGAAACAGAAAGCAGAAAATCTGTGAATAGCACGAGTGTCTATTAAAGACATAATACCTGCCCAAAGAGCACAGGGAAAAGGTCAAAGACTAAGTAATTTCAGCTGAAGCAAAGGGAGGCAGAGGACAGGAACATTCCTTTTTAATCACTCCATCAAAAGACTTCTCAGCAATTAGAGTTGTGAAGTCCACTGAGCATGCTAGAGGGATAGATGGAGTGCAGAGGAAGGTGGAGAGAAGCCTGAGGAGGATACAGAGGTAGACATGAAGTGCAAAGGTCTTCCTTATTAGCTGGGAGGTGCACTATACTTCTCAGGGCAGTTTGTGTCACTGAATGTCATACAAAGTACAAAGTTGTGATCACTGTGTTCTACTTAGCCTAAACTCTTACTGGGTGATCTAACCATGGACTTTATGTAAAATAGAGACCGAGACTCTGGGTTTGAAAAGTGAAGGAAATGCTCACGTGCCTTAAACCTGCATTCTTTCAAATGACCAGCAGGGGAAAATCCACTCGTGCAGAAGTCAGTGAGGAAACAGTCCTTAGTTTCTTTCCACTGTGACCCAAGCAGACAGTTTCCTGATGAGTTTATCTGTACTGAATGCAACATGATGTTAATTTTGTGAATTATAATCTCCAGTAGTGATAAAGCAGAGTGTGCTTTAACGTAACAAGCCACTATGTCCATTGTTTCACAGTCTGAATCACCCTTACCAATAATATTTGCTTTCAAATAGCTAAGATGGCAATTAGAGCTTTAGTGCTATTTGTTTTCAGTCACGTGTGCACCCGCATACACACACATTTCTAAGGTTGCTTCACCTCAATTTTACATATATAATTCAACTATAACAGAAAAAGTGACCAAAAAAGGTCAGACTGAAGTTAAGGACATATAAAGTCATCCATACTGCCCACAGCTCTCCTGCCTGGATGTGTTTTCTCTTCTTCATGCTTTCCTGTGGGATAGTTGCCTTCTGTCTCTCTAACTCTGATGACATTTCTTTCCTTCACATATTTGCTGGTCAGTTTTGAATTCTTCTGCTTGCAGTGTAGCACATTCACAGTCCGCTGGCAGTCTGGGGATGGCCCATCTACCTGCAGAGAGCTCTGCTGTCGATGGAGGCAGAGTACAAATTATGTGGTGTAACTGGTCTGTGGGCCACTCTTGCTTGTGCTGATGTTGGTCTGTCAGCCGCAGAGAAAAGCAAAGTTATTACACACAAATAGCTGAAGTGAAACTAGACAGTAACTCTGTCAGTTCAATTCAATTTTATTTATATAGCACCAAATCACAGCAAACTGTTGCCTTTTGATAGCGGTTTTAAAATGGAGAAGCAAATAAGTGCTGTTACCAAAATCAGTTTTTATCAACTCAGAGTTGTTGCTGAGGTAAAACCTTATCTCCCACAACAAGACGTGGAAAAGGTTTTTCATGCTTTTACAACTTCCCGCCTGGACTGCTGTAATTCCCTGTACTTTGGCATAGATCAATCATCTGTGCGCCGCCTGCAGGTGGTCCAGAACGTGGCAGCACGTCTTTCAACTGGCATAAAAAAGCATGAACACATTACTCTGGTCCTGTCATCCCTTCACTGGCTCCCTGTCTGTTTAAGAATCGATTTTAAGATTTTATTGCTTACTTTTAAAGCCTTATTAAACAGACTGGCACCTTTGTATCTGTCTGAGCTGCTTCACTGTCACACCCCTGTAAGAGCTCTGAGGTCATCGAACCAGCTGCTCTTACAGAGGCCTAAAACTAGACTAAAACAGAGAGGTGATCGAGCTTTTGCAGCAGCAGCACCAAAGCTATGGAATGATCTACCTCTCCATATCCGCACAGCTCAGACGATACACACATTTAAATCTTTATTAAAAACACATTTCTTTTCCTTGGCATTTGACTGCAGTGCTACCTCCTTTTAGATGATTACTTTTATGGTATCTTTTTAAAATGTATTTATTTTTTGTTATTTATTGTCTTTTAATGTTGTTTTAATTTGAGTGTAGTTCTTGGGGCTATATATTTTAATGTGCAGCACTTTGGTCAACGTCTTTGTTTTAAATGTGCTATATAAATAAACTTGACTTGACTCGGGGTGCTTTATATTGTAGGTAAAGACCCTACAATAATACAGAGAAAGCCCAACAGTCAAAACGACCCCCTATGAGCAGCACTTGGTGACAGTTGGGAGGAAAAACTCCATTTTAACAGGAAGAAACCTCCATCCGATTGGGATATAGCACCAGTATTATCATTCATTTAGATATTGATAAGATCTGCTAGGCCTCACTTCTGCTAACTGGAGTCAAACTGGGCCTGTTGTGTTGCTGCTTTTTGGAATATTTCTGCCGTGTGGTGCAGACCATCCAAAATTTGTGCTTCAGCTTTGATGAGTGAAATTCCAATATTTTATTAGTCTGATAGAAGTTAACTTCTATGTGTGTCTGTGCATTGCACCATAACGTTTAACAGCTAGCTAATAACTTCACTATCCTCTTGTCCAAATATGCTCACTTGCAGCTCCTAAAAACTCCAATATGGCCTAAAAAGACAAAGTTGTTCAAAATACAGAACACAGCTCATTATGGACCGGTTTCTATAATTGGACTAAAAATCTGAAACACTGCAAATCATCTGCAATTGTAGAAACAACAGGCAGCTAAAATGTAATTGAGGGATTTGTGATAGCTGGACTGCTGATTTTTTAGAATGAAGGAAAAATGTTTTCAGACTGATAAAATGTATAATTGTGACGGGAGAATGACTCAAAGCAGCGAGTGCAAAGCTGGAACTTTGTCTCAGTCCTCACTCTGAGTGTTTAGTGCCTTTCTGCTCTTCAGTTATAATACTAGCAAGTTAATAAAACTGAGCAGAACTGACTGAAAGAAACAATTTCAGATTTGCAGTCGCGTTTCAGCACAGCGATCGGCACATCTCTGCATGCACGCCATTACTTTGTGTGGTTCGCCATCATGAATCCTGCACGCTGCATGAGTCTAACTCCTTTGGACCACAGGGAAACAGTTCCCAATCATTTCTAACAGACATGTTCACCCTTCTAGAAAATATATTGATTCTTCTTCAGCCTCCTCTCATTTACCTTAACTCTTCTAACGTGCTGTTTTCAAAGAGAAACACATCTAAAACCTCAGCTTACACTGTATTCTTTTTATTAAAACATAACTCTCTCCTTCACACTCCCTCATCGGATGTACTCAGTTTTGAGCCTCTAATTTGTGCTGCTCTTTAAAGGTAACGCATCATGAAATTAAGTTTTATTGGATTATTCTGCACTTCATGTTTTATGTATGGTGCCACCTTTCTGTTTCCTTTTGTCCACAGTAAACCTTTCATAGTAATGCAGAATGCATGGCTGCAGAGGCCTGTAGTTATGACTTTTCACATCTTAACCACCAACCAGTTACCTGGTTTGGGTGGGATTTCATCTGCCCCTTTATATATATTCATATTCCCAAATGGAAATCCTATAACAGATAAACTCTGAGGCAGAGAGGCATGCAGGCTCCTGCCGCTGTGCTAGAACACTAAGTGTTGTAATGAAATATTGTGCCATAATAAATGACATAAAACTACTTCACACCTGAAGGACTTTTATTTTTAAGATTCAAAGTACAGTTTAGTGCAATTGCAAAGTAGAACATGTAAGGATATTATTGTAGTGCAATATTAAATATCAAGTAAAACTTTATACTTTATAAGTGTAATGAGATTTAAAAATATAAAGTCAAATACATGACTGAAAAAAGACAAAAACTATCATAGTACAGTATTAAATATGAAATAAACTATTAAGCCATCAGCATGTTTCCTCCTTATTACCGGCTGGCATTTATCTTTGTTTTGGTTTTGCATGAAAAACAACATGACAGTGATTACCCAGAATGATGATTCCCAAGCCTTATGGGACAATTCCAAACTTCTTGACTGATTTCCATTCCAGTGTTGGGTTCCAGTGCAGAGAGCAGTGTGCCCTTTATGCAGATATGGAGGTCAAGGCAGTGGATGGGCTTGAAGCCATGAGCTGAACAAAAATCTGATTTTCATGACCTCGTGACCAAAATTACAAATTATCAGAGGCAACATTAGACAAAAAGATGATTTTTTATCGTGCCTAGTATTCTGGGACTTCACCCAATATCAGACAACTGGACGCAGTTGGGCAAGTAGAGGACAGGCTGTTGAACAGGCATTTAGCCAGAAGATTTGCCTTTTTATTACTATTTATAACCACATTTGCCCTCACATTTCCCATGTATCTTAGCTGCCTAACTATCCCACTAACAGCCTTTTCTTTTCCTCCAGCCACAATGAGAGTGACCGTTTGTGTTAGTCTTGGGCAGCATGTGTTTCCAGGGGAATCAGTCCAGACAATAGAAACGACTCCCAAGCAGTTATAAAGCAGTTTGTATGCTGTTGTCCTGGTTACCGCCACTGTCACTACATTTACTGTAGCCGTGTGCTCCATAACAGCATAAGTGTTCTAACAACTGCAGAGTTGCTGCAAGAAATGTCATCTTACTGCTTAGCTGTTCTTTCAAGCATGCACCAACGAGGACACTTTAAAATGTTTCACAACTGTTTACCTGCAGGAAACAGTTTGTACAACAACCGGATGGCCAGATGGCTTTTCCTTGACTTTAGTTACTACGCTCATCAGCATGCACAATCAGCAGAGTGTGGCAATGGGGCACAAGGTTAAAATCAGTATCACAACATGGGTAAGAATATGAGCATGTATGTATTCAAGAATCATATATCAAAGGAAGCAAAATCATATTAAAAAATTATGTTAACCACTGCATGGAAAATAATGCAACTAGAAACATACAAAGGTCAGGTGTCTCAGTAAGACTGTACAGCCAATGCATTATTAAAACACAGCACTATGTCAGTAGCAGAAGTGGTTAGCAGCGTCTCTTGGTTTTCATATTCTTCTCAAGAAATAAAAAATGAGATCAGAAGATCACGAGGTCGTGACTTTATTTTAAGTAAAGTGCTATAGATGTGCTAATTACCTAACGATACCCCATACACAAATACATAGTATTATAGTATAATACAGAGTTTATGCATCTTCTGCTCTAACTCAGAAAGACTGCCAATAAGCATATTGGTCAAGTTATTATTTTCTGTAACAGTGGGTTCCAAAAGTCTGAGTCTGTCATTTTGTCATGCAAAGCAAAGTGTCAAATATAGCTAAACTGAAGACTTCTAAGTAGACACTGACACTGCCTAACACTGTAAAGCACTTAGCATAATATGTTGCATCCGCAGCTGGATCAGGCAGGTCAACAATGATCATACAGTCAGAAGATCGATACACCAGGATTCACTCACTGACTGGCAGAAAAAGCAGCTTCATCACAGATACAGAATTAAAGATGGTAAATTAGCAGAAGCCGTGTTAGCCTTCTCGTAGCATTCTCAGAAGACGAATAACATTTTTCAAGTGCTAAAATAAGACCTGAGAGTTCTAAAACAAACAAGCATTTCAGAGTAAATGACAGAAAAGGCGTCCTATTCAATAATGAATCCAAGTTATAGATTTGTGGAAGCAAGAGAAGCAGATATATAAGTGACCACCAACACCATCACAGCAGTCAAACAGGCCCAGCAGTCACTCTACCCACTGCAGATCCACAGAAATAACAACTTGGCTGAGAAACTGCTCGTCTCCTTCTTCCACTCTTCTAATGAGACTGTGCTGATCTAAAGCATGTCTGCTTGGTTCGCCATCTGCTCATCAGCAGACTGAAGTGCACTCATAAGGGCCATTTCCTCTGCCCAGAAACATTTTCCACTACCCACTTCCCTCCCGTAAAGACATTTCCAACTCCCGTCGCCTCAGCACAGACAGCAATGTTCTCAAAGACTTCTCCAAATCAGGATGTTGGTATTTTGAATTGTTCCTTTGGAAGGTGCTACGGGTTCCACAAAAAAAGAATAATCAGACTAAAAAAAACATTTCTTCAGCATTCTTCATTGGCTACTTTTATCATATCAATGTGGAATATTCCTAAAGGGAATTATTATATGCAGTAATTTAACAAGTACTGTGATGACAGTGTTTCAGTCAGATTCATTATGGGGTGAAGTTTGTAATTCTATTGTACACCAGTTAGACACAATAATAAAAGGCACAGGACCTCTGGGCCATCCTTCTTGCACTGGGACAGCAGACACTTTGGATCTAGTGGGCTGAGGGATTGCTTCATCAGATTGGGATCCAGTCAGCAGCTTGTTCAGGAATAGCACCCTTCCAGCCTACCAGCAGTAGCACCCACATAAATGCCAAGTCCAAGGTTTTCCCAGCAGAACATTGCTTTGTAACCAGATTGGTGTATACACCTATCAGGAATAATACCATTATATACTAATGCCAGAAATACTTTTATTATCTGTACTCTGCTCTGTGTCTTCTTGCCTTCTTTGTCCTGTGATAGTACACTGGATGTTTCAGAGGAGGAGCACCTCTTTGGAATATTGTTTTAAAACCAGATAATCCATCTGACAAACCTGTGGAATTAACACAGTTCATGTTCTGTGTCATTAAAGCACAAAAGCAATAAAGCAGATGTTCTGAATTTCATTGGTATTTTTTGCAGGAAATACACAAAATGTAGGTAAGGTAAGAAAGTAACATACAGCATGGACACGTGATGCTGTGCCAATGATCTCTGATGGAATACAACACGTTTTGATCCATTATAAAGTCACACCAGGACAAACCAAAAAGAATTCGCTGTTTAAAAAGATGGCTTGTGTTTCAGCACCAAAGCAGTGTGTGTGTCTTTGAGGAGTTTTGCTGGTTTCTTTAGAGAGTGGGAGCCTTTGTTTTTTCCAGAAGGCAAAGCAGCAGGAGAGAGTGAGGAGCTCCTGACTGTGCAAAATGCATCAGTGGGTTTAGACATTTCATGGACATTAAAGGTGATAGATTAAAAAATGCACTCTCATTATCATAACGAGTACTGTCCCAAATAGATTCAATCTAGTTTTAGAAGAGAACTCATCATGTGACCATTTAACCTTTTGACCCTGGTTTTTTTCCTCTGTTTTTAATCCAGATTGCTGAGACATCAAACTCCTTCCTGAACCGAATGCTGAACAGAGACACCATCACAAGAATAACATATAAAAGTAAGTTGTTGTGTGCAATCATATATATATTCAAACAGCAGTTAGACTTTCACCAAGCCAATCAGCACTCTGCACAGTGCTCTGAGTGGATCCCACTGTGGGCTTCTGCTGTTCACCCTCTTTTTAAGGACTGACCATAGATTCTTGACTGATTCATGAAATGCTAATTAGCTGTACGGCTAAAGCCAAAGATAAAAGCTTACTTGAACTTTTTTTTTATATATTTTTGTGTTCACTGGTTATATTTTAACGCTAGAAAAGAAAAGACTTTTTGGAGGAATCACTGAGACTTCGGACTGTTCAGTAATACTGTCAGGTTGTTCTAAGCACACAGCTTAAAACAACCTGACAGTATTATCCTGCTCGTGGCTCTGAGTTTCAGTCCAGCACTCATTGTACCAGTTATTTTATTATAGCTGTTGTTTCATGTCACAATGAAAAAAATAAGTCAGCTGAGCAGAACGAGGCTGCAGGTATCATTCCTCGCAGCTGTACATGCTGTACATGCATTACGCTGGTGTTCAGCTGACAGCAGCTCAGCTGACCTGGCTGATCCAGCTTTGGATACAACAATAATGTATTTAGTGAAGAATATGGTGTTATAATAAATTACACACCTGCTAAAGCAACATCACTTATTAGTCCATTCATTGAGTTTGCTCCTTGCACAGCCCCAGAATATTACCCCCTCCTTGTAATACACCCAGTCAGATTGATCCTTCAGTCTGTACCATGTTCTTCAGGAACATCATGGCCTTTGTCTTTTTTGTTATTTTAAAAGTTATTTAACTCGATAACTGTCTATTTTTAACGTGTCTGGTGAGACATGAACATTTCCTTTAAAACTGCCCCAGAAAAATTCACTTTAACATTGCACCCTCTGTCATACAGAGACTTCTTTAACTGCAGTGACACAGAATACGTTTTCTCCACACAATCATTAGAAAAAGAGCCTCTATAAATAAGTTTGTTTTCTGATTATCACAAATCTGCAAAATATCCCTTCATATGATCAGAATTTGACTCACTTGCCCTCAGAAAGGCAAGAAGAGACGGTACTCAAAGTGAGTGGGTCGGTCTGTGGGAGCCTCCGATGCACCGCTGGAGCAGTTTAAACCTGCTCTCTGTGTGCGAGGAAGACCGAAACAAAGTAGATGTTTGTGTGTTTTTTTCCCCATGTTTGGCCACAGCGGCTTTTTGTGACAGTGGAGAGAGACCGGAAATGGGGGAAAGATACAGGGAAGACACGCGAACCCGGCCCGGCGCAACGCGGCGTGTGTATGTGGTCGCCGGCTTCACCACTAAGCCACCCAGGCCCCCACAAAGTAGATGTTTTTAGGCAAATTGCATCCATGATCGAGATTGACAGGTGTGTTTTTTCAAAAATGTCATATAAAGATCTCAGAGGGGGCCGTTAACAAATTCATTTTGGTGATGACGGTGGTCTGGAGAAAGCCCACCTCTGCCTACGGTGGAATTTGTGCTTTCAAAGGCTGCATTCCATTTGTGGATTATCTGGAGCAGGCTGCGACGGTGAGATGCCTGCATGGGAACTTGATAGCTGGGGAAGGCAGACGCCAACAGCTGCTCTTCCGTTTTTCGTCTGCCAGAGAGGAGATCGCCTGGGGCCAGCTTAGAATAAGAGACAAATAATTGGAATGATGGCAGTGTGGTGGCTGAATAAACACACTGACCCCTTGTGGTTGGGAGGAGTCTCAGAGGTACTGGGCAGAGCTTGAGGCTATAAGTGGAAGGGGGGGCTCTAGGTGCAGGAGCTGGAAAGGAGCATGGGTTTTGACAGCTGTCAGATATGCTGTCTCACACACACTGACTCACAGAAGCACACATTCAGACACTGTCACACACCACCCACTCACACTCATGAGTCCTCGGGCGTATCCTCTCACAGCCAGTAATGCTGCCAGCCTGATGCTTTTCTTTTTTCTTCTCAAAAGCACATATTTGCACTTTTTTATGCATTTCAAATGAACATGAAGATCCATATACACTATTCACAGAGAACCACACAATCAATCAGTGTAGGTGGAGTGTCCCAACATGCCCTTTGTTTTTTACAACTCATTCCTCTGATGCTGCTGCCTCTAGAAAGTCAGTGTTTAATAGTGATGGAGCTGAATTAGCGTTAGCTCCGCCCCCCCTGTGACCTCACCACCGTCAGCACGTTGGTCAGCAGAGGCCCAGCAGACGAGTTACAGAGAGTGTGTGAGAGTCTGTCTAATTAGCGTCCTGACAGTGGAGACAGTCTGCATAAAGGAGGCTGTCACTGACAGAACAGCAAATCAAAGAAGTGAGAACATTTTCTTATGAGTTGTGAAAACCAAGTTCTGAGTGACCAGACTCGGTCTGAGTGAACCAAATTACTCATTTGCTGCCCCAGTGCATTTCACTGTCTGCTGCTTGATTGGAGTATACAGCCCATCTCTGTTTTACAGCTAGAGATGGGTTGGCCCCAAATGACTCAATCCCCTACTAATATTTTTTTTCATTATGAATGAAAATATCAGGTCAGCAATTTGTGGGAAAAGTTGAATTTTTTTTTGCAGCATGATGTATTGAATAAAACCGATGAGCTATTTTATCCCAGAATGATCTGACACGTTCAAACAACTTCATTCTTTCTGTGTTGAAGTGTGAGGCAGGTGAAATCAGGTTACTGTGGAGGAAAGTCCAGGATACCCCTTGTTACATCACAGGATCATCTAGGGATGAGGGAAGTAAGCAGGTCGAAAACTGACGAGATTTTCTGGTTAGTCCATCTGTTTTCTTCACTGTTCGCCCAACTAAGGGTGAAGATCGTGTAACCCACATACTACTGATCGGTATGAATGGGCCCTGAGTTCGTATTCAACGACATTAATTACTTAACCACTATAACATCACACACTCTACAATTGGAATTAACAATACCACACTTTAATTAGAAAACCACCAAAAACACACTTAAATCAATATTTCAGTTCTTTCAGGTCAATTAACGGTTCAAATATACACGTATCCCCACACACCACAGTCCCAAATAATGTTATTAAACAAAACAAACCCGTTGCAGGCCTGATTCGGAGCTCGGGTACGGTGAGACCAGAAACTTTGCGGTCCTTTCACTCAATTAGAGCCAAAATAAAATAATAAGCCAACAGTACCTTTTTCCAATATGGCGGTGCAAACGTTCAGTCCACGTTGTCCCACACAGGCAAGAAGCACAGGGAATACCCGTCTGGTCACCGTTTCCCGCGTAGCCAGAGGAACTCTGAACTATAGGTAGCTCAGCGCGCTATCTGGGATCCTCTTTTGTCTGTGTGCGGTAAGAGTCAGCTGAGTCCTGTAGCGATTAGCCGGGCTAGCCAACCGCAGCTTTCAGACGATCAGCGCGGCTAATTTCCGCTCGATTATCCAGCGAGCAAACCACGACTTTCAAGTCCAAACACTTACAGCCGTAGGCTGCGCTAAATTAAACTGTCCTCCTTCCGTCCACCTGGCCGATGTCCGAACACGGAGTACCAGTTTAACTCTCCATAAAACTTTCACTTTTTCAGTCAAAGTCTAGCGCACCTCTCTTCTCGGGTCTCTCTTTTTCCTTCTCCCCCGCGCACACCCACACCACCTCCAATCAGCAGCCAGTACAGAAACAGGTGACTAAAATGAAACACTAGATTGGCTTTCCTTCACAACAAATGAAATAAACAAATAAAATAGAATATTTATGGCAAATTAATTATCTTAACACCTTAACATTTGAAATTTTAACATTCACATAAATGCATTTAACCACATTCAATCAACTTATTTATGTCCATTTCCTACAGGACTACACCCTCCCCCATCAACGCGTCTGATGTCCTCAGCAGACTAACATCTTAAGTAACTTAATGAACTGCATGGTAACAGGAAATGGGTAAAGTGTTTAACATTAGCTGTCTTTTTAGCCCTTTCCAATCTGTATCACAATACCTCTGTGTACAATAGTCAATGGTTGATCTCGAGATTTTCCTGGTTTATCATAGGTCAACCTTACTACTGGTTTCACTGACCTTTTGGGCCTAGTCCTCTTTGTAGGTAGTCTTGAGCCAGGGCTACTAGACTGTCTTACACCTTCATCATTGTTCGAACCATCGTCAGGCTCAGTGCTGGCTTCATGGTCAGTGTCACGGTCAGAGTCTACAGGAGAATGATCTGGTCGGTCAGAGTGGTTGTCACTCAGTGGAATGCAGTCTCCCACCTGTTCCCCTCTACTCACAGTGTCATCCCTCCTCTGAACCATTTTCTCAAAATAAGTCCTATAGGGTCTAGATGGCAAACCACCCTCAAAATCAGATGACTCACTTGAACTCACCCCTTCACTTTGTATGGAATGATGGGTGCTAACCCTCTCAGGCCGCTTCTGGCTGTCTAATCTCTTTGCTCGCTTATTGGATGCATCCTGCGAGTACTCCATCATTGGGATTCGCACTAAGTCTCCTATAGGAAGAAGATTATCCCTATGTAATGTCCTGACTCTGTCCTTGCCATTCTGGGATTTTACTTTGTAGACCGGCAAGTTTGGCATTCTGGCCACAACAACATAGGGAACGTCACACCAGCGATTCTCAAGCTTGTGTTTCCCTTTTATTCCAAGATTTCTCACCAACACTCTGTCACCTGGCTCTAGAGTCTGGGCCACAAGTCTCTTGTCATAAGTCCTCTTGTTTCTCAAGTGCGACTTGCCAGAGGCTTCTGCAGCCAGCTCATAAGCCTTCTGCAAATCCTCCTTCAGTTTGGTGACATAGGAAGAGTGCTGATGTTCTGCCCTTTCATTTAGATGTGTCCCAAAACACACATCCACTGGAAGTCTAGCTTCTCTTCCAAACATCAAGAAGTACGGCGAATATCCGGTAGCATCACATTTAGTGCTGTTATAAGCGTGCACAAGATGTGTAACATACTGACTCCATTGCCGCTTCTTTTCCTGCTTCAGAGTCCCTAGCATTGACAACAAGGTCCTGTTAAATCGTTCGGGCTGAGGATCACCCTGAGGATGGTACGGAGTAGTCCGCGACTTCCGTATGCCAAGGATTTTCAGCATTTCCTTAATGAGTCTCGACTCAAAGTCTCGTCCCTGATCTGAATGAATCCGGGCTGGCAAACCGTAGTGCACAAAATACTTCTCCACCAAAACCTTGGCGACTGTGAGAGCCTTCTGGTTTTTGGTTGGAAATGCTTGGGCATATCTTGTGAAATGGTCTGTGATCACTAGCACATTACTTATTCCTTTGGAGTCAGGCTCCATGGACAGGATATCAATACAGACCAACTCCATCGGCCCTGTGCTGACTATTTGGTGCAGTGGTGCAACTCTTTGGCATAGAGTTTTCCTCAAGAGGCACTCTCCACAGTTTTTTATGTAGTGTTCTGCCTCGACAGACATCTTGGGCCAGAAGAATCTGCTTCGGAGCATATCAACTGTCCTTTCCACGCCCATATGACCTAAGTCATCATGCATGGATTTCAGTACCACAGCTCTGAATTCAGCAGGTAGCACCAGTTGGTAAGTCTTTTCTCCTGCACGACTTATACTCAGTCGGTGAAGGAGTCTGTCTTTCATAATCAACTTTCCCATTTCTCGTTTCATGGCAAGTAAGTCTGGGTTTGTCTTGATCTCATCTGGCCATCTGCCACTTTTTATGGCCTCAATGGTTGGTCTTATTACAGGATCTTGTTCCTGTGCTGCCATTAGCTCAGGCTTGGACAATTGCCTCAGATTGTTCAACTCCAAGTTTGTAGAAAAGGTGTAAGCATCAGGCACACAATCTGGATGGGCTCCAAGCTGCTGCGCGTATCTTGGTGAGTCCTCAGGAGAATTAAGGCCACCAACTCTCTGGCAAATAGACTTAACACTCTCCTGAGAGATGTTTCGCATTTCTGTCTTCCTTTCTCCTGGCTCCATCCGGGACAACAGATCAGCATCAATGTTGTTTCTGCCAGGTCGGTAAACAATGTCAAAGTCATACACTGACAAATCTGACAACCATCTATGTCCTGTCGCATTGAGTTTTGCTGACGTAAGGACATAGGTTAGCGGGTTGTTATCAGTGTACACTGTAAAGCGGACTCCATAGAGATAATCGTGGAATTTCTCAACCACGGCCCACTTAAGAGAGAGAAATTCAAGCTGATGGATGGGATAATTCTTTTCTGATGAACTGAGTTTACGGCTGGCAAATGCAACCGGCCGAAGCCCTTCAGGATGCTCTTGATACAAGACTGCACCAAGACCTGACAGGCTAGCATCCACATGCAGCACATATGGCTTACTAGGGTCGGCAAAGGCTAGAACTGGTGCATTCGTGAGGCAGGTTTTAATAGCTTCAAATGCCTCGGTGCACACTTGATCCCATCTGTCTCCAAAGGGATCCCTCTCATCCAAATAGGCATGATTCTGCCCTGTCTTGGGTCTCCTTCCCCTCTGAGTTGGGGCGTACCCTTTAGTGAGGTCTGTCAAAGGGCGGACAATAGCTGAGTAATTGTGGATAAACCTCCGATAGTATCCACAAAACCCTAGAAATGATCGCAAGGTCTTAAGGTTGTGCGGCCTGGGCCAGTTCACGACAGCCTCCACTTTGCCGGGGTCGGCTGCGACACCTTCTGCTGACACTATGTGACCCACATACTTGACTTGCGTCTGACAGAACTGACATTTGTCAAGTGAAACCTTGAGTCCTGCCTCTTTGAGTCTGTCCAACACTTTCAGGAGTCTCTCTTCGTGCTCCTCTAGTGTTTTTCCAAACACTATTAAGTCGTCCAGGTAAACTAGTACCTGGAGCAAGTTCATGTCACCGACGACCCTCTCCATCAACCTCTGGAAGGTCGCAGGAGCTCCAGTGATGCCTTGAGGCATCCGCTCAAACTGATAGAAACCTAGCGGACATATGAAAGCGGTTTTCTCTTTGTCCTCCTCCTTCATGGCTATCTGGTAGTAGCCACTCCTTAAGTCCAGGACGGAAAACCATTTGCTTCCAGATAGACAATCCAGAACTTCATCAATCCGGGGGGTTGTGTATTGATCAGGCACAGTGCGGCTGTTGAGTGTGCGGTAATCAATGCACATTCTGACTTCTCCATTTTTCTTTCGAACAATGACAATTGGAGAGGCATAAGGACTCCTAGACTCCTTAATTATGCCTGCTGCCAATAACCTCTGCATGTGACGACGCACATCATCAATATCAGCTGGAGCAATGCGTCTGGACCGCTCACGAAATGGTCGCGGGTCTGACAGACGAATTGTATGCTCTACATCTCTGGCTAACCCCACATCGAGTTCATGAGAAGAGAATACATCGGCCCTTTCAGACAATTTCTGACGGAGCCTGGCTTTCCACTCCTCTGGAACAGGAGATGAGCCAAAGTTGATAAGACTGATGTCAAATCCCTCAGACACCAGCTGTTGTTCTGACACGGTTGTAACAACATCAGTCGTGCACAGACAGCCTAAGGTGCTGCCAACTGGAATCGTTACGTCTTTAAGTGATTCGTTTTGCAGAAGAACTGTGAACTGGTTAGCATCCACAGCATTGCTTGGGATTGTCATGGACTGTAACAATACACCAGCGGGAAGAGGGTTGGTAGAAGAAGCTTCTACCATCAAGATCTCTTGAGGCAAGGGCTGTTTTAGCTCAACTTTACAGGTTGCTTTACAGCTGCTCCCTGCAGGTAGCACAAGAGAACCAGGACCCTGCCACTTGACACACCCTACTTCATCATCATCTTCTTCCTCAGGGCAAGCACTGTGCACCATCATGGGTGAAACAGACACACCTGAGGTACCCTCACAGAGCTGGGCTAGCCTCTTGGGAAGGTTGGCACTGGCATTGGTTCCTAAAATCACTGGAGTCTGGTCAGGGCCTGGGGGGTCAGGACATATCAGTGCTAGGACTGACATAGTGGTTGGTGCTCCCACTACTTTCTTTGGAAACTCTATGTCCACCACCACATAGCCACGATATGGGTAGCTTGAATCACTCAATCCCCAAATGTTTAGCCGACTCACAGGGTGAATAGGGATATCTGATAGGTATCTCTGGTACCAAGACTCAAAGATTATGCTGACTCTTGAGCCGCTGTCTAATAATGCCTTACACAGGTGCCCATTGACTTTCAGTGGCTCTAAAGATGGTGGCCCAATCAGGCCTTCTGGAAGCCCATGGGACTCCAACACGTCCACTGCACTTTTCCTAACTGTACCAGCCACTTCTTCGGGGATGGTTTTACCTGTAGCTGGTTGGGGTTTACCCCTGGTTTTCTTGAGAACTCCAAGGAGTCTCTGAATAACCTTGCTCTGGTTCTCAGGCTTGTTACACTTTGGCGCTATGTGGCCATTTTCCCCACAGCGGTAACAAAAGCGTTCTTCTGAGTCAGGTGACTGCCTGGCTGATGGAGTCCCCACCGCCATCACAGTTGGAGAAGCTCCCGCCTGACAGGACAGCCGTGTACCTACTTTCTTTTGCAACTGCTTCACTTGTTTCTTTAGGGCAACCACTTCAGGGTCCACATTATTCTCTGAAGCTAGCTCTCTGCTATCCAACTGCTTTTCACCCTTCTCTGTTTCTGCAGGAGAATGGGTAGCAAGTGCTGCAAACATGGCTTTTACTTCTTTGAGTTCTGCTTTCAGGCTCTGTATCTCTGATTGCCTGTTGTCAGCTTGTGGCTTAACTTGAACCGAGCTCACTGAGCGGTTCAGCTTAACTCTGGAAGCTTCATATTCTTCCTCTATGCGAATTTCTCGCAGTAGTTCAAGGAAGGTTGGGGGTTTGGTCCTCCTCTCTCTAAGACGGAGGTTAATTAGCATTAAGTCAGCATCTACTGCACCTTTAAGTAGCTGCTCAACACGTGCGATGTCCATACTGTTAACTGGGATACCACCTCTTTGTACAACTTTTGTCAAAGCACGCTCTAACCTGCGGAGAAAATCAGACAACTTTTCCCCAGGTTGTTGCTGCAACAGTCTAAAGGCAAAATACAAGTCATCTCCGGACTCTGCCAGTCCAAAGGCACTCTCTAACGCCTCTAAACATCCTTCAGGGGTCACATCCGGATCAGATAAACGCACTGCTTTTATCACATCTAACGCTGGCCCCTTTAAACTCTCTATGACTCTCCTCCTTTTTTCTTTTGGAGAGCCAGGACTCTCTTCGACCAGCAGGTATGCTTGCTCTAACCAGTGGTCAAATTGTTCCTCACCGGCTGGGGTGGGGATGTTACCTGAAAAAATTCTCAGGCGTCGGTGTCCTGCATTCTCTGGGGACGGTTTAACTGTTTTGTCCAGCAGGTCACCAACAGCACGCAAGATGGACTCAGTAGGAGACACTGGCTGTGATCCAGCCAATAAAGCTTGCACATCCTCGGCAGACTTTCCTTCAGCCTCCAACAGAGCTTTCAGTTTACCAGCAAAATCTTCCTCAACCCCAGGAGTTTCAGCTACTACACAAATTGGCCATGCTGTCAATCCATCGGGAGAGCGAACTTCTTTTGGGACTGCTGAGTCAGTCACTTTTTGTCGACACTCACAAAGCACTAACACTTGATTGTCTGTGTCACTTAGCATTCGTCCTCTGACTCTTACGCGCCCAAAACACTTGATAGTCTGTAGTGCATCTTCTATCTGCGCAATCTCTGTGTGCTCTGGAACTACAGTCAGTAAAGCATGATTTTCATCTAATGTCTCTCCACTACACCAGTTCTTCAATCTGGTCACTAGGTTGGTATCCATGTCAAAGATCCTCTATTAACATTCCCTCATGTAATACAGTTAGAAACTCAATACAATTTTTTTTTTTTTTTGTTTGTTTGTTTTTATACACATCAAATATAACACAATCCCAGCGGTGCCTCCATTTATGTAACCCACATACTACTGATCGGTATGAATGGGCCCTGAGTTCGTATTCAACGACATTAATTACTTAACCACTATAACATCACACACTCTACAATTGGAATTAACAATACCACACTTTAATTAGAAAACCACCAAAAACACACTTAAATCAATATTTCAGTTCTTTCAGGTCAATTAACGGTTCAACAATATATGTATCCCCACACACAACAGTCCCAAATAATGTTATTAAACAAAACAAACCCGTTGCAGGCCTGATTCGGAGCTCGGGTACGGTGAGACCAGAAACTTTGCGGTCCTTTCACTCAATTAGAGCCAAAATAAAATAATAAGCCAACAGTACCTTTTTCCAATATGGCGGTGCAAACGTTCAGTCCACGTTGTCCCACACAGGCAAGAAACACAGGGAATACCCGTCTGGTCGCCGTTTCCCGCGTAGCCAGAGGAACTCTGAACTATAGGTAGCTCAGCGCGCTATCTGGGATCCTCTTTTGTCTGTGTGCGGTAAGAGTCAGCTGAGTCCTGTAGCGATTAGCCGGGCTAGCCAACCGCAGCTTTCCAGACGATCAGCGCGGCTAATTTCCGCTCGATTATCCAGCGAGCAAACCACGACTTTCAAGTCCAAACACTTACAGGCGTAGGCTGCGCCAAATTAAACTGTCCTCCTTCCGTCCACCTGGCCGATGTCCGAACACGGAGTACCAGTTTAACTCTCCATAAAACTTTCACTTTTTCAGTCAAAGTCTAGCGCACCTCTCTTCTCGGGTCTCTCTTTTTCCTTCTCCCCCGCGCACACTCACACCACCTCCAATCAGCAGCCAGTACAGAAACAGGTGACTAAAATGAAACACTAGATTGGCTTTCCTTCACAACAAATGAAATAAACAAATAAAATAGAATATTTATGGCAAATTAATTATCTTAACACCTTAACATTTGAAATTTTAACATTCACATAAATGCATTTAACCACATTCAATCAACTTATTTATGTCCATTTCCTACAGGACTACAATCGGTTTAAATAATTTACTGCCACTGAAAGCACAAACTGACTTCTCAGCGAGTCAAGCCCAAAACCAAAAACATCAAAGCTTAAATGAAAAGCAAAATCACCATTAACGAGCCAAACTAGGCAAAAAATTTACAATCGTAAAAACTTTAGGAGAATTGGGAGAAATGGTGTGGAGAAGGAAGTGGAATCCAGAGGACAGGATCGAGGGAGCAGCAAAACACAGACTGTATATAAAAGATGTAACTTTCGGGTCTGAAACGTGAAGCCAGTGCAGGCATGCAGCAGCAGGCGGTGAATCAAAAAAAGATTTAGGGTTGTATAGAAGTCCACGGGAAAACAGCGCTGCTCTGTGACCTCGGTAGAAACTTCTCTGATAGTTTATGGTCTAAGTTGTATTAAATGCAGTATTTTGTAAATTAAAGTCCCTGTTAGGTTCAGGGAATGCTCATTGGCTAAGGACTTGCCAATCACATGTCGTTAGCCAGCTTGGAGAGGTGGATGTGGTTGTAATTCAGTCTGATTTCTAAAATCTAAGGTGGCGATGGTGAATCTGCTCAGCTGGAGGATTTTATTAACCAGTGGGTGATGTCACAGTGGCTATGTCCATCTTTTATATACAGCCATCTCTACGTTTGCAGGGGAATCACTGTAGTAATGAATTCATCTCCATAAAGATACAAACCAGAGGGTGGAGCTTGTCTCCAAATTATGGAGTGCTACTTCTCTGTGGTCAGGGTGGTGTCAGTTCAGAGCAAGTGTCCAAGTGTCCAACCCCACAGCAGCGATTTTTCCTCTGTACACCACCACAGATTTGAAATCAAACAGATGTGAAGTGCAGACTCAGCTTTGATTCAAGGCGTTTTACAAAGATTTGCATTAATTGTTTAGGAATTACAGCCATTTTTATCATTTTCAGAGGCTCATAAGTAATTGGACAAACTAGCATACCTGTAAATATGCTTTTAATACTTAATGAAAATTGTCTTCAGCCAATGGCTGCTTCAGGTTTAGAACCTGTGAACATGGCTCAATGCTGTGCTTCCTGCTCAGCCTTTATTGCAGCCGCCTTAACTTGTTGCTTGTTTGTGAGTCTTTAAGCATTAATGTTGACTTCAGTCGCTGAAACAGGTGTAACTGTGCCGCTAACTGTCCTCAAACACTGTGGGAAGGAAAAATGAATCAAGTATATGATATGTATGATAATCTGCTTACAAATCCACTGATTTTACATGCAACATAGAATCGTTGTACACCTACTGTGGTATTTGATGAAACACATGACACCTGGCTTTTTTTCTGGCTTTTCATCCTGCAGATGATGCATATCTGCTGACCGGCCTGAACATAGAGGAGATTTATCCAGAGACGAGTAGTTTTATTACATATGATGGGTCGATGACCATCCCTCCATGCTTTGAGACGGCCACATGGATCTTGATGAACAAGCCAGTGTACCTCACACGCATGCAGGTGAGCCTCAGCCGCACACCCAGACCTGAAACAAAGCTCCTAGAATACACTGTGGATTACTCGTCTGAAACATGTCTGCTCACACTGAGCCTTTTCTCCAAAGCTGCTCTTCCTCTGTGTAATCTTCTGCTCAGTCCTGCCTGGAAAATGATGCAGTGGATCAAAAAGCCTGGCTTACATTTCAATGATGCTTTGGCCAACTTTGCCTCTCTCCCCCTCTCCCTCTCCCTCTCCCTCTCTCCCTCTTTCCACCCCCCACCCCCACCCCCCTTAATGTTAGATGCACTCCTTGCGGTTGCTGAGCCAGAACCAGCCGTCTCAGATCTTTCTAAGCATGAGTGACAACGTTCGCCCGGTCCAGCCACTAAACAACCGCTGCATCCGCACCAACATTAACTTCAGCATGCAGGGCAAGGACTGCCCAAACAACAGGGCTCAGAAGCTCCAGTACCGAGGTAAAAACGATTTCTGCAGTGACTGCGTCAGCTGACTTTCTCCAGTTCTGATATTTAAACATTGCTTCAGATTTGTCACTTGGTTCATTTAGTAAATGGGTGTAAATTAGTAACATTAGTAACCTTTTTATATCTGTTTATATTTGTGAGATGAAGTCTGCTTTAATCTGAATAAAAGGAGTCCGACATGTGAAAGAAGAAATCTTTAATCAATTCAATTAACAAAATTGAATCCACATTTAAAAATTTCTCTTTTGAAAACTAAATTTAATCTTTCCCCTTCTTTAAAGCTACGTGTGATCAAACAGTTCCAGGATCAGATTTGACCGACCTCCTCTCGTGTCCAGTGTCATATTCATTCCCTTTGATCAGCTGCCTCAGTAATAATTCTTATTCTTCATGTTAACCCTCAGGTGTAAAACAACCATCCACAGTTTAGTGTCACAGTTTTGTATCAAGTTGTTTTCAAAATGGCAACAAAGTATTAAAGCTTTTCTCGATTTGCTGTTTCTGGATCACCAACCTGGAACCAGGTTTGAGCATTTAACTTGGTGAACAATACATTCTGATCCATGAAACGATCCCACAACTAAAAAGTAAGACCTTCATCTTCATCATCTTTAGTGGTCACCACAGTGGGTCCTCTGCCTCCATCTCACCCTATTGTCTTCTGTCACACTGACCTTCTGCACATCCTCCATCACTACATCCATGAATCTTCTCTGTGGTCTTCTTCTGTTCCTCCTGCCTGGCAGCTCCATCTTCAACATCCAGCATATCCACCATCTCTCCTCTGCAGTCTTAACCTTGCCTCTGACTTTGTCTCCAAAATGCTCAACCTGAGCTGGTTCTCTGATACACTCATTTCAAATCCTACCCATCTTGGTAACTCCCACCTCCACCTCTGCCTTCTGTCACCAGGCATCATAGCAGGTCTTGTTGCTTTCCTTCTGTCACAGCTCATCTCCACCCACTCCACCCTGCCTGCACTTCCTTCTTCACCTTTTTTCTGCAGTGTTCATTGCTTTGGATGGTTGGTATCTCACTCCTGCTTGGCCTCATCTGTCAGCCTATCTGACACCACTGCAGACAAGAAGTTCAGAGCTGATCCCTGATGTAATCCCAACCCCACCTTGAGCCCATCCGTCACTCCTACCACACACCTCACCGTTGTCTCACTGTCCTCATACATGTCGTGCACCACCCTCATGGTTTTCTCTGCCACTCCTGACTTCCTCACGCAGTTCCTCTCTTGGCACCTCTCATCTGCTTTCCCCCGATCCACAAAGACACAGTGGAACTCCTTCTGACCTTCTCTAACTTCTCCTTAATGGTAACACAGTTTCTAGCAGCACCCTGTCCTTGCGAACCTGGGCCTGACCGGTCCAGTATGGAAATCATATTGATGATTTACATGTTTGATTTGGAGAGTTAACCCCAAGCGCCCTTCATGATGCAGCCCTCCCCATTTTTCCAGGCTTGGGACCAGCACCGGGAGTTGACTCACCCCCTCTGGTGGGGGGTTAATTTAAAAAACATGACCCAATAATCTGCATCTCAGACGTGTTTCTGTCTAAGCTGCAGCAGCTCCTGCAGCTCCTCTCATCTTCACATCATCCTGTGAACTGCTGACAACTGACTGACAACACGTCATTTTTGGTCAGTAAACCCAATAAATTATTACCCACCAAACTCTGCTTCAGAGGATTAATATCACTATAATAGCACAATATGATATGAACATATCTTCCACAGGATTATAGCTTGGTCTCTTCTCACTTCACTATAATTACTAAACTTAATATTACATTTTAACACTGAGCAGGGACCCACATGATTAAATTACACTGTAAAATATTGTGCTAAAATAAGGAGGAGGAGAAAGAAACCGAGCTGCTTTGACGGTCGTGACGCCTGTTTCGCCCTGACTGACAGATCTGGCAGCTGGGAGGCTGAAATCTGGCTTCTGATAACTTTCTGCAGTGGAGGGAGGGTTTGCTGCAGTCTGTTTTTTATCTTTTCTCCACTGTTTCCACCAATATATTTGGACAGCTGCTGTATGGAACGTTGACTTTAAGCCCTGAAGCGTTAAATACAATAAAGGTGAAAGGTAGCCCCAGTGCCTGCGATTCATTGTAGAGTTTATTGTAGTGTGGCCGACACAAACTGTGATTTTCTGTCTGTATCTCTTCTCTCATTCGTTCTCTGTTCTGCTACTCGACTTTCACCCGCCCACCTCTTAGAGATGAAATTTTTATTCTCGAGACCAGCTGAGGGGAGAGAACTCAACCATGCCCCCCCACCTCAGATTCTCCTGAGCATCAAACAAATCTCAGGAGAATCTGCAAAAGCACAAAAGCAGACCTGCTTCTTCAAATTCTGGACCTTCAGGATGGAGTGGGTGGGGGGGTGCAGTGGGAGTGGGGAGGGGGGAGGGGGGTTATGTTTCATTAAAAGGGGAAATATATCTGCTTTCTTCCAGAAACATGACAACATATTCTTGTCCCAGGGTGTCAGATCTTTCTATTAAATGGTGCCAACAACACGCACAAGGTGTCCTTTGCTGTCAGTTCCTTACGTGCCGGCCTCGGCACTGCGGCTTAACGATTCTCTTTGAAGGAGCCGGCGGAGCCTGTCAGTCAGGAGAGGCTCCTGTCCACGTTTGGATTTGCTTCACTTTGCTTCTACTTTAACATTTATCTTTTGTGTACTTGCGTATTACTTTCACATTCAATCACTTGTTAGATTATGCCACCAAAATTCTTTGGTTAGTTCCAAATAGGGATGCAACTATCGGTTATTTTAGTAGTCGAGTACTCTATCGATTATTCCATTGATTAATACTTTTGTCTTATTAACACTTCATCTGCATATTTTAACTTCTGTAGCTTAACTGCAGATTTTTCTCTGTGTGGAACAAACAGCGGTGGATGGATAAATACGTTTCTACTGCAGGTCTATTTTTAGGCGCTAATCAGGGATTAAAGCATAAAAAATATGCCCTCAGTCGCTAGTGCTAATGGCAGCACCCGCTAGCAATCCATGGTGATAGTGATCTGTTCCGGTAGCACACACACACACACACACACACACACACACGGAGAAACGTGTCAGCGATGATCCACTCAGTGTTAAAGGGTCAGAGAACTTTAATGCTGGTGAAACGCTCCACTTACACAGAAACACCTGAGCTGCAGAGTTTAAATGAAGCATCGAAGCAACAAATTTGTGTCAAGGATTTTTTACACTTGAATTATTGGAGTTACTCAGGAATCGCTGCAGCCCTGGATACAAGCACTAAAGCTTCTTGGTTAAGTTTAGGTTTGGGTTTCAATTTTGCCTCCTTGCAACATTAACCCTGCACACTGAAAAATCTTGTTTAACTGTTTAAATGTAACACCAGATGGTCCTTTAAAAGTGTGTATTTATGAAATCCCCATCTCATTATTGGCCCTAAGCAGTGCATCAGGCACATATACAAAAAGACACCTTTTGCATATCTGTGGACACAACAGCAGTATGTGACACCCAGGAAATGACAAAAAGCTGGAGGCGATCATCACGGTAGCTGAACATGAAATTAGGGATGTTTTGCTTACTTACATCCACTTTTTCTTTCTGGGATAGACTGCAGACGTCCAGCTGTCACGGGGGGAGAGGCAGGGCACACCCTGGACAGGCTGCAGTCAGTTGCAGGGCTGGGCTGAACCGTCCTATTACTATTACCATCCCAAAAGTTAAACATCTTTTGGAAAAGGGAGGACAAATAATTGTCTTTTAAGTCCTATTCTAATTATAAATTGTGGTCATCTTTATTCCATGAAGCCCAAATCAATTAAAGATGCATTTTATTTTAATAAAAATTGAATTTAATTGTAGCTGTTTGGCCACTGCAGAACGTGTTCATGTTTATATACCTGTGTACTTCACTGTATGCACAACAAACCAAAGTTCCTCAAATGGAACTTCGTTCAGGTGGAAGTTGATCTCTGGGGAGAGTTCGTGTTGTGAAAACAGCCATTTATATAACTGTAAATATAAAATTGCATTTGTTGTCAGGTAGAGCAGGTCATCTACTAATGAGAAGGTTGGTGGTTCAATTCCTGGCTGCTCCAGTTTGCATGCCAAAGCATTAACCTACTGAACCCTGAGTAGCTCCTGATGTGTTCATCAGAGTGAACGGGTGAACGAGCCGTGCTGTGTAAAGTCCTCATGCAGAGCAGAAAAATGCCGTTTATATTTACAAAACCAAAAACATGTTAAGTTCCAACCAGAGAGTGAGAGTCTATGATTTTAGCTCAACAGATGAACATAAACAGATAAACATGAAATAAGCTGATCAAAGGAAATCTGATTATGATAAAAGACTCCATCAAATTCCTTCTTACACGTGATGAACTGGACTCCTTTTTGTAAAATGTTTACTTGTCTTTTTATTTGGGGGTGTTTTCCTGCCACTGGAATCTTAATAGAACCTTTTTACCCCCCAGCCCCACCCCCACCCCCAGCCCTGCCTGCTGATTCACATGAGCCGTTTCAAACTGTACACTTTGACTAAAGATGAAATAGGGCACAGGGTGGAAGGATGTTGCTGTTGGGAGTGAGCTGAATAATGTCAGAGAACAGTTGAACTGTGGAGAGCACTGCATATATTTGTGTATATATATATATATATATATATATATAACTGTATTCCCACTCCTGTCCCTCTTCTCTCTTCCAGTGAACGAATGGTTGCTGAAGTAGCCTTATTGGATGAGCGAGGAGACGAATTCAGGATGAGGGGAGAGAGAGAGAGAAAGGAGGGGGAGGGGAGGATGAAGGAGGAGGCAAAGATGTGAAAACTGGTCTTGAAGCTGTATCTCATCTAAGATATTTTCATGGCATTGTATAAAGACAGATAGCACCGGACATTATTTGAATGAAGGAACTTTGCATTGCAAGCAGAGACTCTTCTTTTCATACAATGAGAACCGTTTGAACCTTCGATCAAACACATGCTAACGAGTCCTTCCCCCACAGCTATATCTATACGAACATTTTGATACCAATACTTTTTTGGGAGAAAACAAAAAATAGAAACGACCTAAACAAAATATGAAGCATTTATTTGGTAGCCTGTCAACCACTATGACGACCTTAGGGACTTCACAGCCTTTGTACATAAAAGATGTTGCTATCAGTAAGAAAATCCAAGGACTAAGTCACTGCCCCCCACCCCATCCCCACCCCCCACCCTATTCAACAAAATGGAGCAGTCAGCAAGACTTATATGGATATTTCAGTTCAGTCACCAACAGGGCATGCAATCAGCCACACCAACAGCGAGGGAACTCAGCCTTACCCCGTCATCCTCCAAAACTAGAGTGGGACGACTCCCACGGCTTTCATACGGCCTCAGAGCAACCAGTATCTTAGCCTCGTATGTACATATTATAATTATCAATACAACAGAAAAATGAATATGTAAAGAAAAAATAATGAAATAACATTGAAAAAATATATTAAGAGGATTAAAAAAAGACAAAAAGTTAAGAATTTTAAAAAGCTTGGCGCACTTTGAATTCTGGAGCAGTTCTCAGTCTGAGCTGATGCCTTTTTCTGTTTTATTGTTTACAATGGTCATACACTGTGTTTGAGTAATGTTATCAGCCCAATAAATGTGTCTGGAAAGTTACCTTTGGACAATGTTTCACTATCTGAGGCGCTCACTTATTGTATCTGCATCTGTTTTGTACTGTTTCACATTAAATGTGCTGATATGTCAGTATTCCCCTCAGAGACACGCTCAGTAACGCTGGCAGCACACACACACATTTTCAGGCTCTCTGAATGAGCAGCTTGTGATTGCCGATGACGATACAGATGCAGCTTTATAGCCTTCCTTTCTTTTCATTGTTTGCTTGATATGTTCGGAGCTTATCAGCTACACACAGAGGTAGTCCTGTCACGGTTACCGTGACCTGTCGCAGACTTTTAGATCACATCAGTGGGCATCAAAGGACATGAAAAAGAGGAGCCTCACATGCCTGAAAATACAGATGGTCTTTCCTGAAGAGTTCCTCAGGATCCATTTATCAAGATTGGAAAATGTTCAGCGTCCAGGAGAAAAAGACCGTCAGCAAGGACGTAAAAGCCCGGAAGCAGCAAGTGTGTTTCAGAACTGGTAGAAAGAAGAGTGACCAGTGCTGCACTGAGAAAGAGAAAGAATGAAAGAAAGAAACCACATTTCCATAAGCAAAAGGTAAGACTGGCGAGTGGCCAGAGGAGCCGTTATCAGTGTCAAAGCCAGCGACTGATTCATTTTGTGATAGTGGAAATAAAGCAGCTTGCAGGATGTCTTACATCCCTTCAGTTATGAAAGAACAGGGGAAACTAGTGACTGCATTTGTGGGCTGCTTTAAGCAGCAATTATATTCTGTTGGATGCAAAAACAGCTGCAGACACAGCAGATGAGAAATTCACCTGAAGGTTAGTCGGTGCATTGAAATGTAATGTCACAAAAAACCTGCAGTTACACCACATGGAGTCCTTCAAACCCGAGTGAACCGCAGCAGGCTCAGGGCTGCAGAACAGCATCTGAGGCCGACTCGATCTTATTCCCGTGTTCTCAGTTAAGGTGTTTTTGTACCTGGTAAAGCAACAATGTTACTAACAGTCTGTGTATTTCTTCTCATCATTAGCCTCAGCATGCTGGTGGCCACACTGCAAATATTAGTTACTAATGTTAGGAGTGCAAGTGATGTCAAACACAGACACAGTAACTAGGCTGAGATTCTATTGACTATTATCTGTTATTATTAGTTGCTGAGCTCCTGGTCTCTATTTACGGCTGCCAGCCTATCCGCCTACAGCCACTGTTGGGTCAGAGACAGTACACACTCTTACCTCCTGCTCAACTCTCAGCTCCCATTTGGGGTTTCCTGTAAGAATTTAGCAGACTGTGTCTCCCCCCCCCTTGTTTAGTTAGACTACCTTTGATCTACAGTCAAATAAACTTAAAACTCTGATGAATCATTTATGGCTGTATTCTCTGACCCGATGCTCATGCTGATAATAATCTTTGAACATCCTCAAATGAACTACAACACACAACATTTTACAGCATGTCGTTCTTTTTTTTAACAAAAACGAAGCCAGAATTGAGCAGCAGTGTGCCGTGGTCCCAGCAGGCTTCTGCTGCCTCTGTCTCTCCTTTTCCTGCTCTCAGGTGGAGCAGGAGCAGGCCTTGATGCCCTGTCCCGCCCTGGAGTGGGATGATCCTGTCCTTAGTCCAGCCAGCACACCTGCCTATCATTAGCTCATTATCTCCTGTGGACAAAAAGCCAGCTGATACCTTCACTCTTCACCAGCTCGTCCTCACCTTGGTGGTGGTAACTTGGCTCACAACCCATGAGCAGTTTTTGCTTGTACCTTCTGTTACCTAATGTTGTTCTCTCATCTCTGCTACTACAGGTGCTGGTCATAAAATTAGAATATCATGAAAAAGTTGATTTATTTCAGTAATTCCATTCAAAAAGTGAAACTTGTACATTATATTCATTCATTACACACAGACTGATATATTTCAAATGTTTATTTCTTTTAATTTTGATGATTATAACTGACAACTAATGAAAACCCCAAATTCAGTATCTCAGAAAATTTGAATATTGTGAAAAGGCTCAATATTGAAGACACCCTAATCAGCTAATTAACTCAAAACAGGAAGGATTTTCCGAAACCCAATCTGGTCTTCTCTCATTCAAACTCACCTGGAAAACTCTCCTGCCTTCTGGAACTTCTACCTGCCTCGCCCACCTGGAAATCACAAAGGAAACAGAGGGAAACCTTACCTTTGGTAGTTAAACTTATCTGGTTTTGCCTTAGAATCAAATTCGATTCTTAAAAGTGTGCATTGGTCTCTGGGGTTCTGCTTCTGAGTTCCCTCATTCCCGTAATGATGACAGAGTGCAGTAAGTACACCCCATGATTCACTTGGTTGTAGAATCATTTTCAGCAGCAATAATTTGAAGTAACATGAAGTAATTGTTTTCTAATTCCTCAGGCTCATTGTGTTGGAGGAATTTTGACCCAGTTGTTACAGGTTTGAAGCCATACATTTATGCACAGCTCTCCTTCAGTCGGGTTGAAGTCTGGACTCTGGGTCCTTCCAGCAGCTTGATTCTTTTCTTTTTCAGCCGTTCTTCTGTAGATTTGCAGGTGTGCTTGGAATCACTGTCCTGTTGCATGACAATTTTAGCCCAGTTCAAGATGTTGCACTGATGTCCTCACATTTGACTCTAGAATTCTTTGATACAAATTGGAGTTCATGGTTTACTCTGAGGTGCTCGTGTCCTGTGGCTGCAAAACTAACCCAAGCAAGCCTTCTGCATCACCCTAACCCTAACCACTCTAACCCTAACCCAGCACAACCACTGTGCTGGGTTAGGGTTAGGGTGGTTAGGGTCACCTTCAGGTGACTGTGATTTGGGATTATATAAATAAAACTGAACTGAATTCTCTGTCCAAAGGACACGTTACAGAAGTCTTGTAGTTTGTTCAGATACAATTTTGCAAAGTTAAACTGTGCTGCTACGATTCTAGCAACCCTTCCAAATGGGCTGTTCTTGTTCATTCTTTTTCATCATAAACTACAGCATTTAACATGCTAACTGAGGTCCATCAAGTCTGAGATGCAGTTCTTGATTTTTTTGCATTTTGCCAGAGCATCGCGTGGGGGTACCATCAGGCAATTTGCTGGGACGTCCATTCCTGGGAAGACTAGCAGCGGTCTATAATCTTTCTCACTGTAGAATGATGGATCTCAAATTATTTGGAACTAGCCTTATAAACTGTCCAAGACTGATGGTCAGCAAAGATTGTTATTTTAAGATCCCTGTTGATATCTTCCCTCCATGGCATTGCATTTACACACACCTGAATTTTAAGCAGATGTCAGAGAAATGCAGCAGGAGTGACTGCTCATCCATGGGGTCTCCAGCTGCCCGTGTCAACGTCCACAACAGAGAATAATCTAGGCTTAAGTTTTCACACACTGCTTCTGCATTTTCATTCATTTTTGTTAAATAAATGACACAGTGTAATGTGTCATGTTTTGTAGTTTATCTGAGATTGTATTTACCTGATTTTATGATTTGCTAAGGGCCTGTTTATTATATTTGTTATGTGTGAATGATATATGCATATGATGTGTAAAACTTTAAATTTTTTTCTTTTTACTCTGACTGTAGGAGCCAATAAATTCTTCACCTTTTATACCACAAATGGATGGATAGTACATCATGTAATAATGCATTATACATTAGTTATTATATCAGTTATCAGTATTAATAAGAGAAACATTTGTGTTGACAGGTCATGGAAGCTCCTCTCATACTGTATGTGTCCTGTTAGCAAAGCATTTCAGATGAACCAGATGTTGGTGAGAAAAAAGAAGTGATACAACAATCTTTGACTTTATTTATGTAAAAATATAACTCGTGCTAACAGTTGTTATAAAGCTTTAGTAACTAAATAACAGGTGTTACAGTGGATCAGCATTCTTCCTAACCCTTTAACAGTAACTCTGTCTCACAGCAGTCCCTGTGAGGTCCAAGGTCCCTAAACCCTAACCCTGTGTTATCAACATTATTGTGTTTTTAAATAAATGGTTCTTTCAGTCCTTTGAAGAAATGTGACACAAAAGGTTTATTTATTTAATTTTTAAAAAAATAAGTTATTTTTGCTTTTTTCCCACCTTATTAGGGTTTAATCCCGGGATCCGGGATTCCCGGGAAATGCGATCAGAACCATTTCCCGTTTCCCGGGAAACGTTAGACGGGAAACCGGGAAAAAAGTCGCGCGCGTTGATTTGACTTTCAGAAAGAAAAGAAAGCTTCAGAATGTTAAATTTAAGGAAATATTGAGAGAAGGGTTCGTTTAATGCAAAAAGCATTACTCTTCATTTCAGGCACGTTCAGCCTCCGTTTAAGGCTTCAGCCTTCATCTCAAGCGTTTTAATAGAGGTATTACACAGTTGTGCTTTTTTCCTCTTTAATTTGTTGAAATCGTAGGCAATGTGTTTACCCTAAGGTATTTTGTATTATATAATTTTATATTATTATATATTGTTATATTGCATTATATAGCCTATAAAATATGCCTGCCCTGAACAATAAAGAAATATCTGTTTAACTTCGAGTGTTTCTTTTCCTCGTTTGCAGCCACTTACTAACAATCATGAATTAGGATACGGGCCTAATGTGTGAAGAAATTATCATGAAATAGATTGCTTTAACATATTTCGCTTTTAAAATGGAGTTGAGTAAAATGTATATTTTTTAGGCTATAAGGATTGGCCAGTTTTTCAAAAGACGATTCACAGCGAACCTACTTTAACCCTCAGACACGGTGTTATAAATTTGCTGTTGCCAGAATGGCAATGACCAAGTCGTAGTGCATTACTCAAGGCCCTGTGTTATGCCATATTATAGTGTAGTACGGTAGTTAACTTTTCAATGACTATTACAGCGTTCCACTGGTGGAGATATAGCGCAACAGATGTCGCCACGACAGCGTGGCTGAGCCATTATCAATGCTGTGGAGATGAACCGTATTGTTTTGCACCAGCAGTTGTAAAATATCTTGGTATAATTCCATGTACAATGGAGGAATATTCGAATTATATTTGTTAAGGGAGTGTTGAGGAACGATACAACACCGCATAGCTCGAGCACTCGAATGTCGAGATGTAGGTTTTATTGCGTTAATCAAGCCGACGTTGCCCCCTACTGGGCATAACAGGACATAGCTGGAAAGCTACCTCTACAATATCACAATAGGTTAAGGCCGACACAGGCTACAGAAGGCCTAATTATAATAAAAAAATAAATAAACTTTTTTCCCGGGATTCCCGGGAAATGGCTCGTCATTTCCCGGGATTTGATTCATGTCACTTTCGGGAAAAATATTAAACCCTACACCTTATCAGTGATATACCAGAACCCTTATATTTTGGAGGAAAACTAAAAGAATTGTTTTTGAAAAAAAAAATAGTTTTGATGTATCACAGTGATATTTTTTGTTTCCTAATTGGCCAAACTTGGAAAAATACTTTTAAAAAAGAAAATTCACATATTCTGATAGCATAGGGTTAGAATTAAGGTCATCAGCAATGCTGACCCGAAGCTAACAGAGTTGATCAGAATCAGAATCAGAATCAGAATCAGAAGGTTTTTATTGCCATATGGGTGAACAGGTTCACAGCATTAGGAAATTGCTGCGGTACTTCGTGCTTACAGAAAGAAACAAATAAGTATAAAAACTATAAGACAATATACAAGTATACAAATTGCAAATATACAGAGATATTAGAGCTATAACTATAGCACAATATTACAAAATTACAAAATATACAGTGCAGAGACTAATTAAAAGATAAAAGAATGTAGACTATATTCCACTAATATGTACATCAGTGCAGTCAGACAGGTGCATAGACATAGGGTCATCAGCGTTTGTGGAGGGTGGTGGTAACAGTCTTAGGGTAATTGTTCATGAGTCCAACAGCAGAGGGGAAGAAACTGTTCTTATGGCGGGAGGTTCTGGTCCGTATGGACCGTAGCCTCCTGCCTGAGGGGAGAGGGTCAAAAAGTCTGTGCCCAGGGTGAGAGTGGTCGGCTGTGATCCGACCTGCACGCCCCAGTGTCCTGGAGGTGTACAGGTCCTGGAGAGATGGGAGGTTACAGCCAATCACCTTCTCAGCAGAGTGCACAACGCGCTGTAGTCTCTGTTTGTCCCTAGTGGTGGCTCCAGCGTACCACACAGTGATGGAGGAGGTGAGGATGGACTCAATGATGGCAGTATAGAACTGCACCATGGTCCTTGCTGGCAAGTTGAATTTCTTCAACTGCCGCAGGAAGTACATCCTCTGCTGGGCCTTTTTGATGACAGAGGTGATGGTGGGCTCCCACTTGAGGTCCTGGGTGATGGTAGTTCCCAGGAAGCTAGAAGAGTCCACTGTGGTGATGGGGGTGTCAGTCAGGATGATGGAGGGTAGAGGGGCTGTGTGCTTCCTAAAGTCCACTATAATCTCCACTGTCTTCTGGGCGTTCAGTACCAGGTTATTGTGGCTGCACCAGGACGCCAGACGTTTGACCTCCATCCTGTAGGCCGACTCGTCCCCATCTGAGATGAGTCCGATGAGAGTCATGTCGTCAATATTAAATTGTAAATAGTCCGCGATTAGAAAGCACTTTTCAAAGTTAGCTGCACTCAAAATGTTTTACAGCATTTCTCCTTTACTCATTTACACCCACACAAATGCAGCAGCTGCTTGAAAAGGTGCAAGCCTGCCATCGGAAGCAAGTCAGGGTTAGCGTCTTGCCCAAGGATACACTGGCACGTGAAGGTGCTGGAGAGAAGTGCCAAAGCTGCATTTACTCCCCAGTAACCCCTGACTACATGAACCTAACTTACAAAAACATCTACAACAAACATGGAAAGATTGTTATAAACTAAAATGAGCCCCAATCCAAGCAGCTAGGATCCTGCACGACTTTTAAAACTGCCTTCAGACTCTGTTGTTGGTGCTTGATGCAGTGAAATGCCAACACTTCCAATCAGCAACACATAAATTCATCAGCCAATTTTTTAGGTCAGCTGTTCAACATAATGCTGTCTAATACAACTGACCTACGGTGCTGTGAGAAAGTATTCCACCTCTTCCTGATTTCTCCGTTTTTACATATTTGTCACATTTAAATGTTTCAAACAAATTTTGATATTAAACAAACATAACATGAGCAAATACAAAATGCAGTTTTTAGATGATGAGGGGAAAATGAAGGGAAAAATGCTATCCAAGCCTGCCTGGCCCTGCGTGACAAAGTAATTCCCACAATTGTTAAATCATGAATTAATTGTGATTACCCACATTTTTGGAGACTAAGCTCAATTTCACTAGTCACACCAGTTACTGTCAGATCTGCTGAATTAAGAAATCACCTAAATACAGCCTGTCTGACAGTGAATCAGGACACATATCAGGAGAAACAAAGTAATTGATAACTATCAGTCTGGAAAGGGTTACAAAGCCATTTCTAAGGCCCTTGGACTCCAGTGAACCACAGTGCCAGCCATTATCCACAAAACCTGGAACCTTCTCAGGAGTGGCCAGCCTACCAAAATTACTCCATGAGAACATCAACGACTCATCTAGGAGGTCACAAAAGAAATCAGAGCAACATCTAAAGAACTGCAGGCCTCATTTGCATCAGTTAAGGTCAGAGTTCATGATTCAGCAACAAGAAAGACTATGGGCAAAAAATGACATCCATGAGAGCTCCAAGGCACAGAACACTGCTGACCAAAAAGAACACAAAGGCTCATATATTTTGTGGACTGACAAGAAAAAAGTTAAACTTTTTGGAAGGCCTGTGTTACATCTGGTGTACAACTCCCACAGATTTTCACAAAAAGAACATCATAACAAGAGTCAAATACAGTGACAGTAGTAGTGTGATGGTCTGGGGCTGCTTTGCTGCTTCAGGATGTGAACAAATTGCCATAAATTCTGCTCTCTACCAGAAAATCCTGAAGGAGAAAGTCCAGCCATCAGTTTATGCCCTGAAGATCAAATTTACTTGGGTTATGCCAATTCAATTCAATTTATACAGCACCAAATCACAACAGTCATCTCAAGGCACTTTATATTGTAGGTAAAGACCCTACAATAATACAGAGAAAACAACAACAGCAGGTCCATGTCTGAATGACTGGAGTGATCTAATCAAAGTCTGGACTTAAATCTGATTGAGATGTTTTGGTGTGACCTTAAACAGGTCTTTCATGCTCGAAACTCCTTCAATGTGACTGAATTAAAATAATTCTGCAAAGAGGAGTGGGCCAAAGTTCCTCCACAGCGATGTGAAAGACTCATTGCCAGTTACTGCAAATTCTTGACTGCAGGTCTTTCTGCCCAATCAGTTATTACTGGATTGAACTTCCTTGTGTCCATGGAAAGTAAGTAGATGTGGACCAATGACCAGTGAGCTGGGAAGTCCAAAGCAGTCAGTGTACTAAAGGCATTTGAGGGACACCTGACCAGTGAGTCAATGAGTTAGTGAGTCAGACTTCTGGCCTGAATACTAATCAGTGTAATAACAGAGTTTTAAGTTAAAATGCTCAAACTTTATATACCTTCTGAGACATTCTGCTGCTGCTGCTCCTGCTGCTAATCCCTGCTTTTCTGAACATTTTTAAGCATTAAACACTTCGCGTTTTGCAGAACAGCACGCAGGTGCAGTAGAGGGGAACAGGAGATTTAGGCAACAGGTGAAGAAGAGCAACGTGAGGATGTAGCAGAAGGGTTCAGTCAGGGAAGTCAAGCAGCTACTTTTTTCCTTTAACTATGTAGAAAAGATTGTTTGCACAAAGATTTCATTTTTTGTGCGTTCAGTCTGTCTCAGAGAATATACTGTGCAGGTTTGGAGAGAAGCACATAACCAACTAGCTTATATACCACTGGTGCTTTGCTTGTAACTCCGACCTACCAAGGCCTCTAATCTGCCACACCTCAGAAGATGTCCTCAGGTATCTGAGAAATGCAGCAGATCCTTCAAATCCTCTAAATCATGAGTTGAAGCCAATAGGGACATAATTTTTTTCCATTTAAGGTTTGTCTCTTCTCTGATGACAGCATATAACTACACACCAATTCTTAAGATACATGCATACAGTACATAAAATTAGAGCCTTGAGTCAACACTACTGCTTTGTGTGTATAAGCCATCCTGGTGGGCCAAAGAAGAACATGATTATTTAATAATATTGGCAGAGACATTCCCATACAGCAGGGGTGGGCAATTCCAGGCCTCGAGGGCCGGTGTCCTGCAGCTTTTAGATGTGTCCCTGATCCAACACACCTGAATCAAATGGCTGAATTACCTCCTCAGTATGCAGTCAGGTTCTCCAGAGTCCTGCTAATGACTTCTATATGTGATTCAGGTGTGTTGGCTCAGGAACACATCTAAAACCTGCAGGACACCGGCCCTCGAGGCCTGGAATTGCCCACCCCTGCCATACAGCATGACATAATAGGATTAGACTGGTTATAAGTTAGCCTATCATACATGTCAATGTAGTGTTTGGTTGTCCATACACTGACAGATAACTGCATACTTTTATTTATACAGGTGGGAGCTGCATACTCTCATCCCAAAATGACTTATCTTTTATCGGCAAAGCAAAACTTTGCCTGCAATAAAAAGTTAATGCTGCAACTCTGGAGAGCAGCTAGACTAAGTGTTGTGTTGTCAAGGATATTTTATTACCTTTTGTATGCAAAGCTCCCCGCTTTATTTATTTCCTAAAAGGAATAATTGTTCTCCTTTTAAATATCTGTAAGCCTGTAAACCTGCAAAAGGCCATCCTGAGCAGCTTTTAGGGGCTATAAATCACCATGAAAACCTTCAATGGATTGTTTTTCATTGTGGAACGTAAGTATTCCAAGGTGGTGAGCAGTAAATACCTTTTCAGAGACCCCGTTAGAGGAAAACCTCCTCGGATGGTCTGGATTCTGTAGATGTTTAAGTTGGCATTGTGGTATTAAAATGTTCAGTTTGATTGAGATTTATAAACCATAATGAATTCAGAAACTGGGCCAGATCGAGACAGATTTTGTACTCAGCCTGGCCTTGTATTTAAGGAAGTCAGTCAGCCACATGCTCTCTGTTTCCTACAACCGAATCCACACTGCAGCGGTCCCTCTCTCTCTCGCTGCTCCTTCATTATCTCCCAATCAATTGAGGATGCCTCTTCTTGTAGCCTTGATGTGGAGAGAAATACTGCCTCAAACCAACTGGGACTATGTGTGCAATGGTGCACTCACATGTTCATTTTCTGTTTTCTATCTGATCTGTGTCCTTTTACAGATCTGTAATGAAAAGATATCAGCGAGGGGGAGGGGAAGAAAGAGTTCTCAGAGGCCATGAATGCCCAAGGTTATGGGGGCCATTATTCTACCTGATCTAGTAGATGCAGGATTGAGCCAGAGCTGGAGGATGGATAATAAATACGCCCTGTGATTCAGTGCCCTAACCACCACAACTCTACCACATCCCAACAAATAATCAGTTCCACCCTTGTGACTCTGCAGTAGATCTCACTGGACTTGGCTGCTATCTGGCCCTGCCAAAAGGAATAGATGTTACAAGGTGTGTATAAATTGCTAGACTCAGATGTTTAGGGGGACATTTAATGATATTACATTAATAAGAGTGTAATAAGGCAATGGCTTGCAGGGAGCTAGAGTGCAGCCGAACAGCTGCTGAGCCAAATCGAAAATGTGCAAATCTCTGTATGTTTGTTGACTCTGGAGACACACCTGTCCAGATGTGTTTGCAGCTCTGGGGCTTTCAATCAGCCCTGCTGTAGTGGAGTCAAACTTTTCTCCTTGATTTAATTAGGAGAATACTCAAGTCAGTGCCTCTGAAAGTGAGGACGTTTTGATGTCAGTTACTCCATGAGAAACAAACAAGCCGGCAGGCTTGGCCGACCCTTTGTCCTCACTGCTTTATATATTTTATCTTCTCTCTTTCAGTTTTTGGTACCACTGACAGGAGTTGCATTATAATTTCATTGTATTTGTGCAATGACAGTAAAGGCATTTTGTTCTGTAATGTACATATGGAACCTGCCCATTCAGTCCATGCACTATAACAGCAGGCCACTGCAGGGCAGGAGTCCAACCACACAGAATTCATTCCTCAGATTTTCTTCCATGTTAAATTCCTATACCAGAATTTTAACAGGGAAGTTCATGTTTTCTAAGTTTTGGGAGCCAGCCTCCAAAGTAGGTTCCCAAAGTAACCTTTGGGGGCCTCTAAAGTAGCCATTCGAGGAAGTACAGTTCAGCATTGGCTTCCACTCCTTTCTAACACTTTCAGCAATGTCATTCATGTAAGTTATGTCAACAACAACTACATCCTAATCCAGATTTTTGTGAATATTTCTACTCCCTCATCTGGCATTATGATATCTTAGAGTATTATGTTGTCCCAGTGCAATGAAATATAACAGGAGGGGGACCCAACCAAGCATCAGCAAGCTGGGAGTGACAAAATGTTGCTATACCAGTTGGAAAATTGCTTTTACAAGAGTCTCAGAGTGAGACAGGTGCTTCCTTTAAAAATAGTCCTGTGAGATCATATCACAGGGTCTCAGTAAGTCTGGGATAACATGAGACTGTGTTTGGCACTTTACTGCCATAAAAAACTCCTGATGGCTTCAGCCAATAAAGATGCACGTATGGATGGGAAATGAATACGTTTTATCTTAATCGAATTCAGAATGGTTCGGTGCCAATGCATAATTCATGAGTGTAATTTAAAAGAAACACTAAGCAAGATAAATTTTCTGTAATGAGATGTTTTCCTTACAGCACACACTTGCCATGTTTACTTGTATAATTACATATGCATATGAATTGGTGAGATGAGTTAGCAATGAACTGCACTGCTGTTTAGAAACAGTTAACAAGAAAATGATATCTGAGTTTTGAGATTTTCATGGGCATGTATTCTATACAGAACAATGACTGAGGATGGGCTGTATAATCTACTTATGCCATAATCACCAGCTTTTTCTGAGGTTCAGAGACCTCAGAGAGCTTCATAACCCACCGAGGACCAACACCACAGTGTCTCTGAGGATGCTAATTCATTTTACCATTTATTCATTCTTCCTTCCTTAACAGCTGTGTGCTATTCAGGCCTCTTTTTAGCTTCCAAGAGAGCATTATCACATATATGCTTTGCTTCATTTGTTTGCCAAGTTTCCACAGTCCAGCTTGCCCATTTGTGAGATATCATCGATGCAATCATATATATATATATATATATATATATATAAAGACTCTATGTCATGTTTGCCGTGTCTATGTTTTGAGGCAATGCAGTACATAATATTATTAAAGGGGACTACATACATATTCTGGCCCCTTAAGCTGTGTCCACACTGAAACTGCAGCAACACAGTGAACAGAGACCATAAGAAGTCAATAACATTCAGCTGCTACAGGTAACATAACCACTGACTAAACAAAGTGGGAGGCACCCACGATAAACTTTATCAGCTTCCAGGTTAGTAACTGAAGACACTACCAATAAGAGAGCAAGATACTGTTGATTGATATATTACCTGATAGTACATGCATCTTTAGAACATCTGTATTAAACAAATCAGTTGAGAATATGTACAAACAATAAATTATTAACCATTAACCATTTCCAGGTCCAAATACTCCTTAGTTCCCAAAAACTGGCTGAGACATTACTGACTTAACAAATGCACCAAATTCTTTCAAATAAACTGATCAGTATAATATAATATAACCTGCCAACAAAACATTGCTCAGCCTGCAGCAAACACAGCTGCAGAGATTAAAATGTGCCTCAGAGGTTTTCAGCTTCCAAGCCGGTGATAAATCAGCACATCCACCAGCGCACAGTAGAAATAACAGTTAAACTGGCAAATTTCACTTTCAAAAATCAACAAATCGTCAAGACAGCAAATACTTATGTGTAGCACAGATCAGCTCTTTCATGGTGATTTTTGATTTATTCATGCAAACATAAACAATACAAAGGCAAATATTTTAGTTTGACCTCTGTTTAAAGTTTTAATCCTTTTCAGCAGAATTAGATTGATTCAATTCAGTTTTATTTATATAGCACCAAATCACAACAGTCGCCTCAAGGTGCTTTGTACTGTGGGTAAAGACCCTACAATAATACAGAGAAAACCCCACAGTCAAAATGACCCCCTATGGTTCTTATGTAGAACTTTTCTGCTCTACACTTTATACAGACGATCATCACTTTCACATTCACACACGTGTTATAAGAACTTTCTGTCTTACATTAACAGACAATCAGACTCCGATGAACAACTTGGGGTTCAGTATCTTGCCCGAGGACACTTTGGCACGCAGACTGGTCCTAACGTAGGCATCTGTATCTGTGGCTGTTTTATACAGCTGGGAGGATTATTCAGGTGATTTAAGTGGATGATTTTATGTTTCACTGAACATTTCCAGAAAAGTATAAATTTAAGAGAAATCTGTATAATTATGAATAATATTCTAAGACCTAATATATAATTAACATCTTGCATTGACATGTTTGTGTGATGTTTCTCCAGTGAAAGCTTTGACTGCTTTGGCTGATCTGTGCAGGATCTCAGGACTTGGTGAGAATAACTAAACAGATGTTCTGAGATTTATTGAAAGAAACCTTTGTAAAGAGATCAATAGAGCACCAACAGGCTTCGCACCATCATGGAGGAACCAGCCTAATAATGACAACACTACATGTGTCATGACCTTGGACACATCTCCACACACCGAGTCTTTGTACCAGAAAGCTACAAAAACATACAATAGTACACAGAGATTAGATAAGTTGAAACACAAAATTTGCATTACATCTCACACAAACATTTGTAATCACTTTATTTCTTTCATGCTCCACCAACAGTTTATCTTCAGAGTCAAGAAGGAAACGTGTCTGTGATGAAAGTGAAACGGCTTTAAAACTAATGCATCATTTTGATATTTTACAGATCTCTGTAAAATACAGTAATCTGTATCCACTCGTCTCTGAGCATCACTCCTGCGTTATTAGGGAGGATTCAAACTCTTTACTTTAGCTGTTTAAATCACAGAAAGGCTCGATATGATCATGGCTTCATCTTCTGTAAATGTGGAAGAAAATAGAGTGAAATAATTGTAACACTGAAAGCATATGACGTATATGTAACAGTCTGTTAAGGCTAATCTTTCTCATTCTTTCAGATTGAGATGTGCAGTGATGTCTGCAGAATGAGACATCAGCTGTCAAACACGAAGTTCCAGCTCCACTTTATGGATGTACACTTTGAAAACTACTGAACCCTCTTCAGTGGGGGGAGGACAGGACAGAGGGACACCTCCTCGACCCCACAGTGTGCTGAGATCGCTCCCACACTGCTGTCGCTGGTTTGATAACTCCAGCAGGAACGTCAGTGCTGGCATACTGACACCACTGGATACTGAGACTTTCAGCTCATCCAGCTGAAGGACATTGATGCAGAATTGAAGCATCTGAGACATCAGCTGTTATACTGTACTTCTCTCACATCCAAAGATCTGGAACTTTGTTACTAAAGCTTCAACTGCCACGAGGCTGAGGGGTAGCACTGGTGGCAGAGAGCATTTTTTTTTCTTGGTTATGTGAAACTCTTTTTTTTGTTTGTTTGTTACATTACTGCTACATTTATGTATGTTGCATATTAATGCTGTAGATTTTTATACGTTTTATATATTTTACATTTATTTTACAGCAGCATTACATCATATTTTATACGGATGTGATGTCTCTTTATCATCTCTCTCCTGTTAGACCCTGTTAAACATGGTGCAGCAAAAACAGTACTGTTTTTTTGACCCACTGAAAATAACTTCTGACACCAAAACATTTCAAAGTGGAAAAAGAAATATATACTGACAAAATATAGTTTTGTTTTTTTTTATTTTTTTTATTTGTATCTTATTAACATACAGTACCGTGTGTCCAAACCTTTGACTGGTACTGTATTCTGAGAAATTCAATTGGTTGCTATGCAAATAAAATTGAGTTAAGCTGTGTAATATTGAATGAATGAATGAATGAATGAATGAATGAATGAATGAAGTTTATTGCCATGTGGGTGAACAAGTTCACACATTGGAAATTGCAGTTACAGAACACCATCCAAGAATACACAAAACACAACACACATGGGGGGATATGTGTCCTAGGGTCATGCAGCCGACTTGCAGCGCTACCTTTGGCAGGAGGAGAAAATAACAACAGGGTAAAGATCATACAATATTATACAGAAACCCCCAACAATTAAACAACCTCCTATGAGCAAGCATGTGGCGACAGTGGGGAGGAAAAACTCCCTTTTCAGGAAGAAACCTCCGGCAGAACCGGGCTCAGGAAGAGGCAGCCATCTGCCGTGACTGGTTGGGTAGTTGCTTAACTAATTTTAATGAATTGCTAATTTAAGGTCATTTTTGAGATGATCCAAATATAAAACCAGAGACCTATAGGGTTTTGTTGAGCCTTTAGACAGAAAATATGCTTCTTCACTCAAGATCACGGAGTACCCTTTTTAGGGTTTTTTGTTGTCTTCTAAGATCATCTATCTCAGCTCTTATTGCTGCACATTTCTCCTCTAGAGCTTTTTCTTTTTTCATTTTCTTTATCAGTTTATCCCATTCTTTTTCCATGATTTTGTTGCGCTGACTAATGCTCTTTTTTTCAGCCTTCAATGACCTACACATTAGCTTAAGAACTCCTTCCCCTTGGAGGTTTTTGCGCAGCTCCGTGATTTCAGCCTGCAGAGCGGGCGCTGTCAGGCTGAGAGCTTCAATCTCAGCTCTGAGATTGTTATTTTTTTCCACCCAAGATTCTTCTTTTCGGAGCTTTGACCGTAGCTGCTCTAGCTCCCTCTCCAGAGTCCTATTTTGACTTGTAATGTATTTTCTCTCTGCTTCCAGAGTCTTATAAGACTCTGGAAGCGGTTTAGCAGCAGCTAAATCCTCTAAAACCTCATTGATGATCTGAATTTGATCAAGTGTTTCTTCATGGCTGTGCTTTAAGGCAGCTATCTCTTGCCTCAGCACAAGATATTTTTGTCTCCAATCTTCTTCAATTTCAAGCTTTTTGGAGACGCCAGCTAGTGTTATTGAAAGTTTTCTGCTGTGTTTCTGCAGGACTTTCTCCTCAGCTTTAAGCTCTTCTAAAGCTCTTCTCATCTGGACATTGTTCCTAATGTCATTGACTTGAGCTTCCAAGTCCTCATTTTCTTTTTTTAGGATCCTCACCCTCTCCAGTGGTTCTAGATATGTATGGCAACAATATACTTCAAAGAGACGTTGCCGTTTCTGGTGAAAATTCGAGTTTTGCATCTTCAGAGACTCCATCGAGTCACTGCTGCACATTTCTCTGAGGAAAAAGTCTGCCTCTGCAATTTTGTTCTGAAGCTGCCTAATCTCTTTTTGCAAGTTGCCGGTCTCTTGTTGAATGTTGGCGAAGGCTTCTTTTTCAGCCTCATACCATTCAGCTAAAGTTGTGACGTATTTATGCTCCTCCTTGAGTCTCTGGATTTCTTGTTTCATCAATGCATGGTCTTCCATAATTTCTTCTTTTAACTGCTTTAGAGCCTCGCAGTTTTTCTCTAACACCGTTTTATTTCTGATTGCTTCCTGCAGGCCTTCAAGCTCCTTCTGGAGTGCTTCATGTTCTTGAGTTAAAGCTTCATTTTCTGCTTTAATTTTCTCAGAGCTGTCTGTGTTCATGGAGCACTCTGAGGTTTCAGAAGACATAACGTTCTGTTTGTTGTGGCTCTTTTTCTCTTTTTTTTTTTAAATCAGTGAAACTTTAGTTTGTATTCACCAAGAAAATACAGTTCCAAGCTGTGCTGACGTTTTCACTGGCGCAGATCAGTAACTTAGTTCTGTAGTAGCAGCTGAGTTCTACTTAAGGGGTCTGAGGGCCTTTGATCTTTGATCCTACATCAAAGAGCGACAGAACGTGGCGGAATGTTGCTGTTGTGTTTAAGTGTAAACATTTAGCACGTGAAAGCTTAAAAAATAAATCTTTAAAAAAAAACAGCAACAGAATGACTGATGAAATCACAAAAGACAAACCCACCAATCAGTTTAAAGTTCATTCTGCCAATCAGAATGCTTGTATACATTTAAATCCACCAACTGAAAACAGCCGTCAGGTGCACTGCCTTACTGCTGAATTACAGGCACTTTGTGGCAAATTCCTGTTAAATTTGCCTCGATGTACCTGTCGAACAACTGCTTCTAAATCAAAAACCGTAGCTCCTATCAAAATACTGTTTGAACTGTGAGCATCACAAGGACCTGCTCTCAGCAGCAGTGTATTTTTTATTTACCTGCTGTTAAACATGTTGTCATAGGAGCAGTTTAAAAAAGGGACTTGTTGCTGGTTATGAGAAAATCTCCTCTCTAAAATTACATTGTTCTTAATGGAGGAGTTGGAAGGTACTCCCTCTACCACCGCTGTTTGTTTCACATAGAGCAGGAATGTCAAACTCAGTCACAGGACGGGCCAACACTGAAGACACATTCTGAGTCGTGGCCCGAACAGGATTAAAAATAATTATTTAAATCAGTAAAATGAATTTGAATGTCCAGAATTCAGCAGCTTTTTCCTCAACACATTAAATAAAACATTATATTATTCTTCAAAAATTACATCAGGAAAAATAAATATATTTCAAACTGATGAAAAGTTGCACATTTTTCAGGTAAAAACTGTGATGTGAATTTCTGCGCTTCACAGTCGGAAAAACGCTGCATGAACTGCGCAGCTGCAAACACAGCGGCGGAGACTCGTAATCACGCGGTCCAGTCCCCAAAGCTGCAGGGACGTGTTGGGATGCTTCAGGAGAAAAGCCACAGCCATCCCGGAGCCCTGCTGAGGCTTTTCCTTCACTTTCTATGAGCTGACAGATTTCCTCAGACAGCTCAACGCACCTGTGTAATAAGGCACGTCACCAAATTCAGAAGCTATTTACTCCAGAAAAGACTGAAACTGCCGTGATTTAAACATGTGCTTCCTATAAAGTTCCCTGTCTGTGTTACGATTCCGTCTTCAGGACTTTGCTGCGCAGCATTTCCTGCTGTGTGATGCAGTGATGCACTGTCAGCTCACCTGTGCAGGTCTCCCTCTTGTAACAGCCAGAGCAACAGGGATGGATCTGCTGCAAGGTTGAATGATGCCACTGGGTGGTGTTTCTTCCTTGTTGCGTGTGTTGGACTGAGAACCACTGCAGAACGCCGCTGATGCCCAGCCGACATCTTGTTGTGACAAGCTGATCGCGGGACTCTCTGTGCCTATTGTCATGTATGATCTGGCTATGTAGAGCCGTGGAGACCTGGCGTTTGATGGTCGTTAGTTCTGCCAAATAAAGGCACTGTATTCGGAATCTTGTCGGCTGTGTTTATGAGTTACCCAGGCATGGCTAGTGCTCAGTGACGTGCAGTCAGGGGAGGCAGGTGAGGCACGGCCTCACCTGTCATCGTGGAAATATAAAATTAAAAAATAAATTAAATGGTTATATTCATTCAGTGATTTGTATTTTAAAGTTCTTTTCCATTTAACTACACCATTTTTAGATTAGTTTTTTCAAAATCGCTGAATTTTTGCATTTGCCGGTCAAATACTAAGAGACGAACGGTGAGGCACCAGCCCGGCGAGCCGCACCACGGATTGCGCAATCCGTGGTGCGGCTCAGTATAGTCATTGCCAATGACTACTAACTGTGCTGGCATGCTATGCAGTGAGACCGGATTACTTTCCCTTTGCATGTGGCTATTAAAATGTTCTAACACTTTTACTATATGAACTAAATTTCTATATTTTAGCTGGTGTATATAATGCACAGTTTATTTTTGTTGTTTTTTTCATTAACAACTGTATGTGTGTGTAATGCATTCTTGTGTTGAGCGATCATGAAACTGCTGCGAAGAGACACTAGGTGAGGCACGCAGTTCTCGTGCCTCATGGTAGGGGGCGCTGGTGATCCCAGGGACTCTACGACTCCTCGGCGGCAAGCTACCATAAACAGTTAGCAAGGCCAGTTAGTTTTTCCTGTTGCTTGGCCTTATGTTCAACATGGAAGATTACATAACTCAAGTGAAAGAATTTTCTAAACTGGACTTTCAATCGAAGCAGAAGATAATAATTAAAGGAAGACCAACACCGGAGCTAAAAGGTTTGCTTCAGACTATGTTAATGTTAAACAAAACAACTGTTGCCAATCAAATGGTGAATAAGCTATATGTTTGTAAATCTGATGTGATGACGTCAGTGCCTCACCAGTCACGACCCTCACCGCACGTCACTGCTAGTGCTAGCCCTAGCTAATCTCGCTAGACTCTCCACCCGCAGTTAGCCCCCGTTACACTCTGCATCTTCTCCCGATTCTGTCCCACCAATCCGCTCTTTTCCCCACATCGCAAGTAAGGAAAGGTTTACCTCCGATGTCAGCGTTCAGAGCCTCTGCCTCCCACCTGTTTGGAAAATCCCTGTTTTCCACTTTCCCTTTGGTCAGTTTTGGGGAGTCAGGCAGCTTAAATGTCACTGTAAAAACAGAATAAAATGCCTTTATTGTCATTATACAGGATGTACAATGAGATTGGAGGGCCACTCCTGTTCAGTACCATGCAACAGAAAATCAAACTCTCTAAAATAAAAATATTATAATCTAATATTCAAAAAATATACAGAAAATAAAACTGTATAAAATACACAAAAAATAGAATGTATAAAAATATATACAGAAAATAAAATGTATTAAAAATACAGAAAATAAGAGAATGTATAAAAATATATACATACATTGGTGCATCTGTACATTGTAAGAAAAGTAAAATAAGTGTATACATATAATAATGAAGATGGTGCATATTGCACTAGTGAATGAATACTGGATATTACACAATATAGGAATGTTAGATATTGTTCAGTATGAATAATATAATATTGCACAGAGATGTGGGTATTGCACAGTTACAGTGGGTGAGTGGGTGAGTTCTGTGATTGCTGTGGCGAAGAAACTGTTCTTGAGTGTGTTTGTTCTGGCTCTGATGCTCCTGTAGCTCCTGCCAGAGGGCAGCAGGTCAAAGCCAGGGTGTGAGCTGTCCTTGATGATGTTCCTGCTCTGCTGATGCAGCGGGAGGTGGAGCTGGACAGATGGGACTCTATTCTCCTCCTGTAGTCCGCCTTGGCTTTTTTAATTCCTCTTTTCAGGTCAGCTCGAGCAGCACTGTACAGAGCTCTGTCGCCTGACCTGAAGGCAGCATCGCGGGCTTTGAGGAGTGAACGGAGCTGGCTGTTCATCCAGGGTTTCTGGTTAGGATCCACTGAGGAGACCACAGTGAGAATGTAACACATTACAAATGAGAGGACATCAGGACTGTCCTTTGGTCTCACAAGAGTCGTAAAACTCCAGAACAGCTGCTGCTGTTATTTGGACTACTGCGCACTTGCCGAGTTTAAGGATACTTTTGAGTGACAGCTGCAGTCTAACTGGTTTTGGAGCTAGAAGGCAGCTGACTGAGCTGAGTCCCACTTTCATTCCTGTGAGACATTTTATTAATTTCACTTTCTGTTACCATGGCACCTTATCTTGATAAATGTTTTGGTTTTTTTTGACAAATCTGCTTTAAGGACTTGTGGTCTTACATCAGTATGTTTTCAGTGTTAGGTTATATTACATGTCAAACATGTGTCACAGCTCAGCAAGAAACGAGACCCAGATGCTGGCTCTCTCATACAAAACAGGAAACAAAAACAAAAAAACGACTTTTTAATTTTGAAAAAAGTCTGTGAGGTGCAAAATAATCCACAAAGAAAGCAACTGGAATCGAATAAATAGAAATACAAGTGAGGCTAAACAGAAAGCAAAAACACACATTGACAGACACGAGGACAGAGCGTATCAGAGGCGGTGATGGGACTGCTGCGCCGAGGCTTTGGAGCGCCTGTTGAGAAATCTAGGAAGTATTTTATGAAGCACGTTTCGAGGCTTCGTTGAGGCCCGAGTGGTGTCAGTGATGACGTCTGAAGCCTCGCTGGTTCAGGAAGTGGATCCCTGCAAAATTTCCATGTTAATGTTTGTGTTGGAGTTTGCGTGTGATATGGAGCTGCTAATAGGAGAAAGCTTTCACAATAAGGTGTTACAAATAATATTCCTATAGATAATGAAATGTGATCCTGCTATAATATTCACAAGTCTTTTTTTTATTAATTTCATGGTGAAGTGTTTGTTTTGTGCCAAGCAGCTGAGCTCCAACAATAATACCTCCTCTATGCTGAGGTATTATTGTGCCTGTCATTAAATGATGAGCAGAACAGAGACTCGACCAGCGTGGGTATGTTTTTCAATTCTTCATGTTGGTACTCAACCATGATTAACAAATCAAATCAAAATCAAGTCAAACCCATATTTCACATGCATGGTCATACAGGTGCAACTAGCAGTGAAATGCTTTGACGACTACTCTTACACTATAGCACAAGATGAAGATATAAATGGAATGATCAAAAAGTAATCAAATAGTAAATACGATCAATGTTATGATAATAATGACATTGAGAATACTGATACTATATACTAGTGCAGCTTTGATACTGTTGACCATAACATTTAATTACAGAGATTAGAGCTTGCTATAGGTATTAAAGGTACTGCACTGCAGTGGTTTGAATCATATTTATCTCATAGACTCCAATTTGTTCATGTAAATGGGGAGTCTTCTTCACACACTAAGGTTAATTATGGAGTTCCACAGGGTTCTGTGCTAGGACCAATTCTATTTACTCAGCTTTACCTATCAATGAAGCCAGATGACACACATCAATTAGTTAAACTGCAGGAATGTCTTAAAGACATTAAGGCCTGGATGACCTCTAATTTCCTGCTTCTAAATTCAGCTCAAACTGAAGTTCTTGTTCTCGGCCCCACAAATCTTAGAAACATGGTGTCTAACCAGATACTTACCCTGGATGGCATTACTTTGGCCTCCAGTAACACTGTGAGAAATCTTGGAGTCATTTTTGACCAGGATATGTCCTTCAATGCACATATTAAACAAATATGTAGGACCGCTTTTTTGCATTTGCACAATATTTCTAAAATTAGAAACATCCTTTCTCAGAGTGATGCTGAAAAACTAATTCATGCATTTATTACTAGTACCATATCACCCCAACAGAGCACTTCGCTCTCAGGATACTTAAGAGTAGAATGGGAGGCAGAGCCTCAGGCTGAAGGCTCTTATCATAAACTTTCCTTTATGATCAAGCTTATAGTTAGGGCTGATCAGGTGACCCTGAACCCTCCCTTAGTTATGCTGCTATAGGCCTAGGCTGCTGGGGGGTTCCCATGATGCACTGAGTGTTTCTTTTCATTCACCTCTTTTTACTTTGTTTATACCCCACTCTGCATTTAATCATTAGTTATTAATCTCTGTCTCTCTTCCACAGTGTGTCTTTTGTCCTGTCTCTCTTTCCCCCCTCAGCAGATGACCCCCCCTCCCTGAGCCTGGTTCTGATGGAGGTTTCTTCCTGTTAAAGGGAGTTTTTCCTTCCCACTGTCACCAAGTGCTGCTCATAGGGGGTCGTTTTGACAGCTTCAAAGCTGTATCTGCCCATCACTAATCAGAGCCTAGTGAGGGAGGGAAGGAGACACAGCTGGGGAGCAAAGCATGGCTGAAAATAATCAAGGCAACAGGACAAGGAGGTAAAGCTAAGACCACAAGGTGGAAAAAGAGAAAAATGACTATCAAAATAAAAGAGGATGTGACAGGGAAATGCGTAATATAAAAACATGGAATTGACAACAATGATATGAGTGAACATAATAACAATTCTAATTCAACAAGTGAGTTCTGTTTGTGTCACATGTTTATTCATGCTTATTGTGTTGAGTGCAACTTTGGAATATTGAGAAAATACAGATAGTGAAAGAACATGGTTGTAGCTTAATGTTAATGATACTTAAGCATACACTGCAAACAAAGTGGTTTAGCAGATATAATGATTGAATGTTTTTAAAATGAAATAATCATGTTGGTTTAACATCATGTAGTGCAACAACATAAAAAAACAATTTAAACACAAGCATAAACATTTCATGTTAAATTAACAACAATAAAAACTTGGTATGAATAAATACATGAACAAATACATTAAAAAAATCACGTTAATCTAACAAATTACAATTGTGCAATTACAGCATAGAAAATTAATGTTGACTAAACATAATTTTATTGCATGCAACCGAAGTACATTATTTTTTCAGTGCATACACATGAACTGAAACTAAGCCGTATCGATGACAGTGGAATCAGGCGAAGTACTCAGTGAGTGTGACAGGAGCCTCTTTTTTGATTTTCTCTTTCAGCATTAAATAAAAGTTTTAAATCATTTACAAATCAACAAGGAAAGAAGGAAAAGTTTTTCTATGCAGAATAGTTTCTTAATATAAAAATGATTGCAGCTTACTGCCTTAGTGAAGAAGTCCCCAGCCCCCGGGCCGCGGACCGGTCCGTGGGTCATTTGGTACCGGGCCACACTGAAAGAATAAATAACTTACATTATTTCCGTTTTATTTATGAGCTGAGGCTGAACGAGGTTTTATTTTGAAAAATGGCCGGATTCTCTCCATTACATCCGTCTGTGACGCTTGTCTCTGTCACGTGATACGTTAGCGCTCAAATTAAACCCACAAGCTAGCAAAAATGAGTAAAAACCAAACTGTCTTTGGGAAGTGGAAAAGACTCAGTGAGGAGACAGAAGAAGAGCCTACAACTCATTTAACAGACAGCACCAGGAGTCCTATTTAAAATATGGATTTATCGCAACAGGTGATTCGCATGCGCCCAGTCATACACCGGCTCTCTTATGAGGCAATGAAAACATAAAAACTGCTTCGCCAGGTGGAGACCAAACATTCTGCATTAAAAGACAAGCCTCTGGATTATTTTGAAGGAAAAAAGCGTGAAGAAGGACAGAAACAATACTGAGGGCCAAAGACTGTTCCAGACTGCAGCTCTGACAGTGCTCTGCATAAAAGATCCCCACAACAGCCCAAAAGCCCTGTTGCCATTTCCGACATCATATTTATATGAATTGGGATTTTCTGCAGTGACAGCGGCGTAGACTGGACATCAGCAACACACTGGCTCAGCGTTATGGTGAGTTATATTTTTTTATGCACTTTATATTTGTTTCTGTGGTGGATCTTATTTTGAAGGCGCGTTTAAATGTTACCATGGCAACCACAGAGCGAGCGCGCGCGCGTGCGTGTGTGTGTGTGGGGAGGGGGGATGTTACGACCCTGCTGATAAAGTTGCATATGAGTGCATATTATATTTAGAAAATATCCCAGTTTTATGGTGGTCGTGTTATTTATGTTGTTGCGTTTCTCCGCCGGTCCGTGGCGCAGAAACGTTAAAAGAACACTCTCAGTGGGAAACAAGCATGGATATGTACACTCATATGGACTGAGGAATTTGTGAGGAGTGAAAGGATGCCACATAATTTGATGGAAATGAAAATTATAAACCTACAGAGGGTTGAATTCAAAGACGCCCTGAAAATCAAAGTGAAAAAATGATGTGACAGACTGTGGCTGTGCCAAGATTTCACTGCAGAAACTCTAAATGCTACGTAGTGTTTTGGCCCCCACGTACTTGGATGAATGCCTGACAGCACTGCTGCATGATCTTAATGAGACAGTCTGAGCTGCAACCTGGCAGCGTTGGATGGACCGAAACATAATGTCCCAGAGGTGTTCTGCTGGATTTAGGTCAGGGGAGCGTGGGGCCCAGTCAGTGGTATCAATTCCTTCATACTCTAGAATCTGCCTGCATGAGGCTGAGCATGAAGCTGCACCAGGAAGAACCCAGGACCCACTGCACCAGCGTAGGGTCTGACAGTGGGTCCAAGGATTTCATCCTGATACTTGATGGCAGTCAGGGTGCCATTGCCTAGCCTGTAGAGGTCTGTGTGTCCCTCCATGGATATGCCTCCCCAGATCAAGGGTTAAGGACCTTCTCCGGCCCTGTCCAGCTCTCCTGTCTCCTGGAGTCTCCTCCATGCTCTGAGACTGTGCTGGGAGACACAGCAAACTCTGTAGGGTCCAGGTATGACCTCATGCTACCAGCAGTGACTCTGACCCTAGCCAAATGCAGAACTAGTGAAAACCAGTCAGAAACGATGAGCAGGGGAAATGTGAGTGTCCTCCACCTGTAAAAGTATTAGTGTTTTGGGGGGTTGTCTCATTGTTGCCCCTCTAGTGCACCTGCTGTTATCAACCCCTTCTGCTACTTAACAGACCACATCAATATCCCAGAGGTTTAACTGAATCGATGCTATATTCTGATGTAAAAGTGTTTCTTTCTTTAATGAACAGTGAATATTATGGATGTGTTGTATTCATTCATTCATGCAGAGGTCTGCAGCTGCTCCTGGATGTTTTCAGTGTCACATTGTTCATGAGTGGGCACCAGTTCCATCCCAACAACAACCTGTAATGAAAACCTCACACAGGGCTTAGAGTAACGGTACAAACTAATAACACATATGAGCTTTGTCCTCTAAATCTTTGTGTAAAACACATGTAACAGCTTACTGAATCATACCACTGACCACACACTGATAACCATCTGCCTTTCATCCACACATACACACAGCGATAACATCCTTTAGAAACAAGCCTATACTATTGCTGCATACCATAAATCTCCTCCAGTGTGTGTGTAACCATTTTAACAGCTCAGCAAGTGTCACTGGCCTGCTAGTAACCAAGGGTATAAAGGCTTCAGTGGGGCAGTGAAACATGAAGGACTGCTATCTACATTATGGCCATCCTTGCTCACTCCACCTCTGCTGCTCGCTTTAACCTGCTTTTATTACACAACAGATGGGATGCCCTCTTTTTGCTGTTTAAATAGTTAGGCCTGCAGCTACACAGAAATGCACATCTCGTGTGTGTTGTCATGTTTTAACACCTCTGCTGAGAGCAGGCTGGCTCAGGGAGGCTGCAGCGCTCAGTCTCACACTCAGCCCTGGTGTGTTTTCCTTTATGCAGACATTTCTTGGAAATCTGTCTTCTCTGAAAAATATTTTTTTTTGCATTTTAGAAGTGCCATGATGAGAAGGACATCTTTGTTATCTTTTTCAATATAATGAATGAAAATGTCTAATATACTTGAATATACTTTAAAATCTGAATATGTGCAGTGAAGGGCAGAATATGCAGAAGGTATGGGTACACATACATTTACACATATTTGTTCCATACATTCTTACTTTTGTTCCTTATATGTAATTTTCATTCAATATATTATAACTGTGATTTAACATATTTTGATGTTTCTTTCATGCAAAATAATTATTCATTGCATATTTTCAACATTTTCAGATTTGTTTTCATATAAACTGTGTGTAAAGTGCAAGATCGGCAGAATCCTCAGGTATCCCTATTTCAGGACAGTAAAGTTTGCAGTGTACACTATTCTGCAGTGGGTACGGACAGTATGCAGACCCCTTTAAATTTTTCACTCTTTGTCTCATTGCAGCCATTTGCTAAAACCAAAAATCATTAATGTTCACTCAGCACCCCATCCTGACAGAAAAAAACAGAAATGTAGACATTTTTGCAAATTTATTAGAAAAGAAAAAACTGAAATATCACATGGTCATAAGTATTCAGACCCTTTGCTGTGACACTCATTTCTTCTGATCCTCTAGTTTGACGTCCTCTGTCTTGTTGTTCCTGATTTGTTTCCACTGTGTTTCCCACCTGTTTGCTCTCCCCTGTGCTTCCTCTTGCCCTTTGTCACGTCAGCCCTCAGACTTAGTGTGGTGTTCGGTTCCTGCTCCAAGTCTGACCCAGTTCCAGTCTACTCTGTATTCTGTGTGGAGATTCATCTGCATTAAAGTTGTATTTTCAGTCCACGTTTTGACTCCCAAATCCTTCATTTGGGGTCCAAGCCCGCCTGCTTTCACTGCACTTCATGACAAAGATATGGGAACCTAACAGTATTATTTTAGGCTTACTAATTAATCAGCAGTCCAGCATAACTCTGCAGCTTGAAGTGAGCCGCTGGACAGCATGTCTTTAATAGAATCAGTAATCAACACCATATTGACCATACTGTAACAGCACAGGCAGCAGCATAATAATAGTCTCAGGAGTTTTTATTTTATTACCTGACTCTGTTTTCTTTCTTTTTTTTCTTGAAATCCAATTAACAGAAGGAAGCAGCTCTGTGGCACTGCACTGCATCAATTATTCATCATGGCTTTTTACAGCAGATTCTTGGGAGTTACTGTGAATATTAAAGCAGACAGCAGAGCAGATGTGTTACATTGCTCTTGTCTAACAGATCTCTGTGGGATTCAGTCTGTTCCTCTTCCCACTTCTTTTCATTCTCACCTCTGCCAGGAAGCTGCATAGCCAGACATTTCACCTGGGTCAGCAGGTGAATGAAGAGTGATATAAACTGCTAAGGCTGAGGGGCAAATATATGTTTGAGCTTCTTGAGTTCAACCGTTTCCTGTATTCTTGTGTTCTAAGTGTCAGTTACCTTGCATGTGAGCACCCTTTTCCATGAAGTAGCATCTTCAAAGTGCTCTGGTCTGCAGTGAAAAAATGGACACATGATGTCATTAATTTATTTATTATGTTGACAGAGCAGAGCAGTGTATGCATCTCCTGCATGGTGGTGTGACCAATGTTCTCTTTATAAATCAACCAGTTATGCACACCTAGGTAAGTGCTTTCCAAGAGCAGCAATTCCTGGGTGCATGGCTGAGGTAGGGGTGTGCGTTATAGATCGTCTACGATAATATCTTAATTGCTGTGTTAAAGATGCGCGAGCTGACGTTATCCATTATGCTACTGACTGGGGAAAAAAACAAAAACACCTCGACTCCACGCGTTCACTACTTCATGCTTTAGTACAGGCTGCTGCACGTGCGCATTGAGAGTGCCCATGCTGTGTGTTAGCATAGCTGCCTAAACAACACACCTAAAGCTGGAAATGAGTGAACGCACTGCGCCAGGGGAAGAAATTCAGACATCGCCAGCCTTGCAGTCTACCGCCTTAGATTTAATTCCTAGGCGAGGATCATCTTCACTCACAGCAAGAAGATCCGGGTTCGATTCCCAGTCTGGACCGTTCTGTGTGAAGTTTACATGTTCTCCCCGTGCTTGTTTCTTCCGGGAACACTGGTTTCCTCCCACAGTCCAAAGACGTGCATATTAGGTTGATCAGTCACTCTAAATTGCCCGTAGGTGTTTATGTGTGTTGACTATGCAATGGACTGGGGACCCGTCCATGGTGTACCCCGCCTTCACCCGTGACCCCAACTAGTGGAATAAAGCTGAAGATGATGGATGTTACTATCCTTTAAGTCTTTACAAACACATTTTTAAATAGTAGAAAATATTGTTTATTATCATTCTTGACAAAATTATAGAAAATATTGAGATATCTTTATTTTTTATTTTTTGTCAGTATCGCACAACCCTAGCCTGAGGTTTTCAGCTGCAACCCTGTCCTGATCTAACCAGGTATGCTCTTAACCTGACTTAAGAGCCCAGTCAGGCTGTCAGTGCTCAGTTCAGATAAAATAATTATAGTGGGTGATTTTAACATCCATCTAGATGCAGAAAATGACAGCCTCAACACTGCATTTAATCTATTATTAGATTCAGCTAGCTTCTCTCAAAATGTGAAGGAGCCCAGCCACCACTTTAATCACACTCTGGATCTTGTCCTGACATATTATCAGGATCAAGATTCTTTATTTGTCTCACTGTAAAAAGAAGAGGGTACCCCTGCACAATAAAACAGAGCAAAGACACCACTAAAATACAATAAATACAAACAACACAGAAAAATTTACATGGACAATAGAACTGTAAATATAAAACCAGTATACAATTTATAAGAAACTACAATTTGCCATATGTACACTTCATGTTTGCTCGTTGATTAGCCTAATTGATAAGGGTACAAATAAATGTTTTTACCTGTTGTATTTACATAGAGGAACCCTGTACCTCCTTCCTGAATTCAACAGCACATACTCTGTGTGCAGAATATGGAGCTGTCAGTTGACATGTTATTTGTCTTCAATAATTTCTCGGTCAAAGAGTTCCTGAAGGTTGGAGGGAGTGTGACCCATAATCTTGCCTGCTGTTTTTATTACATTGTGGATTTGCATTTTGGATTTAACTGTTAGATTTCCAAACCAGCTAGTGAGACTGTACTGGAGGACTGACTCTATTGTTGCTCTATAAAAAATTTACATTATATTTTTGCAAAGGCCGAATAACCGGAGTCTATGCAGAAAATGAAGACGTTGGTGGATGCTGGCGGACACTGTGGCAACATGTGTCCACCAGCTCAGGTCACTGTCAGTGTGAACACTGAGGTATTTGTATGAGGTCACCTGTTTAATGGCTTTGTGTATGGTCACGGGCTTCCGGTCACTAGCTGATCTGGGATCCAACAGCAGATGTTTATGTGAAGTTTATGTTTATCACACCAGGCCAAAAACCTATCCACGGCAGCTCTGTGGGTGGAGTCATGGCATAGAAACAGTATTCCCTGAAAACCCCCTCCACTCTGATCATTTCTTAATAACATTTACATTTACTTTAATGGATTACACAGCAGTGGGGAATAAGTTTTGTGAGAGCAGTCTGGAACTAAGTTTAAGGATATACAGTACCAGTCAAAAGTTTGGACACACACCCATTTATATGGATGGGTGTGTGTATCTGCTCCCAGTGAGGTCGATTATCTCATCAATAGTTTTACATCCTCACTGCGTATAACTTTGGATACTGTGGCTCCTCTGAAAAGGAAAGCTTCAAATCAGAAGTGCCTGACTCCGTGGTATAATTCACAAACACACAGCTTAAAGCAGATAACCCGAAAGCTGGAGAGGGAATGGCGTCTCACTAACTTGGAAGATGCTCATTTAGCCTGGAAAAAGTTTTTTGCTCTATAAAAAAGCCCTCCATAAAGCTAGGACATCTTACTACTCATCATTAATTGAAGAAAACATTGGCCATCTTATCTCAAAGACCTCATAGTACCATATCACCCCAACAGAGCACTTCTCTCTCAGCCTGCTGGCTTACTTGTGGTTCCTAGGATACTTAAGAGTAGAATGGGAGGCAGAGCCTTCAGCTTTCAGGCCCCTCTTCTGTGGAACCAGCTCCCAGCTTGGATTCAGGAGACAGACACCCTCTCTATTTTTAAGATTAGGCTTAAAACTTTCCTTTTTGATCAAGCTTATAGTTAGGGCTGGATCAGGTGACCCTGAACCATCCCTTAGTTATGCTGCTATAGGCCTAGTCTGCTGGGGGGTTCACATAATGCACTGTTTCTCATTCACCTTATTTACTTTGTTTGTACTCCACTCTGCATTTAATCATTAGTTATTATTAATCTCTGGCTCTCTTCCACAGTGTGTCTTTTGTCCTGTCTCCCTCCCCTCAGCCCCCCCTCAGCAGATGACCCCCCCTCCCTGAGCCTGGTTCTGATGGAGGTTTCTTCCTGTTAAAGGGAGTTTTTCCTTCCCACTGTCACCAAGTGCTGCTCATAGGGGGTCGTTTTGACTGTTGGGTTTTCTCTGTATTATTGTAGGGTCTTTACCTACAATATAAAGCAGATTGAGGCGACTGTTTGTTGTGATTTGGTGCTATATAAATAAAATTGAATTGAATTTATTTTAACACTAGAAACTTAACTTAGTGGTGTGTGAGGATGATGTTTAAGGCGAAGAATATCAGATCTATGTTTTTGTTAAAATGGACTTAATCTGGAGCTGTCTGTAGATCTTCAGCATGTCTTTTCTCAAAGCCTCATTCTTCTGGCTTTATTAACTCAGCTTTGTAGCTTTTATTCACTGCTTTCACATGTTGATGCCTCCAATTTAGACCCTGTATTCTTCTGCACTTTTCATTTTCTTTTGCATTGCTTTGTTCTGCTGCACTTATTTCCTTTGTCATTTTTTTTTATTCAGGGAGATGTAGCAAACTGTTTTCTTCTAGTGCCTAAAATGAGTCATTGAAATGAACCCATTGGCTGTGCGTGTGCTCTTGGCCCATTTTGAAACATTTTTTATGAAATAACATTACAAATAATCTGGCCTGCTGTGTGCTATAGATTCCAGATGTTTGTTCTTCCGAGAAATTTAGTATTTTATTAGTTACTTAGCACTAATTATCAGATGTGTGTCTGTGCATTGCATCCATAGTGTTAATGAATGGTGCTTGCTAATGAGGCACTAACATTAGCAACAGTCAACATTTTTGACGGTTGGGTTTTTCTATGTCATTGTAGGGTCTTTACCTACAGTACAAAGCACCTTGAGGTGACTGTTGTGATTTTGAGCTATATAAATAAAATTGAATTGAATTAGCTGATAACTTAGTCATCTCTCCACTCATACAGTCACTTCTAATATTCAGGGTTCAAAATGCTGAAACCAATAATAGATGTCAAGGTGGCTGCATTCATTTTTAAATACTGACTATGAAATTAGTATAGTACTACAGAATTAGTGACACAGGGATATCTTGATGAGCAGTTTATGAATATCTGAAAGTGGACAATGGCTATGGATTCATTACAATATTTACTTCATGTAGTGCCTTTCTAGCCTCTCAGACCAATCATAACACTTTAGCCTGCACACCACATTTACTCATGCAGTGTAATTCTACAGAGAACCTGAATAACCAGTTAACCTAAGATGCATATTTGGGAGAAAGCTGGAATGCCTTCAAGAAACTCATGCAGGCATATGGCCTGACCACAAGATTCAAACCAGGTTCAGATCTTCTTGCTGTGAAGTGACAGTGCTAACCGCTACACTACCATAGATACATGAGCTTTTAAACTGAGCAAAATGAGCAGACAGGCATGCCATGGTGCTGCTTTCAGGGATATTAAGGTAATCTGTGTAGTCTAGTTACCCAAATACTTTGTAGCTGATACTCAGTGTGGATGAAGCTTAAAGAGGCAGGTCCTTTTTAAACCCACACAGCATGAAGGCCTGGGTGAACTCTGAAAGCAAAGCTCCTAGTTAACAAAAAAATAATTAGAAACTATAACTGATGACATCATAAAATTTTGTAGAATCAATACAGGTATGATAAACATAAACAGAACCATTCAAAAAATGTATTCCTGTATGAAACATTATGGGGGTGATAAATTAAGTGCCCCCCCCCCCCCCCCCCCCCCCCCCCAACACATACACACACACACACACACACACGGTTTCAATTTAATTCAATTCAATTCAATTTTATTTATATAGCACCAAATCACAACAAACAGTCGCCTCAAGGCGCTTTGTATTGTGGGTAAAGACCCTACAATAATACAGAGAAAACCCAACAGTCAAAACGACCCCCTATGAGCAGCACTTGGTGACAGTGGGAAGGAAAAACTCCCTTTAACAGGAAGAAACCTCCATCAGAACCAGGCTCAGGGAGGGGGGGGTCATCTGCTGTGGGGGGGCTGAGGGGAGAGAAAAGACATGCTGTGGAAGAGAGCCAGAGATTAATATCAATTAATGATTAAATGCAGAGTGGAGTATAAACAAAGTAAATAAGGTGAATGAAAAGTAACAGTGCATTATGTGAACCCCCCAGCAGACTAGGCCTATAGCAGCATAACTAAGGGATGGTTCAGGGTCACTTGATCCAGCTCTAACTATAAGCTTGATCGAAAAGGAAAGTTTTAAGCCTCATCTTAAAATTAGAGAGGGTTTCAGAACCCCGCTAACCTGGAATCTGCTCACATGAAATATAATCCAGAAAGTTTGTAAATGGTAAATGGACTGGTGCTTTTCTGCTCTACTTTGAGCATGCAAAGCAATTTATACAGCATGCCTCATTTACCCATTCACACACATTCTTACAAGCACTTCTCTCTACACCTAAGTGCTTTCTAGGTAACGTTCACACACATTCACACTCCAGTGGATGCATTGGAGAGCAACTTGGGATTCAGTATCTTGCCCAAGTATACTTTGGCATGCAGGCTGGAGCAGACAGGGATTAAACCTTCCAATTAGTAGATGACCTGCTCTACCTCCTGAGCTACAGCCACTCCATCAATTCTATTGATGTCTGCATTTCTTTTTTCTGTTGTATTGCACCTGAGAGAGACACATAGTTTTTGTAGTTTGTTGGGATGATACACTATCTAAGGATGGGGTTTACAGCCCAGCTGTGGCAACGCAAATAACAGGTTATCAGGCGATTGACAAAAACAAAAATTCAGGCAGCCTGTAACACATCAACAGATGTACTAACAGCACAAGTTAATTCAACTCTTCTGCATACATTGTGTCAAGCTGTTACACCAAAGCAGCATTTCCCATGTATGGTTCTGTATTCATGAGTCAGCATTCAATACAAGAACAGCTCAAAGACATACAGACTTTTTTTTTAGTGCACAACTGCTGCACAGCTAGAAATAAGGTGTTTTGTCCCAGAATTATTCATTGCAGACCAGTTTAAACTATTTGCTCTCAGCGCTCTACATACTGTAGGCCAGGGAACGTCAACTGGCGGACCACGGGCCATATCCGGCCCGCCAGATCTTTACATCCGGCCCCCCATATAGTACTGCCACAGGTGCTATACAACAATCATCATAAATACAGTCTCTGACTAGTCTGAATTATCAACAGCCTCCAAATGCCACTTCCCAGTGCCCGTAAATGCCTCCATGTTTTTAGAACCAATCAGAATGCAAGATTGGACCATGTGACTTCAAGCATTTTCTTAGTTGGTGGTGATCAGACTGTAAACGCAGCTGAAGGTGAGTCTAACCTTGTTTTGTGTAGAAGAATGTTCGGCGATCAAACTTGTCTAAATAACGGAAGTAAAAGTTGTAACGAGATTTCTGTCGGTGAACCTGCGGGAGGATCGTTACCGGCTGCCGAGCGTACTCCCCGGCCTGCGCGGGGCTCCGTCTCCTTTCCTCTGAGGGTCACACGGGCTGCTCGCGGGGGTCCGGACAGGTAGGCGGCTCCGTGTACCCGCATGCGGTCACAGCCCCTGTATGTGTCCATCCCTCGGTTGCCCCCCGCGGCCTAGTATCTACTATTTTTATTGTTAAATGTTAATGTGCTGCCATTTTGTGCCATTGCAGTTGTACTGTGTGTCTATGTCAAAATCTTTTTATCATAGTCTGATATTTGGGCCTTTTGCCTTCACACTGATCAGAGGACGGACTGAAGAGTTCGCTGGCTTTGGCTTTGGATTCACAAGTATGATTGTAACGTGACATAGACTACATCGATATAAATGATGTTGTCTCGTCTTATATCACATATGAAAATATATTAATATTTCTTAAAAACTTGATATATCGCCCAGCCCTAGTTTGGAGTATAACATGCAGTGTTCATAACCACGATGTTCGGTGCTGCACAGTTAAGCAGCATTTAAAGTGCGATTCATCCTAGAAGAATGCGATTAATGTTTCAAAGGCCTTTGTTTAGACAGCTTTTGACGTTGTCCATTAAACAGACATAAACTTTAATTTGATATCTGAGTGTGTCTTAGTTTTAGACTAATCGGTTAGTCTAATTTTTTTCCCTCATTTAGTCGACTATGAAGTTACAGGAACATCCTTAGTCCTCACCACTGAAAACAACAAGGGGCTCAGAGCCAATCCCTGATACATGTACACCTCACCACTGTCTCTGTCCTCATACATGTCCTGCTCCAGCTTCACATCCTTCTCTGCCACTCTTGACTTCCTCATGCAGTTCCTCTCTTGGCACCCTCTCATCTGCTTTCTGTAGATCCACAAAAACACAGTGCACCTCCCCCTGACCTTCTCGAACTTCTCCATCAACACTCTAAAATCAAACATCACATCTGCAGTGCTCTGTCTGAGCGTGAAGCCTTACTGCTGCTCACTGATCATCGGCTGTCTTTGTAACCCAGCTTCAACAACTCTTTCCCATTTCTTCATGGTTTGCTGTACACCAGTACTACAAAACTTTCAGCATCTCGTGACTGTCCCACTTTTTCTTCCTAACTGCTTCCTTTGAATACTTTCTTGTACTTCCTCATTCCACCACCAAGTCTCCTTGTCCTCTTTCCTCTGTCCAGAGGGTAAACCAAACACCTTCTTGGCAGCTCTCCTAGCACTTGAGCTGTACTTTCCCAGTCACCCCTACCACCCAGAGTTTCAACTCCTTTCTGAACCCTGTGCAACATTTTTCCCCTTTTCAACTCCCACCATTTAATCCCTGCCTCTGCCTTCAGTTGCTTCTTCTTCTTGATTTCCAAAGTCGTGCTACAGATGATGCTGCCTGGCTACACTGTCCCCTGACATCACCATGCAGTCTCTTCTCTCTTTCAGATTAAAAGATTTTCAGATTGGCTGGGTTGACAGATGCCATTGTAATGAGATATATTATTCACTTCATCTGTCTGTGTATTTTCCAGTGTTCTTCTCTATCTCCTATATCCAAATTCAAGTACGTTGAAAAAGGAGAACTACAAAACTAAAAGCACTGCTTTTCACCAAACTCATTGCAGAACATTTACATAACAGCCCTTTATACTTGTAGCCAGCTGAATGATGTATTCTGATTGAAAAGGGCTTTGTTTCCTTATTGCAGACAGAACGTTAGTCACCTACTCTCGCCGAGTGGGCTGACCATTTAGTTCAGTGTCAGAAAATAGAAAAAAAAGAATCAGACCTAAAGCTCATCTGCATCATTATAAGAAACCAACTGTCACTGAATTATGTTGACCCAAAGGAGAAATAGTGCCATTATTTCCATCTGCTTTCAAAGAAAATGGAGCTTTGAGCATTACTCACACTGTGAAGACATTGTATAAAAAAAACTGTACAAGTTTTGACTATGAACAAACAATGTTTTTTATTCCAAACTAAGCTTTTATGCATGAGCTGTTATGTTTGTATACCTGCTATCTTGGCAACAGTAGGGCCAGCTGTGGCTTTAGGGGTGGCTGTGGCTCAGGTGGTGGAGCAGGTCATCTACTAATTGGAAGGTTGGTGGTTCAATGCCAGTCTGCTCCAACATGTGTGCCAAAGTATCCTTGGGCAAGATGCTGAACCCTGAGTTCCCCCTGATGTGTACACTGGAGTGTGATGTTATGGCGCATGGGGAAAAAGTGCTTTTATAAATGTTTGTGTTAATGAGGCATGTTGTATGAAGTGCTGAGTGCTCGTGTGGAGTAGAAAAGTGGTGTATATAAGAACTAGGCCATTATCGTTTACAGACATTTTGTATCAACACTACTTTCCATTCATAATTATACATCTGCAAAGCTGCACTGTGTGATGTGGTTGCCAAGTATCGTGCAATAAAACAAAAGTGCTTGATAGGGAATAAAGTTGCTTTGAGTGGATCTTTAGACACAAAGGTAAATTCATGCTTGGAGAAATATATGAAGTGCTTCATCTCCAAGGCTTCACTGTGAGCTTGTCTTTGAGTTCCTCTGCTGCTGTCCTTTTATGTTGTTTTCTTTTCTTTTCTTTTTCCAGCCTGAAAACACAGCTTGCTTTTATATGAAAAAATAATTAGATTTTATTTTGATGGGCACATTTGTTTCCAGAGCATCCTGTGTGTGTGTGCAGCATAAATTTAGTCCCCTGCTCTGCACCATGCTTCCTATCTTTGCAGTTAACAAAGGCACAAACAAACAAAAATGTACTCATACTTAAGTAAACATTTCAACTTTGGCTATGATTGATTCAAACGAGTACCACATTTGATGGACATAATCTTCTCCATGAGCTGTGGAGAAAGAAGAAATGCTAAAAAAGAAGGAAAATTGAAAAGCCAAAAGTCAGAGAAACAAATCACTGGAAGATTGGGGGGGGGGGTTTCAGAAGTCTTTGCACCATGGAACAACAAGCTAACTGCAGTGTCTTTCATACAGTGAACTAATAAAACTATTGCTGCCAGCTGGTCAGATAAATCACTCTTATATAATCATAATATCCATAGTTGCACACAGAGTACCAGTGTGCTCTCCCTGTTTTTATTCTTTTCTCTTCATTCCACCGGCTCCATGAGGCTGCTGCCAGGAGCTTCTCCAGCAGTTTAGAAGGCATTCCTGTATATGCTGAGCACACACTGGCTGCTTTTTCTTCACTCGGTGTTCCAGCCGAGCCCAAACGATCTCAGGTGTTTAGGTTGGTGACTGAAGAGGCCGAGGTCATCAGATGGATCACTCTGCTCCTTGATCACACAGTCCCTGCAGAACCCTGCAGAAAGGGGTGATTTTATGGTTCTAATATACACCCTGAGCTCAGTGGGATGGGTATTCTGGAGAACCTGTTTCATTACAGCGTTTGACTTTCATCAAGTGCAGTTGCAACTTTTCTTCTTAAGTAGTCAAATAAGGACCCCCAGGTAACAAGCAAAAAGATGACTCTGTTTTCGTGAGGGTACAGTGCAGTAGATCACCATATGTAACTACATTACTGAGCTTCAAAATATATGGTATATTCAGTGTACTGTATACTGTATGTATTATGCTGTCCTGGACCCAGTCAGAGGAGAGTACCTTGACATAAAGGACACAAGTACCTGATATACTACATATGATGGGAGGCTCTAAGTAATATGTGGCAGATACACTGTCACACTGTACTGCTGATTTTCACAGGGTTGTTGCCCAAAAATAGTTTTTGTCTTCATCAGATCATCACTGAGTAGAACCAATGGTTCCCAGCACCAGGTGATCGATGTCATTTACTTCACTGTGGTTTTAGTTGTATTGATCACTGTGTAGCATTCTGACTTTAGCTGTGAGAGAACACTAATGGGCTGCCAAATGCAGACACATCCAGTTCATTTCATAATAACACAATCTACCAAGAGCATCACAAATTAGCAAGTTGAGGGTGAGAGTAAGATAATAATGTATGTGCCTGTTACCTCTAACCTTACAACAATGAGGGATTTCAGTGCTTCATCAGGAAAGCTGTCAGCCTGACACCACAGGCCAAGGAGAGGCACTGAAGTGTCACCTGAACAAAAACATCTGAAAGATTCAGACATTAGCATGCCCACCATATCTTATTTAATTATGCTTATTTAAAAGGGACAGTGCATATTAATTAACATGAGCACATAAATTAATCATGTAAATATGCCAGATTTAGCCACACAGGCTAATTTTCATCTGCAGTCCCTGGTTGATGACATATTAATCAACAAAACCAAACATACAAAAGCATGTGACCATTATTCAAAGACGTGACATCCTGTGGGTTTGGGGGTGTGCCCTGGCATCCTGGTGTCCTTCCTGGGCGTTGGGTCTGTTCACTGTCCCTCGACTCCTTGGTACTGGGGGCTCCTCTTTGTGGGTGCCCGTGGCCTCTGTTGGGTCTCGATGAGGATCCTGGGTGCTAATGGAGCCCTTTCTGTTTTTGGCTCGGCACGCAGGTGTCAGCTGTTCCTCGGCCTTTGCCGCAGGCTGTGACCTTTGGGTTTTTGTGCTCATGTGGGCTCTGATGTTTGATGAGAGTGGGGGTGTCACCACAACATTAATCACCACTCTGCCTGGTTTTGTTTCTTTACCCTTGTTTAAGTGGTTGTTTGCTGCTTTCATTAAGTTGCATATTTGAAGGGTTTTGGATACGAGGGAAGATCACATGCATGTCAACTCCAGAGCAACTCCAACACCACTCTCACACAGGTGACAGGTGTTTCCGTCAATGCATTCCTGAGGCCCTTAAAAAAGAAAAAAAGACAAAACATGTGCCCACATAACAAAAATCAAACACTAAAATCAGTTATATGGACTCACAAAGACAACAAAACAACAACAAAGGATGTGTTGGCTTATCTGATAATCACCGTTTTCGAGCGGATGTACCACTCCATAAGAAAAAACTGTCCAAAAATACTTTTCCTGAGATGTGCAATTAAAAACAATGTAACACTTTAACAGCTGTTGACAGCGTTGTGACTGACATTTGTAAATTATGTAATACAAGCGTGAAGAAGCAACGGGCAAAATGACCAACATGAAATTTGATTTGGAGAACTGTCTGATACCAAAGTCTGAGGCCACTCCATAACCAGAAATATAAACAAAACTGTGAAACTGTGTGCCTTTACTGCCTGCAGCCCCCCCCCAGCATGCCATGTAAAATTCCACTGTGTTGAATTAAATTTTTCACAGTGCTTTGGGTTTTTTAAATTTTCAGAGATATAAGCCACCAGAGGGTTTGTGCTGCTGCGTACTGTAAACCTGTCCCCATGTGCTGGATTACCAAACCAGAGTTCACCAATATGTTTTTTCTGGTCTGTCTGTGTAGAAATTATATATTTCTAAAGCATAATAAAAAAAAGTGAGAATTTCAGAGAGATAATATGTGCATATTGCCTTTTGTCTTTGTAAGGCAGAGGTTATGTGGAAAGCTATCAACAGCAGCTGAGCTCAGACTGGGTCCAACAGTAAATTTATTTAAATCACTGAACAAATGAGGGATTCGTGGGGATTCAGAGTTCTGGCAGCAGGCTGGTAGTGTCATTCAATATATTTAACAGAACGTGTGCACAGGTCATTTATTTGCTCAGTACTTTCCCCTTCACTGGTGAAATACTGCAGTAATCAGTTTTTTCATGTTATGTGAAAGTGTAAAAGTTGTGCCTGCTCTTTTGTTGCCCTGCGACAGGCTGGTGACCTGTCCAGGGAGTCTCGCAGAGATAGGCTCCAGGGACGTAGGGAACCTACTGAGCCTTCATCTATCACCCTAACCCTAACCCTAACCATCTATCACCTTTTTTTTTAATAAATGACTGCTAATTACCACCAAGTCCAGAAATACACCATTATGATTAAACTCAGCCCTTTCCCTGTGCTGTTCAGTGATTGTTTGAGCCACTGAGTCCTCACTTGTCTTCAGACCTGTGGACATGCTCGGCTGCATGGAATGAACTGCAGTTTCTGAAGAGTGAACCTCAGCCCTGTTTCTGAGAACATAAAGTACTCCAAAAACATAAAATTGTGAACCTGTTCATTCCCTTGACAACTAGGCAAACACCATCTGCTGCTGTAGATCATATGAGAGCAACTCCAACACCTTAAGCCAGCTACTTATGGATAAACACATAAAAGAAAACATTATTTGCAACAATTATTATGTGTAAAGGTAATTTTTGTAATTCACCTAAAAATATGTCTTTGAAGTTATTTCAAGATCACAAGTTAATTATATTTAAATAACAAATTGTTTTGTTGTAATAGCAAATTAATTTAACACAAACAGCAGCTTTTTTTTTTCTCAGGGTCACGGTGTAATTATGGAGAGCTCGGTAAACGAGCTGAAGCAGCCTCGGCTGAAGGGCTCTGTCCTGAGACTTTTTCTAACCGGAGGCTACCACAGGATACGTGTGCAGCTCAAGGTCGTTGAATGTATTTGTATATCCTACATGACAAATTTATATTTCAAATTTAAAGATAATTTTGTGTTGCGCTTTTCACGTATTCATTAATGATATTCAGTCTGTTAGAATGAATGATGCTGAAAGTGTTCTCCTGAAACTGCTGCCCTGGAGAAGCATTCTGGGGGAAGGACTGCACGTCCTCTTTTTCTCCACTGCAGGTCCCGAGCTCCACACTTTGAAGGTAAATTAAAAAATTCAAATTGAAATACAAGTGAGAAAGAGCAGACACTTCATCCATGTGAATTTTTAGTGTTTTTGTGGGTATTGTTGTGTAGACACATGCAAGGCTCCAGTTAGAAAACCAGCTGTTATCAAATGATGTAGCAATTAAATCAGCAATAATAAAATATGTGAGTTATCCATCCATCCATCCATCCATTCTCTTCCACTTATCTGGGACCAGATCGCGGGGGCAGCAGCCTAAGCAGAGAAGCCCAGGCTTCCCTCTCCCCAGCCACCTCCACCAGCTCATCCGGAGGGACCCCAAGGCGTTCCCAGGCCAGCCGAGAGATATAATCTCTCCAGCGTGTCCTGGGTCTACGCTGGGGCCTCCTTCCGGTGGGACATGCCCAGAACACCTCACTCAAGAGGCGGCCAGGAGGCATCCTAAGCAGATGCTCAAGCCACCTCAACTGGCTCCTTTTGATGTGGAGGAGCAGCGGCTCTACTCTGAGCCCCTCCCGGATGGCCGTACTCCTCACCTTATCTCTAAGGGAGAGGCCAGCCACCCTTCGAAGGAAACTCATTTCTGCCGCTTGTATTCGTGATCTTATTCTTTCGGTCACTACCCAAAGCTCGTGACCATAGGAACGTAGATTGACCGGTAAATCGAGAGCTTCGCTTTTACACTCAGCTCCCTCTTCACCACGACAGACCGGTGCAGCGTCCGCATCACTGGAGACATGGCCCTGATCCGTCTGTCAATCTCCCGCTCCCTTCTCCCATCACTCGTGAACAAGAACCTGAGATACTTGAACTCCTCCACGTGGGGCAGGAATTTGTCCCTGAGCCGGAGAGGGCACTCCACCCTTTTCCGGCTGAGGACCATGGCCTCAGACTTAGAGGTGCTGATTCTCATGCCGGCCGCTTCACACTCGGCTGCGAACCGTTCCACCTGATGAAGCCAACAGGACCGCATCATCTGCAAAGAGCAGAGATGAGACTCTGAGACCACCAAGGGAGAAGCCTTCCCCCACCTGGCTACGCATAAAAATTCTGAACAGAATCGGTGACAAAGGGCAATCCTGACGGAGTCCAACACCCACAGGAAACCAGTGTGAGTTATTGAAATGTCCTCCATAGTTACCTTTACTTAAATATTAGCTCTTTGAGCTTTTTTAATTGCATTATTTTATGTGTTTCAGTGAAAAATATGTATAATTCTGTGTGTGTGTGTGTGTGTGTGTGTGTCAGTCATGGTAAATCAAAATCACTCCTCAGATTGATCTGAAAGATCCACATTCCCATAAAAACACCTCGATATTAAACACTCAGAGCTGAAATAAATGTAAACATCTTTATTTAATATTCCTGGGTGACTTCCATCATTTATCACAGGATGTAAAACAATTATTCAGAGTTCATCACAATAGTCTTAACTTTTCTCTGGTTTTCATAAACATACATAAAGTCATGTTGTTTTTAAACCAACAACAATCTTTGTAAAAATGGGAGCTATTTTAAAACCACATAGCTAAATGTGTAAAACTGAAAAAATAGCAAACACTCATTGACAGTAAGAACTAAAGCCATAAGTTTCTCTCTTATACAGATTAAAGCTGCAGTAACTTTTATAAAAAACCTGTTTTTTACATATTTGTTAAAACTGTCACCATGTCGCGACAGCATGAGACATAATCTGTGGAAAAACTGAGCTCCTCCACCTCCTCCCTGAACCGCTCTCGGTCAGGGACAGCCAGGAGGAGGGTCTTAGCACTGTCAATCACTCCTCGTGTACGGGCTGCTACCGTCCAGGAAAACCGATTATCTGCCGTCATCAGTGGCTGTGCTAACTAGCCTGAGCATTCATGACAGGCTCTGCTGTTGGGCAGAAGCTGTAGCGTAGCAGAGAGCAGCACACAGTGCTAAGACCCTCCTTCTGGCTCTGACTGGTTGTTTCTGACCGAGCTGTGTATTTCTGCAGTTGGTACTGGGAGCACTGGGAGAGGGCAGAGGGGCTCAGACTTTTCACAGCTTGTCTGTCTTATGCTGTCACGACATGGTAACAGTTTTAACAAATATGTAAAAAACATATTTAGTGACATTTCCACAGCTGTGGTCTCGAAATAAAATCCCAAGTCCTCAATGACTGAGACCGAGACAAGATCGAGACCATCAAAAAGTGGTCTCAAGTAGTACAACACTAGTGTGACACACTGTGTGTGTGTGTGTGTGTGTGTGTGTGTGTGTGTGTGTGTGTGTGTGTGTGTGTGTGTGTGTGTGTGGTGATTCTCCAGTCGAAGCGTCTGATGGCTGCTTTGACAGGTCTGTGTAGGATCTCAGTATTTGTTGAATAGAACTCAAAAGTCTTCTTTATTCTTTCCTTTAAACTTATTTTAATGTACATCTTGGCATTTTAATGAGCTGCCTTATAAACACACACACACCTTAAATAAAAGTATTCCTTTACTGTTTGGTAAAAACTAAATTATATGTAAACATTTCCTCTTTAAATTTGTAGCTGTCTGTGCTGAAAGGCTGAAATGTATCAGCATCGGTACATAAACATATTATTAGCTGAGTAAGGAATGAGCTGAACGCTGCTGCTCTTTGTGGTGAAAATGCATCATTTCAATATTTTACACGTCTCTCTGATGTCTCCTGGGAAATGCAGTAATCAGTATTCTGACTGTTGTTGTTCAGTAGTATTTGTGAGTATTCAGACACTTAGATCACCTTTTTGTTGTTTCCAAAGCTACCCTGTGTGATGGTTATTAGCAAATATATTTACTTTTCTCTTCTTGTCATCAGGCAGGATGGAAATGCAGTGAAAAATAATTACTGTCCTAAAACTATGAAGTATATAAGATAACCTTATTTAAAAAGTCCTTTTAAATATTTTGACAGATCGACATGTGCTGTGACGTCGGCACGGTGATCATGGGAGACACAACTGCCTCAACACACACTCGATACACACTTCCTGTATCTGTAGCATGAACCTCTGCTCAGTGGATGGAGGACTCGAGCCCACAGTGTGCTGAGATCACTTCCACTTCCACACTGCTGCATTCCTTCACTTAATTCCAGTGGAAATGTCAGTACTGGCATCCTGACTTTAATAGATTCTGAGACATTGAGCTCATCCAGCTAATAAAGAACATTTTGGTCCAGCTTCTTACATGTTCCTCAGTTTTGAACTGAAGCAGAACTGAAGTGAGACACAGTCTGAGTGAAGTGCTCTGTTGGGGTGATATGGTACTATGAGGTCTTTGAGATAAGATGGTGCCTGATTATTCAAGACCTTGTAGGTGAGGAGAAGGATTTTAAATTCTATTCTAGATTTAACAGGGAGCCAATGAAGAGAAGCCAATATGGGAGAAATCTGCTCTCTCTTGTCCCAATAGCCGGTCTCGATAGCTGGGGATCGGTCCGCCAGGACCTCTGCCCTCGGCCACCACCCGACACACACTGCACCCAACCCCTGCGACGCCTCCTGCAGGTGGTGGGCCTACAGGAGGGCGGGCCCATGTAACCTCTTCAGGCTGTGCCGGGGCCGGGCACCACGGGCTAATGCCCAGCCACGAGACACTCTCACTCGAGCTCCCTCCCCAGGCCTGGCTCCAGGGTGGGGCCCCGGGCAGGGTAAACTGTTTCCTCGTTGTTGCAGACATAGGGGTCTTCTGAACCGCTCTTTGTCTGGACCCTCACCCAGGACCAGTTTGCCATGGGAGACCCTACCAGGGGGACAAGCCCCCAGGCAACATAGCTCCTGGGATCACTGGGACGCACAAACCCCTCCACCACAATAAGGTGGCGATTCACGGAGGTGTTCCGGGCATGTTCCACCGGTAGGAGGCCCTGTGGTAGACCCAGGACACGCTGCGGAGATTATATCTCTCGGCTGGCCTGGGAACGCCTTGGGGTCCCTCCGGACGAGCTGGAGGAGGTGGCTGGGGAGAGGGAAACCTGAGCTTCTCTGCTTAGGCTGCTGCCCCCGCGACCCAGCCCCGGATAAGTGGAAGAGAATGGATGGATGGATGCTCTCTCTTTCTAGTCCCTGTCAGTACTCTGGCTGCAGCACTTTGGATCAGCTGAAGGCTTTTCAGGGAGCTTTTAGGACAGCCTGATAATAATGAATTACAGTAGTCCAGCCTAGAAGTAATAAATGCATGAATTAGCTTTTCAGCATCACTCTGAGAAAGGATGTTTCTAATTTTAGAAATATTGTGCAAATGAAAGAGAGCGGTCCTACATATTTGTTGACATTTCTGCAGTTTAACTAATTGATGTGTGTCATCTGGATTCATGGATAGATAAATTAATTTTATGAAGTTCAATGTGGGCATAGGATTTGCATGCACATTCGGGGGACACATTAAGCAAGGATGCCTTTTCTACATTAGTGTTATTTAAGCTGGTAACTGGTTCTTATCTATCAAAGCTTTATACAACACATTTGCATTCATGCAATCACTTTTTTCTACATCAAAGTGCTTTCCATCTAAGATTTACACATTCACACAGCAATGAATACATCGGTAGCAACTCAGGGTTCAATATCTTGCCCGAGGATGCAGACTAGAGCAGCCAGGAATCAAACTGCCAACCTTCTGATTAGTAGATGACCTGCTCTGCCTCCTGAGCCATGTGTCAAGTGGAGAAAAAAAAATGAGACAAAAAAACTATTCTAAACTCAAAAAACATTACCTGGAACTCAACATTCTCAGGTTTTTGAGAAGCTTCCTGTGTGGCAGCACCTGGATGGTTAGAAGACCTGCCAGTAGAGGTTTCTGGGAAAATAGTCATTTTTAGTCATTTGTGTGTGAACTGCCTTTAAGTTCTGGCTGGTGTTGTGTCTGCATAGTTGCTTCAGATTAATTGAAGTGACTGAGCTGTTTTGCCACATGTTTAAAAAGAAGTACCTCTGTGAAGAATTATCCCTTCCTCTCAGTGCTACTCAGTAAGTTCTGTGAGAGTTCTTTGCACATCGGTTCCTGCGGGTTAGGTTCCAGATGATGCTGGAGAGCAGATGTGCCGGTCCAATTAGCCCTGAGTAAACCTTTGTTTGTTTGTGGTTCACACATTTATTAATTCTTTGAGATGAGAAGGTAAACGGAGTTTGGGAAGAATAACAGCATGACAGTTTTTTAATAGAATGAATTAGGGATGAATCATCTTCAGTCATGATCATACATCAATAGTGAATTTTATTGCTTCATTTCCAAAGTTGTTCAGTTTGTTAGAGAGACAGATGAATACTAATCCACTCTGTGTGAGCGAGGCTATTCTACATTCTGCAGCTGCAGCATAGAAACTATATGTCATAATTAACTTATCATATAATAGAGAATGGATGTGTGAACGGGCCCCGCTGCTTACCAGAGTGCGAAAATGTACTTTGTCGTCTTTCCAGTGTCAGCCAGACAGCAATGCAATCCATGTTTCTTTAAGTGTGACTGTTCTGTTTGTTCAGCATCACTGACATGCAGCACATAGGAATCAATGTAAGAGCTGACGTGCTCAGGCTTTCTAACTAGTTGCTGTATCTGCAAAGTCTGCAGTGTCAGATAACAAACTTCGGCACTTTTTAAGCAATTTTTAATACCTGCCCTCAATCTTTTTTATGCATTACTCTAAAAGACACATGGCACCCTAACCATAAAATAGCTGCCTGGTAGCCCAGAAGATCAATCAATGTAATAGAATGAGTAAATGTAAATGTGCAGCTCCATTTCCCATAACTGTAGCTATGCAGCTATCAGAGGCCACCGCAATCTGTCCCTGTCACACCGCGGCTGAGGGAGAGGCCTCAATAATATATTCAGGCAGGGAAATTGAATAAGGGTGGTGCTTGTCATCACTATGGGATGGTGTGTGTGTGTGTGCGCATTTCAAACAGGACTCATAAATTCAAGCAGAATTAAAGTAAGCAACATCAAACATGGTCTAAATACCACGCTTATGAAGTTTCCTTTGTGGTGTGTGCCTGTCATCCTGCACAGACACATGCCCCAAGATTGTACTTCATTTGCAAGCCTTTAAACGTGTGTCTGAAAGGACAGCAGGAACACAGCACACCACCGTTACTTAGAATTGATTCAGCACTTAGCTCAAATCCAGAAAACATTCATTAGGTGAAAAATGCTGAGAATACAGGATTGAAATTAATGAAAGCCAGGTCAGTTTGGGGTAAATTCTTCACTCTGCATACAGCGTATCAGCGTCATGAATCCATGACGCTTTACATGCTGTATGGCTTCCAAGAATGAATTAAATATGGAGGTATATTTCTGCATTCATGCAGGAGCCTGGTTACATTCTGCAATTCTGCTCCTCATATAGTTTCTGCAGATTTGATCAACTCTAGCTCAAAACTCTTGCACTCAGATACAAACTGGTGCTAGCAGTACTGTACTCCAGTTTAACCAGAGAGCAGAATGGTGGGGGTGCAGTCCAACCACCTTTTACTCAATGTCTTATTTCATTTTTTCCATGCAAACTAAAGATTTTATAATATTCTCAATAGTATTAAGATAAGATAAGATAGTGTTTATTTGTCACATGCACAGTTATACACAGTACAATGCACAGTGAAATGTATTTTGTACCTGCAACCATATATACACACACATATAAATAAGAAGAATAAAAATTAAAAAAAAGTAATTCACACTATACACTATACTCTATATACTATACACTATACACACTTTTATAAATTATAATATTTACACTGTGCAATAATGGTCCAGTTAGGGCTCAGAGTTGAGCAGACGGATGGCTTGTGGGTAAAAACTCTTCTTCAACCTTTCAGTCTTAGTCCTCAGGCAGCGGTAACGCCGGCCTGATGGGAGCAGGGAGAAGAGAGAGTGTCCGGGGTGGCTGGGCTGTTTTAGGATCTTCATGGCCCTCAGCCTGCACTGCTTGGTGTAAATGTCCTGCAGGTTGGGGAGGGTGGTTCTGATGGTCCGTTCAGCTGAACGAACCACCCTTTTTAGGGCCATGAAGTCCTGCTTGGTGCAGTTTCCCATCCAGGTGGTGATGCTCCCACGCATGATGCTCTCGATGGTGCAGGTGTAAAAGTTCCTGAGCACCTTGAGTGGGAGCTTGAAGTCTCTCAGCCGCCTGAGGAGGTAGAGACGCTGTCTGGCCTTCTTCACAGTGATGTTTATGTGATGAGTCCAGGACAGGTCCTGTGAGATGGTCACTCCCAGGTATTTGAAAGTGTCCACTCTTTCCACCTCAGCACCACTGATGACAAGTGGATGGTAGTCCCTCTGCTGCTTCCTGCTGAAGTCCACGATCAGTTCCTTTGTTTTGCTGACGTTGAGCAGGAGGTGGTTCTCCTGGCACCAGTTCTCCAGGCGGGAGACCTCTCTCCTGTAGGCTGTCTCCTCATTGTGAGAGATTAGTCCCACAACAGCAGTGTCGTCAGCAAACTTGATGATGACGTTGGACTCTGACGTGGCCTCGCAGTCATGGGTGTACAGTGAGTACAGCAGAGGGCTGAGCACACAGCCTTGGGGGGATCCAGTGTTGAGGGTGAGGGAGGATGAGGTGAGGTGACCCACTCGTACCACCTGTGGTCTGCTGGTCAGGAAGCTGTGAACCCACCTGCACAGGGATGGGCCCAGGCCCAGGTCCAGCAGCTTAGAGACCAGCCTGGAGGGAACTATGGTGTTGAATGCTGAGCTGTAATCTACAAACAGCACTCTCACATAGTTCCCCTTACCAGTGTCTATGTGTGAAAGGGTCTTGTGGAGGAGGAAGGATATGGCGTCATCTGTGGATCTGTCTGGCCGGTATGCAAACTGTAGTGGGTCGAGGGTGGTGGGCAGTGAGGAGGTGATGAATGTCTTGATGAGTCTCTCAAAACACTTCATCACCACAGAGGTGAGCGCTATGGGCCTGAAGTCATTGGGGCTGCTGGGGTGTGGTTTCTTTGGGACAGGGACTATGATGGACTTTTTAAAGCAGGTGGGAATCACACACAGTTTCAGTGAGAGGTTGAATATCAGTGTAAACACAGGTGCCAGCTGGTCAGCGCAGGTCTTAAGGACACGTCCACTAATACCGTCTGGTCCAGCCGCTTTCCTAGTGTTTACACGTCTAAACGCCCTCCTCACGTCGCGCTCCGTCACAGTGAGTGTCTCCGCCCCTCCGGCCGGGAGCGCAGCGGGCTGTCGGCTTCCCGACTCAAAGCTCGCAAAGAAGATGTTGAGTTCATCAGCCAGAGAAGCGTCGGCACTCACCGGGTGTGTGTGTGGTGCTTTGTAGTCCGTGATGGTGCGTAGTCCCTGCCACAGTCCCCTGGAGTCAGACTGTTGTAGTTGCTGTTCCAGTCTGCGGCCGTAGCGATGTTTAGCCTCTTTCACCGCTCTGCGGACGTTGTATGATGCAACCTTGTAGTCCCCCATGTTCCCAGAGGCGAGGCCGGAGTTGTAGGCAACGGTGCGGGACCTCAGGGCGTCGCGGACAGATTTATCCACCCACGGCTTCTGGTTGGGAAAAGTCCTGATGGTCCTCCTAAGTGAAGTGTCTTCAACAACTTTCCCAATAAATCCCACAACAGTTTCCGTAAACTCCTCGATGTCTCCGCCCGCGCTGCTGCGAAACATGTCCCAGTCGGTTGAATCCAACGCACCCTGCAGAGCGGCCTCTGTTTGATCAGACCACCGTGTCACTTCTCTCACAGCAGGGGGTTCCTGCCTGAGCCGTTGTTTGTATTTCGGCTTGAGAAGTACAGAGGTGTGGTCAGACTTCCCAAAAGGCGGAAGAGGCTTTGCTTTGTAGCCATCTTTGAATGGAGAGTAGCAGTGGTCTAGGGTCCTCTCTCCTCTGGTGGGGCAGTCGATGTGTTGAATCAATTCCGGTATCACCTTTTTCAAGTTTGCACTGTTAAAGTCCCCGGCTACGATGAGAGCCGCATCACGCTGGTTAGCCTGATAGGTGGAAATCGCCTCATGTAGCTCGGATAGTGCAGTGTTTGTGTCCGCCTGAGGTGGAATATAGACGGCGCTGAAGATGACCGAAGTGAACTCGCGGGGCAGGTAGTGGGGACGGCATTTCAGGGTTAGGAGCTCCAGGTTAGGTGAACATGATTGTTTCAGAGGGACAACATTCCTACTGTCACACCAGTTGTTATTAATCATTAGGCACACACCTCCTCCTCTTGATTTTCCAGACTCACTCGTTCTGTCCGTGCGATGAACACTGAAGAACTCCGACGGCTGTACGGCGTGGTCCGGTATGAGGGGAGTCAGCCATATTACTCCTCTGCCTGCCTTTGTATTCATTTATCTGTTGGCTGGCTTGTATTTTTTTATTTTTACCTATTGTGACCCTAATTGGGCAGTCTGAGACCGAAGGTTCATTTCAATTCAATTCAATTCAATTCAATTCAGTTCAATTCAATTTTATTTATATAGCGCCAAATCACAACAAACTGTCGCCTCAAGGCGCTTTGTATTGTGGGTAAAGACCCTACAATAATATTTCACAAAGAAATTACAGTGATTATGGATTACATACATGGGTAACTGTATCTGTTGCACGTCTAGTTGTTGCTGGACTGTGGAGCAGTCACTCCTGTTTAAATTAAGATGTTTTAGAGAGACAGTATCTGACAGCTCAGCTCATTTATAAGGACATTTGTTTCCATAACAGTGTTAACAAACCACAAATTATGAGCCACGTTTTTCTTTCAAAGCGGGTGTCTGATTGTTACCATGTTAGAATCAGGCCAGATTTACTGCTGCAGATCCATTAACAATGCATTCATTTATAAAAACAGACATTATAATGACTTTGTTCACTATAGAGTGTCATTGTTATGGAGTTGATGGGTCTTCAGAGTATGTATTAACCAAAATAGCAGAGTTATGTTATGTGGACAGCTGAGTGTGCTCTGACAGGAGTATGAAGCTAATCTGTGTGAACACAAAACATTATGAAGCATCAGATCATGAACCTTAATGAAGGTGGTGTTACTGTAATATGCTTGTTAATGTGCTCACTCTTTTGGCATGCCACACCATGCTGCAGGTATTTGAGCAAAGTTATCATTACATATTGTTTGTCTGGCCCGTTTAACACTGCATTGTTTCCATGGGGTATGAAACAGATGCTAGTGAGAAGAACAACAATTAAAATAAATAAAATGAAACCTAAAAAAGGACTCTGTGGTCTAACCTATTTCACAATAACACTTTGGGCCAAATTAAGACTGATCTAATCCTACAGAGCAGTCTCAAGTATCTCTGTGGCAGCGGCTCCACAGTAGGTGTTTTCACAAGCTTCAGTCACACGGTCAAGGATTATGGGCAGATCACAGCAAATCTGAGCAACCAACAGTACATCAAATGTACAGCAAGAGCACAGCGAAGAGAACGTTCCAATATCTGAATGTGAAATAAGAAGCACCTCAAATTAAAGGACTATCAGAGTCGGCCCGAGGCGTAAGCAGGCCAAGCAGCTGCTTAGGGCCAGGCTGAGAAATGTAGAGTTATTGTAAAATAAAGAAAAACAGAGGAAGAAAAAAAGTAACAATTTAATTTTATATAGCTTCAAATCCCAACAGGAGCTTTATATTGTAAGGTAATGACCAAACAACAGCATAAAGGTATGTTTTCATCACTAATTGCAGTGTTTTATCATAAACATTAACTGACAATGACAGAAAACTGCTGTTAGCTCTCTAGTCAGTTAACAGCCTCGAACACTGTAAAGATAACTTATTGTTGATTTGGCAACTTTTTCTGTATGAAACCAAGTTTTGAGAGCTAAGGGATTATCCCAGTCACAGGATCTCCTTTGATCCTCAGCTCGTGCCAGGTTTAGTCACATCCCATTAATATTTCACTAGCATTGTTCCATTTTGAAGAAACAACTTATGTATCATAAACCTGCCTCCAATAACAGTCTTACATTAATGCATTAACATTGTGGGGTCTCTGCAGTTAGACGTTGGTACATCTCAGTTAGCTCTTTTATTTAGTAAGACCTGTGTTGGGAGTTAACTCTCTGACCCGTTAACTGTAACAGTAACAACTGTTTGTATATTGTTCCACTGACATCAGTCCAACACCATATATGATAATATATCAGAATGGTACAAGATGTGGATACATGATTAAACAGGTGCTGGTTTTCATATCATAATGCTCACCTTACAGTTGACAGTAATTATGATAGTTTGGTAGTAAAATTCAAATTTCTTGATCTAGTTCACACCAACAGTCTAAAGGTGCTTTATAATATAAAGCAGATGGACAATATTAGAGTCTGTAGCACAGAGACCATGAAAAACAAACAGGAAAAAGCTACCAGCACAGAAGTTACTGACATGCAGTTTTAGCATGGAAACACATGAGGAATGAAAAGCAGTCCCCTCAGGAAGCCGAGCCTGCAGCAGCACAGCTGAGGGACGGTTCACAGAGGCTCTCGTTTTCTCGGATGCTGTGCTGTAAAAACTGTTTCTGAGTCTCTGGCTCTCCTGTCCTGTCACAGTTTGACTTTCATAAGCCGGGACAGGATGTGAGAGCTGCAGATGAGTCACTTGGTTCAACGTTTCTTCTCCTCGGGGCTGTTGTCCATCAAAGTCGTCTAACTTTATCTGTCGGGGGCACGCTGCTGCATCTGAAAAAATGAGACCTTTTCGAATTACATTGATAGGTTCAGATCATTTTAAAAACTCAGAGAACAAACACACAACTCTTTTGAACTTGCGCAAGGAGGAGAGATCCGTTCCTTGAACTCAGCTCTCAGCTGAGCGGAAGTTATCTGTCCTGGCGAACTGCTTCCTGCGCAGCGCTTTTATTCGGATTTTCACAATAAGATCACGTGGGTTACATCAAACACAGTTTACAGCATGTAATAAACAACATTCTTGGGTTTTTCCTTACCATATATGGTCGTAAGCATACTGTGACATGTGCGCATGTAACATGGCGTATACGAGACACGTATCCTATATGTGTTCTCTGCAGGCTGAGAGCAGCCTGCAGATAACTACAACTTCCTTTGTAAGAAATACCACCACGTGTTCCCATTTCAAACATAAAAACAACAGTATCATATGCACATAAAACAACTTATAGAAAATATACAAACAGAAGATATGATAATTTATAATAAACAGAATGGAATTTATACCATAACTCCAACATTTCCCCCCTGTTTATCATAACTTCACTGGCATATTTTTCCACGCCACACCACTTGCTTGCACATTTTCAGTGTGGGTTTCATTCATTGCCAAATATATACATATTTACAAAATATCCTGAGGCATTTCAGCGTCTTGGTCGACCATCTGAAGCTGCAAATATGACACAACATAACCAGTAAAAATCTTTGTTATCATGGATCTGATGCAGGGCAGAATACACATTGTAAACACACAAATCAACACTAACACACACAAAACAGAAGTCAGGCATTTCAACAATACCTGCCACCAAGTTCCCGCATTTAGCCAGGAAAACCAATCACTCTGGCTTTCCTGAGTGTGCTGTTGTACATATTTCTGTAATTCAGTCAGTCTGTCGAGTGCCTCCCTTATGGCTCCACCAGCATCATCTTCATCTGGGATGTAAGTACAACATGTCTTACCAATAATCTTACACACGCCACCCTGGGACGCTGTCAAAAGATCTAATACTATCCTGTTTTGCATCACCATTGCTCTGAGTGAACTTAACTCTTTTAAAGTTCCTTGTCCTAGAGCTATAGTTGTATTTACCAGACGTAATAGTGCATAGCGATTTATTTCCACTTGGTCACGCACAAATCCCAGTCCAATTCCTGGAAAGATAGACTGGGCAATCTTCGCTCCGACTCCCCAAATCCGGAGCTCCTCTGGGACTTCTGAATGGCTCGTGAGCCACTCTCCAACCTGTCGCTTCGTCTTGTGATGTGGATGACTGGCCTGGTACTGCATGAAAAAGACATGATCTGACACATATGCAACACTACACAGGCCTCCCCAACCTGGGGGAAGGGACACGTATGCTTTGTGACCACAGATGAAATACCAATCCGCTAACACTCTTGTTCCCTTGGGTCCTGGTGCTACTCGTGAGCACTGACTCAGCTCTCCAATGTCCATCTGTATTCTGTAGGCCAGGTCAGACTGACATTCCTTCCTCCGTACAGTTAGATTATTATAACAAGCAATATTTTTGAGGCAGGTCAGGCATTGTCTCTCATCTGTTGGTGGACAGTACGAATAGGTAGCATTACAGAGAGTGGCTGGTAATCTACCCACCTTGATGGTTCCATTTGCTATAACACATGCTGGAAAAGCTTTCTCTGGCAAATGAGTCAACATCAGTACCTCAGGAAGGGGGTTAGCTAACTGGGGCCAAGTGAGCAAATCTGTTAACATAGAACAGTTTCTATTAATGGGAGAACTTATCCCCTTTACGTTAAGAATTGAGGTAAAATTTGCTTCACTCCATTTAGCTCTTCTCCCTGGATGTGTAGCCAACCCATAGAGGCACCATGAGTGCTCCCAGCTAACATTGTAAGGCCTCAGTCCAGTATTGTGTCCTGCCACTGGCATATGTGCACACACATAACAATTTGTCCAATTATTAACATGAGCTGTGACGTTCATTAACTGCCACCATTCATTGGTTGCATATTCATGTGGGTACTGGGTGTAATTTAATGAAGATGTTGCTCCTAAAATTAGCAGTGTGCTCACGCTGAAAATAATTATGAGGCTGCAGAAGGGCGCCATTCTAAAGGAGTAGGGATCAGTTGTTGTCTTCACTGGGTTGAGACGAAAAAAACCACTATAAGGAATTTCCCCCTTTGTAACCAGACTTCCACCTTTACTCCGAAGTAAGTGGCTCCACCTTCTTGCAGTGACTCAGATGAATCCACGTAGATCTTTCAGCGATTTTCACTGCTGTTGGTGTGGTCAGTAGAACTTGATATGGACCGTCCCACCTCGGGTTTGACCAGCACTTCCGTTTGATGACCTTGACCAGCACCCAGTCTCCTGGCTGTATCAGTGGCACCTGTGAAGAGAAAGAAGATGCTTCTGGCAGTTTACTAGCATCAATTACTTGTTTACTTTGTAAAAATTTCCTCATCCAGTCACTCAAATCACAGCTCTCTTCTGCCTTTTCTTCCTCCGTATATACAGGCAGCCTGAATGGTCTGCCATATAATATTTCATACGGAGTAAGTCCTAATTCTGATGGTGTTATGCGCATGTACATTTTCACTAGGTCTATACAGTCCACCCAAGGTCTCCCCGTTTCTGCCATGCTTTTCCTCAACCTATTTTTTATCGTCCCATTTGTTCTTTCCACTAACCCTGCACTCTGCGGGTGGTATGCACAATGGTTCTTCAGTTCAATGCCTAAATTTTGAGACACCTTAGATACTATCTCATTTACAAAGTGTGGTCCATTATCACTCCACAGCTTCTCTGGAATGCCATAATTAGGAATTATGGTCTTACATAAGGCTTTTGCAACCGTCAGTGCATCCGCTTTTGCCGATGGAATAATTTCAACCCATTTTGTAAAAGGATCTACAAGTACTAAACAGTACTTGTAAGTCCTACATTGATTCAGTTCTATGAAATCCATGTGAAGGAACTGAAAAGGATAACAAGGTGTTGGAAATCTACCCCTTCTTGGTCTCAGATTACCCTGTGGATTATTTTTACAGCAAGTTAAACATGCTCTACAAAAATTTTTTGAATAGTTATTAAAGCCTTTTGCATAAAAGTATTTACTTATTGTCTGTACCATCCCTCCTGTTGAGACATGGCAAGGCCCATGACTCAATAATGCTGCAGTTTTGAACAGGGCTTTAGGGAGTACCGGTTTATCATTAATATGATAAATGTTATCCTTCAATGTCGCACCATCCCTAAGCCACTGCTCTATTTCTGCTTTCGGGGCTTGTGTTTGCATGTCCTGTAAAACCTCCTGGCTTATTGGCTCTTGTATATGTAAGTATATGTCGCTGTGGCCATAAAGGCCCTGTGCCGCTTCCTTAGCTATCTTATCTGCAAAGGCATTTCCTAAGGTGACAGAATCTTTGCCCGCAGTGTGGGCTGCACATTTACAGATAGCTATGTTTTTGGGTTTCATAATAGCTAAGAGCAACTGTTTTAATAATGTAGCATGTTTCACTGGCTGACCTGTAGACGTCTGCATTCCCCTTCTTGCCCACTGGGCTGCAAAAAGATGCACTGTTGAAAATGCATATTGGCTATCTGTATAAATTGTCACAGTCTTATCCTTATAAAATAAGCAGGCTTCTATGAGAGCTATAAGTTCCGCTGCTTGGGCTGAAAGATGAGATGGTAGTTGTTCTGCCTTAATGATTTGTTTATCAGTTACTACTGCATACCCCGTTTCTGTAATACCTCTGTCATTTTTCCTGCTTGACCCATCTATATACACCACGTCGCCTTCTGTTAATGGCGTATCTAACAAATCCTCCCTTGGTTTACTATTTTGCTCTGTTATAGCTTTACAATCATGTGGTTCTCCATCTTCTGGAGTAGGAAGCAATGTAGCAGGATTCAAGGAAGTACAGCGCTCAATTGTAATATGCGGCTGAGATAGTAGCAGAGCAATACAGCTTAAATGTCTCGCTGGTGAAAGGAAAGTCATCTTACTTTGTAATAACAGAACTGAGACCGCGTGTGGTACTTTCAATGTCAGTGGATGAAACAAAACTAACTCACTCGAAGATTCCACTGACATTGCTGCTGCACATACCGCTTGCACACAAGGTGGGAGTGCTCTTGACACTGCATCTAAACGTTTAGAATAATAAGCAATGGGTCGCAGTTTGTCACCAAAGGGTTGCAACAAGGCTGAAGTCATAAAACCATTTTTACAATCTACAGTTTGAACAAACTGTTTAGAATAATCTGGTAAGGGCAGAATTATTTCTGTAGTTAAAGCTTGCTTAACTTCAGTAAATGCCTGTTCAGCTTCTAGAGTCCATTTTACATTTCCAGACATTGCCATGGGCACATCATGTATAACTGATAACAATGGTTGTGTAATTTGGGCGTAGTTTGGAACCCAGGCTCTACAGTAATTGCATAAGCCTAAAAATGCCAACATCTGTTTCTTTGTCTGTGGTTTGGGTGCCTGCATGATGGCTGTTTTCCGAGACTCCAGAAGCTTTCGCCCTTGCTGTGAAAGAATGTGTCCCAAATACCTTACTTCCCTTTGCACCCACTGCAGTTTCTCCAAACTGACTTTGTTTCCTGTTTTTGCCAGGTGTTGTAACACTTCTAATGACTGCGTTCTACAATGCTCCTCTGTGTCTGATGCTATGAGAATGTCATCCACATAAGTCAATACTTGGGAATTTTTTGCTATTGACAGCTGCGACATGCAATTTGCAATAGCTTGTGAAAAAATTGTGGGGCTATCCGTGAACCCTTGAGCCATACGCGTGTAACAGAATTTTTTTTCCTTGTAGGTAAAGGCAAACCAGTCCTGTGAATCCTCATGTAAAGGAATCGAGAAAAAAGCATTACTGAGATCCACAACCGTGAACCATTTTTTGTCAGGGGTCAACTGATTTAGCAGTGTATGTGGGTCTGGAACACAGGGTGCTCTAGTTTGTACAGCTTGATTCACAGCTCTTAAATCCTGCACTAGACGCCATTTATCTGTACCTTGTTTCCTTACTGGGAATATAGGGGTATTACAACGAGCATCAGGTTTTTCAATCAGTATGCCTGCCTTCAGCATCTCCATGATTACTGGCTCTATCCCTGCCTGTGCGTCTGGTTTAAGTGGATATTGACGTACATAAGGTCTGTAATCAGATTTTGGTTTAATAATTACTGGGTCAGCGGTACTTAATAATCCTACGTCTGCTGCTCCCTTTGACCACAAACTATCAGGAAGTATTTGTAATTCTGGGAAATTTTCTATGTTTACCATAGATCAGGCTGATGTAGAGCTATTTGTGTGTTCATGGACTTTAGTCATGACTGTCCACTGCAGTTCGATTTTCTGTACCTGGCCATCAGAGGATTCCCACCAACCTTGACCCATGTCCCTCCAGTCTGTAAGTTTTTCAGCATCGCACAGAAGCTGGCCCACATCTTCCCATTTAGCTGTAGGAGGTTTTGACAGCGACACATGAGGTACTGATAAAAATGGATTAAAGGAATACAGACCTTGGGCTTCAGGAGTCAAAGTTACAATGACACCACTATACTCTCGTTTTAACACATAGAGAGTATGCAAGTTCAGTTTTTGAGTCTGCAGCTTCCTAACCTTTTCTGCATAGGTTTGGTCTGGGCCTGGAGTCTGCTTGTACCTGAGAGTGCAGTGCATAGTTTCGGGAGGCTGCAAATCACTCCCTGATTTTAGGTAAGAAGCTATTAGATTTAATAGCTGTCTACCCGTTTGAGCAAGATCTGATTTTGGAAAATCCAGGCTCCAGTAGTAATAAGTCTGAGGTAGTTCTTCTACTTCATGAACCTGATTTACCACTGTAGCCTGCATTCCCATTGGAGTGGGAACTATAGCAATTCCCAGAGCTTGAAGCATGTCTCGCCCTAGCAAATTCACTGGACACTCTGAACTCAACACCACAGGGCCCTGACTGTAAATTCCTGTCTCTGGATCACTAATTATCACTGGAGCTGAAAGGGGTAAGGCACTTAATTGCCCATTAGCTGATTTTACAAAAACTCTCTTCTTAGATTCTTTTAATTTTGGGATGTGTTCCTTCACCACTGTTCTATCTGCACCTGAGTCACACAGGAATTCAGTTGTTTTGCCATTTACCAAGAGAGTTATTAAAGGTTTCTGACCTGGTGTGGAGATTACAGCTAATATTAGCTTCAGATCAACACTGGTAACCTCAATGTCATCTGAAACTTCACCTAGTCATGTAGAGCTGTTGTAAACTGGATTGTATGGAGGATCCCTAAACCTCCTGTCCCTGCAGTCTCTGGATATGTGTCCCTGTTTTCCACACAGCCAACAGCCGTCTCCCCTGGGGACAGGTCTGTTATACTGACCACGGCCTCTTCCCCGGCCTCTGCCTCTACCTCCTGATTTAAATTCTACTCTTTGAGGCCTTTGATCTCCCACCAAAAACACTTGAGTTGCAGAGCCATCCGTTTGGCTGTCATGATTATAAAAAACTTGCACTGGTTTCTTATCCTTTTTTGATTTTATCACCTCTTCTGCATGATGAGCCCAATTCATAGTGTCCATGAGGTTTCCTGTGGCATGATTTACATTATGTTTGCGTATGAAATCAGAATATTTTGGGTGGAAACCAGACATCAATGCTTGTTTTAGTTGTCTTTGATAGGGACCATTTGGGTCTTGGTCCTCTGGTATGCCACTGTGTGCTTTAAACACTTCCTCTAATCTTTCCCTGAATTCAAAAACACCCTCTCCGTCTTTCTGTTTGCAGTGATAGATTTTATCATAATTTGGGGGTGGAATCAGTGTGTTTCTAGTCAGCAACACTACTCCCTGAATTCCCTGCCGTAGAGCAACTGAATCATGAGGCAGTGTTACTCCTCCCGCATCTTTCCCAGTGAAATCTCCTCTCACTCTTCCCCAATCGTGCTTAAAATGGTTTCTGAATACAGAAACCATTTCATCACCATTCAAATTAAACGAGGCTTGTAATCCTACAACCTCTGTTGCCCACAAGTTTACATTAGTTTTATGAGATGTCAGACCTTTAACTGCCTCTAACATTTCTACATTTGTCCACGGCCTAAAAACTAAGATTGTTTGTGCATTATCATTACCAACACCCCTATGTGGATTAGCTACTTCCACCATAGGAAATGTGTTTACTGCCGGCCGTAAAGAGTCTGAATGTCTCACAGAACAATCACAACTCTCAACCCCCGAGCAATGTTTCACACCATATTTACACAGGAGGGGCTCTAAATCTGGATAACCTCCTTGTACCAGGGCAACCACATTCCCTGTTTGTTTGTTCTTATCATGACTTCTAAGGACCATCCTTCCTGCCGTTAAATTTAATTGCTGCACTAAATCCCCCTCCTCCTCAACCTGTAAATTACCATCTGCCCCCTGTAACTGCGGGGGAGATGCTTGGGCTGAAAGAGGTGGCTGAGCTGGGGGAGGTGGTTGAGGTGGGGGTTGCACCCTACAAGGCCTAACTGTCTCATCCTCTGGCCTTAACAATGCAGCATGCACATTACAGGAGGTTTGTTTTCCCTTCTTTTGTTCTCTGCCCGCGGCCCTTTTCTGTGCTTGCTCCAACCACGTTTTTGCTACCATTAACTGTCTTTCTTTTTCAACTTTACACTTCCCTTCTTGTGTTGCCACACTGATTTTTAAATTTCTTACCAAATCTTCACATCCCCTTAACTCTAACTTTCCACTAAAACCATACTTTTTCTTCCATTTATTGCAGAACGTTGTGCTGCCCGGAGAGTATCTCTCCATATATTTTAAATCCCCCTCTAGGGCAGGCTTACTCAGTTTACTGTTCATAATCCCCATTTTACTTCCCGTGCTTTGTCCCGATCGGACCACGTGTCCTTCTGGGACCTAATAACAAATCCGCCCGTCACTGTGTACTTCAACAGGCCGTAAAGTTCGTTGGCACCCGTAGGGTATCCCTTCACGCTGCTGCTTCCACGTCAAAAGGCGGCGTTCAAGCTCTCATTCACTCACATTCACACACACATACGCGTATTTTCGGCGCCTATTTTAAATCTCTAAAATCCGAATTTGGGAAACCTCTCTTCCTGGCGAGAGTTGCCTATTTACTTTCTTTTTATTACCAAAAGTAAACCCCACAGTACCGTCTTCTCAGCGTGTGCAGCCTGCCATTCCCAATGCAGCGTAACCACTGAGGATAACCAATTTTCTCCAGCCCGAAGCAGACCTATACCTCACTGGTCCAGAAATCTGGACCAAGGTTCAGAAGTATAGCGGTAACCACTGGAGTTCTTTTTTTACGTTCTTCCAACCTGAGCAGACCTGTGCGTTTCTGAACCGAAAACCACAGCGGTAACTATCGGATAAAACGGACTCCTTTCGGCGAGCCTACCTAATTTATAACGCGCGGCTTTCACATACCTGTTACAGTTGGTGTTACGTCCCCTCGGACTCCGGGAGAGCGATGAACGGCGCTGGAGGAGCGAAGCTAATCACCGGCCTGAAGACGAATTCACGGTTCAGGACTTCTCTTCAGGTCAACTGATGATCCTGGCTGTCAGACAGTCTTCGGTGTTCGTCTCCTCCAGCGTCAGTCAGCAACTGTCCCGCTCCGGCTCTCGAAGGACCAAAAAATGATAGGTTCAGATCATTTTAAAAACTCAGAGGACAAACACACAACTCTTTTGAACTTGCGCAAGGAGGAGAGATCCGTTCCTTGAACTCAGCTCTCAGCTGAGCGGAAGTTATCTGTCCTGGCGAACTGCTTCCTGCGCAGCGCTTTTATTCGGATTTTCACAATAAGATCACGTGGGTTACATCAAACACAGTTTACAGCATGTAATAAACAACATTCTTGGGTTTTTCCTTACCATATATGGTCGTAAGCATACTGTGACATGTGCGCATGTAACATGGCGTATACGAGACACGTATCCTATATGTGTTCTCTGCAGGCTGAGAGCAGCCTGCAGATAACTACAACTTCCTTTGTAAGAAATACCACCACGTGTTCCCATTTCAAACATAAAAACAACAGTATCATATGCACATAAAACAACTTATAGAAAATATACAAACAGAAGATATGATAATTTATAATAAACAGAATGGAATTTATACCATAACTCCAACAACATTATGAAAAATAAAAATGTTTTCATGATATTCTCATTTTTTAGATGCACACCAAACCAGCCCATCTGAATGACTCTGCAGTTTTTGTAGCTACAGTACAGGAACATACATTTAGCACCACCTTCATATGAACACAGTCTACTCATCTATTATCTGAACTGATTTTTTTTCCAGTAAAGTATCTCCTGTCTTATCCTACATACAGCAGCAGTGCCAATAAATATGGGTTTCAACATATTTCTGAAACTTTATTTACAAAGTTCGTTTTCCAGTCTGACATAAAGTAGCATTAGCCTAATTAAGACAAGACAGTCACTTAACATTAGACTATTTAAAAAAGACTTTTGACATCAAATTCAGTGTATCCATAAAAGTAAAATATCATAAAAATGCTTAGTTATGGCATTTCTTTAATTAGAACATAAAAAATAAACAGAGGTTTGATGTTCTTTAAAAGATCCAGAACCCAGAGTCTCAATCCCTCAGCAAGGTGGCGATGGCCCCATAGATGCCTCTCACATGTCTGAACACAGCCGTACATAAAATATATCTGTTACTTTGATACATTATGACCAAACATTCCTGCAGACCAAGCACAGCACTCCCAGACAGCCGTGGTCTCCCACAACATTACAGTGTCATATGAAACGATGAACAACCCGCCTCAAAGCCCAGACGATCCACAGGAAGTGCTGCCATTGTCCCAGTGCCCGCCATCACAGGCTGCACACACAATACAGAGAACAATATTTGACAAGGTGGTTTTAATGTTGTGACTCATTAATAAGCTATCTTTTTGAGCAGGCATTTTATGAATCAACCACTCTCATAGCATCTAGTTTAGCCACTCCCTTTAGTTTAGCTCAAGCATCACAAATAAATTCTGTGTGCCGAAGCACTGTTCAAACAATTAAGGAGATTTCCTTTTTTAAAATACAAACATAAGAATAAAAACAAGAGAAACAGGAGAACAAAGCATTTCTGAAATCGACATTTGAAGCAGAACTTTTCTTCTTTTTGTCTCTAATCAGCCTGTGGTGGTGTCTCCACTCTCCTCTTGATTTGCTAAAAGCAAATTCATGTCGCTGTGTACCCACGCAGCAGATGAGTAAACAGAAGTTTAAAATGTGTTGTGAAGTATTAAAAATGAGGCAGAGACGTGGAGCAGAGCTACAGGGAACAGCATGAAGATGAAGAACTGCAGCAGGAGTTATCACAAACACTGTGTCAAAGAGCAAACACACAAATTTGTCCAAATACATCCATCAGGGCACATGTTGTATCCACTGTGAAATACTATATTTATTCAAGAATCCAACTTTCAAACACCCCATTTTTATTGCACTCCTGCACCTTTGAAGAGCTGGAAGTGACTAGCTGCTCCCAGTGAATGTCAGCCTGATTTACATGTAGCATGGAGCAAGAGGTGTCATCACATTATTGCTGTGTGGTGTGAGTGAGAGTAACCCTCAACCCTTCCCATTATTTCATTACCTCCTCAGAGGGACGTGCAGCACGAAAACAAGAAACTCTCTCAGCATAAAAACAGGAAATCATACATTTTATAATTATGCTGCAGAGGATGTGCTCTTCTTCACCCTTTTACCCTACTCCCTCCCCATTTCCCTTTCTCTGAAGTTTCCTCACTGTATATGTGAGCTGATGTTTACATGTCTCCGGGAAGCCAATTAAAAGCTAGCCTGTGGCTAGGCTGCACATGATAAAAGTGCATAACGTGACACATCCTGAATATATTCATATTCATCCTCCTAATTCACCTGTGGAAGTCATGATGTGCTAATCATCAGTGTTGGGTTTTGCGTTGATTTGCATGTAACTGATGTGGTTCAATGGCATAAATAATGCTCACGAGCTGGATGGCTAACCCTGTGGCCAGAAAGGTGTTTACAAATGTTCCATCAGCCTCCAAGTTATTTAATAATCAACATACTCAGCTCTCTGTAATCTACAGAAACGTGTTTTTTTTACACTAATACATCGATTTACTCAGAAACAAAAACCAAATAATGGAATGAAGAAGAGAGAGCTTAGCGTAAAAGCTCTCGATTTACCGGTCGATCTACATTCCTACCCTCACCTATGGTCACGAGCTTTGGGTAGTGACCGAAAGAATAAGATCGCGAATACAAGCGGCAGAAATGAGTTTCCTTCGAAGGGTGGCTGGCCTCTCCCTTAGAGATAAGGTGAGGAGTGCCGCCATCCGGGAGGGGCTCAGAGTAAAGCCGCTGCTCCTCCACATCGAAAGGAGCCAGTTGAGGTGGCTCGTGCATCTGACTAGGATGCCTCCTGGCCGCCTCTTAGGTGAGGTGTTCCGGGCATGTCCCACCGGGAAGAGGCCCCGTGGTAGACCCAGGACACGCTGGAGGGATTATATCTCTCGGCTGGCCTGGCAACGCCTTGGGGTCCCTCCGGATGAGCTGGAGGAGGTGGCTGGGGAGAGGGAAGCCTGGGCTTCTCTGCTTAGGCTCCTGCCCCCGCGACCCGGCCCCGGATAAGCGGAAGAGAATGGATGGATGGATGGATGGATGGATGGATGGAATGATGGCATTTATATCACCCTGTCCTCATCCTACTGACCACTGAAAACCACCTTTAACAATACAATGTTTTATTCTATACACTTTTAGCAATTTATCTACTTCACATCCATGTCCAGGTTCAAATCCCCAGTTAATCTGACATGCATGTGGAAGGAACTCCAAGAAAACCCATGCAGGTGTAGAACTCCACAGAGAAAGGCCCAGGCTGGAGACTGAGCCTTCTTACTATGAGCCAGTGGTGCTAATCCCTGTGCCCCCGTGCAGGAAAGACGTCCTCACGTAGACGCTTCGTTTACAAAGAGAGTCTTTTTATTCTGCAAATTCAGTCATAATTCACGTTCAGGTGGCAGCGCAGCAACTTGGCCTTGCTTGAAATTCACATTTGCATTAAAATTTTGCGACAGGATTTTATTAAGAATTAAAATTGCATGTCCTTGAGTACTATCTAGTAAAGTTAGTTGTTAGTTTGCTGTGGTCTCTGCTGACTGCAGTGGAGCTCAGGACTGAAGCTGAGGTACAGTTCGGTCCTGATCACACCTGTTTCTGCAATAAGAAATAAGGAATAATTGATAGAGGTGAATAATTAAGGCGATTATTGCTACTGTAAATGTGCCCATTTTTCTTGGTTTGGAGTGCTGGTGTGGATCTCGTGAAGTTGTGGACATTTAACTCAAACACTTGGAAGCAGCTTCAGCTTCTGCGAACGCTTCATCAAACCAGGATTCAGGTTCTCAGAGGTTGTCAAAGGTTGGAGGACTTTCTCAGAGCCACTGGCAGGAGGCAGCAGTCATAAGTTTATTGTAAAGTAAACCGCACATTTCTGCTGTTTGCCGTAATCGAGGGCTTTGTGTGTAATTTGTGTATTTCATTCATAACTGCTTATGCTAAGTGGCAAGAAAACCAACCTTTTCTCCTAATGTGGGGGCAAGTAAATGAGATATGTGAATTCTTCCTTCCTGAGTGAAAGGTTACCTCAGTGCAGTAATAATCAGGGTCCTCTTATATGCAGCAGCACAATACTCTCTCCACTTGAATGCTCTTCTTATTATCAGTGTGCCAATTGCAACCCGTTGTTCCCACAAGAATGTCACATCCATGGTTGGGTGGCGCCATTTAATTTGTCATTCAATCTTGTTTATACTGAATAAAGCTGCTCCCCTGTGGGTCTGACTGCATGGATGTGGTGCTATCACAACCAGTCCAACTGCTTCAAAGAACCAAAACATCCAGGATGAGAACACATCCATCCACAGCAGAGGCTCCTCCTGATTGGCTCCTCCTCTTCCTGGTGAAGTCTTTTTATTTTTAAAAATGTTCACTAAAGTTCAGGTAATGTTGCCGGTAATTTTGTTCAGCATCACTGAGATGAGCATGATTCTTAAAAGATATCCCGAAACAGATATCTGTGATGTGTTCTGAATGTGGACACAGTTTAGAACATCAGCATAAACTTTACAAAAAAAGTAAAACATGCGTTTAATCAGGTTACAACAAAACATGAACTCCTTACAGTTCAACTCTCAAACCTGGAACCAAACAGAAGAAAAAAATCATAACAGGATGAAAAAAGCTGAGAATAAATCATTGAAGGTGATACAAAATTCTCTCCTACAGGCTGCAGCACTTTATTCAGAAATTTGTTGTAGGTTGAAATAAAAATGAAATCAAATCAGTGTTAATGTAAACATTCTTCACTAAAGAAACCTTAAAATGTGTTTGTGTAAAAGTATCGATTCAGGCGTAATCAGCAGGCATCATAAATTACTTCCTCAGTTTGACACATTGTTCCTTCATTTCAATAATGCACACAATCCATAGAAGCTTTTTTTTTACTGTATTTGATCTTTTTCATTTACCTGCTTGTGCATCGAAGCAGTCCTCTGACACACACACACACACGTGCACAAACATGTAAATACTTTCAGCTTCTGTGATCGATGATGTAGAATCTCACTTTAATAACGGAGCTGCGTTTGGCCATCATTTATTCCCGCTCGCTCTGCACTGGGATCCTTTCTGATCCTTATGCCACGGACACGAGAAAATTTCCAGCTCCGCTGTAAAGTTTTCATTTGAATCTGTCGCGTCTGACACAGCAGCAGTGTACAAGTGATAATATCAGACCCAAATACATATATTAACACATCACCTTTTTTCTGAGTCTGTCAGCTGAGACTAATTAATCTAATCTGACTTTTCCATCAAGTGAGGTGAGGTGAAAACATTTTTAAACGTCCCTTCTGATCGAGTGGATTTAAAATTAGGCAAAGGGAGCGGTGTCGAGCTTTATTGTGAGGGTGGTTTTCCTCAGTGTTTCCTGTGATCGTATCTCTGCCCTGCCGTGCTTTTACTCAGTGACTCTACAAGTGAGCAGCCCTGTCATTACCACGACAACTGTGATAATGATTTATGCTAAGTAGGGATAATGTCTTCTGAGCTAAGTATAATATAAAAGTGCAATAACAATTACACTGAGCACATTTGCAAAATGGGAGCTCAGCGACTCAGTACTCAGTACTAAGCTCAGGGAATGAAGTAGGCTGGGCCTCCTCAGCGAAGCGTTACAAATGTAGGGACAGTGTGGAAAGTGCAGGATAGCAGAGGAGCTCACTGGGCTTTTATAATTATTTTATTATGTATTTATAAAGGAAAGCCGAAGTAAGAAAATACATACTTTACAAATTCGTGGGTCATAAAGGTGTAGTTTGGTCTTTGCACACAATCCTGAGTGAGTCAGACAGTTTGTAAAAACCCAATAACACACATAGATCTATACTCCTGTATAGATCTGCATCAGGGATGCCCACACCAGTCTTTCCTATAGACCTCATCTGGGGATAAACCAGGGCATTCCCACTCAGTCACAGGTCTGCCCCCAGATCTCCTCCCATTTAGTCATGCCTGAAACAGCTCACTGAGGAGGTGTTCAGAAGGTGTTCTAGTCATGCTTTTGATTTGTAGCCCCTACTCTGACCCCTCCTGAATGACCATGCTCTCATCCCATCTCTCAGCCCAGCCACCCTTTCACTATCCACAGTTTGATTCCCATAGAAGTTCAGAGGTTATGACCTAGATCGTGTATGGGCAAGCTATGGCCCGTGGGCCACAGTTGGGCCCCGGCCTGCCAAAGATTCACCCCAGACACAATGGACATTGTTAGTCGTCCATTCCTTCTTTGTCACCTGTGATTCATCCTTCACCCCCGAAAAGATGAAGCAGAACAGCCAAGGCTTTGATACATCAGTCACCACTTTTCCACAAAGCATACTAACTATGCTAACAAGCAGTCAATGCAGAGGCTGTTAGCCAGTTTGCAGACTCAGCAAAATCTTTTTCACCAAGAAACTGCTCTTCAAGAGTCAAACACCAAGGCAAGTTATTTACTTGCATTCAAATTAGCAAACCTCCCTCAAAGAGGAGTTTATGAAAGAATGCATGGCAGATACAGCAGGTCTCCTGTGTCCAGAGAGCAAAAACAAATTTATCATGCAGGACAGTGACTCGCCGTGTGGAGCTAATAGATGAAGACCGAGATAGCGAGCCTAACAAAAAAGCAGAGCTGGCTAAATTAAAGTCGTTGGCACCAGACGTAAAAGACATCACTCAGATCTTAATTTTTATCAGAGGAATTATTGACACTTTTGAGATAACTGAGGAATTCTTGACCGTGGAATTCCTAAAGGGGAAAACACATTTGACAGCATGTCCCGAGAGACTGAGGCTACCTTGGTGTAAACTTGCAAATGTCACCATGATGAAACATCGGACTGCTGGATATTAATTAACGCCAAAAAAAAAAGGGTGACCAACAACACTGTTCCCACTGAGACCTTTTAAGTAATCTAAGTTTGTAATGTGATTTTAATGTGGCGCCTGTCTCAAAAACTTGGCCCACCCCGGACCTCGATTATTAGGGGTGGTTGTGGCTCAGGACCTACTACTAGACCTGCTAATCAGAAGGTTTGGGGTTCAATCCCAGTCTGCTTCAGCCTGCGTGCCAAAGTATCCTTGTTGATCCTAATGCGTTTATTGGAGTGTGAATGTGTGGAAACGTTAACAAAAACTTAGATGTATAGAAAAAAAGTAGAGTAGAAACATGCTATATAAGAACCAGCCCATTTACCATGATAGAGTCCTCTTCTATTCTTTTTCTCATTCATTATTTTATTGTATATTACCAGGGTCCACATTACCCGCTCACACACACCTGCTGGCTGCTGTATCCATGAGCAGAGTCATGACTGCTCTCAGAGCACCGACACAAAACCGTGCAGAAGTGCCTCAAACCTTCAGTCTTTCACTCCCTGTGTAAGAGCATTTAGAGGCCTTCTGGGAGAAACCAGGTTCAGTTTATTAAAACGAAAGGCTGTAGTAACAGCATTGATGAGCTCTTTTAATCGGCTAAATTAATCAAATGCATCAGCAGTGTCGAGAATGCAGCCACAGGCCTTTTGAGAATAGTTTTCATCCACAAACATGATCCTTCTTTTTGTTCTCTGCTTATTGACAGAAACGCTGTGACGCTGTTACAAATGACTCTGCAATGCCACCAATCAACCCAGAGTGTACTGTGCACACAAAGGTCACGGCGGGCTCATTATACCTATTAAACATTTAGGACTTTTAAACCAATAAAAATATTTGTTTTCAACATTGTGTTCTAGTAAGAGAGAACATTAACAGCATGTTAGAGCTGGAGAACTGCTGAAGGGAACCTCACAATGGGTTTGGTTCTCTTTGCCATGTGTAGACCTTTTACCCTTTGTTAACACCTGAATCTCGATTAGAGATTAAGCTTTGCCTGACTTTGTTGTTAGAATTCAGTTTAATACAGCTGGGTCATTTTGAGAGCTGCAGTCTTTTTTAATGCAGGGGAAAGATTTGATGGACTCTATAAATCTGAGAAGGACTCTCCCCAACTATCCTCAAGTAATTCCAAACACAACATAACATAACCTTCCTTCACACATAACGGTCTACAAGCTGCACTCTCATGAAGGAGGTGCAGTGATGCAATGTAACATTTTCACTGAGTGTAGCAGAGCTCCAGGGAGCATGTTTCAGAGTGAGGTTTCTTTAACCTTTCTGAGAGTGAAACGCCCCGCGCTGCACAAAGAGAATAATTCAAGACAAGTCTAAAAGTATTATCCCCAAGTCAGAGTGTGTGTGTGTGTGTGTGTGTGTGTGTGTGTGTGTGTGTGTGTGTGTGTGTGTGTGTGTGTGTATGTGTAATAATACACATGGCACATGACATGCATATGTGTCAGCATACATTCATAAATCCCAGCTTGCACATGTGGGTACGGTGCTCTTCAGGTAACAGTGTGCAGAAGTAGTAGGACAGAGCAGGCCAAGGCCAGACAACTAGAATAAATCCAATAAAATATGCAGGCAGGAAGAGTAAGTGGCAGAGAGCACCTTTACCTGCTTTCCTTTTCTTTCTGTGTCTGTGGGGACCAAAGGCTGAGATGAAAACAGGAAATAGAGGGGATAAAAGAAGGAGGAGGGTAAAAGTCCTTTCCCTGAATGGAGAGCAGGAGAGATGGCTGAGAATAGACAGGCTGGGGTCACCCAAGGCCTCTAAAGCAGAACATTGCCTTTGTAGCTCTCTTTCTGTATTTTCACTGTTAACAGAAAAACTTTGGAAGAAATATAAAAACTAAAATATGAACTTAATTTGCTTCTTTTTTCTCTTGTGTTTGCAAATATCAGGATCTCTAGGTGGTCTTCTCAGTTCGTCTATTTAAAAAGGAAAATAAAAACTTTCATTTCCCTTATTACATATGTAATCTATATGTAATATTACATATGTAATCTATATGTAATATTACATATGTAATCTATATGTAATATTACATATGTAATCTATATGTAATATTACATATGCAACAAATGTGGATCATACAGCCAACTGCATTACATGTGGGATTAAAAAAAAAAAAAGCCACCCTTTTTAGTTTGCATCATAATATCTGTTTGAGCATCGTTTCTGTGTGAAGGAACAGTATATAACTTATATAACTTATATAACTTAGCTGTTACTGTTTGCTACGTTAGCCTTTAGCACGTGTTTGGCTACACACCCCTGCTGCCCTCAGTCAGTTTATTTTATCTCCATTTAGTTTTTGTTATTCTCATTTTAGTCATTTATGTTTTACTTAATGTTGTCAGGGAGAATACACACAAATACACAGGTCTTATTCAGGCAGTGTTAAAAACAGAAGCTAGTCTGAGATCAGCAGCTTTATATTTCATCCTTAAACATCAAACCAAGTCACAGTTTGTCGTCCTTAAAGTTAAGAGCAGAAGTTCGATGAGCAGCGTTACTGTTTAATCCCTGCTGACAGCACAGCCCTGTATCGCTAACATATATGTGTTGTATGGGTAGAGGAAACGGCTTCATAGTGTCATTGTGTGTTTGCTCAGTGGAAAATGTAGCTGCAAGTCACTTAGCAATGCTCCCCCTAAATTGTACCGCTCTCTGTGTATTCGGTAGCATTGCTCATTGGTCAGCCCTCAGGGCCACGCCCCTCACCCCTGCTGCAGTCACACACTTCCTCTCCCTGTGCCATCCCCCCGGGGAGCCAATGAAACTTACTCACACCGGAGAGATGTAGCATGATCGCTGCTTGGCAATCTCTGTGATCTTCATCAGCCACATGCTGATCTTTCTACTCCCTTTCCAAATTATGGTCCGACACCATGTGGTGGTTGCTTACAAACACAGCACGCATTCCTCTATTCTACCTTTTATATCCATGCTAATAATCCGTAAACATTAAGTGAGCAAATCATAAAATACACACACATCTGTCCCATGCTAAAATGCCTTTTTTTTTAAAAAAAAAAGGTACCAATTACAAACTACACAGATTTTAGATGTACTGTTATTCAAAATGTAAAATATTGTAGCATACTAAAATTTCTAAAATCACTCAAGCAAAAACTCACATGGGTGGAATCAGATCTCAGCAGCCCCATCCACACCTGCACTCCACAGGCAGATGCTGTTTTATTTAGCATTTAAACAAGCCCACTAACACTGGAAGTTATTAACCCCACACACTACTTCACTCTTGGTGCAACATCTCTTTACAATAACAACTGTGAGCCGCATTAGCAGTAAAAAAACTATAACAGGTTTGGACACACTCACCCTTTTATATGAATGGGTGAGTGTGTCCAAACTTTTAACTGGTACTTTATGACAATAGCAGATACAGTAAACACAACTAACTCAGTAACAAACATACTGTCCATACAATCCATGTGTCCGTGACCAAGTCTGAGGCGTTGGGGAAAACCTGTCAGGTTGCTGTGCTTTGACAGGTTTATTTTTTATTTAATGATGTATATGATGTAATGATGTATAATTTAATTTTGGCACTTTTGGACTTCAGTAGAGTTCAGCCTACTGTAGGATTTTAAATAGTAAATGTATCAGTCTTTTACTCCAGTAAAGGTTTTATAAATAAAAACAAAAATGATTTCTGGGAATATATTTTGTCTGTTACAGTAGAGAAAAGTTATAAACATTGGTGATTGGCATCTACTAATCGGAAGGTTGGTGGTTTGATCCCTGGATGCTCCAGTCTGCATGCCAAAGTTTCCTTGGGTAAGATACTGAACCCCAAGTTGCTCTGATGCAACCGTCAGAGTATGAACGTGTGAATGTTAGATTGAAAGCACTCAGCTGTAGAAAGAAGTGCTTGTATGAATGTGTATGAATGAGGCGTGTTGTATAAAAGCGCTTACAGTCTGTTATTAAACTATTATTAGCTAATAAATGAGCTAATAGCAGTTAGAGAGGCCACTCTGTGTACAGGTGTACCTACAGTAAGGTACTTGGCCCAAACTGTTTTAAGTCAGAGTCAGAACACTCTCACATAGTATTGCAGAGCAGTTAGCTTACAGACAGGTACAACGTCTCAGCATACTGAAAATTAACCTTCGCTAAGGACGAGCTGAAGCTAGTGTTAGCTAAGTCATCATAAAAGCAAAGTGAAGTATCTTGAAGACAGTACAAATACTGAGTACTTTCTCTTTGACATGTTGTAGCTGAGGTTCTTCTGCGTGTCAGGTTTTCAGACTGTTGGCTTTAGTCAGCACATAGTCACGCTGTTATCAAAGAATACGATTAACAAGAAAACACACGTGCTCCATGCCTGTCTCCTTACACCCCTCATACTCCCTCCTTCTCCCGCTCTTCCCTACATCCATCCTATGATTTAGCAACGTAAGTAACCTGCCACCATGCAGAACACAGCCTGTGACCTACATTTGAAAATAAAGAAATGTACTAAGACCTTCTGAATGCTGATGGTAGTTTCTCAGAAAAACAGTTCCAGTTCCACAGAGTATTCATACACTACACAGACAAAAGTATTCACTCATCAGCCTTCACACACACAAACCTGAGTAACATCCATTCTTAATAATTTAATATGTTTAAATTATGGATTAAGATGATGGTTTAATATGATGTGGGCCCACCCTTTGCAGCTATAACAGCATCAGCTCTTCTGGGAAGTCTTTCCACAGGTTTAGGAGTATTTATGGGAATTTCTGACCATTCTTCCAGAAGCACATCTGTGAGGTCAGACACTGATGTTGGACAGAAGGCCTGGCTCACAGTCTCCACTCTAATCCATCCCAAAAGTGTTCTATCAGGCTGAGGTCAGGACTCTGTGCAGGCCAGTCAAGTTCTTCCACACCAAACTGGCTCATCCATGTCTTTATGGAGCTGCTTTGTGCACTGGTGTGCAGTCATGTTGGAACAGGAAGGGGCCATCCCAAAACTGTTCCACAGAGTTGGAGCATCAAATTGACCACTGGATTGGCAAACAGAGAGTGCTCTAGAATCCAGCACCAGCGTGCTTTACATCACTGCGTCCGATTTTATGTGGCCTACCACTTCATGGCTGACTTGCTGTCCTTCCCGATCACTTCCACTTTGTTGTAATCCCACTAACAGCTGACTGTGGAATATTTAGTAATGACTGGACTTGTTGCACAGGTATCATCCTATCACAGTACCACGCTGGAATTCACTGAGCTCCTTCTTTCACTGATGTTTGTAGAAGCTCATTTTCAGTCTGCAGTTATGCTGATAATTGACATGTAAACTGTTGGTTTAAAAACTAAAGATAGCTTTATATACTAACAAATTATCAAAAATTACTCCCATTTTGAAGCCTTGAGAACATTTCTGCTGTCACTATCTATGTTTCAAGAAACTGGATATGATGAAAAGGGGCAGATTCAACTGTAAAACTGCTCGCTCATTGGCTAATGACTATGATTAAGTTGTTAGGCAGTGAGAGACTGAAAATGACCAGAGCTAATCCACCTTTTTGAAACATTTTATGACCAAGACTTGCAGAAGACGATGAACTCAGCAGCAAAGTGTTCAGAGGGGTCAAGAAAGAAAGCCTTTTCCCCACAGACCTCTGGATCAAATCCTCCTAAGTATGACTAAGATTTACCAAATAGACTTCATCATTAATTAATTATTAATAAATGGTAAACGGACTGGTTCTTGTATAGCACTTTCTACTCTACATGAGCACTCAAAGCACATTTATACAGCATGTCTCATTCACACATTCATATAAACACTTTGTACATCTAAGTGTTTTCTAGCTAACAGCCTCACACACTCCAGTGAACGCATCAGGAGCAAATTGGAGTTCAGTATGTCGCGTTTAACAAGCTTTGTTGCTGGACCCAAGAAGCAGACAAAACAACTGACTTAGTGAAAGGGAGTTTATTTACAGTGACAGCTAAACTAGGTTAACTGAGGCTGGAGAACCACAGAGCTGGGAATCACGGAGAGTCTGGAAGAGAAGGAGAGAGAAAGTCAGTGCGACTGAGCTTAGGCTGGTGGAGCATATGCGGTGTCTGGAAATAGGAAGCCTTGCTCGAAGGCCGGAGAGTGCACTGCCTACGGGGTATAACGTTTGCCAACCAGTCAGGGAATATGCATTTTTCCCAACCAGTCTGAAGGCCTGTGGTGACTGAGGCCTAACTGGCTAACTAAAACTAAAACTTAGTTTAGTAAATAAGTCAAATTTAATTAAAAAAATTCAAATAAAATGACTTAAATTTGTGAACCCCGCACCACCTGCTGACCTCAGATTTCTGCCTGCAGCCCAGTACAGCAGAGAGGGACGTTTGTTCCTGTTGGAACCGTTACAGGAGAGACAGGTCCATAGGAAAAACGAAGAAGGTTCTATATAAAATATAAGCATTTACTATTTTATGGAATGGAGTTTGCCATGCAAGTTAGTTAGGGCTGCAACAATTCCTCGAGTAACTTGAATAATTTGATTATAAAAAATCTTTGAAGCAAATTTGTTGTTTCGATGCTTCGTTTAAACTCTGCAGCTCAGGTGTCTCCGTGTCAGTGGAGCGTTTCACCCACATTAGCAGCATTGAAGTTCTCTGCCATCGTCTTCTTGTGGGTTTAATGGTGGTGGGCAAACCAGCTTAAAGCTCCATTACCGCCACCTACTGGACTGGAGTGTGGATCCAGCGTTAGAAAAAAAATCCCAGATTCTGTAAAGTTCTCCGTAGCTGCGACAGATTCCCTTTAACACTGAGCGGATCATCGCTGACACGGTTTTCCGCCTCCACCGCTCTCTGCCGTGTTTGTGTGTTATGCTCGCTGTGCTGAGCATTTCAGCTGTTATTTTTTCAGCACCCAGAACAGATTGCTATAACCACAGTTTGCTAGCGAGCATTAGCACTAACGATTGTTCTGTAGTGGAAGGACCCCCCCCGGTACAAAATATGTTTTATACTTTAATGCCTGATTAGCAGGGTTATTATAGTTAACGAAAACGAACGAAATAACGAAAACTGAAATTGAAAAAACATTGTCGTTAACTGAAATAAATAAAAACTAAAATTAAAAGGAAGAAACGACAACTAACTAAAACTGAATTGTGAGTTTACAAAACTAACTAAAACTAACTGAAATTATAGATATTATTTTTTCAAAAGTCTTGTGGATTGATATGAAATCATTTTTTTCCTCTCTCCGAGTTTAAGCTCGGAACGCCGTCGGGCAAATGGGTGCGCATGTGCGTGCGTGCGCACACCGCGCTGCTCCTCAGAGAGTCCCATGTGGTGTTTTTTTTTTTTTTTACTATGATAGCACAGATAGCAGCGAGTGTCTTGTTGTGGATGATGTTGTGGATGATGTTGTGGATGATGTTGTGGATGATGTACGGAACACTTCTTAGTCAGGAAAAAAAACACCAACATCAAAGTAGACCTGAGAAGCGCACACAAGGCAGCTACGGAAACCGCTCTCATCCTACAAGGCAACCCGGCCTGCACCTCCAGAGAAACGTGACGACTCGTCGGGTCAACGCAGCCCACAACGTTGTGTTTAGTCCTTGTGCGTTTCCGGCTACTTTATCAGTCAGATAATAACAATCAGGACTAATAATCAAAGCATCAATATAAGGACTCACAAATGTCAGCAAATTCCTGGAGGGAGCTGCTGAAATTATGGGAATGGACTTGAAGGAAGGAAGAAAGTGAAAAAACAGGGACAAATATGTTTGCACCCTAAAAACTGAGCACAAAGAGCGAGGACCAAAAAACCCCCAGCACACAACCACAAGGTAATTAACACACGCAATCCAGCTATACATGCATAAATGCGGACATGAGGTCGGACACTTCCGTAGGCTACATAGGCCGCAAAGACCCTGCAAGTCTAATCAGCGAGCATCTAACCAAGCTAGCTCCAAAAATCAGGATGCAGCTGGATTTGAGCTTTGACTCCTTCAAGGAGTTTGTTTTTGTCAAACACCACATGTAGCTGTTGTTAATTTGCTGCACTGAGGCTGAACTTTATTGGGAGTTTATTGTAGAATTTATCGAGTTTTGGAGTTCATATTGTTAGCAGTTTCTCCCTGTTGATGTTCATGTGTGTCCTTAATATTACACACATTTAGCATGTAGTTCTGCTGTCTGTGAACAGTTGGTTGCTGAATTTATTTCTTTAAAGGGGATCTTTAAAGCGTACCTGATTAAGTATGAAAATACTAAAACTAATACTGAAACTAACTAAAACTAAGCATAAAACCAAAAATAAAAACTAATAAAAACGAGCAAAACCACTCTGAAAACTAATTAAAACTAACTGAATTAGAGAAAAAAAAGTAAAAACTAACTAAAACTAAACTATAATGTAAAATCCAAAACTATTATAACCCTGCTGATTAGTGATTAAAAATAGACCTGCAGTAGAAACGTTTTTAGGAGAATGCTTGCATAAAGCATTACAACATTACACTCATGCAGCCCCAGCTGGAGGTCCTTCATCAACCACCTGATCATCAAGTAAAGAAAAGAGAACTTTGTAGCTGCTCCATCTGCAGTACGGAAGTTAAAAAATGCTGATGAACTGTTAATACAACAGAAGTATTTCTTATCCGATTACTCAATTAATTGATCGAATAATCGATAGAAGACTTGAGTACTAAACAGTGGTGGATCTGAGATTTTTCTAAGTAAGGGGCCATCAAGGGGCCACAGTATTCATAGAGGGCCCAAGTATTTGTCCAACATCCTTGCAGACAATCCCCTGTTTTGGTATACATTTCACCAGTCACATCATGTTCCAACACTTAATTAAAAAAAGCTTACGCAGTAAAATCTCCTTACCAATTTTACATGCATTTTTACTGTACATAGACAAAATACTCTCAAACACACAGCATGTGAGAAAATCCAGCATTTTATTCATTTTTTTAAAACCTTTTTACTTTTTCACAAATACTGTCAGTTCAAAACATCTCTCTCTCAAAAACATGACTCAAACGCTCATCTGTCGTTGTTCGTAGATGATTTTTTAATCAAACGTCAAACTGCACTCACATGAAGCACTGCTCACTGGTAGCACAATGGCTATTTTTCCGAGCCTAAACACATACCTGTCAAGTCTCCTGTTTTGGCCGGGAAACTCCTGTATTTTACCCCTCTGTCCGACCGTCCTCCCGTATTAGTATTTTCCCGTAAACTTCCTGGATTACAATATAATAATTTTTAAAAAAGCATTCCTGTGCCGCTCCAAACTGAATTCTGGCACTAGCCTCTCGAGAACTGCCACCTGCAGTAGCCTGGGTGGCAGTTCTTGCGAGGTTAGTGCCGACAGCAGGAACAAACCCGGAACAACAACTGGACCTCGGTTGGGCTCAGTGTTGCCAACTCCAAAAAGCGACTAGTGACAAATTTAGTGACGGTGGCGTCGGTAACTTTTGGAGAGTTTTGGAGACAGACCAGAAACCTAAAATCCTGCACTGTCACTGTGTTTTGTATACATAAAGCCTTCATGCGCTTTGGCATCGCCCAGACCTCGCTTTGACTCCACCCTCCAACCCCTAGACCTCAATTAAACCCCAAGCCCGCCTACCCGCTCCCTCTGCCCCCATCCCCGCACCTTGCTTTGGCCTTTATCAACCTTTGAGACAGCCGACAGCAAGTTTTCTTACATAAGTTGGCAACAGTGGCCCAGATAAAGGAGGAGCGTTGAACGTAACTGGCAGTCGCACTCCACGTAAGTGTTTTCATTAATTTGATATTCTAACATTAAACAATACGGACAAAATTGATCTATATAATGTGGGTCTAGGCAAAGCGTTAAAGTTATTGTTATTTCATAAAGTTAATTTGTAGTTCTAAATATATTTTATATTTAGGGTATTTTTTTCTTCACTTTTTGTCTCTCCAAAGATGTTTTTCCTCTCTCCTACAGCCTCAATTGCAACTACATGCAAATGACCAGTTATGCAAATTAGGTGATGATGTCATATATCGGTGGAAAATTTCCATTATTTTTAAATACAAAACTTGACAGGTATGTAAACAGCTCATGAAACACCTCCTTGAATGGTTCTAGGAATACTACAAATTCTAGAAGTGTAGTAAGCCTCTGTATTCCACTTTTTTCTTTCCTCTCCAAAACTCTCTTGATCTGATGCAGCTCGTTGGCCAAGTCATCAACATTTGAATCAAAAATGATCATGATAATCAAAAAATCTCAGCAAAGGAAAAAAGAGCCTCTTCCTGTAGAAAGGTGAAGTGCTTGGATTCCCTTCATGATTGTGCAGTTGGGCTTCACCAGTCATTGAATCAAGCACTGGATGAAAAGCATGTCCTCAAAATGTAGACTTTCCTTAAAAAACTTTCTCGGCGAGATCGTTCAGATCTTCTTCTTCTTCTGTAAGCTTTATTCACGCTGGACATTCCTATTTGGCTCATTAGTGCTGCTGGTGTTTTGGCACGGAATTGTATCCGCCTATAATCTGATCATCGCTCTTGGACAAAGGACAGATGAGTGACAGGATGGGGCACTTCAAGGGGCCAGTCAGATTTCAGATGGGGCTAATGCCCCTGTGGCCCCACCCCTAGAACCACCAATGTTACTAAAATAATCAATAGTTGCAGCCCTAAAGTAAATATATCTTTAAACCTATAAGAGATAAAATTCCCCCCCCTTTAGCATGGGTAGCACTGATTGTAGGTGCTGCCTTTTAGAGTGGGCCTTTCTGTGTGGAGTTCACATGCTCTCCATCTGCCTGCGTGGGTCTCCTCCAGATACTCCCGATTCCTCCTACAGTCCAAAAAACCTGCACGTTATGTTTATGGATGATTCTGAGTTGGCTATGGATGAGAGCTAGGTAAAAAGGCTAAAGTGCACCAGTGTTAATTTTGACAGCAAACTTTGATTTAGTTTTAGTCATAGTCTTTTGACGAAAATGTAATTTACTTTCAGTCATAATTTAGTATCTGAATAGTTTTAGTTTTAGTCGAAATCATCGTAAGAATAGAGTCGACTAAATCTACAGTCGATTTAGTCGACTAAAACATAAAGGGTGTAAAATGTAAATGCTTTTTCTTCAGTTCCCTTGAATTAGTCATTATACACACTTACACAAAATTAAACATTCATTAAAAGTTATGGAATATTATTAATAATATTAACATTGGCGTTTCACCTGCTTCCCACACACCTGATCATTAACACCACCTTACTTTTACAGCAGGACGCTCTGAAAGGTACAGGGCAGAGTTCAGGACTAAGATTATAAAGGCTAATCCACCGCGGTGTGGAGATTTTCTCTAAACACAAACTGGGAAAAACACTTTACCCTGCATGACATTAAAATGCTGACCTTTGCATGGAGATCTGGGTGACTGGTTTGCAGATGTCGTTGAAGATTTGTCGTGTTTTTACCCGAGATAGTCGCCCCACATGGTTTACACATCGTTTTGTTTGTCACAACGTCAAAGGCCAAATGTGTCCATACATCGGCTCTTCTCTTTCTCCCTGCTGACACTGGTTACATAACTTAGTTCTATTGGAAGGAACAACCAATCACAGGCTAGTTTGTCCTTCCCGGGTTTAGAGCAAATTTGTGCAACTGTGCGTTTGATTGGATGTTTTCCTAACTTGTCCCGCCCTGTCACAAAATTAAATCAGTTCTGATTGGATGTTGTCCCCGCCAAGTGTTTTCATCTTGTTTTCATTCATTGAAGAAAGTGTCAATTAATTTTGTTATGGTTTTTATCATTTTAGGTCGTTTTTATTTAGTTATCATGTTGTTATCGTCGTGAAAAAAAGGGTCATCGACGAAAACTATGACGAAAATATTTCGTCAACGAAATTAACACTCAAGTGCACATGGTAAAGCAAAGTCTGGTTAAATGTGACTGGTGGTCAGTAAAACCAGAAAAGTCCTAGATAAATGCTAGCCCAGTCCATTAAACCCAGAAATAAGGTAGTCTGATATCTGAAAGTCCTTATAGTACTAAAGTTGTCCCAAAAAAGCACTTCAGTGTCAGACAGAGTGGGAGGCTATTTACTATCAGGCAGCTCTCCTGTGAAACCAGCCCCCAGTTTGAGTCAGAGACACTCTCTACTTTTAAGATTAGGCTTCAAACTTTCCCTTTTGACAAGGTTTATAATTACAAATACAGAGGGACAGTCTGCCAAGTTAACTAGGCCTCTATTCTGTTTGCCTTCCAATAACTTGTACAATTAAACTATTGCAGAATAAGAGACAAGCGCAGAGATTGTCTGTCAGGTTTCCACTGTCAACTGCATAAAAACGACTGTCTTTCAGGGATTTTTATGCACACAAAAACAGATGAATGACACCACAGCTAAAAACAGCTACAGTGAAAATATTGCTTTCAGAGAGAAACCTCATTTGTAGAGCAAAGCCATTCCATCCCCTGAGCTGCAGCTTAATGCTCCGCTGCTTCCAGCCACAGATTGTTGTGAATCACTTTGCTGTTCTGACACACAACACCAAACTTTAGACACAAAATTAATTTTGAAATAGAATTGTGAGGTGATTGGCTCAGCGTATCCCCAGACACAGAGTGTGCGTCAGCACTGCTATATTGGATTTGTAGGACTGATGAGTAGGATAGAGACTTGAATTTGAGTCCTCGGCCCAATTCCAGGAAGCAGGTTTAGCTAACAGTTCTGGGTTTGTTAACCCTCAGATGAGGGCAACCTGTTCCAGAAAGAGAGCTAGCTTTTCTCTGGACTCTAGCTGTACTCCTTATTGTCGCATCCTTCCAAAGCTACTCTGAAATCTCTAAAATCTTGTTGACCAGCTCATAGATGGCTCTATAAAGGCTCAGACATTTGAAATATGTTTAATTTTCTGACTTTACATTCATAACAGACTTGATGAGGACCAGGAATAATTTGTGACAGATGAGACCTGCTATGATGTTTGGTTTGGAGATGGTGGCATTGACAAAAAGACAGGGGGAGGTGGAGCTGGAGGTGGCAGAGCTGTTTCGTTGGGACTGATGTGGAGGAGCAGGTTCAGAGTATATCAGAGAGACAGCTCAGGGTGAGAGGTTTGGAGATAAAGTTAGAGAGGCAATGCTGTGATAGTTTGGACACAGGCAGGAGGAAAAGAGGAAGACCACCGAGAAGATTCATGCACAGGGTTGGTGTGACAGAAGAGGATGATGGGGATAGGCTGAGATGGTGTCAGATCTTCTGCTGAGGAGACCTCCAGAGGGAGCAGCCAAAGAAAAAGAAGTTTCCTCATAAAAATGTCCACTTTTGTATTTTTGTCATGCAACAAGGTGGTTACTTTATTCATACTTAAAGCATTTCAAGTTGCATCAGAAAAATATAATCATATATAATGTGACATTTTTTTTTACTTATGGGAAGATTTCTGGTCCTTTGTTGTCCTTTTCTTCTTTTCCCGTATGTCAGGAAAGCATGAGGCTCTACACGGATACAGCTTAACATCATGACCACTGACAGGAATAAGTGAATAACACTCATTATCTCTTCATCGTGGCACCTCTTAGTGGGTGGACTATATCAGGGAGCAAGTGAACATTTTGTCCTCAGGGTTGATGTGTTAAAAGCAGGAAAAATGGACAAGCGTGAGGATTTGAGTGAGTTTGATGAGGGCCAAATCGTGATGGCTAAATACTCTTGTGGGGTGTTCCCAGCCTGCAGTGGTCAGTATCATTTAAAACCAGCGATCGAGCATCTGTGGGATGTGCTGGAAAACAAATGTGACCCATGGAGGCCCCACCTCACAACTTCAGGATCTGAAGGATCTGTTAACACCTTGGTGCAGTTACCACAGCACGCCTGCAGGGGTCTAGTGGGGTCTATGTCTCGATGGGTCAGAGGGACGAGCGCAATATTAAGCAGGTGGTCATAATGTTTTACTATTAGAGTCCAGTTAATTTTGAAAATTAACAAACATTGAAATACTGTTAAATTGTACTTTAATTTCTTATGTGACAGCCAGTTGTTCACCCTATACAGATATTGATATTACTCAGGCTATGTTACATTGAATTATAATGCATGTGGAACTTTAAGACAGACTGGACCTCCTTAAATTATAATTGAATCTCTGCTCTGTAAACAGAAAGAAAAAAAAAAATACATTTTTGAAGTGAATTTGAAGCTGTGCCCTGGATTTTGTGGTGCAGTAACAGCCGCCCTTGTTTTAAACTCATGCTGAAATCTCTATCAGCTTGTACAGATTGATGTTCTTCTGTGTCAGTGGGAGAGTTGAGGATTCATGTACATACAGATGTAGCAACCACGACTCAGTGCTGAAATTCTGTGCAAGTTCACACAGTCTTTGTTCCCTCATCTCACTGGGACTGGGGGTAGGTTTTGTTTATGGGGAGGTTCTGAAGCAGTGAATAAAGATCCGGCTGAGGTGGCACACAGAGAGAGAAAGGTTATCCCGAGTGCTCTGTTTGTCAGTGCGTCTTTCATTCTTATTAGCGTGTTCCCTCTGTGTAACCCTCTGTGAAATTACTCATGTCACTGCTTTCAAGCCAATCAGGATGGCAGTTCAGGGTTGAAAGTAGACATGCACACCAAGTGGAATGAAGAGGGGGAAAATATCCGAAGCTACCATTTCTAAGCTGTAAAACAAATGATGTTATTCTCGCTCACACACACAGCTGATGTGCCACGTTAGTGCCAAGTTTGGGATTGGTGTCACACTCCTGCGCTATGATTTCATCCAACCACGGCCTCCTGATAACAAGCACGCACAATCCTCCATCTGTAAACAAGCGTGGGTAATTGATTTCATGGGTGGAGGTATGCTACAGGATATCTGACATCTGGGCATTTAGAAGCATATGGATAATAATTTCCTTGGAGCGGTCGGTGGGTGGTGATGGATGGGGGGTATTTGAGCGACCAGTGCTGCTGATTGGCAGCCTTCCTGTAACCCATCCTTCAAACTCCATGCGAGCGAGATGTTCTTATAGTGTGAAAATATTACAGCTTTGAATATTTCGCACTTTGAAGGCTACAACTTCGCCTCTTGACAGGCATCAAAATATGGAGTGAAAATATACTGTATATTTTTACTAAAAAGTTAAGACTACACACTTCTGTCTTTGTCAGCAAGTTCTTTTATGAAAGGCAGACAGGCTGTCCTCCCAGCATTCAAATGTAGCCACCAATCCAAAGTCCTCAACTTCTACATCTCTCCCTGTCTCTCTCTTATTCACCGCTCCTCAGTGGCTTCTTAATATTTGAAGTGTCCCTCACACCGTCTGCTTTTCAGAGGATCTGTAGGATGCATTATTTTTTCAAAGGGTGAAGGTCATCATTATGCAAAAAGAAGGGTGGTCATCATGCATTATTCCAGCTTTTCAGTAGTTACTCCTTTTTTCTTAAAGTTATTTTATTCTTTTTCTGAACTTTGAACGCAGACTGTGGGGCTGCTTACATAAATCTAAATATATGATTTTTTTTTCACTCTTTCCATGGTCAAAAACTGAATCACAATTATATATTTGAAGAAAAAAATAATGCTGTCACCTGAGACTGCAGGTAAAAACATTTCGTGACCCTCTGTAGTTTCCATACACACCAAATCTGGTCTGTATGTACAATCATCTATATGCTGCAGAGAGCTTACTCCCATCATGCAGCACCACAGCCTATCATCTGCCTTCTCTAGAGCCACAAAGACACGCTGAAGCTCCTCCTGACCTTCTCCTACTGCTCCATCAACACTCTCAAAGCAAACATCACATCTGCAGTGCTCTCTCTGGGCATGCAGCCATGCTGCTGCTCAGTGTTCGTCACCTCTCTCCTTAACCCAGCTTCAGCAACTCTTTCTCATCTCTTCACGGTGTGGCTCATCAGCTTCATCCCTCTGTAGTTACTGCAGCTCTGCACATCACCCTTGTTCTTGAATATCGGTACCAGTACCCTCCTCCATTCCTCGGACATCCTCTCACTCTCCATTATTGTGTTAAACAGTCAGGTTTCCTTCTCTCCATCATATCAGCCAACTCTCTCCCTTTACCAGTCATAGTTCCTACTCTCACCTCCACCCTCCTGCCTTTCCTTCTCTCTCGCTGCCTCCTAACACACCTTTCCTGGTTTCTCTTCCTTTACCTTTGGCAACAGTAGCACAGTTTCCACCAGCAGCACCAGAGGCGGTCATTTTTTAACCCGGGCCCTGAACGACTGGGTATGGAAATTTCATTCTTTATGATTCTCATGTTTGATCCCACCAAGATTTTACTCCGGATGCCCTTCCTAACGCAGCGCTCCCATTTCTCCGGGCTTGGCGCTGGCAGCACACTGGCTTCTAACCCAGTGTGACCGATGTAGTGAGAGACAGAACCAGAGGGAACATGCGCATCAGGGTCCCACAGGCAATGAGCCTACACTCGGCAGTTTTTTATATTACTATTGACACAATGAAAAGCTGAATTGAATTTATGAGGCTTCTCCTCTGAGAGGGATGCTGGTACACACATCTGGTTGAGTCAGCAGAATAACATCAAAACTAATCACAATTTAATGGACTTCCGAGTGCCAAGGTCACAGCAATGTGAAAAAAGCATCGCCTGAAGCACACTTAGACAACCCTGTCCTCTCTACATCCAGACTGCTTCTGATGAGCTAAACATCACGGCCGGGTTTGCTAGAAATTGACACTTCTTGCCAAAGGCTTTATTTAAATATGTAGTTTCTCAGCAGGCATCCCTTCAGTAATATCCATACGATAAGACGAGCCATTCACAAAGCTTTTCTGTTTAACTCTTCACTAGAACTCAAAATGACCGGACTGAAAGAGACCCAGAAAAGGAGAGAGAGAGTTCCAGCATCCTTGAAACATGTTTCTGGCATCCTTCTTGAAATTCACCGTTGATGTTTGAAGCATTTTGTGGGAAAGCATGGAGCTTAAAGCTGTGCTGTTGATTCTGAATGCATCTAAAGCCTCCTTCCTCAGTGCCTTTAACATGAGGTGGACATTTTTGTCCCTTACTGACTCCTGTGTAATCAAACTTTAAATGTCTTTAATCTTTAACAGCCTGTCCTGTCTGCCAGCATCACAATCATGATCTGAATGTTGTGCCAAACGCGTTTGCTTTTCCAGGATGAGCTCTATGAACTCTCCATAGGCTCCTTTTGTTAGTGTTTTCTTTTCTTTTATTTATTTATTCATTTTTATTATTACTCACATGAATACATGTGCAGCACAGCAACACCGGAGCTGACAGGCAGGAGAAAAAAAGAGCAAGAGAGCAAAAAAAAAAGGGGGGGGGGGGGGGGGGGGGTACATCATTAACCGCTGCACCTGCAAGAAAACACACAAACAAGCAGCACCTGAAAAACCTATAACTAATGTCTTTGATCTATCGCTATCACTTTTCATTTTGGTAACTCAGTGTAACACCTCAGAAAGAAACTGTTGTCTGCAATTAAACAATTTTTCTTACACCCCTCTGTAATGGAAGGTCATTTGCATCTGAGTGCAGCCATTTGAAACTCCCCTCAGACATTACTGATGACACATTGTGCATTTTAGTTATTCTGCCTTCCTACTAAGTCCAGCAGTGTTTAAAGCACAAATAACCTCAGGGCCTCACAGTCAGAGACAGTGAAAGATTGCAGCATTAACTTTAGTTTTTTATAGTTGAGAGAGAAAACATTATTGATGGTCAGAACTATGTTTCTCTCATTAAACAAAGCTTCACCTCGAGAAAAAAATAACTTACCAAGATTATGATGGTTACCTTGGTCAGGTCAGAGCTCTGCGTGGATGCTGCTTTTTATTTTATTTTTTTTATCTTTTCTTCTGGCTGCCTCCCGTTGTGTTGTTCCACTTTTAAGTGATTTTACAGAGCTTGCACAGTGGGAGACTTTAGAGAAGCCCTCCCCTCCTGCTATTTTTGAATAATTTAAGTGCCTTGACTCTGTATCACGAAGAAGACAGCCTGCTTTGATATTGCATGTGCAGTTGGACCATTCCTCATACACCTTCCCTGTCAAAGATAAAGCATGCCCCATGGGGCCGGTGACAACAGCATCAAATGATTAATTAAGAAACACATTCCTCAGTGACAGACGTTTCAATTACTGTGTTTGCACACTTAAATTGTTCACTTGAGTAGGCTTCAGTGAGTCCACATCTGAGGACTCACTGAATGTGCTGGGGTGGATTTAGGTCATTTTCATACAAGCCGTGCTGATGAAAGACATTGTTTTTCTGTCATTGTGGTACTTAATGTCTTTCTTTTATAAAGCTTTTAGACACTCAGCATCAGTTCGGCCTTGGCTGCAATAATATGCATGGAGCTCCTGAACTGATCCAATACCTTTAATTCTTTGAAATAAACTGTGCATTTGAAGACGGAGCATGTTGCTTCTGCTGAATGCTGTTCACAGCAGTGGAACCACAAAAAAGTCATAAAGTTAGTGAACTCATTGCATTAGTCTGCTAATGTCTGCCTACACTTGTCACTATGGGCAAATGATAACAGACCACTGCTGAACATGGAAATAACACTCCTCATTACCACTTCCTGGCATTTTTGGCCATGGACACAGTGCAGCTGTCTCAGTGAAGTTTACAGGGTTAGACCTATTCCAGGTGGTGCTTAAAGCTGATCTCTCTGGCTGAGATTCAGTGCATTTACATGGATCTTGCAGGCTCACTGTTTGCACAAGTACAACTACATTCATTTTGAGAGGATTTCACATCATGCTCCTGCTGGAAATTTACAAGAGAAGCTACAGATTAAAGTCTACAGTAAAAGAAAAAGAGAGAGCAGCAAAGAATTTGGACATGGTGCTATTTGAGAGAACAGAGAGAGATGTTGTGCACATGGTTAAATTCATGTTAAATTCCATGATAGTCAACATTTTATTTTATTGCGACATCAAGACAAGAGAAAGACTGACTTCAGATAGTTCTGTCTGAGTTTTATGATCAACTTACACCAAAGGATCGAGATGACATAAGTGAGCCCCAACTTTAGCAAATGTGTCATGATTTTATTGTTACGCTGGACATTTACTTGAAAAGTCTCTCCACCTTCCTATAACTCTTGAAAAAGATGCTAAGATACTTCTTCATTTGGGACCCATGCTTTCAGAATATGCAGTTTTTGTTCAACAAAGTGAGGGGAGAGAGACAGGACAAGACACACACTGTGGAAGACAGCCACAGTTTAATAATAACTAATGATAAAAATGCAGAGGGTAAAAACACAGAGAGAGTGACCAGAGGTGAGTAAAGAAGAAGCACACAGTGCATCATGGGAAGCACCCCACCAGCCTAGGCCTATTGCAAGGGAGGGTTCAGGGTCACCTGATCCAGCCCTAACTATAAGCTTGATCATAAAGGAAGGTTTTAAGCCTAATCTTAAAAATAGAGAGGGTGTCTGTCTCCTGAATCCAAACATGGGGTGGCTGTAGCTCAGGACGTAGAGCAGGTCACCTGCTTACCTTCTGTATCCTGTAGGTGGCCATTTTTGTTTTTCCCTGGTACCTTGATAGCACATTGTGGATTCAGGCAGACAAAAGATGTAAAGCCATCCTTGTTGGAAATCACTATAGAAGTGATAGAAGTCTGTAAGTATGGTTGTAGTCAGATCCCCGTGTTAGCTTTGATGTGTATAGTTTGTACAGTTGACTAGGTTAGGCCATGTTTTTGTTTCATGTGTCATTCATTGTTTCCCATGTAATCTGTCATGTTAGTGGCTTCCAATTAGCTGTGTTATTAGCCATATATATGTATAATAAGCTTTATGAGGCTAAAAATACACGAGGAAAATGTATGTTAATGGGGCTTTTTACACACATCGTTGCTTTTATTTGCTTTCTTCATTTCAATTTTACTCCATTCTAATGCTGTCAATATAAGCGGTGGTGCTCAATCATACATTGACTACAGTGTGTGGATGGAGTTCTCTGTCTGCCTAGTGAAGGAAGGGGATTCTGTGATGAAGACAGAACAGTTACTGGAGGCTAAAGTAATGCCATCCAGAGTAAGTATCTGGTTAGACACCATGTTTCTAAGATTTGTGGGGCCGAGTACAAGAACTTCAGTTTGATCTGAATTTAGAAGCAGGAAATTAGAGGTCATCCAGGCCTTAATGTCTTCAAGACATTCCTGCAATTTAATTAATTGATGTGTGTCATCTGGCTTCATGGATAGGTAAAGCTGAGTAAATAGAATTGGTCCTAGCACAGAACCCTGTGGAACTCCATAATTAACCTTAGTGTGTGAAGAAGACTCCCCATTTACATGAACAAATTGGAGTCTATGAGATAAATGAAGAATAAAGAGGAGAGGGGACAGGGCTTTCTCTATTGCTGCTCTATTACCCTTTCAATGTCCAATTTTAAAGTTTGTCTTAAAATCTCTTTTTTTTTTGTTCTCCCCCTTGGCTTTCGACCCCAGCAAGACTAATATTAAATTGTATGTTTTTAAGCTTGAAAGAGTTCCTTTTTTGTACGTGTAAATGTACAGCACTTTGTGTCAGATGTGGTTGTTTTAAAGTGCTTTTATAAATAAAGCTGGTATGGTATGATTCAAACCACTGCAGTGCAGTACCTTTAATACCTATAGTATGCTCTAATCTCTGTAATAAAATGTTATGGTCAACAGTATCAAAGCTGCACTGAGGTCCAACAGGACAAGCACAGAGATGAGTCCACTGTCAGAGGCTCTAAGAAGATCATTGGTAACCTTCACTAATGCTGTTTCTGTACTGTGATGAATTCTGAAACCTGACTGAAACTCTTCAAATAAACCGTTCCTCTGCAGATGATCAGTTAGCTGTTTTACAACTACTCTTTCAAGAGTCTTTGAGAGAAAAGGAAGGTTGGAGATTGGCCTATAATTAGCTAAGACAGCTGGGTCAGTGATGGCTTTTAATGGTTTAATTACAGCCACCTTAAAGGCCCATTATTAGAGACAGAAGGCCAATTTAGAATCACTAGATAACCTAACATGAATGTCTTTAGACTGTTTAAAGAAGATCACTTACTGAGACAGAACCCATGCAGGCACAGTGAAACATGCAAACTCCACACAGAAGGTCCTGAGCTAGCTGGTTGATTCCAGGACCTTCTTGCTGATAAAACACTGCACCACTGTGCCACCTATGGGTCAAAGTGTTACAGTGTCTTAGACTCTCAGAAATGACAAGGCTTTCAGGCACTCCCAGCTATCAGTACTTTCCAAAGGACTATCCCAAGTGGCAACCTCCAAGACTAAAAAAATTAAGCCAATGTGGGAGTACAGTTCCTTAAATTAAGTCTGGTTCCAAAAACCTATAGAACTATAGTCAGATAATATAGACTCTAGTATTTTAACCTCTCAGCAAAACATGATGTTTATGACACAGTACTAATTTCCCCCACCATATAGGCAGTGATATTTTTTTTAGAACCTGATTCAAAGTTAGTGGTGTTTGCTTTGACTGACAGGTGGATGTCAACGCCAGCAGCTGTAACCAGCTGTTAGACTGCGCCTGGGCTTCACATCTGCTAATTTAAGTTGCTGAACTGGACCTCTCGACCATGTTTATGATGTAATTTTTATCCTTTTTAAAATTGTTCTCTCAAGTCTTGGAAATGAAGAAACATCAGTTTGATTTTCTCCTAAATGTAGGGTTAGGGTTTGGGTCATCTCACGAGTTAATGCAGTTATCTGACTAGTATGCCTTACATTGTGGTTAGTTGTCCACACAATCTGATTGAATAAAGGTGAGTGAAATTCTAATATTTAATTTTAATGTTACTAAGCACTATTTAACAAGTATCTGAACCTTCTACAAACCTTACTTAACTATCTAACCAACATGAGTAATGCAGCATTCCACCATCGTGTCCAATTATGATCATTTAAGCTCCAAAAAAACCAACAACATGATAACAGTGAAAAGGCTCAGATGGGGGTTTTACAGTGGGTGACGTCCATCCAGGACATGCATCCTTGGAAATATCCTTAAAGCAGCAACAAGGGTTTAGGAGACAAAATGGAACAATTCACATTGCTGGGCCTTATACTGTCAAGCCACAGAATTTAATCTTCAGGGGTTGTAGAACCTCAGAAGGGAAACGCTGTTTTGGCATCATGTAAGAAACTAAAACTTGGTGGAAGCAGAGAAAAAACAATCATGAAACTAAAATGGAGGACTGCAAGCAATTTAGTATAAATGATCCCAGCGAGAAAATGCCTCCTAATTACTATTTAAATCAGTGGTTGCACTCACAGCACTTCTTACCCACATGCAGAGGAGACGGTTACAAAAGACAGCAGGAAATTAACAACTGCAGAAATCTTATGTGGGAAAAATGCATGCTTGAAGCACACATACCTCCCATTGTCCCACCTGACACCCCCCCATCCATCTAGCAGAGCCTGAAATAATTCATCAGCTCGTTCGTCACAGAATCCCGATCCACAAACAGCACCAATCATCTGGGAAATTGATCCTGGCAAAGAGGAACGCTCCCGTGACGTGTTTTGGTTGGTTTGTTTGGAGGTGGCGTATCCAGTAAATCCAAACACTGAGCTTCCTCAGGCTCGGGACCATTTTCTATTTCAGTTTTTCTTTAATTGAAATGGTCGCGTACCGAAGCCCTCAAATGTATCAGAGTTCATTCTTACTGGTTTTATCAATTATAGAAAAAAAACATTCCTTCATAATGTGAATCTTAAATCATTAGTTTTAACCCTGTGAAAAGCAGGGCAATTTACAGAGCAGTCATATTATGTTTTCACTCTAATTTGATGTCTCTCTGCAGTAAAACTAGTGTCTCAGCTGGCTAAGTGCCCCCAGGGTTTTAAGGAGATTGGAAAGTTATTATTAGTAGAAGTAAAAGTCTATGATTTTTATTATACTGATGATTTTTTGCAGGCATTCTTTCCAGTGTTTTGTTCCAACAATGTCAACCACGGGAATACCTGAAAAGCATGAAGTGGAAAATACAATAGTCGTGTCATACTCACCACTCAGTGGATTTGTTTTCTGTTTTCTTTCATTTCTTTCACTGTATTTTTTTATTGTTTAGCTGTTGTTGAAGAAACCTGAAATTTTCTGCTTAGATGTCATATTAAAGAGCACAAAGGAACATAATCTGATCCTCATCGAGCTTCTGCTGTGCTCCTGACGTGCAAAACGCCACAAAGGACAAAACCAAAAAGACAACAATATTTCAGAAAACACAATTTCCAGCTTATAAACAATACAATATTCACTGATGGCTTCAACAATAATTTTCTGCAGTTTATAGCAGGAAATCTTTTATTGATTGGAAATCTGCAGTGATCAAAAACAAAAATTAAAGAATAGAAGAAATAAATGCAGCCCCATTTCAGAACTAAATTAGTTAAGGTGCATCTAAAATTAATACAGGCGTACAGAACTGATCAACATCCCCTAAAAGTGACGATTGGCTGATTTCTGTAACCGCTCTGCTGTCACTCCTGAATCACCTCATAGTCTCGCTTGGTCGAGTCCTCCAGGTGTCACATTCTGCCAGGTAACCTTCAGCAGGCTGTCCAGTTTAGTTCCCACAGAAGCTTTTTAACATCTGTTTGATGTTATGAATGAACCACCATTATTTTCCTGAACCTCATCTCACTCACACTAATGCAGACTGTGGCGTGTTTGTTTCCTCCCATAGGAAAATAACACAAAGAGGATTTTCCTTCATTTAAAATATATCAACAAGAGGTTAATGACTCAGCATCAGTATGTGAGCAGATGGGAGAAAAATGTGCTGTTGTTCATGTTCATGGTTGTACATATAACTGGGCATGGTGCCATAAAAATGATTTCACTAATATATATGTGCATATTAAGATGTTTGAAGGGCAGACTTTGCCTGGTGGTCTTTGATTCCTGTACCTTTGCATCTCTGCTCATTTTCTCAGGCTCCTATTTCATATCTGTGCTTTCTGAAACCTCATTTCTCTGCCTGCTCCATCACTCTGTTCTCTCCCTCTGCATTCACCTGCTGCCTCTTTCTTCCCGACTCCTGCTTGTATCTTCTGCCAGCGTGTATTAAATATAATTTAGGAAGCTTATTTACACAGTGTTTATGTCTGTATTATTTTCGATTTGAATTATAGAAATGTTTTGCACAGACAGCAAATGTCTCTCTGCCTTGCAGCAGGTGGAGCCGTGGGCGGAGCTGCATTCTCCTTCATCAAGAGCAGGTATTTAAGGAGTGGCTGTAGCAGCAGGTCACCAGATCGTTGTCTTCGGCCTTCGTGTGATTTAATCCTTGTTTGTTCCTGCAGCAGTAACCTTAGTTTCCCTGTCGGTCTTCCTACTGTTTCCTGGAGTTCCCGTTAATTCCTTTTTTCAGCCTGCCTCTGGAGAAATCAAGCTTCATCTGGTCTCCTGCTTACCTCGGTATACTCTGGATCATACCCGCCTGCCCTCTCTCCGCCCCACGCTCGTAAGCCTCAGCCTGCTCACTTTCAGTTTACCCCCTCCTGTGTCCTTGGCAGTCACACCAGTAAGCCTCTGTTACTGTCAGTATTGGTTGGCACATTGCATCCCTTTATGCTGGCAATCGCTAACAGCAATTCAGCCCCTCCCCACAGATCACTCCAGTCATCCTGCTGTAGCTGCTCTGCCTCACATACACTGAATCAGTCAACTTCTTTTCCCGTTGTGTTTTCTAAATAAATATTTGAATGCATCAGTCGCCTGATTCTACTTTCTGGGTCCAAGCTTAGCTGTGGCTACAGCATCAAGGTTTGACTGTGATTACCAAAAACCACATTTCCAGTGTTGTTTGAATGTCATGAAGTCAGATTTGTTGGTTTTGAACAGAACAGAGTGGCTATCATCGTCTCCTCTGCCTGTCCTGCATCTCTTCAAGGCTGAGCTTTGATAGAAGTACTCTTTCACCTTTCATCTGTGTCTTTAAAGAAAGTGCACACAGGGTCAGCTGATAATTAAATGCAAATTTTACATGGCTTCTGGGGAGGGCAACACATCCTACTTTTATTCTAACCACCGATCACAACACAGCATCTATCCCACTGTGCCGCTCCAGCTGATCTAAAACTCTTCGTTTTTGGATGATTTTTAAAAAAAATAAAAGATCATCCACAATGATTAAGCGTCAGGTGCTGGAACTTAAAAATTAAACTAACTCACAAGTTCATTGCTACTAATGGCCATTTGAGGCTGGCAGGACTCAGGACTGACACAGGACTGATGCTCCAGGGGATTCATCAGAGGACTTTACCCCAGTCCTGTACTGTGTGCAGGATCTCAGTCTGTCACTGATGTTGTACCTGGGGAGAGGTGGATTCTTTGCTGCCCTTCTTGATGCCAGGCCATCCTCCAAAAGTCTTCACCGCACTGCACTTGCAGATACGTGCATACCTGCCTGCTGCTGTTCCTGAGCAAGCCCCAGTCCCACAGCTGAATCACCTTTGAGAGATGGTCCTGGTGCTTGCTGGACTTTCTTGGGCACCCTGAAGCCTTCTTCACTATTTAACTTTCTTTCATTGACGTTCTTGATGATCTGATACCTGATTTATTTACGTGTAATCTTAGTAGCAGCAGTACCCGTGAAGCCCTTATTTATGCAAAACAATGATGACTGCACATTTTCTTACAAGTAACCATGGTAAAAAGAGGAAGAACAATGACATTAAGAACCACGCTCCTTTTAAAGCACCCAGGCCGCTGTTCTAACTCAGTCATGTGACAGAGTGATCTCTAGCCTTGTCAACGCTCTCACCTGTGTTGACGAGAGTATCACTGAAGTGATGTCAGGAGGTGCTTTTGTGGCAAGGCTGAAATGAAGTGGAAATGGTTTTTTGGGATTTAGTTTAACTCAGTATCACAGCAAAGTGTGTAATAGAGCCGCCCATCCACCGTGTCCAGAGGCTTTGCCTCTCGTGGGCGTGAAATCGACACACATGCTGAATTTGCAGTAACTTGCAGTACCAGCAGGATGAAGTATTTAATTTACAGCCAAAACTTTGGACCACCTTTCTGTTGATTATCAGCCATTTAAATGATATTACATTAAATATTGTTTAACAAAAACTAAAGTTGATATGACACCAAATTTACATACATATCAGCCTTTAAATAAACTATCACACCCTGGAGGTTCTGCACCTCACTGTAACTTCATGTGTTTCCATTGCACACGTAGGACAGACAAATGTCCACATGATGTCCTGCACTGGATGGGTGACTCTATTGCATGCTTTACTGTGATACTGCACTGTTTAGTTCATTTTGATGGCAATGCAATTACTTCGCTTTGTAATTTTGCTATTACAATTACAAAACTGGAGTATATGCAGTTTGCCATCATAAAGAGTGAAGCAGTCAACTTTGTGAAAAACAAACCTTTCTCTGAACTTTTGACCATGACTGAGGCCCTTAGTGATCACCAAATCCACTGAAGTGGGGACATGCAGTTCTTTCAGCATGCTGTCGGTACGATTTCCAATGTGAATATTAAAATCACCAGTTATAAAACAGTCTGTGGAAACGACAGATAGCAACTCAGAAAATTCACTCATAAAATTTGAACAGTATACTGAGGGTCTATAAACAGCTAATAACATTTTCAGAGACCTTTTCTTTATGATACATTCAGAAGAGTTACACACTGAGGGCTAATCAGGGGAGGTGGGAACAGGTGAGGAGTGAGGAACACCTGAAGACAATTAAGACAATGAGACTGGGGAGGAAGTGAAACTAGACACAAGAGACACATGATTACCAAAGCAAACAGGAGATAACTGAAGGATAACTGAAACCAGCGTCCTCTGCTACAAAGCAAGTTCACGTGAGCGGTCACATGAAGCTGGTTATCGACAGGCTCAGTTAACCCAGGGTCTCCCGTGCACGTTCACATGAAAGGAGTGGCAGCGTGTGATTATCACACACTTGGAGAGCTCGACTGGCAGCACAGCGGCACATTTAACAAATGAAACTATAAGAGCACGTTAGCTTCACAGCAGAAGTTACCAGAATACCCAGGAAATGTGTTGGGTGTAACACGGTGCTGTAATCACATTACTTTTTCAGTAATGCAGTAATGGAACCCATTACTGCAGTAAATTCAATAATTACGTTACAGTTTGTTATGTTACGCGTGTTGTCATTTTGGTTGTAGGTTTTGTGTTCATACCTAAAAATTAAAAGAAAGATTGTGTGTGTCCTCATTAGAGTAGGAATTTGTGTTGGTGTGCCTCGGGTTTATATTAATAACTGGTAATTATGTGACAGTGTCTTTCAGGTCAGTTTACAGAGTAAATGAAATGAGTAGTGTAATGAATTACTTTGTCCACTGAGTAATTCCTTTTTAAAAAGTAACGAGTAATGTGTAATTCATTACTTTTGGTGTGTGATTAAATAAGATCCTGCTACCAAAAACACTTTTTTATGTCTTTTTAAAATCTGTGAACCTGTAAATTCAGTCTTTACGGTAATTATTGGTTATGGTTATCACACAGTTAAGACAGGACCTGCACGTTAGGAAATGTGTGTAATATATCCTCGGGTCAATATCTCTGTGAAACTGTATTCTAGTTTCCTCTGACAGGAATGTAAACAAACACTGCAGAGACTGCCAGGAATAATTGGCATCATGGAGACAGGAAATCAGTTGGATTAGCCGGAGAATCTGACGCTGTGAGGCCCAGAACAGCACGAGGTCGCTGCTCTGGTCATTTTCTCACTGTGGCAGATGGTAGAATAGAGGAATGATGGATTCCTCCAAAAATGAATCTCCTCTCTGAGGGATGAGATGTGAAAGTTGTGATAATTCAAACATTTATATTGTCAGTGATTAAAAACTCCACATGTAATGTAAAACTCGTACACACAAACCTACAGAGAACTGCAACTTAGTGTATTTGTCCTGGACCCGTGCTTTGAGTGTTGTGTTTAGGTTTTCTCTAGTTTTGTATTTTTGATGAGATTCAAACTTCTAAATCTTGATTTCTGTTATTTCTGAGTGCTTTGTTTATTTTCCTGATACAAGTTTCTTTGATACTTTTTCGTGCCTTCAGTTCCTTCAGTGCCTGCTTTAGTTGACGATGGGTTTGTTGATCCTCTTTTGTGTCCTCATTCATCTTCTTTCTATCTTGTCGCTGTGTTTTGTTTGTCTTCTGTCTCTGTGAAGTTCGTATGTTCGAGTCTTAGTCTGTTATTTCCTGTTTTATTTTGATAGCTCCTTCCCACTCGGTCTTCCCGTCTCATCGTCTGTGATTAGTTTCAGCTGTCCTCCTTTGAATCTTCTGAGTCCTGCATTGTGGATCTGCCTCCTGCCTGCCACACAGCTGATCTAGGACCAGTTTTGTTCTAGAAACATTCCTCTCTGGAACACAGCCGTCTTAGTGACCAGTGGATAAACATAGCAGAGCATATAGAACAGGGGTCGGGAACCTTTTTGGCTGAGAGAGCCATAAACGCTACATATTTTAAAAATGTAATTCCATGAGAGCCATACAATATGTTTAACACTAAATACAAGTAAATGTGTGCATTTTATGTAAGACCAACACTTTTAAAGTACAATAAGTCTGAATTGCATTTAGTAACGTTATGCTGTTGCTAACCAATGATAAATAAAGTACTTCTTACCATTAATGGGACTTCTGGTGCTGCATGGTTTTGCTGATGGCTTTGTAGTCTGGTTGATACGTGGTGAGGTTAAGCTTCATGCAGGAGTTGAGACTTCCATCCGTTAAACGTGATCGTAGGTTGGTCTTAATGTTCTTTAGATGTGAGAAAGACTGCTCACATGCATACGTAGAGCCAAACATTGTTAGTACAGCAATACTCACACGCTGCAGTGTGTGGTATGTGACGGGAAGTGCTTTCCAAGTTTTGACAATCAGCTGGTCTGCGGGTTGAAGTTTTTTCATTTCTCCCCACTTGTGTTTGCTCGCCAACTCTGCTTGCTGTCGTGCAAGTCTTTCCAAATCTTCATTTAGTGACTTGAATTTATTCACCCACATGTCTGAGGCCTTCAGGTCAGCAACTTGTAGCTCAAAATCTCGCCGACAGAGGCATGTCTTTTATTCATTTCATTATCTTGTCTTTATCCGAAAAGTCGTCAAAAAGTTCACTGGCGACATCAAGCATGAATGTTTTGGCATACTCACCATCTGTGAATGGCTTTCCGTTTCTCACAATTGCTAAAGCACCAGCAAAGCTAGCCGAATTCCAGTCACCTTGTTGGGTCCAAACACGAAGTTGCTGCTGACTAGCTTGCACTTTGCACAGTAGCTCTCGACATGCTTTCTTCCTGCTGTCCCCCGCTGGGTATTTCGATGCAAATGTAGTATGGCGTGTGTCGAAGTGCCGCTTTATATTTGACCGTTTCATCGATGCAATTTTATCACTGCATATTAGACACACTGCAGAACCTGCTCTCTCCACAAAGGCGAATTCATCTGTCCATTCCTGCTGAAAAGTACGATACTCCTCATCTTTTTTTCTTTTAGCCATCTTCTTCGTAAAAGGTTTCCTCAATTAGTTAGCTGACTACTTGATTAAAAGGAGGGAAGTTTACTCCCTGACCTCACAACGACCCGCGTACGTTAGGCATTATCCAATAAAAATTTGGTGTGGTCCCGGAGGACAGTTGTGACTGGCTCCAGCCACCCGCAACCATGAACATGAGCGGTAGGAAATGAATGGATTGAAATACTTGAAAATGTTATATATTTTTTAACGTTATTATTTTTTTTTTTATTAAAGATTTGTCTGCGAGCCAGATGCAGCCATCAAAAGAGCCACATCTGGCTCGCGAGCCATAGGTTCCCGACCCCTGATATAGAAGCTAAAGAGCAAGATACTTTTCTCAGGACATGGAAGAGTATCTGGTAGAAACTACTACTACTACTACTACTACTACTACTACTACAATTAGATTCAAAGTTGGTCCCAGAAAGTTCGCTCATCTGGAATTTCAGTGGAAGAAACATTTCATCACTTATCAAAATGACTTCCCAGATGAAAGATGGATGCTGATGAAGTTCACAGACCTGACAATGGATGACAAGGCTATCCTAGCCTAAGTGTCAGCAGAAGAGCCTGAAGAAATCAACGGTACTGTTTATAATGTTTCCTCAATCTTATAAATAGTACAGTTATATAACATCATATAAAATAGCACCACTGTCTAACAATAAAAACACCACTACTTAACAGTGAGCCACAAGCTCAGTTTCACCATCCATCCATTTTTTTTTCCTCCCCACTTTCCCGGGGCCGGTCGCAGGGCAGCAGCCTGAGCAGAGGCCCAGGCCTTCTCTCCAACATCATTGTCTGACCTCACAGATGTCCTTCTGGAAGAACGGTCAGAAATTCCCATAAACACTCCTAAACCTGTGGAAAGACTTCCCACAAGAGTTGAAGCTGCAAAGGGTGGGCCGGCATGACGTTCACAGGCGTGTGAAGGCAGATGAGTGAATACTTTCTTTTTTCCTTTTATGAATGATTTTCATTTCACTTTTAATTAACTCTAAGTAGAATATCAGTTAAAGCCAAAATTTAGATAAAAATGGTTCATTCTTCTTTGATGTTTACAGTAATTTTAAATATATTTTTTAATATCTTTATGTTCTTTGGCTCTGTGTTGTTGTGTGTGTATAAATGTAGTTTCAGTTTGCAGCTGTAATAGTTTGTGTTATATTTGCTTCTCAAGCTAATTTGAACAAAGTTGCGTGCTCATTGCTGCTTCCCAATAAATTTCTGACTAATATTTATTCATGGAGCACAGCCTCACTGCAGGACTCCACACTTGAGCGATATTTGAAGTTATTTTATCTTATCAGGAACATTGAGGGGAAACGTTACAACCACAAAAGATACAGGTGACCACACCTGGAGGTGCTTCAGAAACAGTCAGGTAGCTGGTCGTTCGTATTGATTACAGTCAGAAATGACTTGTGCATTAAAGTCTTCATCTGTAACTTTGATGAATGGGGCACACAGAATCCTCAGGATGGCTGTCCTGTCAAACAGCATCAAATCAGTGGGCAGTAATTACAAACAAATCAATAAGCATCTAGGTCAAAAATGTTTAGTCACATTTTGCCTGTGCTCTTCACTCATTCCCCTGGAGTTAACAGACCCCTGACAAGATAAATGGTGCCATTCAGAATAATGAGCGCCACAAGAACATAGGTCAAAAGCTCTTTTTAGTATTAAATTAGTGTGAGGGTACTGAGTCATGGCTATTAAGTCAGTTGAAGGGTGAAATTTGCACACGATGTGAAGCTTTGAAATGTAGGACAGCACGGCAGTAATTGGCTGAGATGCTTTAGCTTATAACCTCTTTTTGTGCACAGGGGGAGCAAGAGCAATTTGCCATGTAAATGCTCTGCCTGATACTGCCTGCAGAGAGAGTGGTCATACGGTGGACTGAGAAAGGTTAGTTTATTTAACACTTTACCTGTAATTAAAGTTCTGATTGACTCCTTCTTTATATTCAAAAAGGAAAAACACTTCTTAGCCTGAGATCACAAACTGGCTGCAGCAGGATCACGGGAAGACAAAAAGGTTAAGTAAAAGCAAACTGTGATTTTTTTATTCATAGGAATGAATGTACAAAATTCACTACGAAACACTCTTCATTCCAGTTGACTGAGTTCTACTTTGTGGGAGTACAAAAGATGGAGATGATGACAAAAAGAAACACATGAAATAGTGTGTGTGTGGGGGGGGTTAGCTGTAAGCTGCAGGCCAGCATACTCGGTGTGTGCGCATATGCTACACAAAGGCTGCTACCACTTTGTGTTAAAAGGTTTATGGGGTTCCCTGAGACTTCAAGCCTACGCCTGCTTTCCACACTTACTGTAAATCTCACTGTTAGTCTGAGTTCAGCTGTTAAGCAGTGGAAGCTGTGCTTTTCAGATAAGTCTTATGTGCTTGGTGTTATATATAGTCAAGCTTCATATCATAAACTATCCATGTCAAGGGTTTGTGATTTGATCACAATGCTGTACCAGAGAGATTATCCCAATTGGGATGTGTGTTGACTTAGGCTATGATAGCCCTGTCATCACCTGTCAGGTCTGTAAACTTCATCAGCATTCATCTTTCATCCTGCTGCTGGGGAGGCTTGCAGTTAATAGAGATACAGACCTTCAGAGATCCTCTATCAGCTCAGATGCATTTCAGAGCAAACTATTCCCCTGTTGTTCACTTGATTTGCTTTTCATCTGAAAGCCCTCATGATATATCATAACTATAGTATCTGGTAGTAATTGATAGAAGGATATCATACACCTATTACAGCAGAAATGATCAGCTACTTGCACTCCTACAGGAGTGTTAAACTGATTTCATGGGAGTGCTACACTGAATGATAAAAGCTGTCCTGGAAGGTGTGGAGGAGCCTGCTACACAGCAGAGACACATTATGTTCTTGTAGGAATATTAGGGATATTTGAGAATAAAACTGGAGTTACTGTTGGAGGAAAATTTAATATTTTCACAATATTCTCAAGAGGAGACAGCAAATGAATCTGGATTCTTATCCCGAGCTCAAATCCTGCAAAAATAATAAACATGAGCGATAATCACACATCATTTACTGGCTCCATTCTGACTGACTGGATGGTGGTTTTGGGAAAGTAGTCATAGCAACAGGATGTCTGTCACAAAAGCATAACCTGTTCTCACCAGTGTGTTTGTGCTCTCTCTGAATGGTGACAAAAAGTTCTTACATATTGTTGCAGATGTTGGTTTGCATTACTTGCACTTCATAATTCAGTCTGTGTGAAAATGAACATTTTTCATCAGCTTAGAGATTCATTCTGTTCGGCTGTGGCCCACAACAGTGAATGAAGATTAGCAAAAACTGATTCAAATCATAATTATGATGTGTATCCATATCAGTGGTGCAGTCGTGGTCAGAAGTACGCTCAGCATGAATGTCATTTTAGGGCTTTTAATCATTTCTTTTCCCACTGTGGGAGGATCCTAACACACGCTCAAATATAACAATCACTTAAATCTTTTAATAAGTGGTGCTGAAGGTTCTACCGTGTTTTTTGATTAGGATGTTCAGGAACCACTGAGGCTCAAGCCTCCCACAAACTGGAAACTGCTGGAACACCAGCACCACTGTCCACTGTGAGGCCATGACTGAGAAGGTGACAACCAAGAAAGAAGCCCCAACTCCAAAATCAGCACCTTAAAGCTCAGCAGAAATTTACCCACATGGACGAGTTAAAATGCCTCCTGGGGAAAGGTTCTCTGATCAGATGGGACAAAGACTGAGCTATCACTGACAAAAGGTATGTTTGGAGGAGTAAAGGTGAAGCTATCAAACCCAAGAACCCTGCACCAACTGCCAAGCATGGTGGTGGTGGTTAAGGCACTGCTGTTGTGGTGACTGGCAGCAGGCGTGTGTAGGTGTGTGTAACTAGCTCGATGTTTCTATGTGTTTTTTGCTTTGGTTAGTCACTGAGAAAAAAGATTGATGAGCTCCGGGCCAATGTGCATCATCTATGTGAGTACAGGAAGGGAGTTTCTCCAGCTGTTTGTGACTGTTGTGTATGTATACACCTCAAAGCAAACGCACAAAGAGGGCATAATTCACAAAGTGTCTCAGAGGCTTCAGTCACTCTCTCCTGCTGACCCCTGCCTATTAATAGGAGATTTTAATAACTGCAATCTAAAAAAGTCATTAGATTTGTATCAATTTATGTCTGACTGAAAAAACGAAGATCTTGGACCTGTGTTTTGGCTCTATTAAAGATACCTACATGGGGGTCAGGGTGGCTCAGAGTTTAGCAGGCGTGGCGGTGCAGGCGGCGCAGGTTCAAGTCCCGACCTGTCGCCATTTACCACATGTCTTCCCCTTCTCTCCTCCCACTTTCCTGTCTCTTTCCACTGCAAACTGTCAAATAAAGAAAGCTGTGAAAGGCCAAAAAAATAATTAAAAGGTTTCTCTGACCACAATACCATCACCCGCGTGGAAGCCCGTACTAAAGAGTTAGAAATTAATGAGAAGAGAAGTCAAAGTCGGGATAAACAAGGCATTTCCATGTTACAGGGATACACAGAATGAGGCTTGAATGAATTAACTGATGCAGTATGCGGTTATGTTACTTTTTGTGAAGATATAGTGATTAAAAATCAAATAATGGGCCATGGGTCACAAAAACCTTAAAGAATGTGATGAGGAAAAAGCACACAGCCTTTCATAAAGGAGATGAAAGAGACATACGAGAGGCACACACATTTTTAAAAAAGGCTAAGCTTGAATATAAAAACAGGCTTGAGGAAAAATTAGGCCGTAATAATAACCTTAATGGGATGGCGTGTGTAAGATGACAGGTATGGCTAAAGCAGAAACTAAGCCTATTGCTATTAGAGTTTATGATGCAAATAAAGAGCTAGCTGATGCTCTAAATAGTTTTTATTTATGATTTGACACTCATGGTTTGAAAGGTGTAAGTGTGGAAATGGCAAATTGTACCCCTACAGCACAGTTAAAATTTGATGTACATGATGTTCAGTCAGTCTTTAAAAAATTAAAGGCAAATAAGAGCCCTGGGCTGGATGGGATTACAGGAGGACTGCTGAGGAACGTAATCATGTCTTTTATGATATATTTGCCATGTCTTTGGGGCAGAGGAGCGTCCCCAAGCTGTGGAAGGAGTCTGTTGTAGTACATGTGGGTAAATGTAGCACACCCAAACAGCTTAATGACCTCAGACCAGTAGCTCGGGCTTCACTGGTGATGAAGGTTACAGATTTTTCAAACAGAGACGCCTCGGATGGAGAGAGTAAATGGAACACTGTCTGTCATTTCTTCTCCACTGGCTGTCCTCAGGGGCGTGTCCTGTCGCCTCTGCTGTATATTCGTCACACCAGCAATTGTAGGAGCCAGCATGCAAACAGGCACAGCCTTAAATTTGCAAATGTCATCATTTGTATGCTTAATGGTGATGGAGATGGTGGTGGAGGACCCACTCCTCTCATGCTCCACTACAGGCCAACATCAAGAGTACAGATATTGAACTGATGGAACAACATAAATACCTCAGAGTGGTCATTGATATTAATTCAAAATTTGATGCCAATGTGGAAGCAGTGCTTGAGAAGAGCGATTTCTTTCTTTGTGATTTTTGTATTTTGTGTATTCATTGGTATTTGGATGTGAATTGAAATTTTTTATCGTTGTGGTGTATCATTTTTTGTGGATGATTTTTGAGAACCTGTTGGTAAACCAGGTTTCTCAGTAGGGACAGTAAACTGACTGAACAGGTAGCATCATGTTCTGGGGCTGTTTTGCTGCCAGTGGTACTGATACATTACACAAAGATGGAGGACTGCTTCCAACTTCATCTCAAATCAGCAGCTAGATGGTCCAAAGTTGGACACAGCTGGGTGTTCCAGCAGGATGATGATGCCAAACACACATCAAAACTGGTTTTGGAATGGATAAAGCAGGCTAACGTTAAGCTTCTGGAATGGCCTTCCCAAAGCCCCGACCTCAACCCCACTGAAAATTTGAGGATTATCCTTAAAAGTCACCCCAAGGTGCCTGATAAAAGATTTAGCAAATTTGGCAACGGGACCTAGGGTTTCCATTACCTTAGACACAAATCTGTTGGGGGCACAAACAAGGATTTCTGTTTTCTCTTGGAGAAAATTCTCATCCATCCAAATTTTAGTAGTCTAAGGACCTCTGCAGAATCTGTAGCTTAGGAAAATCTAAGAGATATACAGCTGAATGTCAGTTGTATACCAGTGATAGGAAATGTCCTTAAAAATGCTCAAAATGTGCTGAAGTGGAAGTAGATTTAACTGAATCAATAAAGGCCCAAAACAGAACCTTGTGGCACACCGTAGCCAAGTGAAGTGAAAGAAGGTCTGCACTTAGAAGCAGCCACAGAAAACGATCGTTCAGACAAAGCAGACCCTGATACACTGACCCAGTATCTCAGCCTATTAGGTATAATGAAATGCTCAACAGTCAAACACAGAGGTCCAACATCAGCGAGACAAAGTGTTCTTCTGCATCACGTCGCATCACGATGTCACTCGCAGCTCTAAGAAGAGCTGCTTCAGTAGAATGAGCTCTGTGATCAGGAATGCCCTATCAGTGTGAAACAGCTGTAAGCTGCTCAGCTACAACCTTTTCTAAAATCTTAGCAACAAACTGTCATGTTGAGATAGCCAAGAAGCCAAGGGTTTTCACAAAGTGGGTGGATGGCAGCATTCTTAAAATAAGCAGGGACCTGATCAGATACCAATGAAGTACTGATTATACTGAGCACACAGGGACCAACAGACTGAAATACATTTCTGAACAAAGATGGACGTAAAATATCAAGAACAGGAGTCAATTAATGCTACCAATTCTTCCAAGACGAGTGGTCAGATATTCAAAATAAGGGACATTTAAGTCATTAAGGATTTATGCTGTACTAGAGTCTAGATTCTAGGGTTAAACACAGTGGCACCATTTATGTATATTAGGTAGGAAAACCTACCGAAACCCAATTTTCAAACCCCAGGGTGACTTGCACACAAGCTGCACTGGAGTACACATGAGGAAAATTAGGCCTGATCCAAACTGGAGTCAACTCAAAGAGATCCACATTAAATGTTGATAGTGTCTACGCTCTGGGCTATTTCAATCGACCAGCATATTGGACACATTAACATAAAAAACTGAGACCTGCATGGCTGTAAAAATAAGACATTATTCAACTGAGTAGAATTTGGATTGAGACCAACACCATTAGTCAGTACTGGAAATTCCCACCTGTTAGGTTTTTTTTTTTTGCTTTTGTTCATGTTCTCTTTCTTCCAAAAATGAACATTTATTATATTTGTTTATTATTATCTCCTGTGGCTGTCCAACAATGAAAGAGGAGTAAAGGAAACAGGAATCACTGGAGTAAAAGACTCCATTTAGTCACCCCAGAGCTGAGGTAACCTCTCCATGCTACACTGCCATCTCTTTCCTGTCAGGGTCAGGTCATTTCAGAAGTGCCACTGAAGCCTGACTTTATCTGGCAGCCCACATCACTCTCTCTCTGCTCACACACAGCACTCAGCCAGTCCTGGCAGAAGAAAATGGCTTCACACTTTCTTCTATTTATACACCCACTCGTGCTTTTTATATCTAGAAATTGGTAAATTTTATCCGACTGAGACATTACCTAACTTAATGACAGCAGCAAGTCTGCATTTGATAATCGCCCCATTATCCTGCTTCATGGCACTTGAGAAAAGTATCTGAACTATATGAATCCTCTGACTGATTCTAACACAATAGTTTCTTTGGCATTATTTACCAGAGTTTGTCAGCTGACAAGCAGCCAACTGGAGCGACGATCTTTCTCTCCATCATGGGTAATGGTGTAGAGACGAGGGAATAAATGGGCTGAAGGAGAGGTACCACTGATAGAGTAACACCAGGGGCCAAGGCAGCATACCATTTATTCAAGTTTATATGAGGTGGAAACATTGTGCAAAGGTGCTGGGCAGGAGTGCTGACTCGTTTGGCTCTTAGTTTTCAATCACAGGGGCAAACCGGAGACATTAAACAGGAGGGGTGCGAGCAGCACACTCAGGCTACAGTCAGAAGCTGTGATATTTAAAGCTCCTACATCATCTTTTTTATTTTACCAGTGGAACAACTGACTGTGTATTTTGTGAAAGCCATAGCCATCACTCCAAACTACATGTCCCCTCAGATCTACACAGCCTTTTCACCTCTTTATTCTTTTTTGGCTTACAAACTGTATTTTCAACAGTAGCTGCTAAAAGCACCCTGGGAAGGTTAGCCACTAGCTGCAGGATACAGTGGAGCATTTAGTCTCTGAGGAGCCGTGAAGTACTTCAAAGCAGAGACAGTGAGAGTGCTGTTATAGTAAAGTCAGTGAACAGGTGTGTGAACTTTGATGGGTCGAGCCTGAACAGTATGCTTCTATGGTGTGAACTTGAATATCATAGGTCACATGGTTCTCAAGTTATTGTGTCCAAGATTTTCAGAAAACGTGACCTCTGACTCTTACCTTCAGGTGAAGGTCACCGAGATTCAAACTTGTGCAAGATTTTTAGTGGATGCATCTTGAACATCGTAGGTTCCAACATTAAAGATGCTGCAGGTCAGAAAGGATGAGGAGGAAAAATGTGAGCGTCCTCCACCTGTGAGACATTCCTGTTTGGGGGGTGTCTCATTGACTCCCCTCTAATTCACCTGTTTTTAATATCATGAACACCAAAGCAGCTGAAACTGATTAAAACCCGCTCTGATACGTACCTGACCACATCAGTATCACAGAGGTTTACCTGACTTGGTTAAAAAGGGTGCCTTTAATTTTTTGATCACATTTTATGATCACGAGATCGAGAAAAAGCTGAAAGACTTTTTGCAAGGCTGCAAAAACTCTTTTCTTTTCAAAGTAAATGTTACTAGTAAACGCACCAAAGGTGTGTGAACTGGTTTTGATAAGAGTGAAGTTATTACATATGTTTTCATTCATGCTTCCTGATTAACCTCCTGGGTTCTGTTATCTTTCCAAATGAAACAATGTTTTTGGCATTACAGCTTTTCAGCATTTCCATTTGGTCGTTCTGAATAGGTAAAAATTCTCTAACAGCGGTGGATGTTAACTCATGTGAAACCCTAAGCCTACAGGGGTCGTGGTTTACTTGGTGAGAGCTTAAATTCATGTCTTATTTCATAGTTTTGATGTCTTCGGTTTTATTTTACAAAGTAGAAAATCAACCTTTCTGCAAATATCAGTGCTGCTACAGCCTGTTAACAGTGACCCACCGCCCACATGTGCCACGCAGCAGTTAAACTATCAGAAGCTGTAAACACTGCAGAGGAACCAATCAGAGGACCACTGAATCCTGCATTTATCCCACTGTATGTTTGCTTTTGTCCATTTTCTGTGGCTCACCAGGGAGGGAGGTATTCCAGTGGAAAAGAGGTGATGATGAATGACATAACACACAAATGCTCTGTCTTCCTCTCCTTCTTTCTCTCTGTTCACCTGTCTTCCTTTCCTGCTGCCTCTTTATCTCACAGTGAGGAAGAAGACGCCTGTCTCCTTCCTGTCATGTGTCATTGTGCAGCAACATAAAGGGACATCGTCCAGCAGCAGTGCAGCTGCTAGCTGTATAGAGAGAAGCTTTTACACAGCACTTCAAGGGCCTGTCACTCTGGGCATGTCGAGGACAGCAGGGAGTGGGACGCTTCATGTCCGAGGAGCTGTGGTGCCTGATTTGAATAGAATTCTGTGAATGGCAGTTAGTTTGGTGAAGGCAAGCCAGAGGGTAACACACAACAGCCTGTGTGCCAGTACGGCAATAAGGGAGTGCATGTGCCCTCACCTGGGGCATGTGCATGTAAAATGCATTCATATCTGTGCTTATTTCCATTTACTTGAGTGTGCCTGCCAGTGTGCGATTAGGAAACCATGCTCCTCGTGTCTCTGTGAACTCCCTTGATTGAATAGTTTTCAGCTACTGAATCAAAGGCTATTCCCAATTTGTTTCTGAGGATCACGCAACCGAGACCCAGCTGAGCAGAATGTTAAAAAAGTACCCTGGGGGAGCGCCCTAGCCTCCAATGTTACCAGTGTGGAGTGAATGCAGAGTGCTGGTGCAGCCTTCTACTTCTACTTTCCTCTTTGGGGAGATTCCCGAACCCCTGAGAGCTGCTCTGTGAATTTTTGATGAAGTTCTCTTCCTCCTCTGGGGCTCATATTGTGAATTCTAAACAAACAGAAGCAGACAGCATGGTGATGGAGAATGGGGAAACCAGTGTAAATTGATGAGTTTTGGGTGTGGCTGCTGTTCTCAGAGGCAGAATGTAAGGTTGCCTGCAGACCAGCTGTCCAAAGGGCAGATTTAAGATTCCCCCCGTTGCTGTTAAGATTATGACTTAAGGGTATAAGCTGATTTCTGATAAGGCGCCAGAGGGCAAATTCTCATGTCTTTCTAGCAGTTCTGTTCCTTGTGAAAGCTAATGATGTAAGCACCACTGCTGGCTCTCTGCATCCTTCAACAGAAAAGAACTGCAGAGAGCAAGAGGATGACAAACATGAGCTCGGGGGGGTCAAAATGATGGCCACAATCTACCTTTGAAAACCTGTCAAATACATTTGCATGAAAAATCCAGTTTGTGCCTGGGAGGGGAAATAAAAATGAGACTGTGAGTAAAATCTGAGCAAACAATGTCTGTAGTGATGCCACAGATGTCAAGTGATTTTTGAACATCTGCTCATCCAGAGAAGAAACTTCCACCACCGTGTGTGACAGTGAATCCCCAAAAGTCCTGAAGATGAGTCCTGTTACAGCAGCTTCTTTTTCTTTAATAACTGTATCACGTGAGAAAGTAGATTTATGCTCAGGTGAAATGCTACGTTTTTGCTTCTCGTTTCTTTGCATTATAATCTTGGCCATGGAGAATATTCACTGGCTGCTCAGAGGAAGGCTACAGGGAGATTTTAGGGTTCAGAGCTGGAGCTGTTACAGCTATCATCGTGGGGAATGTCGGGTCACTGGACTACAAGCTTGGTGAGTTTATTAAGACCCAGAGGGTACACAGCGAGTCTAGTATGATGTGCTTCATGTGATGTACCTGGTTTCAGGGCTTTTTGAGCAGACAGGAAGTTATTGTGAGCAGTAAGAAGAAATCTGGATGGACTGTTCGTAAATGAATGTCGAGGTGATCCCGGAGATGTTACTGCAAAGGAGATGCTGAACTGTTAGCTGTTAGAAAGCATCCATCTTATTTCCTCCATCACTGCTGTTACTGTTTGAATGGACAGTGACAACAGAGCAGGTCCTGCCACTTCAGCTAAACACTCGTGATGAGGGTGATTTCAGTGAGCGATGCCTCCTCAAGGCAAAGTGTGCCTCTTCTGACCCTTCAGAGCCACTTCCTACCAGGCGTTGGACGTGCTCCCTGATTTTGTCATTTGGCTGGCTGCAGACATCATGGAGTTACATTTTCCTTCAGAGGAGGAACTCCAATATCTGGGATAGGATGGCTGCTTAAACTCAGGAAGCCTGAGTGATTCAGACAGACTGGTGCTTTCTCATGTACATATTTCATATTTCACTGGCTAGCTTCCCACTGCTCTATGAACTATTCCTCTTACCCTTCTGTCCAGCTTGTTTTTATGAAAAAAAAAACTGCAGTACTGTACACTGAGTAATGTTCTAATGTATTTTGCAACAGGATTTTCCAGAATGACCTCTTTGCATCCATCTAAGCTCTGACAAATATGCTCAATTATTTCACATCAACCTTTTTGTAGCAGTTGTTTTCTGCGACTCTTTTCAATATAGTAACATTTGATCAATCTATGATGTGTCTGTTCATATATTTGTTTTTCTTCCTTCTGATTGTCTCCTCTCTCCTTTTTCTCACTCTGTCTCTTGCTCTTGTTTTCTTCTCTCATGTCACTCATCTGGATGGGATTCTGGAGGGGGCGAAGCTGCCATATTGCATACAAATGAGTCGAATATGACTGGAAGACTAATGGAAGGCCCCGCCCTTGTAGGTCAAGGTGGAGCCTACAAATTTTGATTGGAGAGCTAATTATAGTTTATGGTAAAATCTATGTGCAGAAAATTTATACCTACCTATTTGATAAATACTGTAATTACTGACTTTGAACTGAAGCAAAAAAAAACAGAAAAGTAATGAACCTGACAAGGAAAATATGAATGGGCCTCTTTAGTGTGCAGAAATGTTCTTAGCCGCTGAAATTCTCAGCCCAGTGTGACATACCTCAGCGACAGACTGCTGTCAGATCCCTGCTATTATTAGAAGGCATAGATAAAACTGAGGTTATTGTTTCAGCCCTAAAAGCTTAGAAACACCAGATACTTACTCTGGATGGCATTACTTTGGCCTCCAGTAACACTGTGAGAAGTCTTGGAGTCATTTTTGACCAGGATATGTCCTTCAATGCACATATTAAACAAATATGCAGGACCGCTTTTTTGCATTTGTGCAATATTTCTAAAATTAGAAACATCCTTTCTCAGAGTGATGCTGAAAAGCTAATTCATGCATTTATTACTTCTAGGCTGGACTATTGTAATTCATTATTATCAGGCTGTCCTAAAAGCTCCCTGAAAAGCCTTCAGCTGATCCAAAATGCTGCAGCTAGATTATGTAAAATTTCTTCTCCTCTCAGGTGATCAGGTCCCATGTTGTCCCAGTGATCGTTGATCAGTGATGTTATCAGGGGGCTTTGCGTTTGTCCCAAGGCAAATCGGTTCTGGGTGAGGTGCCAGACGAAGAGCCATTCAGTGAAAGGGTACAAGGGACCAGTGTAACCCATCCAGGATGGGGTTACTGGGGCCCCACCCTGGAGCCAAGCCTGGGGAGGGAGCTCGACAGAGCGCGCCTTGTGGCCCAGCCAGGTGCAGCCACCACCCTCAGGAAGCACCGTGAGGGTCGGTGCAGTGTGAATCAAGGGCTGAGGTCCTGGCGGTCCGATCCCCGGCTATCGAGGCTGGCTATTGGGACATATTTAATTATGAACACATTTAAGCATTATAATTAATTATTAAAAGATTTCTTAATGAAATTGGTTTGACAGTATATCTGGACATCTGTTGTAGCTGTTTGCAGCAGCTGGACTAATATTAACCACAGTAAACTGCTGTCATGTAGCTCAGATATGTGTATTAGTTTACATGAAGAATGCTAATCTGTTTATTGAAGCTTATTTACTGATGAAGACTACAGCTGTCTTGAAGGACATCGGGTCAGACTTTAATAGTTAGATATGACCTACACGTTTGCTGTGACTTCATCCGCTCAGCTGGAACTTGTTTCATTTAGCATTTGGCATTTTGTAGGGGGCCTTTTGTTGCCTAGCAACAGAGGGTTTTATATCAAGTCATCATTTTTGTTAATATACAGTCTCTTCAGAAAGGATTCAGACCCAGTCACTTCATCATGCTTTATAAAACTGAATTTTTTCACATCAACCTACATTCTGTTATAACACAGTGGAAACATTATTTTAAACTTTGCTTATTTATTAATAATCAGAAACTGAAATCTCTCATTTACAAAAGTCTTCAGACCCTTAATAGGAGAGCTTGTAGATTCAAGGTGTTTATTGTCATATACTGCAGAGCACCGTGGTGGGAACCTGGACTTGGACAGTTGAGCTAATTCTTCAGGCAGATTCTGTCAGGATCAATTCTGTGAAGTCCGTCTTCAGGTCTGTCCACAGATGTTCTGTAGCTTTCAAGTCTGGGCTACTCAAGGACAGTCACCCACTCGTCCTGAACTCATCCCACTGCTTTGGGCTTTGTCACGCTGAGAGCTGAACCATCAGCACAGTCACAGGAGCTGGTCTTCATCACACCAGTGTCCCTGTCACTGCTGTGTAGAAGCACCCCAGGAACACAACGCTGTAGCACATTGTGAAAAAGTTCATTCAACTCAAATGGGTAAACTTCAACATATTTTATATTCATTATATGTAAAGTGCAAATACTGTGTGTCTCTCATCTTACTTCCTCAGTCTAGTCTATGAAACCACAATCATCGACACCCTACACAAGGAGGCTAAACTGCAGGAGGGCCGACTGAGGCTGGCTGTTTGCACTCAAAGCATATTAATGAAACGTTGGTAGGGAGTGACAAGTGTGGCAGTAAAAGGTACACAAGCAGCAGAAATGACCACAGCCTTGAGAGGATTGTCAAGGAAAGTCAGTTCACGAGCTGCACAAGGAGTGGGCCGAGGCTGTGAGCACATCAGGACCCAACGTGCACACACGTCTTTGGGAAAACGGCTACAGCCGGCGCATTCCTAATATCAGGCCGGAGATATTGCCCCGGGCTACGGAGGAAAAGAAGGTGTTTCAAGATGGCTGCTGAGTTTTTAGAAGGATTATGAACTGCAGGAAGTTGTTTAAGCAGTTATCTGTCCTTCTAAAAGGACGACACCACTAGAACCTCCACAGTCCTTCGAGAAGCAGCTGTTGAAAAGCCTACGAGCAGTTATTTTGAAGTCTTATCTAAATGAACTTGAATTGCAGTGCTCACCAGGATATGAAAACAGTCACTAATTAAATCTGATATAAATAATATTTTGACTAAAGGATTTTTGCAGAATTTCAAAGATTTCAGTTCAGAAATCTGTGAGTCTCCCATAAAGTCTCTGTTATTGCTGGTGCTGTTTTATTGTAATGACTGAGATGTTTAATAGTTTGATATTTTTACAATGTTACCTTATTCTGCAGGCCTGGGAAAGGAAGAGCAAATCCAGTGCAGTAGCTTAACAGCTTTTACCTCTTACTCTTATCACGCTGGGCCAACTCTAACATCTCATATCTGACTCTAACATCCTGGCTTAGTATGTGCTGTTCTGCTGTACACAGCTGTGGTGAAACAGTTTTGCTTTATAGGGTTTCTTTTCAAACGCTTTCAGAACACAGACACACAAACAGTGAGTTTCTGCACACATGTAGACAGTACTGACATTCTATCACACTTCATGATCATACATGTTTAATGGGACACACAGCAGGGCTGAATAACCTGTTTGACCTTAATCCACGATGACACCTCCTCCTTACTCCACGTTATAAACATGCATGGGTCTCTCCTCGAGGCTCTCCACAGATAAAATGGGGGCAAGCCACCAGATATTAGATGTCCTATGTAGAAATAAAACACTAGCTGACACGCCCTTCACTCTGAAATCTTATCTTTGCATATAGAAATCCTCCCAAACTTATCTGTGCCATTTATCAAAATCTTCAGTAGTTTTCTCTGTGCATATTTATCTTCCTCCCCCCATCCTTTAGTTTACAGGATACATTTTCTGCCTGCCTGATAATTTATCCAGCCTCAAAATCCTGACACATACTGATGTTTTTCTATCCCCCCATCTGACTAGTCTAAGCCAGATGGGTTTGTATGTAGCACAAGTCTGCCCCCTGGTGACTACAAACTATTATGTCTGCCTGTGGTTCCACAACTATGAGCACAGTGCAGTTAATTATTAGTCAGAGCAAATTCTAAGTATATGAAATTAAAGTTTTATCTTATTACTGACTGTGTTTTTAAATAACACACAGAACATTAGATTGGACAGCCTAATTTAAAACAACATGGTGTATAAATACATGGAGAGTGAAAATACATGAGTGAAGGACACACTCAGTGTATCATGGGAACCCCCCAGCAGCCTAGGCCTATAGCAGCATAACTAAGGGATGGAAAGTTTTAAGCCTAATCTTAAAAATAGAGAAGGTGTCTGTCTCCTGAATCCAAGCTGGGAGCTGGTTCCACAGAAGAGGGGCCTGAAAGCTGAAGGCTCTGCCTCCCATTCTACTCTTAGGACAGCCTGATAATAATGATAGTCCACCCTAGAAGTAATAAATGCCTGAATTAGCTTTTCAGCATCACTCTGAGAAAGGATGTTTCTAATTTTAGAAATATTGTGCAAATGCAAAAAAGCGGTCCTACACATTTGTTTAATATGTGCATTGAAGGACATATCCTGGTCAAAAATGACTCCAAGATTTCTCACAGTGTTACTGGAGGCCAAAGTAATGCCATCCAGAGTAAGTATCTGGTTAGACACCATGTTTCTAAGATTTGTGGGGCCGAGAACAAGAATTTCAGTTTTATCTGAATTTAGAAGCAGGAAATTAGAGGTCATCCAGGCCTTAATATCTTTAAGACATTCCTGCAGTTTAACTCATTGATGTGTGTCATCTGGCTTCATGGATAGATAAAGCTGAGTATCATCTGCATAACAATGAAAATTGATGCAGTGCTTTCTAATAATACTGCCTAAGGGAAGCATGTATAATGTAAATAAAATTGGTCCTAGCACAGAACCCTGTGGAACTCCATAACTGACCTTAGTGTGTGAAGAAGACTCCCCATTTACATGAACAAATTGGAGTCTATTAGATAAATGAAGAATAAAGAGGAGAGGGGGCAGGGCTTTCTCTATTGCTGCTCTATTACCCCTTCAATGTCCAATTTTAAAGTTTGTCTTAACCCCCCCCCCCCCCCCCCCCCCCCCCCCCCTTGGCTTTCGACCCCAGCAAGACCTAATATTAAATTATGTTTTTAAGCTTGAAAGAGTTCCTTTTTGTACGTGTAAATGTACAGCACTTTGTGTCAGATGTGGTTGTTTTAAAGTGCTTTTATAAATAAAGCTGGTATGGTATGGTATGGTATGATATGGTATGGTATGGTATGGTTCAAACCACTGCAGTGCAGTACCTTTAATACCTATAGTATGCTCTAATCTCTGTAATAAAATGTTATGATCAACAGTATCAAAGCTGCACTGAGGTCCAACAGGACAAGAACAGAGATGAGTCCACTGTCAGAGGCTCTAAGAAGATCATTGGTAACCTTCACTAATGCTGTTTCTGTACTGTGATGAATTCTGAAACCTGACTGAAACTCTTCAAATAAACCGTTCCTCTGCAGATGATCAGTTAGCTGTTTTACAACTACTCTTTCAAGGATTTTTGTATGGGCAGCAAACTTTTTATAGAACTCATTCATTTGAATACTGCTAAGTCTTATAATTATAGGAGTAGCTGCTTTGATTGATGGTTGTACCAATCCAGGCAGCTGTAGCAGATAGCTGTATGCTAGGCCTCTGGCTAAATCAAGCCAATAAAACTGGTATTCAACCGTGTTTGTACTGTTGGTGCATTTGGAATTATCTGACAAATAATATAATTTCTTTGGAGGTTTCTGTAGAAAGATTCCCAGAGACAGTATTTGCTCACTGTGCCTTTCATGTATTTTTTTATTTTACATTTTATTGGTTTAATTATTCCTTTTTTACCTTGCGCAACCCTGCAGCGTTCTTTATGCATAGCTATCTAAGATATGAATAAGCTACACCTGACTCTCTATGCTGCATATTTCAGTATGAGTCAGTCTGAAACCTACCCCCCCATCCTCTAAGTTGTTACACCTCTCAGTGTCTCTCTCTGCACGCAGGACCTGGAGTGAGGAATGTTGCTCATCTCTTAAGCCCATTTAACAGCTCGTTACCCATCCATCTCTTCCTCCCTCTGTTCCAGACTGTCATCACTTCTTGGTCAGGTTCCATTCTTGCTAATGTGGCAGAAACGAGCCGTGTGCACGGCAAAGAGAAGTGGATCAGATTTGTTGCGGTTTTTTACCACTGCACACTATGACAACATAAACAAGACTGAACACAGGTAAAAGATGCAGGAGAGAGCAGTGACACAGAAAGCATAAGTGCTTCATTTGGACAAGAGTTACAACACACAAGGCATGAGGGATGTGACTTCACGTAATGACTAATTAAACCGGATTAGAAGGGAGCCACGCAGACTTCATTTAGCATCATTACCCTGACAGCCATTTTGACAAGCAAGGAAAACAAAAAGGGTGGAATTTGTTTTGTCTTATAGAAGAAAATCAAATCAAACATTCCTGATTCAAAGAATGTCTAGAAAACCCTGCAAAGGTGCCTCCACCTGATCTCCCAGTCTGAGGCACATTTCTCATCCTACTGAAATAACTCACGTCACAGCTTTATTATACTGACACCAGGGACAGAGAGACAGTGGCTGTCCAGACACACTAAATACAGTGTGGATTATATTTAAGAAAATGAATAGAACAGGCTGCAGTAATGCTCGTCTCTGTACGTGAAACTGATGATGTGTGGTCTCTTTAAAAAAAGAAATTAATTTCTATATCAATAATTTATATTTCTTTCCTGCTTTCATAGGCCGTATAAAACATGGATGTACTGCAGTTTCCAGATTGGAAAAATGAAGCCAATGCAGACGTGCCTTAAACCCAGATGGTCATCGCTTCGGCTCCTGCAGAAGTCTGTGGTAAGTGAAATGGTACTTTTCTCTGTTTGAGCACTCAAAGAGCCTCATCCACACACACACACACACAAAAGCATATTTTCTATCCCTTTGACATTCACACACTCAGGATACTTCAACATTCATACATTAATCCAACGTGCTGACATGGTCCCATTAATAGCTGCATTTTCACTTTTATTTGTCACAGATTCTATAGAGAGAAGTCACTCTGTGTGCACACTGCAGGGAAAAATGTTGGCACTGTGCTCAGAGCTTTGAGCCATCCAAAGTGCCACTTACACACTGGCTCTGATAACAGCCCCTTCACTGCAAATAAATAAAGACTCCTAGAAGCAACTGTGACAATCACAACAGGCATAAGACATGTCTTTTCCAGTGTTAGATTTAGCATAGTTTGCAGTAAATTGCATGCCACAAACATTAGTAAATGATGTTCGTATGACTCATTTCAATGTTTGGTTCCTGAAAGGGAAACTCCAGCAGAGTTCATTCAGCAGCTTTAAGTACAGGAAGGCTTTGAGCTGAGTTCCTCCCTCTCTAAAATTCAAACCTATGGATCATTTTCACAGGTTGCTTGAAACCACATGCTCATTGGCTAAAAAGCTGTCAATCCCAAGCCATTAGCCAATGAGTGAGCTGTTTCACATCATGTCAGTTTTTTGCACCCAGGCCTTCAGACACCAAGGGGTGGCATCCATCTTTAACCATGTTTACCTGGGTAAACACCTGCTATCCAATTCAGCACTCACCTGGTGTAAAGGTAATGTGTTAGAATAAATTTGAGACAAACATTTGAAACAAACGTCTGTGTGTAGAGAAGCGCTGTTAGCGCCCCGTACTATAAGCAGCACTAAGATGCCTTTGACGACACTTTTGTAACTGTATATTAAAAAAGTGTATATAGTTTATATTTTGGATATTTAGACATGTGATTTGATTAGAATTAGGTACCGTATTTTTCGGACTATACGTCGCTCCGGAGTATAGGTCGCACCAGCCAAAAAATGCATAATAAAGAAGAAAAAACATATATAGGTCGCACTGGACTATAAGTCGCACTTTTTGGGGGGGGGGGGGGGGTTGATAGAATCCGAGACCCAGAGCACAAATTCCATCTTGAACGGCAATTTAAAATAATAATGGATTAAAGAACAGGACGAACACGGTTACACCTACGTTATGCTAACGTAGCACATTCAGCTACATGACGCACAACGAACACGTGTTCGGTATTGTAACGTTGTAAACACACTTCCAAAGTCGGCGATATTCACAACAAAGGTCGTCTTTATTAACAGAAAAACGGCTGCTGTAGGCCACAGGCACACCAACCACAACTACAACAGCGGAACAGCAACACACACACAGGCAAGCTCTCGGTCTTTTTCTCTCTCCATGCTGCCTTCACGAACCTCCCGAACAGTCCGAAATCCCACAACATCAACACGCTCTCTAACTAAGAGAATCGCTACAGTATGTTAACGTAACATTAAGTTATTCAGATAACCATAGCATAAAGAACATACTAACAAGTTAACCAAACCATCAATCCATTGAATTCTTCATCCTCGGTGTCACTTCTAAACAATTCCGTACACTCCGTAGACGAAGCGCCGCTTCCTCTTCTGTGTCGCGTTAGTCAGACATGTCGTCAGCTGCAGTTCCAATTATTCCAGCCTTTCTGAATCCCAACAGGATGGTTTGTCACTGAAGCCCATGTTTTCTTGATCCATCCAATGACTTCCAGGAAAGTTGGGTGGTGCATTCTCCCAGTTGCCGTTAAGCTGTGCTCTCCATCCATCATCCACTGCGCCCACAGGTTACGCAAGACTGCCTTAAAGCTGCAGTTCACGGAGATGTCAAGTGGCTGGAGTATTTTGGTTCATGTGTTATAAATGTCACATATACGTCGCTCCGGAGTATAGGTCGCACCCCCAGCCAAACTATGAAAAAAAGTGCGACTTATACTCCGGAAAATACGGTAACTTGTTTAGCTGGCAAATTGTCCTAAAAGTTATATTGTTGCTAGCAGATCCTCCAGAGCTCATTTTTCTATTTTCACCTTTGAATTTCAATTGCAAACGAAGTCACTCGGCTGATCGTGGATCAGTCTGTCATCACACCTGAAATGACATGAACTAAGTTTAAGCTAATCGGTTTTCCCACAGCTCCAAAAATAAAAGTTCAAAATAACTGTTAAAGTAGACACATGAGAGATTATGAGAATTAAAACCAGGTGGAAAATGTGACTTCTTTGTAAGTATTCTTTTATCCGTCCTCTTCCCCTGTTCAGGGTCACTGGAGCCTATCCCAGCTGTCACAGGGTGAGAGGCAGGGTACACCTGTACAGGTCACCAGCCTGTCATAGGGCTAACACAGAGAGACAGACAAACATTCACACCTATGGGCAATTTAAAATCCCCGATTTAACCCCACTAACTGCATGTCTTTGGACTGCAGGAGGAAACCCACACAGGGAGAACATGCAGTTTATTATTATTATTTTGAGTGTGCTGTCATCCTGCAGGCAGCCCATTGCAGTTTTTGCTCCTTTTTTTTTTTTTTTTTTTTTTTAATTTCCAACTTTTCCCATTTTCCCATCTTTTACATTTCAAATATGTTGCTTGAGTTTTCGCCTTGTTTCTCGTAGTGGGAATACTTTTTTCTTTGGGACGACGGACCGCAGCACAACAACTTCATGCTGCTGCTGTTTACTCAGCTGATTGCCCTGATCAGCTGATTGCCAGCTGGAAATCTGGAGGAAAATCACACCAAGAATGCCGAGGTGGACCGAAGAAGAGGAAAGGAGCGCTGAGGTGAGTTTTCTGAGTTATGCGCCATGAACCTGTCCTCATACAGTCACTGTGGATATAATGCTGACAGCACGGCCCAAAGTCAGAGGGAGTACCAGGAGTGTTTTGAAGTCTCAAAACTCATGTATCAAATATGCTCCAGCTGGTGTTAAAGGGTTAATAACTGCTGATGCAGTCCTGCTCACATCTGCATCAAAGAGCATATTTGGTGCCCAGATATTGAACTGTGTGCTGTTGGACTGCAGCCATATTATTTACCTCAGGAGTTATACAGATGCTGTTTATGTCCCCCCTCCTGTTGACCCCACTGATGCAGAATCAAATCAAATCAAATACTTATTTCCTCGATGTAGACCCTGTCCTGCAGGACACGATTATCTACCTGCTCAAACACGTCTGCGCTCACCTGGACAAATAAGCGAGCACCATCGGGCCGGCTTTACTGGGTGATGAAGTGAGCGATGCAGGCGGATGCCTCTTTAGTGACCTGGATAGTTGACTACCTGACCACAGACCACAGCAGGTGCACCTGCAGCGCTGTTGCGAGCAGAACCATCAGCAGCTCAGCGTGGCAAAGACTGAGACTATCAGTGACCCCCAGTGTGGACACAAACGTGTTCACGATAAACAAAAACAGAAGGATCTGCTGGATGATACGTGTTTGGTGGCCAGTGCCGTCCTCGCTGCCGCGGTGTGCTGGGGCAGCTGATCGACTGAATAAATATATTTATTTATTTTAATTTAACGCTGCACTTTGGCTTTACTTATTTTTTTTAATAAAAACACGGGAGCCCCACAGATGGTAATCCTCTGGGGATTACTGCTGAAAGCAGTACTGTATGACTTCATGTGCATCCTACAGAGAAAATACAGTCTTCAAATCTGTTAGCTGAATAAAACTTTAATACATGAATAGAAATTGTTAAAAAAAAAAAAATCAGAATTTTAAAGAGATATTAAATTCAAAGAACGACAACCTGCCAGCAACAAGGTCAGAATCAGAGGTCAGAGGTCAAAGGCTGGAGTCCACGGTCTGCTCCGGATCACAGGAGCTCATTGTGAGGAAGATGCGTTTGGAAAGTTCTGGGCCGACTCTGCGGGAGGTTGAGGTGACGCCTTCTCCTCTGCGGATCAGCAGGTCAGACAGCAGAGAGAGCTTCTCCTGTTCGGTCCTGCACAGACTGTAAGCCTGCAGACACACAAGGAAAGATGAAATATTAAATCAGTTCAAATGTTTGTGACGTGTCGACCTGATATCTGCACATCCAAGATCTCTTAGAGGCTGCACTTTAAGTAATAAACTTTCCAGATCTCCAGAAGATGATGATGAGGTCTACAAAAGCAAAACAATTACAAACTCAATGAAAACGCACAAACGCACACAAATTCATGCCAGCTAAAGCAAATAGAGGTGATCATGTATCAGCACGAGCTCTGAACGTTTTAACTTGCTTCATGCTGTGAAGCCTGAGATGCTGCCATAAACTCTCCTGATGCCACCAACACTTAGAACTGGATAACAAGCATACGGTCGGTGTTTGTACACCTTTGCAGGTCCCAGTACAGCTGCTGCACTGGTCCCTGTGTGTGCCACTGGTGACGTAATCAGATTAGATTAAACTTTATTAATCCCTTTGGGAGGGTTGTGTCAGGGAAACATTTATGCCCGCCATAATGGTGCAGGTACCCGCTGCAGCACTCTCCTGAGCTGAGTGCCACGCTTCAGAAGGTTCAACACTTTTCCAGGTTTTCTCCATTTATGGATAACTGGAGTCCCAAAGCCTTAGGAATGGCTCTGTAACCCTTTCAGACTGATGGATGTCAGCGACTTTGTGATGATGGGTTTGTTTCTGCTTCACTTTGTCACACGGCTTCTGTGTAAGTGATGGATTCATTGAGCAGGTCTGCTGTGGGGGACAAACTGAACTCAGCTTTCCAGAAAATAGTTCACGATTCAACAAAGAGCAGATTTTTTTTTTCCTTAATAAGTTAAATCATCATTTAAAAACTGCTTTTTGGATTTTCTCGGGTTATCTTTGTCTAATATTAAAATGTGTTTGATGACCTGAAATATGAGCAACAAATATGCAAAAATGAAGAAATCATGATGAGGAAAAATACTCTCTCACAGAAATGGTGATAAGAAGAAAAATCTGCACAAAATCATCGTTTAGACACAGCGATGAGCTCTTTGAGACAACGACTGATCACAGTAAAGACGTTCAGGACAATGAAAAAGGTCAAAGACCAGTTAAAGGACGTTACCTCCAGATAATGATTTCTGTGTTAATATACAGATTGTATATAAACCTCCACGTGTGACCTGTGCAGGTCCACTGAAGCTGCTCACAGCAGATCCTTTAACAGCATCTGTGAGGATCTGAGTTACAGCCCCGTGTTGGTGTTTTTCACATCAGAGGAGTCTGACTGAAATGTCCTCGTTATAAAGAGGAGAAAGACTAAGGAGGAGAGTTGAAATGTTCTTTGCCATCGAGGCGTCAGTAAGCTGATGTGAGGACGGTGAATTCTGCCTGCTCAGAGTCATCAGTGTGTCGGCCGTGTTTGTACCTGCTCGAGCAGCTGTGGGGAGGGATAAGCTGCCAGGATGGCAGCAGCCATGTCTGGGCTCACTCTGTTGAACTGCTGAATCTGTCTCTTCCACACTTGCAGCAGGCCCTTCCCAGCTCTATCCACCCGCTGGCCCCCTGCCCACTCACTCTCCAGGTGGAAGGAAAAGCCCGTCTTCTCCCGCTCTCTCCTGCAAACACACGGGGGAACCTGGGAAATGAATGTTTGATCTGGCAGAGGCCGTTTTCAGCTGAGCCGTGAAGAGAGGAAAAACAAATGGAGTTGCTCACTTGAAAGGAGCCTCTGCCACCGCTTTGGTTGTCATGGCGATGTGGTTCGAGAAGTCCCTCCAGGTACTGAAGAAGCGGACCGAGACACCGGCGTGAAGCTGGAGATGCACCAGTGCCTGAAAGGATGTCAGAAACAAACAGATGAATCACTTTATCCATAAGCAACATAGTAACCACGATTTGACTGAAAACACGCCACGGGCTTCAGTATAAATCAGAGTATCACTTTATTACAGTTTATTACATTAAAGAATAGCTCAGTCAGTACCTTAGTAAGAAAAATACCTTTAAGGCAAAAGCTGACTCAGATTAATGAGGCACGAACTGCAACAAATGCAGAGGTTGTTTGGTTTTTGTATTCTTCTCTAACCAGTTATAAATGACCAAACTGACCGACCTCCTCTACTTCGACTCGGGACACCTCCGGGAGCACAGCAGCTCCGCCGTTCTTCTCCCTCTTCTTGGCTTTACCTCCACCCGTCTTTGTGACGGCCTCTCGAAAATTCTTCTGATGTTGAGACTTCTGCGATCTTGGGACAAAAACTTTGGTCATGTTTGATGCACAGGACATTCGGTGGTGCGTTTCCTCTCTTCACACCTACTCACAGCATTATTTTGCCAGACTCCACAGTGATAGTTGACACGTGCTCACACGGTATCTGAGGGGCATTCCTTTTGGTTTTTAACATTTTACTGAGCACTTTTACACCAGGAGCCGTAGTTTCACCACCAAATCAGCCAGTCTGCAGCTGCTTCTAGCAGGACGTCTAAAAAGCACTGAATTAAGCCTGATTGATTTACCACTACCACCACTGCAACTGCAAAAATATCCAAAATACATGTTATGTGTGCAGACTTCACACCAAAAAGCAAATTATTTAATTTACTGTAATTAGTGTGGATGTAAGCAGAAACAGCACAGTTACCACAACACAAAGCCAACGATGGGGAGGTGCAGGAAGGCTTCCCCATGTTGCAGCTGTGAACTGTTTAGCAGTACCTGCAGATGGTTTAAGCCTTGGGATTTCTTCCAAAGAGAAAAAAATCCAGAAACACGTTAAATTTAAAAGTCACGATGGGGCGTACGTTCTGCTTTCATGCATGTGACCACTTCCATTGATGGAGGTGCTCAGTACAAGGTTAGCATGAGCTGTAGAGCAACAATAATCAAACTATCCTTTCCTTCATATTCCTACCTGAAGTATTTCTCCAGCTCCATCACTGCCAGGCTGAGGGTCCGGCCACGGTGGCGCCTTTGCTGCTCCTGGACCCAGGATGTCAGCGTGGGTCCACAGTCTGACCTGCCACGCCTCTGTTCCTGGATCAGGTGGGGGGGGGGTACAGATTAGGAAAAAAGAACTGTACAGATATGAATTATACTTTATAAATAAATGATGTAAATGCAGCGTTTGCATTTACATCTTACATGTAAATGAAATACAAATGAGGACAAAATTATAATTTAAAGTTGCCAAAATTTTCTGCAGTGCTTTTTTAACACAGTGAGGGATTTTCTTTGGAAAGCTTAAATTATTTCTATCTGCACACAATCACAGATTTATTATCAGCCCCCTGAAAAAACGACCTTTTTATTGAGCCACCGCACTAACTGCTGTGCAGTTATGGGGGTGTATTACGCTGTGGGGATGCTTCAATGTGTTGGGAACCGCTAATCTCAACAAGGTGGAAGGAATCATGACGTAAGAAGGAAACAAAGATTTTGAAAGATAACAGTCAGCTGCAAAACTGGTTCTGGGACACAACGTCATTCCTGACAAAGGAAATTCCAGATTTCCAAAGATTAGTGCCCCCTCTCCAGCCTAGAAAATATAAATATCTGGACTGGACACACTGGGAGAGGAGGTGGAATAATCCAGACTAGAGATGTTAGAAGCTGAACCTCTGATCAGCCCCTTTTTTTTGTGTGTGTGTGTGTTTTTGGCCACAGCGGCTTTTGCTAGCAGTGGAGAGAGACAGGAAATGGGGGAAAGATACAGGGGACGACACGCGGGCAAATTGGCAACAGGCCGGGACGCGAACCAGCGCCGCCTGCACCGCACCGCGGCATTTGTATGTGGTCACCGGCTTCACCACTAAGCCACCCAGGCGCCCTGATCAGCCACTTTAGAACATCTGTATGGAACAAAGAACATCAGGACTGAAGGCTCCTCTCTGCTGAGAATCATGTGTACCCACAGCCATCAAGCCTTCACTTCTCAGACCTGTGAATTTCCCTCTGAGATCAATAAAGTTATTCTTAAATCATATATTGTAATTTTGAATATGAGACATAAATTAGATCTATATATAATGTATGTATATATTAATATATATTCAAAGCCTGACACGTCTCTGTGCGGTGGAGCTCCAGCTATTTAAAACACATCAACATCTTTCATCTCAGCCCAGCACACAGCATCTCTGTGATTAGAATAAATGAGCACACCACCAAAAATATGAATCACTGCTGAGAACGGGTCCCACAAAGACAGACGTTTGAGAAATTTAGTAAACTTTTTACATATTTACATTTTCAGGGGGAACCAGTCCATTCATACAGCTTTAACATCATTTCCTGGTTCATGTAATATAACAATAATAATATTTGCTGGCAAGGTCATCTTACAACACAAATGAAGATGTTTTAGCTGATCAAACAGATGGTTCTGAGCTGTGATTTGAGTCAGAGTCTAGCAGACGAAGGTAATAAGTTCCAAAGACGCGGTGCTGAGCCTGTGAGGAGGTGTAACGATGATGGAGGCGACCAAGGCATGAACCAGGACTCGTGCGCTGTGGTGAGAACAAAAAGGCTGCAGTCTAGAAATGTTATGTAAGTGGAAGAAGGCTGAATGTGAAACAATACTGATGTGGGCGCTAAACGACAGTACTGTCCAAGATGACTCCAAGACTTCTGATAGTGGGGGACGTGTGGACCTGACAACCATCTATTAAGACAACAGAAGGGTGTATTTTAGAAAGTGGGTCCTTTGAGCTAAAGGATAACTTCACTTTTACTGCCAATGAGTTTGAGCTGACTGTCATCCAAGTGGTGCTGCCCTGCAGGTGAGGACAGGAGGGGGCAGAGAGGTTCTAGGATGTAGAGTTGTGTGTCGTTGGCATAAACGTGAACATGTATACCAAAATGGCAGAAGATAATATTTCTGAGAGGAGGGTTGTACAAAACACAGCATGCATCGGTATTTGGGCTGGTGTGAGCTCACACTGCACAAACAGCAGCGGTGCAGGTGTCACTGGGTTTGTGAGGCTTTAATCTTCAAATGTAAAAGCCCAACAGGGACAAGGCTCAGAAATCAGCAGCAGCTACAAACTATACAGTGGCTTGCAAAAGTATTCATAGCCCTTAAACTTTTCCATATTTTGTCACATTACAACCACAAACATCAAATTCAGTGGAATTTAATGTGAAAGACCAACACAAAGTGGAATACAATTGTGAAGTGGAAAGAAAATTATACATGATTCAAAACATTTTTTACAAATAAAAAAACTGAAAAGTGTGGTGTGCAAAAGTATTGAGCCCCCTTTTCTCAGAGTGCAACCAATTGCATGCAGAAGTTGCCTGGGGCTATGAATACTTTTGCAAGCCACTGTATGTGCAGCACATCAGTTTCATGCTCTGTATTGAACTGTGTCAAACTGCACTGACCCTTTTAAATAAATAATAGAGTTTCCCTCGTCCTTGTTGTTGTTGTATTGTTAGCACTATTTCCTCACAGCCAGAGATTTTATGGTTTGAACCATCTGCTCAGCTGGAGCTTCTACATTTCCTCCCTGTGCTGGTTCAGCCACACCTCGTCCCACAAACCTAAACTGGATCATCAATTTAAAAAAGAAAATGGATAAAAGGATGTTTTTGTACCTGAATGACCATAATTCACATTCATACATAACTCCTTTCCTATTACCTGATGTCATTGTCTGGCTCTTGCCTTATCTTTTTCTTCCTGTTATTCCTAAAGTCGCTCACCCCACCCACGTCCCCGTGTTGGCAGTATGACGTCTCTATGCACACAAAAGGCGGTGAAGGATTTTGCTATGCTAACATACCTGCTACCATATGCTAACAGAATTTCATTGTTCCGCATGACTTTTCTCCTGGGTCGTTTGTGCCCCACCTGTCATGACCCTGTGCCCCACCAGAGGGGCGTGCACCACAGTTTGAGAAACACTGAGTTTAACATCAGCACCCACAACAAACCTGAATGTAGCTGTGGATCAAAGTGATGAAGTCCTCCACCGTCATCTGCATCACGACGTAGGCCTCTGGTACAGACGCTCCTTCATCTGGCTTAAGTGTGTGTGTGTGTGTGTGTGTGTGTGTGTGTGTGTGTGTGTGTGTGTGTGTGTGTGTGTGTGTGAGAGTGATGGGGGGACAGAAAAGTGTGTTATTGCTAAATAAGCATTCATAAAACCTCTTCTCATTCATTTATGGCAATTACAGCAAGGGATCATAACAAATTTGACAATTTCACATTCATGCTTCACTTTTTATAAAACTACACAATGGGGAAAATATTGCATGTGTCTTATCACCTGCACACAGGGAGCTCTCCTCATCCAGCTCACACTGCGTGGGAGGGGTTGTTTCTCGATCGCACAGCTACAACCCAGAGCCTGCACCGAGGCCAGCAGAGTGCCGCCTCCTTCCAGCTGTAAGAGAGCTGCACACACACAAACACACTCCACACTATTACAGCCGCAATTAGCACATTTAACGACCTCAGTAGTTCTGCACATGAAAGACTGGCTGGATGTGCAGTTTAAAATAAAATTTGTGATGAATCTGTTATGCACATTGTCAAGACTAATTTAATGTTTCCTTCTTACCTGGATCCACCACCACCACCATGTGCTTGATACACTCCTCTGGCCTCAGGGCCTTAGCAGCCTCTGCCAGAGCTTTCCTCTCTGTTTTCTGTCTCTCCCGTTCCTCCCTGAGCACATCCTTATCCCGCTGCTGTCTCTCCCTGGCCTGCCTCCTCCTCAGAGCCTCCTCCCCGGAGGCCTGGATCTCCTCAACCACCCGCTTGCCAGGTCTCCTCTTGGCAGGAGAGGTGTCTATGCTCCTTGCTCTCTTCAGAGGCAGCTCTTCGAGGTCCTGTTCACGGCCCATTTTTCTCACCTGATATGAGCCAAGCAGGCACTCTGACTCTAAAAAGCCATTCTGGCACGAGAGCTGTGAGCTGGCCAGACCGGATGGCAGAAAGTGCTCAGCACCGTTCCCATTAGTGGCCACAGAGGAGGCGCTGATCACATTGTCTCGCTTTTGCTTGATTCTCTGTGCCAAAGGGACATAAGGCTCATCATCATCATCAGAACTGCTGCTAATTATCGTTACATCAGCTGTTCCCGTGCACACACCACGGCTACCCCTCCCTGGGGAGGAGACGGCTGCTGCTGATGCATCAGAATCATCGAGGTCGACCAAGTGTGGTTTCTCAGCTTGTCTCTGGGAGGCCTGGCTTAAATGACGAGCTGGCTGGAGGAAGTCGAACACAGGCAGCTCCTCATCGGGGTCACTGCTGCAGTCGCTGTAGCTGCCCATGCTCACATGTCCAGGGAGGCTGCTGCGCATGTTGTGTGGCACAAGAATAACAGCATCGTCACTCAACAAGCATTTTCACACACCAGATTCACACTGGTGTCTCACAGCCTTATGTTTCTTAACTAATTCATACGTTACTATGTGACCTTGCAGATTAAAGATAAAGGTCTTCTCGGAAATTCGGCATGAACACAGTGCACCCAGCAGGCCTTATTTCAGTGACATTATGATTTGAATAAAAAGGTGCGCAGCGCTTGTTACCGCCCACCGTTGTGTTTTCTGGCGTTAGAAGATAAGCAGGACCAATTACAGGACTCGCTCGGTGTAACGTTATTGGCTTCTCCGACTTAATTGAATATATAACTTCCAGCTACGCGGTGTCTAACCGAACAGGACCTGGCGATAAAGAAATTACTTTTTAAATTGAGTTTGGCACCGCATTAATGTTCTCTTAGAGAGGATCACAAAGGACAACCCGAGCACATTTTACCCGACTGCAGACCTCTGAAGCTGCAGGTTAGCAGATTAGCCTGATGGTGCGTTACTTACTGCGCTTCGCACACTTCTTTGAAATCTTAGGCCGTAGAGTTAATAAAGAAACAGTATAAATAAGAAAAAAATATACTTGCTCTGACTTCAAACCACAGGGTGAAAATTGTTTATTTACCTGAAGACGAGGCTGAACTCTGCGCGAGACACTGTTTGATTTGCCCGGGTAATGGTGCGTTCACGGGCTCTCGGAGGCCAAGGATTTTCCCCGCTTCTACTGGCGCTGACGCAGGCTGGTTCTGGATGGACCGACGATGCGGCCAAATGTTTTAGGACTGTGTTCAGGAAGTATCACCGCTCGACGGCCATCATAAAATCCCTCCGGGAACTTATTTGGGTAATTAGTTTAAATTAACTAAAATTTCAGCGGTCTCAGGGATATAAAAACTGCCAGTTTAAAAAATTACCATCAAAAGTGATTAAAAAAAAAATCAAAAACGTTTAAAAGTTTAATAATTTTACCAGCGATCTTTGGTTATTGGTTATTATTATTGTTGTTATATTATCATCATCATCATTATTACGCTGACAGTAGTAGTACATGTTGTTTTCTGTTTGAGACTTTTGTGGAACATTTCTTGAGAAATTTGAATGTAGCAAATGTAAACGGATGTGACGTGTGGGAATGACGTAGGCGACATTCCTCAAGATGGCTGCGCTGGTGTCGTTGATGCTCAAGTCCAGAGCAGGTATTAAGTATTTAAATGAGTATTTGAAACGTATTAACGGGAATTCCTGCTGACAGGAACGTCGCGAGGCTTTGTTTTTTGAGCACGCGCTTCCGTTTAAGTTTACCTTGATGACTGTGTGCTAACCTGGCTGTATGTGAGGTAGCGCTGAATGTCACGCTGCAGCTGAAAAGAACAAATTGAATTTGTTTAAAATGTTGATTAACATTAATTGGTTCTGCTAGTTTAGGACTCAGTAACGGTAATGTGGGTCGTGTCCACTTAAGCTAAGCCTAATGATGGAATAATAAGAGCTCACACCGGCAGGTAACAGTCATGTTTGGGTGCAGCGCAGAGGTAAACGGAGCGTGTCACGGGCTGGAGATGGTTTTAAACTGAAAAACTTGAATACTTTCCGCGTCCGCTTGGGCCCCGGTGACGTAAATTTCGTCATCAGATGGTTAGCCCGAGGGTCCGTGCGGACGCTGTGACCCCTCCGCAGAGAATTTACATTACCTCTCGGCCGGCGGTCTCCAGCTGTCACTGCGCTTCATATGAGCACGTTTGCTCTGCTGGTTTCAGGTCTGTTGGTACCTGGGCAGCCCTCTCTGCTGGACTCGCTGAGGTTTGCGTCTAAGAAGGCCGGTGGCAGCAGCAAGAACCTCGGAGGAAAGAGCCCCGGGAAAAGATACGGCTTCAAGAAACGGGATGGTAACACAATCATTACTTCATGTATTTCTAAATCCAGTAGGCACCTGTTCTGGTCTGCAGGACGGAGCCTGGACATGAGAGCAGCTGACAGTAACCTGCCAGTTAGTGACCCCTGCTGACATGACTGCATTTATACCTGAAGCCTGACACAGATGAGCAGAATGACCACAGTCCTGTGATTAAAGCACATCATATAAAGATAACAATTCAGCACCACCGCATGTAGTTGAAACGTGACCCACACGGACAGTGGCAGGCTTTCTCTCTGCCCTGCACACATTTAAAATGCAAATTCAAATAAAATCGCAGTGCGTGTAACAGAAGTGACAACGTCCACCCAAAACCACAGTCAGTGAGCTTCTGTTATTACAACACGTGTTTGCTCAGCCATGCAGAAAGACTCAGTCCTGTCCTCACTGTGTTTGTATCCCTGCACATTAGAACAGAGTTATTGTATTTTTGTGTTTTGCATTAATGGATGTTTGTTCTTTAGTTTCCAGGCTGTTCAGTTTTTACTGGTTTCACTTTATTGTGATATGAGCAGGATTTGTCAGATTCGCGCAGTCCCAGTAAACAAACTGCACCGATGGCTTCTGAAACTGGTGGTGTTGCTGCATTTGTCCAAATTGACACTTCCTGTTTATTCTTATACTATTTTAGTTTGTAAATTTTAGTTGACTAAATGTTTGGCCTAGTTTAGTCTGCTGTGCCCCCCCAATCAGAAGTTAGACTCAGAGCTCATATGTTTTAGATTCTTGGATGTAATAATATGTTGGGGCTGGAGCTGATCGTTTTTTCTTCCGTTTGATAGGAAACTTTGTCCATGCTGGTAACATCCTGGCAACACAGAGGCTGATGCGGTATCACCCAGGAGCTCATGTAAGTTGCACTCGATCCAGGAATTTTGGTGTGATGGAATTTTGAAGTTAATTCCATGTTGCACTGGAGTGGAGAGAGTGAAGAGCTGGTGTAATTGGTTTCCTCTTGTTTCTCTCCCGGTCCTCTTTCCCTGTCCTGAAGGTTGGGATGGGAACCAACAAGACGCTCTTTGCTCTGGAAGATGGCTATGTCCGGTTCACCAAGGAGGTCTACATCCCACCACCACGCAGCCCAGAGGCCACCAAGGTTATCACCAAGCTGCCGAGAGGAGCCGTCCTTTACAAGACTTTCATCAGCGTCCTGCCAGTCAAGCAGGAGGGCAAATTCCAGCTGGTGGACATGGTCTAATACACAGCACTGAGATGTCAGTGGTGATGGTGGCATTCATGTGCTGGCTGGGGTTGATGAGGACTCGCTCTGACTGACTCTTGGTTTCCAGAGATCTGAGAGGAAACCTGCTGACCTCAAAGATCTTTGCTGGGATTCTTGTCTCCAAGCTGGAGTGACGCGACCCTCCGGCAGCATTTTAGGTTATTTATACAAAAACATCTGCGGTTTCATTTAGTGTGGCTTTTTAATGAGCTCCGAGTTAAAAATGGTCTAAATCCAAGATTTCATGATGTTGTTCCATGAGACTGGAAGTGTGAGCAAAGTAAAGGCAGCGGTTCAATGTGAAGCACTGAGCTCAGGTCACAGGAATGACATCATACGACGTGTCATACGCACGCTGTAATAAAGTTTTCTATGTGAAAATCTTTGAGTTGGGTGTTGTCTCAGGAGTATTATCGGGGGGGGGGGGGGGGGTAGTGTAGAGAGTGCAGAAGTGCCCTCTAAGGACCAGTCCATTCCCCGTGTAAGTGCTTAAACAGAAAACTGTAGACTTCACACTTAATACGTCTGAATTTGTTGGCTTCTCTTTGATGTCTGTTTTCTGAGATTTAAGGGGCTGTGGATCTGTTACTATTGTTACAGGGGCACCCACAGAGGTCTTATACACACTTTTCCTCCAACTGCAGGCCTCATCTAGAAGCAGGTAAATGTATTTCCTTTGAAAGAAAGACAGACCCCACATACAGTTAGTCCAGAGGTGGAACTACTGATGTCAGGCTTTTCAGAGGTGATCCACAGAGTCTGTCTGCCTGTGGAGTTTAACCTCTGCTGTGTGAAGGCAGTCTGTGTGGCCTACTTCTCTGAAAATGGCCGGGCAGCAGTGGGAAAAGAGTGAATTCCAGCCTGTGAGTGGGCACTGCTGTGTGACAGCAGGTTGGACTGGGGCTCATCAGATTGACTCAGACCTCATCAAAATGTTTTTCACCCTCGCTGTGAAGGAGTGTTCATTAGCTTAAAATATGCAGTCTTAATAGTAAGTAGTTCAAACCAAACATGCACTCCAATACCCATAAAGCCACACAAATACCATCATGTCCTACCACATGTGGTCAAGCCAGCGTGCTTTTCTGACCCAGAATCCTTTGCACAGCTGCACAATCTTAATTCGCACATCTCAGTTTTATGCAAACTGCATGAAACTGTGTGTAGTGCTTGATGGGAAAACGTGATTTGAAATGAAGGGTCAACTTTTCTCGTGCTTCATTTTTATGTCTAAGTGTAATACCAAAAACCAGCCACAAGATGGCGTATAACCACCTGCTGAAATTCCTCAAATCACTAGAAACCAGTAATCTCATCAACCTTTGATGGTCTAGAGAAAGCTGTTCTTGTGTTTTTACCTTTATGGGAAGCCTTTGTTTTGTTTTGGATGAATGAATGAATAAATGATTTGCTTAATAAGTGAAGATAAAGCTCTTATTAGCGTTAACCTCACATAAGGAACCTCCCAGGTTGTAACCTCCTGGTTAACTGGAGCCTTTCTGTGCAGAGTTTGCATGTTTCCACTTTGGGAGACTTTTAATTGGTGATTCTAAGTTGGTCCTATTGTGTATGCTCCCTCACTTGTTGGCACTGAATCTTATACTGTTGGAGCCACGGCTGTAAGGGAAGTTTGTGGGTTGAGCAGCAGAGTTGAGTCTGAGGTTGTACCCATGAGCAACTTGCCAGATCTTCTCTGCCAATGCCAAACAGCTGATTCTTTGAGTACTGTCCTGTACTTCCTCATTCCACCGCTAAGTCTCCCTGTTCTCTTTCCTCAGTCCAGAGGATGCACCAAACACATTCTTGGCACTTTTCCTCAGCACTCCAGCTCCTCCCTCTCAACTCCTTCCTCAACTCTCTGCAACACTGAACTTGCCTCTGCCTTCAGTCTCTTCTGCTCCTTGGTATCCAAAACCACCCTACAGATTACCATCCAATGCTGCTCAGCTACACACTCCCCTCCCACCATCTTGCACTCTCCTGTCGCTTTCAGATTGCACCTTCTGCATGAGATGTAGTCCATCTGTGTGCACCTTCCTCCACTCTTATACGTCATTCAGCATCAGGACTTCGATTTCCAGCTTCAAATTCATGATCCTGTCTGATGCTGTCTTCATCTCCACAACACTATTCACGTTCTCTTCCTTCAAGATTAGCCCTACTCCATTTCTCTTCCTATCTACACCATGGAGGAGCAGCCTGAATCCTCTTCCTGGCTTTTCTTCCCCTCCACCTGGTCTCCTGCACACAATATATCTACCTTCCTTCTCTCCATCATTTCAGCCTGGACCAATAATAGTCCTTACATTTACAGTCCCTACTCTCCCCTCCCTACTCCTGCCTTTCCTTCTCTCTTGCTGCCTCCTAGCATGCCTTCCCCATCTCTTCTTCTTTTGTCTTCGGCCAACAATCACACAGTTTGGCCGACAGCACCTGAGGTGGTTTTTATTTACCCGGGCCTCAGTTGATCCGGTATGGTCATCTCATTCTTTGTGATCCACATGTTTAATTTGGCCAAGATTTTCCATATGATACAAAGTGTCGCATCCATGTTTGAACAGCCTGTGAATATCCTTACTCAGAGTGTCTGATTTCTTAGTTCAGATAAAATAATTATAGTGGGTGATTTTAACATCCGTGTAGATGCTGAGAATGACAGCCTCAACACTGCATTTAATCTATTATTAGATTCAATTGGCTTCTCTCAAAATGTAAAGGAGCCCACCCACCACTTTAATCATGCCTGTCCTGACATATGGCATAGAAACTGAAGCTTTAACAGTATGAAAGCCCCTTCTTTCCGGTCATTCCATAATAACATTTACATTTGCATTAATGGATTTCTCATCAGTGTGTAAATATCATTACAGTAGAAGTTTTTCTGATTATCATCCATTATCATCTTCTTCTGTAGTTAATGTCTGATCTGGGTTAAAGAGCAACACAGTGCTCTCAGCCCGCACTTTCAAATGCAACTAAGAGTCACTGATGACTGAACAGTTACTGTTTAAGCAAAGCCAAATTTACCTAAAAGACTTTTGATGTTAAAATAACGGAAACTTCAGAGGTCAGCATGTGGCATCACTGAGCTTCGAGGCTTAGAAGTAATTTGTCTGTTCATGTGAAATGTGTTGCAGATATTCATGTACCCACATGATGGCCTGTGGCTGTGGAGATTCTCCGACACCAGCAGGTCAAAGTTTTCACTAATCTGTTAAAGTTTCCACCTTTGCTGGATGGACTAGAATGAGATCTAGCAAAGACATGCTTGGTTCTGCTGGCTTTGGTGCCACCATGAGAACATTGATGCAACTATTGGTGATTGTCATGAAACTGCTCACAGACCTTCATATCTGCTAAATTTAAAATGGGCTTTTGGTTTTGAACTCTGTAGAGTTTCTGTGACTATATGAAAACTTTCTGACTCTTTTATTGTTTTTGTGTGTGATTATTAATCCTTAATGATACAGTCATTCTGTGGTGGTCAAGTTTCTACTCTTTGGGAAATGTTTGGATTTAAAATCTGTCACATTTGAATGAGAGCAGAATATTTGAGAAAGCTTATTGTATATCCTTGAAAAACACAATGTGGAATCTGACAGTAAATGAATAGACAATCCTGACAATGACACTTTCATTGCCCATCATTAAGGAATGTACTGCTTGAGTCACGGTCATTACCATAAGAATACTCCAGAATCAAAGAGATCAATCAACAGCCTCAAAGCATAAGCACTCCCGTCCCACAATTCCTTTCTCTAATGGCTCTGATGTCAATCTGCCGGCTGCAAAGAAATGGAAAGTGCCTTCATGTTGTGGTTTGACAAAGAGCAGAATCCTGGAAGTCTGTGCAGGACCGAGTGGAAGCTGGAGCCTTGCTGGCTGCAGCTGTTTGTGTCTTCACAGGTTTCAGTCATGGTGGATCAACAGGTGAACATCCAGCAGTTGCTCATCTGTGAGTGAAATGCCAGTGGACTCAGTACAGCTTTCTTCATACATGCCAGCAATAGACATAAATTTGAAGAGGATTGTTAGAGCTATAGCAGATCCCTGTAACTACAACACCCCCAAAACTCAGTTATAATTCATATCTTGTAAGCATGTAAAAAAATACTGAAACCAAAACTATAATTCACAATATCTTACCACAGTTATATTTTCCCATGCTATGATAACCATCTGAAGCTCTCAAAGTCCAGCAAAATTATCATCCAGGTAATTAGTGAACTGGAAAAACATCAGAATAATTTCTCAAGCCTGTGGGAAAAAGATCTATAGCAGGGATGCAGCTCTTATCAATACTTGATCCTCGGATCCTCGACGCACAGACTCACGTTTGCTCTGCACATTTGTGAAATCTCTCAAAGCAGGAATGCTATGAACTATATCAGTACACAAGGGGACGATCTATGAAATATTCAGTGGTTAGTACACCAGACTGCAGCTTTGAAAATGAAACTGCCAGGTTTGAGATATTCCTCAGACCTGTATTAACTTGCTTTATTTGTCAGGCGTCACAGAAAGGGCGGACAGGTGCATAAACCTTTTTCATCAAGAAAATGTAGAAACAAAATCAGTGTGACTTTGTGTTGACACAAAATAGTTGGTGTGCAACAGCAGGTCAGAACTGCTCAGAATGTTTGAAGGAATTTTATAAGTTAACATTTCATTACTTAGACTCCAGTTATTAGATTAGTCCACATTTATGCATAAATTCATGTAATGCTGACTCCTTTGTGTCTGCTCTATCCTGGATATACAGTTCATGCCTCTGAAACTCAGATGGCTGATAGATATCAATATTCTAATAATCCATAATCATTAAATTAAAAGCATGTCTGAAGTTCTGAGAAGAAAATGAAACATTACTGGAGCCAAAATGAGTCAGGAGATCAGGTCGGTGACAGCAGCTGACCCCCCCTCCCTGAGCCTGGTTCTGCTGGAGGTTTCTTCCTGTTAAAGGGAGTTTTTCCTTCCCACTGTCACCAAGTGCTGCTCATAGGGGGTCGTTTTGACTGTTGGGTTTTCTCTGTATTATTGTAGGGTTCCTGTTCACCTTGCTCACACCTTACAGTATAAAGCACCTCAAGGCAACTGTTGTGATTTGGTGATTATATAAATAAAATCGAACTGAAATTGAAAATGAATGTCTCTTGAAGTGGGAGGTGAAAAAAAATGATTAAACTCCTTTTTATTCATATCTTCAGTCAGTTTCCCCGATATGCGTTATGTACAGGCTTCACACTTGAGCTACAGTAGAAGAAAGAAGCTGACTCGTTTTATTTTTCTCCTCCCAGACTTCTTGAAAACATTCATAAGACCACAAAGACACTCGATCCTCTTGAATTAAGGAGCAGGTAAATATTAACACTGTGTCAGTAGAAAGTCTAATTTTCCATCAACCCTCATTCAGAGGAAAAAGGAAGAAATGCAGGTAAGGCTGATCCTTGTTCAAAGACTGCTGAATAGTAATAGACATGCAAGCAAAACAACCTGGAATTCATAACAGATTTGTCTATGTTTTGACAGGATATGAAGGATTTGTGTCATCTCATAAATTCAGAGGTGTGTAAGCAGCATTTCATTAGATTTGAAACAAGAAGAAGCACTCACAGTCTTACATATAAATACATCATTGTAAAAATACTTGTTTTAAATTCTAATCTAAAATAAATGAGAGCATTAAAAGGAAGCATCAAATCAGATAAAATGGTCGCAAAGAGCTTTATATTGTAGGTAAAGACCCTACAATAATACAGAGAAAACTTCAACAATCAGATGACCCCCTATGAGCAGCGCTTGGTGACAGTGGGAAGGAAAAACTCCCACAGTCTGTTTTTTTAATGCTATAAAGTTTGGCCTTTTAACATGGGAGTTGGATAAGGATGGTATAATTTTAAAGGTCAAACCAGTGTATCATTATAATTCACATGATAAAAATAAGGGCTATATTTTTCATTTTTTAAAGAAGATAACAGTATAGCTATAAAATAGACTAAGCTGATTTTGACAAGAATGTTTTTTGTAGATAGATCCCAATTTGATATTTCACTATCCCGGGAGAGGAGAAGAAGAAGAAGCCATGCTGTTAGTGACTCAGCTCAGAGCTAAGCTAATAGCTACACTAGTGAATCCCTACAGACCTAATAAGTGAATACTATGAATTTAATTTCAGCAGATTACACTAAGAAATAAGTCGTTATTTAAAGATTTGTAATTAATCGCGCTGCACAAAACACCACAGTGCTCTGTAACAGGAAGTGATATACAGATGTAAATTGTTGGTATCCTTCCGTTAAAGAAAAAACCCACATGGTCACGGAAATAACTTGAAACTGAAAAAAGTAATAATGAATATATATGTACTGAAAATGAAAACCAGGCATTGCTTTGGAATTATGGTTCAACAGAATTCTTTTTAAAAACTAATGAAACTGGCCAGGACTAAAATGATGGTACCCCTAGAAAAGACTGAAAGTAAGCTGACCATAGGGACATGTTAAACAGGTGTGTCCTGTGATTAGCATCACAGGTGTCTTCTAACCTGTAATCAGTCAGTCTGCCTATTTAACGTGTGAAAAACAGTAGCTGTGCTGTTGGTGTTGTTGGTGTGTCCTGTTGTATCATTGGGTTCCCTTAAGTTTTATGTGATGCTCCTCACATGGAATCCTATGGTTTAAAACTACCTCCTATTTATGTCCTGACACGGAGATAAAAAGCAGTCTGGTAATCCCATGTGATTCAAATTTGGTGTGTTGTATGAGAAAAGATTTAAAAGAACTCTGATGTCATGGTTTTGAATAACTGAGGGATAAATTTAATGTGAGTAGGAACCTTCAGCTGAGAAGTTTTGTAAAAGTACATCAAGATAATTCACTCACTGAACTGGAGCTGATTGGATGCGGATGCTGTTCGTTTTCTTTCTGTTTCCATTTTACTGTTGAAAATATTAATTAAAACAAAAATATTGTTGGGAGAAAAACCACAACAAACAAGTGACAGACTGCAAGGACCCCAAAGCTAGCCGGAGAGAAAGCAGAGAACATCGGGCAGTGCTCGACTGCAGCCTCCTCACCCTCACAACCTCACATCCTCTCCTGCTTTTATTCAATACCTCCCCGTCCATCCTCCCTCCGCTAATGCAGTGTGATGTGCGTGAACGATCACGACATAACATCATGTGAAGTGATGTGGGCAGAATCCCACAGACTGTGAATCACTCCAAAGGAGGAGCTTATTAAGCAGCTAGGAGTGCTCGGAGGAGAGGAGAGGCTGAGGGCTGCGGGAGGACTGGTCGGCTGAAGAGAGCCTGCGAGGTTTGAAAGCTTTTTTATTCCGTAATCCTCGACGAAAGAAGCGCGCAAAGTGAAGGACTCTCAGGATGGAGCGGATGGAGTCAATGGAGCCGATCTCGGCGTACTACACCACGGCTTACCCGGAGATCCATCCTGACACTGGTTACGAATCCAGAGAGACCGCTGAGAGCCAGGCAAAGACTCCACCGGCTCCGACATATGACGAGGAGTTGGTACACAAGGTATGACCATATGGTTATCACGTGACAACAGTTTTTATAGCCAGGAACACTTTTATGTAGTCACTTGTGTTATTTATTCCTGGTGGGGTTTTTATTTTAATTTTCACATTATGTTACTTCCTGTTTATTCAGTGGGTAGTGATGAGGAAATGCTCCTAAACCCTGCAGACCCCGGCCCTGCGCTCTCCGTGGTGCTGATCTTCACTTGGCTGCAGTTTAGTTGGTCCGTTTCCAGGCCTAATGTGTGTGTGTGTGTGTGTGTGTGTGTGTGTGTGTGTGTGTGTGTGTGTGTGTGTGTGTGTGTGTGTGCGCGCGCGCGCGCGCGCGCGCGCGTGTCAAATCACAAAATTCCTCATGTGATGAGTTGTCAGCTTATTTCTTGCTGCTGCTGAGGCGAGGGAAGCTTTAAAAGAGACTGAAAAAGCTCTTTAACAAGAAGTTCCTCCGAGTCCTGCTCATGTGTTCCTCATCTGTTCACTGCAATCTACACTTTAAAATTATGTTTTTAATTGTGTAGTTAAAATACCTCTGTAGACTGGGGTGAGATTGTGTCTCTCTTTAAGATTTAGGTGTTCACCATAAATTGGCGCAGAAAAATTACTCAAAATTTACTGGGAGATTACGTTCACACTTTCCCCTCACTGTGACCTCCAAAGCTCAAAGAAAACCCATAAACACAAAAGCAAACACACATATTAAAAGAAGCATAAAAGACAACCACATATAAAAATATGAATCCTAAAGTTTTAGAGCTCTCATGGTCAAACAAGCAGTTAAGACTACACCAGCTACATTAATGTAGCTGACTTAAGTAATCCACAGAATCCCTCCCAGTGCTGCAATCTGACCTCACAGTAGATGGAACATAGATAAAAGAGGAGCTCCCTTTAGGCTTCAATGAAATGTCACATTATATTTCAATGCTGTGTTGCAGGCACTGCTTCCCCTCGAGTCTGACGGAGTCATGCAATTCAAACTGCGCATCCTTCTTCTCATATATGTCTGGCCTTCAGTCTGCAATGCTCTAATTTCTCTTTAAATATAGTCACTGAACATACACTTTACTGCCAACAGTATTCACTTGTCTGCCTTCACACACATATGAACCTGAGTAACATCCATTCTTAATCCAGAGGCTTTAATATGATGTGGGCCCACCCTCTGCAGCTATAACAGCTTCAACTCTTCTGGGAAGTCTTTCCACAGGTTTAGGAGTGTTTATGGGAATTTCTGACCATTCTTCCAGAAGCACATCTGTGAGGTCAGACACTGATGTTGGAGAGAAGGCCTGGCTCACAGTCTCCGCTCTAATCCATCCCAAAGGTGTTCTATCAGGCTGAGGTCAGGACTCTGTGCAGGCCAGTCAGGTTCTTCCACACCAAACTGGCTCATCCATGTCTTTATGGAGCTGCTTTGTGCACTGGTGTGCAGTCATGTTGGAACAGGAAGGGGCCATCCCCAAACTGTTCCCACAAAGTTGGGAGCATCAAACTGTCCCAAATATCTTGGTATGCTGAAGCATTAAGAGTTCCTACACTTGCTTTATGATATACACTAATAATGTTTAAGGTTAGGGTGAGTCTATGGGAAATGAACGTACTCCAATATAATGCCCTCTGAAGTAAACAGCGTGTCATGTTAGTGTGGAGTGTGCAGGAAGGCAGGAAGAACTAAACACAGAGGAAACCTTTATTCAGACTGATGACAGAATCTCAAGAAAACTAAATCCATTAAATTCAGAAACAACAACAAAAGACACTCTGACAGCAACTGAGGCCAAAGCCTGGGCGTGAGTACACCACACTGAAGGAATCAAGGGAAGTGGACACAGCAGGATGATGAGACAGCTGAAACAAATGAAAACAACAAGGCAAGGACGTGAAACCAAATACAAAACACAGGAAACAACCGAAATAAAACCAGTGGGGAACAGAGACGGAGATTTAACAGCATACAAAGGACACAAAGAACCACTGGATCTTCTTCATTGTGATCTTTGTGTTCTTGTGTCTGACCAAGGCTCTGAGGTCTTGACAAGTGTTAGAGATAAACTTTAGAAGGATGGAGGTCAGAGTGCTCTTTAGCAGTTTCAGTGATACAGATTTTTTTGATTTTGTTTTCTAGATGTGTGCTCTGACTCAATTGCCTCAGCATCCTGGGTCACATGGAGCATCCATAAACTGTAAATAAAAGATGTATGTAGCCACCATGGCATCACCTATAGGTCAGTGAAGTTTTGTCTAGAGTACAGAGTTTTGACCATCATGATCTTAGCTTTTTCCAGCCGTACATGACACTTATGACTCCAATCTCATTGTACATCCTGTATAATGACAATAAAGGCATTCTATTCTATTCTATTATGTTCTTATCCCGACACCGTATGACAAAAGTGATGTCATAAATGCTGCCGTCGCTTTGGTGTCGTGCACCTCTTGATTTTTATAACCTCACATGCCGTGCCGCTGCCACCGCAGCTGGGCTGAAAACACAAGTGTTTACCGCCGTGTGTACAGAGTTTACAGAGAGTGGCAACGGTTTGAAAAGACCGAACAAAACTCTGCGATTTCTCCCATATCAGCGCTGATGTGGAGGTTTGTCTGAGTGGCGACACCTATTGTTCAGGAGAATACAGCATCCTAAGCACTGGTATAATTGACACAGAGCTGTGGTGATGTCACCATCAGCACAAGAAGGAACCGATGCATGATGGGGCCCTGAGAAATTGAGGAAACTGCGCTCATACAGTAGTGACCTGTCAATCAAATGGTCACCCTGCTTTCTCATTGTTTTTGACACTGAGGCCATAATGTGCTAAACAAATTAAATAAGACAAGCAGACGAGCCAGAATGCAGGTTTAATAGTTTAATATGCCGACTTTTCAGACACTAAAGCTACATCCATCTTTCATATACAATACAGTGTCTCTACAGTGTGCCTCTTTTGAAGGTGAGTTGCCACTAACTGGTGAGTCCCCGCCCTTCTTGTTTGGTGTTTTGCTACAGGCAGCTGATCAGGTTGCTCCTGCGGTGGTCCTTGATGTCATTCAGCTGTCTTAAGTCTTCTACAGTGAGAGCAACTCCAACATTATTGTCTCGAACGGTAGCTGAATATTTGAGCTGACGGTCCCCGACATGCTGAGCTGAGCGAGGCTGCAGAGCAGAATAAGGACCGTCAGCAGCTGTAGCAGAGAGGCAGCTGATTATTCAAACAATAAAAATATGCTTTGTGAATTTTTTTATTTCACAAATCATGTTCAGTATTTTTCTTTCTCGTAAAGGCTGGATTACTGCTTATCTGTTCTCATGCAAATGCATGTGTCCTAACTCGCTGCACACATACAGTCTATAGAAGCACTACCAGCTGTAAGACCTTATGCAGAAACTTTTGTGCTTTTCCTAATAATTTACAATGAATTCACTTGTAAGTGCTCAGGAATTCATTATAAGACAGAGGCAGTGCTAACACATGACTGCTCACACGTGCACACACCACTCACAGACTTGTAGTGCAAGGGAAGCAGGTGCACTGTGAAGGAGCAAATTCTAATAATACAATAATAATAATAATGTATATAATAATGTAATATAATGTTCTTTGTGTCTGAATGAAGAACAACAGCTTCATGAAGAAGTCCTCCTGCTCTCGTTGCCCTTCAGTTGCAGCTCTGCGTTTGGACTCACTGACTTTTCTCAGACTGTCACTCTGCCGCTTCATAATTACACAACAAAAAGAGGCTTTTTAGTGCTCTTTGCTGAGGCCAATAGTTACTCATGAAGCTGAAATGAGTGTAATTAGTTTGTGGATTCTGCTTAATTCCCCCTTCATTACCCATGATTGAGACACTGAGTCCTGACATTTTTAATAAAATCAACCCAGTGCTGCTTCTGTCATATATAAATAATGTTGTGGGTGGATTTGGTTACATTTGATATTTCACAAGTCTTTAAAGACAGAGTGGTTGTGTAGTTTTCTTACTGCCAATAAATCCTGTTGACACCCACAAAAACATCTCTCAGTGCTTTCTCCATTCTCTCTGTGGCATCATCTCAAAGCCACATTTTTACAACTCGTGTCCAAAGCACATAGTTTCAGGGTGAACCTGTGCTAGCTACCTGTCCAGCAGTTAAAAGTAGCAGCTGGATCAAAACAGAGCTACAAAGATGGACTACAGGACTTTAATTTGTCTGGAGACCACACACTCAACTGTACACAGAGCAGTGTGCATACTGGAAACAGTAACTTTATCTGCTGCTGTTTCAAATCCCAGCTGTGCAGCATATCAAAGTCTAACTCAGAGGCAATATGGAAAATGTCAAATTAAATTACATCCTAGACAATACTGCACATGCTGCAGGAAGATAAAAGTGACATTTCTCAGGCTGATCACCAGAACTGTATCCCTCTAAATTCTCTCCATCCCATAATGCCGGTGCTCTAATGTCTTGTACAGTAAAATGACATCCCATACTTATTACCACAATAACCTCCGCAGAAGCTCATCATGAGGCTGAAACAGCAAGAAGGGAAATTCACAGGCACTTAACAAGCTGCTTATGAGCCATAGAGATGAGTAAAATCTAATTGTTGCTTTCTCTCCCGCTCTCTGTAACACATACACACAACATACATCATCAGTGTGTAATTCCCAAACATCTGTGGTGCAGTCGCCTAATTACCTCCAGTCTCAGAGGGATTTCATGAGACAGCCTCACTTCCCAGCTCACTACAGTCCAGCATCATCGTCACGTGTACACGTGGTGAGTTATTTCTCAGCTCTGAGTCCAGCCTCACATGTACACATGCTCTCAGTGATGTCCACTAAACAGGAAACAGATGCCACTGAGCCACAGAAGGACCCTGAGCCTTTACCTCTCTGGTCATGTGTTCCATTTTAGATGATGTCTTTATTTGTCACCTCTTATGGTCCCACTGTGTAAAATGTTCTGTGATTATTTCACTCAGACAGGCAGCAAGAGTCCATCCTGCCTTCTAAATATGAACCACAGTGATTGAGACTAAGATGCAATCACTGCCTTATAATACACAACCATATGTGTATAAAAGACAGAAGTATCGACCTGGTGTGAAAATGACACTGATGCCAAGAATTGTTATTTTCAGCTGTAAGAATAATTTCTGCTCAGAAATTTAAAATCTTGTTTTGTTTAGTCAGAGATTCAAACTTATGATTTTTTTGGTTGTTTACGTAGTAAATGTCTGATTGTTATGACGGTGAGACTCTGACAGATGTGGCCGTCTCTTCTTCTGTGCTTCCTGTCACTTTGAGCTGCCCGTCGCCTTTCAGTATTCCAGCAACACAGCACAGACAGACGACGTCTAACCAGCTTTCTGCAGAGGGTATTTCAAAGGAAGAATAATGGAGCGAGTTTGCTGGTGATGTCAGAGTAAAGCTGATATGAAAATTCATTGGATGACTGTTGAGGCAGTATCCATATTTAATCCAACCCGCTGAGATGGGCCTCTTTTCTAAAATTCCTCCATATGCAGAGATCAAATGAGGCTACAAAACCTTGGATTGTGAGAAAAGCTGATTCAGCTTCTCAGCTCTAATCCCCCCCCCACACACACACACACACACATCTTTTATCCCCGATCATTCAGAAAGCCTTAAAGCAAAACTGAGTTCAGCCACTGCCTGGTTTAACTGCCATGTCTTCACTTTTCTCGTGTGTGTGCCAAACGCTCATCATCACAGGAACACGTCTGCATTTTATTCCAGTTTAGGAACCAGAATGTGAACAAGGCAACTTGACTTCTGACTTTATATTAATGCAGTGTGATGACATCCAACAAAAGTAACCAGAAGCATTGTTTCAAAATCAGCACTTTAATCCATGCGCCACCAGGATGCCCCAACATTTGTCATTCTGTGCAAATTTAAGGCAGGTCTACCTAAGTAAGTAGGTACTAAGTAATAAAGTATGAAGGAGGAAACTGAAGATCACAGTTCTGCCATGAGAGTTAATGAATGGCAGCCTGTGTTTTACTCTATGTCTAATTTGGACCCTCTGGATTCAGCTTCTCACTGTACAAACATGCAGACTTACATGTTACTGAGGCGTAAATAAAGATCTATACTGGAGGAAAGTGTGGCTCTGGCAAAGAGGAAAGATCAGTTTTCTTGATGTCATTTCTTTGTCATTCACAGTTTTTTTAGTTGAAACCCCATTTCAGCCTCGACATAGCCAGTATACTCCAACCCCATCCTTCAGTGGTTGAGGTTTAACAAACTTAGGCCTTCTTGCTCTTTCTACAGCTTTCAAGAATAATCTTTCAAGGCCTTTCAAGTCTTTGCTTATCCTAAAAAATCTTAAATCCTGATTTTCGTAGCCACATTTCAGCTTCTGGCTCAAATAATGATTGAAGAAAACCTTCCTTCTGCTGGCCTCCTGAATTATTTACAGTGTTTGTCTTGTGGTGATTTTGGACTTTCACTACAGAATCAAAATTTAGTCAATTGGCTGTCACGAGATAAGAGCCACTTAGCCTGGATCACAGCAGAGAACAGCTCGGCTCTGTCTCACTTACTGTATCTGCCACACTGTGTGTGTGTGTGTGTGTGTGTGTGTGTGTGTGTGTGTGTGTGTGTGTGTGTGTGTGTGTGTGTGTGTGTGTGTGTGTGTGTGTGTGTGGAGGTGGGTACCCTGGTGTGACTGAAATTAAAGCCCAGTAGTGACTGATGGCCCTGATGACTAACTTGGACGCCTTTCATTGGTTTCATTGTCTTGAAGGTTATGTGCTCTGGCTCATGAGTCATGCGGTAATAGTGGTACACTGCCAAGCTGTTATGAAAGAAAATAATTGTGCTGCTTGGAAACAGAGATGTCCACCGTGATACAGATGTTGACTCACACTGAAAATTATGAAATGATTGCAAGGATTCAATCCTAGAAGCATTTTCAGGGCTGGATCAGATTCCTGTGTACTCCAAGCAGCCAGGCTTTCAGCTGCTCCTTTATCACATACATACTGCTCATATTTCATCCTCCATGTACACCAATGTTTAGAGACAAGAAACCTAACTGTGTATTTGTATGTGTTTTCCTGCAGACCATCCTGGTTGGGGACAGCGGTGTGGGGAAGACATCTCTGCTGGTGCAGTTTGATCAGGGAAAGTTCATCCCTGGCTCCTTCTCTGCCACCGTGGGCATTGGATTCACGGTGTGTCTGAGTGCACGGATTAAAAAATGTTAAAATGAAGTAGGACAGGCTTTTATTTGTCCATGTTTTGAGATATGTCTCTGAGATTTTTGACATCAGCAGGGTCCTCCTTCCATACTGGTCAGGAGGCTTTCCCAGATGTCATAGGGCGAGAGGCAGGGTACCTGCACAGGTCACCAGTCTATCTCAGATTTTTTATATATAATCTGTAAATTAATATTTTTATCCTCTTTAGAGTTGGCTCATTTAGATAAACAGCTCATGGCTCTAATTTTCCACCTGATGCCATTAAAATCACTGCAGAAAAACAGGTTATAATGACCACATGAAAGATGGATGTGGCCACTGAGATGTCACCATTGTTCTGTGGAGTCCATTATCAGGCCTGAAGATCAGCATTGTTATCTTGGTGTTTTGAAACCAGATGTGATGATCTGCCTGTGAAACATCAGGCTCATGAATTCAGTGGATTTCCTTCATTGTGACACTTAGAATGATGAAACTTTACAAACTGGGGTAAAGTTTTTATTCAGTATGACCCCAAATGAGTGAGTGTGAGTCTAAAATCATCAGTGTTTACAGGTCAGGGCCACAGACAGGACCCGAGGTCTCTTTGTGCCCACAGGTATCGCCCCTGCTGTTTGAGACACTTGACCTGAAAGTCACGTCCGTCTTTTATGCTGTCCACGGTAATGACACGAGGATGTAATTCAAAGCCAATCTTAGACTGTAACTGAAACCTCCACTGCCAAAGTATCCTTGGGCAAGATACTGAACCCTAGTTCCTCTCTGATGCACCCGTCAGAGTGTGAATGTGTGTGAATGGGGGAACGTAGAGTAGTAAAGCGCCCTATAAGAACCAGTCCATTTAAAAAGAATGGAGGTTTAAGGTGCTTTTAAATCTTTGAGCTGCACCATTTCAGGCTGCTGGTCTTGAGGCAAAACTCTCATAAAACATACATTTCAAAACTGGAATAAATAAAGCCAAAACTATCTGGATGCACAGATCCAACTGAACATTTTTGTTTTGTCTTCATGCTTTGAGTGTTTAATCTTGCCAGTATTCTGTTTGTGCCTCTCTCAGAATAAAGTGGTGACTGTGGATAACGTAAAGGTCAAACTTCAGGTCAGTAAGTAAATCAGCTGCAGTGCAAAGTTGATGTGCTTTCACAATAGCGCTCTATTTTTAGGACACTGGCTGATCTCCTCTTGGGCATCAGCATTATAATAAAATAATAGGTATCCAAGTGGAACCAGGCCAGTTCCTTTCTGTTTCAGATTTGGGACACAGCGGGACAGGAACGGTTCCGAAGTGTGACACATGCGTATTACAGAGACGCACACGGTGAGGCGATATAAACCCTCATCCATCCCATAGCACCACCGGTGTTATGCAGAGATATACTTCATTAAACATGTAAATTCATCATTTCTGTTGGTTCTCTTTCCAAAGCTTTGCTGCTGCTGTATGACATCACCAACAAAGCATCCTTCGACAATATCAGGGTGAGTCTGTGTCTGCAACCTGCAAAAATATGAACATTTGTTAGAATGAACTATTTATGCTTGTGTTTGTATCTCTCTTGCTTCAGGCATGGTTAACAGAGATCCATGAATATGCACAGAGCAATGTAGTCATTATGTTGCTGGGCAACAAGGTAAGAGGGAACTGTTTGAGAAGCTCAGCGTGTGGAGAAAAAAGTGCAAAAGAAGCATCTTTGGTGAAGAAAGAGCAGTTTCTGCATCAATGTAAACTGAGCCAACAAAAAGAAAATGTGGAGTTTCAGAACAACAAAGTGCACATCCTTCATCAAACTGTAACGAAACTCACAAAAGCTAAAAGTCATATATATAACATAATGTTATCTATAACATATACAATGCCAGCCCACACTAACAGTACTTCAATCAGTACCCGACATAAAACACTGGAAATCCCACAGGACAGATTTACAGTAAAAATAGTCTGATTCATTATCTTGTGTTGTATTATAAAGTCTAAAAAAATGTACTTTTTATACTCATGATGTTGTTCAACTTTAAAAATCTGCAGGATCCAGATGTAATTTGTTGTATGCAACAAGGTATCGGTGGATTTTTCTAAGGCCCTCTGCTGTTTGTGTGCAGAGGTGTGCTGCACGTCCTTCGGTGCACCTCGTCTCTCCTAAAGTCCTAATCTAACTGTTCTTCATCAGGCCGACATGAGCGGCGACCGAGCGATCAGGAGAGATGAAGGAGAGCGGCTGGCCAGAGTCAGTATTTTATTTAGCGCTGTACAAACAGCTGAGCTCGTTTACTCTGCTGCTCACTGTGCTGTGTGTCTGTGTCTGCAGGAGTATTCAGTTCCTTTCATGGAGACGAGCGCCAAGACAGGAGTCAATGTAGACCTGGCCTTCACTGCTGTGGCCAAGTATGACAGACAGCTCACACAGCAGCTGCTTTTACATCTGTTCAGCACAACTGAATATTGTTCTCATTGATTTCATTGATGATGGAAACTCACCAGTGAACTACTTACTGCACAAATGGTCCTGCTTCAGCCAGCAAGGATGTAATGGAACAAGACAAAGATGAATTATCATCATTTGCTTTGTCTTTGCTTTTTCTTCTTCTGAATCCACCTGCCACTAGTTTTCGAAAGTTTTGAAAACCAAGCATGTCATATTCAAGGAAGGCCACAAAATGATGTGAGATTGTTGTAAACTGTGTTGCATCATATTTTCAAGAATTCTGTGTTATTGGAACAGGTTCAATAATATTAATTGCTGTGGTTCATGGTTCTAATACAGGTATAAATACACTAAGTTACAGTCTTCTATCAGGTAAAAATGCTGAGTTTGGTCTCTCAGACTCAATCAGTGCGTCTGACCTACAGAAGCACTGAGTACTTTGACTCTGCAGCTGCAAAGCTGTTTAATTAAGGCTGTTTTTCATGTGGACATTTGATTTCACAAGGCTGCCGAACGCACCACGTCCAGCAGTTCTTCTGTTTTACTTTAAATTTCCAGGGTTTATTTTACAGGAATATTTCAATCTTTTATGAAACCCCAAAATATAATATAATATAATATAATATAATATAATATAATATAATATAATATAATATAATATAATATAATAACTTACTGAATTTACATTCACAGAGTCAAATTACTAAATAATAGTTAATAACACATTTACTTGTTTATTGTAAGCGGTTCGGTCCTCATAATGATAAACTACGAGTGTTCAGTGCTTACCATTTAAGGTTTTTTATTTATTTTTGCCATAATATAGAATCCTTCACAACAGAGCAAAATTAAAACAGTGTTCTGGCATCATTTTCTAAACTACGTCTGGTTCTGTTCTTCAGGGAACTGAAGCACCGGGCCATCCAGCACCCCAGCGAACCCACGTTCCAGATTCATGAGTACATCGAGGCACAGAAGGAGAAGTCAGGATGCTGCAGCTACTTTTAAAACTGGTCTCCCTGCTCCACCTCCCATCGCTCCGGGCCAACAGACTGTCAGAGACGCACTGCTGAGTGGGAGGAAGCCCTGTATCTCACTGCTGCTCACAAAATGTTACACTGCCATTCACTCAAGACTAAAAGCCAAAAATACATCCATCAGTGGATCAGCTGCAGACCCACACACCCATCGTTTCCTTTAGACTTCAGTGTACACCACTGATGGCTTGTAAAGGACATTCTAGCAAAGAGTAATTATTTATTTAAGATGGATCAGAACATACCCTTTTTTATATTAGAAGCTCATAAATCCTAACCCTGTTAGTCTGTATTTGTTTTAAGTATGCAGCTGGATTCAAGAGTTAGCAGGTGTGGACGCAGGAGCAAACAGCTAGCTTCAACCTGAACAGAAGTACAACATGTTAGCGGCTTTGTGAGCATGCAAGCTAACTGCTAACACCAGCTAGCACGCTCACAACGACAACACTAATGTGTACACATTCATGAAAACGGTACACACTGATGAGTACACTTCTGTTTATTAATGGATAACATGAATGATTTTCAGCGTTCATCATGTTTGCTAATAGACCGATACCAGACCCAGCGATGCTGGTTAAGGTGAAGCTCTGACTCTGATGCAGGTTATTCCTGGTCAGCTGGCCTTAGCCTGTTAGCATGAGAGCTTTCACTAATTTGCATTAAATGCGTACAACTGATGTTAAAGGAGCTGTGAAAGATATTTGGTCATAAACCAAAGTAAAGACCTTTTTCATAACAGAAAGTTTATGTGCATCTTCTATTTTTTTTAATTAATTAGTTTATTTATTTTTCTTAGCATCCTAAACATTGTGAATATGGCACCATGCTAAATATACAGACATAAAACTGATATTCATTGTAATTAGGTAATTAGCATATTTTTGGTGAAGTTATAAAATTCATATTTCTTTTAAACAGTTATTTTTTGGTTGTTTGCTCATATGTGGATGGCGAGGTGCTAGAGTGGTTAGCACCGTCTCCTCACCAGCACCAAGGTTCCTGGTTCCATCCCCGGCATGTTCTGCATGTTCTCCTGTGTGGGTTTCCTCGTGCTCGTTGAGTTAACTGGTGTTACTAAACTGACTGCAGACAGTATGTATAGAATAAAGTGTCAACATGCAGAGGAATGCATCTGTGAAATATAGTAGGAAGAGCTGCTTAAGCTGTCTGCTGTTTAGAGAAGATTTATGCACACGCAGCATGAGGTGAATTTTTTAACGTGGTGTCTTATATATAACTGTGCAAAAGTCTTGAGTTGCCTTGCAGTGGCTCTGGGGAGGCCAATCCCTGACTGATGGTGTTCCAGTGATGCTTTTACTGCACTGGCAGTGTGTTTGAGATCATTGCCATGCTGAAAAATTAAGCCATTGCCAATTAGATGCTTTCCAAATGTATTGAATGATGGATCGAATTCTTACCATGCCTTTCTGCATTCATAATTCCATCATGTTTTGGCAAGATCCCCAACATCGTCTTACAGATAGATGTGAACACTCACTGTTGGATCTCTCCTGAACTCCGCTGTACAAACTGATGAGGATTTAAGTCAAAAATTTCAAACCTGGAGTCATCATTCCATCAGACCTGTTACCACTGGTTTCAGTCCAGGTCTTGTTTAAGTTGGCACACATCAGCCCCTTAAGACAGACACCCTTCCACTGAGAACTTTTCTGATGAAGCTTCAGCAAACAGTAAATGGATCAGCTGAAGGGCCAGGTGCATCTCCCAGGTGCTTTGTCTTTGCTGGATTTTTCTTATTAAGAAATGCTGTTCACCTGCTGTAAATAGTTTTTGTCCTCTACCTGTCCAGTTTCCTCACAGTTCTCTGCACAGCATGCCAGGTTTTTGGCTCAAAGCACTTTGGGAACTCTTTGACATTTTATAGCTTCAAATAAATGGAAACAAATTATTATATTTTTGTGACAGGCTGCTCTTAACAAAGTACCTAAAGGTAAAATTTATCTTTATGTGTAGTCACAACACTGGTTTACCCCACAAATGAGGTAACTTTTTATTGTTTGAATGGGTCACAGGTCTGTGATAAACAAAATAATTTTTAAAAAGACCTTCCTCTGAAAATGTTCAGGTATAAGGACTGGACTGAAATGAGTGAAAAAGTAGCCAATGTCCAAAAAAAGAAACTTTGGAAGACCTTCAGAAACATTAGAACTGCTGAGATGAAGACCACTTTAAAAATGGCTTTAAAATATAAAGAAATAAGGGGTGACTCAAAAGTTTTGCACTTGTTGTGTGGGTGATGTGTTAGGAATGAAAACATACCACAGCATTTAATGGAAATTAAAATTATCAACCTACAGAGTGCAGAATTCAAAGACAGCACAGAAATCAAAGTGAACACACTATGCAGCAGGTGGCAGTAATTTAAAATGGTACTCAGTCGGTGGTGCAGTGGTTAGCACTGCTGCCTCACAGTTAGAATACCATCTGGAAGGCCTGGGTTCGATTCCACCTTGGCCCAGGCCTCTCCCTTTCTCTGTGTGGAGTTTGCATGTTCTCCCTGTGCTTGTGTGGGTTTCCTCCGGGTACTCTGGTTTCCTCCCACATTCCAAAGACATGCACTTACTGGGGTTAGGTTCATTGGCTACACTCAATTGCCCATAGGTGTGAATGAGAGAAAGGTGAAAGGTTGTTTGTCTCTTTGTGTTGGCCCTGCAACAGGCTGGCGACCTGTTCAGGGTGTGCCCTGTGACAGCTGGGATAGTGGTGGACCTGCCAGTTCTGGTATTCTATGGTAAATGCCAGTCAGGCTCCATGGTGCAGGGTAGTGACCACAGCGCCCACTAGAGGATGTTGGGCCCTCAGGCCACCCTCATGAAGTCTGTTTCTGATTGTTTGCTCAGAGACATTCACACCAGTGGCTGCTGGAGGTCATTTTGTAGCTCTGCAGTGCTCATCCTGTTCCTCCTGCACAAAGGAGCAGATCCTGGTCCTGCTGATGGGTTAAGGACCTTCTCCGGTCCTGTCCAGCTCTCCTACAGTAACTGTCTGTCTCCTGGAGTCTCCTCCATGCTCTGAGACTGTGCTGGGAGGCACAGCAAACCTTCTGCCAATTGCACGTATTGATGTGCCATCCAGGAGGAGTTGGACTACCTGTGCAGCCGCTGTAGGGTCCAGGTATGGCCTCATGCTACCAGCAGTGACTCTGACCCTAGCCAAATGCAGAACTAAAGATGAGGAGGAAAAAATGTGAGTGTCCTCCACCTGTAAACCATTCCTGTTTTGGGGGGGGGGTCTCATTGTTGCCCCTCTAGTGCACCTGTTGGTAATTTGATGAACACCAAAGCAGCTGAAACTGATGAACACCCCCTCTGATACTTACTGACCTCATCAGTATCACAGAGGTTTACTGACTGATGCTGAACTCTGATTAAAAACTGTTCCTTTAATGTTTTAATAGTTTGTTTTTTTGCTCCAAAGGCCAATTTAAAGCTCTGCTACATGCATGCTGCATGTGCATTTACATATTGCTGAGCAGTGCCTCTTTTTTATATTTGTATAAGAAAAATATGAACCACTAATTTGCATAGTCACATTTTCCTCAGTGCTCAGGGTTAAATAAAAGATATTTTCACTGAATCAACACTCACATCAAAGTTTTGTCACCATCTCTTGGCAGAGTGATAACAGCTAGTAGCTCTATAGAGAATATACAGAGGTCTCACCACAATCTTTGAACCTTTGAATTAAAAAAGTAAAACAAAAACAACAATAACAAAAAGAAAACCAAAACACGCTGAAACATACGACCACATAAAGAGAAGGGGAATAAAGATATTTGTCTGTGGGTCTGTCCCTCCATGTGACACCTTTTAAAGAACAGGTTCATGTGATCACATTTATGTGAAACCACTGAGTTGTGCGGTTTTGAGGGGATGTTGCTATTGTGACATTTCTGTTGGACAGCAGTACTCAGTGCTCCTCTGCAGACATGTCATATTTGGTTGATGAGTGTATGTTTGCTGTGTTGCTAAGTTTGGACAGTTCAGGTTTGATATTGTTATAAATTATTCAGATTGTGGTCAGCAGACTTTGTGTTCATTGCACAGTTGTTTTATGTCGACCACGCTGCTGCCAGAAGCAGTGTTTGATGTGTTGTATGCTGCATAAAAATAAATAAATTATTTTTACCTGCAGGGTTTCTCTCTTCCCCCCATACACACCCGCCATATGGTTTTCATCTGTAGCCACAATGGTGTGTGTGTGTGTGTGTGTGTGTGTGTGTGAGAGAGAGAGAGAGAGAGAGAGTGTGTGTGTGTGTGTGTGTGAGACAGTGTGTGTGTGTGTGTGTGTGTGTGTGTGAGAGAGAGAGAGAGAGAGAGAGAGAGAGTGTGTGTGTGTGAGTGTGTGTGTGTGTGTGTGTGTGTGTGTGTGTGTGTGTGTGTGTGTGACAGTGTGTGTGTCTGTGTGATGGATTGAACAATCCACCCAATCTGCACAAATTGTACAGCAGCGTCATTACTTTGATCAGTTTGTCAGAATCAGGTCTGTACTGTGTAGTGCAGGTGTACAGTTGTAAGATACCACCAGACTAAAGAAGAACAAAACTTCCTGTTTGTAGGCGCGGCCTTCAACATAAAAGCATGAGATGACAGCTAGCTGTTCCAGTCCAGCTAAAGTGATATATTGACAATAAATTGAGTCCATATCCACCTAAACATGAACTCCATCTGTGAAGCAGTCTAATGTTCTGGTTAGGGAGGAAGACCTTTCTTGAGAAGGTGGGATACTTACCTTAAAACCTCTTGTGCATGTACTGAAACAATCCTTATCCAGATAATTTCACTCTCACAGTACTTTATTACTAATTTTAGGCTGTCCCATTTTATCTCATATTGCAAATTTTCATATTGCTTTTAATTCAGTTTTCTTAAAATTTGATTGGACTTTATGCAAGTTTTAGCAAGACATTAACAGATTAGACTTTATAATGTTTAATATTTAAATATCAGGGCTTTGTGTTCATCTCTTGTGAATGTCTGTTGGCTCTCAAACAGTAAACTTATCCAATCGAGCTGATTTATCCTAAACATTTAAGATTTTCAAACTGTATATGCAAATACAACAGCTTCATAACTCATATATATATATATATATATATATATATATATATATATATATATATATATATATATATATATATATATATATATATATATATATATATATATATTTAAGATTTAAGATAGTGTTTATTTGTCACATGCACAGTTATAGACAGTACAATGCACAGTAAAATGTATTTTGTACCTGCAACCATATATACACACACATATAAATAAGAAGAATAAAAATAAAAAAGTAATTCACACTATACACTATACTCTATATACTATACACTATACACACTTTTACGTGGAATTATAGATTATAAATTATAATATTTACACTGTGCAATAATGGTCCAGTTAGGGCTCAGAGTTGAGCAGACGGATGGCTTGTGGGTAAAAACTCTTCTTCAACCTTTCAGTCTTAGCCCTCAGGCAGCGGTAACGCCGGCCTGATGGGAGCAGGGAGAAGAGAGAGTGTCCGGGGTGGCTGGGCTGTTTTAGGATCTTCATGGCCCTCAGCCTGCACTGCTTGGTGTAAATGTCCTGCAGGTTGGGGAGGGTGGTTCTGATGGTCCGTTCAGCTGAACGAACCACCCTTTTTAGGGCCATGAAGTCCTGCTTGGTGCAGTTTCCCATCCAGGTGGTGATGCTCCCACGCATGATGCTCTCGATGGTGCAGGTGTAAAAGTTCCTGAGCACCTTGAGTGGGAGCTTGAAGTCTCTCAGCCGCCTGAGGAGGTAGAGACGCTGTCTGGCCTTCTTCACAGTGATGTTTATGTGATGAGTCCAGGACAGGTCCTGTGAGATGGTCACTCCCAGGTATTTGAAGGTGTCCACTCTTTCCACCTCAGCACCACTGATGACAAGTGGATGGTAGTCCCTCTGCTGCTTCCTGCTGAAGTCCACGATCAGTTATATATATATATATATATATATATATATATATATATATATATATATATATATATATATATATATATATATATATATATATATATATATATATATATATATATATATAATTGAATTTATAGAGAGACACGTTTACGCTGTCGTGGATATGGCAGCCGCTTTTATTTTGAAGGTCTGATGACACACGTTGATTGAGTGCGTTAACTTGAGGTGGTTGCACCTCCGCTCAGGACGGGACGGTGTCGAGTTGGAGGCGAAAAAACAGGCGATTGCAACACAGAGCTCAGGGGTGGATCTGAGAGGCGAGTGAAGGCAACATTAGCAGCGGAAATCTCACTCGGACTCAGTTCAGCGGAAGTAGAACTGCAGCAGCAGGTGTCCGCGCTCTCGCATGGTCGTTGTTTGAAGGTTCTTAAGTAGTTTTAATAGTGGGCTAAAAGTTTTGTCGGTTAGAAAAAAAAGCAGCAAGATGTCAAAACTTCGACCCAGGCTGTGTGTGCTGGAGAAACGATCCAGCGGCTATGGGTTCCACCTGCACGGAGAGAAGGGCAAGATCGGGCAGTTCATCAGGCTCGTGGAGCCCGACACTCCCGCCTCCGAGGCCGGGCTCCTCGCTGGAGACCGATTGATGTTCGTGAATGGGGAGAGCGTGGAGGGGGACAGTCATCAGCAGGTGGTCGCCAAGATACGGGCAACCTCCGGGGCTTTAGAGCTTATCGTGGTGGACCCCGAGACGGCGGAGCTGCTGACAAAACACGACCTGCGCTGCCGGAAAGAGTTCGTCACAGAAGGAATTCCCATCCCAGGGGGGGACAGCGACTCAGACACACAGAGCAACGGCACCCCGAGGGAGCACACCCCTGCCCCGCTGGAGAACGGGGATTCTTCCTCGGAGAGATCCGGGAGGCTGAGTATCAGCTCCAGCACCAAGGTACAGTAAAGCCCGGCCGCTCTGCAGCCTTTCCTTATAGTTTTATAGTTAAACCCAGTAAGGTAGATGTGATGGGATTGTAAGGTGAGAATGGGTCGGCCTTATGACTTCTCAGGTATTTTTTTAATAGGAAACAAACAGACTGAATCTTAAAAGTTTCTTTTTTTTTGGCTTAAATCCATTTTAATTAGTTAAAATAAATAAAAATATCATTTATGTGTTTATTCATTTGTTATTTTTATGTTTTTTTTCCTATAATTTTGTGGCTGTTTTCAGCATAAAACAAAATAAATAAACAGAAATAAATAAAACTAAATGATGTAATGATGCCAGGCATGAAAATAATATTTCCACGAAGCATTCTTGATCATTGATTTGCAGTATCATTTAAAATGATGCATCCAGGGATACCAGAGAGATAGCTACCATGGTATTAGCAACATGTCAACATATTTCTATATTTCTGAAATATTTGAGTCAGACCCATGAGCTCAAACAGCCGTGCTTCTGTATCGGTGTGTGATCTAAGGCCTGCCTGCTGCAGAGGGCATGGAGAGCACTAACACTGCAGTAATACGTGCCAGCAGAGCCTTCGTCCTCCAGTCTGTCTGAATTCCTGGTCTGGTTTATCTTGTTGGACCAGGAAATTCATCCCATGTTGATGTGTTTTGGTGAGAATGAGTCTTTTGTTTTTGTTTTTAATATTATCTGAAAGGATTTCACTGAGATGACACGTGAGGATTATTGCTCTCATACTCTGGATATTAAGGTGTGTCGGAGTTTTGGTTGCTAGATGTGCATCAACAGTAATAGAGACACATTAATCCCACCTCTTTGAAAGGCAAAGCCTTTGCTGTCAGTTCTGAAACATTTTACAACATTATTCTTAAACATAAACATGTAAACGTGGTCGTAAACATGGCAGGATCTTGTTTGCTGTGTTTAGTCAGTGCAAAGTCTGCAGCCAGATTTAAATGTTGTGTAAGAGCCTAACTGTGCAGAGGTTTGTATTCAAGTCTGGAACAAGTGGATTTTGTGCATTCCTGTTTTGGGGGTGTGAAGAAGTTGGAATGGTGTTTGTTTTACTCACTGGGTGAGGTAAAAGTCATAAAGAGAAAATAAAGTAATAAAACAAGTGTGACTTCCTGTTATGTGCCACTCAAATAAATAAATGTTACCATCCATCCGTCCACACCAAGTCCTCATCGAAGGCCTTATGAAGACCTGTCCTCAGTAGCAGCACAGTGTGACTGTAGAGGGTGGGTCAGCAGATTATCGTGACAGCACAGAGTTTTCTTACCTGTGAGGTGAGTGACTGAAGCGAGTGGAAACAAAGCATATTCCTGACTGCTGTTTAATCTGGTGGGAAATACCTGGAATACCCGCTGTGAGCTGCACATGTGGACAAGGTTTAAGGATTTCACAGAGCGAGGACAGCTTTGCTCTTCTGCCTTTTTACATGCAGCAATGCAGCAGTTGCAGTGTTAGCTAACCTCAGTGCTGCCCTGTAACAGTAATGAAGAGCTAATGTTACCCAGTGGATCGGCTGCCCAAACTTTTCTGCTGTGACTGCTGTTTGCAAAGCAGCTCCTGAGCTGCGTAACTTTAAGTTACGAGCTGGATGTTTAATCAGTGGCAGAAACTCTGTGATAATCTTATGTAAGGTAGCACCTGGTGCCTGTTTGGTAAAGTGGTCTTTCACATGTACTTTTACCTTTTGCTTGTGTTATCTGTTATCACAAAAGTCTAAATTACGCCATGTTTTATAACATAATTTCTAATCTTTAGACTTACTTTGCCCTACAAATCTCTAATGTGCCTCATTAGCAGATATGTGCCATTTCTACATGTCCTGTGAACCGAGGTCCCACCTGGAAGTGTAAAGCCGGTATTAGTTGGCAGGATGCAGCAGACCTCCAGTGAAATTCCTGCCTGATGGGAAACTTGGCAGAGGTTGACTGTGTGATACTGCCCACTGATACCAGCCTCTCGGTGGGATACTCTTGTGTAACCTTGCTCATGGTACAACTGTAGTTCCTTTTTCATGATTTCACTGTTTACATGAAATCCTCCAACATACGTGCATATCTTATTGTACAAATATTTTTTTTCTTGTGCCATAAAAGCACAAACTGAGTGAGCATGATGTCATCACGTAAGTTCCTCAGAGTCTTTTCACTGCACTGAGGTCGTCTGCTGGTCACCATAGAGATCCCCAGCAGCAGAAAGAGGCTTTGTCCTCATCAAGGGTGACTCTGAAAGGCATACACCCTCACTTAAAGGCAGGGTTAGGGTTAGCATGCATCTCCACTAGTGCTGGAGTGAGAAGAGAAAATCGGTGGGGTGGTGGGGGCTGGTCTGAGGATAAAACAGCAATTTCTTCAGTATTTGTAGATGTGAAAATGTCAAACAAATGGCAGGTAGGGAACTGCAGCATCCGGGAGTTTTACTTCCGGGTAAGAACACTTCTCCTTTCTTCTTAGTTGCTGTTTGTTTCTCCACCATTACTATCCTGAAAGGGGGGGGTGTACAGAGAATTCAGCCTTTCCTGGGAGATGGAAAACTGAACTGAAGAAGCAGCAGAATCCTTCTGGAAAAACCGGGCATGTCCTACTGGGAGGAGGCCCTGGGGCAGAGATTATATCTCCTGGCTGGCCTGGGAGCACCTCGGTGGCTGGGAGGAGAGAGGTCTGGGTTCCTCTGCTTAGGCTGCTCCTAAACCAGCTGGAATAATGAGCTGGCCACAGGAGGAGATAGATGCCACTGATGTCAAGGTATGAAAACTCGTCCTTCACCCTGAGACTCTGAGCAACAGATTTCACAACTGCATTTCATTGCACTGTACTTTATGCAGTAACAATAAACTGAATCTAATCTAATCTAATCAACAGAAAGAGGGGAGGGGGGGGGGGGGGGGGGGGGGGGGGTAGGATTAGTGAGTGTCAGAGCCACAATCCAGGAAGAAACCCAGAGCATCTGTGAATACTTCAGGAAGATGACACCCCCCCCCCCCCTCCCCCCCGAGATTAGCTTCTCCAAGAGTGCCCCAGTCAGCTGAAGACAGACAGTGATGAGGGACAGGAGATGAACCAGTGACAGAGGAAGTGGCTGACACCAAGAAATCCCACCAGTAGATAGAAAGAGCCGGTCTAAAGGACAGCACCAGGTACCACAAGAACAGGTCAAAGCAGCAGATCCACAGAGGAAGCCATCTTTGACAGTCAAGAGGGTCCAAGTTGCAGGCTGTGCAAAGGTACCATGGAGACTGTCCACCACGTAGTAACGGCTGGGATAGTGCACAGGAACATCTGTGCTGCATACTGGGGACTAGAAGTGTCCAAGCTGCTGACCAACCAATCAGACGTAGTGGATGACAAGGAGCAGAAGGCTGCAGCTGTGATAGATGTGATGTTTCTGTCCCTGTCAGGAAGAGGGAGCGTGACAAAACAGAGAAGTACTGGGAGCTGAAGGAACAGGTGTCTCCAGTACAAACTACTGTAGCCACATGGGGACTAAAACGAAGGGAGTGCAGGAGAATTGCATCATGGGAAGTCCCCCAGCAGCCTGAAGGCCCCAGTGTACCCGCCACGTTGGTTATTTTGTGCACCACCAGTAACGTCATCACACAGCCACATTTATGCTCACTGTTACGGCACAGGTAGCTGCTGCAGTATTCTCCTGAACAGTAGGTGTCCCCACTCAGACAGTACGTCCACATCAGCCCTGAGTTAGGAGGAAAAGAAGCCAAAACTGGCAACAAAGAAACTGTCTTTTTCTTTTCTTTTCCCCCCACAAAGGCTGATCTTCTCTCTGTATGATTGTGAGTCTCTGAGCTGCTGCACTGATGTATCATTGACACTCGCCTCTTCAACCTCATTCTGCTGCAGGTAGAACCTTACAGGTGATACTGAGGTCCTGCCCAAATGTGTGTTACCCACCCACCACACTGACTGTCTTGTTGTGGAGGCTCACTGCACACTTATTATTATTATTATCTAGTTAAAAGTGATTGATAACTGCTGATAGCCTAGCTGCTTATCTGCTGGGTTTTAGATTGTTGTGCTCTGAGCTCAGTTAGTAGGGAAGGGCAGGAGGCAGGGCATTTATACCCAGCTACTGCTGGAACTGCACATAATAAATGACCGTTTCTATTATCTAAGTTGGGGGTGGGCAACTCCAGGCCTCGAGGGCCGGTGTCCTGCAGGTTTTAGATGTGTCTCTGCTTCAACACACCTGAGTCAAATATAGAAGTCATTAGCAGGACTCTGGAGAACTTGACTGCATACTGAGGAGATAATTCAGCCATTTGATTCAGGTGTGTTGGAGCAGAGACACATCTAAAACCTGCAGGACACCGGCCCTCGAGGCCTGGAGCTGCTCACCCCTGATCTAAGTACATATTTGAGGGTTTCTCAGTCTGGAGGGTGGGCAGTGTACAGCAGGGTTAGCGTAGATGTGCTGAAAGGCTGTTTGTGTGCTTGGATGGTGCAGGTAGAAAGGCAGTCAAATGCATCCACATTGTTTTAATAATAGCTGATATGCAGAACCTTAGTTAAGTTATGCATTGATAATTGCATAACTTTAATACATTCCCTTGGGGGGGCATTTCCTTTGTATAGGCTGCCATCCAGAACAACCTCCATGAAAGTGATGTTGGCATCATCTGACTGAGCTCGCCGTTTTCTTGGTGACTCAGTCTAAAGAAACACGTGCAGAGATACAGAAGCTTCACTTTGAGTCCTTTATTCTTAACATTAAATAACATTCATTTTTTAGGCTTCCAAAGCAGAGGAGACTTTTAGCGATCACCTCTGTCATCTTTTTGTTGCCTCGGGTTCTGACTGAACTCTATAGTTAAGCTGTCCAGAGAAAGCCTTTATATCCATTGGTCAGGATCTTTGGTATTATAGAGATTATAATTACATTTGTTGCAACCAATTAGGAAAGTGTCTTTGAAGCCTGAGCTGTTCTGCTCTGAATGCATTTATTCTTTGCAGCATATGGGCCCCTGTGTGCCCGAGCTGTGGGCTCAGCCCGCAGTAGCTAAATCAGGCTTTCAGCATGACCAGACAGACTGCGATGCCTGTATGCACGCAGACCAAAACATGTTGGAAAATATAAGTGAATATGTTGCTACTGCTTATCTGTAACTGGCTGATGGTGACATGTGGTTTAGCAAAGGAGCACTTTTTCCCAGCCATGTCCATCAGCTCCTGATAGGATGTCCTGCGCCAGCGCCGCCTCACACCCCTTTGGTCCCTCCATGATAGGCCCCAGTCACACAGGCTTAAAACCAGTTGTGACTTCTCAGCAAGCACTGGTTGTTAGGGGAAAATTAGTAATCCATGACCAGTTGCATGACTAGCAGACGATACAAAATCAATTACTAAGCCGCTAATGAGCTTTTTTGAGGATGTAACATTAACAGAATTTTTGTCTTTTCATTTAAATTGAATTATTCCGAATGCTTGCATCTTTAAAAAAAATCAGTATTTGCTCTCAAGAAGTTCGACATAAAAGAGATTCTAATGGTTTACTGGCTGAAAACAGTTCATTATACAGTCCCCTGAAAATCTAAGGACACCCTTTTTGCTTCTACAGGAAGTATCTTTCAGTCACTGAGGAGATGAAGATGAACTTTGAGCTCCTCTGTGTACGAGAGTATCCAAATGTGAGGCCGTCTGTCTGAGTGCCAACGCTTGGCCCAAATCGGGGACAATGATCCCAAGCACAGCAGCAAATCTACAGCAGAATGGCTGAAAAAGAAAAGAACGAAGGTGTTGCAATGGCCCAGAGTCCACAAATCAACCCGAATGACATGCTGTGGCAGGACTTTCAGGAAGTAGTACATAAACAAACGCCTCAAACCTCAAGTGAGCCAAAACGTCTCCACAAAAAGGTGGTTTTAAATGCTATTGAGGTGAATTTTTTTATTTAGAGTGCAGTGAAAACTTTCTTTTTCACACAATTGCATATTTTATTTTATTTGATCTTTTTTCCCCTGTTAAATTCCACTGAGCTCATAGTAACTGATTAAGCTCTAAGTTTGCTCAGTAGCTACAAGAGAAAATAAGTGAGGCTCAGAGACAGTTGAAATGTTTCAGTAGCAGATTTTCTAACTGCAGACATCCACCCAGCACAACTGTGTGTTCATACACACAGAGACATACAGCAGGTTCCTGTGTCAGCAGAGTCGTACGGGTGTTGGGGTGGAACCAGTGAGGAAACCACTTCCTGCCCTTTTAGCTTGTTGCTATAGCGCTGAAACGTCACTCTTTGTTTTTATCTCAGTTAATGATAACCATAAATATGTGTGCACCATAAAGCTGTGTGCACCATAAAGCTGTGTGCACAGCCATCCAGCACCAGCCAAAAGTTTGGATAGACTCGTGTGTGTATTGTTGGTTATGAAGTGAATAAGCTAAAGTATGTGTATATCAGGCTGGTCATCAGGCACTAAAATGCAGCAACAAGGTCTGTAGTTACAGTCCAGTGTTATGGAAGGGTAAGTAAATGCCTTATTGCAACAAGTGATTATAGGGATGCTATTTTCAGTTATTCCCCTGTCAGAATCTGCTCTCTGTTACTTTAATTGTGAGTCGTAAAAGCCCATCTTGAGACTTTATAACCAGCCCCGGATTTGTGAGGAGTGTTTTAAGTTAGTTGCTTCACTCCTGCTGTCCTGCGCTCTGCTTCAGCTGATTATTTTCAAGAGAGCGCTCAGAGGAGCTGCTGGCTGCAGCACACTGACAGACCTGTTGAGAGTGGTTCTGCAGTTCGATGCAGTACAGACTTCCCATTTACAGCCTGTTCAGGGAGCAGCTTTTATCTGTGTGGAATTGTGCCCAGATGGTCATAAAGTTTTCACCTCACTCGCTCCCTCAGTACAAGGTCCTCCCTGCGCTCATTATGAGGGACCAGGTTGAAGCACAGGACCTGATGTTTAACTGTAGTGAGCTGTAAAAACCATTAACCTTTGATACTGAACAGGCTTGGGGAATGTTTGCAGTGGCTGCCTGCTGCCTCTTGTACCATCGCACCAAAACTGGACCAATCCTACATTTACACTTCGGCTTCTTGTGGCAGATCACAAACCTGTTGTTTCTATGCAGGTCCAAAGCAGATTTGTTTCTGCTGCTTCCCCTCCAGGCTGCAGGTTTGTCAGTGTAGCTGACAATGGAAGTGCATTTACGACAAAGACAAGATTATTGTTCATTAAGCACTGTGTCATCAATTTGTAAAAAGAAGCGTGCTTTGAAAAACTAATATCAGTATACAAAGTAAGAGCAAACTCTGGTCGTGTTTTGTTTCGGCTCTCCTGTAAAGCTGGTGAATCGTCAGCGACTCTGAGCCCTCGAGCAGCAGCGTGCTGTGAGGAGTTGTTGTCTCAGTACTTCCTGACTTCTCATTCAGACTCAGTTTAAAAGGTTAAAAGAGTTCATCTGTTCTTGCTGGGACGTCATGTTGCTGTGGAAACATTTTAGATGAGCAGGAAGACATTAACATGTAAAGAATATTTTAATGGTAATATTTTCACCATTTTCTCTTATTTTACAGGGTTTCCTTTGGTGTTTTCTGAGATTGAGGGTTGGCATGGATTACATTTCTTTAAATCTTAAGCATTTATTTATGCTGTCTTTGACCAATATGCAAAAGTAAGCTGGTTAAGAGCGCACTTAAAGTCCAAAGTTTGCCCATCATATAATATGTTTAATGAATGGATGACCTAATCTTGCTGGAACAGAAGGAATAAAGAAAGAGGCAAATGTTTTATCTGTTCAGCTCATATCCTTCCACTGAATTACAGATGATAGTAGGCTGATCAGTCTTAGACACATGTGACCAACGCTCACTCTGATTCAGTGCTCTGTGAAGAGGCTGAAGAGCGGCTCCACTGTTCCCTCTGTGCCCCACAGCTGGTATTATAGTAGGCTGGTAGTAAATAGAAGCCCGAGTGCAGTGTTAGGTTAGCCCCCACCACCACACCCCTGTGCCGGTCGCAGCCTCCAGTGCTAACAGTAATATAAACCCTGTTTGTTTCCCAGCATTAACATTAGCTCTGATCTGTAGACGGTTTCATATGTGAACACAGGCTCCATTCGTTTGGTTTTTCGCTTTTGATGTGAACAAATTGCAAAACCTGTCAGAGGGAAACACGTGGCAGAAACACCGGGGGTGCTGTGAGCCCCTGTTTGTCCAAATGATTCATTAATTGGTTGCAAAAATAACTGGTCACTTAATCAGTAATGAAAATGCAGCCTGAGTTGGCTTAGCAGCAGAGTCTGTTAAAGGGACACTGCAGGACTTTATTATCACACAGACCTCACTGACACTGCAGTGTGTGTGTGTGTGTGTGTGTGTGTGTGTGTGTGTGTGTGTGTGTGTGTGGATACTCTTGGATGCACTAAAGAATGGTGTTCTCAGACAGAAGCTGTGGGAGTTCAGACGTTCTCGCTGCTTCTCATATACTTTCTGTCTGTATTTACTCAGCTCTCTCTGCTTTAGCACACAGCTCTGCAGCCTGTTCACATGAGGGGGGGGGGCAGCTGACTGTAATTAGCCACAGAGACACCTGCTGACCTGCTTGCTAAAGGGGTCAGAGGTGAATTATAGATTTCAAGTCTGCAGACAATGAAATTGATGAGAATTTCATGTCCAGTTTGGAGTCTAATCTAAAGCAAAGTTCGCCTGGCTTTGAGTTTCTGCTCCAGCTCCCTGCTGAGTGCTGTCACCATGCCCAGACTGTGGGCCTTTAGGCCTCTTAGAGCCCAGCTCGGCAGAAGCAGCAGAGCACGATTGAACATTCAGGGATAAAAAGTGTTCTGACCACCAACAGATGCCTGGCTGTGGAAGTGGAAGCTTGTGTGTCTTTTTGTGTAGATTCACTCATACTGACAGAGAGACTAAAGACTGAGGCCTGGCGCTCTGTTCCTGGTCACCTCCTGTGCACTGTGACATACAGTAGGCTGATTCCTGCTCCCCTGTGGTGCAGTAAATGAATTAAATTGTGCACTATGTTGATCAGCTGGTCCACTGCCTGCTAGCTACCTGCAGTCGCCTGCTGCTGGAAATGAGACTGATGTGAGGTGTGAGTGAATCAACAGTAAAATTGTGGGCAGTAAAATCCACACACTGTTGGCTTGTTGACTGTTGTGTGGCTGACACTTAGCTCTTGTTAGTTTTGTGCTCACAGAATATTCACAATATTAATATTATAATTATAATATATTATATTTTATATTATAATTAATATTATAATATAAAATATAATATATTATAATTATAATATATTATATTTTATATTATAATTAATATTATAATATTCATCTCTGTGACGGCACTGCAACAATCTAATGATTGCCATTTCCCCTTGAAGAATGAACTAAAATAATTATCTGAAGATCAAACCAGTTGCCAGTTTAGTTGGCGGTTTCTGATTTGTCAGCTAATTGTTGCAGCTGCAGCGGGATCCTCATACCCAGAGGGAAGAGTGTGAGTCTGCCTTGAGCTGATACACTGTAACTGTTACGTAACAACATTCTTATGGTGGAACTTTCCACTTTAGCTGTTCTGTCATCCTTATCATCATCATTACAGGCTTTGTCATAAATGTGTAATTCCATCCAAAGGTTGATCCAACTATCACATCAACTCAAGCTCTCACCCACCAAGTTTCAGCAATCATCAACCTGCCTGATTTCATATAAACTCCTGCTTTGCTGTGTTAGCCACAGTATCAGGAGGGGGTGGGGTGGGGGTGCCTTGAGTCAATGCTGAGGCTGCAGTGGTTGATCACTAGTCAGGAAATCATTTACAGATGGCTGCTGATAGCTGAGCATGCTGCACAGATAGCAGGTGGTGGAAGTGCAACAGGTGGATTTTTTTTTTTTAAGAAAAGTTCATGATAAGATTGAACTATTTATTATGCACAGATCCATCTGCCTGTCACAGCCACTTCAGTGGTTACACTTTGCTCATACTGGGTTGGCCTGCTTTAATTCTTTGTTTCATAGATTCAGCAAGATGCTAGAAACATTCCTCAGAGGTCTTGGTCCATATCTGGGAAAGATCTGTGGGTATCCCAAAGGTGTGCAGCGATCTCATTGTCATGTTCAAGAAACTAGTTTGAGATGACTTGAGCACTGTGACATGATATGTTATCATGCTGGAAAAGGTCATCAGAAGATCACTGCACTGTGGTCACAAAGGGCTGGACGTGGTCAGCAGCAATACTCAGGATGACTGAGGATATTAAAGTTGGTGCTGAGGAGCCAGGAAAATATCTGACCGAGATATCACCCCGACCAGCAGCCTGAAACATTTATACAAGGCAGTAGATCCAGGCTTTTAATGTTGTTTACGCCAGTTTACTATTTTTAGCTGACAGGAGCATCACGGTGTGCTCTTCTGCTACATTCAGAAATGCTCTTCTGCATACCTCGGTTGTAACAAGAGGTTATTGGGTTTATCTCTCAGAAGATGCCCGGCCGGTCTCTTCTGCCGCTCACTGGATATTTTCTTTTCCAGACCGTTCTCTGTAAACTTATTTGTCATGTTTGTTTCCTTTTTTCCTTTGGTGATAATGGCCCATACCCACTGGATCATCTATCACTTGTCCACAGTGACATTTAGGACAGGGTTGTTTATTCATTATGTTTATTCACAGTGAATGTTTAAAAGAGACAAACTGAGGGAAAATCCACAATCATTTCCAAGAGCCTTGTAATAAAGATAAAGTTTGTGATGTCAGCACAGCAGCACATGTGTGATTACAGTATTAAATGGACATATGCGGGATTAGACACTTAACCAGGCACAGGTCACTGCAGGATTATCCTCAGAGACGCTGCTGCTTCACTCAGTTACCCATCTCACCTCTTTATGCATGAACATTTAATCTGACGATGTTATTTGTTCAAAGCTGCACGTGTGCAGTATTTCAAGGGGGAAGTTGATGACGTTCAAACCCTGCAGTGTGGAGCAAACATGTAGTGATTGTTGCTGCGTCACTCGTTGAATCAGAAATGGATGTTTTTCTTTTTCTGCCTCTCACTGATTCGGTCGCCTGTGTGTTCGGCTGATGTAGTTTTTAAGTCTGAATTCTAAAGGTTTATATTAGCATTAACTGTTATAATAATCAGTAAACAGAGAGCCAGCCATGGCATCGTGCTGAATGTTAGAATGTGATAATGTGAGGCAGGGATGTCACAGCACTAGAACTGAGCCTCACTTCAGCATAATTACAACGTCTCACTTTTCATTGTGCCCCTTTTTTTAATCTGCTGATCAGCCAACATGAACCTCATACCACAAACTGCATCTTTTTGTAGCTGACAGCTGCTGTGAGACATTCAAGTTTAGGAACGGTGGAAGTCAAAATAGTGGAAACGTCCACTGAGATATGGCCCGGTGAGTTTGGACTCGGTGTCAGTGTTAGCATTTGGCTCTGCCCTGTTTTGGAGATAGAAGTGACTGAAGGACAAACTTCTTGGACAGTCGGTACTTCACAGTGGGCCATATTTATCAAATAATGCCATTAAAAGGATCTAACAGCAGACAGATCTCAGCTACAGCACATCTGAATATTAGTGGATCGAAGTGGCTGCGACTTTAGGAAACTTCTCATAGTGGAGCTGCAGTTTCCAGAGGTTGCTGCTTTCAGCTGAATGATTGTTCAGACTTTTAAAGACAGTCTCTGTAACAGAGACTTTGTCCACAGCAGTACATCCAGATTTCAGTGTTTTTGTCTTTGAGCTCATTCACAGATTTTTAGTGACTTTTAAAACTGCAGCTCAGGAGGTAGAGCAGGTCATCCACCAATCAGAAGGTCGGCACTGAACTGCTCCCACTTGTGTCATAGTTTTTTTTTGGCCTTTTGTTTGATAGTCAGCAGTGAAGAGAGAAATCGGGAGGAGAGCGATGGGGGAAGACACGCAGTAAATGGTGACAGCATGCGTGGTCACCTGCTCATCCGCTGAGCCACCCTGGCTGGGTTATCTTCATGTCTGTGATTGGCTTAAGTTTCAGAGTCTAGTTCATCAAGCAGTTATGTGTATGAATATGTATAAAGGTTACACTTTAGACTGAACTTTCACACTGGTGTGTGTGTGTGTGTGTGTGTGTGTGTGTGTGTGTGTGTGTGTGTGTGTGTGTGTGTGTGTGTGTGTAGGAGCAGAGAGATGGGCTCCGACCTCGTCTGTGCCACCTGAAGAAGGGTCCCAGTGGTTATGGATTTAACCTGCACAGTGAGAAGTCCAGACCAGGCCAGTTCATCAGAGCTGTGGATGACGACTCTCCAGCTCAGAGAGCCGGCCTCAGGCCGCAGGACAAGATCATTCAGGCACGTGCACTCTCACACACACTTGCTTTTTCACATTGTGTGTGTGTTTAGATGTGTATCAGCTGTAATTACATCAGTGTGCAGATGAGAAACTGAAATAAGAAGAGTAGTAATACTTCCTGTGTGTTATTGTGGAAACATCTATATTTATGTGTGATGTAAAGAAGAAATGCTCTGCCTCACTAACTGTGAGAGAAACAACAAGCCTGACAGTTAATCCACTTAACATGTCTGTCGGCTGAATTACAGTAATCTGTCCCATCCATGGGAGATGTGAAGGTTTCTCCATGCTGTGAGAGAGGCTGCGTCTGGGATATTGTAAAGGTTTAAAAGCTGGAATGTTAGGATTTTGGTGAATTGTGTGTGTAGACCTGGAAGTTCACATAAAGGGTCAGAAACAGAGTGCGCACCACCTGCTGATGTGTGGGAGCTGGTGATACTGATTACTGATCGTATTCCCTCCTCCGATCTTCCTCCCACAGAAATTCCTCAGTGACTTATCTCCTTGGGTGCTTGATTAGTTTCAGCTCTGGGAGTATCTTGTACAGCACTCCCTGTAATAACAGCGTGACCCAACATTTTCCATGACCACCATTAATCTCCTTTAGGGTGTCATTCCTTTGTCATGATAATTCTCCGACCTGATACGCAGTCCTCTGTGTGAAAGGGGAGTGATACTAAACATCCTGTAGCTCAATAAAATCCAAGTGGATTCAGGTATGTCCAGGTGTGCCAGCAAACCATTTGCAGAGCATTTCTCAGTACAGGTTTGAGGAAATTAGCTGGACAACACAGAAGATCTTTTTTTTATGCAATAATGTCAGTTTTGATGATAGTGGGCTCGTCCTCAGCCCCCTCCCCTCCATCTTTTAGCCGTTCTCCTTTTTCCAACTTTCTCCAACATCCATCTAACTTCCTGTTAGATGGATGTAACAAAAAAGAATGCTGCTCCAGCATATAGTGTACTCTTTAACTGCTCTAACATGTGCCAAAGTATAATAGTTCATTTCAGTTCAGTGTTATTTATATGGTTCAAGTTTGCAATGATCTCAATCATCTGTGAGATAAAGTCCTACAATCTTAGAGAGAGAGTGTCCTGTTCGCGTGCACTCTTTTAACAGGAAGAGACCTCCAGCAGTGCTGAGGTCATCAGGGGGATACACAAAGTAAAGCTCTGCATGAAAAGATGAACAAAAATGATTTATTTGAGTGTTTTTAAGATACTCAGTGATGGCTGACAAAAAGAGAGCATTTAGTTATCTGTAGTATGCACACTATGTTCTACCAACACCCCCACAATGGAAGCTGTCACTTCATTGATTTTGAGGTATCAGTAATGACAGAATACTAGTTACTAACAATTATGGTTTTTGAATGAAATTAACCTTCTAGTTTTAACACTCAGCTTTGATAGCAGACAGCGAGGTAACCAGGTGGGTTTGGTTAGCTGCTAAACAAGCAACAGTTTTTCATTCTGACTAAGTTGAGGAAACGAGTGTACAAGGAGAAGCTTTTAGATTGAATTAACTAACCAGCTGCTTTGTTAATATTAGCATTTAGCTTTGATAGAAGAAAAGAACTGAAACTCACTCACAGTCACAGTAAAGAAGGTTTATTTAACTAGCTAAGCTAAAGGAAAGGGTTAGTTTACATGCAGCTGTAGTTTAAATGTATTTTGCATTTGTTGCTGTGGTCAAAGGAACTAGCTGCCTAAATGTTGTCAGATAAGCAGAAACCTTCTGACCTGTTATTAAAAGTGAAAGTGGTGTTAATAACATTCAGGAGTAAAAATCAGATACTGAAATTAAAGGAGCCAAATGGAATTCATATTTCAGTATTTTACTCTTTGGCTTTTACTGCTGTGATGTGTAACAAGGCTGTGAACGATATTTTTGGGCCCTTACAAAACAAAGAAAATTATTGTTAATAATTTCAAAGCAGTGGATGTAACAACATCAGCGTGTTCTCAAAGATGTCCGAACCATTTAGTGCTGAAGTAATCAGCAGGTCGCCGGTGCAGCTTTAGTAGAAAAGGAGAAAGGATCCAGGTGACAGCGGCAGTGAAGATGGATGATTCCAGAGTATAACAACACTTTCTGTCCTCTCCTCAGGTTAACGGCGTGTCAGTGGCTGGGATGCAGCACTCAGAGGTGGTGGCAGCAGTAAAGGCCGGAGGAGACGAGACCAGGCTGCTGGTGGTCGACAGCGAGGCCGAGGAATTCTTCCAGAGATGCAATGTGACGCCCACGGAGGAACACATCAGCGGTAACACTTTTTTTTTACTGTTACCTTAATGTTCAGAAGTAGAAAATATAAAATATTATGAGGAAGATGGTGTGAAACAGTCAGAGCTGAATGAAGTGAGGCTGTCGTGTCTTCTGTTGTTCTTGAAGGACCTCTGCCAGAGCCAGTGTCAGAAAGAGCATCAGAAGAGGAGGTAAAATCACACACACACACACACACACACACACACACACACACACACACACACACACACACACACACACACACACATGGGAAAAACCCCACTGATCCTCTGTGGAGATTCCTAGCAGCAGATTAGGCGTGCTGGACTGTGTGTGTGTGTTGTGTGATGCACTGTGGCCTTTATGTCACCCCTGTATTATAAACCGTGGGACACTCACGCACTGACAGACGTGAGGTCAGGTGCGTTTGGCAGGTCAGGTAAGCACAGTAATTATTATCTCTACACAAGTTCCAGCCGACTGTTTTAAATCAGCATTCAAATATTTTTTCAAATATTCAAAACATTCACAATATCAAATCATCAGATCCTCATACAGAGGGATTATTAGATGTTTTCTCTCCTGTGTTTGTGATTGGAAACAGGTGGAAAAATGATTGGACCGAGCTAATATTATGCTAATCTGCACACTGCATGAAAATGGGAAACCATTAACAAAGCAAACATTTATTTACTGACAAATCCCTTTAAAAGGATTTCCTACAATTAACAACAAAGAACAAATCATTATTCCTGTTAATGGAAACTGATTAAAACAAACAGTAAAAAAATAAAAACATGTTGACCACAAAATGATGACTGACTCCAGGGAGGTTGTGACTGATGAATGATGATGATTCCAAATTAATCCAGTCACACCCCCAGGATGCTCTCTCTGATATCTGCTTAATGCTGGAATTATTTTGAAAATGATCATCAGCACACACATCATAAAGAGCAAACTTAAAAACTCATAAAAATATATCAAAAAATGTATTGACTTTGTATTTCATGACAGTGGTTCCATGGTGTAGCACTTTTATGTTTGCTTGGCAAGCAAAAGGTTGCCGGTTCAATTCTGGCTGGAGAAACAAATCCATTTAGGGGTTTCATCTGGTGTAAAAATCTTGGTGTAGCGGTCCGATGTGATGGAGCTACGAGGAAGCAGCGAAAATTCTTTGGAGTCGGCCCCTAGTGGCTCTCTGTGGTACTGCACTGGTTTTTCACAGTACTGTGTGCTAACAGCACCGCAGTGTACACGGCTGTCAGTACTCTCAGGTGTCTTTGAAGCTTTTTTCATTTCTGCATTTCATCAATCATCAATTGATATTAATATTAATGAGGCTTCTATAATTAGAGAGAAGACGCACACTAAGTGATGGAGCAGGAAGCAGCTGTGGTACATTTGAAGGCCGTGACAGTAGTGTTGTAGTCAAGACCACCTAACCCGAGACCGAGACAAGACCAAGACCAGAGGGTATCGAGACCGAGACAAGACCAAGACTTTTAGGGTCCTAGACCAGTCAAGACCAAGACCGAGGGGGGGCGAGACCGAGACAAGACCAAGACCAGTGCCTGACACTACATGACACAATAAAATGTGAAACATGATCAAAATCACTTCTCAAATTCATCTGAAAGATCCGCATTCCCATAAAATTACCCTGATATTAAAAACTCACAGCTCAAATAAATATAACCATCTTTATTTAATACTCCTGGGTATTAAATAAAGATCATTTATCACAGAATGTAAAACAATTATTCATAGTTCATCACAATAGTCTTAACTATTCTCTGCCTTTCATAAACTATGCATAAAGTTGTGTTGTTTTTAAACCAACAACCTTTGTAAAAATGGGTGCTTTTTCAAAACCACATAGCTAAATGTGTAAAACTGAAAAAATGGCAAACACTCATCGACAGTAAGAACTAAAGCCTTTAATCTTATACAGATTAAAGCTGCAGGATGTAACTTTTATAAAAAATCTGGTTTTTACATATTTGTTAAAACTGTCACCATGTCAGACAGTATGAGACCGATAATCTGCGAAAAAAATGGAGCTCCTCCACCTCCTCCCTGAACCGCTCCCAGTCAAAAACAACCAGTCAGAGCCAGGAGGAGGGTCTTAGCACTGTCAATCACTCCTGGTGTATGCTGCTCAATGTAGTTGTGTGCAACACTTCATAATTTGGTATCGATCCTATGCCACAGGGCCATTATCACCGATACTGATACCAATACTTTTTAATAATTATGAAGAATTTCCATGAAGTTTAACTGGTTTGAGATTTTTTTCCTTTGGATCATTAATTAGTTAAAACCCAGGATAGAATTGGGCAAAGTCTATATGTAAGTAGAAAATACTTTATCAAAATAAAAGTTATTGTTCTGAAACAATAGAATAAAACAATTTTCCCCATACATTGATGTCTGGAATTTTTTTTCATAAATTAAGTGTACAAAATCATCACTCAAGAACAAATGCAAACTTTTTTCCAGGTAGATTTTTCAGAAAGTATAATAAAAAAATTTTATAAAAAATGTTCCTTCATTCACTAATTTTCTACAAATTTACATTTAAATTTGATTTAAATGTTTCATAGCAAAATCCTTTTTTTTCCCAAATAAAATATGTTATGCATCACATGACAGTATAACAAAACACTGTGGGGAGGGGAGGAGCAAAGTGCTCTGTGCTGTGACAGGAGCCACACTTAGACAGTCAGCTCGCATCTTTGATGAAACCGCAGCACTGCATACAGGAGAGAAACTGAAGCCAAAGTATCGATCTCATCACACTGATATTGATCAATACCAATACAACGTTGGCATCCATATTATCGATATCAGGATCAATCTGCCCACCACTAGCTCAATGTACTGATGGCGGAGAAACAACTTACTTACTTCTCTGCTGTTACCATTGGTGGTGGCCATGGTAACTTCCGGGTTCTAGCAAGAAATATTTCTCACCCCAGCACTAATGCTAATGCTAATTAGTAAGCTAATACTAACCACTAAATGCCGCTCCCACTTGTTAATTGAGTGATGGGGCCTAAGACATAACCAGAAAGCAGTAATCAGTTTTTTTGGACGTGTAGTTACATTTCTCGAGGTGCATGTCAGGTTTGCTTCAGAGAGGATTTTCAGTTATACACAAAGGATCAATGCAGAACTCTAAATCAGGCCTTATTAGATCGATAGAATGATCATTTTTGCATATAATCCAGAAAAGTTACATTTATACATCAAGCATTTAATGTGTCCCAGAGTGCCGTTTCCTTCCACTGTGTTTGCAGAAATCACATAAAAAAATACACAACAAAAACATAATCCAGATTCCTCGGCTGCTAATAGCATTTCCTACATTTGAATATCAGCCACCATATTGTGAGCATAAACTATCAATTATTTTAGTAATCAAGTATTTAATTGATTACTCCGTCAATTAATCAAGTAATTGGATAAGAAATAATTTTTCATTTTAACAATTCATCAGCATATTTTAACTTCCGTACTGCAGATGTTTCTCTGTGTGAAACAAACAGGGTGGATGGAGCAGCTACAAAGTTCTCTGTTCTTCATGTTGCTGATCAGGTGGTTGATAAAAACATTTTGAAGGAGCCCCTCTGTACTGATGGTGGTGGAGGGGGCACCGAACGATTGCTAGTGCTAATGGCAGCCCCCCTTTCCCCAGTACACTGTGGTTATAGATCTGTTCTGGTGGCTACAGCTGACGTAAAGAAAAAAATAACAGCTGACATCCTCTGCACAACACGCGCGCACATTCAAACATGCGCACTCACAGCACAGAGAAGTGGGGGCGTGAAAAAACATCTCAGCGATCCACTCGCGTTAAAGGGTCGTTTTTGTTTTTTTTGGAAATGCTCCGCTTACACGGAGACACCTGAGCTGCAGAGCTGAAACCAAACATCAAAGCAACAAATTTGTGTCGAGGATTTTTAATAATCGAATTGCGTTATTCCAAGAATCGTTGCAGCCCTAAAACTTGCATTAAATTTTTAGTTTGTGTATCAAAATACATGAAGGTTGGTATTTACCTTTCATGCTGGGATTTTTTTGTTGAATCGGAAGCCTGAAATTTTCCTTTGATCTTCATTTTCCCTCTTACTTCTCTTCGTGTTCATGCAGTTATTTCGATTTATGCAGCACACGCGTGACCATAGTGAGATCAAACATACACATTGTGAATGAAACTGTCCGTGCTCTGTGGTAGATTGCAAACTGCGGTGAAATGATACAGGCGTAAGCAGCGATAATAGCAGCGACCTAGCCGGGGCGGAGTCTGTGAGGTGCGCTCCTTTGAGAGGCAGAGGAGCGCAATCTTTGTGGGATTTGAATCAGTACGTTTTGCATCCAATAAAAGCAAAGATGTTAACAAATAAATTGGACAGTATTCTGGCAATTTAGTGATATTTCCACAGCTGTGGTCTTGACTGGTCTTGAAATAAAATCCCGAGTCCGCAAGGTCCGAGTCCATGACAAGACCGAGACCAAATGCGGTCGAGTCCATGACAAGACCGAGACCATCAAAAAGCGGTCTCGAGACCGGTCTCGAGACCAAGACCGATCTCGAGTACTACAACACTACGTGACAGTAGAAAAAGACAAACATTATGCTGTAGTTCTAATGATTTTAATGGACTCGTGTTCTCAGTTCTCCTCAGCCTGAGAGAACCAGTGGAATACCCCTTTAATTAGCACAGCACAGGCTTGGTCACCAAAAATAAACACCAACCCCACCCACACACCCACACCCACACCCACACACACACACACACACTCTGACAGCATGGGAATTGTGGATTGGCCCCTCTGCTGACATTGTGGCTGACCTCTTCACCATGGCAACAGTTCAGCGCGCTGTACTCTTGGAGGATCATGGGATTGCCGAGCTTTAATTTGAGGATTATGCTAATGAGCTGACTAACAAGCAGCGTTCACACACGCTCACATGCAGCAAACAATCAGTCATTCACCAGCTGTTACATAACGTAGCAGCGTGAATCCTCACACTGACCTCTGACCTCAGATGATTGTGTGTGTGTTTTATCATAAGACAGCAAACACTCCTGCTTAGATCGTCAGTAACTGAAGAGCGTGTTAAGTCGCATTAGTGCAGGTAGAATATCAGCAGGAGGATCTGATGAAGGAGCCTCACAGCTGAGGGCTGTTGGTCCACTAATGCAGGTTATTTTTAGAGAAACAGCTGCTTCCACACTGGAGGCCAAATTTTCATAGATGAGGTGAGTCCCACACTGCACATCAGATGGGAGCAGAGCTGCGTGCTCACACCTGAGCGGCCCAAACAGACGAGCGCTCACACTGAGCCGCCGATGAGTGAGAACACGATGAAAGCTGCACACGCAGAGGTCAAACAGCCTCTGCTGCCCCCTGCTGGGGTTTCCACAAACTTCCAGCTGGAGTGAAAATGTGTTCTAACAATAGAAGTCTTCAAACTTGGAGGCGTAGGAGTCTAAAAGGGCACGAGGATGCTCAGGAGTCAGAAAATAGTTTCTTTTGTTGCCATATTTGTCAAATCTAAATGTAAAAACTCCATAAGCACAAATGGTAGCAGCAGTTATAAAGAACAGAAATGCATCCAACGAACCAACAAGGTTTATAAACATGTAATAAAACTTTAATGATCCCACGACGGGGAAATTTGCGCATTAATAATTAATTAAACATGTAATAAAACTAAGTCATCATTTAAAGCAGGATTTTCAGGTACTTTAGGAATCCAAAAAGCTTTTTTTAGTTAAATTTCCTTTTCTGGAAAATGAGATGTGGTCAAAAACTCACAAAGAGCAGATGCTGTATTTAAGCTTGTAAACATCTGCATCATCCAAACACTCTGTGTGTGTGTGTGTGTGTGTGTGTGTGTGTGTGTGTGTGTGTGTGTGTGTGTGTGTGTGTGTGTGTGTGTGTGTGTGTGTGAGACAGGCAGCTGCAAAGCCTAAAGTGTCTGTGAGTTCTTCAGACTCCAGTGCCTCCTCCACCAGCTCCCTACCAGCAGCGACCAAAAGCTCCTCACCTTCAGAGGTACCGTGTGCTGCATGCTGCTGAAATATGTGGAATAGTTTTAGAGCTCAGAGCCAGAATGGTGAACTGTGTGTGTGTGTTTCCAGATTGAAAGGGCTCCGCGGACAGAGCCGGCGCGAGTCGACAGCCTGGGTCTGTCCATGACGGTAGCTCAAGCCAAAGAAAGAGTCCATCAGAAACGTGCCGCCAAGAAGGCCCCGCCCATGGACTGGAGCAAGAGGAATGAACTATTCAGCAACTTATAAACACCACCTTCATCATCATCTTCATGTCTGCGTGGCTCTGTACTGCCATCCAGAGAGTTGATCAGCCCACGGTCTGGTTGAGAGATAATGTGGCATCAAGCTTGTTTTAAACTCCCGTGTTAAACAGTATTAATGGAGATTTATTTGTTTTAATTTAGGGTTTCTGCCGCTTCTTCACCTTTGAATTGTCTGAATGTCAGCATCACACACAAATGAATGTTAATATATTAAGAAGTAATGTACAGTTCTCCTGTGAAAAGGAGTGTGTTTGATTATTGGTGCATAGGAACCATAAATTATTGGCAGATTTTAAAGTTGTGATTTTAAATCTAGAATATATATTTCTATCACAAGCAGCACGTCTGTTCACTCATCCTCATCCTTCTGCCCTGATTTGTGCTTCAAACTAATGAGATTATTTTTCATCTGATTTTATATATATATATATATATATATATATATATTACATACACACACACACACGCACGCACGCTCCTGATCAAAATCTTAAGACCAGTTTGCATTTTGCACTATTGGATCTTAAGAAGGTTCTAAGTAGATCTTCACAATGCTAAAAGAAGAATTCGGAGCAAAAGACAAAAACTTCTGAGCAGGGAATTTTTTTGAAAACTGCATTTACACTCAAACATGATTTTTTTCAGCTGAGCAAAAGTTTAAGACCATAGCTCAAAAAAATCTAACAGAAACCAAAGTGTCAAAAACCCCTTTGCTGATTTCTTCTTTTAGCATTGTGAAGCTCTACTTAGAACCTTCTTAAAGTCCAATAGTGCAAAATATTAATTCATGCGATTTTTTTAACTGGTCTTAAGATTTTGATCAGGAGTGTATATGTGTGTGTGTGTGTGTGTGTGAGTATGTGTATATATGTGTATATATATATATATGTGTATATATATATATATATATATATATATATATATATATATATATATATATATATATATATATACACACAATTATTAGGGGTTGCACGACTTCAGATTTTTTAAAGTTGAAGTCAACATGATAGAAGTCGAGCAGACAGCGACTAGTCGCTATGACGTCATACGAACTCGAGACACGATGCTTTGCAGTAACTCACAGATAAAACATTATTTATGCAGAATAACAAATAAACAAACAAAAACAAAACACTGGGAGCCTATGTTTATGCTCTACCATTTAACATACTGCAAATGAGTCACAGGAAAACAAAAATTATTATTAGGCTGCAAAAGTGAAAGAAACATGCCTATTTTAGACAAACCAAACTTTCATAAACAAAAGGTGCTCCGGTTTAATAAAGTTCACTCCCTGTCAGTCTCCTCTCTTACAGTTTTTGGTTTTCGATCCTGGTTTACATGTAAGAAAACAAGAGCATCAACATGAGTGGGATGAAGGCTCTCTCGTTTTCGTGATGGTATTCCCAGCAAGGGAGAAAATCCTCTCGCTGGGAGTGCTGGTTGCTGGAACAGCTAAATGCCTTCTGCTGAGTTCTGCTAAACGGGGAAATCTGTCCTGATGCCTGGCCCACCACTGCAGGGGGTTCGCCATGGTGGGAATCTGCGGTAACAGCAACCAAAAAAAAAAAATCACGGACCTCTTCCGCAGCAGTGGAGAAGTGTGCTGCTGATCTCCTGTCACTCTGGTAATGTGGCCCAAAAAGTTGCTTAAAATCCTCCTGGAGTCTGGCTTTCTATCCAGTCACTGGCTCGCTCTGGTTATCGGGCACATTCTGCTCCTCACCTTGGACAGCTACACCTAGGAGTAAAATGAATAATGCTAAGTTTACCAAAGTTGTCCACATAAAAAGAGTACAAAGTTTATATTATGTCCTAATGTGGACAACTTTTATATTATATTATAAAGTAAACTGCTCAACCTTGTATGCTACATTTAAAATAAATCCATTGGACCCACCTGTTGCTCCGGACGTCTCTCCCAAGTTGCAGCAGGCTGATCAGGTGACTGCTCAGCATTAGCGGATGCCTTTTCAAGTGACTGTGCATTGCGGTCGTACTTTTGTTGTAATTAGGCACAGCTTTGCAGATTTGGCATGTAACGGTAATTGAACCAGAAGAGTGATCTTTAGTAAAATACTTCCACACTGTTGAATTTCTAGCTGTTTGCGAAGACTCGTCCTGCTCCTTGTTCTCGCGTTCCCGCCAGCAGTCACGTGACTACGACTAGTCGACGTGAAATGTAAAAACTCGCAAGATTTCCTAGAATCAACTACTCGACAACTCGACTAGTTTATGCAACCCCTATATATATATATATATATATGTGTGTGTGTGTGTGCGCAGATGTTATGCTTGAGGAAGCTTCCTGTGTTTTGTGGATCCTGATGAAACCTGTTGTTTTGAGTCACCTGCACTGTGGAAATGTACAGAAATGTGCTGATGTCTCTGTGCTGTAGAATGTCTTAATGAGCACTGATAAATATGACATATGGATCAAATGGAACCCAGTCTGGTTTGTAATGTACATGATCAACCTTGAAAACTGTGGTCTGACCTGGGTACACATGGTTTTACAGCAGAGAGAGGAGTCTTCAGTCCTGATGTTCTTTGTTCCATACAGATGTTCTGAAGTGGCTGATCAGAGGTGTTCAGCTTCTAACATCTTCAGGCTGGATTTTTCCACCTCCTCTCCAAGTGTGTCCAGTCTGGCTCCAGTTAGAGCCAGCTTTCCTCACTGGTTGGTCCAGTCTCCTTGCATCCTTGTTTCTGGTGCAAGAACTTGAAGAACATAGAACATCATTGTCTCATAAGCTTCAGATTCCTCCAGATGAGCTCAGGCTCAATGAAGCATGTAGAGCATCATTTACTCTGATGTGTTTGTATGCAAACTGCAGGGGATCAAGTTTGTCTTTGACCTCAAGTCTCAGCAGTTGTAGAATCAGCTGTTCCAAGGTTTTCATGGTGTGTGATGTAAGGCCCACTGGTCTGTAGTCATTTAGTTCACTGGGACACTATTTTTGGTACCAGTATGATACAGGCAGGTTAAAGAGCCTGTGGAGAGGTTGACACAGTCTTCAACACAGCAGTCTTCCCCTGGTGGAGGAACAGGTGAGAGGAACATGTGAGACGGTTAGAGATGCAGGGAGATGGGGTAGCTGTGGTGGAGAAGCACACTAGTGAAGGAGAAGAGTGAGTAGCAGTGAAGATGCCCACATGTTGAGGAGGATGAGACTGAAGAGCAGCAGTGGAAGTGGGTCTGCTTTGTGTTTTCCACTTTTGCCATTTTCAGTCTCTCCTTCAGCTCGTGTCGTACCTGTTTGAGCCGTCCTGAGGGGTTGAGCGTGAAACCAGGTAGATCCACAATAGAGTCTGAGAGGTTTGGATTCAACCATGTTTCAGATTGGGCACCAGGGGGGGCTCAGTGGTTGAGGAGGTGACCATGTATGCAGTGTGGCCGTGCAGGTGGCTCGTGTCCCAACCCACTGCGTCTTCCCCCGTCTCTCTCCTCCATACGCTATCAAATAAAGCCAAAAACTAAAAACACATGAGACTTTCTGTGTTCACCCACATCTGCAGCTCATCACTGTTGTTGGGCAGAGTTCACATTTCCCATGATGACTGTTGGCAGGAAGTTCTTGTTTCTCCACCTCCAAGCCTTCACCTTTGCACCAGCACAGCAACCATGAGAACAGCTTTTTAGCTCAGCCGGAAAAGGACAGGAGCTTCCAGATTTGCTCCATTTCAATGACAAAGGCTCTTCTCTTGAGTAAACTCTTCTCCACAGAAGGATCCATCAGTACTTGGCAAAAGCAAAAGATAAAATACAACAAAAACAAAGTCTGAGTAAAGATCAGAGCGACCAGGCTTCGCTGCTACAGCTGAAGCACATTTTCAAATGGTTCTCCTGAAATTTCCATATAAACCAAGGCTCTGATGGTGGTGCATCACTCACCACCATCAGAGCCATTTCCAGTAATGAACGCATATTGGTGAACCTTTACCTGTTTTCTACTCGCTGTACAGTCTGCTGTTCCGGTCAAAAAAATTCCCTTCTTAATGGAAAATGTCATCAGGTCAAAGAAGGACGTGAAGGAGAATCCATGAATCCATACTCAGGAAAACCTGCTAAAACATCAGGCTTGTTGTTGAGGCACAGAGGCAGAAGTGGCTCCACATCAGTGGAAACCAAATTAAACTATGAGGCTGTTTTAATTCATTGGCTCTGGGTGTTTCCTCTGGATGATAAAACAGATGAAAAATCTTAAAATATTGATGCTTTTTTTTTCCATGAAAGTGTTTTTACTTTAAGACTATTGTGGAAAATAGTTGTGTCAATAAAAGTTGACATTCTCAGACCTCAGTATTCACCAGGATCCGGAGATTATAACACGTCATCCTGGGTAATTCTGTGGGAAGCCAAAGATCGACACATTACACAACAACACTTCCTCCATACAAATTCCTCTTTTAATCATTTCTGGGATGACACAGATTTCAGAAGGAAACACTAATAAAAGTATTTCATCAAAACAAAAACAGTGAAACAACTGAGGAAGAAACTTTGCATAAATATCTAAAAAATGTAACAAGCCAACTTCCTTTCTTTTAACCAAATCTTCCCAGCAAAGGTCTGAGTGCATTTTTAAAATGAGGGGGTGCAGAGGAATGAAGGAAGAATTAAAGATGGCTGAAGGCTTTTCTAAAAGGTCCTCACTGAATAAGAAAGGTTCACAAACACGTATTGAACTGGACAGTCAGCTGTGGTCAGAGACTGAGAACTTTAACGTGAACAGGGAAGGAAGCACTGTCAGTGCTACAATAAACTTCTCAGAGTAACAGATTTAATTCCAGCACGAAACTGCTGGTTGCTTCACTGCGGCAGAGAAAAGTAATTATTCTTAGAGAACAAGAACAAAGGTCAGAACAGTTTTTATCATCAAAGTTAGCTGGTTACCTACATTTGTGAGAAAGGTCCCTGCTCTATGGAGGCTGGAGTATGCCACAGTAATTGATATAAAACTCAAAGTTTTACAGTTCAGTTCTGTACATAATAAACCATCATTAGTTTTGTTCTTTAGCATTTAAAGTTTCTATTTGGTGACCATAAACTGCATTTAAAGAGCTGAGAGAGTGAAAAAGCTTCTGCTGTTTCCCTCTGAACACTCCGAACATTTAAACAGTTTAAAAATGGAAACAGTAACTGCTAAATCGTGTGAAATCAAAATTAAGAAATGTTCGAAAAAGCTTTTTAAAAATTAGTGCCATTTCAAATCAACATCCAATTATTCATTAATTTGAATGTAGATAAAAATATCAAATTGAAAATACAAACATATCAGTTAATAAGCCAGTTAAACATTTTGGCACCACTGACCCTCCATAGCAGCGTGCAGTCACTAACATGTTTAAAATCATCTTTCTCGTTTACAGGAAACCTGAGACGACCTCCCAGCTGTTAAACATCTGTTTATGGTTTAAAGACTTTGGTAAAAACAATTCCAGTCCAATCAAATATACATTTATGAAATATCACACTTTTACTACATTAAACAGTAACTGTAACAGACTATAAGCAGCAATATATATATATATATATATATATATATATATATATATAAATAAAAAACTATGTTGCTAATATACAACATAATGAGTTAAAGCAGGAACTCTTTTGGTCCAAAACAAACTGTATAAATATAATCAAGTTAATATGTTCAGTGCACACACAGATGCACTGATCTGTATATCTACAGCTTACATGTATACAATGGCCCCTCATTCCCTTTTAGTAATAATGTCCTGAACAACATCTGGAAGAGCAGCCAAAGATCATCTTGAAGCTCGAGGCTGCTGCTTGTAGTCGATCCAGTAACATTCCCAGGTGTGTGTCCTAAGGCGAAGTGTTCACATTGGAAACAGAGGAAAGGTTAAGCAGGAAAACCCTCAAATATTACTGCCTGATCTGAGACCCCAGGAAGTGCTGATCTCCACGCTCTCTGTTCTTCACGGCTTCAAAGATCCATCCTGAGCTCCCTGCTGCTCCAGTCTGTTTCTGCCGCTTCCTGGAGAAAAGAACTTTTTCTGCATGTGACAAACTGTGGCGTCACTCCAACATGGCGTCCAGCTGGTCGGCCAGGTCGTCAAACATGTTGCCAATGTCATCCAGAATATTGCCTGCTGCCTTCACTGTGCTGCTCCCACTAGGAAACAGATGGGACAGTGTTGGTGACGGGGAGGGAAAAATAATTCAGTTTATTCCTTTACAGTTTCTGCCACTGATACATATTAGGTTAATGGGTGATTTTAAACTAGCTGTGAATGTGAGATAAAGCTTGTAGATGGTGTCCAACAGTCATCAGGTCTGAGGCCTAACCAAAGATACTATGACAGCCCTCACTAGTTCACAGCATTCACAGCAGAGTTCAGACTGTCACTCTCAACAGGTCAGGAATCATCTGCTGATTCTTCCTGGTCCTACTGTGGACACAATGTCCCGGAGGAACTCTTAACCACGGGGACGTTCCTGAATATTATTCATACTTGTGAATTAAGAAGTACCTTCAAATAAAAACACTGAATACTGAGAACTGCGTTCCAGCCCTGCAGCTGCTCTGTCAGCTGTGCTCACTGCCCAAATAGTGCAAACCAAAGGTTACTGTGATACCACAGCTCAGCAATCAGTATGATGAGTACAATGTTATCATACTGATTGATCAAAGCTGCAACACTTCGAAGAAAGGACACATATGACAAAATGTTGCTAACTGACCCTGGAGCAGGTCAAAGGCTCTGGATGCCTTTGAAACTACTTCTGTAAAACACGTGTCGGTCCTTACCCGTCCACGCTGCTCTCCTGGGCCAGTTTGGTCTCCACTACTTTGAGAGCAGCTTCCAGTGATGTACTGGTTTGCTCCAGTCTCTTCTGGGCCAGCACCTCCACACTGGCCACACCGGGTGGGGTTACCCCTCCTTTTCCTGCCTGACCGGGTAGTACCCCAGTGGGGTAGCAAGAGTTCGGCAGTGGGGAGGGCGGAGCGGCAAAGGCAACACTTTGAACCCTGCTGAGATTCAGACCTGAGGAACAGTAAGTGTTATAAGATGAGCTTAAGCTTGTTAGGAAACAAGTTTAAGCTCTTACGGTCACTGAGGGGCGGGACTATTATTATAGTACTTTTAAAAGCTTTGACAGTAAAACGGACGTGCCAACATGAATGTAAAAGAAAATGTGACTATTTAGCATGAATCTAATACAAACGCCAGCCTGAACCCTAGATGGGTCACTGATGACCTGTTGGTATTTGTGTGGTTACCTGCTGTTGCTGCGGAGGCTGTGGCGTTCTGAGGGAGTCTTGATACAGTAACAGCTTTCTGTGGACTCTCAGGTTCTGACATGACCCTCTGTGGGGGCTTCACGAGTTTAGGACTGGGCATACAAGTGAGGGGGTGCATGTTGCTCCTCAGCTTTGGGGAGACGGTGTGAATCTGCACGCTGGTGAGTTTAGGGATGGCTGTTTGTCCACTCGGTTGCAGTGAAGAAGCAGTTTTTTCAGGAGTTGTTGGTGTGCTGCTGGGGGTTTGTTTGAGAGGACTGGACGGTTTGGAGGACACTGGAGGTTTTGGGCCTTTTCCCGTTGAACCCATCCTTCGGAAGACATTGCCTGTCCTCTGACCTTCATCGTCACTCAGCGTGCTGATGTCATTATGTGCGTGGAGGTTGTTGGGTTGTGAGTGGCTGTCATCTCTGTGGAGGATGCTAGCTTCCTCAGGACTGAGTGCGTCTTTATCTTTGGGTTTGTGCCGTCTTTTCACTGTGTCAGACTCCTTCAGATTGAACTCTGGGAGTTCCAAGCTGTTTGGGGTCTGCACAGCCTCTGAAGGAGTCTTAACCTCAGCAGGAACCACTAGTATCCTGGGTCGCTGTTTGATAGTCAGGTTACCTTCTTCAGCAAATGGTAGATGGTCCTTGGACCTGTGCTTTGGAGATGCAGTGGCACTCTTTGACATTTTTTCACTTTTCTTTGCTCGGTCTTTCTCACCAGTTTCTCTCTCTGTACTTCTAACTCTTTGTCTGTCAGAGTCTCCTTCTGTCCTCTCATTTCCTGCCCTCCTTAGGCCCCCAAGACCCAAGGCTGGGACAGACTTGGTGTGCTGTGTGATGGTGTGAGAAGGGATTCCACGTGGGATCGGTGAGGAAACAGGGCTGAATGCCGGTGAAGCAGGGATGTGGGTTGGTGGTATATCTATTCTCCTAGATGGGCTGCTGCTGTTGCCTTCCAGCCTGGCTGCGATGCTCCTCACGCTGCCTGCACTCTCTGTCTCCACCCCTCCCTTCCCCTCTGGCTCCACTCCTTGGTGGCTTCCTGGTTGACACGCATGGCTGTCGTTTACCGAGCTCATCCTCTTAGGCGGTGGTGGGGGTGGGCCTTTGCGTCGAGAGCGCACGGCAAAGGAGTGGCTGCGGTTGATGTGACGCTGGGCCCCTGAAGCACTCGCGTGCCCACGTCCCGGCCTGCGTGACAGGGTGGCGTAGGATGGCATGACTGCAGAGGAAGCAGAGGTACAGGGGGGAGCAGGATGGTCATCTTCATCCGGCTCACCATCTGACAGAGCATAGCGAGTCAGGCTTTGGGAACGCTTCTTTTGTGGGCCTTTTTGGGTGCCATTAGCTGGGGCCTGTACAGTTAAGGGCCCCAACAGGGAGACAGCCCCAGGCAGGGGCTTGGAAAGTACTCGCTGAACCCCGCTGACTACCTCGGCCTGAGCCTGGATGTAACTGAACGCCTTCTGTGTCGAGGAAGGCTGCGGGGATGGTGACGATGAAGAGGAGGGAGGGTGGTGCTGAGGCTGATAGGGGCGGTTAGGAGACTGGAAGTGTTTGGCTTTAGGCGGTACTGCCGGGTAGGCAAATCGGGGCATCTTGCTGGGTGTTAGTGGAGGTGTGAGGGGGGAGAAGGGGACCTTACTTGGGACAGCAGACTGATTCTGGTGCTCCCATGACTCAGTGGGTCTCTGTCTACTTCTGCCTCTAGGACTGCTTCTTCCACTCTTCACCTCCTCCCCAGCACCACTACCCAAACTCTCCTCAGACCGGCTCGATGTCCTGGCTAAGGACAGTGCGGCCTGATGATCCTGAGAATGTCCTAAATTTAAGTTTCCAGAGTTTCCAGAATTCCCTGAGCCACGCGAGCGCATGCCGATGCTCTCTTGACTGACTGACATGGCAGGTACACCTGCAGCAGAGGACACGCCTCTAATGGCGAAGATCTCAGCGGGACCTCCTCCCCCCTTACCCATCATAGCGCTCTGCAGCTCCACGCTTAGCTCGCTGTCCTGGAAGGAGAGGAGGGCTCTGGGAGTGCGAGGGGAGGAGCAACAGTTGTTGGACGGAGCGTCGGTGCGTGTGTGAGCGTTGTGCGTCGGGGTGTGTTCGATAGCCACCAGCTCAAGGGCAGCAGGCGGCTTTCGTCTGAGAGTCCCGCCTCCAGTTCTGTCGGCATGGTTACGAGAGCGGTGCAGGTCACACAGTCTCTTCACTGCTAACATTAGTTTCTTCTGATGGCCTGAAAAACACAGACAATACAATCAAAGTATTACAGAATGATTTAAAGGACGAGGTCGAGGCAGTTTACAGAATAGGAAGTATTCAATTTCTCAGCCTATCCCAGCTGTCGTGGGGCAGGGCACACCGATCTGCAGCAGGCACGCAACTGAAATTATATACATTCCTCACCTAGTTTTGTGATGCCTATCTCCTGCAGGTCCTCCCAGGTGATGTCCTTGACGATGGTAATGGAGTCATAGCCATTGTCACACAGCCTCTTCTGGTACTGAGGCAATCCAATCACACTCAGCCATTCCCCCAAGTCCGACTGAAACACAGGCAAAACCAGATCTTACAACAATAAGAGAGAGCCAGCTGTTTCACATGATCCATACATCACATAAGGGGGTGTCGGAGTGATTCCTCACAGGAATGTAATCTGGGAGCCACTCAGGAATGCTCAGCTTGCCGATCTCCATGGAGATCTTCTTCCTGTGGCCTGGTTTGGTCACTCCGATGGCTGTGAGATCCTGAAAAATAAGATCCAAGAAAACAGTCTGATTGATTTAGTGATCGGCAAACAAAAGCATCGATAACAAATCATCAGCATAGCTGTACTTCAGCTGCAGTCACTGCCTCAAATCGGCCATCATCATCCCAGTGGCAAAGAAAAACACAGTGAGCTGCCTCAATGACTTCCGCCCGGTCGCTCTAACTCCCATCGTCTCCAAATGCTTTGAGAGACTAATTGTCCGTCATATCAGATCTGCCATCCCAGCTGACCTTGACCAACATCAGTTTGCCTATAGGGCAAACAAGTCAACAGAGGCTGTGATCACAGCCCTCACTCACCTAGAACGGAAAAATTCATATGTGAGAATGCTGTTTGTGGATTTCACTTCAGCTTTTAATACAGTTATTCCACATAATCTGGTTAGAAAACTGAGTGATCTGGTTCAGTTCACTATGTTCATGGATATTTGACTTTCTGAGCAACAGACCCCAATTTGTCAGGATTGGAGATCGCACATCCTTAACTCTCATCTTGAACACAGGTACCCCACAGTGATGTGTCCTCAGCCCCCTCCTCTACTCGCTCTTCACTCATGACTGCTCCCCCATTCACACCTCCAATACCATCATTACGTTTGCCGATGACACCACCATTGTAGGACTGATCACGGACAACAATGAGTCAGCCTACAGGGAGGAGGTCCAGCATCTGACAGCATGGTGCAATAATAATAACCTGGAATTAAACCCCAACAAAACCAAGGAGCTGGTGGTGGATTTTAGAAGATCCACACGCACTGAGACCACAGCTCTTCACATTAATGGAGTGGAGGTTGAGAGAGTGGAGAGCTTTAAGTTTCTTGGGGTGCACATCTCTGCTGACCTCACCTGGGTTCTCCACACTCGACACCAAGTGGGGAAAGCACAACAGAGACTCTACTTCCTCAGGAAGCTCAAGCACTCCCACCTCCCTCAATGCTTGCTGGTGGACTTTTACAGAGCTACCATTGAAAGCCTCCTGACCTACTGCTGCACAGTCTGGTTCTCCAGCTGCACAGCACGGGACAGGAGAGACCTGCAGCGAGTGCTGAGAGAGGCAGAAAAAAATCACGGGCACCTCACTGCCCCCCCTCAGTGATATCTACAACAGCTGACCCCAGAAAAAGGCTCTCTGCATTGCAATGGACACTACCCACCCTGGACACTCTCTGTTCTCCCCCCTCCCCTCAAAAAAGAGATTCAGACAGTTAAAGGCAAACATGAACAGGCTGAAACTGCTTCTTCCCTCAGCCTGTGAAAGCCATCAATCCCCCACCTTCAGCCAACCAATCCACCCTGATGGGCAAACAGTGGAATTAATGGACAATCACAGTGAACTCCACACCAACCCCCACCCGCCAGCCCACCACTGATTGCACACGTCACTTTAAACAAGCTTGTTCATACTTTTTCCTAGTGTTGATATATTTACTTTAATTTACTATATTTACTTATTTATTGTTGTTTTGCATATGCATTTTTTTCCTCTTTTTAATCATTGCCGCAGAGGGGATGCTAAACTGCATTTCACTGTTTTAACATTGTTCTTAGCATTGTTTTTTATCAGTGACAATAAAAATGCTATTACAAAAAGAGAGTTTTCACTGGATTCTAAGCAGTCCTGTGGAAAAACTACACTTCAATAACTGCCATAACTACAAACAGTCATTTTCTGCACGACGTCATCAGCCTCTGAATCTCTGTGCAGCAGTATTGGCCCATTCTTCTTTACAACGTTGCTTCACCTCATTGAGGTTTGGACTGTGACTGCAAAACGAGCCCAAATCATCACTTCGCTCCACCGTGCTGGACAGCAGGAATATTACGTCTAACACCCCCACTTTGGTCGTATCTTGGTCACATTGTTCCACAAACTGAAGCTGTGATATTTCTAGAGAGGCTTTCTGCAGAAAATAATTGTTTTGTTTTGCTGTACTTTGGTTAACTGTAAGAATGAATGCTAACAGAAGCCTGTAGATGAGAACAGCACTGTTGGATTGTCTGAACTTGGTGTTAATTTGCTGGGACACTCCTGTGGCAGAGATTTTGTTATCATACACCTGAACGCTGCAGACCTGCAAACTGCCAAAACTTCTACTTTTATACCGTCGGTCCCACTTGGTGATGATTAATGAAATAATGCAGCACCTGGCAGCTCTTTCTGTGCTGTGGGAAAACTAACAATTAGCAAATCAGCGCAGTAACCAGGATTAACGCTGTGCTCCACATTAAAGGGTCCACCTGGTTTGAGCAGCCCCGGGGCATAGGTCGTGACATGGAGTCTGCATTGGTCACTCTGGGTAAACTGACAGTTCCACAGTTTGTAAATGAGAAAGGAAGTCAGTGTTAAAGACAGAAAATCAACGCAAGTATGTTTATGCATAATTTCATAATTAAGAGTGTTGACCTGGTGTGTCTTGATTGTTTTTGTTTAACAATCTGTGATATTTTTATGGCTGGTGGTGAGTTGGATCAGGTGGCGGGGGAAGATGCTGGACAGACCTGGCACACCTAAACGTATTGGGAGGGTGCGCTGGGAACGCCTGGCAGAAGCCCCAGTCCGAGAGATCTTCAACTCCCACCTCCGGCAGAACTTCGACAGCATTCCGAGGGAGGCTGAGGACATTGAGTCCGAATGGACCATGTTCCGCACCTCCATTGTTGAGGCGGCTGCTCAGAGCTGTGGCTGCAAGGTGGTTGGTGCCTGTCGTGGTGGTAACCCCCGAACCAGATGGTGGTCACCGGAGGTGAAGGGAGCCATCAAGCTGAAGAAAGAGTCCTATCGGGCTTGGTTAGCCTGTGGGACTCCGGAGGCAGCTGACAGGTATCGACAGGCCAAGCGGAATGCAGCTCGGGTAGTGGCCAAAGCAAAAACTCGGGTGTGGGAGGAGTTCGGTGAGGCTATGGAAAAAGACTTTCGGACGGCATCGAAGCGATTCTGGCAAACCGTCAGGCGACTCAGGAGGGGAAAGCAGTGCTTCACTCACACTGTTTATAGTGCGGGGGGGGTGCAGTGCCATTGGATTGGCAGACCGGGGTGGTGGTCCCCATCTTTAAGAAGGGAGACCGGAGGGTGTGCTCCAACTTTCGGGGGATCACACTCCTCAGCCTCCCCGGTAAGGTCTATGCCAGGGTGCTGGAAAGGAGGGTGCGTCCGTTAGTCGAACCTCGGATTCAGGAGGAACAATGCGGTTTTCGTCCTGGTCGTGGAACGCTGGACCAGCTCTTTATCCTCTCAAGGATATTCGAGTGTGCGTGGGAGTTTGCCCAACCAGTCTACATGTGCTTTGTGGACTTGGAGAAGGCATTCGACCGTGTTCCTCGGGGTGTTCTTTGGGAGGTTCTGCGGGAGTATGGGGTGTCTGGCCCATTGTTGCGGGCCATTCAGTCCTTGTACAACCACAGTGAGAGCTTGGTCCGTATAGCCGGTAATAAGTCGGATTTGTTTCCTGTGGGTGTTGGACTCCGTCAGGGCTGCCCTTTGTCACCGATTCTGTTCATAATTTTTATGGACAGAATTTCTAGGCGTAGCCAGGTGGCGGAAGGCTTCTTCCTTGGTGGCCTCAGAGTCTCATCTCTGCTTTTTGCAGATGATGCGGTTCTGTTGGCTTCATCACGGGGGGGGCCTCCAGCTCGCAGTGGAACGGTTCGCAGCCGAGTGTGAAGCGGCTGGCATGAGAATCAGCACCTCTAAGTCTGAGGCCATGGTCCTCAGCCGGAAAAGGGTGGAGTGCCATCTCCGGCTCAGGAACGAGTTCTTGCCTCAAGTGGAGGAGTTTAAGTATCTCGGGGTCTTGTTCACGAGTGATGGGAGAAGGGAACGGGAGATCGACAGGCGGATCGGGGCTGCTTCTGCAGTGATGCGGACGCTGCACCGGTCCGTCGTGGTGAAGAGGGAGCTTAGCGTAAAAGCGAGGCTCCTGATTTACCGGTCGATCTACGTTCCTACCCTCACCTATGGTCACGAGCTTTGGGTAGTGACCGAAAGAATAAGATCGCGAATACAAGCGGCAGAAATGAGTTTCCTTCGAAGGGTGGCTGGCCTCTCCCTTAGAGATAAGGTGAGGAGTGCGGCCATCCGGGAGGGGCTCAGAGTAGAGCCGCTGCTCCTCCACATCGAAAGGAGCCAGTTGAGGTGGCTCGGGCATCTGATTAGGATGCCTCCTGGCCGCCTCCTGGGTGAGGTGTTCCGGGCATGTCCCACCGGGAGGAGGCCCCGTGGTAGACCCAGGACACGCTGGAGAGATTGTGTATCTCGGCTGGCCTGGGAACGCCTTGGGGTCCCTCCGGATGGGCTGGAGGAGGTGGCTGGGGAGAGGGAAGCTTGGGCTTCTCTGCTTAGGCTTCTGCCCCCGCGACCCGGCCCCGGATAAGCGGAAGAAAATGGATGGATGGATGGATGGATATTTTTATGGCTTTACATCCAGCTATGAGCTGAAAAAGTAATTAAATATTGTGAACACAAATTCCCAAAGTATAACATTCAGCTTACAAACAAACATCTGGAGTCACATTTAATCACAGGAGGGATTACTGCTACTGCACAGACACCCTAAACCCAAACCCATAACTCAGAATAAGTGTCGAGGCAACAGAAACAAAAGTAACAAATAAATGATAAACATCATAAACATGATGTGCTTCACATGGATGAAGTGCTTTTCTTTACAAAGTCTCCACTCTATCAGCCTGGTATGATTTTTATGTTAATAACTCCCATTTAAAATGAGTTTGGTAAAAAGTGTAACATATACACACCTCAGGGGTCATCCTGCTAATGGTGGGTACATCGTATCCCGCACTGAGGAAGTTGGACGTGTACTGCTCGAGCTGGAACTCACACAGCCACTGGTAGATTGCTTCAGAGTCCTAATGATGGAGGAGAGGAATTTATAAAGCTCTTTGTGCGTCTGAAACATTTACACAAACTTGCACAACCTCTTCCAACACTCGGCTCACCTTCCCTTCCAGAAGCTGTTCGGGCCTCACAAAGCCTTTCTGAGGAGTGCCGTTAACCTGGTGGCAAGAACCACCTAAAAAACACACACAATCAATCTTATTGGACGACAACCTCTGCTGTGTTTCCCTGTGAGTGGAAGGAGACACACCCAGAGAAGGACAGACATGCTTCAAAGTAACAGGTCTCAATATACTGATAGATCTGTGAGGAATGCACCATCTTTGCTGAGTCTTTAACTGCTCCGTGCTTTTCTTTCTGCTCTTCTCCATCTGATCATCTCACTAACCTTTATTTACAAGGCCTCTTACAGACACTTGAATCAGTGATGTAAGAGATCGAGATGTTTCTGGGAGGCGATAAATCGAGGCAGAGTCACTAGATCCAGCTTAGCACAATAATCAACAATCACATTTGTGTAATTGTAGCTGTACTGTGGGAAAGCCTTCATTTCTTTATATTTTGTCATGAGGCAGATTTTCGTGAAGTTGAAGTGCTCTAAAGCAACGATTCTCCAGGATTCCCGAAGGTCCTTCAAAGGTTTTTCGGAGCATTTTCAGCAGAATTGTTTTTGTTGTTGAGCCACACATCACAGAAAACGTGCAAAAGCACAATTTGTTTCCATTTCTTTAGTTGGATCATGAAAAATGCCAACGATGACACAGTTTGACAGACATAAAATAATAATTGTGCATCAACAAGCTGAGGGCCAGTCGTCGTGAGCGTGCTGACGAGATTATTCAATGAATGCTGGCGGACCGAAGCCGTTCCCGAAGACTGGCAGAAAGGCGTTATCGTCAAACTACCAAAAAAGGGCAACACCATGGAGGCATAACCCTGCTCTCGGTCCCAGGGAAGGTCTTCTGTGCTGTGCTCCTTCGACAATTACAAACCGCCGCCAACCAACGCCTACGCGAGGAACAGGCAGGCTATCAAAGAGGACGATCATGCACTGACCAGATATTCGCTCTGAGGAACATCACTGAGCAGTGCACGGAGGCCACTCTCGATCAACTTCAAAAAGGCATTTGACAGCATCCATCGAGAGTCCCTCTGGCACATATGGCATCCCGCAAAAATTTATTGAGGTCTTCAAGTCCCTGTACCGCCACCCTTGCTGCTGCGTCAAGACAGACACACCATCGAGACCAGCGTGTATCCTCTCACCCTTCTTGTTCCTTGTGACACTGGACTTCGTCATGAGGAAAGCCCTGACCAGGCAGGCATCGACCTGGACAAACAGACGAGGCTTACAGACCTTGATTTTGCGGACGACATCGCCCTGCTGTCAGAAGACGGGCACCATCTCCAGGGTCCAACATCAAACTTTCATCGGGAAGCCAGAAAGGTCGGACTTCGGATCAGCGCGGAAAAATCAAAAGTCATGCACGTTGGCGACCAAGCTGGTGTGCCCAAGATCGGTGGGCAAGACCTTGAGGAAGTGTAGAGGTTTACATACCTCGGCAACATAATCGGACAGGATGGAGATGCAGAGACTGACGTCAAGAACCGTATTGGCAAAGCTTCAGCCATTTTCCAACAAATGCGAAATATCTGGTCATCTGCTTCCATTTCGCTCAATATCAAACTTCACTTATGCGCCTCGATCATTATTCCGATGGCAATTTACGCCTCCGAAACATGGACGCAAGGTGGACGCATTTCATCAGTGTTGCCTCAGGCGAATACTGAAGATCCGACGAAGAGGTGCTGTGATGAAGCAAGCTGTCCAGGCTCAGTGTGATCATTGCCCGCCACCGTCTAAAACTCGCTGGCCATGTCATACATATGGACAACAGCCGAATCCCGAAGAAGGCTTTCACATGGGTTCCACCAGGAGGCCGACCAGGAAGGGGACGTCCAAGGCTCACTTAGCGCTGGAACTTCATAGACGACCTCAAAGCCCTCAACGTCTCTTGGGATGAAGCTGAAACCCTCGCCGTGGACCGTGATCGATGAAGAACCTTGTTGCCCAACACGCTCGCTAGCGTGGGTGGAAAAGAAGCCGATTCCCAAAGAGATATTAGCTAAAAACCTGACACATCTCAGCATGGTGTGCAGCAGGTCCTTTAAAAATGTGAGGAACCTGAACAAGAGGAAGACACAAGAAGAACTGGCAGCATATTTCTGATCAGTATCTGAAAGTCACATACTGAGAGCTGCACCATAGATCCTTTCAGCTGATCCATCTACTGTTCACTGAAGCTTCACCAGAAATGGGCTCAGTGGAAGGCCGGCTGTTAAGAAGGGAAACGGGGGGAAGGATGACGGACGCCAAATTCCAGAAGAACTGGCAGCAGGTCCAATGGAATGATGAATCCAAGTTTTAATCCAAATTTAGATCAACTCGTCAAACATGATGGAGGTGCTGCTGTGGACTGGAGCTGCATCTGAGCAGTGATGATGGGGATCTTAACAAAACTGATGGAATTATGTAAACAATAAAGTACCATCAGATTTTCATTCACCATGCAACAGCATCTGACTCATGTCTAACACAAAGAGGTCGAGCTGTAGGTGATGGTAAGATTTGTGACAGGATGGACAGAGGGACAGCTCAGGCTGATCGTTTCTGGAGACAAAGTTAGAGGCAAGGCTGAGATGGTCTGGACATGTGCAGAGCAGGGACAGAGAATATGATGGATAAAGGATGCTGAATATGGAGCTGCAGGCAGGACAAACAGAAGAAGACCTCAGAGAAGATTCATGGATGCAGTGAAGGAGGACATGCAGAGGAGGATGCTGGGATAGGGTAACACGGATGATCCGCTGTGGCGACGCCTGAAGGGAGCAGCGGAAAGAAGAAGAAGAAGAAACAGTGAATATTAAAGCTAATTGATTCAAGCTCAGGGAGCGCCTGATCAATCAGGAGGATTTTCTCTGGTTTTATCGGCTCCTCTCCTCTGATAACAGGTAGTTATGAAACGTTTTAGATTGTTCCTGTGTAACATTCCTGTTAGCAGAACAGTATCAAACAGGAAGACACACACAGACCAAACATTAACTATCCTGTCACATTAGAACATGACCTCTTACCCCTCAGAAAAAAGAGCAGAGCTCCTGAAGTCTGACATCTCATCCTTCCCTCCACCTGCTCCTCATGAAGGCCAGACATTTATTCAGGTCCTGTCAGCTGCTCTTCTCTTTCTGTCCTCATCTTCCTCAGTCAGATACGTTTTTCTCTTTATTCCTGTCTCCTCCCTCTGACCGCTCCTCATTTCTTTTCTCCTTCACGTTAACCCTCCTTCTGATTCACCCTGAGGTCAACAGGGCTCCTCTGCTCATTCTTACCAGATCACCTTATCTCCTGAGGATACTGTGAACCTGCAATCCTGCACTCACAGTTATCCTGACAGCAGAGTGCGTTTCTCCAGGCTTTTACTGCTTTATTGTGATGTAGTGATCCAGAGATTTCATGGGTTGTGTAGCTGAGAAAAGGTGATTTTATTGGGTTCAGTGATGGAGTAAAGTAAGATAAGCATTTATTGTCTCTCTCCATCTCATTTCCCTCCAGACTGACACCAGCAACAGTTCACTCTCCAGAACAAAAGCACCACAGCTTTTTAAAATTCACGTTCTTCAGGTACAAAAAGATGATAAACACATTATTATGAAAGAAAAACTGGAATACCAATGAATGAATTTCCAAAATAAAGTCATAATGATAAAAAAGATATACAACCCTAAAGTGTAAATATCAAAATGATTTTAAAATGATTCCATGAGTTTAAATGTTGGATTTACAACATTTCAAAACCAGAACCTGAGAATTTGTTTTGATTTGAATTTATAGGCAGAAACATTTTTCCAAAAAACTGGAACAAGGACAAGGACTGCATACTTCAATACTAATATTCTATATACTACACTGCAATACATACCACCCACTGCTGTCATACTTGGCTTTGTTCCTGAATAATTTTTTGACCCTAAAATTATTTTTTGTTATATGGTCATGTTGCACCCTAATCCTTTTTACTGGATTGTGACTTATCCTCATAAGGGCAGACCCTGGAAAGATATCCAAGGAATCAGAACTCTAATTAGGAAATGGAAAATGAGGAAGTCTGACCAAACAAACATTTCAGCCACAACTGCCAGGAAAATAGTTTTTGATCCAAAGAAAAACCTCCAGATAACTTCAGCTCACACACAGGACTCTGAAAAAAGTGGTGTGTCTGTTTCAAGCTGCAGAAGGAGGCCAGAAGAAGGCCACGACTGCACCAGTGCTACAAAGAATCCTGCTTATAATCAGCACAGAGACGAGCCTGAAAAAGGTGTTTGGAGACCAAACGGAAGTTTCTGGCTACAAACACAAACTCCACATCTGGAGAGGCGCAAACAAGGCCTATGATGGAAAGTACAGCATCCTGCTGTGAAACACAGAGGTGTGTGAGCTGCACAGGGAACTTGGCCAAAACTGATGGTAATTATTATTATTATTATTAATATTAATAATAATAATATCAACTGCTATAAGCAAAGCAATTCCCAAATATGTGCTAATTAAAGTATTTCTCATCCCATCATATGATAGGCAGGTGAATTATACTGGGAGACCATCTATGAGGAGGTTAAATGAGGGACTTTAAAGTGTAGTTATAGTATGATGTGATCTACTCAGTCTAACCACAGTATAATCACTTCACATCTCCTGTTCTCCTGCAGAGCTTTTCTATTGTAACATAAAATAAAATCATGACCTTCCTCAGACATTCTTCTCATAACATTTTGACCCTTTGCTCAAAGGATTTCAGACAGAGAGAATCTAACGCCACAGCTAACTAATCATTATTAAACTGACTGGCAGCTGTTTCATTTGGTGACTAACCTGTGGATCCATCCACCTGTTTGCTGTGGTCCACACCTGTGACGTGTTCTCTTGATTCACCAGCAGAGGGAGCCAGCTGCACACAGAAAACAAAAGGTGCAGGGATAAAGTGTACTACCAGCTCTGTCCACACCTGATCACATCAGCTAACCTAGTAATTAACTTTTTGTTACTGCCGGTGTAAATGTGTGCTGTGATCTTTAAAGGACCCATCAGAGTAACAATGAGGGTGTTTGCAGCAGAGCATCCTGTGAGAATATCTGACCTTGACTGTGGCAGCACTGTGGCAGCTGTGAATCCCGTTCTGTTTGTGGCCGCTCTCTGAGCTCTGGCCACTACCTGCGCTGCGACTGCTGCCCACACTGCCGGCACTGCCAACACTGTTCCTGTCACCTGAGACGGGGACGACAAACACAGCAGGGATGAAGAGTGAAATGAGACCTGCAGAGTCAGAGCTGGGACAATGGAGACGACTGCAGAATGTAAGATATGAGTTATATTTATGGGTTAAAGTATGTTTATTCTTGAAGGATTAAGAAATATATTTATTTCCTTTGTTAGCAGTAATGTGACCATATAGACACACATCTCCTGTTGGTGCAGAGTTCGTGCTGGGAGGCAGTTACCTCAGCCTGAGGTGACCCTGAGAGGTCATACGAACTTCAGCTGTGAAGGTTTCCTGATATTTTCTGTCAAAACTGCTCATCAGGAAAGGTTTATGCTCATGTTGTGTTACACGTGGCTCCAGCTGTGAGCCGTGTATAATTGTTTATGGGAGATATTAAGGACACTTCTGGAACCAGGGATGCCTGAAACACCAGCTCTTACATGTGCTTGTAAACAGAGTTATGGATGCAACATTTCACAGTTCTGTAGCAGAAAACTACTGTGCAGACTGTCAGAGAACGACAGGGAGCCCAAAAACAGAGACGCCATCAGGTCTAGAAGAACACACATGCTGCTCACTTACTGTAATGTCCTGCTGCAACAAACTGGTTATGGTTGCTGGATTGTTAGGTGTGTGTGAAGGGGTGGGGAGGATTTGAAAGGTGGCCTGGTAGGGTCAAAACTCTGGGATATAAAGGGATAAAGATAGGAATAAGCTTCTTTAAAAAGGTCTAGTTTATCTGAAATGCAGCAACTGGACTGGTCTACAGGGTCACACAGGATTGGGGTATTGGTGGGTGGGGTATTAGGGGTTTGGGACCACACACTCTTACCAGTGGGAGAGCTCCTGAGGACCCAAATGTCCTGAGTGGAGCTAGAAGAACTAGCTGGGGTTGAGAGCTCACTGCCCGATGGAGCACCTAACAAACACACACACACTTTAGACACACGTTCACTGTACACTCTGCACACTGCAGAGCTGGAGCTGGGACTGGATCTAACAAGCTGACACTGTGCACCTGAGGACTCACTGCGAGGAAACTGGGATTAGGGTGGTGTTTGGGAGGAAAATCAGACAGAACATGCAAACGCCACACAGAAACGTCCCAGCAGGCTGGCAGATCAGAACCCAGGACCTCCTTAAAAAACACTAAGCTTTGACCCTTCTCTTGTTAGCTGCTACAGACCAATCTGAAAATGATCATTTTTCCCTTAGCAAAGGTGGCAGCTGAGCCGCTTCCAGCTGACAGCACTCTACAAACAGCTCTTCTTACTCTGCAGCAACATTTTGATGTGCAGTGATGCAGGACAGAGTTCTGCTGTGCTGATGTTGGACCTGACCTCTTCTTTTGACACTGCTAACACCACATTATGCTTGACAGGCTGAGACTCTGAGTGGGTGTATCTGTTGTGTCATCTGTAAGTGAACAACCCTTTTCTGTGGCTGCTTCTAAGTGCAGGTAAACTTCCCTCACCTACGGTGTGCCACAAGGTTTGGGTTTTTTACTGTTATATCTGCTCCTTCATGTCAAATCTCTGGTTCACTCTTGTTTTTAATCACTTTAAAAATGCTGCCACGTTAAGCCCACTGTGTCAAACTGTGATCTGGAAACCTCTAGTTGTGTATTTATTTCATCATGCCTGGATTATTGGAATTCCTTGATCACTTGCTAAGCAAAAAACAAAAAAAAAAGCTGGAACATCTCCAGGTTCTTCAGAGTGCTCCTGTGAGGGTCACCTAAGTTCTCACCTGTCACTCTGTTGCTGACCCAGCTGCACTGACCCAGAGCTCATTCAGAGCTCTGGGTCAGTGCAGGGACCTCATGGACCTGCTGGCTGTGCATCACATGGGGCTAAAAACTATAATGGAGACAGAGCTTTATAGTGTCCCCCTGACTCTGGAACTCTCTCCCTCTGAGCTCGAGATCCGTGAACGCGTTGGTCTCTGTCAGAGTTGGTGATGGTCCTGTTAATACTGCCTTGCCTTACCTGGGATGACATCAATCTACAACAGGTGGTAAAACAAAGGAAAAAGGTTGGTGAGTGCATCTATGTGTGTACCTGCAGGGTCATAGCCGAGGATGTATGAGTCGTCAGTCTGAGGGGCGGGGCCGTGGATTAAGGGTGGAGCTCTGGACACAAAGTGCTGTCGTTGGCAAGGCACTGAAGCTTGGCGGAACAGAGTGCCCCCTAGGGTCAGGGAGACAGGTTTGGTTTGAGGTGGGCATGCATGAGTGAGGGAAAGCAGATCACATACATGCATGTGTGGTGTCAGTATGAAGTGCATGCACAGAATGACCTTTAACCATGCAACGAAGACATATGAATATCATCAGCTTTATCATGTATTCTTCATTGAGTACATGGAACAACAACTAAAGCGGGGGCGGCTTCACTGTAAATCTGCTCCTGCTTAATGGAAGTCTAAGATCACCAAAGACACTGAGATGGCTTACTGTAATTTTTTGTGTAATATTTGTCTGCGGTTGCTGAAACCACTGGCATTATCAAAGAGCTCAGACACACACATGTGCACACAACCTGCTGAGTTTGCCTCATAAGCAAAGAACCTCTCACCAACTTTGAGGCAAAACTCTTCTCGTCTCCTCCCCCTCAAGCCTGAGCGTGCACACACACACACACACACACACACACACACACACACACACACACACACACACACACACACACACACACACACACATTAACAGGATTACTATGACCAGATTTGCAAAGTGTCAGCTCAGTGTTAAAGCCTTCACAGTCTACACTGGGGTATTGTGTGTGTGTGTGTGTGTGTGTAGTCTGGCTTGCTGGGGGAGAAGTGTGCATCTATGTCTGTAGCTGTTTTTGGTGCTGGTCTCTGTCTGAATGTCGATGGCAGAACAAGTGAGGAGCTCATATTCACAGGATTAAATTAGATGAGTTACAAACACGCTGAACTCTCCGGTGACCCCGTCTGCCAACATGACAGATCATGCTCGTGTGCAAGTGTTGAGATATTTTTGTAGCTCAGATATAAGAGTTGCCATGGGTCAAATTAGGTGTTACCAACACTCTTCACCCCCCCCCCCCCCCCCCCCCCCCCCACGTGTAACATGTATAATAGATCATGACAGTTAACATTTGTTCTTGCAGTGCTTTATTAAACACTGTAAAGTGGTTAAAATGAAACAAACAGAAGGCAGAATTCATGTACACTATGGATCTATGTGCCCAGGATAGAAATACTAAAAACCCTAAAATTTGATATTTTTGTTTTTTAACTTTAAGCTTAAGTTTTAACAAAGAACACAAAATAGGTGGGATACTGCAAAGATCATTTAATTCCCAGAATATAATGTCCCAAGTGTCTGTAACCATTTAAGTTACAAGAAGGTTCAAAAAAAGGCACCTCATTTAGACCTTAGCTAGAAAGTCATCCTCTCAAAATATCCATCCTTTGTAGAAGACCTGGAGGATGAGGTTTATAACAGCTCTTTGTGATCGCATCTTTCTCTGAGTTATGGGGAAATAATTACCTGATCCTCTGCTGAATTTGTAAGTTGCTCACTCCTAAAGAAATGAACAGTATCTGATTTTTATAGTAGTTTCATTTTAATGGCGAGAGGCAGAATTTGATCCAAAAATTCAGAAAAAATGTTACATAAAAGGTATAAATTGATTTGCATGTCATTGAGTGAAATATAAATTTGATCCCCAAAGCAAAACATGACTTCGTACTTAGTGAGAAACCCTTGTTGGGGAGCGCGGCGGTACGACCTTTCTTGTAGCTGGTCACCAGGTTTCCTCTCAGGAGGGATTCTGGCTGACTCCTCTTTACAGAAACTCTGAATCCTTCAGGATGTTGGCTGTTGCTTGGCAACTCGAAGCTTCAGCTCCTCCACAGATTTTCTAGGACTGAGATCTGGAGACCGTTTAGGCCACTGGCAAACTTAAGGCGGACCTGTACATGTGCCTTGTTGAGCAGGGGGACCTTGTGGGCGCTGCAAGATCTCAATCCATTTCAGCATATTGTCTTTACAGCGGTGATCTTGGTGACTGTTGTCCTACCTGCCTCCCGTGTAGTTTTGGGCTGACCCACCTTTCTCGTGATCATCTTCATCCCATGAGACAAAATCTCAAATGGAGCTCAAGACCAAGGATGACTGAAGGTCATTCTAGAGTTCTTCCATCTACAAATAATCACACCAGCAGTTGTCACCTTCTCACCAGGCTTCTTGCTGATGGTCTTGTAGTCCATTCCAGCCTTGTGCAGGTCTACAATCTTGTCCCTGATGTCCTTTGACAGCTCTTTGGTCTCGCCCATGGTGTTGGAGAGAGGGGAGAAATTTATTCTGTGGAAAGGTGTGCTTTATATACATAACGAGTTGAGATCAGGAGTATCTGTACTTGATAAACTGACTGTAATCTGTAAGCCACATGGGCACACAGCCAACTGTGGGAGGCAGGATTCTGAGCAGGAGGTGCAGGAGGTGCTGTAGGGGTTGGGTGGCAGTCAAGGGCAGAGGCCCTGGCAGTCCTTGTGAATATGGGGTGCCTGGCCCATTGCTATAAGCCCTGTACAATCTTTGCAGGAGCTTGGTCCACATTGCTGGCAATAAGTCAGACTCGTTCCCAGTGGGTGTTGGACTCCATCAGAGTTTATCACCAATTCTGTTCATAATTTTTATGGACAGCAAGGGTTGGACTTTGGTGGCCTCAGAATCTCATCTCTGCTTTTTGAAGATGATGTGTGAAGCGGCGGGAATGAGAATTAGCACCTTCAAGTGTGAGGCCAGGGTCCTCAGTCAGAAAAGGGCCATGGTTGCAGCGATGCGGACACTGAACCGGTACCACTAAAGAGCCCGTAAAAGGGAAGCTGTCAATTTATCGGTCAATGGCATTACCCTCACCTATGCTCAGAAGCTTTGGGTAGTGACTGAAAGAACGAGATTGCAAATACAAGCAGTGGAAATTAGCTCTCTCTCTTCAAGAGGGGCTCAGAACAGAGCTGCTGCTCCTCCACATCAAAAGGAGCCAGTTGAGGTGGTTCAGGCATCTGACTAGGAGACCTCCTGGGTGCCTCCTGGGTGAGGTGTTCTGGGCATGTCCTAAACCTGTGGCTTATTTCTTGTTTAAGCTGGTCCAGGTCTTTCTTCATATCGTTCCGCTGTGTTTTCCCAACTGTGTGACTTTTCATTCATTTTCACAGTCTGTTAGTGTTTCTTCCTTTCTGCCCATTTTCAGTTCTTTTATTTCGATTTTTGGACCCTTGTTTCTTTTCTCCCCGCTCATTTCACGATTTTGGTATCAGGACTTTTCAGTATCTAATTTTGCAGGAGCTCTAGTTTCTACACCAGGGATCCTCAAATCCAGGCCTCGAGGTCCGGTGTCCTGCACCTTTTAGATGTGTCGCTGATACAGCACACCTGAGTCAAATATAGAAGTCATTAGCAGGACTCTGGAGAACTTGACTGCATACTGAGGAGGTAATTCAGACATTTGATTCAGGTGAGTTGGATCAGGGACACATCTAAAACCTGCAGGACACCAGACCTCGAGGCCTGGAGTTGAGGATCCCTGTTCTACACAGAGAACCAATGACAAATTACATTAAAACAACAGGCCTGGTAATGTATTTACTGAGGAAATGATCCAATATTACTCATCTGTGAGGGAAAAAGTATGTGAACCTCAAGGATTAGGAGTAAATGTGAAGGTGACATTTTAAATTCATGTGTCAGTTAGGTGTGACTGGGTGATTTTTTTCTAAGAACAAATATAGATCAAAATCTGATCATCACAGCACACATTTATAGAAGCAGATCAACATGAGGCCTGAGGCCTTTAGAAAAAGAGCTGCTGATGCTCACTGGGCTGGAAAAGGTCCCTGTGTGAAAACAAGTGACATTCAAGACCAAGAACACTTCTTTTTTGAACATAAATGTGTTTAAAGGTAGGAAAAGACTAAATTCTAGTAAAAGAAGTTTATACTGTGAAACATGATGGTGGTAGTGTCATTGGTCTGGGCCTGTTTGCTGCATCTGCAATAGGGAATTCTGAATTTTAAAGCAAAATGTCAGGATATATTTCCATGAACTAAATCTCAAGAGAAGGTCATTCACTGATAGAGACAGGCCTACGCACAGGTTGGGCGACTTGTGTTGTCATGTCAAATAATGGTTAAAAACGAAAGATGCTTCACAATGGTCAGGTTAAAGTTCTGACCAACAGATATAAAAACTACTAAACTATAACAACTAATTTCCTGCTTCCAAATGCAGCTCAAACTGCACTTACAGGGAATTGATGTTTATGCAGATTTAAGCTATTTATTTATTTACCTGCTCTCTTGCTGAGGACCTCCACCACTGAAGGGGGGAAAAAGCCCACCCGGTCCGTCCCCCGCTGGGTGTCATGGATGTGACCTTTCCACCGGCCGTCTGAGTGCTGCTCCAGGACCTGTCAGCAAGAAATCATGAGTACACTTCATTACAGACACACTGTTACACAATCCCGTTCAACTGCAGCACAAACAACAACAACAATTTATTCCGTTATACGAACACTGTGGGGTTTGATTAAAACAAACAAAAAATACATTAACTTTAAGCATGCATGTGATCTGTGACACCCCCAGGTGTGCACTCACAGTAAGTCCATAATGATTGTCTATTCACTGTGAGTATTAACAACAGTAGTATTAACAGTTTTAACAAAACACCTTAAGGGTACAAAAGCACCTCTGCTTTCTGATAGGATACTAAACAACAGCATACAAGTCCAAACACAACTAAGATGTCACTATGACTCACATAAATTTATCAAAATACACAACAGAGAGCACAGACGCACACATGCATCAGAGCCAACTGTGTGTATTTACGTGTGAGGGGAAATGAACAAAGAAGCTGATAATGAGAGAGACAGCAGCAGCAAGTTTGTGCTCGTTTCTCCGCTGTGGTCTCCTGCTTAGGGTACACAAAATTACCCTGAAACATCCCACACAAATCCTCACAACAAGGCTTCACTCACACAAGGCTTCACTATATAATCCTGTGATTCCCTGCTGATGAACAAGCAGCTCCAAGAAGATGGAAAATCATTTTACAGCAGCATACTGGACCTTTATCTGACCCGCCCTCAGGTGAGAACGATGCAGACACATCCATACTTGAGGTCCGCTGTGATTCTTACATGTCAAAAATTCAAAGCAATTGAACACGTAGGTTTTTAACAACTTTGTGAACTTTTCTGTAACTCAAACACTCCTCAATGCCCCCCCCCCCCCCCCCGGGGTCACTGTTTTCCAGGAGAAGCTCTTGTTTTTACTTAACCCCTCTGAGCTATGTTAACAGAAGAGTGCACTTTGTTTTCCAGCACGTTGCTGTACCGCAGAGCCTTAAAGTACCATGATCAGATCTCCAGCACGAAGGTTAAGTGCAGTAGGATCGTGGAGATTCCAGTAGTCCTTCACTGCTCTGACCTGAAGAGAACTTGATGCTTCTGCAAAGAAAATGAATAAAAAGAAACAAAAACACATCATCACAGGTCTAAACCAAAAGATCCAAACTGCATCAGTTCGCATAAATTAGCTTTTCATGAACTACCAACCTCTCAGCAGCTGCTTGATCTCCCTGCTGGCTGTGGAAGTAGTGAACTGATTGACGATGTCCAAAGCTGTTTGGTTGTACGTGTTCCGCATGTTCACATTGATGCCCGCCTATACACACACACACACACACACACACACACACACACACACACACACACACACACACACACACACACACAGCCATGTGAGTCAGACTTTTAAAAACAAGCTCTCCCTCAAATGCCTCTCTTATTAAAGAATAACAGAGCAAGTGAAAATGTGATGTTTGTGTCGTTCTGTCCACACTCTTTGTATAAAAACAGCCTTCCACATCACTCATACACTGAACATATATGAATTATGTTATTATGAAATATTTGTCATTTTTTGCTTACGTCCAGCAGCAGCCGCACTACATCTGTTTTGCCATAGAGGGCAGCTTCGTGCAGAGACGTCCCCGCTTTGGTGGCTCTGTTAATGTCGATGCCAGCTTTAAGGAGCAACCTAGGCAGTCCAATCAGAAAGACCATGTTAGGCTGCAGGCAGAGCACAGAGAAAGAGTCGCCCATTCAACTGTTACAGACAACGCACTTTCTCTGACCCCTGGGGTAAACTGTGGTACTGTGTCAACACCCACCTGCATGCTCCAGACTAGCAGACTTCTGCTTTCATAAAAGTTATTGATCATCTTGCTGATGATCAATTAAACAAATGCATTTGATTAGCACCTGGCTGCTACTTATCCTCTTAACTCCTATGGAAGTAGTACTTAGTTTTCACTGCATATGGTCCTCTGTGTGTGTGTGTGTGTGTGTGTGTGTGTGTGTGTGTGTGTGTGTGTGTGTGTGTGTGTGTGTGTGTGTGTGTATCCCAGCTTCCATAGGGTGAGAGGCAGGGTACACCCTGGACAGGTCAGTAGTCACCTGTGGGTAACCCCACTAACATGCCTTTGGACTGTGGGAAGAAGCTGGAGTACCTGGACAGAACCCACTCAGACAAAATCACAGCACAGGTGAATGGAGCCGTTAAGCCAGTGTTTTTCAACCAGTGTGCCACGGCACACTAGTGTGCCGTGGGAGACCGTCAGGTGTGCCGTGGGAAATTATCCAGTTTCACCTAATATGCCACGAGTGTCTGTGCTGCAGTAGTGACTGGGAGCATAATCATGTAATACTTCCATATCACTAGACTAGATAGCAGCAGGTAGCGAATTGCATTGTACATAGAAACAAGAGAATTAAGCCGCGTTTCCATACGGAACGACTCGCCGCGATTTGACGGCATCTCCATTAGAATCAGGAACACTTTGCCGGTCCTTTTTCCGTACTCACTCACCCGAGGTTCTAAGCGATCCGAGGCGATACAAAAATGTGACGCCGAGTACAGCGTGCCACTGATTGGCCAGGGAGTGTGGTCACTAGCGGAGGCATGAGAGCGACTCCTTCACCAGAATCATTAAAACCCCACAGCAAGAAACTGGAGGCACGAAAAGCACCGGTTGAATGCTCAGACCGACAGTTCTCAGCGGTAGTTCTGCAACATGAGAGCCATCTGAAACGCTCACACAGCATACATATACTTATTATAACTATACTGCCGGGAGATCGCCGCTACCAGCCGAACAGCTGGTTCGCACAGAGCCTGAGGCGGCTGATCAAAGGAACTTTGAGTCACCGCAATAACGCGACCTATCGGACAAATTCAAACGGTTTCTGAAAGCTGAGAAACTGCACTTCACAACCAACATAGGGCATTACTGTGGTGTTATTACGGTAATTGTTGCCGTAAGTCCGCGAACAGCGGCACTTTTGAAGTACACTGAGCTGTTCGATGGTATAGGGTTATAGTTAACAATGATAACCTTCATCCATTAAAACATTGTACGGGGACTTATGCATGATGATGATATTAAACTGGCATCAGCTGTGAGCTTGCCTCTATCTCATGTATTGTGTTATTCCTGGTAACAGAATGCTGTTACCAGGTAACATACTGGTAACAGCATTCTATAGTGTATACTATAGTGTTATTATTAATACTATAGTGTTATTATTAGTAGTATTAAGGTTAATATTGTTTGTTGATTTTATATATATTTATATTCTTTTCTTAGTGTGAATTATTATATTTTTACTTATATTTATAATAACTGCGGCTGCTGTTACACCCAAATTTCCCCTCTGTGGGACAATAAAGGCTGTTTCTTCTTCTTCTTCTTCTGTTGGACAGAATTAGTTTGCAAAACACTGAAGTTTTCTACTATCAGACCACATTGTTGTGGCATTTATGTTCAAGCTGTGTTGTTGAAGTGGACATGTTAAGTGCACTTTTTATTTGAAAGAAGATATATATTTTTTGTGTTTATTTGATTCCCATTTAAGACATTTTGATAAGAATGACTATATTGTTAATATAGGCTACAGAGTATCATTTTTTAACATTTTTGGCTGGTGGTGTGCCTCGTGATTTTTTCAATGGAAAAAATGTACCTTGGCTCAAAAAAGGTTGAAAAACACTGCGTTAAGCAGCCCTGAAGTGATTCTGGCAAACCATCAGGTGACTCAAGAGGTTCTCACACAGTGTATAAGGTATCAGCAGCACTCCACCCACAGTGGAAGGAACACTTCAAAGATCTTCTCAGTCCCACTGACACACCCTCTGTAGAGGAAGCAGGCTGACAATGGATGACTCGCTCATCACTGGGGGCGGGGTAACTGAGGTAGTTAAACTGCTCCTTGGTGGCAGGGCCCCTGGGGTGGATCAGATTCACCCCGAGTTCCTGAAGGCTCTGGATGTTGTAGGACTGTCCTGGTTGACACGCCTCTGCAGTGTCGCATGGAGATCTGGGCTGTGGCTCAGGAGGTAGGTTAGCAGTTTGATCCCTGGCTGCTCCAGTCTGCATGCCAAAGTGTCCTTGGGCAAGATACTGAACCCCAAGCTGCTCCTGATGCATCCATCAGTGTGTGAATGTGTGTGAATGTTAGATAAAAAGCATCTATGCATAGACAAATGTGCGTGGGTGAATGAGACATGCTGTATAATGTGAGTGCTCAGGTACAGTAGAAAAGTGCTATATAACATTTTACCATGAAAGCAGCTTCAGCGTTAGTTGTAGTTGTTATAGTAAAAATAGTAGTAGTAGCACCAAGAACAATAGGGCTAATTGTAACAGTAGCTGTAAATGCTATGACAATCATAAGATTACTAAGATGCTGTCATTGACAAGTTCAAATGTTTATCAGGGTAGTTTAGAATGCTAACATGCCATATTTTCCAATTAGCACTAAGAACACAATAAGGGTTAGAATGGAAATAGTAGCATTAAGACTGTATACCTGCAGGAGAAACCGATTTACCTCCATCTTCATTCATTCATACAGTGATGGAGGATTTATCCTGCATTAATCAGTGGATGTAAGCTCAGCAAGAACATTTTAGCTGGACTACTTTAGCATTACCTCGAGTTAGGTTTAGTGTCATGTTGTAATAACTTGTACATTCCTTCTGGTTGAGAACTCAACAGCTCTGAGGGCTGATCTGCAACAGTATCCAAATGCTGGCTGTGAGCACAGCTGCTCAGCCTGTCAGTGAATCCTGAGACAGTTACTGTGATGCTGGATCATCATGTGGCTAAACCTTTTTGTATCTATTAGAGGAAAAGCAGAATTTATTGTGTCGTCCTCAAAAGATAAATTCTTGCTGTGACCAGTCGGAGGTTAACACCGCTCTGTGCTGCTCTCTTACTTGATGATGTCTTTGTGTCCATTCCTGGCTGCCAGGTGGAGGGGGGTGGTGGAGGGAGAGTCCAGGCTGTTGTTTCCTCCTTCTCCTTCTAACAGGGCTGCCACCATATTACTGCTCAGCAGCAACTGAGTCACCTAACGAGAAATCAAATTGAAGATGAAATGGCAGAATCAGGACAGGAATTACAGCATTAGTAATACACAAATATATATGCAAAGCCAAGCTAGCTTAGGCTGCGTATTAAAAACATATATTGACACATTGCACTGTAAATGTTGACTTATATATGGGGTTAAACGAGCGCAGAGGCTTATCCACCACTCAGCAGCTCTCTAAAGATACCACAGCCTTTACATACACCCACAGAGTCTGTGTGACAAAAAACAGCCCAAAGCTTTCTATTTTCTTTCACGGCTAAACTGCAAACTCAGAGCGAATATTTAACGAGCATGGGACTCTGCGTCCGTCTAATTCTGAATTATAGGCCCAGCTATACATCTCACAGCTGGGCTTATTGGCTGCTGTGGCAGAGGAAGAGTAAAAACAAACTGCACTGCAGTTTCTTTACAAAGTCTAAAAAGAGCTGCTGCAAGTGAAACCGGCTCAGTTTAGCCGGGCCTCGGTCCATGCAGCTTTAGGCCATTCACATTAAAATTTTCACACCAACGTGTTCTCATATGCAAACAGTTGGATTTACTACACAAATAAAACAAACTATATACACCTCACTGAAAGCCTGACTTCATTTTTTAACCATAACGTGCTAATCACAGGGTTCCCGAGACCTTTGACCCCTCAAGCTACTCCTCTGGCACTCCGAGTCATTTGGCTCCTCACTGTCGTGATGCTGTGAAAAATCTGGGTGTCATTTTAGATAGTAGTTTTAAAATGGAGAAGCAAGTAAGTGCTGTTACCAAAATCAGTTTTTACCAACTCAGAGTCATTGCCAAGGTAAAACCTTATCTCCCACAGCAGGACCTGGAAAAAGTTATTCATGCTTTTATTACTTCCCGCCTGGACTACTGTAATTCTCTGTACTTTGGCATAGATCAATCATCTGTGCGCCGCCTGCAGGTAGTCCAGAATGCGGCAGCTCGTCTTTTAACCGGTTTAAAAAAGCATGAACACATTACCCCAGTCCTGTCATCCCTTCACTGGCTCCCTGTCCGTTTTAGAATCGATTTTAAGATTTTATTGCTTACTTTTAAAGCCTTAAACGGACTGGCACCTTTGTATCTGTCTGAGCTGCTTCACTGTCACACCCCTGTAAGAGCTCTGAGGTCATCGAACCAGCTGCTCTTACAGAGGCCTAAAACTAGACTAAAACAGAGAGGTGATCGAGCTTTTGCAGCAGCAGCACCGAAGCTATGGAACGATCTACCTCTCCATATCCGCACAGCTCAGACGATACACACATTTAAATCTCTATTAAAAACACATTTCTTTTCCTTGGCATTTGGCTGCAGTGCTACCTCCTTTTAGATTGTTTTATGGTATTTTATGGTACTTGTTTTAAATGTTTTAATTTTTAATTTTCTTATGTTATTTATTGTTCTTAATGTTTTTATTTATTTATTTTTATTTTATTATTTTATTTATTTATTTATATATTTTTATTTTTATTTAGTATAGTCCTTGGGGTTACAGATCTTGTACAGCACTTTGGTCAACGTCGTTGTTTTAAATGTGCTTTATAAATAAACTTGACTTGACTTGACTTCAGTAAATAAAATCCTTCCATCTATTTTCTTCTGCTTCTCCCACTCAGGACTGCAGAGGGAGTGGAGCCCGTCCCAGCTGTGATAATGTGAGAGGCAGAGTGTCCTCTGACAGGTCTGAGAGAGCTGAGCTACAGACAGAGAGCCATTCATGTCCAAGTTCACACCCACAGCCATGGACTGAACCCAGGACCTTCTTGCTGTGAGGCGACAGTGCTAACCATCGCTGTGCCACCCCCAATAAATTAAATCATCCTGAGATGTTTATCCTTATGTTCACCAATTACTAAAATCATTCATCCTTGAATATCAAAGTGCTCTTGCTGAAATAGGATAAATTACTTTTACTTGCTGAAAGTGCCTCTCTCACTCTCTCCTGTGTGTCTTCACTGTATGTAAATGTTAGGACCTCAAGATGCTACTGTGAGGGAGACTGTATATAAAAGACGGACTTTGCTTCTCAATTAGAAAACCGGAGCACCTTAAACTTTATTCCTTCTAATGGCCAGCAGGGGTCAACTCCAGGTTTCAAAAATAACTCCAGGTGTGCGTAAGTCCATCCATCCATTTTCGTCCGCTGATCTGGGATCATGGGGGCAGCAGCCTAAGCCAAGAAACCAGACCTCTTCCAGCTTATCTGGGGGAACACCGAGGCACTCCCAGGCCAGCCGAGAGATATAATCTCTCCATCGTTTCCTGGGTCTACCCCGGGGCCTCTTCCCAGTAGGAAATGCCTGGAACACCTCACCTAGGAGGCGTCCTAGTCAGATGGCTGAACCACCTCAACTGGCTCCTTCAGTGTGGAGGAGCAGCGGCTCTACTCTTTATTCGAATGACTGCGCGCTTCACCCTACATAAGTGTACCAAGGTTTACGGTAAAAAGGCCCCCAGCACCTTTGACCTATGACATCATAAAATCCTTTCCTGATCAGTTTATGTTCTCAGTCACTAGTTTCAAGTCTTCCTAAACAGAACATGAATTTCATTTTAATACTGTATACTGTATGTTGTAGGGCAGGCACACTCTGAGATACACTGTGGTTTTCATGAGCTGGGACAGCGATGCTAAATCATCTCAAACCTTCAAAAAACAGAACTTTGCAAAGCAGTGGGTGAAGTCGCAGTGGCTGCATCCACCTGTCACCTGAGCAAACACCTGTGGAACCAGTGGAATACCCAACAACTTCACTCTTATTTTGGAAAAGAACATATCAACGATGGGGAACTTCCACACAAATTTTCTCATACCTTCACTCTGCCAAACTCACAGGCCAAATCTAGCGGTGTCTTCTTAGCCTTGTTCATGAGGCAGGGATTAGACTGGTGCTGCAGCAACATCTCAGACTGAGAGCCAAGAAAAGGGAGAGAGTGTAACATTAGGACATGCATTCACATACCTAACACACACTACTGTGTGTGTCTGTTTGTCTCTGAGCAGAGGACGGGAACATACAACAGGCCTGGTGCAGCCTCTGTATCACGTTTGAAGGTATTCTACTACAGAGGTCAGGCCTGGGTAGGGGTTTCATGACAGGTTAAGGTCTGTGTGTGCAGGGTATATGCATCTGTCATTTAAAATATTCCAGCAACCACATGGATGAAGCTGGAGGAAAGGAATATGTGCAGTTACTGCCTGTAGACTCCTAATGGTATGCCTGCTATTGTTGGTGGACAATAGCAGCCGAGGCACAAAGGGGATGGATTTCAGTGAAATGGGAGGACTGGTAATGCCTTAAAACTTTGCCTTTGGCCTTTGGTGTGTGTCTCCCAACTCACCACCTCATAGTGTCCATACTGTGCGGAGAGATGTAACGGTATCTGTCCATCATGGGACGGCGAGTTGACTGAAGCGCCAGCTCGCAGCAACAATAGAACGGAGTCGGCTTTACCCTGCCAGGCTGCGTAGTGGAGGGGACGCATGCCTAAAGACAGAAATGGAAAGGTGAGAAGAGGTGATGAGGTCATTTTAACTGGTTTGACTTAGAGAAGAAAGCTTTGAAAGCGCCTGATTTGGAGGTATGTAGCATGCCATGTTGGTTTAGAAGAGAAATGTAGTCACACCAGAGTAAAAAGCTTCACACTTGGCATTAAATCCATGTTTAAAGCAGCATTTTTTCTAATCTACAATTAACAGACCAGCTTCACAATGAAAAGTTGAACAAAAGAACAAAACATCCATGAAACAGGAAGTCCATACTCTGTTCCTTCATTGTTGACTTATTCATGGCAGAGTCAGTGTATGAAACTGTAGCCAAAGCCTTTTGTATCCTCATCATCTGGCTAAAGGCTGTATGCTGGTCCATCACACAAAAGAAAAAAGTTTTGGTTATATTAAGGTTATACTTCCAATCACAGTAATAAATTCTTCTGTAATTAGTACTGGAAGCCTTTACTCTGAGGTCGGTGGCCTGTCTCTTCTACATTCATCCTGTCTGTGTATCCATGGGGAGTCCAATGCCGAATGGGTGACACCCACTGCTGAAGCTGAAAAGTTTGCAGGACATGCTAAAAGTTATATCCAACCTTTAAAATGGTCCTTCAGGAATCTGCAGCTGACCCCAGAGACCTACCACATACAGGTATGAGCTCTGCACACCTCTGGTCTCAGAAGTCAAGCTGCCAGATTCAGCTGTATCTGCATTAGCACTGCTGCCACACTGCATGGCAGAAATACTTCAAAGTAAATCATATTTATTCATATGGGTCAAATTTATTTTCAGCTGAGAGCGTCAGAAAGCTGGTGAGGAGGTTTCACGCTCAATTTAACCCCAACTGACTTCTCAATCATGAATATTTTAGATTTTTCCCCCTAAACTGTGGGTCTGCACAGTGACACCGGTTTAACAGCAGAGCTGTTCTGCAATCGTGATACCGTTTATGTCTTTGATATCCACGGTGGCCTGGGCCTCCAGCAGCAGAGACAGCAGCTCCACGGTGCCCGTCAGAGCGGCATGATGCAGCGCCGAGAAGCTGAGAGAGGAGAGAGAGGAGGGGTCAGCACGGATCAAGAGGAGGGAGCGGCGAGGACAGGAGAGGGGTTACAAATCATCCCGATGACTTTACAGGGAGACCTTTGCAAAATGAAAACATGTGTGTGCGCGCCCATCAAACCTTCTGATCTGTGGGTGTGTTTTTTGAGTGTGTCCCAATCAACACATCAAACTAAGGTGGCAAGTGTGTATGCCTGTATTTGTGTATGTGCTGTGTGAATATGGTGTGATGTGATCATATATATGCCAAAACTACAGAATACGCTAGTGTGTGTGTGTGTGTGTGTGTGTGTGTGTGTGTGTGTGTGTGTCAGGTCGCAGTATATTTCACTGAGGGAGAAATTAAAGGCATAAATTTTTTTGGCGATGAGTTTTGTGTTGCTGGAGGCGACAGAAATGCGGTGAGCGCTCCAGAGGAGGTGACCCTGGAGGTGGGACGCACTCTTCTCGTGTGGGGATAAAAGTTCGGCTTAATTTCAGGTGATCTGTCGCAGCCTTATGCAGATTTAGGGTCCCAAAAGCAACAAACAGTCTGGGTGCATTTGGAAACAAAACTACTACTATTATATTCTAGCTCTATGTGTCCCAGGCAGCAAGTTCATGGAGATGGGAAATATGGATCTCCATGAAAGGTCATTCTAAACGGTTAATATTTGTGACATGACGCTGGCACAAAGAGCGAGTGAAGGCCTTAAACCCCCACAGACTCCCATGTTTAAAGGCCCAGCTTTACAGCATGTTTAAAACCTGGTACAGCATATATTCAGGCTTCATTATATACATATTATTAAAAAAGAAAAACGCTTTCTTTCCTACCTACAGTATTTCTATACTTAATTCATGGATTCAGTCTCATTTCTTTAAATCACAGCCAGCTGTTTCTGTGATGCTTCAGACTGGCTTTGGTTCAACACGGCCAAAAACAGGAAACACGAAGTTTGAGCTGTTGTATTCTGTGAAGTCAGACAGGAGCAGACTCTGAATCTGCAGACTGTCAGATGGCTCATCTCATCACTCACATCTTTTAGGACACACACACACACACACACACACACACACACACACACACACACACACACACACACACACACACACACACACACACACCATTTATCTTCCACATTTCCATCTACTCATCTTGAGTCTGTCTCCTTGGGATGATGTTGACTCGGTTTGTTCACCTTCTGCACACACATCCTCTCGCAGATGTACATGTTTAATTTCAGCACTCCTATTGTACGTCACCTCCCACACACTGCGCTAACCTTGCATGTAGACACACGCAGCAGGTCTAAGTCAACACAGACTCACATCGCATGTAGGCTTAGAGACTCACACTGCAGCTTGCAAAGGGAAACTCTGCACGTGTTGAGGCCTACTGAGATCAAGCTCACAAAAATGCATCTGATGGGAACAAGAGTAAACATTTTGAAACGTATCTACACGATAGAAGAGACAAACTGAATCAAAAGTGCAACTATTTTATACCAAAAAATGTAAATAAGTCCAATACGGACACACAGCTGCCTCGTTTGGAACAATTTATTTCTCCATAAATGTGTTCGGGTAAGAGTAAAATAAACTAAACTACAGCACAGGCCGATCACACAAATATAACATTCAGCGTTTGGAGCGTGGGCACCAGCATTTCATGTTGTATTCTTTTGTTTGCTTACAGATTATGTAAAATGGGCCTCGTTCAAACTAGTGCAGCAATGGCACTGTTTGAACTGTGCAAGACAACTCTGGATGCTGGTTATGAGAAGTTATTATTTAGGCTGATTACACATAATCACTGAAAATCCCACTTTTGGGGCCCACAGAATCAGTTTTGCTTTATAATTTAGCATCACGTTTCACCTGTTGATGTCAGCTCCACATAATAGTCAACTAGACCATTAAATGTTGCTACTGTATTGTGCCAGAAAAACTAGTCAATTACATGAATTACCATTTAAGTAACATGTCATGTAGACCTGGGAGAAAATGACCCAATTGATTTTAGCAGCATTCTGATCTAGAAAACAAAAACCTGGCTGTATATAAACTGGCATAAAAATCAACTGGAGTAACACACACTACTCAGTATAGGCATGTGGATCTGAGACAGCTGAAGGTAGCCACACTCAGTGTTCACCCAGAGAAGCTACAATACTGACTATAAAACATGCTTTCAGGACAATAACTGCCATTGTTGAAGGAATGGCTTCCAAACGTCCAGTGCTGGAAGCAAAATGATCATACTAATAAAAACTGGAACACAACCATCCAAAAATGATGGAGTTCTTCCCCTGAGCATACAGGAAGAGGAATATGTATCCATAGCTACAGATAATTGGACTTCACACAAAGAGGAAAACACTCTGATAGGTGCTTTTAAGAAAACACCAATCAGTGACTGGATAACAATCTACAGTACACCACGTACAGTACAGACCTGCTGGAGCAGGAATCAGCACCTTGTTTTTCCTGTACTCTACATTTAAACCATAAATAATGTGTTAAAGGCAGTGAGCTGGCATGAACGTGGAGACCTCCACCTCCCTGTGGGCTCTCTTATTTGTCAGTTTGCTTAAAACGCTCCAAAGGCAAGAACAAAACAGGGGTCTGAAAAGTCCGGTGCAGAGGTGAGGCCTAGCATACAGAGAACAGCTGCCTGAGCCAGTACACATGTCAATCAGCCACATCCCTAACTTGAAGCCTTGCCTCTATTATTTTGTACCATGCTGCAAAATGCCTTTTAATCCCGTAGATTTGGACATTTTAACTTGGAAATCTGTGGGAACTGACTGTCCTCTGGAGTCAGCCTCAAGTAGCTATTTGAGGATCTGCAGTTTTTTAGACTTATAGGTTGGTGTAATTTTCAGTGCAGGTTGCAGCATGCTTTAACTGCTATTTACAAGCACATTTTAGGCCTCATTCACACTGCGAGTAGTTGTGGTGACTAACTGGTCGCCCAGAGGTTGCGCGTGCAGCGCCCTCAACCTCCGGGCGACCAGTTGTGGTCAAAAGCTGACTGCACAGGTCACCTGGTAGGAGGCAGATACAGAACATCTTGTTTTCTTTTTTACACTGAGAAGGTTCCAGTGTTTCAGGCTTTTAGTCACATTTCTAACAATGGAAACATCTCTGCATGTGTCTTCTCAGCACACACAGAGCAACACTCATGTTTCTTTCTTGTTACTGCATAATGTCTGAATGTTAGTACAGCACTACTGTTCAGTCAAAAACGGTCTTATCATTGTTTTATTCACCTTTATTCCCGAGCTGACTGTAGCCTTAGATAAATGTAACTTCTTCTATGAAGTAAGTGATCACAGATAAAAATCACAAAGTTTCACAATAAAAGACAAAAAATAAAAGTATAACAATATAAAGCAACAGAATACAGCTTAAATAACAAGTTAATTAAAAGCTTGTCTGTATAAAAATCTTCAGCTGCAGCATGAAGACAGTGGAGGAGAATCCCACATCCTTGGTGCCACGACCTGACCCTCTGGAAGCAGCCGCAGTGAATCTGACTCAATATAAAAACAATATAAAAACTGCAGCTCTAACAGCTCAAACAAAGAGTAATAAGTAATAACTGTAAAGGACACTGAGTACATGGCAGTGATTCTTCTGTGAGTCACTGTGAACACTGAACACAATTTGCATGTCAATCAAGAAACAATGACTGTTCATTACATTCCACTGACTCAGCTTCATGCTCATCTCTTGGCTGAGACACACAAACACGTGCACACATGCACTCCTCTTACCCGTCTGAGTCTTGGTAGTTGATGTTCAGCCTCTTGGTAGAGCCCAGCAGCTCTGGAAAAAGACAGGACATAGAGAAAAGGACGAGAGGGTCAAAAACAGGAAATTAGTCACTGCTGACATTTGATTTCTTGTGTTTCTATTTGTTTTTAAATTCGAGCTCTCCAAACGTGCGTGCGCTTTCACAGTGGTTCTCTTTATCACTGCCTTTATCAAACAACCTGACAGCCCTGACAGGATGGAGAGCTTTCCTCACCTCCTGCTGCCTCGCCCTTCCCTCTCTCAGCATGTCTGACACCTCACAGCAGCCAAATGATTCATAAACAAATCATTCTGCCTCACAGAAATGTTTGATTCCCCTCTTTTGCACCGCTATCTTATCACAGCTCTGTAGAATCGAGAGTGACAACCATAAAACTCAAGCACGCCAGGATAAAAGATACACTTGGTGCAAAAATAGCAGTCAGTTAGGAATGACTGAACACCTTTAAAGAGACACAATGCTACTCGTTCCATTCATTCAGCACTCCAAGACAGAACATACTGCAATCATCTGTTCTCCTTCGATACTGAGTCACAATAACAACTGGATTGAACTATATTTCCTGCTTTAGAAGCATACTTCATCTCAAATTGAACACTAGTTGTGTGAACTGGCAACAAACTGGTTTAGCAGTTATGTAATGAAAATATTTCCCTCAGGAACCTCTAAAGACGGCTGGAAAGCTGTGCAGTTTGCACCCTTATATCATTGTTTGAATCTGAGATATCAAAGTCAGACCTTTTATTATGACAAATGATTTCCTCGTCTAAGTGTACAATTCTCTTTTCTCAAAGCATCAACTCTGATCACATCTTACCATCATCCCAATGCTTCACTCCACCTTTAATGACACATAACTGATATCATACTAGATTCCTCAAATACTGTGGATCTTTCTCCCTATAATAAAATCCACCTTCAGCATCTAACAGGAACGTGAAATCCTCCTCACCTAGTTACATATTCGTTGTCGTCCTACAGCAGAGATCGGCAGAGCAAAGGGCCCACTGTTCACCAAAGACCCACACAGGAACCAGACTGCTGAGCCCTCTGAATACAGCACCATTTATCAGAGTCGATCTCCTTCACGGTGTTCTCCCACACAGGTGTGGAAAATCACATAGGAGTGTGTGTGTGTGTGTGTGTGTGTGTGTGTGTGTGTGTGTGTGTGTGTGTGTGTGTGTGTAGAAGCTGGACTGTGCATAAGTTGCTTCACTTCGGTTGCACTTCAGAGCTGAGAAATTAAATTAAAATTTTCAGGCACCAGCAGAGGTGCTTGAAAACCAGTTCTGGTTACATTGTACACTTTCCTTAGTCAATATTGTCAGAAAACACTACATATGTTTTCATTGCTATGCAGATGATACTGCTATAAATATGAAGCCAGCTGACATAAAGCAATTTGTTAAACTAATTTTCTTCTCCTAAATTCAAACAAAAGTGAGGTTATTATTTTTGGGCCTAAACACTATGAGAAATCTTGGGATAATTTTATCACGGTATATCCTTGAACATTAAATATGTAGGATTGTTTTCTTTCATGTGCACAGTATCTCTAAAATTAGAAACATCCTGTCTCAGAGAGATGCTGAAAAACTAGTTCTAGGCTAGACTGTAATTTATTATTAAAACAAGAAGTCATATTTCTCCCATGGCTGTTAAATCCAGAATTGAATTTAAAATCATTTTCTTCACATATAAAGTCTTGAAGAATCACAGTAACTTGGTTTAAGAGAGGCTGTTTATGATAAAGCCTATAGTTAAAGCCAGATCAGGTGACCTTCAACCATTCATTCAGTAGGGCTGGGCAATGAAGCAATAACAATAATTATTGTGAAATAACCTTTACTCAATATAAATATGAGACGTGGTCAATATAAAGTCATTAGGACTCATTCAAGCTACATTTTGATATTTTTTTTATTTAAACCGTTATTTAACCAGGCGAACAGATTAAGAACAAATTCTTATTTACAACTGTGGCCTGGCAAAGAGCCTTTTGAAGGGAAAGGAATAAAAGAATTAAAAAAGAAAAAAAATAGTAACAGTAAAATTACAAGACACCATTTTGTTCCTAACACATTACCTAGTCTATATGAGCATAGACACCCCCCCCCCTCACTGAGATCTGATGTGTTTTTTATTTACCAGGGTTCTACCCAGCAGTTGATCGCCCGGTGCTGCACCATGCTGAGGTCGTCTTGTGCCCGGTTCACTATCAGAACTCTTCGCTATCACTGCAATTAGCAAGTGCACACTCCGCCCCCCCACCAATACCAGACTGATTATTCTTTCCCCTCTGGCTAGGTCGCTGCACTATCAGTATTATCACACCACAATCTACCACCGGGCACGGCCAGTACAACAATAACAATGATAAAATGAATCTAGCCACATTACGTAAAACAACTACAAACATCCTTAAGAACATTTTTTATCTGTCTCTTAAAGGTGAATACTGAGATGAGGGTAGTCAGTTTCGGTGTTCTCTGTAACAAGTTCCAGTCATTTGGAGCAGCGTATGCAAATGCTATGTGGCCAAAACGAGACTTGGTTCTTTTGGTCTTCAGTAATAAATATTGTGATGAACGTGTGCTATATTTCGTGACTGCGCTCGGAAGCAATAACTGACACAGATATGGGGGTGAATGTCCTAGAAGGGTTTTGTAAATAAGAGTAAACCAGTGAATACTGCGACGCGTGGGCAAAGAGGGCCATTTAACTTGAGAGTAAAAGTGGCAACGATGTGTTACAAAAGGAGCGTTTGTTACAAAGCGAATTGCAGAATGATAAATTGAATCTAACTTGCTGAGAGTTTTTTTGGTTGCATGTCTGTATATTATATCACCGCAATCAAATAGAGAGAGGATGGTTTTCTCGACAATGGTGCGCTTTGCAGATAATGTAAATGAGGTTCGATTATGATATAAAAAACCAAGTCTTGCTTTTACCTTGGACTGTAAGGCCTTGATATGGTCAGAAAAAGTTAAGGCCGAGTCTAGCCAGATTCCTAGGTATTTGTAAGCAGGTACTAGTTCTATACTGTCACCATTTAAGGTGATAAAATCATTTTTAGAAGAAGAAACCCCAGATTCATGACCAAACCACATGACCTTTGTTTTCTTAATATTTAACGATAAGTTCAATTTGCTAAAAGCCGACTGTAATTCATGGAATGTGTGAGCAAGAGATTTCACGACCTCATCAGACGAGGGACTGGAGGCGTATAGAATAGTGTCGTCCACATATAGGTGGATAGACAACACAAAGGCCCAAACACAATGAGAACAGCGCCAAGCTGAACCAATCATGTGGTTGGAATAAAGTTAGAGCACATCAGGTTAGGCTGACACACAGCGTGGGAGCAGCTGGCAGCAGGACACCAGTACGTTAGGAGTGTGAGTGAGATTAAAGACAAAATGACAACAGAAAATACAGCAACAACCAGCTCAAGGCTCAACAGACGAGGAAAAAGAGGATCGGAGGAAATCAGGAGTGTGGAGAGAGTTTGGGCTGTGTAAAGAAGCAGAGCAGCATGCACTACAAACTGTGTCCAAAGCCTGTTTCCACAAAGGCAGGTAACACCACCAACTGTTTTTACCATCCTTTCACTATTAAAAACACAACGCAACACAACATTCCTCAGAAAACAAAGCTGACAATTGAATCCTCTTCTAATGAGACTGATGAGAACAAAATTAATCAGTATCTACATCACCTTACCATCATCTCGTGCTTATTTATTCCCAACATTGTCGCAATTACTGATTTTCAGCAGATCAGACCTCCGACCCTCCCACAGGAGCCGGCTGATCAACAACAGCTGGTTATGAGCTAACATTATGCCAGCTAATGTTGGCTCGGATGTCCTAAAAATGACACTTTCCCTTTGATAAACAGTTTGAGTACATTCTGTCGTGGTGAAGCGGCAGCTGACAATCTACGTCCCTACGCTCACCTGTGGTCACGAGCTTTGGGTAGTGACCGAAAGAATGAGACGGTAAATACAAGCGGCAGAAATGAGCCTCCTCTGAAGGGTGGCTGGCCTCTCCCTTAGAGATAGGGTGAGGAGTGCAGCCATTTGGGAGGGGCTCAAAGTAGAGCCGCTGCTCCTCCACATCGAAACATCAAGCTGGGTTTCAGGGCTGTGCCACTGCCACATCTGGGCCAGTCAGACCATCTGTCCCTGCTTATGATTCCAGCATACACCCCCCTCAGCAAAACTGCTCTTTCTACATCTAAGACTGTTCAGACCTGGCCTGAAGGTGCCTCTCAACAGCTGCAGGACTGCTTTGAAACAACTGACTGGGACGTATTCAAGCACCAGGACCTGGAGCAGTATACCTCGGCTGTTCTGGACTACATCAAGTTCTGCACCGACACTGTAACTGTGGACAAGAATATCCGGGTTTTTCCAAATAGAAAGCCATGGATGAATGGAAAGGTGCAGAGCTTACTCAGAGAAAGGAACATCGCCTTCAGAGCTGGTGATGGGGCGCTTTACAGCGCTGCCAGAGCCAACCTGAAGAGGGGCATCAGGGAGGCCAAGGCTGTGTATAAGAGGAGGATTGAGGACTGTTTCCAGAGCCACGACTTCAGGCAGGTGTGGCAAGGGGTTCGGCATATTTTGAACTACAAACCCAGCCTGTTAGTTGATCAGCGTAACATCAATCTGGCAGAGGAGCTGAACAGCTTCTTTGCACGCTTTGAGGTACAGCAATCAGAGACAGCCATCCAACATCCCTCAGCAGGCAGCAGCAGCATCCTCAGGCTGCAAGAGCAAGAGGTGAGGCGTATGCTGGAAACTGTGAACCCCAGGAAAGCTGTAGGGCCCGATGGTGTCTCTGGACGGATACTGAAGGTCTGTGCGGCTCAGCTGGCTGGTATTTTTACCAGCATTTTTAACCAGTCCCTGAGCCAGGCTGCTGTCCCTTCCTGCCTGAAGTCCTCCATTATCATCCCCATCCCCAAGAAGAACACTATCAGAGGTTTGAATGACTACAGGCCAGTAGCACTCACACCAATTGTTATGAAGTGCTTTGAAAAGCTTGTCCGGGCTCACGTCATCTCCAGTCTCTCTCCCAGACTAGACCCCCACCAGTTTGCCTACAGAGCCAACCGGTCCACAGAGGACGCCATTGCCACGGCCCTCCACTCTGCCTTCTCTCACCTGGAGCAGGGGGGGAACTACGCTCGGCTGCTCTTTGTGGACTTCAGCTCGGCGTTTAACACCATCCTTCCTGGCAGACTGGTGACTAAACTGTCAGATCTGGGGATACCACGCTCCACCTGTCTTTGGATCAAGGACTTCCTGACAGACCGTTCCCAGAGGGTAAGAGTAGGTCCCCACCTCTCTTCAGCCATCAGCCTCAGCACCGGCTCTCCACAGGGCTGTGTGCTGAGTCCCCTACTCTTCACCCTCTACACACATGACTGCACCTCCATACATGCCAGTAACTGCATCATTAAGTTTGCGGATGACACCACTGTGGTGGGGCTCATATCAGGCGGGGATGAGTCAGCATACCGGGACGAGGTGCAGCGGCTGTCAAGGTGGTGCAGTGAGAATAACTTGATCCTGAACACCACTAAGACAAAGGAGATGGTAGTAGACTTTAGGAGGACAACACATGTCATTCAACCTCTGTTCATCGAGGGGGATGAAGTGGAGCTGGTTTCAGATTTTAGGTTCCTGGGAGTACATCTGCAGGATGATTTGACCTGGAGTATCAATACGACCAGCATTGTCAGGAAGGCCCAACAGAGACTGCATTTCCTGAGGGTTCTTAGGAGCAACTATCTGACCCAGAATCTGCTGGTGTCCTTCTACCGTTGCTGTGTAGAGAGCATCCTGACCTACTGTCTGTGCGTGTGGTTCAACAGCTGCACAGCAGCAGACAGGAAAACACTCCAGCGAATCATCAACACGGCTCAAAAGATCATAGGCTGTCCCCTGCCCTCCCTCCAGGAACTGTTCAATGCCCGCTGCCAGAGGAGGGCACAGAACATCCTCCAGGACCCCTCACACCCTGGACACTCCTTGTTTCAGCTACTGCCATCAGGCAGACGTTTCAGGACAATGAAGGCCAGAACAAACAGACTGAGGAACAGCTTTTATGCCAGGGCTATCATTGAACTGAACTCTGTGTGGTTTGGACAGTGATGTGGGGTGGTAGTGCTGACTGTGTGCATGCGTTGGTGTGTGTATTGGGGCTAGATTCGTCTTAATTTACTATTGTGCACTGTATTTTAGTAATCATTTTTATCACTCATATTTTTATTATTTTATTATTTATTGTCTGAGGCACCTAAAAGGAATGCATTTTAAATTTCGTTGTGCAACTTCTGTGTACAATGACAATAAAGATTCTGATTCTGATTCTGAAAGGAGCCAGTAGAGATGGTTTGAGTATTAGGATGCCTCCTGGGTGAGGTGTTCCGGGCATGTCCTACCGGGAGGAGGCCCCGGGGTAGACCCAGGACAAGCTGGGGAGATTATATCTCTCTGCTGGCCTGGGAACGCCTCGGTGTCCCTCTGGATGAGCTGGAGGAGGTAGCTGGGGAGAGGGAGGTCTGTGCTTCTCTGCTTAAACTGCTGCCCCTGCGACCCGGCACCGGATAAGCAGAAGAACATGGATGGATGGATGGATGATATGAGAGTTTATTTACTAAGTGTCCGAGTCGTCCACAACATTAGATCCACTTCGAAGAAAGTTTCAGCAACACCAGCTAACAGCAGCAGTTTCTCACCTCTGTCATCAGACAGAAGCGAGCCTCCTCCAGAGTAAACAGACGTGGATGAGGTAAACAATGTGTTTTTTATTTACCAGGGTTCTACCCAGCAGTTGATCGCCCGGTGCTGCACCATGCTGAGGTCGTCTTGTGCCCGGTTCACTATCAGAACTCTTCGCTATCACTGCAATTAGCAAGTGCGCACTCCGCCCCCCCACCAATGCCAGACTGATTATTTTTGCCCCTCTGGCTAGGTCGCTGCACTATCAGTATTATCACACCACAATCTACCACCGGGCACGGCCAGTGCGATCACGCGACGGTCCTGCTCACGCTTGACTTCGTGTAGCTGCAGAAAGCAAAATGGCAACCAGCGTGAAACCGAGGAGGAAGAAGAGGAAAACGGGAGCTCGGAGGACAATTCCAGGCTTCATATTAAACATAAAATCCCAGGAACTGTGAGAGGACTCAGAGAAAAAACTGCAGCTCCCAGCAAAATGATGAAACCTCCTGCTGTCGTAGTTAGTGGCTGCATTAAAACCGTGATAGTTCATGCTGACAACAACACGCACACACACACACACACACACACACACACACACACACACACACACACACACACACACACACACACACACACACACACACACACACACAGTTTGTGGGTGTATTTTGATTTCTAAGAAGTCCAAAAGTTTGTAATTTTTCTTCATCTTGAGGAAATCGGGGCCTTTGAATGCTGTGCAGAGCAGATACAGTCATGCTTACACTGGTGTGTTCATTTTGACAGCAGTCCCAGTTTAGGTGAAGGCCTGCTGTAGAGCTGAAGCTCATAAAGATGTACATGAAAACAAGAGCCCAAAGACACGAAAAGGCACAGTGATAATTAGAGAGGCTGGGCTTTTTGCCAAAACGGGGTCTGAGATGTCCCAGCTACAAGGAAAGAAGAGGGCCTTTCAGGACTTCTAGTTACAACATGAGCTGGAATTCCTAGCATAGCACACCCACCATGAAATCCTACATGTTAGCGCACACTGAACGCTCAGCTCCCGACTCCCTCCCTCTTTATCTCTTTGCACAAAAGCAGCAAGAGCCTCCTTCTGACATAAGGATCAATTAAATTAGCAGCATGTTGACTCAACGTCGTTCCCAGGAGCTGGTGAAAACAGACGTAGTAAATCTCAAGTATTGTGTTTTCTTGCAGAGATGCAGAAATTACAGGGGCTGCTCTCTGCTGCAGGCTGATGTCCACAGACAAAAAAATTACTGAACACTAAGACATGAGGACACGTTGGTGTGAAAACCCTCTATTGTTGACTGGCTACAACAAACAAAGCCAAGAAACCACACAATGCTGTGTTTTGATAGCATCGTCTGATGCATAAGCAGTTCTCAGAACTACTGTTATGTTCCCACAGCATCTTTTTCACAACAGCTCAAACATCCTGGACAGAAAAAAAGGGATCTTGACTCTTTGATGTAGAGAAAACGCAGATCAACGAAGACTGAAGGAACAATCAGGCGAGGAGGGAGGCAACGAGATAAGCAGGAGGAGGAATGAGGGTCGGCTAAAACGAAGGGGAAAGTTTCTTTTTAGTGTGTATGTATGTATATGAGGTGCAAGAACCCCTGTGAAGGAGCTGTTAAAAGTCTCGCTGCAAGATCAGACGAGCACATAAATTGCTGTGGAGCCTTCTTTACGTTAGGGAAACCAGCTGGAGAATATAAATGAAAGAAAAAAAGGGTCGGCTTGCTTGTTTTTGTCTCCTACAACGAGCCTGCAGCTGGCAGCAGTTTCTGCTGCTTTGGTTTGCACGGCTGCAAAACTCTGTTTAAAATGGCTTTGATCATCGTCTGGTTGTGGAAAAAAAAGAAAATGAAAATGCAGAAAAATAAGCCAAAATACACATTTGCATCTGTATATAAAGGCACACTGTTTATATGCTGGTAAGAGATAACTCAGTGACTGATTTCCAAATGGTGTGCCAAGCAAGGGCCTGCGGTGTCGTGTGATTGTATAATAACCACACAAAAATGACTGAAGAACACAACTGCACAAAGAGTAATCAATGAATTATTTCTTCTCTTTAGGTACTCTGTAGACACAGATACTCGCTGAGACCAAAGGCTTTAAACACCGTCACAGGGAACCACAGTGAGTGACAGCGAGGAGGTCAATAACAGAGGTGACTGATCATTTTGTCGTAGAGAGCAAACAATCAAACACAAGTGCAGACAACCGTCCATCCAAAGACAGACCTATGACCTCGTCTGAACCGCAAATGTTAAAAGGTTATCAATATGCTAGCTAAAGCAAACAAGGTGCCAAGCAAGTTAAAGAGGCACTTGGAAACCGAGTGTGTGTCTGAAGCAAAGTGTTGTTACTAAAAACAGCTCAGACAGTTGTGTATGGCTGAAAAACAGACTGATAGCTGTGAGAGTGAACCTGTAACACTGCAGCCTTTAAGCCAAAAAACAAAGACACAAAAATAAACTTTCATGTTCTCGGTATATATGAGACGCAGAAAGACAGAAAAGCCTTTCAAGTGGCTGGAACTTCGTTACAGTTTTCCCTCTATGGCTGGAAAATATTCCAAGAAGTTATATTGCAATTACACCCATACCAACTTCCAGGAGTTGGTATGGGAGACGTCCAGGAGACGTGGGCTAGCTTCAGCTTGTGAGGGGCAGCCAATCAGAAGAAATCTGGCTTAAAGGGAAATAAGTTAAAACCTGTTTTAGAGGATGAACTGGGGCTACACCAAGGTCCAATATAAAATCTAAAATATTATTTTTAAATGCAAATCTTGCCAAGCTACAATCTGAAGCCCTAAATTTAAACTATGGAGCTGGAAAAAAAAGCAGCAAATCCCCTTGAAGGTCAAAGTTAAGATACTTGATTACTTGCACATTTTAGTTAGCAGATGCTTTTAGGAGTACAACTATTAATACACACTCTCTCCTGTGAAAGTCATGCAAGATCAGTTATTATATTTGGTTAGCTCAAAGATTTTGTGCTTTTGGCTAAGAAAATGCTCCCATTCTTCAGTACAAATAACCTGTTGGCTGCATGATGTCAGGAGGCTGAAAAACACCCTCTTATTACCGTATTTTTCGGACTATACGTCGCTCCGGAGTATAGGTCGCACCAGCCAAAAAATGCATAATAAAGAAGAAAAAAACATATATAGGTCGCACTGGACTATAAGTCGCACTTTTTTGGGGGGGGGGGGGGGGGTGATAGAATCCGAGACCCAGAGCAGAAATTCCATCTTGAACGGCAATTTAAAATAATAATGGATTAAAGAACAGGACGAACACGGTTACGCCTACGTTATGCTAACGTAGCACATTCAGCTACATGACGCACAACGAACACGTGTTCGGTATGTTAACGTAACATTAAGTTATTCAGATAACCATAGCATAAAGAACATACTAACAAGTTAACCAAACCATCAATCCATTGAATTCTTCATCCTCGGTGTCACTTCTAAACAATTCCGTACACTCCGTAGACGAAGCGCCGCTTCCTCTTCTGTGTCGCGTTAGTCAGACATGTCGTCAGCTGCAGTTCCAATTATTCCAGCCTTTCTGAATCCCAACAGGATGGTTTGTCACTGAAGCCCATGTTTTCTTGATCCATCCAATGACTTCCAGGAAAGTTGGGTGGCGCATTCTCCCAGTTGCCGTTAAGCTGTGCTCTCCATCCACTGCGCCCACAGATTACGCAAGACTGCCTTAAAGCTGCAGTTCACGGAGATGTCAAGTGGCTGGACTATTTTGGTTCATGTGTTATAAATGTCACATATACGTCGCTCCGGAGTATAGGTCGCACCCCCAGCCAAACTATGAAAAAAAGTGCGACTTATACTCCGGAAAACACGGTACTCATGCTCTTCTAGGTGGTTCTACACCATTGCTGATAAATATATTTACCAGCTCCACGCAGAGGATGGGTGTAGTAAAATAATGGCTTCTGCCAGAGGAAAAGTTTCATCTTTGTGCCATATCGTTCAGAATTCTTTACAAAGTCGTTAAAATTAATGATTCACCTCAGATCAGATTTTATAAGATGTCCTCAATCAGCTCAAATTTGGTCTTGACCAAAGTGTCACTGTCTGTCTCAGAGAGGCAGCAGATTGTCAGGGGTAATCCTGCTAAGGCACAGCTCCCCACCCTGATATTTAATGCATATTAATGCAGCTGGCTGAGCAGAGGTCTGTACATCTGCCTGCAAAGACAAACAAGCCTTACAGCAAGAGCTGCACGAGTCTTTAAATATGTGAGCGAGCGGCAGCCAAACGGGGTTTCCTGACCGACTAACACCTGCAACAGAGCACCTTTTGTTTCACCCCCAGCTGTGCAGGGATACAATGTAGCACATGAAGTGTGACTGGATAGGAGAACTGCGTGTTCAAGTGAGCTGCAGAGTTTCCTAAAACTACACATTAAAGACAGGACAGTAAACAGTACACAGCACGCACTCGAGAGCATACGCATACAGCAAATTTGCAAAGTGACACACTTTAGCTTCATCAATTCTCCATCAACTGCTCCAACGCTGCTTCACTTGCTATAAGAATAAACGCTTGAACTGGGTCTTGAAAAAAACCCTTAATATCAAAACAGCTCTGGGCTGCATTATCCCGTAAATTTGCTCCATTGTTAAACACGAAGAAAGTAATCTCCCACGGTGCTGCTGGCAACTAGGTCAGACGCACTCAATATTTACTGCCAATAAGCCAGTGTGGAAATGAAACAGATCTGCTGTGCAGCACGCACATGAACCAGAGGAAGTGTACACTTACCTCTAGAAAAAAAACACAATAGGCACAAACACAGCTGTACATTTCATATTACATAAGATGCCAACCTTTCACCCTAGCAACTAAACACTTTACATACCATTCAAATGATGTTTACTCAAGTCACTGCGCTGCCCCTCCTTTATCTCCATCCATTTATCCTACCACTATAAGACCTGAAACTCTGTTTTAAATCCAACAAAAATACTGGCCTTGGAGAAAAAGCTTGTTAGCTACAAACAGATCTCTAAAACCTAGTGTATATAGTGGCCAGTGACACATGAATTTGCAGCAATGATTACTTCCCTGGGTGTACTTTGGTAGTACTTTGGTATATTGTAGTGTGTTACAATACTCTGAAATCAAGTTTGAAGGTTTGGATCACCTCTAAATGACCAAAAGCCAACTTGATTCAAACCAAAAGTACCCTAAAATGAACCCTTACATCAAATTTCCTATTCACCCGTGAGGAGCACATAAGGAAACACTAGCAGTAGGAGTACAGTGTGTGCCTATCTGCTCGGGTGTAAGAAAAAAACCCTATAATCAAACCTAAGCTTTGAATGAGGCTATAAATGAACCTGATAGCCATACAAATATATGCAGCACAATACATGCACATGCACACTCTAAATGTCATTCCACAAGATATGTTGGGTACACCGAGACCATCTGAGAGCATTTCGATCCAACACACAGGTGATGGACAGTTGTGCTCTCAGACCTACTGACAGTGAGACCTGGTGTGATTGGGCAGAACAGCCTGCCTGATCTGAACCCAGTGCTGTTCTGTTATTGAACTTCTGTGCAAACCACAGTTTGTCCATAACGAACACCATGTTCAAACATAAGGATGTCCATAAGTGCACGTAGCAGCAGGACACCCAAAGTTGCAGGTTGATGATCGATTTTGTAATCGTATCATCAGATCTGCAGCTTTATGTTCTGGATGCTCAGGTGAAGAGAGGAGCTGAGCTGCCATCTGACCCAACTCACCACCAGGTGGTGAGTTGGGTCAGATGGCAGGGGAGGATGCTGGACATACCTGGCACATCTAAACATATAGTGAGGGTGCACTGGGAACGCCTGGTAGAGGCCCCAGTCCACAAACACTTCAACTCCCACCTCTGACAGAATTTCGGCAGCATTCCAAAGGAGGCTGAGGACATTGAGTCCAAATGTACCATTTTTCCACACCTCTATTGTTGAGGCTGGTGCAAGGAGTTGCAGCTGCAAGGTGGTTGGTGCCTGTTGTGGTGATAATCCCTAACCAGATAGTGGACACAGGAGGTGAAGGGAGCCATCAACATGAAGAAGAAGTCACCAGAAGGTCTATGCCATGGTGCTGGAAAGGGGAGTTTTGTCCATTAGTTGAACTTCAGATTCAGGATGTTTTTGTCATGAACGCTGAATATCAAGGATATTCATATTTACATGGGAGTTTGCCCATCCAGCCTACGTGGCCCTTGGGGTATCAAGGGGGGTGGGGGTGGGGTGTCTGGCCCGTTGTTGCAGGCCGTTCAGTCTCTGTACAACTGCAGTGAGCGCTTGATCCACATCCACAATAAGTCGGACTCATTTCCAGTGAGTGTTGGACTCCGCCAGGGCTGCCCTTTGTCACAGATTCTGTTCATAATTTTTATGGACAGAATTTATAGACACAGAAAAGTGGCAGAAGTAGCCTCAGGATCTCATCCCTGCTTTTTGTGGATGATGTCATGGAGATTTTGGGTCATTTCTGGGTCAAGGAGAAGTTGCTGCTCCAAGAGTAGAGAGACCTGAGCGTAAAAGCTGTTGATTTACTGGTCGATCTACGTCCCTACCCTCACGTATGGTCAAGAGCTTTGGGTAGTGACCAAAAAAAACGAAATCACAGGTACAAGAGGCGGAAATTAGCTTTGTCCAAAGGGTGGCTGGCCTCTCCCTTAGAGACAGGGAGAGGAATGCAGTCATTCGAGAGGGGCTCAGAGTAGAGCTGCTATTCCTCCACATTAAAAGGAGTCAGTTGAGGTGGTTTGGGTATCTGACTAGGGTGCCTCCTGGGCGTGGTATTCCGGGCATCTCATACAGGGAGGAGGCCTCTCAGCTGCCCTGGGAACACCGCGGTGTTCCCCCAGATAAGCTGGAGGAGGCGGCTGGTGAGAGGGAGGTCTGGGTTTCTCTGCTTAGGCTGCTGCCCCATTGACCTGGCCCCGGAAAAGCAAAAGAAAATCGATGGCTGGACCTAAAGCCATGTAAGTTACAGCAGTATAAACTTAAGAAAAACATGGATATAACAAAACATTGGGCATAAAAAGCAAAAAAGTCATCCTTGGACCTACTGGAAGCTTGCAACAGTGGCGTAATTTCAGTTATGAAAGTTCACTGGACATTCGGTTTGTGTCACAGGCAGGGTTTGTGGTATGATTTCTTCAGAACTGTTTTAGGCCATTTACATAAAGTGCCTTAATTTGGCTCCAAATACAGAATGCCAATACATTTGTAAATTGTGTTCTCCATACCCGTACCTCTCTAAATAATCAGTCAGGTTACATTAAGACATCACGGCAATCACGCATTAGTCTCTCCATCACCAAAGCACCCACTGCGATCTGCTCCCATATGAATGGCGCAGCTACAACTGGGAGAATTTCCGAAAGCACAATCATTTGAGTCATGTAATCTTGTTTACATAGAATAAATCTGCTTCCGAGCAGGGTTGACCTTACGGACATGTAGCTGTGACAGCCAATCCAACCACTGTTTCAAAGACCCAAGAAGCCGGGATCACACCAGCAATTTAATCCAGCTAAAACGTTAATCCACATATGGAAAACAGGCCACAGACCTACTGCTGTAGAGGCAAAGGAAGTGAAACATGCCAGAGGCAAAGCAGGCACTGAAACACATCCTTAACTCAAAAACACACAAAGAAACATTAAAATACATCCATATAGGAGACATTCCTTTCTCCTTCTTGTGTCTTTGCTGAGTGTCTTGTAGCGAGGAGGCCATTCCCAATCCCAGAGGAAATATGACACAGGTTCACAGAGAGTGCACCAGCCTGGAAAAATTTTAGTGTATTGGTTACGCAGCTTATGCTGGTTCACGTCCATCGGCTCTTTGAGGATGTGGAGTTGTCTGTGGTGTCTGTTGTGTGCACCAGTTTACCACTGTCACTTTCTTTTTAATACTGTTTTTCACAAGGCTAAAATATTCCATAGGAACTCCATAGGATTCCATAGGAACTCCTTTTGTTTTTTGCTCTATAAATTGTCTCGTACTGGGGTTACAAGCATGAAAGCAGCGCTCACCTGAGTCATTTGTTGTGTCTTTACTGTAAAGACACAACAAACTGTTTGCATGACTCATCTTCCACCAGCTGTTTGCTCACTCGTTTCAAAATGGTGTCAGCAGCACAGCTCTGAGGCTTTTTCCAATCAAACTGCTGAGATCTAAAAATCAAAAATCGATCAGCTTCTATCCTCGCTGACCCCTTCCACCTAGTTAGCTATCAAGTGATTATTGGACTTGCAGCTACAGCTACACGAGGTCCCAGTCTCCTGCATAGATGGCAAAGCTGTAATACTTCTCATATAAAACTCCAGTTTGTCCCTCTTTATGCCTAATATAAAAACTGTGAATGAGATGCCAAACTGTTCCTTTAGAACGGGACAGCGATAAAGAGGCCACACTATGGACTGCTCTAATCACACACTACAATTAAACACACTGGATTGAAGTGATGAAGTTATGATAATGTTACAGTTTGGGAACCTTTGTAGGCTGCTGAGAATAAGATAAGAAGCCTTCCCGTGTCACAGATGTCTAACAGACACGCTGATCTGTTATCCCGTTATCCTGGCACTCCTTATTACAATGAACAGTGTACAACAAAGCGAGCAGCCAGCACAGGGTAGGATTTCTATTTGCATCCGAGCCAGGAGACGAGACGTCAGGAGTCACAAAGGATGAAATGTAAAAACCAGAGAGGATCAAAGCAACAGCAGCAGCCCCTCCTGCTGATCCTCCTCAGCTACAGGACACTGATGCAGCTGATTCAGAAGGCAGGCTCCTCGCCCATACACATCCCAGTAAACACACATCAGGAGACCTCCATGTCAGACAATCACAACGTCCCTGTCTGTACACGCACACAATTCTACAACGTCAAACTACTCCGCCGGTATTTGCTCTTTTTCATTTAATCACAGACTCATATCCAAACGCATGAAAACAGTTGCAGGGCATGTGGAGGCAGCGACACCGTAGCCCACAGTCTGAACACCACATTCATGCACCTGCCCGACTGCTGGCCTGCTTCTTTAGTAAGAAAAAGAGAGACGAGTTACAAACCCAACTATGTGTTGCCTGGAGCATGTAATAAAAGCCTAGTTGTGCTAGATTAAGTGGTACTGTCTACTGAAACCACACACATGCTATTTAATTACTTTAGTAATTAAGTAGCAATCCTAGACGGGGTATTCCATCTGTCAGGGAAGGAAAGGGGTCAGGATTAATGTGTGTACAAGAATAGGTGAACTCCAAAGCTCGTCACACACTACTTGGCTGCTACCCAGCTGTCTGGCTAATAAAGTAGAGGACTAATTAGCCCAGTTAGCCAGTTAGCTAATGGGTTAACTACAGTGACCTGCTGCTGTGTAGGCACAATTCTACAAATGAGATGGGATACAGTAATGTGCTGTTACTGTACTGTGCACTATTTATACACAACGACACAACACACACGAAACAATCCACACAAGAACGAGCAGTTACAGTCCTGCTCAGACTCTCTGACAGACTTCTAATCTGACATTTGGCCAGATGGGTTATCCCTAAATCGAGGCGCCGGGACGAAGGAGGTGGGGGTTGTTTTGAAAACAAAGACAGGAGTTTGATATCTGAGGATTACACCTGAATACTCAGCATGTTAGAAGACTTAACTTTGACTTGTTAGACATGTTATAATAGTTTGCCTCCCCACCCCACACTTCCTTACAGTATCTCTAGCAGGAAGTGTCAGATGAAGCTGGTCTGAGTGGGTTTTTGCTTCTGAGTTTCAGCCACTGAAATTACTGTACATCACATTACTGGGGCTGTCATGATGCTACAATTTCAAACTCAATACCATTTTCAATACCCCGATCCTGCAACAACAGCCGTAATGGCAAAGTTTTCCCAATTTTAAGTTAAAATTAACAAAATAAGTGGTTTTCATTTTACAAATGATTTACATCATTTACATCATCATTACACATCGTAAAATCATAACATATTTTAGAATCTACTAATAAGCAAAGGGTACAACAAACAACACAATACCTAATACATCTCAATAATTTATTGTAGAAGAATAACATAGAAACACATAAAATGAACTTTGGATAATTTGTGGTATCAGCTGCATCAAAATAAAGAAGGGATATTTAAAACAGCACTCGCTGTGAAATAAACCCACACCACCAAAAGTATCCACTCACCATCCAGATCACTGAGTTCAGGTGTTCCAGTCTCTTCCACGGCCACAGGTGTATAAACCAGCACCTAGGCATGCAGAGGTACCGTGATAGGATGATACCTGTGCAACAAGTCCAGTCACTGCTAAATATTCCACAGTCAGCTGTTAGTGGGATTATAACAAAGTGGAAGTCATTGGGAATGACAGCAACTCAGCCATCAAGGTGTAGGCCATGTAAAATCACAGAGTGGGGTCAGTGGATGCACAGAGGTCACCAACTTTCTGTAGAGTCAATCACTGCAGACCTCCAACCTTCATGTGGCCTTCAGATCAGCTCAAGAACAGTGTGTAGAGAGCTTCATGAATGGGTTTCCATGGCAGCTGCAACCAAGCCTTACATCACCAAGTGCATCAGATCTAAATTCCCGTAAACACTCCTAAACCTGTGGAAAGCCCTCTCAGAAGAGCTGAAGCTGTTATAGCTGCAGAGGGTGGGCCCACATCATATTAAACCCTCTGGATTAAGAATGGATGGTACTCACATTTTATTTCCTGTAGATAGATCTTGTTGACTGAAGGATCTCTTTAAACATCCTGAACTATTCATTCATTCATTAATCGCAATCAAGCTAAAATCTTCAATAAGTCATCATTTTGATTTGACTCCATATTACCCAGCCCTAAGCTAAACACTCATATACATTAAATAAACTTGAAGTATGGTACCAAATGCTTCATACTTGTAAGTCGACCAAACTGGTGTGTTTGCGTCCTGTTGTACGTGGTTGATCACGGTGTGTGCTCAGTAGCAAACACATTACCCTGAGACTGACGATATTACAGCAGTCATGATGCACTAATCATTCTTTTTTATGAATCAGGTCAAACTGCCAACTTGCATCCTTCTTTGTGGCATCAGGTGTTCAATAGATTATACACACATCTAAAAGCTGATGCAAGAGTCCAACTCTAACTTTTCTCCAACTGTTTTGCCTTCGTGCTGCTGCTGTCTGACCGTGTATTTAGCATTTGGACCGTGGCTCAAGATGGAAGCATGTGTTGCAACAAAAGGCATAATGATGAAGGTCTGTGAAGAACCTCTTGTCTCTGTATTCAGAGCCGGGCAAGCACCACCCACATAAAAACAGCTTTATAGGTCAAGCTGTGAATCTGAATGGCCTGCAGCCTGCAGCCTTCTGTGTATCTGTATACACTTTGCTTGCAACAGCTAAGCAAAAAGAAGACGTCTGTGGTAATTTCACCTAAATTGACTGAGCACCCAACCTGAGGTCAGCAGATGGCTGATCGGAGCGAAGAAACCGCCCATCTCAGCTCATTGTCCATCAAGACAGCCTCAGTGCCACAGCTAATCCCCTTCTGGGCAGTCCTCTCTGGCAGCTTTATCACAAGGTCCCCCTACCCAGATGATGCTGAGTAATGCTGCTATTCAGACTTTTAACAGATCTGACTTGTTCTGAGACGCATCTTTGTGATTTAAAGGAAAAAGAAGGACCAAGTTAAACCACTGACTGCACCCACTGATTACAGCAGAGGCTGGGGCACAGTTCAGAGGCAGCGCAGGTACTTTAATATCCTTAGCAGCAGATTACTGTAATTCATTTCAAAACAACACTCCTCCTCAAAAGACATGATGCGTGTTTTTAGATTCAGGGTTATTTACACAGGGTTATCATTACTCCTTACGTCTACTGCTAACTAACTCAGAAAAATCTGCAAACAGAAGCAGCTTTAAAATAGGATTCAAGCATTCAGCACAAAAAGGTGTGTGTGTGGGGGGGTGCCAGCATCCGAATATGAAAACTCCTTAAACTGCCAGTTTAAAATGGCTGTTTATTATAGAAAGAGAAAACGCTCAGGGCCAGATTTACTAACGCTTTGCTCCAACCGGGTAAAAAAAGTACTGCTGGTTTTACACAGACTGCAGTGACAGGACTGTGGAAGAGGTAGGAACTCAGATTTTTGTGAGTAGCCTTCTTGCGTATGCATTTCTGCGAGGCACTAAAAATAGGGAGGACAATATTTAAATTAAGCATGAAAAATGATTTACTAGTGTTGTCTGTGTAGATTCTCAGTCATCCAGGTCATAGTAGTCTCTGGAGCTTGAAAAAGGCGACTGGACTTCTTTTTGTTTCTTGAAGACGTTTCACCTCTCATCCGAAAGGCTTCTTCAGTTCTCAACCAAATGGTGGAGAGACCCAGGTATTTAAACCCCTGTGGGCGTAGTCCCCTGGAGGTGGTTATGACCCTCTACTTCACACCTGGGCACATGTGTTCACGCACATGATCAATAGAGGGTCATAACCACCTCCAGGGGACTACGCCCACAGGGGTTTAAATACCTGGGTCTCTCCACCATTTGGTTGAGAACTGAAGAAGCCTTTCGGATGAGAGGTGAAACGTCTTCAAGAAACAAAAAGAAGTCCAGTCGCCTTTTTCAAGCTCCAGAGATTTACTAGTGTTTGCAGCATGCAATTTACTGCTAATTGGACCAATATTTAATACAGGAAAAAAAGCATGTCTTATTTTTTGCACTTGATATGGTCGCAGTTATCACTGCATGAAGGCATCGCAGAGATTTAGGAGTGTGTGCTAGAAGACTGACACATTGGAAACGTGATAAAAACAGATCGATTACCAGGACACCTCATTTTAAGTCTGCTCCATGAAACTCCCACCAAAAGCAGTCATGAAATACCAGCAGGAACAAAACTTGTTCCAGCTCTTACATTTGTGGAGTTTCAACAAACTGTGGCTTCTGTGGCAGGAAGTTCACACAATGGGGTTCAAAGTGCAACAACTGAAGAACGGAAGGATGATGATGCTGACTTTGGACCCTATCCTGAAAGTACTCGAGCCTGTGATGGACATCAGGCACTGGATACAGCCCATTTTTCATTTTGGTGAAACTGGTTTGATAGTTTAAAGGTGCTGTTTTTGTTTTTCTGACCAATGCAGTTACATTGATAACCTTTAAGGACACAGTTTTGCTTTACAAACTTTGATTACTCTCAAATTAAACTGATCATTTCAGGCCCACAGAGAGTGCACACTGTTTTCACCATGATCTCAAAACACACACACACACACACACACACATGTATGACCCATATTTATGCTTTTCTGATTACAATTAAGTGTCTGTCCTGTTGGTAAATTACCCACAGCTAAATATCATCTCTTAGTACGACCTTTGACCTTGAAAATGGGTTGGGTTCTTTGAATCAGTTTTGGTTCAAAACCTTTTGAGTTGGATTGTTGACAAACAGACAAACGGGGTGAAAGCATGACCTCCCTCCACCTCTCAGAGGGCGAGGTAAATATAAAGCATCAAGTCCAACTACATGTCAAAATTGCTACATTTGTTAAATACAATAATCTCATAAGGTTAGAGGGAATAATTAAAAAAAACAATATACACACATCTCAATACCTTTAACCAGGTTACCATAATAATACCATCTGCTTCAGTGAGTTAAGGGCAGACCAGCTGACATATATTTCTTTGATGAAGAGATGGACTAACGACAAACACCGCTCCACAAAAGTCGTGTGATTACAGGATTAATGTGATGGAAAGGATCATCTGTTATACTACAAAACTTCCTTTATACTGCATTTGGTATGCAGTGTCACAGACTTTACTAATGCCAGCAGCCTTAAAGGGTTTTTACTGACAGGAAACCCATTTTAGCAGCTACTGCGTGGATGCAGAGGGCCTTTGGTGAGCCCCTTATTTTGCATCTACCACCAGCGCAACTCTCACTTTGTCCTATCCAATCTAGTGGTATCATAGTCTTAATTTGGGCTTTCAAAGCAGGTCACTAAAAATTCAGATCAATTAGTCCATACTGATAGGCAGTCTGTAAATGTTGGACAAAGCAGGTCACCATCAGAGAGCTCCCTGCCTGCTGCAGGGATCTGCTCAGCTGCTGTCAGACACCGGAGGCTCCGACAGAAATGACACACAACCAAATCTCACAACATTATGGGGTGAGAGTCCTCGTCCCAGCAAACACAAGTTTGAGTCCACTCATGTAACAGTTCCACACTTTGTTGAACAAATGCTGGAAATAACGAGGCCGAATGCTCTTGGAAAGCAAAACGGTGTCAAACGTGCCCTCATCAATCCTGGTAAAGGGTCCAGTTTTACTGAGCTCACCAGCAAAGGGAGTTTTTCCCACTACACAAATGACATAACCAGAGGACACGTTTCAGAAAATACACAACATTACAGCTGTAAAAAGTAAACAGAGCAAATTAAATGACACAAAAACCCCCCACTGTTAATCTGGACACAATTCTTCTTTCTACAGACTTACTGTGTTAATATGCAGAGGTCTGGATCTTTGCAGCACTCTGCATTTGTTTGTCTTATTGATATATTTTGTGTCCAGCGCTGGCAGCAGACTGTACCTGTTACATATGTTTTCACCCTGTTTCAGCACTTTGATTTTAACCCTTCAGCTGATTTGACCCTTCACCTTTATTTGTTGCTGACACTTAAAACACACCTGCAGCACTTCCACGTGTCACGAAATGAGCCGAGTGGGTTAAATAAGAGCTGCCTGAACATGGACTGTTACACTCAATGAAAATGAGTTTGTTTTCTTTTTGTTTGATTGTTGATGAGGTCTGTAAAATATTAATAAATACATTGTTGAAAAAAAGCGGTCCCAACTTTCTCCCAACATTAATACATGTAAATATAACCAATACAGAAGCTGTATTTAACTCATCTGTGTGCTAATTTGTTACACAACATTACAGTAAATTAATTAAAAATAAATAAATGAAAACAACTATTTTAGTATTGCAGAGCAGCTGCTTGTAAATGACTGGTTACAGTCTTCGTGGGCCATTTGTTTGTAACTATTTCATACTTGTTTCATTCTTGATACCAAAACAGAAAAATGTAAAAGAGAAATGTTACTCGTGTTGCACTAAGATGGGAGTTTAAGTGAGCAAAGAGAGACGCAGAGATGTAAAGATGTAAACTAGTATCCCTGCATCGCATTATTCAAGTAGGCTTTAGATTTCCATCCTCACACTTTCATGGGTAACACACATATATGGGATAAAATTGGTAAATGGACCAAGTAAAAATGCAGAGTGTATTTAAAGTCTAACATTTCTCCACAGGTCAGACCTGGATCCTGCCTCGGCTGATCCCAGGTCTGTGTTGGTGCCTGCTACGGGCCACCCTGACTGGTAATTCATAACGAGAACATTACTCATTCACTTTGTGCTGCCGCACTGCCTCAGCCAGTCTAACAGTTCTTCACGAACAGAAATACACAGCAGCAGCACAAAGACAGACAATATCACTTTAATATTCTCTGCAAAGCACCGCTCGCCGCCTGTGTGGTGTGAAAAGTGTGTAACAGGCTTTTTCCTGACAGCCGCAGCTTTGTTCCTAAAGCTCGTCACTGAACAGCCCGTCATCCTGATGAAAGCTCAGAGCAGATAACGGCACGAAGAGAGGCAACCTCAGCGTCAGCTTCACGGCCTGTTTGGCCTCAACTTTCCCCACACAGAGATAAGGAGAACCCCGTCATTTGAAACAATGCAACTATAAAGAGAGCTCGCTTGTCAGCCAATTCAAATCTAAGCAGATAAGACTGAAAGAAAGCCCCCTAAACCCCACGAAGCAAGAGGCAGGAGCTGCTGGGGTCTGCATTTAGGAGATTAGCTCGTGTTGTGCTGCAGTTTGAATCCACTTAGTTTCAAATTGTCCTCAAACTAAATGCCGGAGGGGGGGCTACACTTTGTGGGCTACTGCTGAACTTGATCCTGTGATCATCACAAAGAAACTGCACTTGGTTTGGTAAGCAACAACAACACTGATGGCAGGAGCTCTGGCACTGCTATCTCAGTGTTTCACAGTGGAAACAATGATATTCCCAGGCCCTGAGCAGAGAACAAACACAATATAGAAGTCAACACACTCACCCCTCCCATACTCACTGGTTTTGTTGCACTTGACTTTAGAGAGAAGCTTGTGAGCCAGCAGGAGATCTCCACTCTTCACTGCCACCAGCAGATCCTGTTCTTTCCCCATGATTACAGACCTAACCACAGACACGCAAACTGCTCACAGGCAGCAGCCGAGGCCAATTTTTTCTCGTCTTTTCAAAGCTCCTTTAGGCACACGGCTTCAGAAAACATCTGTCAGCACATTAACAGGTAGCTGCTAAATCCCAGCAGTGAGGTGAACACAGGGCTGAGCAGCATCTAGAGGCACGGAGCGCCAGGTAAGGTGGTCCAGGAGTTTATTCCCATTATCGCTGATGGCTGTCAAACCTCCTGATGATGATCTTTATTTGAAGTCGCAGTAAGCCTTAGAGCAGTTTTACTTGCATGAAGCACTGAGTATTATGTTTACAGTCTGTCTGTGATAAACTGGAAGCAGCAGGAAGCCAACCTGCCATTACACTGCAGATTAGGAGCTGGAAAGAAAGAACAGAATAAAATCTCTTTGAGTTCAGTAACCTTAAAAATACAGCACACAGACCAACATGCAAACACTCAGTTATCAACAGGTGGAAGAGCTTTATTTACTTATTCTCCAATCACACAGTTTAGCTTTAAATCTAAATTTTAGCTTAATTTAAAAAGTATCTGGGAAACTAATGTCAATAATGCCTGGTTGAAAATGCTTTGTAGAGACCAACAACCCAGTCAGTGCCATTAAACCACCGAAGAAGAAGAGGATGAGCTGACTCAACGGTGTTACACTGAGTTACACCGTGGCAGCAATACTGTATCTGTTTACATGCAGGAAAATAAAGTTTGCAGAATTAACTATGAACAGTATGCCATACAGCACCGAAGCACCTTACTGTAATACTGGAGCTATCTAAAAGAGAGCATTTTTAGCATGACATGAACATATTTCCATACCAAACAATGGTGGTGACAATCCTCTTAATGCTATTTGCAGTGATCTGAAGTGAAGCAGTGCCTTCACCACACATACATCCACTTTTCCACCAATTATCCGGTTCCAGAAAGCAGGGCCAGCAGTGTGAGCAGAGATGCCCAAACCTCTCTCTCCACTGGTACCTCCTCCGGTTTCTCTGAGGGAGGTGCTACCAAGCCAGCTGAGACCTAGTTTCTTCAGATTGTCTAGGTGTGCCCTGGAGACTCCTCCCAGTTGAACATACCTGAAGCACCTTACCAAGCAGGCACCTAGGCCATGTGAAGGCTTGCAGTAGGTATGCTGAAGTCTTGCTGAAGTGCAGGTTGTTGTACGTGGATGCTGGCCCCGGTCCAGGAGCATGACCCGATGATGTCGGGCATGCATACAAGCATATGGAGGCCATAGAAACTACTGAGGACCATTTTGAGTTGCTGCAATTAATTTTTGGTAAAATGTTCAGCCCACTTTGATTTTCTCTCTGCAGGTCAATCATTTTCATTTCCAAACAGTGTGGCGTCCTTTCATTCCTCACACATTATCCAGTCCATATCAGTGTACATATCTAACATGATGGTTTTTTTAACCACTGAGATCTGATGTGTTTCCACAGTGCTCCTTTAATTTTTTGAGCAGTGTGTGTAACTACAAAAGTCTATATGCTGACAAAATCCAGCAACAATCGAGCTCTAATTTAAAAAGCTGTAAACATTGAGAAACAGGGTTTATCTTGTGTACTGTGTAAGTGACAGATAACACATTTTTACAATGAAGCCTTGCCTAATTGAACAGCCAAATAAAAAGAAATGCCTTTAAAGCAATCAACAGAAGAGTTTTCATAGACAAACACAGTCAGGATTAGACAAGTGACTTAAACTTGACCCAGCTTTCGTTTGTTTTCTCTGATCCAGGAAGCCTGGTCCCTCCGGAGTGTGCAACTAATCTCCAACTCTTCCCGTGCAGCAACATGGTCTCAGCTCACTGATAACATCCCCCTGAACTTTATAAGGAAGCATCTTTTCAGGGAGCAATGCCAGGCATTCTGCCAGCTTATGTTATTGTAGGAAAAAGTTGTGTTTTTCCCTCCAAGAAGGACAGGCAGGCAGAGCCACTTCAGAGCTGAAATTGTGTGGGACAACAAGTGCAGACCAGGGGACACAAAATAAAAGTGTTCTCCGAGAGGCGTAAAGACAGTCCCCCTGGGTTTCTGTACTTGCCACTGAGGCAGCATTAAACAGGCTTTTTCACTGAGCCAAACAGCATCAGTTAGAACACAGCTCCTGTCTGTGTGCCAAATAAAAGTACAGTTTGAGTGCAGAGGAAGGTGTGAGGCAGTCTTGAATGAGACAGATAGTTCAGCAACTCCTCTGCAGACTTCTGGGTGATCATGCAGCAGGGTAGCCCTGCAGCAGATGCCAATGCATGTCTTTGCACTGACACATGATCTAAAACTAGCCAGGCACCTCCACAGGCAGTAAACCACTGCACACCCTTCACTGACATGAGCCAGAATGTAAACAAGACGGCCAGAACTGACTTGTTAGCCCAAACTGGATTGAGAGCTTACTTCAGTGGGGTTACATGATTGTGAATGACCACAGTGACCACTGATAAATCCTTCAGGTGCACTACACAGAAATTCTTCAGTCTGAAAATGCTGACGACAGCCAGGTGAAACTAAAAGCATCTCAACTTACTGTCCGTGTTCTGACTTTTTCCAGATGTCATTTCAGGTCTTTGGAGTTGGTTTTTAGGCTGGCAGGCAGCGTGTGTTGCAGCCCTAATTCTCGCTGCAGCAGTCCGCTCAATAACCAACAGATCAAACCCCTATTCCAGTTGCATTTGACATACCACTGCAGCCAACGGCCAATACAACACACAAAAAACAGAGAACTTTAGAAACAAATCGGCAATAGCACCTTATCAGTGTCTCAAATCCAAAGGACCGTCTCCCACCACAGTAAAGCACAGGTGAATGGAAGAAGCGCTGAAAGTTGATGGTTTATAAGGTGCCGCATGGTGCTTCCCTACCAACCGACTTCACTGCAACATCCTAATGGCTCGTTTAAAGTTGTCATACATGTTCAGCTATTTGCCTGTAAGTGATAAAAACGGGAATCTGCGCCTTGTGAATACATTTATTAGGACTGCCGTCTGTTCCTAATCGTACGGATCATCTGCGAGTTTAGCCTCCGGTTTGATAAGTTCACAACTGTCACGGTGTTCAAACTACCGGCCACGCAAGTCCAGATCAAACGTCTGTCCATAATTCTGTGTCTCTGACCTGGCTCCGTCTCTGTTAGCTTATCCACAATAAGAGGTTTAAAGAGGGGAAAGGGTTCTCACCTGCTGAAGCGCGGCGTCGTAACAGGAGAGCTCACAACGGAGGGCAGAGCGCTCAGCGGCGTCACGGCGTCAAGACACCCGTGAACACGAACACAGCTTCCGGTAGGGACTTTCAAAGTAAAGTCGTCACGTCATGTGCAACAAGTATCGAATCCTTGCTTGTCAAACTTCCTTTGTTTTTGCTTGTTTTGAATATTGCACGGAGTATCAGTGAGTTATGTTCAGACAGAAAAATGTTATGTGAATTTCTGACACTACTGAGCAATAACCTTTTGATTGTCTAACAGCCACTTTTGTGTGATTTTATTATGAAGGGAAAATTACATAACTCCCTCTATTATCCTTCTTAAGTCTGGTTAATTTTCCAGAGGTGAGTATCCAGCCTACCTGTGGATGACCAGGATATCAAAATTTATTATTTTTTATTATTAATTATTGTTATAATAGTTAAATAATAATAATTACATAACCAAGTTTTCACTATTGCAGAACTTTATTGGCTTAGTTTACCACAGAAGTTTTGCCTTGACAGGATTAAATGACTATTTGTGTGAGTAAACTGTTCAGACCACTTAGTCAGTATTAAGTAATAGTCTTGTTAGAGGTGCTGCTTATTTCCCTGAGTGGACCCTCCCCGGGGTTCCATCTCCAGAGGCAGCGAACTAGCAGCGTGGTTTATGTAGTGGCGACATCTGCTGGTGAAATGCTGCTACTAACATCAGTCCTCGTCAGATCCAAGCTAGTTTCATTTTGTGTGTTCTCACTATTGTCAGGCTGCAGGTTTTTAACAGCACTTTTTGTGGGATTAGGAGACATTTTCCATTCTTCTTTCTTCCAATCCAGTATTAGAAACATTTTAAATGATTAGAAGATGATCACTGCACTTCTAGGCTCCAATGTGATTCTGATTCATTCACTCACCTGTAAATTACAGGTTTGGGCTGAGGTGTGCGTTTTCTCCATATATGAGCTACTTTGTAAAATCCATGTGCTCACAGCTTTAGACATTTTTAAGAAACCTCTAACTTTACCCAAGAAATATGAACATAAAAGATGAAAAATGTATGAATCTTCTGAAATCACGAATAAAAAAAGTACAATTTGCAGCCAAAATTGTGCTGTAAAACTAAATATCTAAATTATGAGGTTAAAAAAGTTATAATTACAAGACTGAGGTCAAAATGATGATTATCATTTTTTTATTTTCAAAGTTAACTTCAATGCCAACATTCTGAAATAACATAACAATAAAATTACATTACAGAAAAATAAAGATGTAAAAGACTAAATTATCAGCTGTGACACCTCCCACCCCCTTCATGCTTTCTGCTGTTCCTCCTTGGTTTATAGCAGCAGCTGGGGTGGATCCTCAGAGGTGGTTGCACCTGAGGTGGGAGTGGCCAAGGATGGATTTGAAGTGCGCTGTGTCTCTGACGACACTTTCTGCTTTAAATGATCTCCTGAGATTCTACCTAAAGATTTCAACAAGATCTATGATGTTACTTCGTATCCATGTTCTGATTGGTTGCACTGGCGCAGTTTTAAAAGTAAACTGCGGAGCAGACGGAGCTGCAGGAGCAACAAGTGGGTCTGATTTTGTGTATTTTGTACTGTAAACAGTGTGTGTGGAATAAAAGATACAAGACGTGAGTCAGAATTTCATGAAAGGTCGCTTGAGGTTGTAATGCTGTGATTTAAATCACAGTTAGCTTCTGTAAAGTGTTAAAACAGGCGTGTATGACGTTGGCTAATATTAACAGCATAATATTAACGGCCTTTGTTTACATCATCATGTGTTTGCAGAGATGATGGATGATGGATCTATCATCATGAGAGGGGAAAATGACAAGAAGGGCTGGATGAAGTTAGATCAAACAAAGCTGTCAATAAAGGTCAGGCCACTCAAAGTGTAAATGTAATGTAGAAATAATACTACTGTTGCAGATATTAACAATAGTAATAATAAATATAACATAATATCAAAAAATATTACATTAAATAATACGATTAATAATAGCAATTAATAATAATATAGCTAGGATTAAAAAAAACAAGCCTAAAGTAGATAGAGGAGATTAGAATAAATATGTAGATAAAATGGGACAAGTGAAGAAGAGGGTGTGTGTGTGTGTGTGTGTGTGTGTGTGTGTGTGTGTGTGTGTGTGTGTGTGTGTGTGTGTGTGTGTGTGTGTGTGTGTGTGTGTGTGTTTGTTGAATAATTGAGCCTTTCAGCACAGAAGGAGAAAAAGAAAAATGTATAAAGAAAATACAGGCACTGAGAAACTGCAGGACGCTCGGCTGATCAACCTTTGCCTGCTCAGCAGAGCTGTTAGTTTAAAATAAATACAGCAATAAGTTTCCAGAGTAGCTCAGGAGAGACTGTGGGAGTGCGTGCTTTGCTGGTGGACAGTCTGTGTGGTACTGCCGTGGGACGGACGCTTTAACCGTAAATACAGTTTTAGGAGTGCCAGAAGGACTCGGGTTGATAGGAGTGAACTGAGCTGCAGGAGTCCACAGCTGTACTGCCACAGGACCAGATTAACATAGCAGGAAACAGGAAAATGTAGTAAGGACCACGGGAAGGACCGTGTGTCAAAAGGAGGCATGGTACATCAAATACAGCAGCGCTGGTTTACAAAGGGATCCAAACTTATTCTCAGATTTTTTTTGCAGTTCTTGTCTGGTTTGTGTAACTAAGAATCTGGGTACAAGTATTCAGAATTCATGCCTGGAAAAACCAAATGGAGTTCACTGAACTCACACCATGTGGAGGTGAAAGGTATTGCTTGGTGATTGCTGACATGTTCTCAAAACAGGTGGAAGTTTCCCTTCTAGGAAACGATGCAGGCGCAGCGGCCAAAGTCTTACTGTGAGAAATCATCCCAAGGTGGGGAATTCCAGGTAAGCTCAGCAGCCATAATGGAGCAGCTTCTGTCAGATCTGAAACATGTCAGCGACTATCTTATATAAAAGCAGAACTCAGCTGGCTAAAGGCCTTACCCCTTGTGTTAATGCACATGAGGACAAGGGTAAGAGTCAAACATGGCCTCTGTCCTTTTGAAATTTTGTTTGGACGTCACCCAAATACGGGGATAGGTCCCCCAGGACGTCCTCCTCTGACCACAGAACACTGTGAGGATGAAATGTTACGGTAGTGTATAAACCTCTCATCTGCTCTGACCTCTCCATAAGCAGGTCAAAGCAGCCCAAACAAACCTACACCCTCTCAGACCAGGAGACAAAGATCTCTGGAGAACCAGCTGGAAGCAAAACTGGTGGCAGGGACCATTACAGGTACTACTGACAACACAGACAGCAGTTAAGGTCAAAGGTCATGCCACTTAGGTTCATGCCAGCCATTGCAAGAGGATCCCAGAACCACAGTAATAACCCACATGGTTAGGGAGATTTTTACACTGATGCTGAGAAAGACAACAAGGGTGAAGGACGTGCTCCGACCTTTTAACCTGCTGCTGCGCTGGAACCAAAGGTCAGAGTGAGGGGGTGAAAGAGCGCCCTCCTCCAGCGAAGTGACGTGCAGAAAGAGACTCTGTCACCCACGAGGGATCAGTGGGGAACACAGACTCCTGCTGAAACAGTTAGGATGTATGAGCTGAGAGGTTCAGTGCGTTTTTTGGTTCTGACGGTTATTTGTGTGATTTGTCATTTCTACATACAATAAACATCCACATGACTCTCAGAGCATCTCAGAGACAGGGAAGGCTTATGTGACACCGTTTCCTAACACCTCAGGAACCTGTGCATCAGAGCCTCAGTTTCCTAATAATTATAGCCCTCAGTTACTTTGTGTCTACTACACAAATTCTGGCCTCATCTAAGATTCCTAAATGTTGTGGTCATTTCCTTCCATCAAGTGATTTTTCTGGGCCTCCATCACAGGATGTGCTCATTCCTTCAGAGCTAAATGTGACCGATGTGGACACAGTTAAAGCTAACTGTAAATACCTTTGAGATGTTTGTAACCGTTATCATAGCATGACTGATGAGGCGCTGTTATATCAAACTAATCACCTTACTACAGTAAAAATCACAGAAGCCTGTGTGACCTGCAGGCGCTCAGAGTGGGTAGCAAACACCCAGCTGTCACCGCACTGCAAAATCCAGATCCAGAGGTAGCTGATGGTGGCTGTGCAGAGATCCGCGGCTGGGTTTACCTCAGACTTGGAAAGACACTTTCATCATAGTCAAATTAATTTAAAAAACTATGATTCATCCACAGGTTCACTCACAGTTATTATTGCCTCAGGGTAGGTTTAAATGTTCCACAGACAACCTCGAGTCTGACTCTAAAGTGGATATAGATGCTGTAGGTGTCCCTCAGGGTCCTGATGTGATAGAAACCAACAAAAACACAGATCTATTACACCCAGCAGAGATGTGATGATCTCACTAGAGATGCACTTAAGGCTCTACAGATGCATGTGACTAGTGTCATAACATGGAAAAATAGGAAGGCATTAGATGTGTTGTTAGCAGAGAAGGGAGAGGTGTGTGTGTGTGATGTTTGGTGATGCATGTTGTACATTCATTTCTAACAATACTGCAGCTGATGGTTCTTTTACAGAAGCACTCACTAAATTGGAAACATTGGCTTAATCATCACGGCCAGTTTGTTTTGCCCTGATAGCGTCAAGAGACCCACAAACACAACTTCCGGTGGGAACTTTCAAAGTAAAGTAGTCACGTGTGTTATTATTTATTAATAATAGCAAAAAAATATTATAACAAATTATTATTATCAAGATTATTTTGATCATCATTCACACTTGCAGTCCATAAATTCACCTCTCTGCTAACATGGTGCCAAACTAAAACATATAATGAGAATATGTGCACTCATCTTCATCACTTTAATCATTTTTTCTCACTTCCTTTGGTCCAGTTCTTAAATGATGGTTGAATTTGTCTTCGTTTGCAGCTGTAAATGTCTGTTCCATGACACAAGTCATCAGGTCACAGATGCAGTCACAAACAAACCTGAGTTTGTTTGTGACTGCTCTTGTTCTAAGCACTTGTTTGCTTTGTGAAGCAAATCTTTCCTCATGTTAGCTTATTTGGACCCAGTGTGCTGGGTTTGCAATCAAACACACACACTGGGTCACAATAACCCAGCACGCAACATTTGACCCACACTGTTTTACCAAAATAACCCCATTTTTAAAGGGTCAGGGTCCAGTTCATGAACAATGATATTTCAGTTATTAAGTTAATAATCAGGAAAGGCCCATAATGAATTTTCCAGTTAACTGACTCACAGCACATATTTGACTGCATCTGGTAGAGTCAGCTGTGTTCTAGTTACAGATGTTTGGTTACATTTGGAATGATGTTGCAACACCCCCCCCCAGCAGCTTCTCTGGGTGTTCAGTGTCAGTAAAGACATGTCAGACTTTCAGGAGATTAGAAGATGATGTACAAAAAGGTTAAAAAGTTATTAGACTGAGGTCAAAATGATGATTATGATTTTTTTATTTTCAAAGTTAACTTCAATGCCAAAATTCGGAAATAACATAATAAAATGGCATTACAGAAAAGTAAAGATCTCAAGCTAAAAAAAACAAAATTATCAGCTAATTTATTGAAATTAAATTAAACTTTTGGATGTAAGGATGAATGGTAAATCTGACTTAAATGAATGACAACATCAAAATCATCTAATTTGGGTCATACTTATGAAACAATATGTTAAATTATAAGAGATTTGAATTTTTCACTTGTTAGAAATAGGAAATCAGTTAAGTCAGGACTATGGGATTTATTGAAATTATTATGGGAATCATGCTGTAGGTTTTATTTGCAAAAATAAACTCTGGGGCAGAGTTTTCAGCTTTGGGAGGGACACATCTGAATAGGTTGCTTTTGAGAGGACCAGCACAATGCAGCATAGCTTTGTCTATTTTACTATTTTAAAACCATAAGTGGACTTATCTAGGTGATCGTTTACTGAGAAAGATCCATATCAGGAACTGATTACCATTCTTAGATCTTTTTAAACAACTGTTTTCTTAGTTTTTTTTAGGAGGGAGGGGTTGGCCCAGTCTGGGGTCTGCCTGTGGGTGGAGCCTCCAGGTCCTCTGTCAGCCTGCACACCTGTTTTCCATCACACTCATCATCTGTCTGCATTTAAGGAGCAGCTCCAGCATCCATTTACTGGTAAACAGGCTACTCTATGGCTTTTGAATGACTTCAAGTTTCTTGTGTGCGAATATCCTTGTGTTTGCAATTCCCAGTGATTCCTGTGTGGCTGAAGCGCTCCATTCCTTCCAGACCCACATACCTGACTGTAAACTGGTCCATTCCTTCTGGAAATCTCTGGTCAAGAATCCACCTCTCAGACCTACCTGCCTGTCCACCCTCCAACAGTCCAAACCTCTCACAAAGACCTGTCCAGTGGCTCCTCCCACTGCTTACTCCTAGCTTCTTGTAAGTAAGAGCACTTACCTGCTTTCTAAAACTGCCACTGAGATCTCAAGTAAGCTGCTCAGTCTCCAACCCAGCCAAAACTAACTCTCATCTCTCTCTCTCGGGGTTGCTGCTCCAAGTTGTTGAATCCTTCTTCACAAACACTCCAGTTGCACAGTCCACTTGTGAATTTTCTATCTGTCAATAAAACCTTTAACTATTAAGCTGTTGGATGCAGGGTGCTGCTTTAGAGTCCTCAGTAGTTTTGCCTCTTAAGGCTATGACACAGAACAGCTAGAGGTAAAAACAAAGTCTTCTAAGGGTAGCTATGAAGATCAGAGGCAGTGAAACTGTGAAACATGCAGGATGGTTTGAGGAGATGCAGCTCAGTTATCTTACTGCACTGGATGAAAAGAGCTCAAGTAACAAAACACAGAGCAGGGCATTTTGAATGATCCCAAAGTAGGGAACGAGTGTGTTCAAACAGCAACGTCCAGGCTTCTTTTACACTCACCAGCCACCTTGTTAGGCTCAGCTGCTCATTAACACACATCTAATCAGCCAATCATGTGGCAGCAACTCAAAGCATTAAAGCCATGGGCAATACAACCTGATGAAGTTTTTTTTTTAACTTGGTTGTTGGTGCCACAGTTTCAGAAACTGCTGATCTGCTTGGATCTTCCCGCACAATAATCTCTGGAGTTTACAGAGGAAAAAAAAATCTAGTAAGCAGCAGTTCTCTGGGTGAAAACATCTTCTTGGTGCCAGAGGTCAAAACCAAACTGCTGATAGGGAGGCAACAGTAACTTAAATACAGCCAAGGCATGCAGAAGAGCTTCTCTGAACACACAACACAGCCTTACAGCAGGTGGGCAGCAGAAGACCACACCTGTCAGCTAAGAGCAGGAAAACAACTTGAGGCTATCATGTCAGTTTGGATCACAATCTGAGGAATGGTTCCTGCAATCTGTACCACAGAGAATGACGTTCTGGGGCAGCTGTGGCTCAGATGGTAGAGCATGGATCAATCCAGGGTCGCAATATTGAACCTAGTGACCCCCAATGTGTGCACACGTGCGTCTGTGAATGAATGTTAGCTACCAGTGCACAGGTATTAATAAAAACACTGTAAGAACACATGTGTGTGAACACAATATCGTAGAAAGTGCTTTGAATGCTCAAACGGAGTAGAAAGACACCTGTAACTTCAAGTCCATTCAAAAGGAGGCCTAGCCCAGTACCAACAAGGTGTCTAATTACCTGAGTGTGCTTTCCTGTACATACAGTCTTTTATGGAAGCCAATCTCTGCCAACAAAAAACAAGAACTAAATTGCCCATAGGTGTGAGTGGTGGTCTGTCTCTCTGTGTTAGCCCTGCGACCTGTACAGGTGTACCCTGCCTCTCCCTAGGACAGCTGGGATAGGCTCCAGCTGTGATATATACACAGCTGCATCATGTACCCTCATTCTGTGATTCCTCACTGAACACATTCAAATATATGCAGTATGTTAACTTAGTCTCGCTGTTTTGTGACAAAACGCAGCATTTTAATAATTTACAATGCACCTGTATGCCTTTGTTCCCAGTTCCTGTGCAGGTAATAATGAGAATAAATGGAGGAAACGCTCGTACCGGCTCCTCGGTGCGTTAAAGTGTTGATTTTACTTTAAATTCAGTGGAATCAGAAGCATGAAAGGGTGCTGACTCAACAGGTACAAGTCACAGCGCGCGCTCACAGCATCACAGGTTTCGCTCGGCCACGCCCACTTTCAGTCAGCTGGTCAGCCTCCGGAAATAAACCGCTGGACTGGGAGCCTCTGAAGTTCACTTTGCGCTGCAGCTGCAGCCGCTGCCTGATCTCACCGCGCGCCTTCCAGGTATGTAGCGCACAGGTAACAGTATGGACGTAACCGCAGGAAAGGCTTCCATCACTGCTTTTCTTCATTTAAGGTTTACTTCGATTTTTATTTAATCAGTTTTTAATCATTTTAATGTTCTGCTGCTTGACTTGTATGTAAATGAGTGACAGCCTGTAGAGTCAAACTGTGTATTACATTTGGGGGATTTTAAGTTTAAGTCAAACTGGGGCAACCACACTTAATTCAAAATTATGGGATTTATTAAAATGACTAAAAATTGTGGGACTCCAGCTGTGTGAGTTCATCCTCAGTGACTTCTGCCATAAAATGAACTTTGGGTCAGTTTTCAGCTTTGGAAAGATTTGAGTGGATTTATCTGGGATTTACTGAGTCAATATAATCTAGTGAATCATTCTTAGTGGAGTTTGATTTTGAGTGTGTGCAGCCTTGTTGGGATTGTGTCATGCAGCATTCCCTTTGGGAAAGAAAGGGAAATGAACACAAACATTTTATTTCCAAGATCAGCCACTGCGAATGTCAAAGGTCACAAACTGAGGAGAATCAGTTCAAGGTCTCCAGGTTCTCCAGACTTTTATGTGATGCCTAAATTTATTCAATAAATAAATCATTAACTTTCTCCATGGCTGTCTCTGAGCCAAGACTTCTCTCATAAATTCCATATTGGTGAAAATCTAAATCCCACAGATTTGAGAAGCCACATGAGAGCAGGTGAGACTCGTTTTAGTTCAGTGGATGAATTGTTGGTCTGGGAATAAGAAGGGCTTGTTCTGAAATTATTCACCAAATGCATCTGTCTGTAGATGAGTCACAAAAAAGGGAAGAAGCAGTGAATAAAGGAACAAATCAAAATTGTGCCAAGTTCTTCTAGAAGCAGGTCTCACCACCTTTCTAACCCCTTCAGGGACTTTATCTAAACGATTGAAGTTATTGCTGCTGAAGGATTGAGTGTCCCCTCTCACTTATGAGGTGAGCTCAGTTCCCTGCAGTCTTGTCTTAAATTACAGAGCCTGCAACACTGCATGGTCTTCATATTTTATATAATCATTGCCATGAGCTGTTAATAAAACATGGATAAAGCCGCTGTGATGTGATCTGCTGGCTTTGAACTTGCCAGATAACACTTGCCAGCTTGGTTAGAAAGCTCCATCCATAAACTGTATCGGAGCAGTTCACATGTTTGTTAATCAGTGCAACGTAACAGACTAATAAAAACCCCAGAATTTGACGGTTCTGTGCACCGAACTAACGGCAAATCATGCTGTCAGATAATGTCACATAAAGTGTCCAAAAGCAACACGGGCTCAAGAGGTCCAGTTCAGTAGCTGATGGCGGTGAGGTCTAACATACTGCCTCTTGAATATGCAGATGAATGAGTTACAAAAAATGTACCTTCTAGATTTGTTGGAGGAACCATTCATGGACCAAAACTCTTTATCAGGCTGCAAACATGCTCCCGTTTCTGTAAAGTTGGCCATTCTTTTTATGGCCAGCAGAGGGCGACTCATTCCCATAACTTGACACTGTGCTAAACGTGTAGGAGCTCTATTGTTTCAGGTCATTGAATAAAATGGTCCTTTATTAGTGCAGAAGGTTATCCAGGCTTCGTTCACTGGTCAGCCAATGAGCATATAGAATCCTTATGTTTCCAGGTCAGATCCAACCCTCCGCAATGCCAGGATGACAGCAGGACTTCACTAACCAAAGGTGATGTCATGTGACTACCTCGGTGTCTAATGTGTTCTATTAAAATAAGCCATGGTTTGGGGAGGAAGTGACTGGAAAAACTGTAATGTATAATGCAGGAACTGCGTCACAGGAGGCTTAAATTGTAGCGCTTTTAAAGATTCATAAGGTGACAGGTGTTGGGAACAGCGTTTTTCTGATCAGCACGTCTGAATCCGCCTGATCAGAGGGGGCGGTAAAGCGCGCGAAGCCGGTTTCCCGCCACCAATTAAACCCAAAGAAGACGCAGCACAGAGTTTGTTGTCATTTTGGGCAGAAACCCCTGCGATTGTCTTTAATAGGCTGACTGGTTTCACGGGGCTCGGTAAATAGCAGCAGGCCTTCCTGAATCCACCGCCCTTCTCAGGTTTGTTTACCGCCGTGTAATCGGAGACATGCCCCGACGTGCTGCTTTACAAGTGGCTGCCACTCTCCTCTTTAACACCCTCTAGTATTAACCACGACACTCTGGCCACTGTGCCTCTTCTCTCCGTCTCTGTCCGCTTTCTGCTCAAGCCTCTTGTCCATTATGTGTCCTCTGCAGCTGAGGACGTTGCTTTTTGTAGCGTGGGTCGTGGGCTACGCCGCCTTTCTGCTCTCCATCAGGAGGATGTGGACCGGGAAGTACATCCGAAATCCGGTCGTCCGCTCGCTCCTGGTCAACATGCTGAGTGACCTGGATACGATTGACGTCACAAAGGTAGGTTACCTGTTGGTAGAGTCGCGACAGCGGGGGTTCAGTAGTAAAGGGCGAAACGAGGCTTTATGAAACACCGAAACAATCTCACACCATCTTCATAGTGACGCCTGATGGCCACGTTTGTTATCGTCACATCCTAAACAAGGTGTGTGTGTGTGTGTGTGTGTGTGTGTGTGTGTGTGTGTGTGTGTGTGTGTGTGTGTGTGTGTGTGTGTGTGTGTGTACTCATTTCTAATAAATAGAAGCAATGGTACTAAACACACTCAGTAATTCAGATTACTGTGGTCTGTTCAGAGTCCTGGTGCCTCGCCTGCCTAGAAGCAGCAGGAAAACTATGGAGCTAAATTGGGGCCATAAAGTTTGTTCGAAAAAAAAATTTTTGAAACTGAAAAATTATTTTGAACCCGAAAAAAAAATTTAAACAGGAAAAAAAAGTTTTGCAACTGAAAAAAAAAGATGCGAGACTAAAAAAAAAAATTTCAAAACTACTTTTCAGATTCAAGTTTTTTTTTTTTTTTTGCACTTTCAGATTTTTTTTTCACAGTTTCAGATTTGTTTTTCGAGTTCAAACTTTTGGCCCTCTTTTGGCGTGGGGGGCGGGGCCTCAGATGACGGGGGTGTGGAATCATGACTGACAGCTCAGCACAGTGGCTGAACAACATAGTCCCAGCTGTTGCATTCAGGGACCGTGGGAACTGGAAATGTCTCTAACGCATCATCGATATTCTATATGTATGTGATTGGTTTTGAAAGATAACATGCTTCACCGATACAAGCAGCTTATATGAGTACATGACTCGAATCTCAGAGGAAAAAATATGATCTTGACAGATTTGCACAGCATTCTAAGTCCGTGTTGGAGATTTCCCATGCTCTCAAAGTAAAGCAGAAGCCTCGTCTTCATAGACATATGCCCGTCTTCATCTGCGGGCGCTAGCAGTGATCAGGTAATAAAAAGAGATGGAGAGAAAACAGACACATTCACTGTTGATACCTGAGCAGTTTACAGAAACAGCATGACATGGACCGTGTCACTGCGATATGTTCGCCATATTGGAAGTGGCAAGTCAGCCTTAAATCAATGAAACCACATGCAAAGGAAGTGGATTTTCTGAATAAAAACAACTGACGTTTAAATTTAACTTCATATTTTGGATGGTCCGACGCCCATTGAAATATTTACCGTGCTTCGGGGAGGGTCCCTGGGGCCGTGCGAGTGAGAGTGCCGCTTCCCCGGGTCCCATTTCCCATTCAAAATGCTCTCATTCCGGCTCTTTGGGTCCTGTTGATCTTGTTCCAGTCATTCCAGGATCCATGTGTGAGGCACTGAGTCACAGGCTTTCTTGTAGTCACTCCAGGCGGTGCGCAGGTCGGTCAGTCTAGAGTGACTGCTCTCTCTACCGGTGTTTTGCACCTCTAGTGTTATTGCCAATTCCTTTCTGGGCCCTACTCATGTATTGAGCGACATGCTTGTTCATCTTAGCCGCTATGTTGCCTGACAGGAGCTTCCGTGTTGTTCTGAGGCAGGTTATTGGCTGGTAGTTAGATCAGTCCCATTTGGGGATCAGGACTGTCCAGCCTTTGGTCAGCCATTCTGGGTGCATCTTATCCAATACCAGCTGTTTCATTTGTGCTGCCAGGAACTCATGGAGTGCAGTTAGCTTCTGTAGCCAGTTGGTGTGAATCATATCAGGGCCTGGTGCTGTCCGGTTCTTCATAGTTCTTGGATGGCTGCCACCGGGATTGTGAGATTGCTGTGGTCTGCTCTTAGATCTGCTGGCCACTGAGCATTAATTGTTGCATCCTTCTCCTATATGCTCTTCCAGTATTGCCCTGTCTCCAGCTGTGGTGGTGGTGGTGGGGGCGCTGTTCTCATATTGTTCCCCTGTCACTGAGAATACAGGCCTCGGTTATGGATACATTTTATACTTCTGAGACACCTTCTGTGACAAAGTGGCTTCTTCACTTGAATGTTTTGCTGGACCTCCAGACTTTAAGGCAAATTCTGTGACGTAGTTATGGTGAACATGACTGCTGGAAACCCAACAGAAATCCTGCTGTAACATGAGAGTCCAGATGTTGAGATAAAATAGAATATTTTATTTTTCAATTAAGAGGTGATACATGCACTCTTAAGCAAGTTACTTCACCAAAGAGGTGCTTGAGCAGCCTGGTGTCAGACAGATTTATCAGCTCGTGGTCCACTCTCACATCTGCAACCAGGCAAACACTCCAAAGAGAAGATGAAGTAACTGTTAGTGCAGCAGGGATGAGATCAAATGAGAAGTGAGTGTATATGAATGTGACTGATCCTTGAGAGCCTGACATTATATTCAGCTCAACAACTGTATGTTGAACCTTAAGCTGGTGCCTGATATTTTTTGTTCTCTCAAACTTGTCCAGTGGTACAGGTGCAACACTGACCTGCTGGAAGAATCACTGCGACCGCTGTTTATCCAGAGCCAGCTGGATGCAGACACCAGGGCTTTTGTGGAGCAGAGTGAAGAGAAGTCTACCTATCTTTTCACCCAGATCTACTATTCTCTTGTTTCAACTGTCCTCAGCCCACTGGTATCTCGTACCTCCATTAATGGGTGAGTTCTTTACACGCTGGTCTTGGTTTCACCTATAGTCCATCTTCCCCTGACTTACACTCTATTCTCTTAGGTTTCTGGGACGTGGCTCTATGTTCGTGTTTTCCAAGGACCAGTTCCGGCAGCTGCTCCGGATCGAACCGGATTGGGTGGCCAACAGACTACTGGACCTCGGAGCTGGAGATGGTGGTGTTACAAAGGTGATGGCCTCACATTTCACAGAGGTCTATGCAACTGAAGTCTCATTGCCCATGAAAAGGCATCTCCGCAAGAAGAAATTCAAGTGAGGGTTTGGTTTGTATGAGAGTTTTTGTTTTTCCCCTGTGAGGTGACTTAAGCTCTGTGGTGTGGCATGTTATCATGTTGGAAGCAGCCATCAGAAGATTGGTACACTAGTCATAAAGAGATGGTTAGCAGTAGTACTTGGGTAGGCTTTGTCATTTAAATGATGCTCAGTTGGTGCTAAGGGGTGCACGGTGTGCCAAAAAAATATCCCTCACATATTGCACCTCCACCAGTCTGGGCCATTGATAGAAGGCAAGATGGATCCATGGTTTCCTGTTTCCTGTCTCTTTTGGGTGGGGGGTGATTATAAACTGTAGATGTTGTGAGCAGCAGCAGTTTCTGAAATGCTCAAACAGGCCTGTCTGCCACATTCAGAATCTCTTAAATCACCTTTCTTCCCTGTTCTGATGACCATGTCTACATGTGGAAGGCACTGAGTTGCTGCCAGGTGATTGGATGAGTATTTGTCAACAAAGTTGAACAGGCATACCTAATAAAGTGGCTGAGTTTAAAGGGTCTCTGTTGCCACCCTGACATCAAACATTGGTATCTGGACTCTATTTCTGAAGCCTTAATATTGCTTTTTTTTTTCTTTTCTGGAGCCTCAAGAACCCAGTAGACCTGCACATTTTACCACTTTGGGGCTTTAAAAAAGAAGGAGGCAAAAACAAAGAGAATTTTTGACCAGAGCATCACTCACTAATGAGTAGTGGTTCATTTGAATAAATTGAGCATGAAAACAAACAGGTGACCAAACACTGAGCCTAGGGGAATGCCACAAAGGACCTGATCAGGCTGGTTCTTGAGGATGAGGATAACATTGAAATAACATACAGTCACTTGGAATGAAGTCATTGGTTATTTTTTTAAATGGAAGCTTCAAAGTAAATAGCACTAAAATTATCCTTAGAAAACTCACTTTTCCAGACATGCCTGTCTTGGATGAGCCCCTTGTGATTAACAGATCTCTCCCTCTGAACTCCTGCTGGACGCAGACTGCTGGATATAGATGTGTGGCAGGAGACGGGTTTTCAGTATGATGTGATCAGCTGTCTGAACCTTCTCGACCGCTGCGATGATCCACTGAGTCTCCTGCGGGACATCAGACGAGCACTGGTTCCAGGGACGGGAAGACTCATTGTGGCTGTTGTGATTCCTTTCCAGCCCTGGCTAGAAATCAGTCAGTTGGAAATAAATGCTGCTTATGCCAACACCATACTGACACGTTATTCAGAAACTATATTTGCTGTTCAGATAAAAGTTTTTTGTTTTTTTTCCCCCCCCAGGAGGGAGATGGGAGCGTCCCAGAGAATACGTTCAAATTCAAGGAAAGACGTGGGAGGAGCAAGTGAACAAGCTCACCAATGAGGTTTTCCGAAAGGTGGGGTTTGAGGTGGAGACCCTGACCCGATTGCCATACCTCTGCGAAGGGGACATAGCAAGAGATTACTACCTTCTTGATGATGCAGTTTTTGTTCTGAAGTCCTCAGATGATCAAGTGGCTGCTCCGTGAATACTACAAGTACTGCGTATGTAGTATTCATGAGCATTCTTGGAACACAGTATGCGCCTTTTTTTTTTTTTTTTTTTTAAGCTGTGGTGAGTCAGGTGTGAAGCTCAGGTATTGTAGTTCCCATGTTCACCAGCCATCTTGTTTAGTGATACCGCTACCATTTTTGGAGCACAAATAATTGGACAGCAGTTAGCCCATGAGAAAATACCTCTAATGATACTCTAATAACATAACTCTAAAATGATGCTGTGTTGGTCCTGTGTGTCTGTTACCTGTGCTTACTGGAAGTGTATCGATTCAGAGGACCAATCAGGCGGCTTTTACTTGATGTAATTTAGAGTTTGAGACGTCTTGAGATGGTTGTGCAAACTGAGCCCTCATTTTCTTTCTCCAGGACATTTCCTGCCTGATGGCAGACTTGGTGAAAGCAAGGCCGCTCTGTAGCCATTTCATTCTAACTTTAACTTGAAGCTGAACTTCTCAAATGCACCTTTAATCAACTTGAACTGGTCTGTGTGTATTTAACTGTTAATGCATTTTTGCCACTGATGTGAAAGTAATAAGGCTTTCTTAAAGTGAGCCTGTGAATCTGCAGCTTCAACGACCACAAGTGGAAACTTGTGTTTTTAGCTGCTTTCTGTTTTTGTTTGTTTTAATGAAAACAGATCCTGTGTTCATCATGCTGACTGTAACATCGTGTAGTTCTTAATCCATTAACATAAAATGCCAATTGGTGCTAATAGATGTAACTATAGCACAAATGGAAAAAGCCTTAGTCACTACATTGTCTTGTGATGTCTTACTCAGTTGTATTACACTAGATTAAACTGTTGGTTATACTAGTCCAAGCAGTGCTGTAGCAACAAAATCTGCATATATGGAATAAAACAAAGCTGTTTATGAATTAACTTTTTTTCCCACAAATTTCTTTAAATCGGTTATGCTGATCAAATGATGGTGCAGACTGAATTATTTGGAAAAATGTGCCACATTTAATGCAATCTTTAAATGTGTATGTCCTAAATAAAGTACTTTTGCTGCATTTTCGGTTCTCATTCTTCTTGCTGCTGTGAGGGTCGGGTTAGATTTAAACCCAGCTCAGTCTCACTCAAAGTCAGGTGCACAAATCTACGAGCACAACTTTCATTTAGTGCATGTTGTTCACCTTCAGAACACAACTTATTGTGTTAATTGGATGTCCTGTAAGACACAGAAGCACGATGGCTGAGTGTGTTGTTTTGGTGGGAGGAATCAGTGTTGAGAAGAGAACAGGGTTTTAAGTGTGTGTAGTTTTAACTCTGTTCAGTTTGTCTTCACAGCCTTGAGCCACAGTTTCTGGAATTTTGTTTAAACATTTGGAAAAACTGTAGTTTCCAAATCTTTAAAGATTTCTTCTTATGTAAAGATACTTATTATGCTATATGGTAGCAGTATGCTTATGAAGGCGAATGTAACTCCACGTATCTGCACGTGTCTTAATAAGGGATGGACAGGGGTTTCCTGGTGCACTTCCTTGTACATGGCAGCCGGAGCTGAAAAGGGAAACTCGTATTTACTTTGTTTTTACGCAGAACTTTAAGGCGGCGTTTCCTCGAGCATAGTTTATGCAAATTAACCATCCCTCTATCCTGATTGGCTGGGGCCGAGAGTGTTTCCCGTCTTGCATTGGATACTATTATCTTGGCCACGTCCCCAAGCCACGTCGCGCTTTACTCGCCATTTTCCCATCTTCTGGACCCAGAAACGGTTTATTCTAGCATCACGGTGTCATTCAGCGCTGTCGGGGAAGAAAAATAACCGTTACCGGAGACCAGCAGAGTTCTTCCTAGGATCTAGAACCGGACTGCTACTAGCGGCGTTCCTGCAAACATGAATATTTTCAGGCTAACCGGCGACCTCTCCCACCTAGCAGCTATCATCATCCTGCTGCTAAAAATATGGAAAACCAGGTCTTGTGCCGGTGAGTAATCAGAGTCTTTAACTTAGGAAGTTTGCACGACCCTGAGGACAGCTCAGCATGTGTCGGCTCATGTAATTGGCAGTTTGGGCAGAAGTGAAAGCTCTCCGCTCTGGATCTTGTCTGTAGTTAGTTGGAACTCATTAGCCAGTTTTTGGCTAACGTTAGCTAGCTGTTCGTAGCCCTGTCCATTTCAGCGGTGTCCCCTGTCATCAAGTAATGACAGCCGCTCCCGAGGCTGTCACTGTTGCTGTTAGGAGCAGGGCACCGCGGGACGTGAACCCTGGTTTATGCTCCTTTGGGTGGCTCAGTCATTAGCTGTGCCGTTAGCTAGTCTTGACAGTCCATTGGGCCCCAAACGAGCGTTAGATAGGGGACCTCAGGGCAACCGTACTTGATAGTTTGGCTTCGTCATCTCACCTGATTGACACTAAGCTAGTTCCACGTTTCAGTCTTACTGTTCCTGTGCCTTACTTTACTATAACCCGGTGTGACCTCTGACGTGGCAGCATCGTATCTGCAGATGCAAAGTCGGTGACTGGGTGTGAATGCTTTTGCTTACAAGTCCAGCGTGTTTCTGAGGGAGTACTAGATTGTTGTATTCTGTGGAACTTTGTTTTCCTGCTTTTGCTGTGGTCAAAGGTTAGAGCGCTATCACTGCAGGAGCGCCAGTCCCAGATTAAACCACACAGGTGTGTGACAGTGTGAAGGAATAAATGAATCCTTGACCCCGCTGACACGGTTTGGGTCAACTGGTCTCCTCATTTCAGATCTCGGATCAAATGCAGCCAAATCTGATCTCAAGACAGCCGAACAAGTAAAACAATTGTGCAATAGCCTTTTTTCCTTTTAATATAGAGAAGTGCAAGTAAGCCTTTGCATTTAATAAACAGTCCATTTATAGATATGAACAGCATGCAGTGCATTTTTAACAAATGTCTTATTGCATGTGTATTACAATTCACAGAGAATCTATGATTCAGATAACTTGTTCAGACATAGATATGAAACTTAACTTTTAACACATTAATGTCACTGTAATTGGCACACTGTGCAAAGCCATCTAATGGACTGGATTGGAGCCTTTGGTGGACTTGTTCTGGCTCCCAGGCCACATATTTGACACCCCAGCCTTAGGGTTATTAATTGTTACTAATCAATCCAAAGTTGTTCTGAGTGATCACCTTTTCTATCCTGATGGGTGTGTTTGCTTTAACAACACCACAGCCATCCACTGGACACAAGGATGAGTTTAGATGAGAATTAAAATGATGTGAATTATATGCTGTTGCCTTCAGTCACCAGAGCTCAGGCCAACTGGACACCTTTGGAAGATTTCACTGGTGCCATCTTGGAGATTGTCACCATCTTCACACGATCAAATGAGGGAATGTCTTTTAGAAGGGTGGTGCTCCGTCCCTGTAGTAGTGTCCCACAGACAGAGGAAATCCAGGGCCAAGAAGTACTGAAACTGTGCAGCATGTTGGGTTTTCCTTTAATAACCAACCACTGACATGCAAATCAGTCTCAATTATTTTCCAGGGACATGAACAGACACAAATTTGCCTGTGAGTTCTCTGTGGCAGCTAAGCCACATATATAACTCCTGAGTTATAATCAGCAGCAGTAGGCTTTGCTGATAATAATGTAGTGAGGAGTGATTGTAGCTCTTTCTGTGACTAGGTGATACATCAAGTAAGCAAAATCTTATTTCTGTATCACTTTTCACTCAAGGTGGAAGCACAACGAACTGCCACAGAGGCTGCAGCCATGGCAATGTAGAGATAATGTAAAACTAAGTGAATTCATAAAATAATAATAACAGCAATCACCAACAAAAACAAACAGGTAACATTAGGATGGTGAAAAATTGGTCTTAAGTTAAATCCATGAAAGAAAGAAATGTGTTCAGACAAAAACAACCAGAAATACACACAGATAAAAACCATAACTTAAAACCAAGCAGAAACCAAATGAAACGATTAACAAATGTTGGACCAGTAAAAATGCGAAAACCTCCAAATGAAACTGATCAGAAGACCTGAATTTAAATAAAATGACAACTAAGACCAGGAAACAGAAAACCTCAGCCAACTGGGAAAGTTTTTAATGTAGCTTTAAACAGTGATACTGTTGGAGTCCCCTGATGGCAACAGCAGCACCTACAACTTTTAGATGATTTCAGCAGCTTGGAGCATAAAAGGTAAAAAGCTGCTTCACTAGTATTACTAGTAGTAGTACTAGTGTCTCTGAGGAATAACCAGGTGGCCCGTTTATGTAGAACCATAAAAATAAGCATCCAAAGTTAAAACTAAGTTTTAAGCCAGTGCTGTGACATTAGCGCAGATGTTTTCTGGCTTTCGTCCTCTTGTTTAACTTTAACTGTGGTACTTGCTTTCTAGAGTAGCTGGAGCTGATTAAGGTGTTCTTATAGGTTCCTGTGAGTAGTCGTTATAGTAGTCCAGCTGACTGACGTACAGCTAAAAGCATGGATGACTTGGAGAAAGCTCCCGACCTTTACAGCGTTTCTTAGATGATGACATCTTCACTGTGTGCAGACTGGCTGCAGGAAGTGCTGAAGCAGGCGCTGTGGATCAGCGGTTCACCCTGACTGCCTGACCCCGTTACATTCTTCGGAGTAGAAAATGTAGCCTGCAGTTACCGTGTCTGCGTTCTGTTAACAGGCCACTGAAATGGTTAAATACTCTCTGCTGTCTTCTCACAGGTATTTCTGGAAAGAGTCAGGTCCTGTTTGCCTTGGTGTTCACCACTCGCTACCTTGATCTGCTCACATCTTTCATCTCTCTCTACAACACCACCATGAAGGTGAGATCCTGCCCCAATCCTCATCCTCATGAACAAGGCGTACAGGCGTGACCAGTATTCAACAACAACATGCCAGTGTTTGCTAAATGATTAAGCTGTCGAGCAAACTGGTCGGCCTGTGTGAGCTGTCCCTGCTGCATGTACTTCAGGACATTAGGTCATGAAACTCTTAATGTTTTCCCTTTTATATTTTAGATCATCTACATCGGATGTTCATATGCCACTGTGTACCTGATCTACATGAAGTTCAAGGCAACTTATGATGGGAACCACGACACGTTCAGAGTGGAGTTCCTGGTCGTCCCTGTTGGTGGTCTGGCTTTCCTGGTTAACCATGACTTCTCTCCTCTGGAGGTCAGACATTCAAACTCACTGATGTGCAGGTCACACAGCCAGGCCGCTCCTTCATGCTAAAATAATAATCAAGATTTTCTTTTTTTTCAGTATTGAGATGACTGTTATTAGACAGGATTATTCATTGACTCCAAAGAAATTGATCTCCCCTGCCTAAAAAATAAAAATAATTTAAACAAAGAGGGGGTAGAAATCAGGTGGATGATAGAAGAATCATCTAGCCTCATGCTTGTAATGACGGGCTCTCTGCAGCACCTGTAAGCTGACTCTCCAGCTGATCTGTGATGTCACAGTGCCAAAGGTTGAACGAGTCTCCTCAGCCAGAACCTGCAGCTCCTCCTGTTCTGAACAAACTGTTTTACAGCACTGTGGTGGAACTCTGCCATCAGGCCCATTATAGGTCAATGTATCATTGGAGAAATATGGATTCTTTTTTTGTCACTTAGTAACAGTATAGCTGTATATGTAAGTCTGCAGCTGCTCAGCAGTCAGAATGTGAGCTGATGTGAGTTAATGTGAGATTTTATTTTTTTGCTGTCCTTCTGTCTGGTTTGTTTACACCCCCCCCCCCACCCCCCCCCCCCCCCCCCCCCCCCCCGCGTGCATGCTTTCTTTTTCCTGTCCCTCCAACACACTGACAGAAATCACTTTATCACTTTAGCCCAGGCAGGATTCTTACTCACGGTTATACCTGCATTTCAGCCCCAGATGATAAAATCTTTGTATGAAAATATAACGTATGTAAATTCAAAGTACACATCACCACTGACACTCTGCCCTCATTTCCCTCTGCCTCAGATCCTGTGGACGTTTTCTATCTACCTGGAGTCAGTGGCCATACTGCCTCAGCTCTTCATGATCAGTAAGACGGGAGAAGCTGAGACCATCACCACCCACTATCTGTTCTTCCTGGGACTCTACAGAGCCCTCTACCTCATCAACTGGATATGGAGGTTCTACTTTGAGGGGTTCTTTGACATGATCGCCATCGTTGCTGGAGTGGTGCAGACCATCCTCTACTGCGACTTCTTCTATTTGTATGTAACAAAAGGTGAGTGCTGCTGGTATTTTTCTTTTCATTTTTATCAGTTTAGTCTTCTTACATACATGTCCATGATGAACCCTTCAATAGTAACAGATAATAGAGATCGCCTTGTAGTCATTTCAGTTGTACAGATCTCCTTGAATGTTGAGGTGCAGATATGTCATGATCTGTTTAAAGGACAAAGCAAACACATGAGTACAAGATTAGGTTCTCCAAACTGAACATTTTGTATTTGATATGAATACCACAGTGATGATACTTCTGTGGTTTCCTATCCAAAACTTCTAAGGTTTGTTTAGAAAGTGATGTCATTGGTTTATAGCTGTCTCACTCACAAAAGAGTATCAGCAAGAAGTTTGTTTCTACTGTCAATAAAAATGTAACAGTGTTCTTGATATTCAGTGAAAATCTGAGCCAGACTGTAACTTTATCTGCCGTAAACACGGGGCCGGCTCTGACAGATGGGACTGTAGCTTCCTTTATCAGCTTCATGGCAAACACTAGCATAACAGCAGCAGCATCCTCATCATCATTCAGTCCTTCACACTTCATGAGCTGCCTCCAGTAGTGAAAAGCTTAGTGCTGATAAGTGTTGCTTTCCAGGCGCTTCAGCCATTGTTTGCTGTTGCATTCACGAGCTTACCTGTGCTCTCAGCATCAGTGTCAGAGCTTTCTCTGCCTCTCTACTGATGCTTCCTGTTAAATGTGGTTTATGATCACCACTGTCGACATCACAACTTCTTGAGCGCGCCATGCTTTGGTGTAGTTTCAGCTCGACATCAACCTGTTAATCTTTGTAACTTGGTGCTTGTCAGTCAGTTTGAAGACACTTGTATACGACCGTGTTGGCGTTAGCCGTCATTTCAATGATATGTCAGTACAGGGGCGCAGATTAAACTGAGGGATATACTGCAACAGTTTGAAAAGACGAGACTTTCTGGAGAACTTTGGGGAAAAAAAACTCTGCTTTATTTCTACCACTGTTGATGCTGAGCAGGGTTCTAGCTAGCACCCGATCACCTGGCGCTGCGCCGGCGCTCTGGGCTGGGAATTTCCTCTGTTAGCAGAACGGAACGCTGAAAACCAGGGCAGTGATCACAAACCAGGCTTTACTCTCACGTCTCAGGGCGACCTGGGAACTACATATAGTGGCTACACTGTGTTGTGCAAATTGGTATTACACAAAGTACATCCAAGGCAAAGGTCAGCTTCAGCTGATATCTCTTCAACACTGTGCACAGACGTTTGGATATAAATAGCTTCTTCACATTCTTCTGAGTGGTTAACTACAGGAGTTTATAATAAGTACTCTTTAACTACGCTGATATTGAAACAGTGCTGAAAACTTTGACTCCTTGACTTTAGACTTTAAGGACTGACACTCTGCACAGGCAGTAAAAAACCATTGATAAAATCAATCAGTGTTTCTCCTGATAAATGGTGCCTGTTTGTCTGTGGGGTCTAACATCAGTCTGTCCTGTCTGGTTTCAGTACTGAAAGGAAAGAAGCTCAGTCTGCCAGCCTAAGTGCCAAAGAGGAGAGTTTTGGCAGACTAAAATTGGGGGCTTGGAGGGGAGGAGGAGGGGCAGAAGACACCTGACGGCCCCACACCCCCATCATCTGAAATCGCCTCCTCCTCTTCCCCTCCCACCAGTGTAAGATGCCTGAGACAGAGAGAACGCGGGAGCCGCTGGCTGATCCAGAATCAGTGGAATCGAACACCTCCGGCGGCTGCTCCACGGCCTGCAGATTTCTGTTTGATGCATCTTGCCTTAACTTTTTTTTATTACTCTGTATAAAGGAAAAAAAAAGCGAGCAATGTTTTCTACATAAAAATGTGTACTCTGGAGATTCGACACATTGGTGAATAAGAGCTCAAGAGGTAAAATTGCCTGTGATTTGGCACTGTGTGATTATAGAAGCAGACTTCTTGTGGTGGGTTATTATTGAGCGTTTGTGATGGTAATTGCTATCAAAATAAAAGCTTTGTTTTTTTTTTAATATCACTGGGGAGACGTGTTTAATCCCATAACTTTGGTCGTTCTGATTTTGGCCAGTATGCTTTCACATTTACAAAGACTTTCTTTATGCTGCCCTGAATAATAGATGCCATAAATTGATGTTCTTTTTCAAAATTAAAGCAGTTCTGGTGTAACTTGATTGATTTTAGTTCAGATGCTGTCAGATATGATGAGCATTATCTCCTCAGTGTATCGCTCCATATGAAGCACAATGCTTATTAGGGGTAAATGTGGAATGAAAACAAAGGTCTGAAGAAAGTGATGAATTCTTATCACCGTAAATTGATACATTAATTAAAATAAATCATTATGAGTGCGCTGTCCCACCTGTAATTACACATCATTTCAGATCCTTTTATATGTTTGAGATGCATAAACTCACCGGTGATGTGCTGTATGTGAAGTCTCACTACAGAGGTCTTTTTCTTTTAGCTGCAGATGTATTTATTTTTTATCTTCCTGCTGGTTTCCAATAAACAAAGTCTGTAGAAATGTCTACCTGTTACACATAATTTGAACCCAATTAAGGAATCTCCCTATTGGACATGGAAAGGAGCTGCGGCACAAACCTATGAAGATATTTTGGCTTCTGTTTGACTTTTCATGCTCATTCTCAAGTTTTCTTTTTAATTTCTCACCAGAGCTCTTGCATGATGTTGCCGCCATGAATAAAAACTTTGTGGGAAACATTTGTCTTAGTGCTGTGGTTCCAATCAAGTTTTACTCATACAACTTTAATGGTCAGATTTGTTAAAGTTTGTTTCTGCACAGTTCATAATGCAACTGTGCTGCTGCAGAAAGTCTGATCGTCTCATTTCCCTTTTTACTGTCACTGTATTCCAGCCACGTGTGGGCACGGGCCACAAGCCTCCTAATGTGGACCCTGAGCCTGGATAAATGGGGGGGTTGTGTCAGGAAGTGCATCTAGTGTAAAATCTTTGCCAAATCAAACATGCAGGTCATCAGGAATGGTAACGATGGTGCTGTTGGCCAACAGGGTGCTGGCAGAAACTGTGCTACTGCTGGCCGAAGACAAAAGAAGAGGAAAGGACAAAGGCCTGTGTGGGGGCAGGAGTGTGGAGCTGAGAGTGGGAACTTTAAATGCAGGGACTGTGATAAAGGGAGAGAGCTGGCTGATATGATGGAAAGAAGGAAGGTCGATATATTGTGTGTGCAGGAGACCTGGTGGAAGGGAAGCAAGACCAGGAGCACTGGAGGTGGAGTCAAACTGTTCTACTATGGTATAAATGGGAAAATAAATGGAGGAGGGAGAATCTAGAAGGAATGTGAACAGTGTTGAGGAGGTGGAGAGAGCGTCAGGATCATGAGTCTGAAGCTGGAAACAATGATAACAATGACTGCACAAGCTGGAATAAGCTGGATGGAGTGGTGAAGAGGGTCCTCAGGGGGGAGAGAGTGATGATTGGAGCAGACTTCTGCGGACATGAACAGGGGAGATGAGGAGGTGCTGGGTAGGTGTGGTGCTAGGCAGAGAAACACAGGACAGGTGGAGTTCACCAAACGGATGGAAACGGCTGTGGTGTGAGGAGGTTTCAAACTGTGCATACTTACAGATCTTTATTAAATATGAACAGTTCATTACTGGATACCCTGACTACTACACGTTATTGTGTACGATTGTCGGCTCGATTATATGTTAAAAAGTTAAAACATGCGCGAGAAAGATGGATCAGGAAAGGAGGGGGGCCACTGAGATTGGGAGTACCGTGCTATGCCCGGGCTGGCCCCCTTGGGTCCATCCATGGACCCGGCCATAGACACTGTCAAAGGTTCCGCATTTTAAGTACTTCCAGGTTCTGACTCAACAGAACCCTGCTGATTGTAAACGAACCGTTCTGGCTCAGTAGGATGCTCCATGTTGGAGGATGATGGCTGTGCTGGGAACCGTCAATTTGAGCAACCCGGAACAAAAACATTGTCGGACCAACTTCGGTCTAACATGTTTGAGTTTAACAAAAAGGGAGAAGTAGCGGGAATGAAAAGACGGTGTTTTCTGTAGCTTACATTTCTCCTGTTCTGCGAACGTCAGCCGCACGTAGAGGATGATCAGGATGGAAAATAATATTTTAAAGGGAAACTCTAACTATTCATCAGGTAAGTTTCCCTCCAACTGTTTAAGGTTACAGTCTGATTAGCTGCTTAGCTTGCATTTCAACGGAGGAGGTGTTTCACGATCGTTGGACAGCAGTAATAAACTGTTAGCGCTTTAGTGTCTGACCAAAATAAGTACAGTTATGAGTAATAACTGCATTTTCCTGAGCAAATACTTTATGCAGATAACAGCAACTTCTCTGTGCATAACAAGCATTTTAACTCGGCTGGTGACGAATGAACTGAGTTTAGTTTCAGTTAAAGTGACTCCTCACATGTTTGGAACATTGTTGAGGTTCTTTGGATTTAACCTAAATGCAGTGTGGTGGGAATTCTGGGAAAGAAATAATACACTAAGACCTGAATTCCTGTGACTTCCATCCATCCATCCAAGGCCATCTTATCTCAAAGACCTCATAGTACCGTATCACCCCAACAGAGCACTTCACTCTCAGACTGCTGCCTTACTTGTGGTTCCTCGGATACTTTCAGGCCCCTCTTCTGTGGAACCAGCTCCCAGCTTGGATTCAGGAGACAGAGACCCTCTCTGTTTTTAAGATTAGGCTTAAAACTTTCCTTTATGATCAAGCTTATAGTTAGGGCTGGATCAGGTGACCCTGAACCCTCCCTTAGTTATGCTGCAATAGGCCTAGACTGCTGGGGGGTTCCCATAATGCACTGTTTTGTATTCACTACACCTGCATTTAATCATTAGTTATTATTAATCTCTGTCTCTCTCCCCTCAGCCCCAACCAGTTGTAGCCCCTCCCTGAGCCTGGTTCTTCCTGTTAAAGGGAGTTTTTCCTTCCCACTGTCACCAAGTGCTGCTCATAGGGGGTCATTCTGACTGTTGGGTTTTCTCTGTAATTACTGTAGGGTCTTTATCTTACAATATCAGGATCAGAAATACTTCATTAACCTGTAGGGAAATTTGTATTTATAAATTTCTAAAGCACCTTGAGGTGACTGTTTGATTTGGGCTATATGAATAAAACTGAACTGAATTGAATCCATCCATCAGTTTTCTTCAGCTTTCCCAGTTCTGGGTTGCTGTTGGGATGGAGTCTTTCCCAGCTGCCACAGAGGTGGAGAACATCCTGGACAGGCTGCCAGTGTGTTGCTGGGCTAACAGAGAGACAGCCACTACATGGTGGTGTGGTCTGCAGATGCATATGAGTACACTAATAATAATAACAGTGAAATCATTCACTTTTAATGTACTATGCGTTTACATAACAGATGATAAGCAGCCTGAGTTTTCTGCACTGAACATGCAGAAAAAAGTATTTGGAAGAAGGTTATGAGTGTTGTTTGTATTTTGTGTTGCCAGCTAAAGAATAAACAAGCAAGTCTAAAAGTTGGACAGCCAAGTGTTTGTGTCTGGGTTTAAGTTATGGTTCCTTTTTTGAATACTGATAATTAAACAATAACCCCTGTTTCAAATAACCTACTTTCTGTTTACATTCAGGTGCGCCTCTTCCCCTCGCTGCCCTGCGTCTCCTGGTCCCCCCACTTCGGCTGGTCTCAGCAGCCATCTGGCAGACCATCCAGCAGAAAGTTGTGTCCGATTATGGGATGCTTGAGGAGTTTGTGTCCATGGTGACAGACATTGTTCCAGAGCTGCTCACCAGCCGGCAGCGGGCCGAACTCAGCCTGGGCCTCAGAGCACAGGTGAGGCTCTCAGCATCTGCAAATGGAGTCATTGTGGATTTGTGGGTCATCCCTGGAGTCTGTGGGGAGTATCCATGGAACAATCCCTGTCACTTTCTTTTTCCAAGAGAAATCTCAAAGTCATTCTCCACTGTCCTTTTAGATGAGCACACACTGGGAACCTTTCTTGGCACAGAAAGGTGTCTGACTCTTTGTCTTGACTTTACCCTTCTGTCCTGTGCTTCTGTGGTACAAAACTGAAGAGATCACAATAACACAAATGGCCAGACTGTGTTTTAAATTTTTTGCCTTCATTATGGTTTCCTTTTACATTGATATGAGCTTTGCACCCTCTTCATTCTCTCATCTTCTGGCAACCAGCTTCATAAGGCCTGGAGCGTTTCCAGCAGTTGGCTGCTTTCCCTTCACTCAGTGCTCTGTGTACTCAACATCTCAGCTGGTCTGGGCCATTACCACTCCTCCTACATCCTTCCCTGTGGGAACCACACACACAGATACCATCTCTTCTCCTTCTCTGTGTCTCAGTGAGACATGATGGCTGCAGACAACTTTCCCACATTTAGACTCAGTCCAAAGTCCAGATTCCCACTGATCTAATGTCCCTTTCTTGTGTTTCTTAGTGCGGTAGTTTCACTCAGTTGTGGTTATTTGTACAGGCATTCTGCCATGAACACATGAGCACAGCCGTGTTTCTGCTGCTTGAACTCTGGGAAGCAATAATGTAGCCTTTAAACTGAGCTACGGTGTATTGTAGATTGTGAGAAGATGTTTTTTACTCTAATAGGGCTATAAGTTCATCTAATTTTAATCTTTGTCACAATTTTGGCTTCACTTTTGGTCACTAACCTTCTGATTGGTAGACAACCCGCTCTACCTGCTGAGCCACAGCTGCCCCATCATGTGTCCTCTAAACACAGGGAATAACAAAGGCTTGAGGAAACTGGTTAACATAGTAGTCAGAGGATATGTTATCGTCTTGAGCATTTATTTTCCAAAGAGGTCAAAGCTGCACTCTATCTAAAACATCACAGAGGAAATACAGAGGGGTTCTCACAGCTGTCGAGGATTTTTCTGGGAGCTGTATTCATCCATCATTCAGGTACAACGAATGGAGGGAAAGACTTATATTTTGCATCTGGGACATGCACTTAGATCAGATAATAACCACCTTTTGTTGATTTAATTTGGTGTTAAGATAATTTTTTATTTATATTTTTCTTCTGAGAGATGCACTGAATTTAGTTGAATAAGAAGGACCGATTTGATTTTGATGCAGATTTGAACATTAGCAGGAACGCTGCGCAACGTGGATGTGAGAGTAATGTCGTGTTTACACGACAGTGCAATAAAAACACTTTTGTCACTAAAATCAATGAATAATTATGCTAAATAATTGTGATGATTTCAATATTGATCAAAAATAATTGGGATAATCGTTGGATGAGAGGAGGAAAATGGATGGATTTGGCTATAACAGCTCTAAACTCTGTTGAACATCTTCTCTGAAGCAGACGGTGTTTGAAATGTAAAGTAACAGTTTGAAAACCTGGTTGAGTGGTCCATTAATGTGGATCACATTGCTGTTCTGGGGTCTGTGGTTTTAACCCTTTCCTGCCGCTGCAGGTATAAAACAGCTGCTTCTTTGTGGTTTCAGCTGATCCTGGACTTATGTCAGCTCGAAGCTCCTGCTGCCTTTGAGATCATTCAGCCACACTTGGACAGGATGCAAGTGCTCATCAACACATGGCTAATGGAGGTGATTGAATTTTTTCAGTTATCATGAGAGTATAATTTAAATGTAAATTTAAAAAAGCCTGTTATCGTTATTAATGATGCTGTTATCATTAATTATGCAGGCTGGTGGTACAAATATAGAACTGCCACTGTCAAACTTTGTGGATCTCGTAAACAGCTTGCTGAATGACCCTGAAGAACGAGAACACTTCTTTCAGGTCAGTGTCACTTTGACCTTGTTCTTCCTTTCAGGTGATTAAAACTATATGAATTTCAATATGTATCCATAAGCTTTATTATTTTATTATAAAGCTTAAAAGTCGTTTCATTTTCGTCCTTGGTGAACTAGTACTGGGCTCAGCTGCAGTGATCTTTCTGTCTGTGCTTTGCAGAAGGTCTTCCCTGTAGCGTTTGGGCCTGCGTATACTGAAACACTTCACACTCTGATGTGGCTGTTTTTGTCCAGGCTTGAAAAGCTTCTTCCTCTTCAAACTTTCCAGCAGGTACACAAAAAGAAGGATTTTTTTTTTTTTTAAAGTTACTCAATAGTATTTTAAGGTAGATTAACAGATGTGCACCCCACCCCTCTTTTTCATTTTCCACAGGTTGCCTCCATGGTTGGTGAGACCTCTTCTGTTCTTGAGGACTGTATGCAGTTGGTGTCTCAGTGTGAGGAGCTCAAAACTCTGCTTCACTATCAGAAACACCTCAGCCAACTAGATCACGTCGGTCAGTAGTTACTGATTTTTAACTCTTAGCTCTGGATTCCTAATATGGTCATTTCAGGCACACAGTTCTGCCTATGAGCACAACAGGCCCCACCCACTTTCTGTTCGACTCTTGGGACACCCAATCAGAAGAAAGCTGTCTTAAAGGGAGGAGAAGTAGTGAGAAGGACCTGTATAAGACAAATAAGGATTATTTTGAACTGTGAACCATGCAAAGCTACTCCAGTAGAGTCTGGCATTAACAATATGGAGCTGATGTATATTGTGTCCACTTTAATGTGTGTATTTTACTGCGTTGTGGTAAAAAGTAAATCAACAAAGGTTTTTTTGAATGATGCTTTCTCTGTTGTCTTGTCAAGAGTACATGGAGTATGCAATCATATAATAATGAAGGCCACTTGGGTGTTGAGCTTTAGTCTTGATCACTGTGTAATTTTTTCCTTTTCAGATGGTTCTCTGGATGGTGACTCCATCATTTCCGCACTAAAACTTCCCCATATAGAAAAAACTGGAACGCTTAAAACACAAGCACAGGACAGCATTTTGGATGAACTGCTGTGTTCATCAGATTTGGAAAAGGAACCTTTAACACTGGTTCCAGAACAGCAGACAGTTGAGACAAATGACGGCCAGTCTGATTGGACTCCTGTTCACAGTGGAGCACCGCTGCTTTTGGGATATTCAACAAGACATGAAGAAAATGCAAATCTTCAAAGTCAGGCAGAGGATTCTTGTCACCTTACAAAAGAGTGTCGCGTTCATCTAAGGAGACTTGACCTGCCACTGTCTTTACAGTCTCGACCTGTGAGACCAAACAGAGGCCTGAGAATGAAGCGGATTCTGCAGGAGGAGAAAAGAGGACTCTGGGAAGAGGCCCTGCCTGCCTGCAAATCCAGTTCCAGGAAAACAAAACCATCCAATAGGGTCTCTGGAATGCTCTCAGACAATGAGGATTCAGGCAAAGATTCCTCATATATGGCTCCCATCAGTACTTGCAGTGAAGATGACTCCTGGTCGTACTACTCAGATGAGGACTCTTGTCATAACACTGCTGGTAGAAGTCCCAGTGTGACTGATTCATGGTCTCACTACTCGGACGATGAGTCTTCCGTTAGTAGTTCCCCTGAAAATGATTTTAGCAGCTTAACTGAGGACCCTTCATTCGTGGGTCCCAAAGATGTATCAGTTTCTAGGAGAAATCTGGACATCGGCAAGACCAAACTCAGCTCTCCCAAACAGACTCGTCAGATCCAGTGCTTTATCTGCAAGGAGCGTCTCAACACAAGCCTGAGAACTCACATGAAAACCCACTTTCCCACCAGCGACTACGCCTGCCCCCGATGCGACAGCAGGTTCAAACTCCTAACCTCGCTTAAGAACCACTTGAATAAGACCTGCTATGAGTATGGTCAGCAGCATGTAGATCCAGAAAATCTGGACGAAGTCAAGAATCTTTACAAATGTGACAAATGCCAAGAGGCGTTCAGGTACAAAGTTTCTCTGCAGAGGCACACACTGACCCACAACGAACTCTACTGCAGCGTGTGCAGGAAGGTTCTTCGAGACACTGCAACGCTGGCGAGGCACAAAGCTTCACACACCCTGTTTCAGTGCAACCGCTGTGACAAGGCCTTCACTCTTTTCAAGCCCTTGCTCAGACATTATGAGAACATCCATAAAGTCAGCAGACCGTTCAAATGCAGCCGTTGTCCGAAAACTCTAACCAAGTTGCGATCTTTGATCATACATGAATGGCATCACACGGGCCAGCTACCTTTCCAGTGCGCTCAGTGCAACCTGAGATTCAAATGCGATGCAGAGCTCATGTACCACGAGAGAGTCCACACCAGAGAGAAACCCTACCTGTGCGCAGAGTGTGGCAAGACTTTCGCCCACAGGTCCAACCTGCTGCGCCACCTCAACTTTATTCACAGCGAGTCTCGAAACGAGAAGAAGCATTCTTGCTCTCAGTGTGAGAAATCCTTTAAAGAGAAAGGAGCACTGAAAAAACACCAGAGGACCAAACACCTGCGAGAGCTGTTCCGTAGTCCGTGTCCGTCCTGCGGAAAGATGGTCGCGGCGTCGACGATGAAGAGACATAAATTAATCCACACCGGAGAGAGACCTTTCAAATGCACTGTTCCTGAATGTGAGAAGTACTACAGATCAACCTCAGAGGTGAAGAGACATGTGCTCATACACCACACCACAGAGAGACCGTATAAATGCGACATCTGTGGAAAAGGGTTTGTAAAAATGTGTTATCTCAATCTACACGCTAAAATACACTTGGGAGAGAAACCGTTTATTTGCAGTATCTGTGGCAAAGCTTTCCCAAAGGCCTACAGCATGCTCAGGCACAAAAAACTGCTGCATGCATTTGTTACACATTAACTATGTGCAGTAGGAACGCTTGGTTAAAGCTATAACTGAGAAAGTAGTTTCTTGGTCTGAAAAGTTAAACTGGAAACAATTTCCAGTCTGGTCCCTGTCAGAGAAACCCACTCCCTCTCATTTTCCAGTTATTTTTTTGTGATCTCAGTAATGTGTTCAATAAAGCATCTTTACCAACCGTCTGCTCCTGCCAGATTGTTTTTAACTACGACAGCTGGTCCCTTCAGGGGTCACTGCAGAGGATCATCTACGTCCATCGCACCCCTAACATCCTCCTCCATCACATCAACTCTGCATCTCCTCTTTCACTACATCCATGAAGCTTCTCTGTGGTCTTCCTGTTTTCTCTCCCCTGGCAGCTCCATTGTTAACAACCTTCGGACATTATATCAACTATCCCTCCTCTGTACATCTCAGCCTCGCCTCTCTTAATGTTTGTCTAAACCACTCAACCTGAACTGTCCCTCTGATATTAAACTCATCCACCTTGATTAACTCTTACTCACAATTTCACTTTTCCACCTGTCTCCTTGTTGTTCACACATGTATTTGCTTTGCTTCTATTAGGGTATATTAGAGTTTCAAGCTTGACACCAATACCCAGGAAAATATTTAATGTCATTTTCAATATCATGGGGGCAAAAAAAAAAACTAGGGGTGGGACTCGATTAAAAAATTAATCAAATTAATTAGGAGCTTTGTAATTAATTAATCGAAATTAATCGCATTTTAATCACATTTTAATATTTAACATGATAAATATTAATTTAAGTTTGGTTGATGAATGAATCAATATACATAAGCTTAAACTTCAAAATTTTGTTTATTTTCCCACCTACTACACAGACCAACAAAGGGTGGAAGTGCTCCTGTGATAAGCAAACTCCTGAAATTAAAGTTAAGCATCATAACTGGATAGTTTTATTCTACATTAATGTCTCACTTAATATAGTTGGAAATTAATCATTCTCTCAGCTGTATTCCTTGATGCTGAAATGTGTTATGCTTGTTTTAACAGCTTATTTTGAATTAAAGACTTAAAATTAAACCACAAAAAGGAGAAAAAGTTCGTTCTCCGTTTAACAGCTGCTTTTACACAGCTGTGCTTCGCACTCTCGGTTGCTAGGCGACATGAGCTACAGGTGAGGGCAGGTGATGCTGATATGAAGGCTAGCTGCTCACTTCCGGCCTTTGCGGTCTTCGTGGGCTCTGAAGGACGTGGGCCGGGTCCTTCGCAGGATACGACCCCTGCATTTGGACATTGTGCGTCGATAAAATCTGTATGCCTGAAACTCGTGCACGGAGAAACGTTCCACGGTGCAAAGTGCGATTAAAATGCGTTAAAATTTTAGTTAGTTATTTTTCCCGTAATTAATTAATCGAAATTAACGCTTTAAAGTCCCACCCCTAAAAAAACATAAAAATTAAGCATTTAAAAAAAGATTAGAAAAACAATAACGTTAGGGACAATACTATTTTTAACTTGACAAATGTAGTGCAAAGGTATGTATGGAAATTTGTATTAATATAATTGTAAGGTGTGTGTGTGTATGTGTATATATATATATATATATATATATATATATATATATATATATATATATATTAAGATTTTTAGAAGAAGAAGGAACTTGAATGAGAGAGAGCACATAATCTCTAGGGTCCATTTTAAAATCCTTGTTTGTTTTTAAATCTTTGCACAGTCATGTTAGAGAGGCCCCTTTAACGTCCATTTGTAAAGTTCTTTTTTCCTTGGCTTTTGATCCCAGGCAGACCTAGTATTAAATTGTATGTTTTAAACTTTAAAGAGTTCCTTTTTTTTATGTTTCAATGTACAAAACTTTGTGTTAGCTGTGGTTGTTTTAAAGTAATTTTATAAATAAAGATGGTATTGTATGTGTACTGTTAAGTAATGCCAACAAATAATATTTTTAGGTTGTCTGAGGTAACGCTTCTGATGACTTGGCTCCATATTCTCATGGTTGATCAAACAGAATTGTTAAGGTGGGCCACTTTTCCTGTCTCGTTGATCGAAACTTTTCCCACCTTTAATTTGGCACTTTAAGAGAGACGTGTCAGTTTTAAAACTCTGTTGTGTTATCCTGTTAAGGTTACACTGTTGTAACGTTACAGACATCAGGTTGCAAACATCCTGTCCTTCAAGAAGCCTGGAGAGCTGTTCCTACTGCTAACAACTAGATTACTAAAAGAAATTACAAGAAAGCTTGCTTAAGAGAGTTCAGGCTGTTTTGAAGAATAAAGGAAGAACAAAGATAGTCATACCATATTCTGTTTTTCGCCTATATGTTTGCATGTTTCAATAAATCGATGCACCTATTTCCCATTTTTCTTTCAAAAAAAATGAGGGCTGGCTTGAGTCGAGACTTTTGCACAGTACTGTATATAAGTTGTCAAAAAAGTGGGTGTGGAGGTCGAAAGGCCAAAAGAAAGAAAAAAGTGGGAAAAACCGCGATGCGGAACGAATGAAACCACTGTTGCGTGTGGTCGGACAGTTATTCAGGACGAAACGAAAGGCAACAGTTGACGCACAAAGATCGCTTGTGTGACTTCGGTGTTTGGTTTTCAACCTCGTTAAAATATTTTCTTGGACTTCGGTCACTGCATTACGGCTGCTCTGATTGTAATGTAACTACAGACAGCCCGCAGCATGGACGGAGAAGTCTCCGAGTTATCCGGTGAGTTTAAAAGCTTGGATACAGTTTTGTTTGGCTAGGCCGCAGTATAACCCGCGCGCGGGAATAGCATTGCTGACGTCGTAGCCGTTCTTATTAAATATTTTACTACGAAGTTGTGTCTGAATAAGATACAGACAGGTATTGGGTTTTACTAGTCCGGTAATATGTTGCTGGATTTAATTCCGTGCGTGTTATTACTCGGCGTGTGTGAGCGTTGGTTATCCATAGCGCTTAGCTAATGCTAGGCTAGGTGAACTCACCGACTCACCGACAGTCAATCGATAAAGTGAATCTGCCTTTTTTGAGTGGATCTCATGAGTCATGTATTTGTGTTTATATTTTCCTGGAGGTGGGGGTGTTAGACATTTTCAAGTAAACCTGTAACGGTGCCTTCTACTTTCACAGAAAATGAAAGTAGAAGGCACATCCGCTTTAACCGGAGCTCAGCATTTAAACGGATTGTTTTTCTCCCCTGAGGAGAAGAATAAGGCCTCTCTTTAATGTTACATGGGACCTTAGTTTTCTTATCAGGGATCCTGTCCACCCAAGCACAGTTAAAACGTTTTATTTTAATTCTGCTGGTAGATTTCGGCCAGTGGGGAAGTTTGTGATAGTGTGTAGACTTTGGGAAACTTTAATATTCTCGGGGGTTTCATTTACATCAATCCTGACATGCCTCTTTTTGCACCTGTGTAAGTACAGTGATTAAAAATAAATGGAATTTAGTTTGGGGTGATTGAAAATTTATAGTCTTTATTGCCTTTTCTTACTGGCCTGACTTTAGTGTTTCTTTTAGTTTCTTTAATTTATTGTCTTGAAATCATTTTTTACCTTGCAGGCCCCTCTCTTCCCCTCTCCGCTCTGCGGCTCTTGATATCACCGATTCGGCTGGTCTCTGCAGCGATCTGGCAGACTGTGGAGCAGAAGGTTGTGTCAGACTATGGGTTGCTTGAGGAGTTTGTGTTTATGGTCACTGAGATCGTTCCTCAGCTTCTCTCTACGAGGCAGCGTGCTGAACTTGTTTTGGGACTCAGAGCACGAGTGAGTTTTTTCTTTTTTTTGTTTTGTTTTCAATACTACTGTAAAATAAAAGAAAGTTACACAGAGCAAATTTTATGCTCCTTGGGTGACAACAGGTGAGTTGCAGTGTAGCCCGATCGGTCGTGATCAGCCTTTGATGTGTGCAGTAGGGCTGAGTGATAAATCAGTTTTTAATTTTTATTACAGCTTTTATTTTCAAAAATTCTTAAATCAGTTTAGTCAGGATAAAGCACTTTTTTTGCATTTGTGTTTCCCTGAAACTTTTCTCACTTTCTGCTGGTTTATATCAAGTAGTGCCTTTACAGCAGTGCATTTTCCCATCCACCAAAGCCAAAACTCGCTCACAGCTTAGTTCAGCTTGAGCCAAAAATGATGAAAAGAGAGCTTTTGGTCAACGGGAGCTATGTAGAAGAGATAAAAGTAAAAAGTTTCTGTAGGTGAACCTGAGATTGATTGGATACAGTGGTTGCCTATAGCTGCCTTCGTCTTTAGCTTTTAGAGCTAACATTGTCTTTGTTTTGACTTGCCCATTGAGACTGTGTCAGTGGAATAACAGCCTCTGCCGTCTTGCCATGAGATATTTTCCCTGTCATAACAGGAAGTAATTCTCCCAAGTTGTATGTAAGGGGAGAAGTTGTAAGTTAAACATAAAACATTTCCTGTGCATTGCTTGAAATAGTCATAGACACAGAGTGAATGACGTCCTTTCCTCTGACCCACTTATTCATTATTGTTGATTGCAGCTGATCCTGGAGCTGTGTCGTTCCGATGACACTGCTGACCTCCAGGTTATTCAGCCACACCTCGACCGGCTGCAGAAGCTCAGGTCATTGTGGAGCGTGGAGGTGGGTGAAAACCTTTTTTCATAATGCGTCAACACTGCTACAACTGGTAGCTCTCCTCATTGAAATCTGAAGTTCTGCAGTGACCTTCTGTTTTAAATTCTTTCCTTGTAGAATGCAGAACAGGCGTCTGACTCTCATTTCATGGGCCTCATCCAAGATCTGCTCAGAGATCCAGAAGAGCGAAGAAATTTCTTTATGGTAAGTTTAAACTGAATTCAGTGACAATATGATTGCTGACAGTTTGTTGTTTTTATGATATCTTCTGATTTATCTTCAACTTGGAAAAAAAAATGTGTGTCTGTCTGTGTGTGTGTTGTAGGATGTTTTCCCAGGAGACTTTGGTCCCACATATGACAAAGCAATCCAGACACTGATGTGGTTGTTTTTGTCAAGACTGGAAAAGCTTCTACCCACCAAAACTCTCCAGCAGGTAAATGTAATATCTCATGTTGAATGAAGGGAACTCCTCACAGTACTCTTCAGATCTCTCACATTCTGTTTGCGGCTCTACTACCTCTACTTTTGCCAGCTGATTCCAACAAAGTGGAATATGATTAACTCTGAAAACGGGACAAAAACTGAAAGCATGTAAATGATGTTGAGGACCACCACAACAGCAGTCCGACTAATGAATCAGCCAGTAGGGAAGAACGAGAAGGGAGGGGTTGGGGCTGGTTTGTTACTGGTGACAGGATGAGAGATTGTCTGATTGCAGATGGTGTAGTTCAGGGCTGTCAAACTCAATCACAGGACGGGCCAAAGTTGAAGACACAGTCTGAGTCACGGGCCCAACAGGATTAAAAATAATCATTTTAATCAGCAATATGAATTTGAATGGCCAGAATACAATAACTTTTTCCTCAGCACATAATATATAATAATATATTAAATTATATTTTTCTTCAAAAATCACATCAGGAAAAATTAATAGATTTCAAGCTGATGAAAATTTGTAAGTTTTCAGGTTAAAAACGCTGCATAAACTACAGTGTGTCCAGTTTATCAGCAAAAAGCGCAGCTGCAAACACAGCGGTGGAGACCTGCTCTGGTTTTTTTTTTTTTTTTTTTGGGCAATCACACGCGTAATCATGCAAAAGCTAAAGCTGCACGAATGCATTAAGATGCTTCATTATTTCGCAGAGAAAAGCCGACTCACACAGACAGCTTTCACCCCGGAGCCCTGCTGAGACTTCTCCTTTACTTTTCATGAACTTGAGAAGCTATTTCCTCCAAAACTGCCGGTGACCTTTGCCTCTTATAAAGTTCACTGTCTGTGTTACGGTGCTTATGGCACGTTCTGTCTTCAGGACAGCGTTTCCTGCTGTGTGACGCAGTGATGCACTGTCAGCTCACCTGTGCGGGGTCTCCCTCTGCATCTTCTCCTATATCTGTCCCACAATCCACTCTTCCCCGAACATTGCAGACGGGGGAAAAAAGAGACCGATGGTTTACCTCAGATGTCAGCGATCAGGTCCTCTGCCTCGCCTGTTTAGAAAAATGCTTGTTTTCCACTTTTCATTTGGCCATTTTTGGGGGTCAGACAGGTTAAATGTCACTGTAAAAAGTGCTGATGGATGTTTTTATCCGCTGATCAATGTGTCATTGGCAAAAACAGGTTAGCACACAGGTCTTGATCTGCACAGCAGCTGTTGAGGTGCATTGTGGGATTCGTAGTATAAGTGGTGGGAGCACTATTTACCCAGGGGCCATAAATTAAAGCTTTATGAAATCGTCTCGTGGGCCTCGAGTCTGACACATGGTGTCATTCTTAGATTCTCTCAAACCTCAAAACTCTGCTGTTGCTTCATTAAGTAAAAATTAAGAATTTTACCAAATGTTTAGAAACTGCGGTGCTTTTGTCTCATGTCAGTGGTCTTTTTTTGTTTTTGTTCCCTCAGATTGCCTCACTGCTCAGCGACACCACATCTGTTCTGAATGAATGCATGGAGGCTTTCTCTCAGCCTCAGGAGCTCAAAGTCTTGCTCGACAATCAAAAAGATATCAGCCAATTAGAAGACATTGGTAAATTGAATATTATAAAATACTGGATCACAAGTTTGTCATAGTTCTCAGCATGTTATCTTTTTCAGCCAGAGTCTGTTTTGTCAGTTGTTATTCGTGATTCTTGTGTTGTTTCTTTCAGAGTCTTACATCGTTGACAGCGGCATCTTGTCGGCTCTGTGTCTCCCTCCAGTGGAAAGAGTCGTGATTGTCAACGAGCAAACAGAAACGGATGCAGAGAGCAGTCTCGTGTACACTGTCTGCACAGAGATGGAGGTGGAATCTGAGAACAAAGAGGTGTACGTGGAGGGAACTGGGAACTCTGAAGAGTGTGTGCAGACTGGGTGGTTTGGCCTTAGTGGTGAGGTGAAGGCAGAAATGGACACAGTGGTGGTCACGGATACTGTGGAAGGCACTGAGGCCAGTGAGAGTGAAATGGCAGAGGACCGCAGTGACAACCAATCAGGAACACTGATCATCGGGGAGGACGGCCAGGTGACGGTGCTGGATGGCGTGCAGAAAAAGTCAAATAGACGTGGGAGAAAAAAGAAACGTCCTATAGATGAAGACTTTGAAGTGGAAATTGGCGTGAAGGACAAAAAAGAAGACCCAGAAAGTGACGCACTGCTGGAAAGGTCAGTGCGTAAGAACAGAGGCCTCAAGATGAAACGGTACTTGTCGCAGTGGAGGAAATCTGGCAAGACACAGGGCTCCAATACCACCAGCAGTGGACCCAGGAAGTTTGGCAGGTCCCAAGGGTCAGCCAAAAGCAACGACTTGGATGAGAGAACCTGTAAGGTCTGCAGCAAGGTGGTGAGCCATGCCAAGTTCTTACAGAGACACATGAATCAGCACTCAGAGGAGCTGCCCATCACGTGTCCTTCATGCAAAAAGCTTTATAAGAGCTTGCGTTCATTGCAGCAGCACAGATGTATAAGTGTGACAAAAGCAAAGGCTGGCAAGAAAGCCAAGGAGCAAGACACCACAGCAGATGAAGGTGAACAGTCATCAAGTGGGATTCCTTGTGATGACATAAATGAAGAGCAGCCAATGGACAACACCACCCAGGATCCCGATTACTCCCCCCCTGCAGAGAGGTCTTCCAAAGACTCAGGACAGAAAAGCCCTGAAGGAAACAAGAGCGTGTTAGAAGGCCCGTTCTACTGCCCTCACTGCAGTGTTGAGTTCAAGTGCAAACAAACATTTAGGTTCCATTTAAGAAACATTTGCTACAATGAGCAGCAGGTGGACCCTGAGAGGCCTGATGATGTTAAGCATTGTTTCAGGTGTGACGAATGCGACAAGGCGTTTAGGTACAAATCAACTTTGGATTCCCACAAACAGACTCACAACCCGCTGTACTGCGAGGTGTGTATGAAACTGGTGCGTGACTCAGAAGCGTTGGCCATGCACAGAGAGTCCCACACACCTTTTCAGTGTAACCGCTGTGAGGAGAACTTCCCAGTGTTCAAGGCCCTTCATAAGCACTACATCGACGTCCACAACCCCACCGAGCCGTTCACCTGCTCGCACTGTCAGACCGTGTTTGCCAGTTTGAAGCGTTTCATTAGACACGAGTGGAAGCACACGGGTTACCAACCGTTTCAGTGCCCCCACTGTAGTAAAAGATTCCGCTCCTACTCCGACCTCGTGGAGCACCAGAAAAAGCACACTAAAGCGTACCCGTTCCTGTGCTGGGAGTGCGGCAAGAAATTCCGGCACGGCATCACGCTAACGAGGCACGTGGAACGTGTGCATCACTCCGGCGAACCCGTGACTGAAAAACCCACGCCGACCTTCGCTTGCCCTCAGTGCGGGAAGACGTTCACTTCAAGAAGGTGCCTCCTGAAACACGACAATTTCCATCACAAAGGGCTCCGCTTCCCGTGCGAGCATTGCGGGAAGGGGTTCTTTGGCAAGGACGCGTTGGTGAGGCACACATTGATACACACGGGCGAAAGGCCTTTCAAATGCGACGACTGCGAGAAGTCGTTCAGATCTGCGGCAGAATTAAAGATACACAGGAGGTACCACACTGGAGAGAGGCCATTCAAGTGCAACATCTGTGAGAAGGGTTTTGTCCAGTCCTGCTTTCTTACCTTACACATGCGAACCCACACTGGTGAGAGGCCATATGTTTGCACAGTGTGTAGCAAAGGGTTTTCAAGCCTGCATGGCTTAAAACGACATAGGAGACTTGTTCATGCATAGATTATCTTAACATCACGCATTTCTAAAAGGATGGTCAGATTAACCAGCCCGTGCTGAAGGACACTGGTGTTGGCTGTAGACCGGAGTTGATGGATTAACCTCTCAGTAAAGGATGTTTCAGCTGAATAGATGCTCACAAAGAGATGGACTAAGTTTTCCATTTGAAGGAGATTTTCTGTAAAATATCAGCCTTATTGCTGTTTCTATGGCTGACACAGCATTGGATTGTTAGAATGTGTGTAATTTCATTGTGCATTAAAATGTAACTTTGTATTTTTTACAGAAACATTTGTTGTAGTTCTACATAAGATTTGTATGTATAAATGGGATAAACCTTAAAGGACTCGTACCCTTTCCAAGAAGAGTTTTCTTTTTGCCTCTCGCTGGTTCTGTTCCGAAAGCTTCGGCAGCTGCAGCTTTAAGTGGAACTGGAAATGCAGCTGCCTGCACCTTTCAGGCCAGGAAAACACAAACTCAGTTTCTGCTCGTTAGCTTAACATTTTTTCACTTTCTAATATTGTGCTATAGCTATTTTTCCCATATTGCTGTGGCCTGTGTGTGTAACTGAAGCTGATATTATGATTAGCGACTCACCATGCTAACAGGATTTTTGTAGGGGTGACATTGCCAACAGAAAATAAAAGTAAGCCAGTGGGTGTTTAGGCATCACACAAAGTTTAGCTGGATTATTTGGAGGCTGCATATTCAGTACTTGTCACACAACCTTTTGAGTATTTTTTTTTTTTTTACCTTGTTTTTTATCTTTTGCTTTACAGCTGCGTGACTTTGGTGTTTTAATCAGAAAGTATGCATTAAAACACCAAAGTCACACAAACTAATCATTGGCGGCTGCAGCAGATCAATAACTCGTGTTCTTTGAGGTAAAATGACTGTTTTTGTCAACGAGACCAAGAATATTTTATGTTCTTCCTCAGCATGAGCTGTCCAAAAGCAAATAAAGGAAGTGCAGCCTTTATGTAGCCTTTATTACAAATTGGTATAATTTATTTGCTGTGTTGGATTTCATGTTGATAGTCTGGTTGGGTATGTCCTACAACCTAATGCTGGAAAACTAAGCCTTGATGACGGCTGTGAGACTGCTGCAGTCAACAGAGCATTTGGCTTACTTTGCTAGTAATTACAATGTAGACTTGGCAGCATGCTGTCCTTTCACCTTTACACTCATTTTGAAACAAACTATCAACAAGGGGGAAGTATTAATCAGTTATTCTTTGGCTCCTGGAGAAAATGTCAGTATCTTGTAAAGCTTGCTGTGGGATTGCTAAAGAAATGGCAATAGTTACATTTTCACAGCTTTGATTTTTACACCATTATTATTAAAATGTCACCACTCAAAGTGGATTTCAAGAATATGGGACCTTTGACTGTTTTTCTTGAATAAAATGAACATTTGATTCCAAGTGTTGTTTATTTTACAAGAGGTATTCAGTCATTTGGATACTGTCATGTAACGTGTGATGTGGCTCAGGAAAAGCTGGCCAAAGATGCAGATGAAGAACCCCAGCTGCACACAGAAACAGCCAACTTTCTGATATTTATCTCTGCTATCTGCAACATCTTTCAAAGCTATGTCTGAGAAATGTAATTTATCAAACAGTTTCTGATGCATGAACTGCAAATGATGCACTAATGTGCCCAAATCCTTGTCTAGCAAACGTCCTAGCCACGAGGGCAGAACTCATGCTCAGTGCAGCAACACAAGCTGGCAGGTCAGCTGGTGACTTTATGTTTGGCATGTGCCACTGTGGATTGTGATCGATTAGTTTCTTGTAAACCCAGTAGTTTTCATCAGATTCTGCTCCAGCTGACTGCATTGCTACTAAACCAAAAATTTAACATGCACAGTTTGATGGCTTTAAATTGACAATTCATAGACAATAACCAAAGATGGATAAATTAAATCTGTTTTGGGGTGTTAATTTAGATGTTTTGAAATTTTAGTTAATTTAAAAGTCAAAAGAAAATTTTGGACTTCAGCTGGTTTTTCACATATATGTCCGCTGCACTGTGGCTCTTTCACCTTTAGGGGGCGCCACAGTGGATCATCTGCCTCCATCTCATCCTGTCTCCTCCTCTTCTGTCATGCCAACCCTCTGCATGTCTTCCTTCATGACATCCATGGACCTCCTCTGAGGTCTTCCTCTTTTCCTCCTGCCTGACAGCTCCATATTCAACATCCTTTGTCCAGTATGTCCACTGTCCTCCCTGCACATGTCCAAACTACTCATCCTGAGCTGTCCTTCGGACATCTAATCTTGTCCATTCTGGTCACTCCCAACAAAAATCTTAGCATCTTCAGCTCTGCCACCTCCAGCCTTCTGTCTTCTTATCAGTGCCACTGTCTCCAAACCATGTGTTATAGCAGGGCTCGCTACCATCTTTTAAACCTTCCCTTTCACCTTTGCTGCTATCCTGTCACAGATCACCCCTGACACTCATCTCTGCTCTGCCTGCACTCTCCAACTTTTTTGTGCAGTGTCTGTTGCTTTGGATGGTTTGACCCCAAACTCATTTATGTTCACTATCTTTACTACTTGCATGTTCACCTTTCCACCTGCCTCCCTCATTTACAGCAATGTATTCGGTCTCACTTCCATTGATGATCATTTCAGTTCTCTCCGGGGCAGACCTCCAGTCTCTGATGCCATTATTTACAAGACTGTCACCACTGTCTGTAGGTAGAAACGTGACATTCAAGGAGTCCTGAGTAGTAGTAGATGTAGAGTTTCCAGTGCAACAAAGAAAAGAAAAATGAAGCCTCGTTATAAACCAAGGGTCAGAAACCTTTACTATTGAAAGTTTATGATCAAGAAAATGAAGCCGCAAAATGCTGTCTGATAATGGTGACATAAGTGTAAATTGGCATTACTACTAGATGACTATAGCTAGCTATTGTTATTTGCAACATTACAACATTAAGTTTTTTGCATTTATAAAATTATAGAATTAAAATAAATAATTAAAATTATTAACAAAATTTTGAAATATAATAAGAAAAAATCTGTTTAGGGCTACTAAATTAAAATGACAGAAAAAACCCACACATAAAAATAAAACAATAGCAGCTGAGTAATATTGGAGATGATTTGATGTCATACACATACTTTAGCACCTACAATAATTGCTACACTCATGTCCTTTGGTTGGTGTTATATATATAATCAATATTCTTGTAGCGTAGGGTTTTTATTATTGTCACAGGTTGTGTAATGCTACAGTTCCTTAGTAAATAAAGATGTGCAGTTGGATGAAAAACACCCCAAATGATAAAATCGAGCCTCTGATTTCCTGTTACAACATTAACAAATTCATCCTAAAACACACCACCCCAGATGGGACTCGAACCCACAATCCCTGGCTTAGGAGGCCAGTGCCTTATCCATTAGGCCACTGGGGCTATAGTCAGACAAGAGCTCTACTCATTTTCTATTTTAACGTACTACAGTACCTATGCGCTATATGATCACAAACAAAGGTTAAGCGGTTGTTCTTACTATATGTTATGTATAACTGTGGCACAGTGGGATGGGATTACACTATCTATTTCCTTCAACTCTATCCACACTTTTTACTCGATTCTTGAAACCCACTCAGCAGCTAACTCGGAAAGTCACGTTCCCGTTTTAGTCCAAACGAAGTTCACGCAGTTATTTCAGCGTTTGCTGCGTTCTTGAATGCGCTGCCGAGCGGCGCAAGCCCCCTTTGATCTCGACTGGTGACAGCTCTTCCTGCTTCCAGCCTTCTGTTTTCCTCCTCCCTAGCAGCACAGTCAGGAGGAATGGTAGCCGGTTAGCTCCTCAGGCGGCAGCTGTTGGATTAACTTGTCACCGCTGTTTGGCATTCGGTTGTTTCTGTCACAATTATGAATTTACTACCATCAAACCCGCACGGGAATGGACTCCTTTATGCTGGGTTTAACCAGGATCATGGTATGAAGCGTCGTGCTTTTTTTTTTCCTCCTCCCAAACGGAATTTGGAAACGTCGTTGATTGTTAATCTGTCACCACTAAGTCAGGGTCTTCAAATACATAACACAACATAACAGCAGTAGTTTTACACTTTCAGACTTTGGAATATCTTGTGAAAATATGGTTGTGTCGTTGCTCTCGTTGAAACGTTAACTTTGAGCACTCAATGTTAATATTAGCTAAGGCTACCCACCCGAAAAATAGTTAGCGTTTTTTGTTTTCGGCTAACCAGCTATCGGGTCTCGATTCAGAGGCTGGAAAATCAGGTATAAACGTGATGAAAGTTCGAGGTCTGTAATGAGAAAAATCTATAATTGGCTGCTGATTTGTATTTAGCACTAATGCTAATGTCAGCTAAATTTTCATCGGTCGTCGCACTAGTAACTGTGACCACTACGGCTGTCAGCTACTGTTAGCTAAGCAATGCTAACAGCTTCCTTCGCTAAATGGGCGTTAAAGCATTATTAATAAGCGCAAACTGCACAAGTTCCTGTTCGCTTTTTAGGTGAACAGTTTGTCACTAGAGTGCTCGCTTTCTAAAATAAAGATAATGTTAATTTGAAGTTCACGTTAAACATTAACATTTGCCTAGCTCCCCACCCACCCGCGTTTACACACAGGCCGTAAAGTTGGAGTGATTCCTGACCGTTCGGTCAACATCTAACTTCACCTTTCGGTAAAGTTACTGCTGTCATCCACCTTTGGCAAGAGTTGGGTTAACGTAACGTTACTACACTAAAGGGCCATGGCGCCAAACAACACTGTCATGGTGTGGCATTTTCAGATGAACTCCAGCACAGGTTCATTATTTTCGATGGATTTTCTGTCACAGCTGCGCTTTTATCACCGCTTTGTCCATGATGTAAATTATTCTCCTCAGTACCTATTCTGCGTTCACATTACTGCAACTGTTGATGGCTTAGTTATAAAGATATTTATGAAGAATTCCTGGAATTACAAGCGTGGATTCGCTTTGTGTGCCTCTGCAGGATGCTTTGCCTGTGGGATGGAGAATGGATTTCGTGTATACAACACAGATCCTCTCAAAGAGAAGGAGAAGCAAGGTAACGAGACTGCAAACAGCGTGATATTGGTCAGATTTTTCTTAACAGGGTTTTTACACCAGTCACTGTCTAAATATGTTTGCTACAGTCACTGGTTTGCTCACATACAAGATGATGAATTAGAAGAATATCAATTAAGTTGTCATAAAGTCTTTGACGTGGGGCACCATTATCTGGGTGTTGTGGAGCTGTTTCACTGTGTTTGGCAGTGTAGAAAGATTAAAATATTACATGAGAAAATTCAAAGACATTCTCTGAGAATTTCTCGATTCTGTTTAGTTTGAAGAACACAGATATATAAATGGACTAACACCATCAAACACCAATCTGTTAAATTCCAAAAATTTATTTTCCCCCAAAAAACAAAATAAACAAAAAAAGCTCAAATGTGTATGGTAAGGCCTCCAAAACATGTATTAAAATAAAAATAAAAATATTAGAAATGATTTCTGGCCTCTTTTTGCTACACTGCTTTTTAACATTATAACTGGAGGGTTTTTCATGTGAATTTGAACATTTAATTTTCCATGCTTGCCCTTTTATTTTTTTCTGGAAAAGGCTTTTTTTTTTTAGAAGAAGCAAAGATTAAATTGACATTTCACCCAGAAAATGGAGTAAATTAGACTGTGGTGTGGGCACATTTGTGCTTGTGTATGTGTAGGAGTGCTTTATTTGAAAAATTACTATCACCATATAGATGTACTTTGTGAGCATAATGAAGCCATAATCAGCTGCCTTTCCAGTAAAATCCTCCAGCATCATTCAGCTGGTGGCAGTAGTCCCTCTTCAGTTTTCAGTGGAAATCCCCGTGAACATGGACTGCTGCTGTGGAGCGGCTGCAGGACTCAAGACAGCTGAGTGAAACAGAGATCACTAAAACAGCCTGGGCAGGGAGGACTGGAGCTAGATAGATGGTAGCCTATAACCAAAAAGCTGAAGGAAAACAATGTATAGCTCAATAAAATAAGAGTAAGATAAAGTAATCTCAGTGAGGCAAAACGGCATAAAAATGTGCTCAGTTAAAATGAAAAATAAAGTAAAAATGAACTGAAGATCCCAGTAAAGTCAAAATCTTACACAATTATGTGTAAGATTTTCACTTATTATGTAAGTAAAATGTATGTAAATTTTGACTATTATACAGTGTGTAACTCAGTCATTTAAAATAGGCCACAGGTGTGGATGTGAGTGTGAACTGTTGTCACCTGTCTTGTGTCAGCCCTGCGGCAGACCCTGCCCCTCAACTCAGCTCAGCTTTTCAGATACTGCCAAATGTACGAGACAGGCGGAGAACTGAAATTACGTTTCCCACAACCCACGGGGTGCAAAGAGCTTGTTCAACATAAAATACACAGTATATATCACAATGTACACAGTAGAAAACTCTCTCGCCCCAACAGCTGGGATAGGCTCACGTTACTCTGTGACCCTGAAAAGGATAAGCAGAAGAAAGAAAATGGATGAATAAGATATAACGTAGAATAAGTAAAAATGTTAAAACTGAATTATAATTAATAATGCTTTATTAATTAGGTAAAGACTAAATATATATACTAAATATATATTGGCTTTAAAAAGAAAAGTAGCTCATTCAATAATTTATATTCATTTTTGGGGTAATCTGTAAAATTTGTTGAAAATAAATCCTCATTTAGGAAAATCATGCGGTCGGTGGAGATCATGTGACTAAGCACATGCAGCCCTCAGATTTAAGGTTTCAGGTCTGCAGCTGTCCAAGTACTGTTCACAGGGCTGTGGCGCTCCTTCGTCTCTCTGTGCTGACCCACAGTGACTGCAGGCTTTCTTTTTCTTACTGTCACCAACAGTATTTATTTCTCACGTTACTATTCATTACTTTAACTTTCAGAGTTCCTAGAGGGCGGAGTTGGCCACGTGGAGATGCTGTTTAGGTGTAACTACCTTGCACTAGTGGGAGGCGGGAAGAAACCCAAGTACCCAACTAACAAAGGTTTGTTTTGTGAGCACAGGTTTGCACAGCATCAGCTTTACTGTTGAACCAGCCCTCTGCTCTGACGGATGATTTCTTTTAGTTTTTCTGGAAGTGAAAGGTGGCATTCTTATTAATGACAAAAAACATCACCAGTTTTCTATTTCTACATACTGAACCCACAGACTGAATGCAGAAAATTTAGAAAACTTTCTGTTTGAGCTTTGGTTGGAGTTCCCTCTATTACATCATATCATTTTTTTTTTGTTTTTTTATTTCCAATTTATGCCACATAACTTTGATTAGACAGGACCAAAGTGCCCAGGGTTCATCTGTTCACCTGTAGCTTTTCTTCACCCTTGTTATGGGTTTTCAGTGGGATGCTGGTGTTAATACTTAAAATGATATTTTGAGAAATAATGAGGTAGAAAAAGTAAAACACACATCTGTTTGATGGGGTATGTCCAAGTCTAAGCTTCATCATTCTTTGCACAGTATGCAGTATAAATGTTGCAGTGCTATGTTGTGTCACTTCCTGCAGAAAAAGCATCACGTGGCACATTTTAATTCATGTCACCTCTTTGTTTTTATTCTCTAGTGATGATCTGGGATGACCTGAAGAAGAAGACTGTCATTGAGATTGAGTTCTCTACAGAAGTTAAAGCAGTGAAACTTCGACGTGACAGGTAATAAAAAAACTGTCCCCAGATTGTAGCTTTTAAAGCTTCATTAACTGATTTTGTTTATTCTGTGCTGATAGTGTGCCTATTTTTATTCATTCTCATTTAAAACAAATCTTAATATCATTGAGAGTGGCAGGTAAAATAAAAATTTTATACCCAAAAAATGAACTTTTGAGTAGATATATATATATATATATATATATATATATATATATATATATATATATATATATATATATATATATATATATATATATATATATATATATATATATATATATATATATATATATATTTTTGGCATTAGCTTGCAGTTTATATTTTAGCTTGTGTGTCGGCTCTCCCGTCCTCTTAGGATTGTGGTGGTCCTGGACTCAATGATCAAAGTGTTCACCTTTACCCACAACCCCCATCAGCTGCATGTGTTTGAGACCTGCTACAACCCCAAAGGTCAGTCCGTCCTGTGACTTAAGCTCTCGAACCATACTGACTCTTTGATGGCAGCTTTAGCAAACCTGTTAATCACCTGAACTCTAGTCCCAGAAGTTCTATCGCTGTCTGTAAGAGCACCTGAAAAACTGAGCTCAGTGCTGAACCTTTTCTTTTGGTGTAAGTCACAAAGCGTTTTTGAAGCGTGTTGTTCAGGTGTGTCGGGATGAACACTTTGTCCCTTTCTCTCCTCAGGTCTGTGCGTGCTGTGTCCCAACAGCAACAACTCTCTGTTGGCCTTCCCTGGGACTCATTCAGGCCACGTGCAGATTGTGGACCTTGCCAACACAGAGAAGCCCCCAGTTGACATTCCTGCCCATGAGGGGGCACTGTGCTGCATAGCGCTCAACCTGCAGGGCACAAGAATAGCTACTGCATCAGAGAAAGTATGGGCTCTAGTAAATTAAGCCAAGTCTAGTAAAAAGAAAATTCTTTAGATGTGTATTTTGCTTCTTACTGACTTGTGATCTATGTTGTATTTCCACAGGGGACACTCATTAGAATTTTTGACACATCTGCAGGTCAGCTCATACAGGAGCTAAGACGGGGCTCACAGGCAGCTAACATTTACTGGTGAGTGCTCAGCATAGTGCTAGTCACATCTTGACCTAACAGCATAACAAACATGGCAAAATAAATTTTAAAAAATGCTACTTGATGCAAAGCTGTTATTTGCACTGGTAACAACTGCTCTTCAAAGCCTTTCTGCAACATGCATCAGAATATTTGCTCTTCCCACAAGCGTAAATTGCATATCAGCAGGTTGCAGAAACAGCAGTGTTCATTTCTCCATTATACTTATAGTGTGACCACAGTCTGAGTGCTGCTTTTACAGTCATCATTCAAAGAAACTGCAAGATGTCTGTTACATAGCTACACCAACCCTCTCACAGTGACTCAGCTGGAAAGAGGACCTGAACTATAAAACTCTCCATAAGGTGACCCCATCAAGTCACCGTGCTAGTCCATCTGAACAAACAGAATAGCATGAAAAACTTCTCTTCACAGTTTAATTAGACTTTAATAAACTCTATATTATTACACAAAGTAAAATATTTTAAGCCTTTCTTGTTTTAATTTTGACGATTATGGTTTGTAGCTCATGAAAATCAGAAATACAGGATCTCAAGTTATTTTCTAACAAATCAAAAAGTGATTAACAATACAGAAGCAATCTGAAAACTACAGTACTGTGCAAAAGTCTTGAGCCACCCCTCATTTCTTTATATTTTGCTCAGAAAATGGGAAATAGTTGTAGTGATTAATTGAAATGAGCAAACATACATGAAAATACAGTATAGAAGGAAAAAACTAGGGGTGGGACTCGATTAAAAAAATTAATCGAATTAATTACAAGCTTTGTAATTAATTAATCGAAATTAATCGCATTTTAATCGCATTTCAATATTTAACATGATAAATATTAATTTAAGTTTAGTTGATGAATAAATCAATATACATAAGCTTAAACTTCAAAATTTAGTTTATTTTCCCACCAGTCTACTACACAGACCAATGAAGGGTGGAAGTGCTCCTGTGATAAGCAAACTCCTGAAATTAAAGTTAAGCATCATAACTGGATAGTTTTATTCAACATTAATGTCTCACTTGTTATAGTTGGAAATTAATCATTCTCTCAGCTGTATTCCTTGATGTTGAAATGTGTTACGCTTGTTTTAACAGCTTATTTTGAATTAAAGACTTAAAATTAAACCACAAAAAGGAGAAAAAGTTCGTTCTCCGTTTAACAGCTGCTTTTACACAGCTGTGCTTCGCACTCACGGTTGCTAGGCGACATGAGCTACGTAGAGGTGACGGCAGCTGATATGAAGGCTGGCTGCTCACTTCCGGCCTTTGTGGTGTTCGTGGGCTGCGAAAGACGTGGGCCGGGTCCTTCGCAGGATGCGGCCCCTAATTTGGACATTGTGCGTCGATATAATCTGTATGCCGGGAACTCGTGCACTGAGAAACGTTCCACGGTGCAAAGTGCGATTAAAATGCGTTAAAAATTTTAACGCGTTAATTTCCCCGTAATTAATTAATCGAAATTAACGCGTTAAAGTCCCACCCCTAAAAAAAACAGAATTTGTATAATTCTGAGTTTGTTAGTCAGTATTTGGTACGACCACCTTTATTCTTAAACGCAGCCTAAACTCTTAGGCTACGTTCACACTGCAGCCTGAAGTGACCCAAATCCGATCTTTTTAGCCCTCATGCGACCTGTATCCGATCTTTTCAAATGCGACCTGAGTGTGTACGGCCAGGTCACATTCATCCAACCTGCATGTCATTGATACTCGACAAACGTCACTATTCTGTGTCCTTTTACGCGGACGCGGGAAGGAAAACGTGTGACTTCTGTAAACATTGAGCGCGCTCGCTACATGTGATGTTATCGCGTCCTCTACTGCACATGCGGGACACTTTCAGGTTCGTCTGCTGTTCACACACAGATCACATCCAAGTTGCATATATTTGGAAATGTGAACGACCACACAAAAAAAAAAATCGGATTTCACAAAAAATCGGAATTGGGTCACTTCAGGCTGCAGTGTGAACGCAGCCTTAGACAAGCTTTCCAATCTTCAGGAATAGTTCTCCAGAGTTCTTGAAGCAGATTTCATAGCTTTTCTCTGGATGTTGGCTGCCTGTTGTTCTGTTCTCTGCCAAGTTGATCCTTACTGCATCAATAATGTAGAGGTCTGAGCTCTGGAGAGGCAAATCCATGACTAATAGATAGTTGTGTGTTTTTTATATCCAGGTATACTTTTACTGCACTGGAAGTGTATTTGGGATCATTGTCATGCTGAAAAATAAAGCCTTTTCCAATCAGATGCTTTACCAGTGGTATTGCATGGTGGATCATCTGAGCGGAGAAGCCAGACCTCACTCTCTGCAGCCACCTCCTCCAGCTCATTTCACCGAGGTGTTCCCAGGCCTGCTGAGAGACGTAATCTCTCCAGTTTGTCTTGGGCCTGTTCTGGGGCCTCCTCCCAGTAGGACATGCCTGGAACGCCTCAGGAGATGTATCAGACTAGGAGACTTGAACCATCTCAGCTAGCTCCTTCCACCGTGCAGTAGCAGCTCTACTCTGAATCCCTCTTGAATTATGAACTTCTCACCCTGTCTCTAAGGCAGAGGCCAGCTCTCATTCTGAGGGTAGGGACATACTGTAGAAATAAATGTTGAAATAAATTTCTGGCTAGAATCCTGATCATGATGTTATACAGTCTAACTGCTGTTGGGATGAATGACCTGTGAAGCTTCCTGCAGGGAGGATGTTTCAGTTTCTGACTGAAGGAGCTGCTCAGCTCACCCGCGGTCTCATGCAGAGGGTGATGGGGGGGTGGTGTCCATAATGGATGTTAGCTTTGATAACATCCTCCTTTCACCCACCACCATCACAGACTCCAGAGGACATCCCAGCACAGAACTAGACCTTCGCACCAGTTTCAGTCCTGCTCCTGTCCCTTTCGGTGCATCCACCCCCCCCCAGCAGATCACTGCATAGAAAAGGGCAGATGCTACCACTATGATACGATTATAAAATTGATCAACCTGCAGTTTAGGGTGTCCTGGTGCCATGTGCACTCATGCTTGTGTTATGGACAAACTTTGGTTAGTACAAAAATCCAATAGCAGAACACCACATTAGGTCAGGCAGGCTGTCCCTCCCAACCACGTCCCTCCAGGCCCACATGAGCATTGAAGTCTATTAGTAGGAGTCGCCAGTTGGGACACCGTCCAGCACCACACCCAGTGGGAATACCCAAGTTCAAGAAAGCTGGGTGATCTGAGCTGTTGTTCAGCACAGAGGCGCCAGTCAGGACTTATTCCTGACTGAAAGGTGCAGGGAAACAAACCAGGAAAAAACTCCAATGTAGCGAGCCGGGTCAATACTACAGTACCCACCCTTGCCTCCCGCCTGTCATTGAGGTCTGGAACACAGCCCCTCTTCAAGAGATTGGCTTGTGCTCTAGAGCCATTCATTGAGGTGAGCTTGACTATATCTAGCGAGAGTCTCTCAACCTCATGATCTAACTCAGGCTTCTTCTCCACCAGAGAGGTGGTGTTCCATGTCCCAGCAGCCAGCCTCAAGACCGCCAAGGCTTCCACCCTTACCCGCCGCCCGACACAAAGTGCCTCTTGCAGGTGGTGAGCCCCCAGCAAGGCAGGCCCATGTCACCTCTTTGGGCTGAGCTCAGCCAGATGATCTGAATCACTCTTTGTCTGGCCCCTCACCCAGGACCGGTTTACCTGAGACCCTACCAGGAGCAAAAGCCCCTCACAACATCCTGATATTAAAGGATGGATGGAGGACTAAATATTCATTCAAGTAGGAGATGTTTTTCTTCAGAGGTTTTTCAGGCAGAAAGCTTTCTCGGTCAGGAGGCAGCACCAAACTGCTCGGTTAGTTTTAGGAAGAGATTGTGGTTTGGGTTGTATTGTTTTCTCTTACAGAGCCTGTCTGTCAGAAAGCTTTAATGGAATGTACTTACTGTGTAGCAGAGTCGCTCTCATTAACAACCGGTTTGCATGCTTTACTTTGTGTCCCTGTGTTTATCTTAATGACAGCTTATTTTTTCGGTCTGCTGTCTTTTCAGCATTAATTTTAACCAGGACGCGTCCCTCATCTGTGTGTCCAGTGACCATGGCACAGTGCACATATTTGCTGCAGAGGACCCAAAAAGGAACAAACAGTCAAGGTCGGTCCTTACTAACGTTCATCACCTAAGTTTCCCACTTGTGATGTGAAGAATGTCTTGGATAGTAATTTAATTCAATCCAGTGTCATAAACATAAATCCAAAAACAGCCTGTTTACCTTTCTCTCTGCAGCTTGGCCTCAGCCAGCTTTCTTCCTAAATATTTCAGCTCTAAGTGGAGCTTCTCTAAGTTCCAGGTCCCCTCAGGCTCTCCCTGTGTGTGTGCCTTTGGAACAGAGCCCAACGCCGTCATAGGTAGGTCCAGATGCACAACTCGTTGTCTCATCAGTTACATGACAGAAGTTGTCAAACAAGGATGACAATGAAATCACACTTTGCAGCATTCTCATGGTTGTGGTAGTTAACCACTACATTAAAACTAGGAGTGAAGAAACATCTTGAAATGAAACTGAAAGTGAGGGAATGTCAGGGCTGTGCTCAGCACGTTAAACTGGCCCTTGAAACACACTTGACTCGGTCTACTTTCTACTAAACCATAGGTTTAGGACTAAGAAAAAAACACCAGGTCAGTGCTGACGGGATATAAATGAATTGAAACCAGAAATAAAGCAGTCACTCAAATTTCCTGCGCAACATCTGCAACAAATACTGTAGCGCACTCTCGCTGTGGCATCTCTGCTCCTGCATTGATGTACCAAAGAAGTGCAAATAGAGACTGACCCGGTTGACACAGGTCCATCTGGTGTGGCTGTGCTTGTTGCAATGCATGCATCAGGTTACACAAATATGTGAACAACCACATACAGTTATTATTTTTGGCTCACGCTGCCAAAAATGGTGAGGACAAGCTGTCTTACAAACCCAAAACTCTAAAAACCAAACAAACACACACATACAGGATGAGCCTTTTGTTTTGGTCTCTAAAAAAACAAAAATGTAAAAAATATCACCTTAAAATGTTATTTGTATTGTAGAATCTTTCAAATATCCCCCTTAACTCTCTACATCTTTTTTAAAAACTGTTTGGTTTGTGTGGTTCTCCAGAGTTCTTCGTTTTCCTCCAGCTGTCCCTCACACTTGGGTTACTCACTTCATCTTGCATATTTCAGTCCATACATAGTGCGACCCTGGCTGTTTACATGTTTCAGGCATGGTTTAATCCATGTCTGAGGAAACAGCTTTAAGTCTTCAGTCCTTATACGTTCAGCTGGTTTAGACTAATGTAGTCAAAACAAAGTCCAGGGTGGTGTTGGGTCAACTGTAGGATCATCATGGAAATGTTACACTGATATATAAACTTAGCACAAAATCTAAGGACATTTGTGTTTACTAGATTATTTCTTTGTTGTAACAAAGCTTCTTGGCAATAAATCTGTTGGAAAGCCTGTTTATTTTTTATGGAGCCACATCTGTAAGGAACATGCATTTGTGGGTTGAGCAGCAGCGTTGTATATGTGGGCTACATCCATGAGAAAAAGACTCCTTTTGTCTGCCAAACAGGCTTTTTCTGCTATTGACTCTTGATTGGTGTCATTTATTGGATTGGATGATTAAAGTCTGAAGAAACAACATATTGAAACAAACATATTGGCAATTTAACAATTTATTCTTAGAACAAACAGGGGCCTCAGCAGCATGTGGAAGAACCATACACAGCTACAACAAACTCCTCCTCATGCTGGTCACAGCTTGGTCACACACTGCTCTGAGATGCCATCTCATTCTTCCACTAGAATTTGTTGCAAGTCAGCCAGTGTGGTTGTGTTGGTCACTCTTGCATGAACGGCACACCCAAGCTGATCCCACATCTTCTCCACTCCTAAAGTCTGGAAGTAGTCTCCGATAAAGCCCTACTCTTGGGGAGATGAGCATTCATCTTGGAGGATAGAGTTCAGTCCCAGATTGTGGAGATATGGGATTGCCACTGGTTGCAGAATCTCATCTCGATATCTCTCTGCATTGAGATTGCCTCCAATAATGACAAGCCTGACTGTCAGCACCTGGGGCACCAGAAGCTCCAAACAAGAGGCAATAGCAGAATCAGCTGTTTGGCAGAGAGGTTGGTCAAGTTTTTCATGGGTGCAGCCCACATACTCAACTCTGCTGCTCAACCCACAAATGCAGTTTGTTTACAGATGTGGCTCCATAAATGGGCTTTCCAACGGTACAAAGTTTATTACCAAGAAGAAATAACTGACCAATAAATTTCCTTACTTTCTGTGCAAAGTTTATATTTGTAAATATATTTTTATTTTTTTGCAAACCATAATAAGGTAGCAACATTACCATCACTCCACATAGCAGTGGGGGGGGGGGGGGGGGGGGGTGACGTAAGTAAGAAGTTAACAGATAATATTCTGTGGCCTCGTTTACATCCATAAAATCTCAATGTTCTAGCATCAGTGCTGGTGTTTGTTTATCATGACATTCAGATTAAAAGCTTATAGTAGGTTCAATCACAAGATGTCAGCCAGATTATGGTCCAGTTCTGACACTGCAGGGTGTTTGGTCAGGAGGGGAACAATTCAGTTCAGATTTATTTATATAGCACCAGTTCACAGTAGCAGTTGTATTAAGGCACTTTATATAAAAAGGTAAAGACTCTACAATATTAGAGAGAGAACCCCAACAATCAGACCATCTTCTGTGAGCCAGCATTTGGAGACAGTGGAGCAGAAGAACTCCTTTTTAAGAAGAAACCACTGGCAGAACTAAACTTGGGGGAAAGAGATAAAAAGGAGACCACAAAAAACAAACAGCACAATATGCAAACTTACAGGAGAGAGTAGACATATGGTAATTACATGCAGTAATGGCATATAAATAAAGAAGGGAGTGGAAGAGGAGTCCTCAGTGCATCCTAGGAGGTACCACAACCATCTGACTCCGTAGCAGCGTAACAAAGGGATGTTCAGGGTCTTCTGAGGGAGCTGGTTTCACAGGAGCAGCAGCCTGATGGCTGAAGACTGCCTCCAGTTCTACTTTTGGAAACTCTAGGAACCACAAGTTAGTCTGAGTGCTCTTTTGGGATAATATATTATGAAATCCATCACATGAAGAGACGCTAATCGTTGAAGAATGTATGTGAGGAGTAAGATGAACAAAAATAGGTGTTGTGCACAACATGCAAAATAGGAATGATGGTGCCTGTGTAACATAAGACAGCCATTATCATACACACTTCAGTTTAGTTGCCACTTTGTGCTATTGGTTACCATTATCTGTTCACCCTTTTCTTGGAACAACTAGCTGCTGCCTCTTCCTGATGACAGCAAGCATGTTGAAAAATACAGGAAGGGCAATCTTTAGTCATGTCTTTCAGTTATGAAATAGCAACATTTTGACTTTATAATTGCCTAATCTGACACAGTATTATATGGAGTAGTGTGAGCGTGACATTGTTGCTAAGTAAAAACACCTCTGACCCGTCCTCTCTGCAGAGCGCTGCTTTAACTAAACACTTTGTCTTTTTTCTCCCTCGCTTCAATTTGTAGCCATTTGTGCTGACGGCAGCTACTACAAGTTTCTGTTCAACCAAAAAGGGGAGTGTTCCAGAGACGTGTACGCCCAGTTTCTGGAGATGACGGATGAGAAAATATGACCTTTGACCTGTTTTCAGACTTCCTATTAAACAGCCTGTTTTGTTTTTCTTTACTCTTTTTATTTTAAAGGCAGTTAGAGAAGTCCAATGTTTCACTTCTCTTTATGTTGCCAGACTCTGCCACAAGAGCATCAAATGAAGGGAGAACAAAAAAAGGAATTTCTGGGGGGGGGGGGGCCTCAACGCAAAGATGGTGGAAGTATGAACAGTGGTGCAGATTTCATCTCCCTGCACAGATGAACATGGATGATTTACTTCTAAACCAAACACAAGAAAAAAAAAGGAAGTTATTTTTTGAAAGGACAACTTGCCTCTTTTTAAGACGTCTTCCGAGGAATTTACAAAGGATGGCTATTTTTAATCACACGGGATTCTGATCCAATGGGAATATAGAGAATTTTGTCAACTGACCACCACCACCTAACAATAGGGAGTGCCTCTGAAACTGAAGAGAATCTGTGTGCACATGCTGTTGTTGTTGTCATATATATACATATATAGATATATATACATACATACAAGTGTTTGTGTATACCAGTGTACCATACTAGGCATTTGAAAAGCAGGATCAGAATGATTACTATTTTTTTTCTTCCCTTTGGTTTTACTTGTTTGCAGAAACATCTAGAGGCCCCACAGCAGACTGATCCTGTATTGTGTAACGCCACCTTAGTATTACTAGATTTTCTTACAGTTCCTGTATATACACAAACTTGCCAGACTGAACTTCTAACCACAAACTGTACAGAATTGTAGCAAAAAAAAAAAAAAAATCACTTGTCTTTGACATTGTGCAATATATTATTTCCTTAGTCTTTTTGTTTTAAAGGTTATTTTTATGTTTGCCTGACCAACACAGCTTAAAGAATTTGACGTTTTTGTAAATACAATTATTCACCTTTTTGAGTGTTAGTGATACCATCTTACATGTCTGTATGGTAAATGTAAAGCTACAGAATGTAGCTCGTTAGCTTAGCATCAAGTCTGGCTAAAGGTGTCAAATTCTGCCCATCAGAACTTTTCAGTTTGTTCATACAAAAAGGTAAAAGTAACGTTTTCTTATTGCGACCACTTTAGTTGTCAGTGGTGGTTTTATTGCCATCTTGCGTTTTCCCAAGAAACATATGGATATGTCAGGCATGACTGTTGCTTAGCATTACTGGTGGGGTTAGCAAGCAAGCAGGCAACAGTTATGTTTTAGTTGTGCATTACAGAATACAATCAAACTATACAAAAATTAAAGTAAAAGGATGGCAGAAGATTAGTTGACTTTTAATATCTCTGGATAGAAGTTAGGCTAGTTTTTCCCCACTTAAGCTACTTGTGCTAATTTAAGCTAACTGGCTTTTAGTCATTTACCCTGTAGACAAAGTCTGTGTCAAGTCTTGGCATAAAAGTGACTCCACTTATCCACTTAAGTTTTATTTATTTTACTTTTCAGTTTGTGAAAGCTGAGTCCCTTTTTTAAAAAAAGGAAAAACCAGGAGTTCAGTGAAAAGATTGGTAATACTTTGATGCCTGTATGGTGAATAAAAAGCTGCGGCTAGCAGCAGTTTAGCTTTAGCCTAGCATAAAAAGTGGAAATAACCACTAATGAACACCTCAGTTGAAATCATGCAAGCAACTGCAAGTGTTCAAGTGGAAAAAAGTGATATATGCACACAAAGCTAATTTGCTGTTTGCTGCTAGCCTTAATTTTCTATTTGCCCCACGTCTGCAGGGTATTCAACTTATCTCTGTGCAAAAAATAAACAGATTTAACAAAATGCTGAAATATGTCTTTAAAAGTGAATGTTGAGTGAATGTTTCTGCCTCAACAGGGAGCTTAATAGGCAAACAAATGCACACTGAATAACAAAAAAAAAAAGCCTAGATCAACTGTAAAAACATTTAAAATTTGGTTTAAGAATGCACTTAGTGTTTAGTGTTTAGCCCATTATGATTAAATCATAAATGTCAGAAAGATAACATTATTTTTGGTAAAAGTAACATTTGTAACTTGTTAAACTGCTTTACTCTGTGAAGCTAGTTAAGCTAATGCAAAGTGAAGCACTCTGTTTGTTGGGCCATAAGCAGGACATCTGCTCAGTGTGGCTCCAACCCAGAAGAACTTCTATAAGCAGCGCTGTTAATGGGTGCTTTTGGCCTTTCATTTGTCAAGCTCCTTGACAGCTTTTTGTTGATTCATTGCAAAAACACATCACATGTGTCACTTTCTGTGTCGGATTGTTGCTTATGTAGTTGTAAAGCCGAGCGCATGGGGGACTTGGTGGTCACCGTCCACAGGAGGGATGCTGCACAAACTAAAAAGCCAACTGGATTCTGACACTCAGAATGATTGTAAAACCTGCATTGAAATTTGTGAATAAAATTTTTAAATTTTTACAGTTTGAGCATTATGTGCTGTTTCATACCTACTGTAATGTGGAAACCAAATGTAGCATTGTACTGAATCTGTTTAACTGTTCACTATCTTCCTCTGTTTTTAACCATCCGTCAGCACTATTTTAAGGATGAATTAGCATATGCAGGATAACACATCCAGATCAGTAACTTGGGGCCAAGAGTAACTGTGTGGCAGTGTTAATTTTGACAGCAAATTTTGATTTAGTTTTAGTCATAATTTAGTATCTGAATAGTTTTAGTTTTAGTCGACTAATTGTAAGAATATAGTCGACTAAATCTACAGTCGATTTAGTCTAAAACATAAAGGGTGTAAAATGTAAATGCTTTTTCTTCAGTTCCCTTGAATTAGTCATTATACACAAAATTAAACATTCATTAAAAGTTATGGAATATTATTAATAATATTAACATTGGCGTTTCACCTGCTTCCCACACACCTGATCATTAACACCACCTTACTGAGATAATACAGCGTTTTACAGCAGGACGCTCTGAAAGGTACAGGGCAGTGTTCAGGACTAAGATTATAAAGGCTAATCCACCGCGGGGTGGAGATTTTCTCTGAACACAAACTGGGAAAAACACTTTACCCTGCAGGACATTAAAATGCTGACCTTTGCATGGAGATCTGGGTGACTGGTTTGCAGATGTCGTTGAAGATTTGTCGTGTTTTTACCCGAGATAGTCGCCCCACATGGTTTACACATCGTTTTGTCTGTCACGGTAACAAAGGACAAATGTGTCCATACATCGGCTCTTTCTTTCTCCCTGCTGACACTGGATACATCACTTAGTTCTACCGGAAGTAACAACAAATCACAGGCTAGTTTGTCCTTCCCGGGTTTAGAGCAAATTTGTGCATCTGTGCGTTTGATTGGATGTTTTCCTAACGTGTCCCGCCCTGTCACAAAATTAAATCAGTTCTGATTGGATGTCGTCCCCGCCAAGCATTTTCGTCTAGTTTTCATTCGTTGACGAAAGTGTCAAATAATTTCGGCATCGTTTTTATTATTTTAGGTCGTTTTTATTTAGTTATCATCTCGTTTTCGTCATGAAAAAAAGGGTCGCTGAGGAAATTAACACTGCTGTGTGGGAAATGGTAAAGCCATACATGTATGAATGCATTTAACAAGAGCACCGCTGAGTGGCTGCTAATGCTCGGCTGATTTTGATTTGCAACAGAGGAAAGGTCAAAGAGGTCAAAGTGCTGTTACAGTGAAGTCAGTGAAAAAGTGTATGGAGTTTGATGGCGCTAGCTTGAACAGTATGTTTCTATGGTGTGAATTTGAACATCCTAGGTCACATTCTTTGATATGCAGCGTTCACAACATTTTCAGAAAGCTTGACCTCTGACCTTTACCTTGAGGTCAAGGTTGCCAAGATTTGAACTCGTCTGAGAGTTTTAGTAGATGCATCTATGGTGTGTATTTGAGCATCCTAGGTCACATCTTTCTCAAGTTATGGCCAACATTAACGTCTAGTTGAGCTAAAAATTGTCTAGTTGAATCTTTGAATAATCACCAGAACAGATGTTGGACTGTATAGGTTACTACGTGTCAAACTAAAGCCCCTTACTGTAAACCAACATTTCCACTGACAGGCCAGTTCTCAATGAAGCTTCAGCTCATTCCTGATGTCACCGTCTCATCGCTCCAGCAGAGAGAAATAAATGACACAGAGTTTGCGTTTGCCCAGCTGAGAAGGCATTTACTCAAAGAAATACAAACTAAGAGATTATGTTTTAAATAAATTTATAAAAAAAAAGCATTTATCCACTGAAGCAGAACAAACACCTATCACTTGCTTTTCTTTGTGTAACATAGAATACAATCTGAATAGACTTTTTTTAGTAGCCTGAAATGAATAAGAGAATCCAGCCAACAGATTGCCAACTTCAACACAAAGATAACAACAGCCAATGATGATGGGGATAAAACCCGACTAAAAATGTACAAATAAAAAATGCAAATGTTTTTAAATGAACTAAGAGGTTAAGTGCAGCACTGGTCAGAATCAGCGTAGATCCAGTCCAAATTTTCTTCAGTTCCGTAGTCGGATAATCTGCTCAGGTACATTGTTTCTAGAACCGTAACATGCAAGCTCAATGAAGCATATGGTCAAATACACATGGGAATATATTTTTATCTCTTAGGATATTTGTAAAATATGACAAATCTGTAGATGTACAGTGAAAAAGGAATTTAATTTGCATGAATGAGCAGGAAAAAAAGAACATCCACTCCATAGTGTTTTCATTACAACAAAAAGAAAATCCAAAAAAACAGAGACTACATTCATTTCACCGAACAGAGTCCACATACAAAAACAGCAAATATAAAAAAAATAAATTAATTAAAAAAAAGAAAAGAAAATGATGTTGTGATGACCCCACTTATAGCTTTAGTTATCTTATTATTACTAGATAGTATCTGTGCCTTGGGAAATGGAGAAAGACTCAAAAGATCCAAAGATACACTTGTACAACAGAATACTGCATATCTACTCACAACTGGGTTAGCTAGGTCGACATGGAGGCTAGCTGCCGAAGATGGGAATGTCCACACGTACATACACACACTTCCCTTTGCGGAATACACTACTGGTGATATCACTTGGTTGCTTTTTCTATCTGACACACAGTTAAGCGCTTGTCTGTAATGCTACCAGGATAAGACTCCTCGTCGTCTTTGGATGAGTTTCGGGACTCTCGCTTGCTTAAAAAGCCTTTTTTTTTTCCTTTAATCTGGATTTTCAAATGTGTTTCCTTTCTGTGCTTCTTCTCTCCATCTGGGTCTCAAACGTCGGGCATTTACAGTCATCAGGAACGCTCTTGGTTTCATTTTGAGTTTTGGTCTTTTAGTTTTTGCATCACGTTTCGTGGCCGTAAATAAATGGAAGAGAGGTCGGGAAGGGTTTGCACATTCTGTAGTCCTTCGCTTTTTGGCACCTTGGAGTAAGATAATGACACCAGGTCAGATGTGGCTCAATGCATACAGGAGAGCGGGGGTCAGGATGCAGACTGGAGCAGTTGGGGGTGGGTGGGCTACTTGTCGCCGACCTGCTCGCTGACCCCTCCTTCTCCGGCTCTGTCCGTGGTGCCATTGTTACAGTTGGCAGCTGCTGGTTCGCTCTCCTCTTCCTCCTCTGTTTTCACCCTCTTTGTCTCAGGCTGGTCTTGCAGTACTCCGTTCTGCCTTTTGGTAGGAAGGGAAGCTGAGGCCGAAGCATGAGTTGCCAGGAGGTGGAGAGGGTTTGCAACGGCTGGTAGAAAAGAAGACAGGATGAATTAGAAATGAGCGTTAAATGTGCTTTTTTTAAAATTCTTGTGTTTCAAATTAGTTTAAAGACTTTACAAAATGAACTGAAGCCATCAGCAGAATGTGGAGAAACAACTGCTAGGACTTAATGTCTAAAACATCTGTTTGTTGTGCTGAGGAGATATCAACTGAAGTTAAGCCGGGCTGTACTTCATAATACCGTAATGCCAATTTTTACCACAAGATGGTGCAAAAGATCAATGTAACATGAGAGGAAGAGGAAACATGATGGAGGCAGAAGGAGCACTAACACTAATGTGGAAGGACGGGCTGAAGCACCCAGAACTTCACCCTCATCAGCACCAACGCCGGGAAACAATCACGCTCAGCTACAGAAAGAAGAAATGATAAAAACTGGACCAAAACAAACAAGAGTGAGCATCAGCACAGCTTTGGGTATGTTAATATTTTCAGATTAGGATGGAGAATTGCTGGTTTTGTTTGTCTGTAGTTCTGATGGTGTGTTCACTGAAAGGTTTCAACAAATCATCAGTTTAATCCTTCTGACAGGGACCCCCTAATGATTAATTAGGCATTTTAAATAACTTGAGAGTTTCAGGACATGTTGCAGAGAGATGTATCAAATGATCATAAAAAGATAAAAGTTATGATCAATGTTTTACTCAGTTGTTAATAAATCTTTAAGTCAACTGTATTAGTTATAGTATGTATAGTATAAAGTAGTATGTAAACAATCATTTCGTTGTGTACACAATGACAATGAGTTGAATCTAAAGAATCCTTAAAGCATCCTTTAAATCTAAGCACTCACTTTTGCCATTCATTTGAAAGATTTAATGCATTGAATACAGTTCTGTGGTGACTGCACCCTATAATGCTGACTAAATTATGCCTTTGCATAATTTGCACAGACAAACTATGCCCGCCTCCCCATCATATCCTGAAAAGAATGAGCAGGAGAAAATGGATGGATGGATGAAATGGGCCTCCTCATTTTCAAACAGTCATTTTCAAGTCTCTTAGTAAATGTTTAGTTACAGCTCTGTACTCATGTAAATCAGAAAGCAGTGGATTAACAGAGTTGTAATAAATTTGTAATTTCCAGTTAGTTTTACGTTTCTTTTTGTTTTTGGTTTAGTCTCACTTTGCTCATTCCAACTTAGTTTTTTATCAGTTTAGTCTTTTTTAATAACTATAATGTAGGTGCCGTTTGAGGGAGGCAGAAGCACTGATGGACTGCCCGAGCCCACCAAAGACACTCAGTACTCTAACTGCAACCTCTTCCAGGCCTGGAAAAAGCTATAAAAAGCATCTTCAGTCACATGAGCAAGATACAAAAAAAAAAAAGATAATTCCAACTGCTATCAGGCTGCTGAACAAATTATGACCTGTTACTTACTACAAATATCTAAAATATGGTGACATTGTATTTCTTTTACCATGATCTGCTAATCTGGAGCTCTGCAACAGGTTTTTCACCCAGTTATTACTTTTGTAAATCTGTGATGTTTGTCAGAGGGAAGATTTAAGAAGTTCAGAAAATATATTACAACACTTTGCAAAGGCAAAGTAGACATCCCTGACTCAATAAACATGTTGACCACAGCGGTGAACATGTTTATTGTTTGTTTATTATCATAATTTTCATGAACCAGTCAAAGGTCTCAGTTTTTGATGTGTCTCTAGGAGGATTTTGAAACAGGCCTTTGTTGTGTGTCTGCAGATAACTGAGCACTACTGTAAACACTGCTTAACCCCAGTGACAAAGATTTGGGCCTTTATTCCTCTTTTCACCTGCTTTCTAGTTAATGTAAACTTTCCATTCCATGTTTTTTAACCCAAGTATTTATTAGCACCCAGTATTATTATTATTATCAGTGAAGTGATGGTCTGACTGTGTGCGAGTCACCTGTGCTAGCGGCAGTACTAATGGGGACCAGGTGGGTCCCATTCTGTGTGATGGCCTTTATTGGGAGCTGGTGCTGACCCAGCGGAGCTTGCTGCACGATGGTAACTGTGGTCAGGGGAGCAGCTTGAGAGGTCTGGATGATACGACTGACTCCACCTATGGAGGAGGCTGTGATGGATGGCACCGGCTCCACTTTTACTGCACACAAGAATATCAATATTACACATGCTCACAGGATTGTATTTAATAACAACACAGGGGAGCGTCAACATGCATTAGAGACCACAAAAAACCCACCTTTGAGCTCCTGGTGCTCTCCCCCTCCGTTCTCCTGAGGTTTGGGGCTCACTGCAGCAGCAGACTGTCCGCCAACAGTTGCCATGGTGACGGCCGGGATCTGGTGAACAACATGCACCGTCTGCATGACGGGGGCAGAGCTAACTGTAGTCGTAACAATGGCCGGCGTGGCCATGGCATAGGTCACAGGCTTCATGGTCGTTTGAGGCATCTGGCGCTGCACAGCGATCAATACTGGCTGATTGCTGAGGGCGGAGCCTGTCAGAGGGCGGGTTAAAGGTTAAAGCAGCTGTCATTCACTCACATAAGGCAGTGCAGGAGCGCACAAACACGGTACACCTGCACAGAAAAGGGTTGTGTAATGGTGGTACTGCTGTCTCATTTTTGAGACAAACACCTGAAAAACAGAGTGCATGTGTTCAGGCTTACATGTGACCTCTCTGCACACAGTAGCTGTTATAAGGCTCAGGACAAAAAGAGAAATCCAGTGTTTTACCAGGGGGGTTCTGTGCAAAGCGGGCCTCTTGGATGACAGCGAGTTTGGGCTGGATTGTAGTGGCTTGGGTGGGGGCTGGTGGTGGGGTTGGGTCTGACTCCATGGGGACTGGGGAGCCCTCTCTGGACAGGCTGTCTGGGGTCTGGACCCCACTGGAGTGGGCCGAGAGCGCCCCTGTGTGGTTTGGAGAAGCTGGAGCACTCCTGGAAAAGGGAAGGGAAAGCAGTGGTTTCATCACTGCCATATAAAACCTACTATATACCCATACAGGAAGATTTTTTTTTTTTTTTAAAAACATGTCAAGATGCTTTACCTGGAGGACAGTGGCCCCACAGGGGTCCTGAAGCACGGCACACCCCTGGGCCTGCGCTTCCTGAAGGCTTGTTCTACCAGCTTGCCTTCGGAGGCGGGGTCAATCCTCCAGAATGAACCTTTACCTGGCTCTTCCTGAGACCGAGCCACCTTGATGAAATAGCGGTTCAGCGACAGGTTGTGGCGAATCGAATTCTACAGAACCAAAAATAAATGAATAAAAATTTTAATTAAAATGAAAGAACATGCTAGGAGATCTGTGTTCCATATAATGTGTAACACATACTGTTATAGAGAGAATACAGAAAGTACAAATGTAATTAGATGATCATTTTATTGAGACACCAACAATTTTTAGGCACATCTGTAGAACCTCAACAATGTGTTGATTCAATCCAGCAGCAACAAGTGTTTAACATAGTTTTACATAACCTTTGTTTCACTCAATATACACTTTATTTCCAAAAGTCTTCACTCACCACCCAGATCACTTCCACAGGTGTATAAACCAGCACCTAGGCATGCAGACTGCTTCTACAACCATCAGTGAAAGAATGGGTCGCTCTCAGGAGCTCAGTGAATCCCAGCGTGGTGCCGTGATAGGATGATACCTGTGCAACAAGTCCAGTCACTGCTAAATATTGCACAGTCAGCTGTTAGTGGGAGTATAACAAAGTGGAAGACCACATAAAATCCCAGAGTGGGTTCAGTGGATGCTGAGGATCATGGTGCACAGAGGTCACCAACTTTCTGCAGAGTCAATCACTACAGACCTCCAACCTTCATGTGGCCTTCAGATCAGCTCAAGAACAGTGTGTAGAGAGCTTCATGGATGGGTTTCCATGGCAGCTGCATCCACGCCTTACATCACCAAGCTCAATGCAAAGTGTTGATGCAGTGGTGTAAAGTGTTGATGCAGTGGTGTAAAGTGTTGATGCAGTGGTGTAAAGTGTTGATGCAGTGGTGTAAAGCATGCCGCCACTGGACTGTAGAGCAGTGGAGACGTGTTCTCTGGAGGGATGAATCACACTTCTCCATCTGCCAATCTGATGGAGGAGTCTGGGTTTGGAGGTTGCCAGAGGAACGGTACCTGTCTGATTGCATTGTGCCAAGTTTAGTGGAGGGGGGGTTATGGTGTAGGGGTGTTTCTCAGGAGTTGGGCTCGGCCCCTTAGTTCCAGTGAAAGGAACTCTTAATGCTTCAGCATACCAAGACATTTGGGACAATTTGATGCTCCAACTCTGTGGAACAGTTTGGGGATGGCCCCTTCCTGTTCCAACATGACTGCACACCAGAGCACAAAGCAGCTCCACAAAGACATGGATGAGCCAGTTTGGTGTGGAAGAACTTGACTGGCCTGCACAGAGTCCTGACCTCAGCCTGATAGAACACCTTTGGGATGGATTAGAGAGGAGACTGTGAGCCAGGCCTTCTCTCCAACATCAGTGTCTGACCTCATTGATGTGCTTCTGGAAGAATGGTCAGAAATTCCCATAAACACTCCTAAACCTGTGGAAAGCCTTCCCAGAAGAGTTGAAGCTGTTATAGCTGCAAAGGGTGGACCCACATCATATTAAAGCCTCTGGATTAAGAATGGATGTTACTCAGGTTCATGTGTGTGAAGGCAGACGAGTGAATACTTTTGGCAGTAAAGTGTATTTTCAGCCACAGCAGAGACAGGAACAGAAAATGTAAATATTGTCTTACTGTTAAATCCTCCAAACTATCACTGAGTCAAGATTCTCATCTTCATGTTTTCAAACATAAATTAGATCAAATAAAATATTAAAGTTCTTCATAAAAAACTTTAATAATTAAAAAGGCAGCAGTTTGCTTTCAGCTTTAGAATTAAAATTAACAATGTTGCCTTTCTCCCAGTTTGTCAACACTGAGGACACCACCGTGTTCAGTGTGAGCTCCACATGGTGGCGTGCTCACTGTCCTGTACAGTTTGAGCAGAAAAGCTACAGCTTCTAGATGTAAAAGCAGGCCAATCAAAAACACACTAGTACGCTACAGCAGATGGAGGGGAGGTGACATCAACATACACACATCTGCCTGAAACTGTTTGCATACGAGCACTGTATTGTATTGACCAGTAAAACATACATGTACGTGAAGTGAAGGACACCCTATGCCCCCCTTTAGAATCACCCCTGTATGCTGCACACCTTCAGCAGATGGAGGACAGTTGCTGTCTTTTTGCAGCAAAGTAGCTTATCAGAGTTCGGGCAACCTAAACAAGATATCTGCATATAGATGGCCTTCATTTTTACTTGTTCTTAATTCAATTACATTGTCAATAACAAAAAGAGGATCTGAGCAGCTGAAAAGAACATTTTCATGGTTGTGAAGGTGGTTCGTTAATGGACTTTTACTATTTACCCATAAAAATTTCAAAGGTGATTACAGTGACAATTACTGCTGGTGCCTACATCACTCCCCTTGAGTTTACCATCTTTACCCTCTGTGGTTCTGCCTCTTTGCCCCCTGCTGTGTGTGTTTCAGAGAGGGGGCTCAGCCTGACCATGAACTACACCGGTGATAGCATTAACTTCACTGATGTTCTCAAACTTTGTCAGCTGGCTGGTTTGGAGCATCAGGTCACTGGTTGAACACTGCTTCTGTTATCTTGAAGTTATACAAGTTTTGCTGGCAATGTGTAAATTTAAAAATGGATATATTTGACATTACTTTGCAGTAAAGCCATTCAGTAAAGTCTGTTACAGTTTTCTCCACTCTTAACTTTGTATAATGTCAAAGCGAGCGGATATCCCACCAAGAGCCCCACCCACCTGCTGTTCAAACCTTCTGTTTGTGAGGGGCAAACAATAAGAAGTTGGAATAAAGGGATTCAAAACTGAGCCAAATAGCGTTTCAGATGATGAACTGAGAGACTTATAAGACTGATAAGGATTATTTTGAACTGTGAATCAAGCAAAGCTACAAGATGGAGAAAGTAGACAGGAGTACTGGAAGGCAAGATGTACAGCAAAGAGAGGGGTGGCAGAAGCAAAGGAAAAGGTTTACAGTGAGCAGTATGTGAGGTTGGACACTAACGAAGGAGAAAAGGACATTTATTGATTGGCTAGACAGAGAGATCGAGCTGAAAAGGATGTGCAGCAGGTTAGGGTGGTTAAGGATAGCGATGGAAATCAACTAATAAATGAAAAAAGTGTGTTATAGATGGAAGGAGTACTTTGAGGAACTGATGAATGAAAAGAGAGGGAGGGAGGAATAAGGGACAGTTAGTGAATCAGGAAGTGCAGAGGATTAGTTAGGAGGAAGTGAGGGCAACTGAAGAGGAAGTTGACATACATGTGGAGGTATGGAGATGTCTAGGATAGAGGGAAGTGGACTTGAGTGTAAGAGGATGCCTGAAAAACAGATCAGGGTACTGATACTGATTTTCAAGGACAGGGTTGATGATCTGTGACTGGCAGTATAGCTCTGAGTGTTGATGGAGCAGTTAGAGAAGGTCAGAAGGAGTTAAACTGTGTCTTTGTGGATCCAGAGAAAGCAGATGAGAGGGTGCCAAGAGAAGAGCTGTGGTGCAGCATGAGGAAGTCAGGAGTGGCAGAGAAGCATGTGAGGGTGGTGCAGGACATGTATGAGGAGAGTGAGACAGTGGAGAGGTGTGTGGTCGGAGTGACAGATGGGTGCAAGGTGGGGCGGGGGGTGGGATTATATCAGGGATCTGCTTTGAGGCCTTTCTTGTTTGCAGTGGTGATGGACAGGCAGGCAGACGAGGGCAGGCAGGAGGACTATGATGTTTGCAGATGACATTATGATCTGTAGTGAATGTAAAGAGCAGGTGGAAGAGAGCCTGGAGCGAAGAGTAATGGCAGTCACAAGAAGGAAGACAGAACAGGTGTGAGAATGAGAAGGAGACAGGTGGAAAGGTGGACCTGCAAGGAGTAGAGCTGGTGAAGACAGAGGAGTTTAAATAGCTGGGATCGACCATCCAAAGCAAAGGACAGCACATGAGAGGTGAAGAAGGGAGTGCAAGCAGGGCGGAGTGGACGGAGACGAGTGTCGGGGTGATTTGTGACAGATGGGAAGTGAGACCTACTGTAATGTTTGGTTTGGAGACAAAAGACAGGAGGCTGAGCTGGAGGTGGCAGAGTTGCAGATGTGAAGAGTTTCATTGAGAGTGACCAGAATGGACAAGATTAGAAATGAGTACATGAGAGGGAGCACTGAGGTTGGGCGGTTTGGAGACAGCGTTAGAGAGACAAAACTGAGACGGTCTGGATATGTGCAGGGGTAGTTGATATATTGGACAAAGGATGTTGAATATGGAGCTGCCGGGCAGGAGCAAAAGAAGAAGACCACAGAGAAGATTCATGGATGTAGTGACAGAGGTTATGAAGAGGGTTGGTGTGACAGAGGATACTGGGGATAACGTGAGATGGAGGCAGATGATCTGCTGTGGCGACCCATAAAGGAAGAAGCCAAAGAAGAAGAAGAGGAGAATCAAGCAAAGCACCTCTAGTAGAGTCCAAGAATAAAAACATGGACCTGGAAACGAGCATCATAGATCCTCCTCCATAATTACACGGACATTACGGCCCTCTCCACTTATAAACACGACGGGTGTAGAATAATACAAACATCATAAAATAATGAAGTTCAGTACTTCACAAAGCTAAAACACAACATTAATTTATCAACTCTACTACAAAACTGATCATTATCGTCATGATAAAAGTGCACTTCATGGCAGAACATCAGCGCTGGACAGTGAGGACGGCAGACATGAACTCTTCAGCTTCTGCTCCACTGATTATTGATTTATGCGTGTTTATAAGAATGTACCCCCTGAAGTGAGACTCCTGCAGAATCATTTCTGTTTAACACAAACAAAAAAAAAAAAAATGATGGCAAAATATTTGGTTTTGGTTGGGAGACTGCTTTGGTTACTAACATCGGTTCAGGATCAGCGTTTATGACACACCCAAACTAGTGGCTGAATTTCTGCCTGTCATGGTCTGCTCTGCACATGTTAAACCCACGCTGGGCCCACTCATGACACACTCAGGGTGTCTCTGTTAGCAGAGGCTGCAGTGGTGGCACCGTGTTTCACCCATGTTTCCTCCCTATTTCAATGAACGAAAAATAGCTGTCCCAATTTCTCACACACAATTTCCCACAGTGACCTCTTCATCCAGACCTCATTAACAAATAAGGTGGAACATCTTCACATGATGCAGGAGCTGGGTGCAGTCAAACGGTGATGCTCTGCGTGATGATTAAACATAAAATGGCTCTCCTTTTCACATTTGAAATTTCATATTGGCAGAGGCCTATTGTTGTTATATAGAGAGAATAACTGAAGCTAGCACAGGTTATGAACAAGTTGGGCTCCCAGGATGCCAAAATTCATTTGTGGAAACATGTCGCTCCTAATTAATCAAAAGACTAGGATCTGATAGAACACCCGTGCACACGTGTAGTCTACCTGAACATCAAACAAACTGCAGATGCTTACTGATATAAAACATTGCTGTTTTAGTTCCATCTATTCAGTGGGTCGACTGGATTGGTGAATAAGTGGGTGTATGTAGCTCTCCAGCCATGACAGAAAAGTAATAACTACATAAAAAAATAAAGACGGTTACCGAGCCACATTTCAATCCCAAGCACACTGTGAGATATAATAATGCCGCTGACCTGCCAGCCTTTATCTGCTGTCCTGTAGTAGGGATAGTTCTTGGTGATGTGGGTGTAGATTCCGTTCAGTGTTAGCTGTTTGTCCGGAGCCATGGTGATAGCTTGGACTATTAGCTGTGCATATGAATACGGGGGTTTGGAGTCATCCTGTAGGAGAAGCAAAGTTACGTTTATTACACAGGAAATGTGTGTCACAAGCATGTATACACGCACACACACAGGATCTGTAGTCTATGCTGCTGCTGTGAAAGTTGGGCAATTTTTAGATTTCATTGAGTAACCAGTGATGTTCAAAGTGCTCAAATCCACTGAGATTTCTCTCAAGTCTGCTGCCGTCATCACACACAGTTCTTGTTTGACACATTTACTTTGAATCCATTTTAAAATCAAGCACACACACCAACTATATGCACTGTTCTCATTAAGCTCTTCCTCTCACCTTAGGGCTGTCTTCACCTGAGGCCTCCTTGTCGTTTTCTGATTGGGAGCTGTCTCCTATAAGATCGGAGGCCAAAATGCGGGAAGTCCTGTAGCTGGACAGTCCTGCCCCACGTGGACTTGATGGACACGAGTTTGCTGCGCTGTGAAAGATATTTAAACCATGTCTTGATTTGTGATGAGGAAATAAATAAGACTAGAAAACTGTGGCTTATTTAAAAAAAATAATCTGCTTACATACAACTCGAGCAGTCCTACCTGATGGTTCCAGTAGGTGAAGGCAGCGGGCTCATGAGGTGCGCAATGTTGTCAGGAATGTTGATGGTCAGGGGGGAAATCTGGGGCTGGACAGACTTGATTGGTGATTCTGGCACGTTCCTTGGCTCCTTCTTGTCATTGGACAGGGCTGTGAACGTTATTTTTATACTTGTGCTTGGAAAACGGAAACAACACCTAAGGGGAAAAGAACACAGAAACAAAGTGACACGTGACTATTTAAATGTGTGAAATAAATCTTCCAGTAAATTATGTTTGTTACAGTGTTACTGTACGCTCAAGCCTCTAGGCTGGCAACAAGCAGGTCAAGGAGGTCCGACTACTGAGATTCACACCTCTTAAATAGGGTCATCCTCCATTACCATTATGTAACAGATCATTTCTAACATGTCTACATTATTACCAGAGCTAACATGAATAGCTCCTAATGCACGGACACACACACACTTCTGAAGCAAAGGTGAAGCAGAAACTATGAGAGAGAAAAATGACACAGCAAAGGTCGGGAACATGAAGCCAGGCTGCAGTGCTAACCTCAGCTATGTAGCTGGGGTTGTAACATAATGCACAAGACACACAGCAACAGCTCACTGCCAGCCTTTTATTATGAAGGCAAATACTGTAGCCTGTTCTGCAGAAACACCACCTACGCAAGTTTAACTGTTAGCCTGAGTTGCTGGCATGCAGGGAGGGGCGGGAGGAGCTGAGGGTTAAACCCTCAAAGAACTTTTCGGCTCTGAGAAATTCAAACTTAATTCTATTATAATTCGGCCATTTTAATGTTTCGCACACACACGAGTACAAACGAGCATTAGACACTTTTTTCAGTTGTGCGAAGCCTCTGTAATTTGCCATAAGCGAAAAAAAGTGATACCTAAAAACAACTTTGAAGTGTAACGCTAGCTTCCACATGACGCACCAATTCTTAGCTGAATTATAACTGCCTGACGTCTCACTGACGTAAGCAGCCTGCTATAAACCACGGCACCGAAAGAAATTATCTGCGCTTATGAGTCAGGTTCAGTACGCCTCTAATAATGAGCGCTGCCGTTATTATGCATATTTGGCACAGAAGTGCCGGCTGACGCGGTTTTTGGTCAAACACACACACACACACACACACACACACACGAGCTGCACGTACCAGGCTTGGTGTTGCTTGTCACAGCACGTGCAACGCCGCAGCGGGATAACAAAACAACAACACACGATTCTAGAAATAACCAGACCCCCCCCCCCCCCCCTCATGCAAACTGGGATATGAATCTTACATTCGCGGGAGCTGTAAAGGTGGAGCCCCTCTTCTTTGGAACACCCCATCAACAAACACCCCGTTTTTTCCAAGGCATCGGAGATAGAATTCCCCCGTGCCTGTGCCATCTTCTCCCGCAGTGAATATTTCTAGGTGCCGCCGGGAGATGAAGCTGGAGTGTCCCATACTGACGTCCACGGAGCCCTGCGAAGAGTTCCGGCCGATGGTCACCGACTTTTTCTTCATGAGATACTCGAATTCTCGGCCCTCCAGCCGGGCTACCGCCAACCCCGACATCCCGCTTACCACCGCCATCTTCTAGGGTTTCTGAAGGAAATTTAGAAATCTGTTAAGCGCAAATGTATAAGCGGTTTCAGGGAACTGAAGATTTTTTGGGGGGGAGGGGTTGCGAAATATAGGGGGACCCAATTTTACACTGTGGAGAATTTAGCTAGGAACGTGCCAGCCCGGGGACACAGCAGCACCGACCCACCGCCGTGATGAAGAGGAAAAAAAAGGCACACCGACCAATCAAAAACGGCCAAACGGACGGAAGTACTATGACAGACAGTCCTTTCAACCAATAGGAAAGCGATCTGAGTTGACAGAAGTGCGGCCTTTACCAATGACAACAATAATAAAAATAGCCGTATAAAGCAGGGCTCGGTTGCGGCGCGGGCTGACACGCAGATGGACGGAGAGAGGGAAAATGCGGCGCAGGAGCGGTACACAAGGCTGGAGTAAAGGAATACAAATGTTCTTCATTTATTACTTATTTTCTAAACTGGCAGAACTTAATGAACACACTGTCTTATATGTAATACCAGCTTAAACGTGTGCTCGGAAATCACACATTCATGGATCTAGAATAACACATTTAACGACAAATTAATTTTTGTGGAGAAGTCCCTTATGGAAACTGTCTGTTAGTCTTTGTTCTTCTTGGTCCAAGGTGCATCAACTGTTTCATTCATTTATTCAGTGGCCACCTCACTGGAAACCAGCACAGACTGATGGACCTAGCTACTGGTCTGACGGGCCATTTGGTTTTCTGGAGCCAGAAGTGAACACTGACTATATTTCCAATAATATTCACTCACCATCCAAATCATTGAATTCAGGCGCTCCAGTCACTTCCACCGCCACAGAGCGGAGACTGTGAGCCAGGCCTCCTCCTCCTCCAACATCAGTGTCCGACCTCACAGATGTGCTTCTGGAAGAATGGTCAAAAAGTCCCATAAACACTCCTAAACCTGTGGAAAGACTTCCCAGAAGAGTTGAAGCTGTTATAGCTGCAAAGGGTGGGCCCACATCACATTAGAGCCTGTGGACTAAGAATGGATGTTACTCAGGTCCATACGTGTGAAGGCAGATTGAGTGAATACCTTTGGCAGTATATGTTGACAAGAGTCTGAGGTTCTAAGTTATCAGCTGGTACTAAGGGGCTCAAAATGTGCCACACCATTACACTACCACCACCAGCAGCCTGAACCACTGATACACACAGTTACTCAGGCAGCATGGATCCATGCTTTCACATTTATGCCAAATTCTGACCCTACCATCTGAATGCTGCAGCAGAAATTGAGACTCATCAAACCAGGCGACATTTTTCCAGTTTTTGTTCTCCAATTTTGGAGAACCTGTGTGAATTGTACCCTCAGATTCCTGTTCTTAGCTGACAGGAGTGTGGTCTTCACCTGCTGTTGCTCATCTGCGTCAAGGTTCCACATTTTGTACTTTAAGAGATGCTCTTCTGCATATCTTGGTTTTAATGAGCGGTTATTTGCCTTCCTATCAGCTATAAATCTATCTATATATCTATCTTTGGACCTCGGGCGTCAGCAAGAGTTGAACAAGTGTACCAAATAAAGTGGATGTACGGAATAAATACATACATAAAGATATGAATATATATACACAAATATAAAATATATTGTACATGTATTCTATTAGAAATGTTAAACATAATTATATATATATTCTACTGGTGAAAAAAACAGTAAAGACTAGGTTACATTTACTGCTGCATGATTCCAGATCCACGCAGATATTTAACCGTCCGGGGTTTCTGTGTGTCGGGTTAGTTTACTAACTGTAGTACAGCAGCCACCACGCTGTGAGCACAGTGTCTGTGTATGAAGATCATGTTAAATAATGCATGTAAAATCACTCAGACTGTGCAGACACTGCCACAGAAGTAGACTGGTTTCCACCAGGGGCCTGGTGCCACAAGCTGTTAGCCTTCTGATGCGAGTACATACATGTTCTGTGAGACTGCATTAATATTCAAGGAAACGTGCTGCCCTGAGAAAGGCCGTGCACCATGCCACACGTGTTCTCTCACAATGACGTAATCATTTTGAACTGAGCTACATTCAGGAGTAATGCAGCCTATGGGAGGTTTTGTGCCTGTAAAACAGGAACTACAGACTTTGTGCCGGCAGAAACTTTGCTCTCAAATCCAAAAGAGACATTAGGTCAAAGCTGACTTAAAAACACACTTTCAGGCTCATGAAATTAACACAAAACATATTAAACACCTACCATACAAACATGTAATTTTTGGAAAATAAATCAGAAAAAATGAAAAGGACTTCTCTTTGAATGTCTGGTAAAAACGAATTTGAATTTTAGGTAGCTGAGACTTTAGGAGCCCAATAGATACAGAGATGTAAGATTTAAGCACTCTTTTTCTGTTTCATGGGATTTCAAAAAAATGGCAATTTTTCCTACTTAAAATGTTTAAGATCAGCTGGATAATCCAAAAACCCAGGGATCTCGATGTTACACTAATCTGGTTTATTTGGGTCTTCAGACCTAGAAGAGAATAATTATATTGGCCATGCAGGATTCAATCTGCAACAACTATTTTGTTCATGATTGCACTACACTGCCAAAAGTCTTCACTCACCATCCACATCATTGAGTTCAGGTGCTCCAGTCACTTCATAAATCTCATAAACAGATTTCTTATTCACACAGAAAACACATCAAATGTTTAAACTGAGCAAATGTACCACTTTTAGAAAAATATTGGCTCATTTTGATTTGATGGTAAGAACACGTCTCAGAAACAGGGCCATGGTTAATGGACTGGTTCTTATATAGTGCTTTTCTACTCTGCTGGGGTACTCAAAGTGCTTTATACTCCAAGCTTTAGTCGCCCATACAAGTACTTTTTTCTATGGCAAAGTACTTTCTTTTACACATTCTGATGAATGTACCAGGAGTAACTTGTGGTTCAGTATTTTGCTCAAAGATGCTTTGGCATGCAGGCTGGGGGAGCCAGGGATCGAACCAGCGACCTGCTGATTAGTAGATGAACTGTTCTACCTCCTGAGCCTCAGCCATCCCAAGCATCCTGTCTTCTTTTAACAACAGTCCGTAAAAGTCTGGGAACTGAGGAGCCCAGTCGCTGGATTTTTGGGAGAGGAATATTGTCCCATGTCTGGAATGAGATTCTAGCTGCTCAGCAAAGTTTTGGTTTCATGATGGGCCAAGAGTTTTTTAAGTCTGGTGACAGCTTTGGCCTGTAGGCAGGCCAGTACCCAGACTACAACAAACCCATGTTTATCATCGTCTTGCTGAACTATGCAAAGTGAAAAAGATATCATTTGGATGGGAGCATGTGTTGTGTGAAAACCTGTATATAACTTTCAGTACTAATGGCCCCTTTCCAGATGTGCAAGGTGCCAATTACATCAAGTGAAGAAAGTAGGTTTGAATGAACTTTCTGGGGGAGAAAGGTGGATGTAGACATCTCGGCATCACCCACTGGTTTGTGCACTACTGTCTGAAACCTCAACTTTGGCCTTTTGAAAGGTGCTGTCCTTGATTCTTTTGGAGTCAGAAGTCATATTGGATAGATATTTGGATGACAGGGTGGAGTACTAAGTTATCTGTTAATGCTAGATAGACTTAGTGACGTGGGCATGGTTACTGACAAGAAAATACTGGCAGAAATTTACATTTCCATTAACCAGATTAAAGTCTTGGATCATAACCACAGTATACTGATGAAACTGATGGACATTGTACATGTTATTCAAATGAATCACCTTAAGATCACCTACAGCATACATCCTCATATTTTAAACTGTAAAGTGGTACCTGTATATATTCATTTTCACCAGAATGAGGTTTTTATGTTTGCGATGCCTGAACACACGTTATGTTTTCTGCTCTTGGGAAGAAGAAGAAGGTTGTGGTTATCAGCAGCCTTAGCTGGAGTGAAGCATCAGTCAGGTGCTGCCATCTGCTGGATGTCTGTGGTCATTCAGAGACGTCTGAGGCTGGGAAGTGACTGCTTTAAATCTCTGAATCATAGCAGCTCATCAGCCTAGAGTCAGCGCACTTATCTACATGTTCTGCCTTATGTCAGCAGTCAAAGATTTTATTTTCATATATTGCATGAAAATACATAAAAATAGTTAAATTTAGGTTATATGACTTGAATTCTGAGGGTGCAGTATCAAATCAACTTACTGAAATAGCAAGTTTCTCTGCATCCATACAAAAACAGATGTTCTTGGCTCGGTCTCCACATTAACACAACTTACGCACATAGGCTGTTTTGTCTTATTGCTATGACTGATTTTTAAAGTAATAATAACGGATTTATTAACCCTTCTTAAGGTCAAAATTTACAGCTGATCAATCTTCACTGAAAGCACCTTATTAGAAAGCACTAAACACTTTTTTCTAGAAAAATCCAGTGCAAACAGAAGACTAGGAATAAACTGAAACTAAAGAATGCTTTGACAGCTGTAGTAGAAAAATATATATATAACCCCCCGTCTGTAAGCAAGTGTTATTTCATGACTCAGCACAGAGTTCAGATGGAAGTTAAATAGATGAATATTTCAGTTTTAACTAAAGCTTTTCAGCTGCTTTTCACTTTTTATTTTTCTTTCTAAAACAGTCACTCTCCACAGAATCCAGACTAATGAAGTATTTTCTAGTGATGTAGAACCTCATTAATGTATTGAGGACCCTGCACCCATTCAGTGAAAGGGAAACTTGGATAAATTAGGTCCTGAAGCGAGGAGTTAATTTACAGGAAACACGGCTGAACAGATTAATTTTGAATGTGCAGAGAAAATGGATTCCACATCAGGTTATACTGACTGGGTTTAAGCAGACCTACTGGAGCCTTTTATTTCTGTATACTTTGCTGCCAAAGAGGCAGATTTTCTTGTAATTTTTGAAAGTAGTCTTGAGCACTGGTTCTTCAGGCTTTCTGAAAGTCTTTAAAAGAGTTTCCTTAGACATTGGCTGCTTTTTTCAGATGTTTTGGCACAGTGTGCAGTGAGCTTTTATAAAAGTGGATGAGTGGAGGACAAAACAAGAAGTGACTGGCCTGGAAAAAAAACCATCTACAGATGATGAACAGCATTGGAAGGCATGTCTATAAGAAACTGGAAGAAATCCATCATAGACCTGACAGATACACGTGGCCCTTCAGCTGAACCATCTACTGAAGCCTCATCAGAAGTGGTCTCATTCTTAAGGAAGGGAAATGGGAGAAAAGGCCAAATTTCCAAATCAGTGGCATCAGGTATTATTGTGTAATGAACCCAAACTTGAAAATTTTGGTTCCACTCATCATAAATATGTAAGGAGGAGGTCAGGAGAAGGGTACAATAATGGGTCTCTACAGCCATTTGTAAAAGATGATGGAGGTGCAGTCATGGTTTGAGGATTTTTATGAATGCAGAAAAGTACTGTGTGATTTTGATCCACCATGCATTTCAATTCAGTTCAGTTTTATTGAAATCACAGCAAACAGTCACCTTTATATTGTAATTACCTTACAATATAACCCTATAATAACACAGAGTAAACCCAACAGTCAAAATGACCCCCTGTGAGCAGCACTTGGTGACAGTGGGAAGGAAAAACTCCTTTTTAACAGGAAGAAACCTCCAGCAGAACCAGGCTCAGGGAGGGGGGGGGGGGGGGGGGGGGGGGGTCATCTGCTGAGGGGGGGCTGAGGGGAGAGAAAAAAAAAGACATGCTGTGAAAGAGAGCCAGAGATTAATAATAACTATGATTAAATACAGAGTGAAGTATAAACAGAGTGAAAAGAGGTGAATGAAAAGAAACTGCATTATGGGAACCCCCCAGCAGCCTAGGCCTATAGCAGCATAACTAAGGGAGGGTTCAGGGTCACCTGATCCAGCCCTAACTATAAGCTTGATCATAAAGGAAAGTTTTAAGCCTAATCTTAAATACCACCTGGAAGTCATCTGAATGGCACTGGCTTCAATGATCCCAAACCCACTGCTGAGGGACATAATGTAACTTGATGTGATCTGTTTGAATTCTTTTCTGAAGTTATGCTACATAATGCTAGCTGGGAACCAACTATTTGTCTTTGACTAAATGAAACAAAATTAGCATCATTTAAGCTCACCATTTAAAACATTGTTATCAAATTCTTTAATTTGTATATAAATGTACAAGAAAAATATTTTACTTACAAATCTGACAAAAAAAAATGCTGACTTTGTCCCAGTATAAGGTTTAAAAAAACCCTGTGGAAATTACATTTATGCCATCCTCTTTGCTATCATGGAGTTCTCCCAGAGATTTCATCTGTCTGATGATATCTCTTTATGGACGCAAAGTGAAACAGTGAACTGTTCAGCTAATGCTAAAAATCCACTTCAGCAGGTTCACAGTCCACATTAATCACCATTCCTCCTGTAGTGGTGGTCAGATTTTAGTGAAACTTACATACAATTATCACCTGATGGGTCTTCAACCAAACTGTGCTCCAGGTCAACGTCATATCGGTCATTTTACAGCCACATATCCAGTTTCACAAGAATTGGTACTCCTGCTAGAATATTTTTCAGATTTTAGCGTTTAATCTGTTAACGAGTTTTATCTGTGCTGATACGACTGTTTGTGCAATTTAACCAACCAATGACAAAAAAATGTTCTTCCTGTAATTCACACATTACAAAAACCCGTGAACGGTGACGGATCGTGAGCCAGATGAGCGACAACATCACTGATGTTCTAGTTTGACTAATATGTTACTGAGCTGAAGAATATACAGTTGGCATATATAATAAATTACACCAATGTTCACAGTCTACATTCACATAAAAACTACATTTAAATTTTGTTTAAAAATGCTAAAAGTTAAATAAAAAACAGCAAATACAGGATAACATTTACAAAATAAAAGAAACATAAAGTAAAGCTAAGAATGATTTCAGAGACAGTAGCTTAGGAACCAACATTTTGTTTGTTCATGTTATATTTTCCTGTCATAATAGTTTGTCAGGTTTTTCCATAAGGTCCATCTGCTACAGTTTACCCATTTACCTGAACTGTGGAGGGGACGGTTTACAAAAGACACCTTTAAACCCCACAGTCACCTGTGGGACTCCTTGACATCAGATGCCATCACCTCACTGCAGTGAGAAGTGCTGGCAGGACTGACAGCAACCAACCCCCCCCCCCGCTACGGCAAACAGTGTCAGTTGACTTTGGTGTGTTTGCTTGTGGGTGCTGGCTGTGCATTGTTCAGCAGGGAGACAACAGGTAATGGAGACACATTAGGTGTGAGGTGGAACCTGAAGCCCCAGATACACACACACACACACACACACACACACACACACACACACACACACACACACACACACACACACACACACACAGAGTGAGATTGCAACACCATTCTCCTGGAGCTGTTTGAGCAGTGAGGGTAAAGTTATGAATTAGTAATGAAATGCTGACACATTCCCAAATACTTCCCTGTGTGAGGCTAAATGAATGTGTGGGTATGCTCAAAAGGGAGTGTGAAGAGCAAAGTAACTGGGACAGTGCAAATCCTTTAATGAGGCATCATAACTTCATTTTGAAATCCATGTTTCATTTCATCATAAGGACTTGATAAGTGGTGACGAAGCTTCATTCTTGTGTCCAACAATTTTAAGCCTGGATTGTTGCAGTGATAGGTTTAGATGTTGGTCACACTGTGAGCAGGGTGTGTGAAAGAGAAACAAGTTATACCACATTCTTGGTAAAGATTACATCACAATACATATTTATAAACAGCTCTGAACAAGAAGTTTCCAAAAGTTTGATTCCAGCATGTGTGTGAGTCTGCCTGTGTGTGAGTCTGCGTGTGTGGTATTATGTATGATGTAAAATCGTTCCTCTCTTTTGTTCTCACACAGACCCATTATTGTAAAATGAGAGCACTCGTGTCCCAGTAACTAATGGACCCAGTTTGACTGGTTTCTGTTAAATGGGTTGTGCGACCAATTCTTAGATTTCACAGGAAGAAAATCCTGATCACGAGCAGCAGCCTTAGAAGGGGCTCACCAGGGAAACAGGAACATTATGATTAGCATCATCAGGACGTAAATGAAGCGGAAATGTGCAAATACAGGACGGTCTCCTGATATCCAGGCCGGAGTAAGGAAATGTGTTTAATATCCAAAAAATGTGAAGGAATAAGCAAAATATGATTAAACACAAAACAGAATCTGGAGACTCAGAGCAGGAGAATAAGGATGTGCACACCAAGAAGATGACACTCCGGGCCCCACGGATCAAAAACGAATCCAGAAAATCAATGAAGAAAACACTGCAGCCCTGTGCCCACATTTACATGTAGTACACAAAAAGTAAGAGTATGAAGACAGTATACATCAGATCATAATCAGTCATAATTCTACATAAATAATAGCAAAAAAACATAAAAAACATTTAAAAGCACCTAAAGTAAAAGTACTCTTTATGCAGAATAATCTGCATTACATTACTGGACCATAATTATTGATTTATGTTGTAACATGAAAAGCACTCTAGTCAGTACTGGTGGGGTTGGACTGGGGGTGGAGGACCCTCCGGACGTGCCCCTGGTCAGAAGGTGATGTCACCATGTTAGTGTCTGAATGTCTGTATGAGACGATTATTTGTTAGAAAATCAAACAGTGACAAAAACACACAAAATGAGCACAAAGAGAAGTTCAATTACTCTGAGAAGTGAAACGAGCTGCAACACAAGGAGGCAGAAACTGACCAGAACAACGAACAAACGCACACGGCGTCGTGTGCTGCACTCTCAGTCTCTTTTCCATGCTCATGCCCTGGAACCTGCTGTCTAATAATCTGTAGGTTATTTGATGTTTAATATAAACTATATTCACTCAACCTGGAAGAATGGTCAAAAATTCCCATAAACACTCCTAAACCTTCCCAGGAGAGTTGAAGCTGTTGTGGGCCGACACATTAAAGCCTGTGGATAAAGACTTACTCAGGTTCATACATGTGAAGGTAGATGAGCGAATACTTTTGGTAATATAGTGTTGCTGCTTTTCACTGATATTAGTATTCTTATGCATAATCAGTTTGTACATTTTATTATTGTCATTAAACCACAGCTTCAGATCTTTACCAATATAGACTCATTTTAAAAACAATAAGGTGCTCCTCAGCTGCCACCAACAGCCCGGTGCTCAGTCAGAGGTGCTCAGAATACTGATGTCCTTCCAGGTCAAGGTTCCACGTTTGTCCTTTCACAGTAAAGTTCTGGAGATTTTCGGTGATGAATCAAATGTTCACAGGTGAGTGTGAGTAGAAGCTCAGCATTTCCCCGACTGAACACAGACATCCTCGTTAAAAAAAAAAAACACTCTTTCCACAACACTTTGAGTGCACGATGCTTTAAATGTGAAGACCTTCACCTGAAGCTGTACCGCTGCTTCTGTTTTCCAGCACCACATCCCAGAAATCTGCCGTGTGCTTCAAATCGTGACACAAATGGAGACGCTCACTGAGGTAGTAACTCCTCCACTGGGACCTCCAGGTTTCCAAGATACCAGAAGATCCACAACACCAGGCTGAGGAACATAAGGAGGGGCCCGGAGAAAACAAAGAAATCCCAGAAGTTGAGGGGAGCAAAGATCCCAATGAAGAAAAGGATAAGGCCTACTGCATCCAGGAAGAGGGCACCAAAGAAAAACACCAGGCAGCGTCCAATACCGTATTTTTCGGACTATACGTCGCTCCGGAGTATAGGTCGCACCAGCCAAAAAATGCATAATAAAGAAGAAAAAAACATATATAGGTCGCACTGGACTATAAGTCGCACTTTTTTTGGGGGGGGGGGGGTTGATAGAATCCGAGACCCAGAGCAGAAATTCCATCTTGAACGGCAATTTAAAATAATAATGGATTAAAGAACAGGACGAACACGGTTACACCTACGTTATGCTAACGTAGCACATTCAGCTACATGACGCACAACGAACACGTGTTCGGTATGTTAACATAACATTAAGTTATTCAGATAACCATAGCATAAAGAACATACTAACAAGTTAACCAAACCATCAATCCATTGAATTCTTCATCCTCGGTGTCACTTCTAAACAATTCCGTACACTCCGTAGACGAAGCGCCGCTTCCTCTTCTGTGTCGCGTTAGTCAGACTCGTCGTCAGCTGCAGGTCCAATTATTCCAGCCTTTCTGAATCCCAACAGGATGGTTTGGTTGTCACTGAAGCCCATGTTTTCTTGATCCATCCAATGACTTCCAGGAAAGTTGGGTGGCGCATTCTCCCAGTTGCCGTTAAGCTGTGCTCTCCATCCATCATCCACTGCGCCCACAGGTTACGCAAGACTGCCTTAAAGCTGCAGCTCACGGAGATGTCAAGTGGCTGCAGTATTTTGGTTCATGTGTTATAAATGTCACATATACGTCGCTCCGGAGTATAGGTCGCACCCCCAGCCAAACTATGAAAAAAAGTGCAACTTATACTCCGGAAAATACGGTAAATGTGGAATAATCCATGAGGAGGAAATAACTAATGCAAAGTTTTGGCAGTAACTCACAGCTTTTCAGTTTATATTAGACACAAAAATATGAGTGAAATAAATTCAGAACTAATGCTGCCTCCCTTCTCTGCCCGACCTCTGAGTCTGATGTGAGACTGACAATCAGGAAGACTTTAAACTCTCAGATCACATTCCTTTCTCTATCTCACATTTACCTCATGACTCCGTCTGACAGAGAGGAAAAATAGTTCCTTAATGATGACAAGAGATTTCCAGGCTCTATCTCTGGATGGGACCTCATTTCAAACATATTTAGTTGCAGCACGAACAGACCTGAGCTTTATCTCTGGCCCACAGGTGAATCTGGAAAAGCTAGAAATAGACAGGCCACATATTTTAGCCCTAAACACGATTTGAAATCCTAGGATGCTGTTTAACCCTTCAGAAGCAACAATGAGAGGAAAGAAAACCTACAAAACATTAAAGGTGAACCCAGACGAGGAAGAAATGTGGCTTTTTATAACATAGATAATGTTAACAGGTGTGAGACAGTCATTCACAAAGGGAGTCAGACAATGATTACATCCAATCACACTTTATTCCAAAAAAAACAAAAACAAGACATCTGCTACAAAATCAGGAGATAAAAATAAAAAATTGTTCTGTACAAGAGCTTTCCTTTCAGTGTGCGCAGCCCTTCTCCTTACTGTGGATGCGGGGCTCTTCCCTGATTAAGAAACTGTCTTCCCTATTTAATAATTTGAACAAAGTGACTTCAGTTTTTCAGTCTGTTGGAGTTTTTGGAAAGCAGCAAAGGGAGGGTGAGGGGGCGGAGTCTGCCCATCACAGGTCATCACCTGTAAAGAAGAACAGGAGAGCTGAGGGTTTATTTATCGGTTGGATTTAGACTCAGAATAAAGTATCAATTTTAAATTCATGTGCAGAGCATGAAGTTGGGCAACTGTAATAAGTTGACTTCTGAGAAAAAGAGAGGTGCAACAATGTGACGGGGTATAAAAAATGAACCCTTGTTGAAACAGAGAGATTCAAAAATGACTTAGAAAAAAGTAAGAAAGAAAATTTTAGGTTTTAGGGCTGCAGCTATATTTTTTAATTACTTGAACGTTAATTTTGAAAACAGAAATTAAAAAGTGTTAATTTCATAAAAGGTCTTTCAAATTCCTTTAGTGTAGTTTAAACTTCCAAATGATCCTGAGAAATTATAACCAACATGCAGGTGACACTGCTGCCTCAGTAACATTCATAGAGTGGGAGGTACACACTCAGCATTACGAGCCTAATAAGGCAACAAGTACAGACATGACAAACACACAACACCTAATCTTGGACCTATCTGCAGGATTTAATGCACGTTGTGAAATATCGTGTTTGCAGTTTCAGCTCCACCAATATGTTCAGTCTAACTGATAAACACATTAGCTGGTGATTCATGATATACAGACAGGTGGCTGCTACAAAAGCAATGTTATCCTTAGGTGGAGGCCTGTGTTCACTGATAACATTATTTGCCTTCAGTCAGAACTGTGGGCAGGAGCTCTGTAATACTGAGGACTCATTTCTGCAGTGTGACCCCGCCCACCCAACCACACCTGTTCTTTTCTCAAAGCAGCCTGTGAAACTTTTATTGAGTCCCAGTTTAATTCAGTATAAACAAGGTTTGAGGATCTGTGAAGAGTACAAAAATAATAGATTTAAATTAATAACATTTAAAATGCAATAAAGCACAACAGCTCCAGAAGAGAGACGTGCAGCAAAGGAAACCAAAATAAAATATAATCCAAACAAACACGACTGCAGTAACATAATTTTCAGGTGACAGGGTTCATAATTAACCAGCAGGTCATATTCTGGGAAACTGACACATGTTCTTCGGTTAGAGCTAGAATCTGATTTAGTCCATGAATCAATGAGTCAGAAAAATTCTTTTTATAAATCAACTCTGAACACTACATTTCAGAAACATCAACTTCCTGGTTTTTACATTTTTGAATAAACAGTAAAAACTTTGAAAATTCTCAATTTCACTGTTTATTTGCTAAAATAGTCAAATGTAAAAAGATTTAGTCAGTGAGGCCCAGTGAGTCCACAGTCCTAAACCAGAAACTTTTTCAGTTAAAGTCTTGATTCTGTTAGTCTGAAGCTGGCCGTAATCTTTAGTCTGAGGCTGGCCGTAATCTTTAGTCTGAGGCTGGCCTTAATCTTTAGTCTGAGGCTGGCCGTAATCTTTAGTCTGAGGCTGGCCTTAATCTTTAGTCTGAGGCTGGCCGTAATCTTTAGTCTGAGGCTGGCCGTAATCTTTAGTCTGAGGCTGGCCGTAATCTTTAGTCTGAGGCTGGCCGTAATCTTTAGTCTGAGGCTGGCCTTAATCTTTAGTCTGAGGCTGGCCGTAATCTTTAGTCTGAGGCTGGCCATAATCTTTAGTCTGAGGCTAGCTTTAATCTTTAGTCTGAGGCTAGCTTTAATCTTTAGTCTGAGGCTAGCTTTAATCCATGTCTGGGAAACCTGCTTTAAGAGTGGGTCCTGGAAACCCTGTAAATGTAGAAGACTAAACTCCAGCTGAGGAATGTTGTCTCCTGTGCTTAATTCCCAAAAACATTTGGCCTCAGCTTTGTCTCACTGCTTGTTTGTCTACACTGTCACATTAGAGCAAAGAACATTGGTCAGCATGCAGTGTTTGCTTTTGTGACCACACCATTTGTTACATTTCCATATCTCAAGATCATTAACCAGGTTAGATTATATGGGAATCAGGCTGGGGGCCATTAGAGTCAACTACGCAGATTCATGTAGGATCCCTGCTGGTTTTTGTGACTGGGTGCCCAGCAATACCTACACCCACCTTCCACCCACCTATCTACCTACCGCACTCAATTCCACTGGATCAATAAGCGCTGCTGAGTTCCATTAAAATGCAATTGTGCCTTTTGGCCCAAAGGGTGTCTGGCTTGCCAGCCAGTTACAAGCAAACTGACGGCTAAAATAATAACTGTGAAGGTGAGTAGAAATGGTCAGGCTCATTAATTAAAAGCTGCCACAGGCCACTGAAGATCTTTTCACAGCAGCCGGGGAAAGAAGAAAAAAAACACTGTTATTACAGATATTCATGAGCAGAGTGCTGAGAAAGGTCCTGGAAAGCTGGTGTTTGGGGGGAGGCGGTGGGGATTGGGTCCAGCTCTAGTGTGAAGCCCCCCCATCCCTCAATATTTCACTGTGGGTGTCATCTGAGAGTAATGTGATGTAAAACATCTCATTATGACTGAGGTGGCAGCACGGGGAGTGGGCTGCCATGTCAGTATGTACTACAATTAGGATGCCAGCATCACTGATGAAAGGGTTAATGCTGTGGCAGTGAGCACCTAATAACAAGCAAAACAGCAGCAGACTGGCAGGAAGGGTGAAGGCAGGGCACCCTGCTGAATATTTATGACTTCAATTAGAACTGTTTCTGGGTTCCACACGGCCAGTCTTTCTGGGGATCATACATTTTTCAGAGGCTTGCTTTAACTTTTAGAGACTGTAACAGGTTATAGTGTCAGTTGGTTAGGGAGGGGGAGAATGGGTTTTCAAAGTCTCAACAGCATCGAACAAGTTACTGTAACAGACTGCAGACAGAGAGGACGTGAAGATGGCCCCTGGTTTGCTGTTGGGTGAAATACGCACCGTGATCTCTCAGAGCAGCCTCTCTGCTTTGCCGTCCTGTGCCTGCAGACCCACAGCTGAGCTCTTCAGCACTCCCAGCTCCGTGTTTCTGTATGCTGGGGATGCGGACTCGGTCCCTCCATCAAAGCCTTTGTTGTCGTGGCCCGACAACACTCCATTGCCACCTTCCCAAATAACCGGAGGCGGCGCAGACGCACGCACGGTGCCGTACAGCTCCTTCCCATTCCCCATGCTCTTCTTCTTGATGTCACCTGGTTCCAGGGGCTTCATGCGTCTCATGGAAAGCCTCTCGGACAGTTTCCTCGCCCAGTGCCTGAAGTTGATGAAGTTCGTCCTGTCGGCCGAGTGAAGCTGTACGTTCCCCGTGTACCACAGTACCCACCACATTAGACTAAGAAAAATGATGATTGAGCCCGTGTATATGAGGAAATCCCCATAGAAGCGGCCGTCCAGATAAAGCTTTCCAAAAATCCCGACTAGTAATACAATCAGACCAACAGCGTCAAACACGACGGCGAGGAAGAACAAAGGCGCGCAGTTCCCCACGAAGCTGCGGGCCATAACGGAGCAGAGACCAGAGCGCAGTAACGGCGCTGAACAGGCAAACAACTTATTTCAGCACGCACATTTCCCCCACCTTACACCTGTGCGGTGATCACCTGTGCGCTTGCCCCGCCCTGATTCACGTCACTGAATCAAAAGTGGGCTCCCACATTTGCTTATGTTTATGCTACCTTCAAATGCAGAGTAAATTTCACTACCTGACAAGAGACATAACCGTAGGTCTACGTCTCAGTTTTATATGGTTTATAGTGGGGAATCCACCTCAGCAGAGATATTGCTGATAAGGCCAATTATCCCAATTAATAAGTTCAGCTGTCCACTGAAGAAACATCTCGCTGTCTATTGACAGGTATATTTAACTTGAACGCTGTTATCTATCTAGCTCTGAGGTCCAACAGGACAAGAACAGAGATGAGTCCACTGTCAGAGGCTGTAAGAAGATCATTGGTAACCTTCACTAATGCTGTTTCTGTACTGTGATGAATTCTGAAACCTGACTGAAACTCTTCAAATAAACCGTTCCTCTGCAGATGATCAGTTAGCTGTTTTACATGACATCAAAGGTGATCGTGGAGGAATTATAACCTTAAACTTAGTTACAGCACTTTCAACTATTGTAATAAAACTTATTCCCCACTACTGTGTAATCCATTAAAGTAAATGTAAATGTTACTAAGAAATGATCAGACAGGAGGGGGCTTTCAGGGAATACTGTTAAGTCTTCAGTTTCTATGCCATATGTTAGGACAAGATCCAGAGTATGATTAAAGTGGTGGGTGGGCTCCTTTACATTTTGAGAGAAGCCAATTGAATCTAACAATAGATTAAATGCAGTGTTGAGGCTGTCATTCTCAGCATCTACATGGATGTTGAAATCACCCACTATAATTATTTTATCTGAACTGAGCACTAAATCAGATAAAAAGTCTGAGAAATCAGACAGAAACTCTGAGTAGGGACCAGGTGGACGATAGATAATAACAAATAAAACAGGTTTTTGATTTTCCCAATTAGGATGGACAAGACTAAGAGTCAGGCTTTCAAAAGAATGAAAACTTTGTCTGGGTCTTTGATTAATTAATAAGCTGGAATTGAAGATTGCTGCTACTCCTCCTCCTCGACCTGTGCTTCGAGCATTCTGACAGTTACTGTGACTCGGGGGTGTTGATTCATTTAAACTAACATATTCATCCTGCTGTAACCAGGTTTCTGTAAGGCAGAATAAATCAATACGTTGATCAATTATTAAATCATTTACTAATAGGGACTTGGAAGAGAGAGACCTAATGTTTAATAATCCACATTTAATTGTTTTATTTTTTGGTGCAGTTGATGAAGCTGTATTATTTATTGTTTTTGAATTTTTATGCTTAAATAGCTTTTTGCTGATTTTAGCTTTGTTTTTTGGTGGTCTGGGAGCAGCACCGACTCTGTGGTTTCTGGAACATGCATGAGGCAGTGCACATAATGCCCATTTGGTAGCAGTAAGTGCAACTCATTATTAGTTGCTTTATTCATATATTGGCACAATCTGATATCATGGTGGTTTTGTACTCAGTAGCTGGCAGGAAAGACCAGATGACGTCTGACTGCATTAAACATTTGTATTCCCACGTGCACCTAAATCAGGTAAGTCCTAGAAAAGTCAATCATTCCATCAATCAATGTTTTTGTCTAGCACTTTTCAAATAGGTTAGTGTAGTTCAAAGTGAAGGACTGACAAGAAAACACCAAGTCAGGCAAAAAGATAATTAGACCAAACAGATCATATACTACAACTTAAAATCAATTAAAAAACATAGAAATCAAAACTAAAGGAAAATGTGAAGCCAAAGTTGTGCTTTTTGTGCAATAAAACATGACCTGCAGTGTGTAGATGTTTTGGTTACATGACCAGGGGAAATGAAAAGCACAGCCATTCATATTCATTCAGCTGCAGTTCCACTGTGACCCAGGCTCTCCTTGGAACGAACACGCTTCATGATAACACTTCATACCTGGAAGCTGCACAGCACAACCACAGTATGACCTACTGCTCAATGAGCACCTCCCTGGAGCCGTAGGGGTGGGGGGGGGGGGGGCAGCTGGGGGAGGTTAAGGGCTTTGCTGAAGGGCACCTCTGTGGAAGTAATGAGAAAAGAATCAGCATGTTGCACCCCCCCCCCCTTTTGCTGAATGGGTGGAGTATCATGAAAGTTTGGAGTACATCATATTTTTGTCTTTTTAGCATCACATTTAGGAGCGTAAAGGTTGCATAATGCAAGGACTAACCTTCACCTTGACCTATTAAAAATAAGCAGCTTTACGTTGCTGTGCAGACATCTGCAGTTACTGAGACTACGAAAATGATATGAGTGCAGTCTGAAGCCAGTGGTGACATAAAATCCCCCGTCCTTCTGTGGCTGTATTTGGTCTCTTTTCTGGATCAACTGTGTACAGTAATTTAGTAATTTTAATATTCCAACAATTATTAAAGGTAGTAATGTTTTTCCTCCTTACTCTTCTTAATGGCAGACAGAACTTTCCCAGCAACCTCCTCCTCAGTAGACCTCAGACAATTCTGCTATTCATCTGGGCAGGGCTCACTGAAACTGCAACCTAGTCACACAGTGAATGATTTCATGACTTATTAAGCTCCGTGATTAACTGGAAGACGCAGCAGATTACATGGATTTCCTTCAGTGAAGTCCTTCATGGCTCAAAATGATTCCTTTGCCATATGCAAAGCATCTGCTGGGGAAAATTACAAGAACATAAGATTGAAATGGGGGCTGATCACGATGTCTTCCTCATAGCCTGCAGAGGACCTCAGCAGTTACAGCACAAATCTTAAACTAACTTGCTAAATAGGCAGGATCGTGTGTTTATGAGTGTATACTGATTAAGACTGCGCCAGAGAACATGTAGAGAAAATCCCCCTATTTCAGGCATCACTGTATAAATAAATTGAGCCGCTAGAGGGCACCAGTCATCTGCAGATCAGAGGTGAACCTGCATGAAGCACTGCAATGGAAGCAGACTGCACTGACTAAGCAGCAGGACCAATGTAAACGATCTGGAAAAGCAACAATTTTTAGATGAAAATTAAAAAGGAAATAACTTTGAAATAAATGTAAAATTGATCCCAGCACGTGTGAGAAAGGTTGCACATGAGGGCGCATGCAGATGTAGATATATAGAAATAAGTGCTTTAGATAATCAATTCTGAGCTAAGCTACATATACTATAAAAATTCAGAAAGATGCAGCTGCAGCTGCAGACAAACTGCTTTACTGCACATGTGCAGACACATCAGAACGTGCTCCTGAGGTTAAAGTTTTCAGTCTGCATTAACACACTGCAGTGCAGCAGTGCAGCAGCCTCTGGTGTAATGTACCACCAGATAGCTTCTGTGAGATGGAACAGGTTTCTTCAAGTATTCCTTAGCAATATGGCCATAAATATTTGACATTTGTCATCATATCAGGAGTTACACACACGCAATTATTTAGAACTGCATTTAATGTGATTTTTATATCACCAGTACATCAGAATCACAGCATGTCGCATGAAAAGTGAAGCTCACAGTGACAGACTCGCAGAAAATGACAAATTGACTGCGCAGGTTTATTCGGGTCTACTGAACCGTTTAGCTTGATGTAGCTCATTGTTTTGCTTTTCTGCCACAAAATCTCCACCCTCATTCCACTGGAGTGATGCTGGAGCAGGAAGCTGTCCAGAACTTCACAGTACAGAAAAAAAGACAGGCGGTGTTAGCAGCTTTGTGATGATGTATAGCTATCAGCTTGAGAATGCAGCACAATGCAACACAGTAGCTCAGTGGTTAATGCTGCTGGCTCATAACAAGATGACTCTTTCTGCATGTTTCACATATAAAACACGCAGAGGTGCCCAAAAATGATTGTGTGAATTTTCTAATGACGTACAAACAACATGCTTGGTAAATGTCTCAGGAGTTTCACTTGCTGCTTAAATAAAGGTGAAACAAGCAAAAATAACGATTGATCTGACATCTGCAGTTTGGTCAGATCATTTTCAGCAAATTACTAATAGTGTGCTGTCATTTATGCTAACTTATCAGGTGGTAAAATACTTCAACAGCTTGTTCTTCCACCTAATTGTAACTAAACAAAATCAGCTGTTCATAGTGTGGTGGTCGAAGCTGTGAAAAAACAAATTCAATTAAAAGTGGAACAGTATGTGCATCGTTTTCAGTCCTTGGGAGAAAATCTTTATCCATCCATCAATGTGATGGATGGATAGATAAAGGCAATTAAAAAAAGGTGATAAAAAAGAGAGACTGTACATTAATTGAAATGAGTACCTTAGTCAGACATTCGTTGATGCACCCCACTCTGAACATCCCACCACAGTATTTCAGCCACTTTAATGTGTGGACTTTGACGGGGTCACTGCAACATCTTGATTCTTTTTCAGCCATTCTGTTATAGATTTGCTTATGTGCATGGGATCATTGTCCTGTTGCATCACCTATTTCTGACCAAGCTTTAGCTGTTGCACAGCTGGCCTCACAGTTGGCTCTGGAATATGTTGGCTTACAGAGGAGTTCTCAGTGATTGCAAGGTACCCAGGTCCTGTGGCTGCAATCCAAGTCCAAATCATCACTCTTACACTACAGTGTATGACCGAAATGTTGTGTTTGGTTTTTGCCAAATGTGGTGCTGTGCATTATGTGCCACACATCTCCGCTTTGGTCTCATCTTTCCAAAGAACAGAAGTCTTGTGGTTTGCTCAGATGCAGCTCTGCAAACATGAGCCATGCTGCCATATTCTTTTTAGAGAGAAGAAACTTTCTCCTGGCATCCAGACAAGCCACACTGGTTCAGTTTTCTAACTGTATTATTATGAACTGAGATGAAGAGTCTGAGATGAATTTAATTATTTTTTTTCTGAGCTTTATACTGTCTGATGTTGGGTTGAATTTGCTGGGATGTCCACTCTTGGGAAGACTGTGGCATTTTGTCAACACACACCTGAATGCATCAGACCAGCCAACTGCCAACACTTCTACTTTCATAGAGGTGGTCACATGTGCTGATGATCAGTTAACCAAGGTAATTGATTTCCAGCACCTGGCTGCTACCTATCCACTTAAATTCCTGTGTAAGGGTGTACTTAATTTTTCATAGCAGAGTCCTGTGATTGTAGGTGTGCCACACTGAGGCTCATGTTCATTTATAGTCCCTGAAAGGTGGATGGCAGATATGCATTTGTAAAGTCTATGCTCATTAGCCATTTCTGGGTCCAAATGCTCTTTCAGTTATAAACCAATCACCACACACCCAGAGCCGGAAATAGTTTGGGTTTCATTTTTATTCATTTATTGGAGTTAGAAGTTAGCTAGCTAGCACATAACATCTAAAGATGGAATAACATATCCTGACCGAAGTATTTCTAAAAAAAAAAAAATGTATATTACTGCTTTATCTTTCAGCATTAATGAAGAAGGAAAGCTAATTAGCAGCTATGATTTGTAGGGTTAGTAAAATTTGACATATATTGATCTGCTACCTTGTGGCCGGCTACAGAGCTAAGGTTATCTTAATATAAATATTTTAGCACAGGGGAGATGAGAGTTAAATTATTCTCACTAAAAGAGTCAAATATGGCAGGAAGAGGACCCTGAAAATGCACAAATCTTCACCCAGGAGAACGTGTCAGATGAGCCCCAGCAGCAGAGCATCAGTATGTTCCTGCATGTTTGGACCATCACAAAGTCCTGATTCTAAGCTTAATGTCAGTGCGGAAACTAAAGCCTTTCACCTACATGCCATATTAAAATCATATTTTTTAGAGAAAACATTTTCTGAAATGCAAAAATAAATAATCATGAGTAAAATATTGTCAAATACAGTAAAGTATAGATACAACCTAAACTAAGTCATATAATAGAATAGCCTTTGCTCTGTCTTCTTGGAGGGCTTTCTTACATTAGAGTTCTGACAGTGTTGAGGTAGATTTTGTGTGCATGTGTGTGTGTGTGTGTGTGTGTGTTTCTGCATGTTTGTGTGCTGGGGAATGAATGTGTGGTTTTAAGCCTTTAAAGGAGAATGTGGTGAAGAAAAGCAAACACATCCCTGTTCTCAGAACTCAGGTTTGTCCTTCGCTTTGATGCAACATTTCCTGCTGCAGAAAACAGACGTTCTGATGGTTACATGTTAATAATTAATGTTAATATTAATTCAGTGTCCACCCAACAGCTCCAGGTCAGTGGCTCAGAGTTTTACTGGCCTGTGTATATTTTTACGGTCCTGGGGAGAAATTTTTTTTTTATATTTGTATTTTTAAATATTAATACAATTTAATTAATTAATTCATTTATATTAATCTAAATGTGCAAAAATAATGTTTCTAAAACCTTGGAATTAATATGGTCTAGTACACCCATGTTCCCCTTTAGACTCACCCCTGCTAGCTGCAGGTATCGCTGTGATATAACACTGCCTGATTTAAACATCATATCAGGCTAAGTTAACAGGTCATCTGCATATTTTTACTTCTGTGTCTTTATTGTAGATATTTTTGCTGTGTAAAATAAACGGCGGAGGATTGGAGCAGCTACAGAGTTCGCTTTTCTTCACGCTGGCGCTGGTTGATCAGGTGGTTTAATGGAGGGCGCCTCCAGCTGTTTCCCAGTAAGGGTTTTAATGGTGGTTACAGGAACAAGTGCTGCTGCTTTGGACGCTAGAAAAATATTTTCTTTCACTCCACCTGAGCTCACCGTCTCAGTGACGGCTCTGTCAGGTGTGTGCAGACAGATTCTGTGACAGCACCATTGTCACTGCTGTTGTTGTTTTATCAGTCTTTTTGTTGAAAAACTAGAGCCTACACGGGCTTAATGTTGTAATACTTCTTATGTAATGTAATGTAAAGCTTTATTTATATAGCACCTCTCAAAACAGATGTTACGAAGTGCTTCACAACAGGACAAAGAATAATAAAAACAAATTAAAAACAAATTAAACAAATGCCAAGCTAAAAAGATGTGTTTTTAAAAGACCTTTAAAATGCATCAGTGAGTCCGCCGGTCTAAGATGGACAGGGACGGGGAGCCACTGAGGCAAAAGCTCAGTCTCCTTTCGTTTTCAGTCTTGTAGAATGCACAGACAGTAGTCCTTGATCACATGACCGCAGTGATCTAGAAGGAGTATATAAGTGAAGGAGTTCACTGATATATAATGGGGCTTGCTCGTGAAGAGCTCTAAATGTAAGTACCAAAATCTTAAACTGTATTCTATATTTCACAGGTAGCCAGTGTAACTGGTGATGTGAGAATATTTGGAAAATTTAGTCAGAAGCCTAGCAGCAGCATTCTGAACAGCCTGTAAACGCTCCAGGGAATGTTTGCTAAGACAGGTAAACAATGCATTACAATAGTCCAGGCGAGAAGATATGAATGCATGAATAACCATCTCAAGTTCAGAATGAGATATGATGGAGGTAAGCTTAGCAATATTCCTAAGGTGGAAAAAACAAGAATGCGTCAAAGATTTAACATGAGAGTCAAGCATAAAGGCAGGGTCAAAGGTTATCCCAAGGTTCTTAATAGAAGGCTTAACGAATTTAGCAAGAGGACCAAGGGCTATCATTATATTAGAGACAGATCTATCCGGAGCACAGATCAGAATTTCAGTTTTGTCCTCATTAAGTTGAAGAAAATTTTCAGCTAGCCAGCTTTTAATGGATTTTAAGCACATTATTAGTACCTGCAACTTTGAGACATGTTCATGCTTGAAAGAAATATACAGCTGGATGTCATCAGCATAACAGTGGTACGATATTCCCTCAAAAGTGTTTAGAACATGCCTCAAAGGGAGCAAATATAACAGAAAGAGCAGAGCAGATGCTCATTCACATGCAGATGATACCCAGCTTTATCTATCCATGAAGCCAGATGACACACATCAATTAGTTAAACTGCAGGAATGTCTTAAAGACATTAAGGCCTGGATGACCTCTAATTTCCTGCTTCTAAATTCAGATAAAACTGAAGTTCTTGTACTTGGCCCCACAAATCTTAGAAACATGGTGTCTAACCAGATACTTACTCTGGATGGCATTACTTTGGCCTCCAGTAACACTGTGAGAAATCTTGGAGTCATTTTTGACCAGGATATGTCCTTCAATGCACATATTAAACAAATATGTAGGACCGCTTTTTTGCATTTGTGCAATATTTCTAAAATTAGAAACATCCTTTCTCAGAGTGATGCTGAAAAGCTAATTCATGCATTTATTGCTTCAAGGGTGGACTATTGTAATTCATTATTATCAGGCTGTCCTCAAAGCTCCCTGAAAAGCCTTCAGCTGATCCAAAATGCTGCAGCTAGAGTACTGACAGGGACTAGAAAGAGAGAGCAGATTTCTCCCATATTGGCTTCTCTTCATTGGCTCCCTGTTAAATCTAGAATAGAATTTAAAATCCTTCTCCTCACATACAAGGTCTTGAATAATCAGGCACCATCTTATCTCAAAGACCTCATAGTACCATATCACCCCAACAGAGCACTTCTCTCTCAGACTGCTGGCTTACTTGTGGTTCCTAGGATACTTAAGAGTAGAATGGGAGGCAGAGCCTTCAGCTTTCAGGCGCCTCTTCTGTGAAACCAGCTTCCAGCTTGGATTTGGGAGACAGACACCCTCTCTATTTTTAAGATTAGGCTTAAAACTTTCCTTTATGATCAAGCTTATAGTTAGGGCTGGATCAGGTGACCCTGAACCCTCCCTTAGTTATGCTGCTACATTTCTAGGCTGCTGGGGGTTCCCATAATGCACTAGTTATTATTAATCTCTGTCTCTCTTCCACAGCATGTCTTTTTCCTCTCCCCTGAGCCCCCCCTCAGCAGATGATCCCCCCTCCCTGAGCCTGGTTCTGATGGAGGTTTCTTCCTGTTAAAGGGAGTTTTTCCTTCACACTGTCACAAGTGCTGCTCATAGGGGGTCGTTTTGATAGTTGGGTTTACTGTGTAATTATTGTAGGGTCTTTACCTTACAATATAAAATACCTTGAGGTGACTGTTTGTAGTGATTTGGGGATCAATGCAATATTAGGCAAGTGGTCAAATGTTATGCTCTAACTATAAGTGGATCACACTCCTCAGCCTCTCTGGGAAAGCATCTGTTCGTCAAACCTTGGATTTGTCCTGGTCGTGGAACATTGGACCAGCTCTTGATCCTTTTGAGGATATTTGAGGGTGTGTGGGAGTGTGCCCAACCAGTCTACATGTGTTCTGTGGACTTGGAGAAGGCATTACACCCTGACCCTTAGGGTGTCCTGTGGGGGTTGCTCCGGGAGTATGGGGTGTCTGGCCTGTTGTTACGGGTCATTTGTTCCAGAGACCTTGATCGATATTGCCGGCAGTGTTGGACTTGTTTCCAGTGGGCGTTGGACTCCACCAGGGCTGCCATTGCCACTGATTCTGTTCAGTTTTAATGGACAGAATATCTAGCTGTAGCCAGGTGGTGGAGGTTTTCCACTTTGGTGGCCTCAGGATTTCATCTTTGTTTTTTGCAGATGATGTGGTTCTGTTGGCTTCATCAGGTGCTGACCTCCAGCTTGCACTGGAGTGGTTTGTGGCTGAATGTGAATCAGCGGGAAAAGAGAATCAGCACCTCCAAGTCTGAGAACGTGGTTCTCAGCCATTGTAGGGCAAGTTACTCCCCCAAGTGGAGGAGTTTAAATGTCTCGGGGTCATGAATTAGGGGAGAGTGGAGCATGAGATTGACAGAGGGACTGATCTGTTGTGGTGATGTCGTGGACCTCTGTGTGATAGACAGAATTAGGACCCCAATGCAGGACTCTGGAGATGGACTTGAACTCAGAAACTCAGCTTTATTTGCTGGTAACTCACAGATTAAATAAAACAATCACGGAGCAGGTCAGGAGCTAAAGAACTGAAAACTAGAATTCTAGAAGAACACATGGATGAGAGAGCAACAGCATGAGGAAGTATGTGACAAAGAACAGAGGAAGACTCAGACAATATTCAGTACTGTACTGTATACACGAGGTAACAAGGGGAGAGCAAACAGGTGGGAGCACAGCTGGGACTAATCACTGAAGGCAAAAACGAGGGAAGCAGAACAAAATGCAAAACACGTGAACCAAGAGACTATCAAAATAAGACAGGAAATAACTAACACTGAGACCAGGACTAAGACAGAAGATAAACAACATGGAGATGAGATAGGAGGACTGAATGGGACTGCAAAAAGGGATTTACCACATATCAATTAAAGCAAGCAGGGAACTAAACGCAGAGAAAACAGGAAGAGAGACATAACCAAATGGGAAGACAAGATTAACTTGACACAACTAAACAGGATACAGAGAGACAAGACAGACACAGGGACACTAAGGACAAAACACAGAGACAAGAGTAGGACAGACTGGACACAAAAAGGAACTAAAATCATCTAATGAGGAACAAAGAACTAGAAGGAAAGATTAAAAAACTCAGAAGCACAAGGAAATAATATCATATTCAAAGGACTAAATATAGAACTTGAACATAATTCAAATCTCAAATCCAAAGGAATAAATCATCAAACCACAAAAACTCAAAACCCTGGGTCCAAGACTCAGAGACCATGACAGGTGAGACGAGAGCTGAATGCTGTCAGTTTACCGGTCAGTCTACGTTCGGACCCTCACCTGTGGTCAGTCTGTGTAGTGACTGAAAGAACGAAGTCACGAATACAAGTGGCGGAAATAAGTTTCCTTTGAAGGGCGGCTGAGCTCTCCTTTAGGGATAGGGTGAAGCGTGCAGTCATTCGAGAGGGACTCGGAGCCGCTGCTCCTCCACATCAAAGAGGAGGCAATTGAGGTGCTTCGGGCATCTGTCCAGGATGCCACCTGGACACCTCCTAGATGAGGTGTTTTGGGCATGTCCTGTTGGGAGGAGGCCCTGGGGCAGACCCAGGACTGCAGAGATTATATCTCTCGGATGGCTTGAGAATGACTCCGTGTCCCTCCGGACGAGCTGGAAGAGGTGGCTGGGGCGAGGGAGGTCTGGGCTTCTCTGCTTATAATGCTGCACCCGCAACCCAAACCCAGATAAGCAGAAGAAAATGGATGGATGAAAGTTTGTCATTATATGAGCTACAATATCGAGTCACCTACAATTCTTCCAGTTGGTCAGTCAGTGAATCTATTAATTTTTTATTATATTTGCAGTTTATGTAACAGGAAATGTCTGTAAAGTGTACTTTTACAGCTACACATAGATATGAGTCAGATCAATACAAACTTTAAATGCTGATTTTAAAGAGCACGTACAAAAAAAATATGCTTTGAATGGTAAACCCCAGGGTAGTCAAAAGAGATGAAAACAAGCCAAATAAAAATCTTTTAAAATGATGCCTGTGAGAGATTTGCAGTAAAAACAGCCTGAGCTTGTTTTTCTCCACTCTCTGTGAAAGCTGAGTAAAGAGCAACTCGCTCACCCTCCGCTCTGGTGTGAAACAATTTGATTGACTTCTTAGTGGAAGATATGTCAGCGCTTTGGGGTCGTTTCAAAAGTTCACTTAGTTTGTCGTTAGCATCCGAGGGATTTCAATAAAGTCAATTAGGCTGTAAACTTTGGTTGATTACACTACTGTTTCTTTACTGCTTTATCTTTCTGCTCTTGGGCACTTGGAGGAACCTCGGCTCACATCAATCCTGCTAATATTCCCTTTTTCTTATAGCCACAGATCACTGTTTTATAATGCAAAATCAGATAATAATACAAATCACTCCACAGGCAATATACTAAATTCTCTTTCAAAGACACAGTGGAGGTAGAGCCACAGTGACATTAGGAACTGCAGTGATGCAGTCACCATTGCAATGGGGGGGAAGGGGGGTCTAGAATGGGATAAGGTCTGGTTTAAACTAACACCGTGGTGATTGTAGCAGGGAAGGGTTAGTTCATCTGTGGAAGGAAGAGTCCAACCTTTTTCTGTTCCCTCTGAACAACTTCTGGATGTAAAGGAAGTGGAACTGTATTCAATAATTGAGAGTTGGAAGGTAATTGAGGACATAGATCAATAATGTCAATGCTGTTCTTGTTCCTGATGCTTACAAAAGTTATAGCTCTAGTTATAGTTATAGACAAATAAAGGAAGACAAATAAAGTAAGAAGTGCTGTAATTATAGAACAATGTTTGGCTGGAATAATTTGCCAAGTGACACTATTAATGCAACCAGTAAGCACCAGTTTACTTTTTGAAAAGTTATCTTCTTAGAAATTAACTTTTGGGTTAAATGACATGTTTGTGAAGTGATGGTTGCTTGATTTTAAGGGATACAATAGTTTGTTTTGGTGGATTAGTTTATTTTATTTTGTAATAATCATGTTGAAATTTACATTGAGCTATGGTTTCTAGGTTTGTGAATATTTGTGTAATTGTAGGTGTGTGTGTGTGTGTGTGTGTGTGTGTGAGGGCGGGGAGGTTGGGAGGAGGGGGGTTATGTATTCTTTGTTAAAATGATGTCACTGTGTTGGTGGTATTGTGAAGGCTTGTGAAGACACTGTTTTAGTAGCACTGTGTTTGACTGACTCCAGGAAGAGTAGCTGTTTTTCTTACAGCTAATGGAGATCAGAATAAATAAATAAAAGCTCAATGATGATGAATCTGGAGACAAAGGCAGACAGAGAGGAAGAAGGATGAGGAGCCGGTTTCTCTCCCTGTCTGTCCCTGTCAAAGCTCTGGATGTGGCAGGTGGTTTGGCCGCTTCACATTTCAAAATGTCAGATCTCTTAGAAATGAGGATCTTCCCGGGAAGGCTGATAGCTTCCCAGGCCCTGATTTCCCAGAGGATTGCAGTCTTGACTCACATGGGTGTCTGTGAGCATTTAAACAGTCAAACCCCCCAGGTGCCCACCCATCCTGCTTCTGAAACAGCACCCTCCTCCATTCTGTCCTCCTCGATCATGCATTCATTCTTTGTTTCTGCTTCTCATCACCTGTTGGGATTGTAAAAAGGGAGTCGCTCGACTTTCCAGGAATTTGTGGGATTAAACAGAGTCATTTCATTAAATGTTTACACTGCCTTAGCCACCAGTGAGGGATGTGGAGTTGATGAAGCAGAGGGTTTCAAATCTGAGATGGTATCTTTTCCCCACCTGGGGTAGAAAATTGGAGGGCTGCATTAAAACTGATAGTGTGTTTCAGGGGAGCAGTTACTTTTCTTACCTGTTTATCCCTGAGGGGCTCAGTGTGGAGCTGTTCTTTGTGCCCACTCACACACATACACACAGCCACCCACACATATGAACACACACACACATTTGGTTTTTTCCACACATGCTTGGATTGCATTAGATTCTTTCACTATTCTGAAAGCCTGTCATCCATCCTGTGACCACTGCCTGTTTTAGGGTTTATAGACGAGCATCCTCCCCTTTATAGAATTTGGGCCTATTTGGAATACCCCAAAGAAAAAAATTAGACACATCAGCCTTCACTTAACATTTTTTTGTTAAGTGCTGCTTTTAGCCCTCTGAGGTCGTCCATCCTGAGGGTTAATATCTCGCTAAAACAAAATCTAACCCTAGACGGGCTGAGATTAAACTTAAACCCTACCTTTAATCCTAAAACCAAATCCTCAACTCTCGGTGATACTGCTCTCTCTTTGAAGCTCTTAAGCTCAAATTGGCTCTCAAAATAACAGAAGTAAACAAATCAATGCTACCAATTCTCTTTTTCACCAGCAAAAGGACCGACAGCTGAAACTATTTTGTCTGTGCAACAAGCCTGCATTGTGACCTTTTGCTGCACTATGTGCTCCTTGAGTCTGAAGATATACACTTGGGTATATGTACCAGTTATTGATAAACAGTTATTGATTATTTTATTTTCCTTATATGAAAGTTAAACTGAAATATTGTAACTTTCTCCATTTCTGTTATTTTTTCCAATGTGTTCTACAAATTAAATAATATCATCAGTTGGTCCCGTTTTGATGCCCCTGATGTGGTTTGGACTTTCATCCGTGCTTAAATCATGTTGATAACATATTATAATACAGCATGACACTATATATATATATATATATATATATATATATATATATATATATATATATATATATATATATATATATATATATATATATATATATATATATATATATATATGTTTATCAGCAGTGAAAAAAAGAGATAAAAACTACCAAACAAAAACAAAAGCAAAAACTAAAAGCAGCTTACCCAGTTCCCCTTAGCTCATAGATCAGCGCAGCCTTAAGTTATTAGATTGAAGTCAGTTCAATTTAATTCATTTTTATTTATATAAGGCCAAATCACAACAGGAAGGAACTTTAAATCTATGATTAACATGCTTGCTGGTGAAATGTAAGCTAGTAACTGATGATGTCAGAACAGTGAGTTAAAAAGCTGCTGAGCTGAGAAAATAACTACAAAGATGATTCGTTTTGGATTCAACACTTCGAGTGCTTTGAGTGCATGAATTATAAATAACTTTAAACATAAGCACACTAGATACTGAAATGTAAGCTACTGCTAACTCTACGCGTTAGTGTACGGTGGATTTTCACTGTACTGAGGTCGATGGCAGCACTGAAAGTGAACCACAACAGTGATGATAATGAGCTGAAAGCTGCTGCTTCAAAGCTCTGCAGGGCTAAGCTAAACTTATCATTTCTAGTCATAATTTGAATATCAGCTTTCACATTATATACCATATAACTATCTGACTCATTACACATAAGGATCAGCTCCACCTTAAAATCACATACCAAATTATATAAAGACTTTAAAACTAGATTTTTACCCACTCTGTGCTTCTCACTTTCTGCACATACACACAATAAACATTCAACATCTCTCTCTGCGGTCAAAGGTCATATCCCATCTGCTCTTGTCTTGAGAGGTCTGCCCTGCAGTGTAGGCTGTTTATAATCGTCAGCCTTGGCGTCACCTGTATCCACAGCCCAGGAAACTGACACGGAAAGTAGTGACGCCAATGAAATCTCTTTCTCAACTTCTACACTCCTCTCCGAGTGGCTATTGTCTTTACCCCGGCCATATAAATCAGACGGTGTGCAAGAGCTGGAGGAGGATTAAAAGAGGAACAGGGAGGGAGGGAACAGAGGAAGATGGAGTGGGGGAGAAAAAAGAGAAACAAGTCTTATGGCCAGGCTGTCCTCTTCAAGGTCACTGTGGCGATTGGGTTCGTTTAAGGAGGATGGGACTCGGGGAAATGAGGAAACACGATGTCTGCAGTGTGTCATTTTCTCCAAAGCAAATTTTTATTTCTTGATTTATTCAGCCCTCCTGTTAATTACATCTCTTACAGGAACATGACAAGAATTCCAACATGATTTTATGGTGAAATATATATGACCAAATTTCATGGTGTTGCATAATTTTGAGTTGATTGCCCTACACTGAAGATCTGCCAAACCACTAAGAGTTTCATTATTGGGGCCCATTCCTATTAGAAAAAACAGTATAAAAAAACCCTGTGAAGAAGCCTCATGATGCTTTTGATGTTTGTCTCATTATCCTGTATTTATGTCAGTGTGTGTTCTCGTGCCGTGGGTGACTGTGTCTGCACTGCTTTAGGATGTGGGTAGGCTAATTGATCGATTTATTGATTTGATCCTTTATTTAATCCCATTTATTTTGATGCTATTTGATAACAATCGGTTTAATATCTGTCTATATGTATACACATGTACACACGTATATACATAAACCTACACAAATCTATATACATACATACAGTAGCAGCTTCTCATTCAATGTTTTTACTTCTTTCCTACATTGTAAATTAATACTGAAGTCATTCAGACTATGAAGGAACACAGAAGGAATTATTTAGTAAACAAAAAAGTGTTCAACAAACCAAAATATGTTTTAGGTTTTAGATTCTTTAAAGTCGGCACCTCCTGCTGTGATCACAGCTTTGAAGAATCTAAAATATAAAACAGATTCTTGTTTAACACTTTTTTGTTTACTAAATAATTCGATGTGTATTTCTTCATAGTTTGGATGACTTTAGTATTGATCTACAATGCAGACAATTTTTAAATAACAAAAACCACTGAATTAGAAGACGTCTCCAAACATTTGACTGATATAAATAATGCAATTCTCAGACCAAAACAATCTCAATTATGACACCTAACTGCACACCTATACTTGGTAAAAATACTTTTAGATTTGTTTTTTAACTGTTTTATGTTTGGACATTAGTTCCACAGTTTTCCTCCACATATGGATATACATATAAATTATAGCTCTGCATTCTATCATAGAAAAATTTGAGTACCTATTGACACTAGATGCTTTATGTATTTACCCACATCTCCACACAATAACTTAAATACAGAAGCACTCGAGCAGTAAAGAATGTTAAGTGATTTCTAATGTGTCGCATGCTTTGCTTTAGACAAGACTAAGATGCTTTTAGACAGTTTGTTTTCAATATATTTAATGTGAGATTTCCAGCAAATTTTGTCATCCATTATCACACCCAGGACTTTAATTTCATGCACTCTCTATGTTGACACCCACTATTTGCACCTGTACCTTATTTGTTTTACACTTACCAAAATCCAGGATTTTTGTCTCACTGAAATTTTGTGGCAACTTATTTTTGTCAAACCACTGAGGTTATCAAGTTCAAAAGTTTCTGTAAATTGTCACCAGAAACTGACATTAGTATCAGCAAATAAGACAAGCTTCAATAAGTCAGACACATTACATAAATCATTGATGTACATAAATATAAATCATTTTGACCCCTGTGGGACGAAACACATAACATCCAAACATTTTCAAAAGCCTTCACTCACCATCCAGATCACTGAGTTCAGGTGTTCCAGTCACTTCCATGGCCACAGGTGTATAAACCAAGCACCTAGGCATGTAGACTGATTCTATTATCATCAGTGAAAGAATGGGCCGCTCTCAGGAGCTCAGTGAATTCCAGCGAGGTACCGTGATGGGATGATACTTGTGCTACTAAATACTCCACAGTCAGCTCTTAGTGGGATTATAACAAAGTAGAAGCGATTGGGAATGACAGCATAAAATCACAGAGTGGGGTCAGTGGATGCTGAGGGTCATAGTACACAGAGGTCACCAACTTTCTGCAGAGTCAATCATTGCAGACCTCCAACCTTCATGTGGCCTTCAGATCAGCTCAAGAACAGTGAGAGCTTCATGAATGGGTTTCCATGGCAGCTGCATCCAAGCCTTACATCACCAAGCTCAATGCAAAGTGTTGATGCAGTGGTGTAAAGTGTTGATGCAGTGGTGTAAAGTGTTGATGCAGTGGTGTAAAGCACGCCGCCACTGGACTCTAGAGCAGTGGAGACGTGTTCTCTGGAGGGATGAATCACACTTCTCCATCTGCCAATCTGAGGGCGGAGTCTGGGTTTGGTGGTTGCCAGGGGAACGGTACCTGTCTGACTGCATTGTGCCAAGTGTAAAGTTTGGTGGAGGGGGGGGTTATGGTGTGGGGGTGTTTCTCAGGAGTCGGGCTCGGCCCCTTAGTTCCAGTGAAAGGAACTCTTAATGCTTCAGTTTGGGGATGACCCCTTCCTGTTCCAACATTCCAGACTGTGAGCCAGGCCTTCTCTCCAACATCAGTGTCTGACCTCACAGATGTGCTTCTGGAAGAATGGTCAGAAATTCCCATAAACACTCCTAAACCTGTGGAAAGACTTCCCAGAAGAGTTGAAGCTGTTATAGCTGCAGAGGGTGGGCCCACATCATATTAAAGCCTCTGGATTAAGATGTTACTCAGGTTCATGTGTGTGAAGGCAGACGAGTGAATACCTTTGGTATTATAATGTATATGATTAATGCACAAAGATTACTTTGTCAAAAGAGAGGAGTTCAACATTTAAAAGAAAAACTGTTTACTTCCTGTTTTTCAGAGAAAATTCACATCATGCTTACGTCTGTGTAATAAGTACAGAGATTTAGGGTTTCCATTTTCAGCTAGCTCAGTTATTCCACGTGTCAGATTTAAGCACCAAAGCTACTGTCAGGCATCAGAAAAGATCAGCTTGCGTTAAAATACATCCTTTCACAACACGTTAGAAGACAGACTCCTGCCTGCACCGAGCTTCTCCTCGAATTTCTTTGTTACCATGGTGATGAGAGAACATCTGGCTAACGTATCATGGGGTCAAAGATCTTCTAGAAGGAAGTCTCACAACTTGAGAAGCATCTTGGATTTAATCCAGACGGTTATTTTGAAGCCCCTATCTAAATAAATGGGAAATGAACTATACGTTTAATATTAGTAGTCACTGGGACTTAAAAACCATATGTAGACTCACCGGTTAAAACCAATAAAACTTTGCCAGAAGTTTGATGACTCGGCCTAATTAAGGTTTACAAGTTAAACTGCTTCTGCGTTTGCACAGTTTCACAACAGTGACGTCTGTGAACCTTGTTTCAGTGTAAAAGCATGCTGATGTTTCCCACTGATGATAGGCCGCTCTGCGACAGCCGCCATCCTTAGTGATTCACACCTCTCATATTACACAGCAGGCAAACATATAATATATGACATTTAATATTGTACTAATTTTAGACTGAAAAAGCAATTTGCCAATCAGAAGGTAAGCCCGCCCTAAAGCATACCCTGCTTTATTGTCCTTCTGGACACCAATGGGGTCCATAATTTACAAAATGGATAGCCTGTACTCAAGACTTGAAATGCACTTCCTCTTCACTGTTCAGACCATCTCTCCTATGCAGTCTATCATAGAGAACGTCAAATACAGACTTAAACAGGTAAAAAATTAAATACACACATGAAGCAATCAAGGAAACTGGACACATGAGGGTGATGAGACACAGCTGAAACTAACTAAACAACACAAGGAAGTAAATCTGAATACAAGAGAACACGACTATCAAAGTACTACAGGAAGTATCGAAAAAGGGAAGTATTTAGTTACTTGACTAAACGTGGGGAGGCAAACAAACTATAACCATGAACAGAACCTAGACAGCAAAACTAACAGAACTCAAATTACTATAAAGAACAAAAAGAGAAAAAAAGCTCTGAAATAACACATGAAAAGCAAACTGAAGATATTTAATAATAAACAGAACTTGAAAGCTCAAAAAAACATGAAACACTGGGTAACAGACCTACGACCGTGACGCAGTCTGTGGTTTACATGTGTACATGTATGTGATCATACTGTGAGATCTCACAAAGATTGGTAAGGGGGTAAGGGTGATGTCACAGACTGGAATTCCAGATTCAGTTTTTGATCTTTTACAGTTTCAGAGTTCAAACACAAGAAGGCATCTTTGAAAAAGAAATACAGTCTGCATTAACTCTGACTGAAGCAGTCAGTTTGCTCACAACATCCATCCATCCATCCATCCATCCATCCATCCATCCATCCATCAGGCCTGGATCACAGGGGCAGCAGTGTAGCCCCTTAACTGGCAAGGGCCCGGTGACGGGCCGTTTGTAGTCCCTTTTATATGGCAGGCTAGACCCTCCCATTTTTATTGACACGTCATTCGGCCAATCATGTAACTGGCTGCACCAAATCACCTGACAAAGCTACGTGACGCCCTCTGAGTATTATTGGCTCTGGGAAACCCATTTCTTAACATTATTGGCCGAATGAGGTGTCAGTCAAAATGGGCGGGTCTAGCCTGCCATATAAATGCACTTCATTCGGCCCGCGGACCAGACGCAGCCGATTAATAGGCTATGAAATGGGTTTTTCAGAGCCAATAATAACCAGAAGGCGTTATGTAGTTTTTGTCAGGTGATTTTTTTGCTGCCAGTTAAGGGGTTAAGCAGAGACACCCAGGCCTCCCTGTCTCGGTCCACTTCCTCCAGCCTTTGATGCCAAGATCGCTTTGGAAAAAGAATAACTGACACAGTGTTACAGTTCGGCTCCTGTTGTCTTTCTTTTTCCTTCTGTCTGTGCTTCAGTAAGTCTCAGGTGGAGTAGCTGGGCTGGCTTTGTGCTGCTGATCCACCCATGGGCGGAGTCTTCCTGTTTGAGCCGTCCTCCCCTCACCTGTTCAGAATGGAGCAATCAAGTGTTGGGTATTTTAAACCTGGAGGGTCATGGAGGGGCTCACTGTGGCTGATGATGCCTCCTCAGACTTGAATTAGGATTTACTATATGGAAGGGGGAAAAAAAAAAGAGATTATTTTAGGTATTTATTTACTCCTGGTGTCTCATGATCAGCAGTCCTGAATAGATTTCTGTACAATGGGACTAATAAGGAGTGACTCCTGGATCAGTTCTGGTGAAGTCTTCAAAATGGAGGAAAAACTGCAGGTGACATCACTGCGGCTTTTTTCTATTGTATATTGAGTCTACGGAGGAAACCTGTCAGTCTCCTTTAACGTTGTTTAAACATCTGAAAATCTAGATGAATGAAACCAGCAGAAATGAAGACAGACCCCCCCCCCCCCCCTTTTTTTTTTATTTGACCCTTTAACATTGTCACCATGGTCACAGCAATGGACAGTTGCCACTGAAACACAACTCATTTCATCAGATTAATGAAACATTATTGTCCTGGAATTCATTTCCAAAGGGACATGTGCTGAGGTTATCTGAAATGCACTCATTTGAAAAATGACTCGAGTGACGTGATTTATAGTGCTTATTTTCTCACAGCATCAGAATAAAAATCCCACTTGATCCATGTCTGTCCAGTGCCCCCCGCCCCCCCGCCAACCACCATTCATTTGTGTTCCCTATTAGTAATCCAATTATGCACACTGGCTCCTGCCACTGACGTATCTGATTGTTTTTTAATCATATTAGGCCTTTCAATTCCTTCAATTGTTTGTTTCAGATGAGGCAGAAACATGGTCTCAGGGAGGACGGAGGAATGACACGTTGGCTAATAACTGATGAGTGCAAAATCAACATGGAGTTTGTTGTGCTGCTGCTTCAGCTTCCAGCCTCCTCTAGCTAACTGCTCCCAGCTTTTCTGCTCAATCACAGGCGGTTTCCTGCGGGTTACACACGAGATGCCCAATAATCGACACACTGCTGTTGTGTGCAGGGTTGATCTTTAAATACTGATTTAGAGCCCCGGTGTAGGCAGAAGTATGGAACTGGGCCTGGGGGGAGAGGAGGCTGCTGCACACAATTTGGAAACGGTCTTCACATTTTGTCGGAGGTGAAGTCAATATTCGCAGACCTCCCAGGGGCTTTGAAAAGGGGAAATTGTGAGAAATGTTGACAAATAGATAATCAGTTAAAGGCTAGATAAAGCGAGCCTCACATGCCTCTCTGTCAGCAGAGATAAAAATCCACAAAGTGTAACTGCAGTGAAAGTTGAGAGGAAATCTCATCTCCTCCCCATCTTCTTTTTCACCAGCTCACCACATTTTCTCTTTCAGTCTCCACTGCTGTCTTTCTTTCAGGGTCTTCTGTCCAGGGAGCAGCTCTTTCACTCTATAGCCTGCGCTACATGAACAAAAAGAGAAGTCCCTAATGGTATGCAAAAAACTCTAAAACACAAAACATTACAGAGAATCCTGCTGAAGAGCTTTTGAGCAGGGCAACCTCTTAACATCCATCAGGTGTCGTGGTCCCGGGCCGTATGGCCAGCGTTTGTGTTTCATCCTTTAAGAGGTTTCTGCTGTTTCATAGTTTTGGTTTTGATTCTTAGTTCATTCCAGGGCCTGTTATTTGTTAGAGTTGTTTATGTGAATCTGCTCCCTGTGTTGTCTTCCTCACGTCTTTGTACTCCAGCATCTGTCCTGCCCCTCTGTGCTCGTGTTTCCTGTTTTACTTTGTCAGTCTTCATCTCTTATGCTGTGTTTAGTTTTACTTCCTGTTCTTGTCTTTTGTGATTCCCTGCACCTGTGCTTCCCACCTGTTTCCTGTTCTCTTGTTAGTCTTTGTGTATATATTGTCTGTGTTGTCCCCTGGTACCTTGTTGTGTTATTGTTTACCTGTCCAGCCCGTTTATTTTGTATTCAGGATTTCTTGTTGTTTTCATCAATAAACCACCTTTAAGTTCAGTCCTGCTTTTGTGTACTGGTCCAGCCTTACATCAGGTCATAGGCAGTTTGTGTAGGGTTAGGGGCAGAGGTGGGCTTTTATTTTAGTCACGTGCTAGAAAGGTACAAAAAAAATGTCTTTCAAATAAAGGTCAATACATTTCTTTCTGTGTAAAGCTTTTCCATTTGGGTTGGTTCCAGATAGATGAAAATTCTAATAAAAGAAACCCTATGCCTGACCCTGGATGGGTCACTGGTGATCTGGTGGATGTTAAGAGAGAAAATCTTAAAGCATCAGAAAGTTTAATCCACCCTTCAGGTGGAAGAACCCTAAATTCAGTAAGTAACATCTCCATAACTGCAAAGTAAAAAAAAAAGGACAACCCGAAGCTTTATGGATCAGAGGCTCCATGTCTCCATCATCAGGGCAGACTAATCTGTCAGAAACTCCAACAAAGAATCACTGATGTTACTGAACATGTTCTAGAAAGTCTCAGAAGGGAGATGAAGCACAGGTGATGCATTCATTCTCCACAAGATAAATCACAAAAATCAATAGTAATTCATGTGAACTTGTTAATAATCAGGCTCAGTACATATCACTTATGGACAGAGATTCTGACTGTTTACCTGCTGAGCTGAATCAGAGGCTCAGTCTGAATCTGCTGTTGTTGTCACAAACTTTTCTCTTTGTAACATATTTTTATCACTCATTATCTAACAATAACACATGTCAAGATCTGGGAATGGGAAGAGCTGCAATGGGCTGCCAGCAGGCCTGACCTCAACCCCACGAGGAGGAGGTGCCAGGCTGATGTGGCTGTGTGTGGTTCTTCCACATGCTGCAGAGGCTCCTGTGTGTTACATGAATAAATTGTTACATTGCCGACATGTCTTGTTTCTTTGGACTTCAATCATCCAATCCAATAATGGGACAAAACAAGAGTCAGTAGCAGAATCAGCTGTTTGGCAGAGGTTTGACACACATACTCAACTCTGCTGCTCAACACACAAATGCATTTTCCTTAATTTGTATCCAACACACCATTTTGAACTTAGCGCATCAATGCGCTGCTCACTCAGGTCACATTAACTTGTACAACCAAATCTGTGGGCTTTGATTCTATGTGGGGGGAAAGAGGGAAAGTTATTATCATCATTCCCTGCTGTGCTGAACTTGGTGCTTCCTTGTGGGGATTGATGAGGTCAGAACCTAGGACACGGCACAAGAAATCTCCATATAAAGTAGGAAGAACCCATTCCAAGTACTGTGCTGAAAGTTCCAAAATTACATCACATGGTAAAAGAAATTTTGGGCTTTTAATTGGATGGAAATCCAATGTGCTCTGCACCATTAAGTTCTGGTCCAACTCAGGCAAAGAATCTATTGATAGATGTCACTAACTTGGTCATTACACAGGGTGATGGGGACATACTGGAAAATGTATAAAAACTTAAAAGATCATTTCTTTTACACTCAGTGTGATGAGCTACACCTCTTGAATGCAAAAGTGCAACATGTATGATTTATCTGTGTTTACTTTTCTCTGCAGCTTCTGCAGAGGGCAACACAACCTATATTACATGGTGGCTTATGTGCTTAGGTAATGGATAGATGCTATCCAGTCCTCAAACGTATTCTCATATCAACTATTTCTGCTGTTGTTTCCTTCTTTTTAGGGGGCCAGAGTGCTGAGAGCTCTCTGTGCTCAGATTTGCTGAGCCCGCAGGCAGTAATAAACTTCAGACATGTTTTCTCAGCTCAAATACCACCTTCGGTGTCCCCTCTCTGTGACACAGGCCGTATTATCCTCACAAGCACCAAAAAATGCCTCTGCAGTCTTGGTGTTGGAAAAATGTCTTCTCCTTCTTCTGTCAGCTGCCTCTCTGCACTTACACTGCACAAAATCACAAAGAAAATCCACACTTGTAATGAATGTGCTGGAGGTTTTTTTTTGTACCCAGTAAGTGTTTGTATTGTGAGAGATCCTATTCTCTTATGAGAGAATGCAGCCTAACCTAGTACAGAATTCTTCTAACATGAGTAAAGCAACACAGTTAGAAAGTGCGCACTACAAGGAGTATACAAGTGTTTCTGGCTGTGGTCCCAGGAAGCTATTGATCCTGGATGTTCTGTGCTATAAGTGTGTCTGCTGCTGGATTTCTGCAGCGCTTATGTGCATCTGTTTGTCTGGCTATGGACCAGATAAGGAAACAGAGAGTGGAGCTGGAGCCGAGCTGGTAGCGATGACAGCGCCGTGTACAGTGAGCAGTCTGGAGGCATTTCTGTCACTGATTCTTACAACCTTTGCAACAGCTTCTGACTGCTCATCTGTGAGCATCAGTATCAAACAACACTAGATGGCGCTGTTTGTTCCTACTCGGGAGCTTCGCTTCTCATGCACATTCATATGAAGTGAAGAAAAAAAAAAGTTCAGTTCAGACAATGATATTCCTGTGTGAGAAAGTACCCACAAACCATTAATATTAACCACTACTCCTGGAATATAGTATTTCAGTATTGATTTTTAAAAAAAAATTAATTTACTTATACAAAGCACAATCCTCATTTTGTCACCTGAAGATACAATCCTTGGTGAAAGGCTGAACTATAGTAACATTGAAGGCTCTGAAGGGCTACTGATGGAGCGTCTTCGGCCGCCATTAAACTGACAGAGGAATGCAGACAAAGCTCATAATGCCAAGTTAAGTGAAGCGCTGATATGCTATTGCCTGGCAACAATGATTCGGCCGGCATAATATGAAAATTGGATTGCAGGACTTGAGAAGATGAGAATCTCTCTGTTCCCGCTATCGCTGAGGTGTTACTGAGCGTGTTTATGCTCTCAGCATCAGCGTGCTGGGAGCATAAACGAACCAACAGAACAAATACAGCCATGCACACTCTGCTAAGTATCAGTGTGATAATTTATGCCCAAGAGGGAGCACAGGATATGTTTTTAAGCATGTGTGGATGTGTCTATTTTCACATGGGAGAAGCTGTTATAGAAAGAGTGAAAGAGATGTGTGTGGGTTTGATTATTCAGTTCAATTTAATTCAATTCAATTCAATTCCATTCAATTCCATTCAATTCAATTCAATTTTATTTATGTAGCGCCAAACCATACAATAATTACAGTGAAAACGACCCCCTATGAGCAGCACTTGGTGACAGTGGGAAGGAAAAACTCCCTTTAACAGGAAGAAACCTCCATCAGAACCAGGCTCAGGGAGGGGGGGTCATCTGCTGTGAGGGGGGAGAGACAGAGATTAATAATAACTACTGATTAAATGCAGAGTGGGGTATAAACATAGTGATTGAAAAGAAACACTCAGTGCATCGTGGGAACCCCCAGCAGCCTAGGCCTATAGCAGCATAACTAAGGGAGGGTTCAGGGTCACCTGATCCAGCCCTAACTATAAGCTTGATCATAAAGGAAAGTTTTAAGCCTAATCCTAAAAATAGAGAGGGTGTCTGTCTCCTGAATCCAAGCTGGGAGCTGGTTCCACAGAAGAGGGGCCTGAAAGCTGAAGGCTCTGCCTCCCATTCTACTCTTAAGTATCCGAGGAACCACAAGTAAGCCAGCAGTCTGAGAGCGAAGTGCTCTGTTGGGGTGATATGGTACTATGAGGTCTTTGAGATAAGATGGTGCCTGATTATTCAAGACCTTGTAGGTGAGGAGAAGGATTTTAAATTCTATTCTAGATTTAACAGGGAGCCAATGAAGAGAAGCCAATATGGGAGAAATCTGCTCTCTCTTTCTAGTCCCTGTCAGTACTCTAGCTGCAGCATTTTGGATCAGCTGAAGGCTTTTCAGGGAGCTTTTAGGACAGCCTGATAATAATGAATTACAATAGTCCAGCCTAGAAGTAATAAATGCATGAATTAGCTTTTCAGCATCAGTCTGAGAAAGGATGTTTCTAATTTTAGAAATATTGTGAAAATGCAAAAAAGTGGTCCTACATATTTGTTTAATATGTGCAACAATGAGAAAGTGATCCCTGCTCGTAGCTGAAAAGCACGGCAGGAGGGCAAAATGCAATGCAAGGTCCTCTATTGACATCCACTGGGCCCCTTGTTTGTCACTAAAGCAGCATCAGATCACTTTCCATGTATCGATCAAAGCAAATGGAATGACTTGAGTGAAACCCAGTGGCCAGACTCACTGTGTGTGTGTGTGTGTGTGTGTGTGTGTGTGTGTGTGTGTGTGTGTGTGTGTGTGTGAGAGTGTGTGTGTGTGTGTGAATGTGTGTGTGTGAGTGAGTGTGTGTGTGTGTGTGTGTGTGTGTGTGTGTGTGTGTGTGTGTGTGTGTGTGTGTGTGTGAGAGTGTGTGTGTGTGTGTGAGTGTGAGTGTGTGTGTGTGAGTGAGTGTGTGAGTGTGTGTGTGTGTGAGTGAGTGTGTGTGTGTGTGTGAGTGAGTGTGTGTGTGTGTGTGTGTGTGTGTGTGTGTGTGTGTGTGTGTGTATGTGTATGACAGGCAGATTGACGTGGTGGCTAGGGAGACGTTGTTACACCAGACCTCTGTCTCTGTGTGTGACAGAGGGCCTTACCACATCTCTGATGCTGCTGTCACATCCACACCCACATACACAAAGTTTGGGAGACTGGAGAATTAACTCATAATAGAAAATAATAAGAAACAGTAGATAGTAGTAACACTGTTATCTGTCATCCTGTCCATGTTATCCTGAGCTTGGAAATGGGCACAGAGCAGCTTATGACATGAAGGGAGATTTGTCTCTGCCTCAATCTTATATTAAAGGCTTTTTTTTAATATATATATAATATTGCTCCTCTTTTCATTGAATTTGATAACACTGTTCTCAACAAATAACTGCTATGATTTGAGAACTCAGCATTATGTTACAGTACAATAAATTCCAGTGGGGCCAGAAATACAAGCAGTCAGACAGTGAAGAAGATGTCAGACAAACCAATAGTTTAGCCAGACTGTCTGTATGATGCTATACATAAAACACAAAGTATGCAGAGCCATGGTGATGGGTGTTTCACAGCTAGTAATACACATTTCATCCATACTGAGTCCAGTCTTCCAGCGAGGCATCAACAGCAGCAGCAGCACAACACAAGCAGCTGACTGCACGGGAGCAGATACATAAATGACACTTTCTGCTGGCAAAATCAGAGATAGCTGCCGTCTTTAACTTCTGCGTCCTGTGGTTATAAAACGATGATCTTAGAAGTGCAAAGCGGCAGATTGGAAACAGCTCAGAAGTGATGACCACGTAACAGTATAGTTTTATTTGGCCAACCTTCAAACTCATCAGAGTGCTGAAGCACATTATACACTAACTAACTAACTAATTACTATTTTATTCACAGTAGAAAATAGAAAACATATCAAAGGTTTAAACAGAGAAAATATACAATTTTAAGACTTTTTAAATTGATGATAGCAACACAGGTTAAAAAAAGTTGTGACAGGGTCGTGTTTCCCACCGTGTTCATCCCCTTTCTTATAACCACAGTCTGTAAATGTCTGAGAAAACCAGTTACTGGACTTTTGGGAGAAGAATGCTGTCCTGTTCTTGTCTGACAGGATTCTAGCTGCTCAGTACGGATTCTTCTTTGCACGATGAGGCTTTTTTTTTTTAAACCTTTATTTTACCAGGTGAAATGTTTGAGAACTTGTTCTCATTTACAAACATCACCTGCATTTGTGGATCGCTCAACAAACTGTGTTCACAGGTAATGATTTCCACGGCAGAATCATGCCTGTTTTTAACGCAGTGCCACCTGAATGCCTGAAGATAACACAATTCCCATATTGATTTTCAGCCTTTCTCCAGATTCTCTGAATTGTTTGAAGATATTATGCACTGTAGATGAAGAGATGTTCACAGGCGTCACAGTTTTATGTTGAAGAACATTATTCTGAAATTGTTCCACCATGTCACCTCTTTTCACTCTGCATTTAATCATTAGTTATTATTAATCTCTGTCTCTCTCCCCCCTCTCAGCAGATGACCCCCCCTCCCTGAGCCTGGTTCTGCTGGAGGTTTCTTCCTGTTAAAGGGAGTTTTTCCTTCCCACTGTCACCAAGTGCTGCTCATAGGGGGTCGTTTTCACTGTTGGGTTTTCTCTGTATTATTGTAGGGTCTTTACCCACAATGCAAAGCGCCTTGAGGCGACTGTTTGCTGTGATTTGGTGCTATATAAATAAAATTGAATTGGTCAAAGCAGTTTTTTTGCAGATTGGTGAACCTCTGCCCATCTCTGCCTCTCTAAGACGCTCTTTACATACTCAGTCGTGTTAATTACTCATTGCCAATTAACCTAATTAGTTGCAAAATGTTTAATTTTAGTACCAATTATTTTTCCTGGCTTCTGTTGCTCCCAACTTTTTTGAGACGTGTTGCTGCCATCAAATTCAAAATGAATTACTTTTACAACTGTTTTTCCAAATGCTTCATTTTTCATTTTACATTTTTCACTTTTTTAGCAGGGCATGGCACAGTCCAGGAAAACCACTTAAATCCTTTGAGAAGCTGCGAGTGGTGATTTTTGCCTGCCTTTCTCCAGTTCTCTATTCTCAGCGTCTCAGACTGTTGGGCTGAGATCCCTCTGCAACACAATCTGTCAGTGAGGGAGACAGTATGAGCAATTCTTCTGGCACCTGTTGGACAGGCAGAATATAAACTTAAGGAAAGATGTGTGTTTTTGTCTTCCCTCCTGCAGTCATCCTGCTGCCCCTGAAGACTCTCCATGCAAACCCGAATTGTAAGCAGGAGTTTAGCCTGATGAGCTGTGCATGTTAAACTTTAATTATTTTGGACTTGAGCAGTAGTGATGTGACAGGGGTCTTAGTAAGTTTAATTAGTCCAACAGTCAGTTATTGACAATAAATTGAAACCTTTAAGGATATGAAAAAACTAGTTTCAGAAGAATTTATATATTCTGCAGATGACCTCCTCTCTAAACGCTGGTCTTGTATTAGAAAAATAAAGTAATACAATTTATTGCTGTATTATTTGTCCCACTCCTGCTCACAAAGTAATCATTTTACTTTCAATTTCTCATACTGAGTCTCATTTACATGCAAATGTGTGTTGGAATGTGGATCATACACTGCAGCCGAGCTCGTGAAGCGAATGGAACATAAGATGAAGAAAGTTATTCGGAAGAATGACATTGAATATATACAGCGCACGTTTTACTGCCCTGACAGTGCCTACCTGACCTGTCAAAAAAGTCTGCATTTTGCAACCTGTATTATATCCTAAAATTAGATACAAGCAGGAGATTACAACAGTGAAAATTTAGTGGAGCTACAGACCCTCAAAGTAATTAAGGCTGTGTAGAAATGCTTTTTCTATGGCATGAAGTGTTTCTGGAGCAAAAAAATATTTCTCTCCACTTTTTGAGAGCTTGGGGGTCCCTGTTGGTATCAATCACCAAATCTGCTGTAGTTTGAAGAACCCAGAACAACATCTAAAGAATTTCAGGCCTCACTCACCTCAGGTAAGGTCAGAGTTCATGATTCATCAGTAAGAGAGAGACTGGGCAAAAATGGCCTCCGTTGGAGAGCTCCAAGGAGAAAACACAACGGCTCATCTTACATCTGCCAAAAACATCTGGATGAGCCCCAAAACTTTGGGGAAAATATTCTGTGAACTGATGAGACAGAAGCTGAACGTTTTGGAACATTTGTATCACGTTACATTTAAAACTGTAACTTCATCTGATAAAAACAACATCATACCTGTATGGCAGTAATGGTGTGATGGTCTGGGGCTGCTTTGCTGCTTCAGGAGCTGGAAAACCTGTCGTAAATAAATTCTGTCTCTGCCAGCAAATCCAGAAGGAGAATGCCCGCCCATCAGTTCATGCAGTTTGTTCAGTGAACGTTTTGGACTGGCCTTAAATGCTTTAAACAGGCCGTTCATGCTCAAAAACCCTCCAATGTGGCTGAATTAAAACAAGTCTGTGAAGAAGAGTGGGCCCAAATCCCTCCACAGTGATGTAAAAGACTTCTGGCCAGTTATTGCTAACATTTGATTACAGTTTTTGCTGACAAGGGTTGCATAACCAGTTTAGGGGCAATTACTTTTTCACATAGGGCCAGGTCACTCTGCAAAGTTTGTTTAAATTAAACCATCATTTACAATCTGCAGTTTGTATTTACTGAGTTTATCATTGTCTAATATCTGTTTGATGAACCATGTAAGTGTGACAAATATGCAAAAAAAGAAGCACTGCCTCATTATTGCCCTAAGAAATGTGGTCTAACTGCATAATGCTGCCCAGAGGCAACAAAAAAAAATACAATTTAGTAAATAAATTAAATTGAAATCTGTTTTAAACAACCAAATATTCCTCTTCAATATTCATACACACATTTTTAATCTAATTATAAATCTAATTATTTCAGTTTAAAGATGTATAAAAATGATATTATTTAACAGTAGTTGGCACTGCGTCACTCGTGGATTTGGTTCCTGAAAGGATTGCTCCACCCCCAGGTCAAAGGTCAAACACTCTCCTCATTTTACTGAACAGTGACTTTGTGTCATTAAATAAAATAAATAAATGAAAAGTTTAAGGGGCATTTTTGTAATAACCAAAAAATGTGGTTTGTTGCTTGAGGGCAGCACCGTGCCACAGAGGGTCATTCGGAGCCCTCAGATTAGCAGACTCACATTCCACCTGTGAGATTTTCTGGGTCAATTTTTAACATTTACTAATGTTAAATTTGAGATACTGCAGGAATTAAAACCATGACGGTGGTAAGAAAATAACAACAGTACATGCATACAACAACTCCAAAAGGAGCATGTTGGAGATTAACTTTGACATTTTGCTGATGTCATGAGCAACATGTCGAGTCTTGTTAATCATGCTATCATGATAATGGGATTTTCATAAGGTCACTGTGAGCTGGTGCCATAAATTCAGTCCAGATGGGAATATAATTAAAGAGTTAACGCCCAAACCTGGATACCTGTACAACTCGTGTTTTCACGAAAGATTGCCCTATTACAGAAACCAGTCGTGGCAAAAGCTTATGTGCACAATAAAACACCAGTTTGTAACAAACCAACAGTGGTCACATCCTGACCCCATGGCAAGTCTAATTGGCTCTAACTCACACAGCTCTGGAATCACTCAGCTCCTTGTATCACCAGCGATGTTGGTGCCAACAGGGCCGACTGACAGAAGATGGAACCTGCAACCATTACAGCTTTGCTGCAGTCAAGCTAAGTGAAGAAAATACAACCATAGTGACAGCTGATGTTGCAATATTCCTGCAACAACACCAGCGCTGCTCCACGTTAACACTAGTCAGTATGTGGCCACCGTTTATGACAATGCATGGTACAGTCGGAGTTCAAAATGAAGATATCTGTGTAAATTTCACAGAACCTGAAGATCTTCATTAGCATAAGGATTCTGCAGTTTTCAGGCAGTGCCGCTTATCTGCATCCCATCTGTATGACAGCGCTGGGCTGTACATCGTCCTCCCATTGAAAAAAACCCTGGGACTGCCCATGGAGACAACGGGACAGAAGAGGAAGCACACTCACGTCTCCTAACACACACATACATGCGTGCATACATACTTATACAACCCTATAGGGAGGGTGGTTATTAAGAAGACAGTGATGTGGCTGCACATTTCACCTCTGCCATGCGTTACAGCAGAGCAACATAGGCAGGGAATCTCATTCCACTGCATCTGACCTCACGTCAGCTGCACAGAAGAGGGCGTAACCTCATTCAGAAATGAGTCGTCCCTCTCACCAGAGGATTGGTGCCACCTCTTCTAGATGTCGAAGTCTAAGAGCTTAATTGAGGCAGGAGGCTATGCAAATGATAAATCTGAAGATGCAGTGAAGAGAGCAGAGGAGCAGGAGGAGAAACCGAAGGGAAGGAAGAAAACAGAGGATGTAACGCAGAGGAATGAAGGATATAAAGGTGAAGGATCGCATCCGACCCCTCTGTTTCATCTTAACGCGACAGCGGCTTTGTTGAACCTTTAGAGAGCAGAAAATAGACCAAGCCATTTATCTGTGTAAAGAACTGCACAGAGCAGATGAGCAAATCTGTAAACCCTGATCTGAGGTCAGATGTTTCTCTGAATGGATGAGCTCACAGGTGGATGATTGGAAAAGCTTGTCCTCTGCCACAGTGCAGGAGCAGGCTGTTTGCTCTGCCCTGAGAAAGAGAGGCTCATTTAAAAGATTATATAAAGATTAAACTTAAGCATTAAAAAAAATCTAGATATGCATCCTCAAACAAAAGATTTCAAATTATTGAATATTTGTGAGATGAACAAAAAAAAAAAATCCAACAAACAGCTGCATGTAAATCCTAAAACACAAGAAGAGATAAATATTCTGTCAGGCTGGCTTTTTTTTTTTAAAGGCAAACTGTTTTCAGCTTTTAAACAGACTGTGTTCACTCTCATGAGACAAAGCTGAATATTTACCTTGTTTTCTTTTATTTATATTTTGCAAAAAAGCTTTGCTAAGCACAAATGTGCTGTTTGCAGTCTTGTCACAAGTAATGTAGACTTAAGAGTCAGCTGTTTTCTCTGAAAGCTTCAATATATCCAACTTACTCCTGAACAATATGTCAGAGCCGTTATCTCCCAAGCAAAAATGTCAGTCTGATGTCTGACTGCACAGATTTGCACCAGTGTGAGAAAACAGTCGGTTCACAGCTAACGAGTGGTTGTCTTGTATCCTGACTCCTGCACCAGTGGTACCGGGCCAGAACACTATAGTTTGCTACATGTAAGAAATGTCAGCTGTGGTCAATACTTCAACCTGATGCTTTCAGCAGTACAAAATACAAGAGTGAAAACAGCTTTTCCAGAGAAGCGACACAACATTAATATTTACCTTTTTTTTTTTAGAAGAAAGGCTGGGGTTACAGTACTGGGTAAGTGAATGTGCACACATTAGGGGAAGACACGCACACGCCCCTCCAAAAATATTTGCCAATCCCTTTATTTCTGCTGCACACTGGAAACATTTGGGTTTGACATCAAAAAATCAACATGAGATCAAAGACCTCAGCTTTATTTACATCTGGATCAGATTCACCGTTCAGAAGAGAGCAGCTTCTGTCTGAAGCCTTATGACCCAAAGTATTGGAACAGATATACTTAAAATATATTAAAGTGAGTAAGACTTAATATTTAGCTGCAAATCCTTTGCTTGCAGTAACTGCATCAAGCCTGTGACCCACTGACATCACTAAACTTTTGCATTCTTCTTTTGTGATGCTTTTCCAGGCTTCCACTCGTTCAAAGAATACAAATCCAGGAAGCACCGGGAAAACAGAACCACAGGACACGTGGATGATGTGACAAAGGAAGACTGAGGCAATATATACACAAGAGATAATGAGATAAGCGGAAACAGGCAGGGACCTAAACACAGCTGAAAACTAGATATTGAGCAGGGGAAAGTAAGACTGCAGAGAAGAACAAAACTGCTTCCAAAATAAAAGGTGAAATAAGAAAAGCAGGGAAACACTGAGACAGCACAGAGACGAGACTGAGAAACTTTAATTTCCACACAGTATTTCATCTCTGCTGGCCACGACTGATTCGAGCGCACAAGTTTTTTTGTTGGTGTCAGATTGTTTATAACATAATTGTGATGAATGCTGGGTGGAAGGACCCCTTGTAAATTTTTGCTGAGGGCCCCGACACACTAGAATCACCACTAGTTACTGTTACCATTTACTTAGTTTGTAAGGCCCCAGGCCAGAGCTCATAAGTTGTAGCTTCATAAAAGAGTATAATTCATAACTGTCGTACTAAGTAACAGTGAGAAATTGCAGACATTTTCAGACCAATTTGAAACAAATACTTTGAAAAGAATAAAAGTACTGGGCATCGTATCATGAAGTGATTTAACTGGGAGTCACTCCTGTTAGTCCAGTGCAGAGCTGGATTTGGGCGCACACCAAACACCAACATCTAAATACTCAGGAAGTCTCTGGAGACACTGTGAGGTATGAATGAGTGTGGCCTTTGGGAGCTGTAACCCAAAAATGTAAATTTCATGGGATGAACTTTTTCTTCTGGCAATATTAATCATATTCCTTATATGAGGGATGAGACCATAGATACAGACCCATTTTCTTTCACTTGGATGAAACTGAAACAGTTTCCAATAAGTAATAAACAAGATCTTAATCCACCGATCTGATAGCAGCAGAAATACAAAAAAGCTCCTGCTTCTGTTGCCGCTCGCTGCCATACCCCCCCCCCCCCCCCCCCCCCCCCCCCCCCCGAGGTCTAAGTCATCAAAGGTGTTTACTCTAACCTCACCCTTTATCTCTGCAGAAAGGCAAAACTTGCTGTTTTTCAAAGAAATGTGAATAGTTTTTGGTGTATATCAGTTAGAACTGCTGTAAATGATTGGCAGCAACTATTTAATACAAACAGGAATTCTATATTCTGCTTGCCTAAAGTTAGACTTGGTTTGGTCACTGATGACCACTCAGTCCTAAAAGAGAGCCTTCAGCAGCTCTCAGTGTGACTCCACATGAAGCTTCACTTGTCACATAATAGAAGACTGTAGAGGCTGGACTGTGGGGATAGCCACGGTACATAACTGACTTAGTTTTCATCAGGTCAGCTGACCTGAGCAGAGGGCTTTCACTGAAACGGAGTGATGTCAGAGTGAACAGAGGCCCTGCAGCCATGTACAGTATGAGTATGCACACTTATTGTGCGTGTTTATATCTCAGTCTGCATGTATGTATTTTGATCTGTGTGAAGATTTGTGTGTATGTACTAAAATCTGTGTGTGTGTGTAAATAAATCTGTGTGTAGATATCAACGGCTGAAAAGTTTTGCTTGAAGCACTGAAAACACACACAAGTCATCAGTTACAGTCTCCCAGCTTTTCAATTGGCTCTCTTTTTATGCGTGACTTTAGCTGCACGTCTGCTGTGGCACACCAACAAATGTGTGTAGCGATCTGCAGAGGTGTGTGGAGAGTTGTCTGTAAGTCAAGCGTTCATTAACCCTGAGTTCAGGCTCACAGGCTCAGGCACTACAACACAAGGTGGCTCGAGTACTAATCGATCTTCAGGTGTAACGTCAGTCGGCTGGTAGCGGTGATCACAACACACCTGCTGTAAGTCGATGTTTATGCTTTTTTTTCAGTACTGGAGCTTTGTAAAAAAATAAAACAAAATGTTATCTGTAACTGGGATCAGCTGTGATCGCTCAGCTTATGGTTCACCAGCAAACGCTTACATCCAGTGGCAGAGAGGAGCTAGCTGAAGCAGTTCACTGTGTGGGAGTCACTGGAGGATCTGATCTCCAACTAGAAACTCACAGTATAACCTTAAAAAGTGAGCTCTGAGCCTGCTTAAAGTCTGGCTCATTAGATATAGCTGCAACCATTCACACCTACAGACAGACTGACAACCATTCACACCTACAGGACCAGTTCAAACTTTTGACTGGTACTGCATGGACAATTTAGGATCACCAGTGAACATGAACTCAAGATGAAAATATTTCACGTTGCGTTGTCTGTCAAAGAGAAAGACATGAACCAGCAGCAGGAGCAATGTGTCAGAGTTCTTTGCAACAATGCCTGCATTAACATGTGCCTTTGTGAAGGACAACCCTTTGTATTGTTTTTGCATTGTGACAAATTTTATTAGAGCAATGAACCATCTTTTATGTCCAAAATAAAATGCATAATACAGATAACACAGAATGGAATATAAAAAGCAAAATAACACAGGTGTCAATTACTCGTGTATCACTAAATACACATTTTCTTTTATTAAAAGTGCTGCAAAGCAAAAATGTCTCTGCAAATGTGTCCACTTATCTACTTCTGCCATGGGAACATGTAGCTCAATGATTCGTCCATAAACCAAACATGCGTCCTACCAGCCCTCTGCTGTGGATAAGAGCTCGGTTACGCTGCTGTTGCTCGGGTCTGGCTGGATGAAGATAACGACTGAGTAAGAAGTTTGTCTGTGCATAGCGACTGTCACCAAGGAGAATTCCAGTTTGTCCTGCTTTAAACGGAGTCCTGGAAAATCCTTGAATCATGAGTTGAAGCCTTCCAGTGTGCAACAGTGTTGGAGAACTGCACAGTGGGAGTGAAACGCCTTATACATTTATTGAAAACCATTTTTATGATTCCTGTACTACAGCTTAGCATCTTCTGCAGAAGAAATAGGAATATGACATCCATCAATGCAGCCAGTTATGCCAGGGAAGAATCCACGTTCATAGAACTGTACCTGAACAACAGCATCGGGGAACATGATGTAATCCTTTCTCAGTTCAAAGTTCAGACTTTGTGCGCTATTTTGCACACAGTTGATTCACTGACAGAAATCTGCTGTTTGACGATGGAACGTTCCACATGCCAAATACGCCGAGGTGATGAGCACTCGTGAAAGAGGCGGTATCAGAGCTCCCCTCACTGAGTCACAGGAAAGCTTTCAGCTGCATTCTCTTCATACTCACAGAAAATCTGGTCAAATTCATTCAGCAGGTTTCTCCTGTCTCTGAGCAAGCTTCTCCCTGGTCTTGGTGGTCGTGGTCTTTCAGTGTCATTGATATAGTCGAGATAATCCTTTTTCACCATGCAACAAATTAAATGAAACCTGGCCAGAGGCAGGTTTTAGTCCTCATTTGGACCCAGATTATCTCCAGGCTATTATTTATACTCTTACTTTACTCTTTATTGACTCTACAAGGCTGCTCCAATCTAATTATACATTATGTGTGTCTTTTAATGGAATTTAAATTAATAAAGTAGCTTTTAAAAATTTCTTATGATACTGATGTTTGCATAGTTGTAGCTGTTTGGGATGGGGTGTTGAAGATGGCATTATTATTATTATTATTATAATTATTATTTCCATTTGTCCTGTTGCAGCCATATGATGAGCCAGAGGTATGCAGGCTCAGAGCAAATTCAAATGATCTTCTTAATATCCTGCGTTAAGGTTCCACTGTGAGTTTCAGGCGTATTACTCTGGATTCTAGTTCTAGTAGATATCAAACCCTCCGCTGACTCCCACAGTGAGTTTTTTAGCTAACTCCTTCAGCTAGCTCCTTTCTGCCACATTCTTTCTGGATGTCGGAGTTTGCTGGTGAACCATAAGCTGAGCAATCCCAGCTGTTCCCAGTTACAGATGACATTTTACCTTCTACAAAGCTGCAGTGACAAAAGCCGTAAACATGTACTTACAGCAAGCGTACGGTAAAGCCATGGCGATCTGTCCATCTGAACCTGCCTTGCATTGGCACAACCATCACTACCAGCACACTTGGAGACTACGCCACCTTGTGGTATGTACTGAGCGAGAGAAAACCTGAGCCTGTGAGCCTGAACTCAGGGTTGATGAACCCTGGACTTATGGACAACTCTGGACACCCATTTGCAGATTGTTGCTCATATTTGCAGACTTTCTGCTGCTGAACTGCTTTGAATCAGTGTGTTTGACAACGTATCTTTACCAATATTTAAAACACATGATGTAAAAGATCTAATTACAGTCACAAAGGTGCAAAACAAAGATTTTTTTCTGTCTGAGCTTTTGCCGTTAAGTGCGGTGGTTACTTTTGTTAACTTTTTGAGGATGTTATTTTCTGCCTACAACTTTAACCCTGAATAGAACTAAACATTTTCTGCATCTTTAGATTTCAAGTACGTACAGAGATGAAAGAAAAAACAGATTTTAAATATTTCTTTGTGACTAAGAGGAAAGATCTGTTTACATTCAAGCTCCCAAATCTATTTGTCACTGAGCTGCATCTCAACACACTTATTACTCTGCATTCCTTCATAAACAGCAATAAAGACAATAAACTGAGACTGTGTCAGCTATGTTCACGAGAAGTTGAGAGAGGGGGGAAGGGGAGCATGGGCGAGGGAGGGAAACAAACCAATTGCAGGCAATTGATTTACTTCCAGGCTATCTTATGGGGGCCTTAGCTTGCCAGTCAGGTTCCAGGTAATTCAGGGAATTGCATCCATCGCCATGTACTTCAGTTACTGCAGCAATCCCATCTCAGGCTCCATGAAAGCTTATGACAAGACAGGAATATTAATAAGCAACTGTGGTGTTCAAAGGCCGGTGCTGGTAGGATCTTACATGATCCAGAGTGACACCTCGTCCCTCATTCTGCAGTGTGAGGGGGCAACCATTTCATGTTTCATATTCTCCCATTGTGTACGGTGAACTGAATACAAAGACATCTCAGAATGTTTCTGGATGAAATCCTTTCAAACATGCTGCAACACAAATCTTCTTAATACACATTTGATTAATGTAGCGCACACTCTAATCATTCATGTGAAGGACTGTTGTTGGGGGTCACTTAATTGTGAAGCGCTGAGAAGACCTTATTCTCCTCTCTCTTTGATAGCTGAACATTCCCGTCAGGAAAGGCACCATTATGCAGCTGTTCAGTTTCAGAGGCTGAAGGACGAGATCTGAAAGCCGAGAGACAAAAGAGAAGCTTAGGTGTCCACTGTGACCTACTTCACCCGAACTCAAACACATTCAGACGCACTGTCTTGAAATTCTAACCGTCCTCCTTTTTTTGCATTCCTTCTTCATCTCTCAGACTTGTCCTCTCACCTCTTGACTTTCTCCTCTTTCTTTACTCCACCTCCTCCTCTTCAATCACAAGCGTTTGACTGCCAGTGGGATCAAGCCACTGTGAGATGTATGAGCGTGGAAAAAAAATGGATGGCTAATTCAATCACGTCCATTATTTCTAAGGCAGGGCCAAGTTATCAGTGGCACAGCAAAGGCGTTTTGATGCATTGCTTTCATGCTCAGCCTCCCCCCCACTCCCACAGAAGTCTAAGTTGTTGTGGTCCTTTGAAGGTGGGGTGGATAAGACTCAGTCATCAGAGACCGGAGAGGGCTTGCTTCAGCTGTGTGACAGGCAGTCACAACACAAGAAAACTGCCATTGTAGAAGTAAGAAGAGTCAGGCTTCAACTTCATGTGCAAAAACAGAAGGAATCATGTAAGTTTGTGTCTGTGGAGAAAGATCAGCCAATGAAATATTGTTTTAGCAATGTTACACCTGTGTTTATACAGCATCACATTTTTACCAGCTCTATTTAAAAATAGGTTAAAACCTTCCGGAATTAAACTCATGAGAATATGAGACTGATTACTTCATGTCCGTGCACTGTACTGAAAAAATTAATTGAAGCTGAACTAGGGCCAGGCCACAGTATGGAAGCTTGTTTCACCACTAAACTCAACATTTCGAGTTAAAGATGGCAAAAAAATAATTCTGTGGAGGAAATCAGCTTCCACACCATACAGCCATACCATGTGTGCAAAAACATGATGTTTTAAAAGAAAGTCATGGTTGACAGTGTCAGGTGCTGCACTGAGATCAAGCATGACCACAATGGGACAGGAACCAGAATCCACAGATACACTTATACTAACAGAACCGCTATCATACCATCCATGTTTCTATAGAAGATGAGATCTGGGAATCTCTTCCTGTTTAAAACAAGAACAAATGACTTTTATTCACTCTATTAAATTTTAGATGGTACGTCCAGCTGTAATAACGTGTGTGGTGCAGTGTCCTCATCTGCTGGCTCGTACTTAGGTCATTTATCAGTCCTGAGACCCTCTGTGATCCCTGCAGCCATAAAAACTGGGAAATAAGCATCTGCCTCTTGAGTGAAAGCCTGAAAGCAGCTTAAGAGATTCCAGCAGAGAGAGAATCAGGTGCCCAGAAACTCAACTCAAAATCAGTGCTAATGTTGATCTGAATAAACACACCAGCCATATCAAACTATAAAATAGGATTCTTTTGGTGTGTCGTGATTTTGGCTCCCAATCCTTGTGTGAGTACAGTCCCATTGGAAACCCGTGAGTATTCGTCCCTGACAGAACGCACCAAGAAGTCCTTCAACTTTGCTCGCTTTTCTCCAAGCTGTCTTTTTTTAGTAGTTGAACCAGCTGCCTTAAAACGGCAGAGTTAAGAGTGCTGTCATTTGAGAGGGGCTCAGAGTAGAGTTGCTACTCCTCCACATCAAAAGCAGCCAATAGAGGCGGCTTGGGCATCTGACCAGGATGCCTCCTGGATGAGCTGTTCCAGGCATGTTCTACCAGGAGGAGGCCCCGGGGTTAGACCCAGGACATACTGGAGAGATTATATCTCTCGGCTGGCCTGGGAATGTGTTCCCCCGGATAAGCTGGAGGTGGTGGCTGGGAAGAAGGAGGTATGGGCTTCTCTGCTTAGGCTGCTGCCCCATGATTTGGCTCTGGATAAGTGGAAGAAAATGGATGGATGGAAGGATGGAGGACTTATCTATGTGGCAGCATGAGTCTGTCACACTAAAAAATGTTTGTGTAATTTTGAAGAAGCTCCTCAAATTCAGTATAATATGTTTGGTATCTTTCGACACTTTGCAGCTTTCCTCCGTTATTCAGGTGCGTGACTACCAACTCTCAAATGTCTTCTTGTAACACCTAAGAGGACGGAGTCTCTGCTCTGTTGAGCAGATACAGAACCTGCGACTTGATAATGGCTTTTATCAGGAACAAAATGTGCTGGTTGATCAAACAAAGCCTTTCTATGCAGAGAGATCATTTGAAAGTGTATGATGTGGTTGGAAACCTGCTGTCACATGAAGCATGATGATGGCTGTGGACTGACCGTCCTCCAGCCCTCCTGTGCTGTCTCACCACCTTCTTTCATTCGAGGGGCTGAAACGTTTGTCACCAGAGCTTCTTTGTGGATGGCATTACGTATGTTTGAGAATTTTGATAACACCACACAACATCAAGCATGCATTTGTTGTTCTGTAAACTAAAGCATTCTGAATGTAGCGTATCAAATATTGCATTTGGAGTAGTGAGAGAAACTGAGGAGTTGAGTGGATTTAAACCGTGCATAATAATACAACATCCATATGTATGGACGACTCCATATCCTGACTGCTGTGGAGCTGATGATGTTAACACTTTTCAGAAAATCTAGTCAGAGTGTTGACGGATACAAATCCTTTATGAAGTCAGTAACACATCTCCAGCATATTGAGAAGCTCATTAACTCTCAGTATTAGGTCAGTTGTTTCTCAACAGGAATAATATCTTTCACTGTATGTGCAGACAATGCTGTGATTACTCATATACCTAAATTTTTAAAGTTTGACACAGCAGCATATTGTTACCACTGTGATCATTTCTATTATATATAAAGGTTTATTTTAATGCACGAGCTCCTTTACTAAAAGTATTCTTTTTGGATACTTTAACATTTGCTGTGCAGTATAACAACACTGTAGCCTAGTGTCACACACTGATACAAACAGATGCCCACCCACCGTGTGCGCTTTTGGAGACTAAGTTTAGGAACCGTCTGGCAGAGGAGCGTAATCTCTGTTAAGGCATCGTTGTATTAGCGCTTTTCCTTGACCTTGCATAAGTGCAGCCAGTCAGAATGTAATTGCACCTACGTTAGGCTGTGTAACAATGTGATGGTGGATGTTATCGATGTGATAAAACTACAATATCATGAAGATGGACCACAAATCCATAAATATGGACAAATAAAGTGAGAGGAAATGCTTGTTACAGTGAGATTACTTGGGGATCACTGGGCAGGCTTAAGAGAGAAAATTAGCCAAACAATTTCTTCAATAGGTTTAGTTCACAGTCCTTTGCTGCCTCCTCCACCACACACCCTGGCCTTCACACACCCTCATTAGCTTTAATGATTTTGCCCTTTTCCCCTTCTTCCCAGCAAATGAACTCTGTGAGTAATAATAATAATAAACCAAGAATGAACCAAATGTGGGTGTGGACAAGGCAATCATCTATATGCCACAGAGAGCTTATTCCCATCTAGATGGTAACGGCTGCATGGTGGGTCTTTTATTTTTAAAGTGCATTTAACACCATCCAGCCTGCTGCTACTGAGAGAGAAGCTCCAAGAAATGCCAGCAAACATCCACCATCTCATGGATTACTGACTACCTGACAGACAAGAGGTCTGTGGAGATTCTCAGTCATCCAGGTCACGATAGTCTCAAGAGCTTGAAAAAGGCGACTGGACTTCTTTAAAATGTTTTTTATCCATGAGGCTTCTTCAGTTCTAAAATTAAAAGGTGGAGAGTCCCAGGTTTTTAAACCCTACTGGGTTTTGCTCCCTTTGGAGGTACTGGACACACTCATGTGCATCATCAAGGTGTGAAAAAAAGGCCTGGGTCATTACCACCAGGGGGTTTTGGGTGAAATCTCTGAGAACTTGCCCCACTCTGTTGTATGACCTATTGAGGTCACCTGAAGTAAGGTGTGAGTGGGGGTTGAGGCACCTAGGAAGCAATATCAAGACTAGATAGTAGGTCGTTCACAGTGGACATAGACGGCCTCTTTACTCTTTCAAAGCGCCCGTCTTCTCGGTCCATAATGTGAACACTGGCATCCTCAAAGAGTGAACTTTGACCTTTAGGTGCAGATGTACAGCTGATGTACAACCTTGACCTTGAGGTCAGACCTGTAGTGACGATACAAATTAGGGCCACAGTAAGTATATTCAAAATGGGAAATTCAATAGTGTTTGCAAATTAGGAGTGTCCCCACAGATGACCACGGTGTCCAACATTAAAACTGATTTCAGGATATAAAGATTTTAAGGTTTTTAGGAGGTCATTAAAGTTTTTGATTATTTTGAGATCTAAAAACCAGGTCTGATATGCTGAGGGAAATGCTTTCCCTGTAAATGATGGCTGGACCATATGGGTGTGTGTGTGTGTGTGTGTGTGTGTGTGTGTGTGTGTGTGTGTGTGTAGATGGGAAACATGGTTACAGAGCAATACAGCAAAAAAAAAAATGCAGAAGGAGAGAAAAATCAATCAATACTGAATAAGTGAATAACGATAAGTGGTAGTGTATAAGGGTAGAAATATGACATCATGATGTTTCAAGTATTGCAAAACAGAAAATGATGATACAGTCAATAGTATTTTTTTAATTCTCCATTGTGTTGACAACAGTTTGGTTAGTTGAAGAATAAAGATAATAATTTAATCATATTTAAACCTAAAAATTACAATAACTAAATATAATTTGAGTATTCCTAAGTTGGAAAATGAAGACATAAAATAAATGGATGAATAGTAGAAATGTGTGTACATGTGAAGATAATTCAAGAATATATCATAGTACTGCCAGTTGAAACTGTACCAATCTAATCAATAACAGTAAGAATACATTTTTAGGTAACAGATTTGATTGGTTCTAATGAACGGAAACAACAAGCACACGATGAAATCGTTTGATCTTCTGGCAGAGAGAGGCAGAAACAGCAGAAAAGAACCTTTCAGATAATTCATGATGAACAAACAGTCTCTGATAGTGAATGTTAGCTTGTAAAAGTAATCTATGAGCAGTTTGTAGTTGCTATTTCATTTTTTTTTTTAAACACACATACATCTTCTAATTTTAGCCTCAGTGATGCAGGATTCTCTATTACATCCTCTCCTCTGGTGGCATGGGGTAGCCCAGGAGGGAAATAAGTGATGTAATGACTGAAATTTTGACTGGGTGTGCAGCGCCACAGAGCGTGGTAGTAAAGGTCAGGAGTGTTTTCACAAAGTGAGCAGATTTCTGGATGAAAAGGCTCCAGGAACAGTCTGCTTGGATCTGAGTCATGTAACTTTAACCATCAGAGGGGGACAAGGACATCAACTACGCATACATCCCCAATCTGTCTGTCAATCTCCTGCCCCCATCTCCCCTCACTCATGAACAAGACCCCGAGATACTTAAACTCCTCCACTTGGGCAGTAACTCATCCCTGACCTGGAGTGGGCACTCCACCCTTTTCCAGCTGAGGACCATGGCCTCAGACTCAGGTGTTAATTCTCATACAGTGGTGTGAAAAAGTGTTTGCCCCCTGCCTCATTTCCTGTTTTTTTGCATGTTTGTCACACTTAAGTGTTTCGGAACATCAAACCAATTTAAACAATAGTCAAGGACAACACACGTAAACACAAAATGCAAGTTGTAAATGAAGGTGTTTATTAGTAAAGGTGAAAAAAAATCCAAACCATCATGGCCCTGTGTGAAAAAGTGATTGCCCCCCTTGTTAAAACATACTATAACTGTGGTTTTTCACACCTGAGTTCAATTTCCCTAGCCACACCTAGGCCTGATTTTTGCCACACCTGTTCCCAATCAAGACATCACTTAAATAGGAGCTGCCTGACACAGTAAGGTCCACCAGAAGATCCTTGAAAGCTACACATCATGCCGAGATCCAAAGAAATTCAGGAGCAATTGAGAAAGAAAGTAATTGAGATCTATCAGTCTGGAAAGGGTTATAAAGCCATTTCCAAAGCTTTGGGAATCCAGCAAACCACAGTGAGAGCCATTATCCACAAATGGCGAAGACATGGAACAGTGGTGAACCTTCCCAGGAGTGGCCGGCCGCCCAAAATTACCCCAAGGGCGCAGCGACGACTCATCCAAGAGGTCACAAAAGACCCCACAACAACGTCCAAAGAACTGCAGGCCTCACTTGCCTCAGTTAAGGTCAGCATTCATGCCTCCACCATCAGAAAAAGACTGAGCAAAAATGGCCTGCATGGCAGAGTTCCAAGAAGAAAACCACTGCTGAGCAAAAGAAACATTAAAGCTCATCTCAATTTTTCCAAAAAGCATCTTGATGATCCCCAAGACTTTTGGGACAACATTCTGTGGACCGATGAGACAAAAGTGGAACTCTTTGGAAGGTGTGGGTCCCATTACATCTGGCGTAAAAGGAACACTGCATTTCAGAAAAAGAACATTATACCAACAGTAAAATATGGTGGTGGTAGTGTGATGGTCTGGGGCTGTTTTGCTGCGTCAGGACCTGGAAGACTTGCTGTGATAAATGGAACTATGAATTCTGCTGTCTACCAAGGGATCCTGAGGGAGAATGTCAGACCATCTGTTCGTGTACTCAAGCTTAAATGTACTTGGGTTCTGCAGCAGGACAATATCCTAAACACACCAGCAAGTCCACCACTGAATGGCTGAAGAAAAACAAAACGAAGACTTTGAAGTGGCCTAGCCAAAGTCCTGACCTGAATCCTATTGAGATGTTGTGGTATGACCTTAAAAAGGCCGTTCATGCTCGAAAACCCTCTAATGTAACTGAATTAGGACAATTCTGCAAAGATGAGTGGGCCAAAATTCCTCCAGAACGCTGTAAAAGCCTCATTGCAAGTTATCGCAGACGCTTGGTTGCAGTTGTTGCTGCTAAGGGTGGCCCAACCAGTTATTAGGTTTAGGGGGCAATCACTTTTTCACACAGGGCCATGATGGTTTGGATTTTTTTTCACCTTTACTAATAAACACCTTCATTTACAACTTGCATTTTGTGTTTACTTGTGTTGTCCTTGACTATTGTTTAAATTGGTTTGGTGTTCCGAAACACTTAAGTGTGACAAACATGCAAAAAAACAGGAAATGAGGCAGGGGGCAAACACTTTTTCACACCACTGTACCTGCCACCTGATGAAGCCAACAGGACCACATCATCCGTAAAAAGCAGAAATGAGATTCTGAGGCCACCAAGGTGAAATTCTGCCCATAAAAATTATGAACAGCGTCTGTGACAAAAAGCCGCCCTGGTGGAGTCCAACACCCACCCACCTGAGTCCGACTTACTGCATCAATGCAGCCCAAGCTCTCGCTGCTGTTGTACCCAGGAACTGAATGGCTCATAGCAAGGGCCAGCTACCCCATACTCCTGCAGCACCCCCCACAGGATACCCTGAAGGATGCAGTCGATGCCTTCTGCAAGTCCACAAAACACATGGAGACTGGACGGGCAAACTCCCACGCACACTTGAATATCTTTGAAAGGATAACGAGCTGGTCCAGCATTCCACAACCAGGATGAAAACCACATTGTTCCTCTTGAATCCGAGGTTTGACTAACAGAAGAACTCTCTTTTCCAGCACCCTGGCATAGGCGTTCCCGGGGAGAAATGTGATCCCAATAGTTGGAGCACACCCTCTGGTCCCTGTTCTTGAAGATGGGAACCACCACCCCAGTCTGCCAATCCAGTGGCACCACCCCAGATCTCCACGTGATGTTGCAGAGGCCTGTCAACCAAGACAGCACTACAGTATCTAGAGCTTTCAGGGACTCAGGGCGAATCTTGTCCACCCCAGGGGCCAAGGAGTTGTTTAACTACCTCAGTGACCCAGTGATGGGTGAGTCATCCCCCTTGTCCCCAGTCTCTGCTCCTTCAACAGAAGGTGTGTCAGTGGGATTAAGGAGGTCCTCGAAGTATTCCTTTCACTGTCCGACTATAGCCTCAGTTAAAGTCAGCAGTGCCACACCCACACTATAGACCGTGTGAGTAGAGCACCGCTTTCCCCTCCTGAGTTGCCTGACGGTTTGCCAGAATCGCTCTGAGGCCGTCCAAAAGTCTTTTTCCATAACCTCACTGAGCTCCTCCCACACCTGAGTTTTTGCTTCAGCCACCGCCTGAGCTGCATTCTGCTTGGCCTGCCGGTACCTGTCAGCTTAGTCCCACAGGCTAACAAAGCCTGATAGGACTCTACTTCAGTTTGATGGTTTCCGTCATGTCTGGTGTCCACAGGCACCAACTACCTTGCAGCCACAGCTCTGAGCAGCAGCCTCAACAATGGAGGTGCGGAACATTTGGAATCAATGTCCTCAGCCTCCCTCGGCATGTTGTTGAAGTTCTGGCAGAGGTGGGAATTGAAGATCTTGCAGACTGGGGCTTCTGCCAGGTGTTCCCAGCACACCCTCACAATACGTTCAGGTGAGCCGGGTCTGTCCAGCATCCTCCCCCATCTCCTGATCTCACTCACCACCAGGCGGTGATCAGTTGACAGCTCAGCGCCTCTCTTCACCCGAGCGTCCAGAACATACGTCAGCACTCTGATGATATGATTACAAAATCAATCATCAACCTGCAACCTAGGGGGTCCTGGTGCCACATTCACTTATGGACATCCTTATGTTCGAACATGGAGTTCGTTATGGACAAACTGATTTGCACAGAAGTTCAATAACAGAATTAGAATGAAATAAATAAAATTTTCAATAGCATGTAAAGAAAGCAAAAGACTAAATGAAAGGTGCAGGCTTTAGCCTTATCTTATTGAAGATGGAAGACAGGCAGGAGGAAAAGTCCTCAGAGGAGGTTCATTGATGTGGTGAAGGAGGACATCGTGTGACAGAAGAGGATGGGACAGGGTGAGACAGAGGCAGATGATCCGCTGTGGCGAAACCTAAAAAGGTCATTGCTGACATTAGTCATCACTAATTCTACTTTACCTGAGGTCTACTAGCCATGAATGAAGTGCTCAGTTTGAAAATCTGTCATCTATTAATGCACCGTTCAGTCTCAAACCCTGTCCAAAAGAAGAAGTGTTGTCATTCAGTTTGTACTTGCTGTTTTCTTCTCAGAGAGACAAATTATATATGCAACAATAAGCCTTTTGTGTGATTTCCATTTTCTTTTCCACCCTCTTGAATCTCGACACTTTGAGCTTTTCCTTGTGATGATTTCTTTTCTCCCCATACTTGAATTATGGCTCTGTGTCACTGGAGAACAATTAAGAGCCTTGAGACAACTGATTGTGATTTGGCACTATATAAATAAATCTGAATTGAATTGAACCTGGAGGTAAACAGCCCTATTTATATAGAGAACTGGGGGCACGGCAGTGTGCAGGAAATGTGCAGCTTTTATGCAGATTGCACAAACCTGTCAGATTGATTCTGATTGGCTTGTATTTTGGGTTCTGTTTGGTTTCCGTTGTTTTTCTAGTGCTTGAAGTTTTTCATTTTTGTTATCCTGGGTTTTTATTTCATTTTAGTAAAGTCGTGCTTTAGTTCTATTATTTGACTGATTTGTGTTTAGTTTTTATGGGGCTCTGGTGCCTGATCTCCTGCCTCACTGCAGTGGAGGCATTGCTGTGTGTTTCCCTGCCTCTGTTGTGTTTAGTGGAATTCATGTTTTACTTTGACAGCTAGTTTCATTTTGCATTCTACTTCCTGTTAGCGTGATTGTCTTCACCTGTGTTAATCACTTTCACCTGTCTTCTGTTGTCCCATCAGCTCTGTGTGTGTATAGTGTTGTTTTTTCTTTGCCAGGTTGTCTGTTATATTCCCCATATGTTGCTCAGGTTTGCGGTCTTTGGAAAAGCAGGATGTACTATGAGGGCTGTGCAGTGACGTGAGATGAATGAGTTAGTGAGCTATGCCAGAGTTTTCTGCAGTAACTTGTGCTGAACACATAACCTGATTATGTTTAGAGTTTTGGTTTAAAATCAGCTGGAAGTGCCACATTTTCACTGATTCTTTTATTTACAGCATGTTTTAAGTGTGACACAGATTCTCTGCTATAGGGAAACTCATATTATACATGCGAGCTGTGAAGCTGTGCCTCGTGAATCAAGCAAAACCATCAGGAGTGAAGTTACAGCAGTGCAAGCTGGAATTTAATCAGCTGCTGATACAGAACGTGTGCAAATGTTCTTATACTTGGTTCTAAGCTGCTGCCAAGTCTCTCACACTGCTGGAATTTAGAACACACACCAAGAATACCCAATCAATCAAAATTAATTTAACTTTGATCTGGCAACAAACTAAAGTGATTGCTGTGTCTCCTTTATTAGCTTTTAGCCAGTAATATTAAATATATCCAGTTTAATGTTTCAGCTGTCACATTAAAAACAAACAGCAGCATGAGCGTTAAAATAATTAACTTGAATTAAACAAATATTTTTTTATTTCCTGTGTTATTTTTATGTGAGTGTGCACAGGACTGAAGCAGAAAGTCCAGCTTAAAGGGGAACCCACAGTGGGGATGGCCGTTATCTCTGACCAGGGTTTTAGGTTTTGTCAAAGCAGTTGATACAAAGAAAATGTGGCTGTTTAACCTTCTTTGTAGTTTACCCCTCTGGGCTCCTGGTGGTTATATTTTTTTGGATTTACAATTCAACCTTTAAGCCTTCTCATTGGCTATTAAAAACTTGCTTTTGTTAAATTATTGTGCTATTAGTGTTCTGCATTTGGGTCCTCCTAATCCTCTGACGTCAGCAGCACTGAAAATGGAACTGCTGCTAGTAAACAGTGACGTTATTTACCTTGAAAAACAGACAAAAGAAAATCCCAAATTTTCTCAGTTTAAGATTTAAATTTAAGTCAGCTGATTACACATTTTCTCATAGAATCAGCTTATTTGGTTAAATCAATTATGAAGCAATTATTCACTTAACATCAACATAAACAGAGGCTGCACTTTTATTAACGTTTATCTTGCACTGTTACAAATATGAACAAATGTTTGCTTGTTCAAATATGCTGAAAATGTTGATTTACTTTGGATGCACATTTTTGTAGTTGTACATGATAACTGATAACAGTGCAATCAATGTGATAGAAAATGATTTGTTTTAATTTAATTATGCACAGTGGAGCTGCAAAGCTGAAGAGGCTGAGCTATAAAAGACATCACTATCTAGACTGGTGTGAGTACAAGGACATGGGGTGGAAGATGTGAATGAAGAGACAGTATAAGCAGAAGTGAAACGGGTTGATAGGACATGAACTGAGACTGCAGACAGAAATAAAAGGAGAGGAAAAAAAACCCATCAGTGAATGATGTTTGAATGAAAACAGAAAACCAAAAGAACAACAATACTGAGATGGAACGAGTGCAAGGGCAGTGACGCACAGGTTCATAAATTACATGAAAAAAATAAATAAAATAGGGTGATGAGAGAGTGGGACACAAACAGGGAGAGAGGGGACAGTAAATAGAATCTTTCCATTTAAGACAGGCTGTGCGGGAAACCATTTACCTTCACATCCAAACTGTGTTTTAGGAAGGCCATTAATCACAGCTATAATGGAGAGCCGAGTCCTGTTCTCCTACACACTCCCCCTCTCCTGACATCACGCACACAGTTACATGCTGTATGGTGAGTACTAAGCAGCAACCGTAGTGGTCACATGGGAGGGAACTAAAACAGTACTAAAAGCAGACCTGATTACACAAAACTAACTGGTTGCCAAAAACGCAGCCATCCTCGTCTCTGTGTGTGTGAATCAGGGCATGAGAGAGGAAATTACACAGATGGATTTTCGGTTGGTTTTGAGGGTAAAAAAAAAAAAAAAAACCACTGCAGGGCTGCTTTATTTTCTTTGTAGAAATGAATATGAAACACAGCAGCTGATCCAGGGACTGGCACTGAAAGTTGAATCTGTCAACAATTTTATAAAATGTTGTTATCAGGAGAAACATTTTAATATCGCTCCACATTTTTCAGGAGAAAAATCTTTTACATTTTTAGCTGGACTGAAAATAAGTTCACTTTTAATACTAACAATTTTTAGACATTTTTAAAACACATCTAACCTTAAAGCTTCTCAGAGGACTTAACTTAGATCAGTTAATGAAAGCTGAGGACTACAGAGGCGTACAGAGGGTTACAATTATAATACTGATCATCATAATTTTTTTCTCTTATAAATATACACAGTTTGTTATAAATGTATACGCAGGAAAAAATGACCTGAATGAATCTTTTTCGTTGTTGAGAGTTTGAACTGTCCTGTGTGTAACCTCGTGCTAGTTATAAACAATGCTGTTTGACTGCTTTCAGCAGACACTGGCAGACACTGGTTTCGGTCGGGCGCACATATGATGATGTCACATGGATAGTTGCTCCATCTCCCTTAATCTCTTGTCTCTGGTGCAGCCTGAAGAGGAGACATTGGCCCACCCTCATGTAGGCCCACCACCCACAGGAGGCGTCATAGGGGTCGGGTGCAGTGTGTGTTGGGTGGTGTCCAATGGCGGAGGCCCTGGTGGACCGAACCCCGGCTATCGAGGCTGGCTACTGAAACATGGAATGTCACCGGCTAGATATAGTCGGGCTCACCTCAGCGCACAGCCTGGACTCTGGAACCAGTCTCCTGGACAGGGCGTTGCCCTCACTGAGGTGTCTTAGCTTTACAGAGGAACAAACTCTTTTTCCCGAATAAATGAAGACCTTACAGGTCATCTGATTTAAGCTGCACATGTATGAGTTATTCCAGGGAGTCAGGCACTTCTGATTTTTCAGATGAGCCACAGCATACGCAGTGAGTATGTAACACTAATAATGAATTAATCAATCTCTGTGGGAGCAGAGTTTTGGTAGCTACTCTGAACTGCTTTCTTAATGTTCTCCATTAGCTGCTGCAAGGCATTACAGAGCTCTGCAGTGACAGTCCCACCCTGGGACAGAAGTCCATGCTACACATGAGCATGCTCCCAGTCTCCCTCATCGAATGACATAATCTTTGTTCTTGGAAACTCATTAACTGAAAACTGCTCAGCTGTAGCCCAGCTCTCATCACCAACAGCACGTATTTATACAAGGCTGAGATCAGTTTAGAAGAGAAGGTCATGTTTGTTCTCTGTTTCAGCTTCACTCATTCATAGCAGGTATTTTTACACTCTGTCACATTTATTTTATATGGCTTGAATGCAATAGGATGTCACCAGTAATGTTAAATTTAATCTCTGCTTTTCTATTTCAGCAGTTGTTACAGGACATATTCATCTGTCAAGTTACAGATATTGTCAATATCACTCCAATAAAAACTCATAACCCATTCTTTCTTTGTGACAATTTCCTTCAACTATTAAACTCAATATACCCACGAACTACGGATACCACTCAGTTTGACTTTAAGGGACAGACAAAATGAATGTGTTCCATTAAAAGAGTGTGCTGGTGTCCTCATAAATATGAAACAAGTCTTGCTGTGGAACAAAAAGAATTAAGGAGTAGAAAGATTAATGTTTGACCTATCCCAAAACAAATACTCTCAGTTTTCTGTGCAGTCTGATAGTAAGAAAAACCTGGAGTCTGTCCATACCTGATGATGTTGCCTCCCTCACCCTAGAACTCCTTGATCAGCAAGGTCAGGAGGCTCTCAGCATGGTGCTCCACAGCAGCAGTGCTAATGCAGTCAGCTGGAGATAATGGGGAGGTTTTGGGACGTGGACCTTCAGCATGACCCTGGAGGCGAGGTAGAAAATTTGACTAAATTATTCATAAGCTGTCACTGAGCCTGATTTACAAAAAAAGAAAAAAGAAAAAGTGATGAGCTCCATTCAAATAAAGACTTGAGTAAGTGTTTTTGCCTGTTAAAGCTCTAGATCCTGGAAAAGGCTTGGAGTGAAATGCATGAGCAAATCAAAGAATGCACGCACACTCACCACCTCAGGAGCTCCTTTAAACACATATCAAAGCAGAAAATCTGTCAATTTAGCTCTTTCACGGCTCCATTTCACCATTTGTAATCCCGCATTAGATGTAAGAGCTGCAAGAGACAAGCTCTCTGTGATGAGACATTATCTCTGTGCTGAATTCAGTGGGTGTTCTTCACATTCTTATACTGTGTACAGTACAGCCAGAATCATCTTAAGGATGTCATTGGTGCGCACACAGCACACAGCCCTTTGAACAATCATCCCGTGTAAACCAATCAAAATCATCTGCCAAGTTCTGTTTGGTCCCCTTCCTGCTGGCAACAGCTCTGACCTTTGGGGCAAGGACACACGACCTGTGGGGCGTCTCTGGTTCACGGCACAGAAACACTGACAGCAGATCACTTGGATCCAGTCAGGTATGGGTCGGAGCCTCCATGGACTGAGCTTCTCTCGCTCTTCTTCCTGTGGATACTCAGCAGATTTGGATCGAGGGAATCTTGAGACCAAATCAACACAAAGATCCTCAGGTGTATTCCTAAAGCGTTACTTAGTTTTTGTTGAGCGGCAGAGCAAATTAGAGTTCCTACTTAAGGCAAGTGAAATTTAAGAATTTATAAAATTAATCTGAATAAAATGTAAGTCCAAATTTACAGTAACTGTAACTTGATTTCATTTATTAAAGGGAAAATAAATAAAACCCACCTGCTCTTATCTGAGAAAGTAACTGCTCCTGAAATCTAATAACTGGTTGCACTACCATAGGCAGCAAGAACTGCAATCAAGCATTTGCAATAACTAGCAATGAGTTTCACATTGCTGTGGAGAAATTTGAGCCAGAATTGTTTTAATTCAGCCACAGTGGAGGGTTTGAGCGGCCGGTTTAAGGTCACACCAAAGCATCTCAATCTTTGATTAGGCACTTCAAAACCTTCAGTTTCTTTTTGAGCCATTTTCAGAGGTGGACTTGCTGGTGTGCTTTGGATCATTATCCTGCTGCATAAGTGCCCTTGAGCTTCAGGGTGTGAACTGATGGCTGGACTTTCTCCTTCAGGATTTTCTGGTAGAGAGCAGAATGGTTGTCTCAGTTACGACAGGTCATCCAGGTCCTGAAGCAGCCTCAGACCATCACGCCATTACCACCACATTGTTGACTGTTGGCATGATGTTCTTTTAATGAAATGCTGTGTTGTAAAAGTACTTTAACCTGTCAAAGGTTCAGCTTTTGTATCATCAGGTCATGATCTGTGGTCCTCCTGGATTGCCTTGCTTTTCTCTCTCCTCTTCTGCACTCTTTCCTCTTTTTGAGTGTCTGTGTGGATGGGTGAGTGGATGTTGTGTTCCAGAGGCGGAGCATGCTGGAGGTCTCCGCCCTGCTGATTGCACACCTGAGCCACGTGCCACAGCTCTCACCTGTGGGCTACAAAAGGCCGGAGTGTCGTCGCAGTCGCTGCAGGATCGTTACACCGCTTGCGGTACTCTCAAACCTGGTCGTTATTATAGGTGAACTGTGTAGAGTTGTTTTTCCGTGCTCTTACTTACCGTCGTCTCCGTTTGGCCATGAATCCCACACCGCTCAGAGCTGTGGAGAGAGACTGCTGCAGGAGAGCCGCCGGAGAGTGACAACTCACCCCTCACAGGCAAAATTACTTTTGTTCTGACCACATCACTGTGCTCTGTGCTTGTGTCCAAGCCTCCAGGCCTGGACACATCAGTCCACAGAAACATTTCCCAAAAGTTTTAGGGATCATCAGGATGTTTTTGGCAAACGTGAGATGAGCCTTTGTGTTTTTTTGGCCACCAGTGGATTTTCACTGTTGAACTCTTCAGTGGATGTAATTTTAGCCCAGTCTCTTTCTTATTGTTGAATTATGAACACTGACCTAAGTGAGGCTCAAAGTGAGCACTCAGAGCACTTTATACATCTTTTTTTATTTAACCTGACCTGTACCACAGCTTTTTAAAAACGTTATTTATTTAACTATTGATATTGGTGTAATACAGTTTAACTATACAGGTGCTGACCTGCAGGAAAGAATGACAAAAGGAGGGAGGTCACCAACTGCTGCATCTGTAAGAAAACACACAAAAACCTGGATGTTGTCACTTGATAAAATTATACTTTCCTATTCTTAGCATTTATTTTAAAAAGACTTTTCAAAGATTAAGACATTTTAACACCAACTAAGGCTTAACGTCCAGATGAAAGTATTAGAAGTATTCAGAGGATTTCTGGTGTATTATCTTCCTGCCATGGGGGTTGCTGCTGAGGAGGGAGCAGAGAGGCACTTGTTCAGTAATTTCTTGGTGGGTGGTATGTGTCAAAGGAAAATTCAGATAAAGGTCAGGAACCAAGATTTCCCAGCATAACATTTCAGTATAAGGAGATAATCGGTGTTATTCATTTAATCTGTTGTTGGTTTAAATGTTTTGGCTAATTGGTGTATATCACCTAGGCTCAGAAGAATTTATGCATGGCACAAGCTGTAACAAACATTTTGTTTATTGGATTGGCTCATTAAAATAGCCTTTCGTCTGTCCAGCATAGATTACATTAATAATTCATCAATTTTCTGTATTTTCCCTACCCTTTATGCATTTATAATGTATGTGTGCCAGCATGGTGCTGCAGAGTGGAAAGTTTGCAGCAAAAAGGCCACCAAGTGCTTTTCTGTTCTCAGAGGTTATTGTTTGACATTCTACTCTGAAAAGCAGTTTTGTTGGGATCCATTAGCATGTTTTGCACCCTGCAGCCAACCGCCTTCAGTCGCAGCCCCCACTGTGGGGCATTTTGCCTACATGCATGTAATCTACATCTACAGAGGCAGACATACTTACAGAGCCCCCCCATGAGACACAGACAGCCTCAGTGGGGGCAAATAGGTGGAAGGTGAGGCTAAAAAAGGATGTAATCTGGTCTTAGTTATTATAGGCAGTCAGACCATGTTTCTCTCAAAGTACAACATAGGTGGTAGCATCACTGTCAAAAGATTTCTTTATTGGAAGACACCTTTACCTGAGACCTGTGTTGGCAGCTTATCAGACTCCCAAACCTAACACTGAACGATCAAGTTTATTACACAAAAATGATTTGCAGCCTATAAAGTGTCTGCAAACCACAGAGCTGTTGTTTCTTATAAACAGCAAGTGGTAAAGGTCCCTCCTGGATGTAAGAACATACAGAGGAGAAGATACCTAATAAAAGCCAACATCCGGCTAAAACTGAGAAAAATACCGACTGAAAACCATCGTGCTACATGAGCTGCACTTACGAGCTGAAAGTTCATTCTAGAACCAAGAAACTGCATCCGTGGCCTCACCCGCATTGATGGAGAAGAAAACTCAGTTCAAACAAAGTGGCAAACACTTAAAAGCACCTGCAGCGAAACAGCAGCAAAAGTTCTTGAAAGTAGAAAAAGGAAACTTCGGCAGTGGATAACTCCAGAAACATGGACAAGGGTAGAAGAAAGGAAACAGACAAAATCACCAAGACTTCAGCAGAACATTCCTGGAAGAGAAATCCACAGAGGCAGAAAAAGCTGCAATGAGAGGAGAAATGGGAACCAGGATCACCGTGCAGCTTTATGGAGGGTTGATTTTCAAACCCTACAAAAAGGGTGACCTACACAACTGGGACAACTAGAGAGGCATTATGCTGCTGTCAATCCCAACCAAGGTTTTCTTTAGGATAATCCTCAACAGGCTGGATGCAGCAACTGATGAGATGCTAAGAGAAGAGCAGGCAAGACTCCAGAAAGGAAGAGGATGTATCTATCAGATATTTACACTGAGAAGCATCACTGAGCAGTGCCTGGAGTGAAATACAACTTCATCAACTTTGTGGTCTTCAAAAAAAAATAAATAAATAAATAAAAGCATTCAATAGCGTACATAGAGAGAGGCTATGGAAAATCCTGGGAGCCCATGGCATATGATCATCAAACTCAGCAAATTCTATGAACACTGACTGCTCAATCAGAGAGACCTCACTGTCATCTCCTGCCCCCCCCTCAGCAGATGACTGCCCCTCCCTGAGCCTGGTTCTGCTGGAGGTTTCTTCCTGTTAAAGGGAGTTTTTCCTTCCCACTGTCACCAAGTGCTGCTCATAGGGGGTCATTTTAACTGTTGGGTTTTTGCTGTAATTATTATAGGGTCTTTACCTTATAATATAAAGCACCTTGAGGCGACTGTTTGTTGTGATTTAGCGCTATATAAATAAAATTTAATTGTCAGAGTGGTTTCCAGTGGAGTCTGGAGCCAGACCAGGGTCTCACACCTGTATGGAAGTCCAGGCAGCACAGCCTTAAAACAGGCTTTCCACCTGTATAAGATTTATTGCCAAGAAGCATTGATACAACAAAAAATAATCAACCAAACACAAGCTTCCATATTTTTTGTGCTAAGTTTATATTTCCTGGAGACCAGCACTTATCTTTAAGCTTTGTTCCAGGTTGGAATGAGTCAGAAATGACTATAAAGGCCCTGGAGACATACTACAAACTCAGACCAGCAAAGCACGCGCAGCTCTTTAAAGTGGTTGTCTTGCACTTCTACCCTGCTCAAAGCTTCCCTGTGAGTCCCCTGAATGCTTCTATTTATCACTGTCTCACTATTCCAGCACAGTCATTCCTCAGCTGGGACAGGATGATATGTGAAAAATGTTTTTTGAAATTTGGGAAAGCAGCTGGCTGCTGTCTAACCTTACCTTGTGTTATGTTTGAGTGGACCCTGAGCAGCAAATCGAGCCATACTTCTTGTTTCTCTACAATGCCAACATGCCATTCATCCTCACATGATGCAAACTGTGTGTCAAACAGTAGATTGTGGCCCAATTCTAGCCATAAAACTGGTAATGTTAGTGTTTTACAATTCATTAATTGGTATTGGTCCACTACTGCAGTGAAACAGGCACTTAAATATATCAATAAAACAGCAAATCAAATATATTTAACATGTATTTAATATTGATACATGAATTGAAGACAAAACCCAAGGAAGACAAGACAAAATGATTCAGGAGCATCCTAGAACCCTGACCCTAACCCTGACCCCGACCCTGACAGAAGGGCGTACAGTGCTGTGAAACAGTATTTGTCCCTTCCTGATTAGTATTTGCTCACACTTACCCAGCAAGTGTTTTGAGTTCTATTGTGAAGTTCTGTTTTGTTCTATTTCTAGTTTTGGTTATAGTTTAGTATTGGAATTTTAGTTTGTCTTTGTTTCCTGTTTAGTTTTCCATGTTCTGGTCTTCCCTGTGCTTCTGTGTGTTTAAGTCTTGGCCCTTCTGTGTTAAGGTTCCCTCTCCCTTAGCTCTGGTTTAGTTCGCCCTGTTTCTCTTAGTGTCTCTCCCTTGTCTCAGGTCTTGTTTAGTTGGTCATGTTCTCATTCCCTCTGTGTGTCAGTCTTAAGATAAGATAAGATAAGATAGTGTTTATTTGTCACATGCACAGTTATACACAGTACAATGCACAGTGAAATGTATTTTGTACCTGCAACCTTATATACACACACATATAAATAAGAAGAATAAAAATAAAAAAAGTAATTCACACTATACACTATACTCTATATACTATACACTATACACACTTTTTAAATTATAATATTTACACTGTGCAATAATGGTCCAGTTAGGGCTCAGAGTTGAGCAGACGGATGGCTTGTGGGTAAAAACTCTTCTTCAACCTTTCAGTCTTAGCCCTCAGGCAGCGGTAACGCCGGCCTGATGGGAGCAGGGAGAAGAGAGAGTGTCCGGGGTGGCTGGGCTGTTTTAGGATCTTCATGGCCCTCAGCCTGCACTGCTTGGTGTAAATGTCCTGCAGGTTGGGGAGGGTGGTTCTGATGGTCCGTTCAGCTGAACGAACCACCCTTTTTAGGGCCATGAAGTCCTGCTTGGTGCAGTTTCCCATCCAGGTGGTGATGCTCCCACGCATGATGCTCTCAATGGTGCAGGTGTAAAAGTTCCTGAGCACCTTGAGTGGGAGCTTGAAGTCTCTCAGCCGCCTGAGGAGGTAGAGACACTGTCTGGCCTTCTTCACAGTGATGTTTATGTGATGAGTCCAGGACAGGTCCTGTGAGATGGTCACTCCCAGGTATTTGACGGTGTCCACTCTTTCCACCTCAGCACCACTGATGACAAGTGGATGGTAGTCCCTCTGCTGCTTCCTGCTGAAGTCCACGATCAGTTCCTTTGTTTTGCTGACGTTGAGCAGGAGGTGGTTCTCCTGGCACCAGTTCTCCAGGCGGGAGACCTCTCTCCTGTAGGCTGTCTCCTCATTGTGAGAGATTAGTCCCACAACAGCAGTGTCGTCAGCAAACTTGATGATGACGTTGGACTCTGACGTGGCCTCGCAGTCATGGGTGTACAGTGAGTACAGCAGAGGGCTGAGCACACAGCCTTGGGGGGATCCAGTGTTGAGGGTGAGGGAGGATGAGGTGAGGTGACCCACTCGTACCACCTGTGGTCTGCTGGTCAGGAAGCTGTGAACCCACCTGCACAGGGATGGGCCCAGGCCCAGGTCCAGCAGCTTAGAGACCAGCCTGGAGGGAACTATGGTGTTGAATGCTGAGCTGTAATCTACAAACAGCACTCTCACATAGTTCCCCTTACCAGTGTCTATGTGTGAAAGGGTCTTGTGGAGGAGGAAGGATATGGCGTCATCTGTGGATCTGTCTGGCCGGTATGCAAACTGTAGTGGGTCGAGGGTGGTGGGCAGTGAGGAGGTGATGAATGTCTTGATGAGTCTCTCAAAACACTTCATCACCACAGAGGTGAGTGCTATGGGCCTGAAGTCATTGGGGCTGCTGGGGTGTGGTTTCTTTGGGACAGGGACTATGATGGACTTTTTAAAGCAGGTGGGAATCACACACAGTTTCAGTGAGAGGTTGAATATCACTGTAAACACAGGTGCCAGCTGGTCAGCGCAGGTCTTAAGGACACGTCCACTAATACCGTCTGGTCCAGCCGCTTTCCTGGTGTTTACACGTCTAAACGCCCTCCTCACGTCGCGCTCCGTCACAGTGAGTGTCTCCGCCCCTCCGGCCGGGAGCGCAGCGGGCTGTCAGCTTCCCGACTCAAAGCGCGCAAAGAAGATGTTGAGTTCATCAGCCAGAGAAGCGTCGGCACTCACCGGGTGTGTGTGTGGTGCTTTGTAGTCCGTGATGGTGCGTAGTCCCTGCCACAGTCCCCTGGGGTCAGACTGTTGTAGTTGCTGTTCCAGTCTGCGGCCGTAGCGATGTTTTGCCTCTTTCACCGCTCTGCGGACGTTGTATGATGCAACCTTGTAGTCCTCCATGTTCCCAGAGGCGAGGCCGGAGTTGTAGGCAACGGTGCGGGACCTCAGGGCGTCGCGGACAGATTTATCCACCCACGGCTTCTGGTTGGGAAAAGTCCTGATGGTCCTCCTAAGTGAAGTGTCTTCAACAACTTTCCCAATAAATCCCACAACAGTTTCCGTAAACTCCTCGATGTCTCCGCCCGCGCTGCTGCGAAACATGTCCCAGTCGGTTGAATCCAACGCACCCTGCAGAGCGGCCTCTGTTTGATCAGACCACCGTGTCACTTCTCTCACAGCAGGGGGTTCCTGCCTGAGCCGTTGTTTGTATTTCGGCATGAGAAGGACAGAGGTGTGGTCAGACTTCCCAAAAGGCGGAAGAGGCTTTGCTTTGTAGCCCTCTTTGAATGGAGAATAGCAGTGGTCTAGGGTCCTCTCTCCTCTGGTGGGGCAGTCGATGTGTTGAATCAACTCCGGTATCAGCTTTTTCAAGTTTGCACTGTTAAAGTCCCCGGCTACGATGAGAGCCGCATCACGCTGGTTAGCCTGATAGGTGGAAATAGCCTCATGTAGCTCGGATAGTGCAGTGTTTGTGTCCGCCTGAGGTGGAATATAGACGGCGCTGAAGATGACCGACGTAAACTCGCGGGGCAGGTAGTGGGGACGGCATTTCAGGGTTAGGAGCTCCAGGTTAGGTGAACATGATTGTTTCAGAAGGACAACATTCCTACTGTCACACCAGTTGTTATTAATCATTAGGCACACACCTCCTCCTCTTGATTTTCCAGACTCACTCGTTCTGTCCGTGCGATGAACACTGAAGAACTCCGACGGCTGTACGGCGTGGTCCGGTATGAGGGGGGTCAGCCATGTCTCCGTGAGACAGATGATGTTGCAGTCCCTTATGTCCCTCTGAAACTGTATCCTGGCCCTGAGTTCGTCCAGCTTGTTATCCAGTGACTGGACATTAGCCAACAGGATGCTCGGCAGTGGCGTTTGGTGCGCTCTGCGCCTCAGCCTCTCTCTTACGCCGGCTCTTTTCCCTCGGGTCCTTGTCCGTGACCTGGGTCCTTTGTTTGAGCTGGCCCACTGGAAACGCAGTATCTCCCGAGGCCAAGTCGGGTCGGGAGAAAAAGGTGTCAGAATACAGCCAGAGTGCTGTATTCTGATATTAAAAAGAGTCTGTCTGTCATACGTGATATGACACAGAGCAGGCGGAATTATAAAGTCCAAAATTAGAGCTAAACCTAATATATACAAACAAAGCGTAGGAGCAGGTACGACGGCTGCTGACCTCACCGGCGCCATCTTGAGAAAAAAAAAAAAAAAAAAAAAAAAAAAAAAAAAAAAAAGTCTGTGTTAAGTCTGTATGTATTTGGTTAGGTCACTTCCTGTTTTATTTTGATGATCTTGTGTTCATTGTGCTTTACTTCCCCTTGTCTCGTTAGCGTATGTTCACCTCTGTTGTCACCTGTTTCCCTTTCCCCTCATTATGTCCGTGTATTTAAGGTCTCTGTGTTGTTTAGTTCCTTGTCGCATTGTCAGTTAATCGTTGGTTTTTCCCGCTGTGTGCTTCCTGTTACGTTTACGTCTATGCTCCACGTTCTCGCTATGTTTTATTATTAAAGTTTGGATTATTAAGCTCCTCGCCTTACGAGTCCTGGATTGGGGTCCCTCTGCCACGCTTGCCACAGCCTCAAAACCTGACAGTACAACGCGATGCGAAATGGACCCCGCGGACTATGATCTACAGGAGCGCACAAGGGTAATAGACTATTACCACGATGAGAAGATGAGGTGGAAGCCCTGGCTCGCCCTGGAGCGCAGGTCCGAGTTTTACAGCACTCGCCTCGCCACGGCAGCTGATCGCTCCACCAGCTGCAACCCCTCCGCCTGTTCCGACGGCGATCACGGTGGGCGGCTACTTCTCTTCGCCGCCACCTCATAGCAGCCTCCACCTGCTTCCGGGAGAAAGAAGCACGGTTTACGACGAGGGAATCGGCAGACGAACCGGTAAGCACTGCACAGCCCCAGCTTGGCGTCGCTGGGAGGTCTGTGCAGTCCATGGATAATTCTGCTCACTCCCCGTGTGTGGTGGCACCGGGCATTTTCCCAAAGGTAAAGCGAGTAGGTCTGCTTCTCCTAAGACTGAGTTTGTGGGCAATGAAATGAAGCAGGACATAACTGACTATATAATGGATCTTTGTGAACAATGGCTTAACCTGCCCAGTGTGGAGAGTAGGAAAGCCGTTGCAGATAGTTTAAATGGACTGACTCGAAGTTTTCCCTGGCTTTTGACCTCTTTGCCTGCCATGATTAAAGACTTTGTTGTTGACATTGTGCAGTCAGTGGATGCACCAACATTTTCTTGTGAAACTCAAGGCGTAAAGACTGTGTTGGAAACTGTTCCCAATGAACTGGCCAGTGAACAGACTGTGAGCAATGCTCCCAAGAGACATTCTGTACCCGCACCAGTTTTGCTTCCGCGGGTGGAAGCGGCCAAGGACAGGCCCGCTTCTGCATCCGTTCATGTTCCTCGGGTGGGGGCAGTTAAGGTTCAGCACCCAGAGCCACCAGCTTCAGAGCCTCCTCTTCAGCAGTCACAGCCGCTAGCTGCAGCAGCACCCAAGCCACAACCACGTTCCCTTGTGCCCACGCCAGCCTTAGCAGCTCCCCTTCAGTCAGTTTTAGCTTTGCTCCCCCCAGCATCAGTTCCCCCAGCTCCTTTAGCCTCTGCTCTCTCAGCTTTAGCTCCAGTGCCCTCAGCTCCAGTTCCCTTAGCTCAGGCCCCTCCACTCCTTTGGTCCCCTCTGCTCTCTCAGTTCACTCTGGAGTTTCAATCTCTTCAGCCCCTTCAGTTTCCTCAGGTCCTCTCAGTTTCCCCCGTATCGGTCTCGTTAGTTCCCCCAGCTTCCGCCGCTTTAGCTTTGGTCCCTTCAGTCTTCTCAGCTTTAGTTCCTTTGGTCCCCCTAGTAGCCTAGGTTCCCTCGGGCTCTTCTGTTCCCTCAGCTTTAGCCTTGGTCCCCCCAGCTGACCCCTCAGTTTTGCTCCCCTCTGTGTTAGTCCTTTTAGCTCCTGCTCCCTTGGTTCCCTCTGTAGCTTCGGTCCCCTCGGTTTCAGGCCCCTCAGTTTTTCCGGTCCCCTCATCTGCTCCCTTGGTCCACCCTGTAGCTCCCCCAGTTCCCCCAGGTCCCTCGGCCCCAGTCCCTTTAGTTTCACTCCCTTCAGTCCCCTCTGGTCCCTCCTCAGCTCCTTTGGTCCCCTCTGTGTCTTCGGTCCCCTCAGGTCTTTCAGTCCCCGCAGCTTTAGCCCCTACACCTTCAGCTTTAGCCCCTCAGGTTCCCTCTGCTCAGGTCCCCTCGGCCCCTTTAGTGCCTTCAGTGCCCTCAATCCTTCAGGTCTCCCCAGTTTGTTTAATATTGGTCCCCTTAGCTAGCACTGCAACCCCTCTTGCCACGCCATGTCCTCACCACCGCCGCTGGGAGCAGGGCCGGCCCCCTGAACTGTGTTGCCACCCTTGTGGTTTCCCTGGCAGGCCCCCTGAATGGTTGGGTCTTTTGGTGTGCTTCGTCGCTTATGTTTTGTTTTTGGACTCTTTTTCCAGCCTTATGCTGCCGCCTTTTGTTTCTTTCTTGGTTTGTTTTTTTGGACTTTGTTGCCCTTTTTTGATTTTTTGTCTTGAAACAAGTATTTAATCTCATCCCTGACAATGCTTCCCCAAGTACAACAACAGCGAAGGTGGGCTAAATGACCAGAGGTTGGAAAAAACAAAGTACAAATACTTCATTATCATACTTAAGTTTTCAGGTATCTGTACTTTCCTTGACTATTTATTTTTCTGACTACTTTTTACTTTTACCCCGTACATTTTTACACAAATATCTGTACTTTCTACTCCTTATATTTTCAAACGGACTCGTTATTTTAGTTTTAACGCATCTGAGAGAAGTTTTTATTTCTGGTCAGTGAGCCATTAAACGATGTGAGCCTGAATAGATGAACAATAACACAGTAAGACAATCCTGCAGGAGTACGGTCCGTGTGCGTTTTGGTCATTCGTTTTTCCATTTTGAAAACAAATATTGGGAAAAAAAAAAAAAAAAAAAAAAAAAAAAGAAATTTTTTAATTTTCATTTTATACTCCAAATCCATATAATGTAATAAATACATTAAATAAAACAAAAACAAAAACCTCATCAGAAGAAACCAGGATTGCAAAATAAAGTGTAAAACACATATTTCCATTGCAGTCCTGGAAAGCAGCCAATGAAGAAACACCTAAAACATCCACAGTTACAAAAAAATAAAAATACCTCGCTCTTGACACGCCAACTTATTCAAAAAGTAGCTTTTTAAAGCTTTCCTCAGAAGAGTCAGATATCTTAGAAAATGCAATTCTGAAGGAAGACCATGCCAGAATGCCAGTCTAAGAAACTAGATTTTCCAAAAGGATTAATCCTGGTTTTGTGAAAGGATGATGTACTAGATCTTGTATTTATAGAATGAAGCTCATTAGTAAAATGAAAGCCATCAGCCAAAATAGTTGGTGCAGTGCCATTCACAATTAAAAAAAAATGGCTTAAATGGGCTCTCTGAGGCACATCTGCAGGTGGAGGTTTGCTGCTCAGAAAAACAACATACTGCTCCATCGTGCAGTAACTTCAGTGATTGATGGGAAAGTTTCTCTGATGCCACAAAACACGTGTTTCCTGTTTGAGGAAAATGAAAAGGTGGGCCGTTATCCCAGGCGCCGGTCTTTAAACGTGTTCTTTGTTTTCTGTCTCACCTCCATTAATTCAAACCAATGAACTGAACCTCTTGACTGTATTTGACCTGTTGCTGCTTTTTGGAATATTTTAATGATATTATGAGACCCCTTCCCCTCTTTTTTGTATCAGGCTGTAACACTGCCACCTTAAGAGATGAATCTATGGGGACTGACTGATTTTGTGTTTATTCGAGGAACTGCAGTTTTTGCAGTTCGTGGGAGCTGAACCACTGATACTGTGGACCACCAGAGGCCCCTGCTCTTAACTTTCTAAAACTAATTTCAAATTATGGGGTCCAGAAGCCTTTCACATTAAAAGAAATGTGAGTAAGCCCTAAATTGCATGTAGGACACTTACAGAACTGAAATTGTGTGTCACTGCAACAAACAGTGCACTCATGTCAAAGGCAGCTGAACTCATTGAGATGCACAGCCAACTCTGTGCCTTTTGTTACACCGTGGTCTTTATCTTTAAAAACGGGAATCAAAGGAAGCATATACTAAAGGGAAATTCTCACTTTGGTTTCCCCAAAGCTACACTCCTGGAGTACAAAAATTACAATTTTTCACTTGCTGCTGAATGAAACAGGAAACGTGTATGTGTGTGTGTGTGTGTGTGTGGTTGGCAACAAACTGAAACTGCACAGTGAGAAAATCAAGTACATGAAACTAGATTAAAGGGATTCATCCAGTTATCAAGCCACTGCAGACAATCTCTGCTGAGTGATAGCAGGGCCATTCAAAGAGAAGGACTACAGTACCCAGCCCTCCCCAGTCTACTGTTCACTGTCTGTATGGGACAGCTGTATGCTCTCTACAACCATATCTATAGATTTAATTAAACTGGTAAGAGGATTACTGATGACATGCTGCAGTTTAGTATGTAGGCATTCTGTGTTTCAGCTTGAGCTCTCTGAAAGATGTCTTTCAGTATAGACTTTCGTTCTGGTTACTGTGATGAAAAAGGCAACACGGCAGTTCCTGTACTCGATGGAACTTGAGCAGCTTGTGTGTGTAGTTAGGTTTCCATCCAAATGTGGAAAAAATTCTTTGAATTTTCAAGGAAATTTGCATTAGAAATCAATTAATGCCTGATTCCATAATCAGTTGGTGCTCCAGTTAGGTACTACAGTTTTTTTTTTTTTTTTTTTTAAACTGAACAGAACCTACAAAATATCTTAAACACAGTACAGCAGTACCTACATGCTGTCAGTCTGAGTCATTAATTACGAGTAAAAAGCATTCCCTGTGGATTATGTGAAAATAATATGAACAGAAAAAGAATTACAACAATAAATTATGTCAGGAAAAAAATTTAACAAAGACTCCAGAGACTACGAACAAGGATCGTCTGAGTCGAGACGTTTCACATCACAGAGGAGTTGGCTCGTTTAGTTCATCTGCCAGCGTCAGTCTCACCACTAGATAGAGATTGACTCAGCACAGGATCCAGTCCACACAAACCTTCAAACCAAGAAGAGAACTATGAACTCCTTTCAGAAGTAAATTCAGTTTCATCCCCCTTAATTAAACACAAATTCCTGCACTGCACTGCAGACGAGCAGAAAGAGATATTTTGATGTCATCGAGTCACAATAGACAGCACAAAATATGATCATGTGGTGGCCACATATATGCACATTTCACACCAGAATGCCCCAAGCTCTTATTGCGGAGAGAGAGACCGGAATAGAGGGGAAAAGGCGGGAGAGAGAGGCCTGGGATAAAAGGGCTTGACTCCTCCTTTTGAGGAGTTATATTTGGAGTTCTAGTTGTTGTGTGTTTTACGAATAAAGCTGAGACTGCATACCTGCTCGTGTCTCCTTCCACCGACTCCTACATTGGTGACCCCGACTAAAGAACATGTCTGCTGACGACAGCTCAACGGCCGCGGCCGCTGTTTCCTCACCAGCCGCCGCCGTTTCCTCACCAGCCGCCGCCGTTTCTCCCGCTATTTTTGCGGCCACGGTCAAGCTCCCGGAGTTCTGGCAGCACGATCCAGAGCCTTGGTTCCAGCATGTGGAGGCCCAGTTTCACCTCCGCGGGATCACCTCAGACGACACCAAGTATTACCATGTCGTCGCGGCGCTGGACTCTGCTTCTACCCGCCGGCTGATGGGACTGCTCCGGGACCCGCCGCCTGCTAACAAGTATGGAGCGCTGAAGGAGAACCTGCTGCGGATTTATCAGCTTTCAGACGAAGAGCGGGCTGATCGCCTGTTGTCCCTGAATGGCTTGGGAGATGGTAAACCCTCCGAGCTGATGGAGCACATGCTGGCTCTGCTCGGCCCGGGCGACGCTTCGTTTCTCTTTACGCATCTGTTCCTGCGCCAGCTCCCCCCTCCCGTGCGCACCGCGCTAGCCCGCTCCGCTCTGATACGGGCCAAGGATTACCGCGGGCTAGCTGAAGAGGCGGACAAGATTTTGCTGGCATCCAGGCATTCCGGTGTGCATGCACTTTTACCGAGTGCGGCTCTACAAGGGGCGGAGACGAGAGAAGCTGGTGCTGTGGCCGCCGTCGCAGAGCGCCGGAGGAAGGAGAGCGTGCTCTGCTTCTATCATCGCCGGTTCGGAGTGAAGGCGAAGCGCTGCATTCCGCCGTGTACCTTCCAGCACCAGGGAAACGAGAGGGCCGGTGCTCACTAGCAGCTGTGTGCGCTGGCAGCTCGGACAAGCTGCTCTTCATTGAGGACACTGCTTCGGGACGCCGTCTGCTTGTGGACTCGGGTGCTCAGCGTAGCATCATGCCGGCTTCAGCTGCGGACGCCTTGGGACAATGTCACGGACCCCTGCTGGACGCGGCGAACGGTACCCCCATTCGCACATATGGAATGAGGTTGGTGACTGTGTGTTTCAAGGGACGTCAGTTTAACTGGGACTTTGTGATAGCGTCTGTGTCAGTACCTATACTCGGCGCTGATTTCTTGTGTGCTTTCAGGTTGTTGGTCGATGTAGCTAATAGGTGCTTGATAGATGCTGTGTCTTTTGATACCTACCCCTGTACGCTTCGTAGTCCTGGCCCCCTGCCCCTCGCTAACATGCTTGCCACAGGTGATGAGTACCAGCGTTTGCTTGCCGAGTTTCCCACCCTCACGGTTCCCACCTTCTCTGCAGCCGTAGCTAAACATGGTGTGGAGCATTACATTACCACTGTGGGTCCGCCGGTTTTTGCGCGTGCACGCCGTCTCGATGCCGCGAAGTTAGCGATAGCCAGGGAGGAGTTTGCAAACATGGAGCGCCTTGGTATTGTGCGCCGCTCAAACAGCCCGTGGGCGTCCCCGTTGCACATGGTCCCTAAAGCTGACGGTGGGTGGCGCCCTTGTGGGGATTTTAGGCGCCTTAATAATGCGACGACTAATGACAGGTACCCGGTTCCCCACATTCAAGATTTTTCGGTTCATCTTGCGGGGGCAACTATTTTTTCAAAGGTGGATTTGGTGAGGGGATACCATCAGGTTCCTGTCCATCCGCGTGATGTGCCCAAGACCGCGGTTATCACTCCTTTTGGCCTTTTCGAGTTTTTGCGAATGCCCTTCGGTCTGAAGGGCGCGGCACAGACGTTTCAGCGCCTCATGGACTCCGTTTTGCGTGGTATGCCATTTTTGTTCGTCTATCTGGATGACATACTGGTTGCCAGCCCTTCCGCCGCGGAGCATTCAGTGCACCTCCGCCGGTTGTTTGAGCGTCTCAGTGAGCACGGTTTGATTGTGAATCCAGCTAAATGCCAGTTCGGTCTGCCGGCCATAGAGTTTTTGGGACACCTCGTTTCGCCCCAAGGGGCGTTTCCCCTGCCCGCTAAGGTGGAGGCGGTTTCTGCTTTTCCGCGCCCTTCCTCAGTGAAGCCCCTGCAGGAGTTTTTGGGGATGGTGAACTTTTATAACCGTTTCATCCCCCGGGCTGCTCACCTCATGCACCCTCTGTACAATGCACTTAAGGGCAAGAAAGGCAACCAAGAGATAGAGTGGACACCTGAGCGGGTGCAGGCATTTGACAGTGCCAAAGCTGCTCTTGCCAACGCTGCCCTGCTGGCCCACCCGTCTCCCGAGGCGCCTGTTGCCCTTACTACCGATGCCTCCGATTTTGCAGTCGGGGCCGTGTGCGAACAATGGGTGGGTGGTGCTTGGCAGCCCCTCGCCTTTTTTAGCAGGAAGCTTCGGGATGCGGAGAGAAAGTACAGTACGTTTGACAGGGAGCTCCTTGCCCTTTTTCTCGCGACGCGTCATTTCCGGTTCCTGCTTGAGGGCCGTGACTTTACCGCTTTTGTAGACCACAAACCTCTCACATTTGCCATGGCAAAGGTTTCAGAACCGTGGACTGCACGGCAGCAACGGCAGCTTTCTGCTATTTCAGAGTTTACCACTGACATTCAGCACGTCGCCGGCAAGTGTAATCGGGTGGCTGACTGTCTGTCCAGGGCGCAGGTTAGTTCTGTGCATTTGGGAGTGGACTACTCTGCCATGGCTGCCGACCAACTTACGGATACGGAGATTCAGGCTTTTAAGGTGGCCGAGTCCAGTTTGCGTTTGGAAGATGTCTCATTTCAGGATAGTGGCGTAACCCTACTTTGCGACGTCTCATTGGGCAGGCCTCGCCCCTTGGTTCCTGCTTGCTGGCGTCGGCGGGTTTTTGAGGCAGTTCATTCTCTTTCGCACCCAGGAGTTAAAGCCTCAGTTAAGTTGGTAGGGGCCAAGTTTGTGTGGCCCGGCCTCCGGAAAGAGGTCAGGGCGTGGGCTTCCTCATGTGTTGCTTGTCAGCGCGCCAAAGTGCAACGACACACCAAATCCCCTCTGGAGCACTTTCCCATACCCCAGAGAAGGTTCGAACATGTCCATGTAGACCTGGTAGGTCCATTTCCCCCTTCCCGGGGTTTCACCCATCTCCTGACAATGGTGGACAGGACGACTCGGTGGCCTGAAGCAGTTCCTTTGGCGTCAACCACCTCAGCAGATGTTGCGCGTGCGTTCGTCTCCTCCTGGGTATCTCGGTTTGGCGTACCGCTTGACTTGACATCTGACAGGGGTCCTCAGTTCACGTCTGAGCTGTGGACTGCTGTGGCGGAGAACCTTGGCGTCAGACTCCATCGCACTACCGCGTACCACCCGCAGGCCAATGGCCTTTGCGAGAGGTTCCACCGTACCATGAAGGCTGCCTTACGGGCTGCGCTGGTGGACAGCAGCTGGGTTGACCGCCTTCCTTGGGTCCTGCTGGGCCTGCGTGCGACACCTAAGGAGGACCTGCAGTCTTCTTCAGCCGAGCTGGTCCTGGGCCAGCCTTTGAGGGTTCCAGGGGAATTCCTTCCTGGTGCATCTGCTTCGGGGGCCGACAAAAGGAGCGGGCCAGTTTTCCCGGGGAATGATAGGTTTTTGGCCCCAGTAGCGGCGCATCACTGCCTTCCACAGTCATATGTGCCAAAGGACCTGATGTCTGCCAAGTACATTTTTATCCGCCATGACGCGCACCGTTCTCCACTTCGACCTCCTTATGATGGTCCATTCCGTGTGCTAGAGGTGGGACCTAAGGATTTTTTGGTTGAGCTGGGAGGTCGTCAGGAGCGGGTTTCGGTGGATCGCCTTAAGCCTGCTCACATGTTTCCGGATGGTCCTATTGAGTTGGCCCAACCTCCGCGCCGCGGTCGTCCTCCCGTTTCTATGCCTCACTCGGAGGACCTGCCCCCAGCTGCTGTTTTTTCCCCTGCGAGGGGGCAGTCTCGCCGTAGTCGGGGCTATGCCCCTCCCTCGTTTTCACCACCTGTGGTCGCCAAGCACAGCCGTGGCGGCCGCCTTGTTAAACCCCCTAGGAGATACTCTTGATGTGGTATTTTATTTTTGCTATGTTGACTTGAAAATGGTTGCTGTTTTTATTATTGTATTGTTTGCCATTCTGTGTGTTCAGGGGGGGCCTGTGTGGTGGCCACATATATGCACATTTCACACCAGAATGCCCCAAGCTCTTATTGCGGAGAGAGAGACCGGAATAGAGGGGAAAAGGCGGGAGAGAGAGGCCTGGGATAAAAGGGCTTGACTCCTCCTTTTGAGGAGTTATATTTGGAGTTCTAGTTGTTGTGTGTTTTACGAATAAAGCTGAGACTGCATACCTGCTCGTGTCTCCTTCCACCGACTCCTACAATCACTTATTTTATTATTTTATCACTTCTCTTTGAAACTAACACAGTGAGCTGAAAACTTTAAAGCTTGCTGTATTAGTATCAACCACAAACTGCTCACATCTTACAGCAGGTGTTGATTCTTTACATTGTTGCCAGAAAAAGTTTTTTTTTTTAATCTACTGAAGCCCTTCTGGCCAAATGAGAATTTGGCCGCCAGGGGAAACTGTGGTTGACCTCAGCATGGCTTTTGGTTCACTGAGGAAGTGTTTGGTTTTTGGGGTCATACCTGACAGTGACCTCTCTCTTCTCCATTTGGCGGTCACATGAGAGCATGTATTGTTCTGCTGTGTAGAAAAGCTTTATGCAAATAAAATGCTTTTCATTACAGCAGTGCCTCAAATGCTAACCACAGGGTTCAAGGTTTGGATGTTCTTGGGCAAATCACTGAACCCAGAGTTACTCTAAATGAGCACATTACACAACAGCTCCGTCACCAGCGGTGTGTGTGTGTGTGTGTGTGTGTGTGTGTGGGAGTGAGAGAGAGAATAAGAAACATACTGTAAAGTAGAACCTAGCTGGGTGCAAGAGATAAGAAGTATTAATGAGGTGAAGCATCATCTGTTTTTGGAAGCTGTCCCCAAAGACTGATGAACGGGCACACTGCATCACACTTGATATCAAACACAACTGCACATGACTTGGATGTTTTATGAAAGACAAGTAATGACTTGTGCATCTTAACTACAGGAACTGATAGCAAAATAAAGAACACTAGATCAGCATCACAGTTCACACACAGTTTACTGCTTTCACTGCAAATGTTATAAATCACTGGCTGCTGCCACACATCTGCTGAGGGCCTCGGCAGACTGTCACTCTCGAGCAGATCATCATAAGTATGCAAGACCTTCAAAAGAAGAGTCTACTTCAGGTCACTGGAGCACAGTGAGAGGGTTTGTTTGCATTTTCAAGAAAAACTACAATTCTGAACAGGCAATAATTTACAGTTAATAATGGTTACATCACATGTTGCAGCATGAATGGGTCTTAAGTGTAGTTGGTGTGATTACCACTACTTCATCACAGTGGTCCTCATTTACAGTGCATACACACGAATCTGTGTGCAAACCATGCATATGAATGTTTAATGCACAAATTAGTGATTTTGCAACATTTATTTATTTGTAGAGTACAAATGAATGATGACTACTACTACTACTAATAAAATTGATTATTATTGTTGTTTTGATTATTATTGCCTTTTGGTCATTATTTACACTTTTCCAAAACACCATAAACCACAAAATGTTCAAAATCACAATTACAGGTACAATCAGTAGTTTTTTAGGTTATTTAATAAAAAAATAAAAAGGACATTGTACTCATATATACATTGATTTGTATGCAATTACATCCTCCAACAAATTGATGTATTGTCATAAATGTAAAATTCATCTATTAAAAAACAAACAAAAAAAAAAACATTGGAGCAGGCACCAGTTTGTGGAAGCCGCCATGTTGCCCCACCACATTGAATACATTTCCCTTCCAACTTTAATTGGCACATCCGTTTTTTTATTTCCTGATTTATTGCTAAGTGTTACTATTATTCACATATGGTAAAGTGTTTTCATTTTTATTTATACCAATAATAGTAGAAACATGCTGGCTGGCCGCAGCCATTATGGAGCACAGGCTAAACTTGATGTTTTTGATCTCTCCTGCCTGACTACAACATATTTGTCCTATCGTGGCCACTGTAGCTGGGATTACGTACTCGAATTGGGAGGGGCAATCTACTGACATCTAGCTGTCATTGTAACTTGAAATTTAAAAATACATTACACATAAGTAAAACAGAATACTAAATGGAAAAGTTCAGGCCTGAACTTTTTTTAAAAATTTAAATATATTCCAAAATGTCACTTTAAATAATCTGATCTTTCATTCTTCTAGAATTCCTGGATTTCATCTCTTACAGTCTAATTTCATTATCATACAAATGCTGGAGAATTTCATTGCAGTGAGTTACTCACCTCAAGCTGACAGATCACGTGCTCTTTGTCCTCCTGTTTGCTTAGCCTGTTTCTCCTTAGCACAAGGAATAACAAGGTGAGCCAATTTACCACACAAAGGTAGGTACAATCTGGCAGAGAACCACAGTCACAATCAAGCACAAGTACACAGCCAACAAACAAGCAAATGAGCCACAGCTGTGTGAGGCCAGCCCAGGGACCATGGCTCCACCCAAAGGAGCACGGCCTACATACCAGTCCACCGGAAACAACAAGACATGTAGAGACTACCTCATGCAGACCGCACACCAACAGTACCTCCCCTTCAACGGGTGAGGTGTTTCAGGCATGTCATACTGGGAGGATGCACCTGTGTAGGTCCAGGACACACTGGAGAGATTATGTTTCTCGGCCGGCCGGCCTGGGAACGCCTCGGTGTTCCACTGGAGTTGGAGGAGGTGACTGTGGAGAGGGAGGTCTGGGCTTCTCTGCTCAGGCTGCTGCCCCACAACCCGGCAGCATTAAATGGATGGATGGATGGATGGAGATGGTTTCATGGGTCATGCCAGCAATGACAAAATAAGCACTGCCTTCACTGGCACTTTCATCCCAGTCCCAAAGTGCCAGTGGAGGCAGTGCTATGCAGCTGTGTACACAGAATCAAGGCATCGGAGCCAGATGTTTCTCACTGAACTCTACACAATGATTATGAAACTCATACTTTTGAACTACCTCCATGTCAAACCTCTTTCTCCTCCTGCATGGCGGCCTTTTCTCTGAGACAGCCAAGGGACTCCTTGGTAACTGTATTAGTTCCCTTTCTCTGCTTCATTCATATTTTTCCCTATGACCCAATTTTCCCTGGTTTAGGCAGCATAAAAAGATGAGGCACAAAGGCAATTTTTCACAGAGCTTAAAGCCTTTTTCATACGAGACAAATTGTGCAAATGGAAAAGGGTCACAAAATTGCTGTAATGTAATCAACAGTGCCATGTGAATTGAGCCGAGTTGTATCACACAATTGTGTAAGAGCTGATTATGGTAATCCACAGTGCCTCCTTTTTCAGGTATTGTAGCCTACTGTATGTACAGTCACATTAACTTGGACTAAACCAATGACAGGAGAGAAGAGTGATCTGTCTGCCTAAATGTGGAGAGGGAGAAGTTTGCAAAGTCAAAAATGTCTCCATATCAAAATGGAAATGCAGATTTACATGAGTCCATGCCCTGCAAAGACATATGGAGTTGAACTCCTAAGAGTTATATGAAGACATAATTTACAGTCATACTGATCCAAATGCAGTTTGCAAAGGGACAACTGAGAAAAACAGATGGCAGATAGTTTGTTTCTCAGACATTTTATCACACTGATTGTGGATTCATTTGAACTCACTCCAGGGACCTTGCTTAATGATCTGTGTACCTATTGAAGTCAGCCTGCAGGATATTGATGCCTGTCTGATAAACTAAGAAGAGCTTGACTTCCAAGAGCAGCTTTTGGCTCTCATCCAGGTGAGCTTACTTTACTTTGTGCTTTGGGTGGCTGGAGAATCAGAATGAGGCCTCTCTCTCTCTCCCTGCCTTGCTTTGGCCTATGGCCCTGAAACAAAATGATTATTCCTCACATTTTGGCTAATGACTTTGGGACATCAGCATATCCTGGTCTCTAACACACATCAATTAGTTGGGAATGCATGAATGCCTAAAACATTCATGTGGGCAGAGTGCTGACACCAGCAATGTGACTGAGCTATCCCTGCTTGACTCTTAAGTAGTTGTGATAACTCTGGTTTTAATCCAGAGTCAAAAGGTCCCAATTTGGAGAGTCATAACTTCAGTTAGTTGGATCATAAGTAGACTCAATTAGTGGAAGATAATCAGGAGTTCCACATCAGGACAGTAACATGAGCACAGGTATCCAGAGAAATTATGAAGAGCAGCCAGTCTTGTTGCTGGATTTGGATATTTTCATACTTACAATCAAACAGGAGAGAAAAAGAAAACAGAGTGGATGTGAAACGCTTTGAGAGACCGGGCCCTCGACTAGCTTTGTAAAAATGTCACGTAATCTTTTTAATGGTTGTAAACACTGATTATGTGGGTTGGTGTGTCTTGTATACCCTGTGGGAATATGCAGCTGAATATGTGTGTGTGTGTGTGTGTGTATTGAACTATTTTTGATATTTCATAGGGGGTCGTTTTTGACTGTTGGGTTTTCTCTGTATTATTGTAGGGTCTTTACCTACAATACAAAGCAGCTTGAGGCGACTGTTTGTTGTGATTTGGCGCTATATAAATAAAATGGAATTGAATTGAGCTATTTTATATTACTGAACTATACATTTTTGTCATTTTCCCACCAAATCCCAGAGTTTTTCATTCTTATATTGTTTCCTTGTTTTGTCCCATTGATCATGGGTTTTGTTTGGTTTTTTTTACCTGCACTCATCAGTTTCCTGCCTGTGTATGAGCTGGACACAGGATTTGGATTTTTGTCAGTCTGCCTCGTGTATATTGCATTTCACTCCTCTTTTTCCACACGAACCATTAAAAAGGATGGCAAAATGATTTTTCTGTATCTAATATAGTGGCAGGTCTTCATCCCACAGCTCAGTGTGGGTAATGTAACCTTATCCATTATTAAAAAGTGGGAAAAAATGTTCATATCTTCTAGCCAAGACTATCACCAACAGTTTTCCTGATAATTTCGGTGACAAATGCGTAACATTACATTTGGATGTAATGTGAAGTCAGTAATACTGACTTTGCATTAGCAATAATTTAATAAAGCAGAAAAGCTATCAGCGAAAAGAGATTTTCTTTTTATCACTTAGAGTAAATTATGAAGACGAGGAGACATAAATGCAATATTTTCTGTGACTCAGTCTTGAGCAGGAAATGTGTTTATTGTACCTTTAGTATTTTATTCAATTTAAAATACTAAAGGTACAATAAATACATGAAATATTTGTCACTAGAAATACTTGATGCTTTCATTTTAAGATCAGTACTTAAACAGTGAATGGACTAGTTCTTATTTTTTTACTCTGTCTGAGCACTCAAAGCGCTTATACGACATGTTTACATTTACCCATTCATACAAGCACTTCCATGATTAACTAAGTGCTTTTATTATCTAACATTCACACATTTACACTTCAACGCTTGCGTTGGAGAGCAACTTGGGGTTAAGTATCTTGCCCAAGGATACATTGGTATGCAGCATGAAGTAGCCAGGAATCAAACCGCTGACCTTCCGATCAGTAGGTGACCTGCTCTACCTCCTGAGCTACAGCCACCCCTAATTACTGACTAGATTCCACAGTTTTGTGATTTTTGCTGGTTACATTTAATTAACCCATTTACAGAGACAAAGCTAAGACAATAAGTGTTGTTCACAAGCTGCTGACTATTATTAGACCATTCATCTGTATACATTCTTGTTTTCCTAGATGCTTGGTATATTTTTGCAAACACTCCTTCTAGATCAGCCTCCCAGTGGTGCCTGCTTTCCACCGTCTGTAATTCCTAACAGTGAAAAGAGGTTATATTAATCCTCCAGTGGGCCCAGCAGCACAGTACTTCCAGGAGGGGCCGTAGAGGATTGGTGGTCAGGGGCGGAGGTCCTGTGTTGCCATACAGGGGAAACCCTTCACCTTTAGAAGCTGCATGAAAACAAGCTTCTCTGTATCACAGGCAAGCTGAAACTCCAACATGAACACTAACTTACAAATTCTGTGGGGATCCATTGTGCTTTATATATGTTCATAAATCATGCCAACACTCGAACTGCTACCCGAACCAGCGAGGCTTTAGATGTGAGTAACGTCACTCACCCTTAATGAAGCAAGCTTTTATACGTGCATCATTAAAGTCTACCTGGATTTCGACACACACTCCGAAGCCTTGGCGCAGTAGTCCCATCACCAATAATCAGGCCCCATCTTATCTCAAAGACCTCATAGTACCATATCACCCCAACAGAGCACTTCGCTCTCAGACTGCTGGCTTACTTGTGGTTCCTAGGATACTTAAGAGTAGAATGGGAGGCAGAGCCTTCAGCTTTCAGGCCCCTCTTCTGTGGAACCAGCTCCCAGCTTGGATTCAGGAGACAGACACCCTCTCTATTTTTAAGATTAGGCTGAAAAACTTTCCTTTTTGATCAAGCTTATAGTTAGTGGGTAAATGAGACTTAAAAAGCTCTGAGTAGAAGAGCACTGTGTAAGGACTCGTCCACTTACCTTTCCTGTGACTTTTTATTTCAGTTCAGAGTACCCAGTTGAATATTTTTTTTCTCCTGTACAGCTGAACACTAATCAGAACAATGTAAACATCAGTGTTGCCATCTGGGAGCCTGATTTCAGTCCTCTGACTCATTCAATGCAATTTTATTCTTAGTGTGGTACTGAATGTGTCATGGCATTCTGCCTACTCTGTTGGCATGGTAATTCTATAGCGGCCCAGAAGAATTTGCTCAGCAAAATTGAATAGTGGCAACAATAACAATGGTTGGGTCAGTGACATCGACAGAGCCGTCTCAAAAGTTAAACATTTGCGACTCTGCTCCTAAAATCCTTTCTGTCCATCACACAGCAACAAAAAAGGAATTCCTTAGGAGGTGAGGAAGGAATTAGGTGTCTTGGGCAGCTGTTATGTTTTGTCTCAGTGCAAGAAGGTCCTCTCCTACTTCTTCATTATGAGCTGAGAGTTTTAAAGACAACTGAAACAAGCTGTTATAATCAATAAAGGCCCTGTTGATCAGCTGATCAGGCTGGAATGTGCTGAGAAGGATGTTTTTCTTTACGACGATCTCACTCCTTAGCTGATCTGCTTGGTAATGACAGTCAGCTTCACATTGTAATGAACTAAGTCCTCCTTCAGCAAGATGCATGTTAGGGTGTCACAACCACTAAATGTGTAACAATGGTAACTAAGGGATGTAACCACAGTAACAATATCACTGTGTTGCAGATGGAGTTTTCCATCCATCTTCCTCCACTTAGGGCTGGAGCCTATCCCAGCTGTCATGTGCAAGAGGCAGGGTACACATTGTACAGGTTGACAGCCTGTCGCAGGGCTAACACAGAGAGACAGACAGCCATTCACACTTACACCTAAGGGCAGAGAATCACCATTTAACCTAACCCCACTAAGTGCTTGTCTTTGGATTGAGGAAGGAAACCTGAGTACCCAGAGAAAACCCACACAGACACAGGGAGAACATCAAACTCCATACAGAAAGGCCTCGGCCAGAGGTGGATTCAAAACTAGGACTTTCTGACTGTGAGGCAGCAGTGCTAACCACCGCACCACCGTGCTGCCCTCTAACCATGTGTTTTAAGCCAAATCATGATCTTTCTCCAAAACTCAACTGCATGATTTAATGTCTACACTCAAATCAAAATGTACAGTCAGAAAATAATAATTTAAAGTTCAAAAACAGTGGTTCATGCAGGACTCAAATTCTTCTTTTCTGGGATTGTGCTATTGGCCCTCTCACCTTCCTCATGTTTGAAATGCTGGGTTCTAACCAGGAACCACCATCTGCAACCATGTGGGCTCGGTCTGAAGGATGCACTGCTGTGGTGTTTTTACTGCACTCCACAGAGGAAATGAGAAATACTTTATTTATAACATATTTGCACTTTGAGTAGCAATAATGATTACAACAATAACTGGCATGGCACCATAGTAACACAAGTCTGAAATAACACCTAAAACTGAAAAATACATTTACCATTAGCAACACGGTGAACGATGTGTCTCAATCATCATATTTATAAGACTGAACAGAGTTACACTTGGTGGGAGGCGGGCCTCCTACCTGTGATTAGTCTACTCTCTCAGAGGAATTTCATGATGGAGATAACATTGCAAAAGATGACTACATCAGGCTTACAAGTGTCATGCCATTTAATGACAATTCTCACAAGTTTGGTAGAAATGTCAGTGTTCAGGAGACGAGCAAATGTGCACACAACCAGGCAAAGATTTTAGGTGCCAGATAAAAAAGGATAATGTTGTCCTGGAAGCACACATGCTTGTAGCAGATCGTACTGATTAAAGTTCTACTTTGCAAGACTGTTAAAAATTTAATTATGAACTGGAGCCAAATAGTGTGCATACGTTTCCCTTGTCAGGATCAACACTACTGTTGTGTTTCTGAAAAGTATAAATTCAGAAATAGTGGTGCAGTAAAAGTCCATTTCTATCCCTACAGGTACAATCTACATCTCAAGGTAAATATAGATATGTTTACAATGTTTCTCTTAGATTTTATGCAATATCAGGAAACATTACAGTTTGTGTTTGGCCAAATAACAAAAAAGGATTTAAAATATTAATTTTATCCATATATATTTATTTATTAATGACACAGGGAAAGAATTTAACACATCCTGTCACATTTCATTCTTTATCTCACTTGTTTCAGGAAAGTGCTGAAGAAGATTACACTCTTAACAAGAAGGTCTGTTTTCCTTCTACAGACCCAATTCAACACTGCTCAAAAACTGGATAATGTGTTAGGAACGAAAAGATGCTACATTAAATTAATCATTATTATTATTAAGTAAAAGTTGAAGTACTGGTTCAACTTCTTTACTCAAGTAAAAGTAAAAAGTACAGGATCTGACATGTACTCAAAGTAAAAGTAGCTCTTTGGAGCACATTTCTAACCGAACCTTGTGCTATATTAATGTAATAATAATAAAATATCATTACATGGGAATACAAACATACCAATCTAAATTCTAATTCTAATGAATGCACTCAGCTTGAACACTGTCATGTAGGACACAAGCAGTGAAAGGGATTAAAAAAAAAAACAGCTCTATTTTCTGTGTTCTACATTGAGACTGTGTCTTAACACCTAAACACAACAGTGAGGATACTCAGGGCTTAAAGTGGGATTTGGAAGGTGGGAGAAACCTAAGATCAGCTGTAGTGGCTCCAGAAGATTCACAACTTTCTATTGTGAGCTGCAGTAGATTTTCTTGGTGTGCAGGCTGTGATCAGCTGACCTGCTGCTGCTGCTCTGAGGTTTACTGCTCTGTGTGGATGAAGTGACCTCAACAAGATGTAAGAAGATGTTTCAGGAGCTATCATAGCTGCTTTCTGTCCCCTGCACTGACAGTATGCTGTTGGTATAAAGGTGGAATTCAGTGAATGAATCTAAGCATCAGCTTAAATTAAAACTCATCTCTGCTACACTTGATTGAACCTAAATATGATCACAAACACCACAGCCGCTCTGCACCAGTCCAACACAGAGTTTCACTGTAACTGCAGTATTTGCCTGCAACCTTTGAATAACACAGAGTTACTTTACATCATATACTGATCCAAGATCTGATTTCAAATGAGGACATTGCATGTAAGCTTTCAATTTCCAGTTTATCAAATGTCACCGAGCAGTTCTTACCTTTAAATCTGACCTCTCTTCTTCCTCTCCTGTCCTGCATGAAGTGATGTCCCTGGAAATACAGCAGCTGGCCCGTTAGCTAGCAGACACAGTGTGTGACGAAGTGCACACAAACAGTTTGTGTGTTTGCTGATATTTGTTGAGCTGACGGAAACGTTGCATTTGAAATGACCTGACACAACACGCTACTCCGTTTATGCTCGCTCCTCTTCTTTATCGCTAGCTAGATGCTGAAGTATCACCACCACAACTTACAGACATCTGCACTCGGTCTGGTCTACTGTAAGCCCTGAGTACAGCACTATAAATGATGCATAAATTATATGGTTTTGCATCTTTCATCTCTTTGTATGCGATAAGCCCCGGTGGTTGATGTTACACCGATATGATTGGCTTTTATGTGTTATTGTTCCCCCCATTTAGACTCAGATTGATGTTTGCAGGGGCAGTGATGGGAAATAAAAACTTCCCTCAAATGTTAAACCTAAAGTAACGAGTCTGTTCTGAAAATGTAAGGAGTAGAAAGTACAGATATTTGTGTAAAAATGTGGGGAGTGGAAGTAAAAAGCTGTCAGAAAAAGTCAATGTATCAGTTCCTTCATCCTCCAGGAACTGCCTGCATACTCTCGCCACATGAACCCAGGACCCACTGCACCAGTGTAGGATCTGACAATGACTCCATCCTGATACCTGATGGCAGTCAGGGTGTTGTTGCCTAGCCTGTAGATGTCTGTGTGTCCCTCCATGAATATGCCTCCCAGACTATCACTGACTCACCACCAAAATGTTCATGCTGAACGATGTTACAGGCAGCATAACGTTCTCCACAGCTTCTCCAGAACCTTTCAGGTTTGTTGCATGTGCTCAGAGCAAACCTGCTCTCATCTGTGAAAAGCACAGGGCCACCCCGACCTGCTGTATATCCTTTTCAGTTTGATCTCTCTGCCTACCCAATCGTACAAGTCTTTTTCTCCTTTCTTGGTGTCCAGCCTCACATATAACTCACTGAAGTCTTTTCTTTGACACCTCTCTCTGCCGTACGTCTAGCCTCCCAGTAGTCTTGTTTGTTTTCTCCCTGATTCTCCCACTTTTCTTTGAGCTCTTCCTTCGAATACATTCCTGTATGTCCTTATTCCACTTTCCTCTGTCCAGAGGATACACCAAACACCACCTTGGCAGTTTCTCTTTTTTGGACTTTCATGTTTTGTTTGTTTTAAATATTCTAATTGACTCTGGGTTGCTTTAATATTTATAATGTTTCATGTATTTTTCTCCCTTAGTGTATTTAGCTCTGTTCTTGCTTTAGAGTTTAATTCTTCCCTTAGTGTTACATCCTCTTGTGCCAAGACAAGTTCATTCATAGGATGTGAATGTTTTAAAATGTGATTATGAACTAATTTGGATGTAACTTAGTACATTAAATTATATAATTGTTATATTAAATTATACAATGTCCTGCTTCCTGTGCAGGACATGGATGCTAATATTCCCTGCCAAGTTCACTGCATCAGTGAGATGAATGATGGTGATGCAACAGATGGAATCTGGCTGACAACTATTGTAGGGAAAGCCACTTGAGTGTGAATTACATTAAACATTTCCTTTATGAGATGCATGAACAGCCTGTCAGCACTGAATTGGAGCAGACCGGGAGTTGAACCTTAACTTTTCTTGAAAGAACACAAGAAGAAAGTTTGTGCTTTACAATTTTTTTAAGGCAGTATTTCAAAATAAAAGCAAATTTGCAGTAATACATAGAGTTCACCCTCGACAAGTCCCAATCTGTTGCAGGGTTAAGGCAGAGAGAGACTGACAATGATTAACACTCATGGACAATTTAGAATTACCAGTTAAGCTACCATGTATTTCTTTGGGCTGTGGGAAGAAGTCAGGCATAGTGAGAACACACAGGCTGTGAGACAGTAGCACTAACCACCGCACCACTATGCTGCCCATGCTATAGTTGAAAGTTGCATTGTGCTATTCTGTGACAAAGTCTGTGTTTAAGAAAGGCACAAATAATATCTAGTTTTTACATGAGCAGGCAGGTGGGCCCCTGATGGGTTGTGATGGGGACCTGTGATAGTCATACCATGGTTTTCAGTTATAAGGTTATTCTTTGAAGAAATAACAAATTGAGAATTAATAGTCATTAGCTACCCAGCTACTGTACATTTTAGCCAGATATACGGCTGCCTGCTTGCTAGCTGCACTGCTTACTAGCTAGCAGCTATAAAAATTGTAACAAGTGTGGATGATTGTCCTGTTGTGTAACCCAAATGCCCCTAAGCTTCAGGGCACGAACCGATGGTCAGGCATTCGCCTTCAGGATTTTCTTGTAAAGAAAAGAATTCACGGTTCCATCGATTAAGGCAAGTCGTCCAGGTCCTAAAACAGCAACGCAATCCCAGACCATCACACTACCACCGCCATATTTGACTGTTGGTATGATGTTCTTTTTATGAAATGCTGTAACTTTTATGCCAGAAGTAACAGGATTCCAAAAAGTTCAACTTTTGTCTCATCAGTCCAAACAATATTTTCCCAAAATTCTTGTTGAACATCGAGATATTTTTTTGCCAACGTGAGATGAGCCTTTGTGTTCTTTTTGATCAGCAGTTGTTTTCACATTGGAGATGTCCGATGGATGCCATTTTTGCCCAGTCTCTTTCTCGTTGTTGAATCATGAGCACTGACTTTGACTGAGGCAAGTGAGGCCTGGAGTTCTTTGGTAATTTCAGTAGGCTGACCACTCCTGGTAAAGTTCACCACTGTTCCAAATTTTCTCCATTTGTGGAAATTGGGTCTCGCCGTGATTTGCTGGAGTCCCAAAGCCTTAGAAATGACTTTGTAACCTTTTCCAGATAGATGTCAATGACTTTGTTTCTCAGCTTTTTCTGAGATTGTGGAGAGATGTTTTGTCTCTTTGTGATCTTTTAACCTACCTCACATTGTCAGACAGGTTTTTTTAACCCTCTGGAGTCAAAGGACACACGGCACATCCACATGACATCATCAATTTAGAGTAACATAGGAGCAGGATGCTGCCTTGCTGAGTTTCCATTTCAACTTGTGTTGAAAGTGTCGGCTTCAAACTACATACCAGATTTTTAAACTGTGTTGACAGGCCAAGGAAAACCAGAGTTATGATCAATGATCTATGCCATGCTTTGTCCTGTATATTGTCCTCATGTTTGATGTGTGTTTGGCACAGGAAGAAATGATAAAACAGGATATTTGCTTGCCAAAAGTGGTTGTGTGCAAGAAAAACAGAAAAAAAAGCCCTATCCCCTTTCCTATTGGAGGAAAAATGCACATCAACCAATCAAAACATTTTATGGCAACATGTGACATTTGGTTGTTGAAGAACAGGTGAAAGTTGTGGGAGTGACGATGGTGAAAGACAGACAGGGATATCGATGGCAAGTTTTGAGTTTGAGAGCTGTGTAACGTTCAGCGTGTTCTTAGTTTATAGTTAGTGTGTTTAGTATGTTGTGTAATCATGGACAAGACAGATGCTGGCCAAAAAGCCAGGCTCAAATATTAATGCTGTTTCCAGGTACACAATGATCGACACACCTGGAAGTGTCAGACCTGTGAAGCTCCCCTCTGTCTTGTGGTGGACAGGAACTGTTTTTTGTTCTTTGCTAAATTTGTACATATGTGTTTGAAAATTGTAACATATTTTCATTTTAAGTTATAAAAGTTGTTTGTTAAACATGTTTGTGGTTTTCACAGTAAAAAAATCTTTTTTCTACCTAGATTTTATGTTTTCTGTGTGATTTTAGGTCCAGTGTGTTAATACATTTGGGGGAGGGGGGATTACATATATCTATCCACACATACACACACACACACACACACACAGTGGTAGTAAATGGCTTCCAGCCATACAACCCTGAGCACACCTGACCTTCTCTGAACTTGGAAGCTAAGCAGGGTCAGGATGGAAGACTGCCATGGAATACCAGGTGCTGTTTTTGTGGGTCACTGTGGCTGAGGGGGTAGAGTGGGTCATCTACTAATTGGAAGGCTGGCGGTTTGATCCCTGGCTGCTCCAGTCTGCGTGGCAAAGTATCCTTGGGCAAGATACTGAACCCCAAATTGCTCTCATTGCACTTAGATGTATACAAAAACACCCCATTGTGTGAAAGGGTGAATGAGAATTTATATACATTAAGAAAAGCACTATATAAAAACAAGTCCATTTTACCAAATGAAGTCATTATTTAAAAACTGCATTTTATATTTATTTGGGTCATCTTGGGTTGTTTAATCTGAAACATTTAAGGGACAAACACGCAAAAAATGAAGAAATCAGGACGGGCCAAATACTTTTTCATAGCACTGTATAAAAGCTCACATTACCCTGAATTATCAAGTAAATCAGAATGCCCTTTTAGTTTAATTATTAGGCTAAGCAGTTAGCAATGCACATACGTTTGTCGCTCGTCTGCTTGTTAGGTGGAAACATCTGCAGTCAAAACCCTTTTCTCTTTTTGGGCTTAAGTATGTTTTGAAATGACACTTGACACTAAGCAGCTGGATAATAGACCGGAGGTGGCAGAACTGTGAAAGAGAGTGACAGCAGGAAAAATGAAGGAATATAATGAAAATGAGCCAAACAAAGGACAAGGGAGACAACCGAGAGGAAGTGCTGCTAATATCTGGATTGTCTGTCAGCTGCAGGACTGTTGGGCTGGTAGTTTCATCACTGTTCTCAGAAGCTGATGAAAACAAGCAGTAAGAAACAGTTGAAAGACAAGCAGCCTAGAAGCAAAACACAGGTAGTTCCTTTTGCTCTTATAGAGTACATTGAGCCTATAGTACAAATGGAGTGTTATAAAAGCCTGAAATGAGTCAAATCTCACTGGCATCATTGTGCCGGCCATCAGAGTAATAGACTGTCTGGATGCATTATCTGGTTGCATTATCTCCTTCTGGCTGGGCCCTTAGCTTGGACTGGATCCCTGAGCAAAGTGATTGAAAAGCAAGAGGAATCAGGAATGAGGTGAGCGAGCCAAACCAATAATATATGATAAAATACAGCAGCTTCACTACACTCAGATGTCAGGAGGCGGGAGCGGGGGGGTTCTTTACAAGTGCATACAGAAATTGAGACTGAGAGGAAACGCATGAAATGATTTAAGATGATAGACTGAGCTGTTTGTAGAATGACAGTCTGTGATGGTTTACGTGGCAGTGTGGTACCTTGCACATCCCACACACAGGCTTTAACAGTGTCAGGCTGAATGGGGAGCCCATTTCTACACTGGCACATACAAAGAGTCTACTCCGTGTCGAACTTTTCAGATGATAAAAGTAGAAGCCATTCTGCAACAACACTTCTGTTGTGAATAAGTTGCAGGGCTTTCTAATAACCTGTATTGCAACAGTGGAAGTAATTGCACTGAACCTATGGACTGAGACAAGCAGCCATGTTATAATGAGGGACGGAACCACTCAGCCATACAGCACCACTCTTCCTGTTAGGATCCTTAAATTAAAGAAGCAAACGATGCGTGCAGCAAATTCTTGCCCCTAAATCTCCACGGCTACCTTTCTCTGAGTGGGATCTCACTCCTCTTTCTACCAACTCAACTCTCATCTGCTCCACTGAATCTGCTCTGTGCTCAAAAAAAAGGGAAACGACTTGCTGTCTTTAGTGTATCATTGAAATGGAACTGTATTTATCTATGGGCAGTTTTCATCAGCAAGGCAGAGTGGTTACTTGTACACTTCATCATTGTAAAATCTAATCTTCACCATTGATCTAAATTCAGCTGATTACCACTCCAACATTTCTACACTCCTCAGTGACAACAATACTTACAAGGTTTTAAGATGAGACCCCACAAGCAGCTACAAGAAGAAAGTCTGCTGCCTACAACAGTTTGAAAAAAGGTAAATCTACCGACTGCCCTTTACCCCGGAGAACCTACACCATGTGTGGCGACGCGGTCAGGGGTTACTGCCTGAGGGCAGGTGCTCATTTTATTTCACATAAAGTTAGTGTTGTTGCAGCTAATTTCAGTTGAATATGTTTAAATGTGTTTCGTAGTTTTCTCTGTGGTTTTGAGACTTTATTTTGAAAAATCTGATCACTGGATGACATCACATCCAGGAGGTCACTTGCTCCTTCTCCTCCTGGCTGATCAGACTGGACTTTGCAGGCGTGGTGTATTGTTGAAATAAGAAGATATTTTATTCACATTTATGGGCAGATTTAGTACACGGTACTAGCCTCTTATATGCTTCTTAATACTCTGAATATGGATGTACTTTATGTTAAAGGTTATGTATCGAGCTATTTGTGGTTGGATATTTACAAACTAAGTATTTTGTACTGTTTGTTTACAGTTTTCACCAAAAGGTTAATGAAGAAATTTGACAGTAAATAGTCAAGATTGCTTTGACTTTGTCTTCACTGACTGTGTGTGAGTGTTTGGTCAGAGTTTCAACACACTGTAGAAGAACACCACAGAATGAAATGTTTGCACAATTTAAAAGCTACTCAGTTTCGAATAAACACACAAAAACACACAAATAGAGATGTTTCAATAGTTAAAAGAATACTTTATTATAGGCTGGGATGAACTTACCAGTAGCCGGGGGCTCTAACGAAGAGGGGAGAATGAAAGGGAAGACACATGACACAGCAACTGCACACCCCGAGTGCTGTACAGTAAAGAAAACGTAGCGAGAAGGGGGACCCACCACTGGCTCATCCTCACATACGTACATTTAGTTTGTAGTTCACAAACGCTGGACCTTACAAATATGAAGACCTGCACAAAACCAGGTTCTTAACAGTCGCACCATAAAATGACACTCAAATGCACTCAGTTAAAATCTGGGATGCCTACTTGTACACACACACACACACACAGACACACACACGCAATAAAAATACAAAAATAAAATAAACACCGCAACCTACTGGATTAAGACTATTTATGGCTTAAATGCTGCTACCTAAGTCGAGTGATACCAATTTCACACCAACTTTCCAGTCACCAGAATCAGTCTGTAAAAGAAGTTGGGGTAACAGCAGCAATTAACAGAAACCTCATCAGTGCCCGCAAAGTTGCTCAAACAAGGTAATTTCCCAGCCAGACAGTCCAGTGACAACATCCAGCTGTCCACTGGCAGTGAAATACTGTAGGCAGGTCTGAACCCGAGTGGTGTTCTGTTATTGGACTTCTGTGCAAACCAGTTTGTCCTTAACAAACACCATGTTTATGTTTAAACATAAGGATGGGTATGAAAGCATGTGGCACCAGCACACCCTAGGTCACAGGTCAATGACCGTCCAGAACAATGTGGCTTTGGTTCTGGTTGTGGAACGCTGGGTATGAGAATTAGTAAGTCAGTAAGTAAAAATTTATTTGTATAGCACATTTCAGCAGCAAGGCAATTCAAAGTGCTTTACATCATAAGAACATCAAACAAATGTGCAGTAAAATCATTAAAAACATCAATCAAGTACACAGTAAATCTTCAAGACATCAGAATAATCACACAAAATCATTAAACCATCAAGCAGATACACATGATAATCATAGGATTAGTCTTTTCAAGTCCAAGGCCATGGTCCTCAGCTGGAAAAGGGCTCAGTGGTCACTCCGGGTCAGTGACACGTTGCTGCCTAAAGTGGTGGGGTTTAAATATCTTGCCTTGTTCATGTGAGAGGAGACAGGGAAGTGGGAGATTGACAGATGGATTGGTCCAGCCTCTGTAGTGATGCAGTCCCGGTGGAGAGAGAGCTTCATGTACAAGTGAAGCTGTTGATTTACTGGCTGATCTATGTCCCTACCTTCACCTGTGGTCATGAGCTTTGGGTAGTGATGGAAAGAATGAGAAGCGGTGGAAATAAGCTTCCTCCAAACGGTGGCTGGCCTTTTCCTTAGGGACGGGGTGAAGAGCACAGTAATTTCAGAGGGGCTCAGAGCAGAGACACTACTCCTTCACATCAAAAGGAGCCAGTTGAAGTGGTTCAGGCATCTGATTTGGATGCTTCCAGGGTGCCTCATGGGTGAAGTGTTCCGGGCATGTTCTACCCTGGTGTTTGCCCAGATAAGTTGGAGGAGGTGGTTGGGGAGAGGGAGGTCTGGGTTTCTCTGCTTAGGTTTCTGCCCCGTGACCCGGCCCGGGTGGATACCCACACTTAGACCTGGAATGTGCTGGCATTCAGTGACCACTTTACACAAGGTACTCTATGGATATTAGAAGCCCATATTTGAAATTGGGCAGAGCCAAACCTCCACTAAATTTACACCTTTGAAATAAAGATTTACAGACCCGTGGAGGTCCCACACCCCAATAAAGGCACTGATCGTTTTGCCTAAAGAGACAAAGGTCGCTGCTGACTCTGAGGGGACATCTCTCGCTCACACATTGGAAGGTGGGTTGATGTGGATAAGTGTGTCTTTGTGCATTTATCTCTCTTTGTGTGCGTGTGTGTGCGTGTGTGCGCGCACGCGTTCCCTTTTTCTTCTCTTTATCACTTTTCTTTTTGACCCTCCCTGCCTGTAAGCTCTGATATTGTTAAACTACACAAATAGTAATGTTAACAATAAAATAAATAAATAAATAAATAAGAGAAACTATCAAGAGAAGCCTATAGAGAGTTTATAGAGTTCTGGGCATTTTCTCTTTTGGAGATTTTTTTTATATTCAGAAAAGGAGCTAAAACTTTCCAAAGTAGACAGAATCTGAGCAGTCACCCTAGGGTCAGGGTTCAGGTCACCATTGTGACACATGTGACTCAAAGAAATAATCAAAGGAACAAACCCACAATACTCAAATATGCATTTTGCTCCCCACAATACTGGACCCTAATTATTATGTTTCAAATTAAAACAGATGGATGGATGGACAAACACCAAATACGTCGTATTAAAGTATTATTTGAATCTTCTTTCTTCATTAGTTCTAAGAGTTCAATGTTCAGCAATATGTTAAAAATGTTCATGACCACCACTTGAGAGATCAGTAAAGTTTTATATATAATGAGTGTACACGGGGGGGGGGGCAATGAAACAATAAAACAACAAAACAAATTAAAGTTAGTTATGACGTATTGGAGGCTAGGTGACGCGCCTGTTCCTGATGATCTCGTCAAGACCACTATTTAAGTCGGCGAGCTGCCATTAGTCTTCGCTGGATTGTTGGCTGTATCGCAGTTAGTGTTGCTGGCTCACGTACCAAGTTTGCTATTATTGCCGTCCTGTTTGTTCGCGACTCACCTGGTTGTTTCCTGTCACTCAGATCGCCTGGAGTTAGAAAGGAGAGGCCAGCCACAAGGAGGGACGAAACACTTAAGGATTACCAAGTCTGGACCGGAACAAAACTTTTATCCTGGAGTCCTGCTTGTGAGTCCACCTGCCGTTGGCCATGTCAAATAGATCCAACATATATCGAACTTGCCTCTCTCTGCAGCAAGAATATGTCTTCTTTCAGAAATCATCCTGGTGGAAGAAATCATTTCTTTTTAAGTAGCAGAAGGTGGTTTGGAGTAAATGCAGCAAAGTTATTTATGACTGTTGAAGCTTTAGTGATTGGATGACTGTTAAGAATAGCCTCAGCTTCACATGGAATTGTATGCGGACGCTTATCATCCAGATTTTGCATGTTGACAGTGGAATTGAGAACCTTTCATATGGATCTAATTAAGCTTTTCCATATACAGTACCACCGTGGTTTGAACTAACAGGGTGTTGGAAGATCCAACTGATTCCTTTTTGAAGTAGTAGGTTGTGGATCTAGCCTTAATTCCAAACTTTAATTGCCTTTTTTTAACTTACATTGAGCTCCCACAAAATTAATTCCAGATTGTAATTCCTTCACCTGACTTTGTCTGGCTATGAAATGCTGAAGGGCACTGATGAAAGTCTGTGTTGAGGGATGACGCCATCTGAACGAAGCTGAGCTGAAACATTACTTGTTTGTTTCTTGCTTCTAATACAACACAGAAGTAGCCTTTTAAGTCTGAACATCCATGCTGTTGTTCTCTTCAAGCAAGTCCAGGATGAGAAAGGACTGATTAAACATGCTATTGGATCTACTTCCGCAGATATTACTTGAGCTACATTCATAGTTATGCTCCTGAGTTCACAATCCTCTGAAGAAACCTCTTCAAGTCATTCAGGATTTTGAGCCCACTCTTTCAGAGGCTTAAGAAGAAACAAAAGGCCGCAGACTTCTTTCTCTGACAAAGACAGAAGCTTCTTTCTTTAACAAAGACTCAACTGTTAAACCTTGGGAAGTCATATTTGCTGGGTTATTTTCTGTAGTGCATGTGAGCCTTTAACTATCTCTGAAATCCTGCTGGCCACAAAAGTTCTGAACCTTGATGAACTGTTATGGATGTATCTGAGCACAGAGGTGCTATCAGTCCAAAATATGGACTCTATTCCTTCCATTGCAACTCTTTTTGTATCCATTGTGCTTGCCATAGTAGCAGTAGTTAACTCCATTCTAGTGATGGTTGGTTTTAATGGACCCACTTGTGCCTTTCCCATTACAGATCCATAATGTGTATGACCATGGCTGTTATGGAATAGCAGATAGCTAGTAGTTCCATAGCCATCGTCACATGCATCAGCAAAATGATGTGGATACTGGCTTTCCAAAGTTTTTTGGAATGTTTTTGAAGCATCTGAATCCCTACTTCTCTGTTTCAGGTCTGGCAGCCAACATTTGGTGACTGTTACATATCCACATGGTAAGTAAGAAACCTCCTTTGAAACAGATTGCTTGTGGTTTGTGGTACAGAACTATTGTGTTTTACTCTGAAGCTGTTGAAGTTAAACAGTCATCGATGTAATTGTTCTGAACATGAAATGAAGAATCTGTCTTTTCAAATTCAGTGCCCACTGTTCAGTAATAGTTCTCTTGTCAGGCTTGTACAATTTTCTTGTCAATAATGACTGCTGACTAGCTTGGCAGGCTTTGAAACTAAATCCAAGAACTGTTGATATTCTTTTGAAGGTCCTGTCATTTTTAACACACTTTGGAAAATCAGCCTTAAACTGCTGCTGTCATAGCTCAACCAATTTCTCAAATGACATCCTATTGATACTTCCTCCTAATGATCCATTAACTATCCAGCCAAGCATATTTTTGACAGCATAGAGTCCATCTCCAATACTCTTGATAACACCCAGTGGTTCCAAAGCCTTTGGTACATCTGACCCAGTCAGTAATTCTATCTCAGAGTCAATTTCAGGGGATGAACCTTCCTCATATGAGGCCATTGATCAATATCATGTTGATGGGGAATGTTTCCTTTATGCACAGACAAACTTCTGTGTATACGAGAATACAAGAGTTATCCTCACTGGCCCCAGTAAGGCCACGTCTCAGAAGCTACAGCACTCTCTTCTTTACCCTTTTCTTTCTTGCCCATTGCCTTCCCTTTCTGTTGGTTATGCAACATCCTACCATGCTTTAAACCACATATGTTGAAAATAAGTTGCTCACTGCAGTCTTTGCTGATGTGTCCTTTACACAGACAGTCAAATTAAACCCCATTCTCCTTCAGGAAAATGATTTTCTGATTATGTGTGATCTTTTCCAGCTGTAGACACATATCACCAAAGCATGCCCATTTCCACACAACAAACTGCTTTTTGTAGTAAGCAGATTTTCAGTTTCCCTTTCTTTAACTCCAAAATTGTTTTTGCCTACAAATATCATAATGGTGGCATTTTTCCCCCCTTAACCCTTGGATTTACTTGGGATTTTGCTTTTTTTAATTAATTAATTAATTTTTTTTTTTAAATCTTTGCTTACTATAAGTATGTTCTTGATGTCCCCCAAAACTGGACTGGTAGCAGTATTCACATATTTTTCAAGGAAATCCACCATGTTCTTAAAGGTAGTTCTTTGCTCATATTTTTCCTGGAAATCACAAAGCACAGTTCTCTATTTATCTCTCAGCCAGTGGGGCAGGTTCTTCACAATGGCTAGCATGTTAGGAGGCATATCAAGCTCTGCATATAATTAATATCTTCCACTGCATTGCAGCATCCTCTTAAGAAGAGAGTGTATGCCTGTATAGCCTTTGTGTCATCTGATTTCTTTGACCATGAGAGAGCCTTCTGCATATAAGCTGTAGCAATTTTATGCTCATATCTCCTTTAACAGAGACTTAGCCTGTCTGAATCTGCAGCCATATGTAGGCAACGCCTTACAAGCTCCTTAGGCTGTCCTTTTGTCCACTGTCGCAGATAATAGAAACAGTCTCCAGCATGTTTGTTCTTATTTTCAATGTTGTGCTCAAAGGATTTAATCAATGTTTGGTACAAAAGTGGATCACCATCAAAAACTGGGATTTCCTTCTTAGACATAGAAGACAGATGCTGCTGTTGGATCAGCAATGCAGTGACTTCATTTTGCTTTTCCACCACCAAGAATATATTGCTCTGCTCACAAAGCAGCTAGTGTAGGTCAGGATGTTACATGAGCCTGTTCACCAGAAAGCATGATGATTGGTTGGTGTATCAAGGGATCTGTGGCACGAGACTGAAGCTGAATTATGGTTCCATTTGTGTCTATGATAGGCATTTCTACATTGGTAACACCATAATCAACTTGTGGTACAAAAGGATCTGCTTTTACATTTAATCCTTTCCTTTCCAATTGTCCTTTTCTAAACTATGGCTCCAAAGCATGATATGTGCTTCCATTTCCATCTGTTCCTTTTTCCTCCACAGCTGCTCCCCCTGTTCCTCTAAGGCATGTTTATCCTAAAGCAGTTTGTCGTACAATAAGAGGAGCCACCTCAGCTTCAGCATTTATACGTGCAGATGCAGTACTTGAAATTCTGAAACTTAAGCCAGAGGAACTTTGTTTGTGTCTCCTGCTTCCAACATTTGACACTCTGTCACCTGGTTGTATTTCCTCCTGTATGTACGATAATGGCTTAATATCTGACTGAGTAGAGGAAATGTGATGCTGAGCCTGAGTGTGTGAAATTTTCTCCTTTAATTTCATGGGTGCCTCCACAGGTGAAAAGAGAGAAGTATCAGAATTTGCAACAATGGCCAAATCTGTAGTCCCATCATCTGTTTGCAGAAAAGCGTTTCGTGCTTCAGAAAAACCATTGTTTCACATCTTCTATGAAATCTGTTAAACCAGGCACTCTGTGATTTCTGTTCCTCCTTGGGACACAAAACAATAACTGATTCATGTGCTGCTTTTGTGTGTTCATCCAGCTGAGTCAGTTTGAATGGAACATCCTTGGCATATTCATTGTTTTTCATGAGCCCTTTAATTTACATGTGAGTCCTTAAATTCTTTCCATACCGACTGACGTTCCTGCTGAAGAGTATCACTTTTTCAAGCCAACATCTTGTAGTAGCTTGACTGTCCGTCTTTTCTCCTTTTCTCCAAACACTTTGCTTGTCTCACCCATTTTGCCATATTCTAAAATGTGCAATTCAATAGCAACAAACATCACCACGCAGAAAAAGCATTCACCAAAGATTAACAGGTCAACTTTGTCAGCAACACAACTTTCAACTTTTTGAACTTTGGCAACCAACACTAACACACAAAACTATTGGAGCAGCCACAGCAACAACCTTTCATTACAACTGCCAATCTCAGCAACTAAGCACTCTCATCACAAGCAAGTCCCCAATGGGTAAGTGGCAGCAATTGCAAACTTATTTGCCAAAACTGTGCTCCAAATTCCAGCAAATAAAAACAGAAGGAAACAACAACAACACCTATCATTTCTGATGGCTGTGATGCACTGCTGACAACACCTGATGTGCTGCTGACAAACCAAGCCGAAGAGGGGGAGACCATCCAGGTATCCAAACCATGTTCATTTAGTCCAACACTCCAACATTCAAACAGTTCATCAGTGCAGGATCTGCAGGATATTTTTCTGTTGACTAACATTGTAACGACGACTTTCATTAAGAAAGGGCTGAGAGGCTAAGCTGGGCTCTTTACTGCACGGCTTTCAACAAAGTCCATTCTGAAAACCACTTGCCTTTGAGCATGAGGCTTTTTTATTGAAATGAACAGGAATGGTGCAAGCATCACATTGAAATCAGTCAGTGAAGGGAATGAAATGAGAAATGACCAGACAAGAGGGTCAACTCCTACTCACCTCTACATCCGCATGAGCAGGTGAGTAACCCCCACACCCACTGTAGCAATTACCTGAAACTGATGTCACCATGGTGACAAATGTGACTCAAAACAATAAAAAGGAACAAACCTACAATACTAAAAATGTAAATTAATTTAAATTAATTGTACAATTAATGATTGTTATTATGGTTTCATTTTGAACATGTTAAAATAATACAGCAAAAAAGGAAAAACAATAACATGTTCAAAGAGGAGTAGGAAGAAGCACAAGCTTATTTAATCCTACCCACTTTCCACTATTTAGTAACTAATAATCAACAATTTTTCTTTCATTTTATGCCCTATCCTATATTAAATCCTTCCTTACGATTTGTTACATGTATTGGCTTTTATAACCCCAGTAACATGTAAGGAGATGTACATATTGACAGTTATAGATACATACACACACATATACTATACATATATATATACTATACATATGCGCACACATACACAGTGTGTAGTGGGTGAGAACACCCAATCAAAGATCTGCATCCTCCTTGTAATTTACAAAAAACATATTATTGTACCGCTTTTTAAACATGCTGGGACTTTGCTTCAGTTCCTCCCTCAGTCTGTTCGACGGCTTCACTCCACATACAGAGCTGCTTTAAATAAATTCCCCCCTTAAATCGTATCGCCCCCATTTCTTTTAGAAAACAATATTAGAATATTGTCAGGAAGAAGTTTTTTTTATTGCTTTACACATAATCTGTGCAGTGTGAAAATGAACCAGATCAGTGAATTTTAGTATTTTTGATCTTAAGAACAGTGGATTTGTATGATCTATGTATCCAGTATTATGGATTGTCCTTATGACCATATCTGCAATATAGATACTGATGGTAGTTAACATCTATAAGTATTTCCCCAAACCTCTGCACAGTAATTCAAATATGGTGAAATCGGTGAACAGTAGAGGATGTGGAATGATTTGTGGTCCAGAATGTGTTTTGCGTCACTCAGTAATGAAATGTATCTTAAAACTTTATGTATATGATTAATATGAGACTTGGGGTGGCTGTAGCTCAGTAGGTAGAGCAGGTCACCTGCTGATCGGAAGGTCAGCGGTTCAAATCCTGGCTACTGCAGGCTACATGCCAATGTATCCTTGGGCAAGATACTTAACCCCAAGTTGCTCTCCGACCGTTCTGTCGGAGTATGAATGCGTGTGAGTGTTAGTTAATTAAAAAAGCACTTAACTTCGTAACAATGGAAGTGCTTGTATGAATGAGAGTGCATGGGTGAATGCAAACAGGCTGTATAAGCGCTTTGAGTGCTCATACTGAGTAGAAAAGCGCTATATAAGAACTAGTCCATTTACCATTTACTTCCAGCTTATATTGTCATCTATAATCACACCAAGAATCTTATTCTCATGAACTCAATGACTGAATTCAATTTTTACACCATCTACATGTATCTGCATTTTACTTAGATTTAATGAGAGCTTGTTCCTGTTAAACCCTTTTTTTATCTGGACATTTGTGATGTGACCATATGCAGCAACTCCTTTAGACCCCCCCCCCCCCGCCCAGAACAAAAAAATATTTGTCTCATCTGCAAACAAGGAAGTGTGGAAAACTGAGGGCTTAAATACACATAAGATAATTAGGGAGAAAGGACACAGCTGGGGAAAACAAGACACAAGTGAACAGAACCTTACTATCAAGACACACTCAACCGCTTCACCCTGACGAAGTCCAACACCCACCTGAAATGAGTCCGACTTTTTGCCGGCAATACGGACCGAGCTCTTGCTGCAGTTGTACAGAGACTAAATTGCCCGCAACAGTGGGCCAGACACCCCATACTCCCGCAGCACCCTCCATAGGATATCCTGAGGGGCTCCAAGTCCATAAAATATGTAGACTGGATGGGCAAACTCCCACGCACACTTGAATATCCTCAAGAGGATAACGAGCTGGTCAAGCATTCTGCAACCAGGACAAACACCACATTGTTCCTCTTGAATCTGAGGTTCGACTAACGGATGGACCCTCCTGGCACGGACTTTACCGGGAGGATGAGGAGCGTGATCCCCTGATAGTTGGAGCACATCCTCTGGTCTCCCTTCTTAAAGATGGGGCCCACCACCCCGGTCTGCCAATCCAGTGGTACCACCCCAAATCTCCATGTGATATTGCAGAGGCGTGTCAACCAAGACAGCCCCACAACATCCAGAGCCTTCAGGAACTCAGGGCGCATCTCATCCACCCCAGGGACGGTGCCACCAAGGAGCTGTTTAATCACCTCAGTGACCTCACCCCCAGTGGGTGAGTCATCCCACTCAGCCCCAGACTCTGCTCCCTCAACAGAAGGCGTGTCAGTGGGATTAAGGAGGTCCTCGAAGTTTTCCTTCCACTACCTGACTATAGCCCCAGTTGAAGTCAGCAGCACCCCACCCACACTGTACACCGTGTGAGTAGAGCACTGCTTTCCCCTCCTGAGTTGCTTGACAGTTTACCAGAATTGCTTTGAGGCCATCTGAAAGTCTTTTCCCATGGCCTCACTGAACTCCTCCCACACCAGAGTTTTTGCTTCAGTGACCACTGGAGTCATGTTCCACTTACAGATCAGCTGGCTCCAAAGTCCCACAGGCTAACCAAGCCCGTTAGGACTCCTTCTTCAGCTTGAATGCTCCCTTCACTTCCGGTGACCACCATCTGGTTCAAGGATTACCACCACAACAGGCACCAACCACCTTGCAGCCACAGCTCTGAGCAGCAGCCTCAACAATGGAGGTGTGGAACATGGTCCATTCAGACTCCGCCTCCTTCAGAATTCTGCCGGAGGTGGGAGTTGAAAATCTCGTGTACTGGGGCCTCTGTCAGCGTTCCCAGAGCACCCTCACAATACGTTTAGGTGCACCAGGTCTTTCCAGCATCCTCCACCGTCACCTGATCCGACTCACCACCAGGTGGTGATCAGTTGACAGCCCAGCTCCTCTCTTCGTCCAATTGTCCAAACATACGGCCGCAGATCTGGTGATACAATTACAAAATCAATCATCAACCAATACAGTATATTATCTTTATATGACAGTAAATACTAAAACAGATTGAGATAGAATAGGGTACTTTTTAGGTGTAAGGACATTCTGAATAGTGACCTAATTTTAGTCCAGTATGACACCTAATCTTTGAAGGTGGAAGTAACAACTTTAATGATGAAAATGCATCTGAACAAACGGAGCTGCAAAATGGATGTGAAATAAAAAAAAAAACAGAGTAATAAATTATCAAGTAATTACAACTCAATTTGATTAAAGCAGTAATTTAATAACCTGAAACCTTTTACCCCAGGTAAAAGACCCAGGACCCTGACACATTCGTGATGTGAAAACCCATCTTTCTCATTTTCTCTGTCTTACATTCATCATGACAGAAAACTGCCATTTATCATTTGAGGAAAGTGGCCTCAAGGGTAGCAGTTCCATCAAATAATTGAAGAAAAAAGAACCAATGAAAATAATAAGCCATGAAATGTGTGTGAACTGAAAATTACTGAAAAATTCTCAATTGACCTGACATTTTATTTGATACAGTTTCATTCTGATAATGCACAGGGCTGTGGTACTTTCACTGTTTACTATTCATCATTCACAGTATCCTATCATTTATTATTAAAGCAACTTTGAACTTTCTACCAACTATATTCTCCCTGTCAATCACAAGCCACACCCACTTAAACATAAATTTACAGATCGAAAGATTACTGGAGTTCATGGTTATACTGACAGGTAATATTTGTACTCCAGGCAATATTTTGTCCTAGTATGGAAAAGGCACAGCTGTTTGTGGTGCTAAAGGAAGGGTCAAGGGATTGCAAAAGCCATTGGACCTGTAAGTTCTGTGGATACCATGAATGCCAATGACTGTATAACATTTTATGTTAATTAATCTCCTAGTTTTTGATATACAGCACTCTAAGTCAGTTGACAGTGTGCATCTGGTACATCACTGATCCTAACCTTGCAATATGTTTTTGCCTAATTCTGCATACTTACCTGTGGTCCTTAAGTCAAATTTTTAAAAGGTTACCTTCATCGGGACATGCATTATGTATGATTCCTACCTATGTGGGAAGATGTTTGATTCCTCTGGTTTATTTGTTTTGGCCTCAAGGCACCTTAGTAAAAAATATCACTAGAGACATGCTGGGTGTAAAATCTATCCAGCATACTGAGGACAGACTGCATGGTTTCATGTTTTCTTAACCAACATAAACTCAAGAAAGTCAGTGCTGGAGAATATTAGAGGAACATTATATACATTGTCTACAGTGGTAGAACTGGTTTACTTATACTGTGCAGAACTGAAGACGCAACATAAGAACAAAACTGAACTTTTAAAATTCTAGTTCAAAAGAGAACAAATTGCAGGTGTGAATGAACTTTATCATGCAGGATTTTACACCCTGACCTGTGTTCACGCCTCTCTCCTGCTTAGAACAGGGAAACCTTCTCTCTTCTGTCCCTTTAACAAACCCAAACCTGCTCTGTCCCAACAGGTTAGCTTTACAGCTGTATAGGAAATGTCTCATCCATGCATCATAAATTTTGAAGGCTCAAACTGGGATGAAAGAGGGGTAAATAAAAATAAATAATAAACAAATGTGCACCGGATGAATGTGTGCTTTTGATGTTTCTCCATGATTATTTTTGAGAAATTAGTTCTGCTCTTTATGGCTAGAAATGTAAACCAGGACTCCAGTTGCAACTCGCAAACTATCTGGGATACATACATATGGATTATAGGGACTTTGCATCTGGTAATTGAGCTTGTTGGAAATCATATAAATAACAACTGGCAAATGCCATATTTGTAAATAATTATCTGCAATCGCTGTTAAGCACTGTTTGCTAATCCCTTTAAAGATTCTCTGGAGTGGCACTATTGCAACACTCACCCCTGCAGTCAGCCTGTCATGAGAGAGGAGCAAATGTTCTGCATATATACTTCATCAAATCCTGAGGGTCCTAGTCAACTATCTGATGTATGTGTTTCTAGGTCTCAAAGAGAATCCCCACAGAGACACAGATCAGCCAAATAACCTATAAAAACAACTCACTTCTCAGATATTTTTCTATTTTATAACACAAAGTACATTTAATGGGGCCGTTCCCCAGCCCAGTCACAAGCAGCTCTCCTTCACGGGGCCCGGGGGCCCAGCTATCCAAGACCAACCGAAGATCCACAGTCCTATGATATCACTGTATCTAGGCAGGATTCTGACTTAGAGGCATTCAGTCATAATCCCACAGATGGTAGCTTTGCACCATTGGCTCCTCAGCCAAGCACATACCCCAGATGTGTGAACCGCATATCAGTACATATCGTACTGATATGTACTGATATGTATATGTGTGTGTCTCGTACTGAGCAGGATTACTATTGCAACAACACATCATCAGTAGGGTAAAACTAACCTTTCTCCTGATGGTCTAATCCCAGCTCATGGTCCCTGTTAGTGAGTGAACAATCCAGAGCTTGGTGAATTCTGCTTTACAAGGATACGAAGAGATCAAAATGGGAAGGATCAAAAAGTAATGTCGCTATGAACGCTAGGCCGCCACAAGTCAGTTATCCCTGTGGTAACTTTTCTGACACCTCCTGCCTAAAGCCCAAAGAGTCAGAGGGATCGTGAGGCCCTGCTTACATGGTCTGTATTCCTACTGAAAATCAAGATCAAGATTTGCCCTTCTGCTACACAGGAGGTTTCTGTCCTCCCAGTGCTCGCCTTACGACACCTGCATTATAGATTGACAGGTGTACCACCCCAGTCAATCTCCCCAGCTGCCATTGTCCCCAGACCGGGTCACTCACTTGACTCAAGAAGCAAGAGCCCGCTCGAGGCTCGCCTCACCGGGTAAGAGAAAAATCGATGAATCAGAATTTACATAAATGTTCATTCATGTATGATGGTGTGGTAAATAGCTACCAAACCACGTGTCAACAAACCATCAACTATCATTTACAAAGTAAGGAAATCATTTTACATGTGGGTGGTCTTATTGTGTTCACCTTTGGCAGTTTCACAGATGCTCTTCTCTGACTTTGATGACTCGCCTTTCAGAATCTTTACATATGCCAAATTCAGTCAATCTTAGTGTCACTGGAAGGTCACACGACGATCTTCTCTGTAGTCTTTTGACATCTATACTGTGTCCTAACACATGAATCATTTTGGGGCTTGACTTGAGATTGAATGAGATTGATTGTGGAGTGTCAAATATGTAAACAGGTTTTTATTTTGAACTTGAAATTAACTTTGTAGAAATCTGTTTCCTCTGACATAAAGGACATTTTTCTGTTGATTAACGTCAAAAATCCCCACATTAACTCGACTTTGATTCAAAGCTGTAAAGCCATAAAGTAGGAAACCTTCCATGGGAGTAAATCCTTTTCTAGTCACTGAACTGAACTGAATCTTCTGTTGTAAAGGGACCCCTTGATGTCAGGAACCCTTTGCACTGGCCTAAGAAAGCCATGCATAATTTAGGTCAATTTATTGTGAAGCCACTCATCGGCTGATGAGCTGTCAAGAAAGGCAACGACAAAGCTGGGCCTCTAAGGGCAATAAACAATCCTGACTAACAAGCCTCTTCTGGCAGCGTGGAGCACAAATAAACACAACAGTGTTGGCAGATCAAATGAAAGCAGACAAATAGAAAAGTTTGATGCGAAGGAGGTTGTTAGTAAGGCACACAAATCATATGCACATATACACATGTCGTGGGAACGTAAATGCGCCTTTGACGATAGGAGTGCTGTATAAAAGCTGGAGTCAATGAGACTTTCTGGAGTAGGCATGCACACAATTATATAATCAACACCATATTCTCTAGCCCTTGTGAGTCATTTCAGAGAGTTTGGGCTCTCTGCTGTTGCCTGCCATCCATTTGGTGTCTCTGTGCTGCATCGCTTGGTGGAACTGAGACTTCGAAGGCATTCATAGTTTAATCAATTAAACACTGTCAAGTCTCAGGCTGTCTAACAAGCAGAAGGGGTGGGGGGTGGCGTTTGCAGGGATAAGCCTTTCCCCTTCAAAAGAGGCTTAATTTGCTGTGATTTAAGCTTAGAGCATATTCAGGGCAAAAGTTAGGATGTGTTTTGTAGTATATGATGGAAATTCTAAGGTTTTATGTGTTGCAAAAGCAGAAGGCAAACAACATTAAAAGGTCAGAGGCAGAAAATTAACCGATCTCTCTACTCAAGTGTCAAGCTGAAAGCCATCTTTGTGAAAATTGCCCCATTTCTGAGTCATCATGCTTTTACTCACGAGTGTCCAATTGGAATGCTACGTTTTCCACCACTGGGGGAAGCTTGGGGAAATCTTGATTCGGTGCTATCTCGTTTCTCAGTGGTTGTGATCGTCCCTGAGGGAAATACTCCCGTCATTTCAGCGTCATCTCAGGTTCAGGATTGAGGAACTTTTATGTAAACAGCAGATGCCAACATGAGATTAGATCATGCAGAATCTCCCTCTCATCTCCCAGTTGATTCTACAGGAGAGTCACACTTCAGCTCCCATTTCACGCTTTTGCATCTATCGGACCATGACGATTTTCAGCCATCTGTTACCTGTAGGTGTTTTACACATCCCAGCAGAGAGGGTGCTAATCTAAAGCAAATTAAGTCCATTTATTTCCTGCAGAGAAGGTTAACATTACGGTCTCAAGGACATTTGACTGATCAGTTGGCTGGAAGCAACTTCTCCTGACACCAGCCAAGCAAAGGTTGCTGGCACTGCTTTAATACACTGCTACCTCTGCCCCTGAGTAGGAACAGATGGTGAGTTTTGGCAGAGTTTTTTTTGGCTGGAAAACACCCTTTTGATTGAGATGCCCATTCTTTTACATGTCTAAAAATTATGTGCAGAGAACAAACACTGGAAAAAAAATATGGAAGCAAAGCCAAATTATATCCTGCTATGTATGCAATATCTTATGGACCATCTGGATGGTTCATTTGGCTGTTTAGGTTTCACTGCACTTCCAAGAAAGCTCAGAGTCAGTGAAAACAATTAGATTTACCACCAGTGCTGGGTAATATTACTTTTAAAAGTAACTTTTAGCATTACAATTACTGGCATGAAAAACTAATTTGTTAGATTACAGCATCACCTGCTGAGAATACTAACACTTTAGAGTACTTGTTCTGTTACCAAAAATAGATTGATTATAGATTGTAGTTAGATTGTTAGTTATATTGTCCACATATACTTCTGAGTGTACTGAATTCACCTCATTGCATAGCAGCAGGTTAGCTGTGGCTCCAGAGCTGGAGCAGGGCTGCCGTATACCTGCAATCAGTTGGTTAAATAGTAATTGTGACAGCTGATGTCAGGCTTGCAGAATAAATAATGTTACTAGCAGTGTAACAAGTTCAAGGAGTAAAATAACACCTTACTTATAAAAAGTAATAAGCAATGTGAAATGCATTACCTTTTTTGGTAATCACACCAATATTGTTGCACAGTGAGTTTATTTTAGTGGCTTTTCCTCCACCACATAAGCAGCAACAGCTTTAGCTTTAAAGTAGCTATTGCAGTGTTGGGGCTATAGCATTGACATAATTCTCCTCCTTAATAAGTACAGTATGAAGTGAAATTATGCTCAAAAGAGTCACAAATGTGACAGGGACTAGAAAGAAAGAGCATTTTTCTCCCATATTGCCTTCTCTTCGTTGACTCCCTGTGTCAGACAGGGATAGCAGGTGGACTCTGGATAAAACTTAACAGAGTTTATTTACAGATTTCTGTTCAAACAGATAATGCAACAGTTCTCCAACAGCTCAGGCTTCCTTGCTCCAGTCCAAACTAAATAATCCTTAATGTCTCTCCCGTTGCAGGCAGGCTCTCCTCTCAATCTCCAGGTTCTCTGAAAAACAATCAGGTAAGTGGAACGAGAATGTGCGCATCACAATGGCAGTCTTAGCATGTGCGCCAGCAACACTAACTGTGGTTCAGTCAGCGACCCAGTGAAGCCTAACAGCAAAGTGCCAGCTTAAATAGGGGTCTTGACAAGATCATCAGGAACAGGTGAGTCTCATCACTTCCATGTGGATGTGTGCTCAGAGGGCGGAGACCTGAACCAGGCCCCGCCCCTGAGCCACCATACAGGAGACATAAACAAGAGAGAGAGAGAGAGAGAAAGCAAGAACTGGCAGGACACGCACAGGACGACAGTCAATCTGAAATGGTCCAGTGAAGTTTTTTAGATTCCATATGGAGAGGTACATGGTAGAGAGCCTAACCTTTTGACCTGTTCGGTATTCGGGGGCTGGGACCCTATGCCGATTCGCCAAACACTTAATCTGATCCTTTGTTTTTAACAGCGCTGCCCGGGTTGCTCTCCACACTGGCCGGCAGTGGCGGAGATGATGCTGGACAGATGGTGCAGAGAACTGACCTTCTACTGCCGGGAACAAAAGTGGTTGAAAGCCCAAGGAAGCTTCATAGGGATACAGTCCGGTAGCCATGGAGGTCATGGAGTTGTGCGGTTATTCAACCCAGGCCAGCTGGGTGCTCCAGTTGGATTGGTTGGATGAAGCAACACAATCGAAGGCAACTTCCAGTTCCAGGTTGTCTCACAACAAAACTCCCTCCAAACACACGACGTGAACTGGGGTCCTCGGTGTGATCCCATGCAACTGAAAGACATGATTGGTCAATAGCTGGGTGGTTTCTAGGGTAAACGGCAATTTGGGCAGAGCAATGAAGTGAGTAGCCTTGGAAAAGCGATCAATAATTACCGTACGGCCATCAGATGGAGGAAGACCAGTTATGAAGTCCAGGGCAAAATATGTAGTGTCTGATCGATCTGTGTGTTAAATTGTGTGTTAAACTGCATCTATGTATAGGTTTTCTTCTTTAGGATTATGGCCTTGAGTCAGGGCTGCTTTAGGAGTGAATGGTATGAGAGAGTGTAACCTTTTGTTGCTCTCTCTAAAAAAGGAATGACCTCACATACATGCAGGAAATAAGCTATACCTGGTTATTCAGAAAATACTTTATGTAGTGTCTGTATTGTTCTGTTAAACTTTCTATGTGTATGCATATATGGTCTCTCTTCTTAAAGCCTTTATTGTTTGTGCAGAAGGGTAATCTGAGCTTTAAGGTCTGGCCTCAAGCCAGAAGGAATGCATAGAATGTCCTTGTAGCTCTCTGGCTTGCCATATAAGGAATGACCATATGTTTAGCTGTAGGTTAGGAGGCTGAAGTTTGTTTCTTAACCATGTATGGAAGGCAGGATGTGGGGGTTGCTAACACTATATAATGTCTGTCTCCCTTTTGTTCTGAGAGCTAGGGCGATTAGAGACATACCCTCTCCCAGGTCGCAAAGGAAAGCGCCTGTTTTGACATTGTCTTTTTGTAAATAAACTCTATGTTATACATTAAGACTGTCGGCGAAGGATTTCTTCAACCACATCATGAAACTACAATTTTCACCACCATAAACGACATTTTGGCGTCACGAACAATATGGAACCAGGGGCGACCAGGAGTGAAGGAGGTGAGTCTGAGTACTTGTTCTGGGCACAGACACATACTCTCGAGTGTCTTTTATCAGAGACGGCCACCAAAACAGACATTGAACGAAGGTGACGGTGTGTTTCATTTCAGGATGACAAATAAACTTGGTAGTGTGTGCCCATTGCAAAAAGCTTTGGCTGTCACCTTAGTGGGTGCATAGAGGCAGTTAGGAGGTCCATTTCCTGGGTCCAGTTTGTCCCGTTGGGTGGCATGAATAAGAGATTCGATGTCCCAGGTCAATGATCCTGTCATGATCCTGGGCTGTTTGCCCGGTGTTTTGTGTCTTTTGTTCTTTGATATTCTGTTAAATGTTGTATTTCTTAGTTTGGATTCCTGATGTATTTTTGGTTGTGGATTATTTTGTGTTACAGGTTGTGCTGGCGTCCTGTATTTGTGTTTATTGTTCATCCCCTGTTCTTGTGTCAAGTTCATGTGTCTCCGTCCTGGTCTCTGTGTTTAGTTTCTTCCTGTTTTATTTTGGCATGTCTTTGGTCCTTGTGCTTTAGGTTTAGTTTTGCTTCTGTGTTTCCCTCCCATTTCCGATTAGCCCATTTCCTGATGTGTATATATTGTCTGTGTTCTCACCAGTTCTTTGTCAGGTCGTCGTCTGTTCCCTGTGTGGTGGTGTGTCCATTTGTTCCATGTCTCACCAAGAAGATTCTGCGTTCTGCAATAAAAGCCATTTTAGTTTATGCCTGTTCACAGAGTCCTGCTTTTGGGTCCTAATCTGCCAGTCACACCGCCCGACGTGACAGATCTGATTATACAGGAGGCTGGCAGAATGGGATCTGTGTCTGTAGCCTTTTCAGAGTAAAGAAAGAAACCACTAAAACTAATTTTTCCATTCAGGAATCCTAGAAAATTACTGTAATCTGACTTCTTAATCAGAAAATAATGTGCTATACAATTTTTTCTGCTTTTTTGTAAAACATTAAATTTAAATAAAAAAAATAATAATTATATTTTAGCATTAAAATATAATTTTGATTAAACAGACTGCACATACTGGTGGATTAGCTATTACAGAAACATAAAAAATATTTTAGTAATTAGCAATAATGCTAACTTAGAGCAACTGTGGCGTAAACCTTACACTGGTGGTCTAATACATTTGAGCAGCACTGTGGTTATCCCACATTACCATTTTTATTAAGAGGTTTGTTACTACACTCACTTCAGAGGATGAGCCACAGGGATGTGCGACCATGGTGTTCTCCTCTGCAGGAGAACACCCACCATGTAGCAGGAGCTCATCTAAACCATTTAAACCATTATTAACCTTCATAGGCTACTGTAAATCATCTGTAATTGGTAAATGTATGTGTGTTTATTCAGGTTTTTGAGGTATTTGTTAAATAGTTATAGACAAATCATTGTACACGTTTATAAATCTTAGTTTGCACTTGTGGATCACATCATATACACATTTGTGACCCTTTGAGACTGGTCTCACACCATAAATAAGCCTCTCCACCAGTGTTGCAGAGCTTAGATTCCTCATTATCAGCCCAGCACAAAATGATGTGAAAAGTTCACAGTGTAATGGCTGTTCTCTCTGCTGTCTTGCTAACTGACTTAACATGCTCAATATAATGGATTGCTTACTTGAAAAAGTAGTTAAGTAACTGATTGCTTAAATTGCTGAAAAAAAAAATCTGTCTACTTTGTAAAGCATTACACTGTTTACCACTTACAGCATTCATGCACTCCTGTTAAGTTTATATATTCTGTTTCTCTAATATCTCAGTTCGACGGGTAAATCAGAGTAAAGGCCTTGATTTTCTTGTTGTTCTGCATTAACTGCAGTAATCAGCTAATGGCCAACTTTGGTCACAAACCACAGGGCTCTTCAAGGCTGTGTTACAGTCACCATTATCCTTATATTGTTAATGACAGCACATGTGGGCCCGGGTTTCTAAGTGACTCCTGGTAGTATGCCTTCTAATTCAGTAATTGGTAGAGAGAGAGAGAGAGAGAGAGAGACCACACAGAGAGGACTGACCCTTTTCTCCCTTTCTCTAATTAGCGGTATTAGACAAAGAGCCCTGGGAAAAGACAGATTGCCTCCCATCTCGAGTGTGAGATCACTCATGTTGGAGTGGCCCTCTGAGCAAACTCAGTGCAATGTGGCAGCATCTGAAATAAAGCTGGGAACCCAACACACCTCCCGTGGCTCTAGAAGGATGAGGGCAGTACCTCTGAAGACGTATCGACCTCAGAGCTGGGATGGATGGGAAATACATTCACTTGACAGAACTATTTATCAGAAACATGTTTGTCTGGATAAATGGCCTGCTGTTTTAATAAATTAAAGGAATTACATAATGAAAACTGGAAATTCAACACAGTGGGTTTTGATTAATTTAATTAGTTTAATTAATGTAATTAGATTATATTCAATAATTTAGGAATGTGTAACTGGAGGCAGACAAAAGCAAAATCATTTATTTAAAAAGCATCAAGAAAATATGTTTAAGTTTACATATATATTTAAAGAATAATGGAATACTATATAATTACCAAGTATTTTATAAACATTGTATATTTAATTAATGTATTGAATCTACTGTGTGAAGACTCTAAATATTGAAGAGTCAGGCATAACTGAGCAGTTATATTAATAACTATTAAATGTATTTTTAGACATTCATGATTCCAGACTCTTTCTAATCCCTAAACTCGAGTATTTTGAGTATAAAGGGCCCGTTGCTCACAGTAAAAGCGGTGTCACATCAGCGGCTGCAAAGGCTCGCTTTTGGCCGGTCATGAACCTCTCAATTTTTGTAACCTCACGCAGGTGAAGCGGTCGGCGGTGCTGGGCTGGAGACACAAATGGACAGTCGTGTTGGTTTTTAGCACCATTTTAATGACATGAGAACAGAAGCTGAGGGATTCACAGATTATACAGAGGGAGATGTGACAGTTTGAAAAGATGACACTCTCTGGAAAACTTTGGGAAAGAGAAACTGCGATTTATTTTATTCCAGTTTTGACTTCTCCTCCTCTTAGACCAGCATTTTCTGTGAGTGGTGACTCCTGTTGTTCAGGTGAACACTGCAGCGAGTACCAGCTCCACCTGAGACGTATCAGAACTAAGTGGTCTATGTTTCCTTGCTAGTTTGTTACCTTTTTTGTTTAATGCTCACAGACAGTGAGTTTATCACTAAAATGTGCAGAATAAGTGCTGTGAGACTGAATATTAGCTGCCTTTCATTTGCTCCCTGTTAAATATAGAATTTGAATCCTTTTCCTTATAGTCATTGTCCCATCTTTGAAAACATGTTACCAGTTTTAACATGGATGTCTCTTTATTTAAACAATGAATGAAATCATACTGACAAGTTTTTTGACATTGACAGACCTCTATTACCATTACCTACACATTGATCAAAGACAGATTAGATGAATGAATGAAGCACACAAAATCAAGTTAAGGTATTTTTAATTTCTATTTTTGGCAGCGATTGTTCCCATGCTGACACTGCCAGCCAACAGGCAATCACAAATAGTGAGGTTTTGACCAGCAGTGGGGGTTCGTGTGCACCTCGAGAAATGAACCTTTTTTTGAACCAGTTGGATGGAAAGCTTCAAGGCTTCATGAGGCTTCATCTGGCCATTAATTATTAAACAAAAAGCAAACCTTTATTTAGGCGAAGCAGGAGTCCAAAAAAGGCAGCAGCAAGCAAAGTCCATGAATATAAATTGAAACCATGCTGGGGATGGAAACAGGAACACCGTGGAGACATAACAGATGTCACAACAAAAGGCAAGAGGAGAACTGAGGCTATGAATCCACAAAGGCTGATTAGGGGAATTCAGAACAGCTGGGGCAAATTAACACAGGTGTAGACAAGACAATGAGGCAGGAGAGGAAGTAAAACTAAACACAATATGCAAGAGAAATAATGGTAGAAAAATAAAACAAGTAGTGAGAAGTGTCATGGGCTACGTTCCAATCAGTTTAAACACTCCCAAAAAACTCCAGGACACAGATAATTCACTTTCATGAAGTTTAGTAGGGATCTTGATACAGCATGCAAATAAATGACACAGCTCAACAAGGACATGCAGTTACTGGGGTTAGGTCAACTGGTGATTCTAAATTGCCCATAGGTGTGAATGGTTGTCTCTCTGTGTTAACCCTGCGACAGGCTGGCGACCACTCTTCTGGTTCCTCAGAAGAGGGACCTGCCTCCCATTCTATTTTTAAATACCTTAGGAACCTCAGAAGCCTGAGAGTGAAGTGCTCTATTGGGGTGATATATAGATAAGATGGGGCCTGATTATTCAAGAACTTGTATGTAAGAGGAAGGATTTTAAATTCAACTCTGGATTTAACAGGGAGCCACTGAAGTGAAGCTAATATGGGAGAAATCTGCTCTCTCTTTCTAGTCCCTGTCAGTACTCTAGCTGCAGCATTTTGGATCAGCTGAAGGCTTTTCAGGGAGCTTTTAGGACAGCCTGATTATAATGAATTACAATAGTCCAAACTTGAAGTAAATAAACACTATTATGGAACTAAATGATTGAAACACTAAAGAGACACACAAAAGGTAAAAGACCCATGACAAGCATCAGACAAAAAGATTTTGAAAAGAACTAGATCATCACTGTGAGTGACCCCTTTCACATTTCATGCAATAATTTGATTAATTATTGATTTTAATTGACATGGATTAGTACAGCACCTCCGCAAATCACCACCCCATGGTGAAGGGGTTTGTGTGTCCCAGTGATGCCAAGGGATATGTTGTCTGGGGGGTTTTGCCAGGGTCTCACCAGGAACTGTTTATCCTGCCCAGGATAGGATTACTGGGGCTCTAAGCTGGACTCAGGCCTGTGGAGGGTGCTCAAGGGAAAAAGCCTGGTGGCTGGGCCTTAGCCCATGGTGCCCGGCCAGGTGCAACCCAAAGAAGAGACATGGGCTATACTATCCTGTAGGTCCACCAACCACAAGAAGTGTCCTAGTGGTTGGGTGCAATATGTGTCGGACAGTGGCCAAGGATGGAGGCCCTGTTGCACCAACCCCTGGCTATCAAGGCTGGATACTGGGACATGGCATGTCACCTCTCTGGTGGAGAAGGAGCCTGAGCTAGTGCGTGAGGTTGAGAGATACTGGCTAGATATAGTTGGGCTCAGCTCAACACATCGTATGTTCTGGACACTTGGGTGAACAGAGGAGCTGAGCTGTCAACTGATCACCACCTGGTGGTGAGTTGGATCAGGTGGCAGGGGAGGATGCTGGACAGACCTGGTGCACCTAAACGTATAGTGAGTGTGAGCTAGGAATGCCTGACAGAGGCCCCAGTCCATGAGCTCTACAACTTCCACCTCTGGCAGAACTTTGATAGCATTCCAAGGGAGGATGAGGACATTGAGTCTGAATGGACCATGTTCTGCACCTCCATCGTTGAGACTGCTGCATGAAGCTGCGGCTACAAGGTGGTTGGTACCCCAACCAGATGGTGGACACCAGAGGTGAAGGGAGCCATCAAGCTGAAGAAGGAGTCCTATCAGGCTTGGTTGACTTGTGGGACTTCGGAGGCAGCTGATGGATACTGGCAGGTCAAGCAGATTGCAGCTCGGTCAGTGGCTGAAGCAAAAACTTGGGTGTGGGAAGAGTTTGGTGAGGCCATGGAAAAAGACTTTCAGACTGCCTCTGAGCAATTTTGGCAAACCATCAGGCGACTCAGGAGGGGAAAGCAGTACTCTGTTCACATGGTGTATAGTGCAGGTGGGGCACTGCTGACTTCAACTGAGGATAGAAGGAATACTTCAAGGACCTCCTAAATCCCACTGACACACCTTCTGTAGAGGAAGCAGAGTCTGGGGACGACTGAGATGACTTGCTCATCACTGGGAGTGGGGTCACTGAGGTAGCTAAACATCCTGGAGCCAGGGTGCTTGGATGCATGCCCCAACATTGTCAGGCATGCATACAAGCATGTGGGGGCCATGAAAACTACTGAGTACCATTTTGAGTTGCTGCAATGAAATTTCAGCAAAATGGACTAGCCCGCTGCATCATTTTTTTCACTTTGATTTTCACGGGGTCTTTGAATTCAGCCCTCTGTAGGTTGATAATTTTCATTTCAATCAAACAATGTAGCATCCTTTGGTCCCTAACACATTATAGTATCAATATCAAGCATGATTTTTCTTTTCCTACTGAGATCTGATGTGTCTTCCATGTTCCTCTAATGTTTCTGAGCAGTGTACATCCTCTCCCAAGTCTTGTGTCAGAGCATCAGCAATATAATATATGAAGGAAGATACAGTTAACCTAAGGACAAGAACTCTTTTAAAGGTGTTCTCCATCCATCACACAAATGCATCGAAACCAAATCCTGTCATTATCTCGACAAACAAACCTAATCTGAGCTAAGTCTGGATATTGTAATGATGAGGTAAGAGGAAATCACTGATGGGCAAAGAGTGGAATATTTCTTTGTGACGCACCACATCTCCCATGCAGAAATACAATGATTAAAATAAAACTTGGAGTTGCACTTTTTTTCCCCCCGTTGATCTCATTTTGAAAAGTGCTGAAGATGAAGCCTGGGGGCGGGGGTTGTCACTGCAGCCCATACATACCAATAACACTGATCCCTGAGCAGGGCCTATAAGAATGCTGAGACGGCCATATGCACATTTTTTTTTTAAATTTCTGGTAAGAAAAGTGTGCTATATTCCAACATAAAGTAATCTCAGAGCTGTTTTGATGAGCTGGGTGATATTTGGGATGAGTGAGCCATTCTGTGTCCTTCAGCTTTGTAACAGGCTAGGGACCAGAGAAAAAGCCCTTTACTGTGTTAAGTATCAGGACATATTTCTGTACTGCCTCACATGTGTGAGCAGCTGTTAACATTTCATCACAATGTATTATTCACATTTGCTTCATGATGCAATATTTAGCACATGTACACTGCATTATGAACAGGTCTGTTTTACTGCATACACAGTTGACAGAATATTTATCATTATTATTTTTAATTTAGAGAAATAATCAGTTTTCAGTTGGTATTGTGATACACTTTAGTTTACATTATAATTTTCCTCTATTAGAGTAATTCAGCAGCTTATAGACACGACAATAGGCTTTTTACACAGAGTTTGTTTTGACATGTCACAGCAAGAGAACGACAGATGTAAATATTAAAATGAATGGAGGCTGAATTCCATTTACCTGCTTTAGTTTCAGAATCCAAAGACTCCAGAATTATTGCATTACAAGAAGAACTTACAAAATGCCAAAATGCATCATTTAGCATGTGTCAGCTAGTGTTTAAAGTTCTCCAACCAGCTCCGATTAAAAAAGAGGATGGTTGAAACTCTCTAATTTTGATTATATTATTTGGCAGCTCACTCTAAATTTTTGGCTCACTTGTTTTATAGAGACTACTTCAATGTCATGTTTGAACACTGAGAGGCTAGAAATGAATAAGACCACTGTGTCATAAATTTATATGTAATGTAATTATATATTTATATATAATATTATATTATATTTATATGTATATATTTCTTGCATGTAAGCAGACAGGAATCAAACCACCAGCCTTTTGCTTAGTAGTTCTCCTGCTCTATTGCCTGAGCCACAGCCACAGTCATGGCCATCTCCCCAAACCCCTCTGAGGGAAAAAAAAAAGGCTTATCCCTATCATTTACCAATATAGAAAACTTGATTATTGTCCTAGAAAGGGTGCCATTCATTTGGAACGCTACTGTAACAATGAGGATTTCAATAAAGCAGAAATATGAGTTAACTGAATGAATGAATGAATGAAGTTTTATTGCCATGTGGGTGAACAAGTTCACACATTGGAAATTGCAGTTACAGAACACCATCCAAGAATACACAAACACAACACACATGGGGGGATATGTGTCCTCGGGTCATGCAGCCGACTTGCAGCGCTACCTTTGGCAGGAGGAGAAAACAACACATCATGGGGAAGTTAGGTTAAAAAAAAGTCATCTGGTACAGTGCTCAAAAGAGCACTATACCAGGGTCCAAAAAAACCACCTTAGCAAAGCATTTGCACATGTAAAGCTAGGACAGCGGCGGTAGGTGAGGTCAGGTCAGGAGGGGATGCAGACGGAGACGAGAGGTGGGGGCACTGTGGAGCCAGATGCCAGGATCCAGCCAAAACAGTTCGCTGATAGTGATGGAATTTCATCAGCGGCCGTGGTACACCAGACCCAGCTTCACAAATCACAACGCGGAGTGGGGGAAAGAGCAGCCGCACAGGGGAGGGGCAGGGGAGCCGAATTCCTGATAACAAATGTTGTTTTGGAACAGGCTGCTTGTTTTTCCAACAGCCTTCAGTCTTACTGGGAAACCATTCGAAAATCCAATATTCCAAATTCGTTGATTGCCGTCCTCACTGTGCAGAACCGAACTATATCTCCTGATCTAACCCCCCTCGCCTGCGAGCCCGCTAATCTTGCGGCTCAGGTCCACCAGGCTTTGAGTCTGAGTTTGTACGGCTCTGCTCAGCCCTTCCACCTGGGTCGGCAGCCTCTGCAGATGTTGAACCGCCGTCCAGATTTTCTTAATTTGCCAGTAAAGCAGGTATCCACCGAGCCCAAACAGAGAAGATACCGCTACCAAAAAGCCGAATATATAGGCGTCTTCCACGTCTTCCACTCCAAGGGCCGAGAAGCACACCGGTCTCCACGAGCTCCAAGAGTCGATGACGTATCCAACCGGGTCTGTTCCACTCGGACACGCAGGCTCCCCTGTCCCGGATCTCATAGTGGAAAAAATTCGATCAATGATGGAGAATGCCCAGTTTGCCAGATCCATGGTTCAATCTTGTTCTTATTCGGACAGTGTGTAAAAGACGCTCTCACAGCAAGCAGCAAGCGGAGAGATGGGGAGGGCAGGGAGAGAGAGATAGTGCAACCGTCTCCGACAAGAGCAGGAAGAGAAGAGACTAAAACTAAAACACTTTTAAGCCTGTGCACTGTCCTTAAAGGGTAATCCTTCAAGGACAGTGAAGTAACCAATGAACCAATATGTCATCCTTTGAACTACTGTAAATGTCTAAGGTTTATGGAACTCTTTTCACTATATCTCAAAACTGGAAAAACTTAGGCAGGAGAGGATGTAGGTGTAGAAATTCAGTGAGAATGGTGACGAGACATGAGGCAGTTGTGTGTACTCTAAATTCAAGATTTCAGTTATTCAGCTCAGTTTGTTCAGTAGGTCCATCGTACCCCTTTGAATGGAAACCAAACAAAGTCCAGGGCTGAAAGCTGAAGAAAATGCTTAAGTACTGAAAACTGCAGTTCCTCTAGTGGCCACTTGAGGCTGGCAGCAAAAGTGAGTCAATCCAGCAGACTTGTGTTAAAATGCCTAAACAGCACTAAAACAGCATTAAAAAGTAGGCTATGTTTAGAGACTGATACAAAAAGTGATAATGGTATATATGTATAGTTTCCCCTTCAAAATAACTGTACAAGGAAGTCATTACTTTTGGAACTTATCCATTTTGATACTGATGAGGCTTAAAGTTAGGTCTAACTTACACTATCTCAAGTCACTGAACTGAACTTAGTCTGTTAGTTTGTGTATGAAGCTTGCTATGACTCCACCCTTTCTTCCAAGTTCAGGTAACCCTGCCTCCAAAAACACAACATGGTGGCAGCCAAAACATAAATCTTTAGGCTTCAAAACCCAATGGGTGATGTCACCCTGGCTACATCTTTCTATCCCTCTGCATACATTCTACAGCAATGGCAATGGCACTCTCCTCTGGCAGGATAATGCCCCCACAGCACTGCCTTTCTTGAGAATGGTTTGACCCAAGGCAACCTGACCTCTAAACTCCCCAAATTCCAATCTCACTGAGCACCCACGACATGTTCTGGAAAAAAGTCGGATCCACAGAGGTCCCACCCCACAACCCAGATGACACAAATGATTGGCTGTCAGTGTTCTGGTGCCATGCATCACTAGGTATCTCCAGGTTGGTGGCAGAACAGTGGTCATCATCATCATCATCATCATTTTAGCACTTTATGGCACTGCAGGCAGATGGCCTCCACAACTCATGCCATACACTACAATTTTGTGCCAATTGCATCCACGTGGTGCCTCCCACCGCTTCGATATCATCTCGCCATCTTCTCTTTGGTCTCCCTCTCACTCTCTTCCCTTCTCTTCGTGTCCACTCAGTTGCTTTCTTGGCCCATTTGATGCTGCTCATTCTGGCTAGATGTCCTGCCCACTGTCCTCTCATTTTCCTTACCCTTTCTAGGATGTCCTTCACTTCAGTCTTGGATCATGGAGAACAATGGTAACTACACAATATTAGGCAGGTTGCTTTAAATGTTGTCTGTGTACATTCTGATGTGCAGTGTAAAGACTCTGTGTTCACACACTGTGAGTTGCAGCCCAACCCATCATGGCATTATTTCCCCATAAGAGGCAGTGTCAGCAAGCAGACACCCACCTTACATGGACTCATAATGAAGGTCACCCTTAGGGCCTTACTGACTGTGTTTGCAACATGTGGACAAATGGTAGCTTCCCTGCTGAGACTACAAACACCCACATAGGCCTACAAGCGCACACACACACACACACACAAAAAAAAAAACATACACCTACCTCACAAAATTCACAGATATACTGTATTATATAGTGTCTTCCCAAAGACATACAATTTGATAACTATGCATGCATGTAAACATTGATGCATGCATGCATCCAAACACATCCATGCTCGCAGTGATACAAAGCCAAATCAGCACAGCTGTGGCTCTGTTTGATGTGTGCATGGCCATCCAGGCAGAAGAGGTTGTTTCCCTGCATCACTCATGGGTACAAACTTTGATGTCACTGCCTCTCTGTTTCTTTCATTCCCTGTTTTCCCTCTTCTCTTGTTCTTCCTTTTCTCTGCCGTGCTCTGAGTTCAGTTGCTCATTATGGGTACCTTCATGGATTAGTGCAGATGTTAAAATTAGAAGTATCCACCTTCCCTTGTTGGAGTCACAAATTGTGTTTAATTGTTTTGTTTTGTTTTGTTTTCTGAAGGGAAAAAGAACAGACAACTGTTAGCTTAGCTGACTAGCTTAATTAGATGTTTAGTCTGCAAAGTGACATTAGCAGCAGGCTTTTTGAATCTAGTCGTTTCTTTGGCACTGTGTTCAGAAAAGCAAGGCACCACAGTTAGAAAACTAATGTGAGTTCAAAAGGCCATCACTGTGCTGTATGGGAGGCTGTGTGTGGCTAAAAATGTTGTCATCTATTTTAATGTAATGGAGCTAAACTTGTCCCTCCTGGTTCAACTGGAGGAGGGGGAACCAGAGAAAGCACTGTTTTGGCCAAGTTACACACCAATTCATTATTAATTTAGTGACCTCTGATTGACATAAACGAGTGTCATTACTGCCATTCTGTGTATCCTTAGCCAGCAGCTTCAGGGTTCCTTCCATGTCGCCTGCTCTGGGCCCTGGAAGACCATCAACTATGGTTGCTAGCGTCACGTTTCTCAAAAAGTCACCAATAACCAGAGTTTGTTCCTTGGTGGGTGTGTCGTCGAGTGAGGAAAAACTATTTGAGATGTGAATGTCTTTATGTAAAGATCTGTAATTAAACAAGCTACACAAAACACCATTGTGCATTTTAACAGGAATAGGAAGAGATACAATACCGCAGTGAGAGTCAACAAGGACTACACACAGTAATTTGTGGTATTCCCTTCACAGATACCTACTGTCTCTAATGTGAATAGAAAGAGCAGCGCGTGAACAACAGAGCAAGAAAACAAGCACAGAAGAGTCTGAAAAACCTTCGATTTCCTGAAGTGGTGCCTTCATTAAATATTACCTGTAAGACAGATTATTTCTTACTGTTGTAAGGAATCTTATTATTGTTCACCTCAAGTGAACCTCAATTAAAAATGTGCACACATACAGATTTATAATTTTATATATAATCTGGGACTGTGTATGAAACTTGCAAATCACTATTATTTTGCATTGTTACAGTTTGCATTGAGTAGGAAGCAGTGTACTCAGGAGGTACAATCAGATGCTGAAATCTATCAAGGCCACCAACACCACTCCTCCTGGAATTTTGTGTCCAGTTCTGAAACCATTATTTGTCCAAGAAGGGGAACAAGGTCAGAATCACTGACCAGGAATGGACTTTTGGAAGGAACATGTGACTGGAAAATGTTGGCTGATGTTGGTCAATAGCTTATAATACAAACAGAAATAGTTCCACCCAAGACCAAATGTGGTACTTTGGTCCACCACTCTCCATACTGTCTACTTTGTAGAACTGACAGTACCATGAGAGTACGCCACAGATGAGGCCAGTGAGAGGAAGAGGCTGCGACATGCTGAGCTGAAAGCAGATGTGGAACAGTTTGCTCAGTGGAGAGTGGCTGCCGAGGTTTCATGGCTGCATCTACAGTTGGAGATGTGTGGCCAAGCCCTCCATCGCACTATCAAGGAGATTTCAGGGACTGCCGAGCACTGCAGTCAGTGGCTGTGGATAAGAAGGAAGGACCCTGGCTGGGCCCCAAGATGTTAGGGACACACACACAGGTCTGTTTAGCTTGTGGTGGGCCTGTCTCAGAACTAAAAGGCTGAAACTGTCACGGTCCCGGGCTAGTGGGTGTGTATTCTGTTTTTTCCTTTCTTTCTGGTGTGTGTGTTTTGGTGGGCGCGTCCCTCTGGAGTGGTAGAGAGGTCTCCTCCCTCGTGGGCTGGTTTTCAGAGCAGCAATCTCCACACCTGTTGCCGATCAGCTCATCCTCCTGCATTACTTAAGCTGGCAGTAGACTGTCATTCGTCGCTGGATCGTTGACTGTGAAACAGTTAGTTTCGGCTCCTTGATGTTCACATCTCCTTGTCTTAACCCTGAAAACTTACCTGTGTTTTCCGTGTACTCAGATATCGCCCGACGAGCGGAGATCTCCTTGGGAAGCTCACAACCAGATCCCTCTCCTCCGTGTCCGCCTCTCTGCGGGTCCGCCGCACCGCACCCGAAGCTCCTCTCTCGACCTTGGTCACCGGAGTCCCCAGTCTTCCCCCTCCCCGTGCCTGGCCTACCTGCTCTGTGCTCTTGAGTCACTGAAAATAAACCTTGCACTAAACCAGCCACTCTGCGTCTCCTTCAGTCCTCAGTACCTAACTCTGACAGAACGATCCAGCCAGGATATGGACTCAGCAGACACCGATCCCGTAAACCGGGCACTGGCAATACAGGAGGAGACGCTCCAACGGCACGACCACATGCTTCGCCTGATCACGAGCCAACTGGGAGCCACTACACAGCAACTGGCGGATCTCAAAGGTATGCTCGAAACCACTGCATCTCCTAATTCACCCGGTCTCTCTCCCCTGTCTCCTCCGGCGTCTGAGGCACCGCCTGGAGCTGCCGCCCCCCCGGCACCCGCAGAGCCGGCCGAAAGACCTTTGCCTACCCCCGAAGTCTTCTCCGGTGAGTTAGAAAAATGTGGCGGTTTTCTCACTCAGTGTGCGCTGGTGTTCAGACAGCAGAAGAGGACTTTTTCCTCTGACAGCTCCAGAGTAGGATTTATGGTCACATTACTGCGAGGCAGGGCTCTGGCCTGGGGGCAGGCAGTATTACGTTCTCACCCTGATTTATCATACCTAGAATTCCTGTCTAAATTCAAAGGGGTGTTTGATAAAGGTACCAGCCCGGAGGCGGCAGCTCAGAGATTAATTAACATGAGACAAGGGAGGCGGAGCGTAGCGGACTTTTCCGTGGATTTCCGCATCTTGGCCGAGGAAGCAGGATGGGAGGAGAGAGCCCTCCGCGGAGTGTTTTTAAACAATCTGTGTGAAGAGTTAAAATATGAATTGGCCACCAGGGACCTCCCCGACTCTCTGGAGGTTGTGATTTCGGTGTGTATCAGCTTGGATGATCGCATGAGAGAGCGCCGCCGCCCCCGCGGGTACGGTCCCCTTCCTGCGGTTCGACACGCCCTGCCGGGGGCTAGCGGTGAGGTCCCGGAAGAGGATGACGAAGTCGACGCGACGTCCAGCGGCTCGGATGAATAGCCCATGCAACTCGGGCGAGCACGGCTAACCGCTGCAGAACGAAGAAGACGACTGGCGGGGGGTGAGTGTTTGTATTGCGGGAAGAAAGGGCATTTCATCAATTCCTGTCCGGTGCGACCAAAAGATGGGGCCCGTCAGTAAGGGTGGGGTTACTGGCGGGCAAGGAGAGCTCCTGTTCCCCCCAGCTGGGATTGTTGTTACCTGCTAAGATTAACCTCCCTCACCTGAGTCACTCGGTTCAAGCTCTAATCGACTCCGGAGCGGAACAGAACCTGATTGATCGCACCCTAGCTCTTCACCTCAAGTTGCCACTAGTAAAGCTCACTAAACCACTCCTGGTTTCCGCCCTTAATGGTGCAAGGCTGTCTGAAATTTCCCATAAGACTGAAATGGTGTCACTCACTCTCTCTGGAAATCACACTGAACATCTCTCACTCTATGTTTTTGAGTGCCCACAGAATCCCATCATCCTTGGTTACCCCTGGCTAAGCCAACATAACCCATGTATCGACTGGTCCATTCGCAACATATCAGGATGGAGTGCCCTGTGCCATCAGCAGTGTCTGAGATCCGCTGTTCCTTCGGTAAAGCTTGCTTCCTCCCTCCCTGAACCCGAGCCACCGGATCTGACAGCTATTCCTCCCGAATATCATGACCTGGCCAAGGTGTTTAGCAAAGATTTGGCTCTATCACTACCTCCACATCGCCCGTATGACTGCGCTATTGACCTACTGCCTGGGGCCCCTCTGCCATCCAGTCGCCTCTACAGCCTTTCCAAGCCAGAGCGTGACTCCATGGAAAAGTACATCACCGATGCTCGCACTGCCGGTCTCATTCGACCCTCTTCGTCCCCTCTTGGCGCTGTTTTTTTCTTTGTCGAGAAGAAGGACAAGACCCTCCGTCCCTGCATTGATTTCCGTGGGCTAAACAAGATAACAGTGAAGAACAAATACCCTCTGCCTTTGCTAACATCTGCCTTTGAGCTCCTGCAGGGGGCGACTATCTTTTCCAAGCTCGACCTCCGGAATGCATATCATCTGGTGAGGATCCGCGAAGGGGACGAATGGAAGACGGCCTTTAATACCCACCTGGGACACTTTGAGTATCTGGTCATGCCCTTTGGGTTAACTAACGCCCCGGCTGTGTTCCAGGCTCTGGTCAACGATGTTCTTCGTGACTTCATTAACCACTTTGTTTTTGTATATCTGGATGACATTCTGATTTTCTCAAAATCCCTGCAGGAGCACCGGAGGCACGTTCGTCAAGTTCTCCAGCGCCTCCTTGAAAACCGCTTGTTCGTCAAAGGCGAGAAGTGTGAATTCCACGTCGTGTCGACTCCTTTTCTGGGCTTCATTATAGAGAAAGGACAGATGAGGGCGGACCCTGCCAAGGTCAAAGCGGTCCTGGATTGGCCGGAACCAGCAGACAGAAAGCAGTTGCTAAGGTTTCTGGGGTTTGCTAATTTCTACCGTTGTTTGATTAAGGATTTCAGTACACTTGCACTGCCTCTGACTTCCCTCACCTCTCCTAAGCTTCCGTTTCAGTGGGCCCCGCCGGCGGACGCAGCATTCAGAGCCCTCAAGGCCCGTTTCGCCTCCGCCCCGGTCCTCATCCAGCCGGATCTCGCTAGCCCTTTCGTCGTGGAAGTGGACGCCTCAGATGCGGGAGTGGGGGCCGTGCTCTCCCAGCGGGTGGATGGTAAACTGCGGCCCTGTGCCTTTTTCTCTCGCCGTCTCTCTCCTGCTGAGCAAAATTATGACGTGGGTGACCGCGAGTTGTTGGCCATCAAGCTGGCCCTGGAGGAGTGGCGGCATTGGCTGGAGGGGGCGGCCCATCCGTTCCTCGTCTGGACCGACCATAAGAACCTGGCCTACCTTCGGTCTGCCAAGCGCCTGAATCCCCGACAAGCCAGGTGGGCTCTGTTTTTTGCTCGTTTTGATTTCACGATCTCTTACAGACCTGGTTCCCGTAATGTCAAGTCAGACGCCCTGTCTCGTCAATTCACCTCTGACCATGCCGACCCGCCTGAAAGCATACTACCCGCCTCCTGTATAGTGGGCTCAATCACCTGGGAAATCGAGTCTCTCATCCGGACTGCCCAGCAAACTGAACCCGACCCTGGAAACGGACCGCCCAACCGCCTCTACGTTCCCAGTCAGGTCAGGGCTCGAGTGTTACAGTGGGCACACACAGCCAGGTTCCATTGTCATCCCGGGGTCCATCGGACCATCTCCTTCCTGCAACGACTATTTTGGTGGCCGCACCTTATCAAGGACACTCGAGAGTATGTGGCGGCTTGCAGCGTCTGTGCACAGAACAAGGTATCTAACTCCCCTCCTTCTGGGTCTCTGAGACCCCTGCCCACTCCTAAGCGACCCTGGTCACACATAGCCCTGGACTTTGTTACCGGTCTACCCCCCTCTAACGGCAACACTACCATTCTGACGATCATAGATCGCTTTTCCAAGCCTGCACATTTCATAGCTCTGCCCAAGTTGCCCTCCGCCCTAGAGACTGCTCGGTTGTTAACAGACAATGTCTTTCGCTTGCATGGTATTCCAGAGGACATCGTCTCTGACCGAGGCCCACAGTTCACGTCCCGCGTCTGGAAGGAATTCTGCTCTGCGCTCGGCGCCCAGGTGAGCCTATCTTCTGGTTTTCATCCCCAGACAAATGGCCAAGCTGAACGTGCTAACCAGGAGCTGGAAGCGGCCCTTCGCTGTGTGGTGTCAACCAATCAGTCCACCTGGAGCTCCCAACTTGCCTGGGTGGAGTACGCCCATAACTCCTTGACCTCTGGTGGCACCGGCATGTCCCCCTTCGAGGTCTCCTTGGGGTTCCAACCGCCGCTGTTACCGGCCGTCGAAGAGGATCTGTCAGTACCTTCGGTCCAGCACCATCTCCGCCGCTGCCGTCGGGTTTGGAGAGCCGCCCGAGCGGCACTACTCAGGACCAAGGAGCAAAACAAGCGGCTGGCCGATCGTCACCGGACCGCAGCGCCCGACTACCGACCCGGCCAGAAGGTATGGCTTTCCACCCGACACGTCCCTCTCCGAACAGAGTCCAGAAAACTGTCCCCCACCTTCATTGGTCCGTTCGAAGTAGATTCTGTGATTAACCCAGTTTCCATTCGCCTGAAATTGCCTCGCACCATGCGTGTTCACAATGTTTTTCATGTCTCCCAAGTCAAGCCTGTTCGTTCCAGTCCCCTGTGTCCCCCTCCTACTCCTCCGCCGCCTGCTCGCCTGATTGACGGCCAACGTGTCTATACCATCACCCGCATCCTGGATGCCCGTCGCCGCGGCCGGGGTTTCCAGTATTTGGTAGACTGGGAGGGATACGGACCCGAGGAACGGTCCTGGGTGACCCAGGCAGACATCCTGGATAAGGACATGGTCAGGGAGTTCCGTCGACAGCACCCGGAGAAGTTTGGGTCGCCGGGAGGCTCCCGTTGAGGGGGGGGTACTGTCACGGTCCCGGGCTAGTGGGTGTGTATTCTGTTTTTTCCTTTCTTTCTGGTGTGTGTGTTTTGGTGGGCGCGTCCCTCTGGAGTGGTAGAGAGGTCTCCTCCCTCGTGGGCTGGTTTTCAGAGCAGCAATCTTCACACCTGTTGCCGATCAGCTCATCCTCCTGCATTACTTAAGCTGGCAGTAGACTGTCAGTCGTCGCTGGATCGTTGACTGTGAAACAGTTAGTTTCGGCTCCTTGATGTTCACATCTCCTTGTCTTAACCCTGAAAACTTACCTGTGTTTTCCGTGTACTCAGATATCGCCCGACGAGCGGAGATCTCCTTGGGAAGCTCACAACCAGATCCCTCTCCTCCGTGTCCGCCTCTCTGCGGGTCCGCCGCACCACACCCGAAGCTCCTCTCTCGACCTTGGTCACCGGAGTCCCCAGTCTTCCCCCTCCCCGTGCCTGGCCTACCTGCTCTGTGCTCTTGAGTCACTGAAAATAAACCTTGCACTAAACCAGCCACTCTGCGTCTCCTTCAGTCCTCAGTACCTAACCCTGACAGAAACACCCGATGATGCTGAGGGAAACAACTGAGGATGGGTCCCTAACATCTGCTGATGGTTGATGAAACATTAACCTTGTTCGGAGGACCTTCAAAGTACACGGGACTACTGTCACCCTGTCCAATACTTCAGAATAGAATACAAGAAAGATAGGAGGTCTTCAATTAAATTCAATTTAGGCTGCACTTTTTCATTTGGAGGTCTGTATGCTGTGGACCATGTTTTTTTGAGCAGAATGAAAAGCAAAAATTGAAGCTTGAAAATATACAGAAAAGTGTGTCATTCACGGAACAGCTGACACATGAAATGGCCTTGTTTTTCTGGTAACCCTCAGGCAGCAGGGGACAGAAATGGCTCTTAGAACATATAGTACAGGGACTGGGACAGTTTACGTCATGTGATCATGGCCCTGAACTTATGGATGATGCAGAAACAGAGAACCTAGGGTACTCATTAGGATCATACAAACAACAACATGAAGCTTTAGCTAACAGCAACAGTTACAATGTTTTCTTTTGTTTCAATTATCAGTGTCCACAATGTTGCTGAATTCATATGCTGGTCTTCTCTGCAGCTCGGAAGAGCCACTACAGTACATAAAAACATCTCCCACGTGAGTTGTGGTGCTTGAAGGAACTCCGGGTAATGAGCTGGAAAACTGCACTAATAATGTTGACCGTCACTTGCTGGACTGATGTGAGTGTGTCAGGCTCAAATAAATAATGTGTGAGGTGCAATCTCAATTTTGTGAGTGCTCTCCTCTTTGAACCTTTCACCAGTCTATATCTCACTGAGGCTATTTAATTATGCCAACCTATAGCTAGAGAGGAGGGGAGGAGGGAAAACCGGGAGTGAACTAACAGAACTTCCTTTTCCTGTTGGTGCTTGTGTAATTAGGTGAAAAAAATATGATAAGGAAACCTGAGTGCACAAAGGAGCACAAGCTGAGGTGCTTGTTAGTTGTATTTGGTATCTAAATATAATTAACTCTTCAAATGCACACAGAAACCTTGTAATTTTTCATTAGCAGAAGTGTGTTTGAATAAAAACATGGTAGCAGAATATTCTGGAAATATTTTCAGCCCATAATGTAAACAGAAACTAAAAATGCAAGACTCTAAATTTTCCTCAACAACAAAGATAAGGCCAACCTGGAAAACAAGCTTTGCTTGGTTTGGAAAGCCAAAGCAGAGATCAAAGAGAAATAGAGGGATACTTGAAAGATAGAGGGAAAGACATGCATCAGTATAACAGCCTATTTGGAAAATTTATGCTCTAGTATTGCGCCTGTGTTCCTCTCACTTCCATGGGAAAGGACATGCATTTAGAAACTGGGCTGGATGAGGGCAAGCGGAGGACAAGGTTGATGCTCCCTGCTCAAGGAAAGCCCCTGCTTTGCAAAAAAAACTCTCAGCTGTGACCCACTTCTACATATTCATGCTCAAGCTATGATACACACAAACACACACCAACAAATGCTGTAATGCATCAGTGAAGAGGAAAACAGAGGCATCTGGAAAAGTCATCCTCTGGGAGGCATTGACATGATTTGCGGGGGCTCACTGCATTTTCCATAACTTTGAGAGTGCAGCCTTCTAGTAGGTGACTTCCCAGTACCTTCTGAAGATGGTTTTTGGAGTCCCAGGATATACTGAAGGCTCAGCTTAAATTTACTTAAGGAGCTCAGAACAAAAATTAACATGACAATATCTAATTCATTTCCTGGTTTGACTCTGGTGTTCCTGGTGCAGTGGAATAAAAATGCATGTGAATGTGTGCATTCATCTAAGAAGAAGAAAAAAAAAACACAAAATACTGCAAAATGTTTTTAAGCGTGGCTGAAGGAGAAAAGTAACCAGACATGAACTTTTATTAATTGTAACAGTGTTTCTGTGACACTTTTTTTTGCTTTGTTAAAAGCAATAATCAACAAAATGAAACCTCAGTTTTCTGCTCCACTGCAGAGATGAAAACATAGATCTGTGTGACATGATGAGGAAAGTGTAACTGTCCTCACAATATTACAACAAACAGGAATATTTTCAGTGTTCCTGATTCTTTCCACCATTTACTTGGTGCTCTTTCAGTTGTTTCATCCCATTGCGCGCCCTGGACACACTGGACTTCTCTGAGAAGTCAGCTTGTTTGTAAAGCAGTAAATTTGAAAGAAAAAAAAAACGTGGATAACAATAATCATATTTTAGGATTAAAAACATTGCATTGATTAGAGAGTTTGTGCATACTGGTGGATTAACCGTTCAGAAACATAATAAATGATTCTGGTAATTACCAGTGCTGTTAATTTAGGGCACAAACCTTACATTGGGTTGTGGTCTAATAAATTTGTTAGGCACTATATCTATTAAAAGTGTGATTCATATTTTGATGCCTCCATATGGGAACTAGAGTTTGATTACCAACTATGAATTTGACGTCAATGGACTGCTCACAGCAGGGTGATGACTGCCATGCTTTTTAGAAAAGGAGTGACAACTACAGTGTTTTTACACTGCAACACTAATTTCAGTACAATGCTTTAAAATCAAAGGACATTTGTGCTCTGTGCTTAAAAGCCTGTTCCATACCAGGAAACCAACCAATTTAAATGAACTCTGCCAATTCTGCAAAGAAGAGCAGTCAAATATCCAGCTTGAATTATACCAGAAGCTTGTTGATGGCTACCAAAAGTGTCTGATCAAGGTGCAACATTGCTAAGGGACATTTAACCAAATATATGTATATATTTGACCCTGTATGTATACTTTTGACCGTGTGTTTAGTAGGGAAAATTCTAAATAAATTCAAACTTGTGCTCCCAGTTCTTTTTTAAAGTCATTAAAGATGTATGCTGTTTGATCATTCCACCCTGGAAAAAGAACAGTTCAAAGAAATCATTATTAGTCCCAAATTACCATGAAATTAATTTCCATGATGAGTGTACGTAAACGTTTGACCACAACTGTACCTTAACCCTTGTGACCTGCCGGAGCGCCGGAGCGCCGGCGCTCCCGACTGCCAACTGCTTTTAAATGCCAGTAAAATTACAACCACTTATGATAGAGCAATAAGTCTTTTTGCATATAAAACCAGAAGATTTACACTTACATATGATGCATTCAACGTGTCCCAGAGCGCTGTATCCTTCCTCTAATGGGTTCGCAAAAATCGCATAGAAAGCGCTAACAACAAAACGTAGTCCATGCGCTTTATCGTGTGCATTAGCATGTACAGATATAGCATTTCTGTATCTAGCATAATATATAGATACAGAAAATGGTTTTCAATTTCTTTGTGGGTTAGTGCACTCTTTGGCTACCTTATGTAGTTACTATGGATTACCTTCATACATATTATCATAATTAGGGTTCACATTTTAAAGCAGATAACCCGCAAGTTAGTGTCACGCACCACTACCACCTTTAATTTTCTTTGTTGTATTTCTTTTTTTTTTTTTTTTTTTTTTTTAAGCCTGTCATGTCTGGTAGATCTTGCAAGCAGAACTGTGATCTGAATGCGTTGTTGTACCAAACATATTTGCTATTTCAAGATGAGCTCTATAGGTTCTCAATAGGCTCTTCTTGTTGATGTTTTAACCCTTTATTTTATTTATCTGAGTTATTTTTCCACATACTATGTAACAGCCAGAGCTGACAGGCTGAAGAAGAGGAAAATAAAGAGAAGAAAAAGGGAGAGAGAAAGGGAGCAAAAAAAAAAAGGGGAAAGAGCACAAGTCTATTAATCAGATACTTCATCACTTTAACATATAAAAAAATACTATCAATACTTGCAAAAATAAATTTGTGTGTGAAAAACAAAACTAACAAAGCATGTTACGCACACCAACAATTTTGTTGAGTTGTGATTGAGTGGGCGTTTGTGTCTGTGTCATGTTTGTGTCTGTGTCATGGAACGTACTTACCAATGAGGGCAAAACGCTGCAGCTCCACCCATCAGAAGCCAGAGGCAGGTACGGAAAGCCCCCGGAACCCCAGGCCACCAGCAGCCCACCAAGAGCCAGGAAGACCCCCGGCCACTCAGTCCAAAGACAACCGCACACCTACCCCAGCAGACGGGAGAGGGTACGTCTGCTGAGGGTACGTCACGCACCACTACCACCTTTAATTTTCTTTGTTGTATTTCTGATACAGGTGGCACCTAGTGGTCAATATCCAAATGATTTGTAATGAAATTCTTATATGTGTATTGCTGAAACACATTTGTCACCAGTAACCAGTAACCACAATTGCCACCAAATTACATGTGAGGATTGTAAAACTTCAAAGCTGCATTACCTGACACTGTTGGCAAAATTAATAGTGTTTCCTTTTTTTCACTAGCTATAGCCAACTGTTCTCCATTTGGTGCTTCTCAGGTACTATACAGTGAATTTTTCAGATTAGCAGTACTGATAAGAGCACGGGGAGCAAATCAAACCTTTAAATTATGGGCCATAAAAACCAAATAATAAGCGTAAATCCACTAAAACTTGCATAAGTGAGTAAGTAATCATTATCAGTGGGTTTGCCATATTGCATATTGTTATTTTAACCATTGTTTATACAAAAATATCAATTAATGCAACTCTAAAGAGTCAGCTATTTGCTCACGCCACTGTAAATCCATCCTTACTCCACCCTGTTGCCCAAATTTGTATCTTTGATCTTCTAATGTCAAAAAAGCTTCAAGATTTCATCTTACATACAATTTTTCACAATGTTTTACAGTGTATACTTGGAATATCCCACGATTCCCTGATGATGACAGGAGCTGATTATCATAATCCGTAACTGACTGCACTTTGAAAGATCTCTTCCAGTTCCTATATGGGGTACCATTCCCCAGGCATTTCCACTACACCATCAACTCCCATTCATTACATTCTACAAAGCGGCACTTGAGTAATAATCATTTATAACCTCAACCACTGAGCGCTCTGAATATACGGTCCTGATCAAAAGCCAACACTGAACATCAAATGGGCTCATTCACTTGTAAGTCTAGCTGTAAATTAGTGAGATATTATAGCATGCCAGCGCTGGTGCCAGGGATCAGAGCAGGGACAGGATTTTAGACTAACAAGACAGTTATGGGAAGTGATGACAGTATGCTGGCAAGTGCCATTACTCTAGAGCTGCCACACTATTCATCTTCATGAGACAGCTAGCAAACAGCTGAAAGCTAAGAAAATACTGACAGGGTTAAAATGTATTATCACTCCCAAAAGTGGTTCCATGTATTCACTTAATTTCACTTGGCATTAGGACACCATACAGAAAAGAGAATGGGTATATTATTCACTTCTGCTGACATGATGTGAGGATAAAGCAGCCATACACGGTGCAAGAAACATCATCTTGTCCTTGGTGGGAAGTGTTCTGTTTCCATATTAGAGAAGCTGTCTGGGTTTTAATTTGCTGCCCAGCTCCACACTGCACCAGATTAAAGCCTATGGCTCAAACTTGTAGCCCTGTGGGCAAAAAAATGAGGCATTATCAGAAATTCCTAACAAAGCACTTTCTGGAGTAAGACTCAGCAGCACGCATAGTTAAACTCAAGGGGACAGTTTCTCTTGAAAGCTCTTGTACTAGCACCGGCTCTTTCTGCAATTTGGGAAACACAGTTTTCAAAAGAAATTGGGTCATGGTAATGGCAGAAGAACATGGCATGTATAAAGGATTGGCCCCTGGAGAGAGAGAAAGAGGAGTCAAGAACAATGGTGTCCTGCTCAGACAGGGCTGCGCTTCACTGGTTTGTCAGTGCTGTAACAGCAAAGTCTTGGATTGTATAAGTGCGTACTCTTTAGCGTATCTCTCTGTTTCTCCAACATTCAGGTAATACATATCTTCTCAGGGCAGCGAGTGGGCACGACACTGCTCTGAGGTCATTTCAGAAACAAATAAATAGCTTCAAGTTTTTCTCAGCCTCAGATGATGGTAAAAGTTCATTGCTGTACAGCATAAAAAGGGTCTTCTGGTGGCCATGTGGAAAAAAGAAAAAAACCAAGGTATTTGGAAAATGTGTCGGAAGCCTTTATTCTGCATGGCTAGTCATAACTGCAAGCTTAAAATTACACAAGAAACAGAAAGAGAGAGAGAGATCCTAGGCACTCAGAAAATCAGTTAAAGGGCCTTTATTCTGCTCGGCTGGTCACTGTGAAATTTTTAATTCACGGTTATGACTGCACAAGCAGAGATGCTGGAGATTTTTAGCAGATTTTTGCACTGCCTCGAATTTTTCACCTTTACTTCATGATAAACAAACCCTTTGTTTAATGCAAAACTGACAGACGTGTGATTCAAAGATATTATACAATGGAGCAACAAAAAGACCCTCTCTTTAACATTTATTTTAAGATAAGGCTTCAAACTTTTCTTTTTGATAAAGCTTATAGTTAGGGCTGGATCAGTTTAGTGAATCCCTCCTTATTTGTGCTTCTACTGTCATGATCTCTGGGTTTTTCCTTATTTACGATGTTCTCTGGTTCTTAGTTTACTGATTGTTTCATTTGTATTGGAGTTTGTTTGGTTCCCTCAGGTGTTTCTGTTACGTTCATTCTTGTGTCTGTGTTTTCCCATTTAATTACTGTTCTGACTTCCACTTTTATTTTGGAAGTCACTTGTATCTAACGTCTTGAGTTTAGTTCTTCCTGCCTCCTGTGTTATTGTTTTTGATTATCTTCACCTGTATCTCATCATGTGTCCAATCCCTTAATGATCCCTTTGTGTTTAAATAGTGCTGTGTTCCCCTCACTCTGCTGTGATCCTGATGTTCTTTGCCTGTTTATAAAGTATTGTGGGTTCAGGTTGTCTCTTCATTTCATGGACTTTGTAACTGTGGAGTCTGATAGTGGCCTGAATAAAGGTTTGCTTTTTGTATATATCTACCTGCCTATGAGTCTGAATTTGGGTCCTTTTGCCTGCAGTTCATTGATTCAGGCTGCTGGGGTAGTTCCCACGATGCACTAAGTGTTTCTTCCTCACTCTACTGCATGTCATTAAATTTTTACATGTACGTTTCCACACATCTGTGAAATGTTCTTTTGCAAATTATACATATGTGTGGCAGCTGATCTCAAAATGAATGGTGACATATCTGTGTTACATGTATGCTTATACTGTTGACATTACATACATGTTACATGTATGTTGTTTGTAAATACACTTTGCTAAACAATTTTTAGTGCTGTGGCACTTTGGGGTAACTGGAATGTGTTGTCATGCATATCTGTAAATAAGTGTTCTTCAAAAAGAGACGCTAACAGTGCCTGTAACTCATTACTTTGTCTTATACAATGAAGATGCAGGCTGCACAGAAGAAGAAGAATAAATATATGTATCGATTCATTTGTTTGGTGTTTATGAACAGCTGTTTTTGTCATCTGACTATATACAGTGACATAGTGAAGATTAGTTTTGCCAGACGTTGCTAGTATAAATAAAATTGAATAGAACTGAAATACATTTATTTAATAAACATGCACTTTGGATGGCATTACAGTTCTGTCAACGCATATTGTAAAAGCTGGTTCAAGTCTTGTGATGTTATTGTGTAAATCTTACTATCCACATGGACAAACCCTTAGTCTACAATAAAATACAATTCAGTTACAGACAGGTTGTTTATAAGTTAGTCAATATACATCACTGTGTTTTGTATTAAAAAATGATAGAGACAAAAAACAAGACACTATGTTTTAACACTCATCCCTGCAGAGAGATGGTGTGACCATTTAACAGCATTTAGCTCATAGTCGTTGGCTGCACATACTGTAGCTCTTACCTGAAGTCCCAACCTCAGCTGTTGGTTCACACACCTTCAAAATTGAAATAAAACTTGGTGAGACCAGAATGTATGCATGGTAGAGATGGAAGACTGTCCTCTCGCAGAAAATGACTCCATGGGTCATTTGTGCAAGTTATTATGACCTACAGATGTTTTAAAGTTTGGCTGCCAGTAGCAGTCGTGCATGTAAAACATGTGCTGGTGTCGTTACCTTTAAATAGGGCAAGACATAGACTGTGTATAAAATATGCATGAAGGTGTTACTCATTCTTTAGTAATGTCTCAACCTGAGTATTTTTGTGGGGTGGATCAGACTTAGAAAGAACAGTGCACACACTGCAGGCCCACCCTGAAGCACACACCCTGCTTTGGCCTCCTTTTTCAAAGGTTAGACACCATCCAAACACATATTTTATGTGTATTTAAAAGTGCTTTGAAACAGTTTATCACATTTGTATCTTTTAATGTACAGCACTTTGTGTCAGCTGTGGTTGTTTTAAAGTGCTTTTATGAATAAAGATGGTATGGTATGGTATGGTCTGGTATGGTATGGTATGGATCATTTAGAAAAGTCACATTTTGGAAAATGTGACACTTGATACTAATATTGGTTTGCTCAGTGTGGCTGACATTAGTTCTAGCACCCACATATCTGACTGTCATTAAAAGTGCTTTGGTGAGATGGTTATGACAGTTTATTCTAATGCAGCCTGAATGGAACTGTATTTCCATTTTCCAACAAAACATGCATGATTTCAGATGTCATGTGTCACTCTTTTTATCCTGCTACTTTATAAAGCCAGCTCAAATGCACAATATAAGAATTAGATACTTGAGAATTACCAGGGGCCACATCTCTCCTTCCCACATGTGAAAGCCCATTGGCCAAGCTAAAGCATCCCAGATCAGTGTGTTGAGTGTGTATAAGGCCTCAGTCCCAGAGGCCTAGAGACCACCCAGCGACCCCCTGGCAACCTCCAGTTGCTAGGGAAAAATGTGTATTCAAATCATGGCAAGTAGCAGCTGGAGGCAGCTGGCCGTCAGTGGGGGAATTTGGTTGCAACGAGGCTGCTGCACCAAATACCTCCTTGTGATTGCCTTGGTTGTTAGTAGATTGCCTTGGTTGTTAGTAGATTGCCTTGGTTGTTACAGTAGTAGATTGCCTTGGTTGCCTGTAGTTTGCATTGTAGACAGCAGCTTGTTTGAAAACAGTCACCGTTTACTCTCCGAACTCACATTGTAAATAATGAACAGATCTTTGCCGCTCATGCCACTGAGTCCCTCCACGCACGCGCATGTTGCATAAACAAGCTTAGCAAAAAAAAAAAAAAAACACAGCCAACTTGTGGCCTGGCAATGGGAACGACATCGTTTTCACCGTTTCTAGCATCTCAGTGTAAACGGAGATTGTTTCGGAAACGTCTCTGCGTAAACGGGAGGCCGAAACGCATCAAAACGTGTAAATGGGGTCTTAGAGCCCTGTCACAGCATGGCGATCTGTACAGGATGTACCCTGCCTCTCACCCTATGACAGCTGGGATAGGCTCCATTACTGCCACCTTACAGGTCTGTGGTATGTAGCTCATAATTAGAGATAGAGAGATCATATTTAAGATTGATGCATTAAATCATGCTTGGACTTCTTTGAGCAGTCTAGGACGAATGGGTCTAGTAGACACATTGATGGTTTGGAGGAAGTAATTATTAAAGTTAACTCAGAAAGATAAATCAGAGAAAATGGGTCTAAATAAATGTCAGTAGTATTTATTGAGAGTAGCTGTGATCTCAGCAGCTTGCTAGTGAGAAAAGCAGTTGCAAGGAGGTTTTCAGTGCAGCATTACATAACTCTGTGCAACCAGTTTCACACTAGAACTACCAGCAACCACTTGCCAGGCAGTTGCAGAATAGACACAGCTTTGTCAGCCATTGGCAGGATTTTTCTATATCAGCCACTTTTTCTTTCTGCCGGTGGTACATGCTTTCCATGATGGCATGTACCACTGCATATGCATATGACTATATGCATGGTCAGAGGGACTTCTAAACTTGGTACTAAAGTATGGAAAAATTCAAGTACAAAAATACTGATAAATTGTGTGAAATGTTCCTACACACAATTTGCATGCATATTTGTTCACACACATTGTCAGTAAATGAGGGTTGTTATTATTATTATCGTTAAGGGAAGGATACATACTAAGTGATAAGACCCAATAAGGAATTAAGTGTAGGCGTCTGTAGTATTCTTTCTAAAGTTGCCATTTCTAAAAGTGTCTAAGAGAGTTTTTTTTCCAAAATAAAATGAGATCAGCAAAAAATATAGCAAAAGTTATGAAAATGTATTAGTGGGCATCAGTGTATTTAAGTGAGGAAGTGTGTTTTCTTTGTACTAAAAAATTATAGATATATATATAAAATCAATGGGATTTTCTTTCCTTCAAAGGTTGTATAGATTTGGAACATAAAGTCAGAATATTCTCTTTCAGTTAGATAATATAATGTGGCATGATATCATAATATAATTCATTTAAAAGATGTTTATATTGACTAATTAAAAAAAATGCATTTAATGATGTGCAAAAAGCCATAACAGTTATACAATCAAAAAATAAAATAAAATACAGAAACTTTCAAAAGCCAAGAACACATGGAACCAACTGGAGAACCAACTTGGAAAAGGAGGGAGTTTAAATGACAAGGAAATAACAAGGAACTGAACAGGACAGAAGGAGTAGACACAAGCTAAATAAACACCAGGGAGAGAAGGATAATAGGGAATAGGTGAACTCAATCACACACTAATGAGGATGGGAAAAAGAACAAAGGAGGGGAAAGCAACAAAAACCATATGTGGCACTAACCTTAAAAATAAAGCAGGTGCTAAACTGAAAGCAGGACCAAGAATAAACACACAGAAAACAGTGGGATGCAGACTGTGGGAAGGCAGGAGGACATGAAAAAGGGAAACCCTCAGAAAAGTCCAAGAATTCAAGAAACACAAAATAACAGAAAACCTAAATAACTGCAAAGACCATGACAACGAAACATATGAGACCAAAACGAAGTCAAACATTAATGCCATCAGTTCTGATCCCACCAGTGATGGGATGCAGTAATGATGCCAAATGCAGCCTCATGCAGGATGCAGCTTCAATCATGTTTAGCGCAGGAACAGAAATGGATCTGAAACATTAATGGAACATCATCCCACTTGGTCACAAACCACAGCACACAGAAAGTACAGTACAAGACTTGGTTAAAACATGACTCTGTGCCTATGTATTCTGGCTGCTTATAAACCAGCTTCAGCTCCTTTGTGTATTTGGGGATACAGCTACATGAATCACGACTCATGGAGACGGAGTACAGTCTCTGCTCCTGCTGTGCATTTGTATATTTTGCACCTCTGTGTGCTTTTCTTTGATGCTCAGTCCACTGCCCTAATCCTTATGTTTCAAAGCGTCATCTATATCTTATGTTGAAGTCCCAGAGAATAGTTCAGTATTGAGGAGTTTTAAATTTTTCATCACAAGTATGGACGGCATCGTAAAACGTGGTTACCAAGCAACTGCTTCTCAGCCTCCCAATCAGCAGCATTGTTGGTTTGAGATTCAGACTCAAACATCATCACAGTCTCCTTTTCTTCTCTGCATGTCACTCTGAGTGACATATTTGATACGTCCTAAATGGATACGTCCTAAATGGATACGTCCTAAATGGGAAAAAAGCTTCTAGTAGAAACATCTTTCCATTTCTCTTCCTGAGGGACAAATCTACCTCCTGACTCAGTCTATCAACTGCAGCCTGATGTGCTAATCTATTCAGGAGATACAGTACTGTAAGTTTTATAGGACAGGCTTAGACTTTAAATTAGGATCTTTGGGTACCCTAACCTGCTGCCAGTCACACCACTGGTGATAGTGAAAAAAAGATGCTTATGCAAAGCCTCCCCCCCCCCCTCCAGTTTCTGTCAGGGAGCTTTTGAAATCCCATTTCTAATGAGAACTGGCATTCTACCTTCCTACAGTATTTCCTCTGGAGGACAAGCAGGGAGGGAAAGCAACAGAAGGATGACAGCAGTGAAAGTGACACAGTCAGGAAAAGTCTTCTGCTTTCAGCTTATGCAGAAGTCATAACCGGGTTTGAGATTTGTCTGTTTCATGAGCAATGTCATCAGTGTCATAAGACAGTAAGGCAGCAGTCAGCTGACCTCCATCTGCAGCAGCGATATCTTGTTGTCCCTGTACAGCTCAGGGAGGAGGTGCCGATGGAGATGGTTTTTGTGCAACTTTAAAAGGTCTCATCATAATCAGTTTCATTGTGATTTCAATTATGTCATAATTCAGAATCAAGAAACATGGACTCTGTTACCCTCTGAGGTCTTGAGAAATACCTCATCCCCAACCCTAGCCCTGAAAGCCTAACCCTTTGGAAAAATGTAAGTAGATTTCTTTGCATCTCAGTTAGAATGATTATCTTCTTTGAGCCCTGTCTGTCAAGACTTGAGATAACAATTTTCTTTAAAAACTACACATTCTGATCACGGGGTTAGGGACAACACTGACGATGACTGAGACCGCAGACAGTTAAAAGAGCAGAAAACATTCTTACTGTGAGGAAATCCAATAGAAAGACCTGTGAGGTCTGAGTCATCATCAGGGATCCTATGTGGTACACAGGATTCACATAAAGTACTGATCAACTGTCACTTCACTGGTAGTCTTGGTCTTTTTATGAGATTGGTTGAAAAACAGAGAATATTGCCCTGTTTGTCACTGAGCTGCTTGTGGTGAGTTTAGATCCCTCCACTTATTACTTTGTAACTTCACACATAAACATCATAGCAACAAAAAAGAAGTTAAAGGAAGTTCTGATTATTCATTTTCTGGGTAAAGAATAACATGCACTGATTACATTGTAGCTACAATAATAATAATAACAACAATAATAATAATACTTTATTTAGAATGAAGATACTTTCATTCCTTAGTGGATAACCACTTTCAGCTAATTTCACATAGCTAAAGCTTATGAAGTGGTAATAATTTTCAGATATAAATCAGTCTTTAAGAAGATAAGCAAATTGTTTCATATGTAAACAGATTGCACACAGCAGCACCCACACATCAGGGGTTAAATAAAAACATTGATTTCTTTTTGACCCTGATTTGAGCACGCTGAGTTCCAACACTGCAGAAAATCCATTTTGTTTCAAAAAACAATTATCCCTGACCTACTGAGCACAGAATTTTACATATAAAATGCAGCAAAGTGGCCTTTTTAAGTAACTTTCCAGTCCCGGCACATTCAGAGAGTATGCCCATTTTTATAATGATTTGGAAGTTCAGGCTCGTTGGACTGTAAATAATGGCTGTGTGAGTGGAATTTCAGGCTCTTCAATCTTTCATGTGAGTATAAAAGTAAGTGTGTTTGTGTGTGTGTGTGTGTTTGTGTGTGTGTGGGGGGGGGGGGGGGGGGGGGGGGGCAGTTGATGGCAGCAGAACCAGTTGTGACATAACACTGGACAAATTATCTCCTTGTTGTTTAGTGTGTTTTTTATTTGTCTTTTTGCACATACAGGAAACAGCTGTTAATATTACTTTTATATTTAAGTGCTCTGTGATACTTGATAATTATAAGTGCAATATTCAGTGTTCATTTAATTCTATGTCTGTGTAGGTTCTCAGTCATCCAGATCATGGTAGCCTCTGGAGCTTGTAAAAAGACTTCTTGAAGTTTCTTGAAGACGTTTCGGCTCTCATCCAAAGTGTATTTAAACCTCAGTGGGGTTTTCCCCTGGTGGTGTTTGTTGACCCATTATTGTTCATGACTTGGGTTTAGAACTGAAGGAGGATGAGAACTGAAATGTCTTCAAGAAACTTCAAGAAGTCCAGTTGCTTTTTTCAAACTCCACAGACTTCATTTCCTCAGTAAATTGGCTGAAAAACCAAAATTACAAGTTTAAAAAGGGCAAAAAGTGAACAGTGGGTGCTGGAGAACTGCGTGACGATTCTGTAGTTTAAAGAGTTGATTCTTCAGTTAACACGGAGTCATTTTGTACCAGAGTGAGAACAAAACAACACGGGAACATGCTGCCAACTGTAAATGTCTGATCAAATAGGGCGTTTTGGGACATATAAAAATAGGCATTTACATTCAGTAAAGAAAAAAAAACACGAGTTGGTTTATTTTATTACTTTATTTCATCATTATTTTTTATTTATTCAGTGATTTTAAGAAAAGCTTAAAAGGTTTGTTAACTGCCCCCCAGATTAGGTTTTAAATGGTCTTTTTTGCCCCCTGGAATTTACACTCCTATCAGCATCTCTGCTACTGTGAACTTCTCCCGAAGACTTCTACTCAGAATCCTTTGAGTGCCATGTCTCACTCTTATAATAACTCTGGAACTTCCCCAACACATTCTTTCTAAAATCTATATTAATAGAGACCTTTATACCGAAGTAGATGTATTAAACAGAAATAAGTACTCTGAAATCATGCTGTTAAGTGTGTCTATTTAATATTCAAACTCAAAAAGGGAGAAGTGTCAAATAAATTTAAAATATTACTTTACAGGTCTAAGTCATCATTGGTGATGAGCCAAACCCTAAGCCCATGCCATCAGAATATATCATTTTCCACCTTAAATCTCATGTCTTGACAATTGGGGGATGCAAATAATCCTGACACACACATTAAAAACTATTTACATTTCTTCCAAAAAAACCCCAAAAACAACAACAACAAACTTTTAGCTTGTCTCTGAGGGCTAACAGTAAGCAGGATTTTTAAAAAAAGAAAAAGTAATTTATTTATTTACTCAGCCTTAGTAGTTTGACACAAAGAGCTTTGACTGTTAGTCCTTAAGGATTTGTATTGCTCAGTCTTTCCACTGTGACTTATGTTGTGTGGGAGAGTGGATTTCTGAAAATGCAATAAAGTCCACAAACATAATCATACTTAGCTGTGATAATAAACCTGTAAACACATGTAGCCTGTATATAAATAGAGATTAAAAACACAGGCACACCTCCAGTCGACTCTTCTTTCTCTCCAAGGTCTTACAACATTCTCTCTTATCTGATCCTCACTAGTGCTCCTTTGGCCCACGTCATTACAGCCCCCCGCCTGCCAGATACACTCGTCATTAACGACACGCTGTATTCTCCTCACGTTGCTGCGCGTTTCCAATCAAAGAGGATAACTGCAATTTAAGGTCCCACTCTCACCCCGCGGCTTCCACACCTTTCTGAAACTGCTGCTGTCAAGACAGTCCTGGCAGTTTGTCATCAGAAGGTGTGAAGGTGTTGGGTGTGAATATGGTGTGTAATATAACTCAGTGCTTTCCAACGCTGGGGGCGATGAGTGCAGCTCTTCATTATAACCCGGCGCTGTACCTGCCGATTTCTGCCGAATGTGTGTTAATTAGTGAGGGTTTTATTTGGGAACCCGGTCAGAAGCATAAACGGTTTTCATTGCTGACCGCTAATACAGAAGAACAGGACAGAGCTGTTTGCGGTCATACAGCTTTGGTTCATTTCAGTGCAGCAGTGTTGACCACACTTCACTGGTAATTTAGCCCTATCAGTTCTCCATAATCCCCCAGGTGCCATGGCTTGGCTACAGAGCCAACATGAATGACTTAATCTGCAATAATGAGTGTGTTAACTGAGAGAGAGCACAGCTTTGTGCTGATTCCTCCCGAAAACAATGCTTGTTTACAGACATTTAGCTGCAAAATGATAACAGTCAGCTGCACAAAAGGTCAGGGAATTGTGCAGAAGACTGCAAGCGCGAATAAACATGCAAGCCATGCGGAGAGCGAAGGGGGCTGCCGGATACAGCCAACGAACAAGAGGTCTGTGTAGCCATTTAATTTGGACGTGTTAATGCCAATAAGCAAGCTTGCTTGGAGGAGGAGGAGAAAGAGGAGAAAATGAAGACGGGGTGCAATTTACCGATACTTGGCTGAGTTCTGACGCCAGCACCGAAGTGATGTAAGACAAGAGGGAGGGAGGGAGGAAACCGAGAAGGAGGAGAGGAGAAGTAGAGAGAGAGAGAGGGAGAGAGAGAGAGGGGGTTCAGAGCGCTGACATTCTCCTCACTTTCAGAGACCCAGACAGAGAGCAACTCCCCAGTGGGAATCCTAACAGAGGTAAGCTGGCTTTTCATACTCCCACTCCGAATTAAAATAACCTGACATATATCAAGAAAAATAAAACTCGTCAACTCACTTGGAATTTTCTTTGAAATTAATAACCGGAATGTTCTTAGCGCCACGTTTAGTTAAGTACTGCAATGCTGGGGTGTGATGCTTAACATAATGATATCACACCAGCTTCATTTGGAAGATCCCGTGTTGTGTGGGTGGAACGTTATCAAGTTGGATGTGTCGTGCAAACTGCATGAATGAACTCCAATGTATGACTCAAATCTGTCGAGTTATTTCAACGCGTATAAAAATGAATTAATGACGTGTCTGTGACGTGAGGATAATCCCTAATGAGTTCATTTGGTTTATTTGTTCCCCCAGCCTAACTTTGTCTCCAACAGAGCTGACTGGGGACTCCAGAAATCAGCACCTTGGATAGCGACGCACCGCAGCAGCTCAGCCGGAGCGGGGAGAGCCCGGGCGGCTATTAGTTCCTGCGCTCGGTCAGGATATGGTGGTGCTCTCTTGTCTCCGCTTACCGAAGGCTCAAGATGGGCTTTAGCATGTCCATTGCATAATAACCGCAAAGAATGCCCTTGACAACAGTCTGCACAGAGTTGCATTCAGTATGACGGCTGCACAGGACACTGAGCGAGTAGGGGAAGACTTACACCAAACTGAACCTTTGCGCGTTTAACCAGAGTTGAAGTGTCTGTGCCAGCGCATAGCATTCGAAGACTTCTTCACACTATCATGGGGATAAGGTACCTTTTATTGCTGCTGATCTACCTGGACCCCCTGAGCGTCTTGAGCGCCGCAACGAGTGGCAAGAAACCCAAGCCACCAGGCAGGAAGCCTCCCAAAGCCACCGCTATCCCCACGATCGTTCCGCAGAAGACCACCAAACCGGCGCCCGCCAGCAACCACGACACCTGCCTGGGCTACTACGATGTAAGCGGGCAGTATGACAAAATGTTCGAGTGCAACAACACGGAACACCGGTACTGTTGCGGGACGTGCTATCTGCGCTTCTGCTGCGAGTATAAGAAAGACCGACTAAATCAGAAAGTGTGCAAGAACGACGTTCCGCCTCGGTGGGTGGTGACAGTCGCCCCGTCCCCCATCCCGACCGGTGAAACCTATGATCCGAGCATGGATCAGACCAACACGGCGGTCTATATTACCTGTGGGATCATAGCCTTCATCATAGTGTTGGGAGTGTCGGCCAAAGTTGCATATGACAAAGCCACAGAGCCGCCTCAGGAAATGAATATACACAGGTGAGTGGGAGGAAGACTCCTCTGCCTAACATGCCTCCCCCTTAGCACGAAACACAGCCGCATATTAAAAACCTCCATTTCCACTACATGCATATGTATAACTGTACAGACCACAATATGCATAGAGGTATAATGTCCATTTGCAGGCAGGGGCTAAAGGTCAAAGAAACAGGCTCAAGGTGCTGTCAAATGCAGTCCTTTTCAAGCCAGCAACTTGTTTTCTTTCTCCCTAATAGAGCTAAGAAGTGACAATGAGGCTGGCAAAGCATTGGAATGAATTAACAGATTGTTAACTAAAAGACAACACCTCTCAGATCAGATTCTGTTCGATCTGCAGCAGATGTTAAATCCCAGAAGAACCAAAGCCTAGAATAATTACAGAGAGAAGTTGAAAGAGAGCTTTCATAGTGATTGTGGTAGGCTGGTGCTCCTGAAACAAGTGCGTGCATCTGCTATGTGTGGGAGTGAGAAAGACTAATGGCCAACATTTATATTTGATGTTTTTTAGTTCATATTGTAAAATCAAATCTCTGAGATAAAAAAAAAGAAGAAGAAAAAGAAATTGTACCCGCTGTTGGAGTCTAACACTAGTCCAGATACTGGGCTCAGGAGGCAACCAGCCAGCTGTCAAGCATCATACTTCACAACCCTCCCTTCAGCCACTGCACATCAGCACATGGCAGTCTGATGTGTTCAGGTGGGGGGGTTGGATGAGGATGCTTAGCAGAAATGGTGCAACTACATCTCATCTCCTCATGCTGGCTCCATCATCCATGGGCGGACCACAGTGAACAAATGCTGACACATAAGCTCCTCAAGATTGAATAGTTTTTGTTATTATTATTACTGAATGCATTATTCAATACTTGAGCAATCTTAAGTCTGTGAATAATAGATAATGTTTGCATTAATGTTTGGGCTGTATCAAGGTTGTGTGACATGCATGCACCACTGCACACTCAACAAGGAACAGGAAGAAGGCAGGGTGGGGCGTTTGAGGGGGGTGGGGTGAAGCTAAGATGTTAATTTAAAAGCAAAGGTTAAACCACCAATGCATTTGCCGTACAAAAGCTTTGAGCTGCTGCGGCGCCTTGAAGGTAATTTGATTTCCCCACAATTTTTTCAAGGGTGATGACAGAAAAAAAAAGCAAACACTTTAAACTTTCTTTCATCGTGATTTCCCTCTCTTTCACCCCCATCCCCCCAGGGCTTCATCCTTCCATATGCACCTGGTGCGGTCTGAAAAACATTCAAATCAATCCAATTAGCTGAGATCCTCACACATCCAACGCTGTTTCTCTTGCAAATGAACATTCGTCATGTTCCCAGACGTGTAAAAAAAAAGAAAGAAAGAAAAGAAAGAAAGAGAGGCAGAAGAATAAGAAACCGAGCAGCCCTGAATTACCCTTAATAACACAACACTGTTTTAACAATTTGCTTCTGATTTTTAACTGTGTTCAGCTACACACACACACACACACACACACACACACACACACACACACACACACACACACACACACACTGACAAACTGTAAAAAGAGGAAAAGCCTCCTTTTTGGTGTAGTGTTAACACTTGTGTTTTGTGTGTTTGTCTATTTTTAGGGCCCTTGCAGACATCCTGAGGCAGCAGGGGCCCATCCCCATATCACAATACGACTGTGAAAATTTTGCAGCGATGAACGGCTCACCCAAAGACAACACACCAGTCAGAACCTCATCCAAGAACCACTACACCCCTGTTCACACCTCCAAATCCAACCATGGTAAGAGCTCTCCTCGCTCTCCACTCCATACTTGAAGCTCTAAAGCTTCATAAGCATACACCAGTTTATGGCTGCTTGAACCATAAACTGAAAAAGCAGTTTTCAGGCAGTCCTGTGCTTGAAGGCAGATTTCAGCAGTTTAACCCTATGCCTGTGTCTTTCACAGCATTTTTATGCAATGCATTTGCAGCGTGTTTTCATTATTTGTGTGCAGAATTCTGCACTCCCATCCAGAGAGCTCCCACTGTGCTCACCCTTTCAGCATTTTAATCTCCAGTGGTAACATCCTGTAATCATCTGATTTGAGCAAAAGAGAAGAGAGAGCGACAGAGAGAATAAAAGAGAGATAATCACAGGCTGGCAAAGGTAGACCTGCCCGGCAGACTCTGACAGGCTGGAAGTGATGACCTCTCACTCAGTCAGCACACACACACAGAGTGATTTAACCCCACAGTTTTAAGAACAGACAACTGTGTGAGTCGCTAATATGGCCTGAAAAATGGCCACAGAATCCAGGAAGCCAGGCAGCGCCAGCAGGTTCACAGACAAAGCAGGTGTTATCAGATGGAGAGATACAAAGCCACTTGGGGAGAGGGACACAGATGGAAAATAATGAGATATTACAATGGAGTTGCTGAGATGGAAAGAAAAACAGAAAGATGTTAAGCCTCAGTGTGCAGGATGAGGAAAGGCAGAGATACAGTGTAGAAAATTACAGGTGATGATTTTGTAGCTCTTAAAGCAGATTTACTGCGATCTAACCTTTTTCTTCTTTTAAGGGCTCATTTTATCGTCTGTAGCATGATTTTTATTGATTTATTTTATTAAAAGTTCCCCTGATCACAGGTGTTCCCCACATTAAGGCCCAGATGTGCTACACTGGCAACCAACTACAAATTGTGTATTTGAATTTTTAAGTCTGGCTGAAGGATTTCCTGTGAGGTTTATAAATGTCATAAAAGCCAATGCATGAACCTTTAACCTTTAATAAAATTACAACAGAAAATAATTCTCATACACAAACTTCCCTTTGCTAAAAAGTCCAAGAATGACATCCGGGCAACCCTTAGAAGGATGTTGAGCAGATGTTGAGCAGAACTTTCATTTTTTCATCCGACACATCGATAAAAGACAATCAACCAACTTTTATTCAATGTCTGAATGTTGCTGGGATGCTTTTGCATTGTGATAGATGACAAACAAGCAGCAATCTTTGCAATCTTTCTTATTATACAGAAATCCTCACTATACCCACGAATCCAAACTAGGTGCAGAGGGTTTCTTTTGTACCTAATAATAAAATAATATGGACTGGTACTTACATATCACTTAACTACTCTGAGCACTCAAAGTGCTTTTTAGACTACAGGCCACATTCACTCATTCAGAGAGCACTTTGAGCATCTTCTCCAAAGCCCCTTTGACATGTGGACTGGGAGAGCTGGGAATCGAACCTCCTGTTAGAAAATAACCCGCTCTACTTCCTGAAACACAGCTGCTCCAAAGTGTTGTGAGACACACATAAAGTGTTGCGATGTCCGTCAGCAGCTGTACAACTCTGGTGTTGTGTGCACACAGGCAGGTTGGTGAAACCAGAGGTGAAAAGGACATTAGGGTGTTTTTTCTGCCTAAAAACCCATTGTGAGCCACTGTTTTTCAGCTTTACACATATTATTGCTAGTTTGCCAACTAATTTTAAGGCAAGAGTTCTCATCTTTAGTCAGCATCAATACCCCACCTCCAACACCTCCACACCTTCCTCAAAACATGATCAGAAATCTTGCTGAAACACATCTGAGCCCCAAAATCCAGGGCAAATAAATTCATTCACGTAGACACACATGATACACGCACAGTTATGCAAGTTACGTCCTCAAAGAAAAGTCTCAAAAATAGCCTGATGTCAGACAGAATAGTTTGCATAGCAACCTTCAGAAAATAAATCAGAATTAACAGAATATTAAATACAAAATTATGTGTTTATTTTCTGAGCTGTAGATGCGCACAGCACCTGATGCAGTGCATGTGGTTGTTATGGCTGATTTGTGTCACAGGACAACAACAATCTCTCTGCATCCTCATCTCTAAATAATAGATTGTGCATATTCTCAGCTTTATTTGGGGTTGCAGCTGCTTGTATGTCATGTAAACTTGGCCTCTTTCTGTCACTTTCACATCTATCACACACTTGGGGGGAACATTTTTCTCACAGCTCAGTGCTTGTTGCGGTTGCAGTCTGCGTTCATTCACTTATTGCCTCTTCAGCTTAGTGAGTGCATTGGTCTATCCCTAATGGTCACTTGCCAGCCCTTGCAGCGGGAGGTGAAGGGGGTGACAGGGCAGATGCAAAGCTGCACATGGCAGCCTGCCTGCAGTGCAACCTTGCATGCATTTTTACTCGAAAAAGCTCGGGCGTCGCTTTATCTTTCTGTCGCTCTGTCGCCAGTGTTGTGCCTGCTTGCACAGAGTCACTGCAAAGAGAACACAACTTGGGCCAGCTCAGCTCAGTCTATCCCAGATAAAAAAGAAAAACCCACCCCCTCCACATCAGGGACCACAGCAGTCCTGATGGGGTTGGACATGAAAGGCAGTGACAGTGCGGGCAAAAGTGTGGTTAATGTGTGCATATAAATTGGGAAAGCAGAGACGGAGCCCACTCGCTCACATAGAAAATGCATATTCATGTACGCCTAAATGGGCATTTGGCACAGAACGGTGAGGCAGGCCTCTTAAGGAGAGGGTCCTCGGGTGGAGCCCTTGCTGCTGGCACTTCACATCCAGACACTTTTAAATGAGGTGAAGAGACCTCATAAAGCCACAGGCTAAAGGGCCCGAGAGGATTATGTCATTTAAAGCAGGAACATCTATCTCTCCTTTGATCTTAGCATGTAACCATGTCCAGTCCCTCTTAGGATGAGAGCTGTCCTCACGGATGTGTTTTTTAATCCTTTGTTTAGGCCCTATTCTAAAAATATACGCTGATTAATTTTTTTCACATCGCAGGTCTTGTGTGACACGGTACCCTTGGTGCACTGCAAAACTTCCCTGCATTTTAAAAATAAAAAAAAGAGGGGCCTAAAGCGAGAAACAGTGCAGACAGCATAATATGATACCAGTGCAAGTGCTGCTATTTTTATTCGAATCCACTCTGCATTGTTGTGTGGCGCAGATCCTCTTTTAGGTCGGGGTGTAAACACAGAGCGCCCCGCAGCCACAACAAGGAACCGGCCTTGAAAGAGAGGCGCAGATACCTTTACAGGAGTTTGCCCTGGGTTAAAGTAAACAATAACCGCCTCTCTGAGTAATGCAGTTTAGCCCACAGCGCTCTTCAAATGAAGTTGATTTATTCACCGCAAACCACAGGCAAAGATTTGCCTGTTTTTTGGTGGGTTTTTAAAGTGTTGCTTGGTTTCCTCTCTGATAGTTTCATAATGCACAGAATGATGAAGCTTTCAGGTACTACAGTGCAGAGTTTTCTCAACAGAAACTAAAATACTTCCACACACTACAACAGAATAGACACATGCATTTGTACTTCTAGGCAGGAGAATTATTATCAGATTGTTGTAAAAGCATGGAGAAAAGCCTTCAGTTAGATCACTAACAGGTCTCTTAGTGATCTAAATGAATAGCAAACACTGAACGAGAGATCACATTTTTCTTATGATTGTTTCCCTTCATTCTCTCCCTGTTAAATCCACAACTATGAAAAAATCATCCTTCTCCTCGTGAGCAAAGTCCTGAATGATCAGGCTCCATCATATCTTAAAGGACTTCAAGCCCTTTATCTGCCTTACATACACTGTGAGTTATCACCAGTTAACCTAACATGAATGTCTTTGAGACTCTGGGAGGAAGTGAGAGCACCTGGAGGTGCCATGCCGGTCTAGGGAGAACATGCAAACTCCACACAGAAAGACCCGAGCTGGGCTTTGAACAAAGAACCTTCCATATCACCTCAACAGGGCACTTCGCTCTCAGACTGCTGGCTTACTTGTAGTTCCCAGAGTTTCTAAAAGTAGAATGGGAGGCAGAGCGTACAGCTAGCAGGTCCCTCTCCTGTGGAATCTGCTCCCAGTTTGGGTTTGGAAGACAGACACTCGTTCGACTTTTCAGATTAGGCTTCAAACTTTCCTGTTTGATAATGGTTATAATCAGGGCAGAATCAGGTGACCCTGACCCCTCCCTTTGTTATACTGCTGTAGGTTCCAGGCTGCTGGGAGACTTCCCACGATGTGCTTTTCCACCCCTTTTAGCTCCCCATGTGTTCACTGCATGTCATCTCTCCTGCAGTTTGTGTTTTGTCCTGGTTGTTGTTATGTTCTTCTTTTCTTTATCCCCTCATGGCAGATGGCTTTTTTTCCTAGAGGTCTCTTCCTGTTAAAAGAGAGTTCTTCCTCCCCACAGCACCACAGCTGCTTGGTCATAGCGGACTGTCTGACTGTTGGGTGTTGCTCTCCAATATTTTAGGGTCTTTATCTCACAATGGAAACACTTTGTCATGACTGCTGTGAACTAGTGCTGCAAAAATAAACTTGCAATGAGTTGAATTAAAGATTGGATTATGATTTATGGTACTGAGTGCATCGCTGCATGTTAGAGTTCATGTAGCAGCTGAAACCCTTTGAGCTAGTATTTAAATGTCTGCACTGTGTGCAGCACTCAAGGGATTTGAGCTGTCAGTTCATTTTTATGAGATGACTCTCGAACTTAAAGGTCAGCTACTGTGGACAATTAGAGGTCGTGATGATAGACTAACATGTGCAGCTGTTTAGCAGTTGTGACGTGATCTTCAGATATTTTTAAAAGCTCTCTGATAACACCGCCTTCTCTCCACACAAACCCCAAATTTTGCCTAAACAACAAAACAGTGATTTAATTACTCTAATTATTTGCCAATAGGCACTTTTATAATCATATTCAGTGAGGTGTCCCGCCTCAACCACTACTACACACACACACATACCAAACATCTGCTTGCTCTTCCTCCTGCCTCCCTCCAATTAATCCTTGAAGTGTGCAGCAATAACATCTCCACTGTGACCTCACCGGCTCCCTATTGGCCAGATAATCATCAGGCTCCATGTTAAAAACAGCATTTCTGTGCTGACTGCATCAACATGCTTAATAGAAGCGTGCTCCTAAGTGCACCTGTGTTTAACCTCAGCAACTGAGAGACTCCACCTAATTGTCTCCTGCCCTAGATCTCATTATTGCCCCTTATTATAAGCAGAGGTGGCAAAAGTACTGACATTCTGTACTTAAGTAGAAGTACAAGTACTTATGTTAAAAAATACTTTAGTAAAAGTCGAAGTACTGGTTCAACTTCTCTACTTAAGTAAAAGTAAAAAAGTACAGGCTCTGAAATGTACTCAAAGTAAGAAAGTAAAAGTAGTTCTTTGGAGGATGTTTCTACCTGCTATTTTTGTGTAAAACAAACCGAACCTCATTATATATTATTGTAATAACATAAAATAATATTACATGAGAATACAAATGTTATTCCAATCTAAATTTTAATCCTAATGAATGCACTCAGCTTGAAACTGTTATGTAGGACACAAACTGTGAAAGGGAATTTAAACACAGCTCTGTTCTCTGTGTCCTCCATAGTAGAGGGTGACTGTGCCTCCACCTAAACAGCAACATGAGGATACTCAGGGGTTACAGTGGGATTCAGAAGCTGGAGGAACCCTAAGATCAGCAGTGGCTCTGCATGGGGAGAAGAATCACAAATTTCTATTGTGAGCTGCAGTAAATGATGTTGGTGTGCAGGCTGTGATCAACTGACCTGCTGCTGCTGCTGCTCTGAGGTTTACTGCTCTGTGTGGATGAACTGAACTCACAAAGATGTAACCCAGTATTTCACAGCTATCTGAGCTGATCTCCATCCCCTACACTGACAGCATACAGGCTGTAGAAATGTTGGATTCAGTGATCTCAGCATCAGCAGCTTTGATTCAGACTCATCTCTGCTGCACTGATGTAACCTGTAACTCTGACCATGAACACAGCCTCTGTGCACCAACACAGAGCTTTACTGTAAATACAGTACAACAAGCTAACCTATTTATTACACACTAAACTGCAGTATTTTCATACAATCTTTGAATTACACAAAGTCAGCATACTTCAGTTTGTTTTCCAGTCCTTACCTTTAATTCTAACCTCTCTTCTTCCTCTCCTGTCCTCTTTCTCCATCTCTGAGTGAACCTCTCTCTCTTTGCTCTCCCTGAAATACAGCAGCTCTTCTTTTAGCTAGCAGACACACTGTGTGACAAACTGCACACACTTTGTGTGTTTGCTGATATTTGTTGAGCATTTAGAAACGTTGCATTTACCTGACACACGTTACTTCCTTCATGCTCGCTCCTCTTCAGTAGCGCTAATTAAGCTGTTTATGTGCCGCAGCGCAACTTACGGACTCGGTCCGGCCCGATTATAGCGCTATAAATGATACATTAATTATATGGGTTTGCGTATTTAATCCCTTTGTACGAGATCAGCCCCGGTGATGGAGGATACACCAGTACGATTGTCTCTTATGTGTTATTATTCCTCCGTTTAGGCTCAGATCGTTTGATGTTTGACGGCGCACTGACCGGAAATGCAAACTTCTCTCTGACGTGTTAAAAAGTAACGAGTCTGTTTGAAAATGTAAGAAGTAGAAAGTACAGATACTTGTGTAAAAATGTAGGGAGTAAAAGTAAAAAGTAGTCAGAAAAATAGATACTTAAGTAAAGTACAGATACCTGAAAAATCTACTTAAGTACAGTAACGAAGTATTTGTACTTCGTTACTTCCCACCTCTGATTATAAGGCTGGACTTGTGGCACCCTGAGTGCACATGTGTGTGTGGATGAGTGTGTTTCAGGTGTGGAGGCAGGAGTCCAACTCTGTTCTGGTTTATGACAGCCCAGTGTGGGTTAGGACTTAGGACTGCACTGCATCATTAGTTTCATGAGAGGGCAGGGGCAGGGTTAAAAGGGCCGTGCTTTTTCCAAGATATCACTGAAAATGTTTCCTTTAGAGACTTCAGCTTGTATCATTGAGAGACTGAAAGACAGCATGAATGGTATTCAAATAGAATGAAATATGCAGCACTAAGCTACAGTTGTGTCTACAGTGTCTGATCATTCTATAAAACCAGTATACCATGTAAATTACCTGAGCCTGGCTGTGTTATACCTTAATCGACCTTGGATTCAGGTAGTCTCCCCGTTGCAGCTAAGCTGTACCGCACCAGGCTTGGTTCATAATATAATTATCTTATTATTCACATTTTTCCACTCTCAGAGCTAATTCAGAGGTGCAGGTGTCCAGTGAAGAGGTCAAATTTAAAAAAAAAAAGTATTACCATATGAATCCTCAGTGTGCACTAGCTTCAGTGCCTGTTCACTTCCACAGCACATCATTGAGGTGAAAGTCACGATTTTCTTTGTATCAAGGAGGATCAATTCATAATGTGCAGCGTTCCCTCTGCAGACTCTTCATGCCACCTCACCTTAATGAGCTGGGAGAGGGAGCAGGAGGGAAAGAGGTGGATTGCCGTTGCTTTTGAATGGTTTTTCAGATTCCAGGCTTGTCACAATGGCCCATAGAGTTACCTACTGATGACAAAAGAAGACAACAACAGCATGTGTGTATCACATGCAGCCTTGCTGGTATGATTGCATGGGAAAATAACTCTAGCAGATACTCTATCTGCAGCATGAAGGCAGCACAGGGAGAGGTGTGATTGAGTTCAGAGTGCACTGGTATGTGGGTGGTGGACACACATTGCTTTTATTTCCTCAATATCATAGCATTGTACTTGCAGCTATTGTTCACATTTCAGCCATTTCCTCTCTATCTGTGTCTGAGGGAAATGACACCACGGGGAAGTTTTCAGTTCGACACCGAGAAAAAACACACCTGAGGCCAATGAGAACATGCACTGCAGCACTTTCAGATTTCTTTTAAAGTGAAACATCAGCATCAGCCCCACGTGCTGGTGAAACAAGTGTAGATATTATGTTTAAAGGGTTTTAATAGTTTGCCGAGGTTTTAAATTTCCAGCATTTCAGGTTCCAAGGATCCTCCTACATAAGTGTCCTGGGTTATGTTACCACAATTTTAAGTTCCCAGGGTTTCAAGTTCCAAGGTTTCTATGACCCCCCAGTGTCCTAAGTTCACAAGATTGTATGTTCCCGGGCTCCTATGTTAAAAGGTTTTTATGGTCCCAGCGTTCTAAGTTTCAAAGGTTCTAAATTCCAAGAGTTCTGTGTTCCCGAAGTGCTAAATTCACTACATTATCTACAGCCCTTGAATTTTAGGTTTCTAGGTTTCAAAGTTCAAAGGTACCTAAATTTGAAGGGTTCCAATTCTCCAGCTCAAATAATGTTCACATGAACCTGGAGTTCTAAATTCCAAGGGTCTAAATTCCCTGAAGTCCTTAGCTCTTAGGGTTTCAAGGTCCAAGGGTTCTAAGGCCTTTAATTCCAATTAATTAATTAGGAAATGTTGAACAGTTCTGTAGTTTAATTTCAGAACATTAACCTTCAACCCTAAACCTGTCCCTGAACCCTAACCTATTCTTATACATGGTTAAGGAGGACAAAGGAAATCATGCTCCTTAGGTTTATCGGTCAGATTTGTTGCTCCAATCAGGTCTTTTGGCACAGTGAGTTGTAAGTGATCAGAAGCCAATAACCTATTGGCATGGGTTGCAATGGTAAAGTGGTTTTACATGCTGGTACCTCCTTTATGCTGTGTCTCGAGATATGTGTTGATAAAGTGGCTCACTCAGGCTGGTTCCTTTCAGCTTTGCCTGTACAGAATCCTCCCCTGAAAGTGCTCGCAGATCGGTTCAGTGTCTATGCATGAACTGTAGTTCTCCATGTTGTCTTCCATATTGTACTATTTAGCATTTTTGTTCCTCTGGCTCTGATGTCATCATTGTGTATCTTGTTGCAAGCAGTTCAAAAGATGTTTTAAAGCTCATTTTGAACAGCCAGAGATGCATCTGCAGAAATATGATTGATGGCATTTCAAACCACGTCCTAGTTTGGATCTGATTAGCCTCCCGTTCTACTTTTAGAAACTCTGGGAACTACAAGTAAGCCAGCAGTCTGAGAGCAAAGTGCTCTATTGTGGTGATATGGGAGGTTCTTTGTTCAAAGCCCAGCTCGGGTCTTTCTGTGTGGAGTTTGCATGTTCTGCCTAGACCTGCATGGCACCTCCAGGTGCTCTCACTTCCTCCCAGAGTCTCAAAGACATTCATGTTAGCTTAACTGGTGATAACTGACCAGGGATGTAAGGCAGACAGAATAAAGTGATTTATGGTTAAAAATGGGACTTGTAGTCTAAAGCGCTTTGCGTGGTCAGTAAGACAGGACTATATAAATGTTGCCTGTCTTGGCCAGAGCACCTTCAGTATCTCACTCACAGGTTATCTACTGGCACTGGACAAAAAGGGCCTGTATCCGGAAAGATCCGGAATACTCTGGAATGATCTGTGGCAGATCCATAAAGTTGGATCCATAATGTTTCTGGAGAGAATACGGGAAGATCTGATCTGTCACAGATGTTTAAATGGATATTATCTGGATATTATATGGATATGTAACAGATGTTCATTCAGAGTTTGGATTTTTCAGGGTCCAATCTTGTCCATTTACGAAGAAATCTCAAAACGTATCTGTCAAAGATCCGGTGCACATTCATCAGGATATTGTCCGTAACTGTGATGGATACAGAGGTATCATACCTCGGATAGTACTGTATTTTAGGGCTTTTATTCCAGTATGGTTACACAAAGTTTAAGTGTTTATATCCAGTGATCCAATGAAGAGCTAAGCTGACCAGAACACTAACACTGGGTTCATGTCTGCCCAACTGCTTGAATGTGTGTGTGTTGTCATGTATCTGTGTGGTGGCTCTACATGCTCGCCTCTGCGTATGTGTGTGACCAGGTCTCCACTATGGAAAGGAGAGCGTCAGAAGCAGCGGCGGCGCTGACCTTCACAACTTCATCTCCTCTGGCTTTGTGACGCTGGGTCGAGGCCATCAGAAAGGTAAAGTAGCTTCTCCTCTTTTTCCTACTCAGGAGATTGAATTAAGTCCTCTTTCTACTAACGCCACACTGCATACCTACGGAATGCTAAAAGACCTGTGCAATGTTCCACTCACATCAGCAAGAAGACACCCGACAGAGGTGAAATACTTCCAGATTTTTCCCAGTTCAGTCCCCATGAATTGCTGCCTCTACATTTTGCAATTAAATACAAGCAAGCACACACTTAGAACCAGTGATGGAGGACACTGGGTGGAGAAGGTGACTTTGTGCATGCATTCTCAACACATATGCAACTATTAGTCAGGCGGGGGCAGAGTTTTCCCGCGGGTAACACACTGATTAGTATGCAGCCACAGTGACAGAACTCTTGTGGTTTATTCCCATCCATTTTGGCTCCAACAAACACACAACACCTGTGTGTTTGTGCATGTGTGTGTGTGGAAAACCTCGCGGGGGTTGCAAGGCGACCTCCTTTACCTGATCCTGCTTTCAAATGTTTAATTGAATGCTTGTACCATTTCATGGTAAATGACTGCCTTTGTAAAAAAAAAAAAAAAAAAAAAAGACTCTATTTAAATATAATTTGCTTCCTCTGTGATGTACTTTGATGTATTTCCACTCTTCCTCTTTGCTATCAAAACCTGCTGATTTCCTGCTCATCATCCTAATTACAGCAGCTGATGACCTGCCATTGCTTTAATAAATACCAGTTCAGATTTAAGCGTTGCTCGGCAGACGTGTGTGTGTGTGTGTGTGTGTGTGTGTGTGTGTGTGGCTTTTCTACCAGCAGGAATGGATCCTCTTTCATCAAACATCATGGCTTTGTTTCCAAGTGCACAAAATTGCAGGAGCCTGGAAGTTTTTCTCCCACTCACTCTTCTAATGAGGAACCGTCGTATTTATGTTTACATGAAATTAGCTGTTTTTCTCTTTGCTCTTTGCTTCGTTTGTTTTCATCCCCAGAGGGGGTCCGTTTCACAATGACATTCATATGCAGCTAGAAATAATAAAAATAATAATAATTAAAAAAAAAATCTCTGATATTCTCTGTAGTCCCCCCCTCCTCCCGCTTCACTACCACAGATGAGTAATGAGGTTTTATGAATCCTGATTCTTTTAAGTAGATTTTCCTCCCTCTACAGATATCACAATAGCAGCTCTCCCGCATCCCTGTACTTGTCATAACAGCAGCAAGAGGGATGGTTTAGCATTCAGCATCTGTGCAGTGAAAGCTGTGTTTTCTTGCAAACTGTAGTCTTTGATTCCTCCACAGCACAAACAAATAAAATGTGACAGATTGAGATTTTGGATTCTTAGAAAGCCGTGCTGATGCTTAAATTTCTCACAAAAAAAAAAAGTATGTGAAGCTTGTTGGAGAGCCCCGGTTCTTTTTAACAGTATTCGTCTTTCCAACATCTCTGTTTGGCCGTGTGCATGCCCAGAGGCAGGTATTACTGTGGAGTGAATCCTGAAATCAGTGAAACAGTGGTGTGAGGTTTGGTTTGGATGTTGCTGCTGCTCTGTATTATCTTTAGCATTTCATGTGCAGTCACTTCAGGACAGTGGGAGGAAACAAACCAGGCGTTCCCCACTCTTTCATAGTCTTTAAACAAGTCCTCCTGTTTAAAAGCCAAATGGATTCAGCTGCATGTTAGTCACTGTACCTCCTTGACTGGCAAAAAAAAACCTACCTACTGTACATTAAAGTTAATGTTTCTGACAACATGTGCTAATCTTTCCAGTTGAATTACAAATAGTCATAAAATCACTTGCCCCCGCTCGACCCAGCTCTAGATTCATCCAAAATCTGTGGATGGATTCTAAAATGTCCTACCAGCGAACCTGTGGGCTGATGTGAGTCACGTTAAGGTTAACAGCAAGTAAACAGTTTGACTGTATTTAAATCATCCCGACCTTCATTATGTTTTTTTTTTTTGGAAGAGGTTTGCACAGCTTGGTTTGCTCTGGCCAAGAGTAACAAAGCTGGAAAAAAAGAGAGAAAGCAAATACATATTCACAGGTCAGTCAGTGGAAAAAATCTGTTTGCCACATGAATCTGAAAACAGATGTTGTCTTCTTCTATTATATATGTTTTTTGCCAGGTTGACAGAACAAAGTTTAGAAGTCATGATGTAGTCCTCTGCATAGCATCTGTTATAGCGCTTAATTACACAGGCGGAAGGTATGTTTGGTTGGTAATTAGATGGCAAGTTGTGTGTGTGTGTGTGTGTGTGTGTGCATGGGTGTGTGTGTGTGTGTGTGTTGTTGTAATGCAGTCCTTGGGGAGGACAGGTAAGGTCAGGGGTGGGTTTCCGGGCATCAGAGCAGCTGGATGCTTCACATCTGTGTAGCATGATACAAAACAAGGATGTGTTAAATGAGATCAGCTCTGAGCGCAGCAACGGGGAGTTTAAATTCGTACTCACTGAGAATATAAATCAGCTTTTTGTGTCCAACCTTCCCCTCAGCGTGGCCGTTGGAATTCTCCTTCAGGTAGGAACGACCCACATTTCTGAAAATGCTTTTAGCGATCTTTATACGGAGGTCAGGAACTCGTGTCAGGTCATCTCTGACATTCAGGAGGTGGTCCCGTGTGTGTTTAGGTTTAGGCAACAATGTTACTTTGAGTTTTTGTGTGTATTTGTCCAAAGCTTATGCTATAGTGACACATGCAATTAAATGGGGTGAAGTAGACAATTACATGTAACCTGTTTGTCATAATACTTCAATTAACTGTGAGAAATCAGCAAAAATCTCAAATCTGTTGGCATCTACATACACAGGTCAAACACAAGATACACATTAAACAGAAACTAAACATTAACTACCTACGTTCAGAGTCCAGCCAGAACCTCATTCATTTGAATGACAAATTCCTTCACAAATAGTGACGTGGTTGCTGCAAGATAAGCGCTCAACAACTTTGCTCTTATATATTAACATAACCAGAATATAACTGATTAGCAACCAGATGAGTTGAGCCTCCTATACAAAGAGATGCGTTGCAGATGAGTTCAGCTCATTGGTGCAGACTGACTCAAACTGATTGCAATAACACACAGTCGGTTCAAGTTGGATTGCAAATGTTTGGGGACAGATTGCCTCCCACCAAGCAACCTGAGCAATCACCTTGCAATTGAGAGTGGTAACCCAGAGGTTGAGGGTGTTGCATGTGCAACCTCAGTGACTAGCTGGGTTTGCATGTAAGTGTACAACCTTGTGTCCTAAAAATGACATGTACATTTTAACAATATTCTCTATTACATTACATACTATTACTCTGACAAAATACCTGAAAAATCTACAGTAGATGAACAGCATGTGAAAGTCATGTCCTTAAGAAATAGGAAAAAAATCCAGCAAAGACTTGACACATGACCTGAGAGATGCATCTGGCCCGTCAGCTGATCAGTTTGATGAAGCCTTATCAAAAATGATCGTAGTGGAAAAATCCATTCTTAAGGAAGGGAAACAGGGATGTGCCAGATTACACAAGAACTGAAAATAAGTGGCAACAGGTCTCACAGAGTGATGAATCCAAATCTGATTGGTACCACACCGAGTGTCTACATCAGCTGTAAAAAAACTGCTGGAACCAATACTTTTTCTACCTGCTTCCCTTATGCAATATTATTAGAAAACTCATTTTTATACATACATTTTCATTGTTATGCAGATGATATCCAACTTTATTTATCCATGAAGTCAGATGATACAAATCAACTAGTTAAACTACAGGAATGTCTTAAAGACAAAAATCTGCATGGCCTTTCCTGCTTCTAAATTCAGACAAAACTGAAGTTACTGTTATTGTACTTTGTCCTCTAAATCTTAGAAACATGGTGTCTAACCAGATATTTACTTTAGATGGTGTGACCTTTGGCTCCAGTAACACTGTGAGGAATCTTGGAGTAATTTTTAATCAGGATATATCCTTCAGGGTGCACATTAAATTAATATTAATCATTAATATTACATTCATTTGCACAAACTAAAATTAGAAAAATCCTGTCTCAGTGATGCTGAAAAGCTAATTTGTGCTTTCATTAATTCTAGGCTGGACTACTGGCTCCCTGTTAAATCTAGAATAGAATTTAAAATCCTTCTCCTCACATACAAGGTCTTGAATAATCAGGCCCCATCTTATCTCAAAGACCTCATAGTACCATATCACCCCAACAGAGCACTTCACTCTCAGACTGCTGGCTTACTTGTGGTTCCTAGGATACTTAAGAGTAGAATGGGAGGCAGAGCCTTCAGCTTTCAGGCCCCTCTTCTGTGGAACCAGCTCCCAGCTTGGATTCAGGAGACAGACACCCTCTCTATTTTTAAGATTAGGCTTAAAACTTTCCTTTATGATCAAGCTTATAGTTAGGGCTGGATCAGGTGACCCTGAACCCTCCCTTAGTTATGCTGCTATAGGCCTAGGCTGCTGCCTTATATTGCTTACAATATAAGGCACCTTGAGGCTTCTGTTGATGTGAATTGATGCAATATAAATAAAACTGAATTGAACTGGACTGAAAATTAATCACGAATGCAAAAAACTACAATTAGATTTTGATCCACCATGCAATACCATCTGGAAAGGGTTTGATTGGCAACAGCTTCATTTTTCAGCATGACAATGATCCCAAACACATTGCCAGTGCAGTAAAAGCATGCCTGAATAGGGAAACACACAATGGAACTGGCCTCCCTGGAGCCCAGACCTCAGCACTGCTGAAGCAGAGTGGGATCATACTGACAGAGAATGTAACAAAAGACAGCCAGCATCCAAAGACGAGCTTTGAAATGTCCATCAAGAAACCCGGAGAGCTGTTCCTGAGGTCCGCTTAAAGAAATTACAAGAAAGTTGGCCTAAGAGAGTTCAGGCTGTGCTGGAGGATGAAGGTGGTCACACCAAATATTGAATTTCAAGCACATTAGAATGATCTTTTTTTGTTTTATATACTGTTTTTTTCATTTATGTTTGCATAAATCTTATATTTCCCATTTTCCTAGGAAAATATAATGGCTCAACACTTCTGCACAGTCATGCAGCTATATGACAACCTTTTACATTTTCTGGACAGTTTAACAAATGTTTATATTATTAACACAGGAAGATGGACCCACATCAAAGTTATTATTGAAAAATGAACTAAAAGTAAAACTAGTTATAACAAAAAATTTATTTAAACAAAATTAACTGTATTACATACTTTTAGTACAAATTATTATTATTTTTAAAGTCCGACGGTGCAGTCAGATTTGTCAGCACAGAAAGGATGATGGGCTTTGGTGTGCATGGCTGTGAGTTCACTGCCTACATAAAGTTTTGTGCTTATATTGTAATCACTATTTTCTTAAATCTGCCCCTGAAAAATACCCCCATATTAAAATAACTAAACTAACACTGAAACTAATTAAAATTAAATGAATCAGCAAAACTGAAAATTAAAAGAAAAGATCTCCAATAACAAACACTCTGTGATGTAGACAATAAACTGGAAAAAAAAAAAATCTGTTGTTAATGTAAAATCTTAAATGTAAAACATCATTAATAAACCTCTAAAGCACCACTGATACACCTGTGCATGTAGGGGACATTACAACTGGAAATTGCACTATATGGACAAAAGTACTTGGCTACAGACACGTTACTCCTGCAGGTGTGCTCGACCGTGGAAACCCCACACCACGAAGCTTCCGGCACACAACTTTTATGCTGATGTTAATGCCGGAGGAACTCTGCAGTTACTGGATCAGAGGAGCGTGGCCATTTTTATGAACTATGTGCCTCAGCACTTAGTGAGTGCACTCTGTAATTTTACATGGTGGCTGTGGTTCCTAAATGCTACCAATCTGCAATAATACCACTTACAGTTGATTGTGGAATATCAAGGAGGGAAGAAATTTCACAAACTGGCTGTTGCATCCTATTACAGTACCACACTGAATTCAGTGAGCGCTTTAGAGCGACCCATTATTTCATAAATGCTTGTAAAGACAGACTGCTTACCTACAGTAGGTCCTTGATTTCATACACCTGTGGCAATGCAGCCGAAAACACCTGAATTCCAGGAAAAACAGATTATCTCCATAATAGAATATATAGAAAAATATTTGATAAGATAATCTGGCAATTACAGGCCTCGTCAGCATCAGTACTGGGTGTACGGTAAAGCTTGGCTGGATGAATTTATCAGCTGGTGTGCGATTGATAACACTTATTTTGATTCTATTCACATATGTCACAGCGTCTTTATAGTCCACTTCACACCAGCTTAGAGCCCATTCACATCTCCACAGACAGAAAAGAGCTGCATTATTTCGTCCCAGCAGTCAAACCACCAACAGAGACGAGCTTTTTGTGTAAAAAACATTTCATTTCTTGCAATTTCACAACTCCATTCAAAGTCTCGCGCTGCTGTATGGAGTCAGGTCTGGTGTGAGGATGGGTGGCCATCTGTTCCCTGCATGACTTCCCTTTGCTCAAAGCCTCAAGTTGATGCACAGCAGAAATACTGACTGCAGAAGTGGCTTTGATATATGGTATTTGGACCTTGGCAGAAATGCATATATTTATTTATTTATTTCATGTGGAAAGACTGAATGACAAACATATGATATGGTTCTTTGTTGCAAAATCATCACTGAGTAAAGCACTTTTGTTTTTTTACTAAAGCCAATTGTTTTTCCTTGGTTGACTTTTTCCCCCCGTTTATTTAGCATGCACAGCTGCTCACTTTGCTCCTGTCCCCTCAGCCATCTGTCCAGATCGATGCACTGCCTCACACGTTCCTCTGCGCCGGTGTTTTCTCTTGTCCTCTTGTCCAAAATTAAGGAGGCAGGGAGGTTGAGGCGTCTGTCAAACTGAGCCAAACTAATGAAGATGCTCACTGATCTGGTGTGTGTGTGTGTGTTGCTGTCAGATAGCACTGCACAGTCACTGCTACGTTGGGTGTAAAACCTGCAGAACTCAGTTTGAAGCGTCAGCGTCACCAGTAACTGTATAAAAGTTCTGTGGAAACATAATCTCAGATGATGGATAAGAGGAAGCTGGGACGGTTTTGCTGCTTCTTGTTTGTTGGTGGTGGTAATGCAAAGCTACAGCACATCATCGCTCCTAGCCTGCACAGACTGACTCCAGCGCCATCGCAAGCTTATATTAATTGTTTTTGTCACAAAAGAACTGCAGTGTACTTTTCCATTCACTCACTGTCACTGACTCAATTCAGCACTGTAAATCACTGTCACTCTGTTAGCACAGATTTCCTCTGTGCTGGAATGTGGTTAATGAGGAAAGCTCAGAATCCCAGCCACTGATGTCACTAGATTACACCTTTAACACCTTGATTGATTTGAATTTTCTGCCTCAGACAGGAGACTGGATTGACAGCTAGCATGCAAATTTAATGGTGTATTAAAAATGCAGCTTGCCAGCTGTTGTTGCTCGAATGCGTCCATTTTAATTATTTTTCCATATGTGACTCTTGTTGATATGAAGCACGGCCAAGTCACAGCATCCGGAGAAGTGATTACTTCAGACAAAGCCTCCATCCTTGACTTAGCGTGTCATACTTCATTACCTTGCTAAGCCCAACTTTTAATTCTGCCCTGTGGAGGAAGTCAAATTGGTTTTCATGGCAGGCAATTAGTGTTTTTACTGTATAAATATGATGTGTTTTGAATGCTGCATGCGGTGATGTAGCAGTAGAATTAGCTGGGGAAGTTATCACTGAACTTTTATTTACAATATAATTTCAATACATTAACAAGCCGCAAGTACCACAATTTGGCATTCTCCTCAAGTTGGACTGTAGAGCAGCATGCTGCTAAGAGCCTGCAGGGAGTATGGAGGGAAAGGACTAACGAATCAAACACCAATCATTTGTTTCTGCTGTTATGTACTAACAGCTGTTTGCCTCTAATGCATTTCTTTTTTGTTTACCTTTTTGTGAAGAACTTGATGACAGGGTATGAAAATCCCCTCTCTGCATTTCAGTGCTCCCCTCTGATTGTGACACAGTCATCTCTTGTTCCTCTGAATGAATCAGATGCCATGAAACAACAAGCCTACAGGCATCATCATTTCCAGCCCGTGTAATCAACACTCCAGGCTGATGAGGCAGAAGATGAAAACATCCACCCGTGAAAACCTTTGCTGTTGTTTAAGGTATGCAAAGAAAAACAAGTCAAGACAGGAAGTGATTCACATGGTGACCACGCATCAGGCTGGAGATGGATGATGAGATCGCCGATGCAACACTCGAAGTGTCCCCAGTTACTCATTTCAGTCTTCGCTCCCATTTCTGATGGCTTCACGACAGCTTGTGCATTCTGCAAAATCCTTAGTCCTTTTTTTTTAATTCATCTTTTTCTTGGCTTTAGTTATTTTCATGACAGGACAGCAGACAAGGATTGGGGACACACACACACACACACACACACACACAGGAACTCACCTGCAGAGGTGGGAAGTAACGAAGTACAAATACTTCGTTACTGTACTTAAGTAGATTTTTCAGGTATCTGTACTTTACTTAAGTATTTATTTTTCTGACTACTTTTTACTTTTACTCCCTACATTTTTACACAAGTATCTGTACTTTCTACTTCTTACATTTTCAAACAGACTCGTTACTTTTTAACACGTCAGAGAGAAGTTTGCATTTCCGGTCAGTGCGCCGTCAAACATCAAACGATCTGAGCCTAAACGGAGGAATAATAACACATAAGAGACAATCGTACTGGCGTATCCTCCATCATCGGGGCTTATCTCGTACAAAGGGATTAAATACGCAAACCCATATAATTAATGTGTCATTTATAGCGCTATAATCGGGCCGGACCGAGTCCGTAAGTTGCGCTGCGGCACATAAACAGCTTAGCTAGCGCTACTGAAGAGGAGCGAGCATGAAGGGAGTAACGTGTGGCAGGTAAATGCAACGTTTCTAAATGCTCAACAAATATCAGCAAACACACAAAGTGTGTGCAGTTTGTTACACAGCTAGCTAAAAGAAGAGCTGCTGTATTTCAGGGAGAGCAAAGAGAGAGAAGTTCACTCAGAGATGGAGAAAGAGGACAGGAGAGGAAGAAGAGAGGTTAGAATTAAAGGTAAGGACTGGAAAATAAACTGAAGTATGCTGACTTTGTGTAATTCAAAGATTCTATGAAAATAGTGCAGTTTAGGTTAGCTTGTTGTACTGTATTTACAGTAAAGCTCTGTGTTGGACTGGAGCACAGTGTTTGTGTTCATGGTCAGAGTTACAGGTTACATCAGTGCAGCAGAGATGAGTCTGAATCAAAGCTGCTGATGCTGAGATTCATTCACTGAATCCAACATTTCTACAGCCTGTATGCTGTCAGTGTAGGGGATGGAGATCAGCTCAGATAGCTGTGAAATACTGGGTTACATCTTTGTGAGTTCAGTTCATCCACACAGAGCAGTAAACCTCAGAGCAGCAGCAGCAGGTCAGCTGATCACAGTCTGCACACCAACATCATTTACTGCAGCTACAATAGAAAGTTGTGATTCTTCTCCCCATGCAGAGCCACTACAGCTGATCTTAGGGTTCCTCCACCTTCTGAATCCCACTGTAACCCCTGAGTATCCTCATGTTGGTGTTTAGGTGGAGGCACAGTCACCCTCTACTATGGAGGACACAGAGAACAGAGCTGTGTTTAAATTCCCTTTAACAGTTTGTGTCCTACATAACAGATTCAAGCTGAGTGCATTCATTAGAATTAAAATTTAGATTGGAATAACATTTGTATTCTCATGTAATATTATTTTATATTATTACAATAATATATAATGAGGTTCGGTTAGTTTTACACAAAAATAGCAGGTAGAAACATCCTCCAAAGAACTACTTTTACTTTCTTACTTTGAGTACATTTCAGAGCCTGTACTTTTTTACTTTTACTTAAATAGAGAAGTTGAACCAGTACTTTGACTTTTACTAAAGTATTTTTTAACATAAGTACTTGTACTTCTACTTAAGTACAGAATGTCAGTACTTTTGCCACCTCTGCTCACCTGGGGCTGAATCAAACCTGGACCCCTTTGTTAGCCTTTTGGAATATGGGTCACCTGCTTAATCCTAACCCCTGACCCTCTGGGTGAGGTTGTGTGTCCTTACTAAAACTTGTAAATCATTTTTGCACTTCACACTGATCTATATTCATGTGAGTGGGCCTGTGAGGATGCCAAGCAAACACAGTGCAGAAGGTGGTATAATATGCAGCATTTTTTTTCTTAACAGTAATATAATGAAATTATATAAGAAAGTGAAATCTCCCTTAGAGCTAAGGTGAGGAGTGCGGCCATCCAGGAGGGGCTCAGAGTAGAGCCGCTGCTCCTCCACATCGAGAGGAGACAGTTGAGGTGGCTCGGTCATCTGACTAGGATGCCTCCTGGCCGCCTCTTGGGTGAGGTGTTCTGGGCATGTCCCAACGGGAGGAGGCCCCGTGGTAGACCCAGGACACGCTAGGGAGATTACCGTATATCTCTCGGCTGGCCTGGGAACGCCTTGGGGTCCCTCCACATGAGCTGGAGGAGGTGGCTGGGGAGAGGGAAGCCTGGGCTTCTCTGCTTAGGGTCCTGCCCCCGCGACCCGGCCCCAGATAAGTGGAGGAGAATGGATGGATGGAAGTGATTATCTAAGAAAGGTATCTGGTGGAATTGGAACAATCCAACAGAATGAGCCAGCAGTCTAAATACTGACCACCCTGCAGCTTCTACAGACCTCCCTCCAATTAGCCTTGTGAAACATCTGGACTGTAAGGTGGAGTAACTGCTGTTCATGAAGTACAGGAGAGAACCAGGGGCAGCTCGTACCCTTTTATTAGTATTCTCCTGGCAGTGGAGTTGGACATGTTTTTCACAATAGCAGCAAAGTAAGCTTCATCAGGTTCTTTGAGACTTTCGTCAGCAGTGTTTTTAGGCTGAATTTCTGGAATTGTAGTTGAACACAAATGGACAAAAGAAGCAAGCAAAGGGGAACGGCTGCAGAGGAAAACTGGACATTTAACCCAGTGATGAATGGGCTTCCCTCAAGTCCAGTGGGAAATAGTGTCGTCACCACAATGAAGATTAGTGGCCACACAGTGAGTCAAACACAGCTTGTGGCTGATAAAATGCAATGTGCATTGATTGCGTGAATGTGGCTATTTTACAGTTACATTTACCATACCATACCATCTTTATTTATAAAGCACTTTAAAACAACCACAGCTGACACAAAGTGCTGTACATTAAAACACAAATAAATAACAATTTAATAACTCTTTCAGGTTAAAAAAAAAAAAAAAAAAAAAAAAAAAAAAAAACAGTTTAAAACTAGATCCCGCTGGAGTTAAAAGCCAAGGAAAAAAGATGGGTTTTAAGACGAACTTTAAAAGTGGACAGTGAAGGGGCCGCTCTAACCTGCAAAGGCAAGTCATTCCATAACTTAGGACCAACAACAGAGAAAGCCCTGTCCCCTCTGAGCTTCCCTTTGTCACAATGTGCCTTCCCTACAGACAACAACAGGAATTACTAATTCAGAACTCCCCGATTTCATACGTGCAATCAGCACTTAAATTACCTGCTCTGCCATGGCTCATTTTTTATTGTTTACAAGCTGCTGCTGGAAGTTTTTCCACCTTGCTGTGATTTTAAGATGCGCTGTATAATGAGCAGTAATAAGTAACTCCATAAGGACTCCCACAGGCCATTTTTGTATCGGCAGGATGGAAGTCTTTTTTTTTTCCAATCTTTTTTTATGTGAATGTAAATTTTAAAAAACAATCTTTTATTTATTTATGTATACTGCGGTTTATTATTTATATTGGTAAGAAGCTTTTTGTAGAACAAAAGGAGAATGAGCTGTAGGCATTTTTATAGGTCTATATTAAGATAAAGCTGCATTTTAACGCTTTAAATTTGAGCTTTTCTTGTAAATACTACCAGCACAGTAAAAACAAAGTAAGGAGATGCCATACAAATCATCAGTAACATCAAGCAGTTCTCCTGGGATCATGTAAACGTCCATCACCCTCGGCTTTGTGCCTGTGCTCATACTTTATTAGCTTTCTATGTGGAAACCATCTTTGTGTCCTACATTAAATGTCATTAAACCAGTTTTCACAGTTGCTTCCGTTAATCTAATATTTAAGATATTTAAGATAAGTGTCTCACTGGTTTTATGGCCTTTAACTTTAGTGTGATTTATTTCAACCTCTTTCATCAAGCTCATTTCAGGCAGCAGGCAGATATTTTAGTAGAAAAAGCTCTCTATACTCAGTGTACCTGACCAACACAAGTATTTCGTGAAGGTAAAAGATTAATTCAAATTAATCTCACTGAACACAAGTTTGAAATACTGCCTTCTGATTCTGTGTTGAGTGAAAAAGGAGGACAAACTGAGTGGATTTGTTTGAAAACTCGTTATTAAAAACTGAATTTCCTTCAGTTGTGGACCTTTGACTTTCACTGACTATTTTTATTAGCTTTTCAAACCGTGTTAGAACTGGTGACCATCTTAGTAACACGTGCAGTGGTTCATTAAAATCTTTTTTTTTTTTTTTTGCAAAATGGAAAATCTGTATTAAAATCCAATATTTCTGCTGTTTAAATGCTTTTTTTTGGTCTTTAATAAACCATCCATTCACTTCCGCTTATCCTGTTTAAGGTCGCGGCGGGCTGGAGCCTATCCCAGCTGACATAACGCGAGAGGCAGGGTACACCTGTACAGGTCGCCAGCCTGTTGCAGGGCTAAAACAGAGAGAGACAGATGACCATCCACACTCACATTCACACCTATGGGCAATTTAGAGTTTCCAATTAACCTAACCCCAGTAAGTGCATGTGTTTGGACTGTGGGAAGAAACCGGAGTACCCGGAGAAAACCCACGCAGACACACAGAGAGGGGGAGGGGCCTGGGCCAAGGTGGAATCAAACCCAGGCCTTCCTGATGGTATTCTAACTGTGAGGCAGCAGTGCTAACCACCGCTCCACCATGCTGCTGTTTTTTTGTGTCTCAAACCCTGAGACAAATTTCTGTTTTTGAGCTGCTAAATACTCAGCTGTGTTCCCCAGATAGCTGTAATTGTGTCTGTCAGGTATTGTACAGCGACTTTTGAAAGCTTTATCTCAGAAATCAGCTGCCTGCTGTGACAGAAAATGACAGGACTGAGATTTACTGTAAACTGGCAGCACATTCTGCTGATAATTCTCTGTGGATTCATCACAAAAACTGATGTTTTTCACCAATCACATAAATATTTGTTACATCTTTAAATGTAGCTTTAAAATCTGAATCAGTAATGGAGCTACGCAGCAGGAACAACTGAACGGTGTGTAGTTCCTGTTGTCGTCGTGCTTCTATCACACGGTCATTGCGTTCTCGTTTGAATGCGCGAGCATGAGGATTACATCTGATTGTATTAGAGAGAAGCAGCCATGTTGGCTCATGTTTCTTAACCTCGACACAACTTTCTTTTTGTTATGAAAATACTTTCTTAAGCAAAACATATGAAGTCTGTTGTGTTTGCATCTCAGATAATTAATGGTTTAAAGATGCCAAAGAAGAGAAGCCTCCTTAGGCCTCCACTGCATTCTTTATTATGTCATAGTTTAATATGGTATGTGTCATCTGAACACAGTCTTAATTAACATGAATTTATTATTTCTTGGACTAAGAAGAGTTCTTTCTGGTTGCACTGGTTACTTTCCCTGCAGAGCCCTTTTCTTCACTTTGCTGATACCAGGTCAGCATAAAACACTTTGAACCAGGTCCCGCTTCAGGGAGAAATCTTTACCCCCAAATCAGTTTGAGGTGGATGAAAATCAATCGTGGCTCTGTGGTAGTTTTTGATTGACAGCACTCCAAAGGGTCCTGCTCATAAAAAATGATGGTCAGGTTCTGGGGAGGCAGCACAAATGACCTGCTGGCTTAGCAATCCACAGAATAACCAAAGAAGTGTTAATAAGGTCCTGGGGAGGGCAGGGCTGGGGCTGTGGTGCTCATTAGCAGAAACAGAGATCAAGGCAGGTTCCTCTTAGATACAATACAGAGAGATGACCAGACATCTCTGGAGGTTCTTCCACTGAATATGCAGGAAGCCCAGCAAAGGGACAGAGGTGAATAATGGTACCAATTTAGAAAAAAAAAAATTGGAAGTTCTTCCCCAGTTTTATCTCACACTTTAAGGAAAAAGAGTCGCCCACCCTTTGGAGCAGTTTGCTCATCAGATGTGTTTATATTAGCTCCAAATGGAAGGTGGAGGGAAGTTCAAATACGGGGAGAACTGTGAACAGTTTACGACAGCCTGTCCATACAGACATTCATAGTGTTGCACTTAGTTGTTGGGGGGTAGTTTTGGGCCCACAGCCACTGGGGAATGCCATCTCCATGGTAGTTCTGCAACAGTTTTTGCCAGGTCCAAAGATTTCCCAGCTAAACGCTGCAGTGCAGCAGGACAATCAGAGTTGCTCACCTGAGCCAAAGCTGTTAGTGACTGGGCTCAGGAGACCAACACCATTTCTATTTTTAAGGTCAGGCTTACGAACTTTGATAAAAGTTATAGTTAGGGCAGATCAGGTGACCTTGAACCATCCATTCATTTTGCTGCAATAGTATAATGAATGGATGCTGGGGCACTTCACATGATACACTTCTCATGCATTTCTGTCACTGTTACACGTCAGTAACTTTTGTCCTGTAGTCTGTGTTCATTCTCTGTGGTCTCTGCCCTTCTCTTTCCCATCACCTCCAACCAGTCATGGCAGATGGCTGTCCCTCCCTGAGCTCCGTTCTGCTGGAGGTCTTTTCCTGTTAGAAAAAAGTTCTTCCCACCATTATCAAAGGCTTGCTCATACAGAATTGATCTCTTTCTAATACTGAAGCCTCTTTACTTTATAATATTAAGCAGCTTGGGATGACTATGGCTGTGATTGATGGTACAAAATAAACCTGAATTGAGTGGTTATCTGTCAGTATAGTGATAAATGAACTGGTTCTTATATAGCGCTTTTCTACTTTACCTGAGCACTCAAAGCTCTTTACACTGCAGGTTTTATTCACCCACTCACACACATTCATACAACCACTTTCTACATCTACGTGCTCTCTAACACTCACAAACACTATCACACTCCGATGAACACATCAGGCGCAACTCAGTGTTCAATATCACACCCAAGGAATTTGGCACGACTGCAACAGCCGGGGACCGAACCACCAACCTTCCAATTAGTAAATGACCTGATCTGAGCCACGGCCACCCCACCCAGTTGTGTTGTTGTGTTTTGCAGTTCTCTATAGTATAAAGTCAGCTTAAGGCAGCTAACGGACGCTTCTCTTTCCCATAATGAACTCACTAATTTGGTCAAATCAGACGCAATCCTCAGTGTCCTTTAGCAGAGGACTGAATTAGCAACTGTCTCTGGGTTTTGAAATTTTAGCACATGTGACAAACACCTTGTAGCATTTTCCAAAATACCACCAGAGAACAAATATGTTGAGGTCAGTGAATGACAAGCCACCCTACAATTCCTGACAAGACTCTTGGGTATCCTGAGGAACAATAGCACTTCTAGATACACTGCAGTCAATTACAGTGATGTGAGATGTGGGGGCAGACAGAGGAAATGACAGTTGGGAGACAGCTCTCTTATCATTGTCCTTCTGTTGTGGTCACTTTGAAACAAGTGGAGCTATTTGTCTGGCAGTGAGGTATGCTGGAGGGGAAGAGAGAGAACGCTTTTATCTCTGAAGAGAGACAGGAGAAGGGAATATGCAAGAATTGTAGTGCAGACAGAATATCTGAGTAGTAACCAAAGAGCAAGCTAAAAAAGAAGGAGTATTTTGAGAGGAGGCAGGTAAAATGGCAGGACAAGAGATGGAGGATACTTGCATGCAGGTAGCTAGAGGACAACGGACTGACGAGGCTGCTGTGATGTTTGCCCGAGCACGGCAGTCTACTCTTAATGTGGTGCATCAATCAAGATGCTGCCCACTGCACAGCATGGCAACTTTTATCGGTGCTCATTAAAGTAAGTGCAGATATTTTATGCATCAGTTAGAATGCAAGGACTTTTTCATGCTAATTTCCCTCCTTTAGATTTGTTATTCATCATCTTTGATCAACATTGTCCTACACAGAAATAAAGTGGGGCGGAGGCTGCGCTGCTGATGAATCTGGAAACATCACATCTGTGAATGCTTCTGCTGCTTCAGTTTATTTAGCAAGCTCAGGAGCTTTATATGTTTAATGAAACTGTGATTTATTAAATCCTGCTTCAGTTGTTTAAAAGACTTTGTTTAGAGTCAAATTGAGTGCTACATTAACTTCATTTTACAAGGGAGCATTTATCATCCTTTAAAGTGGAGATCAGAGTACAGAAATCAAGCTCTGTTCTAGTTCTCCAATTCTTCTTCTGGGAGTGAGTCCACCATGAAAAGCAACTCTAAATACAACCTTTGCGTCCTGCCTCGACACTTCTGCCCCCACTCCACATAAGGCCGATAAGATTTACTAAAAAATGCTGTGGCCTTCTCTGAAATGAAATAAACTTGTGAACTTTGCCCCATATTTCTCATCCTGTAGACCGTTTGCCTCCCTGGTGAATGTGTAAGCAGATGAAAGGAGGTTGGCATCAGTGGTTGATTTGTGCTTTGGGTCTGCTCCCAGTCTTTGAATCTGAGGTTTCTCTGCACTGGGGCCTTTATTTCTTCTGCTGCTTCACAGCATAAGCGATGGGAATTGAATCCAGAGCATAGTAGTTTTAATTGATTTCTTTATGACTGAACGTGAGCAGTGAACACCCTCTCATTAGAGACATGGGTGCAGATCTGAGAGCTGTTAATTCACTGTTCAAAGGACAGTGATGGGCCTTTGAATCCAGCGGCCTTTATATTCTAACACTTCCTATTTAGGATGGACTTTATTTATTAGCTCGCACAGCAGCAGTCGTGCGGATCCTTGTTGTTTCTAAATACCTTTAAACTGTTTATCTGCTGTTGCTGCTTTACACCACCTGAGGATCCAACATACTGGAACAGGAGGGATAAAACACACCACAGCCTGGGTTACCAACAATTCTGGCAATAGAGGCACCAAAAATAAGCCGTTTATCATATTGAAAGCCATGACATTGTACACTGAGCAGCCATGTCCTTTACAAAGTTGCTCTGAGTGAGAAAACAGAAATAGTCACACTAAGGGCATTTTAAGGATTCTCGAGTATCTTCGATAAACCTGGTAAAAGACTGATCTTACCTCTTCTGTGCTGACCTCAAGCAGCTTTATACCCACCTCCTTACGAGGCAAACTCTCGCTCTCATCTGTAATCTATTATTCAGAACGCAGAGGCAGAGACTGGGAAAGGCAGATAACTTGGTCGCTTCTTTCTCCATCCACCCCCTTCAACCCCCCATTACTATTATCCAGAGGCTATTGTGTGGGAAAACAAATGGAATGATTGCCTTTTGTTGTGTAGGAGAGGGGAAAATTTGTATTCTGTGCAGAATTTGAATGTAGACTTGCCAGTCAGAGCACGCGAGCTATGACTGCCAGTTGCATTGTACAAATAATAATGCATGGGAGGGATCAAATTAAAATTTATCAGCTCTGAGCTGGTATCCATCTCCAAATCTATTTCTTGCAGATGAAAAATTGAAACATTGAAAAAGCAAACGGGAGCGCATGTTTCGAGTTTGGTGCTAATTTGCTCCGTCATTCCTTCTGGTTTGTTTTTAGAAAGAAAAAAAAAAACTGGCCAAGAGAACTGGAGTTTGTAGTTCCTGTGTGTGTGTAACATAAACCATACCTGCTGCATAATGTACACCAGCCTAAAGTCACAAGAATGATACCTGCCATGTGTGGACTCTGCTGAAAGTCATTTTGTTTCCTACATATTAAATAACACCATAATAATGTGACCATTTCAGTCCCACAGTGTTGGGAATAAAAACACTCAGAAACAAACGTGGTCCCAGTTTTAGTGTAGAAGCTGATAAATGACTCCTGTTGTTGAGATAATCAGTAATGATTATCAATTTGCAGAGGGCGATTGTTTACTGAGCACCTAAACAATTTGCTAATATTCGCAGATGATAAACCGTTATGACACAGTTAAATTGCTGCTCTCAGTGAATTTGCCACGGGGATGATGCAATTTGCTGAACTGGACCCAACCAAACCTTCGAGTGTACCTTTTTTATTATCTCTCCAATATATTTAACAACAAACCAAGTCCCTCCGTCTCGAGATAAAGTAGATGGTGTTTTCCTGGGCATCCATTTCACACTGTTGTACACACAAGCTGGAGGGACAAGAGATCAACACCCTGTCAGGCTTGGCATTAGGCTCCAATCAGAAAAAAATCATGAGATGTGAGAGACTCGACATGCTGAGAGGTACTCTGCTGGACTGATAAAGCTACTTCACGAGCTGCCGGTCGAAGAGAGAACGTGTAACCATGTGTACGCCTCTTAGCTGTCACTGACTCCATTCCTTCACTGCACATTACAACACGGTATTCTCAGCCTCTCCAACCACCACTGCAAATTTCCTCCACCTTGTTGCCCTTCCAGGTTCTGTGAACTTATCACATGGTGGTGAATGAATTATCGCAGATAGAGGCTATAACTATCAATCCGCTGGTGCGGACTGTGGGCTAAAAGACAGGGAGGCTGAGGTATTATAATTGAAAGGCCCCTTCAGTAGCGATAAATAATGAAGTTTCCCTCGGGGCTGTTAGGGAGTGTGGAAGGGAGTGCTTCAAATGGTGGAAGGTGTTTTCATATATATCGAGTCATCCAGTTAACCCCCCACTGGGTGAGGCATGGAGGGAATATGATATGGGTATGAAAACACAGGAGGGGGAGTCACTCACACGGCTTCATTACGAGTTAGTTGGAATGGGAATGACACAAATATGGTATTATCTGAAAAGCTATTAACTGGCTTAGTCAGTTAGGCCTTAAGGAGACGTATTAGTAGTTTTTCACAGTACAGCTCATGTACTACATATCATATATGTGACTGCAAAACATTTTTCAAAACTTTTTTTTTAGCTGTCCTTAGTTGACATTTAAAATGTGAACGGTTGTTTTTTTTAACCTGTGAGGTCAGCAGTGCCGATCCTAATCCCAGTTCTACCCATAAGCAAGCAGGTTTTATCATTTTTCTTTGTTTTTTCACGTCGGCACTCAGATACCAAAGAAAATAATCATTCTAACTGACACGTCAAAATATCCATTTACATTTTCTCCAAAAAGTTTGTTCTGCCCTTCTCCAAGGTGGACCCATCTGAGGTTCAGTTAAATTCACTTCACTTTTATGTATATGGTACCAATTCACAGCAACAGTGACCTCAAGTTATTTTATATTACAACACAAAGAGCTGACAGTATTAGAAAGAAAACCCAAACAATCAGATGATCCCTCTGAACTTGTCCTCTGAGTCATCTTTGGTTATGACCCCCCCCTAATCTTAACCCAGTTCCTTATTCTAACCACAGGCCATAAGAATATGCCATTTTATTTTTAATTAAATTGTTCTCCAAAGTCTTGGGAGTCGAGGAACCTCAGAGGTTTAAACCACATGAACAAGCATCGTTCCAGAAACTTTCAAATTAATTTTCATGTATTCATTTTGGCGTTACAAATATTATGTAAAAAGTGCTGTTAACTTAACCCAAATCCTACCTTCAAGTCTGTTTACAGTCCTAGTAAAGTTATTTTATTTTTCATTCAATTTCTTGATCTATAAAAATCTGTTCAGTGACTGTTTTTGTGGTTATATAAAAAAAAAAAAAAATTCAATAAAAATGTCAAAGTGAAGCTTTTATCACTGACCTGCACATCAGGCTTATTCTGAATCTATTCAGTCAGTGTAGTCAAAGAGTTCCAGTCCTAAACTGACTCTGCAAACTCGAACCATCGGGAATTCTGGAGATGAAGATTTTTATTTTTTTTTAAACACACAAACTACCAATTAGCAGTCTAGCTAACATAGCTTATTACACTACTGTTACTGCCTTTTTAAGAAATATAAAAACAATAGAACTCAAATTAGGTTTCAAATTTTTTAAATAGTAGTAATAATAATAACAACAACAACCACCCATCGTAAGATTTGGTTAGCAGAGAGAGGCGTTCCTGGTTTGACCCTCCTGATCAGCTGGGCGTTCTCCCTGTGCCTGTCGGTTTTCTCTGGGTGCTCAGATTTCCTCTTATACTTCAAAGACCTGCTTGTTAGGTTAACTGGTGATTCCAAACTGGCCATAGGTAGGTTTATTATGAACAAATTATATTTTCTGTACTAAATTCAAAAGTCCTATTACAATTAGTTACAATTACAAGTAAGTAACAATTACGGTGTTACTTGCATTATAAAGGTTCTTCAATTATTCTCATGACGGGTGGACACAAAGAACAAAAAACAGCCTTTTTTTCTGCGCTGCAAGAACTGTTGCTTAAAAGTGGGCAACATGGTGGTGGATATAAATAAAATGTAAACGCTGTGATTGGCTGCTGTCTGATAGTTAAGATAAAATTTGTGACTGTCTTCTATCTATATGTCTTGTAATAGAAGGTAAACTTGTACTGTAACTGTAGGCAGCATTCAGGACTTTGCTCTGCCCTTCGCCAAATAGGCTCACGTCTGCTATGTGAATCACATGTCACTGCCTATAGTATATGCACATAGTAATTGGTGCACCCTTGGAGCGCTTTCAAATCAGGCAAAATTAGCCACATGCTGCCGCTTCTGACAGATATGAGCTTTCCAATCCTCTTCCCAACTGAGTGAAGGAGTTTTCTGTGTCTTAATTACCTCACATTTGGCACAGTGCACTGCAGAGCTGGCTGCCGGGAGATAGGGACTCAGCTGAGACGCTCAGACAGCGGTTGGTGACAGAAGCCAGGGGAGGACGCAGCAGAGAAAAAGCTCCCAGCTAGCATGCTTTGGATGACAGGAGCAGTATTGGAGGGGGGCATAGATCCCCAAGGAGGGGCAGAAGAAAGAGGAAGAGCCAGCTCAAGGGAAAATCCCCCTCAGGCACATATGGCAGAATTGAAACATCCATATGCTGGCATAAAACAGAAGAGTGTCGATACTCGCGATCTCTCCTTGTCTCTGTCTTTGGAGATATGGTGCACTGGCTGCTCTGTTTTATTTTGCAAGCAACTCAAAATCCCCAAAGGAATGCTGACAGTAGAACAAGGAAGACCGATGTTTCAGAAATTCCACACTGGGAATACAACATCATGGTTAGTGCATGGATGGACCGATACAATAGGGGCTGCCACAGAACAGCAAAATGATTTACAGCACATTATATAAAATATCCACTAAAAGTCATTTTTTCTCTGAGGTCATCATTTCCATCCTGTAAAGTTTGTCTTGAGCCAAAATAAATGAATCTGTGTTGTTCCTTAAAGCTGATGATGAAGTTAGAGAAGTTTATCTGTGCCTGTGTTTGGCACTTGCTGTTGAGGTTTCTCACATGATGTCATCCATCACTGGTCAAGCATTGTGCACCGGTTCCCGGGGAAACATGTGTACTCCCTGAATGGTTGGCAGTGGTTCCTGCAGGTTACTGGCAGTCGCTGGGTGAAAACAGTTGCTAAGTAGGCGCTGAACCAAACACCTCCTAGAGATTACTTTGTTTGCTAAATGATTGCCACAGTTGCCTGTAGTTTCTCATGTTTGTCTACTAGCCTAGCAGTAGTAATACTTCAAAAAGTCTGACTCAAACTGGAAAAGGTTCCTTCAAAGAAAAAGGCACAACTTTTACTTTGAAGGCTAATCTATTCCACTTCCAGTTTCACTACAGCCTCGAAGAGTAGCTGGACAGTATGCAAGGAAAAGGAAAAGGAATGCACCTTTTCCCATCGTGACAGGTGATTTCCAGAGGGTCACTGACCAGTCTGCAGGCCTGCATGACTGGGGTTTTCCCAGTGACTGCCATCAGCCTCCAGCAACCTCTCACAACCAGTTGGGCAATTTTCTTGTTTTCCCCTCCTGACTGTTGGCTGCCAGATGGTTGCAGACCAGTCTCTGTGTGACTGGAGCCTTATTCACTTGACCCTACACTGTCACCATGTTAACATCACATGGTTAGTTGCTACGTGTCTGCAAAAGCTCAATACAGACTGCTGATAAATGCAAGAAAACAAATGAATCCTTGATCCCTACAGCGAGCGTATGTAGCATGGTTTGGTTTGGGTACACTTGTCCCCTTAAAAGGAGGAGTCTCTGCAAATTGTACAGTGTTGATTATCATATGATGACAGTGCCACCCTCCAGAAAGGGCAACGGTTCACTGGATAACTTTAGTGTGAAAATGATGTGATTCAGATGCTTTAGCCTTCAGAGGCACTAACCCATGTGAACACCTTTGGGAGATTTCGGAGCGACTTGAGCTCTACCACTATGATGACAGCAGTAAACAAAGGAATATGTTTTGGAAACATGTTCTATCCCTCTAGAAGTGACCGATGGTGACCAACACTTCAGTAATGCTAACAGTGTTTTACCCTGCAGCTGTATATGCTGCGTGTTCTTATTGAGCTTTAAAACAAACATCTTTAGGCTGTAAAGTAGATATATGCAGGATCCCACCCAACCAATAATGAACCACTCAATTGTCAAATAAAATAAAAATCTATTAACTGTTGCTGAGACGCCACAGGGCTTCAATCACTTAAGGGCACTTAAGTCTTACTTCTGACTCTAAATCTGTATTTACAGTTGAATCATCTAATGGAAATCCTCCATTACATTTAATAACTCAAACTTGAAATAAAAGACTACCGTGCACGCCTCATACCAAAGCAATTTCCTGCCAGTGTTTTCTCTCAGTCAGTTGATAATGGAAAAAAACACAAAGGACCCTGCAGAGAGTTTTGACTCCTGCAGCCAGAGGCAATGAACTGCAAAGGCTGACAGCGAAGCACCCAAGGTGTTAGTGTAAAAGCCGTTCTTATATCCACAGACACTCTGCTACCTGAGCCTGTGCACGCTCACTCAGTCTTTTAATTTTAATAGTCAGCTGATTGTGGGCATAAACACGGCAGCAACATGACACTGACGCATGATGTTATGTTGTCGACATGTCGACATCGTGTTGGATATAAAGAAGCAATCGTGTCACTGGAGAGGCTGGTTTTGTTCCCATAGTAATACACTGTGTGATTTAGGATGGGCAGAAACTATACTCAGTGGGGTACAACACCAAGCCTCAAAGCAGATCTGCCTCCAGTTCAAATGTGCTCCCTTTACTAAACTGCCTCTATTCCCTTGATATGGCATTGATCGGTCTACTCAGAGCATTGTCTGCCAGTCTGACCAGCACCATCAATACTGCATCAAGTTCTTTCTAAACAGCTCAGAACTATTTTGCAGTCTATCCAGGGAGCGGTAATAAACATGCCTGTCTTCATTCCCAGGGCAAGAATCGCATTCCACCTCATCTCACCCTGTGGCTTTATTTTGTACAAGGGAGAACAGAATAATTGAGATCCACTTCTTTTGCGGCACAAGGTGAAGTTTGGAAATGATACAGGAAAAAAAAAAAGACTTGTTACATTATTAATCACTTCAAATATTAATTAGTAATCCTTTGTAATTAGTATTTGGTCCTTTCATCGCACAAAATCCACCGTTCTAAGAAGATTAAATGTTTACAAGACAGTGAGTCAATATTTGCACACTGGAAGTTAAATTGAATTATTCAAAAACTACCTCTGAGCTCTCAAACCGACCTGAGCGGCAGAGGAAGTTCATGCTGTCCAGTTCTGTCTCCTGAAAACACAGTTGGACCAGAGTTTGGCCCAGACCTCCACCTGACTTCTCAGTGCTCCCTCCTCCATCTCTCTCCTGACCACTGTGGTCTATCTGGCAGATGCAGAAATCTAGGGAAGCATGAAGATATTAAATGAAACCAGGAGGAATCAGCCATGCAGCTGCCACAATGCCCTGTGGGAAATATAGTAAAAAAGGAAAAGGGGAAAGCATTCCAGAGGCTCGTATCTACAGTGCTGGCAACTCATTGACCTATGACCTTTAGCTAGCTCATTAGCCATTTCGTTATAACTGATTCAGGAGACTCTGGGGGCATTATGGTTGTGTTGATGTTATATACCTTGCTTTTAATTACTGGCCTGAAACCGCGATATCACAATCCAAGTGTGTACTGCTGTGGCACCAAACTGCATCTGATAGTGAGCTGTGTGCAATTAGGGACATTTAAAATATCTTCATGCTGATTGGTGGTTTTGGTCGAACCATCTGAGACAAGGGACCAACCAAGGGCAGGGCCTACTCCTGAGGGCGGAGCAGCTGAGCTGGTTCGTCTGATGCAATAACCCCGTCTGCTATTTTAAGAACACAGTGAATGCCGTTTTTCCCTAATTCACTCAAGAGAAATTAATTTATGTGTATGTACTATACAACAATAGTTTTACACAAGCAGAGCTTTAGGAGCACAACAGGATGCTTTAATTTGAATTTGAATAAATGTTTGATTCTATCTTCCTGGTACAGTCCTCTAAACAAAAGCAACATTTATCAAGAGTTTTTAAACTGTAAAACATTTTTATTTTCATTAAAAAAAGGATTTAATAAAGATTTATAAAATCAGCAGCAAGACATTGTAGCTCCCCAAAAACTGAGCTTAAGGTCTGAACACACAACAGGTCATTGGCAGCATGTCAGCATAGTGTTACCTATTCACACTCACATGTTCATATCTCACAGCCAACTTAGAATCACCAGTTAAACTAACATGCATGGATTTGGATAGTAAGAGGAAGCCAAAGTACTGGTACAGTGCTAACTGCTGCACCGCTGTGCTGCCCCTTTACTCAAAAGTCAAAGTGACAACCACAGAGAACCAAGGTGCTTTAATTACTAACAACCAGGATATATATATATAAATTAGGGGTGGGACTCGATTAAAAAAATTAATCGAATTAATTACAAGCTTTGTAATTAATTAATCGAAATTAATCGCATTTTAATCGCATTTCAATATTTGACATGAGAAATATTAATTTAAGTTTAGTTGATTATTAATCAATATACATAAGCTTAAACTTCAAAATTTTGTTTATTTTCCCACCAGTCTACTACACAGACCAATGAAGGGTGGAAGTGCTCCTGTGATAAGCAAACTCCTGAAATTAAAGTTAAGCATCATAACTGGATAGTTTTATTCAACATTAATGTCTCACTTGTTATAGTTGGAAATTAATCATTCTCTCAGCTGTATTCCTTGATGTTGAAATGTGTTACGCTTGTTTTAACAGCTTATTTTGAATTAAAGACTTAAAATTAAATCACAAAAAGGAGAAAAAGTTCGTTCTCCGTTTAACAGCTGTTTTTACACAGCTGTGCTTCGCACTCACGGTTGCTAGGCGACATGAGCTACGCAGAGGTGACGGCAGCTGATATGAAGGCTAGCTGCTCACTTCCGGCCTTTGTGGTGTTCGTGGGCTGCGAAAGACGTGGGCCGGGTCCTTCGCAGGATGCGGCCCCTAATTTGGACATTGTGCGTCGATATAACCTGTATGCCGGGAACTCGTGCACTGAGAAACGTTCCACGGTGCAAAGTGCGATTAAAATGCGTTAAAATTTTTAACGCGTTAATTTCCCCATAATTAATTAATCGAAATTAACGCGTTAAAGTCCCACCCCTAATATAAATATGTAAGCAAGCAAGTTCATTAAAATGTTTTCTGCACTGGTTTACCCTGTGTTTCAAATCAACATTTCTCATATTTGATCAGTTTATGATCTATCAATGTATGTGATGTGACATTATTTTTATATTTCTGATTGGAATTTTTGATGAAATCTGAATATTCAAATCTGAAACATTCTGTCCCTGAGCTCCCCCTCCTTATATCAGGTTTATAAAGAAAATCATAGCCTACAAACCTTTCATTATGGGTAACATTTTTAGAAAGACTTTGTTTTTTAATGCAGCATGTAGCTGCTGCTCTTCACTTGTTAAAATGTAACCATCTATTCACAGTTTGTGACATCAGTCCCAACATTAAAACATTTTGTTTGTTTGTTCTCTGATTTGAGGGGGGAGAAAACACCTGAACGAAGGCCGCTGCTGCTTTTATATAAGCAACTATCTCATAGTAACATCAGGACAACACTCACATCGTCTATTAGTGTGTCAGTCGAGCTAATCGATGATGAATTAAACATTGATTCTACAGCATGTTTTAGGACTCGGCAAAGGAATTTGCTTCCTAATTAATGCAAACGTTATACATGCTTGTTCAAACCCGACTGTGAGAAAATATTGATGGAGCAAAGACTGAGTTTCCTCAGTTAAAGAGCCATGCTCTGTGACTGTCAGTGCTGTTGTCTCTCTCACTGTGTACAGAGGCATTCAAGGTCAACACTGATATATTCCTCCCAAAATACCTGTGACTGGTAACACGATGACTTCCGGCAGACAGCATTTGAGTGATATTTCAGAAAGTCCTATAGCCTTTACATAAATAGCCTGGCTGCTCACTGTCCTTCATGACTTCCTCCACTCTGACAAGGCTGATTGATAGGAATGTGCCTAATCCATTATTTTAGCCCATTGATTGAACGCAAAGATCAGTGTGGTGGCAGAAGTAACAGGACCCTCCTATGAGATGGCTCCTTCATGCAGGCGCAAGCAGAGGTGTCAGCTGCCGGCCTTCTAATCACCCTATGCTGTGAGTAATGGCTATGAAAGCAATCACAGAAGAAATGCATCATCTCAGCAGACGCCTGATCTATCAACCTGACTCACTCTCATTTGACTGAAACGCATGCCAACATGAAATATGACGCTTTGTTAAAGGCAGAAGAGAACTGGTGGCTCCAGAGCTGCAGAATGCAATAATTAAACACACCCATAAAAAACAATTGTATTTCATATATTGACATGTACATGTTGCACATTTTTAAAGCATCTCCCTGGGTAAACATTTCATGCTTGGCTCTGATGCATAATTACAATGATTCACCAGTTATATACCAACAGTCATTTTCCACTTCACTCATCTTTCAATTTGTTTCCCCACATGATATCAGCAGAGTAATAGTGGCAGAAGAAAGAAATGGCTCACTTGCACACCATCAAATAGCTATTTGTCAGAGAGTTTGATGTGTTTCGTACAAACAAAAGCAACAAGCAAGGCGTTCTCAGCTTTCCCAGAATTGTTGATGGCTCGCCTTATGAAGGAGTACCACGGGATCCTCCCTGGATTTCTTTACAAATCTGCCATATTTCACGCTGCTGTTGTTGCTGTTTTGGCTGTGCAGATGTAACACCCCCTCCACAGACACACACACACAGACATCTCCAAAGATCCTTATGAAGTATGCAGAGATATTTGCACAGTGACCCCTAGATTTACTACATCACGGGGCAGACCGGGCGTCGACACCGAGGCAGAGTTGGAGATTTTCTTTTAATGAGTGCGAGTGCGCCATGACCAAAAATGCTAAACGCAGCCTTTCACACTATAAGAGATTCAGATGATTTATGTTTTGGGCATCTAACAAATGCAATATTTGTCATTTTGCAACAAATTGCTGCTGCATCTCTGGAAATGAATTCTATAGATTTTTCTCTCGGCTTATTCTGGTTCTCTGAGTGAGGGTTATTACTTAATTAGATGGGAGGAAGGCTCTGTCAGACATCTCCCGTGCCTTCTAGTGAGACTTGTGTTACCCCAGCTGCTCGTGTAGAATACCGATCGCCCGGCAGACACTTTAACCAATTACCTGACATCAAATCTGAAATAATACATGAATACCATTCTGCAGATCCCTGCTCTGGCTTTATTTTCTACCTGTGTTGTTGTGGGTGAGTCACTGTTTTTCAGGATTAGATGGAATTTAAATCTTTCAAGTTTTACCACTCATCAGAAAAAAATAAAAACTTGATTTGAGCTGAAATGCTTTATAATGAAAATGAAATGTTGTACAAAGGAAGGGGTCCTGCAGCATATCACGGCATGATGTTCAGCGCGTGCTCCAGCACAACAGTCTCTGCTTTCATCACAGGAAACGATGCTCCAACATCACCCACAAAGGTTTCTTTGCTGAAGTTTATTTCTTGGATAATAAAATAATAATAATAATAATATTTTTTCACAGAAACTAAAGTACATAGTGCCTAAAAAGGAAGTTAGTGTCAGGGTAAGTCTTTCAGCTGTGTCTCCTGTGTGTCATCTGACAAACTGTAGCTGACAGGCCACGTGAGCTGCTTTTAGGGTGGCTCTCTGTCTGGTTTTCTGTCACAGAGCAAGTTTCAGCTGCTATTGTCTGCACAGCCCCTTCACTCTGAATGAGTGGAGCTTGGAACTCTTTCAAAGTTATTGCAGGTCTCTTGGCGTCCTTCCTCAGAAGTCTCCTTCCCGCTTGCTTACTCAAATTTACAGCTGTGCCAAACTCTCTCCATTTCTTAATGACTGATTAAAGTGGCATCAAAGGGGTGTTCAGTGCTTCTCAGTGACTTCAACAATGATTTAGGTGCCTCTTATTGAAGTCATGTATACTTGGAAACAAGTTTTAATATTTCAAACGAGAGAAGTGTTTTTACTGTAGCTGATCAAAGTCAAATCACTACTCAGTCTACAGCCACGCTCTCATCTGGAGGAGGCTGCCCTTGAACTGCTTAATGACCCACAACTTGGCACTTCCTGTAACATAAACCTAATAGTGCATAAGGAAAGGTGCTTTTGATTCTGCTTTGCTTTTCCAATGCATTTCATTACTGTACCTGAAACTTGACTTAGAGCTTGCAGAACAGGGCTGCAAAGCATGTATTAGACAGTGGAAACAATGGCAGAACCAGGGACAATGACCTGTTTAGTAGTAGAAAAGCTGGAACCTCTGGGTCTGAAAAACAAAGGTCGTGCTGAAGTGACTTAAATCTGCGTTCTTTGTGATTTGACTCCCATTGTTACAGAAACGCTCCAGTTGTATTGAAGGAAAACTACTCTTTGGCTCCCCTGCTCTATTGTCTCAGTAAACCATTTCTTGGTGAGTTTAGAGTTGCAATTGCTATTTTTGAGTCTTATTTTTAAAAAAAAGTTCATTCTGTAAATTCTGGACCCCTTAGGGTCAAAATGTAGGACATGCTTCAGGGTCTTCGCCTGCTCATTATGTCCGATATCACTCAGTGATTAGTGCGTACCCATTGTTCAAGCTGAGACTTTTTGCCACTGCCATATTTTGATGTCATGGTGGTTACATCTATCTTTTACATTCAGTCAGTGTAATTACTACCCATGAAAGTGTGGCTGATGCTGTTGTCAGCTTGTTTTCACCCTGTGTGAGTCATTGTGGTAAAATACGGTCTTGGTGCTTCGAGTGCTCAGAGTAAAAAAGCACGATGTAAGGACCCGTCCATTCAAACTGCTGGTGGAACGACCACGATGGCTGTTCTGAACACGGTCACGTGTTCATGTGTCTGTAATGCACCAACAGTGCAACATGTTCTCACAAGAGTTTACAGCTGGGCTCAGATGTACAGGAGGTGTGGTCTGACCCATGACTACTGAATAAGGGGCTCTGAAAAGAGGGGGTGACCTGTCACATTCTGCAGCCTTTTAATGTGTTTGTGACCCCCCCATGAAGTATTTTAATCTTCTTAATAAAATAATGGTCTTTGATCCGATGATTATTAACAGATCAGGGGATCACTCCTCATCCTTAGGAGAATATAACTGCCTGGATTAGAATTTCCACAGCAACTAGCAAATATATATTTGTTTGTTTTTAATAATTTACTAGAAATAACAAATTCCACCTTTGATGAAATGTTGAATGAAATGAATTCCCAGTCATTGGGATGCTGTTATGTACGGATGATGATTGTTTCTGCTTTGGTTTGCTGGTAGCAGAAATGAGAAAAAAAAAAAATCACCATAAGCTAAAATTTGTCCTCATATTTCAGCACGGACCAAAGTGGCGCAACCAACAGAAAGACTGATTATGCCATCTCTGCACTACAGTTGATAAAGCTACATTATTCCAAGTTGACTAACTACAGAGGGGAATGAGTACTTTTTATAGGTGCTGCATACTGTGTGCAGAGAAAAGGATTTTAGTTCCCAGTGAGAACAAATCATGGTCAAATATTAAAATACCCAAATACAGGGCTACAAAAACCTTTTCTACAGTCATCCCTTCCTGGCAACTAAATTGATCACAATTGCTGTGATCACTACAGCTGATGTGACCAGTGGCATTTTTCTTAAATGTTAATAAAGCCATGCTGAAGGGTGCACTATTCTCAGCAGGAACTCTGTAGCCTGTGGCTGCTCACTAAATCTCAATGACTTCATTAAGTCATTACCATGAGTCACGGTGTGCAGTGCCAACAGCAATTAAAACACAACAGAAAAGAACACAGTCCTTGGGCCACTGTTTTGCTCTTGAGACTGCTACGCTTTACTAGATTTAGGAGAATGACTGACATATCAATAGGTGCCTAGGTGGATTAAAGGGCCTCGATCAATATTCAGATTTGTCTCACTCGCACCCTTTGCCTGGAGCCAGTTGTGCAAACCGTGTCAAGTGCTGTCTGCATTTGGGCTTCAGGCTGTTGAAGCAGGACAGATTTTCTGTCACATCAGGAGTGTGATGGAGGTTTCTGAAGGTTTCGGTTGAATTTTTAATGGTGCAAAACAAACAAAAACTTTTTGACATAGGGTGGGCAAAAATGATTGATAAATGGTCAAAAACAATCAAAAGCCAAGCAACAGGGCTCTGAAAGTCTCTACCAGCACTGTGCAGTACAGAGAAGACTGCTTAATACTCATCCAAATCTCTTTGTTAGTTCATTCCTCATTCAGCCAGGAGGCCAAAGGAGATGAAAAAAAAATCACAACTTTCAATGAATACGTCAAAGCTTTAATTCAAGCCTCTCCTCTGTCCTCTGCAGAAACACATTTCTATTCATGAAGCCAATCCTTCATAGTCATTACACTGTTTCCTTATGTTTCCTTTGTAAAACTCCAGAAAAATGGTAACTCAATTGCACCAGTGGGCTTCATCCCCTATGCAGTCTTAAAGAAGCCTTTATCTTAGCAAATGACTGGCAGTTGATTATGAAAAACACAGCTTTTCTTTTTTTTCCCCTCCTGCGTAAAGACAGTCCACCCACACCTTCTCCTTTTGTGTGCACCATTGTTATGGCTCCATTGTTAATGAGTTTAGAATTAACTGTCTGTATTGACTGGAGACCGGAGACCCTGCTGAGCCTGATTGTGTTGTTGAATGGGGAGCTGGAGGATAATGTATGGACAGAGGTGTACGCTGTGTGCAGGTATCTGCTCGCTGTCTACAAATTCAGGCACTGCCAGAAGTAGGAAGGGATTTTCGTGGTGGTCACACCTCAGTGCACGTGACTGCTGTACAGCCTGACATCAGGTGTCATCCGGTGGCCATTCATCTACTTTAAGAGATTGGTTTTTATTGTAATGTTTGATGTAAGGAAGGCATCAGCTGCTACAGCTGGAGCTCCAGTCAAAAGGGGGCATTAGATGCTACCCAAACTAATCCATTACTCTCTGAATCACTTCTACTTGTTTATTCAGACACATTTGGCATTAACTGTCATCATCGCAGATATAGCTGTTAAAAAGTACACCAGGTCTTACTGTGCTGTTTCCATTCAGCAATAAATGGAAGCACAGATTGATTAGAAACAGCACCCACATGTATTCATTCATGAGACAGCTGATTTTCATCATATATGAAAACAACATGTGATGACATTAGCATTTCAGTTTATTGTTACATGATTTGGTTGATCTCATTTTTCTTTGGTACACAGAACAGGTGCAGCTTAATTGTGTATTAACAGAAACAGCAGCTTGGATTGTCGTCCATATTTACAATACTTATTTCCCAAAAGCTCAGTTTTCTGTGACCACGCCGAAAGAAGATGCTGGCATTATTAGACGTTTCCACTTTAGAGAAAAGGTGAAAATGGGGTCCTATTGGTCACTTGCATTATTGTGGTGAATCCCCCACAGCCAAGAAGCACTCAGAGCATTGCTCTAAAAGAGACACATCCAGCTGCAGGGGAGCGCTTGTGCCGGTTTCACCATCATGGTGTTTTAAACAAAAGGTGATGAGGGAGGGGTGGATCTGATTAATGCTGCAGTCACTTTAGGGGAAACAGTGGTTGGAGACCGCAGCATGACCAAAATTATTGCGCCCGTGTGCAATAATTTCTTGTTGCCTCCGATATGGTTGCTTTAAAGACAGATCAGGTCTGTGACCACTCGGTGTCACAATGGAGATAAAACAGCAATAAGACAAAGTCATTCTCTGCTATAGTTTGCAGTTGTGAATCAGATTAAATATGCAGTTTCTTTTTGGTAATACTGCAGTTAACTGTGATAAACTGGTGAAGATTGAAAATCTGTTGGTGTCTACATACACAAACTCACATTAAACATAAATTTATATTAACTACTTTCATTCAAAGTGCAGCCAGAAACTCACAGATAGCTACTGCAGGACTGATTTAACTGCAAAATGATGTATTGTAAGTGCTCAGAAACCTTGATTATACTGTAATTTACTGGAATAGGCCTACAACCAGTTGGCAACCAATTTTGTCACGTCCCCTGTTGCAGAGACTTGCTGAGCTCCTCAGCACAGACTGACTAAGACTGATTGGTAATTTGTCTGCATTTAGAAATTAGACAGCAGTTATTTGCAAAACCTCACCAATCTGAGAGCGACTGCAGTCAGTCCAAGTCAGACCAGGATGATCTGGAGACAGGTTGCCTCCCACCGGGAGACCTGTTCAATCACCTTGCGATTGGTTGCCCAGAGGGTGATGGTGTTGCCTCTCGATGGCCAGTTTGTTTAGTTCTTGCAAGCAGTTGCTAAATGCACCAACCCCCCCCTCCAAAAAACAAAAAACAAAAAACAACACTGTATGCTCCCAGGTTAGCAACTTGCCCATCATACAGTACTGTAAGTGGTGAAATGGGGATATTAATGAGCAGTGCAATCATGTTGTAAAAGTAAGACAAGAAGCTACAAAACTTCATTCCCACATTTTTAGGTGTTTTTCATGAGTTTGATGTTAAGATTTGATCTTTGTGTATTAGTACAGAAACAAACACATTAGCGTGTTCTGAGGGCTGGAACTTCAGTGTTACCTGTTGTCTAATTTTGATTGTGCCTCGGCAGCATTCAGACTAAGGCAGCATTCAGCGCTAACGTGAGCTTTGCTGGAGGGTGTCTGCTGCGTGTATGTTTAGCTCGTCTGTTGATGGTCCATTAAATACCTTAAACCCCATTATTATCCTGTTAAACAAAGATGTGCCACATGGATCAAGCAGGTTAAGAATTTTTAGGAAGAGAACATTAATGTTTTATCCTAGTTTGGTCCCTGCGTGGGTTACTTCACTGGGAGATCCAGGACCTCAGGGCTGAAGCAAAGCACTCATGCCAATTTACAACATCCATCAGTGGTCAAGAAATTAGTTAGCTGCAGAGAAGTGTTTAGCAAAAAAAGAAAAAAGAAAAAAAGAGTGTTAAGTATACTGAAGTAGTCTGGCTGGATTTTCATCTGTGCCTCCTCTGTCTCTGCTTCTTCTCTTCCCCTCTGTCCTGTAGCATAATTCTCTAAAATGAGCTTGTGGACAGGAGATGAGATATGATTCTTGGAATTAAAACAGCATTTTCTACTTTGATCATCCAGCACTGTGTGGAGCACTGAAATAAGACTCTCCCCTTCTTTATCAAATCTCTGTTCTCACTCTCCCTCTCCTAATCTTTCCCTTGCTCGCTCGCCCCGCTCTATCTGAGCTTGGGGGATAGCTGTATGAGATGAAGAGTTAATGAAGATTTTTTTCTTCCCCTGCATGAAGGCTGGTAAACTCTGACAACTTTGTACTCCGCTTTTGTTAATCACGTCACGATTGGCTTCCCTGCTTTACATTCTCAACCCCTGAACCAGTTAAGCATGAATATTTAACATTATTATTTCCAAGTCCCTAAAATATGGCTTAAATAATTGTATGAGCTGCTGTTATGCAAATGAACTATAGTTACAGCCAAACAGCTTCAGCCTTCTCCATGTAACAATCTCAGCGATCTCCCCCTTTACTCCTTTTCATTACGCACCATCTTATTTTATATCACTTACACACCCTCATCCTTACACAAACACTCATATGTGGCCATGTCTTCATAAACTGCTAGTGAGATGCAACATTGTCAAAAAGCCATTTAAGATGTTATCATCTGATATGGAGGCTGACGTGGGATGGTGCTGGCAGTGTGGTTATGTAAGCAGCTTTCTCAGGGACTGATCGCAATCCAGCAGGGGAGCAGCGGTGTGTGTGTCTGTCTGTCTGTGTGTGTATGTGTGCGCATTGAGTGTGGGGTGGGGTTTGTGTGTGTGTGTGTGTGTGTGTGTGTGTGTGTGTGTGTGTGTGTGTGTGTGTGTGTGTGTGTGTGTGTAAAACAAATCACACATTCGGTGTGCTACATAATATTGTATCCAGTGTTTTGCCACAGGTACAGAGATTCTCTCCTTCGGGGGAATTGATTTGTTAACATGCTAATGCGCCGAGATTAGTGAAGCATGAAACTGTGCGTACCTTCACTCAGTGAGGTGCTGATTGAAGGAAATCAACGACTGGGGAAGCAGCTGAAGGAAAAGAAATGCACATTTTGGAAATCAAAACTTAAACCCTGCATTTATTTACAGACTAAAGATAGATACATTTGATTTTTAACCAAACTAACTGTAACCACACTGTAGCCCTGAAGCTCCATCCCCATATTCAGGGTTTTCAGTCACGTGACAGGAATTTCTATGCATCTCATATTTATGGGGCATCGTCACCTCAGAGCCAGACTACCAAACTCTTAATGTATTCTGCTGCAGTATTAAGAAAGTCATTTCAAACATTTCTTTCACTGAACTATGGAAATAAATAGTTTGGAAGTCTTTAAATCATCATTAAATTACTGCAGGTTTCTTCTCTCTCAGTGAACCAGTGGAGTATCCTAACAGCTGCTCTGCATGCTACACTGAAAGATTACAGTTAGCTCATTACAATGATCCATTTGTTATGATGAATTAATAATCATTTTGTTTGACTGTGTGTTCAGCTCCCAGGCTGCATCTGCACTATCAGCGAACATGGTTAATGCAATTTTAGGCCAACATATGCTACATTGTGTGTCAATATGAAATGCAAGAGTACATGAAGAATTTGTAGTCATAAAAAAACATTTAGTTTTATTGCAACATGCATCACAGTATGGCAGCAGCCCCTGAAGTCAGTATTCCCATCATGTTGCTCATTAATGCTCATTACGATCAGTGATGTTTACAGCATTGATTGCTGGATGAAAACAGATTTGTAAATTATGAACTCCTCAGTAAATATCAGTGGGGCCAAGTGTTGCCCATAATATTGGCTCATATGCTTAAATTATTCCTCTCACCTTGGGTCTGTATATATTATGAACACATGGCACGTTTGTGGCTGACATTTGAGGAGTCTGACTCCACATCATTGATTTCAGGAGGTAGTCCTGCTGATATGTCAAGGCCTACAGGGGCATAGGTGGCTGGAAATGCAGCAGCAGCCCTGCAGAACAACCTTGGACTCAAAATTTGAGCAAACATTGTTCAGTTCTGATGGTGGGTGTCCTGGAAAGGAGATTTACCCTTTGTGCACCCACTTCTCTCTGCAGCCTCTACAGCCAACATTGCTCCTGCTGAATAAATCGCTCCTCCTTATTCTAACTAAGGAGCAAAACTAGTGTTGTTTACTGCTCAGCTTATGATGATATTTGTAACCCTACTTTAGAGAGCCTCAGATTCATCTTATCTCCCTGCATTGCACGTCAAAATAACTGCTTTAAATGGCAACACTGTGAAATGAGACGATTGTTTTGCTTGTGCAACGTCGAAGGGAAATGCTGAATCTTCCTGTGGCAGTCTTCAACTATGAGTTTCTGTTGACTAAAAACACTGCACGCATCATAAAATACACTGCATAATGCTGACTCAGGAGAACAGTAACTAATGCTCAGGCATCAAGGTTTCTTGTCACAATTTGCTTCTAAAAAAAAAAAAAAAAAAAGCGTGGATAAGCCCTCCGGCTGCTGTGAGAAACCACAAATAAGACTGGGCTTTTGCAGCTCTTACAGCAGGGTCACAAAGAGATGAATTACCTGCATTACCTCCAATAAAGCAAAGAAAATATATTCTGTAGCTACTAAAGCTGAAGGTTTATGGTAGCTACAAATTTTCCTAGGCTTTAAACTGAGCATAGATTTTACTGCAGGTCCTCAATATCCCACACTGCAGGAATACATTCACATCCTCCTCATTATCCCCCTCACCAAGCATAAGGCATCAATCAGGTGCACTGAGTGTGTTCTCTGGGGGAAACACTGTGCAATCATCAATACGTCAGCCTCACATCACATGTCTTACGGATTTATCAAATCATTGATTATTTATTGATAAGGATAAAACTCAAGGTCATCTCTTAAGAATCTTCACCAACACTTCTTGAGAGGGTACAGGAGGGGGCAGATGTCAGTGGTCCTTCCTGCTCCTGGAGTTCAGATTTCACCGTCTCATGAGGTCAAAATGACCATAACAAATCTGAGGAAGCAGTTATCATGAGCCGCTCATCAATAAGCTCAGTGCTGCTGATATTATAATGAGCACATTCAAAGATGGATGTCAAAATGATTCCAGTGAAACAGATATGTCACTCAGCTTCACTCCATCCACATCCTCCTCGCTGAACAGTTATGACAGATGTTTGCTCTGAGTACCTGGTTTGTCTTCATTTTTTATGAAGATTATGGGCTCATTATTTTTGTCAGCTGCAGGCAATTGTAAGCTGCCATATGTTGTTTCATATTAATAAGTCAAAACAACAAGTTAAAGTGTTTTGTTTAGATAGAAAAACAGGTTAAAGTCAATAAAATGATACATTAAATATATGAGCTTGTTATTATGATACTATGATTGAATTATTAATACACTAAATTTGTCTTTGTGTGTTTATTTCTTTATTTGTGTGCCAACTCCTTCAACATGATCATCAGCTGAGCAACCAAACGCTCATTTCACAACAACAACATCTCATTTCTCTCCAGAAGATTTCAATCATGCATGATATATTATGATGCCATCAGGCTGCCTGCCAGCCAGCTAACAGTAAGCTAAAATGACCTGTTTTTTGCCTTCATGCACCTTCTGAAATCATCCTAAAAGGCCGTCCAATCCCAGCGCAGGTCCGGGACTAAAAGAGGGTGGTCTGGGGTAACAATGGCCCCTGAAAATTGATTGCTCTCACTAATCTCTTAACAATTTACTGTGTGTAAACTGGAAGATAACCCTCAGTTCTGACGTGACTGTAATGCTCAAAGCTTGTACAAAGTTAAAGCATATCAGTGCACAGCAGTGTTTGTGTTATGGCTCAGTTTTTTTCAGGGGGCTAATAATACTGACCCTGCTAATATTGTTTGTTGTTTGTTTGTTTGTTTTTCTGAAATAATTCTGTTATTGTGAACAAAAAGAAATAATTTATGCTTTCTAAGGAAAACTAGTATGTTTAGAATTACCGTGTGGAAAATCCTTTGATCTTTTAAAATAACACTTTGGGGAAATTTTTGACAAAAACTTCATGGGATGGGGGGGTGGGGGGGACTGAGTCCGGCCCAGATAACTCAGAGTGCTTTGGTCCGCTGCCTGCTGCCTTTACTTTGAAAAATCAATTAAAAAATACAGAATCATTTGGAATACATCGTTTTGTTTTTTACTCCCACCACTAAATAGATTCAAACATTTACTGTTGAAACCAGATCCCATTTCAGTAGCTCCGTTAACTTGCAGCTGGAACACCATTAGTATTAGCTTAATTTTTTAAAGTAGTTTAACGTGATGTAGAAGTAACAAAGAATTTTCCTTCCCTGGATTGTTCCTTACACTTAAAAAAAAAAAAAAGATACATGAAAGAGTCAGTACTCTGTGCACTACTGTGGTCACACTGGTGCAGTCTGTGTGTGTGCCTTCACTCTGCTGGGTTTGTGTAATTTAGCATTTCAGTACTGAGGTGTAGTGTTTTCATATTTCTTTCACAGGGGATTTCACATAAACCACTTAATGTATAACTACACTTAAATCTGCAATGCAAGCTCATCAGCATATCCACAGTAAAATAAAAACGCCCACCTCTCGTCATGAATGTACCACCGACTACAGCGGTTCATCTGGTCAGCAGGTTTAAGGTCAGAACTGGTATGCATACATTCAGGCGGCGAGCTGGGGAACTCATCCCTGTGGCTGTGTGTCGTTGTGTGGGAGGCAGCCGCGATGAGAAGCTGATGTTAAATCGATGGTGATGAATCAAAGAGCTGGAGTGGTTGGAGCCCTGCGGTGTTGGGGTGTGGGGAACAACAGTGACTTTTACATTTCCTCCCTTCTACTCATTAGCCTCTTCTTTTCTCCTCATACCCCAAATTCTCTCTTCATCTTGAAATCCTCTCCGTCTCTCCCTGTTGAGAGGAATTTAACATGAATTTCTGTGTGTGTACGCAGGAGAGAGAGTTGACTTGATGCTCTGTGTCATGGTGTCAGGTGGCATCAGACAGCAGCTGATGGGAAGATAAATTGTAAGATGATCTATACCCAAGCACTAAAATTGTTCTCATTTCCAGCAGCTTTTGCACATACATGGAGGCTCTATAAAGGAGCTGTTTGTCATGAAACGAAGCTGCTGCGCTGCTTTAAGACTGCATTTTGCCGTGTAACTGCAAAATGATCATTTCCACTGTTGTGAATTTAACCACATGTAAAAACAGTAACTGCTGGTTGCTCAGTGTGAGTACATTTTGTGTTCTATTACAATACAAGTGGCACAATCTAATCCCTTGGTTCTGTTTTCTAGGAGAAAAACATTGGCCGGTCCGCTCCCAGAGTCACCATGGTAGGGATGGTTATTCTTTGTGAAAGGTTAAAGTTGCCTCTAGCCACTTTTTATGATTTCCGCATTTGTCTTATGAAGCTGTTAAAGATTAATAGAGGTAATATAAAATAAGACCAAATTCCTGCTCAGTGTTTGGAGGCAGCTTATACCTGCAGTGTTAATCGTAGTGAAGTGCCTTCCCATTGATCTATCTTTGTATGCCTAACCTGTGTATTCTCCCTCTTGACATTTAGTTCTCCTGTCTGTGTGACGAGTGCACATGTGTAGTCTGGTTTGTGTGTGCTAGTTTCAGGGGTGTAACGGTACATTAAATCACTGGTAGAAAGTCCATTCAAACATATTTATAGCAACTTTATAACAAATGTCAAGTTGAAGTTAGACAAAATAGGACACAAGTGCTGTAACTCTCCTGCCAAGAATATTGGCACAACTCATGTTTATTTTATCAAGCCTGAAGCAGGAGTTGTGTAGCCTAGCCTAGCTTAGCAAAACAACCAGAAACATGAGGAAATAGCCGACCTGGTTGTGTCCAAAGTTCCAAAACACACCAGTCAAATAACTGACACCTTTCAATCCCCTGTGTAACCATTTCTACACAAACAGTAGGGTAGATGTGATCACTCGTGGCTTTACTGGGAGTGTACCTGCAGCCTTGTTTGTACGGTCACATCTGAGCCACCTGCTGGTGTCTCGGCCTTTGTGACTAAATCTTTAGATGCTACGTAGAAAAGGTGGACAGACTGGTGGCAGTTTTTGTCAGCAATAAGTTAAACTGCCATTCAAATGTAGTTAAGTGCACATATGAACTGTACTGTCAAGAAAGAAAAAATACAAAGGTTTTACATATCAGGACATCACAAAAAATGATCTGGTCCTTAGCGGGTCTTACAATTAGGTAAATACAACCTGACATATTACACTGTGTCATTATATATTTAACAAAAACTAAGCCAAAATGCAGAAGCAGTGTGTGAAAAAGTAAGTTTTAGCTTTTAGCTGCAATAACTTAAATATGTTCTGTATGCTGTTATCAGTTTCTCATGATTTGTTTCTGTTCATTGAGGTTTGCAGGTGTTCGTTTATGCACAGCTCTCTTAAACAGCATTTCAAATAGGCTGAGGTCTGGACTTTGACTGGGTCATTGCAACACTTTCATTCTTTATATTGTTTCATATTTTAGGAACGAATTTGGAAGTCCCTCTGGTCAAGTGTGTAAACAAATAACAGCCTGGCAGACTTAAGAAATGTAAACAGTCTTCAAAATGAATACCAGTACTTCTGCTACTGCTACTACTACTAATGATACTACTAATAATAATATTTGCAGGTGTAGGCTTTAACCTTTTAATTTAAACATATTCCAGTATTTTTCATCTTATCTCCTCCTAAATGATTTTATGTTGCATTAACAAGGAATGCTGTCATTGCTGGATCACTTACAGTTTGTTTTCTTGGTACTGTCCCACGGATGCTGGAGAATCTGGATTTTTTTTTCCTTCCATTGCAGCAAGTTTCTCATCTCAGACTGACAGATCACGTGCTCCCGGTCCTCCACCTGTTCATTGCTTTTTGTTTTCTGATAGTGTTTTTATTCATTTATTTTTAAATGGTCATCACTCCCATGAAAACACTTTGGAAAGCTGCCCCTTCTCTGGCTTCCTTCTTGGACCTTGTAAACTCTTTTTAAAGTTTCTCCAGTCAGACGTTCTCCTTCTTTTAGCCTTAGCGGTGCAGGCTTCCCTCTCTTAGAACATTGACATTGTTCTTTCCACTTCAGGTTGCAGATCCAGTTGATTTAGTCTGACTTACTAACATACGCATGTCCATAAGAACAAAACTGACTGGTGCACACTTGTCATAAATCTGACCTTATCGGCCTGAACTCATTTTTTGCACAGGATAAGATCGTTTCACACACATTAGTAAATGAGGCTCATTGTCCTGTTGCAGGACTCAGTTTTGGCCATGCTTCAGCTGTCGTACAGATGGCCTCTCAGCTGACACTGGAATACTTTGGTATATTGCAGCAAAAAAAAAGCCCAAATCATCGCTCCTCCACCACTGTGTTAGACAGTTGGTGTGAGGTGTTTGTGCTCAGTTGTTTGTTTTGGTTTTCACCAAAACAAGCACTGTGCATCATGGCCAAATGTCCCGCGTTGGTCTCATCTGTCCAAAGGACATCGTTCCAGAACTCTAGTGGAAAGTTCAGATACAATTTTTAAAGCCTAACTCATGCTACGATGTACATTTTAGAGAGAACCCTTCCAAACGAGCCCTACATGTTCAGCTGTTTTCTAATTGCAGTGTCATGAACTTTAACCTTTAACATGCTCACTGAGGCCTGTAGAGTCTCAGTGGTAGCTCTTGGGTTTTCACAGTTCCTCTGAGCATTGCACATTCTGACCTTGGGGTGAATTTGATGGGACGTCCATTTCTGGCAAGACTGACAGCTGTCTTGAATGTTTTCCCACATGTGAGGAATTTTCTATCACTGTGGAATTATGACCTTGAGATTGTTTGGAAATGGCCTCATAACCCTTCCCAGATTGAGCCTCTTAACACCTATGGGACTGGTAAGGTGTAATTTTCATTAAATAAATAATAACAGTGTAATATGTTATGTTTTGTAGTTCATCTGAGGTTGTATTTACCTAATTTTAAGACCTTGTAAGGACCAGATGGTTTTTAAGATGTCCTGATGTGTAAAACCTTTTTACCATGTCTGCCCCCCCCCCAAAAAAAACCCTTACTTTATCCAAGCTTAATTGCAGGGATTTGGTACGCTCAGTTAATGTGCTCCAACAATCTGAATCCAGTGTCTGCCACTGAATGATAGCCATGATGAGCTGTACATCCAGGGCCCAACACATAGGATGTTGTAGCTAACAGACAAAAAAAAAAAAACAATGTTCTGTTACAGCTGTCCAGGTGGGGGGGTCTCCAACTATGGAAAACTCACATGGAAATATAGACTAAATTATTGCTGCACTAATTGAAAGCAAACTGGACCCAGTGTCCTGTAACAGGCTACGTACCGTAACACCCCTATCTGTTTCTGTTTAGATCAATGGTGTGGTAATGTGGGCTTGCCTACAAAGAAACACTGTAAAGAGGAGATTTCAACTGCACTAAAAAAAAAAGTCCATTCTTTAAGTAAAGTTTGGGTCTACTTATTGCAAAAGAAAAAAGTAACCAAACTAGGACAGACTTTGGTAAACAAGAATATTCTGCACCTCCTGATGTTTGCTGGAGCTGGCCCACATTATATTAATTTTTTTTATTGTGCTGTGCATTAAAACCCAACTGGTCTCATTTCACTCCTGTGTTCTAATTCCTGCCCTTTGAAATGTTTGGAAATTTTTCACTTTCTATGTGTTGTCCTCTTTACTGAACTGAATGTCCTAACCTCTCTGGTGTGCGTGCTCTTCGATTCTGTCCGTCTCAGTGGAGAGGAGGGCTGGTCTATGAAGGCATGGATAAAGGCAGTTTTGATGATGTTACTTTTTTAATTTTAAGAAGACATCAGATAAATCTGTCCTTATTCTTGCTTACGATATACGGACCCTCCTCTTCCTCCTCTACCTCTTCTTCGCCCTCCGCCTCCTCCCAAAGGAAGTCTGCTTTTCAACAGCCTACAAAAGGAGTCGGTTGGTATGTCAATCAACTGTGAAGCAGAAGAAATGGCTTTTTTTTCTGCTCTAGTGTTCCTCCTACAGTGTGCCAAGCGATGAAAATGACATATTGTTGCACTGTTTGATTTTCAAGAGAGATTATCTTTAAACCCAGAGAGTCACTGTGGGTTCGTAGTGAGAGAACCGACTGTAACCATGCAGGCTTTGTAGGAACATCATGAAGCACCACTTCAATAAAATGGATGCCTTATTGCCTTTTAACACACGGGGTCAGAACGGTCCACAGTGGGTCCGCTGTCTATCACATTTCAAAATGAACTGGGTATGAAGTCCATCTCAACCTCTTGCCCTTCCCCTTCCCTGCTGAGACTATGATGGCACATTTGTCAAGCAGTAGAGGCAGAAACTTGTCAAGTAACTACTTGGCCTTTGGTGTCTTGGGGGTGATTGTGAGTTATGAGATAAAGAGTGATACTTACTGGCACTGTGGATGGAAACAGTCTGTGCTGTACTGGGATTTTACTGCACTTGGAAGAACATAGTACATTTGCAATCTGCAGCTCTAGTGACTCTCATTAATGTATTTATCTATGAATGCATAATGAAATCTGAGTATTTCAGTCCTTCCAACAATTCCAAGCACATTTTAATTAGTTTTCACTCATTAGCAGCAGATCAATCTCAGCCATGTAGCAGCAATATACTGTATTTGTAATACCTCAGGTACACAGACAGGCAACCACAGTAGTTATGTTTTATATTTTAGTATGCATTATGTGTGTAATTTAAATGGACTAGTTCTTATATAGCGCTCATCTGCTCTGCTTCGAGCACTCAAAGCTCTTCATACTGCATTGAAGTGCTTTTCCTATCTAGCATTTGCGCACACATTCACACTCCGAGGAATACAGCTCAGGCTTCAGATTCTTGCCCAAGGACACTTGGGCACGCAGACAGGAGCAGCCAGGAATCGAACCACCAACCTTCCTATTAGTAGATGACCTGCTCTACCCTGATTTACCTTGCTGCTTTCAATAATGAATAATTCACCACTGAATGAGCCTAAAATTGAAAATATGATCTAAACCTTTCATTTGATTTTTGTAGCCACTGAGGGGATCTTATCACAGTGGGTCAGTGACAAGTACAACAGATTGTGTGATGCATTTGTTTAGAATTTGTATTGCAAACCTGACCTGTAATACCTGTAATACAACTGAAGTGGTTTTAGTTTAGACTTTGCCTGCTTCTCTCTATTGGCCTTTTACTAAAGTGCAACAAATCTCCATTTTGGTATTTCGAGCACACACTCTACAAAGGATTTGAAATTGATGTATTGTGTTGTTTATGATTAAATAATATAGGCTATGTGGTTACTGGTTTTCTAATACATGTAATAAGTGTAATAAGTCTTTACTTGTTGTTCAGAAGTGATTGTCTGCCTCTCGTTTGCCTTCATTGTACTGTTTGTTCATCAGTGTTATAATTCTGGTTGCAATATCACTATTTATTTATTAGAGTTGTTGTCAAATGTGATCTTTATGGGGGAAAGAGTAATTATAATAATAATAATAATACTTTTTATTTGTAAGCGCCTTTCATGACACCCAAGGACACATTACAGGGGTTAAAAAAAAGGAATCAAATAAAGCACAAACAGAAACTAAAATGACCAAAGGAACTGAAACGAGTTAAGCTCTAATTCAACTGCTTTTACTTTAGTAAATTTAAAATGTTAATAAAAAGTCAGAAATTCTGATCAACCTCAAATCTCTGAAGTTAATATTAGAAAAATGTAAATAGATTTTAATGGTCGGCAGGTGGAATGATTATTTTCTTTCTTTCCTGATTTCCAAGAGGTGGGAGAACAGGTTAATAAAACAAAAACTACACATTCTGAGTGGGTTAGAGTTGTGTTAATCTCTGGTGGTGATTCAGACTTCAAGGGAAAAGTAGTAACTAATACTCAGTTTTAGGACATTGTACTTTTACTAAGGTGTTTTTAACACTAGTAGTTTTACTTGTAATTGTGTAGTATTTCAGTAATGTAACAGTATTACTTGAGAAAAGTTGTGGTTAAAACACAGGCAGAACTGCAGTCATAATAATATTTTGACTGCTTCGGTTAACTTAGTATTACACATCATTAGGTTTAAAGGGCTGGAATTTAGCTATACATACAAAGTACAGTACATTGGACACAGCAATGTACCTATCAGTGTATTTGTGTATTTGTCCATTACAAATAAAGCTGCTCTCAGCTGCACACTTATTCAAAGGGGTCACCACAGTGGGCAGCTCCACATATTTGATTTGGCAGATTTTCCTGCCAAATCAAATATGCCCGTCCTGATGCAAAAATAAAAATCTTTTAAGGTATACTGGGGTGGAACAGTTTATGTACTGGCTGGAAATACACAGTGTATTGCATCTGTATTATTTTTAATATGCTATACATCAGCTACACACACACACACACACACACACACACACACACACACACACACACACACACACACACACACACACCCTCTACCAGAGGCCTGGGAGCTTGAGGGTCCTGTGCAGTATCTTAGCTGTTCCCAGGACTGTGCTCTTCTGGACAGAGATCTGGGACCACTGATACCTTCACCTTCCAGACCTTCTCTAGTCCTTCTCTGAGCACTTGGTTATTATCGAGCTTCTCGTGTTCCTTCTTCTTGATGTTGCCATCACTTGGTTTTGCACCCTCACTGCGGCCTTCTTCCTCTGTTTGTCCACCACTACTATGTCCAGCTGATTAGCCATTGGCTTTCACCAAGATCTTAGCTTGATCACGCTCAACCACCTTTGGGAGCTTATCCTGTTTTGACCTCAGGACTTCCAGGTCATCCTCTGCACACATGTTCCTGTATACTACGTCTGGTTATGGTGTGTGCTGGATTGTCTCAAGGGCATCTCTGCACAGCCTGCACCTGGGGTCCTGCCTGGTGTGATAGAGCCCAGCCTCTATCAACCTTGTACTTGGACCTTGTTCCTGTGCTGCCATGATTAGTGCCTCTGTGCTGTGTTTCAGTCAAGCTTTGCCCAGCCTGCGGCAGGATTTTTTGATGTGACCAATTCTATCTGCTGGTGGTACATGCTGTGCAAGGGTCTGTCGTGCCAAAGCATCTCAATCAGATTTAAGTCTGGACTATGATTAGGCCACTCAAAAACCTTCATTTTGTTTGCTGCTTTTTTGAGTCATTCAGAGGAGGACTTGCTGGTGTGTTTTGAATCTTTGTCCTGCTGCATAACCCAAGTGCGATTTTCTGGTTCTGAGAGCAGAATTCAGGGTTAATTCAGTTATGGCAGGTTGTCCAGGTTCTGAAGTATCAAAGCAGTCCCAGACATCACACTACCACAACCATGTTGAACTGTTGGTATGATGTTCCTTTTATGAAATGCTGTTAGTTTTATGCAAACCTTCCAAAAAGTTCAACTTCTGTCTCATCAGTCCACAGAATATTTTCCCAAAAGTTTTGGGGATCATCCAGATGCTTTCTGGCAAGTGTGAGCTGAACCTTCATGTTGTTTTTGGTCTCCTTGGAGCTCTCCCACCGATGCCATGTTTGCCTAGTCTCTTTCTTATTGTTGAGTCATGAACTCTGACCTTAACTGAGGCGAGTGAGGCCTGCAGTTCTTTAAAAGTTGTTCTGGTTCATTTTGTGACTTCCTGGATGAGTTGTAGATGATGAGTTGTAGATGATGAGTTGTAGATGATGAGTTGTAGATGATGAGTTGTAGATGCACTCTTGGGGTAATTTTGGTAGACTGACCACTTCTGGGGAGATTCACCACTGTTCCAAGTTTTCTCTGTTCTCACTGTGGTTCACTGGAGCTCCAGTACTTAGAAATGGTTTGGTAAGCCTTTCCAGACTGATAGATATCACTGATTTTCTCATTTGTTTCTTTAGCTCATGGCACGATGTGGTGTTTTTAGATCTTTTAGCCTACTTCACTTTTCAGACGGGTTATTTTTAAGGGATTTCGTGATTCAACAGCTCTGGCAGTAATCAGGACTGGACGTGGATAGTGAAATTGAATTAAGCTTCTCAAAAACAGTGGTTATGCTGTGATTTAATGGCAGGGAGGTCCAATATTGTTAAATATTAAATGTCGACTATTAAAATTTGCTTGCCGATGTTTGGCTGAAACATTTAAGTGTGACAAATACGGAACAAACTAAGGAATGGGGCAAATGCTTTTTCACAGCACTGTATGTGTGTCTCACAATATCAACCCATATACTGTTAGCTCATTATTTTCAGTCTTGTTACCACTGACTTTGCACATACTGTTCATCATCACTGCTCCGTCTGCCAGCGCATAACACCATGCTCTTGTGAGGCAAGAGAATTAAAGCTGCTGCATTTAGAATTGCCATATTTTTCTGCAAACAAATGCCTTCATATTAATTATAATGATGCGATAAGCAGTCAATGCGATGCTGTAGTTGAGTTTGTATCACACAGGGAACCTGTGCTTTCTTTAATTTGACTTTGGCTTTGCTATCACTGCAAAAAGAAGGTTGTACAAAGTCTGTTTCCTGTCTGCTGCTGAAGCTTCTGTTCTCATTGTTTTTATTATGGCCTTAAAGTCAAAGATTTAGGCTAAACCTTTTGTCAGGTAAAATCATGTTGGACAAACAGTAGCCACTCAGTTAAGAGTGAGCATTGAAGTCTAAAATTAGCTGGGCTAAAAGTGCTATAAATAAAACTTATAGGCATTATCAACAGTATTGCAATTGGGTCAGAGTTAAGCCTCCTGCTCTGCCAGTGAAATCAGTGAGGAGGTGTACGCCACTTCTATCCAGGGGCATAAAGCTTTGTCCCCTACTAACCGAGTGAAGTAGGGCTATTATGGCAGTTAACATTTAGCGATTAAATGTGAACAGTCTTTGTCAGTGATAAATGTCAAGCCCATGGTGGTTTCCCTTTCGTCTACCTTCTTTGTTGTGAGAGCGAGGGAAGGGAGGCGTCCGTGCCACTGGGCTGTCAGCTGAGCCAACTGGACATATATCTGCGCTTATATGTGTCACACCCATTCTGCACATACGCAGTACATTCTGGTGCATAGATAAACGCATGCACGGCGAAACCCCACTGTCACCACCTCCTCTGGGCTTTCCACAACTCTAGTAGCTGCTCTAGGTATGGTTAATGGGATGGCAAGGCTGCTGGTTTTAAAGAGGGGTGTCGTGAGGAGAGTGGAGCAGAGAGCTGAAGATGGCTTTCTAATAGAACTAGGGTGGGTGGTGTGGAGTCAGAGGGAAGGGGTGGAGGGATGCCTTGTGGTCACTGAGCCATTTACTTTTCATCCCAGCACTCCAGCATATCCTCTTTTTTCATACTTTTCCTTCTCTTATCTGCTTTCAATCTCACTTTATCCTGTGCCCACTGTATATCTGTCTCACGATCCCTGTGCTGGCTTTCGTCCCTCCTCCCCTGTGTTGTTGAGAAACACTAGGCCTTTGGGGGTTCCATCACGTTGTGCATGAGCAGTTTTAACACCAGTATTTTGAAGTTTGTCTGTGCCCACCATGATTTCTATCACAATCAGTGGTTTGTTTTTCCAAAGATACCAAATGAGAAAATACAAGTATGAAGCTCAAGTTACAAATCATGCAAAGAGTTTGAAGGTTTTGCTTGGTAAGAAGAAGAACAAGAACAAAAGAATATAAAATATCTTTCTTGTGGAAGCCAAAATTGTCTTAAGATGGTAGATGCACACGCTACTTTGTTTTCCTAGCTTTCTGTAATGTATTGGACCACCACAAAGCTCCAGATGAGCTCTCATTTTTCAAACCAACCACAACATGAAACCACAAACAGGTGAACTGAACAGCACTGGTTATCTTGTAGGGTCCTGAGATGCATGTGGAAATTACTTTGCCAATTACCACCACCCATCCAAAGATTACTGCCGAAGAACTACAAACCAAACGTTGCTTTAGAAATGACCTGATGAAAGTTACAGAGCCGAAGGAGTTGACTCTGCCTCAAAAACTCCCAGTATTCCAGTTCAATCAAGGATCTGCTGCCCCAGAGTCCCCACCCCACAGTTCACAGGACCAAAGGATCCCCTGTGCCCATGACTTGGTGGGTTCTGATGTAATAAGGGGAACCTGCACAATATCAGGTATTTCTTAATGTCGTGGCTGATTGATGCAGATTCTCTAGTGCAGTGATTGGGTGCATTTTTCCAAAATACAGTATATTCCCTCATTTGGTTAATGATGGTGAGGAGCACTGTCTGTGTTATTTCCCATCCCTCAGCAGGTTTTTTAATAATGCATTCTTGTAAAGGCAAAAGCACAAGTTCCATACTCATTAAACAGCCAGTTTGCACAGCCCTTTCTGGTAGACTGGAATACTGGACGATTAAATGATTCTGCAAAATCATGCACTACATTTTTTTTTATTCACTGCCAACATTTTCAAAATTATTTCTTTTCATAATATCAGCACTCCATTAGAGTTATGGTAGGGAAAACTTTGAAATTATGGCAACAAGAACATAGACTATGGAGGATTAATAAAGTTTTTATTAACCCTAATTATAAAGTATCTAAACATTCATTTGGTCATAGCAAAGTGAGAAACCGATCCAAATCTAGTATAAAGTATCTCAGACCTCAAAAAACTATTGAGCAACTATCACAGTAAGATCAAAACATGAAGCCCAAATCTAGCAGGAGCACCTGGAAATCCACCCGAGGGGAAAACTAATCTGGCAGAGGTGCAAAAAAAAAAAAAAAAAAAAAAAGCATGACGTAAGCTGGGGAAACTGGTCGACGCATGAGGGTGAACGACAGATGATGTGACAAACAGGAAGACAGGATTATAAAAGAGCTGGAGCAGAGGGCGGGGAGAGTGTTCAGAAACTGGTGGCATAGCAACTTACAAGGCAAGCTAACAGGACTTTTGATTAGCTGCTAACGTGAAACAAATGACCTTGAACAATAAGCTGTTCCAGTGTTATTTGATTTCATTATCCAGCGGCAGTGCTCATTGTGACTGGATGGTCCTTGCACGGGTGCATGAAAAACAAACGAGCGAACCAGCGGATACACAATTCAGTTTGTCAACATGCGACATCATCTCATTCAAAGTGAATGAGCAACAAACCTGAAGCCTCAAATGTGTTTGTGCTGCTACCTGTGATGTTTGAGGTTCAGGTTTGCATGAAGGGGTAATATGAGACTGCTGGTAGAGAGGCTGCTACAGTATGTAGATTTTTTCTGTCCTTCAGGATGATTCACTTCCACCTGCTGAGATCCAATCACAATGCCACCTCCAAGTTTTACCACCTCCAAGTCTGGCTGATCCCAACACATTCCAGTCCCAAAGTGTTCTGTGTGCATTTATGCCATACAATAATATTTGGTTTTCCTTATCCAGATAAGGTGATGAGTTAAAGTTATGTAGATAAAAAGAGAGTGAGTTTCTGCGATCCATCTACCTCTTCAGTCTCACGTTCCCCCCTCACTACATGAAGGCCTGCATTTGTGTTGAACATAACTTATTAGCTGTGGAACGGTCCTTCCTGAAGTTGATCCGGAGGGAACACTGAGCTGGTGTTTAACCTTTTCTTATTTATTAATGACTTTCCTTCACCCTGTTACATGTGTGTATTGTGTGTGTGTGTGTGTGTGTGTGTGTGTGTGTGTGTGTGTTGCTGGAGTCTGATCTCCAGGTTGCACACTCAGTCCTGGTAACCTTGTTCATATGTTAGCCCCCCCCTTCATTCTCTCACTGCTGCGTGGCAGCGTTCCACCCCACTTGTTTTTCCTCTGTGCAAAGCTTCACTATTCATAGAAATAGAAGAGATTGTGGCCAAATACACACATCACCATCCACAGAGAACTGACTGGATATTCAGTGGCTGGCTGTTCAGTACTTGGACTGAATGCAAATTCACTGTTCAATGTTCTGATAGCTTCCATGATACCTCAGAGCATGTGACCACAATTGATACTGCAAACGCTTATTTAACCTTGCCAAGGGGTTCAAGGTATTGTGTGGTTGGCTCAGCATGCCTTCTCTTGCCTCCCTTATGTGCTGTATGTGGATGTGATGCTTGGAAGTGTGATGTGAAACAAAATGCCACACCAAATGTCAGATGACTGAGTCACTTACATGCCATCTGGATGCTATTATGCAAACTTGCCAAGGAGGTATTCTCCGGAGATCACTTACTCCGGAGCAAAGGGAAATTTAATGTGAGTAATCTTCTTTTGGAGTTGAGGATGACTGTATCCAGAAAACAGTGTTTAAGATTAGTCTCTGCAGCCCACTGATCATAGATATGGGTGTATATGGTTGATTTAGCGATTAAATTTGAGTGACACCGTCTGACAAACTCACAGCTCCGTCATCAACATACTGACAGCGAATCGGCCATTTAGCAATTTAAACAGGGACCCTGTTTAAACCCAACAATCTGGAGAGTACGTCAATCACAAATAATCAATCTACTGTATGATTAGACAGCAGCACTGCCTTTGAATCTATTTTAATATGCCAATTAAAGCAGATGAAGGCAATAAGTAAAGAACGGCAGTTCATCCAGGAGATCTCACCCTCCAGATTAAGCTTACGTAACCACTGAAAAATAGATTTCTTGGGGTGCTTTAAAGTAGTACCAAGGGAGTTTCCTTTTTTTTTTCTTCTTCTTTTGCAATGTCAGCTCCAGGAGCCCAGGAGGATGATGGTGCATTTGGGTGTTCCGAGCTGATAAGCAGCTTCATGGCCCTGAGAGTTTGAGGGTGCTAACTGTGCTGGGACTCTGTCTTCAATGTGGTTAATAGGTCCCCTGATTACTTTAGGATCAGTGAACATGGCTCTCCAGGCTCTTAATGAGCTGCAGTCTTCTGATGCTTCTCAGCGCGTCATTCAGCTTCGCGCGTCTCTGCGGACGCCTCAGACCAGACTTTGAATGGAAATCACCAGACTGAGACCAAACTTTGAGAAAATTGCTCAGTATTGGTCCGTGTCTGCGTTCTGCTGCTTTTAAATGAAAGACAGAGCCAAGCGCTGACTCTCAAAAACAGAACACATATTAATGATGAGTTTCCCTATCAGAGTGGTCCGATCTGTCCTGAAGTTTGTCACTTTTCAAAAACTTGCTGCATGTGTAAAATACATATATATATGCAGTACATACGGTATATGTGGCTTCACACTAATCAGGTTTTTTTTTCCATGAGTCAGGATGTTGTGGAAATAGCAGCTTTGTGTTAAAATATGTTGAGCTGCATTAACCAGGTTTGTTGAGACATAATGCTGCCCAAAATAATGATTTTTATTTTTTTTAAACAGTATAATGTAGAAAAATCTGCAAAATGTTCATCTGTGTTTTTCTTGGTTTTCTAGTAGCAGCCATCTCATCTGAGGCATGATGCACATTTTCACTCATGCACTTGGTTATTGTTACTGAATGATCGCACTCTTGGTTTAAAGTCAGAAAAGTCAATACTTGATGGATTTTTGTTCAATATTTAAGTAGAACTGCAGTTTTGGGTAAATATAAAACATATTTCCTCAGAGGGCCATGAAGACTTGGATAAATCAGGTAAAGGGCCACAAGCAGACCAAGTGAATTAAAACATGACGCACATGATGTGGAATTAGCTTAAACTTTGTAAATTTGGTAAACATACAAAAAAAAATGACTCATCGACTGAAAAATAGATTTTTTTGGTTTTCTGTTAGAAAATGTTGACTTTCTGTTTTGATGTGCTGAAATAATTCACTTAAATATTAAGTAAATTTTAACATTTAATGTACTCTATATACTTCACTATTAGTAAAGTATAAAAATACAATAAATTTGATATTCTGTTATTTCTGGAGCAACTAAATTCCCACAATTTAATTTTGTTCTACTGGCCTGCATGAATGAAGAAAAAAAAAAAATTAAAGTAGTATTTAATATTCATGAACACACTGTCTCATACATGAATACATGATTTTGTGTTGTGCACAGGACAGAGGACAGATGTTTACCTGTCAGCTGAGACCTGTTCTGTTCATCACAGAAAAAGTTTGTTTGCAGACGTGAATCATTCGCTCTGAGATTCATTAACATAATACTGCAAGTTGTTTTTGGTTTTCCTGGTGTGTGTGTGTGTGTGTGTGTGTGTGGGGGGGGGGGGGGGGGGGTGCACATGTTTGGGTTAGTAGAGGACTCAGGATCAGGAGCAGTTTGTTCCACACCAACACCAACTGATACCAGGGCCAAAGTCATTAATACTTACACCCACAGTTTTCAATAATTAAAACAAGTTAATCTACATTATTATGTACCCTGTAGGTGTGATTGACAGGCCATTTCTGATTAAATTATCACCACTCCTGAGGGTTTCCCCAGGCACAGGATGTGTTGGCTGTGGCTCAGGAGGTAATCAGAACCCCCGACTTCCCCAGTCTGCATGCTAAAGTGTCTTTGAGCAAGACACTGACCCTCAGTGTATCCATTGTGATTGTCAGGCAGTGCGTAAGGCACAGAATAAAGTGTTGTGTGAATGTAGTTAGTAGTATTTTGAAGGTGAAGTAGTGAAGGTGCTGTGTAAGCACCAGGCTGTTCACTGTGTTTTGTTTCACTGTTCACCTTTAATAAGATTAAACACAGTCACATGCACAGTCTACTCTACAGTGACAAACCAAAAAAATTTACTTTTTTCTTCATGAACAGTCTGAACTAATAAGGTAAAGTACATGCACACGACTTTAGACCAAATGTGAAAAGCTGCTCACCTTTTATGCAGTATTGATCCAGTCACTACTCAAAACAACACCTTGTGTCAGTAGTATTGATATTTTATGTACTCTAGGTATTCATCCAGACACCCTAATAAAAGTGTCTTGCTGCCTAATTTGCCAGTAAGAAATGTAATTGATTTTCAGAGTAATTCAGAGGTATACTTTTCACTGATTAGTAATTCGTAGCATTTTGCAAACTAAACTAGTTCAGACTGTATTGGTGTCCCATTTGCAAGCATAAAATACTCAAATTTCCTCCTAAAGTTGTCTTGTTGTTGCCTTTTAATGTCATTTAATGACCCGAGTACACTTCAGTTTGTCTCAGCGTCTCATCTCATATCCTCTCTCTCTTTCATGCACAGAGAAGCTTTTGATAAGTGCTTTTTCAGAGCAAAATTAGGCCCCTTATTTCATGCATTTGTGGTTTAATTAGAATAATCTTTGGAAGAGGTGACCTGGTCACGGAACACTTAACCACAGCCGGACACAGTGAGCAGCAATCTCACAGGTCAAAGGAACTGGACTTTGGGCACGATACACATCACCTAGTGTCAGTCCTGTTAAATCACACCAATAAATAAAGAAATCTCTCTTTGGCGGTGTATTCCTGGGGACCTGTGGAGTTGCAGGGTTGACTTTAAAAATGATCAGCATTGGTCTCATTTTAGGGCTCTTCTTCTGAACATAATCTTTAATCTTCATTTCTGAGATCAATCATCTGAATGTCTTCAGACTCCTCGGTCCACCAGCAATGCAACCCTCCATAGTTTGGCATAGATTACATTCATATGAATGGGTGAGTGTGTCCAGACTGGTACTGTATATGAAAGGCTGTTGAGAAAAGTGATTTATTAGTGAAATTAAGCTGTAACGTTCTTGTATAATGGATAATTAATAATGAGCAGTAGTACTCTGGGGGAAAAAATTACAGCTCTATAGTGATATTACACAGAGTATAGTAACTAAAAGGACATGGCTTTATATTACTATGCTGTTCATTTAATATATTCCAAAGAAGCAGTCTCTGAAGTCTGTGAGTTTATCCCCTTGAATAATCTTTTCTGTGAGTCACTGTTAAGCACTGAAATGCAAAAAGAAAAAGCCAGTGGAGGAACACACAGAAGACACATCCCATCTATCTCCATAGCTCGAGCAAATATTGAAAACCATGATGTGAGCGCGTCGGGCCACAGTCTCCTCCTTCACTTCTGTGACAGATGTAAATGGATGTTTCAGCAGTTGGCTCTAATGCATTTTTAAACAGGCACAGCAGCAGACAGCAAATGAACGTGCCGCAATGGCAACACTCTACGCTGGGGTCTCCATCTATCGCTGCCTCCCCCTCACATACAAACACACAAACCCACGCTGCTGAGAATAGCTGTCATTCATCAACTTTCTCAGTACAATGGGCTCTGTAAAGGTCCCATCTTTCAACTAAAGCACCTCCACAGTGCGGTGCCAAGGCGAGCGCCATACCACTGCATCACATTCCCTGTCATCCCACAAACACTCCAGCACAGCAGGATGGAGAGGTGATTGGGGGGGAACTGTTTATTCTCTGAGTTGAAAATTAAAATGGCTCGGCTCACTCAGATGACGGTTACCTCTGATTAGAGCTTCCTTGTGCATACAGAGAGAAAAAAGGGGGAATGACCGGCAATCAAGACCAGTGTGTGTTAAATTTGCAGACTGCTCTACAAGGACTACAACTTCAAAAACACAATGGACTCCATACAAGCAAATGAAGCAACATATCACTTTGGCACATATTCAACATGAAGAAATACTGCAGAACATCAGTGACAGATAAGAAGGAGTTGCTGGGGTGGAGGTGTGTTACACCTACATCTGCAGGCCAGCTGAAGCAAAATAAAGCCTAATCTAAGTGCTGTGCTCCGCTGTTTATGACATTTATCAGGTGGCTGTGTAGAGGAGGTACCAGGTGAGCCATAAGCTGGTCTGCTGGGATTCTGGCTGAGCTAATACTGCGCTTGATTCTGGCTTGATTGATTGATTTTAGCTGTCAGATTACACAGAACTCCATAATATGAAAAATTTACAGGTAGATAAACCAGAGTACGAGGATTTGGGAAGCAATGAGGGTGATGCTCGGGCTAGGCTAATTAGCCAAATCAGCTAAGCAAACAAAAAAAAAAAGAAGCGTACGTGTCACCTTGTGTGAGTGTGTGCTCCGGTAATGTTTTGCTGGCAGCATAGTTCAGGATACTACTGACATCCCTGAAGGTGGAGTATAGTCACAGTGGTCCCACTGCACTCCGCACCCCCATCACCGAAGGATTCAAACCCCTCGTGTTTACAGTCTCACCTTCTGTTCACAACAATGATGCTAGCATAGTTCACTGTGGGCTGGTGTCACAAACAGCTGCAGTAACTTCACCATCATGGAGGACCACCATCAGCTCGGTCTTTGCATGAGTCATAATTTTTATTTTTGCGTTTGGATGTTTATTTCTCACCCTAATTTTTTTAAATCACTCCATGACGAACCTCATATTATATTCTGTCATTTGATGCTTGAACATTGGCCCTAAATCTCTGCCACTGTCTCAAATTTGGTTGCCTTCAGTCGACACATCTCTGAAGGTGTCTGCTCTTTGGCAGTGATGCAGAACAAATGTTTGGGTGAATGATGACCAATGATTCACTTCATTTCCCTCGTGACAGACAGACAGTCTTCATCACTGACAGCTAAAAACTGCTCAGTGTAAACAGGCTGATGAAAACACAGCAACATTTGCTGTGAAGTTTTTTTTGCTTTGACTTATGAAGTAAATTTTGATTTCTCAATGTAATGGCTGTAGAATAATGATACAATTTCTTAGATTATTTCCCTAAAACCTGCTTTAACTGCACACCAACGATAACTTAAGGTTTCTCTTTGAAAAACTGCTAAATTCCCGAGGTAGCAGAAATGGTTAATGTTGGAAACCTAGACTACTTTAGTCTGGGTCAAAATACTCTGTTTCTAAGTTTCAGTCATTTGGATACCTGGAAGTTCAATATGACTTTAATTTTGAAGCAGTCATTTGGTCGTTGCTGTTGGTGCAGAGCCTCACTTTGTGTGTTTGCTGTGTATTTTTGTGTACTGGCCAAGTAATTTGAAACCTGAACCTGCTCCCCTGTTCATTCGTACTTGTACAAGTACTGCTTCTTTCTTGTGTTGAAATGCGCCGGCGGCATTTCATTTATCTTTTTCATGATAAATGCATAAATGTGGGTCTTTATTCTTAAATAATACAATTTAAAAAAGAATAATTGCTCCTGGCTGCTCCAGGACAGCATGTGATAAATGTTGTGCACCATATTTAATTTTTTTTCTTCCCTTCGTCTATTGTAGCCTCTAACTTTCTGAAATATGTGTGATGTGAACATATTTTGCAGGCTAATCCAAGCTTACAGGGGACTCCATTTAGATTTACTCATCACACAGTCTCATCTCCTTGTATGTCCATTTTCTTAATTTGAGGAAATTAAAGGGATATTTCACTCAGTAAATACGTTTACAAGCAAGTGAGGAAATTAAGTGCAGCATCATGTCGTATTTAAACTATAAAAGTCAATTCAAAATGTACAAAGTTTCCTACATAAATCTGTATTTTGGGAATTATGTAAAAAAAAAAAGCACATCTCAAACTGCCACTAGAAGACAACATCGGCAGCTTTTCAGTGAATTATCTCTTTAATTACCACCTTTACACTGCTCGCAGTCTGTACTTGAGTTTATACAGAGCATTCCTCGTGGACATTGAACAGATCTTTCATTGCTTTTGTCATTGCAGGTACCCATCAGCACAACTATAACCATGTGGCTCTAGGTAGCCCCACACGCACACCTAAGAATGGTAAGGAAAACTAGAGGGGGAGGGCAGTACGCAAGTAACGCAAGTAAATTCACAGCCCAGCTCAATGTTGAGACACAGTCTGGAACGCAGTTCTTAACATGAGTAAGGAGGGAACGAGTGTCACAACCCATAGTCACACTTTTTTCTCTGAGAGGGAGCAGGCAGCAGTCGCTGGCTCTGCCTTTCTTTAAAGTGAATCAACTAAATGTTTTGTCAAGGTCGTCCCGTCCTGAGTTTGACAGATCGGGCCGAACCCGAGCGCTCCCTGCTGCTGTCCGAGAAACCCTAACTCGATGCTGCCTGAGAGGAGCATTACTGTGACTCGCTTTTTATTACTCGTGTTGTTCAGCTGTTCTTGTGAGGCAGGCCCAGGGTCACAGACTGCTACTGTAAGGAGAAGCGGTCATGTAAAAGAGGAAAGAAAAAGACATTAATATTCACTGCCTTCTGCAATTATTACATCACTCTGACCTCACCGAGTGATTTTTGTACTGTTTCACCCACAAACATTAAAAAAAAAAAAAAAAGACTTGTTAGCTTTTAGGCACTTAGGAGCTGTAGTTGAATTCTGCAGACAGAATAGTTTCTCTTTTATGGACACACACACACACACACACACACACACACACACACACACACACACACACACACACACACACACACACACACACACACACACACAGATAAGCAAGCTGCATACTGGGAACAAATGCCTTGGAGATCTATGGAAAACATGAAAAATCCATTTCAACACATCTAACACAGAGACTTTGATCACAAGCTGCCAAAAATCCTTCAAGTTTCAGCACGCGGTGTATTTTCTAGATAAAAACCCATAACCACAACCACCCCAGCGGCCCGTGACTGAAACAACCAGGAGATACTGCTCCACATCAGAGCAGAAAATGCACGATCATACACACCAGTCTACATCGCATGCCTCTGGACTTAAAAGCTGCTTTCATTAGAATAATATTTAAGGGGGGGATTTTCTGTCCTAGCCATGCTGAATATGGGGAAGGTCTTTTTAGAGTAGGCTCTGTTTCTGTCATCATCAACATGTTTCTGAAATATTTGTTTTTCACTTGGGTTTTGGTAGCTCACCGATCATTGAGATTTGGTAAGTCATACATGTTTAATTTAGTGTGAATACTCATTCACTGCATTCCAGCACAAATGTATGTACATACCACAGCCCTTATGTTTGTGCCCTCCTTTCTCCCACTTAAACTAGTGTATTTTCAGACCTGATTTATGTAGCAGTGTTTGTTTGATTTTGCTTTGACAAGACAAAGACGTGTGGGCCGAAGGAGCCCCAGAGTACGTTGATTCAACAAGAATGAGTTAAAGTATAAAATGATTCATGCTATAGTTTTCTTATTGTCAAAAAAAATCCATCAGAAAGACCAAAACCAAATCAGCAGTGTGGTATTCTGCTTTTTACTGGAACGGTTTTTATTGGCAACGGGCCAGTTTTACAGAGCCCAACATCACTGAGACACTCACACGACTTCTTATGTAACAGGTAACAGGAATGGTGCTTGATGTAAAAGCAGAATCTTATATTCATCGGTTATCCTCTTCCATCCAATTAAGCTCCTCCTATGACTGCCTTACATGAGAAGAGAAGTTCCTCATTCACCTCTGATGATTGACTGATTTTCTATCGTGCTTCGAGCTCAGGGAAATCTGCACCTTCGCGTTGATTCTCAGAGTAGTTTTAGTGCCACTATCAGTGACTGCTGAACTCAGTCCATTGATTCCTCATGAAGACTGCATCTGAAATTTTTAAAAGTTGGTCAGAAATGCATTTGTATTGTGTACACTCAAGACTAATATCTTTGGAAGACAGAAGCATACAAAAATCGTGGACCAGTACTAAGCTTTCGCTACAGAGTTACACAAGTAAGTGTTTTCATTTGTGAACAGTCAATTGTGGGTTTTGGCTATTTCATTGGATTTTGATGGCAATAAGTAAAATACCAAATATCAGGAATCTTATCCTGTAAAATCTCCTGCCATGTTTATAACTATTTAACTATTTGAGCCAGGTCTGTGGGGTTGTACTGTCTGTTGTGGTTAAAAATTAAATGTGCTACTGAGACAGCTAACAGTGTGCCACAGTCTGAGTTGATTCCCCCACTTAATGATGCAGTTGTGGAAGACAGCCCACTCACCAACTGCTTACACCCTTTAAACCCCCTCCCTGCAGCTCCCAGGACCCCCTGCAGTCACCCAGCTCTGCTGCCATCCCTGCTACGTAGAGGTTCTCCCACTCGTTTCTTTTTATCACTGTTGTGGTCAGAAGTTTACACACAGTCATCGTGGGCATGAATGTCACGGTAATCATTTCTCTGAACTGTTCTTTTCCCAGGGTGGTATTATTGTACAGGATAGATCTTTAATGACTTTCAAACACAAGAACTGGGCGCACAAGTTTGGGGTGGCTGCGGCTGAGGAGGTAGAGCAGGTCACCTACTTTTCAGAAGGTTGGTGGTTCAATTCCTGGCCGCTCCAAACTGCATGCCAAAGTATCCTTGGGCAAGATACTGAACCCCCAAGTTGCTCTCCGATGCAGCTGTCAGAGTATGAATGCTAGAGAGAAAGCGCTTAGCTGTAGACAGAAGTGCTTGTATGAACGTGTGTGAACGGGTGAATGCAGACGTGTTGTATAAAGTGCTTTGTGTGCTCAGCTAGAGTAGAAAAGCCCTGTATGAGAACTAGTCCGTTTACTAGTTTGAATTTATTTTGAATTTCCTCTAATTCCAATAGGGTCAAATATATACTTAAGTACTGCTGAAAGTTCTACAATGTCTTAACTTGCCAAAACCTGTTAACATCTTATGAGTGATCATGATTTGCCAACATAAAAAAGGATTTGTTTGCCAGCACTCGTTGGATTGACCAATACTCAGGTTTACAGAAGTTGGGAGGGTCTCTTGGAGCCATTTCTAAACCTGCAGTTATTTGAACGTGTCACCATTTTCTCAAGCTCTGGCAGAAGATCCAAACTGTCATGCGCAGATGAGAGGAAATTGGTCAGGATCCTCAGGAACAACCCCGGAACCAGAAATGTTCAAGCCTGCCATGAACTGGAAGCTGCCAGAACACCAGTGTCACTGTCCACAGTGAAGCCAGTTTTAAGTCCCCATGGAGCTCCTGCTCGAAAATCCACATGTTCAAGCTGCTCATATGGACAAGCCAAATATCTTCTGTAGAAAGGTTTTATGGTCAGACAAGACAAAGATTGAGCAGCTAATGACAAGAGGTAAATTTGAAGGAGTAAAGGTGAGGCTTTCAAACCTTAGAAAACTGTACCAACCGCCAAGCATGGTGGTGGTACAGTAGCATCAAACTCTGTGGCTGTTTTTCTGCCAGTAGTACTGGCACATATACATAAAGTGGATGGAACAGCTGAAACGTGGACACAAGTGGGTGTTACAACAGGACAGTGATCCCAAAGCAGGTAACATTAAGCTTCTGGAATGGCCTTCCCAAAGCTCCAACCTCAACCCTGCTGAAAATTTGTGGACTGCATTTAAAATCCAGGTTGATACCAGGAAACTGATTTAAATTAACTCTTCTAGTTCTGCCAAGAACAATAGTCAACTATCCAGCCAGAATTATGCCAGAAGCTTGTTGATGGCTACCAAAAGTGTCTGGTTGAAGTGGAACTCGCTAACGGAGGTTTAGCTAAAAATTAGTGGGGCTATATATTTGAGCCTGCATGTTGAGCCTGCGTGGATAAGAGGAAAGAAAGAACAGCTCAAAGAAGTCATTAAAAAAACCATCATCTTGACATTCATGCCCATGATGAGTATAAATAAACTTCTGACCACATCCGTATATTTCAGTCTCTTTTCAGTTCTCAGCATTTTGATTCTCTTATCTCCATCTCTTGTCCTCTTTCCCTTCTTTCTCTCCATCCTGCAGCAGTTACTAAAAGCACTATTCTTATCTGTCTATTGGAGACTAGTGTGGAGCCACACCCATGCCTGCTGCTCTGCACTGCATGACAGACTCGCAGCTCACAGGGGAAAGCTAGATAGAGCAGGAGTGAGAAAGAAAATGAGAGAGAAGGGAATACTGAATGGACAAGAAAGAATTAAGGAGCAAAGGAAAGTGGGTGGCAGCATGGTAGGACAGATAAGATTGACAGAGTGAGGGAAGTGGAATGGGACAAACTGCGGATGTTTGTGTGTGTGCATGTGTGAAAAAGAGAGATAAAGAGGAAGAGTAGAGTGAGAAAAAAGAGGGCTTGGGTCCAATCCCCCAGCCCCCCATCCCCCACCTCCCTCGTCTTCCTGGCATCATCTCGCATCACACCAACAACGGGCAGTCAGGCATTGCTCCCTGCCCTGTCCCAGTTCACCTCACAGTGCTGTCACAAGCAGGGTCACTCTTCAGTACACATCTGTTGTTTGGTGTGTCGTCCCCCCCCCTTTCCTTTCCTTGTTTGGACCACTGTTTCCTCCCATCAAACTACCACATCGCCTGTCAAGTCTGTCCCACACCAAACACTCACTGAGTGGCTGGTGTGTCCGCCTATACTCCCCCATCAATGGCACCAACAAGCTGGAGTTTTAAATATGCAACAATTTCTTAAAGGCAGATATTCAGCTTACTGGTGAGAGTTCTGTTTTCTTGAACAAATTATGCTGAACATAAAAGGAAAGGAGAATGATTAGAAACATAGAGCTACCAACCTTAGACCGTACAAAGCCTCCAGTCAAACTCTAGAAGGATTTTAGATATTGAGTCCAACTTCCTCAAGTCCCAACCAACAATGGCGTGTTCAAATATCTTGATATTGTTAGATCACACGTATTGAACTGCACATATCAGTCACAACATTAAAACCACTGAGAGGTGAGGTGAATTCCACTGATGATAACTGTCATCAGTGGAAAAGGGTAGCAGGATTTATTAGGCAGAAGGTAACTGCAGTACACTCTTGCAGCAGGATAAAAACAGAGTACTGTAGGTAATAGTTTGAGGAATACCACAAAGAGATTAAGGTGTCATTTGGCCTCTAAAATTCCCATCTGCCATTCAGTGGAGCACACAGTGCCATGAAAATTCCTGATTTCTTAGCTGTCACAAATCAAACCAATTTTAATATTAGACAAAGATAATTCAAGTAAATACAAAATAAAAATTTTAAATGATGATTTAATTTATTAAGGGAAAAAGCTATCCAAACCTATCTGGCCCTAAGTAATTGTCCCCTAAATGTTATACAATCCTTGTCAGCAAGGACTGCAATCAAGCGTTTGCGATAACTGTGGATGAGTCGTTCACATTGCTGTGGAGGAATTCTGGCCCACTGAGGGCAGAGTTCATGGTTTCATCGATTACAGCAAGTCGTCCAGGTCCATTAGTGACAAAGCAGCTCCAGAACATCACACTACCACAACCAGGTTTGACTGTTGGTGTGATGCTCTCCTATGAAATGCTGCGTTTATTTTATACCAGATGCAAAAGGATGCAAACCTTCCAAAAATTTCAACTTTTGTCTTGTCAATCCACAGATTATAATAATACAAGTCTTTTTGTGATGTCATGCCTGGAACAGTCAGACTAGTTTTGGCATAGGTGAAGCTACACAATATTAGGCAGATGGTTTTAATGTTAAGGCTTATCAGATAAATAGCTTTAAGTCCCTTTCCACGGTATCAGGCTATAATTATGATGGTGATGTACTGAGTTCCTTTTTAATTTTATTTTGCACTAAATACACTCAAAACTCAAGAATCTGACTGCACAGTTGAGTTTTAATTATTATTCCCATACCTTTGATCCAAAACTTTCAATAGATCAGTCCCCGAGCACCACCTCATGAATGTTTATAGTCATGGCTATCCTTAATAGTCTAGTTTCCTGAAATATCAGCAGGACAGTCCGAGTGCAGTGGATTTTATATTTCAGCAAAACAAAGTGTGATTTTTTCTCAGTAGCTCTCAGACCATTTCCTGTGTACCTTCCTTCAGAAGCTGAAATTAACATATTGGATGACCTTATCTCCCAGTGAGATTATGTGTTGCTGTATCTCAGATCATCTTTTAAATCCTCTGAGGGACAGACATTTTTCTTAAAAAAAAAAAGACAACTAGTTTATATTGTGTGTCAGTCAGAATGATTATTTTCTTTGCTCCCTGATTGCCACGACAATTTAATCCAAACAAAAATGACATATTCTGATTGCCTTGAATTAGAGTTGGGTGTCGGGGTTAAAGTTGAGGTCTTCACCGATGACGACTCAGACCTCAGAGAGTTAACGTCAGATAACTAAAACAACTGGTACAAAGTACAAAATGTAAGCTACTAACTATCTGCTTCATAAAAAGCAGCCATTAAAAACTCATTTTATACTGTATGCACTCATGTGTCAGTTTATGTGTATTTGTGCAAAAATATATTTCTCCTCAGTTTGCTACAACCCCCAAATTCCCAGAGACAATATGAGGAGCAGATCCTGCATGTACTCAGTGGCTCTCCCTGCTCTGAATTTACCTGCAAAATAATATTGGAGTTTCATGAATCCAACCATGAATTATTACTTCATACTGATTAGATTATGTCAGAGATTATTTTAGAGGACCTCTGCCTCCAGCAAATATTTGTATAACTGAAACTCCAGCCTGTCTGCCCACTCACTCGTTTTTCTTCACTTCAGCAGGTGATCCTCTGATGGTTGCCTGGAGTCTCCTGTTTTGTGGGGGGGTGGGGGGAGGAGAAGCTAGCCTGCCCATTTTCTTTCCCCTTCTTCCCTCTTCTGTGTCTGTATATGTATGTATGTGTCTCCAGAAAACAATCGGATAAGTGGCATCCTGACCTCGCAGACGGAGCCCTACGACCTGTCTTTCTCACGCTCCTTCCAGAGCCTGTCACATCTGCCGCCCTCCTACGAGGCGGCCGTCAAAGCCGACCTCAACCGATTCTCGTCCCTGAAGAAACTCAGTAGGTCCAAGTTCACTGCAGTAATGCAAGAGTAGGCGCCCCGCCCTGGTCCAAAGGCCTTGCATGATAAAAACACTGCGTTAAATGTGCTTTCCTGACTCCTGACCGGGACTTACTGAGGGGCTCTGAAGCATTACAGATGTGAAAATGACTTGCCTGCTGTACTGAGGACATCAAATTGTAGATAAAAAAATTGCCCATAAACATTTTCTGGAGATGTTGCAGCTTCCTGTTGAGTAAACATCTGAGTGGATTGAGGGCGCTTTGAATCAAAATCAGAAAGTATCCCCTTCTCATCTCTGATCTGTCGTGAAATCAGCTTATTCATCTAAAAAAGGAAGAAAAAAAAAAAAACGGAGTCATTGATATTCCCCGCTTCCCCCAGTTAAAGGGTGCAGCCACGATGTCTCTCGGCACGTATACGTTAAGCGGCTTCTTGTGCCTGGTCTCGCTTGGTATTTATTTAGCATTTCTATGGTGGATTTCTGCTGCGTAATGAGCTCTCATCTCATCGTATTCTCTAAGTGAAACACAAATATTCCTTAAGGCTTGTGTAGTTTCATCATGACTGCCCCACTTCACTGCTGGCTTACAGTCAAAATGAAGGATGATGATCTACAACTCATCCCGTCAGGGGTCGCCCTGCACCGGCTCCCACTCAGTGCTGCCAGGCACCATTTCAAACTAAATGGTAAAAGGAGTTTGCAGGATGCAGTAGTATTTACTGGTTCTTAGTTGTTTGGGGAATTCTCAAAAGCATTTGAAGAATGCTTGTAAGAATTAACATAATAGCTTTTGATGGGCTGTAAAACAGAACCAAATGAATTCAATTGCCAGAGATAGAACCCCACCAAAGAGACACTTTTGAAATGGAAAAATATCCTTCGGCAGTGTCCTTCAGTCTTTCCAACTTTCTTTCTGCTTCCAAAGCAAATTATTTGTTGCAGCAAATAGCCAAAAGGCTCTGCTGTTTCTTTTTGTTACTCAACTAGTGTCTGCACACTGATAGATCATGTTGGATTGTGCTGGAGGGAACATCGAGCAGAGTTTTCATTGTTGAGATAATAAAAGAGAAGAATGCTACTGCTTATTAATGCAAATTGGTATCAAACTGAAGAGGAAAAAAAAGCATTTAGCCCATTGCAGCGCAGGACACTATATATCATGAGTTATTCATTCAGTCTGTGGTAATATGGTTGATGAGTTTGCAATGCGCTGTCCAAATCTTGAAGACTATTATGCTTGAGAAAGGAACATCTTGTTTTTATTATCTCTCATAATGAATCGATTTGCAGCAAGCACCCGTGACTCGGCACTGAAGGGGATTTGGCTGAGAGTAATTTGGACAGGTGGTGTGAACACTGCTGTACCATTATTGAAAAAGACAGGCTCACACTGGAAAGCCATCTACGAATTCTCAATAAGGTGGAGAGATCTGGGCTCGTAATGTCTTCCCGCTATCAGTGGCACTAGTGTTCACCTCTGTCTTATTGTGAGGGTTAAACGTTCATGTGCAGGCGTTTGTTCACAGATTTATAAATGTTTCCATTTTTGAATGGTTTATCCTGCTGTCTCTATGACAAGATGTCAAGTTTTTCTAAATGTGCATCACTTTTGTGTGTGTGTGTTGGGGGGTGGGGGGCCGCAGGGGTGGGGGTGGGGGGGACTCCATGCATGGGTTTGTGTCGTGTGGCATGATTTTAATGCTGCATTCACTCCTATACTCTTATCGTCTCTGCAAATGTATTCTTGTCTTGTTGATCTGCTTCTGAATGCATGTTATATTCTTTGTGTTTTTGTTTGGTTACACACAGGACTATGAAAGACCCCCCCACCCACACACACACACACACAAGTATATACAAACACTTGCAGTTTCACTGTTGATATGATTGTGTGATAATCCTGTTAGATTTCCAGCATGTGTATCTGTGAGGTGCCTGCGTGGTTCCCTCCATGTCTCTATATGATGGTTTTTGTTTATAGCCTTTCAAATGACCTTTGAAAAGTTATCCCCCACAGCCAGAACTGCCTGCAGAATTCCTGATCAAGTCTGGATATGTGGATGTTATGTGTCTAGCATGTAATGTGGTCTGACTGTGATCCTCTGCCTCTATTTTCTATTCCCCTCCATGAGCTTGGAAAGGTGAAACAAAATGGGTCCCCCAACACTCTTCTGCATTGTGTGCCATGTTCTCCAATTCCACTTTATATGACTTCTCCCTAGCATTCTGTACTTACCCGTGTTTTCTCTTTCTTTCACTCCTTGAATCACTTCTTCACTTCATGTCTTTTTTTTTTTTTTTTTTTACTTCTGTCTCCTCTGCAGCAGATAAAGAAGTCGAAGACTACTACACTCGTAAGCGCCACCTGCCCGACCTGGCAGCAAGAGGCACTCTTCCCCTGCATGTTCTCAAAATTAGTCAAGACCAGGTGGGTACACAAGTGTTTCATTTAAGAGTGCAGGCTTCAAAACAAGGTCATGTACTCTAGAGTTTTATACCTCTATGAGGCAAAAGCACAAGTGCCATCTCCAAGTTTCCAGATTTGAATATGGTAGAAGTTACTCTGCAGTGGTGGATGGCAAATCCTTTTACCCCTCAGCTTATGAATAAACTCACCTCATTCATCTTTTGCTCAATAGCACCGGGAACAACAGCAAAGTCAGCCCCCCCCCGTCCTCCGTCTCCCAGGCCCCTCCCCAGTCACAGCCCTCGCAGCAGCAGTCGCAGCAGAGGCAGAGGCCCCGTCGTGTCCAGAGGGCTATGTCCCAGGACCGCGTCCTGTCGCCTCAAAGGGCCCCACAGCAAGATTACAGCATGTCCTCTAATGGCATGTCCATGTACGGAGGCAGGATCCTGTCAGATGAACAGCTCCTATCTGCTGAACGTCTTCGATCCCAAGAGCGTCTTCTTCCACAGGACCGCCACACCTCCCAAGATCGCCTCTACTCCAAAGACCGTATATACTCCAAGGATCGACTCCTGTCACAGGAACATCTTTATTCAAAAGACCGCCACTACTCCCAAGATCGCCTCTATTCACAAGAACGTCTGTACTCACAAGACCGCCTCCTATCCCAGGATCCTCTGCTCTCACCAGACAAGCTGATGAGGTCGCTGAAGCGCGGCATGGTCAGCAGCATCTCTGGTGGGTTTTATGGCAGCGACAAGTCGATGTCACGCGCCATCTCACACACAGACGTGTTCATTCCAACTACACCTCTAATGGATCGCTACAAGATGACCAAAATGCACTCCCATCCCAGTGCCTCTAACAATAGTGGTGGTGGAGGCAGCGGAGGTGGGGCGCAGGGAGCGGGAGGGAGCGGGCACTCCAACACCCTAGCCATGAACCAGACAGCAAATAAAAGGCAGGCATTTGCCTCAAGACGGACTCACACTGTGGAACAACTCCACTACGTCCCACAGCACCACCAGCAGCAACAACAGCCACAGCACTACCGCACAGGCAGCAAGACTGAGGTGACTGTGTGAGGAATACTCACTGCTGAGTGCCAGGGGCTCGGGTTGATTGGCCTTCTTTTAGAGTAGGATGGTGGCAATTTTGCTTTCTTTAATCGAGGCTTCTGCCAAGTCAGAGATTCCAGGACCAAGAACTTCCACTAACTTACTGTGAGAGACCGGGAAAACGAGTTACACTGTACACTGCATACACAGGCCCAGCTAGATCTGAGGCCAGAGGAGGTGATGGATGGGGAAGGTGTAGTATTATCCAGCTAACTTGCCTACTATTATTTCCACTGTCTTGACTATCCTATTCATCCACGGGCTTTGGCCTCATCCTGTGTATGTTTTAGTGGGAAAGCACTGTTTGTGTCTGTTTATGCCTTTATCAGCCCCCCTTTTGTCCAACAAATCTATTCTGTGACCTTTTCCGGCAAATCTTAAAGGGCTTTGCATGGTTAAACACAAGAACCGATTCCTCCGTGACTTCCGTTGTGCGACATAACACCACCACAGGTGATGAACTAGAATGAGCCTGTAATAACTTTATAAATATATAAATAAATGAAAAAAGGAAACATTTGTATGCCCTGTCCTACTCATAGCTGTAGAGAATCTCAATGAGAGAATTTGAAATGGATGTTATCAGCACTTCTATTTGGTGCCTCTGATAGATGTTCTATTTCAAAAAATGAAGTGGTTTTGTGGGTTACAAAGCACAATCAATAAAAAATATTATCTTCTGTTTTTGATTATTATTTTGAATTTGAATATCAATGGCTAGCTTGTTTTGTTCTTAAAGCAATGGCTTTTTTCCTTTTTTCTTCTTTTTTTGCTTCCAGTAGACGATTGTAAATAAGCTATTCTAGAAGCAGTATTATGGACAAGTCTGTACTGGATGGACTTTATATTAGACTGTCTGTTTTCAATAGATTCTTAAAAAAAACAACTATAAACCATCACTGTTTCGTGAGTTCAGAATAGAAACCCACTTAACCGAATATTTGACAGGATAAATTAATACTATACTGTGTGTGTCTTTGCAAAAACTGTTTGTAGGAGGAAAAGTGAATGAATGTGTCATATTTGGATGTAGACTGTGTTCCACTGACATCAGAAGACTTGAACATCATGGAAATGGAATATAATGCTTGTCAAAGTAGGGTCAAATAAACCATCCATATTTTTATAAACATGCAACATTGCTCTTTCAGAGATGTGTCTGTTGTGTCTTTGCGTCAAAATGTGATAAACTAGCAGTTAGAGTTCCAGCACTCATCGTTTGATGTATGCAGCGTTCCTCATTGGCCACTTTTAACATGTGGAGAATAAGAACCCGTTTTCCTGGATGAAGTAATTTTTGACTCGGTTGGTGTTAATTGGAGCACCAATTAAGAGGCTGCGTTTTTTAGCATCGCTATGATTCCTGTGAGAAAAGGCCAACGGGATTTTTCCACAGGGTTTTAGATTATTGTGGGAAATGAAAGTTAATCTCCACAAAATAAAACCACTTTAATCATTTTTTGGCACTGAATTGAAAAAAAAAAAAAAAAGACCCTCTTACACCCTCTCAGGTTCAGCATGATCACACTGAATGTGTGCGACAGCTTCCGTCGCCTGATTTAGCAAATGTTCTGTGGAACACGCAATAGCTTTGAAGTTCACGAGTGGTGAGTCAAAAGTGCAAAATGCTAACTCATTTCCAGGTTTTAGAGCTCATAGAAAGTGTATTCTAAAGCTTGTAGTGCAGCAAACACTGAAGCAAGTCCAAGATAACCGATGTAACAGATATCCCACTCATATATCACTGTTCATACAGTGCAACAATCAAGATGCAGTAATACGGACTCATTCCATCAACTGGCAGTTCAATATTCAGGCTAGAGAATCATTCCTTTGCAGTACCATGTCCAGGATTGCACCACTTTTTAGTCGCAACTAGTGCAATCCCTCCACGTTTCTTCTTACTGCTCATATTAACATCCTACCCACCTAAAAAGTCCTGAAGCTATGTACAGGATGTGTGCGTGTGGCAGCATCTCACTGAAACTACACATGAAGCTACACTCAGTGCGCTCCCTCTAGTCTTCCTCAGCTCACTGAGCCTGTCCATATTATTGTCCAAACATCTCACATTCCCCATGATGATGGCTGGAACAGCTCCAGCTCTGAAACCTTGTTTCCTCCACAGCTCCTCCAGGATTACAGGCCTTTATCAAGGCAACAGAACTGGTGAAAACTCATTGCCAAACTTAACTTTATAAGCCTTGTGAAATACAGGAAAAACCAAGTGAAACAGAAGCGTCCTTGGAAAAAAGACCAGGCACTTTCAAAAAATATTAGCTGCCTATCACAAGCTATCTTAAACCAATCAAATAGAGTGAAGTATATGAGATGCTCAAAGAGAAAAAAAAAACAAGCTGTTTGTTTTTTTAATTAGTGTAACTAATATGGAGTTTGCATTTCAATGCATAATTTTTAGTGCCCTTGTACAAAACTTTGCACATAAATGGCACACTGCTCTCGTTTCAAATGAACAGTTGGTTCATGCTCACACGAGCTCTTGAATCTCGTTTGATGATCCAGCCTTGAAAGGTAAGCTAAAGCTGCTGTGTAGTAAGTGTTAACTGTAGATGCCACGTTTACCCTATGAGAGTTCATTTGAACTGCATTTCATTACTTGTATTTTACCATGAAAAGAAGAAGTTCAGGAAGGAAACTCAAGCTGCACTGCAGCGCACATCACATCATACCCAACATTTAGAGGTTTATTTAACAGGTAAAATGTCCCGTCTATTCCCCAGGCATGTCAGTGCTGCTGCTTCAACCTGTTCACCACCCCAGCATGCACTTACAGGTTCTGGGGTGATGTTGTCTTTTCATGCCCCAATGTTATATGTAACATATTTTTAGGGTGTGGTGAGCTTGGGGCCTATCTAGAAGTTTTCTGGCTGAACTACAGGGTCAGATCTCACCTACTTTGCTTGGGTGGGCAGCTAGAAATATTAGAGGAAAGAGGTAATGAAAAAGTGCAGAGCTGCTGAACAGTAACTTGCAAGGTGCAGATTTGAGTCCATGTTCACATTATGGCATCTCTGAAATGACTGGATATGATCCAGGAAAAAAATAAGCATAATAAACAACTTGATGATAAATAGTGTTTCAATCCAAATGCAGAAGCTGACAGATGTTTTCTATAAGCTCGATAACAGCAGTCGCTGCAGGAGTCAACATCTGTACATTTATTTTCTGTAAGAGCAGCACATGTAAATATAATCACTGTAGGCTGCGCCATTTGAGTACAGTGAACACGCCGTCATGGTCAAGAAACCAGTTTGAGCTTTGTGACATGGTGCGTTATCCTGCAGGAAACAGCCATGAGAAGATGAGAACACTGTATTCATAAAGGAATGGACGTGGACTGCTCCACCTCCTGAGCCACAGTCGCTCCATGTGAACTGTAGCCTGAGTTTTCTTTTCTTAGCTTAGGTGTAGTCTTTTGCTGCTGTATCCAATTTGCTTCAAGGTTCATTCATCGATGTTCTTTTGGTTGTAACAAGCGGTTATTTGTGTTGCCTTCCTACCAGCTTGAAGTAGTCTGGCCATTTTCCTCTGAACTCTGACATTAGTGAGGCATTTTCTCCACTCACTGGGTATTTTCTCTTTTTCAGACCGTTCTCTACAAACCCTATAAACGGCTGTGTGGGAAAATTCCAGGAGCTCAGCAAATAATCAGACAAACCTGTTGGGCACCAACAACCATGCCATGTTCAAAGCCACTTAAATCACCTTTCTTCCTTATTCTGAGGCTTGGTTTGAACTTCAAGAGGTAGTTTGGCCACGAATGAAGTGGCTGGTGGGTGTATGATTCTGGTCACGTTAAGGTGACTTTAGGCTGCTGACCCAATCAGACAGAAATGGTATGCTTGTGTTCTATGTTGCTTTTTCCTCTGGGCAAAAGCAAAAAATGATCTCTTTACTTTTAGTTGGGCGGGTATGACAAGCTGTTTGGATGATCTGAGCCCCCCCCCCCCACGCCTACAACCAGCCTAGCTGAACTGCAGTTAGGACCTGCAGATTAAAGTGGAGCTTTGTGTTACAGCAAGCAGACATTTGAAGTGGGGCCTGCATTTGCTAGTTGTAATTAGCTGCCTCAAATATGTGTCACCAGCTGTTTGGCCACCAGCTGACTTGTGACATTCAGTCATATTTGTTCAGGTGTGCAGTGTGGTTGGACAGCTTTCACTCCCACTCTGCTGATACTATTTGTTGGTGCAGCCTGCTCCACTATCTCAGCACTGTCCTGATGTGCTTTACTTTTGGGATTGTTAATCTAACTAATATTAAGGTTCATGTGCAGTATGTGAGCTTTGAAGGGGACTGGTAGTCTCAGCACGAGACCTCGGTGCTGCTCGTATTCTTTGAGAGCATAAATGATTAATTTTCTGATGTATCCGTCTGAAAAATTTGTAAACGAAATATGTTATTTGTGGCCTAAACAACTGCAATCTTACAGCAATATTAGCTGATTTAGAAGCCTGCAAAATCACCCTTTCCCTGCTTGCTGGGTAGATACTTCAATCCATCAAGAACTCTCACCTAAAAAGTGATTAGATATCCAAACATAATATAAATGGCAAGTCTTCCCTTGTCCTGAAACTGACCAGTCAGCGCCTACTAGATCCTCCCCTTTAATCAGTGCAGCTTTCAGATTAATGCTTTTTGTAGCCATATATGAAAGTCACACTAAGAAAACACAAACTTTTATGTGTGACGCAATCAGCAGGAAGATCAGAGCATGTTCTTAGGACACACTTTTCTACCCACTGTTGTCTAGTAATTATCATGTTTCCAAGCAGATTAGACAAACTAGCAGAAATCACAACGTTTTCAACTGTTTGGACCTAGAGGCAAACACACACACACACACACACACACACACACACACACACACACACACACACACACACACACACACACACACACACACACACACACAGAACAGATCAGGGGTTTGAATCCTGGCTGTTGCATGCAACCAGTAAGGGTCCCCAGGCTAAGCCCCCCATGCCACCCAAGCCTAACATGAACATGGCAGAGAGATACATAACTAAAGCCATACTGGCTCGGACACTGCCCGGCTTAACAAGGTCTGTGTTGAGGAACCAGGACATACTGATGAGAAGTGTGCTACTGGAACAAGGCAGACATGGACAAAAACTGACCATATGGAATTTATGAAATGCTACTATGCCAGCAACCTAGTGAGAGAGTTTATATGCAATGCATGTGGGAAGTACCTGAAGCTGAAAAAACAAACTGTCGCAGATGTGGAAGATAAAGCGGTCCCAGTGGTAATAGGAGGAATAGGAGCTGCAGCCCCCAAACTGGGGGTAGCTATACGTAACACATTTGAACCAAGATTAATCTAGTTATAATCAAGATATCTGTATATCTTCTCCTTAAAAATCAGACAGTTCTAACTTACTGTCCCTCCTCAAAGGGGCATTTTTAGACATAAAGGTCTAGTTTCTGTATTGTAAAATACTAGCTACAAAGAGTTCAACTCACTTCTTAAAGCACTTCTGTAATATCCTTGTAGTTCTGAAGGCTATAGATGCAAAGCATTCACTCATATGCAGGAGTTTTTGGTGTGGACAGAGAATGTCTGCATTACTGAGTCACTGTGGCGTAAGTGTATTACTGTTAAATGCACGGCTGTTTGGATTTAGATCGCTCTCTTTGAACAGGTCTTGAACTTCATGGAATAGTAACTGAATTTCTGGAGCACCCCTCAAAGTTTCTTGTTTCAGAGAAAAAGGTTGTTTTAATCAGCTTTAAGAAGCAGTGCTGCATTTTATCTAATGGTGACGCCTTCTTAACCTCAATTTAAGAAGCTCACACTGCACAAACATCAGTTCTGTCCCTGCCCACCGAGGTATAACAACCAATAAGATTATTCATGCCTCTGGAGCAGCTATGCCACAGAAAAATGTCTGCAATTACTGCTCCAATCTGCCAGCTGTTCAGGTTTGATTGTACACAGGTGGGGGTCACCCACCTTTCCTGACAGTATGTCACAGCCAGGCACACATGTTTAACTGACAGGTTCTGCATGATGTATGGCACTTGTGGTTTTTCCGGGCAGTGCTCTCATTTGACATCTGAATTAAAATGGTTGATTTTAATGCCGGTCATTGCAAATTCAAACCTTGTTTAAATTCATGGAAATCCATGGGTGTGAAGGACAATTCTCACAGCAAACAACAGCGCCTGCAAATTGCACTCCTCCACAAACACACAAGTTGTGTTTTTTTTTTTTTTTTAGGGAGAGAGAGAGAGAGAGAGAGAGAGAGAGAGAGAGAGAGAGAGAGAGAGAGAGAGAGAGAGAGGGAGAGAGAGAGAGAGAGAGAGAGAGAGAGAGAGAGAGAGAGAGAGAGAGAGAGAGAAAAAACAGGAAAAAGTTTGCATTTGCAATTTGCACTGATCCTTGAGCCCATCAGCATTTAAATGAAAATATGAGACTGCAGTCAAAAAGAATCTATGAATGGGAGAGCAGCGAAAGAGTGAGAGGAAAGATGGCCACAACAATCACTGCAGCTCAAGCGGTGGGAGGAGGCACAGAACATGGCCTTCCATAAAAAAAAAGAAAAATCAGCAGCTCATCTTTCCACATCTCACATAGCATACATTTCTTGTGTGTTTTGCATTTAATGAAAATATGTTACAGGAACAGAGATCTTATTTTCCCGGTTAAAAATTCACCCTGCTTTTATTCCCTTGCTTTTATGAGCCCTGAACGTGTGGTCAGTGAGCACTGTCACAGATTGTCGTGTCTGGATTTGAAACAGACATTTTCAGTTTCCCTATGACATTCAGAACATGTACTTTAGACATAAAGAATAGGAAAAAAGGCAGTGAGCTCTATTCTGGATGTCATCTTCCTTACAGAAAGCTGCAACTTTAGTCTGCTGTGGGGGCAAAATACTGTATTTTTATACTTCTGGCCTGCAAACTCAGGTGGGATGAAAAAGATGGCAGGTCTGAAACCAAAATCGTGTAAAATGAAAAGCTCCCTGCTGCCCTCAGAGAACAGAGGGAAAGATTTATGTCGGGGTTCGTTTTTTTGTTTTGTTTTAATTTAAGCTGCTGTGGATGCCTTGAAAAAGGTTGAAAGAACATGACAGAGGCCGGCCCCTGCCAACACATCCACGGTGTCGAGCAGACCTATAGTACACTGTGGAGTTCACTTCAGTGGCAATATGTTCAAATACATCATTCCTTCTGTTTCTGGAGCCAGCAGGTCCTCGTCACTCTTCACTGTTTTTTCCTCAAATACTTCCAGTCTACCTACTGCTCTTCAGAATGGCTGACAGGAAAACTCCACCTCCTTAATGCAAAACACACTAATGTGCGATGTGTAGCACCATATATGACAGAGCGCACATACCAGATGCTTCACGCAGGTAGAAAAAGTGGCCACGAGTAAATGTGGCCCGAGCCGTTCTCTTCCTCTGGTTGTTCTTCTTTAGAAGTGGCTTCTTTGCAGCAATTTGACCATCAAGTCCAGATTCATGCAGTCTTCTCTGAACAGCTGATGTTCAGATGTGTGTGTTACTTGAACAACTGTGTTTAGCTTTTAGGTGGGCTCTTATCTGGGGTGCTGTTAAATTGCAGTTTCTAAGGCTGGTAACTGTGATGAACTGATCCTGTGCAGAAGGAGGAACTCTTGGGCTTCCTTTCCTGGGGCGGTCCTGATGAGAGCCAGTTTTATCATAACTTTTGATGGTTTTTGCGATGGCACTCGAGGATACTTTCAAACTTTTTGAAATTTTACAAATTGATCTTAGCTTCTTAAAGTAATGATGGACTGTCGTTCTTTACTTAGTTGGGTCGTTCTTGCCATGATATAGATTAGAACATTTGCTCAAATTACTCACTGTATGTCAACACAGCTGATGTTCTCAAACACATTAAAAGGGCAAAAAAATTCAAGAAATTAACTCCTGACAGGTGCAGGTGTTACCTGAAAGCCATTCCAGGTAACTACCTCATAAAGCTGACTGAGAAAATGCCACAGTGTGCAAAGCTGTCATCTAAGCAGGAGGTGCCTACTTTGAAGAAGCTAAAATATAAAACAGATTCTGGTTTGTTTAACACTTTCTTGTTTACTAAATAATTTCATATGTATTTCTTCATAGTTTGGATGACTTTAGTATTAATCTACAATGCAGACACTTTTTAAAAAAACCACTGAAAAACCACTGAATGAGAAGGTGTCTCCAATCTTTTGACTGGTACTGGACATAAATAAACCAAATGAATGTGCTCAACAAACCAAAATTTAAACCTTAGACAATAAAAGAGCTTAAAATTTATCATACAGACATTATTGTGTGAGGTGGTAAAGATTCTGTCCTTGTGGCAATGAAATTGAAACAGATATTAGAGAAGGTGATCAGCTCCATGACCAGTAAGTGGTGCCGATGGCGTTCAGGTTCCATTAATTATGCACATCCATTCACCACAGCCACAGTTATTTGGATGACCTCTGCTGATGGAGGAATCCAAACAGTGCATTGATTCAAACTGGATTCAAACAGCAAAGATGAATTTCCACAGCGAGTCATATGAATTCATATGCATTCCAACAGCTAGCAGTTCAATATTCAGGTCAGGATTACGTCACATTTCTTCTCACCACTCAGATTAATATATCTGTAAATCACAATGCGTAAATAATATCAACTTCATCAGGTGATAAAATAAAAAATAAATAAAAAAGCAACAACAGGAGCTGCTGTTAACAGGCTGATACTCAGTACAGCGCCAGGAAAAACATATATATACATTTGCACATAAAGTATTATTCAAATTTATTTTTCAAAAATTAATTGGGGATCTTGTGTCAAAAATGCTGATGATAATAATAATAAAAAAAAAAATTAAAAACATTGTTCTCTTGGTATACTTTTGGATAGATCTTCTCAATGAACTTACTTTTTGAGTTTAAAAGAAAAAAGATGACACAATTACCAAATTCATAGATGATTATCACAGTATCATTATAGTTATTCAATTGTTGGTGCTTTTTATTATTTTATTATCCATAGATACTGCATGGTTAACATGAATATTTTTACCACAATAATGGTGAACATCTAATTCAAATATATCCAGATTTTCATCAGCAACCATGAACTTAAACCTATTTTAACACATAAATCACTGTATTTGTCTTTTCCATTTAAACTGTACAGAATAAAACATGCTATGTGATGTATGGTTGAATATGGCGTGAAGTATAAAGCACTTTGAGTGGTTAGTTTGACTAGGAAGGTGCTATATAAATGCTATTCCATTAAATGCCATTCCATATTGTATCCTTGGGCAAGATACTTAACCCCAAGTTGCTCTCCGACCGTTCCGTCGGAGTGTGAATGTGTGTGGATGTTATATAATTAAAAAAGCACTTAGCTTAGTTAACATGGAAGTGCTTGTATGAATGGGTGTGCATGGGTAAATGTAAAAACGTGTTGTATAAGCGCTTTGAGTGCTCTGACTGAGTAGAAAAGCACTATATAAGAACTAGTCCATTTACCATTTACCATATTGCATTGCATATCATTCAAACACTCATGGTACTGGATGGAAAACAAATGTGAAACCCAGGCTAATTAATTCAACAGAAGCTAATCAATGAAACCTGATTGGAGGTGTGGGTAAAGAGCTACTTTAAATTCTGAAAAATACTCACACATTTTGTTTTGCTGTTTGCAAGAAACATCTTCGAAACTGAGGCCACTTGAGTCTGTGACTAAATTGCTGGTTGAAGACAAATACAAAAAAACTCTTGCAAGTCAATGTTGTGACTTTATATATAAAGTCTGTTCAATTATGTTCAATTATGATATCCATCCATCCATCCTCTTCAGCTTATCCTTTTCAGGGTTGTGGGTTTTAAATTATGTCGTTTTTTAAATGATATATACACGCACTCTCCCAACAAAGCAAAACCCAGGTCTAAAAAAATGTCAACGCACCATTTGCATCTCTTAATACTCCCTGTGAAGTTTATTATTCTGAGAGCATGGCAATAACTGACTGTATTAGCATGTTGAGCAGGTCTGATCTTCTTTATTCTGGTGAGTGCAAGTTGTTTGGAGAGGATCAACCCGAAACTATGAAAGTAAAGGAGACAAATGCAGCGATTTGGAACGTGAGGCGGGACAAAGGTGAGACACAGTATTGTACTTATACCTGTTTCTCAGCAGCAACAACAGGAGAGCCACAAACTCTTTTCTTCTCCTACTCCTACTAAAACTGTGTAATTTTATCCGCAAGGACTTTGAAATTGCTCTCATAACACTGGATATAAGTAAAATTTTATTTCGGTCCCTCTTAGATATGTGCTGTGTTGTACCTGATGCGCTTTTTCTTTTTGTGTCAAGGTCTGCCGTGTAAAAGATCTTCATCTCAATAAGTGCATAATTATGCAAAACTTATACAGTTCAACAGCAGTATTTCAGGTCATAGCATCAAAAAAAAAAAAAAAAAAAAAAAAAAAAGTACTGTATCTCAAATTGCATACTTTTGTATAGGTGTGTTCACAATTACAGCTAAATTACACAAGTACCCAAATGTTCACTTCAATTCAAATTTATTTATATAGTGCCAATTTACAACAGCTGTCACCTCAAGGTGCTTTATATTGTAGCCTATAAAAATTCAAAGAAATAACAATATAGCTTCCTCAACTGCACCAAAGAATAAATAGTTAAATGTGGATTATTAACCATTAGGTCTCTCTCTTCTAAATCCCTGTTAAATGAATCGACACCCCTGAATTAGAATCCTTGAAGCACATGCCAAGGAGGAGGAGTAGCAGCAATCTTCCACTCCTGCTTATTAATTAACCAGACTAATTCTTAGTCTTGTCCACCCTGATTGGAAAATTCAAAAACCTGTTTTATTTGTTATTATCTATCATCGACCTGGTCCTTACTCAGAGTTTCTGTCTGATTTCTCAGACTTTTTATCTGATTTAGTGCTCAGTTCAGATAAAATAATTATAGTGGGTGATTTTAACATCCATGTAGATGCTGAGAATGACAGCCTCAACACTGCATTTAACCTATTGTTAGATTCAATTGGCTTCTCTCAAAATGTAAAGGAGCCCACCCACCGCTTTAATCATACTCTGGATCTTGTCCTGACATATGGCATAGAAACTGAAGACTTAACAGTATTCCCTGAAAGCCCCCTCCTGTCTGATCATTTCTTAGTAACATTTACATTTACTTTAATGGATTACACAGCAGTGGGGAATAAGTTTTATTACAGTAGAAGTCTTTCTGAAAGTGCTGTAACTAAGTTTAAGGATCTAATTCCTTCATTGTTATGCTCTTCAGTGCCATGTGCCAACACAGTGCAGAGCAGCTACCTAAACTCTGCTCCCAGTGAGGTTGATTATCTCGTCAGTAGTTTTACATCCTCACTGCGTATAACTTTGGATACTGTGGCTCCTCTGAAAAGGAAAGCTTCAAATCAGAAGTGCCTGACTCCGTGCTATAATTCACAAACGCACAGCTTAAAGCAGATAACCCGAAAGCTGGAGAGGGAATGGCGTCTCACTAAATTAGAAGATGCTCATTTAGCCTGGAAAAAGAGTTTGTTGCTCTATAAAAAAGCCCTCCGTAAAGCTAGGACATCTTACTACTCATCATTAATTGAAGAAAATAAGAACAACCCCAGGTTTGTTTTCAGCACTGTAGCCAGGCTGACAAAGAGTCAGAGCTCTGTAGAGCCGAGTAATCCTTTCACTTTAACTAGTAGTGACTTCATGGATTTCTTCACAAATAAAACTTTAGACATTAGAAACAAATTCACAATCATCTCACAGATGTAACAATATGCACAGTTACTTTTAATACTACTGATACTTATTCAGTCTTTCTTTGATTGATCTTTCTGAGTTAACTTCAATAGTTACTTCCTCCAAACCATCAACATGTCTATTTAGACCCCATTCCTACTAGACTGCTCAAACAAGCCCTACCATTAATAAATGCTTCAATTTTAATTATGATTAGTCTATTTTTATTAATTGGCTATGTACTACAGGCCTTCAAGGTGGGAGTAATTAAACCATTACTTAAAAAGCCATCAGTGACCCAGCTGTCTTAGCCAATCTCCAACTTTCCTTTTATCAAATAAATTAAAAAAAAAAAACAGCTAACTGGTTTATCTGAAGTACAGTACAGAAACAGCATTAGTGAAGGTTACAAGTTATCTTCTTATGGCCTCTGACAGTGGACTCATCTCTGTGCTTGTTCTGCTAGACCTCAGTCCAGCGTTCAATACTGCTGACCATATTTTATTACAGAGAGTAGAACATGCTATAGGTATTAAAGGTACTGCACTGCAGTGGTTTGAATCATTTCTATCTAATAGACTCTAATTTGTTCATGTAAATGGGGAGTCACACATTAGTTCCACAGGGTTCTGTGCTAGGACCAATTCTATTTACATTACATACATGCTTCCCTTAGGTAGTATTATTAGAAGGCATAGCATATGTTTTCATTACTATGCAGATGATACTCAGCTTTATCTATCCATGAAGCCAGATGACACAAATCAATTAGTTAAACTGCAGGAAAGTCTTAAAGGCATTAAGGCCTGGATGACCTCTAATTTCCTGCTTCTAAATTCAGATCAAACTGAAGTTCTTGTACTCGGCCCCACAAATCTTGGAAACATGGTGTCAAACCAGATACTTACTCTGGATGGCATTACCTTAGCCTCTAGGAAAACTGAGGAATCTTGAAGTCATTTCTGACCAGGATATGTCCTTCAATGCACATATTAAACAAATACATAGGACTGCTTTCTCTTATTTGCACAGTATCTCTAAAATTAGAAACATCTCATCTGCTGAAAAGCTAATCGATGCATTTATTACTTCTAGGCTGGACTAAGACTTCAATAATCAGACCCCTTCTTATCTCAAAGACCTCATAGTCCCATATCACCCCAACAGAGCACTTCGCTCTCAGACTGCTGGCTTACTTGTGGTTCCTAGGATACTTAAGAGTAGAATGGGAGGCAGAGCCTTCAGCTTTCAGGCCCCTCTTCTGTGGAACCAGCTCCCAGCTTGGATTCAGGAGACAGACACCCTCTCTATTTTTAAGATTAGGCTTAAAACTTTCCTTTATGATAAAGCTTATAGTTAGGGCTGGATCAGGTGACCCTGAACCATCCCTTAGTTATGCTGCTATAGCCTCAGGCTGATGGGGGGTTCCCATGATGCACTGAGTGTTTCTTTTCATTCACCTCTTTTTACTCTGTTTATACCCCACTCATGTAATCATTAGTTATTATTAATCTCTCTCTCCCCCCTCAGCAGATGACCCCCCCTCCCTGAGCCTGGTTCTGCTGGAGGTTTCTTCTTGTTAAAGGGAGTTTTTCCTTCCCACTGTCACCAAGTGCTGCTCATAGGGGGTCGTTTTGACTGCTGGGTTTTCTCTGTAATTACTGTAGGGTCTTTACCTACAATATAAATGTGGCTGTTGTGATTTGGTGGTATATAAATAAAATTGAATTGAATTAAATACTAAGTCATGTTTTGCTTGGGGATCAACTCATTTCACTCAGTGAGATGCAAATCAATTCATAACCTTTATGTATGTGTTTTTCTGGACTTTTGGTTGATATTCTGTCTCTCTCCACTAAAATGAATCTACCATAAACTATCTTTATAAGAGAGCAAACTTACAAATTCAGCAATGGATCAAATAATTATTTCCTACACTGTATTCTCAAAGACATTTTGTCAACAAGGTTTCCCTCAAAGATAAAAATAATCTCTATGTTACCACAAACACAGATGATTAACTCTTTACTGAACCTCAATAAATGTATCAAAAATCAAATTATAGACAAGCTTTGATTAGAGATTTTCAGTGATTCATGTAAATGAGAAAATAATTATTATAACTGCTACAATACTGGTGACAAAATTTTTATTGTGTTGGTACACAAGTGCCAGCTTGAATGTGGACTGAGACAATCATATAATCATAGCCATTATGAGTCATTTGAAGCTTCTAACATGCACACAGTAGGTGCTGTTGTTGTGACTAGTTTGTGCCCGACTGCTCAAAACACCGTCCTCTCCGCTTATCTGCCTGCATGCAGGACCCAACCCCAGTTATTTCTGATAATCCACAGATTGTAGGCAGCTAACAGACATTTGTTTTACGACAGATGCCAGATTCAGATAAACATTTAATTAGCAACTCATCAGCTCTGTCAAAGCTAATTACCCCAGTTTCCAGCCAAAGCCAAAAACTGCTCCTCTCGCAGTTGGTTTGCATAACAGCTGAGTCTGCTGGCTGTGACAGGATATGAGGAGCCAGAGGCTGTGAGGAGACGAGACCCGCTTACAATGCTGTAGCAGGAATCTGAGTGTCTAATCCAGCCATTCTGCCACGGCTGAGAGTTGCAGGTCAGAGCAGTGGAGAGAATGGGTTAGATAGAATTACAGGCTGAGAAAACGTTGTACTATTTATCAGCTTATAACACGCCTGTCATGGAAATTACTGCTAGTGAGATGTCTCAGCAGCACACTTCTCAGCATTCTGAAGGAGTGGGATGTGAGTTTTTAGGATGGGCAGTGGACACAGTCTGGCTGTCAAGTGGTTTCTGGGAGGTGTAGTGCAAAAAAGAGCACAGACGTGACCAGTGAAAGACATGACAGAAAGCAACGATAGCAGCCACCGAAGGATCGCAGGATTACCGACCGGATGCCCATCCCCATCATTTGTGCAGATACTGAACTTCTGGGACATGTTTGCAGCACAGTAACGGACAAAAATGGCCATTCAAGACATCTTCACAGCTCTTCGTTATAGCTGAGCTCTGGAATCAAATCATCACGTTTGACTGAAATTAGAATTCGGCATGCTTACACATTATACACGCCAAGGCATCTCTATAACACTCTGTAGCTTCTCTAGACTGACCTGTAACCTAGCAACCGCGTGACATCTCACACAAGCAGATGATTAACGGTACCTTCTTTTCCATTCTGAGCATGAAGCCTTTGATAGACCCCCCCCACCCCCGACTTCGACTCCAGCATTCTCCTCAGTAGCACGCCAAGAACACTCATATCACCTAGAAATATGAAATATGAATCATCATGCTGTTTTTAGCCTTTTGAGACCAGGGGTCTGTAGCTGCTGTAGCAGGCAAAGCCCCATCATTAACTGCTCTGGAGAGCCGTTATGCATCTGGCTTTTCATGTCACACCAGGATAGTGCTGATCTGCAGGGGCATTTTGAAGATCATATTATGAGTCTGCACTGCAAAATAAATAATACGCTACTCAGCGTTTACATTTCTAAGGTTAGCCTTTCCAAAACTATAACCATAAAGGGATTATTCATGTTTGCATCTAAAAAAGCTGTTAGTTACTTTCAAGAAGCTGACTGCATTTTTATTGTGCCATTATATTTTAACTTATTAACCTCCCAGTTTATGACTGGTGCATGTTTACACTCTGTCCTGCTCATACTGAGAGCTTGAAAAAAGGTAACTGGGCGTCTTTAAGTTGGCCTTCATTAAATCAGTGGAGATGCACAGGAAAGAATGTCAGACACCAACCAGGGAACAAAATAACCAATGAATCAACACCGTCGTCCCTTATGTAGCAGCCGTGTCAGAGAAATCTTCTCCAAGCATAATATTCCAGAATTAGCAACACCCTCAGACTGGTTCATCCCAGGGACAAAACACCCAAATACAAGTTAAATGACAGTGTATGAAGGCCCCGTCAGGATAACAGCATGTTTTATGAGCTTCTGTTTTCCTTTACTTTCCTTTCTTCCTCAGTGGGAACATTCTCTCCCTGTCACCCCAAGTTTCTGTGGGTTTCCAGTAAACTTCAAGGTCGAGGCTTTCATCCCCCTCAGTGAAAACAGGTGTCGAGACTCAGTCATACAGCTGCATTTAAAGGAGAAAGCACACTCGTTCAAGGATGCCACTGTTCATATTCTGGACTGAGGAGACAGATGGCTTGAGAGAGGAGTAAATATGACCATCGTTGAACAAAGGTGGTGGGTTATGACAGCTATCAGCCACCTACAGTGCAGTCCTGAGATCCCTTCTCAGGTGTTTCTATCCCCATTCACACCTTGCCTCAGGTGACTTCAATAGCTGAGATGTTAGAGGAGTGGGGCAATGACTCGCAGAGGTTTCACCTGTCGCCCTGTGACTAACCTATGCCTTTCTTCACACCTTGGCTCATGTGACAACTCATATGATCAGTAGTCTGTGGTGGTTTGCTTAGGTTTAGTTTGTAGGGGTGCCAGCCAGGTCTCTCTCCTGACATTAAGATTCACAGACCTCACAAAGGATACAAGTTACAAAGACTTAACACCCTCAGACACAGAATGAAAACAACCCAGGTTATATTCAAGCACACAATATATATATATATATTCAAAACGGGGGGGTTACACAACAAAACAGTCAATCAACACAAGGAATTCAGTTCAGTTAGGCCCACATACTTGAGTTCATCAAAGTCCTTCAGGTCATTTATCAGAAAAAGCATCAAAACAAATCTACTCCTCACTTCCAAACACTGTACACCACCTTCAACTGTCAAATCCACCCAAAACACTTATCATACCAGGGGCCTTATCATGCTGTCCAGTCCAGGGTTGTTACCTTTAGTGAATCCCGGCCGTTCCTCTCAGCTGGATCCCATCGCGAGGTTAAACTACCCACGGAGCTACTGAGCCAGGCGTTCACTTTCCGCGTGTTCGGCCGAGATCGCTACGGATAACTGGCTTCTTGGCCGGCGTTACCACACTGAGCCCTGGTCTGTAAGTAAAGTAGTAAGGGGCTGGGTTGAGCACTGCAGCGCCAAATCTGTGGCATCCCACTGGTCGGCACCCGGAGGGCGTGAAGGTGAGCTCAAGAAAAAAAAAAAAAAACACACAGGTGACCATAGTGTAAAGGGCGGCCATCCGGCTGTCGCGAGTGGGTTAACAGCCTTCAGTACCACCTCCAAGGGGACAGCCCCCACTAAGGGTTTATTACCTGGGACTCTCCAGCAGTTGTAGAAGTAAAGAAGCCTTTTAGATGAGAGGAGAAACATCTTCAGCAACCTAAAGAAGTCCAGTTGCCTTCTTCAAGCTCTCAAAACTACCATCACCTGGATGACTGAGACGCTGCTGTTCTGCTCATGACACAGGTGCAACGAGCTACCTGAGGAAATCTGTCAAGTTCATGAAAAGTAAAGGAAAAATCTGAGCAGGGCTCCGGGGTGAAAGGTGGCGGTGTGAGTTGGCTTTTCTCTGCGACATAATGAAGCATCTTAGGTGCCGTTTACACGAAGCCGTTTTCACTGGAAACGGTGTCGTTTTGATGCGTTTCAGCCTTTCGTTTACACGATGGCGTTTCAGAAACGATCCGCGTTTACACGAGGACATGTGAAACGATGAAAACGATGTAGTTCCCATGCCAGGCCACAAGTTGGCGTTGGTTTTCTCTTTGCAGTTTGTTTACGCAAGACGCGCATGCGTGGAGTGACACAGTAGGTAGTGCGGCAAATTGTTCATTACTTACAAAACGGCCAATGTGAGAGGTTTTGTGTGGACCGATGATGAGGTTGGATCGCTGCTGCACACAACGCTGAATTACAAAACGGTCAAAACACAGGAAAAGCATAAGAAGCACTCGTGAATCCGCGAGTACTGTTTATCAGTTTGCGCGTGCGCGAAAAACTGGCCGTCGCGACCATAGTGCGCATGTGCGAGTCGAGCGTTTTCAAATCACCCCGGTTTCAAGTGTTTACACGAAAACGCAAGCCGGTGCGTTTCTGAAACGCTCCACTCTGGACCCCGTTTCTGAAACACATCGTTTTCACTCTGTTGTCGTGTAAACAGAAGGGCGAAACGCATCAAAACGACACCGTTGTCGTGTAAACGCAAGGCCGAAACGCATCAAAACGACACCGTTTCAAAATGAAAACGGTCTCGTGTAAACGGCACCTTAATATGTCCCTGACCACGTGATTACGACTGTTCAAAAAAAAAGAGGTCTCCACCGCTCTGCAGCTGCGCTTTTTGCTGATAAGCTGCACACACGCAGCGTTTTTCCAACTGTGCAGCGCGGAAATTCACATCACAGTTTTTACCTGAAAAACTTGCAACTTTTCATCAGCTTGAAATATTTAAATTTTATCCAGATGTTAATTTTAAAGAAAAATATAATTTTATATTTTATGTGTTGAGGAAAATGCTGCTGTATTCTGGCCGTTCAAATTCACATTACTGATTAACATTATTATTTTTAATCCTGTTCAGCCACGACTCAGACTGTCTTCAATTTTGGCCCGTCCTGTGATTGAGTTTAACACCCCTGCTCTATGGATTGTCACTGTCCAAAAATAATGACATTTTCTGCCAGAGCTGTACTTCTTTCTGCTCATAATGTATCAATCCCAGTATCAGACCAAAACTGGCTAAAATCAGTGGAAAAAACATTTTGTTTACAGATATATGGTTAAAAAGGTGCAGACACTCAGCTTTATTCAGGAACCAAAATACTGCATTAACCATTTTAATATTTTGAAAATCCTTTGTAATCACTGGTTGTTTTTCCTCTCTGTGACGCTTTGATAGGCTGCCATCAGATGTTTGTTCATGTCTTGAACAGATTACTGTCTTTATGTCTTCAGTTTTACAGTCTTTAGAAAGTGAAATGCAGCTTGATTCCATTGAGGTCATATGAGTGGCTCAGCTGCTGCAGAAATTTCCACCATTTTCTTTGAAAAGCTCCTGGGTTACTTTCTCTGTATGTTACAGATGTGGTAAAGTATTGCTCTGTGGACTTCATAATTCATCCAGTTGCTCAGCGACACTGGACACCACATCACGCTGCCTCCTCTGTATTTATAGAGGGATCAAAGGTTCTAGTACAGACTGATACAGCATGCTGTTCCACAACTGGTCTGGCTTTTTAAGAAATCTGTTTAGTCTCTTATTGTTGATGCTCAGGAATGGTTTGCAGCTTGTGGTAAACCTTCAGTATTTTGTCTTGTGAAGGCTTCTGTTCATGGGTAACCTGAAGTCTTCCTCAGTTGGCTGGATTTTGTGAAGAGGATTTCTTTAATGAGGAAAGGATCCTGTGATCATCCACCAGTGCTGTCTTCCATGGACACTCAGGTCTCGTCACAGTGTTTTTTTTGTTAGCATGCTTCATTTGAACATGTTCTCGAGTCACAGAAATGGCTTCCAATGCTTATACCACACTTGAAACCATCTCTAGATCTTTAACCAGCTTAATTTATGAATAAATAATTGAGGAATAGCCCACACTTGTCCATTTAAAAAAAGTGAGCTTTTTGCAGAAAACAGGATCAATATACAAAAATCCTGCCTGCAATTTCTCAGCTGTTAATTCAATATTTTTTCTAAAACCCTTGAAATAAAGTGGAGACACAGCACTTCATCTAACTGTAACTTTGTAGAACACAGCTAAAAAAAATGGCTTCTCACAATGAACATGGCCTTTGGTTAGAAATTAAAAGCCTGCTTTTCTTTACTTGTGTGAGATGTCAGAGCGCTGCCACTATTGTGACAGCAAAATCTTCTGTGTAAGAATGCAAAGCTTGACAAATACAGCATTAGCTACTGAGGGAGACTGAGCTTCACTAAGGGTCAGTCAGATAATGTCACACCACATCAGAGAATATCTCTGGCACGGCTGCTGCACTGCAGGCCATGGGCCACACTGCAGTGGCCTGTGCACCAAAGCAGGATCTATTTTCATAATGACACCTGAAGCTGTACTTTGGGAGACCTACGTAACCCTGCATCATTGCTTTTCTCCTCCTCCTTCCCCACACCTCCTCCTCATGTCTCTCTGTCTCTCAGTGGATTGTTAAGGCTCTCCAATAACCAGATAAAGACGACACTGGTGAACCTCGGCTGAGACAGCAAGAGAAGAAGAAAGAAAGGAAGACAGAGTTTTAAATTATAGAGAGAGTGTGTGTCTGTACATGGGTGTATCTGTGAGATTGCACACTTTCTGCTTTGGAGAGGGTTTTTTTTATCTCAAATGGAGAGGAGGGAGGAAGAAAGGAGCGAAGTGGAAGGAGGAGGAGAGAGGGAGAAAGAGTTGGTTTAAAGAGCTGGGAAAGAAGAGGCAGGACTGGGGGACTGGAAACAGGAGATAGGCGAAATGACTGCACATTGGCACTCAAATGGGATATATCGTAGAGTATATGAAAATAAAACCACATGTGCAATCTGGAGAGGCAAGATAAAGCATCTTTATTCTTTAACTTTTCTGGAAGAAAGTAAAAATGAATAAAATATTTGCACATACAAAATATATGTATTTTTATATATGTGGTCAGTTAAGATATGATTATGCTCTGAGAATATGCGTGCACAGTGTAGGTAGCTCTACTGATGTGAATTCAGTGAGAAAGTGTTAAACTCACCCGATAGTTAAATTTATTCTGTGATATTCCCCAATCAGCCACATCTTTAATAACACCTCCTCATACAGTGACTCACAGATACTTATTAGCAGAATTTCTTCACACACAGATCATCAGCAAGCATAAAGCTTCAGGCCTCAGAAAGCTGCAACCTGCAAAAGATCCATCGGTGCTGTTTGAGACACTTTGGCATTTAGTCCTGCTTAAAAGCACCAACAGGAAGCGACGTGTCACTTCCTGTTGGTAAATGCAAAATGATTTACTGCCCCTGTGTCGGAAAACCAAGCCACCCACTGCACAGTTGTGTAGGGGAAATTATTCACAGAAGAGAAAATTATTGCACAGGGCTGTAAAGTTGGTCATTTTAACATGGAGCGTGTGGGAACGATTGCCTCGCTTTTGGAGTCAACCTCAAATGGCTAACAGAGGAACTGCAGTTTTTAGCACTTTCACCTTGGCTTCATTTAAGGCAGTTGTGGATCAGGTGGTATAATGGGTCGTACTAATTGTACTAATCGGAAGGTTGGTGGATCAATCCCTGGCTTCTCCAGGCTTCTGTCGAAGTGTCCTTGTGCACTGAACTACTACTGAACCTCAAGTGTCCCCTGATGTATCCATTAGAGTGTGTGCATGTTAGAAAAAGTGCTGCATGAATGTGTGTCACAGGGCGGATGACACTTCCTTTCTGAGCTGAACTTAAGTAGAAAGACGTTGTATAAGCACCACTCCATTTACTACAGCCCAGCAACAACTAACTGAAAAGGAAAAAACAATGAAATTTGGTTCAAACAACAAAAAGTGAAAAACTAAAAAAAACTCAAGAACAGATGAGCAACAAAGTCACTGACATCCATCAGTCTGGAAAGGGTTTCAAAGCCATTTCTAAGGCTTTGGGACTCCAGCAAAACAAAGTGAGAACCATTATCCACAAATGATGAGACCTTGGAACAGTGGGGAATCTTCCCAGGAGAGGCCGTCCGACTAAAATTACTCCAAGAGCACATTGACGACTCATTCAGGAGTCGTCAGAGTTCATGACTCAACAATAAGAAAGAGACCGGGCAACAATGGCATCCATGGGAAACTTCGAAGGCACTGCCGACCAAAAGTTTCATCTCACATTTGCCAAAGAACATCTTCATGACTTGAAGACTTTTGGGAAAATATTCTGTGGACTAATGAGACAAAATCTCAACTTCTTAGAGGGTTTGTGTCCTGTTACATCTGCATAAAACTAACACAGCATTTCATAAAAGAACATACCAACAGTCAAACATGGTGGTGGTCATATGATGGTCTGCGGCTGCTTTGCTACTTCAGGGCCAGGACAACTTGCTATAATTGATGGAACCATGACTTCTGCTCTCTACCAGAAAATCCTGATGGAAAATGCCCGACCATCTGTCTTGCTGTGAAGCTCAAGTACATGAGGACAATGATCCAAAACACACGAGCAAATCCACCCCTCAATGGCTCGGAAAAGAGAAAATGAAGGGTTTGGAGTCAAAGTCCAGACTTAAATCAGGTTGAGGCGCTTTGCCATCGGGCTGTTAATTGCTTAAACTGGCTGTTCATGCTCAAAAACTCAAAAAGCTTTTTTCCCTTAATAAGTGTAATAGTATTTAAAAACTGCATTTTGTATTTATTCTGGTTCTCTTTGTCTAACATTAAAATTGGTTTGTTCTGAAACATTTAAGTGTGAAAAATACTCAAAGAATGAAGAAATAAGGGAGAGCACAAATCCTATTTCACAGCATGTAAACAGCACAAAGATGCTATGCAGCTGGAGCGGTTAGCGTGCAGCTAATCTCAACCGTTTCACAACCAAAGAAAGTCAATCAAAAACATCTGGGTGTTTCATTTTGCTGTGACTGTGACTTCTGAGAGTTGGTCTAAATTTAAACATGTTTGTAGCTTAGATGCTTACGTAGCATTTAGACCTTTTAGACCTCTAATTAAAAAAAAAAGCTCGGTCAGATCAATAGAAATTTGTGGCTAAAAATGGGTTGAATTCCTTGTAATAGACAAAAAAAAGCTTCACCTTTCACTTTTCAACCCTTCCAAGTTGCTGAGCTCTGGAAAAGTTGCCTTTTTAACATCTCTTAAACAAATTTTTGTCAGATGGAATGTGATCCTACACATACACAAAAACATATCCATGCAGCTAAATTCAGAACAGATTGAGCTGTTTCTGGGCTAAATAAGAGAAGTAGTGGACCAGATTGAGCCTGGAAAATGGGGGGGGGGGGGGGGGGGGGGGGGGGGGTATGGTTCGCACAGTAGCTCAAAAGCATTTTGCTGTCACAGAGGTAATAAATGAATGACTAAGAATTTATGTTATGCTCTGCTGATAGATTTAATACAAGAACAACGCACAGAATAAAATTGTCAGACAGCCCAGAATTATAGCTGTCACAGATGATGAGCTCAGAAAGAAAGAAAAAGGAAAAAAAAAGATTTGAAGCTCTTCAACATCCTGACAGGAGAGCGAGTAAGACTGACTGATTTACAAGATACGCTAATGTGGGTTTTACATGTTGACATTTTTGATGTCACTTATATGAAAGACAAACTCTCCTCCTTGTTGATCAAAGGTATCTTATGGAAACTTTCCCCACAGGACGAGTGTCACGCTGACACACTCTGTGAGTCCTACGCTTAGAGGCACGAGATTGGAAAGGTCGTCTTATAATCAGGGTTGTCTCATGATCACAACGGCAGCCGCTGTGGCCACAGTATTACAATAATGGCACATTGAATTTCTCGTCATTTCCCAAGCATCTCTAGAGTGATGGGCTTTAAATACCACCGTCATTACAAGGACTGCAACTGAAAACGAGCAGACTGAGGAGACAGCCTGCAGGATGAGCACGAGGTGACAGGAGCGGCTTAGCTAGCATTGGCACTTGCAAGTAAATGTGCTGGCATAATTACAGTTAGCCTTTCGTGGCTGTACAGGCATTTATTATTATGCTACCATAATGACCCTTCTAGCTGGAGCTTTAACTGCTTACATTCTTTTAATTAAAAAATGTGAGTCTGAAATGACAGATTATCCATTTTGATTGGTACTGGTGGAAATATTTGGCTCAGTGACAAAGAATACAACACACTACAAGTTTATTGGGAACATTATGGCAAATCTGAGTTAAATATTTATATAAAGTCAGCTCAGTGAAGCACTATTATTGGCACAAAACAATATTCTTGTAAGGTTACTAATGTTACCTAATGACTGTTAGCTTCCCCGCTAGTGTGGCCAGTTTCATAAAGAGTTTTTTATTATAGGTTAGATCACACAAACAGATGTCTAAATTCACTGATTCTACAAACCACTCAGACCTTGGATATCTTAAGCAGGACAACGGTGAAATACATAAGAGGTAAATGAAGACTTTCTTTAAAAGCTCAGCTGTGTTTGTCTACTAGAAAAGCAGGACCACAGGAAAAGGTTAACAACACGGTGGTCAGTGTCAGAAGACACATGACACATGAGTCCACAGAAAATCAAACATTTTAGCGCTGGCATGTTTATGCTGACTTGATAGCCAGTCACCATGTTGGCTTCATAATAAAGCAGTGCTACAAAGAAACATTGGCTTATTTAGCCAGGGGTAAGGTGTCTTATTGTTGTCTTAAAATTAGTGAGTCTTTATTTTTGTGAATCTCTGGAATTTATTATCTATGAGAAAACTATCTTTGTGAAACTAGCCCACAGTCAGACCAAGAAAGGCTGGAGCGAAACTTCCCCTGAGTGCTTTGAAGTACGGAAACGTGTGGTTTACGACCAACAACCTACACAATCACACTTTAAAATATTTTGCCCAAGTGAGATCGGAACCAGTCGCTTTGTCAGCACCATCAGCACATTCATCTTAACCCCGTCTAGATCTGTAGAAGCAGAGCCACACCAGCTAAGGTCCACTTGGAGGGGTTTTCTTTGGTCTTCAGGTTAAAGGTCCATACGTATGTGGGTCCCCTCTGGTGGGTCTTATAGACAGGACACTGGTAGGCATTTCTGTTGTCCTGTTTGTCCACAGGGATCGCCCTGATGAACATTACCGGCATGGCTGGGGTGAGCTCTTTCAGACGGGCGTCCACAATCATGCCAGTCTGAAAGGAAAAGAAATGAAGAAGTAAGGCAGGGAGGGAGGGAAAAGTTATGCAGTGGGAATGACAACCCAGTCAACCACAGACGGGAACATTTCACAGAACTGGAGGAAATCATAAATTAGTTTGAGGTGCAGTGGAAACTTTGCCTGCATTTAATAATCTTCTCCTGGAGAAAGAAAAGAGAAGAAGCCAGCTGACTAATCTTGGTGGGCATAAGCAAAGTTAGACTTTGCCAAACACAGTTTTGTGGCACCCTTGAAAAGTGGTGAAAGTCAAGACAGCCTGAGCTGAAGTCAAGCTACCCTGCCTTACAATACACACTCTCTAAACACTCTGAAACAGAGTGGTCTGTCTCATTAATTAATCCTTCTACAATTAGCTCCGGACAAACAGAAGTTTCTCTGTGCGTGCACGGTGACTTTCAGGAATGAAAGTAAATCCTGATGACTTTGGAAAGCTCAGAGGACAAAGCCCAAAATGCATCTGCAATTGCTGTAACATGCTAAAGAGATGTTAAACACCAATAACCTGATGTCCGTGTTTACACTGTTATTATGCTAGCAGATATCCACTTTTATTGTTTAATCTAACAACATAAAAAAAGAATAAAAACAGGACAGTAATAGCTGGTGCCTATCGCAAACACACATCCGTTCATTGTATAAATCTGCATTTTTCATCATTCCACATAGTGTGTTTATTACATACAGTATCTAGCTGTCTATGGCATCTGAAGCCTCTGTGAATAAAATGTAACGATCATTAATGTAGACCAGGTTTATCGTAAATCTTTAACTTTTATTGCTGCACAGACCTGTGTCCAGATGGAGCGCTGCATACTCTCCTATTCACTCTCTGCTACTCCCTGCCAGTGGCACAGAACTGGCCTTGGGGCTGAGAGGAGGAGGAGGAGGATAGTTGTATGAGTGGAAGCTGCCCGGCCCGTATGTCTGCCTGTCTATTTGCCTGTGCCTCCAAGTTTAATGAAGAAAAAAGGAACCACTCCTCCAAAGGGTGATCTAAGTGCTCAAGTGCACACGCTGCACATTCCCTAATTAAGAAGTCTATTGGGATGCACCTTGAAAGCTGGGCACATATGCAGAGTTTGTATGTATGGAGATAGATAGAGCTCTGGGAAGCTGAGTAAAGTGCTGTGCTCCAAGAGCTGAACACAAGCAGGATGCAAAGCAGAAAATGAAGCCACAAAGGAAATGTGAAGGTTCTCTATTTTTTTGGAGGGGCGGGGGGGGTAATAATGTTCTTGACTTTACTTGGCTCAGTTTAAAGGTGCATTCTGGGTCAGCTCACCTCATTTTCTTCTATCTATAATCCACTCTCTGAGGCGCTTGCAAGTCAAAGTGTGTTGTGTTTGTTTCTGTACATAGACCTTCCATAGTGACTTTGCGGCAGTCAGCCAAACAAGGAAATCAATGATAACTCGTGTACCTGTGTGTCCCAGCGTGCACCCTCCATGTACAACCCATGTATGTAGGCCCCTTCACGAGGTGGAGAACTGAAGTCCTCCCGATTCTTCTTTGTGACATCACACTGCAGACACATACTGTCCAGGGGCCACTCATTTCTGCCACACAAGCACCGACAGATTTCCTGTTAAAAGGTCAAATGTTTGTTTCCATCATGTTTTTATATCCTAATGCAGAGCAGCCCTACCTTCTTGCTATAGCCTGCATAATGGCTGTGAGGAAAGACTGGGGGTTGAAGAAGCCAGCCAGCCACACTACAGAAGGTAAGATGAAGTCAGCTGACCAGGCTTCCAGCTCCCTGATCCTGGCCAGCAGGTCAGTGAACCACAGGGCCAGGCCACACATGGAGGGATATGCCCTTTTGGTCCAACTCTCTGGCACCGTGTCCAGGAAGACAGCATTCTGAAGGTTCTCCATGTCACTGGTCATGGTCAGCTCTCCCTGATGGGTGAAGGTCACAGTAATTCATTGTGAAAAGTCTTTTAAAGTATACTGTAATATATTTGTAAGGATAAAAGAAATCTATATACAAGCAATGTTCCTATGAGTCCTCATCACATCAGACAAAACTGAGCTTGCTAGCCTGCTAAGTAGATAGAGTCAAAAACAGACCAATAATCGCTCACTGTTTTCTAAAAGAGTTCTTTTTTTCTTAGTTCTCCTTTCTTTCATTTCTGCTACACATTGACATTGGTGCAATTGGTCTTTGTTGCTACAATCACACTGCTAAACAGAAACATAGAAATCATCCAACAATCAGTCTGAATGATGATCTGGATTTGGGCTTTAGGCTGTGTCCTCTGCGTTGCCTAAACCCATGAGCCAGGAGAGGGAAGGAGAGCATGTTGAGAGGGTTGCAATCTGTGCAAGGTTAAAAACAAATATCAGCCAGTATTCTTCTATCGTGTTTATCCTATTCTCCAACAGTTTCTTGCTAAGAGCTTCAGCCATCATTGCTTTCACTGTTTTATTCAGGGACTACCTTTCTTTTAAGAAAAAATTAAAAGGAGGTCAGAATCACAGATTGCCTAAAAAGAAAAATACACTGTTTTAGCAGAACTACTTTTTCCTGTTGTCTATCACTGAGGAGAGACAGGAAGGAGGTACAAAGTGTATTACAGGACAGAAAGGGCTGCAGATAGCTGGTTAGCTAAAGCCTCAATCACACAGGCCTAGAGACTGGTCTCCCTGACTGGTTGGAGATTGCTGGCTGTTGCTGGGTGAAACTGACCACAAAGAGGGTGCTGCACCAAAATGTTCATTGTGATTGCTTTGGCTGGTAAGACATTGCTGTGGGCGCCTGTAGGTTGCATGGAAGACACCGACTTGTTTGTGAACACTCGATAACTAACACAGACAGCATGCTAGCAAACCAATGAGTGGCAGTGAAACTTGAAAAAATGTGATGCGAACTGGAAACAATGGAAAACATCTGCTGTAAAAGTAAAAGTTGTGCCTTGGTGTTCAAAGCAACATGTTTCCTCATAGCTTCAGTACTGATCAGCAAGCAGTTGGGGAGTGTTTGCAGACCAGCAGCCATCTTCAATATAAACTACAGGTGGCCTTGGTAATCTGCTAGCAACCAAAGCAACCACAAAGAGGTTTTCAGTGTGGTACCATATACCATTGTGCGACCAATTTTAACTAGCAACAGTAGGCAGTCTCCTGCAACCACTTGACAGCCAGTTGCGATACCTAATGCCTATTTTTCCTTAGTGACCAGTGGCTGCTGGGGGTCACTGACTGGTCTCAATGCCTGCATGACAGGTTTCAGCGAGTGATTTCACAGAAACTGCCAGCAACCGCCAGCAACCACTCACAACTGGTCGTCCCTAGTGACCAGTAGCTGCCAGGTGGTCACCAACTGGTATAGGCATGACTTCCTCAGCTACCACTGCAACACAATACTAACAGTGTCATAAACCACAGGAACTGGACCCCAACGCAGGATTACAGGACAGGACTGGAACTTAAACGTAGCTTTATTGCAGATTCACACTGGAAATAATACATTGCAGCTACACTGAGCTGGAAACAGGAACATACAGAGCAAGGAGACACACTGTGAGGGGAACCCACTGACAACAACACGACAAAGAAGAGACACAGACAATATATACACACAAAAGGTAACCAGAGGAGAGTGAAAACAGCCGGGGAAAGCAGGTGAACAGAGGCACACAAACAAGACCAGGGGAAGCAAAACTGAATACACGTCCACAGGACCGCCAAAGTAAAACAGGAAGAAGACATGGAAACAGGACACAGACTTGACACAACAGGGAAGCAGGTACACTTAGGAACTGCAACACAGAGAAGGTAGGCACACTGAGGAAGAGAACATCTACATTGGAGGAACAAAACTGGACATGGGAAACACAAAGACAACCATGGGGACACAGAGGGAGGCAGCAACACTCAGGAAATACAAACAGAACCCAAGAACAGACGAAAAGAAGAACCCTGGGAATATAAATATCAAAAAAACAAATCAGTGATATGATACAAAAATATACCAAAACTGCAAAAACTACAACAACCAAGAATCAAATAGAGACATAAAACTTGAAAGTCCAGAACTGAAAACACTGGGTCATAGACCCAGGATCATGACAAACAGTAGGCTGTGTGTTATTTGTTACTGACAGTGCTGATTTATTACTTCATTTTTTAACAATTCTTTAAGATTATGTTGTTACAGTAACCACTACAGCCTTGTTGGGCTGGTGATGTCACCAAAAATGTTTGCTGTACTTTACCGAATAGGCTGATTGTGCATATGAGAAAAATCTGTTATATAATTTGGCTTTCACACTCTTTCTGATTATCAGGAAATAATCATTTTAATTAGGACGAGTGCTCTCAGTGCTGACAAATGCTGCATCTTTCATGCAAAAACGTCTTTGTTGGTTTGTGAATATTCTTTACAGGAAGGAACAAAGAGTCTGACGCATCACTTCCTGTTTGTCTATTTAGCTAAACACAGGAGGTGATACCTCCTGCTTAAGGTGCTGAATGGTAGCACATACATAAACATGGGGATAAGTGCGCCACGCCAGATAAGGAAACATGCTGTAAGAGCCGAGGGAAGATGACACTGATGAGTAATGAAACAGCATGCAAGTGAAAACAGTGGCGTCCTTTACCTACTGATAGTGTGTAGCTGATGTATTGCTGATGTATAGATACCCATATGTGACATAAGAATTCTTTATGAGGGTGATAAGGTTCTTTGGGTTTATCTAGATCATTGAGTTTATCAGGAACCGCTGCTCAAAATGATCCGTCAGTTCAGCCATTTCACACTCAACTCCACGGCACTGCGAAGCTCCAACACCTCACCCGGGCTAGCATGCTGATAGTTGCTATTTATTCCACTATAAAGACAAAATATGATTCCATTTGCTGGTACAACAGCCTACATGGCTTTTAAATCACTGAGCCGATTTATTGAGGCTTGTAGGGCGGGGAGATCGAAGCCTCATAACTCCTGACAAATGCACTGACACATTTTTTCCCCCTTTCTTTCTCTTTTCATTTGTTGTTAACACATGACTCACTCAGGCTTGACACAGAGAGTGCCGGCATCTCATTCCTTTCTGCTCCTCTGTAAGTCAGATTTCTGAGTCACTCTTACAACCAGGCTTCTGACAAACAACAAAGAAAAGATTTAGTTATGCAGGAATACTAATGAAGCAGTCTGTCAACAGCAGAGGAGCCTATGTAAAGTGAATCATAGGTGTTGAGGATAACTGAAGCTTTTTATGGTGGGGATTCATGTCACAGTTCACTTGAAGTTCAGTTGTTTTGTACTGAAGGTGTTTAGCTGTTAGTGCCAATCCTGCTGATCAAGTGTTTAGTGATTTAATTGAGTCCAGGAAGTCTCTAGCAAAATGAATAAAATGCAGTACTTGTAGTGGGATCACACTGTGTTGGCTGTGAAAAACACTGTGATTGTTGATTGCTTTGGATGCTCTAAAAAGTTCTACATGTCACTAATGTGTAAGTTTTTGTGGTTCTTGTATCAAAACATTCACTTTCACTGGCACATAAACAACATGTGAGCGCTACATGAATTAGTAAATGTGCAAAAGTCTCTAGTTTAGCTAATCCTGCAGCAGCCAGCTCACTCCACACAAATGTTTAATTAATTACATTACCAAAACCAAAAGTGTCACGCTGTGGCCCAAGGCAGGTCCTAGGGATCTAGGCCCCCGTGTCAGCTGCCTGCTTTGCCTCGTTGGTAATACAGGCTTGGAAGGATAATGGCTAAATGGTGTTCTTATCTGTTCTTATGATGTAAGCAGCTGGCCTCTGCAGTCAGAATGAATCAGTGGAGTTAAAATGTTTAAATGTTTCTGTAAGCTTCTTTTCATGCCTCTGAGTGGATATAAATGTATAGTGGACAAAAACATACAAAAAGAACCAACACTTAATTCCTTAACTACTGGTTATGCAAAATGATGCCCCTGTGATAAAAATACAAGCCAACTATCAGCAGACTCTGCAGTTCACATTGCTATAAATGATGCTTGCAGTCCTTCATTATTATGTTGCACTATTGTATGTACTGCATGTCGTACAACAACTAAGAGAGCAGCATATACATACATATAATCAAATCAAAGTTGACCTGGACGCACCTCACCCCTGCTAGATATAGGCTGTGAAGGCAAAGTACAGCTAACTAGTTAACCGCCCCTGTGTTGGCTATTACTGTAGTAACCTAACACGACCCGTCACTGATGGCGATATCCTCCTGCTATTAATGAAAATATTAAATAAATGTAGAAGCCAGGATAACATTACAGCCCCATTTCATAATAGAAAACATATTCAAATCATATTATATTCATGTGTGTAAAGGAATGTTACAACATAATGCACCCATACTACATAATCTGATGATTTAATGCATTATATATAACATCACTATAATCATATAAGACAACCATGTTGCTTAAATTTGAGCAATATTGCTGAGCAGTAGGTATGGCTTTAATATTGCTCAATGATGAGTCATAGTCTATACTATTTATGGCCATGAGTCATCCCTGACCGACATGTTAGACAATGCTCAGCCAATCAGGAGTTGGTATCACAGGCTAATCAATAAGGCTGCAGCCTAGAACTGATGTTCCTATGAACGGATTGGCTCTTTACCTGGAAATCTGGGATTCCCCAGTTTCTCACTATCAGCTACCGCCAACTGTTCAGTGACCGAGGTCAGCTGCTAGATATGGGGAATCCCCACTTTCTCCATTTCAGCCAACGATGGTCAGTAGGTATAGCCCATCTCACAGTGCAATATGATCACATGATTAGGCTAAGCCAATCAGGCATGAGAAAGAGGCTGCACATCATTGGTATATCATAGTATTGTTATATATCATATGTACAGACATATATATATCATAGCCTGAAATCCTCCCTGTTTACCTTCCACTTCAGATAAATACAGCCAAAGTGCACAAAGGGGACTAAATATCCAGGAGTATGAATATCGTGTTGCACATCTTTGAAGAGTAAAGAACACATATGTCAAATTTCATGGCTCAGCTCCTTGTGGTTTTAGAGTCTATAGAACCACAAAGGTAAATCCTCAGGGACAGACGGAAGGACAGTATGACAATAATATCCTCTCGGTTTATTTTGCACAGGAGCATAATAAAAATTATATCATAATATATCAAGAAGATTTCCAATAAAATAAAAATACTGAGCAACAGTTTATTGATGCTTGTGGCTTGCAGCCAGCAGCTTTTCTAAGTGTAAGTAAATGATGAGCATTTTCCATCCTTTGCCAATGAGCTATTGTTATCGATGACATACTTCTTAATTTAAAGCGTGACTCTACTGAAACACGGTACCAGCAGCAGCATTATATCCACACACAGCATGTACGCACAAAAGTCGCGCAGGTAGTGCTTTCCCTGGAAATGTTAAGTGCAAGTATAAAATAAGTGCTTAACACTTTAGTTTAACAATAAATAAAGTAACAACCTCGTAACTAGTCAGGAGCCTGAACAATATACATACACAATAACACAAAAAAATATTTTCTACTATTGTATCTTGTGTCAAAATTTTTAATCAGCTGCTTAAACTTAGCTAGCTTGCTTGCTCACTAACACTCAGTAGCAGAGGTTACAATCTGCTCAGGCACTGAAAGCGCTAAAAGCATTTAATACATGAATGATAATAATAAAATCTGTTGAAGGCGAATTTATATAGTTAAGATCACTGGTTTCACTTCATGACCCGTTTAATCTCACTGCTCTCATCCTGGTTGGCAGCTGATTACACAGATCTCCTTCTCTAAGCTGGTGGAGACCAAAATAGAGCCAAATAAAGATTAAATGTCTTTCATTTAAACAGGGACATAACTCCTAATCAATATGACTTTTTTCTCTAATGCAGTTTTAATGACTTCATTATGGAGTCCACTAATACTCACAAAAAAAACTTTTTTTGAGGTCTACTTTTGTTTAAACTCATTACTTCACAATAACTTTGTGTTCTCTACCAGGATGCAGGCGTACAGGTTCAACCCAGTTATCACATACTGAAAGGTAAAGATACTACAGAAAGGAGAGATCTTGCATTATGCTTTTAGTGCTTGTTATTTATTGGAAAAGACTGATCTCCAACAGTATCTCCAGCTGCTGTTCCATATGTGGCTGTTCTATGCGGATAACTTCTGCTTTATTGTTCAGTTTATGGTGGGGTTACAGGTATGTCCAGCTGTAGCATTTGAACCCGCAGCGCTTCTATGACAGACATGTTACAAATGTAAGCAGCAGCAGAGTCTATGCAACACTCAGAAAGCATCAACTATAATGTGTATGAAGTCAGTGTACCACCCATTAAAAACAGACATGACACAGCCATAATTGTAACTATGAAAGCACGACTAGAGCGACAGTCTGGGTCATACCAGGTCATCGATGCGCTCTGTCTCAGCAGCAGTCAGTAAGAGAGTGACGGATAAAAGCTCCTCCAGTTCTGGGTTTAAATACAATTTGACAGATTTGTTCTAGAGCATGAAGCCACAGCGTTGGAGGCATTGGCTCTCACTGGTGACACAACAAGCAGTGGTGTCTTGGTATAATACATGATACTGTGTCACAGTGGAACCGCTGGGGCTGAAAAATGAATGCAAATGCTGAAAACTGAACTTGCTCAAACACTCGTTTAATGCTGACTTTAAAAAAGGAAGGAACTCCTGAAGAACTCCTTCCACATAAGTGTATTTGACTGATTATATACGAGTGTTATAAATGACCATCAACCTCTTTCAAAGACTCCTAACCTTAAGTCCGAGGCTTAGTTCGCAGAGGGAGGATCTGATCTCCTGGGTGAGAAGGTTCATACGCTCACACTCCTGCAGCGCCACGACCTGGTAGGGAGTCCTCTCCTCTGCCTTCCCCAGAAGCTCAGCCATGTTAAACTCCTCTGGGAGTTTCTCCAGTATCTCCTCCAGCACTGCATGCACCTGATAACGTGGGAAGGAATGAAGAGGAGTGAGAGAAGTGTTTCCCAGTAAAATAGCCCATCCTGCTGTCACCATTAAAGATACTTAGGACAAGAAACACAAACAGTAAGAGAATACTCCTCTAAGTAAACAAGAGAAGGGTTTATCTGAGTCCTGCCAGTGCTGACAGTCTGAGAAACTGTTAGTTTGAAACAGTCCCATAAATATTCATGAAGACATATTTCTGCAACACCAGCTTTTTGTTTTCAATAACAGTATTATCCCTTCAGAAAATCAATGCTCGCAACATATTTTCGTGGGTAAGTGATGAAAGCTAATGTCTGTGTTAAACCTTTCCCAAGACAACCAGCAAGAGGGATCAATCAAAGGATTAGGTGCTGAACTGAGGATATCAGGTTATCATATCTATGGATTTTTCTGCTCATATGATTCTGATTATCCAGTCTGACTTTGGCAGCTACTGGACACCCTGAATACAGAGCGGACCTTGTTGGAGAGCCAGAAAGATCACACATTGTAATACATTGATTGACCAATGGACACACACACACACACACACACACACACACACACACACACACACACACACACACACACACACACACCTGTGGCCAATGTAGAGTCATCAGTTAACCTTGCATGCATGTTTTTGGACTGTGGGAGGAACCCATGGAAGGAGAACATGCTAACTAGTCTCTGCTTGGAGTTGAACCCAGGCTAGAGCTAACCACCACACAACGTGTTTAAATATATATGAAAATAATAATAATATGGTCCAGATATTTGTTTTGATCAACAAGTAACATAAACCTAGATTACACGGTTCTGTAAATCCAGCTTAGAGCCTGAGATCGACACTTTAAAATACACACATGCAAGTAAAATAATCTCTGTTAGGAGCCACAGAACAGCATGAATGAAATATGCTCCCAAAAGTTCTCTAATGATCAGTGGTGAGATCAACTTAAAGTCTTCAGCTGCAATTAATGAACTGTAATCATGACATTCAGGTCCCCCCAAATAGTCCTCAAAATATCAGCTGTCCATCAGACTGATTTGCCATCTGGTGTCATGGTCCCGAGTTTTAGCCTGTTGTGGTTCATGATTTATTCTTTGGACTGAAGACGTGATTTATTTTCGTAGTTCTACATTTAATCCTTTCAGTATGATATTATTTCTCTGCTTCACAGTCAGTTACCTTAGCTTCTAGTTCCTCGTACATTATGTTTGTCCCCCTCGGCTATCTTGTGACTCGCTGTCCTGTTTCCTGTCTTCTGGTTTCCCTGTTTAGTTCTGTCTAGTTTATCTTGTCTTCCATCAGGTTATGTCTCTCTGTTTTCTGTACCTTTTGTTCCTTGCCTGCTTTTGTTGTTAGTTCCTTTTTGTATTTCCCTTCCGTCCTAGTCTCATCCTCAGTGTCTCTGTGCTTAATCAGTCTCTTTTCCATATTTATCTCCTGTCTCTGTGTCAGGTTTCTAAGTCTTAGTCCTGGTCTCAGTGTTAGTTACTTCCTGCCTTTATTTTGATAGTCTCTTGTCTGTGTTTAGTTTTACTTCCCTTGTCTCATCTTCAGGGATTCTTTTCAGCTGTGCTCCCTGGTGTGTCATAGCTTCCTGATCACCTCATGTATGTATATACTGTCTGTGTCCTCGTCTGTTCTTGAGCGTGCCCTGGTCCCCCCCACCCCCACACACACACACACTGTGTGTTCCTGAGCTTCGTGGTTTCCCATGTTTCCTCCTAGTTTCCCAGTTAGTGTATTTCTGGCTCCGGTCCAGCCCGGTGTGTATTCAGTATATTTGCCCTGTATGATCCAGCAATAAAGCAACATTTAAGTTCAGTCCAGTCGCCCGTGTCCTGCACTGGGGTCCTATTCTTGCCTGCCACACAGCCGTTCTTGACATTTGGTTTATACAAGCAGCATAACAGTTTCCATATGGATAGTTTTATTAGCTTCAAACCAGTATTTTTGTCTGCTTTTCACTATAACAGATTTTGTGACATTTGAAGAGAGCACATGGTGAAAATGTTCCTTCTGTGACAGCTGTTCTACAAAATTCCTTTGCTTTATTTGAAAATCAATTTAAAAGCTCCGAGTGAAAATGTTAAAATGTGAGGAAGAGGATGTGCAGCACATAGAAAACGTCTCAGGCAGTGTTTGGACGGTTTATTGTGACAGATTGAAGCGCTGGGGCCTCTTTTCTAAAAACGCTCTTATGATCAGTTCTGATCTGAAGGATGACGTAAGCTGAAAACCACAGAAATGATCACACACAATTATTTATAGGCACACTTTTTTCTTTTTTTTTAACACTATGAATTTGTCCCCCCAGGGTGATACGGTTAATACAGAGATCTACTGTAATGTAATTGTAATATAATTTGGATTTTCATAAGCCCATTCCCAGAACTTTTAATCAGCCCTTGGATAAGGAGTTATTTATTTTATCTTATGCAGCAAGGCCTAGAGCAAAGTGGTTTTCCTGCTTATTATTATAGGTTTGGGATGCACAGGTGCATTACTGTGGTGAACTTTGCAGTTCTGTCTTTCTGCCCAACCTCATTAACTACTCCCATGCTGCATTTTTAACTTTGTTTGTCAGCCAACCATTTAGCCCACTGAATAATGGGAATCACCTGGCATTCGTCTCCTGTACTGTCCCGGTGATCGGCTCTTTTTCTTCTAGGCCATGCCTGCTCCTGATAAAACCTTATTTATTAGAAGACAGGAAATCACAGATCAGGGCTGTCAATTTAATTTGCTTTGTGATTTATAGATTACAGCTGCTGAAGTTAGAAACTGGATTCTTAGAAACTACCTGAGCTCAAGTTTTTTAGGTTCAGCACATAAGCACTCTGTTGGGAGTGATCTTAAGACTAAGTTCAAGATGTTTTTTTTTATCTAGAAGGCTGAAAAATAGTTGAAATGATCATCACTGTGATTTGTAACATAAGGTTACTGCTAAGGTAATGCGAACAAGGTAACTTTAGTCCTTTTAACCCACATACAGCCTAAACACTGAGCCATTAGCTGTGTATATTTTCTATTACACATAATGAGCTTTTTTATTCTGCTTTCGTGTTATATTTATTTTAGGCCTTAGGCAGGCCTAGAGACTGGTCGGTGATATGAAAGCAAGGATGCCAAGAGCCTGCACAGTGGCATTAATCTGTGGAGGAATCTCAGTTTCAAACCTGTGAGACTCTGAATGTAGTTAATGTGGAATTCTGTGTATGGAGACAGCAACCGATCAGTAACAGATTTGCACTTTTTGCCTATTTTCAGTTAATCGCTATATTATCACAAACAGACTGCATGTGACTAACTGCTAACATGACCGACAGACTGATTCAGTTTTATTGCTCTTATCAAAGTCCTGGTTTGTTTGTGGTCTCATGATTTATTCTCTTGGATTGAAGGTGTGATTTATGTTCTATATTTAGTCCTTTGAGCATATTATTTCCTTGTGCTTCTGAGTTTTGTTATCTTTGCTTTGTTCCTTGTTAGATTATATTAGTTCTCCTTCATGTCCAGTCTGTCAGAGTCTCGTCTCTCTCTGTGTCCTGTCCCCATGGTTGTCTGGTTTCTCTGATTGGTTGTGTCACAGTCCTGGTCTCAGCGTTAGTTATTTCCTGTCTTATTTTGCCTCTTGTGTTTTGTATTTATTCCCTTGTGTCATCTTTAGTGATCAGTCTCAGCTGCACTCCCACCTGCTTCCTCTCCCCTTTTATGTACATACTGTCCGAGTCTTCCTTTGTCACATCCTCCCTCAGAGCTGTGTGCCCCGTGTGTTCTGTATTTCTTCCTCGGTTCCTAGATTGACTCTTTTGTATCGTTATGTTTTGAAAAACATTAAATGAGCCTTTCTGAGTTCACCACCTGCCTTCTGAGTCCTGCGTTTGGGTCCTACTCTGCCTGCCACACAGCCGTTCCCCGAGAGCTGCCTCGATGTAGCAAAGTCGCTTTGAAGATAGCAGCTGACTACGAGCGAGCACAGATCTGCTCCCCATCTTTAAAGCAGCCATTTCAAAGGCAACAAAATCCAAGTGCACCTTTGGTCGTGCTACACTCTCCACTGTTCTTCCTCAGAAAACTGTAGCACAATAATTTTTCTTTTACTGTATTTTATTGAGCTCTTTCTACTAGAGTAATTTTACTTGATTCAGCTATTTTGTCTTGCTTTACTCTATTTCCTCATTTACTTATTTTTATTGTCTTTACTAATTCCCAACTTCTGGCATATCTTATCTGGATTAACATTAACATAACTTGTAAATTGTAAACAGTCAGACTGATACTTTTGTGCTTTTCTCCTTTGTACACTCATAGGCACTTTTTATTATAAATCTCATTTACCCGATCTCTCTCTCTCACACACACACACACACACACACACACACACACACACACACACACACACACACACACACACACACACACACAAGTGTGTTTTGCTATCTTTGTGGGGAATTTCCATTGACTTCCATTCATTTCTACAGCCTAAACCTTACCTTTACCCTTTTCCTAACCCTAACCATCACATACCTAACCCTAACCCTAACCTAAACTCAATTCATACCTTAGCCCTAACTCTGACCCCTGACCCAAAAACAGGGTTTCCCCTTGTGGGGACAAGGTTCCAGTCCCCACAAGGAGCAATTGGTCCCCACAACGTAGTATATGTCAGGAAAATTGTCCCCACAAGGTATTATAAACATACGCACACACACACACACACACACACACACACACACACACACACACACACACACACACACACACACACACACACACACACACTCTGATGGATGCATCAGGACACTTCAGCATGCAGACTAGTGTAACCGCTGACCTTCCGATTGGTAGATGACTCATTCTACCTCCTGAGCCACAGTCACCCCGAGTTATATACAAGCAGATTAATCAGGTTTTTCTTAAAGAAAGGGGGGAAAAAATGAGTCTGATAACTTTTAGCACAGCTTTTTCTTTAACAAAGCTAACACTGAGATAATCCAGTTTATAAGAAAAGTGACATTTGTTCCATTGAGGGAGTGCAGAAGGTTGCACTCTCTCTGACAAAATAGCTGTTCAAGTGTTTACGCTCATATAAGCTTTATTTCACAGCAGTACTGAACCACAAAATGCACCACAAAATGCCATCCTTGTAAAAAGTCACCCTGGGTTTTTTCAGAGCCCCAAACAGTTGGTCTGCAATTTATTTTCAATTTGCTATGCAGGAGCCACAGAAAATGTCACCTGTTGTCATCATGCATTTAAGATCTGGTGCTCTTGCTTCGAGTTTCATGTTTTACTGAGACCCTGGTTCACATCTCTGCCTGGGACATATATTGTATGTGAGGGCTTTTCAACACAGAATATCTAATCAAAATCAAAACTTGAGTTTAAATGCTACCATTTCATTCCTGTAAATATCACTGACCTGCTAGTGGGGCCTTCATAACAAATGTACACTGTGCAGAAAAACACTGCTCGAACCCACAAAATCTATTTCAGATTCTACTAGAGATCCCAAAGACTCTAATAACAAGTATGTCAGGCCAGTTTTGGAGAGAGAGCATGTATAAAATGATGAATATGATATAGTGTAGCCACAGAACACATAGAAGATCAGACTGGAATATTTTCTCAGGCACCAGATTTCCATGGGGGCCTTAGCGTGAGGAGCCATGTCCTCAGTGCTTTGACACATGGGAAAGAATTTAAAGCTTGCTTTCACTTTGTGTGCACAACAAAAGTGTGAATAGTCTGTTGATATATTAACTTCTGGAACAAAGTGCCTTGGAGTTATCTCCATATTTCTCATATGTTGGGCCTTTGAGCAGACTGGTTGGGTTTGGCTCTTCTGTCTCCCTTCATTTTTTTCCTGAGTGGCTGCCTCCTGCAAACAAAAGATTTGAACAGCAGCTGGATGGGACGTCTGTGCTCACGGCCGGAGCCACGTGGCTAAGATGGCCATATTAGCGATATCTGCTATCACTGACATGTATTATGTCAGTACAGTATAGTACAGTACACGCATTATCTGACAAACACCAGAGGCCTGTAGTACAAAGGTAACTCCAGGGCTAAGTCTGGGCTCGGTATTACAAAAGCAGTTCTCTTCTTATGGGGGTACATCACTATGGTAACTTATTATTAATGTTACAGGCCTCAGCTGCTCTGAAGCAGGTTATATTCAAGATAAGAAATCAGCAGCTATGGATCAATCAATTTTCTGGAAATAAGCATCACCATTCCTGGAAGATCGCGTGGTCCTCTGTGAAAACAGGAGTGTGTAACATTGTAACAAGTCTGTCCCTGATCAGTAGATGCATCCAGAGAATCTAAGAAGGAACTTTCTTGTCTGATTTTTTTTTTCAAATAATTTTACAACACTTTCACTGCTCTATAAGCATTAATATGACTCTAAAACAGGACAGCTATTTGTACTTGCTGACCTTATATTAAGTTTGCACAGAGACTAAACCTATGTTTGAATTCTGTTTTTATATCTATTCTTCACTTCCTCTCAGACCATTAAACAGCTCCGGGGTTGCAGCGGAAAGAATAACAAATAAAACTGTCTAAGCTATAATGAAAATATGCACATCTAAAAGTTAATTTTATGAAATAACGATTGTAATCCGTCAAATTCTCCTATGTCTTGATGACAGAGCTGTCATCAAGAGCTGATAACATCTATTAACTTGCAACCCCAAAAGTTGGGATGATGAGTAAAATTTTAATAAAAATGGAATGCAATGATTTGCAAATCTCACATACCCATATTTTATTCACAACATAACATCCAGCCATTTTCTTCTGCTTATCCAATTCAGGTTTGTGGGGGTGGGGGGGTGGAGCCTATCCCACCTGCCAGAGGGCAAAAGGCAGGGTACAACCTGGACAGGTTGCCACAGACAGACAACCACTCACACTCACATTCACACCTACGGCCAATTTAGAATCACCCACTAACCTAACCCCACTGACTGCATGTCTTTGGCCTGTGGGAGGACAGGTCCATGTGTACCTCAGTGTAGCATCCCTTCCTCTTTTAACAGCAGTCCATAAATGTCTGGGAACTGAGAAGATCAGCGGCTGTACTTTGGCTCTGGATGAGCGCTGTAATGTCTGTGACACAGCCCAGTTACTCATCTTTGTACGTAACAAAAGAGTTTGAGATTATGGAGGAGCTGGCAGCAACAGGGTGTGATTAGCTTATTGACGTAAAAGCATGCTTGGAAAGGCCGAGGTTGAAATGGGACAAACTGGCACGTGTCACAACCAGTGTAACAATGGCTGTCCAAATCTGAAAGGGAAAAATGCTGGACTTTGAGGCACGAGTCAAAGGGACTGAAATTCATCCAGAACTGAAACTGGTATGTTTACTCCGGGAGCTGTTCCATAACTCAGTGCTGAACAATGAACCCTGTCGTTGATGTTGTAACTCAAACAGTTAACTGTCTGAATCACAGTTTGTTGCACTTTTGGAGGAGCATGAGACTGAGCATTTTTCACATAGCACATTATCTTTCTTTGTTGCATCACTCCCTTGCCAGTAGACCTGGCCATATTTCTGATTGGCCAGGTGTTCACAACACCACACCTTTCACATGAATCCACTCATAGCAAGACTTGAAAACCCTTGGTTGACTCATCCATTTGACGACCTCTGCTGCTAAGCCTGGTTCCTGACACTGTGGTGTGAAGACAGATAACAGAAAGATATCCTGAGTATGTTGAACTTAGTTGTAGTACAGGGCCCCAGAGGTAATCAACACGTGTATCTTTGAAGCCCTGGCCTGATCACACAGCTCATCAGAGACCTGATTCCTCATTTTCAAATCAAAGGCAATATCGGCGAGGAAAGGAATCTGTTAATTCAGAATAAGAACATTTTTGGCAGCAACTGCGTGAGAAATTGTAAAAGTAAAGAAAATCTTTGGAGAGAGTTTAGACTCAAACCAATGAGTACAGTAAATAAAACTAAAACTTGTTTTGCATAGTGAAAAAGCTCCTGGAACAGTGAGAGCATGAATCAAAAAGTAAAAATTAAAAAAAAACATGCTGGAGTTTTATGTAACTGAAATCAGATCTAATCTTAATGTTTCAATTAAACAGATTTTATACAGCCTAAAGTACTTCCCCATCAGAGCTGAAATTATCAGTCCATTATTCAACTAGTTAATCAACAGAAAATTAATCTGCAACTGTTTCATTTCTTACTGCACTAACAGTGCTGCTGGTTACAGTTTCTCAGGTATGGTATGTTAGTTACCTTACCTTGGTTTGTTTTTGGTCTGTTTTTCTTGGATTGCCAGGCTCTATAGTTCAAATGAAGTAAGATCTTACTGCGAAACAATATTTTATTACTGTGAGTGATTTTAAGCGTATCTGGCCAGATCTCAAGAGCTCATAAACAGTGGAGCCCCTTTTCTATAAGGGGATGAGCTGATGCTGTGGGTGACCTTAGGACCTCTGTTTTGGCGCCTTTTTTTCTATTTATGTCTGTGGATTTCTAAAGATCAGACACACTCAGCACGAAAGACAATAACAGCATTGTCATGGGGCGGGGTGGTGTGTGCCTGTCTGTTTCCAGGTGGTTCGGTGGGCAGGCGGTTGTGTCTCCGCCTTCATGACTGCTGCCAAGGTGCACACCTGTGGCTGGTTAATCAATCTGCCTCAGTAACCTTGATCTCTCCCACTGGCCAGTTTGCTCCTTTCGGCCGTGCTCAGCCACCACCTCTCCAGCCTCCACCCGCCTGCCCCACAACCCACGGCAGTCTGCTCTCACCCCCGCCACCAAGTCCTGGAAACACCCCGCCAGCCCAAACCCCGACAAGTTTCCTCCAAGGCCTCACTCTCCGAGATCCACCAGTGAGCCCATTCACTCAGTTAAACGCACTTCCACTATACTGCTTTCAGCCCAGCTTAAGGCTGTTCTCCCTCCACAGATTCTCTGTGCACTGGTCAGACACACACTCCACACTCCCGCCTCGTTTTCTCCCCTGCTTATGTTTTTGTGTTTGTACAAATAAACCTTGTTAATGAGAACATATCTGCTCCTTGGGTCCAACCTGCCCGACCATCATGACAATTATCTGGAAGAAACTGTTGAATAAAACAAATACTCTCAATGAGAGGCCATCCTTCAGAACTGGATCACCATACCTGCTCTAACAGGTATCCCTTTTGTCTTTGATATTAATTATTTCTAGAGTAATTTTATTTGTATCTTAACAGCACAGTAAGTAAGCATTTTTGTGAGGTTGTTTAATAGAAAAAAAGAATATTGTACTCATAAATATACACTGATACTTAAAATTAATCCATTAAAAATGCATTTGACTGAGTGCCAGTTTGAGGAAGGCGCGATGTTTCCCCGTTTTATGTATGTGGCGCGAGAAAGGCCATATAGTAATACGCCTCTTAAGTTACTTTTAATTTAAAGATCACAAATAGCTCTTTCAAACTATATATATGACCATTTAACGTGTGTATTTTCATCATCTCTTTTTCATTGTATCTTTCCATTCCTCCCTCATTTCCACCTCAAGCCTCATCTCCTGAACTGAAGTCAGGGTGTAACACAAAAACGTGCACAAGCATGCTTATTCCCAATATTGTCACAGTTACTTACTGTCAGAAGATTAGACATATGACCCTGCAAACAGCTGACAACGAGCCGGCTAAACATCAGCAGCTGGTTATGAGCTAACTGCCAAGAACAGCAGCGCTTACCAACAGAAAAGTTCAGGATATCCTCAACAACTCATCTCAGCATCGCTGTGATCGGACAGAAGTGAGCTTCACCGACTGAAGCTCACTAGGCCGCCTAGGGGAGAAGAAGAGGGTTCATCACTGAGAGGACCCTGGTTCAAATCCTCGGGCTGGCATCACTGTGGGTCCCTGAGCAAGCCCACCCCCCCAGGTTGCTCCCCGGGCGCCCTTTGGCTGCCCCCTGCTCCATGCTGTGCTGTGTGTACTACATACTCCATGTGTGTGATGGGTTAAATGCAGAGAATGAATTTCACTGCATGTAAATGTATGTGACAAATAAAGCTCTTTCTTTCTTTCTTTTTTCTTTTCTCATCGACTCGTATCGGACTCCTTACACAAAATTTTACAGCCGCTTCCAGAGTAAACAGACACGGACAGCCGGCATATTGACAGCGGACTGACAGCCTGCACTCACTAAAGATGAACAGCGTTGATTGTCACTGTAGCTAGGATTATGCACTTGAATTGGGAAGAGTAAGAAAACAGAACTGGTGAGATTTTACATACTGTACCTTGAAACTTAGATCTGCATTTCCTGAAAGATTGTTTCTGCATGTGGAAAACCTTGTCTCAAAAAATATTACAACATACAGCAGTCACAGGAGCACAAACCTTTTAGATGATCTGCACCATGTACAAGGCATATTATTTGTCAGGAACATTTGATCCAGTTGAGTGACTTTACACATCAGACAAAAGTTGCCACACCTATAACTTTGGGCTTTTCCAGTAAATCCGAGTGGATGAGTAACAGATAAATCACTTACCATACTGTTGTTACAGGTTTAGGTTGTATGTTTTTGTGTTTTTGTTTTTGTACCAGGTTGCAAACATGCTTTTTAATGCTGTAAATCTGGACATTTTGACATGTGAGTCTATGGTGACTGACTCCCTTTCAGAGCCGGCCTCAAGTGGCCATTAGAGGAACTGCAGTTTCCCACACTTGATGTTTAGCTTAATTTTTCAGTGTTAGGATTTGTCTCTTGGTTCTGACTCCAAAAGAAAACAAATTAACAGTTTTTTTTCTCCATGCCATCCTGTCATTATATCAATACGCTATTAGATATGTCCACTCTTTCTGATCTGTGTGCTGGTGGTCGTTTTGAATATGAATTTCAATGATTTGATAGATATTGAGCCTCAAAGAAAGGTATGGCCTGACAGAGACCTAATGAGGCTTTAAGTATCACTACTACTGTTCCAACCTGCTTTCCATATTTAAGAGTTTTTGGCTGGATGAAGATGGCATCAACTGTAATGGGCTCGACACACGGGGAGCGACAAACGACAGCGACGAATGGGTCGCATCGCCACTGGGGTGAAACCGAACACACGGGACGCGATAGCGACGGCAGCTTTGCGAATCGCGCTCTTACGTCACTCGTCTCCAAGAAATGTGATTGGTTATGAAACTGGAGGGATTTAGACATTTTCAAAGCAGTCCGTGTCAGACACGGCAATAAAGATGAGGAGTCTGAAGATTTTACTGGAACTGACAGAAATCTTGCTGTTAAGTCTCCTCTACAAAAGAAAAAGACAACCTCGCGTTCATCCTATATTAGCACAAAAGTCCTCTCTATCCGTCTGTTTAACGTTAGTCTTGCACCAACACGTTCTCATATGGCTGCCTTTTATGTTTAACTCGATAATCACTGCGTGAAGTGTCATATAATATAGGAAAGTCAAACACAGCTAAAACGATGCTTTCCTTCCTGCTGAAAGTGGTTGCAAACTGCAGTGTGTAGCATACTCTTCGCTCATTGGTCAGTCAATGAAACTCTTGCTGATTGGTTTAGTGCCACGCGACAGCGACAAAAGTAGAACATTTTCCAACTTTGTTGTGTCGCGTCGCCTGGTCGCGTGTGCACGTCTACGTGTACGAGCTCGAAATTTCACATGCACGAACGTCGCCGGTCGCTTAGCTGGAGGAGGGCAAGCGACTGTCGCCTCATCGCACAAGCTCCATAGGAAATGAATGGAGAGCGAGCGACGTCGCTCCCCGTGTGTCGAGCCCCTAAGGGGGATTCTCAAGGTTTCAACTCAGCTCAATGCAAACCACTGGATGACAATCTTTGTATGTACTACACAAATTGATTCTTAGACATGCTGCAATTACAGCTCACTAGTGACCTCCTTGACTTTTATTTATTAGCTTAATTTACTGATGGTCAGTAGGACAGTAATGTTTTAAGCTGATGGTAACCTCATTTAAATAGCCCTGATGTTTTATAGATACTTAGATTTAAATAAAGAGGTACTCTGCAAATGGCCTGCAGCCCATCTCATTAAACTGCAAAAAGCAAATTAACCATTTACCTTCTCCTCACGCGTCATCCCACCTCCCTCACCGACTCCTCCGTCCCTCGGCTGCATCTCCAGCACAGTGCGGAAAAGTGTCTCTGAGGTTTGTGTAAGGAAGCCGATCTCAGCGTTGGGATGAAGGCCGTACAGATAAGGGGACTCAGGAGGCAGGTTGTCATCAATGTACTGGAGCAGGAAAAATTAAGTCAAAACTTTGTTGGAATCTTGTATTAACAGACATCGTGAAAAAAAAAAGTATTATTTTATAAGATTAAGTAACCCTAATTTACACCTCGATTCTTTCTGATTCTTTTCAATGTAACAAAATGGAAATTTGCAACTCAATTACTTCCTGTCTAAAAAGTACCATCATGTTTTTTTCTCCGCTCAGGTGTTTCTTTTGAAGTTCTGCTGACAAAGGACAAGAATGGAGCCATATAAATGACGAGATATTTCTGGGGGAGATTCAAACACTCTGGATCAATTGACAGACTGCTAATGACCATAACAAGGGAAAGGAAATGTGACATTTTCCATCTGCTGGTCCATAATGAATATCAATATGCTTTTAAGTCAGTACAGATGAAAGTGAAAACTCAACTGAAAAAGGGGGCTTTTGTGGGGCACTTATATTAAATAAAAAAGTTCTTCTAATCATGATGTCCTGATGAAAGTCGTGATGGAAAATATACTGGCCTTTAATACAGGAACACTTTGTAGTCAGCTTTTGTGAGATAGCCTCAGTACTTTCTGGCTAACTTTACCTCACTGAGTACACCTGTATGTTGTTGAAAGTGGAGGAACACTGCTGAGTCACTGGCTTTTTCTTTGTGCTTGTTCCACCCTTCTCCTCTCCTAAACACACAGTAAGTTTGTTCCAGATGGAAGGAGGTGGCCTAACAGACCTCCATGAACACAAAGGCCTTTAAAGCTCCTCTTCTTTGGCCAAATTTAACCTCAACCTGGCTATGTGGTGGCAACTAGCTGTAAAAATAAACATAACATCAGACTGAGGCAAAAATTAAATCCAAGGCACGCTCTCCATTCCCTGCCGCTCCGCAGGGGGCTCATGGCCCACATGCAGCAAACGCTGGCAGAAATGTTGAAGACGCTCGTGAAGCCGGTTTGTGCGGTCAAACATACTTGGCCTTGTTTGTGTAGTTTGTTCATTCATCTCTGAGAATGTGTGTGATTTCACCCTGTCGATCACGTTCAGAGCTAAATGACAAATAATAGACAGGAGACATGGTGAGGTCACCTGGGGTGAAGCAGTAACCTGATGATGCCTGGAGCTGTTAAAATGCCTGTTTGAAGAGCTTTAAAAGCAGAGTCGGGCTTCATTGTGTCCATGTCAGCATTATTAATGGTGATCACAGGGGGGACGGGCTGATGCACAGCACACTGCAGGTTTATTCTAAGATGTTTCACTGAGAGCAGTGCAGTAGCTCTGGGTTTGATCTGAGTCAAGACGTATTAAAAAATTTAATGAACATTAAGTTAATTTCATTTTATTAGAGTTTTCCAAAGCTTGTACACAGATTAACCTTTTAACTCAAACTGTTGCCTGTTTGGTGCGATGCTGCATTTTTCAAATCTCTGATACAAGAGTGGATTGGTTTTGTTGTCACATCAGCGTATCCGTGGAGATAAACCTACTCAGGATCAGTGCTGGGATGGTGACGCGAAGGGGACAGGTCCCGAGTTAAACTGTCCTAATGAGGACACACAGTAAGTCTTTCTTTCAGTGTGTAACACAAAGCCAACAGCAGAGTTAAAGACACAACACAGAGACAAAAATCATGTGACCACAGAGGCTCTGTAGGCACAGGTTTGGAGGCTAAAAGCTCTGACTGCTCATCTGTGCTTTGCATCAAGTTTAAACTTCAGTGTGGTTCTAAAGTTTTAATTCTATAAAACTGTTTGGTGTGCACACAATCCTGCATATCACATAATTTTCTGCAGCTGAATGAAGATAAAACTGAATCAGCTGTTTAAAACCTGGGAGTGACTTTAGTCACTGGGTTCAAAGGTCTGATTCAATCCTGTTTTTATCAACATGTAAACTCAGTCTTATATCAAAATCTGAGATGGAGATTTTTATTCATGCTTTTATTTCATCTCCCTGGACTACTGCAACTCAATTTTCACCTGTCTCAGTGAAGCCTCCCTGGATCGCCCGGAGGACTCTGTGCTCTTCTGATCAGGACTCGTCAACCAGACTGAAAACCAAAGGTGACAGAGCCTTTGCAGTTGTAGCTCCCACACTGTGGAACTGTCTGACCTCCAATCTGTGAGGCATTCATGTAGCATTTTACTTTGTTTCTGTCTTATTTCAGCTTCATTTTATGGCTGATGTAACTTTCTTGGTCTTTGTTTTGTTGGTTTTATTTGATGTGAAGCATCAAACACTATGTAGATACATTTACTGTACTTTCTGTTACCTGTGGAGTTCAGGCTGGGGTCAACATACTCTGAGCTTTTAGTCTGGGGCTCTGTGTTAGCATGTTGTCTTTGCAGGAGCTGTGTGTGAGCACCAGTGGAGGGCTGTTTCTGGCCCAGGTGCAGTTTAATCGTTACCTTCACACTATGTCCTTTCATGCAATTAATCATCATGCAAATAATTGAAGACCTTATGTAACCCAAGAAACAACACAACTGTCGTGTGATTCATACATATTATTACCGTGTTACCAAAAAGTGGAATGTAATTACATGCTTCACACCCACGACCGCTTGGGGGCATTTCATACAGTGTAGGCGTATTCAATGTAAAAAGATATTTTAAATCTTTGTTCTTATGTCATTGCTGTAACTTACTCTTAATATTAAGGAATGCATGATTCATGAAATCATTATTGCAGTGGACTAATAAAGGCTGACACTTTCCATTTCTTTCTGTGTTTGCATTCTACTCTTCAGCTCTGTTTCACATGCTCCTGCTGCAGTAGCAAAGTAGAGAATTACCTTCAGTAATAGTCATAAATGTTACTCCTTTGCTATCATTTTTTGCCACCTCTTCCTTCTTGTTTTTGCTTCTTTTTTGATTTTACCTTCAGGAGCTTTACTCACCATTAGCGTGATGATTTGCACTAAAGGTAAAAGGTCAAAGAGTTTTCCAGTATCTCTGTGTTTTCTGTAGTCATGCAGTCACCTTGAATGATTGGATTCAAACAGAATTCTCTTATGGTTTTGAACAGACTGGAGCAGCATTACCAGGATTAGTTGAATCCAGATTACCCAGATGATCTTTTAAGCAACACATGGTCCTCCTGCTGAAGTCGCAGGTTTCAGAGAGTGCTGTGGAGCGATCAGCAGAGGATGTTTAACAGGGGCTCATTTATACTGTGTTTTTCTGCAGGAGCTGCAATTACCAACAAAAACCCTACAAAATGCCATTTGCCAAAGTCTGTAGCTGCTATCACCACATCTTTTCTTTTTTTACCGTTTTGTTGTGTGTGCACACACTTTATGGGCTCCATGACTCATCTAGTTCTATTTATTTTGACTTTCATGTGCTTCAGATTTGATGAATTTTTCTTCTTGGTTTGCTCACATTTAAGTTTGCCAGTTAGACTTACTGGCAAACTGTTTCCACCCACAGAGCAGCTCCACCTCAGAGAAATATTTATGTAACTCAAACTACAATCTGTTATGTCCCAGGGACCCATATGGGAAGCATTTCATTGTTATTGATTTAGCATTGGATTGTACTACTCCACACTGTACATGGGGAATAATGAAGGTGAAAACCTTTTAATTACAGTAATTCAGTTATGACCGTATTAATCCACCATTAATTTACTTGAGGCCACATAGAAGCCCCTCGGGGACACATAGAGGAATGCAATCTTCATATTTTTCTTGGACTGTAACTGGGAGATACTTTGCATTTATGTGGCTGATCCCACTGTTTTCCTGTTTTGTGTTTTCTGTTGTGTCCTTTTTGTTGTTACAATGACTTTTTTTAATGTTTTATGGCCTAAATGAGTCCAGTCTTATCTGCTGCACCTGGTGATAGCTGTTGTAATCCATGTTTCCAGGCAAGGGGAAACCGGGCGCTAGGTACAGCTCCCCCTCCATCATCTCGGGCTTGATAAACTCCTCCAGGTATGTGCGACATAGACGCCGGTCCCAGTCATCTGTGATGTGACCGCCATACATGATCTCACCGAATAGGTAGCGCAGGTCATCGTACGGCACCTGGGGATTACAGAGCAAGGGCATGCTGCTTTGGCCTTTGGTGTTTAGCTGAGGTCACCTGTGTTCAGGTTTCCAATTAAGATAACAAACAGCAGGCTTTGTAAAGAAACATATGTACCTTAGGATTTGCCTCCAGATAGTTGTAGAGGACGTTGATAGAAATAGTGAGGTCCCCGGTGTTAAAAGGGTATGATCTGTTCCAACCTTGAGGACCAAATTTCCTCCTTTCCGCCACCACAGCATGGAAATAGCAAAGGGCAAACAAAATACTCTTAAACTCATTCTCCCTTGCGCACATTTCCAGCGTGTCCTGGAAAGCAAGAGGACAAAGAGCGGCATGTTCAAAGGGCATCCTGAACCGTTACCTGCTGAGCCACATCTGCATGTTACAGTTAAAAAGCTGTGGCAGGCAGCCCTGTGATCTGCTATATTTTGTCAGATCCCCAGTGATGCATCGGGGTAAGAGACAGACGATGAGAAGACTAGATGGCAATAAAGCCAACGATGAGATTCCCTTTTTAATTGTCACAACTTGTCAAGTGCTCTCAGCCTCTAACTATCTCATGGACTCATTATTCAAGACAGGCAAATAAAAAAGTGGACATAAATGGCACTGTAATCTCAGGGGGGAGAGACAGTTAAATAAGCATGCCAATAACCCTCATGGAAATAGAAAGGCTAAATTCTCTTTATTCCAACATGTGTCACTGTGAGTGCTGCGGTGAAGGCCTTCTCACTTCCGCTGCTGCAGTGCCCTGGGGAGCTGACTCCAACGATGCACGTGTAGATTGCACAAGCAGAGTGCAGGCTGACTACCACACACACACACACACACACACACACACACACACACACACACACACACACACACACACACACACACACACACACACACACCCCCTTTTGGAGATTTAGTTAGTATTCTGCACGGTACTCCTCTGCTCAACACAGCTGAAAGAGATGCATAGCCTCTCTATTCATGACCTGTGGACTGGAGAGAATCGACATGCAGTCCGATCGCAGAGAGACAAAGACGCACAAACACGTCGATCCGCATGCACTGAAAAACAAACTTTGATATTTATAAACTGACAAAGTTTCGAGATTAACATCTGGGTATGCATGAGTCTGAAAAATCTTTACAGTCTGATAATAAGCTGAAATGATAAGTTTAGGCAAACGGGCAATGGTAAAGCCCTGACAGCTTATTTTACAGCAGTATTGTACAATCAGAGTTATCACAGTAAACTTGCTTTAGCCCAGCAGAGGCTGTTTAAAAGCTGTGGAGCTGTATGCATCCGTCAGTGAATGGATCAAGAGAAAAGAAACGTCATTTCTCTGGCTTAGCTCTGGCTCTGTGCAGGTGAGCTATTACAGATAATTAGCCAAATATTAACTGTCACTGAGTGCGCATGACTATATTCCCCTTTCCTTCCCTGAGCAGACATTCCTGTATAGTTCTGCATGAGGCAGGGCTCACAAACACGATGCACTTATCAGGCAGATAGACATCGGCAAACTCAGGATCATGGAAATGGACTGGGAGGAAACTGAGCACTCGGGTAATGGTGCAAAGGAAGATGCACTGGCAACAAAGCACAGAGGTAATGGTAAAGCTTAGATAGAGACTAAGAACTGATAAGGTAAAGAAAAGCTAGGAGAGGCTACTGCAGCACCCTGATCTGTTCTAACTACGGGCCTGGAGAACAGTCTGGGAAAGTGATATTGTCTGGCTGCTCTCCAATAACTCACACAAACATCAGCAAATTGACTTTCCTGAGGTCTGTCCTCAAGTAATCCCTCCGTCTCACAGCAGAATGTAACCAAACTTTTAGCGTTAGCATGTGCTAAGATCACATCTGTCCTCGGCAGGTCAGAGGCAATTCCAGGGTGCGTGAAAGGTGAAGCTGCCATCTGCCTGCTGCAACGCTTCTGCAAATTGGCAACTTGATGAGAAATCTGGAATGAAAACTGGCAAGTTTTGTCTCAACGGCCACTCACAGCTAAAGGGAGAATGAGCATTCAGAGGAAGGTAGCATGTAAAATCCAAGAGAATCGTGGAGAGATTGCCTATTAAGATCCTGTGGGACGGCCACTTGAACTCCTACAAGAAAATAGTTTTTTTGTCTTTAGTGGTAACCTCATGCTCCACTAGTGGGTGTAACTAAAAAGTTAATTAATAAAACGGCCACAGACTTTTCAACTTTCTTTCAAAACTTTCCTTCAGATTAAATGTCCTTTTTCTGCCCTGAAATACTCACATAAGAACACAATAATACAACACAGCCTTCCAGACACAGCAGCTTACGCCAGGTGTAATCTGACCCTGTTCACTATTATTTAAAGAATCCCAAAGAAGTCCAAACTTTCACATATTCCTACACATTCACATTAACCACACATGCAGTTTTATCAGGAAATACAGAGCAGTGATTATCATGTACTTACTGTACTGCTGAGCGATACATTACTATCAAACCTGTTAGTGTGTTACCTGGTTGAAGTTGTCCAGCGCCTTGTGCAGATTTGCATGCATGCCAGTAGGCGGTTCATTGGTGATCTTGATGGAGGCCTCTAGGATACCCTGGGGGATGATGTGGCCTTCGCGGGTGGATGAGGGCTCCGCACTCACAAACACTCTGAAGTTCTCATGGCTTCCATCTGCATGCTGCTCCAGAAGTTTCTCGAGGGTGCCCAGCCAGCGAGCCACCAGGTGGATGTTCTACAAGGGGAACACCTGCTGTTAATCTGCTGTTAGGCAAAATTCATTTTCCTGTAAGTGTGGAGAACCCAGTCTACACCCAGATAATGTTTTCTTATGTATATCTGTAAAACTCTGGGCTTTAATGATACTTTAATGCTGCACTTGATGCTGGAATTGCAAGTATATATATTTTTTAATAACTTGCAAAAAGAAGCAATTAAAATGTTGTACATTTCCCTCGTTTCACTGTGACTTTGATGTGGCACCAAATTAAATGGTACACAGCACTTGAAACCCATTTCCAGGCTGCTGACCGTTCTCTGGCGTAACTTCGGCGTGACTTTTCTGCAGTATCATCTCTGGGTGCGGTGCAGGCAGCAGAACTGACTTGTACTATCACACAAGCATGGATGAGCTCAATTTTCCATCTCAACTGTCCTGACACTTACAGGATATCCCGTGAATGATAAGGACTCAGCCAAACCCCCCAGATCTCACCAAGCAGCACTGCCCATTCCCTAAATCTAATTACAGCACTAATAACTCCAGTCATTAATTCATAAGCCTCTTTACTTTCTCATTTCCCTTTGCACTCCACATTTAATCTTCCTTATGATGGCAGAAGTTAGCCTTCTTTCCAAACGACAGGACACAGAAGAGAGCGGAGCGTCGATTTTCGGGAGAGTCATTGAAAAATAAAAGAGAGAAAAGTTTTACATTCGATGAGCGAGAGTGTCTAGAAGGAGCTGGAAGAGAAGAGGATAAGCTAGTTTGCCTCTCAATGCCTTAGAGAATAATGAACGGCATACAAATTAAAAGTCTAAATTCAAGCACTTTTTCATCAAGCCAGAGTACAACCCTTCCTCTTGGCATGTAAATAGTTTGGCAATAAAGAGAGCCAACAGAAGAAGTGAGAGAGTGCCTCAGAACTTGTCACTGTAATGAAACCATTCATCCTGTGGCTGCAGGGGGAAAGAAGGGGGCGACGAGACCGACAGACAAACAAACAAGACAGAGGGGCAGCCGCTTTTTTATGGCTTTTTAATTAACTTTCAGGTGCAACATTTTTTGTCCCTTCAACGTCTTCCTGATAAGGGCCTCCCAGCCCTGGCGATGACTACGCTGATACTACATCAAAGAGTCACCTATTTACATAATAATATAAAAGTTGAATCTAAAACCCATTAGAAGACACCACTGGCAAGGTCTTTGATGCATTGCTATCAAACACAACCTGAGGGAAGGCACAATAGCACATCCAACTGCACACGCTGGCTCACCACACGTGAGCAAATACAAATATAAGCAGGTGCCCACACGTAATCTTTTTATTTTATACACACAAACACGCGGGTCAAGGAGCAGCACCGAGGACGGCAGCACAGCTGGGCTGCAGCACCAAGGAGGGGGCCCTGCACCATCAGAGCAGACTCCGACCGACATGATGGAGGGGCACGCAGGACACACTGAAGAGCATAAAGTCACCAATATGGAGGATACATGTTGAAGGTCTTTTTTAAAGGTTGACAAATGCCATATTTTTACACCACCAGTATGTCCACAGTTTGCAAATGTCCTACTATACTTCATCAGACACTAATGTCCTGTAAAAATAGTTTTGGTTACTGCAATCTTTCTGTAAATCTTTGGTGTCCTCTGCACTCTTCTCCTGCATGTTCCTGCATGACAGTTATGGAGGGCGTTACTGGGTGTTAATTAGGAAGAACTTCAGGACAGCTTGTGTCGTTATACAGGATGGAGATCCATTCATAGAAAGAACAAGTTCAAATCCATTTGAAGAGCGAATTCTTAAAAGGATGATGAGATGGATAAAGTGGATTTGAGGCTTAAGGGTGTTGTAATATTATGTGCTATTCACCACAGCAGAAACGGGTAAAACTGCCATAACTGAAGCAGAGGTTCAAGTTCCTCAGCTTAAACAGAAAATGGAGATTTGTGGCTAACATCATGGTTTTTAGCTGAGGCTGTGAGAAATTAAACAGTGAAAGAAACTGAGTGAAAATGGAAAATACACAGAAACTGGAAATTAAATTAAATTTAAGTCAAAAACTAATCTAAAACTAAGCCTTAAAATCATTTTTAAAAGGCAAAACTTAACCCCTGTCAACACTTACAGCTTGGCCAGATTTACAAAGCAGGTCACATTAATAGGCATGTGTGCTGCATACACATATGCAAGAAGAAAAATAACTGCAGCTGCTTCTCAGCAGCAAAGCTGACACTGAGTCTCTTCAGTAAATCCTGACAGTAGAGTCTGAGTAGAAGGTTTAGACAGTAAATCTGGCCCTTTACTCTAAACTAATACACTAACACACACTGTGGACCAACACTGCCACAGTTTGCTTTGAGAGCAGTTTATTTCTAACCAATCTACATATCTGTATAACCATAACCACTGAAATATAAACATAAGTTAATCTGACTGAAAACTTTGAAGCTACAATTTCCACTGAGAAAAAAAAACACTCCTGCAGCCAGCAGCTCCGTGCACGCTGCCACCGGATTATAAAGCGCATAAAACGTCACTTCAGATGAGTCACTCTCTCTCTGCTTAATTTAAAAACATTGCTCGTGTAATATTCTAAATGTGGCTAAAATCATTCATTCCACCATTGTAAGACTTCATGACTGTAATATGAGACATTATTTGTCATTGTGGGATGGATGAATCATTTCTCTGATTGAGGAGAAGATAAATGAGGAGAGGACACTGTGATGAAATGTTTTCGTCCGATCGTCTGCCTCACGTGCACTTCCTTCTGTCACTAGCTTTAGATGGGGAGGCTGCAGCGGTAACAGTGGCAGTGCAAGTTCAGGCCACTTGATTTTGGCTCCCTGGCCAATGTGTGATATTCACCTCCAATCTGCAACACACACGCACAGCAATCCCAGCGGACTGCTTCAAAGTTTCTGTTTCTCTGTCTCTGAGCCCCACCTGAGAAGAAGATGCTGCTCTGCAATATAATGAGCAAAGGGGAATCTGCCATTGAAGTGGCCCTGCACCGGCGCCGGGCCTGGCAGCAGCAACATAAAGGTGGACTGAGAGACGAGGAGGAGTTTAAATAGGTAGGAGGATAGCTGAGACAAAAAGGTCAAAGAGGGGGATAGAGAGATAGTAGGTTAGCTTGAAAAGTGGGAGGATTGATAGGACGGCAGAGAAAACGATGAGACCAAAGTATGAAAGTTACTTCACAGAATGAGAGAGTGGGCAGAGGAACAGAAAGGAGAAGATGGAGAAGATAAGGATGGTTTAAACAGGAGATAGATGAGAATATGATCCCTCCCCTCCTTTTTTTCTTTCCCTCACTGGCCAGTGCCGTGGGGGTGGCTCTCAGTAGGCAGACAAACAGATAGTCAATGATAAAGCAAGTAGGAGGTTTGTTGCCAGGGGGACAAGGCCTTTTTAAGCGTATTGATTGGGATTCTTATGCAAAGGTAATTAAACAACTGCTTGTCTGTGCTATCCTGGGTCTGAAGAGGAGAGTGATGCTGTCCCAACCTCCTCTTTAAAAAAAAAAAAAAAAGGTCTATGAGCTGTGTGAATTAAAAGAAATGGGTGTCCCACAGTGCCTGGTCTGCGGTTCATATCTGTCGATACTTCCCATTAGAATTCCACCAAGGTTTCCACTTAAAATGCAAAAGCCAGCCTTGCCCTCCAGATAAGAGGAGAACAGACACCGCGGCTGTAGATATTGTACTGTATAATGCCGTGGCCCATTCACTTAGAAAATTTCCTCAGAAAATTAAATTCACTTTTCCACAGAGACGAACCTTGGAGGAAAGCAAACATCCCACCGAGTATGCAATGAAAAACAAAGTGATAATACGCCTCATTCAAAACACGTACAGATAAAGAAAATGCCACCTAAAATCACCCCTGAATAGAAAATCCTTGACATGAATGTACCCTGTATTCAATGTTATATATGAGCACCTATTTGTGTTTCTCAAGTGCCTACATACTGTATACAGTACCAGTCAAAAGTTTGGACACACCTTCTCATTCAGTGTTTTTATTTTATTTATTCCCTACATTGTAAATTAATACTGAAGTCATCCAGACTATGAAGGAACACAGAAGGAATCATGAAGTAAACTTAAAAGTGTTTAAGAAACCAAAATATGTTTTAGATTCTTCTTCACTCTTGGCATTTTCTCAATCAGCCTCATGAGGTCATCGCCTGAAGTGGGTTTTTCTTGGAGTTCCCAGAGGTGCTGAGCACTTTTTGGCTGCTTTGTCTTCACTCTGCAGTCCAACTCATCCCAAACCGTCTCTGCTGGGTTTAGATCAGGTGATTGTGGAGGACAGGTCATCTGACACAGCACTCGATCACCCTCTTTCTTGGTCAAACAGCCCTTACAGAGCCTGGAGGTGTGTTTGGGGTCATTGTCCTGTTGAAAAACAAATGATGGTCCCACTAAGCTCAAACCAGATGGGACGGCATGTTGCTGCAGAATGCTGTGGTAGCCATGCTGGTTAATTGTGCCTTGGAGTTTGAATAAATCACCAACAATGACACCAGCAAAGCACCCCCATACATCACACATCACGGTGGGAACTACACACGTAGGAACCATCCGCTCACCTTTTCTGCGTCTTACAAAGACATGATGTTTGGAACCAATCTCAGATTTGGACTCATCAGCCCAAAGGACAGATTCCCACTGGTCTGATGTCCATTCCTGGTGTTTCTTGGTCCAAGCCACTCTCTTCCTTTAGAAGTGGCTTCTTTGCAGCAATTCGACCATCAAGTCCAGATTCACGCAGTCTTCTCTGAACAGCTGATGTTGAGATGAGTGTGCTACTTGAACTCTGTGACGCATGTAGGTGGGCTCTTATCTGGGGTGCAGTTAACTTGCGGTTTCTGAGGCTGGTAACTCTGATGACCTGATCCTGAGCAGCAGAGGGAACTCTTGGTCTTCTTTTTCTGGGGTGGTCCTGATGAGACTATAGGTGAGCCAGTCTTGATAGCCGGGGATCAGTCCGCCAGGGCATCTGCCCTTGGCCACCGCCCGACACAGACTGCACCCGACCCCTATGATGCCTCCTGCAGGTCGTGGGCCTACAGGAGGGCGGGCCCATGTAATCTCACCCACTTTTCTCAGTCAGTCATAAAGCTGACTTACAAAATGCCAAGATATGCAAAACTGTCATCTAAGAAGGAGGTGCCTACTTTGAAGAACCTAAAAACCTGGGTTGTGTAACAGTTTTTTGTTTACTAAATAATTTCATATGTATTTTTTCATAGTTTGGATGACTTTAGTATTAATCTACAATACAGACACTTTAAATAATGAAAAAACATGTTTGACTGGTACTGTATACAGTATCACTTTTTAATCATATAAACTGGATTTGGGTTTACCACACGGGACAATTAGAAGACAAAATGTCCTAACAATCATAATGAATTGTCATTTTATACCTTTCATATTAGTGTCCAAACACCACAAAGTCTAATTGGATCTACCCGATATGACTGCTGCAGTTATCTTCAGTAAACAAACACTGTGGGTGGTGAATTTGTGTCAATACTTCTGTGCTCTATATTTAACACCACAGCCACTGTTTTAAAAGTATTTTTTACAGATATACTGTACCTGTAGTATGACCCAATGGCCATTTTTAGCTGCCAAATTGAGGGCTTGTTCAGCTATAACTTCCTGACCTTGACCCAGTGAGACATTGTGGAAGTTTTTGTTGTCAAACGTGTAGCCCAGCTTCCTCCCTGAAAGGAAAAAAAGGGAATTATTTCAATTAAACTTGTGTAAGTTTCAGAAACAGAAAGGACACTGAAGGACACAGTATCCCAAGTTCCTCCCAAGGACATGCGAGTATCTTGTATTGCAGCTTTACTGCCAGTGTATGTGTATTTTGAATAAAAAACAAAACATAAATTATAAAGACTAAGGTAAAAAAAAATATACTATATAAGTGCAGTCTATTGAACTGATCAATTTTACATTAACTGTTGATAGGCATAAAAAAAACAAACAAAAAAAAAAAACAACTAACAACAACGACAAAATTAAACCAAGAAAGAAAAATATGGCAATCTATAATAACTGAGGCTAAACATTTTAAAAGTAAAAGTGATCCTTCCATTTAGAAATCAATATTTAACATAGTACAGACCCCTCAGTATCCTGGTTGGACTTGAAGCTTTTTGGCCAAACTAGCCATGTTAGCAAGCTAAACACAATTAAACAATTTCTTCTGGATTTAATTCCCAGTGATGACCATAAAAGTCTCAAAATGAAATGACTGTCAGGTAGCAGATAGCAGACTGCTGAGCAGCAAACCCAACATGCTAAAAACTGCTGCATTTAATTTAATGTTAGCTAATACCAGTTAGCAGGTGTAGCATTGCTAACCAAGCACGCTAGTGTTGGCCTATAACTGAACAGTCTGTCCTCTTGTCCAAATGAGATATTTTCTTGCCTAAAGAAAATGGCCAAAATTCAAAGCTCAAGGCTTCAAAGTGGGACGTCTCACAAACCAGTGGGTGACATCACAGTGGCTATGTCCATTTTTTATGTACAGTCTATGGCTGAGCCCTAGTTCTTGTGTAGAACTTGCTTGGCACTAATCTTAACAACTCACCAAGAGTGATAAACTGCATTGTAATGTATTATGAGTAGTGATTTAGTTGCCCATTTATATGCATTTATGCAATCGCATAGCTTAGAAAAAATTATGAACAAGCTACATAGTTACTGGCTATGAATCTATGTAATAACTGAACAAAATGACTCAATTCCACAATATCTCCTCCTCTGGCTACAGTGCTATCCATGCCTTGGATGCAGATTAAACTAAGCATGATATTCATCAGAGTCATAATATGCATTCTACATCATAATCAGTAGACAAGTCAGCTTTATTCCCCCACTTTAAGCCTTCTGGTTAAAATTTCACTCAAATACTGCAGTTATTTCTGCCTAGTTCATTAGAAATCAAATTTGAATTCAAGAATATAGTGAGATGTTTGTTTTGGAGATATTAGTCCCCTGCAGGCCAAACAAAAATCACATCATCTGTCTAATGAAAATCTCACCAAAGCTGAATACCAATAAGAAATCCCACAGACGCAGCTATAATGGAAAAGCACCTCTTTTTCTGCTGCTGCTCATCAGCACAGCAGCAGCTGGTTACCTTTAGCTTTGATATGACTGGCTACGGTCAGAATGAGGGTGTTGATAATCAATAATCACACCCCTTACAGGCAGTTTCAGCAGGAGTGCTTTTTGGTGTGGTATTAGGAGAGGATGGGGGATTTTACCAGGGGTTTTCCAGGGTTTAGCTCCATGGTTGATTTAACCACCTGGCGCTGCCTGTAAAAATGAGGCATCTAAAATAGTCACAAATAATGCCGTGTATTAGGGCTAAAAGCAGCATTTCACCATTATGCTGAAATGGGTCTATGGTATGAATTAATCTGCTTATGAGGAAAAACTGAAACCCAAGAATGACAAATTAAACAAAAACAACTAATGATGAATTATTTTAATGCAAAAATACTGATGCACACACTTGGTTACAGGAGAAATAATGTGGAACTCTCTTTGATCCAGTAAACTGAAACAATTCCTGCAATCTGAATATTTCATAGAGCTGACTTCAAATAACCACAGGCTGAATTATTTGGCAGCCGATTCAAAAGTGTCAGGCTGTGATGATGCCAGGTCAGTACAAAAGCTTCAACTTTTGGCATATTTCTGGTAAAACAGCGCATCCTGCCACCACCCACATTATTCATAAAGGAATGTAAAGTAACTCTAAAACCAATGACATTTACTTTCTGCTGCCCCTAATACACCAGTGGTGTCATCTCACATACTTGTGACCTTTAGTATAATCCCTTCAATCTACCCAGGCCTGGTTGTGCATTGGGAGTGATGGCTGATATTACAGCAGATACACATGGCAAATGTTTTGGAGTGACTGCTGCTCTGACTGATAATCCTATGCAGCAGGAGTAAAAGTGGAAATCATGCATGCAGCTACACCTGCGCTCCATTCGCATAACTAACACAAAACACTGCATGTTCCCACAAATTAAAGAAACGAAATATTGGCAATATGTTTGCTCTGGTAAAAATCAAGGGCACACTTTTAAGCAGGATTTAAAAGCTTTTTAAACATAAAACAAGCAAGAGCCTTACCATGTTTTTCCACATCCTTCAAAGGGTCAACTCCAGGAGAGAGGATGAAGAACATGGGCGTAGCTGGACCCGACTCTTCAAAGGAGATGGCAAAGTCCAGCGATCTGCCAATCACATACTTGCTTCCCAGTTTCTCCTCTACAAAGTCTCTATAAGGGAAAATACGGCTCAGTTCTCCTCAGGACTTTATTATCTTTTGACAGCAAGCGGAATAACTTGAAGAACTGGAATTGTCTGTAGTGCAGCACATTAGACAGACAGCTGCTTAAAAACTATCAACTCCAGTCACGACTGAGCTGTCAGGGGCTCTTTTCAAGCTCTCTGGATTAAACCCTTTGGTCTCTCAAACATTATAATTTGCTCGCTTCAGTTTCAACCAAACACTGTAGTCTTAAATAAATACACATTACACATTTTTTTGTACATACACCTGGCAATATTACCTTAATTCTGTCTCTGCTAAAAGGTTTCTGAAAATACAAATTTACATATGCAGAACTGGTGGGCAACAAATGAAACACAAAGAGAAGTAGGAAGATGAGCTATAAAGTGTATACTGAGTTTTTGGCCTCTTGGGGACTGAAAACTTTGTGTATTTGCTCTACAATATGTGAATATGTTATCTCAGAGTTGAGCATTTACCACAACTCGAAGCTGTGGAGACATTTGAAGTTTTAATCCTCGTATCTTTTAGCTCTGTTTTGGTCTCCACCACGGAGGGGATCGAAAAAATGGATAACATGCTGGTCCAACTCAACCTTTTGAACCCGGATGTTGAGTGCAGGGCAGAACCAACTGTGAAACTGTGTGACACAGCAAGCTCATTAGTTAATGATCTGTCAATCTCAAGTCATTGGCCAATGACCCTGCTTTATCCTCCTTTCTGATACAAATGAGGACCACAGTTTATAAATTTAACATGATGCATTCAGTATATGAAACTGAGTTTAATGAGACCATAGAGCAATGAAGCTGAGGGACATTTACCCAGAGACTTTTATACAACAGCTGGCCATTAAAAAGAATGCAAGTTGAGGGCTCTTCCATACTGGCTTCACTTTTCAGACCTAGAAGCTACATTCATATCAAACCATTTGAAGCTCCAGCATATAAAAACAATGGTTATCTTCCAACTCTGCAACTCCAGGTGTTGCTTTATTTTTATAGGTCAGTAGGAGCTTCACAGATCACGGAGAAAAGGGTAAGAAATAACACCACTTCTTACCTGACAGCATATGTCATGCGGTCAGGCCTCAGGGCTCTCATCATGCACAGTCTCTGGAGTGAGGTTTTGCTCTTCCATTCCTGTGGGAATTTCTCTTTTTCTGGACACTCGGACTCCACAAACTTCTTCCAGCGTTTGGCTGAGCCTTCGATGTCTCTGTCCAGGTTTCTGAACTCATGCATGGAGCAAAGGGACTGGATGTTTTAGAAAAGAAGAATAATATGTTTTGTGATCGGTGATGCACACTAAAGTTTTGATCACTTCAGAGACACACAACGAACAGCAAAAAGCAAAAGGACTAACTTCGCTTGCAAAACCTGGAGAGCCAGAAAAACAGAGTGCTTATCTTTCCTCGTGCTTATATAAATAATATTTATTCAAATGGAAATGCTGAGTAAACACAATCCCTTCATAACGGGACAGGGGGTAGGGGAGCACTAAATATGCATCCCTTGCAGAACCAGTGGGGGCTTCATTGTGATGCCCCCAGCTGACAGACACCTCATTGCATCTGCGGAGCACAGCAGTGTCATGCAGAGCAGCCTCGCGTGGGTCTGCTGTCTCCTGCATTGTGTAAACTGTGAGGAGGCTGCTGAAATCTTCTCTCAGCACAGACACAGAACGCAAGGTTGTCAAGAAAAAACATTTTTTGTCACTGCTTGAAATCAACTGGAAATCAACCCCCCAACACAACCACTGAGTGAGAGGAGGTGGCTCGGCACACAGTATTTCACTGTGACTCAGTTTGTTTAATTACTACAGGTGGTTGGCAACCTCTCAGCCCCAGTGAAACGAGAAAACACTGGGTCTCGAGGGATTCCCACTCTGCTAATATCATCAGCTGGGCCGAGCAATCAGAGGATCTTATCCTCCTTTAAATCCTTCCAAATGATCATGTTTCCAATAAGAAAAATCAAGTGACAGAATTTGGTTAGCGGGGCCTCAAACATACACAGCAGGTTAGAGAAAGGCTTTCTCTAAACCCTCAGAGAGGTTTAGGTCAAGTTAATATTAAAGGCAGTACAGACTAAAATATTCATGAGCACGAGGGGCTGCAGTTAGGCTTTACTTTGCTGCCAAACTGATCTGACAAGAGAAGAAATCTCTGCTGTCTGACATCCAGCTGTGCTGCCACATCTGTTCTCTGAGAGACAACGTTACGAGTTTTCCTTCTAGTTGGAGTCTACAGTAGCAGGGTCACGGTGCAACGGAGGGTCCTGGAGTTCTGGGTGATACAGAGATTTATCTGAAAGTGTTTCTGTTGAGGAGCACCCGTGTTACTAGAAAGATGTAATATAATGTATAATCAGCAGGTTTCTCAGACATGGACTAAGCCCAGATCTCTACAGAAAAAGTTTGATTATTTTGTATCATTTTCTTGTCTTACATATATTATTTGGATATTTATGGTCTGAAAGAATCAACACATTATAATGTTTCACGTTATAGTGCTGAAGTGTTACTTTGACACCCGACATCACGTATCTCTGGTTTGCCCGGCGGCTGGTGGTGCCCCTTCACATTTCACAACAATTCAGCTCATCTCCGCCTCTTTCCGTACCTTGATCCCCCCCCAGGAGTGGTTAGATAGGAAATCCACTGGTGATGTCACACCTGGTTGGACAGGGTATCTCAGAAGGAAGTCCAGCTCTACAGGGTTTATTTCTTTATTCATCAGCAGTATCTGGGCACCAAACAAACAGGAAAGACTTTACAGTGATGTATTTTCAGAACAAAGCACATCTCCTTTCCACTTGATTAGACTCAAACAGGGCCGCTGGTCTCAGGAGAGGCCGATTCAATAGCAAGCGTGTTCTCAAAAACAAACCATGCAGAAGATGAAACTGTCTCCACCTTCCTACCTGGAAAGCGAGCTGAGCGATGTACGTGAGCTTGTCACACTCAAACAGGCCTCTGGTGGTATACTGGAAGACTGAGGAGGTGATGCTGTCAATTAGGTTGGACACCCGCTGCTTTAGACCCTCGTCTGGCTCAGCCTTCAGAACTGCTTTCTGGAAGACCACACTGAACGCCTGAGGACGCACAGGAGCAGGTACAACACTGACTCAGTGTCTGATATCCAAGTGTTAGAAGCACCAGAGTAACAATATCATCCAATAAAGCCAATGACAACCAGTAACTGGGCTGTGCTCATATTGATCTTTAAGTATAAATTAGATATCAGTCATTGTCATTTACATCTAATATGATGGATATGATCCATTGTGTTCTCAGAATGAACTGATCAATATTACTTTGGCTCTACAGGGAAAGCCCAGAGCTGTGATTGATCGGAACGTCCATGTATGTATGAATATTTTATCAATGTAAGTTTCAATGAAAAACTTTACTGGACACAGACAATTTCAGATTATTTCCAAATAAAAACAATAAATAAAACTGAAGAAAAAAATCTTGTAATGTACCTAATAACTAACTAATAAGTAGTATGTTTTCAAAGTCTGGTCATCTGTGCCGCAGAGCTCCAATTTTTCATTTCAGTTCAATTTGATTAATATAAAGCACAGCCACAAGGCCCTTTTTATTACATATATAACATATCAGGGGGAAACCCCAACATTCAGATGATCCCCTGTGAACAGGAAGAAACCTTCATGCTCATCTGCTGTTACCAGCTGGTTGGTGAGAGGAAGAAAACGAGGGGGAAAAGATACACAGAGACAAGGACAACGCACAAATTCTGAGTAAGAGTAGATAATTAATAATATGGAGTCGTAGCATATCAATACATAAGGAGTCAAAAGAGGGGAGTGGAGAAGAAGTTCTCAGTGCATTGTGGGAAGTCCCCTGGTAGCCTGAGCCTATAGCAGAATAACTAAGGGATGGTTCATGGCTCCTGGGAGGGTGCCTGTCTCCCGAACACAAACTGGGAGCTGGTTCTACTGGAGAGATGCCTGATAGCTGAAGGCTCTGCCTCCTGTTCTACTTTTGGAAACTGTAGGAACCACAAAGAAGCCTGCAGTCTGCGAGTGAAGTGCTCTACTGGGATGATAATAATGTCCAAAAACTACAAACATTAACACACAACCAACACACAAACACAACCAAATATTGCACTTATTCCTCTATTTTATATGGCAAAAATATTCAGAAGAAACCGCTTTATTATCATCCATCCATTTTCTACCGCTTATCCAATTCAGGGTCGGGGGCGTGGTGGGGCGGGGCGCTGGAGTCTATCCCAGCTGCTATAGGGTGAAAGTACTCTCTGGACAGGTCACCAGCCTGTCACAGGGCTAACACACACAGACAGCGACCGTTGGCACTCACCTTCACACCTATGGGCAATTTTGAATCCCCAAGTAATTAAAAAGAAGGGTTTTGGTATGCTAATGCTGAGTCTGTAGCTAGCTGGCTAAAGATTTAAATGATGCAGCTCATGGGGAAGATAATGGCAACTTATTTATGTTTTAATATAACATGGTCTTCACACCAAAGTGGTGCTTTTGGTTTATGTTTTTCTTGTGCTCTTTTTCCTCTTCTCTGGTGTGTGCTCCTGGCCACTGAGTATTACATTGGTGTGAAATGGTCAAACTTACTTTAGACTAATCTATGAGCAACAATAAGCGTGGTCTAACCCTACGGACATCTATGTAAAAACAGCCTCTGGAAACAGATTTACTGACATTAAGACGTCTACAAAGTAACACATTACTTTTACTTGTTGCTGATGTCAGTGTCTGTAGATCAAACCTGATAAACTCTTTACCCGAGCTGCTAAAAGAGAAAACACTGTTTACCTCCCCTTGAAAACATTTCATTGGATCTGACTTAATTGATTCCTATATCACAAATCACTCAAACATACTGAGCCGTGCAGGTATAAACAGTCAACATTCCCAGTACTGCAGGAATAGTGTGTATTCCCTTAAAATAGTGACAGACTTTTGCAGTGACTGTAAATTGACCCATTACTACAGAAACACAATAACTGTCGTCTTCTACTCTGGAATATGTGCTGTCCTTTCTGTTAATTTGGCAGAGCCACACTTAGCTCTGAGGTTGTATAAAGAACAGATATTATAATGTATTCATTCACAAGGTCAAAGGTACATAAACACTGAATGTGTTTCATTTGATTATGTTGGGAAATAAGTCGGGCTGGGGCAGCTACCTGCAGAGTCGGGAGAGATTGCAAACCATATCTCAGGCTGCCTCCTCTCAGCACTCGCCGGCTGACAATATGAAAGACATTATGCTCTACATAACCACATTAGGGAGCCACAAACACAATAAAAGCAGGGCAAAGAGCATAAAACACAGTGTGCAAATGGAAGAAGGAAGGAAGCGATAGAGGAGTGAGTGTAAAGAGGGGCCTCGCTGGGGGCCCGTGACACAGGTAGGTAACACAGTGGGTCAATAGACAGGCTACCTTGAGAGAGAACTGATACATGGGGTGGATTTTATTGAGGTCGTTCATTATGAAGTACAATAAGGAAGCCCGTGCTGCTGCTGGTCGGAAGTGCTCTCGAGCCTCATTGATTTTGGTCTCTGTCACCTTGGCTTCTTTTACCTGCAGTAAAGAAGTGCAAACAGAATCACACTCATAAACAGCAGAATAAATCAACACAGATATGCATATACTCAAGGTCCATCAATCAGTTAATGATGAACTTGTGCACGATCTAATAAAACAGCCTCCAGTGAAGTGCAGACCTGTTCCAATTTCACGCTTCCAGTCAAAATGTCCTCGCTGTGTGGAACATGACAATCGTGCTGCTTTTTTTTTCTTAAATAACCAGAAAATGCCTGAAAATTATGTTTAAGAATGAACATCTGCAAAGGCTGCGCCGAGGAGGCGCACACACATCAAAATAGAGCTTTTCAAGAAATGCTCAAAACCAGCTCTCCTCTGGAGGACGTGACATGTGATCTTATACTCTGACCACGAGAAAGAGAAACAAAGCAGGGCAATCAGAGCAATGGCAGTATAGCAATACTTATACTGACTTATGGCAATACTTTACTGCACTTTACATTTCATTTAGGATGCCATCAGAAATAAACTGCACTGTTTTGTAATTACCTGATACATATTTGATAATTACAGGGTACAGATTTATGAGTTAATGATTCTCTCCTGACCATTCTAGGATTTAAAAACAAAAGATTGTTACACAGACAAATCATGTGACCAAGGCCAGTAATTCATAATAAATCTATTTCAAAAGGAACTACAGAAAAATGTTTCTTCTGACAGATGTAAAAACAGCCCAGTATTTTCAGGAAAGGCAGTAATTACATGAATTTCTGCTAAACTTGAACTTTCACAAGTTGTGATGCAAAAGTGTGAGAGGCCATGTTGGATTATCACAATCAAGCTTTAACACAAGCATTATACCGAGTGCATATGTGCTTTAATGTGTTGGTATTATTGATAACAAATGAGAATATTTAAGAAAAAAGAAAACACAAAACTCCTGAAGTTTTTGGACCATGATGCTATTTTTGTAGCTTTGCCTCGTACACCACAGTGATTTGGAAATCAGGCGATCGATTTGAGACTGAAGTGCAAAGGACTATAAATAGTCCCTGATTTTCAGAGGCTAAAAAGTAATTGGACCAACTAACATCATTTTGAATACAAGGATTGTTTTTAATACTTGAAATAAATGAACAAATGAAACTTCTTTGTAATCAATGACTGCCTTAAATCTATAACCTACAGACATCACAAAATGCTGCATATCCTCTACAGCTGCATCAGTTGGTAGATGTGTTCAAGGAACCAGGTGGAATGCAAGTAAGACCAAGAGCACCGGAGGTGGATTGAAGCTGTTCTGCTGTGGTGTAGACAGGAAAAAAAATGAGTAGCTGTAATCTTGAAGGGCAGAATATGTGGACAGTGTGGATAATGTGGAGGTGAAGAGGCAGGATCATGAGTTTGAAGCTGGAAATCGAAGGGGTGATGTTGAATGTTGTCAGTGCATATGCCCCACAGGTCGGATGTTGGAAGAGAAAAAGGAAGTCCGGAGTAAGCTGGATGAAGTGGTAGAGAGCGTTCCCAGTGGGGAGGGATTGGTTTTTGGAGTAGACTTCAGTGGACGTGTACTGTAGGTGAAGGGAACAGAGGAGATGAGGAGGTGTAGGGCAGGTATGATGTTTAGGAGAGAAATGCAGAAGGACAGATGGTAGTGGTTTCTGTCAGAAGGATGGAAATTGCTGTGGTGAACATGTACTTTAAGAAGAGGGAGGAACAACGGCATCATATAAGAGTGGAGGAAGGTACACTCAGGTGGACTACCTCTTATGCAGAAAGACAGAAGACTGCAAGGTGGTAGCATGGGAAAATGTAGGTAGGTAGCCTTGGATGGTAGTCTGTAGGATGGCTGTGGTAAATGGGCTGGTTCTTATATAACATTTTTCTACTTGAGCATTCAAAGCCCTTTATACACCATGTCTTCATTCACCCAAGAACTTTTTCCCTACACTTCTTCATTTAAGTGCTTTCTATCTAACATTCACACACATTCACACTCCAATGAGCACATCAGGAGCAACTTGCAACTTGCAAGATGGTGTCTGGTGTATCTTGTGGACAGAGGAAAGAGGGCCAGAAAACTCGGTGGTAGAATGAGGAAATGCAGGAAAGTATTCAAAGGAAGAGGTTAGCAAAGAGGGAGATGAAGAAAGTAGATGGGAGTACTGGGAGGCTAGGTGTACAGCAAAGAGTGAAGTGGCAAAGACAAGGAAAAGGCTTAGAGTGAGTTGATGTGAGGCTGAACTCTAAGGAAGGAGGAAAGGACTTGTATTGATTGGAGAGACTGAGCTGGAAAGGATGTGCAGCAGGTTAGGGTGATTAAGGATACAGATGGAAACGTGCTGACAAGTGACTGTATTGAGAAGATGGAAGGAGAACTCTGGGGAACTGATGAATGTAGAAAATGAGACAGAGAGGAGGATGGATGGAGGACAGTTGGTGAATCAGGAAGTGCAGAGGATTAGTTAAGAGGACGTGAGCGCAGCTATGAAAAGAATAAGGAATGGAAAGGTGGTTGTACAGATGACACACCTGTGGATGTATGGCCATGTCTGGGAGAGGGGGGGTAGACTTTTTGACCTGATTGTTTAACACAATCATGGAGAGTGAGAGGATGTCCGAGGAATGGAGAAGAAGTGTAACGGGGTGATGTGCAGAGCTGCAGTAACTACAGAGGGATGAAGCTGATGAGCCACACCGTGAAGAAATGAGAAAGAGCTGCTGAAGCTGGGTTAAGGAGAGAGGTGACGATCAGTGAGCAGCAGCATGGCTGCATGCCCAGAGAGAGCACTGCAGATGCAATTCAGTTTTATTAGTATAGCACCAAATCCCAACAACAGTCAGCCTCAATGCATTAATAATAACGAATGATTAAATGCAGAGTGGTGTATAAACAGAGTGAAAAGAGGTGAATGAAAAGAAACACTCAGTGCATCATGGGAACCCTGCAGCAGCCTGAGGCTATAGCAGCATAACTAAGAGATGGTTCAGGGTCACCTGATCCAGCCCTAACTATAAGCTTGATCATAAAGGAAAGTTTTAAGCCTAATCTTAAAAACAGAGAGGGTGTCTGTCTCCTGAATCCAAGCTGGGAGCTGGTTCCACAGAAGAGGGGCCTGAAAGCTGAAGGCTCTGCCTCCCATTTTACTCTTAAGTATCCTAGGAACCACAAGTAAGCCAGCAGTCTGAGAGTGAAGTGCTCTGTTGGGGTGATATGGGACTATGAGGTCTTTGAGATAAGATGCCAAGAGAAGAGCTGTGGTACTGCATGAGAAGTCAGGAGTGGCAGAGAAGTATGTGAGGGTGGTGCAGGACATGCATGAGGAGAGTGAGACAGTGGTGAGGTGTGTGGTAGGAGTGACAGATGGGGTCAAGGTGGGGGTGATTTGTGACAGGAGGAAGAGCAAAAGGGAAGGTTTACCAGACGGTAGTGAGACCTGCTAGGGTGTATGGTTGGATGGCAGTGACAAAAAGACAGGAGGCTGAGGTGGAGGTGGCAGAGTCAAAGACGTTAAAATTTTCATTAGGAGTGACCAGGATGGACAAGATTAGAAAGTTAGAGAGGCAAAGTTAAGCTGGTGCAGAGGAGGGATAGTGGATATACTGGACAAAGGATGATGAAGATGGAGCTGCCAGGCAGGAGGAAAAGCGGAAGACCACACATGAAGTTTGTGGATGTAGTGAAGGAGGACACGCAGAGAGTTGGTCTGACAGAGGAGGGTGCGGGGGTGAGATGGAGGCAGATTATGGACTGTGGTGACCCCTAAAAGGGAGAAGCTGAAAGAAGAAAACTGGCTGAGCAGATTTACCCCAATGACAGCGTCCCAGGATGTCTGGCATTTGGTGGGTTACATACTGCTGTTATACTACACTGTACTAGAACTTATACTGTGATGATCCACGTTACATGCAGTATAACAGTTTCTGCTCATATCTGTGTCCACTATAGGAAGCTCATTCACGCCAGTGCTCATTTGAAGGCTGTGCTGTAGGAGAAGAGATGATAAAAGCCAAAAACCTTCTGCTCTATCTCAGCTGCCGTGCGCTTGGTTGTCTCCAAGTTCTCCACCAGCTCCGTGTCGCTGAGGAAGTTTCCTGAAGCTGAAGACAAACGCGACAGCAAATTGTCCTCCAGCGTCTTCAGAGTGATCTTAAAGCCGTTCTGCTGCTTCGTCAGGTCACACTTCAAAAAAAGAAAAAGAAAAGCACCTTAAAGACAGAACTAATCAATACGGTCTGCATCAGTTATCTGGACACATGAATGTGAACTCTGGCATGGATTAACCAGCTTCCAATTGGCTGCTGACATCAAACTCGTGCAGTCACCGAACCCTTGGTGTGATGAGGCCGATTTGAGTACGAGGGGAGGGCGCTTTGATGCAGAACTACACACACACACACACACACACACACACACACACACACACACACACACACACACACACACACACACACACACACACACACACCTTTTCCAAATCATCTTTTATGAGACACTGTTTTCAGTTATGAACTGATGCTGGCATCATGCAGAATATGCACACACACACACACAGCTCAGTATTGATGGGGTCGACTCAAACCTCCCCACATGGATTAGAGCAGCCCGTCTTTCAGTTCAGCAGGTTTTTTGTCTTTGTTCCAGCTGAAAAACCAAAAGTACCTGAGAGAAACTTTCACTTTTTTCAAAGCCCCGTGTTTTAGAGGCACTGGGAGACGGGGCACAGTTACTCTCTTTATTGCTTCATCCTGCCCTGTCCTTCATTATAGTCTGTTGCAGCTCCTTGTTTCTGCCCGATAATGACTTTGCTTTATTGAAGTTTTCCTTAATAGAAGCCTCTGCGACCTCTGAATTGTTGTAATTATGGGAGGATGGGCTGTTGTGAGATTCACCTATTCGGAGCGTTGTCAGTGACTGATAATAGCAAAGGGGTTTTTCTGAGTGGCGTGATCCCTGAAAGACGGCTGGTAATAAGTTTCTGGCAGTGCTGTTTCTGCCCACGTGTAATCACAGAGGCTGCTGATGGGGAGGGGGTGGGGAGGGGGGCTGTTCCTCCTCCCTGTGGCAAAACTCTCCCATGACAAATACATACTTAGCTCAGATCGTGCCAGGGGAGCGGATAGTTTAAGAGATCACACTGCTTAATTGTTCTCTTTATGACAGCATTTCCTCTTGCTGTGATGAGAGGTATTTTACACCATTGTTAAAACTAATTGAGCCTCTGCTTTATTGAATCCCACATGCTTTGAATTTTGTGTTATTACCGACTCTGTAGTAGAAAAGTTGCACACACAGAAAAAAAAAAGTGAATCATTTTAAGGAAAAACCTGATGTGTAGGCTCGAAAAAGAGAGCAAAAAGCTGAGAATGGGTTTGAGTGGTGGACATTTAACCAGAGATATTTGCCTGAGTGAGTCAGCTGTGACCTTCTGCTTGCCTGCACTCGGTGCTCTTGAGGGGAAAAGCTATCCACACTAAAACATTCCCAACTGGATCCAGTAATGAGTCAGTTTTTAACGATTAGCTTTCCTCTGGCACATTGTACTTGTAATTACCCTTGCTTTGGAAAAACAAACAATTAACCAGTCAGCAGAACACCCTAATTGGGATTAAAATGAGATATTACATCTATCATTTTTTTTTAGGCAAATGATTAGCGAGTGCCATGATGCAGCCCTGTTAAGGTAATTTGGGAAGTGGAGCATTTTAGCTCTCATTAATGCCGAAAGCCCTGCGCCGGAGCAAATACGCACATATGCACACAAACACACTTGCATGGGCTCAGGGAGGACCAGATGAGGTAGTTATTGTGGTAAAAGGTTGTAGACTTATCCCCCTGTGCACTCTCCAAAAAGGCAACTTGACATTTTAAGCTCCTTAGCTCCATCTTTGGCTTTGGTTAAATGAGAGCACTTTCGCCCAGCAGTCATCGTACGGATCAGCAGCAACACTAACCTCATTAAAGGTATAATGGCACAGAGACATTCCAAGAATATAAACAGGTACAGCCTATTTGCACTCCCTCATCAATCTGATGATTGTTATCACTTCAGCTTGTTTACTGACAACAAAGAGCCATTCAGCACTTCATTCTGCCGGCCATGTTTTGATACGAGGCAGCCCCCCCTCCCACACTCACCGCCACCCACCTTCAACTTTCAGTGTTAATTAAAATGATAAGTGAGCTCCAGATCTTGTTTTTTTTTATTTTTGTCATCCTCCAATCTCAGTGAAATGCTAATTAAACACGCTTCATTAAATCAAATTTTACTTCTTCTTCACTGGAGTTTGCTGAGGGGACATAAGGCTTAAAATAACTCTGCCATTTTGGCCTTTTTAACTCCTCTATCCCCGCCTTCATTTATTAAAAATGCTGATCTGACTTTTGATGAAAGCCTACAGGTTAGAGTAAAGTGCCGCCTACAGAGGCCCGACACAAACAGCACACCTGCAGAAACCATCAAAATGCAAATAGGACTGTGTTAGAGCAAATCTGCCTCACCCATGAACAGCGTTCCCACAGTGTCTTCCACTGTGATCTCCTGGAGACACTGCCATCAGCAAGACGTACTCTCAGCAAGGAGGAGTTTCTAATTTCCCCCCTCAACTAACAACAGCTACATTTAACGAACAGTGGAAGTGTGTCAATGTGTCGCTGTCACCATCAACCAATCCATTTCAAGCAGCTGATAGGCACTTTAGTTTGGATCAAGTGAATTTTGGGTTCAATCTAAATAACTTCATTCATCCTGTACTGTGGATATTGTAACTATGAGCTGCTCATTACTTCTCAAAAGTTGTCTACAGAGCTGCCAGGAACTTGCAGTAAATTGCACACTGTGCTGAGTACTGAGCTGGACAGCTGGAGCTTCTGATCAGCAGAGTGGAACTGCAGTTTTCCAATCCTCCCTGCCCGAAACAGACGGCCCACAGAACAAAGCCAGCCACTTACATTAAAAAGGAAAACACACCTTACAACATCCTCCATCTGCATCCCGCTTGATTTTGGAGACATGTGAACATAAATGAGGCTACCAAAGTCAGGATAATAAAAGCTCAACATTTGTTAAGGATAGCATCAAGACACGATTACATAATTCCTGAAGTTTGATGATAAACAGCAGCGTGTCACAGGAACAGTAACCAGGGTGACTGCAACACAATAGTAAATTAGCACAAGTTAGTGCTTCAAAAGTTAATTTTTGATTGAGGATCAACGGCTTTATTGAGCGATGCTTCAAGGAACAATCGACAGCAATCTGATACAAATACTTCTGATGCTGCCCGATTTAAGATGCTGGCAATCTGAGTTCATAAAAGCATTGTTGTTGTGAGATCACAGCAGCGTTTCCAGCAGTTTTATTTCTTTCTTTTCTCACTTTTTGTTTGGGTAAAAAGAATAAAGGCGATGTCATAAGCTGATTACTGCTCTGTGATCTGTTCAGAATTTCTCAGTGTTCGCAAACAATTAAAGGTGACAGTCTGCACCTTTTGTTTAGGATCACTGAACAGTGTAATAGACTCAATGTGATGTTCTCTATGTGATAAAATAACTGTCAGAGTCAAAGGGGGCCACATATCTTTTTTTACATATAGCAAACACATCAAATGACTGTATGCAATAAAAGGGTTAGCTTGTAGTCACAACTCTGCAGCTTGGGTGCATCAACACTTTAAAATCAGTCCTTGTATTTCAGAGTATCCGATTCAGAAACTTTTTTTTCTTCTCAGAAAAGCTTTTAATCTGGAAATGCCAGATTTTCCCCATCCTGTGTTTGGGAACCAGCCTTTATTCATGTTGACCACACACTTCACTACTATCAGAGACCAGGTGTTTAACTGATGACTGCTTTCTATTTGAGGAAATGATCAACAAGCAACCGTTTGCTGACATGTTGTGGGAATGAAATCGGTCTAAATGACATATACTGCTGCTTTAGCCTTTGCTGTGTGGCCCTGTTATCAGAGAAGGATAATGGGAGCTGCACGCTCGTGTAGAAGATTAGGAAATGAGTGAATGTGCAGCGTGCATATGCGACAGCTTGCACACTGTCACAAGAAGCTGCTGAACAGAGCATGAGTAAACAGTGCAATGATACAGCAAAGATTGATTTCTGCATTTAAAATGAACTGTTTCAATATTATTTGTGCTCTCTGAGCAATATGCAGATTTCTCTAATTTGGGAATTAGCTATGGGCAAATGTTTGTGTCACATTAATTTAATCAGTTCCCCTAAGAAAGCACTCTTGGACACAGCTAAGAAACTGTGAACCATTTAAGGTAAATGAAATCCTGACTGAAAATGGATGTTAATATTCATATAATCTAAAAACACTATTTAATGTGTGTTTAAAATAGTTTCATTAAAATGACTTCATGCTCACACACACCCCATGTGAAAGCACAGGCACCCATGTGCAGATTCACAGGCGTGCAGGGTCCCAGTCTTGATAAGTGAGGCATCCTAAACCTCATAATTATCCCACATCCACCAGCCATTAATCAAAGATGCTAGCTGATTGTTTGAGACTCAAAGAGCCCGGACCCTGTGATGTTTAAAGACAGACAGTCTCCCCTCGCTGACGGGAAGCGTTAAAGATGGATAATGACGTGCAGGAGTGTTACGTGCAGCTCCTGGCGGCCCCCGACTCCTCTGACTGTGTCTTTTAATTACATCGGCACAGAAAAGATGTTAGGAGAGAAACTCAAAGAGTCCGATGTGGAATGCTTGTTTGTTCTCTGATAACACCTGAACAGTGTGACAGATGCTCCTTTCATGTCTGCTCAGGTTCACTTTTACATTCCCGTAACATATCGGATGAAAACGGATCTGTCAAAACTGCTCTTTGTCGTTAAATAGCTGCAGCAGGTAGCGTTCCTCCTTGCCTGAACCGACGTTCTCACCTTCAGCTGTTCCAAATCCGGTCTCTCCATGCTGACCACAGCAGTCAGCAGCTGGTCCTCCAGACCGTCTCTGGTCACTGTGAAATTTATCAAGGTGCACTGGGCCTGCAGCTCTGGCTGATAATGAGGGCTGGCGAGCTTGGTGTGTAAGATGAGACGGAAACTGGGATTGTACTCGCACTCCTTGTCGCCGATCTTTATGTACCTGTTTGTAGAAATCAGGAACAGAAACTTTTGATCAGTGCGGTAAAGAGTCTGAACTCGTGCGTATAACAGAAGCAGACACTGTCATTAATAAAGTGCTCTGATCATCTGCTTTTTCTACCTGAAATATGTTCACCCAAATACCTGCTGTAACCAGGAGATTTTTTTAATGAGAAGCTGTAGTAACAGCTTTGTGTGAGCGTAATAGATTTTGACAACCTCAAACCAACTGTTTCTCCTTAAAGAAATATATTTTAAAAATATTTCAGATAAACATTTCAGAAAACTGCCACACTGTAGTTTTTAACAGCTGCTATTTAAACTGGAAAAATTGTTGGGGACACATCTGGTGCTCTAGTGAGCATTCATTTTCAGTATTATATATTCTGTGGACCTCCATATGTATTTAACGGTGGCTGAGCCACACAGTTTGGATGGGGTGGCTGGGCTGAGACCATTACTTTCATTGGGGTGTCACAAAAACTGACTTCCTGTTATTTTTTTCACAGTAGTTCCCTCACTCTTTTACTGGCTTATTCAGGCATGAGGAGGTATACCACAAGCACCATATCATAAGCCTTTTTTTAACTATCAACTTAATAAACCTAAATCTCAAATCACTGTTTAAATTAATCCTAAAGTTCCTTCATAATTGTGTGTGAAACACTTTTTGTTTCTGGGTAATGGTACACATGTATATATACAGTATATCTACTCAAGTGTTTCTACTAAAGCAAAGTTTGAAAAGAATAACATTTTCTTTTGGTTACATAGTGATTTTGTTGATAAAGCTCATAAGTAAATTACAATTTAAATGTAATGAACTTAAACATATTTAACTTCATTTGAAATGTCTCAGCGTGGAAACCACAGAAATAGCATAATGGCTCATCTGAAAAGAGCTACTAGAAAAATAGCGGTTACTGGATGGTTGCTCTTAACATCCACATTGCTGTGATTTGGTGCAAAATAAATAAAATTTAATTTAATTTCAGCCCGTGATAGCCTTGGGCACCCATTAGTGCCACTTCTGGTGAACACTCGTTGTGTCCTTGGGCAAGAAACTTAAACCACATTGCCTAACGGTAGCGCCGGTCTCTGGCTACATGACCGCAGATGCTCGTCTCTGGATGAGTGATCTGGAACGATCATTTTGTTGTGTGCCTGCGCACAATGACAGTGAGTTGAATCTAACATCTAATAAAGTCTGAAACAAACTCTCTCTTTTATTAAGAAAACACTAACATTTTATTTTTTTTCATGTCTTCGGTGAATGGGAAATATACTGCTCCAAGGAATTAATGGAACACTGAAAACACATCGGATCTCAATGGGGAAATATTGCTGGATATCTACACTGATATGGACTGGGTAATGTGTTAGGAACATAAAGACGTCACATTGTTTGATGGAAAATGATCAACCTACAGAGGTTTGAATTCAAAGACACCCTGAAAATCAAAGATGATGCAGCAGCTGGAATTTCATTGCAGCAACTCAAAATGGTCCTCAGTAGTTTGTGTGGCCCCCATCTATACATGCCTGACAACATGGGGGCATGCTACTAATGAGACGACAAATGGTGTCCTGGGGGGTGCAACCTGGTGGCATCACATGGACCAAACATAACATCTCAGAGGTGTTCTACTGGGATTAGGTCAGGCAAGTATGGGGGGCAGTCAATGCTATCAATTCCTTCATCCTCCAGGAACTGCCTGCATACTCTCTTCACATGAGGCCGGGCATTGTCGTACACCAGGAAGAACCCAGGACCCACTGCACCAGCGTGGGGTCTGACAGTGGGTCCTGATACCTGTTGCCTACCCTGCAGAGGTCTGTGTGTCCCTCCATGGATATGCCTCCCAGACCATCACTGACCCACCACCAAACCGGTCATGCTGAACGATGTTACAGGCAGCAGAACGTTCTCCACGGCTTCTCCAGAACCTTTCACATCTGTCACATGTTCTCAGGGTGAACCTGCTCTCATCTTTGAAAAGCACAGAGTGCCAGTGTAGACTGGCCAGTTCTGGTATTCTATGGTAAATGCCAATCAGGCTCCACGGTGCCGGGTAGTGAGCACAGCACCCACTAGAGGACGTTGGGCCCTCAGGCCGCCCTCATGAAGTCTGTTTCTGATTGTTTGCTCAGATACATTCACACCAGTGGCTGCTGGAGGTCATTTTTGTAGCTCTGCAGTGCTCATCCTGTTCCTCCTTGCACAAAGGAGCAGATCCTGGTCCTGCTGATGGGTTAAGGACCTTCTCCGGCCCTGTCCAGCTCTCCTACAGTAACTGTCTGTCTCCTGGAGTCTCCTCCATGCTCTGAGACTGTGCTGGGAGACACAGCAAACCTTCTGCCAATGGCACGTATTGATGTGCCATCCTGGAGCAGTTGGACTACCTGTGCAGCCTCTGTAGGGTCCAGGTATGGCCTCATGCTACCAGCAGTGACTCTGACCCTAGCCAAATGCAGAACTAGTGAAAACCAGTCAGAAAAGATGAGGAGGGAAAAATGTGAGTGTCCTCCACCTGTAAACCATTCCTGTTTGGTGAACACCAAAGCAGCTGAAACTGATTAATAACCCCTCTAATACTTACTGACCACATCAGTATCACAGAGGTTTCAGTGACTGATGCTGAACTTAAAAAGTGTTTCTTTAAATTTTTGAGCAGTGTATATATTTAGTGTATGCATTTGTTGTTTCCTTATATCTCGGGGTATCTACCATTTAATTCAACTGCCTGTTAATTTATTTGGTATTTATAGTAGATATTGTAAATGGCTCTTAATCCAGGGCTCGATTCTGAAAGAGATGTTTATAGTTGTCATAACAAAGCCAATGATTTGCCAGAAGCTGCAGTCTAACTGCTGCTTTAAGCTGGCTCTAACAAAGTCAGTAACTAAAGGTTTGGTCACACATGTTCAGCATGTGGTTGTACAAAGACACACAAACACATTTAATACATACATACATACAAACAATGGATGACAGATGCACTTTGCTAAGCTTGTTAGTCAGAGATAAAGTTAGCTGATATCTCCTTTTGTTTTAATATGATCACATCCAGTTTACAATAAAAAGGGTTTCTATACATTTGGTCACTGATTACACTTATTATCAACATATTATTTTATATAATCCATTTTGCTGAACTGTGAACTGTGCATGTTTGCATATAGTAAAGGTGACTTGAAAAGACACAGATGGTCACTGACCAGGCTGGATATTTGCATAAGTGTTAAAGAAGACTGATGAGTCTCTGATTTAAACCAAATCAAAGAAAATATCAATAGGAATGATCCTCTGCCATCACCTGTTCTTCACCTTTCAGTGCACTGCTTCAGACAGTCAGTGCTACAAGTATCAGGGCACCTTTCATTAGGAGCCTTACCTCCCCTTCTTGATGGTTTCTCTGCCAAGCAGAGGTCCAAGAACAGGGTCCAGCGTTTCCTCCAAGTTCTCTATTAGAACCACATCACCTGCTGCCAGCGCTCTCTCTATGGCATCCAGGTACCTTTAAGGAAAACACAGCAGGAATCTGTTGAAATTCTGGCTCTTATATGTCCACAAAAACAGGGCTGCAGTCCACTATGAGCATCTTACCCTCGCTGTCCGATGCGGATGACTTGCAGGCTTTCACCATATTTGTTTTTGATCCACTTGATGCCCTGCAGCTGGGGGTCCACCATGAGGGGCCAGCGCTGACACGAAGTGAGAATGGTAGCATTCTCACTGGACATCCTGTCAGCCGGCAGCCCCTCATTCTGCCATGTAGCAATGTCGGCATCATCAGTCAGCAGAGTCAAAGGGTCCAGGTCAGGGGTCACTGGGATAGGAACCTTACACATGACATTGGATGAAATGTTTCAATTCTCCTTCATCAGAGTGACGAGTGATAGAAAGGTCACAGAAATGGTGCGTTACTAAAAAGGAGAAGATAAACTTTTCCTCTAGTGGTTTATGTTCACTCTCAAAAGTCTCCATCATTATTGTGTCCTCCACGTGGAGCAGGACCACATGCTGGGGATGGTAAATCCTCTTTAACAGTCCATCATTAATAAATCATTAATGATGGACTGTTAAACAGCCAGGTCTCTCTTGAAAAAGAGATTTTTAATCTCAGTGAGACCTTTACCTGGATAAATAAAGGAACAGCCTAAATACTAAAAAAATAATTAATGTAAAAATATTCAGTGAAGGTCTGTGAACCATCAGTGAACATTATTTGGATTAGCTGTTATAAAGATGAAACTCAGTTCCTAGTCAGAATTTTCTAACTCAGAAAGTCAGAGAAGCTCCACCACTGTTGGTACTGCAACGCTACTGAAAGCACAAAAAACAGATATTGTGTTGCATTGATTGTTATGAATGAATGCCTCCACCTTGCTAGGGCGCAAAACAAAGCCTGCTTTTATCATTGCTACTGGGATCCAGTGACATCCCAGCTCTGACAGCTCTGACCCTTGTGAGGCAAAAGGAACACAGCAAGAATCACAAAAACTCAAGATCAAAATTCATGTTGGGTTCCATTAAGTTTGGTTTTTGTCCTCCATTACCATTTACTCTCACGTTCCCTTGCTGTTTGGTTTAGCCACCAAAACTACTCAGTTAAGCTTAAGTAATGCGATGGTCTGGGTTAAAATATGCCTTTTAATCCTGCACCTCAAAAACTACCCAGTACCCAGTGCATCTAAATGTGATGCTAAAGGGTCCTGATCAAAAGTTGATATACAAGTACCTGAACCCTAACCCTGAGACCATCTCTCATCAGGACACCGTGTCTGTATCTCTGAGATGCTGGAGGCTTTGACAGAACAGCAGTGTTCAACATATAAAATGTAACTGCAATTGTTGTTGTATCCTATCAGCTATAATAAGGTTTATTTGTCACATGCACAGTTATACACGTACAATGCACAGTGAAACGTATTTTGTACCTGCAGCCAAAAATAAGGAGTAAAAATATATAAATAATAAAAATAAGTAATTCACACTGTACAGAATATAATAATTTACACTGTGCAATAATAGTGCAGTAATATATAACCTAATTCAATATATAATTCTTAAAACTAATGACCAGCTGTAGCTATTGATTAGTAAATATTAATCTCTTAAATGTGTTTAACAATTTACTCGTTACAGTAATAACCATTTTATAATCTATTTGCAAAGTTGTTTATTTTATAAAGTGTTTCCCACAAAAACAAACAGAGGATTTCTGTGTTTCCGCTGCAGGTACAGCAGGAGTAAGACAAAAAGCACCAAAGTCATTTCAGTCAGATTTACAAGTAAATGAAGTAAACTGGAAATATGAAGTGTATCAAATGTTGTCTTTAAGGTCAGTGCTCTGTACTGACAATTTAAAACATGCACCACAAACCCATATTAACAGCCACAGTTCAGGGATTATCCACGTGCTAAATTCATAGTGAACCTACCTTCAGCTGACTGAGATACGGCCTCCACGTGTTGTCCATAAGCTGGACCCTGTAGCGTTTGGTAAAGTATCCTAGGTAGGAGATGAAGGTGGTGATGAGGAGAACGTCCCCACACAGAGTCCTTTCCTGCTTCTTGAGGTTTTCCACGGCCTCCGCCCAGCGAACATTCTCTGATGCTAGACCACCTACCTGAAGACGGGAAACACCAGGAGAACACTTTTATCAACTCTCTGCTTGTGCACCAACACTTCGACTTTTTACTGTATCAATGATCCAGTGTCCCTCCAGGGATCAATAAAGTTCACCTTAATATCTTATCTCCTCTAAACGTGAGAGGCTGCACACTCTGAGACAGACTCAGTGCACATCACAGAGGCACTGTGCACCGCCATTATGGACTGACAACGAGCACAGCCTCACGTCCGTTTGTTGCTTCTGTCAGGTGTTTTAGAAGCTTTCTTTGAATAATTTACATTATCATAATGGCACTGTCAACATTCATCTTTCCATTCTGCTGCTGTAAGCAGGAGATTTACACACCGATAGACGATTGCATGATTTGTTTGTATTTGTGAATATATGTGCACCCAAAGGCAGAGACAACCACACTAACAAGCAGGAATTAAAAACAATATATATATGTGGGTAAACAGTTCCAAGACAAAGATATTAATCTAAGTCACAATTATAGACAAACTCAGTGTGCACACTGGAGGTTAATGGCGTTAACCTCTATCCTCGCAGTTTTTCCAAATGATACTTGGAGTAAAGTTCCAGCTGATTCTGAGTTCTGTCAACATTGGTGAGAACCTGAACTCTAACCCGAACACATCAGAATAGTTTGGGGTTAGGGTTTTGTTTCGATGAAATTATTCTCCACAGTCTTTGCAATCTGGGAACAAAGAAAATTCCAAAATCCAGAGTTAGGGGTCCCGGTTACCACCTGTGATGACTTAAACACTGACACTGATCTGTGCTGGCTGACAAGGTTTCCTCAAGAGAGACTGCTGATGTGAACCACAATGTTCACAGAGCCTAAGAAGTATAGAAACACACAAAACTGCCACAAATGCATTTCTACAAAACAAGATATTCATCAGTCAACAACAGAGAAGATTAAGGACTGCTCTAATCGGTGTTAATGATGCCTTAGACCCCAACCCTATATTTGGGAGACAGGCCAAGCAGACTTTTGAAAAAGTTTTTAAATGGATAATGCATTATATGAGAATAAATATAAAAAATTAGTTGAAAAAAAGTTTAAAAAATTACTGTCACATATCGTGCATTAAAAAAAAAATAGAATCTGCCAAATTTGCAATCTGTAGATCTCAAATTCAATCAAGAAAACACAGCCGAGCTGAAGCCCGTTTGTAGGCTTTAGTTCATGATCCTGGTCCAGCACTGCTCCTCATCTCTGGGCAGGTCTCACAAGAAGCTTCAGATCTTCAGGCTAATGTTTGTCTATAATTGGGACTTGGATGACCATCAGACTACTGTGTAGGTTCACCCATTGACATGCAATAATGTTCCTACCGTATGATAATATTTTAACTACCTTAACTAAACAAGCAGCCTGACATAAATGTGAACATGAAGTTTTAATGGTGATGACAGACTTTTGAAAACGAGGCTGTCAAGGTACCAGTTTTCCATATCAAATAAAGTAAAACACCTGTGCAGCATCAGTCAAACTTTTATTATTCCACAGTGTAGCAAAACTTTGCAGAAGACTGGATGTAGAGTTATTGGGATAAAGATGTCTGGAGCTGTTTTAGCCTGTAGGTAATTTGTGTCTTCATCACTGAGTAAAGCCTTTGCTCGTAGCAGGTAATCAGGCTCTACATGTTCCCTGGGTCCTGCTTAAGAGTCCATGACAGTACAGTCTGTCCAAATGGACTCTGTGGACCCAATGCAAACAGCCTTATCTGAGCAAGGTGCCCTGCTAGGCCAACACGACCGGGCCCTCCACTCTGTATGAACAGCAGCAGGTAACACATGAATGCCTGGAGCAGATGTTCAATATGATGCAGTCAATTCCTGCTTAGTTGTCATCCATGTCTCCCTCCCAAGCAACTCCACCTCCCCAGGCAGCAATCTTAGTTTCCCCCGCACCCTCAACGTCACCTTTCCCAGAACCCATCACGTCTATGGCAGTGTTTCAGGACGCTACATCTCTCACTCCTAAACCCCTCGGTGGGGAGTTAGGAGTAGGAGCCCCCCCACAGTGACCTGTGTTGGCTGGTATTCTCCACATTCCTCCCCAGGTGACACCTCAGAGCTTTCCTACCTGGTCGGTCGACTAAGGGCTAAAGCACTCACAGGAGCAGAGGCCTTTTTCCTCTCCAGTGCAACTGAAAAAGTAAACACTTCTTTCCTATTTATCTATACAGGCGAGACCACCAGGGGATGTGTCAATCATGCACTATTATTAAAATATGCACAAATACTAATAAATACATTTTAATTTATAACATCAACATTTTGTGTGTACTCCGCAGTAATCCTACATTTTTTCAAAGACCAAGTCCGTATATGCAGCTGACTGATGGTGGGAAAAAACTACAGCATGAAATGTCTGAGTGCTCAGTGATGGTGACGTGGACGGCCACATTTTTGAGGGGGGAAAATAGATTTTTAAAAAACAAATACTAGGTCTGTATGAAAAGTGTCTTAATCTGATAATGCAATCAGCAGAAGCACTGATGCCATATGAGATGGCACAGAAGCTATTTGAGACAGATATGAATGAAGGCTTGAAATCTTTGCGATCTTCTTGGTGTGTGTTGGGCACACAGTCTTTGAAACCCACTGGCCTACACCACAGACAAGACAGACACCTGTAACCCAGGTGACTGGCACCAAAGGTGTGACTAAAAAAAAAATATGACCCAAATAAGACTAAATTGATTAAAACTAGCCTTATCCTAAAGGTTACTAAAAACAGATGCAGGTTTACCAACGAGTAGGCTAAATCAGCATCAGGTACAAAGTGTAGTACTGCAGTCTGCGTGCATCTGTAACTGTAAAGAGAAGTAGGCTGTGACAGGAAACAGAGTGTGGGCTAGCTGAGTCTCTGCAGGACTCCGCGGCCGCTCTCCTCACCAGACGGTTGGCCAGGGAAATGGTGTATGTGGTGGATTCTGCTTCCTGTTGGCACTTGAGCTTGTCCGCGGTGGCTCTCTCAAACTTGGCCGTGAGCTTGGCCAGGTTCTCATTAAGGTGCTGATAGGCCACAAACACACACAGAGAGAAACAGAGGAAAAAAATTGGCACTTGTTAAAATACAGCGTGGTCATAATGAATGCTAAAAGACAGAGATTAAAGAGTCAACGTGTTTCTATGAAAGAAACTTAGGAGTGTGCGAAAAGTTGGGTAAAACTTATCATTAGCCCCACTATGGATTTATTTGGCATATGGAAGCAATTAGCACAAGGACAAACAGGATTAATCGGTGGAGAGGCACACAGGTTCAGTAGATTAGTTTGAGGATTGCTAATTCCCCTTGGCTCCGAAGCCACTCTCCGCTCAAGCGATCTGACTGAGGGCTTGAAAAATGACAGCGAGACGTCACGCTGGATCTTATTAACCGTCGCCGCTCTGCACTCTGCAGGTTTTGATGTAAGCAGCAAAGGCTGCCGCAGTGTACCGAGCCCTGCACTCTGCTGGGGCTCTCTGATGGGCTGAATGTCAAACGCCACTGAGAAACAATTATTTACAGCTGCGTGTATCAATAGGGTTTTTAGGCTGACACATTTGATTTTGCATTAATGAACGGCAAAAGCCTTTAAAAGCACTTATATCAGCTTTGTATTGATGAAATGCTGGTGGTAGATCATTGCTCGAAGAACTTATGTGTCAACTGTCACTCAAGTGCTGGAAAATAATTCAGCGGACTGAACTTTTGCTTCAGCTTATAGCTTCTGGTTGTTTCCATTTTATTTCTGTGGCATCAAATTCTTATTATACTGCATATCTGCAGGTGATGGAGTTGTTGATCCTCGCTGATGTCTCACGAATCTTTTATGGTGAGGTGCTGAGATTTCTGACTTTCACAAGTCATTTTTCAACTCTCAGTCTCTTTTAAGTTTGAATACTTTTGTGTGTGTCGGTGTGTTTGTGTCAAAGAAATGATAAGGCAGAAAACAAGAGCATGCCTTCAAAGAACAGTACTTCATTTCTTTAATAAAATGGTAATGCAGTTTCAAAGAAAATATCCTCTGGATTTTAGATATTGAAATAGTCTTCTTTTGAAACAGATACTTGTCAGGCAGCAAATAAACTTTTCATTTCCTGTAGTCTCAGTTCAGTTCAGTGGCTTACATTGATTTTGCTCTTGATGGCAGCGAGCTTCTCCTGTGCACCAGCCAGCTCTGCGTTGGCCTTGCTCAGAGCCTGGCGCTTGGGCTCCACCTCACAGTAAACCTCATAGAACTTGACAATGTTTAAAACCCAGGAGCACAGCCCTGCTGCCGCATAGGACTTGGATGCCACCAGATCTGGCTGGAACTCTGGATCCTGAAGAAAAAGATAAGCTTGTTGTCACTCACTTTAGAATAATAAAGAGTCCTGCAGCCTACATTAAACCTACGTCCAAAACCAAAGTGCCTTAACCATTTTCAGGCTGTCAAACATTCTGAATATGATTATATAAAATTAATATTCAGTTGTGGGGAAAAGCAGCAGGCTGTCTTTCTGCGTGTTAGTGTCAGGACAGCTGCAGGCTTCAGATACTCTGCTGCTGGTGCAAGCTGAGAGAGAGTGCTAAATGATTTAGCATACTCTTATTAAAGAAGTGGTCGATATCAGCTCATCTGCAAATGAATGTTAACATTAGACTTATCGCATACATTAGCTAGCTTAATGATTCTAACTTGCATGTGAAAAACATCTTAAAAATGTAAAGGTCTGTGATGCTGTGGCACTGACATCATATTATTCAGCAGCACCCGTGTGGTAATGATGGCAGAATGTTCTTAACCCGACTCCAGAGACTGTGAGGACGGACTTTGGCCAATAGATGGAAAACCTGTGGAGCTCTGACTACAGTGACTGACCAGCCTTATGAACTGACCATCAGGGTGCTTGGCTTATTTCCTGTTTCGTGCTGAGGAAACAGTAACTGCTGTTGCAGGTTTTTACAGCAGGTTTTTCAGGGGTTGGAGCTCTGCCAAATCAAAAGAGACGTGTGTCTCAGGCTGGAATCAAACCAGCGGCCTTTCGCTTGCCAATAACTTAACGCTCCTCTCCAAAAGTATTGGGACAGTACAGTACGCTCAGTCTCAGATTTGGGTCCTGCCTGTGCAGACTGGGCATTTATGGTTGGAGGAGTGGGTGAAAACCAAGCAGCTGTGAAGCTGAGAGAAGATGGAAAATCAGTCAGAGCCACTGAACAAACATTAGCCATAACCAGTACAAATGTTTGGAGCGTCCTGAAGAAGAAAGTGGTCACAGGTGAACAGATGTGGAACAGGCAGATGAGGAAAACAGCAGCAGCTGATGACAGAAACACTGTAAGACCCTAAAACAGCTGTTAGTGACATCAGCAACAACCTCCAGAGGGCGGGAGTGAAGCTATCACAATTATCACAATTGTTATCTGGTAAATGTAATACTATGAATATCAATTTACCAACTAGTTAATTATTGCTAAAGAACGGCTGACATTTTATTTGTGTTTATTATATTTCCTTGGCACACTCCTTTAAAGCTATCCTGTGTAATTTGATGAGCAACAGTTGATGTAGATACAGAACATACAGGATACTGTTACATTCTTAATCACATTGTTACAGTGGCCAAACGTAACCAGTGTTAAAAGTTCAATTATTTGGTGCACGGGCAGATTTAAAGTTACATCTATATGTTTGTTTAGATATAGAACATCAGTCAATATTAGACCGTGAACAACTTAGAGCTCTTAGTGCTTATGGTCACAGTTTGAACTATAATTAACTTTTTTTTTTTCTAAGTTACAGAAAATGACTTCAGTTCAACACTTTGAGGGAAATTACAGGGAAATGTGTTCATACGAGATGAACTTGCCTTTGCTGGCTGCACTGACATCCTTCATGTCTGCTCCACTGAACTTCATAATCAGGGCGGCACTTAAATTTGTAATGCTTAATTTACTAGCTGATTTTCTCTTGTTGTCATTTGAATACTTGGCAGCCATAATGTGCCACTGTCATTGTAATCAAGCCTCTACTAAATTTACGACTTATTAGCTGAGCTTGCCATGCAGCAGACATTGCACACTGAGCGGTGTTAGCGATGACTTCAGTGAGTAAGGGCTAATTGAACACTCACCTGCAGGTAAGGCTGAATGGCCTTCAGGCAAGCCTCTGGGATGTTTTCCTTGTTGAAGTTAATCAAAGAGTCCAGGAATGTATCCACTTTGGCCATCATTACCTTTGCAGCCTTCCAGCTGCGATCCTTTGGGACTTTGCCAGCAGGTGCCATCAGGACCATGACTGCTGCTGTGACGTTGGTCACTGCTGCCACCGGAGAGCCGAATGACTTCAGCTCAGTCAAGTTGTTCTGATGTAGGGAAGACAGAAGGAAGGATTAATTAAAAATTAAAGCGGTGACTGAATTGAGTTTGAATAAAAGCACATCTCTGTGGTCTTCTGGGGAGAAAAAAGAGAGAAAATGGAAAGGATTAGAATAAAGACAGAAGAACCTGTGCTGACTTTGAGAAGACAACAGAGAATTCTAATTAGGGCATCTTTAGAGAGCTCTAAGCAGTGATTGAACTGTCTGTTCTGCTTGTTTGAACAGAGAGCACCTTTAAACACAGAGGGTGTTTTTGAATATCCCCCCGGGGTGCTCATAAACCTACGAGGGATGCAAGGATAAAGTAAAATGTCTGCAGAACACAGAGAAGACCTTATTTTGGCAAAGACCTGGCTAAAGCCTGTGATTAAATAATCTTCTATATAGTTCAAGGCCTGTGTGGACATACGTTATTCCACTGAAGCTGAGAAAACGAAATCAAACAAAGAAAAAAGACCATAACCAAACAAGAACAGTATGATGGAGCAAATCGATAAGGCACAGCGAGGGATAAGAGTGTAACTGACCTTATTGAGAGTGTTAAGGGCATCCTGAGCAGCTAGGAGAGCTGGTTCAGCCTTGGCTAAATCCTCTTCACAGTCTCTCTGTTTCCCACTGACTACCACAGCAATGGCAGCCACTTTTTGCTCTTCTTCATCAGCCACTGCCTTCTCCTTGGACACCTTTTCAGTTTCTATTCCAACCTCCTGGGGACAGCGCACAGAATTCATTACCAGGTTAATGGGTAAAGTTCAATCAGTGGCTTAATAACACAACCCCTTTGGGTTTAAAAAAAAAAAAAAATCAAGCAAGAGTTTAAACTGCAAAGAGAAAAATCATAACTGCGAGGTATTTAACACGACTCCCAGAATCAGTAATAGTGAACTTCACGTTCTGGTAAACTGAGAGCAAAGAATGCTGAAACAACATCCCGAATGCTGGCATCCCCCTGATCTGATATTGATCTATTACAGGAGATATAGAAGATGAAAAAGTCAGAGGTTTAAGCCCAACCTTTTCACACTTTGCTGAGCAGTTTCTACACCCAGTACTAGAAATCCATCAGCAGACAGGGAGGCTGCTTCTTTAAGAGAAACTCACTGCAGAAAAAAATATGTCCCAAAACCATCCACATGGCTAAGTTATCACTGGTTTCCTATACGTTCTTGCCTGTATCAGCTTGTCAGCGTCCTCATTCTTCTGCTTGAGTTCCACTTCTTGAGCAGCCAGTTTGGCCTTGAGGTCGTCCACCTGTCAGAAGATGAGACGGAGGAGAGCGGGAGGTCAGGATGATTTGATCTGGATGAATTAGCTCTTCAGCCAGTCGAATCCTTTAACGCGGACGACAATGGAGGAGTCTGTCCAACTGATATGTTGACCAGTCTTTAAACTCATGGCTGAGTTTTCTTCCTTTACAGCTTTTAGTTACTTTTTTGTTTAGCTAATTTACCTACAATATTTTTTTTTTAGATATTTTGAAAAGTATATTTGCTTTTAAAGGGGACAATACTCAGTTTCAACTATTGTTTATTGGCTTTGCACTAATTCATTAATTCCTCAGTTAGCTCCTGTCTCTGTAAGCCCCCCCCTCCGCTTTCCTAATTGCCAAGATACTAACGAACAATTTAATAAAAAAAATATGAACTTAAAAAGTAAGAAAATATCTGTTTGGTTGATTTTTGTTGTAACTTTGTTGCTTCTTGTACCACTGTTTGTTTCTCTTGAAATGAAGCCACACTTGATTTCCTTTGTTTTTCTAATAACCCGTCCTGCAGCTTTGCAAACATGATTAATGATCTGAATTTTGTGCCAAACACATTTACTTTTCAAGATGAACTCTCAATAGACTGCTCTTGTTTTTCTTTTTTTAATGTATTCATTTTTATTATTATTTGCATGTATACACGAGTAATACAGAAAATAAGAGAAAAGAAAAACAAACAAAAACAAAACAAAAAGTAAATCCTGTAGCATTATGAGTGTGAATGTCAGTGTCTTTGTCACAAAGGGCCCCAGACTCTACCCATACCCCCACAGAAGAGGCCAGCCACCGCCACCAGGAGCATCCCAGGCCCAACACCCCAGGACTGCAAAGCAGCACCCACCAAAGCTACTAAAGCAACCTCAACCAAAGCAGCTAAACCCTGTGGATAGAGCAAGAATACCTGAGCAGGCATACAAGACCATATAGCATGCACATACTGTACTTCTTCAGGTGGCACGGTGGCGTTTGTGGTTAGCACTGCTGCCTCACAGCTAGAAGAACAGCGCCGGGTTCGAATCCACCTCGGCCCGGGCCTCTCTGTGTGGAGTTTGTGTGTTCTCCCCGTGTCTGCGTGGGTTTCCTCCCAAAGACTATTACTGGGGTTAGGTTAACTGGTGATTCTAAATTGCCCATATGAATGTGTGTTGTCTGTCTCTCTGTGTCGCCCTGCGACAGGCTGGCGACCTGTACAGGTGTACCCTGCACAGGTCCTATGACAGCTGGGATAGGCTCCAGCCCCCCTGTGACCCTGAACAGGATAAGTTGAAGAGGATGGATGGATGGATGGATGGATGGATGGATGGATGGATGGATGGATGGATGGATGGATGGATGGATGGATGGATGGATACTGTGCAGTGGTTGCGTATGTTTGGGTGTGTGAGGCCCATTTGGAACATCCTTTGTCCTGTATAGTGAATTCTATGGAGAGTTTTTTATGGTGTAAGTTTGGGCTTTTAGTCATTTTGAAGGTGTTTAAACGTATCTGTGTCCAGAAGTTGTGGTTGGGAGGAAGACTGAATCATCAATTTTTAACAATAACATACATTTTGGATAAAAATTAATTTAGGGGTACATAAAATTAGAACTTTTGTTAGGCATGCAGCCATTTCTAAGTTCAGGTGATTGGGATTATTACAGGTGAGTACGAGCACACTGGCACCCAGTACTACAACCTGGCCGTGATTACAAGACTACAGGAAGACTCACTGCTGTCGTTCATCAAGAAACACTTGAAGGATGCAGCACCCTGTGAAAATCTTTTTGCTGAAACACCTCCGACCCACCGACATATGAACAACAACCACAATGAAACCATCAGCCTCATACTGACAAGGTCGCCCTCAGTTATCGATCCATCCAGTTCACCAGGCTTCATGCTAAGACCACACCACAAACATGATAACATCATACCATCTCCAGTCTACATGAGCAAAGGAAAGGAAAAAGTAACGCAAAGATTAATATGAGGGGAACAATGACTTGAGCACAGAGGCGGGTTGCTGACAATAATCTATTTCTGTCTTGTTAAATGGTCTTGCAATCAGTGTGCATATCATTAATACTAATGAATCTGTCATCTAACTCAATCTCTCAAGCGGTTTTTGAAGGACTGATCATTTTGTTTGCTTATCATCTTTGGATCTTTATTATTAATACAATTACTGATTGAGCTCAATGGCAACTTAACAGAAAGCTAAACATCTCAGTTCTTCAAGGTAATAAATATGATTCTGCGGCTTAGGAAAATCTAACAAATAAGCTTCACAAAGGGGCCGAAAACCTTTGCAGATAACATTTTGTGCCCTACAGGATTGTGCCATGGATCGCGCATGTGACCTTTAATCCATTACTGAGAAGAAAATCTTACCCCATCCAAACAGATAAAGCAACAGACAAAAGATGAATGGTGTGCATATCTGGAAACTATAAAAGCTTTAGGACTGGAGCTGCTATCAGCACATGCACACACACACAAATGCATGGACCAAAGATGATCATAAAGAGAAATTAAAGCTGTTATAAACTCCTCATAGCTCCCTGACAACCAGGGCTCTGCATTAGCGTCCGACTCCATCAAAACATCGCACTGGGGAAATAAAATCAGACTGTTTTTCATGCTTGTCTTTCAGCTAATTAACAAACAGAAAATCAGGCCTGAGGGAAGGTGGCCCTTTGGGCTGTCACAATTCTGTGCAAAAGATTCAGTTGAACATTAGGTGAGCACCAAGTGAGCCATCAACGTGATGAATAGGTGGGGTGGGGGGGTGGAAAGGGACAAACTAATTGGTGAAGGATATGGGTGATATTCAATACATCTGAGCTGCTTCAGTGTTTACGTACTGCAGATGGAAATCCAAGTATGAACAACATGTCTCTGAGCCCCCGACTGTCTCTAACAGCCCACTCTCACTCCCTGCTGCTGGAGATGTAAATTAGAACAACCATTTCTTAAGGCGAGATAAAATTTGATACAAAACCAAGAGACTATACCCATTCATCCAAGTGTGTGATGGCTTATGGACTCAAAGCACACATTTAAATTTAACAGGGTTTGGGATTTCAGTGTTTGGCTTGCATTGCCGTGTGGACAAAGTATAGCTTCATTCATGCAACAAAGAGGCATCTGGCTGTTTGTGCGTTTAGGGGAAGGGGGGTGTCTAATGTGTCCAGTTATTATTCATTTAAGAGAAACCCCTCCCTTTTCTTTTTCCCAGTGCAAATAGCTGTCAGGAGTCAGCTGCTTTTGGTAGGAGCTTAGTTTAGAGTGATTACATGAAACACCTCCACACTGAACTCAACAGGAGACTAACTGCAAAGACGTACTTACTGCTGCAGCTAGGATTAGTCATACGACTTATTTTCATACTGTTATTATTACTACATGGGCCACTACTTGTCTAACTATACTACTACTTGTACTACTACTGGTCTTATGCTGCAGACTACAAATTACTTTGCACGGCCACTGTATCCGAATATTGATTAAATGCTTCCTGTGTCTTGTCCAAGCAGCCAATCAGCAATCAAGGCCTGAAAAATGAAGCCAGTTCTTGTGTGACATTAACTGCAGTTCCTCTAATGACCACTTGAGGCTGGCTCCAAAAGCCTGTCAATCCCCACAGAGTCTGTTGTTGAAATGTCCAAATTAACAGCATTATAAATCAGGTGTTACTCTTCATAACAACTTTACGATAGATTCATTTTTGTAATTTTGACTTTATTACAGCTTAAAGTTTGGGGTGTGGCCACTTTGATTGACAGGTTCCCACATGGCAGCTGTAGCAGACAGCTGTTCCATGAATCTGAGTGAACAGCTGGAAGATGAATGAAATTATCTGAAATATAATATGACTGCCTATATGGCTATTATACTGCCTCTGCTGTTTTAGCCTTGGAACAGACTGTAGCATTATATATGACATATAGTTACTTAGCATTAATTTGCTAATATGTCTTGTACAGTCTATGGATGCAGCTTGCTTCACGTCTGCCTTTAAAAAACAGCATGCCAGTGTCTAGAATGCTTTAAAATATGGAGTCCAGAAACCATCCATCCATCCATCATCTTCAAATCATCTTTTGCAGAGTTGCGGGGAGAGGCAGGGTACACCCTGTACAGGTAACCATTCACACTCACATTCACACCTATGGGCAGTCTAGAATCACCAGTTAGCCTAACCCCAGTAACTGCATGTTTTTGGACTGTGGGAGGAAACCGGAGGGAACCCACGCAGACATGGGGAGAACATGCAAACTCCACACAGAAAGGTCTCAGCTAGATGGTGGATTAGAACCTTCTGGCTGTGAGACAACAGTGCTAACCACCCACCACCATGCTGCCCCGATCACAGCATAACCTGCATGATGTTATCAGGATTGAGGTGCCAGGGGTAGTGTCTGAAATCATTCACTCATTTATGACTCCCTTCACCCTATATAGAGGTTTGATGTAAAGGACACACATGGTGAACCCACCAGCATACTATTAAAAAAATATGGAATATTGGACACTACTCAGGTCATCTTCTCATTGCTATTAATTACATCAATGCTTTCACACAGTTAAAATGTAACAGATTAAAATAAATAACTACTGGTGAGCCTTTTTTAATAAAAAGACAAATTTACTGTGTCTTCTCAAATAAATACAAACACTTTATGGATATTAAGCTCTCCTCTCTTTCCTCTTGCTCATCTGTCTTTATTACTTCAGGGCAATTCATGATTTAACACAATGGCTGTGAGTATTAGTACTTTTCCTGAGGCAACGTGTGATACTTTGAGTGCACTCTATAGAATCTAGTAATACTCACTATACAATTGGACAGTGCTACAAAAAGGGAAACACAAACAAAGGCTTACAAGGTGATGTGTGAACAACTACTGGGTGTCGTGTATACGAACGCTCTGCTCTCTTATTGACCAGCTTCACAGAACATTCAGAGGTAAATGTTTCATACAGTGCTGAACAAAACCAGAACAATAAAGTCTAGTCTTTAGTGTGCTTCAGCAAAACCTATTACAGCTGCTATATAATCAACTGCTACACATTCTGATACCATCATAACTGGACTACATGTATTAATGCTATTTATATTACAACTAGTAGTACATCTACTATACAGTATTACCTCTTCTGTTAGTACCACAACACACAAATATATCACTATGCAAAGTAAAGCAGCCAAAGGTAGAAATCCACCTCCATAAAACTGAAGAGGAGCATACTGTATACACACACACACACACACACACACACACACACACACACACACACACACACACACACACACACACACACCTCTTGCTTGAACCCTTCCGGTCGTTGTTTATCATGACCGCAGCAGTCCCTGGTGAGCCACGGCTTCTCTTGCACAGAATGTTAAATAACAGTACTTATAACAGTGCAGCCATCAGTATGGATGCACTAACAAACACAGGGTGCATTAATGGTGGCTTGCTGCTGTAAAGGGTGTGCTCTCTAATTAGAAGGCTCCTCAATTATTATACAACCCCTATATATACTTTATCTGTGTGTGTGTGTGTGTGTGTGTGTGTGTGTGTGTGTGTGTGTGTGTGTGTGTGTGTGTGTGTGTGTGTGTATGCTGTCTATTCCTACAGTAAATGGGAGATGGGAAACAACACTTAGCCGCTCTGTGGCTTTCAACACTGACGTCACTTTTATGTATGGGGTGTTTATGTATGTGTGATCTTGTGCGGGTGGAAATGTGTGGGCCTGTTTATGCAAAGCAGTAGAGATGCATGGTATGTAAGGGTGAAACTGTGTACGTGTGTGTGTGTGTGTGTGTGTGTGTGTGTGTGTGTGTAAGGCTTTGCATTCACTCAACAAGTGTAGTAGACCCACTATAATTAGGGCTGCTTCACATGCAGACTTTGTGTTGCATTATTCATATACCGCAGCTCTCTACTGCAAAGGCGTGAAGATGGAAAACATTTGAACAAATGGATCCAGGTGTATATAGTAAAGAGGGAAACATTAAATGATTCAGATAAATATTTCATATAACAAATGAAAAACAAAAAATTAGCCAGGGACTTGCCTGCTCTACATGCAGCTTAGTAAGGTTAACTGGCTGTGTATGGCATACCCAACATATGGCCACAGCAGCAGTGAACCTAAATCTACTGCTGTTACTTATACAACCTAACTACGACTATCAGTGGTGGTGCAGTGGTTAGCACTGTTGTCTCACGGCTAGAAGGTCTGGGTTTGAATCCACCATCTAGCCGAGGCCTCTGTGTGGGTCTGCGTGGGTTTCCTCCCACAGTCCAAAGACAGGCAGTCACTGAGGTTAAACTGGTGATTCTAAAATGCCCGTAGGTGTGAATGTGGGTGTGGATGGTTGTCTGTAATTGAGGGGCCTCTCGCCCTGTGACAGCTGGGTTAGGCTGCCTTTACTCTTGCCACTTCTACTAATATACTATATTACTAATATACTACTTCTACTGGTGCCACTAAATCATCATATAATGTGATTACTAACATTACTTCTTCATCTGTTGCTGCTAACATTGTAAATGCTACTACCTCTGTGCCACATGCCAGTTAATGAAGTCTCATTGTGAAGCCTTAAACTTAACACTGTCCCTCTCACAATCTTAGCTTTTTGCAACCTAGATGCCAAGAACATGGAGTGGGTCTGAGTGTGAAACTGAGGACAGGTTTATGAGCTCAGTCACTAGTTTCAAGTCCTATTGAGGTCACAGAGGAAAAGATTCGAGAGCCATTTTCCCCTCTGTACTGCAGGACTACAAGTCCTTTCCTCACAGGAACACCAATATACCAAAAGTATAAAATGTAAACTCTGGAGCTTGAAAAAGGCGACTGGACTTCTTTTTGTTTCTTGAAGACGTTTCACCTCTCATCCGAAAGGCTTCTTCAGTTCTCAACCAAATGGTGGAGAGACCCAGGTATTTAAACCCCAGTGACCTCAATAGGCCACAGGAAACAATGGAGCGGAGTCCTAAATTGGTTTCAACTGAAACCACTGATTAAATATGACCCACGCCCCCTTCACACCTGGGCACATGTGTTCAAGCACATGATCAATAGAGGGTCATAACCACCTCCATGGGACTACGCCCACAGGGGGTTTAAATACCTGGGTCTCTCCACCATTTGGTTGAGAACTGAAGAAGCCTTTCGGATGAGAGGTGAAACGTCTTCAAGAAACAAAAAGAAGTCCAGTCGCCTTTTTCAAGCTCCAGAGACTACTATGACCTGGATAACTGAGAATCTACACAGACATATAAAATGTAAACATGTCAGATTATAGCAAAACTGCTTATTTACATCTGTAGTCCCAAGGCCAGTTTGGGTAAACCTTTATAATACACGAAGACATAAAGTATAAGTACAATACAAAAACAAACAAAGACAAAGCTGTGGTGCTCCCTTGTGGCAAAGGAGCAGGTGAAAGTAGCTTTTCAAAAAAAAAAAAAAGAATATTTAAACTGATTAAACTGACAAAACCCTGAAAAAAATGGCCCAAAATTATTTTAAAAATTCTCTCTGAAGCTTGTAGCACAGTTTATTCATAAGACATGTTTGTACCTCGACCCCTGACTCTTGTGTCATGCTCTCTGATATGTCTGAGAGCTTCTTCTTCATGGCTCCTAAAGGTCAAATGTCATTGGCCATTGTAAAAGATCAGGCTAGAAATAATATTTCTACAACAGCACAGACACAGTCACTACCTGCCATTATCATTATATAATGGAAGAAAAAATTACTGTAATAAAATTTCTATAATAAGAATTTAAAAAATAATTAAGATAAAATATGAAAAAAGCATTTAGAGGCAGAAAAATGTTAAATGCTAAAAAAAACCCACCACGCATAAAAGGGAATTTTTAGTAGTTAACATACAGTCTGGAGGTAACTGTATTATTCAAACAAAATGTGTATTAGTCAGTCAGGACAGTTCATTTTTAGAGACTTTCTGCAGACTGAATACTAAATTGTAACAAGAAGAAATGCAGGATAAAAGAAAAAAACCAGGACCAGAGCAGCTAAAAGGATAACCCCGCAAAGCCCTGCTGAGCAGCACAGAGTTGACTGATGAAATCTGGTGCCTTGTTATGTAAAGTCTTCTATACAATTAAAGATATTTTGACATGGATTCTCAAAGAAATTCACAGGTGCAAAGAACCTATGATGATAGAGTCACTGTCAGTATCAGGATGCACGAGCCTGAGCTGCAGCTTAGGGATGACCCACGAAATATTACAACAAAATATTATAAATGTATCTATCTATGGTAAATGGACTAGTTCTTAAAGTGCTTTTCTACTCTACCTGAGCACTCAAAGAGCTTTATACCTCACATTTGCATTCACCCATTCACAACAGCACTTTTTTTCTGCATCTAAGTGCTTTCTAGCATTCACACTCCGATGAGCAACTCAGGGTTCAATATGTTGCCCAAGGATACTTTGGTATGCAGACCGGAGCAGGCAGGAATCGAACCACCACCTTCTGATTAATAGATGACAGCCCGCCCGCCCCACATCTGCTCTTTCTTGAGCTCATTCCTTCAGATGTTGCTGTCCGCTGGGGTTGCCACGTCTATCCTAACTGTGGTCTTCTGCTCCTCATCAACCACCACTATGTCTGCTTTGTGTCTGGAACTTGAAGTTTCACAGGAGCTTAGTCCTGTTGCTCTCAACCACCTTCGGTGGTGTCTCCCATCAGGAGTTGGGGACTTCTAATCCAGATGGGGCACAGAAATTCCTGTACACTATCCTGCACACCAAAGAGCTCCTGGGAAATTTTAATCCATCAACGTTAAAACAGTGACGTTTCGGGCTGAAGTGCCCTTCTTCAGACTTAACAAGGTAATGCTACACACCTGTTTAAATAACCGCTTGTCACCAAAATGTTGAGTGACAGGTGCCCTTCAATGTCCAAGAAAAAGATAGGACAAAGAGAACACTAGCAATCATGGATATATCATGATACCAGTTTATGTGAGAGTTTATGTCATACTGACTAATTTCACTGCTGAAACGTGTTGTATAAAGTGCTTTGAATGCTCAGCTAGAGTAGAAAAGCACTATATGAGAACTAGTCCATTTACCATTTCACACAATGACGGTCAAACATCCAAAAGGTGCACACTGACCAAAGCACACTGCAGACGCGTACCTGAGCAGAGGTGCTGCTGAGCTTCTGCAGGCCGTTCTCCAGCCGCTCCATCTTGGTGGTGAGTTCTTTGCTCTTCTGGCCCAGCAGACTGTGATACAGCTTGATCTGCTCCAGGAAAGACTTGGGCGTGGTGTAGTTGTAGCGCCGCTCGTTGGCCAGGTACTCCTTCGACATTTGATTGACACTCGTGTGGACATAAGCCATGAATTTGCTGACTGACTCCTTCACTTGGGGCTGTGGGAATTTAAAAGTCATAGAACTGGTTGGTTCACAGTAAAAGCAGATGACTGGGCACATTTAGATACAGAGTAATATTTCTTGAGGCTCAGACTTGGAATTAAATTTTGGGGCCCTCTGGTCTACTCTTAAAATTAATATCACATTCACTGTGTCACGGTGTCTGATATTTGAAATTATATTTTCAGACTGTGAACATCATTTCTGTGAGTGGCTTCACCTCACTATGTTAGGTTATGAACTGTTCTCACTTTGATATTCTCCACCTCCTGCAGGAACCTGAAGCTGACTGACTCCATAGCCTCCTGTGGCCACTCGTGGAACCAGTCGATCGCTGTGCAGTTGACCACTGCTGGGAACTTCCTGCTGCGAACCCTCAGCTTACTGCCGACTGGAGAAAAACACAAAGCCACCTGCAATACACACACACACACACACACACACGCACACACGCACGCACACACACACACGCACGCACTGAGGTCAAACAGAATTGAGTGTCAAGTCAGATACAACTGATCATATTCATTTCTCTCTCCCTTTGATTGGAGACACAATCAGACTGAGAAAAGAAAGACGGGGTCCTTCTGCTCAGATTTATCCTTCTTCATGGTCAAGACCAGGAATGGAGCACCGTGAATTAATTATCTGCAGCTCCATCATTAAGCAAACAAAGCCACCAGCAAGCATTTGAATTAAAGGAGTGTGCTGAGCTGCGGGCTGCAGACTTCAGACTGATTTTCACCGTTGGAGACGAACAGCTGGCTTGTTGAGAAGCTCAGCCAGATGTTCAATACATTAGAGTGAAGGAACAAACATAAAGGAGGCACACCCAAAGACACTTCTGATTATAGTGAACTCTGGAGAAAGACAAGACAGCACATCTACCTCACATTCATTCTGAGGTTTTATTTACAGACAGAAGATTAATGTAAAAGATGTCATAATGTTACTAAACTACTTTAACTCACATCTCAGGCAGTTTTTATCCGAACCAGTTCTTCCCAGTGACTTGGAGGCCGTATCTACCATGCTGGGCAGGACTAACAGTGAGCCTTGTGGCCTGTTTCTGTCTCCTCTCGTTTTCTTTTCCCCCACTTATTAAGTTTTCATTGGTTATTTTATCATGGAAAATTTATTTCACTTAACAATTATAACATCAACTGATGTTATCATTTTATTTTTTTCAAGAGCAGACTGAACATGGTTGTTCCCCATCCCACTGAACAGCACTTTTCATTTTTTTATATGTAAAAAATGTTTTGAATCATGTATAATTTTCTTTCCACTTCACAATTGTAACCACTTTGTGTTGGTCTTTCACACTAAATTCCAGTGAAATATATTTATGTTTGTGGTTGTAATGTAACAAAATATGGAAAAGTTCAAGGGCTATGAATACTTTTGCAAGCCACTGTATGTAACCAATGCCTCTTTTTCATCAGGCCGGCCGACAAATCACAGCAGACTAACCTTTCATCTCAGCTGAAGTGTTTCAGAGCAAAAGTATGCATCTGCATCCTGCAGAACGACCGCATGACCACGAGGCGCAACAAGACACACCTACTGGATATCGACTGCACACTTAAAATCACACTTGCTGAAAGGTGATATGCATCCATGTCGGCTGTGAGGTTCTGGGTTCACATGAGACTCAAATGCCTCCTGCTATGAGTTACATCCCAATACATTCCACCCGCCTTGCAGACCACAGAGAGGGTGAAAAGAGGAGCTGAATCAATGAACACTACATGAAAAATAATATTACTGCTGACCCAAAAAAACAAGATTATGAGCATAATATTGGCTCTTTTTGGCTAAAGGAGTGTTATATTCTGCAGCGCAGTGAGACCCTACTGTGGTAACGTCCACCAGGAGCACTCTTGAGATTTGCTTTTGTTTCTATTAATGTATTTAATTACAAATTCATGTGTATGTATAAATGTCTATATAGACTGATAAATCACCTCTGGAGTCTGTAAGGCAGGAGCGGGAACGTTGTGATTTTATTCCATAAATAAAATACACTATTCAAGAAACAATTGCTGCCGTGAACATTTATCATGTATGTAGTGTTGCAGTGTGAACTGGTTTGTGAACAGCAGGCTGCTGATGCTCTCAGTCTGAAGCGTTTCAGTGGATTTTTAACCTCGAAATGCACAATTAGGATGGACGTTTCACTATTTTCTAATATCTCATAGACTAAAACACCATTATAACTGACCAAGCATGACTAGCACCATATGTTTCAGCACCTCACTAAATAATGCGCTTCCAGACAATACAGAGCCTGTATCTCTGGATGCAGTGATAACATGCTGTTACTCCCTTTCCTATATTATCCCCCCTCATACCACACCTGGAGCCTGGAACCACTGATCTAAGAGCACTTGTATCCGTATGCTGTCAGGGTTTGTCCCAGAGACTCAGCCTTAGCAAATGTCATACAAACACTATGAAGGAGATTAGGTAATTTTTGGGGGGGTGGTGGGGTGGGGGCGTTCCATTCAGACAATTCTGAGACACAGAACTGCATAATTAGAAATTCACTCTTTATATGCCTCTGCCCTTGGGATTACCTTCTTTATTTATCCACTCGCCAGCCCAGGGAGTTTTGAGCTGTGAGCGAGACAGAAGTGGAGGATGATGTGGGTGGTGGTGGTGGTGGTGCATGCTTGTAATAATGACAGAATAAGCAAGGCTCTGGAATCTTTCCCTCTCCAGGGGGAACAAAGCGGCTACGCGATGGTGAAATTATCTGCAGCTAAACGCCGGCTTTTCCGCTCATGTCGGTGATTTATAACAACATCCAACACCTCCCGATGTGTTCAAGTTCATCTGAAAATGTCAGCAAAGAAAATTGTCTGGGACGAGGCTTCGCCCTAAAGCCAGATGTTTATCCAAGTATGAGGGGTTTCTTATTTCGGAATAGTAAATTAGAGTGTGAGGCGGCAGGTTGCTGCTATATTAAGAGGCGATGGAGATAAAATGCAGAGGCAGTTCTGTTAGAAAGATTAAAGGCGAACTACCCCCATGAAGAAAGGCCCTGCGAGCAGCTTGATAACAACAAGTAAATTTCTAAATAACAAAGAGCACACAGCTTTCTCTCCTGTACTTATACAACTATCTGACTGCTTCACCTTGAGCTGTCGGCGAACTCGACTGATGAAGAACTTCCAGCAGTTTTCTCTCGTATCAATCAATCCCGTGGCACGAACCTCTGGCCTCATGCTGCCAATGATGCTCTCCGTCTCATCATCTGGGAACAGGTCAGGAATCTCTCCTGAAATGAATAAAATAATTCACACTACTCTCAGGAGACCACCAAGTGTGCAGGCAGCACTGATTGTGTGTGTGTGTGTGTGTGTACGGGCTAAACTTACGCAAGAACTCTGAAGAAGTTTCTTATCTTGTTAGGATCTGAGCTGACACTGAGCAACAGCACTCTTATATCGAATCAAGGTGTGTTAATGGAGGTGGTGGCAGCAGGAGTTCAAACAGAGGACTTATGCTAATGCAGAGCGCTGCTTTAAGTCAGCCTCACAGGAGCGAAGATGAGCAGAGCACGGGATGCATATAGCAATGTATAAAGTACTTAAAAAAGTGATACATGCTCTGATGCCTTGGCTTAAGTGCTCTTTGTGTCCAATTAGTTTCCGTTTGCTCATTTTAGCTTGTTTTTATTTGGCAACGAGAGCCGGTAACAATGCTTTTTTATGAGGATCAAAGACGTGCTTCAGACGACTACAACTTCCCAGTCCCTAATAACGCCAATCATATTCTGAAAGGTTAGCTGAAATGATGCTCAGCAAGCCTATCACCAGGTGCCCTTCCCTTCAGGCAGAAGAACACTGCAGTGGAAATGATATCAAAAGAACAGATCCACAGTAAACCTCCCTCTTGATTTCTGAGTGTTGTGTTGTTGAATCTTCTTGCTACACAATGGCTTAAATGTGGAGTTAACTTCAATACCAAACGGCAGCCACTTTAGCTACTGTATGTGAGCTATACAAGTGACAACAGAGATAATGGTGAATCATCTCCGTTCCCATTACTGCTGCTTTGAAGAGATCGTTATTAAGTAACCAGCTGAGAGCAGATGAAAGGGAAAATCCTGAGGGACTGTGACAACCTACAACACGCAGGGCGTGTTTCTGACAGGGTAGGACTCACGCATGTTTACTGGCTGCTGATGGCTTCATCACATCACACTCTCCCATTATTACAGCTGTCACAGCTGAAAATTTAATTATGCTTTCCCACATTTTTCCACTTATTCCAAGTTCACACAAACAGTGACACCCACTAGTATTCAACACCAAGGAGAAGTGGCCAGTTAGATACATACTGAGAACACACTCTCCCACCTCCAAGATAAAAATGATTCACTGGCTGCAGGATTCCTTAGATTCCTGAACAGTTCAACCTTAGCAGGTGAGCAGTGACACTTCACCAATCCTGAAATGTTCCAGATAAAATGTGCTGTTTAACACATTAACTCTATTTCAGGCTGCTGTATTTTGCTGTAATTTTGTCCAAAAGTGTCTGTGTTACCTCACCACCTGGTTTACTGCGTCTGCAGCTACACATAATCCATTTTCTCTCTGCCACGAGGGGCAGAAAGGGCTGTGTGCACTTACTGTGTCCTTACCATAGGTTTTACACACTGCAGCTTCACGCTGCCATGAACCAAAGAATACCAAATAAAGGGAGTCACGATAACCATATATTGATAACTAATATTTAAAAATTAAATCTCAATATTGTGTAAATATTGTGTCATAATGCACATCCAGCAACATTCTAACTGTGTAGTTGTTCTCTGTTCTTTTCAGGCGGGCAGCAGTGTTTCACTAAATAATGTATTTACATCTGTTGGCATATGCCTTAAATATCCTACTATTTAAAGTGATACTCATTAAAATACTGCAGCTAACATTAGCACAGATCTCTTTGCAGTGACTTTATATTAATCATTTCCATTCATTATATTATTAAAATGTCACGTATAAATCTGGCTGTGAGTGTCAGCCTGCCCGGCAGTTCTTCACTGTGATGTGTTGGTAGCAGATGAGTAATGCTGCTCAGAGTGGCACCACAGTGATGTGTCGCTGCGGCCAAACAAAAGCATTTCTCTCTTGCTAAACATGACATGCAGTAATTAGTGAAACCTGCTGTTACCCGATGCCAACAGATCGTTGACCAGAACGAGGAACTTCTCGTCTGCCACTTGGGCATCAGTCATCAGGAACACGGTGCCAATATTCTTCACGCCAGCTTTGATGTAGAGGGATGCCAGGTCACTCTGGAAAACAGGGAGAGAGAGTTGGAGTGGGAAAAGCGGCACACATACTGGCAGATTTGTTATTTAGCAGCCTGATACATGCCTGAGACCTCTGAGTTTATATACTGTAAGGATCATGTCTGGAAGAGGTGTTGTGCACATAAGAAGCTTTGTTAGACTTTCTATGAAACATGTTTTTCATGAATCCTGTTCAAACCTTCAGGTCGGTGATACTGTAGCCTTTCCTCAAGGTGATCTGGAAGACCTCCAGATTGGAGATGAAGGCAGCCAGCCGGGTCAAACTCTGCTTGCCGCTGCCGCCCACTCCGACCAGCAGCACATTACCCCGTGGAGACTCCAGGATTCGGTTTATCCGGCAGCTTCGTGTGGAGGAGCAGATAGCCAGGGGAGGGAGAGATGTGAGGGAGGAATGAATGGAAGGGTGAGACAAAAGGTAAGGGAGGGAGAGCCGGATAAAAATGCCTGACTCATACAACAAACAGCAAGAGATGGAAGAAAAAAAAAAAGAAGCAGGTTTCTGTTTTGCTCTCTCTGTTCTAATACTGACTGTCACCACATCCACTCCGAACTGTTACACTGAGATGGACCACAGTGAAATGGATCAAACATTACACCCAACTGTACCGTGCTCCTGAGAGTCTTTAGCCCTTCAATAAAAACGATGAGTGCTCCTCTTGTTAATGAAATCATTTCATTATCATTTTTGTTGCTACATGTGTGCCAAAAGGAATTCACCAGCAGTCGGCCTGGTAAATTTCATCTTTTATTCAGGAAATCAAAGTTCAGCTGCTTTCTGTTCTTACAATTCTCCTTATGAGTCAGCAGTTTTCACTGCTGACTCATCAACATTAGAAAATCTCAGAAACATCTTGTGCTTTAAGTGAACTCAGCTGACATTTCAACAGAGCTTTTTTACACTTCAAACTGTGTTTTAGACGCTTTTATTTCACTGTGTCGACTGGCACTTTGGACATTTTGGCTAACAGTTAACTGCTTTAAGCTCTTATTCACAAACAGTACGACTTCATCGAACATTTCGACTCAAATATATTTTTTATCTTTGTCACTTCAACTGCTGTCAGCATCAGTCCTGGGCAGACTTCACACTGCAGCTGTTTTCACACCTGACTTTTCTGGCAGGTAAGAAGATTTCGGTGCTTTGACGGTTTAAACACAGCTAAGTGCTTCAATCTGAACATGAATGAATCTCTTACTCCTCAATTAGCAGCTCAAATGCTTTTTTATTGCTTTCAGTTTAGCTGCTCTCACTGCTTTGGCAGTTGTTTCCATGGTTCAATCATCAAGTGGCTTTTTTCATATTCAGGTGAAAGTTTGACTGCTTACAGCTCTTACTTTTTAAATGTGAACTCAGCTGTTTTCAGCGATGGTACACAAACTGCTGACTCTACTTCCTGCAGGGTTTAACTGAGAATTTCCATCCTTTGAACAATCATACTTGGACTAATTTCATCTACTTTCAGCTACCACCTACGATCCAATCAGAGCGTCCAACCTGATGTGAGCGTGTCAGCCCTACGCTTACAGTTCCAGTGAATATCCACATTTCACATGCAAAGCACAGACATTATATCACAGTTAAACATTTACAGCAACTAAAGCCATAAATGTCAGTGTAAGTGAGCACATGTGGCTTTATTTTCATTATTAAATGATGAGAAACTGCTGCTGGATCTGTCTGCCACATGATCACGTTTTAGAAAAAGTCTGCGCTGACTGTCAGATATTAAATAGATAAAAGGGCTGACCTTTGCAAAGTAATGAGAGGATCGAGTAAGCAGGCAGAACTTGTTTCAGAAAGCACTCGCACACAGTCTCCAACCAGTCACCACCTGCTTTACTAGAAACCTGTCCACAGCAGTTCAATATTTTTAGAGGTCATTCAATATTGCACCAGTATTGTTGTTCACACATGTTGTTGCATATCCCCCGAAAACCAGTAAAGTGTAATTGTGCTAATTTGCCCACTACAACCTCGTCAATGATGACAAATGCACTTCTTACTTTAATTGTGTGTGGTTGGTATACTTGGCTGGAAAGCAGTAAAGTTTCACTCAGTTCAGGCTTGTTTCCTTAACAAGGTGATATAGGAACCATTTTTATTCTGTCTGAGATAAAGAATTATTAGGCTACATGTCGGTGCAGACAGTTTGGGGTATTTCTGGGAACACAAAATGCTGACCATGATCCGAGTGTGATTTTAAATCTGGTGTGTTCGGCTTTTTGTGGTATTTGTTGACAGAAAATCACTGAGATCAAGTTTTTCTGAATATTACAGCCAAAACACATTTTCAGACTGAACATCTCCTCTGCATTAAACAGTCATGATAAATGCTATTTGATTTTGTTTTTCCAGATTTCCACACTTCTATGTTTGACAGTCTCTAAAATGGAACTGCTAATCCTAAAATATCTGGGAAGCCAGCTGATTTCCTTGATAGACCATAAAGAAACTGACAAGATATTTTTTCTTTACTCCATCTGTACTCCCCCTCCCCGGGGGTTCAGACTTCTACTCACATGTGAGCCATGGCATCCTCAAACAGCACGAGGTTTAGGGTGGCGTTGACCTCATTGTAGCTTTCCAGCACCTCCAGCAGAGTTTTACTGAGGCTGCTCCAGGACTCTACAGCCATGTACCTGGCCTCCCCCAGCCCACGGGCGAAGTGGCAGTACAGGTTCATCTCTCTGGTCTGCTCCAGAGTCTCCTCCATGTCCTCAGAAGGCACACACACGCATTTCAGCGGTAAACATACAGACCCACACACTGCCGCTGTCAGCATAACATTACGGTTAAAGCTTAAACAGACTGGACAGGGACACAGCTGAATATCACAGCTGCGCAGAGGGTGACCCAGTTCATTTTCACCCTGGCAAGTGTTAGCCCCGAACATTTCACTGGAGAGAGTCTGCATGTCTCTGGTTTCTTCTGAAAACAAATCGCTGCAGAAGGTGTGATGAATGAAGTTTTCTTCTTCTTTTTTTTTGCAAGTTCACATATTTATTAGGTTCCAGTGAAATATCGAGTGTACTTTCTGACACTACAAAACTCTCTAAACATTTTCTTGTTTGCATGTTAAAAAAAAAAAAAGCAGCAGTGAAACATGCTACATATTGCTCTGTGGTGCAGGGACAAAAAGTTTACCTTAGCTGCAAGCTGTGAATGCTATACATGAGCAGAGTTATTCTCTCCCTTCTCCTTATGTGTGTGTGTACACATACACTTGTCAGGTCCTTCATTGTGGGATGACTAGTGTGCATGTGATAGAGCCGGGGAGTGCAGTGAGGGAGCAGTGGACAGAAAACCATTAAAATGTTTTCCAATTTGCCAGGCTGACAGCACAGACCTGACAGCCAGACCCCCATACCACACTGATTAATATGCTCCCCCAACATTCCCTTTTCTCCTCTCCTCGCTGTGTTGGCCACTGAAGTCCGGGTCCAGACACAGAGTAGGCAACCTAATGATTTCTCCCCCTCCCTCCCTCCCCCCATCCTCCATCCCCCCTCTCTCGTCTTCCTCTGCTGAACTTTGTAAAACTCTTACCTCATAGAACTTCTTTACAGTGTCTGCCTGCAGCTTATCAAAAAGCTGGAAGTCCTGCTCCTCCACCAGCTTGTCTCTGTAGACCCGGTGGGACTCGTGCAGGTAGATTTTTAGGAGGTCTACGGGGGCTTTCAGACACTCGCTGGTACAAAAGAGAACGCCCTGAGCAGAGAAAGGAGGCATGAAGGTTTGGATTTTCATTCCATTTATTCCACAACAAAGAGGGAATTACAGCACAGTCACTGCAGGCAAATCAATGGATATCGAGTGGACAAGCTGTTAGTAGGTGTGACAGATAAAACTAAAAAATATGGTATCACTTTTCTTTCAGCATGTAGTCTCACAGGTATTGCTGCATGTGGAGATGAAAGAGTTCGGAAAACAAATCAGGGAATGACTCATGTGACTGTTGTGTTTCCAAACAGTGTTTATTTAAACACACATTTTATATTCTAACCGATATTTTAATTAATCTGCTGTTAGACTACATGATTATGCAGTAATTTATTATTACTTTTTATATGCACTAATTTAATATCACACCATATCTGACTCCATCAGTTTTATATGTGTTACATCACTGGACTGCTTCTACTGTCTCCACTGTCAGGTTTCTATACAAGCACATCTCAAGGAACAGAGGAAGGCTCCCAAACAGACATTAACTGTATAATAAAATGTCGGTACTTTTTCAACCATAGTGGTACTAACTGAACTATAATTACTGCCTCTGACTTGTGTGCCATTGCAAGTCTCTTGCTCTGGCTGCGAGTACGAAGCCCTACCTGCCTACTCAAGTCTTCTGTTAAAGAGGGGAATCTAATCACAAGAAAGTTAGCTTAAAGGGAGAACGCTTAAGCAGCTTGTTTCAGAGGTGATAAACTGAGGGGCTGCACGGCGGCCCATTATAACAGTGAATCATGCAAAGCTACGCTGGGTCCAAGAATAGAAACATTGAGGAAATAGAAATGAGCAGAACAGGTACTGCAACAATCTGTTATTAAGACAACTAAAAATATTAAGCCTGTGGTGGTGTGAGGGCTGAACTCTGGATATCATCGAGACTCATCACCTCAGATTGGCCAGAAGCAGTAATCACACTCAACAATACTGCATCTATAAAACAGCATGTTTGAACATAAATGTGTTTTTGTGTTTGTTTCATACTCTGAATTAAAACAAAAACATCATAATGAGCAGACGAGTGTTTACTGGATGATTGATGATTAATGCATCTCTAGAGGAGGCCAGTATGATGTGACGGCTTTCCCACGGGGACACCGACGATGAAGTCGGGCGGATCTCGTCACAGTCTCCGTGCATCACATAACAGGTGCCGTACAGGACGAGAACAGGCTGGAGAGGCACCCAGGCACCGCTTGCTCCCCTCTGCACACTGTTACCCAGGAGGCAGAGGCAGAGGCAAGCAGATGCTGTGTGTTTCCAGCCCCAGAACTTATTCTAATCAACAGAATCATCTCCGGGGGTAAAGCCAGCTGAGTCTGATCTGCCTCCATATCTCAGCCCGCTCAATGAGACGACTGGCTGCTAAATCCACTGTGTAATTGTGCAGATGGGAGGTACGCTCTGGGTGTGGATAAGTGTTCTGAAGATGCAAACTGAGCCTAAGTAATGGACACCACTCTGGATCTACAAAAGTTAATAAGTTTTCCACAGGAATGTGAGTGATGCCATATTTTTGACTTCTAACAGATCCAGCTCTTTCTCCTTCATTTCTTTGTTTAATGGTATCAATCACGACTCCCTGCGTTCACTGTGTACAAGTGTGCTTGAGCAAAACAACACACCATATGGCACCTAACTCTATATAACAGTAATAATCACAGCCTTAGTGTTAGCAGTATCACCCGAGCAAACTGAGAAAAGACAGAACTTTGTTTTTCTTCCATCCAGCTGACTTTGGCAGAGCATCTCATCCTCTGTGTCCCTGATCTTTCATTGCTTTGTTCGGCTCAGAGGAGAGGGATTAAAGCGTTCTGGGTGCCGGCGTGTATCTGTCTGTCGTTCCGTCTGCAGCAAGCTCGCTTTCCTCGTAGCCTGACAGCTGCTCCGAGCCCCAAACAATGCTTCCCCCGCTAACAAATGCACCCAGCTGACTATCTACAGAACATCATGCAGACATATTGTGCAGTCAGTACAGTTTGGCTTCGGTCTCTCTGCACCGTCATGTATTCTCGTTCTCTCCCTCGTCTGTCCTCCTCTTTCACTCCACGTCCATCCCCCACCCCCCCATCTCCTCCCTCGCCTCTCGAGCTTCAAGGAGCTCATTTAGGCTGACGTGGAGAAGACAGGCCCACAGTTATGCCTGCTGGTCATGGCAGAGGATGAACACTGGCAAACAGAGCTCTTTGACAATGCTCCCAGTTGGATGCCAAACTGTTTGTCTAGCCCTATTAGTTTAATTTGGCTACTGTACTTCACTTATAGTATGTTTAATTTAACATCCACAGGGTGGAATGATCAAGCTGAAAGATTTATAGAGACAAAGTGTCTACTCTCTGTCTGTTTGCCAACTTTAAGGAGAGATCCTTAAAAAAGTTGGCAAACAGACGGAGGTAAAGTTTAGAAAGTACTGAGGAAAATGTGGCCATTAGCTCCTATTAACTATTCACTAACCTCAGAAGTTTGCAAGTAAATAACAACAACAGTCTTCTCAAGATGCAGCCTTGACTCTTTTCTGGACCCACTTCTTCTGTCACATTCAAAAGCACCTTTACACAGACCACTGCAGGCTCCCACAGAGCTTCTGAGCTCGGCTTTCTGCCTCATTAGTGCTGATTATAATGAGACAGTTTCCTTTGGCTGCATCTCCAAGTTTGGAAGAAAAGGAAAAAAATAAAAAATCTGTCACAAAAAAGCCCCCCCAACTATTTCAGCTGAGGCAAACATCTGAAACATCAAGCCAGTAACCACAGAGTGACGACCATTTAGGCCTCATGGTTGAAATGAGAGGAAGCGTTTGTGCTGTCATGCCAAATACGTCCCCACTTCTGAAGGTACAAAAGCACAGAGGCGGGAAATTACTGCTGAGGCAGAGCTGTGAGCTAAGAGGTTTCTCACCTCTACCCAGCTGTCCTCAGGTCTCCGCGCTGAGAGCTAAATAAGTAAGGAAGAAAAACTTCAAATGAGCTCCAGGAGTCCCCTTTCTGGCTTTCTTTGCATTTCCTCTCAGGATGGGGAGAGGAGACAGATTTGACTTTGTTTCCTCTTTGTGGTTATTGGGTGTCCAATCTCGCTGTGCAGACCAATTCAAAAAACAAAAAAACAAAGATTTTGATGAAACAGGCAGAATAGCTTATTCAGACACTAGCTTCAAAGTGTTGTGGTGCAGTTTAATTCCCTGCTTTTTGAAGGCAGTGATGTGTGTGATCCAGGACTTGGAAGGTAAGTCTTTAGGTGGTCAGGGTGTGTGCAGTGGGACGGATGATAAGTAGGCTTTAATCTTAAAGTGCAGAAGGCTCAAACCTGCAGCGAATATCTCAGAGTGCTTCATCTGAAGATCTGCAGCCTGAATCTCCCCTCCTGATGGCTGAACACTGACACTGTGTGAGGGTTTAAACATCTTTCTCTGGCTCTCTCCTTTCATTCTTTCCATAAACCCAGTTTAAGACATCTTTAAGTATAACAAGTAACCCGAACCCTATAATATTGTTATAATATTGTTCTCTCAAGTCTCAAAAAAAAAAAGAGTTTGTTTTGCCTGTAATTGCTTGAAGTTACTGAATGTCATCGACTTCTGATGGTCTCCGTTTGCCACGTCGCTGTGAATCACTTTCAGTGTGGCTGCAGCTTCACACATATCAATAACTACTTTAAGCTTTTTTTAATAAACACTTTTTTTTTTCTTTAAAACATGGGCTGTGGTTAGGTTAGTGTAGCTAGGGTACTTAGACCTCTGGGGGTTAACTACTTAACTACTTAACTAAGTACATTTAGGGATAGTTAGGTATAACAAGTAATTCCTTCAAAACCACAAATGCTAATGTTACGGCCATGACATACAAAAAGTTTGGTTCATTTTCCTGTTTGGTAAAATATTTTTGTACCGATCTGTTCAGGAAGTGTGGAGATAATTTGCTGGCAAAGTGGAAACTTTGATGTTTTGAGTGAAATATCTCGACAGCTGTTAAATGTAGCACCAACATTCCTGCGTCCCCACAGGATGACCTGTAATAACCGCGGTACTAGTGTAGCTGTATCTCTACAGTCCACCACCACTGTTCTCCAGCTGCCCTTTCTGACCCCCCCCCCCCCATGTGCAGCGTAGAGATGGCTTTGCTATTCGTGCTACTGGTGACACGACCAAAGAAGCTCCCACGTCCCACGTTATCCAGTTCACAGGGGTGCTGGAGCCTGCCCCGGCTGCCACAGGGCAAAAGACAACCATTCACACCTACAGCTCATTTAAAATCACATAACATGCAGGTTTTTGGACTGTGGGAGAAAACCAGAGTATAAACTCCACAAATAAAAGGGCCAGGTGGTCAGCAGGTTCAAACCGGGAACTTTGTTATTGTGAGGTGACAGTGCTCACCACTGCAGCTCCGTGACACTTAGAAATGAAACAACAAAATATTGTAAATAACTGTAACTGCTCTTTTTTGCATGCTTTTGTACACTTACAGACTCTCTTGCTGCATCCCTGCACTTTAAAGATGTCTGCAGTTCTTCTGAGGCTGTGAAAGCTGGCGGTTGAAGTCCGTCATGAACCAGGCCCTCTGAACCACACAGCATGGTTGGCAGAGCACAGGCAGATGATTGCTCTGCTTTTAAGCTGTTGCTAATGGTGTTTTTGGACTCTGTTGTTTTTTTGATTGTCTGTTTTCATCTCTGCTGCCATTTTTTTTGGCACAACAGATTTTGCCTTTGTTTGAGAGTTTTGCATTTCCAAACTCTGGATTTTGGACCAAACTTTCAGCTTATATAGAAAAAAAAATAATTAGTGCAGCTACAGTAAAAAGATGAATCTAAATCTGCACAGTTTCACACCTTGGTATTCTCTACATAGTGCAGCACAGTAAGAACTGTTGGGTCCTCTGTAAACTCCTAGATAGAATTATGAAAAATGAAGTTCCTATAGTTGAGTGGCTTAAAGCATTAATTATACAACGGAGGGTGTTAAATGAGAGCCTGCCCTCCGTGAAACCGTGGAGGATTCTGACAGAAATATTGCCCCAAAAGCTTCTCCCCTGACAGCCTTGGCGCTCTGATATTATATTCATTTAAATACATTAAATCATCACTAACACCCGTGGAAGTGCAAATCCATTCTATTTTCTGTTACACTTATTTCAGACTTATTTCTGGCTTTCAGACTCAGCTCTTAAATCAATAATCATTTAGATGAGAAATTAGTGATAGAAGCCTGGCTCTGCCCGCATGGGAAGCAGAGCTGCAGAAACAGAAAGTTAAAAGGAGTGATGAGGAAAAAAGCTCCGAACTTTACGGAGGCAACTTCTTGCATTTCGCTGTGATAAGATTAGCCTGAGGTCATCTCTCTCAACGAACTTCTGCATGCATAAATCCTTCTGGTGTATGTGCTCTCCATGCGTCACCTGGAAAATGTTGGAGAGGTCCCGCAGGTTGAAGATGTAGTGGAACTTGACTGCAGTGGGGAGGAAGGTGGAGGAGACGCGCTGGTGCAGGGCCAGGGCTAACTGCACCAGCGGGGGGCAGCTCTTCTCCAGGGCGGTGCTGAAACCCTCTCCTCTCAGGTGCTGAGACAGGATGGAGGTGTAGATGGTGCTCAGGGCCTCGGCGCCGGGAAACGACAGGGCAAAAACTGAGAAGTGGCGCTACAGAGGGAGACGAAACACAAACAGGGCAACAGTCAACATGTTTGCAACTAATTATGAAGTCGGTCGGCTTCGAGAATTAAAACAAGAGTCACGTTGTGAAGCCAGGCTGTCACTCAGCAAAGGGTGACTTTAGGATTTAAATATGACAGGGTGAATGTTTGGGTGTGCACAGTGTGTGACTTCAGGTTAGTCAGAGTCGGTGTCTTTAAATCAAAGTCATCTTTCATCTAACTGCAGAGAGAAAAGCTGGAAATAATCTGTATTTAGACCGATTTCCACCCAAAGGATTCAGAACTTTACATACCAGAACTTTGATTTAAGGAACTAAAATGTTCTTTAAGACTGTTGGTTCTCATTTTCCACCATGAGATAAAGCAAATTAGTCCACCGACGTGCTGTGATAAAGTATTTGCCCCTTTCCTGATTTCTGTTTTTTTTTTTATATGTCATATTTACATGTTTCAGATCATCAAAGTTTAATATCAGACAAACATAACCAGAGTAAACAAAATGATAATTTCACTTATTAAGTGAAATCCAGGGCAGCACGGTGGCGTGGTGGTCAGGGTTCGAATCCACCTCGGCCTGGGCCTCTGTGTGGAGTCTGCATGTTCTCCCCGTGTCTGCGTGGGTTCCCTCCCACAGTCCAAAGACATGCAGTTAGTGGGGGTAGGTTCACTGGTGATTCTAAATTGCCCACAGGTGTGAATGGTTGTCTGTCTCTCTGTGTTAGCCCTGTGACAGGCTGGAGACCTGTACAGGTGTACCCTGCCTCTCACCCTATGACAGCTGGACTTGTGTTGATGGTTCTTCCTTTGAATATTTCCTGGACTTCCTCATTCCACCACCAAGTGTCATTGTCCTCTGTCCGGATACACCAAACACCTTCTTGGTGAGGTTTCCTCACATCAGCTGTACTATTCTAGTCATCTGGTAACTCTTCCCTACCTTCCACCTCCTCCCCCTAACACCTCCTCATCACTCCTGCTCCAATCACCACTCTCTCCCCCCTGAGGACCCTCTCTACCACTTTAACCAACCTACACCAGAGCTCCTTCTCTTTTAACTGACATCCACCTTGCAGAGCATACACACTGACAACATTCAACATGACGCCTGCGATTTCCAGCTTCAAACACATGATCCTGTCTGACACTCTCCTCAACACTGTTCACATTCTCTTCCTTCAAGATTCTCCTCCTCCATTTCTTTTCCCATTTATACCATAGTAGAACAGTTTGACTCCACCTCCAATGCTCCTGGTCTTGCTTCCCTTCCACCAGGTCTCCTGCACAGACCTTCTCTCCATCATGGTCCATGTAAGGTGACTTGAGATAGCATATCTTTTGATGTTTTGATGACATTCATAGCTTTATTTATACGTATAAAGACAGGAAAAATACTACAGCTTCAGTTTTAAAAACAAACTGCTGTCAGAGGCATTATCAGAGAGACACTCAGTGCTGAGAATCCTCCAACACAGACAGTGGCAGCAGGATAACTTCCAGTGGAAAAAGCTTTTCTAACATCGTATCTTGGAGCAAAATCAGCAACTCTTTTAAGCATTTCATTAACTCTTGATTCTATACATATAGTTATTAGTCCCAGTGACCTCTGATATTTAAAAAATAAAATTCAAGAAATACCCAAAAAACAAAGGGCCTGTAGGTGTTTTTAAGATGGTTGCAAAGTGACGAGAGTTGCACGTTGAAGACCTTTTTCTGGTGCTTAGACCAACTGGGAGGTCAGAGACCCAGTGATATACTGGGACAAATCTGTTACTTCATTTAAATCAGGGGTTAAAATGTTATTATTTGAAAGGCAATATCAATAAACTATGTCTGCAACCTCCTCTTAACCTTTTATTTGTTTCAGTTACTAGTGGATGTTCCCAATGTTCACATATGATTAGTCATCACAGCACATTGGACTGGATCCTCCCACAGCTTTACTGCTGCTCTGACTTTGCTTTCACCAAACCTGTTTTTTTTATTATATTTTATATCATAAAATACAACAACACGCTACCGAGGCCCCTGTTTGTTAAACAAATAAATAGTTAAATTGTAATAACACGCCTTCTTTCTTCAGACTTCAATCATCCAATCCAATAAACAACATTAAACAGAGTCAACAGCACAATAAACTGTTTGGCATTGGCAGAGAAGATCTGGCGAGTTTTTCAGGAGCACAACCCATAAATGCATTTTCATCACAAATGTGGTTCATTTAGGTGGTAACAAACAGGCTTTCCAAAGGTATGAGATTTACTGCCAAGAAGCATCGTTACAACACAGAAATAATCACCCAAACACAACTTATCTTACTTTTTGTGCCAAGTTTATGTTACAGCTTTATATCCTGACATGTAAACATATGTTTTACATATTTTAATAATTATGCGATGGCCTGGTTTTTAAATTATCCAAAGCATCTTTTTCTACATTGTATATTACAAATATCATACGTGTCCTTATGATGTGTCTGTGAACCAGTACTGACTGCTAATATCACACACAGAGTAATCAGTCCTGACCCTGCTGACCTGTTCAGTTCCTAATAACATATATGTACAGAAACTTTTTACCTCTGACCCAGCAGCCTCCTGCAGTCTGAGCCCTCTGTTTCTATTTTACTACATCAGATTAGTTGTGTATGTGATAACACACAGCCACACAAATGAACATGAAATGAATGTGGCATCACGCTCAGGCAAACCACTCTAATTTTCTAAATGCTGAATTATAATGTTGAGAAATGGTGGAGTTAACGTTTCCTGAAAGTTTTGTCCAAATCTAATCAACTCTGCATGAATGAACGTACAAATTAACAGAGAGAAAAACAAACAATTTGGAAAATACATAAGAATACAAAGGAAGAAATAAATGGCTATGGAGCAGCATATCGAGCTGTTTTCCCAAACATGGATTAAGCCTAGTCCTAGACTAGAAAAGGTCAATGATGTCTCTGCTGAGAACAAAAGTTATGGTCTAGGACAGGACTAAATCCATGTCTTGGAAATAATGTTACCAAATTTAATCTCAGAAAGCACATAAAAAGAAAAGATGGTACTGTAACATGTGTGAGATGTAGTGCACGTGTAACCTCAGCAGTGAGTTGCATAACACAGTGTGCTGGGAGGCCGAATCTGTGTGTGTGTACCTGGAGCCGTGGATTAATGGTGAAGCTGCCGGCTGTGGGGTTCATGCAGGACACATACTGAACGTTGTGTATTTCCTTCAGAAGCAGCTTATTACGTTCATACCTCGAACACACACACGCAGAAAAAACACCGTTATTTAACAGTTTTGCATTTTGAAAAACTCCCATGTATGCCCTGTCTCTGACACACACACACACACACACACCTTCCTTCACACTTTTGCCGATATGGATGCCTCGGCTCCCACTTAAGCTAGCGTGGCTCAGCAGCATCCTTCTTCCTCTCAATTTCATAGAGAGATGAGCAACAAAATCCTTTTAAGGGAAATCACACAAGCCTGCTCCCCACATTTGACTTTTGACACTCATAAAAGTTGTAGCATATTGATACTAAGGCAGGGATCTCTGTGAATACTAAAAGGAAGGTGTTTTCAGAGGAAAGCTGTTCCTCTGAATTATTAATGTATTACACCCATCAGCTGTTGGCACTCTATTATCCGAATGATCCTTTTATATGTTAATACTGGGAGAAATTGTCAAAAATGTCCATCATTTGAGCAATTAAAGTGGTGCTGATGTAGCTTTTTTTAATAAAATCACCTCTAAAGCCACAACCTAAGCATAATGTTCCTCCTTCAGATAGTACATGCATATTCGTCCTCATGCATGTGGATATACTGCACAGCAAGATGGTAAATGGCAGTGCCTTACCAGTGGCTGTAGTCCATGTGTTGGCGTATGAGTGTGTGAGGTTGAACTGTGCCATATGCATCCACCTCAGGCATATTCATGTCGTCTATGAAGTAGATCAGTCTTCTGCTGCCCGGGGGTCCGTAGTTGCGCCCTGCTTTCTTCTCAAGGGGTTTTTCTAACACAGCTGTGCAGTAGATGAATGAAGGAGTAGTCAGCAGAAAGGAGAAAAGCAGCAGTGAGAAGACTGTAACTGAAAAACCGTATTTATGGAGCAGCTTTGCATCAGGGAGTTGTGGTCGACGCACAGGCCAGTGATGCCTAACATGAGAAAAAAATTGTGCAGCTACACAAAAAGCAGTTTTTTATGACTCTCTTTTTGCTCTTAGAGTAGTTCTAATGTTTACAGTCTCAATGTCAGTTACATTAAAAGGAAATAAGAGAAAAATCATTCATTTCAAACAAGCTGCAACATGTATGAAGGAGTTAGACATATCTTTGTGTTAAATATTCAAAACTTTCCTTTATGATCAAGCTTATAGTTAGGGCTGGATCAGGTGACCCTGAACCCTCCCTTAGTTATGCTGCTATAGGCTGCTGGGGGGGTTCCCATAATGCACTGAGTGTTTCTTTTCATTCACCTCTTTTCACTCTGTTTATACTCCACTCTGTATTTAATCATTAGTTATTATTAATCTCTGGCTCTCTCCTCTCAGCCCCCCCCTCAGCAGATGACCCCCCCTCCCTGAGCCTGGTTCTGCTGGAGGTTTTTTCCTGTTAAAGGGAGTTTTTCCTTCCCACTGTCACCAAGTGCTGCTCATAGGGGGTCGTTTAGACTGTTGGGTTTTCTCTGTATTATTGTAGGGTCTTTAACTTAGGCTATAAAGCATGTTGATGTGACTGTTGTTGTGATTTGGTGCTGTATAAATAAAAGTGAACTGAACTGAACTGAAGCAAAGCAATAAAGCTTTGGACACAGGGTTAAGGTAATAAAGCGGTCTGAGATGTTTCAATACAGAAAATAAAGACTCCAGATGAGCAGCATTGCCCTACATTTACATCCCCACACTTCTAACTACATGCATGCTAGATTAATGGGTAATTTGTATGTATGTACTTCTTTTGCTAAAATGCATCGTCAACCCTCTGAGACCTATGTTGTCATTGGTAATGACCCCAACCCTAACCCTGACTCTAACTCTAACCCTAGGCAATCACTAATGATGACTCAGACCTCAGAAGGTTACACCAGGACCACTAGAGACAAAAAAAATATTGTTTTTTACATTTGCAGTAATTTACATTAGGCAGAAAAGCTCTGTCCTGGGGCCTCCTCGTCCTTGCAAATACAAAGCTGGAGGTGGGGAGAACAGCAGCGACTCACACAGTATGAGGTGGGGTGGGCTGCAAAGCAGCTTGCAGGTGCACAGCAGCTGTGGGCTGTTTAATGCTGTGCCGTATATGAGATAGATTATTGGATGTGTAAAAGGGGAGCTGCTCAGATATCAGCTCTGGGCATCGAGATCAGCTGATCAGCAGAACTGCATCTGAGACTTTATAGCCTGTCTGAAATATTGCTATGCCCAATAAATAAAATGTCTATGCCATTCTCACTTTTCCACAAATTTTATGAAAACTGACATCAAATTTTCTGAGTAACTGTACAGAAAAAAACAGCAGTGGTTATGTGTTTCCTACATATGCTGTGTCACATGAACAATGCAGGTACTAAGTATTGAAGTGCCATGCTTTGGGTTCTGCAGCTTCTGTGTGGAACCAAGTGAATATGGATGGATGTTTTTGAATGAGTTACAATGTTACAATCATTCAGATGCACAGCACATTTGTCTAAGGCCTGATATAAAATCATAACATGCATGGTTCCCACCTTGAAGCATAGCAGATGTGGTGTAGTAGTTAAAGGGGACATTTTTGACCATGTATTTCTCTGCATCCAGTGATCCCAGTTTTTCCCCGACCAGAACAGACTTCCCGGTGCCAGCATTTCCAACCAGCATGACAGGCCTCCGGTGCTCCATCAGGCGGTCCAAGAAGTAACGGACTCGAATGGTCTCTGTAGTGTGGACCAGGCACGCCTGCACACGAGAGCCATTCAGAAACGTAAGATACACTAAAGAGCAAAACACTGAAAGAATCTGGGATGCAATCAGTTAATCCCTGTCCCTGCTCGTACTCCCATTCCTCCCGTTCACACTGCAGTCAAGCTTTCCAGTGTTTTCCAGTGCAGTTAGTATCCCTCATAATTTCCTCATTTCTATGTGTGTTTTTGTGTCATCATGTTCCTACTTGTCTAAATCATGTAAAACCTTTTTGCCTGTTTTATGGTCCATGTCTGTTGGCTACTTGTTACCTGGTTTGTTGGCATTGTGAGTGCCTACCTGTGGACAAGGTCAGTTTGGATTCAAGATCTGGATTAATAACCTTTACTCTGTCTCTGTCCTGTGTTTGGGTCCAATGAACACTTTGAATGACCGTAACCATATCTCCAGTATTTGCCTACTTTAAGTCGTGCATGCATTGTCGTGATTTCTTGTAGACGTGTCTGAGCAAAAACACACTACAAATCAGCAACGTTATAATGTTCGCTGTGGTTAACATAAAGGCCTATTTACACATGTAATTCTGTCCCAGTCTTCACAAACCCTTGAAGTTACCCTGCTCAAAGTTGTCTGCTTATGGAGGGTATACTGACTGCTGTGCACTCGTTTTCAGTGAATGCTGAAGTGAATGAATAACAACTAAACTGGGCTGCAAAAAAAAGGTTAGATGATAAAATACTTCAACTGTTTTTAACCTATTAACACACTGTTAACTACAAATAACAAACTAATGTCAACTATTTGACTGTTTTTGAACACTTACATTTTTAATCAGAGATTTTATACAAAAATATGAAATTCAAATTATCAAATAATTTGAGAAGAAACGAAAACTTTTAAACCCTCATTCGGGAGCAGTTTTAAGTAGTTTTTATTTAATGATGGACTTATATAATCTATACATGCAGATTATACTGACGTCCCACTGACTGTAAAAATTCAAGTTAATTTAGATGTTTAACAATAAATGCCCTGAGGTTTTTCCAGATGGCTGCTCATTGGCTGATTGGAACATTTAGTCCAGCAAATAAAACCCCAAATCAACCGAAGCAAGTAAATAAATAAACAAAACATAACAAAGCGGCTAATCTAAAAGGCTTTGTTGTACCTGGAGTGGTGTGTCTGTATCCATCTCAAACTTGGGCACCATCTTGGACCAGGGTTCAAACTTCTTGCTCTTTGGGTCGATGTAGTAATCAAACACGGTGCCCTGGGAGGGGAACTTGATGGTTTTGAACTCGGTCACCCACCACTTGCTGAACTCCACTCTGTAGTCGACCAGCTGCACTCACACAGAGCACACATGCAGAGACACAGAGGGTAGGCGAGTGGTCAATACTCTAAAATGACTTCCTCTCTGCTTCCCCTCCTCTGTACAGCAGCTTTGGATCTATGCGTTTGATTTATAGTGGTGTGAATACAAACCAGAGGACAAATAAATGGCAGCAATATAGTGATCCAGCTACAGCAGATGAAGGGTGGAAAATAAGAGGTGGCAGGTCTATCTATGCATCTGTATGATTCAGATGGTGAAGTAGCCTCATCACCTGCTGGCTTGCAGCTCTTTGCCTTCCTCTCTGCCTCCCCCCACTCCTTCCTACCTGTCTCCTCTATTCACTACCAACTCTCCAGTCAATAAAACCACTTAGCATTTAAATGCATCTGTGATGGGAAAATAAAGTGGAGTACATTTGTACCAAGGGGAAAGCAGTTTTATCCCATAACTTAGATGGACGCGCTTACTGTACGGCACTAACTGGATTGCTTAGCAACTGCTCGCCACGGCTCTCCTGCTGATTTAAATTCAGCCGGTCTGTGTGTTGTTGAGCGGGAATAGAGTCCACTTCATTTTCAGATGAAGATCTCTCCCTTTTAAAACCCCTGCCATTTCTCCAACTGAAAATAACATTGAAATGACTTTTCATGAATAGAGACACTGAGTTGAGTTGCGTAAGAGCCATCGGGGCTCGAATAATACCAAGAAATACCAAGTGCAAGAAACTCTTTGAGGAAGGGGTTGGGGGGGGGGGGGGTCAGTCAGCTGTTTCAATTATTTCCCATTCTTTTCCTTTTTTTAATGCAACCACTCAGTAAGCAGCTCACATTCCCGGCGGTCTATGCAGTACCTGGTCCTGGAACATGGCTCCCCCAAAGGCCCAGACAGCCGCAAAGACAAAATAGAGCTCATAAAGTTCTTTGGCGCAGTCTGCAGGGGTGTTTTCTGGAGTCAGGAGACATTCCAGCAAGTAGCACAGCATCTGGACCAGACTCTGCTCAGGGATGGGGATGATCTTCTTAAACCTGAGCAAAGACAGACACATTACATCGCGGTATTCGAGCCTTAATGTTCCTCATTCTGTAAATAAAAGAACAACTGTGCAAACAGGAAACAATAAAATGTTAAACTACAGTTTCACCATCTGCCGTTTTGCATTGTATCACACATTTTCTTTCCTCATTTAACAGAACAAATACAGCTTCGTTTGATTAAAAATATTACATTATGTCATTTCCAACAAAACAGATGACAGTGGCGCCTCACACTGTGGACAAAATACCCGTCCTCTCAGTCTCCCTCCTCTGCTTCCTGTTTTTGTTGTGTGCTCTAATAGCAGCAGTGATGGAGGTGTTGGAGGAGGCGAGTGGTCCTGTATAGAAAGCACCATCCAGTTCTGCTGACTCAGTCTGTGTTTGCCCCTGTCTAACACGCCCACATAGCACAATTTGTCCTGTGTTATGTCACACACCAACATCCTGCGTCAATACATGACTGTAAGCACTTCCTGTCACAAAGGCACAAAGCTGCCGGGGCGCTGAGTTACCTTGACCTGAGTGCGTCCAGGCAAGGTGGGAGGTACTTGTCAAACAGTATGGTCAGGTTGGCCTTCTCTGACTGGACTTCCCTCTTGTCAATCCAGCTGGATACTGGCGGGTTCCATCCAAGGTCTGCCGGGTTTATGTAAAGGATGCCTGAAAAGAACATCAAGCGAGATCTGACTTGGTCACATTCAAGATTACAGTGTTTATAACAGGGTGGCAACAATACAAGACCTCTGCTAGCACTGCCGAGTCCTCCGTGACTTTCTGGCTACTTTTAGCTGCAGTTTTTGAATTTATCAATGAGAGAATAACAATCAGGAATAATAATCAAAGCATCAATGTAAGGGATCACAAATTACTGGAGCGAGAAAATTCCTGGAGGGAGACTGCTGAAACTATCGGAATGGACGTGAAGGAATGAACAAAGTGAAAAAAACAACAACAAAAATTTAGTGGGACAATTATGTTTGCAGCCAAAAACAAACTGTCCACAAAGAGGGAGGAGCCAGGAAGGAAAAAAGTCCCAGCATTCTTTGTTTCTGTCTGCACCGCAGATTAAACACAATAGACGTACGCAGCCCCGCAAAGACCCAGCCCAGACTAATTCAGGTCTAATTAGTGAGTATCTAACCAAGCTAGCATCTCTGAGCAGCTCCTCCAGCTCCAACAGAGAAGCAGCATCACGGCCGTGCAGCAAGATGAAAACCATAATGGACCGTTTTCAGCCAAAAAATAACTGCTGGCTAGTTAATACACAGGAACACAGCAAAGGGGAGGATCCACTGATGAATGTGTTATTGAGACTGGGATGTCCACACCACTGTGTGACACACACAGATGCAAACACACATGAACTTGAAAAGCTGTATTTGACTCCTTCAAATCATCAGAGATCAGTTTGTTGATGTTCATGTGTGTCCTTATTAGACACATTTAGCACATAATGCTGCTATCATGTGAACAGCGGGTTGTTGAATACAATCATTTTTAAATGGTATGATGCTGATGGAGGTTTCTTCCTGTTAAAGGGAGTTTTTCCTTCCCACTGTCACCAAGTGCTGCTCATAGGGGGTCGTCTGATGGTTGGGTTTTCTCTGTAATTATTTTAGTCAGGGCAGCACGGTGGTGCAGTGGTTAGCACTGCTGCCTCACAGTTAGAATAACATCTGGAAGGCCTGGGTTCGATTCCACCTTGGCCCAGGCCTCTCCCTCTCTCTGTGTGGAGTTTGCATGTTCTCCCCGTGCTTGCGTGGGTTTCCTCCGGGTACTCCGGTTTCCTCCCACATTCCAAAGACATGCACTTACTGGGGTTAGGTTAATTGGCTACACTAAATTGCCCATAGGTGTGAATGAGAGCATGAATGTCAGACAAACAACCTTTCACACCCACATTCACGCGGTGAATGTTGGCCCTGTGTTGGCCCTGCAACAGGCTGGCGACCTGTTCAGGGTGTACCCTGCCTCTCACCCTATGACAGCTGGGATAAGCTCCAGCCCCCCACGACCCTGAACAGAATGAGTGGAAGCGAATGGATGGATGGATGGATGGATGGATGGATGGATGAACTGAATAGTGCCAGACCAATATAATACTACAATGTCCCTCATCCCACAGAATATTATTTTTTAGATAAGTGCATTAAAAATATTTTAGAAATAGGGGAAAGATCATACAACTTTTTTTTTTTTTAGCGGGCTGTTAGCATGGCACTTAAGGCTGTTTAATTGAGCATTTTAACACAGAAGTCTACAGGGACTGACTCAAGTGGCACCTGAAGGAACTGCAGCTTTTAGAATCCCCAAACTGGTTTCATTTTTCAGAGACTGCCTCTTAAGAATACCCTACATGATCTTCATTAACTCCCGAGGACAATATCTATCTTTTTAAAAGCTAAACACTGCAACATGTTCACAGTGTTGTTTCCAAAGAAGCGTGGACAGATGTAGAGACTACAACACAGGAATGGTGGTAAAACTCTGCAATCTGTAGTGATAACAGTGGCAGAAAGTGGGCTGCATTTAAGTTAATCTCAACTCTGAGATGAGCGACTGAAGCGAGTAACTGGGGATTTGTGCATCAGTGGGAAATCTATGCCATAGCTAAATGGTAACTGCAAACCCCTCTTAAAGCCTACAGCTCAACCTGATATGCAGCTCTCTAGAAATGTAACTACATGTTGTGCCAATGCAGCCTGCAACTACTGTGATTGGCCTGTTCAGTTCGGTCAGTTCCTCCTATGCATATTCGGTTAGTTTTTTGAATTTATTAGTGACAGAGTAACAATCATCGTCTCATCAATATAAGGACTCACAAATGCCATCAAAGTACCAGAGTTGTATTTGTTTCTATCGGCCAGCACTGCATATAAAATTAACACATAAAGCACCAGCACGAGCATAAATGCCAGCAACAGTGTCAGCCACATACATAGGTTACATCACAGGCTCTACAAAGATTCACCACAGAAGTCTAAATCACACGGTACGGCGTCAGAGGGGTTTGTAGTTAGCAACACTGTAGATTTCCCGCTTTAAAAAATGTGGCAGGTGAAGCTTTAAGCCAAAGCAATGCACTGTCTACAAGACAGATTAGATAAAAATGCAGGGCTCGTTACAGTCTTGTGATTTAATGGCACTAAACAGTTAAATAAATCATGTATAACTTAGTGGCACACAGTGAATTTGGACCTTTTTGGACACTTATCAAAAGTGCCAAAGTAAAGAAAAGAGGAAAAAACGGAAGAGCAAACGCTACCTGCTCTAGATACAGTAGCAGGTGTAGCAGTGCGAAGGTGGCTGATCTCAAACACCAGCCTCATGGTGGGGTTCAGAGGGATCCGCTCATTGCTGGCCAGAGTCAGCACCTAAGAAAAGAGAAAAGCACACTTTCACACAGCACATGGCTTAAACTGAACGTGCTCTTTCTTGTACGTAGTCTAAGCCTGGATTACGCCACCTGTTATCCTCAGATTTTCAGCTCTTCTCAGCATTACATGCACACGCTGCCATTCATCCTCTCATCCAGAGTACAAACAGTTTACTACCGTCTCGTATCAGTGATGAGTCAACCACGTTCCCTTTTCATATCTGAATGCTCATTTAGTAAACAACACAGTCTTTCATTGAGCATTAAACTGGCACACACACACACACACACACACACATTCACTAGCACCTTGTTGTCATCCATGACAGTGTTGAGTGACTCAATCCACATTGGGTCAATGTCTCCATCCAAAACAATCCACTTTGGCCCGCTGTGACTGACGTTGGCCAGTTCGCGCATTATATTGGAGAACAGGCCTGCAGAAAGAACACGAAACATTTTGAATGTTTGAGACGAGTCATTAAACACTTTGCACCGGTCACAGTGTGTCTGTGAAGGACTCGGTAATCACCATCTTTCCACTCTCTGGTTGCTGGGTTGATGATGCCAAAGAGCTCGTCATTGGTCACAGCCTTTGGGTTCAGGTCTGCCCACACCGGCCGACACTTCATGTTCTGATAGGTCCTGTGGAGTGACCGCATCACCTGGCTCTTCCCAGTGCCTGCATTCCCTATCACAAACACAGAGTGACGCACTGCCAGCAGCTCATCCAGCTGCACCACCTAATGCACAGACACAGGTTAACATTAGAAATTCTTCTTTGTGTAATACTGAGGACAAAATATGTAGCTTTTTGTGTACCCTGTGGTCTACTGCGTCTCATACTTATTGTTCTACTTTATGTTGAATGCAGGATGACAGGATAGTGTGATGCACTGCAGTGCAGCACAGCAGCTCAGTACACTGTTCACAGACCACATTAAATGACAGCAGTTGTGTTCAGGGAGGACAGATTATGCACACATAATACTACGTGTGCATAATCAAAAGGCCACTCGATCTATTTTATGCAGGGACATAAATTTACCAGTCAGTGAAAACCAAACTATTATTTAAAAAGACATTTTAAAAGAATAATGATATACAGATCTACAGCACCAGTCAAAGGTTTGAACACACTTTGGTACTGTACAAATATACAGACAACAGAACTGATCATGACGGGCGTTCGGACAGCTGGTCTGTACCAAGACCAAGTTTGAAATTTTAAAGAATCTGATTTGGATCTGCTTTCTTCCTTTAAATATGCTCCACCTCTCAGCTAGCGTTCATGGTACTCAGCCTGCTGGTTTTGTGATATCCAGCTGACAGACCGACATAAAGAAGAATTTTCAGATGCAACAAGAACAAAGATTTCTCTAACAGATGGTTTGGGCCCGCGGAGCTCTGATCTCAGCACCATGGAGTCAGTGTGGGATTATTATGAAAATACAGAAGACGCTGAGATTAAATCCACCAAAGAACTGTGGGAAGTTCTTCAAGATGATTTAGAGCAACAGCCTATAAGGAGAAGTGGTGCTGTTCTAAATGTAAATATTGGGTCATGGTCATGGCTATGCCCAGTCTTCTTCTTCACTGCCTCCCTGTTTTTCCTCTCTCCTCACGTCGATTTTAAAACAGGACCAGTAGCCCGGTTTTCCATATAGCTGTGGCTGAGGCATCGAGGCACCAGTGACGATGGACACCTTGTGCACATCTCTGCAATGCCAGCCTCTTTTGACAAATCATCAGGATTTGACACCCTGGGATGGAAATGTGTTTCCCCCTCGTGTCACCAAAACTGCTCTGACTCGTCAGGTCTGGGAGAAGGGTCCACTGGGACTGCCCCGCAGATGTACAAACATACCCGAGTGGATCCAAGGTTTCCCAACAGAACATTTCAGTGAGATGATGAATGTTACTCACTTCCATCATCTGTCAGTGGTTTTAATGTTGTGGCTGAGCTGAGAGAGGAGAGGTTGAGTAAATTAATTAATTGCTGCATAAGTTATAAATTCTACTGTTTGATTATTTTTCTAATTAAGTTTTTGGGAGGGGTATTTTCTAACTCAGTTACAAAATCCTAAATATTTGATTCTTTTCAGTTTGCTGCAGTTAAATACAGTCTGTTGAAAATGTCGTTAATTAACTGAAATGCCAAACTAAAAATAAAATGTATAAATAGTTTGCTTTGCTTTCACCATAGTTACTGAGGCATTTCTTCACTTTAGAACTTCAAAATTCAGACTCCTTCATTTGTGGGTTAACATATTCAGTGCCGGTGTGGGTGGACGCCACAGAGAGATTTAAAAAAGAAGGACAGAGACAAAAAAGGCAGAGAGACATTTTGTCCCCACTTCCACTCAAACATACACCCAATCAATGCCATCGACCAGGCTTCTCGGGGGTCCTTCTCCCCATTCATTCAGCTGGAGCCCGGGCGGCTTTCCACTCTCAAAGACCCTGCCTGATCAGAGCTTTGATGTGGGGGGGCTAATGCTAGCACAGGCTAACACTAAAGGTATGTGCTAGGCTTGCCTCCTCCCAACCCCCCCCTCCCTCCTCATGGTCTGGAATGAAAAGGTTGGCCACACAGACAAAGAAGTAAAAGTTCAGGCTCTGGGTGTGGATGGTTGTTATTGACCGCTCGGCAGTTCTCTCGCTCTGTTTCCTCTTTGTTTATTTCTCTGGCTGTCTCTCACAATGTCAGGGTTAAGTGGCATGGTGCAGCGCCGGCTACCATTGATGGAGTGTTATTATGTGGCTCCGTGTCTATTTGACCTGAGGCAGATTGCACTTATTTCCCCTGGTCCTGTGTACATCTGTTTCTGACATACAATGCCTTCTATTGTGGGTCTGTATGTGTGTATCTGTATGTAATATAATGACTAGAATTAGGTCATCAGCTTGGGCACCTGAACTCTCATCACAGCCAACCACTGGTTTTCAGCAATATTTGCCCAATTCATCCAGATGCTGGTGACTTGTTTGACACTAATGTGTATTTCCCAGTGGAACATTATGACATGAGGTAAACAGCTTTTGGAAAGAACCAAGATAAATCTAAATGAAAGTGCTACAACTGTAATATCTTTCTAAATTGTTAAAGATGAAACCCGTATTTGGGGACTTGGCCCATGTTTTTCAGACAACTTGTGATTATGTTTGCCTTTATCCACAGCTCTGCAACTGACTTACACTCATGCGGGTCCTTTATTTATTCAGCTATAATGAAAATACAATTGGATAAACTGCTGCAGACAGCCCCGAAGACTGCCAGAGAGTAACCGCACCTTCAGTACAAAACTGTCTTCAGCCTGTAGCTTTAAGTCCAGGATGGACTCCCTCACACACTGCTCAAAGTCCAGGTCTCTCTTCCTGGGGACGTCCAAGGCAGGAAACAAGTCTCCTATTAGCCCCATGAACACAGGCATGTCGTCGGTCACGATCTTTGGGATGTTGAAGTCTCTGAGGGCTCGCATTAGCACCTGGTCTTCAGCTCTGCCGGGGTCTCCTCTCTTCAGAGAGCCGGCCACCACCAGCACTGACTTGATGGCTCGGAGACCCCAGTCATAGTGGTCCTACAGTGATGGTCAGAGAAGCATCAGTGAGCAGAGGAAAACACATGGCACTCTCATTAAAGACGATTTTATCTACAGTCATAATTAAGCAATTCATCTTCAGAGACATAAAGAGCCTAAATCTGCAACTCCACAGAAAACTCTATACTACCTCAGTTTCCATTTAAAACATATATAAAGCCGCCACCTGTACTGTACGAATATATCTGAAATGTAGCCATTTATTGTATGGCTCATTCATTATTTGCATAACAGCATCAGTATAATATTACAGTTTGTGCCTTCCATCTAGAGTCTCTCCAGATAACATGGGAGAATAAGGCAACACACACACACACACACACACTTAAATATATAAAGAAACCACCAGGTTCACTTAACATCAATATGTACTTTGGTTAATTGTTGACCCTGCTTGTTTTCAGAGATGGAGCCATAGATTTTTTTGTCACTGCTTTGCTAAACATGTAGTTATCACATCTGCTGCTGCTTCATATTTTGTTGATCAGCTCTCGTTTAGTCTTATCATGTCAGCTAAGCCTGTAGCGCCCAGCAATCAGCCATTTGTGATCTGGCTGTAAATTGAAGGTAATCAGCAAAAGCAAATCCTTCTTCATCTACCAACCCCGATCAAATGTCCTGTGTAATGTGACAAAGCCCCATATCTCCATTTTCCAAATGCCTGCTGCTATTTCTTTATTCTAATCATGTATATTTGTGTACGTGTGTCCATCTGGGCACCGTATAAAACACCCAAGCAGTTACTCTGGATCAATACACAACTTCTTTGTGATCCCTACACTGATAACTTAAATTAGAATACAGGTACAATGTGCTGTGGGATTGTCTATATTTTACATTTGTCTATCAGCAATACAGTAAGACAATATGAAAACAAAAACAAAAACTGCCACACCAGTGTCAACTCTACAAATCTGGTTGGCATGTGGATGCCTGTGGAAATAATGAAGCTGCCATCTGCAGCATGGATGGATTTGGTAAAGAGTGACATCTCCTTCCACCATCACCAGTAATCAGAGGAATGGAGGAATGTGTGCCATGTCAATAGAATATGAAAATATTATATTCACATCTTGTTTTCTCCAGGACAACACCTCAATGTGGACGCATATCAATCACGCAATCAATCAATCAATCAATCAATCAATTTAGGATTGAATATTTACATCCTAAATGCCCCCCCCCCCCCCCCCCCCCCCCGTACATTAACAATAACCATTAACACCATAATCCAGCCATGAGATTTTTCATAATAATTTTGATTCAGTTTCAGTGAAGTTTAAATAAAAATTGCAACCAAAGAATCAACATAGATTCTCTTAAAATATTTGGACACTAATCAATAATGGCTAATTGAACAATAACAGTATGCACAGTAACAGCGCATCATTCCTGATTTATTTTTTGAATATTTGTCACACTTACATGATTTAGATCACCGAAACAATTTTAATATTAGACAAAAATAACCTGAGTAAATTTGAAATTCGGTTTTTAAATTACGAGTTCATTTATTAAAGGGGGAAAAGTTATCCAGTCCTACCTGGCCCTATGTGAGAAAAGTGATTACCCCCTAAACCTAATAGTTGGCTGTCACAGCCTTGACAGCAGGAACTGCAATCAAGCACTTTTGATAACCAACAATTAGTCTTTCAAATTGCTGTGGAGGAATTTTGGCCCTCTCGTCTTTGCAGAATTGTTTTAATTTGGCTGCGTTTCGAGCATTAACAGCTTGTTTTAAATCATGCTAAAGCATCTCAGATGGATTGAAGTCTGAACTTTGACTAGTCCACTCCAAAACCACCTTCATTTTGTTTCTGGTTTCTTTGAGCCATTCAGAGGTGGACTCGCTGCCGTGTTTCCGATCACTGTCTTGATGCACAAACCAAGTGTGCTTGAGCTTCAGGCCACAAACGGATGGCTGAACATCGTCCTGCAGGATTCTTTTGGTTCTGAGAGCAGAATTCATGGTTCCATCAATCACAGCAAGTCGTCAAGCAGCGAAACAGCCCCGGACCGTCACACTACCACCACCATGTTTGACTGTTGGCAACATGTAATTTTTATGAAATGCTGTGCCAGATGTAACAGTTAATGAACCTTCCAACAAGTTCAACTTTTGTCTCATCAGTCCACAGAATATTTTGAACCTAGGGTGTCCTGGTGCTACGTGCACTTATGGGCATCCTTATGTTCAAACGCGGTGTTCAGAATGGACAAACAAACTGTGGTTTGCACAGAAGTCCAATAACAGAACACCACTTGAGCTCAGACCAGGCAGGCCCTTCCTCACAACCACAGCATTCCAGGTCTCATTATCATTGCCCACGTGAGCGATGAAGTCTCCCAGGAGGACAATGGAGTCCCCAGATGGAGCACCATTGGAAACCCCACTGAGCGACTCCAAGAAGGCTGGGTACTCTGAACTTTCATTCAGCGCGTAAGAACAAATGAAAGTCAGGACCTGTTCCCTGGCCTCTAGGCTCAGGGAAATAACCCTCTCGCCCACCAGTAAAAACTCCAATGTCCAGGTAGCAGGCCGAGGGGACCCATGTCCTCTCCGGGGTCCAGAGCCCAAGCCGTGCATTCCGGTGAACCTGACGATATCTAGCTCATTAGCTCAGGCTCCTTCCCCACCAGAAAGGTAACATTCTATGTTGTGCCTTGATAGCCGGGGATCAGTCCGATAGGGCCTCCGCTCTTTGCCGCCACCCGACCCTTACAGCTCCTCCTGTGGGTGGTAGGCCTGCAGGAGGGGCCGTGTTCTTCGTTTCATTAAATGTTTTACATTGTAAAGTGTACCTTTCTCTGAACCTTCCCTACTGAACAATGTGTGAGAGAGATATCACTATCTTTGACTCTGTTTGACTTGGAGCGGCTGTGGCTCGGTGTGTGTGCATGTTAGATAAATGCTTAGGTACAGATTAAAGCACTTTATGAATGTGTGTGTGTGTGTGTGACTGAGTGAACGAGTGTAGTAGAAAGCACTCTGAGCACTCACATTGATTAGAAAGATGCAAAAGGGGGTTTACAAGTACCGGTGCCTTTACTTTAGTTTGTTCTTGACTTTTCTTCTCTTTTTTTTTTTCAGTGCACGTTTTGTTTCCAAAGCTACAAAGTTAACTGTTGTACATGCATGAGGATAACCATGATTCAATGCTCTCCTGCTTGTATGACCCATGTTATCTCCTTACACTGGACGTGAGAGATCTTTCTCTCCTCTTACAGTAAATGAGTAACAAAAGCAGCAGCTCAGGTGCACCGTTTACTCGGGGCTATAGGGTTTAATAAGTTTTCTAATTTGCTCTGCCTCATCTCCTCTGTCCTCCATCCTCCTCTCTGTGACCCGGAAATTAATCTCAGTACACCACGCTGAAGGATGTCTCAATAACTAGACTGCATCTGGAAAACAGGAGAGGAGAGGCTTGCCGGAGGTCTTATAATCAAGGATGCACAGATGTATCCTTTGCTGCAGCAGTTTTACTTTACTAAAAGAAGTGTTTCACAAAACTGAAATATACAACGATGATAGGAGAACTCTTAAAACAATTAATCCTTTGTATTGAGAAATTGCTTCAGATTTTTGCGATCTACAGCTTGATCAAACGTGCTAGCCTTCACCGTTCACTCCAAACATGTAAAAAGGTTATGAGCACAGTTATACCCGAGATCATAAATACAGCTGTAGTCGGCCTATAACAATGCAAATTATGATACAGCTGTTCCACACATCATATTTAATTCACATTGCTTTACAAGAGGGAAAATTATCTCAAAGTGTTAACTCGGCGCTGCCTCGACGCCTCTCTCCTCGTGTCTCTCCCCCCCGCTTCCTCTGCTCGCATCTCTGGTGGGAGAGACTAAGACACCAGGAGAGATGTCAGGGAGACACTCACATACACAGAGGGCTAATTGTAAAACTAGACAGGTGGGAACAAATAAAGGCGGTAACATAAAAGAAAATAACCAAGAGACAAAAAACTAACTGAAACATAAAGAACAACTAACACTGAGCATAAAGACAAGGAGAGGGGAACAAAGACGTCAGGAGGAGAAAGTAGGAGCACGAAGGAACCCAATAACACCATGAAAATAGGATCATTTAAAGCCACGTCCCTGGCCAGTCACAGGCCCATGAAGCAGAACTTCTCTCATATTAAAGCCACAATTATGAGGCTCTTGTTTAAGTGGAGAAAGTTGTTTTCTGAATCTGCACTTTTCATTGATTTGCAGTTTCAGCCCTTATGAATATAGCTTAGAGAAGCAGTCTGTTCATTATCATTTCATCCCATTGCCACTAAGTTGCTAATGCTGGAAATCTTGCAATGAAACTCAGGCGAAAGAAAGCTAGAAAGGTAATATTAAGGTAATTTATTTAAACATTTCTGATGAACTGGAGCTTCATAAAACAGCCATAAAAAGAAATTAGTGTGCTATGACGCTTAAATGGGCCTGTGGTCATGGGAAATTCATCCAGAATCGAGGGCTCATAAAATCACTTACCTAAGCTGAGGAGCTCCTCTGTAACTATTAGTCAGCACCATGAGTGGTTTTATTGCTTTTTTAAAGAACTGAAATAATGGCATAACATGTGAAACAGGAGCAGGGTAAAAGAGACTAAAGAAAAATGTTGATGGAATAACATCCAAACTGCCTGCAGCTTCTTATTCATATGCATGTGATACTTCACTCAAATGGTTGGTCACAAGGTTAGCTCTTATGTGGAGCCTCTGAGTCATTCCTTTATCAAAAGCCTCAATTATATAAAGAACTTTGTGTCAGTTGTTCACTTTGCAGGTGGAAATGTGTCTGGGTTTTACTAACCACATCAGCTGTGTACCTGTTTGGACAGCAGCTCTTTGCACAGCGTATAGAGGGTGATAAACTTCCTAGCGAGGGCACGGGCATTAATGAAGCCTTCAGCCACCAGCATGATTTCACAGATGAGCTCAAAGTCCGGCACCACCATGGCACAAGGTCTGCAGACAAAGGTAGAGAAGGCAGTTCATGAAGTTCATGTTTCTCCCCATGGCTACCATAAACATAAATGTTGTACACTGTGAAAAACTATTTGCCCCCTTCCTGATTTCTTTTCTTTTTGCATATTTGTCACACTTACATGTTTCAGATATCAAAACTAATTTTAATAGACAAAAAAACCCAAAGTAAATACAAAAGGCAGTTTGTATTTATTATGGGGGAAAAAGCCATCCCAGCCTTCCTGGCCCTGACCCAAGTTCACCTGCCACAGCCAGCCTGAATACTGCAAACCTGTCTGACAGTCAAGTGCATGAATAGCCTTTAATGTGACTGAATTAAAACAATTCTGCAGACAAGAGTGGGCCAAAATTCCTCCACAGCAATTTGAAAGACTAATCGTCAGTTATCAAAAATGCTTGATTGCAGTTCCTGCTGTCAAGACTGGGACAACCAACTATTAGGTTCAGGAGCATTTACTTTTTCACATAGGGCCAGGTAGGTTTGGATGGCTTTTCCCCCTTGTGTGACAAATCTGCAAAAAAAATAAGACATCAGGAAGGGGGCAAATATTTTTCATGGCACTATAGGTATAACGTGCACGCACAGCAAAAAGTAGCACAATTTAAGCTTCAGAACAAGTCTGAATCCATCACAAGTTTTTAAAAAAAGTCACACAGCTGTTCAACATACTTTGTTTCCCATATATTTCCTGTTGTCTTACTTATAGGTAGGTGTATATTTTCAGAGTATAACACACACAGGAATGCTTTACAGGTGGAGGACACTCACATTTTCCCTGCTCCATCTTTTCTGACTGTTTGTCACTAGTTGTGCATTTGGCTAGGGTCAGAGTCACTGCTGGTAGCATGAGGTCATACCTGGACCCTACAGAGGCTGCACAGGTAGTCCAGCTCCTCCAGGATGGCACACCAATACGTGCCATTGGCAGAAGGTTTGCTGTGTCTCCCAGCACAGTCTCAGAGCATGGAGGAGACTCCAGGAGACAGACAGTTACTGTAGGAGAGCTGGACAGGAGAAGGTCCTTAACCCATCAGCAGGACCAGGATCTGCTCCTTTGTGCAAGGAGGAACAGGATGAGCACTGCCCAGCACGTGGAGCCTGATTGGCTCTTGCGGGTCCACCACTGGCCCCCTGTGCGTTTCACAGATGAGAGCAGGTTCACCCTGAGCACATGTGACAGATGTGAAAGGGTCTGGAGAAGCCGTGGAGAACGTTATGCTGCCTGTAACATCTTTCAGCATGACCGGTTCGGTGATGCATTGATGGTCTGGGAGGCATATCCATGGAGGGACACACAGACCTCTACAGGCTAGGCTACAGCACCCTGACTGCCATCAGGTATCAGGATGAACTCCTTGGACCTGTCAAACCCTACGCTGGTGCAGTGGGTCCTGGGTTCTTCCTGGTGCACAACAATGCTTGGCCTCATGTGGAGAGTATGCAGGCAGTTCCTGGAGGAATTGATACCATTGATCGGCCCCCCACACTCTCCGACCTAAATCCAATAGAACACCTGCTGGGACATTGCGTTTCGTCCATGTAATGCCACCAGATTGCACCTCAGACTGTGCAGGAGCTCAGTGATGCCCTGGTCCAGATCTGGGAGGAGATCCCCCAGGACACCATCCACTGTCTCCTCAGTAGCATGCCCCCATGTTGTCAGGCACGCATACAAACTACAGAGTATCAACTGGAGTCGCTGCAATTAAGTTTCAGTAAAATGTTCCAGCCTGCTGCATCATTTTTTTAACTTTGATTTTCGGGGTGTCTTTGAGGTCAGCCCTCTGTAGGTTGATCATTTTCATTTCCATCAAACCGTGTGGTATCCTTTTCTTCCTAACACATTATCCACTTCATATCAGTGAAGCAGTGTGTGTGTGTGTGTGTGTGCATATGTGTGTTACAGGCCACAACGGTCACTGCTGCATCAACGCAGCTGCCATACCTCTCATTAAGAGCTGCTCCCTTGTGTGCATGCACAGAGACAGAGATCAAGACATAATTTAAAAAATAAATAAAAAATTCATCTCAATTTTCAACTAATTTTCATGCCGTTATATTTATAATGCTATATTATAAATAAAATTGTGGGTTTTCATATGAAAATATGCCTTACATTGACAGTATAAAGCTTAAAATGAATATTACAGTTGTGCACAGTGGGTCCGTGGGTCGGTGGGGGGGCAGGTAAACCAGGTTAGCTGCAGTGCAGCATTTCTGTCATGTTCAGCTGTTAAATCTGACTGTAAAAGGTATAAACCAGCAGGATTACTCATCATCTTAATGAGTTCACTCTGCTGTCCTGACTTCAAATGAGAGCCTCAGATACATCATTTAGCCTTTTAGTGCTGAGTGTAAGTGCTGCAGGGCAAATCAGATTAGTGCTAGGATACACTTAGGCTGTTAACACATATGCACATATGCAAACATGTCTTATTAACATTTTTTTACATCACTTAAGCCACAGTCAGCTTCATTTTCAGGACAGTCACTTAATATTTAGTCAGCCTAAAAGGAAGATTAGTAATGTGATGTTTCAAATTACACCTGTTGTAATGACACACAATCAGCTGAATGTGTTTTTAAAAAATGATATTCCTGTTTGTCTTGATAATCCACAGAACACACAGTTTTCAGCAGACGTACATTATGCTGAAGAAAAAGTCCCTACATGCCAATTTTGGTCATTTGAGTTAATAGACTCACCGGGAGACTGAACCACTTTAGATTTAACATGAATTTTCTGTTTTAAATGGGAAAAAGGGTAATTCCTTTCTTTTTAAGGGTGATGAGTTAAATTTTCATAATCATCCACACATTTTTCAATCTGCTTATCCTGTTAAGTGTCTCGGGGGTCTATCCAGACTTGCCTTCTTGGTGCACGGCTGATTGCGGGATTAAACACTAACAGATGGATTAAAAGCACACTATGAAGGTCTTTTGAGCCCACGTACCTGAACAGAGCTTTGAGGTTCTCGGGAAGCTCAGTCCTGCCAGCGTAGCCTGGATTCATTGTGATGAAGATGCCAACAGAGGGACACAGATTCACCTCCTCCCCCATGAAGTTAAACCTCTGCTTCTTATCGCGGATGGCATCTTGGATACTTTTGACCTGCGTGCACACAAAATAAAGAACAGAGTTAACTTCTGGGAATGGACGTCAAAGCATTTTAATATGTCACACTTACATGATTCAGATCATGAAATAAATTTTAGACAAAGATGACCTGAGCAAATACAAAATGCAGTTTTTAAAGATGGCGCCACTGTGTACGGCCTGCCGTCAGCTGTTCTGTGTATTGTTTGCTGTCGCTCTGTTCCTGGTAGTCATCTGCCCAGATGTCTCCGCTTTGATCACCTACGATCGGCAGACACTTCTAAACCTCCAGTTTGTTTTGGTACCAGCATATACTGTAAAGAAAAACTCAACGATTTTTCCTCCACACCTATCGGATGTACCTGAGAATTTGCGCCGGCTGCCCAGTGCTCCGGTCCCCAACAAACGCCAGAGGAGACGCGGAAAGCGGGGAGGTATCGCGGTGCGGGTCAAAACTTACCTGAGACTCCTAGGTTTGTCTGTTCATTACCCCCTGGATGGTGGTCTTTGCCGCCTCAAGGCTGTTGGGCTGCCTGTGGATTTCGGGCGTCGCTGGATCAGGCCGATTGTCCCACCTGTCATCCTGGAGACTCGGCGTCCCTCGTCCTGGCGCAGGATGCGGGATCGTGGAGGCGGCGTAAACCATGCTAACCTTCGCCTGTTGAAGCGGGCCCCGGCCTCAGCTAACAAGGATCTGGACATCCGAATGGCCCTACTAAATGCTAGATCGTTAGCCAACAAAACTTTCCTTCTCAATGACTTTTTCATCGCACAGCAGTTGGATTTTATGTTTGTGACTGAGACGTGGCTTCATGCTGGTGAGTCTGCACCTTTTTCCGAACTTTTACCTCCCGGCTGTTCTTTCTTCAGCTCTCCGCGGATCTCTGGAAAAGGTGGAGGACTTGCTTCAATATTTAAATGCAGTTTTCGCTGTCGTCAGGTCTCGGCAGACCTGTACGCCAGCTTTGAACTGCAGCTGTTGGAGATAAACTCTTCCCCCTCGGTGCTCTGTGCGGTGATTTACCGACCACCGAAGTGCACGAAGGACTTCATCGGTGACTTTGCTGACTTGCTGACGGGTCTCATACTAAAATATGACCGTATTTTAATTGTTGGCGACTTTAATATTCATGTGTGTTGTGAGAGTGGTCCACTGGTTAAAGAATTTGCCTCGCTTATTGACTCTTTTAACTTAACACAACTCGTGTGTGGTCCCACTCATGAAAAAGGTCACACACTGGATCTGGTGTTGTCCTATGGACTTAGAGTCTGCATCACAGGGATACGTGACTGTGGTATATCGGACCATTTTCCTGTTTTATTTACAGCAGCGCTCCCCAGCTCTGGGATAAATAGAGTATCCTCTACACGTCGTGTGCGCTTGGTTAACTCTTCATGCGCTGCTGATTTTGCAGCTGCTTTTAAAAACTCTGACTTAAGCAATTTGGATTTTTGCTTGAGCCTGAATACCGAGGACTTCACTAACTCTTTTATATCTGCTTGCACTGCTGTACTGGACTGTATTGCCCCTTTTACAACCAAACGCACCAAACCTTCCTCCCAGCCCTGGCTGGATGAGACAACCCGCGCTCTCAGACGTGAGTGCAGACGCGCTGAGAGAAGGTGGAAAAAGGATAAGCTCCATGTCTCCTTAGAGATCCTGCGTAACTGTTTATTGAAATACCAGAAAGCAGTAAAATATGCAAAGTCTGCTTATTTCTCTAACATTGTTTCAAGTAACAGTCACAGGCCTCATTTTCTTTTTAGTGTTTTTAATTCACTCGCTGATCCTCGCTGTAATGTGAACCAAGCCAAGGTCTGTCCTGCACTGTGCGAAAACTTTAAGAAATTTTTTGTGGAAAAAATTTCTGCCCTCAGGCCTTCATCACCTCAGGCTGAAACAGGCTCATCTGCACCTCCTCCCAGCAGAGCTGTCTTTGAGCAGTTTGAGCCTGTCACACTCTCCACACTAAAGGAGGTGATTCAGAATATGAGACCTGTAAACTCTCCCACAGACTGTGTTCCCTCTCGCCTTTTTAAAGAGGCTTTTGATTCAGTGGGACCAACTATCCTCGCTCTGATTAACAGTGCGCTTGCATCTGGTTGTGTTCCAGCTGCCTTTAAACATGCAGTTGTACAGCCTCTAATCAAGAAGAAGAACCTTGACCCTGATGTTCTTTCAAATTACAGACCAATTTCTAAATTACCATTTTTATCCAAGGTTCTTGAAAAAGTTGTTTTTAAGCAACTTCAAGCATTTTTAAGTGAACATGGAATGTGGGAAAAGTTTCAGTCAGGTTTTAGAATGCGTCACAGCACAGAGACGGCTCTTTTAAGAGTTTTTAACGATCTACTTTTAACTGTGGACTCTGGTAGTCCTGCAGTTTTAGTACTTCTAGATCTGTCAGCTGCCTTTGACACTGTGGACCACGGGATCCTTCTATCCCGCCTAGAACATGAAATTGGCATTAAAGGCACGGTTCTGACTTGGTTCAGATCTTATCTTACTGATAGAAGTTTCTCTGTCCATCTAGGAAACTGTTTTTCGACCACAGCAAAGCTTTCTTGTGGAGTGCCTCAGGGGTCCATTCTGGGCCCAATTCTTTTCTCATTGTATATGTTGCCTCTAGGGTCGATTTTTAGGAAACATAATATTTGTTTCCACTGTTTTGCTGATGACATCCAGGTGTATATGCCCATCAAACTGAACAGCAGAGATCCATGGGAACCCCTGCTGAACTGTCTAAGTGACATCAAGTCCTGGATGAGAAACAATTTCCTAAATCTTAATGAAAGCAAAACCGAGGTCATATGCTTTGGTAAATTTGACCCCTCAAGCTACTCCTCTGGCACTCCGAGTCATTTGGCTCCTCACTGTCGTGATGCTGTGAAAAATCTGGGTGTCATTTTAGATAGTAGTTTTAAAATGGAGAAGCAAGTAAGTGCTGTTACCAAAATCAGTTTTTACCAACTCAGAGTTATTGCCAAGGTAAAACCTTATCTCCCACAGCAGGACCTGGAAAAAGTTATTCATGCTTTTATTACTTCCCGCCTGGACTACTGTAATTCTCTGTACTTTGGCATAGATCAATCATCTGTGCGCCGCCTGCAGGTAGTCCAGAATGCGGCAGCTCGTCTTTTAACCGGTTTAAAAAAGCATGAACACATTACCCCAGTCCTGTCATCCCTTCACTGGCTCCCTGTCCGTTTTAGAATCGATTTTAAGATTTTATTGCTTACTTTTAAAGCCTTAAACGGACTGGCACCTTTGTATCTGTCTGAGCTGCTTCACTGTCACACCCCTGTAAGAGCTCTGAGGTCATCGAACCAGCTGCTCTTACAGAGGCCTAAAACTAGACTAAAACAGAGAGGTGATCGAGCTTTTGCAGCAGCAGCACCAAAGCTATGGAACGATCTACCTCTCCATAGCCGCACAGCTCAGACGATACACACATTTAAATCTCTATTAAAAACACATTTCTTTTCCTTGGCATTTGGCTGCAGTGCTACCTCCTTTTAGATTGTTTTATGGTATTTTTATGGTACTTGTTTTAAACGTTTTAATTTTTAATTTTCTTATGTTATTTATTGTTCTTAATGTTTTTATTTATTTATTTTTATTTTATTATTTTATTTATTTATTTATATATTTTTATTTTTATTTAGTATAGTCCTTGGGGTTACAGATCTTGTACAGCACTTTGGTCAACGTCGTTGTTTTAAATGTGCTTTATAAATAAACTTGACTTGACTTGACTTAAATGATGATATCATTTATTAAGAGGAAAAAAGCTCTCCCAACCTATCTGGCCTATATGAAAAAAGTAAGTGTCCCCTAAGTATGATTCTAGTAAAGAGCAACCCAGATGGCATCTATGTGTATATATCTATGATTGCCACCAATACCATCCTAAACCATGTCAAGCCTAAACTATTTGAAACACAGTTGATTAACACTCCCAAAATATGCTTTCATCTAGTGCAACTCTCATTAGCATATTATTAATATCACTAAGCACACAGCAGAGTCAATTTGTAACAGCTTGTCAAATTGTTATGCAGCATGCAACTTTTTTTGCAAAGGGGCACAATTTCATCAATAAAACGAGCACGGCATCAGCCAGGGTTTACTGGATGGATGAGCTACCAAGGCTCTGCTTGTCTACATTATGGCTGAATGAGATATCAGAAATGAACTTTCAATGAGTGTGTATATGTGCGTGCGTGTGTGTGTGCGTGTCTTGGCCTTAAACTATGAATCCCAGCCTGTAAGAAGCTTTATGAATTTAACATGCGAGTGGTAAAACAGCAAGTTGACAGCTGGAAAGAGGAGGAACATCTCTTCATGGATGAGTACTCGGCTACAGATCACTCAGTCATACTAACGCAGTGAGGGGGGGGGGGGGGGGGGGTGCAAAAACAAACAGGGCAGCTGCAGCAGACAAATAAAAGAAATAAAAGTTTTGAGGAGAACATCAGTGGAGCTTGTGTTCTATATGAAATGGCAGCAGCTCACCGCTGCTATCCTACAGGGATAGGAAGGGAAGTAAAACAGGAGCCCAGCTCTTCTTCTCTTCTCTCTGAACATACACTCTGGAGCTGGCAGCTTCAATAAATTCACATTCAGCGTTTGTTGCAACAGAGGCGGAACCCCACCAATCGATCCCCATGTTGTTCCGGCTGCAGGCCTTCTGTTTGTTTCAGCTTTATTTCATGTAGAACCGGTCCCGCCACCTGCGTTAGCAGGCACGAGCCTCACCCGAGCGTGGTGCCGCGCAATGCCACGCGCACCTAATCCATCTTTAAGAAGATGGATTAGGTGCGCGGGGTATGGTGGGAGATGGCTCTGCGTTGGCTCCACTCGGGGAGGCTGAGCGCTGGAGCGGGCTGCCAGCTGTCACGGCAGGAGTTTGAGTTTGACGCTCCTCTGTTCTTCAGGTCTACTTCTGCGCGTACAGTATGTGCCACCGTGATTTATTATTCATTATGCCACGCAACACAAATTCATTCTTCTGGCACTTTAAAATTCTCTAAGTACTGTAGACTTCTACATTTTATGAAGGAAGACTGCTTGACTTTCATTTCTGGTACAGAGCGAAGGAGAGAAGGGCAGAGGAGTGACTGCTAAATCCAGATGTGAATAATGATCCTTTGAGGAGCTCTATCTCCATTATCATCATGATCATAATCAGCATCCTTATCAACTATATACATTTGGCTTTGACAGTAGAGTACATGTGTGGAGATAGTGTTGGGGCCAACAGTAGGCAGGATTTGAGTACACCGCAGGGAGAGGATGCGTTTGATCCAGGATAACAGAATGTAAGATAGCTGAAAAGCAAGCATCAGCTGAAACACACAGCATATGGCTGATTTCTCAAAAGAGTGCTGTTCTCAAAGGGCTAGCTACTGTAGGTCACACAGAATACACAGCGCTCAGTGTAGAGAAAGTCTTTAATTATTTTTTTACTTTATGTGTCCTTATGCATGAAGTGCAGAGAGAAAAGGAGAATACAGTAAATAAAATAAGACACTGTCAGACTGATCTGTTCAGGTCGAGCACCATCTCAGGTTCTGCTGGGGAAATAATAAAACCTACTGTGAAGCACAAACTGGCTTTGATTCATATTTTAGGCTATTTGAGATCAACTAGCTGAAAACCAGCGTTGGCCACTAGTTTACTGCTTCACCAAAACGTGGGGAACACGCATTCTTTCAGGAAACACTGAGACCCAGTGGATGCTGCAGTCCTGGGGTGTGGGGTGATTCAATACAATTTACTGCAATGGTGCACTCAGTTCATACACTTGATTCATGTAACGCAGCCCACTTTCTATACACTAATTAGTAATCGTGCAGTGGCACAGAGGGAACAGTGGAGCTCTGCAAAAACAAAGAGGAAGACAGCGAGGAGCTCATGTGTTCCCCGCTTCTGGGAACGCACCAAATCAAAGCAGACCTTTGTGAGAGACGACTGATTTAGCTCACTTTGATTGGTGGACATCAAAAACAGGTAAACCAGGATTAAGATTTAACATTTCCCTCGTTTTAAAATCACCGCATAGTTTTTCAGGCTGTTCTTCATTTGTAAAAATGGATAAAAAGGAACAGCAGGCTAATAAGATATTAGCTATCTTAACAGGTGCTTACTGGCTAACATTGTGGGGATAACTCCACAATTGTCAGTTGCACAGCCCTACATAATGTATCTGGGTTATATAGATATATGATTTATGAAGCACTGTTTGTGCAGTAAACATGGCTTAGCTTTCATTAAGTCCTGTTTTGTAAAAGATGGAAATCAGTGCAACAAGAATGTTCATATTATGACCCAACTGCCCGTTCCTATTAGTGCACGCTGTAACTACACTGTTTACCAAGATGAACTAACAAGGAGGCAGAACACTGAATGAGCAAAATAAAATTGAAAAACTATCAACTCAATCAATCACAACATATTTGTGCCATTGCCCAACTCTACTGTAAACTCTACTGTAAACACAACTGTGACATGACTAGCATGTTTGCCCCATGGCGCTCTATTTTTGCTTTACTTGTCTTCAGTTGAGAGGAACATTCATTTGTAATCGTGTCCAACTGCTGGAGTGCAGCGTTCACTCCCCGTTCAGCTCCGCTCTGGTCTCTGTAGCTGCTGCAGTCCATGGTGCACCGGTTTTAGCTGCACAGCTGGTTTGTGAGAACTTTCTTTTTCCTGACTGAGGTCAGAAACAGCTTTTGCAAGGTACACAAAATGATCACAAAGTTTCAGGACGATGCAACATCAGGCATACAAATACAGTAAATAATGAGTAAGAATGTGTCGTGGTTCTGGGTCTTTGACGCAGTGGTTTTGAGTTTATACTTTCAAGTTTTGTGCATTTAAATATTTTCTGCTTGCTTAGACTTTCCATTAACTTCTTTATGTATTTCCTTAGTGTATTTAGTCTTGAGTTCTTAGTTCCTGTTGAGATTAGAGTTTAGTTCTTCCCTCACTGTTTCTTATTCCATCCTCTTGAGTCAATTCACCTCTATTAGGTTCATTCATGTGTCTGCGTTCCTGTGTTTAGTTATCACTTCTCACTTCCTGTTTAATTTGGTAATTATTTATCTTTAGTGTTTTGCGTTTAGTTTTACCTTCCCTCCTGTCGCCTTGTCTTTGATTACTAACACCTGCATCTTGTTACCCAGCTGTGTTCACTCCCCCCTAATTGCCTTCTTGTGTCTAAGCAGTGCTGTGTTCCCTTTAGTCCTGCTTGTCACCAGCCAGAATTAGATTTTATTTACTTTTTGCTGAAATGAAGAATAGTTTTTTCTTACTTCTGCCAACCTGACAGTCTGAACTTTGCAATTCATGACAAGTAAAAATATCAGGGTCGGAGTTATTTATTTATGAATGACAAGTGACCAGGTTGAAGACTCTGGCTGACTTACAGGGGGTCAGTTATATAAGGAAAACTGTAAGAAGAGCTTTCTGCATTATTAAGATGATTTATTCAAAAGAAAACAAGTCATAATGTAAGTACATATAATTGCAAATTATTTTTTGTGCTCAGAACAGAAAGCGCACATAAATAACAATTTATTCTGTGAGAGTCTGAGTTGCAAAGCTTGCTGCTAATGTAGCTTGCAAAGGGAAGCCAGAACAGGCAGTTTTTCGTACTCAACTCTCAAATCAGATCAGAGAAGGCTCCAATTATGAAGAAGCTCTGGGGTGCAAAGGTACCAGCCTTGGTGGATTACTGTTATTGCTGAAGCAAATTAAACTTGCAACCAGTTACGAAGAGGCCATTTACATGTGCAGTGTTGTTTTCAAGGGCTTATTTTTACTATTGAACCATAACTCATAAATGAGATGAAAGCACATACATGGTGCTCTCACTCTACTCCAACTAAACTGGATTTTGGTAGTACCTGAAGTGGAGGAACTACACTGAATCTTACCTGTACAGCCACCACAGAAAGCACCTCCACAGAAATCCTGTTAAACTCGTCAAAGCAGCCCCACGCCCCCGTCTGAGCCAGGCCTTTGTAGATGTTCCCACAGGACTGTGGACATACAGAGAGACAGATATTTAAATAGACACACTGGGGCAGGAAGCCAGTCAGGTTCATATCCAGTCAGACTGACTGATAAGACACGTGGTAGGGCAGGCACAGATGCAATTAGACAGAAGATACGTATATGAAAAACAGTTTGATGACATAAACAACCATAAATAACCAGGGGCTGATGGCAAGAAAAGAAGGCTGAAATGTCACCCACCCACATCTAAGTTGCCCCTAACACCAGCATGATAGCAGGTGAGCAGCCCTCCCAGGACTAACATGAAGCAGGTGGCTGACTTTTCTGTCCATTTACAGGAAAGAAACCAGAGCTGACTGGAGGATTGATTTAACTCATCTATATGCATAACGCAGTATGAGTAACAACGTGGGGGCTATGAAACAAACTTCTAGTGTGTGTGCTCCTCCTGTACACGCCGAGCTGTGGAGCTTCTATAATGTAAAGATGCCCCTGTTTGGCGAAAGCATGAGAGAGCTATGTCACAAGATTCTGTCTTTCTTGACCACTCTATATGCAGAAGATGTGAGAGAAATATACAAGAGTGCATATTAAAGGCAGGTGGAGGCTGAGTGCAGAGAATGATTTTTGACAAGGTTTGGTAAAGAAATAACAATGAGGGTTTACTTAATCAGCTCTTCTTTCAAGGGGAAAGCAAACAGAAGATGAAAGGAACAAAGATGAAAAGAGAAGGGCATAAAGGCAGGTTGACAACTTTAATGACAAATGCATACCATATCGCTGACAAAGGCAAAGATGAAAAGAAACACGCATGCTGTGAACGCACATTAGCTCCGTGCACGAGCTCAAACACAGACGCACGTGCACGCTCACTCACCTTGTAGTCCATCTGCTCGGAGCAGTTGAACACGTACACCATGATTCCGAGGGCCCGTCCCAAGTCTTTGGTAGTCTCAGTCTTCCCCGTGCCTGCAGGCCCAGCTGGAGCTCCGCTCATTGTCAGGTGGAGGGACTGAGTCAGTGTGATATAGCATCTAAACATAGTGGAAATATTCCTAGTGATTGTATGGTTTAACAGGTGGCTTAATGAGACACTGAAGACCTCAGTGCCAAATCAAAATGCAAAGTGGCATCCAACAGAAAGCAAATCAATGATTAGCCTAACAGTGCAGCAATTCAGTTAAGAACAATGTTTCTCAGGCGCCAGTTTAGCTCACCACATGTCCTACAGCTGAAATGCAGCCGCCTGGTTTCAAATCTGACCTGCAACCCTTGTCTGTGCCCCCCCCACCCCATCTACGTTTCACTGCTGAACTTTCAAATAAAGGCAACAATTTAAAAAAAATCTTTAAGAACAACACTGTGCCTCACACCACTGAACCAGCAACCAGTAAAAGAGCTGAATGCAGTGGACTTTCTTCCCTGGTCACTGCCACAATAATCACATCCTGTTGTCCACACTGTCTTATAATGAATGCACAATAGAACCAAAAAAAAAAAACTTACATTTCCACCACAGCAACAAAGCTGTTAACATGACAAAAAGAACCCTGCACTGTCCTATAACCAGCACTGACAATGTCTTGGTGTTGTCTCAGCCGTCACTGTACATAATTTCATTACATGATAATACAATCTTATCCTGTGCTTTGATTATGACACAGGCTGATTAGTGACACCAATGATTGCTTCTGCTCACAGCCTGTCAGGACTAGCAAACAGCCTGCCCAGCTAGTGTTGGTAAAAGCAGCATCATGGTGAACATGAACTGATGGAAACAATCAGGCCTTCATTGATCACAGCAGTAAACACAATGGTTTGCCTTAGATATCTGCACAGTGGCTGTTTTAATAAGCTGCTGGTTAATAGATGATGTATGGAAGGGGAAAATATCGGAAGCATAACGAGACACAGAAGTTCAGAGAAGACAAATGATCCCATCTGTATACAGTGTATCATCTGGATACGAGAGCCAATAGGTTTTATGGCTCTTCACTGAAATACAGCCAGAAATCTCACACTGAGACACCAAGGAGGCTGGATAAGAACGGCCTGCACTGAATAACTAAAGCAAGATAGGAAAGAGTGAAACTAAACAGGGCTGTGATAAGGTGACTTATTTTATTAGTGTCTTTAAGAGAAACAGCGATATATCAGTCTCCCTGACTCCCCCCACTCCACTGTGTGTGTGTGTGTGTGTGTGTGTGTGTGTGTGTGTGTGTGTGTGTGTGTGTGTGTGAGTGAGAGAGTCAGAGCTGACATTTTGCACAATGGTGCAGCTTTGGAGATCCTGCAGTAAGTATTGAGTGATTGCAAACATCATGCCGATAACATAGCCGCTGTTATAGATCAGCGTAACTTCCTTTAGCCTAATTATGCTGCTGCAGACGGTGAGCACAACATACTGAGAATAGCCAAACTTGTAAGCAGAGCTCATTTGAATACATACAACTCATGTTCCACATTTTATTTAATATTTGCATTTTAAATCTTAAGTAATAAACACTTGGAAAAACACACTAATGAAGGAGTCCTGTTTAGCTGCTTTTGTGTAAAGTTGTGGAACCCTTTCACAGAAAGCATTCTGATTTGTGAAAAAAATAATAATAGTAAAATAACGAATAATGAAAATTGTTTAAAACCTTTCAAAAATAAACTAAAACTACCAACAGAACACCTATGTGCCATGTTTAAGAGATTAAAACTGAAGTGAAAACAGGGCTGGGCTGTACTTTCCCGTAATACCAGTTTTTACCACAAGATGAAGCAGTGAGTCAGTGCAGCATTAAGTGTACCCTGAGTCAAGCATTAGAGGAAGAGGAAAGGCCAGTGCAGAGAAGTCATGGTTACTAATGTGGAAGGTAGTGGTGTGCAATACTGCAAGATTGGTATCGATCCGATACCAAGTAAATACAGGGCCAGTATCAGCAATACTGATACCGATACTTTTTAATAATTATGAAGAATTTTCATGATGTTTAAGTGTTTTGTGATTTTTTTTTCCTTTGGAACATTAATTACTTAAAAGTTTATAGGTAAATAGAAAATACTTTATCAAAATAAAAGTTTTTGTTCTGAAGCAATAGAACAGTAATAAAACAATTTTCCCCATACATTGTGATTCTGGATTATTTTTTCTTAAATTAAGTGTACAAAATGATCACTCAAGAACAAATTAAAACTTTTTTTCAGGTAGTGTTCAGAAAGTATAATACAAAAATGTAATAAAAATATCCCTTCATTCACTAATTTTCTGGATTTCTTTCTTAAATGAACAAGCTGTACAAAATTATCACTCCACAATGTTATGAAACATTTAAAGCAAATTCTTTTTTTTCCCAAGTAAAATGTTACGTGTCACGTGAAAGTATAACGTTCAAACTCTGCGGGGAGGGGAGGAGCAAAGTGTGCCTGCTCTGTGCTGGGACAGGAGCGCCACTTAAACAGACAGTCAGCTCACATCTTTGATGAAACCACAGCACTGCATACAGGAGAGAAACTGAAGCTAAAGTATCGATCTCATTACACTGATATTGATCAATACTAATGTTGGTATTGATATCGATATTTGGATCAATCTGCCCACCATTAGTGGAAGGGCAGGTATTCTAGTTGATGTGAATGCAAACATAGGCTAAATCATCTGGAAAGCGACTCTCAGCACCAGTACAAACTCTTATAAAGAAACTCCCCTCAATAACGATACAAACAGGAGCAAAAAAGCTCTTGAAGAGTAAAGAAATGAATTAGTTGAGTAAGTATGATGCAGCAACGTTTCTTCAGGACTGGTATCAAAGCTATTATTGCTAAAGTCCACCAAGTAGCGATAGCTTATAAAGACCGATAACTATCTAAAGTTAACTAACAGTTTGTAGGGTCAGCTTTTTGTTGATAAATACAATGAAGGTATGTGATTAGCCCAGTTAGGGCTTCATAGCTGCTAACTGTTAGCTGTGGCTGCAGCGGGGATGAAGCCTATAGAAGCATCTCAGGGTGGGAGACAGAGTACACCCTTAACTGTTTTTCCAGTTCTTATCAGGGATAACAAGGAGAGACACATCCATTCACTTGCATGTCTTTGGACTGTGGGATAGGCGGAAGCAATTAGCAGTTGATGACCTGGTCCTGGTTAAGATCCTGCCCAAAATGGACCTGTGTACACTGTTGCTCTATCTAAACCAATTTATCCCCCTGTGTGTCAGTCTATAAGCCTCCTACTTAGTTTTCCAACTTTTTCCAGTATGAAGTATCAACTGCTGTCTCAGTCAGCCTTTTGTAGCTTTTAGCCGACAAGTTTATCTGAAACTTTTTAGAAGCAAGTCACAGACCAAGTCTGTCAGAAGCAATAATCCCACCACTGTTCCATCAGGGAGGAGACTGCAGAGTCTCCGGGCCAGGACGAGCAGACTGAGGGACAGCTTCATACACCAGGCTGTCAGGGCACTCAACTCCCTCCCTGCTCAGCCCCCCCTACTCCTGCTGCCCCCTGCACACATGAGCCCCTGATCCTGACCACCCCTACCCCCACCTCCCATCCACCACCACCAATATCACCAAATTACTCAGATACCCAGCATGTAAGCTCTGTTTTCACATCATATATTTGCACTTGTAATTGTTTTTTTCTTTGTAATTATTTTTATTTTTTGTAATTATTTTTATATTTATTTAAACATATTAACTTTAGTACTTCTACACTCTTTTGCACTTCATTTACCGCACAGTTTCAGATTCAGATGTATGTTTGCGCATCAGGTCTGAGAGTTTGAATCCTCTGTATGTCCTGCACATATGTGCAAGTGACAATAAACGAACTTTGACTTGACTTCAGAAACTGGATACTTTGATTGTGAAATCAAATCAAAGCCTGCACAACAACCACTCCAGAAACAGTTCCAGAAGGCAATTTTTTAAATTATTACAAAGACATGTTTGTTACTTTTAATAATTACAAAAAGTTATGCTACTGTCTTACTGTGTGTTGCATGGAGAGCCTATTTGTAAGAGCAGTCACTGTACAGTCAAGAATTACAGTTCCTCCATAGGGCAGCAAGCCGGTGATAGTTAATGCAGTCCAGTTGCCTGAGTTTGTAGGTGTTACAGGCAAACAGGAGGAGAGATTCCCACCCTTAGAATAAATATATCTGGAAACACATTTCAGCATTTTAAAATTTTATATTTTCATCCATCTGAGAGAACAACACCAGCTGTGATAGTTATACTGTACTCTACTTACACTATTCTGTGAACCTGAGGGTCACTCTGACCAGAACCTGCAGCAGGTGGAGAAAGGACTGATGTGCTGCTACGTCACCCCCCCAATCACACACACACACACACACACAAAAATAAACACTATAAATAAATGATTCTGTAGGAAGCTTTGAAATGTATTTTGTCTTTCACTTTTAAACCAAATCTAAATAATGTTTAAAAATCTCTTCAGTGTTGCTGGGCGGGATAACTCCAGTCCTCGGGGTGTGCACTGGTTCATCTAAGGATGTAAATTCTAAATACTAAGAATAGGTAATTAATCACTGAATGGTTTATGGTTAGCATACATCTGGGTCCATATTCACACAGTGTTCTATTAATAATAATATTTCATGAAAGAAACTCCCTCATTAAGTCCACAGTGACTGGCTGAACAGACAGTGGGTGTAAAATAAAACATAAAATATCTCGGCACACAAACAGATATTCAATATTTTAATGATTTTAGTCTAACAGATTCTAAACTTGAAGCAAAGTAACGCATTAACTTGTCAAACACGAAGATCAAAGTTTTCTCATAATACATCTGTAGAACCTGCATGTCCTTTAATTCTGTTTGGAGTATTTCTGACTGCAGTTGCTGATCTGCTGTGATGAACTGTGCAGACCTCTCAGCAGGTCTGGGGCAGGTGGACTTACATCAGCAGCATTCATTTCCTCTGCACCTGTTTCCGTTCCTTTGAATGAAGCATTCTGCTGCATGCATTTTACTGTATGTATTTAAATTGAAGAGAATTTATTCATAGCTTGTACTGCGCTATAACAGCGCTGCTGATTCAGTCTGAATCATATTTATGTTTTTTATATTGCCTTGTCATCCTCTTATACCATATCTTAAAGCTTTTTTCATTGCTTACAAAAGTCTTCTGAATTGGAACATAAATGTCATGTACTATAAGCTCGAGGACAGTAACGTTTCATATATTAGATGAACTAAGTCTTTAAAATCCTTTATTATATACAAAAAGATGCATCTAGTGTTAAGATAAAAACGTGGATTTTATTCTCTGCCACTGTGATGTTCAGGGATGTCGGGTTGTGTTTTTCTCTTGTTGACTCTGGTGTAAAGAAATGTGTAACAATATCATGCAGCAAACACTCTTTTAGCCATTTTCTCAAGTCATGGATTAAAGGATTTGACACCTCACCCCCTGGTCCATGGACCATTGTTGCAATGAAAGCCAGTGGCAAACTGAGTGAGTCACAGCGAGGGCATGCACCATATGGTGAAGCCTTGCTCCACGGCCACTGATGAGGCCATCAAAGCCCATTGTTTATGCTTTGCTCGGGCTTCAAAGGGAAGACTGGTCAGTTTAGAAAAGCACACAGTCAAACACTGCAGTGTGCCAAAGGACTCTGGGAGGCAGGTATTCATCTCTCTGTAGTTTAACTTTATCAGGAACCCTGCAGAAACATGTGCACATGAACAAACCGGCAGCTGGCACAGTGCCCACACCGAGCTGCTCCAAAAGATTTTACTTGTGGTGGGTGTGCATAATGATTCAAATGAAGCTTCTTCAAAAGCGTCAGATGGTTATTATCAGATGAGAAGCCTCTATTTTCTTCTCCGTGACAAGAGAAGAAGACTAATGCTCATTAGTACAAATGGATTTTTGAAAAGCACTTAAGCACATTTGATAAACCTGTACAGAACTACACACAAACTACACAAACTAAACTGCCTCTTAACACAGCAAGCCAGTTAGTCTTTGGATTCCTCTACATACTCAGAGAGTGGTTTCAATTTAACACCTTTCCAAAACCCCAAATACATAAAACAGTGTGCATATTAGCACTAAAAATACCTCTAATAATGAACAGGTCTGGCTAACTGCTCTAACTTAACCCTGTTAAAAAAGAGCTTTTTTTTTTTTTTATCTTGATGTCATACAAAAGTCACAACACTGTATTGTTCCCTCTGTGATGGCTGATGGAGAAGTTTATATTCCACCATCCCAAAACTCGATTTCTGGGAACCGCCCCATTTATCGAGCTTCAGTTCTCCGCGTTAAAATTCCTTGTTGATGTCAGAGGAGAACGGTCAGACTGCTTCAAGCTGACAGAACAACAACAACAACAGTAACTCAAATAACCACTCATCAGAACCAAAGTATGAAGAAAAGCATCTTTCAGTGCACAACAACTTTAACCACACGTGGTGTCAGCCAAGAACAAGAAACAGGAAAATGTTCCCTGATCTGATGATTCCTGCTGTGACAGCTGGATGGTAGGATCAGAATTTGGTGTAACCAACATGAAAACTTGCAATCTTTCTATAAATTCTGTTGTTTCAGCTTCATTTGTTTCACAAACTATTTGTAGCTATTAAGAATGTATTCAAACCCCCCGCTGTGTGGGGTCTACAAATTTAGCATCATTTTAAAACAGTTTCAAAATGACCTAGAAACCCATATTATATACAACTCACAGTAACAAGCCTAGGCCTTTGAAATCAAGCACCCACAGCAAAGGTTCAGCAAACATGCTAAGGTTCTGCTGAGAACCTGCTGCATGCTGGATGTTCTTTATGAACCTCCAGGGGTCATCTTGGACCTTCTGGGTGAGGATTCACAGGATTTTTTGCCAAACAGAATTAATCAAAACAACAGCATCAGAGTATTGTGGAGAAATAAGCTACACAATCATTAAAAACAGGCGTGAGTGGGGGTCAGGTAGCTGATCACAACCACTTCACATCAAGTGTAAATCAAATATTGGATTAGAAAAATAAACATTTGTGTTCATCATTACAATAACAGGATTCATATTTCGAGGTCTTAGGAGAGTCTGACTGAGCTGCTTTGTGTTCTCGACCACCGTCGGGTTTGGTCAGGGACACACGACCGCGCCACCATCTCAACAATAACTGAAATGTAGGTACATTTTTATCCTATTGTGAAAGCTGATGTATTTGACTGTCACTATTCTTCATCAGTGTGAGCGTCAGCACAGACTGACATCCTTTTTAAGCCAAGTACGTTTCCACTGCATTCTTATCAACTTTTTTTCTTTTTACATGAGATATTCTCAAAGTTTCAGTTTTTTACATATACAGTGATGGTCAATGCACTAAATGTAGCCCGAGAAGAAGCTAATGATCAGGTATATTATCTTCACTTTCACTCAGCTGATGGACAATGATGGGGCTTTGCTGCCTTTCAGTCTGGAAAAAAGATGCAAAGAAGGACGCCTCCATACCTATCTGTCAGGGGAGTGATGACTAATCGCGGCGTGTTTCCCAGGTATTCGTAGGAGTAGAGGAACTGGGCATCACAGATGTTGGCAAAACAATGTTTCTCCTTTTCATCCCAGCGGTGTCTCAGCTGTGACAGCCACACAAAGGCCTGAGAGTTCTCCACCTTAAAGAACAGAGTTCCAAAAGCCTGAGATAAAACCCCAAATAATACATGCTTTTCCACCTTCTAATTATGGTAATGACATACCTTGCTGGAATATCCTTAGTGCATTACTCACTGGTAATAGCCTCTCAAAAAACACAGCAGCAGTCACTGGGGCTGCACAGAAATGTTTTCAGCACTGGCAGATTCAGCCCTTATGTCCCTCTCACCTTCTGAGCGATCATCTTGGCCACAACGTCTCTGGCGTGGACATCGATGGTGCAGATGGTCATGACCTTCTGCCGATCGCCAGGTGTAAGCTGGCCAATCAGCAGTGAGATGAGAGTGTTGAGCTGGGACACCTGTTTTCTGTAGTACTCCTTCATGGCGTTGTCATAACCCTCCTCCAGACGTGCAAAGGCCATGGTGACGTCCGACATCCACCAGATCTGAGTGCAGGTCAAAGCCACCTGAAAGGAGGAATCAGAGACGAGGAAAGAAGTCGCACGATGAGATTTATGCAGATGCATTCTGAGCGTAAGGTCACTCTGATTCTGTCTGGTAGTTTATTTGTATTCAGTTTGAGCTAAAACATCATCTAAATGTAAAACAAATGTAGGAACTGTGCCAACAAAGGCGCGCAAAGCATTTGGTCTTATATATTTTTGCAGCTGTCAGAGACGTAAAGGAACATTTGGACTGAGAAGCAAACTCGTTCCGGCTGCTGTTGCTCATAACTGTGGAGTCAGCTTTAAGGAACACTACATGGATCGAGCAGGTGTTGTTTGGTCTGAGGATTAATGGGCTTGACATTTAAAAATAATACCAGCTGAAGCCTCTTAATACCTTATTGGCTATTTAGACTGAACTAATAAAGATGGGCTTAGCTTCTGAGTGATACGTGAAGCCAAAAGAACACATTCTGTCTAATGGGCAGCAGGGGGCAACTCCACTGGTTACAAAGAGATCTATGAGAGTCTGCGAGAAAAAGGCCCCTGGATTCCCCTGACCTATGACCTCACTAAATACTTTTCTGATGTGATTATGGTCTGAATAGTTTCAGCTCTTAATGAATACAGCATCATGTTCATCTTGTAAATTATGGCCCCCATTAGCATCAAAGGGGAGAATAAAGCTTTACAGCGTGACTGACAAGCTGCCAATTTCAAAACATCAACACACTGAAGGCAAACATCAAGTCTATGGCTACAACATTTTTACTGTCAATTAATCCATTAATTTATTGGTTTGCAGTTAAAATGTTCAAGGTACAAGGTGATGATTTTAAATTCATTGTGCTGTTTAAGTATGCAAAAGCAAACATACATTTAAACACATTAAAGTCTGACATTTCATGCTGCAATTCATTTTAAGCACTACAGATTTTTTTATTTAAATTACTGTATAACCTCTTGGTCTGATCAGCATCCACAACAATCAAGCCTAACCATGATGATATACAATCAGGCAATTAAAACTGTAGAAACTGACAGGATCACACCATTTCCTTCTTCTTCACATGTTAAATGTTATTTTTTGATCATTTTATTATATCTGCTGAACTTAAAGTAATAAATCCTAATGCAAGCAGGCTCCCTGGCTGCTCGGTGACCTCGTGTTCTGGGTTCAGAACAGGGTTCATACACACACACAGCTTCAAGTGCCAAATCTAAAATACAAGCACTTAAATTAATAAACGTTCACTGTAATGTATTTTGGTAAAAGAAAATTCAGTATTTAGTGCATTAATTGGCTGAAGAACTCCTGCTGCTGTGTTGCACAGCTGGTGGCACAAAAAAATACAGATACTGTGCCAAATGACTCCTGGGAGAAAGCAGTTATATACATCTAAAATGTTCAGCAGCTAATCGGGGAACATCACGGCTTTAACACGTGCTAAAAGAAAATGAAAACAGCTGCATGAAGTTTTTCTGTGACTCTGAAGTTTGCAGTTCTGTGAACGTCTGTGAAAATAACTGAAATGACTGAAGAAGAGCTTGTGTTGCAAACTTAGGGGATGAAGACTGAAGGAGCTGGAGGATCAAACAACTCAATAGCATCTAACAATAAATGCTAATGAGTATGTGGGAGTTGTAGAAGCCGGTTATTTCAGAAGGCAGGATTTCTGTCTCTGCTGCTTTGATTTTGACCGTTCTGATTTTATTGCTAGCTTGCAGCTGCAGCGCTTTAACTTCTTAATTTACAGCCAATAAAAAATAATTTGGATTACTTAAAGTCTGACCTTCATACTTTGTTGGTTACTTTGAGAATCATTTTTTTTTATTTTGCTTTCATAAACACCGTTGATCATGCAATTGATTTCAACATCGCTAAAGAGTCCTATTTATTATTATTATTATTACTTTTCTCTGTGGGTGTGACACCAAGATAACCATCTTAGTGAGCCTGCTGATGCTGGAGTCAGTGAAGCCAGATAACTGAAATATTATTCCGGGAATGCTGAACTTAACAGGCCTCCAGCCATTATACCAAAAAACCAACATCATCAGATGAACAATAAACTGGGGTTGTGTTGATGGATGATGATGATGATGATGACAGCTAATCAGGGCAATTTTTAGGTAATTTCCTCATTGATGCATTAAATTAATATTATCATTATTATGAGATTCATAATACATTTTAAAAGTCATATCTTTGCATACAACTCACACCTGTAACACAGATATATTAAGGCATTTCTGTGCATGCTCTTATAGCAATGCTGTAATGGGTGCATGTTAACCTCAGTCACTGGGGATCCCACATTAATGCAGTAGGAAAATGGACCAATCATACAATCTGGAAAAGGGGGAAGAAGTGACATCTGTGGCAGTGGGCTGTAACACCAGAATCAGTGATACCTGTTACATATTTTGCCATTTAGAGCATCAAATACTTGCTTTCAGGAACCTGTTAAGAGTTCCACTATCACAAACACCCACTGGGTATGTAAAGCATTAGTAAATGTGTCTGTACAGGAGGTGCAGACATGAATTTGGTCCCAGTCCATCAGACGTTAACCAATAATGAGTTTCAGCAGTTAAATCTGTATATACAGTGTTGCCAATAAGTATTTGCCCTTCCTGAATTTTTTTTTTTTTTTTGTATATTTGTCAAGAGAAACAGAAGCAGAAGTGGCCAGCCTACCAAAATTACTCCAAGAGCGCACTGCTAACACATCAAAGAGGTCACAGAAGAACCCAGAACAACATCTAAAGCACTGCATCAGTTAAGGTCAGAGTTCATGATTCAAAAATAAGGAAGAGACTAAAAAGATCACAAAGGCTCGTCTCACATTTGCTAAATAAACATCTTAATGAAGACTTTTGGGAAAATATTCTGCAGGATGATGAAATAAAAGCTTTTTGGAAGGTTTGTGTCCTTTTACATCTGGTGTAAATCTAACACAGACCGACCATCCATCCATCCATCCATCCATCCATCCATCCATCCATCCATCCATCCATCCATCGGCAGTAGTGTGATAGTCTGGGGCTGCTTTGGTGCTTCAGGACCTGAATAATTTGCTGTAACTGGTGGCACCATGAATTCTGCTCTCAGAACCTAAAAATGCTGAAGGAGAATGTCCGACCATCAGACCACACAGAGACAGCCTGAAGTGCAAGCACACTTGGTTTCTCCAGCAGGAGAATGATCTGAAACACACCAGCACAAAGTCCATCTCTGATGGACTCAAAAAACAAAAAGGTTTTGGAGACTTAAATCTGATTGAGATGTGTTGGCATGACCTTAAACAGGCAATTCATTCTCGAAAACCTTCCAGTGCAGCTGAATTAAAGAGTGGGACAAAATTCCTCCACAGCGATGTGAAAGACTCACTGCCAGTTTTTGTGAATGCCAAGGGTGGCACCACCAGTTATTAGGATTATGGGGCAAAAATCTGTTTGATGATTTGCACCGTGTGAGTGACACACATGCAAAAAATGTTTACCTGAGCTGGGTAGTCAAACAGCCACTGCTCCCTAGGTTTCTCCTCATAGCTCATCACTGCCTCCGTCATCTCGTGGCGAACGGTGGAGCGCATGGTGCTCAGCACCCGGTTCAGCCACACCTCCACCTTTCACAGAGAAACACAAAAACAGGCAAAACCCTGAATAAAAATGCAGAAAATTGCTATGTGTGTCACATGAGCACCAATGTGCTCTCTTATCAATGGGCACTAATGAGCTCATTAATAAACATTAAAGTGGAAGTAGAGTCAGGCGAATCCTATGGGATACAATGGACTTTATGGGCTTTAAATTCAAAACCTCCAGAAACAAACACCATTAATGTCTTTGGCATTTGGAGCCATCTAAAAATTATGGTACGTAAACAAAAGGAGTTTTTACCTGCCCAGTGCAGTCACAGGACTGATTAAAGGGGACATACTCTTCCTCTTTGCTGAACATGCCCAGACCAATCTTCGAAGGATTCCCCTCTGCATCTGCTTCAAATCGCATCTTAGCCATGTTGTCAAACAGCTTAGACAGATGCTTCTGGACCTGAGCAAACACACAGACACACTCAGCTCACAGTCTGAATGGGATTTTTTTTGTTACAATGCTGCTTTTCTATGTTCTGCTGCACCTCTGCTAACTTCAGATTAGAGAGATTTTGGAGGCAAGTTGTTCTTAACAGTTATTTATTCGTCTGTGGTCAAAATAGAGAAAACATTGATGGAGGTGGGAGCAGCATATAAAACTATAATCGACATTGCCCCTGTGTGGGCACTAAAGGTACTACAAAAGTCAGCAAGACAGTGAAAGAGCTAAATGCTGCGATGGAGCGCGGTTTCAGAAAACTGTTAGAAAGTAGATTGTAGAAAGCGCTGTGTGGCGGCATTAGCACCATTTTTTTTTTTTCTCCCTGGTGTTAACAAACTGAAGCAATAAATTCACTGCCACCCCTCGGGCATAAATTTGTGAAGCCACCTGGTGTGGGTTGGTCCCATTAGACAGGATGTCCAGCAGATCAGCTGAAGAGATGAAGTAAAATCTGGGGAAGGCCAGACGCTTGGTGTCCAGGTATTCTGACAGAGCTTTTTCACACAGAGAAAGCCTGTGGAAAAATGCACAGTGCATGCAGAGTCAGTGTGTGTGTGTGTCTGTGTGTAAGACATATGGGGAAGGAACAGAGAACCACTCATCTTGGCTAATCTCTCACCTGCTCTGGATGTCCTCCAATTTACCAAACAGGCCTGGTGTATTGGTGGCCTCCACTACGTTGGGCGTCTGATACACAGCATTTGCCAGCTCTTTGAAATCGGCATCAATCCCCTCGAAGCGCCTGGAGTCCTGCAGAGGATTTCACGAGGAGCCCGGCAGACGTTCCCACAAGACAGAGGGGAGAATCGGAGGTTTAATAGCAAACATCTGGGCTTAAGCACAGCCTGAACATCACGGGAGCAATTAAAAAGTTGTGTAATCTCAGCTCTTAAACTAAGTAAGGCCAATTAATGGATTCTTAATTAACAGTGATAACAGTCATGCTGCCTGGTTTCATATGGCAACAACTGGGGCGTAGGTTGAGGCGTGCATGCCTATGAACTTGACACTAACGGATACCTGAGATTTAGAGCTATAATGAACTGTGTGTGTGTGTAAATGTACTCTGTTTGGTGTGTAACCTCAGGCAGCTGGGAGCGGATGTCCTCAGAGCCAATGAAGATGCTTTCCAGGTGAGTCCAAGTCCGCTGCACCACAAACCAGATGGAGATGACGGAGTCGGCCACAGACAGCTTGCTCTGCCATGAAGATACTTCATCCAGGAAGTGTGCAACATACTTGGATGACATGAGGTTCTGCAGCTGGACCTGGTTGTCTTCCAGCGTCTCGATCAGTTCCTCATTTGCACGGAGCAGAGGCACCTGGGTCCTGTGGTGGGGCTCATACTGGAACTGCATGCCTGCAATGAAGTCCATCAGCACGTCATAAACAGGAAAATTAAAAAACAAAAAACGCCAGTGTTAGAAGTTAAAATGTCCTCTGTCTGTACCTGTCCATGTGGAGTGGAGCTCAGAGAGGACTTTCTCCATCCCCATCTCTTTAACAGCCTTGTCCACGATCCCTCTCACCTCATCTTCAAAGCAGTGCAGGTTGAGCTGCAGCAGATCAGCCAAAGTGGTCTCCTGCTCACAGACAGCCAAGTCACTGCACTACCCACAACTCAAACATCATATAATGTGGTGATTTTAGTATCATATTAATAGAGAACTAACTGGTTTCCCAGTGACATGGACACATTTTTATTAAAAGGAGGCTAGGACAGGTTCCAGCCCCCCCGTAACCCTGAACAGAATAAGCAGAAGAGGATGGATGGTTGGACGGATCTACTTCTTATAACAGAAAAAGTCCAAACTGTGTCACCTACAAGTAGAATCAGTTTTAACACGTATATCACCTGAAGGTAATGGCAGCTGCTCCTCTCCTACAGATGGCACAAATGTTAGAAGTGCAGGTGCCTGCAGGTGGCAGTGCTGATGCTACGCACTTTACCAGAATAGCTCAGCAGCAGCAGAACAGCTCTGATGATAACTGAGCAAATCCCTGATGTAGCCTGCTGAATGTGTATGAGGGAGGATTTTGTCAGATCCTTACAAGGTTAGTGCTATCTACATCTCTAAATTTTTTTTTTTTAAAGATCAAAGCGCATCTGTAATACATTTTTGTACAGACTTAAAAGCTGCTATGTGCAGAAAGCGCTCGTCTGAACGTCGGCAGCACAAACTGCCCCAGAGAGGATGAAAACGGAGCTGAAAAAGTAAGAACTGGCTTTTGTGTAACTATTACCACTACTGCTTGGTCCTGAATTCAAATAAAAACTGCAACACGTGCCAATAATGATGAAACACTCAATGTGAAACTCTAAGTTCTTTTATATTATCTCTTAGAATAAGCTGTAAACCTGGTCCATGGTGAAGTGGACTCCAGTAGCAGCCATCAGCTGATGCCAGTGCCGGGCTCGTATGGCTGGGTTCTGGAGCTCCGCCACAGCCCGGAGGGCGGTGAGAAGGTTCTTCACCCTGCTGTCCAGACCTGTGAAGGCCTCCCACACTCTGACCTGCCACACACAAGGCCAAAAATCAGGGCGGAGGGAGACGGCTTTAAACTGCGGCTCAGGATTTAATTTGAGTAGTATTTACTGAGGAAAAGTGACTGAGCTGACATTCATGCAGCTGAATACATCTGTGCTTGTGATGAGCCACGCTCTGAGGTGTGGAACTCCCACTTGCACTTCTCCTTTCCATAACACCGCTTTGACTTTGAGCAAGACAGTCTCCTCTAATGCTTCACTTCACTGCCTTCTTTACTGCTGCTTTACATTCTTGTACTTTACAATATTGGGGCAGATCTACGAGTTTACATTATTATTTTTTATTCAGTGTGTTCTGACATAATTACACCAAAGCAAACTCTGTGGATAAAGACACTGTACAGCTGATTACTAAGACTTGTTTTGAACAATAATATTGTAACAACATTGTAAATATAATCTATTCTTATGTATGAAGATATGTATGATATTTACCATGTTGATTCTGAATTAGCTGTAGCTGTGAATGTGTTAATCTGTTAGTAACCTGTGATCTATGCGGGGGGGGGGGGGGGGGGGGGGCTACCTCTCACTGACAACAAATGCAACATTAACATTTACTGCTCTGATTCAGCAAAAAAGGTGTTTTTTTTTCACAAAACGAGGCGAAACGGCCATTTCTCGACAGTATGTCAGTTTTAAATGTTGAAAATTGTAATAATGCTATTTGCTATTAATAATAAACAGTATGGTGGGCCTCAGGTGCGAAGCATAGCAACAAAAAGAAAAACATCTAAAGTGATGTTTCTTTTCTTAGACTGTCCTCCACTGAACGCTGCCCCAGGTCCTCAGTGCTTCCTTCCATCAGGCTTTCAGAGGTCAACAGGACGTTTTATTATCAGGAGCAGTCCAGGAAAAGGAAATGACACTGACCTGCTGCAAAGGATTTTGGCTCCATGCATTTAAAAACAAGAAGATTGGGCCTCATCACCAAGTTTAATGTCAGATGCACAGTAAAGAAACATGTTTCCCTGTACAATGAAATTCTGCCTTTGCTGTCCACAACAGATGCCAGGCAAAAAAGAAAAAGATCCTCATATAAAACAGATGAATAGAATAAAACGATCATTTAGAAAAGACCACACAAAATAAGAGCACATACAAAATTACTGCTGGACCTGTGAAACATGTGCCCAGCCAATTTTGCTCTGACCACTGTACATATGTTTGTATGCTCTGCTTGTGTCCTTACTTAGCCAGAGAGTTAGGCTGTTGTATATTCTGATTTTTTGTTCAGTTTTGCTGTTATGTTTTCTTGAATACTAATAGTTTTCAAAAACATTGTTTTTAGTGTATGCGTGTTTGCTCCTCAGGACCACTGCAGGGGCAGTCACAGTGAGCTGATAGATGAAGAGCTGCTGGTGGCAGGCTTCACACATCCAACTTGTCAGCAAGGTGACCAAATGGTTTCACTTCTCCTGCTGCTTCCAGCATCGTGCTGCGTGAAGTGTAAAAACTGATCACAGCTGCTCACAGAATAATTTCTGTTTATTTAATCGAAGACTAAAATTTAGACATTTTTATGGAGAGTTACCTCAAAGTATCCAAATGTTGTTTCCAGTTCAGCATCAGTAGGATTTATATGTTGCATATTTGAAAAAGAAGTTGTGTGGACCATAAATCTTTCTTTTAAAAGACTTGACTTTATGAATCTAAATATTATAAACTGTATGATGGGAAAATCAGCGTACAGGATAATGATTTTTGCTTTTTCTTGTGAAATACAACACCTCTCTCCTTTCACCTCTTTATCCAGCAAACGAATTTCTTTGGAGAAACGTTTGCATTCCAGTTCCATGTCCTCCACATTTATCTCCCTCCAGGAAGTCGTCCTCCATGCTGTCATGCTGGATTCCACCATGGTGATCATGTCCCACAGCTCCTTCAGGAGAACCACCTCACGCCTTATCAATAAAAGAGAGTGGACAAGGTGGATCCATCCAGCACAGAGTTGGCAACATTTCAGAACCTGACTGCAGGAGAGCATCTCTGCTGAACTAATGACTCATGAGTGTCCAGCTTGAGATTGGCTTGTGTGTGTTTTTTTTTTAATTCCATCTTTGGGCTTTACCTGCACTGTCGGAGCTGTCTGTATTCTGACACAGTGACCTCGAACAGGCTGGCAGACTCCACCAGAGAGGCCATCACCGCCTCCCTTTCCTGGATCTGCCAGTGGAACGCGTCCAGCATCTGGTAGGGGCTTTCACTGTCAAACCTGGACAAATGCATGAATGGACACAGGCAGCCATCAACACACACACACACACACACACACACACACACACACACACACACACACGCTCAGTATAAATCACACTGTGTTTAGGTAATGAAAGACTCGACTTTTTGCCAAAGCCATCTTAGCTGCAGGATAACCAGAGCAGAGTCTCCAGCACTGTGACAATTAACAATGACTTCCATGACATTAATGGGAAAATAATCACCAGGTTATTAAGAGACCAATTACACACATAAGTAATCTGACAATTATACATTATGACGAAGCATCTCCACCTATGAATTAATTATCATTATGTTAAGATTCAATTAGCCTTGTCGGATCTGAGAGCCTCGAGATAACACTTCTCTATTATCAAGTGAGAAGGCGAGGAAGGTGACATCCTTAAACATTCAAAGGTCCTCACTCCACTCCATCACCACAGGAAATGTTCTGGAAAACTCTAACCACATAACAGATTAGATTTCAACAATAACACACAATACTATACCTAATATGTGCACAGCTTCTGTTACAATGCCATATTAGATTCTACATCATTTTATGTTTACTATATTTTACATAATAGAAACAATTTCCATAAATTTACATGAAATTTTCAAAAAAATGAGAAAAACACGAAAATTATTTGAGATTAATTTGGCAGATATTCCACAGCATTTAAGTCCAAGTGTTTTCTTATTAAATTATGATTGTACACAACTATAATTTAAGGCAGCATCCACTTTTTTCCCATAAATTTATAACTTAAGTCTAGGAAACTTGCATTTCTTCTGTAGTTTTCATTTGTTCCCCTTGAATGGCACCGTAACAGAAGGAAATGAAGTTATTGAGAAATTAATGTAAACACATTCACAAACAGACCTGGTAGTTATCTCTATTCAGCAACTAATTTTACATTAAAATATATTTTCAATGTTATCAGGTGACCCGTTGCCTTTTTTTACTCGACATACAGCACTTCATATAATTGAAACAGAGTGCCAGTCAAAAGTTTGGAGTGTGTCCAAATTTTTGACTGGCACTGTATCTAATCATTATGACGCTGAAGATGAGTGTGAGGTTGTGATTGTGAAATTTCATTTCCGTGGCTTCAGCTGAAAGAAATGCCAAGCAGCTGCACACAAAAAGTAAACTCACTTGGTATTATTATGTATCAAAATGCCAATCAGACTCATTACCCAAAAGTGTCGTAAAACGGTTCTTTTTGGCTGTGTGAATCAACTTGGCATGACCAACTGTGGAAGAACCAGTGACACCATATTTGTTTGGTATGTGGTATGTGGCTCAGGCCTCTCATACGAACATGGCCAACCAGCCCCTCCCCACTCATTCTCATTTTCTTCATGTAAGAAACTCCACTGAGCACATCCAGGTTAGCTCGGTTAGCTGTTCTCAGGTATTCCATATTCTGCGTTCCACTGCCAAACACAGTTTTTCTGGCTCATGGTGCTCTATGTGGTGCTGAGCAAGTCCTTGGAAAGAAGCGTACTTCTAGTTCTGTTGGGGACAGTGACTGTGTGACGTGAGCTGTTCCCATAGTTGCATGGTTTTCGCTGTGTTAGAGCGAGACCTTTTCAGTGTTTGACTAGCATTCACTTGTTAGCATGTCACAAACCATGTTAGTGTTAGGCTAGCATTAGCTAGCAGAACTCAGCTAACATGTCACGACGAGCTGACTCACATGGTGACTATCTCGGCTTTAACCCTGCTGCTATCATGAGCTACAGACAAGCTAATGTGTGCAACAGACCTGGTGTAGCTAAGTCTCACCCTTTTCCAGTAGCTTCGGCCCTGACCCCTGCCAAAGGGTCAGAGCTGAAGGCCAAAGAAGCTACACATGCCTAACCCTAAATGTGGAGCAAAGATCTATATTTGAAGTGCATTGCTTGTATGGGCACTAATCACCCTCAGACTTCCACTGGACAAGCCACAAAGGTGTCCCCACTATGCTGTAATTCCAGGGTTGACCTGGGTGGATACGAAGGGGCAAGAGTCTCTAGTTATGCCCCCACTGTTTAAGGGGCTGCCTAGTTACCTTTTTTCTCCAAGGTTTTGCATTTCTGGCTTCAGCCTAGCCTTATTTTGTATTTTGTTCCTTCGAGTTCCAGCAATAAAGCTGAACTTAGGTTTATTCTCTGACTCGACTCGGGTGCACATCAACGTGCTCGAGGTGCACTTAGTGTCCTTGGCATTACAACTCTGCAGTAGTTCCTTATATCAGCTTCCAGGGTGGCACACATTCCATACAGGGCAATGGATCTTTTGACCAGAGGGTATCCACCACTGAGAGTGGAGACTTCACCTGCAGGTGGTGGAAAAGATATGAAGGAGACACAGCCAGGCTGCTGCAGCTCCCTTCACCTCACAGAAAGCATGTGTTGCAGACTGTTTTGTGTCACTGGGCATGGATTCTCTGGTCCACCCATGGCCAAATGCACTACTGTATGCTTTCCCATCTCTCAACCTGATCTCCCCATGGTAACCACTGAGAAAGAGCCCCCCCCCCCCCCCCCCCCCCCCCCCCACCTGTTCTCTATACAATGCATATTTACAATAGCATATTTTTGAGGAGTGTTCTGTGGTGGAGGTGTTGTGATTTATATAGGATTTACTATACAAAGGACAAGCCTTTTCCATGATAAAGGTCTATTTAGCAGCTAATTCAGCATGCCTTGTGTGTTGTGGTGATAAACCCCCTCGACAGCGCCCTCTGGTGTGCCATTTTACAAATGGGGACGTTTCTAGGCCACTGGTCCCATTATGGGCTCTTTCGGTTGTTTTAGACGCTCTCTCCCACCATCATTTGGAGCCTGTTAAAGCAGTAAGGCTAAAGTTTGTTTTACTTAAAACTGTTCTACTGTTGGCTCTAACCACAGCAGTGAGTTACTGAGCCGCAGGCTTTGCCCATTCACCTCAGGAGCAAAAGCTGGATTGGGTCTCAGACACAATTTATGGAGTCCAGGGGCCAAATGTAAGCATTAGGGGTGGAGATGTCATACAGGTTTTCCCACAGGGTAACTGTCAGGCTTTCACCCCCCAACCCACGTTCACCTCAGTGGAGGATCGCAGACTTAACAGGACCTGGAGCTTGTTCAGAGGTGTGTCGGTCCAGGATATTTGTGCAACAGTAAGTTGGATTAAGCCACACATCTGTGCTCCTTTACAGGCTGGATGTTGCACAGTCATTTCCAGCTGAAGAAATGTAATCCAGTGCCTCAGGTCTGGCCTGAAATCCTGAGCAGTACAGCCCCCCCCCCAAAGCTGACACTGTCACAGACAGATGTGGTTTCATTGGAGCTTTCATATTTGTCATGCCAATGCAGCTCCAATAGTCAAACACCTCACTGTGTTATCAAAGAACCAGAAATTAAGTTAAGTAACCCAATGTTTGGGTTAATACTTTAAGTATTATAATAGATTAGAACACACAGTGACGATAATGACAATAAAATATGTCATAAATATAAATCATACAATTGAATTTCTACTTTAGTGCACAGCAAATTTTTTATGTATTTTTCTTTTAAACTGATAGAGGAGATGCACAGCCAGAGGAGCAAGACAACTTAACTGGACTTTGACCCCAGAGACAATGAGATTCTGGAATACTTTATTTTTGCTTCACTGCCTTCCTGTAATACTCCCCTCGATCCTACAGGGACTTGTATTAAAAAAAAAGAAACACTCAAGCATGGCAAAGAGAATCTGAGAGGGATGAGGAAACCAGGTCTGAAAAGAGAACACTGGGACATTTTGTATTCTGTGTAATCCATGCCATCCGTCGTAGGATTGCGTACTCTTCATTCCGTGCTCCAACTCAAGAAAAATATCTGTGTTCTGTGTTATTAGGAAAAGTCCATGCTGGAAAAGGCAAAAGCAGCCTCAAGCTTGAGACATGAAACATTAACATTTAAATGAAGCTAAATCTTGCTCTAACCGTACCCAAGGTATCTTTTATTGCCCATCCCAGTTTTGCTGCCCCAAAACTGTGGAACGATCTTCCTTTGCACATTAGGCAGGCTGACTCACTCTGCTTTTAAGTCCTCTCTTAAAACACATTTTTTCTTATTGGCTTTTAACTCAGTTTGAGATGTTGGTTTTCTTTGTTTATTTTCTTAGCTGTGGTTTTATTTATTTATTTATTAATCCTTTCCTTATCTTATGTCTGTGTTTTGTTTGTTTGTGCTTAGATTTGTACAGCACTTTGGCCAACGGCATTTCATTTTAAAGTGCTTTATAAATAAAGTTGATTGATTGATTGATTGATTGATTGATCCCTACCTACTGGCAGGATGTGAACCCTGGTCTCCTGTGACTACCTCACTCCAATCCGTAGCATACATAAAAATGCAGAACTTTGTTTGCTGGGAACACAAGCAACATCAGTGTATAAACAGAATTTCAGACAGGTTTCAGCTGGGAAAAAAAAGGTATTTGTTTTACTTAATATTTTGTTTAGTTTTTGCTTGTTTTTGTTTTTTCTTTTTGACAAACTACTAACCTTAACCTGTCTCCATAAGGTTCCAGTAACTTTTAAAAAGCCTGTGAAACACTTTGTGACATTAGTTCATGTGTCATCAGTCATGTTATTGTTTCCTATTACTCTGTTATACACAGCAGAGACGTTGTACCTGAACAGCCCGCTGTTGCGAAAGTGCTCCCTGAAAGTGTGCTGCTCAACATCAAATGCGGCACACTTTCGACGAAGACTAGCCACCTCGATGGCCTGCAGTGGTGCCACCCGCTGTTTGACCAACACTGCCTGCTTTTTCACATTGTTCCACTTTTCTGGCAATTCCTGCAGATAGACAGAAAGACAGACACGTGGATGGATACAGAGAGAGGGAGAACAGCGAGGAGGGCAGGATTGACAGATGATGGATTGCCAGGAGGAAGTGTGAGGAACAGAGATTTGAAGAAGCAAAAAAAAAAAAAAAGGAAGAGAAATGGCTTTGTCTCAGCTGGAAGAAAACAGACCAAACAATCTGAGCTTGAAAATAATCGGAGATGACTGAACATCACACCTTACCTCTAACTGTTTATAAACCACATCAGGCAGCTCCTGCTCATACTCCTTCAGAAGAGCGATGGTTTGCTGCAGAGGCTCAAACATGGTGTCTGTAGTATTTTGTCTTTCCTTAACAGCCAGCAGGTTACCCATGACCCCCACCAGGCCGTTGTAGTCGCCTTCCTCCACCTGCTGGCTCAACCCAGCCTGAACCACAGTGATTAACTTCTCCAAGTCTAACAGACTGGGGACAGGGAAACAGGACTTAAATGGTCTGTGTCACAAACTTCACACATCAACAGGGAAACATGATCTTTTTTCTAAAACTGTATCCACTAGAATAACAGTTCAACAGTGATCAATTAGAAAAGAATACAATTTATTAGAAAAGAACAGAATAGAATTTATTTCATTAGAATAGAGCAGAATCTAATAGAACATAACTGAACTCTTTGAACAAAAAACAATAATTTAGAACAAAGGGGAATATAACTGAATTAATAAGAATGGAACAGAATTGGACTCAGAATATAATTGGAATTAATTGATTAATTAAAATAGAATTCAAATTATTAGAAGAAAATGGACTAGAACTCATTACAATCAGAGCCCTCGAATGATACGAGTTGCATCAGCTGGGGTTCAAAATGTGGGGTCATCACGTGGTTCATGTAGACTTCAGACAGTTCCTGAACTGCTTCGCGGGCAATTGAAATATGTGAACATAAGCTATGTTTATCGGAAATTAGTAGTTAATATATGCATTGATCTACTAATACTAAAACTAATAGTTTTTATACCACAACATGTTGTTTACACTCCATCTCATCCTTTCAAATTTCATTTACAACCACAACAAAAATATCTAGCCACAACCAATAGCCCATGTTAGCCATAGCCACTATAAAAGCTGAACACAGCCACTGTGACACCACCCGCTGGGTTGTGAAGTCCCGTGACAAAGCCTCGAGATGAGGGTTTTCACCATCACTCATCCTGGTGTTTTGAAAACAGATGTGACAAGAGACAGGTGGATCTGAAACCTCACATTCACAGGCTAATAATTGGCAATCACAAGTCCTTAGACAATAAGCATATCCCTGGTAATTCTCCTTTCATAGGCTTCCATGGCCAAGCAGCTGCAGCCAAGCTTTACATCATGAAGCGCAATGCAAAGCCACCACTGGACTGTGAGTGACAAAGTACGCTTCTCTGTCTGGCCATCCAATGGACGAGTCTGGGTTTTTGTACCTGTCTGACTGCAAGTTTAAAGTTTGGTGGAGGGGGGGTTATGGTGTGGGGGTGTTTTTCAGGAGCTGGGCTCGGCCCCTTAGTTCCAGTGAAAGGAACTCTTAATGCTTCAGCATACCAAGACATTTGGGACAGTTTGATGCTCCAACTCTGTGGAACAGTTTGGGGATGGCCCCTTCCTGTTCCAACATGACTGCACACCAGAGCACAAAGCAGCTCCATAAAGACATGGATGAGCCAGTTTGGTGTGGAAGAACTTGACTGGCCTGCACAGAGTCCTGACCTCAGCCTGATAGAACACCTTTGGGATGAATTAGAGCAGAGACTGTGAGCCAGGCCTTCTCTCCAACATCAGTGTTTGACCTCACAGATGTGCTTCTGGAAGAATGGTCAGAAATTCCCATAAACTCTCCTAAACCTGTGGAAAGCCTTCCCAGAAGAGCTGAAGCTGTTATAGCTGCAAAGGGTGGACCCACATCATATTAAAGCCTCTGGATTAAGAATGATGTTACTCAGGTTCATGTGTGTGTGTGAAGGCAGATGAGTCAATGCTACTGGCAAATATAGTGCATATACAACACACTGAGCTTTCTCTCCAAGAAAGCTCATTGCAATCTAGTCCAGTAGAACACTTTACAATAAAAATATGATGCAGTAAAATGCTGGTTTAGTTGTGGACGAAGAGTCATAAAGTCAGCAGGCTGACTTATGTCAGTGATATCCATCTTAATGGCCAGCCATAAGCCATAAGTAGTCATTGCAGCAAACTCCTGACAGCAATGGTGTATTGAGTACTGGTGTGTTGTATCGTTAACCTTTTTTTGTGAGAAAGAATTACACTCTGATTGGTTGAAAAGATATCTCTTCTTCCTGTTAACTCCTTAGAAACCAGGACCTCAGTTTTTGTGTGGTGCAACATTGCTAACACTGCACCACCACCTAGCCTTTTAGGCACAGTAAGTTTTCCCTGTTAAGATGCTCGTACACCTAGGTCCATCATGCAAAACGCAATGAGACATAACCCCAGGAGAAACATAATTTAAATGTACATTTATATAAATGGCATAAATACAAAAAACATTGCAGTCATGTAATATTGGAGTGGCCACTGTATGATACTCTGTTATATTTAATAAAAATGTAATTAATTTGTCAGGGACTGCATGCCATACCTGTTGGTAACAAAGTCAATGAGGTGCTGTTTGAACATGAAGCTCCACTTTTTAATGATGTTGAGCAAGGCACTCCTCATGCTACGGCCATCCACCTTCATCCACCTGTGGAACACATGCACTGGCTCCAGAGCCTGCACCTCCTCATATATCTTCTCATATCTACAGCACAAAGACAAACAGACTTCATCACAGGCATGTGCACCCTAACTGCTGCTTCCAGTCTGAACTAAAAAACAAAACCTTATTCCAAATTTTGGATTAATCACTTCAAGATATTTAAGAAAGTCAGATAGAAATTTAACATACACTCACATTCCTCGTGACTAGGACCTACCTGTCCACCTGCTCTCTGAAGTTGTCCAGAGTTGGTGGACTCTCTGGGACTCCACTGTCAGCATAAATCTCCATCTCCTGGATGGTGAGAATCTGGCCATACAAAAGGAACTGACGCATGAAGTCCTTCCTGTCATCCACATACAGGTAGCTGTAACACTCTAGAGAGTTGCGAAACTCGCAGCACGTCACCATGGCGGTCTGAATGCGCTCCATGAGGAGATTACGCATGTCCGCCAGGTCAGCCATGTCCTCCATGTCAGCCTGAGTGAAAAAGATCCATGTGACTTGTTAAATGTTATCGTGACCAGTTAAAAGTAATGGAGCTACATGAAACCAGCTGTACCTGGTAGTGGGGAAAGGGACTGTGCTGGGCGAGACGTGGCACCAGTGAAGAGATTTTGAACACGTCATTGATGAGGCCTTCCACCAGCTCAAACAAACTCTCTCTAGTCCCAAACTCCATAGAGGGAATGAACACCATGTCAGGAACCCTCAGATCCAGCTGAGCCTCAAACAGGGGGGCAACGACAGCTCTCTGGTCTGAGGAAATACAACAGCCATATTATGATTTGAGTAAGTGTGAAGATGCTTTTATTCCCCAAGCAAAGCTACTATAAGACTCTTTACTCTTGTGAGGACTGATTTCCAGCACTATCTGGCACAAGTCAGTGCACTCCTAGTGCCGGTTCCATAATGGATCGGTCAGGGTCTGGGTTAACGACCACCTCCGGTTCTGTTAGCCAACAGGGTGCCAGTGTAAACTGTGCAACTGTTGGTTGAAGACAATGTAAGAGGAGATGGGGAAGGTGTGTCAGGAGGCAGCGAGAGAAAGGGAATGGTTGGAGTGTGTAGGTGAAAGTGGGAACTTTAAATGGAAGGACCATGACTAGTAAAGGGAGAGAGCTGACTGACGGAGAGAAGGAAGGAGAAGGAAAGTTGATATATTGTTTGTGCAGTTGTGTGTGGAAGGGAAGCAAGGCCCGGAGCATTGGCGGTGGATTCAAGCTGTCCTGCCGTGGTGTAGGTACTGTAGGAAGATAGCGGGGGTAATCTTGAAGGAAAAGCATGTGAATAGTGTTGTGGAGGTGAAGAGTGTCAGACAGGATCATGAGGTTAAAGCTGGAAATCGAAGGGGTGATGTTGAATCTTGTCAGTGCATATTCCCAACAGGTTGGCTGTAATTTAGAAGAGAAAGAGGAATTCTGGAGTAAGTTGGATGAAGTGATAGAGAGGGTCCCCAGGAGAGAAAGACTGGTGAGGAGGTGTTGTGTAGGTATGATATTAAGGAGAGGCATATGGATGGACGGATGTAGTGGATTTTGTGACAAGGATGTCTGTGGTGAACACATACTTCAAGAAGAGTGAGGAACACAGGGTGACGTATATGAGTGGAAGAAGGTGCACACAGGTGGACTCTCTCTTATGTAGAAAGTGCAGTCTGAAAGAGACAGTCTCCTCATTTTAACACATTCTTATTTCCTTTCTGGGTCTTGAGGACTTCACCATTGGGTTGAAGATTGAGACATGTTCATCTTTTAACTAGATGCCTGATTCCATTCATGTATCCATTTGTCTGTCCATCCATCCGTTTTCTGCCACATATCAATGTCCAGGTAATGAGGGTAGCAGTCTAAGCAGCCTGGGGCTCCCTCTCCCCAGGTACCTCCTCCAGCTCATCTGAGGTTCCCCGAGGCATTCCCAAGTGTGTCCCAGGTCTGCCCCGGGACTTCCTCCCATTAGGGCATGCCTGGAACTCCTCAGCTAGGAAGGACCCAGGAGGATTCCCAGTCTCCTCACCCTATCTCTAAGGGAGAACCCAGCCACTCTTTAGAGAATGAAGCTCATCTCTGCTGCTTACAGTATATCCATGATCTCGTTCTTTCACTACTTACTACCCCGAGCTCAGTTAGCTTCTAGACTGGATTTGTGCATTTCAGTCATTATAATCTAAAAAATCTGAACATTTTTAAACATTTCTAATTTTTAAGAAATCCAGAACAATACAACAATATACTAAAACAATAGAAACACATAGACATACCAGTCTCAACAAACATATGCACTGCCTCACCCCACACTCTGCTAACCAAAATGACAAAACTAAAACTAAATGCATTCACTGTATATTGTAATTTTATTGTGATGTTAGTGTTTGATGTACTGACAGTGGAACTGGTGTTCAGGACCCTTACATGAGGTCATCCAAAAAAAAAAAAAAGTCCTGCGATAAGCAAAGCATTTTTTTTCCAACTCACTGCTCAGGACCTAATGAAGGTGCTGTAAGGACTGAGCCCACTGAACTTCATGCCCCCATCATCACTGCTTACTGCTATAGTTCTCTGTGAATTTGTCACTACAAGCTATCCCTTCACTCTGTCATTAGATCGACTGCTTTTTATATATATTATATATAAATAAATGGGAATAGAGCTGCTTTAAAATAACTCTGCTTCTCCTTTCATTTTAAAGGACATTTGTGATTCTTATGTTAACCAAGATACTGTATTAAGGAAAGAACAGCTTAATTCCTGAGCTTTTAGAGACTGGACCAGCTGTTATCGTAGCTACCCCTGGGTCACATCATTTATTTAAGAATCTTCCAAATCACGAGTTTTTGAATTCACACAAGGACAGGGAAAGGAGAAGATGATGAAGGAGAACGAGGAGTAGAAGGTTTGGACACACTGGCACACATTCTGGCAGCAGTCCATCTCATATTGAACCACATCCCAGTGCATCTAAACTAGCTGACAAAACTCATGCCAGCAAACAAGTCCAGAATTATTTCATGTCCACAGCCAATAAAGGCAGACACCCAATTGACATCAGAACCCTGAGGACATGTTGCTAAGAGGCTGTCCAATTCAGTGCTTCCTGAAGGGTGCTGTTGGATCACAGTCACGAGAAGCACTGAATTTTTTCATATTGATTTTGGGATTGGCAGCAATATTCTGGCTTTGAGACAGTAAGTGTAACACCACCAACATTACTGAGACACAACAAATAGCAAATGAACGCTTCTTTGATGTTTTCTTCTTGTTTAGATTATTGTTTGTTCTTGAAAATCATACCAGTGTTATCAAGGAAAAACTTGAGGGAGCACTCAATGCTGCTGAAGAAGCCATCGACAATCATGTCGTCAATGTACTCCACGTAGGCCTTCCACTCCTCACAGGACGGCTCGGCTCTGAACAGCGCCTGATTGCACTAAGAGACATAAAATGTGACACATACTGAATCATCATCTTCAGCACATCTGAAAACTATTGCAAAAATGGAGTTCAGAGTAATCCTAAACTGCTGACTTTGTAATAATCGCTTGGAATGATGAAATGTGAGTGAAACTTTAAACCTATTTGACATTTCACATAACGATGAGCAAAGCACCTTAAGTAGGAAGTGGACCTTTTCCCCGGAGGACCGAATCAGACTGTAAAATCTGTCGAGCCTCTCGGTCCTGTCCTCCAAACTGAGCAGAGCATCTTTTTTGCCCTCCTTCCTGTCAAACACGGGGGTGGCCCAGGACCTCATGCAGCTCAGGATCTCCTCTACGTTGTCCTTAGCCCTCTGGAGCCGACTCTCCAGGTCACACACAAAGTCTCGCACCTCCTGGATATACTCCCAAACACCTGAAAGAGGATAAGAGGTCAAATGGGTAAAAAAAAAAAAAAAAAAAAATCATTGATTTTAATAGTACGAGTTAGAGTGACCTGACCCCAGAACATTTCCAGAGTCCTGTAGCTCAGGTGTCTGTACTCAGCTCATGACTGACCACATGTTTGTGATTCTATATTTCTTCAATATATTTTTCATCCACTAATCAGCACCAAACTTATTCTGCAGCTTGATGGCTAATAATGCATGCAACCAGAGTCATAAATAACAAGCGTAAGGAGTCCTGCAACAGATGGTGTGGTTCCCACAGAGCCCTGATCTGAACATTGACATGAAGAGAGATAAGACAGTGAGACAGCCCAAGTTCTCTGAAGTACTCAGACCAGCACACCTGCCACTGAAAGAACTGGTGCTGCAGCAGTTTAATTTAAGTTTAAATTTAAATTACAGTTTCATTTAAATGTTTCTCTTCACTGTGTATTAACGTGTGTGTGTGTGTGTGTGTGTGTGTGTGTGTGTGTGTGTGTGTGTGTGTGTGTGTGTGTGTGTGTGTGTGTGTGTGTGTGTGTGTGTTGCACTCATTTTTTTAGTTAAATTTGGAAGTTGCACTGATGAATTAGGTGATGAATTAACTAACCTGTCTGTTTTTCTCTTTGTGAATCTATTTAAAAAAAAAAAAACTCTTTACAACCTTCAGATGGCAGAAAAAAAACAACTTTTTACTTGTAAATAAATGCAAAAAGAGCTTCTATATAAACAAAAGAAATCCTGCTTGCTTTTTTAGGACATACAGTATATACTGCTGTCCAAAAGAATGATTATGAAAGATGCTGCTGTAACATAATGAATGCACTTCACGTCAGCAAAGCATTTAATAAGTCTCTTTATTATCAGTTTGACCTATTAGGTCTGGTGTAATTAAGGAAGTCTGGCAAATCTGTATGATTAATTAATCTTTTTGAGTTCATATGCATGTACACAGGGAGCTAAAAGGAAGCCAGTCGCACGGCCAGAGGAAGTCTCGTGTGCATGCTCTGTGCCCCCAAAATGCAGAAGCCAAAAGAAGCTCATAAAACTTTCATAAGAGCAAACAGGGAGTCTCATTCAGAGTATCCTGGCTGTCAGAAAGACTGCTGTAATTCCCAAGAACTTACTGGCTTTTAACCTCTTATTCATCAAAATTATCAGTCAGGGAGAGACAGTCACGATGGAACTTTTCAAGAAAATATTCCTAGAGGCGCTAGCTTGTAGATTTTAAGAAGCTGTACTCTGCAGTAGTTTCTGTGAAATGCCATTAAATGCCAACCATGCAGATGCATACATACACATACATGCAATGCTAATACAGCTAATACATGTTAAACATGATATTGTGAGCCCTTCAGAGCTGAAAAATCAGTCTCCACAGACGACCGTGTTAAAATGTCCAACTTCACGCTGTAAGGTCTGTGCTTCAGTGTCAGTGAGTGAAAGTCTGTTAACATTAACGGGCTGACGTGTGTCTGTGTGTTGCACCTGTACACTCTATGAAGGCAGTGTGCAGAGGTGGGAAGTAACGAAGTACAAATACTTTGTTACTGTACTTAAGTAGTGTTTTCAGGCATCTGTGCTTCATGTAAGTATTTTTTCTGACAAAATTTTACTTGTACTCCCTACATGTGTCCAATTATCTGTACTTTCTAGTCCTTACACTTTCAAAACAGGCTTTAGGTTTAAAACTTTTTGAGGGGAATTATTATTATTGTTTCCCATCACTGCGTGCTTCAAACATCAAACTGATCTGAGCCGACCTGGAGGGAACAATAACACATAAAAGACAATCTTATAGGTGTATCCTCCATCACTGGTGCTTATCGTATACAAAGAGATGAAAGAAGCAAAAACAATAATTTATGTATCATTTATAGTTCTATACTCAGGGCTTAAAGTGGGCCGGAGATGTGCAGATGTCTGTAAGTTGTCGTCATGATATTTCAGCATCGGCGCTGCTAAAGAGAAGCCAGCATAAATGGAGTTTCTAATGTTTCTAACACAAATATCAGCAAACACACAAACTGTTTGTGTGCAGTTTGTCACACAGTGAGTCTGCGAGCTAAAGGTCCGGCTGCCGTGTTTCTCGGGGAGAGAGAAGAATGAGAGACAGCTCCACTCAGGGATGGAGAAAGATGTAAGGAAAAAGGGAGAGCAGAGGAAGAAGATTATATTAATGTTGTGTTTAAAGGCAGGGAGTGTTCAGGGACATTTAATAAACTGGAAATTTAAAGCTTGCATGTCCTCATTTATTAAATCCAATATTGGATCTGTATACGACATGGTTATGGTTTGGTTTTTTCATAATGTGTAACGTCCAGCAAAACAAACTGAGGTACACTAACTGTGTTATTCTAAGGTTGAATGAAAATACTGCAGTTTAGTGTAGGATAAACAGGTCAGTTTGGTGTACTGTGGTGAATGTACAGTGAAGCTCCGTGTTGGACTGCTATATGGACTAGTTCTTATATACATGTAGAGCTTTTCTACTCTAGCTGAGCACTCAAAGCACTTCATACAACACATTCACACCAGCACTTCCTTCTACAGCTGAGTGCTTTCTAACATTCACACACATTCATAATGATCAGTTGCATCAGAGAGCAATTTGGGGTTCAGTATCTTGCTCAAGGATGCTTTGACAATCAGACTGAAGCAGCCAGGAATCGAACCATCAACCATCAACCTTCCAATTAGTAGATGACCTGTTCTACCTCCTGAGCCATGGCCACCCCAACAGCACCTGGTATTCCCAGGTGGTCTCCCATCCAAGTGCTGACCAGGCCCGACCCTGGTTAGCTTTTGAGATCAGACGAGATCGGGCTGGATTGGCTCAGCCATACTGGCCACAGCCACTGTGCACCAGTGTGGCCAGTATGGCTCAGCCATACTGGCCACACTGGTGCACAGTGGCTGTGGTGTTCACCGTCAGTGTTTGGTTATATCAAGAGTAGCAGAGATGTTTGAATTTAGGCTGATGATTCTTAGATTCATTCACTGAATTCAGCCTTCATACCAACTGTACGCTGTCAGTATAAACATACTGTCAGTGTAGGCGATGAAAATGAACTATGAGAGCTTGTGAAACATCTGCTCACATTGTGTTGAATTCAATTCCTCCACAAGGAGCAGTAAACGTCAGAGGAGCAGCACAGGTCAGCTGATCACAGCCCAAACACAGATTAAATGCTCTTTATGTCACTTTAGATACATTTTTCATGAATAATACTGCTAGATTAATAGACAAAAAAATACCTACGCCCTTTTGCTACATGAATCAAAAGCAGACAAGAAGCTAGAATGCATGTGTGCGCGCGCACACACACATACAAAGATATTAACATAAGGCGGGTAAGTGTGTAGCAAATGCAGGTTCTGCAGAGGGACTGAGTTTGTCCCCGCAGACCTCTGAGCGCACTGGCTTGTACCATCAACACTCGTCTCATTTCTGCTGTGTTCCTCAAGGAATCCTGTAGTTGAAGAACCCGCCCACCAGCTCTGCGTCAATCAAAGCTAATCAATAATTAAACACCTCGTCTATTCTTATCTTATCTGCTTTTTTAAAAAGCAAAGCCTCTCTGTTGATGTTACATGTCAGAGTACCCTGCTGTGCTCTAGAAATGACAAAGGGGGGCATGATGAGAGGAATAAAATGTTTATCAAATATCTGTGAACACTTATAGAAATGATAACTGACCACTCTGCATTGATCATACATGTGTTCTAATCCAGCAGGCATACAGTCAGGGTCATATTTTGGATACTAAAAATTATTTTAGTTGTGTAATATATTTAGACTTTAAAAAAAAAACCATATCTAAAAAACTTCATTTGTTGTTCCAAGCTCAAACATTTACAAACACATAATTTAGTAATTTATCAACATGTCTTTACCTTTATAAACAGAATAAAGAACCTCACAGAGCTAGAATTAATATCCCTGCTTAGCAATCAAGACGTGAACATGCAGAGTAAATTATAGGTGTATGTGCAGGCATGGTATCCAACCTGGCAACCACGCAGTCAACAAAATCAGGGAAAACCCCGTGCGCCAAGAGTAACACCAGCATAATCACAAACGTGTATGGACTATGTAGATGTTGGCAGGTTGAAATTTTGCCTTTGGACAGAGCTGGGATGGACCCCACGATTTCAGTTTGAAGCTTTGAAGACTGTTAAAATAACCTTATTCATCACTGACTGGCACGATTTCAACTCATTAAATTTACACGCTGTCTTTTCTTAGTCAAACCCACACTGTATTCTTTTATGAACAAGTCAGACATTTGAACAAAGCTTAGTAGCAGACATAAAAAAATGATGGCTTGGTGAAGCAATCACTGTTTACTGAGTTACACAGAGCTGTGACTGGTCAGCTCAAGAGATCGGGGAAACTCAGCTATCGGCTACTTTTCTTTAAAACATGAATAAACATAAAATGCATAAAACATTGGCAGAATTCTCCCACATAACAATGAAAGAAGGAAATCTTCCAGTTGTTGCAGAGTGTACAGTTCAGTCATCAAATATCCATCTAACGTTGCAGGGATGTTATCAACACTAAACTCCAATCAAGAATCCTCACAGAACACTTACAGAAAGATTAAAAAAGTATCAGTTTTGTACTGTGTTGTTGTTTTTTTTTTATTATAACATGGTTGAACTGACAGTAGAAAATAACATTTAAATGTGTCGTTTCTCAGGGGCTCTATTTGCTACTAATCAGTAAGTTTGCAGACCTTGGCTGTTCCAGTTCAGACTCTCCTCTGCCTGTCTGAGCTGAGCGTCGATGGCACCGAGCTGGCCCTGAACCAGAGGACGTTCCACATCAAGCACAGAACGCACCACCTACAGCCAAACAGCAGAGGGAAAAAAGAGAGAGAGATCTGATTTTCTGCTCCCAGTAAGTGTGTACAGAAATATCATTTAAATATCGTTTCAACAAAAAGGCCACACGCAAGCCCAGAGCGTCAACACAGCACGTCGCCCTCATTATAGTGACTCTTTCTGCATTGTTCCACGCTGCCATGACTTAATTGGACTTGAACTTTCGGCTACCTGAAGCAGTGAATTGCTACATTTTTAAAATTTAATCATCTCATTGAGGTGGCTCCGATGCTGTATGTGTGGTTGAGCTTTGTGTGGCTGAATGTATTACACAACCAAATTGTATATTGTTTCATGGTGCATTACTAAAACTGCCATTTTGCCCTCATGCTCAGTTCTCATTAAAACTGTGAAAGTGTCTTTGGTTAATGCAGGCCGCGTGGTCACTAATTCAGCTAATAAATACACTTACTCCAGCAAAGACCTGTGACAGGTCTTTGCTGTCATGTCTGGCAGCTTTTGCCATCAGAATCATGACCTGAATGCTGTTGTGCCAAACATACTTGCTTTTCCAACACGAGCTCTATAAACTCTCTACAGGCTCCTCTTGGTACTGTTTTCCTTTTTCTTTTATTTATTCATTCATTTCTGTTGTTTACACAGGTTCGTGTGTAATGTGGCAATGCCAGAGCTGACATGCAGGAAAAAAAGAGCAAGAAAGAAAAACTTTTTCTTTGGATGAAGAGATAAGAATAAGGAGACAGAGCACAAGTAGAAAAATACAGTGGCTCCCTGACTGCTGCGCCTGAAAGAGGAAAATATATATATGATGGTAACCATGTGCACTCCTCAGAAGTGGAAGGAGGGAGGCCTAGACAGATCCTTCATGGTCAAAGTGGAAGAGCCCCAGAGAACCAGAAGTAATGAGAAACCCACCCGCCAGAGGCCAGCCACCCCAGCACGACACGAGAACAAGGCCCCCTCTGCGGTGTGGGGGGCTTCAGACACCAAGCTGAACCCCCTCACACCGCAGAGGCCTGCGAGCCCCCACCCACCCCAGAACCAACAGGTACCCACATCCTGGGGGAGGCAGCAACGGCCAGCAGAAAGCAGTAGGAAGCAGTTATGTTTTACAGACTAGCAACAAAGTGCCCACAGATACAATTTAAAATTGATTCTTTAGTAAGTTGCCTGTTATGTGCAGACACAACACTATTTTTCCCTTGAGTCAGGTGACTGTTTTACGTTAAAGGATTCATAGGTCAGTGTTAAGTGGCTAAACAAAGCATTCCTCTGAAAATGGTCAGGTACAAGGACCGGACTGAAAAAGAGTGAAAAAGCAGCCAAAAAGGTCAACAGATGTAGGCACAGAAAACAGCGCTCACGAGGTAATACAGCAACAACACATACCTTACTCACAGCTCCCAAAGCCCCCAGTTTATGAAAACTACACTTTCAGAACTTGGAGCATGATTATTAAAAAAAAAACTGATAAACATTTTTCGGTCATTCTTATTTTTCAGGCTCTAAACACATATTTTCCATCATTATGGTTCTTAGTTTGTTAGAACACTGGTATTCATCTCTCTCCATTCATATAAACCGTTTCCCTGGCTTTAAAAACATGGACATTTTTAAAAATGTCCATGTTTTAAAAAAATTAAAGAATATTAAGATATAATTTAATTTTATTATGTTTTGTGGCATTGGTGAGGTGACACTGTCACTTCTGATTTTTCAGTGAGCAGCGTTACTGTTGGGAAATCTAAGCACAGCGTTTCAGTGTGCCTGAACTAAACCAACAAGTGAAACTGGAAGCAAAAAGTGGGTCCATTATCTCTCAGTGCCCACTATTGTTGTGGCACAGGAGAACTTAACAAAATGGCATTATATTACAACCTGAGATGAGATCATGTTGCACTGTAAAGAGGCTACTACAGCCCTCTAAACTGCACCTCTTACAGGGCTAGTTGAGCTAGCGCTAACACTGGTTTTTACATATTTACTCACAGCTTTGCACTAATGGTGTATAAACTGTTACTGTTACGACACTTGCAGTAGGTGCTAATGTTCAAACTGAGATGTGACACAATTACTGAAAGCACTGTTGTCTATTTGCAGTTATGTTATAGAGATATTCCATCTTCATTAACTGATCTGAGCTCAGAATTCTCTGACTGTGGGAAACAGGCCCACATGGACAATTAGCCTCTCAACAGATCCAACCTTGAGGATGTCATGTTAGTCTTATAGGAATTCTAGTGTTGATATGTGGCCATCATTTCCATTGTTATTGCCAAGTTATTGTAAATTCTATTCTTTGATGCTGTGATTGAATAATCATGGTCTATATAATGTTTCCTGAAGAGTCTGATGTTCTCCTGGTGACTTCTTCAGTGCCAGCTTCTTTTTACTTTGATCTCTCAACATCTCATTATGACCACTCACAATATTAAGACTAATTATTATAACAATGGTTCAAGCTGGATGTGAGAGAAAAGACTGTATAACAACCCGAGTGACTTTGATAAAGGTCAGATCTGACTGGCTGGAAAACTCCGTTGGAGCATTTCAGTAAAAGCAAAGATTAAGTTGTCAACAGGGTTGAGTGCCTACCAGCAGTGATTCATGACCTGACCTGCTGCCAGCGTTCAGACCAGGTATGGAACTGGCAACTAATTTACTGATTATTTATGCTGAAAAAAAAGTAGGAAAGCACTTTAAATGTTGCTGAAGTGTGTAGCACTCTGTTCCATGCATAACAATAGAAGACAATAATCTAATTTGCAGTGTTGCATGACAAAGCCAACATACATCTGCTCACGTTGGTTCACAAGGCTGTCATCTGTCACTTGTTTACCTCCTGAAACAGAGGAAGAGGATATGCTGCCGTCTGCCATCAAAGCTGCAGCCTGAGTAGCGGCGGTTGGCTACTTAACGTCCCAATAAAGTCATTATTCAAATATAAATAATTAGTTTTGAAATTCTTGGTTCAAATTGCCAGTATGTATTGAGGAGATCAGGAGAGAGCTCAAACAGTGAGTGCCTACAGCCATCTGTAAAACCCGGAGGACGGTGTTCTTTAGGAAGCAGAACTTCTCCTACAGAACTGCAGGGAAGCTTGCTGAGGAGAGTTCAGGCTGTGTTGAATAATTAAGGTGGTCATACCAAATATCGACTTTCAAGCTCGTTAGGATTGCTACTTTTTTGCCTTACATACTGTATTTCCACATCACAGTTTGAAAACCTGCAACCTAATCTGAGCCAACCTTGTTGTATCGGTCCGCAGTGAGTTCCAGGTTAGCCACATACTGCCACAGCTGCCCCCTGATGGTGTAGATCTGCACTGCAGTTTCTGGGATGGCTTCAGTCTGTCTGACCTCCAAGTACTTCACCTCTCTGAGCACAGATGCCAGCTAGGAAGAGGTCGAAAAGTACGTTAGAAGCGCTGAAAGACACATCAAGACAGTAAGAACATCATATTAGGGTTTGGTCAGTACAAGCTGATGAAATGTTCAAAATTTATGATGTTGGAAAACGTAAAATCATTTTGCCTCTTGAGGACAATACGACCAATGTTATATCCTTTTAATTAAAAAAATGAAATACTGACCAGACTAATTAGGAAGATGACAAAGATTAGCTTAATGTATCACCTAATAATAAACCTCCAAGACCCTGTAATTCTGAACAAACAGAGGACAAGCACATCAGTTTTTGTAGAGGTTAATGTACACCTGCGGGTTAAAGTTGACTGTGATCTGCTGAGTGGCCGGGTCTCTGCTGATTAACGGCAGGCTGAGGTTGTACTGAGAACTCTCCCCAACGGTCTCTGTCCATGTCTCATACAAGCTGTTGGAGTATCTACAACAGCAAAGAAAAAGCAGACAACCTGCGATGACAATCGAGCAGAAGTTATTATGACAGAAAAACAATTTGCACTTTTACCATCAGAGTGTAACATTGTTTCACGTTCCCATTAACGGGACCGGGTTTTTAATTTAAGGCCACGGGCATGAAAACGTCTCATATCATGGAAATTAACATAGGCAGCAAAACAAGAGGCTAAAAGGCATATGATTGAGCCATTTTCCCATTTCTCCACGGTTGTAAACAGAATGAGAGGCGTGAATCGCTGATCTGCATCAAGCACACAATAAGGGTAGAGGGAGAGGAGTGAGGAGGGTTAGATGCAGGCGTGTGGGGAGGTAATATGAGGATAAACGCTGATTCATCTGCGAGAGGCTGGGAACAGACAATATGTCAGGGCTCTGTACGGCTATATCAATCTGTAAATAGCTACGATTATGATGAGAACTTCAGTGCGCACTGGGTGCTCCTTATTGGATTTCAGCTGTGAGCTTCATTTCCTGATAGTGGCACCGCAGACGCAGAGGCAATCAAATGCCTTGGTCATGGCCATAAATCACACTGCATTTTGTCTGTGGGGGTAATGAGTGAGGATGCCCGTACTGCTCCTGACTAGAATGTGTATAATAACAGTGGTGTTCATCGGAGGCAACGGCGATGATTATTACAACATAACAAGGCCTCTAATTTCTGATGGGAGTAAATCGAGGGCAAAGAGCTGGTGTTGTTCATCATCCCGTTACTCCGGTTGTGGGGACGTGAAGTGAAGGAGTGATATTAAGTCTGTGAAGCATGAGGAACGGGCATATGTCTGTGATGTGTAAGCGTGTGTGTACTTCATTCACATACATCTACAAGTCCACCCCTCTGAACCTTTTTCCTTCTGCACTGCAAACCAGAATAAAATCCTTCACTAACTCAGAGTGGGAAATCCCATGTTTGAGAAACATGTGGATCTTTAATGGATTTGATAGACAAATGTTTTTTCAATATATTTTATACTACATTTTAGCCCTGCTTTGTTTTCTGCTGTATGGTTAAGTTTTAATGCTCTCAGTAACTCATCAGTTAATCAAAACCCTGTAACAAACTAGCTGCTTACAAGTAAACAGTAACAATGCCTAACAGTAAACAGAGTCACCTTTACGGCGGCACACCCACTAAAACTGCACTGATACAAAAATCCTGCAACCACAGGTACCTTCAGCTATATGCTTTTAACAAGCATGCAGCAGTATGATCCAATGATATACGCTGTGGTAATCACCCCAGAACCAAGAAATAAATACTTAGTACGTTACTGAAGCATGCAAAGGGCTCTGATCAAAAGATGAATGATGCATAGAGGATCTACTATAAATATCCAGCTAGATGTAAAAAAAATAGAGATTTGCATCATGGAAAAGGGACAGTGTAAAGATGGAGGCCTTCATGGAAACAAGATTTTGTTAAGTGAACTGAATCATAACCATAACTTATTGATCTTTTCCTTCCTGTATTCTCTTCTGTCCAAATGGATAGTTCTCCTTCCTGAACCTCTCTTTCCTTTTCACTTCCTGCATATTCACTGGATGAAATAAACCTAATAAATAAATAAATAATAAAATATAAGTCAGTTTATAATCTTGGCAACTAGAAAAAAACAAATCTACAAATGATACTGTCATGTCTACAAATAGGCAACTGTTTGCCAACATATTAATTTCATAAGAAGCTAATGTTGTTTTGCAGCCTGCTGCACCCCTCACGTGACCAAAAACCCTTCTGACACCGACCTGTCACAGCAGTAAAATGAAATTTCAAATAAACTGAGATTAATGATGACTTTAAGTGATCCACTGAGCTAGCATGCAGAATAGCAAAGCCCTCGAACGAGCTCGCCCGAACAGAAATCACTCTTTCATATTAATCACACTAATGCAAGGGCATATCCGAAAGTCTGCTGTGGAAAATGATGAATACAAGTTTAAAAGGTCCTATAAGCCCACACAGGTGCTTTCAATTATTCTGCCTAATTAGAACTTACTTACACTTACTGAGTACTGAGCAAAAGTCTTGAGCCACCTCTCATTTCTTTAGATTTTGATGATGATGGGATTTGATGAAGATGGGAGATAGGTGCAGCGAATTATTGAAACGTGCAAACATAAATGGAAACAGAGTATATAAGGGGAAAACAGAGTCTGTATAATTCTAACAGGCTTGAAAATTAATATATGGTATGACTGCCTTTATTCTTCAACACCACCTGAACTGTCACTGCTGCAGTAATGTTGAGGTCTGGCCTCTGAGGAGGCCCATCCATGACTGATAGTGTTCGTCTGTGCCCTTTTCTATCCAAGTATGCTTCTACTGCACTGGCAGTGTGTTTGGGATCACTTGTGCAGTGACGGTGTTGCCAGCTGCTGTGGTGGTTAATGTATACCGGCTTTCCAGAGGGTACAGCACGGGGGATCAAAATCTGACTCTTCTGTGTTCATAATTCCATCGATGTTGACAAAATCTGCAGCACTGTGCCTGAAGTGCAGCCCTGAACCATGACAGAGCCTCCACACTCACTGCTGTACTTCCCTCCTGACCTCCTCCGTACATACTGACAACAATTTGAACCAAAAATTTCAAAGTGGATTCATCACTCATCAAACCTGTTGCCACTGATTTTCAGTACAGTTCTTCAATGTGGCATATCTCGGGCTTTTCTCCCTCTTTCCCTTCCTTAAAAAATTGACAGCCACCCTTCAACTAAGACCACTAAGCTCACAGCTCTTTGGAAATCACCATGTTGGTCAAAAATACTGTTTTTTGTGGGTCAAATTTTGTCTTATCCTTATTTAGTTTTGTAAATTCTGGAAGCAGGGGAGGTTCAAGAGTTTTGCACAGTACTGCATTACTAGTGAAATCACTGGTATTTATATTCATCTGTACTATGTGTTTAAATGCACTTTATATAGAAAATATAATGCATTTACACTCAGACTGATCTATTAGGCTGCAGTCTAACAGCCAATAAATGCTCTCTTCATGAAAATCTTTGTGTTAATCTTTTTACAGCATTTTGGATCATTTCTCCAAGGCTGTTAAAATGTATCAATATTTTCCTCTTATTCAGACAAATTAAGCTAAACTTTTATCAGAACAACACAATCCAAGTCAACTGCATTAGTTAAGCTAAGTAACATATCTTAACCTGGCAACTGTAAAATTAATCTAAATATTTTCTTTTTTTCCATCTTTGTGATCTTTCTTTGACTCTCGGGGTTCAGTTTGATTCCATCCGAACAGCATTTCCTTCCCAGTGAGATGCTACATCATGCAGCGGTTTGATGTTGGATGTGGTCTGTAGGGCCATTTCTCACTTGGCATCAGTAAGCAGTGACAGGGCATATGGGATTATGGGAGTCCTGCAAAATAATCTGCAGAGCAGTAATGAGAGCATAAATCATGCCAGGAGCTGCATGGCTACACGCTATTCCACAGGGGCTGCTTCATAAATTTTCTACACTCGACTAACAACATCACAAATGTTGGGTTTAAGAAAGGCTGGCGTGAAATTACAGGGAAGCATTTACATTTCAAAGACTAAAGCTAATATGTAATATCTGTCTTTATAGTATTATTATGCAGTCCAATAAAATGGTGTCATATTCTTTCACTATCTATTCTGTTTAATCTTCCTCTCTGTTCTTTTATTCAGTAATATATACATCTCAGCATGATGACACACAGTGTAACACGCTGAGATAAGTGCCACACACACCTGTCCAGCAGTTGCATCATCTCCTCATACTTCTGGATGACCCTTGCTCCTTCTGCAGTCTCCAAGCACCTACAGAGAGGATGACACTTTACAAGCCATGCAAAATATGTAACCAACATCTTTCCAGTATTCCAATGCCTCATTTATATGAGGCCCCTAAAACTGCTCACACACTGATTAACTCATACTGAGACCACGGGAAATGTGTGGCCACATCAAGTTTCAATTTTTTTTAATCTGCTTCATTTGAGGCGAGACTCACGGATAGGAGAGGTGCCTGAATTTGAAGAAGGGGGCCTGGATTCGCTGCTGTACCTCCTGGGCCCACCTCAGCCCTCCAGCTACTGCCGGCATATTCTTATTCACCGGAGCCGAGCCTGAGGAGGTCAAACATCATCACACAGAATTACACAGATAGACAGTTTTATGCACCCCTAGGCAAATTACATATTTTGGTAGTTTATGAAGAAATAAATAAATAAACGCAGCACCTGCAGCAAACACACATTAAAATAAGCTTTTTAAATTTTTTAAAATGTGAATGCACTGTTTCTTTTTAGATTCTTAAAGCGGGATTTGTGGCATGTGCCAAACTCTGGGCACCCTGCTAAGTCAGTTCTCCCTCATGGCAGCTTTTTGCAGACTCTTCTCACTCTTGCTTTTGAATTCTCACCTACTGCTCCCCACCGATCACTTCAAATTCATACAAGTTCAAGACCCTTTTAAGCCTTCTTGCCCGAGGCCACAGCAGATGGCAGACTTCCTGTGTGTCTACAACTTCAATTTAAATATATAAACAAAAAAGTTTCATTCAGTTTTGTAGGTTATCTTTCACATTTTACTATATGACATTTTGATTTTAATGTTAGTGTTTAACGGTGGACCTTTGCCTATAGTTTCAGTCTCATCCCTGCATGCTGACGGCTCGGCTAAACCTCTGCCAGCAACAGGATGTAACTGGATATACACGCCATGGTTCAGCTTAAGTGGATAAGAATGACCAGATTTCATGCTCTGCCAGCTTACAGCAGAAAATGAAAATTAGGCCTATTATTATCTATTATTTGATGACACAATGGCCTTTGCATATGAATGATAACTGTCAGTGGTCCATGCTGTTATCATCACAGAAACATGCTGAGCTGCTGCATGCTTGTGGACTTGTTGTTTCATCGTTGGGATCTTAGGGGTGGGTTTCTGCTGAAGCGTGAGTCCGTGCAGCAGCAGTCTCTGTTTACTGTAAATCTGGATTCTCTATGAGCCCAGCTGCTGCAGGTGCAGTTAATCTATATTTATTTATATTTACTTGTTCCAAGAAATACTGTATTTTTATTATGTATGTAATTCAGACCACAGTCACACAAAAATGCATGCATAACCAATAAATCTCCCGTGGCATGCATCACTTATACAAATCTTTTTCATATGGCTGCTCAGCGTTCTCCCCAAATCACACATTTGCTCCCCCCGACAGCAGCCCTGGCTTGAAACATGTTCTCAAGGCTATAATTGGTTAAAACCTGCAAACTCACTTTAAGGCTATATGAAACGCTCTTCTTTTATGAAGTACTTGATGGTGGTGTTTTGCATCACTATCACAAAAACGTGCCCTATTTCACTTTCAGGATGTCTGCAGAGAGATTTTGCTGTTCGTGTTTTAGTTGAATCCATTCCTCCCTTTAACTAACCCAGAGTACCCCTGCTGCCGATCCCGGGCACAGCTCCTTCCATTTACGCTAACACACAATTATGAACTTAATTTTTTGATACACCAAAAATTCAAACATAGTTGACTGAGAGCCACCTGAACTTTAGTCAGGAACAAGAAACCAAAAGCTGTTGGAGTTATTACAGTGAGATCCTTTCGTATCCTGGCCGTAGAGTTTCCTTAGGCTAGATTTGTCAATGCACCCCATCGACATCATCTTTAAAGAACAGTTTTTAAACACCTGCTGTTTCCTCGTGACCTCACATCAGGAGCTGGGAGGAGCTACACTGGGAGTTACATGATGAACAATTGCAGGGTGAGTCAACCGCCCTAATGGGTGCAACAAAATTAGCAGCTAGCTGTCAATTAAGTCCAGCACGCACACACCCATGCACCGGGAACACAACTGTGTGGGTGGACTATGGGTGCGTGGGGGTTTTAGCGCTCCTTTTCAATTAATACGTTTTTAAATCAAGAACATACCAAGTTTAATTCCTTTAACGACTTTGACAACATCCTTGAGGGGTTCTAATGGATTTCACTGTTCACTGATCTCAAACTTTTTTCTACGCCGAGAAACAAAGTTCCCCTTCAGACTCAAAGTTACAGGATCAGTTCGCTGTAACTACAAAAAGGAACATATTTATCTGTAACGAGTACACATGAGAGCTGTGTGTGAGCTGTCTGAACAAATATGATGGAGGTGACAGTAATCTCAGCCCTGACTGTCAAACTGCTGGAAAAAGACTTCTACTAGTTTCTAGTAGCTGTGCCGTTCAGTCACTCCTGTCAGTCTGGCAGCAGGTTCACTGTTGTGGCAGCAGCAGTAAAATAATTCTAATTAACAGTATTTTATCTACAGTAGTGGTTTGCTAGTAATTTAGTTACATTCACATCTACATAAAGATTCCAGGGTTCAGGTCCTCTGCGCGTGTCATCCTGTCTGTGAGCGCCATAGCTACGTGTTCGAGGTCAACTTAAAACTGACAGAAAACCTTAGAAACTATGATTCTTACTTACTTCTTAAGTGTGCTGTTTATTGTCAACATATAGAAAGTACTGAATGAAGATTTAAAATATTTAAATAACCTCTGACCTCTTCTTCAAGGTCAACAGATTGATATGAAGGTAAAAGTTATAATAATGCCATGTAGAGCTGTTTAAAACCATGTTTCTTACCCCTATTGTTTGCATTGACAGCATATGGGCATGTAGGGATGATATACTGGGATTCTAAATTCTACTTTGGACCTCTGACCTCTTCTTCAAGGTCAAATGAGGTCAATTTTTTTTCTTTAAAACTCTGCTTAAAATTCTGCGGCCTTTGTTTGTACTGACACCATTTAGGAAATGATACCAATATTGTAAATATCACATTATAAAGAAAGTATTGTCAAGAGAAAGAATCCACATAAATAAAATAGAATTTTACTACAGATTGTGTCCCCTGTGTGTCCAAACCTTTGACTGGTACTGTGTTAAAATGTGTTTGAACAGGGCAAATAAAAGCCTGCACGCTGCACCTGTTTTTACTGCACTGCAAACTCATTAAAGTACATTTAAAAGAACAAAGAAAACAAAACGAATGTGCAGAGAGTCAGCTGCCTTGCTGTTTGCACTCTTATTAACCATTTTTTGCCTGATTAATTACTACAAAAAGTGGGCACTTTCTGCACTTAACCTCTTAACACCATATGTGCCTTTAAATAAACACTCTCTAAAAGTGGTTTACTTTTGGACTTTTGTGATATAAAGGCTTTGTCGTGAACCTCACCCCGCTCCTCTGCAGCTTGAATGTGTGTGTTGCAGAGGATTTTACAGCAGTCCAGCTCTTTGTCAAACATGGACACAAGCAGAGGGTATCTGTCCAGAGCATCTGCAGCCACTAACGGGCGCTCCAGCAGGCTGCCAAACATATCCAGAACCTGCAGACATCAGATAGAGAGAGCTTAATACTTATAGTGTGTGTGTGTGTGTGTGTGTGTGTGTGTGTGTGTGTGTGTGTGTGGAGAGACATTGAGTTTCCGGACCTTGAAGGTGTGCTGCAGACCGTAGGCGTCATCAAAGGCCTGACAGAAGATCGCTCCGAGTCTTCGGTCCGTGTCATCCACCTTCAGTTTGAACTCGTTCACATCTTCTTCAAACTCCTGCAGAGGAAACAGCTCAGCTACACCAACAGCCAAAATACCAAACAGCAGTGTGAGATAATGCAAAGCCAGCACAGCATATTCCTTTTCACATTTCACTGACTCAAAGCCATTCAGCAGGGAACACTGTTTCTTCCAAGTAAAGTAAATTTGTGTTTCTGGTTATACGTCTCAAACACCTTGGATAAGAAAACTGATGACATTTAAAAACAAAAGTCTTTCTAGGCAGAAAAATTTGCTCCACCAAAGCTGGACTGACCACGCTGCTGTGGTGTTAGCCAGGCTAAGAAGAAGGTACTGCACCGAGCCTGTAGCCTCTCGTACTTCATAAAGCCCTTTAGAAAATTAATTCACCTCCACAATACAAAAATGAGAGGAGCAGGCAAGTGAGCCAGACCCCCGTATGAGCCTAATAATTCATACCATGTTGTTCATGTCCAAGCAGTCATAGAGCTTCTCTGTGAAGAGCTTGTAAGAGTCAACAAATTCCTGGTGGAGCTGCTGGACTTGCTGGCTGAGGGCTCGACCTCGGACACCGCCGATCTCCAGTTTCTCAAGCTTCAACAGATCCACAGCTGTTAACAAGACATCCTGCAGGGAAGGCATGCTGCAGTCAACGGTCATACCAAAAATGCTGGCATTTCTCCAAGAGCTGAGGAGAAATTATTCCATGCTCACCTCAATGGTTTTGACTCTGTTGACAAAGCGGTCCAGTCCAGAAAAAACCAAGAGAGGGGAAAAGTCCCAGGGCCTGACCACGCTCCCGTTCTTCTGGTACTGCCTCAGACTGAGCCGTCGGTGCTCATAGGTGCTCCTGAAGAGAAGCAGGACCTCCAGGCTCGTCTGCACCTTCAGGAGACTCTCTGAAATGTCTGCTCTCAGAATCTCCTCTGGTACCAGATACACGCGGGCCTGGTGTGGGAGAGCAGAAACAAGTCCTTTCTTTTTAGTAGCCTAAAAAAGTACTGGTGACATCACTGTTTTGTACAGGAAGTGCAGCTTCCTGCAGACTGTGGTCATCATTAGGCATGTGACTCCACTAGCCTCTGTCACAATGTTACTACTTGCCAGCTATTGAAGGGTACTGGTCCAGCAGCCTTATGATGCACCCACATGGATGCCATGTCTTCTGTATGGTTATCATTTTGAAAGGATGTTTTTGTTGTTGTTTTTATACAGAGACATGTCGCTTTAGTCTCAGCTTCAATATGCTGCCAGTTATTAAGGAACAAATATATATTCTTCAACCAAGTTACCATTAATAACGTTCATTAAAGGATGCTGGTGTGTTTAATTTGGACCAAACTGCTTTTAGTTAAGTTAGTTTAGAGACGGGTTTTTTAAAGTCAAAGTCTAAGAGAATGTTTGAACATTTTAAAGCAGGTTTTAAAACGTGGCTGAAAGAGTCTCTGAGGTGTGAGGTCACTGATCTGTGCACTGATCATTTAAACTCTTTCTAAACTGTTTCTTTGGGCACTGCTGATGTTTTTGGTTCTCCTGCTCTAAATAAAAATCTTCCTATGATGATCGTAGCTTATGTATGTATATATCTATCTCCTTCTTTACAGGTGGGCCAATCTGAACAAAACTTCTAACAAACATCATCACACATGCAAAACCTATTAATATTTATATTTAGACCTGGCCCCGGAAGGAAGGAAGGAAGGAAGGAAGGAAGGAAGGAAGGAAGGAAGGAAGGAAGGAAGGAAGGAGATGGATGGATGGATGGACATATTTAAAATACTTATAAATCCCAATTCTATTGATCTATATAGAGATTGTGTTTGTTTCATCATCCCCCCTGAATGCAGTGTAACATCTCCATTTGTTTTATGCAACAGTCACTAAAATTTGTATCCCCGGCTTTAATTTTAAATGATTTGTGGGTGTTGTTAATCATTTGTGTATCACATACAGAATAGATTTCAAATTTAAATAAATTACTATGAAGGCAGGTTTAAGTGACAAATGTGTGTTACATTTGGGATCTTAAATTATTGACCAAAGAAATCAGTACATGGCAGGTGTACCAAGAACTATTACATTCCTTTTTGGTCACATGGCAGCAATCAAAAGAAAAACTGATCTGGGATCCACCATTTTACCACAACTGTCTGGCACAAATATGGAGGGCCGTCAGCTTGTGTTGGAGCCAATTAAACTAAGTGAAATGGAAGGCAGTGACATATGCACAGAGCATGTTCAGATCTGAGGACATAAACACTGAGAGCCTTTTGAAGAGCCGAGGATACTCAGATGTACAATTCCAAAGAAAACTACACCACTTCAAACCTTTTCTTTCCTCAAAGGCATCGGATAAACATTTCTCAGCTGCAAGATCTGCTCGGGATTCTTCTATCATGGTAAACGTGGCATCAAGAGAGGAGCTTCCGAGTTGAAACAAATCGTCAGCTATCTGAGCGCATCGCAGTCTCAGGGCAGACTGCAGCCCTGCTGTTCTATCCATCGAAAAGGATGCAGCATCTAAGATGAATTACACAGATCTCACTGCTGAGTTTGCTGCAAGAAAGCAAGAAAAGTGACTTTCATGCATTTATGTGGTATTGACCCATTTATTTATCTCAGAGAAGAGAGCAGATAAGCGTTACACCATTTAATTATAGTGTATTTTCAACAAATATTGAGAATCTGGGTTGCTTAATGGCCAAATTTCACTGTCTAGTTTTGATATTTGAATCATTCTGGTTGATATTATGCTTACATGGTGCCTCAGGAGGTGATAAGGCAAATATTACAACCTAAAACAGCAAATAGGAAGATCCTCCAGAAAGAAGCATTACTGTAGCTGGTCTCTGGGATCTGGGCCAAGTTTGAAACTGCCATGTGCTATGTGGGCACTTAAATGCCATGGCACACAGTCACAATCTAAAGAAAGAGCCCACAGCTCAGTGTTTCCCAATCCACACCCCAGCAGGTAAACGCTGGTGGCTGCCAGGTCTTTCCTGGGAACGTTTCTGCAACATTATACATTTCTGGCTGCAGAAACAGGGACTTGCTTCCAATAAACTTAACACAAAAGAATGGAAGAATATGAAAGCATGAACCTGCACGGCTGAGCAGACAAAGAAGAAAGTTCCACCCACAGAGAGAGAAAAAAAAAAAACACCCACCCACTTTGCAGTGACAGGTGATCTCTGAGAAGTGCAGTTCAGAAACGCTGCAGTACAGACAAAGAGAAGAAATGCAGCTGACCTGCTGTATGAGGAGGTTACAGGTCTCCTGCAGGAGAATAATCAGACGTGCTGGAGTGTTGTAGTATCTGGAGTTTGCCCACACCAGACATACTGTGTGCATTAAAGGCCCGATTTGAGCCTTGACAGCAGGAAACTCCATATTCTCCACGTCATTAAAGAGACACTCCAGGGGCCTCAGGTAGGTGCAGATGTCCTCTGCCTCCTCCAGAGCTGCCAATGAAGATGTGATCAAAGTCAGTTCATCCACAAAAAGACCACAAGCAGAAAAATAAAGCATCATAAATCATCCTTCAAAACAAAAACACTGCATCTCAGAGAGCAAACTTCATAATGTTTTTTTCTGGTGTTAGATATATACTTTGTGTGTTATAACCTGCAAGGACGTCCTGTTGCATGTTCATAAAAGCAGCGTGGTAGCAGCTCTCCACAGCCTCCAACAGCACAGCCATCTTATTGACCTTACAGGATTTTAACTGGGAGTGGATGCACTTCAAATCTGTGTATCTTCAAGGAAAAACAAACAAACAGGATTCAGAATAAACAAGTCCATCCATCGATTTTCTCCCGCTGACCCTTTTCAGGGTCACAGGGGGGCTGGACCCTATCCCAGCTGTCATAGGGTGAGAGGCAGGGTACACCCTGTAGAGGTCGCCAGCCTAACACAGAGAGACACTCACATTCACACCTATGAGTAATCAGCAGTTAACCTAACCCCACTAACTGCATGTGTGTGGGAGGAAGCCCACGCAAACACAGGGTCCCAGCCCAGGTGGATCTGAACCCAGGACCTTCTTGATGTCCACAGCTAACTAGCTTCAAACTAGTGATTAATTAAATCATGAAAGCTTGTGGATATAAAACTCCATTTTAAATTACATTATACAGCTGTTTTTAAGTCTTCTGCTTTGGCCTAGTGTTCACTTATTAGATCACAGAATCTTTTTCCTCTTCTAAGAGTCTTTAAATGCAGTTTGGCAAACTTTAAGCAGGCCGTCAGGTGCCTATTAATAAGATTTGCTTTCGTCTCGCTGCTCTGCTGTAAGGCCTGATTGATGTGCTGCTGAGATCGCTGTCCTTTCAGTGTCCTTTCCTAACCAAGGACCGACTTCCTTTGGTTCTCAATTTGGCTGGACTATCAACTCTGAGAAAAGTCCTGGCTGTTACCAGACAGCTGTAGTCCCAGAGATTTACAACACGGAGCCTGAAAACCTTCTAAAAAGACTAAAGAACGCCGTCAAAAGTGTAAAATTGTTACTTTAAAACCAGCAGTACTGCCCAATCAAGCTTACTGCAACAGTAACCACAGCAGAGATGAAGAAGAGAAATACAGGAAATAAAGTATTACTGATGTGGTTACAAATGAAAGGTAAAAATCTGATTGGCCTAATCCAACCAAATGTAGCATCTCTCTAATCTGAGAAAAATAGAATTTCCACAGTTTTAAAGAACGCTTCCATCAAATGTTGACTATAACATATTTACTCTTCATATAATAAGAGAATACGTACTGATGTCAGCACACTGCAGTTAGTTATTTGTCAATTCAGTAACAACTAATGTCCATAGAAGAAGCAGTGTCTGTAGTAAAATCACATAGTAAGACTTACTAAGCTCAAATATTTTGATCAAAAAAAAAAATCAAGATTTTAAGTCTGGAAACATTTGTTTTACACTGCAGTGCTGAAGCAAATTAATGGAAATGTAAAAGAGTAACATCAGTATAAAGCCTGCAACAGAAACTTAAAGTGAGCCTCGGAGCAGTGCCCCCTTGGCCTTCGGTCTGTCCTGATCGTCACCATCCTGGTTTTCTGAAGCCTGACTGAGAAAGCTGCTACACTGCACTCTCCTGTGCTAAAATACATCCCAGAGCAGCCGTGTCCTGCAGCGTTCACTGCGTTATCATTTATTTTACATTTAATAGGATCACGATTTCCAAAATAAACATTATGCTGTATTAAACAACACTCTAAACGAGAGACTGAGGCCGTAAATCAAGTAATGAGCAGATCATTTTTTCATAGACCTCTTATGCAGCTTCTTTTGAAAGCCAGAGCCATTGGTCCATTAAAAAGAAAGGCAGATCCACTTTTTTCTTTTAATAAAGCAAGCACTGTGCTGTTACTTTTAGCTATAAAATACCAAATGTGGTGCAAATGGCATTAATTTGGTCATATGTAAAGAAAGTCACCCGAGACTGGTGGAACTGGAGTTTCAATTAAAAAAGAACAACTTAAAAGTTTTGTCTGATTTGTTCAATGAACAAACAAATGGTAAAAATAGAGGATATTGGCCTAATGCATAATTCTCATAAGATATAATTCTGTTACATAAGCAGATTTGTTACAGCAAAGAAATAAAGAGCAATGGGCTGCAAATTACATTGTTCACTTGACAGCACAGGCGCTCTGAAATTAGTATCGCTAGCAAAAACTTTGGAAAATAATACAACTTTGAAATCCTGTAGGGACCTGTGTTATTTCCTCACAGTTATGACACTGAAACAAGCACTTCTCAGAGGCTGCCAGTGGCTATTTTGTGTCTGTAATAACAGAGGTGCTGACCTGCTCTTCCAGAAGAGCAGCTCGGTGTGAGGTGTGGGGTTTCGGCCTTCCAGCAGAGCCTCAGAGGAGTCTTTTTTGAGGATGGTGCGGATTTGATGGCTCCACTCAATCACCGCAGACTCCAAGGAGTGGACGATGCTCTTGTCCACTATTTCCCCTCTGTGATTATTCACAAGTAAAGCAGTTTATTATACACAAGTTGGACAAATGATGCACTGACACGGTCCTTTATGTCACAGCAGTCTGCTTACCTGTGGTCCGTCTCAAGGGCGGCTTGCTCCAGTTGCTCCGAGCCTGCGGGGAGAGGCAACAGAGTCTTGCCTTGGACTTGGCCACACACCACAAACACACTGGTCTTGAGGGAGTGGAAATGGCACTTGATATCCTGAGACACCACCTGTGGCCACTGAGTGCAGTTCTTGCTGTTGGAGAGCAGTGGAGCTATAACCTGCAGGAGTGTAAAGAAACAGGAAGTAAACCTTTGACAAAATAAACACTGGGTTCTTTTTCTTAGGTTAAAAAACTGTAGTATTAGCAAAAGGACCTCAGGTTTAAAAAGTACTCAGTTTTCTGAAGAAAGGCCTCTGTTAGTACACCTACTACTTAGATTGGCATTAGCAATTATTTTAACCCTGTCAAACACTAACCATTATTAGTGACAACTAATTCAACCATTTAACCATCAGTGTTAGCATATTAACCTTAAACAGTTACTTTTACCTAACACTGTCGACCATTTAGCTTCTAGTTTTAATCCACAAGGATTAGCCAATAATATCAACCAACAGTTTTAACAATGTAGCCATTACTACAGCATTTCAACCGCAAGCTGTTACTTTTAAATAACCTTCATCTATTTAGATATTTGTTTTTAGTAATTTGGTTTATCCATGTCAATCATTCGCCTTTACTTGTGCTAACAAATGTAACCATTTAGCCACTGATTTTTACCTAGCTGCACTTGAAGCTAACGCAACAATGTAGCCATTAGTTTTAGGCATCAGCCATTTAGCCACTTTAACCACTAAGCATTACTTTCAATGATCAATTTCAATAATTTAACCATTAGTTATAGCCAAAGCTGCTTGGTAAGTAAGAGTCCTGTAATCTCCACTGGATCCAATCAGAGCCACACCATCAGTGTCTCTGGTTATAGCTATTTCAACCATAAGCCATTATTTTTAAGTAACAGCTTGAAACAATTGGAGCTGAGTTTGAGCATGTCAACATACTGTAGCCATTGCAGGTCCTAGTGGAGAACTTAGTTTAATATTTGTCTGAGAGCTATAGAAGAATCTGAGCATGTGCTTTGTTTCTGGACCACGGTGAAAGTGACTGTTTCATAAACTTCTCACTCACAGGTCTGCGGGTTTACTGTAGTCTGGATAAGAGAGGAATGTATTTGGTCAGGTTGAGCAGGGCTTCATGCGTCTAATAATAATTAACATGGTCTGCGGCTTACCTCCTCAACTAGAGCGGAAAACTGGTCCAGTGGAGCGTAAGACAGGTCCCCGTACACCAAGTTCTCTTTCATGGATTCAGGCCTCAGTGCTGCCTTGGTCCGCTTCATGAAGTACACCGCCTTGTTTCTGGAGCCGGCGGTGAAGGAGGCGGCGGTCTGCAGCAGCCCTCCTGCGGTCACAGAAACCACCAGAGTCCTCTGCTCGGGTTTGTCCAGGAACTCCTGCAGCACCTGCCTGTTGTCTTCGCTGGACGCGCATTTCTGCCATTTGTCCCGTTTCAGCTTCAGAGTCCTCAGCACGCAGTCCGCTATGTAGTCCAGTCTTTCGTCCTCAGCAGCAGATGCTTCCTGCATGTCCTCCATGTCCCCGGGTCAGTGCTGCTGAGTGTGGGACTTGATTGTGTCTCGGCCACTATAGTAACGCAGTGTTTGCAGCAGGCCGTTGCTTAGGAAACAGTCCATCCGGCTGCTGATTGACAGCCATTTTTCCCTCTCAGGGTTTTGTTTGAGTTTCTTCTGTGACTGTGGCCGTGACGTGCAGCACAGGTAAGGTGGCGAGGATCCTTAAGCTCAGTTTAGTGCGAGGTGTTACTGAAAGTTAAAGCCCCCCCTTTAACTCCAACACTGACCTTCACTGTGGAAATGTGTGCAGTATGTGCTCCATACATGCACCTGCTGAGAAAAGAAAGGGAAATACTGTTTCCAGATTTTTTTCTTTTTATTTATTGATTAATTTCTACTAATATTCATGAGTGTGCATGTGTGATATGGCAGTGCCAGAGCTGGCAGGCAGGAAAAAAACGTAGAGAAACAAAGTGGGTCACCAACTGCTGCACCTGTACAAAAGAGAAGGAAAACATCCAGATACACAAATCAACAATCTTGTGATGTTTTGTGTTGTATGCGTGTGTGTCTTTGTGTGTGTTCGCAGCCTCAAATGACTTTAAACAAATGTGATGTAGAAACCTGAGAGCTGGATGTGTGATGGAGGAGAAACATGATCGCACATTCATAAGTTCTGGAGTTGTGACTAATGTGTGTCTTATATTTTAAAACCACGTCACATAAACATTAGTATTCAAAGCAGATCTTCTTTCTATATCTTCAGAGATGTCTGGAGTGGATGTTTAAAGCTGCGCCCTGTAGGGTGAAGCTGTGATGAGCACCATTACTTTACTAAGTGAAGCCTGTTTTAATTCATCACATGCAGAGGATGGAGGATGTTTACCTTCTCGAAAAATCATCACGATCCTTATTAGCACGGTGGGATTGATTAGACGTAATATGAATCCAAAAGTAGCCTGTATTCACTCAGTCACTATTTATTAACCCTTTAATCTAAATGCTGTGTGTCCTGATGGCTTTGGGAAAACTTTTCTCTTTGCTCTTTGGTTGACTCGGGAAGATGTGACGGTCACAGCAAGCCACAAGGTGGCAGCACTGCGCTTACACGCCAGAGGCCTGTGCTGAGTTTGTAGAGGTCTTTAACTTCACTGCATGTTCCACATATTGTGTATTCCTGATCAAGGTCAGATCTGAGCATGCACAGTTTCACTGCAGCACTGGTTTTTCTGGGTGTCCCTTTTTTATGAGACATGATCAAACCACACAGACGGAGCCGGAGCCAGAACCACGGTGCTGCTGTTTGATAGGATTTGAGTCCAGCAGAGGAAATGAGTGTGTACTCTGTGCAGCCTTCTGATGTGGGACGTGGAACAGGATTACCAACAACATGACTTCAAACCTTGTCTTTTGTCTTATGTGCGAGCATATTAGGGTGGACCACCTCCAAGTACAGCGTGTGTGTGTGTGTGTGTGTGTGTGTGTGTGTGTGTGTGTGTGTGTGTGTGTGTGTGTGTGTGTGTGTGTGTGTGTGTGTGTGTGTGTGTGTGTGTATTTGTGAATGAATATGCATGTGTGTGACCGAGTGTGGGCCTCTCAGATTGTCCAGAAGCAGCAACTAAGGAGTTTCAGTTCCTTTAAAAGGCTTTAAAGTTTAAGCTGACAGCAGAGAGAACCACAGAAGCCAGACCTTCCATTTCAAAATCAAACAAGCTGCCTGGTCACTGATATGATGGAGCTGCTGGCTGCATCCACTTGGGTGGCTGGACACTGGGATACATAAACCAGGAATGTTTCCTTTAGATCAGCAAGGAGGATGAAAGCCAGTCTGTTACAGCACCGGATTCCTAATGTTGCTCATCAGTTACTGTTTGGTTCTGGTTACAAAGAAGGGATCAGGCTTTTCAAAGAAGACGCATATTTTGGCATTAATCAATAATAATAGCAAATATTAATTTATCTGACAGGCTTACAATGTACAGACCTGATCAGCTGATCAACCTGAACCATGTGCTTATTACCATGATGATAAAGCTCTGTTAGTCTTAACAGTGTGAGTGATTTGGACTTCCTGAAACATAGTCACGTTATTTTTATTGTTTTTGAGCTCAGTATTTTTCTAAAAGTTCTTCTGTGGCATATTTCCTGAAGTTGGCATGTGGGTCGTATCCGACTGCAGGGACACACTGAGGCCGTAGCAGTGTTCAGTCAGTGTAGTTATAAAATGTTGTCATTCATCACGCACATTAATGCATGTTTTTTGGGGAGGATTTAACAAGCTCTGGTCTCATGCTTCATTCCTCACTGTTAGATATTCAGACTTTGGACAGTTTTTGATTGGCAGATAGTTGAAGCATCAGAATCAGTATCACACAGCTGGGAGACTCTGGCAGTCTTTATGCAACTCATCAAAGACACGTCTGATGACTTGCTCTCAATAATGAGAGATTTTTTTAAAAAGAGCATTGCCAGTTTGAGCATATTGCTACCATCGCACCGGCCAACTCACAACTTGTCTGTGGTATTTGACAGACACAGGTTTGTTATTGCAGAACTGTACAGAATTTGATAAATTCATCCACACTGACTGCACACACAGCTGTCTAACACTTTTACTCAAGTGCAGACATAAATGTGCTGGTTTGCTCTACAGGGTGGGATATGATCAGTGAAATTCTGTTTTAGTTCATCTGAACTTCCAGAAATTTCTTAGTTTGCTTCAAACAGGCGGATGAATAATTAGAGGGCTTTTCTTTGTCTTTGACTCAGTCTCAGTGTTTTTACTGAAGGGGGTTTTGCTGTGTTCCGTTTGATGCAGTTTCTGTTTTTATTCCTTAAAAGCGTGTTCGATAACTCTACCACCCTTTCTTAATTTTAGGTAGCTGTAATTCCCAAATGTCACCAGCAGAGGTCAGTAAAATCCTTGGATTAAATTAAGAACAGGCTTGCAGCCCTGCAGGAATAATCGAGACTTAGACTCACTAATAAAGTTATGTAGTCTTCCACAGAACCATGTGACCAAAGGTGTCATACACAACTGTATGAATAAGGTCTCTGTTAACATCTGTGTCCATGTCAGCTCCAGCTCCAAGCATAAATACAGATTCAAAGAGAACAGGGCAATAGGATATAAAGCATATACTAACTTATGATTGCTTTGTTTTGTTGCACTGGCATCAGTTGACTGTTTAAATTTACCTCGTTTCAGCTTCACATAAAACCTTGTAAACAGGTACAGTATAAAATGCCTTTATTAACTTGTTAAAATTCTTCTTTCATCATCCATAAGTTGCCGGTCCCGCTTTCTTCCTTGTTTTATTGCTTTCAGATGTGTATCAGCATCAGTATGAGGGACCCTGCTGGATGAAATGCAGGAGGAATAACAACGATCCATCGACACATCCTCATTCCTCTGAAAGAAAGAAAACTGAGTTCCCAGGCTGCAATTTGGCCAATTGTCTGAAATGCAAGTATGTTCACAATTGTGAGTCACTTTTTTTTTTTTTTTGTATTACCACTCATGTTATATGACTCATACAATATTAACAACGTGGGACTTTGTAGACATTCCTTGCTTTCTTACTTCAGCTCCTCGGCTGTTCTTGCTGCATGTCCAGGACGTCCGGCCTGGACTCCAGGTCTCCTCTTCTGTAAAGTACACAATCCTAGTGTTCAATCATCTTTAGCTATTGACAGCTACAGATTCTCCTTTATTATTTTAAACATGCAAATTAAAACAAAAGTAGAAACCTGAACAATAAAAAACCCAATTCAGATTTAGATTCAGTTTATTTCACTGTGTCTCTTTTGGAGGAAGTCAGCAGATAAAGTTAGAGGTGTGGCCACAGTGACTGACAGGTGTGGAGACATGGGGCTCTTTAGCAGATAGCTCTCTGCTGGTCCTCACCTCCGCTGAGTGGAGACCTCTCAGCGTGCCCTTGGTGCTTTTAAAAGCATTTTTTAATGGAACTGTCTGAAAAATAATGTTTTGCTGTGTGGAACAGCTCAGGAAGTTTGTGCTTGGTTTTCAGTGAGTGAATGCTTAGGATTTTATTAGTCTGTCACTCTGCACTGACAGCAGTTACACTGTATCCATCTGTGCTTTACAAGCTGCAGTGTATGGATGTAGCTTGCTTTCTAACTTAGCAGCGCACCCTCGGGTCTAAATGTGATTACTTCTCATTCATAATTAAATAAACATGGTGGTGTCCAAATGCTAACAATGAGGGCTCAAAATGTGGAGTCCTGAATCTGTTTTATGGACATCACATTGGATAAATAAGAAAACTCTACACATTTTTTAGTTTGGTGTAACAGTTTTCTCTTCTATTAAATTTTAATAGAAGAGAATGAAGATGATTGAGAGTAAAACTGACCATCATTTGACTTTTTTGCCAGATATCCCCAGATTCACTTTTATTTATATAGCGCCAAATCCCAGCAAACAGTCACCTCAAGGCGCTTTGTATTGTGGGTAAAGACCCTACAATAATACAGAGAAACCCCATCAGTCAAAACGACCCCCTATGAGCAGCACTTGGTGACAGTGGGAAGGAAAAACTCCCTTTAACAGGAAGAAACCTCCAGCAGAACCAGGCTCAGGGAGGGGGGGTCATCTGCTGAGAGGGGGCTGAGGGGGGGCAGGACAAAGACAAAATGTGGAAGAGAGACAGAGATTAATAAACTTGTGATTCCATAACAAATAATCTGTTAGCCTTCCTCTCAACACCATTTCTACAACAGGCCCAGGAAACAACTTTATCTGGGTTTGTTTTGCACCACATGAGCCTGAAACACGCTTTGCATTGTAGCTGCTTTTGTTTTACATTTGAAACGTGCTGGAGAAGGTGTTGAGATTTTCTGGGAATTTGCTTCAGCTGGGACATGAAGGGACAGCATTAAGGGTCAAATGTTCAAACATCCGTCACCCACACAGAGTCTAAAATGTTGAACAAAGTATTTCATCTTAGCATCTGTACAGAGGGAAGCTTGGACTTCAGATATTTCCCATCAGAGGGAGCACACCTGTCAGTGCAGCAGGACTGCAACACAAAAACTAGATTCCAACAATTCAAATCAGAAGAAGACTTTGGCTGAAGTTCAAACTCGCACAATTTGTATTTTGACATTTTAATATTTTATTCTTTACTCTGAGCAGCTTCTTTGTGCTACCAGGGCGTGCTGTGTGCACAGCCCAGAACAAATTGGGTCATAATGATTAGTGAGCAGCCTTTACTTTGCTGTTGCATATCAGATATGTAAGCAAATGGCCTGTTTGAGGCCCAGACCATAAAATGTCATTTTATAGTTCAGATAATATCCCTCCTGGAGACAGTGATCATGCCCGCTGTGTCCCCGCGTCCTTTATTTTGCTTTATGAGTGATTCTGGGCACAGATGAAACAACTTTCCATCGACAGTGAAACGTCGTTCCAGCCGGGCAGCCTCTTCCACAAATCCTTCAGGGACTGATTGGCATCATGAGCTTTGCTGCCGTCATAAAAATCATCAATAATAAAAGTCAAATATGACTTTGCCACAGCTGTGCTGCAGAGCTTTTAAGTAGTAGCAGTCTGTATACAGTACAGTATGCTAACCAGGAGCCTGACAGGATGGGTCTGTAATAGTAGACCTCCGGGGTTTGTAACAGATTACCTGTAATTACAAAATACACATATTACCCAGAACTTATAGAAAATCAGATATTCATATTTTTGGTTCTGGAACATTTTGAGCAGAAAGGTGAGTAGGCCATCAGTAGGGTTTTACAGTAAATTGTCCAAGTCCATCAAACTGGGCTTGTGGGGGAAAAAACAAAGAAAAAGTAAATCATAACTATCATTCTGTTATTTTTACCATTTGACTTTTTTTTTGCCAAATTTACAACACAGGGCAACAAACCCACTGAAACACATCTCTGCTGAGTCAGCAGTTTGACCTTAAACTCTTAGATCCAGTCCTTTTTTTTTTTTGAATTTGCACCAACTCTCATCTGTCAGTCAGATCGATGTGCTTATAAGCAGTGAGCCGAACATGCCAGCATGGACGTCCATGTTGTTGGGAACGAATTCCTTACGGTGCTGGAAATGTGACAGAATTCCACCTCTGGAAGGAGGAAAGAGTTCGAACATGGAAACTTGTTACCAGCAGTGAAAATGTGTCAATATCAAAACATCAAAGGTGAGAAAAGATGCAGCCTTTTAAAAACAATCGTGACTTATTTCCCACTTGAAAACATTTGGATGCATCAAACAGAATAAGCTACACTGACAAAGTTACATTACATAACATTAACAAGGTGACTCACAATAGATGTGCACTTGTATAGTTTGACGTGTGGTTGCCTGTCAGTGTTTACCTGTGCTTGTTGAGACGACAGGAAGCACCTCACCAGGATCATTTTACCAGATCCTGCAATTTTGTAGACGGGTTTAAAAATAGCTGAAGAAAACTCACGTGTGGTCCTGTATTGTTAAAGGGCCAAAAATCAAAAGCACAAGCCATTAGCAACCCTAACAACGTTATCAGATTACCGACCACAGTGATAGAAATGATGTCCGGAACAAAGGACTAATGAGCTGGAATAACGAGCAGACTGTGAGGGGGTTTCAGCTCAGAGCCGTTCTGCCTGTGCTGACCATCAGTTTCTCGAGTGCAAAGACATTAACACATTCTCACACGAACCTGCATGTGGGTTCTGAACCACTGCGGGCACATGTGTTAGATGATGTGTAAACCACATTAATAGCACTGTCAATTACCACAGGAGGGGGCTGCAGCATAACCCACCGACAGCTCCTTTTAACACACGTGCCCTTGCAGACCCTCGCACACATCTGTGAGATAAACAGGAGTTTAATGCCTGACGGTGACCTCATGCATGGCGGAGGGGAAAAGTAAAACCAGTTCTCTGAGTAACAGTTCGACACACAGAGCTAAAAGCACTCATTGATTTCAAAGGATGGAATTCCAATAACCAGCCGCTGAACACCAGACCATGCAGAGACCGCAGATAGACACAGATAATAGGATTCATTTTGCATCAGTTTTCCCTCGCACACTCCGTCTGCGTACACACACTGGTTTGAGTCATGTAGCAGGCTAACATTAACACTGATTCCAGTGCATTCTTGGCAGAGCTAGTTAACCGAGAAATGTGGCGCAAAGTCTAGTCCTGAGGATATGCCACAATTCATAAAGGCAAGCATCTGTTTCAGGAAAAGTCGGGTTCCTGGGGAGTTGCCAGTTGCTGCTCAAGCCCCTCACGTTGCCAGGCTTGACGTTTTTAATGATCATACCCTGACACTGGCAGGACTGAGAACAGCACCTGACACCTGATGCTGTTTGTGCATGAATGTGTTCGAGGAATCTGACGAATACCTCAGCCTCTTGGGAATGCCAGTAATCCTGAATGCTTCTGAATGATGCTTTTCCTTCACGGTTTGGATGGAGCTTGATTCATTTGTTCTCTTCATGTCAGGAGCAGCAGCATTAATCATACTTGACTTGGTTTGACTGAAGGCAAACGTATTCTTTTAGTAAAAGCTGGTGAAAAACTGTTCATATATTTGGCTTTGGTGCTCAACCTCTGGCAATGTTTTCTTGTATTTATCAGTAATGAGGCAATGCTGCTTTTCTGAAAGCCTCATCAAACTTCAGTGACAACATATTATTGTGCAGCACTCAGAGTACAAGTGGTCCTCCCAGGACTGTCTTTAGTTTACACATGTGGAGAGGAAGAAATGAATGCTACTAGCCTCTGGTGTCACTTCCTCACCAAAAAAAAAAATGGAGAGCACACCCAGTGACAGCATGTCAAGCTATTTCTGGGCCCGACACTCCAGAGGGATATGACACGTTGAGCGAGGCAGGGGTAAAGCACAGGCCAGAGAGTGTATGAGAAAGCTGATAACAAGCTGAGAGGAAGCTGATGCTGTTTATCTGGGCTTTCTGCATAGCTATAATTGCCAGGCCGCGCGGTCACTGAATTATACAAATAGCTTGAAACAGTCCTGGTTACTTTGTTCCTCTGAGGGGAAGGAGGTGAGAGGTTTTTGTGGTAGACGGTGGCGGAGGGCAGAGTTGCCTTCTGCCAGTCAGGTCTGGCCTCTGAGCCATGTGGAGATTTGTCAAAAGGAACGCTGATGACTTTTAAAGAGCTTCAGGCTACGACTGGATGGGTAATTTTCATACTTTTGCGAGTTGGTTTGGGGCCAAAAGCAACATGCTGGAGGCTCACTCTCTCTGAAACAGGATATTAGGCTAGTAATGGCTGTCAGGGGACCAGCACAATGACATGCAGTAAATGTAAGGCTTTTTTTTTTCATATGTATTACTGAAAGCTAATAGAAGTCTTTGGATCTATGACTCTCATGTAAAGTTGTGTGGTCAGTCACATGGTGGATTGATCCTGAGTAAACGGCTCAAATTTTAGGTCATATTTAAGCTTGTATCATATCAAACTGCCCTTTAAATGTCATGGAAGCATAGGAAGTAGAAATGGAATATAAAAAGACAACCACTCCCAAAAATGGGAGCATAATTTACAAAATGAATGTTGAATAATGCAGGTTTGAGGCACTTATAAGGCAAAGAGGCTTTATAAAGATTCTATAATGGAGACACAGCATGAAAAAGACCAACAAATCAGCTAAATCTGCAGCTCACGTCACATCGCTTTCTGCTGTTCACAACCTGCTGAAAACCAAAGAGCAGGAAGACTGTAGCTGATAGAAGCAGCGGAGCATTCAGCATCTGAAGAGCCAAATGTCTCCTCTGGGAACTGGAGACAAAAACAGAGCAGTAAGAATGGGAATCCTGGGATTCAGTCAGGAATAAAAGTTGGACAAAATTAAAGCAAGTTAGTTCAGAGTGTTACAGACTACTGTTCAAAAGTATTGGGCAGATTCCAGTGACCACTCTGTAATACTTTAAGAACATTATTCATTAATTGCTTTTTCTTCTTTGTCTGCTATTAAATTGCATGAAATTATGCTCTGGAATAGCAATAATATAATAGCCTCAATTTGAGCTCCAACTGAGGGCCCACTGGGTTTTAGCCCTGCGGTGACACCTTACCTGGGCTTCATAACAGTGTCTGGCAGTGGCGTTAACCCCCGCTGTGGGGCTCGGCCGGCTCTGTGTGGAGCACTCTTCCTAATAACCATGTAATCAAGCCCAATTGGGAGCCAATTAGAGGCAGGGCTTCACCTATGAGGTCAACATTATTCCTAGATGCTCCCCAGTTTATTCTTTTATAAATTATTTCAGGGCTTATAACAACAACGTGCTTGTGAAACAATGAAAATGATTTTTTTGCCCCTCCAGTTGAGCAGAAACACAGAGGTATCGCTGGCAGCAGAGGAGCGCTGGTTCACGGTGAGCCGACATGGTGAGCTCCTGGAGCCACAGATGTGTTATAAATCAGACAGACTATGTATAGACTGAGTTTTGAAGTTCTTGAAACAGTTTGGGCTTCTCGTTATGTCACACAGCAGCCACAAATCAGCTCCGAGGCCACCAAGGCATACAGTAGTAAGTTTTTCTAACAGGCTAACAGAAAGGCTCCGGTGTTGATGAAAAGACATGACATGACATTAAAAGGTGCTGTCTGGCATGGCTGGTGAGTGTCCTTTACCTCACAGATTCCTGTGATACGGCTAAAGTAAATTTGGGCCTTGTTGTATATGCCTTACAGAAGTATACTGTTTATTTAACATCTCCAGCGTGCTGACTTATGACTAGTAATGATTACTCAAATGCCTAGTGTTTGGGCTATTGTACCAGGAGTGCCTCCAAACAGCCCTGCTGGTGTTTATTTGAATTTTCCATTTTATATTGCTACGTGTCATTAGGCTGTTTAGAGTTTACTCTGAGTGATGGATCATTTCCTTCATCCCTCTCCACTCACTAAAATACCTGCAGGATGGTGCATGTTGGTCCCAAAGGTGCAGATGTGTATATGTGTGGGCACCCAGAGTGCATTACAGATGTCTCATTTCATTAGACAGCACCTATCAGAATCAAAAAACTGATGAACTCATAGCACCTTGACCCCAGCTGTGCGCAGCAGCACAGGGTGTGTTTGATTTCATTTGCCTCTGAGGTGTCATTTGAACTGTTTTAAGCAGTGAGAGCAACGTGAAAGAAAGTCCAACAATGTTTCCTAAAGTGGAACATCTAAATCAGCTTTGTTCTTCTGTCTGAAACAGTCTGCTTCAGTTCTTATGAAATTACTTTACTAAAATAATATCGAACTGTGACTGCTTTAAATCTGACAGTGGAGTCCAACATACGACCAGGAGACGTGCTCTTTGATTAGGTTTATGCACCAAAACGACCCAGTTAGTGTCACCACTTTAAAACAAGAGCAGGTCTCCTCCTTTTTTGTCACGTGTCACAGAGATGCACACAAGTTCTCCTTTGGCATCAGTGCCTTTATGCACTTTAGTCATATCGTATTTGGTCATATTGATGACAAAAGCTAACAATCCTCACCATAATTTGCTCCTTTCCAGATCCAGATTTTTATTCTTGATTCAGTTTAAAATAGTCCCTCTTTTTTTATCCTGGACCTCGGTGCAGCCCTTCACTTCCCCTCTGAAACAAGCTCTCAGAGGGGAAACCTTCTCCTGATTGGCTAACCGTCGTAAACAGGAGGTCTGAAGACTGTTTTGGCAGGTGAAATATTTTACAGTAAAACATACTTATTTTTGTAGGAGTTATAACAGTTGGCATGCTCAACTGAAATAACACAAACGACTCAGACTCTTTTTCATGGAGAGTTCCTGCAGTTTTTTTAGCTTCTCCACTTCCAGATTAATCTCCACCGTTTACTTCCATTTTCTTCTTCTTGATTTCAACTTCTTTATATTTTCCCTGTATTTCTTTTCCTTCTCCAGTTTTGTCTTCTGCTTCTGGGGTTCCTTCACGTCCCCCTCCACCTTTTCTCTTGTTGCCACTTCCTGTTGGAGTTTCTCCCACAGAGAGCTGTGTATACTCTTCTAGTTGTCCTCTCTCTGGAGGTCTTTGGCTGACAGCTGTTTCTTGGCGTTGGTGAACTCCCCTTCTGCAGTTTCTCTTTAAGATGGTTCACCTCCTGCTGCCACTGGTTCCACATCATTGACATAATCTGGTTTTCTAAAGAGGCATCATCTTCACATAATTGGACTTGGGGTTTCTCTGCCTCTGGATCCCCAGCAGCTGTGGCAGCGTGTCACGCTCTTGTCTGTAGAGGCTCTCGTCCTTCAGCATTTTTCAAGCTCAGAGATTACGGCCTAAATGTGAGCTGTGATTGCACAGAGCTGCTTGCGTTCAGTCGGCTGAACACTGAATCAGTTTACTTCCTGTTTTAGTTGCTTCACCGATCTGTGTCTCTCATCTGAGAACACAATCAGAGTGTGACACCTTAAAACACACCAAACAATAACTGCAGGCGGATCCACGTGTTCTGCTTCCCAGATGTGTCCAAGAGGTCGTTGGTGAATCTGGAACGCTGTTCAGACTGAAACATTCTTTCCAACCGTCCTCTAAACTGAACAAATGATATTATTATTAGTAGCAGTATTATTATTCAATACATTTACTCTTCACCCATCACTGGTCTCCTCTTGGTTATACTCCAGTGTAATATTTTCCAGGCTGGCTGGAAAATTTATAGACACTCCAAAGGTTGCAATTCGACATGTGAACAGCTACTAATGCAGTTACAATGTCTGATTAACCCACACCACACCACACCCACACCCACACCCACACCCACACCTCCACCTCACCTCCACCCTCACCCACACCCACACCCACACCTCCACCTCCACCTCCACCCACACCCACACCCACACCCACACCCACACCTCCACCTCACCTCCACCCTCACCCACACCACACCCACACCCACACCCCCACCTCCACCTCCACCCTCACCCACACCCACACCCACACCTCCACCTCCACCTCCACCCACACCCACACCCACACCCACACCCACACCTCCACCTCACCTCCACCCTCACCCACACCACACCCACACCCACACCCCCACCTCCACCTCCACCCTCACCCACACCACACCCACACCTCCACCTCCACCCACACCCCCACCTCCACCTCCACCCTTACCCACACCCACACCCCCACCTCCACCTCCACCCTCACCCACACCCACACCCACACCCACACCTCCACCTCCACCCTCACCCACACCCCCACCTCCACCCTCACCCACACCCACACCCACACCCCACCTCCACCTCCACCCTTACCCACACCCACACCCACACCTCCACCCTCACCCACACCCACACCCACACCCCCACCCCCACCCCCACCTCCACCCTTACCCACACCCACACCTCCACCCTCACCCACACCCACACCCCCACCTCCACCTCCACCTCCACCCTCACCCACACCCACACCCACACCTCCACCCTCACCCACACCCCCACCCCCACCCTCACCCACACCCACACCCACACCTCCACCCACACCCACACCCACACCCCCACCTCCACCTCCAACACTTCTGATTCCATCGTTTCAGCTGTTTCTTAGGTGATGGTTGCCTTTTGACTTTTGACAGATAGCATCATAATTTTACATATTTTGATGAAATATTTTGAAGGTAAAATGTGTCTTTTTAAAAAAGCATAAGAATATACAGACCGGATGTTCCCGCTGTGAGCAGCCCAACAGTTTGAACAAAAATAAAAGATCAATTATTAAATAAAGGGAACTTGGATAAGAAGCTCCTGATTGGACATCAGTGATTTTGAGTCTCATCATCACACACAATAACACGTTTTTCTCTCGTCCCCTCACCGGGGAGGAAGATGAAGATTTAATAACATTTAATGTGTTCACAGCATATTTCTTGTGTACATATTGTACAAATATTAAAATATACCGTGTGTCTATATTTAAAAGAATATTGAGATAATAAAGATAGTTTGGTTATTTTCATCTAAACTTTGGCTGATCAGGTCATATTCATAGGTGTGAAAACAGAGTTATAAATTTAGATATATGAACATAAGTATATCTGTAATGTACTATTTAAACATAATTTAACTGTGAAGAAACACCAAGTGTAACCACCAGCTGGCTGAAACATTTGCAGTGTTTCTCCTCAGCTCTGAAACTAGCCTACGAGTCAGACAAGAAAGGACTCATAAATTAGTTTTCCCTGTAATCTCTGAGCCCTGGCTGGCTGTCCCGAGATGTCCTCCTAGATTTAAAAGCAACAGTGTAATGTTTATGTTGGCTGCAAAAAGAATATGCATCAAACTTCATGTGATGTATTAAAGACACTCCTGGACGTTGTTTACACACGCAGGTGAAAGCTCGGGAGATGAAATCCTATTTTCTCCCTGTTTGATGTCAGCACTTTGAAGGCAAAAATCAATCTTCAAACCAGATAAGAATTTGGGCTTCGTGGAATCGCTGTGTGCTTTCATGCATTTTGGATATTTCACTGGAAAATTTGTGCAAAAATGTTTGACAGCATGTGGATGAATTCATACCATTCTGACTTTCGGTTTCCCTCGGAGCTTTGCAGCCACTCAAGCGAAGGGCCAAAGGTCAAGTGAATGTTACAAAACAGAACAACGTAACAAGACGGCGTCACTTCAACTCTGAGCTAAAACATTCATTTAATCCACTGTTTGGTATTATCGGCCATATTCGAGTGAGTAATCATTTGGCAGACTGCAGCTGATGGATAACCAGCACCAATCTCTTCACCTCGTTTCATGGGAGAAGAAACGTGCGCTCGTTTTGAAAGTCACGCCCGTTGTGAGTATCGCTCCGTGCCTCTTCTGTTCCCTGTGCGACTCGAGTCACAGAGTGTGATCAAATCGGTTCTGAATGCTCATTATACAAGTTATGTCATGAAATATTCATATCGTTTGTGCAGCATGCGATCGGCATGTTTGCAAGTCTTCTAAAAGCGAAAGATTTCACTTTTCTCTTTGTTTTGCCCAAAATTCACCGACTGAAAGGAAACAGCTTGAAATGTGCATATTCCACAGAAATGCCCTCAAACACGACGTCGCCTCACATGTTAGCGCTGAACTCTTTCACGCCATTTAAAGTGTGAAATACGGCGTCACGTTTTTCAGAACAAGACCTCATATGGAGAAGATCATTGATGCTGACAGCACTTTAATTACCACATTCCTAAATCTTATTTCATGCCTGGAAAAGGAACGCTCACATCATGTTTTCATTAATCTGTATATATTAATATTATACATTAAAATGCATTTTTCACAGGAGGGTTTGATGCAACATTAACAGATTTTTGACTAGAAGAGGTCAGAGCAGCCTTTGGAGTGCATTTCCTCGTAGGGGCCAGAGGCAGGGTGCGATTAAAGTGAAAACAATGGTTTTAAATGCAGCCTGCACTGTTTTGATAAGGAAAGAGTCGGATTTTCACTAATGTCCTTCCTCTGCTGCCAGTGTCATTTAAGAGGTGGTTACGGTCCCTGCTGGAGATATTAATGCAGACTGTGGAGGCATATGTGTTTAGTTAGTGGCTTTGGGTCGAGTTTATGGTTGTATGGTTCAGTCATTGTGAGGAGGAACATCAGAGGTCCAAATCCAGAGTTTAAATAAAATTGTGATTTATTACGTATTTGGTCTTATTTACGCAGTTTTGGCCAACCTTTCCATCGCTTATTTTAACACTGCACCCATGAAAGTAGCCGCTGAGATCTGGGAACGCTGGGACAGCTGCTATTCTGTCTGTCAGGGCAAAAAGCACCAATAGTTAGACCTTCCTAATTAGTTTAACTAAATTATTGAACCCACTTCATTTATCCTTACAGGAAACAACCATGTCAGGTATGCTACTTCTGAGCATAAGCTACATTATTAGCACTACTTAGTTACCTCACAGCAAGAAGCTGGGCTGGGAGCTCCTGGTCTTTGGGCTTTACTGTGTGGAATTGTCCCATTGAGTCGGTTTCCTTCGACTTCCTCCCACATCTCATAGATGGACACGATAACTGATTATTTTAATGTCTTTTATTTTTTATCCTTTTGTGTTGGTCCTAGTCAAAGCTTACAGCAGCTCTGCAGACCGTCGTTGACATGTTGCAGCTGTTTGTCATAAACGACAGTCTTTGGGATACTTTTGCATGTTATGATGATGGAAACCATCCACTGCAGCCACTGTCTGTGTTTTCATGCTGCTTCAGGTGATCTAGCTCAGGGGTTTTCGATAATAATACGTGCTTTATAATGCAACTCAATATATTTTGAAGCAGCCTAAAAATTATATCAGTGTCTGTATATAGTCAACAAATGGCGGTCAAGTGAAAGAACGTGCAACTCAACAGTACAGCAACAATGTTTATTATTTATTTTCACTATGAAATGAAGGGTTTCTGATAGTAAAATGTTCTTTTACATTAAAAATAAAGACCTTTAGAGAAAAGTGTCGTCAAATAAAGTGTTTAATTTAAAATCAAGTGTTTTGACCCCTCTGTTCTCTCACTTCTTTGGACTTCTGTGTCTCGTTTCCTCGTGAACACACACACACACACACACACACACACACACACACACACACACACACACACACACACACACACACACACACACAAAACGTTTCTCTTCTTCCCGTTCATGTGCCACCCCCTTCCCCATCAGTCAGTATTCTGCCTATACACAGAGTCATCCACACTAAGCTACATGTTGTTTTTTTTGGGCAACTGCATGTAGGTTGTGTTTCCCTCTACCTAGGCTGTGTGCAGGCAAATTCCTACACAAACACACACAAATGCCATACATTAACTATAACAGTGCAGATGTGTGATAACTTAAATGTGGCTTATAGTGCAAAGACTAGAAAGGGGCTAGATAAATGCCAGCCCATTCCATAAACTGATTGTCTGCAACTGACAGTTTAATATTTTCACTTCATCTTCCAGTTGAGTGTTCTTATCTGATGTTGACTCATTCTCAGATTAACAAGTAAAGCAGGAGTCACGATGCCGTGTTTGTGTCCATTTGCATTTTTGGCTATGAATTATCTTGTGTGGAGTATGGAGCGTGATGTGACTGTGCAGTCCTCTGAAAAAGCCCACAGCATGTACTCCTACAGCGATGATGCTGCGCATAGGTTGGAAAGATTGGTCAAACATGAAAAGGAGCATCAGCAGAGTTCACCATGAAGGGGATAACTGTGGGAAAATCCAACAAATGTCAAAACAGCAGCATGAGAGCTACAGGTAAAAGCTGCAGTGGGTAGTTTTTATTGTTTTAATATTTGATTTCACGCTAATTCTTTGTTGTAATGCTCGTCTTCTTATGACTGGCTGGTGGTACTGAAATAAGTTGCAAAGTAAACATTAATGTGGTAAATTTTTTATTATCCAGCATTTATTCATCATCAGTGAATATTCATTCTCCTTTGAACTCTGTTTTGGTCTCCTCCAGCTCTTAAATGTAAGTCTGTACTTCCTCTTTTTGCCATTTGCTATGAAACATAAAAGCTGAGGGCCTTAAAATAAAACAGCAGACTGAAAGATACTAAAATACTTTGAAGAAGTACAAGAGTAAAAATACTACTAATACTTCTTTTTTAGGTTCATTACTGCAGGCAGCCCATTTCCCGTACTGTATAAACAGCAGCCCAAAGCAGTCTGGTATGTGAGTAAATGTTTCAGCAGAGACTTTTCTAAGTTATTGTGTGACAGATTGATCTTTTGTGTTTGTATCCAGCCCGAGCTCATTGAGTTTATCCATGTTACATGTTGAACAACTGGTCCTGACAACGAATTTATGTTTTTGTAATGCAAATGAAGTACTCCCTTAATCCCAATGAAGTCCAGAGCTCAATAAAGGTGCATGTCATCTTCTCCTCTTTCTTTCTCCTCTTACATCAGCCTACAGCTCATAAGGTGGACTTGATGCACTGTGATTATTCACAACAGGAACATTTGTCAAAATGCAAATAAAGGTATACGAGTGAAAGCTTTGAGGAAACCCAGACTACCTGGCCCCTCTGGCCCTCATTACCTCCCTGCGTGAAGAGGCCCGGCACAAACACGAGCATGTTTTCAGTTTGCAGCAGCAGGAATAATATATCTGGATGTGAACAATCGTGCTTGTTTTGCCATTACACTCCAGGCTGGGCTCAGTTCAACATACGAATAGTTGCTATTACGACTGGATGACAGCAGCCTCTCTGCCCGGTCTTCAAGCACACCGCACTCACTCAAAGCTCCACGGCTGAGGTAATGCCTGGGTCGCAGGCCAGAAATTCATGCTCAGAACAGGGATACGAAATCAGATCTAAATTTAGAGGTTTGTTAAGTAGACCCTGTAACAATTCCATCAATCAAACAGTCTAACTTCTCCCTCTCATGTTTTACAAAAGAGGATTTTCTACATTTTATTGCTATGTATCATGGATTACGTCACGGCTGCGCCTCACAGGCTCTGAGTTCTTCGGTGTCACATTTTGGATGCCTAACATGGACGTCATGTTTGGCATCCAGCTTTCACCCCCCAGATTTTGACACGGTGCATTTTTCTCTGTTCATGACCAACCGCTGAACCCCTCGTCTGTAACAGACGGAAGAGAGCTGAGAAGCAGGTTCATCGCTCATCCTCCCAATGTTTTGATACTTTGGTCTTGATCTGCAGTAAACGCTACAAGCTTCTGGTAAATACCGAGCTGACTGTAAAATATTAGCCCCTCTCTTACAGGGTATCATATGAGCGTGCCTCGAGGCGTCACTGAAAGCTCTTAATGCTTTCCATTCAGCTGCGATGCCACTTTTCCCAGGAGCTGGACTGTCTGTCAAACTGATGAGAAGGAGATCTGACGTGGCAGAAACTTGGCTGTACTCTGTAAATATACGTTCATCCAAATTTCAGACACGTGTCATAAAAAACAAATTGGTTCGTCGAGTTGAGCCACTTTTGGAGGTCGTGTCCTCGTTAGCATTTGTTGGTTATTTGAAACCTTGGCGTCGTCTTTTAACGGTTATAATCTTGCATGTATTTTATAAGCTCACTCAGTCATTACGCACCATACTTTTGCACCAGAATCAGAAGTCCCTCAGCAGAATTTCATTCCTGGCAGGATGCAGAGAGCAGTTAGACCTAAGTCGTTTTTTATGAGTCCTTACAATTTTCTAGGAACAGTTTATGAATTCTAATTATAGTTGACATAGAGAAAAACCTCAGGTTAAGTGTAGCTAGCTGTGTCCATGTTTATGTGCTTGTTGGTTTTAATAACTTTCACTAAATATGCAGTAAAAGAAGTTAAATAATTATAAAAACGTATAAAAATATGAAGCATTAATAATACAAGTGTAAACGTATGAGAGCAGAATCATCTAAAACCTAAGGCTGTACTCAAATGTGTTTTGTATATGCAAAATGGTATTACCTCCAACCTCTGAAGCTGCACTCATGGATATTTCTCTATAAACTATGTGCCAAATGGCTAGCAGTACTGGTACTGTGAAGGAAGCTAATCCACACAAACATATGGCCTAAGTCCACGCTTCCACACTGTCTTTTAATAGTTTAACTCTGTTTAGGTTTTACACCCCACAATATTAGAGTTTCAGACAATTTGGTGAACATAATGAAGCATTTGGCATCTATGCAGGAGGATTTCTGTCCCGCGAGTTGACAGAAGCCACTGCACAGCTAACGGAGAGTGCGTACTGGACTTGCATTAATAAAGTGGCCAAAAATAAGACAAATGTAGTGTGTATTTCTGGCTAGCTGTTGTTCTTTCCATACAGAACATCCAAACTGAAAAAAACTGATGCGCCTTTAGTTCTGTTCTGTAAAGGTCAAAGTCAATTTGTAGCATTTTAGTTTGAATTTACCTTAAAAAACAGCTTAATGTCAGGATACCCACACGGTCATTTCTCTGAATGTAGGCAGAGGGGGTGACTCGACAACAGTTAGAAAGCTCTGGGATGACAAGCTCACACATCAGTCATTATTTGTTCCAGTTCACCAATTGTGAACATGAAGATGAACAGATCAACAGTCTTTTTATGCTTTAGTAGAACATTATGATTACTCAGTTCAGTTTTATTTACCCAGCGCCAAATCACAGAAGTTGCCTCAAGGCGCTTTGTATTGTAGGTAAAGACCCTACAATAATTACAGAGAAAACCCAACAGTCAGAACGACCCCCTATGAGCAGCACTTGGTGACAGTGTGAAGGAAAAACTCCCTTTAACAGGAAGAAACCTCCAGCAGAACCAGGCTCAGGGAGGGGGGGTCATCTGCTGAGACCAGTTGGGCTGAGGGGAGAGAAAAGACATGCTGTGGAAGAGAGCCAGAGATTAATAACAATTAATGATTAAATGCAGAGTGAAACAAACAGTAAAAGAGGTGAATAAAAAGAAACAGTGCACTATGGGAACCCCCCAGCAGCCTAGGCCTATAACAGCATAACTACAGGATAGTTCAGGGTCACCTGATCCAGCCCTAACTATAAGCTTGATCAAAAGGGAAAGTTTTAAGCCTAATCTTAAAAATAGAGAGGGTGTCTGTCTCCTGAATCAAAGCTGGGAGCTGGTTCCACAGAAGCTGAAGGCTCTGCCTCCCATTCTACTCTTAAGTATCCTAGGAACCACAAGTAAGCCAGCAGTCTGAGAGCGAAGTGCTCTGTTGGGGTGATATGGTACTATGAGGTCTTTGAGATAAGATGGGGCCTGATTATTCAAGACCTTGTATGTGAGGAGAAGGATTTTAAATTCTATTCTAGATTTAACAGGGAGCCAATGAAGAGAAGCCAATATGGGAGAAATCTGCTCTCTCTTTCTAGTACTCTATAGTTCCACTTCATCTAAAGGTGATGACTCGAGCACGGGGAGGATAGTTTTGAAAATAAAGGAGTGGTTCAGTCTGTCTAAGTGACTGAAGAAATTAAGCCACTGGATCTCATTAATTTCTAGTTGTTTCATGATTGCTTTATAAATATCACTTTTATCCAGTGACCTCACTACTCTATCAAATAACTCAGAGATAAGCTTGCAGAGGTAACGACCCAGTCTGCAAACGAGAACCTGATTATAAATAGCCCTAAAGAGTGCTTCAGACTGCTGGGAGGAGAGAACACGTTGCTTCACACACAAACACACATACGGCTGAAGTACATGTGGCGCAGCAACAGGGCCGGATGAGGACAACCCCTCTGGTGGATCAGGATTACCCTGCTGCTGGATCAAACCTCCACCGACAAGTCATTGTGAGTTATGCAATATATCTTCTCGTCTTCCTCGTTTGGCGTGTAGTGAAGCTAATTTATAAGAGAATTAACATGCTGAAAATATCTGGCTTCTCTTTATTCAGAGCTCAAGTTTTATAAAGTGAAGCAATCTGGAATAACAAAGCTGAAGCATAAATAAGAGTGAAATAATATTGTGCTGTGTCATTCAGGAAGGATTGCAAACCTCACCTGTCCTCTGCTTGACTTGTCCAAATTCAAGTTCTTTTAACAGTTTTTGTGTCTCACTCCTACTCAGTGATCAAAGTGTGGTAGAAAAGGATGAAGATATTTCACTCAAGTATGCATTTTGAGACCGGCTTCAAAGGCATGCAGTTAAGATTCATAACTTCTGATGGAGTGAAAAAAAGATAATAGCCTCAGCAGACATTTAGTGATGATGCAAAGATGAACTTGATGTTCTAGTCATGGAGAAGAAGGAACTGTCTGAAAGGGAAAGGAGCACCCACACGAACACATGCTCCTTATTCCTTCTTGAATTACAGAAAAATACTGGCTGATTACTTTTTTACCGCCATGGAAAATGAACTAGGCTCCACAGAAACAAGAACTGTAGCAAAATAATTTAAAATTTCCATTAAAAAAATTAAAAAGTGTAGCTAGTCCTGCTGTTGGGTGATCTATTCATGTATTTTGTAACTTGATTGTGTAGCTTTAATGTTAGTGAAAATTGGCTATTTAAAGAAAACAAAGATAAAATAATCTATAACAAAAAATGATATTTATAAATCAGCTGGGTCAAGAGGCAGATCTACATGTCTACATTTAACATCAATTTATGCCAATCTTAACATTATCCAGATACAGGTGTGGAGAAAATGTTACTATTGTCCTCTATCAGTCGCTATCAATATAGACTGCTAACCATTTCCCTGGATTCTTATTTAATTGTGCATTTTAGCTGTTAGCTCTCACCTAGCAGACGCTCAGTGCATGAAAGACTATTACATTGTTTTAAGCAATAAATGTATCAACAAAAACATTTTATTAAAATCAAAGTGAAAAAACAGGCATTGGCTCTATTTTCCTGTTTACCTTCAGCAGAGTAAAACAAACAAACATGTTGGTTATACACAATATTTGTAATTCTTGCAGCTTTGTTCTGTAGCATTTGGATTTGTTTTGTATGTCATTCCCCATATTAGGTAACGTATTGAACTATTAGGGGACAATGCTGCATGTGTCATATATTTATGTAGTAACACTGTATAGATGTCAAATTAAATATACACTACATCTTGTTCTGAAATGCTTTTTCTTGATTAAACTGGCCGATAAACAAGAACCAACAGAAATGTGAGTGAAACAAATTTCCTGAGCAGAAAATTATTTTAGTATTTTTAACTTTGCTAATTGCAGGTTATGGTTTGAACTGGACATTCAGCAAAATCCAGTTCAGTTCAAAAAGAAAAAGAATTGTATGTAGCCTCCAGCCACGAGTCCAAACTGACAGTATCCATTTAGGCAAAAAGTGATGGCTTAAAATGGTCCAGTAATGAGCTTCCCTAGCTTTATTATTTTTTTCTACTGATGTATTTCTCTCAAGTATGCAAATACTGTTTGATCAGATAAATGCTGGTGAATGGGGGCAAAAGGATCTTTGTTCTGGCACAAATACCTTTATTACCTTTGAAATTTAGGGATGGATCAAAAGTTACTAAAATCCCCTCTGAAGTGAATTAAAACAACTAACCAGGGAAGGTAATGGTGCAATCCACCCACCTTCTCTAGAGACATAAATCCCAGTCGAATAGATCGTTAAATGTCCAAAATGTGAGGAACAAATGCTCCAAATCTGATTGTTGCTGGTCAAAAGTGCATTGAGCAATGAGCCTGTGTAGACGTATTGATGTAGGTGAATGCTGGGGTCCAGGTCTGAGGCCCAGTCAGCTCAAGAAGCAGAGGAGGGCTGTTTATAGAAGCAGAGACGTTCAGGAGGAACGTATCTTCTGGGATGATCCCAGGAGCCGGACCTAATTAGAAACAACTGGTTGAAATTCACTTCAATGGCTACACAAATCTCTCTTTTTATGTTGCTTGGCTGGTCTTGTGCATTCATCAGCTGCACCTCAAGGCTCATCTCCATCTCTTAAGTTCCCCCTGGCTGCATGGTATTTGTGGATTTCATGTATGGTAAAAAGAAATTTAAAGCCAGCCACCTAACTCCCCAGTGTTATCTCTCCCCTCCCCACACACACACACACACACACACACACACACACACACACACACACACACACACACACACACACACACACACACACACTCACAGTATTTCCAGAGTCTTGAAACAACAGGCTACAATCACACTTGTCAGGTCAAATCTGTTTCCAATTGGCCCTGGGCTTTCATGTGTTTAGACCTCGCCCTGTTGCTTTTGAGAAACATTACATCATGGACCTGCTTTACTGTAGCTGCACTGTAGGTGCCTCGTAGTGTTTTAATTTCTCACCCCTCTCATGTTTGGAGTTGAGTCAGTTATCATTAGTGATGAGATCACGCTCTAGAACAAGAAGTGCCACTGCCGAGATCTTTAAATCCAGCTATGAAATACTGACCTTACTGACTGCTACATAAATTCTGCCGTAGTGCACCATCCATACAGTGATTACACATCTGGCAGTATCATGTTTTGGCATAGTCGGACCCAGACTTGAACCTTCTGAGCGTTCAAGTCTGTCTTATCCTGTCATCACACCATCTCAACCGGGAGTTCCTCATTCAATTGGCATCTGAATTTTGCCTTTCAGAGAAGCACTGGCAGAGGCAGGCGCTCATATTTGAACCAGGTGATGGAGTTTCACGTCAGTCTTCTTTAGGCTGCTCGCTTTAAGGTTCACCACAGTGGATCATCTTCATCCATCTCGCCCTATCCCAGCATCCTTCTCTGTCACACCAACCGTCTTCATGTCCTCCTTCACAACATCCATGACCCTCTTCTGAGGTCTTCCTCTTCCTCCTGCCTGGCAGCTCCATATTCAACATCCTTTGTCCAATATATCTGCTATCCCTCCTCTGCAGATGTCCAAACCATCTCAACCTTGCCATAAATATTGAATTTCACGTCAATATATCTCATAATACAGACTAAATAATCACATAGCTAACTTATTGGGTTTTTTTGTTTGGATTTTTGGCCACAAATTCGATACTGAAGATGGTGTTACTGCTAAAAAATAAGCTTTATTTTCTCACCTGAAAGCTGACAGAAATATGTTGATAGAGCAGAATGAGAGACTGAGAAAGGGCTGCTGGTAAATCATGGTAGAGTGAGTGAAGGATGTGACTTACATAAAATACACATACATCATATAACTCTTTAGGTATGTGCTGATCTTCAGCCCAGACACTTTCTGGTAATTTGACTCATGAATGAAAACAAATGAAACCAATCACGCCACAGCTGCAAATAAATTCATCTCTATTGACTACTGACCTACTTTGACAGTGTTGTGACCTTAACCCCCAGAATTTACACATATCCCAACTTCATCCTATCCAATCTAAGAAGTGTTAGGAAATAATTAGGCATAAAAAATGAAAGGACATGTTAATGTCAGGACTTGGCTAAAGCTGAACTATTGTGAAAGGGTGGTGAAGAAGTCACTCAAATTATTTTTCCCGTGATCTCTTTAGTCGCAAACTAACAAATGGTGAGAGGTTATGGACACAGTGAGCCTGTCCTAGTAGCAACACCCCAAATGATGACATGCTGTCAGAGAGGTGGTGGTCATACAGTACGCAGATTTGATTCTGCCAGCTTCAGCAGTTTAGGGACAAACCTGCAGTAAGTGGGAGCGTTAATTTGAGTCAAACAGGAGGGCTAAGAGGCTTTTCTCAGTCTATTCCCACACCAAGCCAAATGCATAAACACAGCTTTTTCTGTCCAAAGCAAAATAACTTTTTCTTCAGAAAATTCCCTTCTGAACATCCATCCATCCATCCATCCATCCATCCATCCATCCATCTATTCTCTTCTGCTTATCCTGTCTTTAGAAAAAAATTAATCTTGGCATTACAGCATGTACTTTTGCATAAATACGTTTATACCACTGACCAGATGGTGGCACCAATGCAGCATTTCATTATTTTTTTTTTTACCATCCAAGAAGAGAACAACAAAAAAAAAGAAGACAGTATCAGTGTTACTTGAAAGCAGTCCACTAAAACTAAAACTTTGTCTTTTTAAGTCAGTTTTTGCTTGTATGTTCTCAATGCATGCCAATGATGGATACATTTACTGAACAAGCTGAAACCTTTGCTGTTAAGACTTTGGATATTTGCACAAAAATGACTTTTAATTTTTAGAAGATTGATGTAGACGCAGTCTCAGAAAGCAATTATCGAGTGGTGAAGGAACTGTTAAAATAAAGGTCCATAAACATATTGTTATAAAGACCAAAGCTCATTTGATTTGAAACTTTGAACCTTATTGTTTGTTTTTTCTGACTTTACCAAAACAAACAAATAAACAAGCAAACAGCAGAAAATACTAGATGTTAGCAAACTGAGCAACAAAGGGATAGATATCTAGCAGCTAAATAGCTTGCTCCTAGAATCGTTGGCAAAATCCAACCTAATTAAAATGGGCTCATATTTGTCAGTAAACCAAAATATGACTTCAAATGCATGTAAATGTTGGTCAGGGACTGCTGGATTTGTGTTTGCGAAATTTGCCATAACAACATTTTCAGATCATCGTATCTGTAAATGTGCCAGTGTGAATCATATCGCTAGCCAAAAGTATATTATGGCTCCAGTCACATAGGCCTAGAGGCTGGTCACTGACCCACTGACAACTTTTATGCAGACACTTGCAAACGACTCACTAGGTGAAAAAAACTTGCAACGTAAACTGGAAACGGAGACGTCTTCAAAGTACAAGTTGCAGCTTTTGAATTGTGCTGGTTGCCGTGGTAAAGGAGAACTTTTTGAATAAACAGCCTCCGTTTCTGGTTTTCACTGGACTTGGAGTTTCACTACAGCTCAGAGAGAAGGTGACGAGTGTTTGCAGACAAGTTGGTGTCTTCCAAACTACAAGTGACCATCAGAACCTGCTAGTGACAATCACAGGGCGGTTTTTGATGCAGCACCCTCTCTGTAACCAATATCATCTGATGACAGCCAGCAACCTCCAGCAATCAGTCACCAACTGGTTGGAGAACATTTTTCACCTAGTGACTGGAAGCTGCCATTGGGCCACTGACCAGTATTACTCTTCAGTATTCATAAGGTCTCTGTGATTTAGGCCTCAATGAATACTGAAGTACCCACACACTGGGATATTCCTGGAAGGCTCACAATACACACAAATATTAATCTGCAATTCATAAATTGTGTAATACATAAAAAGGAAAGTTCTATAATGAATATTAACATTTATTTTAAAAAATGAACCCCACAATCTGTCTCTACCATTCATTAAGGGCTTTTGATTTTCTGAACCTAACATTAAAACATTAATTACACTTTATTTATTTTGCCATGTGCAGATATTATAAACTATTTTTAGATGCCAGCATTACATCACCAACACTGAACGCACTTGAAGGAATGTTGAAAAGTGTTTCCGAGCTGCTCGCGGCAGCTCTAGTTTGTCACTGTACTTGCAGCTCTGTTGTTGTACTCCCCAAACACACATCACTGTCAGCCTGCGCTGTGGGCTAATATCCTGCACGGCCTGTTTGTGTAAAACACACATTCCTTCATCTGTGTTTGGGACATAAAAAAGCCTTTAGGAAGTTGTTTTAGCTGGAAGGCTTTTAAAGGCAAGTCAACCTAAACAGGGGTTCCTTTAAGTACAGCACATCAGCCGTATGTGGACCAGGGAGGGAGCGTGCTGACCAGGGTGACAGTGGTTAGGGGGGAGTTTAAGGAGAACGGGTAATATGTTCATGCTGCAGTGATTCATAGCTCACCTTCTCCAACTGGACTGCACAAAAGGACTCACAGTGAAAAATGATATAATTCTTTACCTCCATCGTAATCATGTAACACGTCGTGGGCTTAGCTGGAAGCTTAAGCCTGGTGTTTCAGTCTGACTAGAGCTTTCTGAAACAAATGGTATCAATTTGCTTCCAGTCATTAGAGTACATTGTTGACTGGGAGGACACAGTGTAGAGCCAAGCTAGCTGGGACCCCAGTCCTAAATCAAGTGACCAGCATTCCCACAAAGGAATGTACTCCGTGTTTGCCACTGTAAGAGCGGACTCACTGCAGACTGGAAGTTTTAATGGTTTGGACAACTGTGGGTAGTTTGCATGGATGATTGAAACGGTTTCGGCTGCCCCCCCTCTTTAAGGGGGAAAGAATGAAAAACAAAACAACACATTCTCTCCCTTCCTCCCACTCTCTCTCGCTAGCATGCACACCCCGTAGAGAGAGCACCAGAGGCATCCAACAGAAACACCAAACAGAAATAGAGCTGCTATTTCAGTCTGAAAGGGTTGTTATTTTTAGAAAAAGTGACATACTCTACATTAAATTACAACATCATAAGATCACACTGTACCCCTCCACCCCCAGCCACCTTTTTTTTTTTAGACCTCCAGAGCTATGACTCACCACAAAGTATGTGGTGACGTTACCCAAAACTATCCGCCCTTGTGTTCTGATCAAAAAATTTGATCTTCAGATCATTGACCCAATTCAGTCAGATGGGGAGACTTGTAATATCCACACAGCTCTGGTTCTAGTTTAAACACATGGTTTGATATTATCATTACACAGGTAACACCAGGCGTTCTGATCGGGGTGCTTAAAATGTTTGCTCTGTTTTATATTTGCCGTCCATGGACCAGTGCCCTTCTTGCCTTTGACAGCACATCATAACATTTGTTTGTAGCATGTGAATGAAATGCAGCACAAACATGTAAGAGAATAATGCCGCTGTTAGTGTGCCAGGCCGAGGCATAATGAAACATACAAAAAACACATGCTTCCAATTTCTTACTCACCTCGGTGTTTCTTCCAAGCAGTGATGTAGTTGGAACTGAAAAGGTGGGTAATCTCGCAGCCTTGTTGCTGAGGCACGAGGCAGACAATCACTAATAAACAGGACAGCCAAAGGATCATGACTGCATTCATTTAATAATGAATTTTATTTTCACTGCATATCTCAGCAGTGAAAATCCTAGCCTTTATTTTTTTTTTCAAAGGAAATCATAAAACTGTACAAACAACAAATTATTAGAATGAAAGAAGCAATTTAAAAGGAGACCAAACTGTTTACAGAATATATGTTAACTAAAAGGAGGTGAAAGACATTACAAGACTGTAAAATGTGTTGGAAGAGATGGCTGTAAAAGATGATCACTAATTCCCCTCTCGGAGTTCCTCTGATGATGTCTGACGCCTCTTTCTTTTGTCTGCTCTAATAAACATCACGGATCAGGTTCTTGTATCCATGTTTCCCTTAGGATGAATTATAAAGTCTCATTGTTAGTTTATGATTAACATTAATCTTTAAAAAAAGAGACACTCGGCTCTGCTTTGTGTTTTAGTGCTAACTGGCACATTAGCGTGCATAAAAGTAAGATATTTAACAGCTTCCATTAAATGAGCTGAATCTGAGCACAAATTACATTCATCCAGAGGTGGGAAGTAACACAGTACAAATACTTCGTTACTGCACTTAAGTAGATTTTTCAGGTATCTACTTTACTTGAGTATTTATTTTCCTGACTACTTTTAATTTTACTCTCTACATTTTTACACAAGTATCTGTACTTTCTACTCCTTACATTTTCAGCTTTAGGTTTAACATCTGAGGAAAGTTTTTATTTCTGGTGTTGTGCCAAAAAGTGATCGTCTGCCAAAAAGTGATTTCCGGTATTTGCCAGAAAATGACTGCCTGTATTTGACTTGCTGATCTATAATCTGTGAAAAATATGTCAAACGTATCTCTCATGAATGATAACAAGTCATTTTGAGTGAGAAACAGCATTTCTGTCACAAGGTAGAAGCTGTAATCAGTTTTTGGCAGATATTTATCAGGGTAAAAACTGTGATTGATCTTAAAAATGTCTTTTAAAGAGAAATGTGGCCAAGATGGCAGCAGAAATCACAACAAATATAACATCAGGCTCTATAAAGATATTCTAATGTAGGTGCAATAATGCAGCGTCATAAACATACTTGAAAAACAGGTCGTTTCTGCATTTTATATTTAAGCCCTTCATAAATCCTATTGACTACACTCTACTCACCAATATAAGCAAAGACATTATACATAAAAGCACACAGAAACATCAGAAATCACTTTATGGCAAATGATCACTTTTTGGCACAACACTGGTCACAACACCGGTCAAAACGATCTGAGCCAAAATGGAGGAACAATAACACACTAAAGCACGTCCTGCTGGTGTACCCTCCATCACCGGGCCCTACCGTATACAGAGAAGTGAAAGAGTTAAAACCATATAATTTATCTATCATTTATAGTGCTGTACTCAGGGGTTACAGTGGACGGGAAAAAGTTGTGGTTGCGGTTCTTCATCAGCTCTGCTGAACGGAGTAACATGCATCCTGTTCTTATTTTTTCAATGAAACCACTGGTCATATCAGCACAAGCAAAGACCATTTCATATTAGGCACGCGATAAGCCTATTTCAGGATAAGGTTGATGATATCTCATCCAAGTTGTGCAAAAAGCCCAGCAGCCCTTCATTAACAAAGCTAAATGACAACTTTAATTTCTGTGGTCCAGTGCATCACACACATTCAGTTGTAATGTGGGAAATAATTTGTCCTTTATAGAGTAATAGAGCAGACTTTCATCAGCATAACTACATTATGCTGAGGTTAACTACATTATAGTTGCTTTGATTTGGAACAGCAAAACTGCTGGCCATTTCTACAGTCGAGCCCAGCCTCATGAGGCTGTGATAAATAATCATGAAAAAAGAAATCATACAGAGATTTATACTATATAAGGAATCAGATTTTTACTTAATTTTTTTAAACAATGCATAACTATAACTAAATTTAGACATTTCTAACTCTTGAAAGGAGCATGTATAATCTTACATTCCAATATCATTAAGTGTTTTTACTGAGAAACTGCTGTTTGCATTGGGACAACAACAACCACCAGGCTAACTACCAATTATAGCAATGAGAGACAAAAGGCCAAATAAGTAGGAATAAAGTTGGACTGACTCCCATGTTGAAATAGTTGTGGTGTCTGTGGGTGAGAAGCTGTCACAGGGCCCAAAGAGTAGGGGGACAAGATGATGTATGCTGCATATTAATGACAGCATCATTTAGTAACATAAAGTGGAGATTATGAGCACAGCAATGGAGCCACATTGTACTTATCTAACTGTGAAGTACAAGAGTTGTATTGACTGCAAGAGTTAGTGACTTTTCGCCTGGTAGAGGAACCGTGTCTGAGGCTTGGAGTAAGCGTAGTCCACTGTGTGACCATTAAAAATAATGCATGCTTAGGGTCATTGTCCTGATATGTGGTCTTAATTCAGGGGACAAAAACAGACATGAGTTTTACGCTGTTCACCTGCTGGAACAGCTTCTCTGGGTTCCTGAATTTCTAGAAGGAAAGTGAAGAGCTCTTCCAAAGAACACCTTAATAATATTACTGTCATGGCTCATGGGTCTTTGAACCAAGTGGTTTGAGTTTATTCATGGTTCTTAATTAAGAGTTTTTCTTGTTTATGATTTCCCATCTTCTTGCAATTATATTTTTGACTATGTGCTGGAGTTTATATTTTGTTGTTAGGTTATTTTGGTCCTTGAGTTCTAGTTATTCTGCCTCCCCCATGTCTTGTTGTTAAGTCTCTGTCTGGTTTTACTTACTTCCTGTTTAATTTTGCTGGTCTTGTGTCTCGTGTGAGTTGTGTTCAGTTAGATTCTGTTCAGCTGTGTCTTGTTTTCCCCAGCTGTGTCCTCTCTCCCTTATTACCTCATGCGTATTTAAGCCCTCAGTTTTTTTGTCATGTAGTCCCTCGTGCTCTGTGTTTCTGCCTTGTGAATCCTTAGCTCCAGTTCTGCATTACTTTTTCATTCTGTACTTTGGCAAGTCTTTAACATTAAAGTTGCCTTTCACATTCCCGTCTCATGTGCAACCTGCCTGCATCACAGCGACAGAAGAACTGAGGAAAACCGGGGGCTTAATGATGAGCGCCAAACAAGTTTGGATGACTGACAGAAGCCAAAATATTTTCATTTTCCCTACATGAGCCACACTCATACGCAGTCCCATTATAGCAACAGTTAGGGTAGGGTTAAGTTTGAAGGACTCTGACTTGAGAAATGGTATTCACAAAGTTTTAGTTGGACTTGTTGGTCATGATAAGCCTTTCCCGGCCCCAAGCCATTCTTTACTGCAGGCTGACTCACTCTTAAAATCAGTGAACTCGACAGCTTATTTTTCCATTTAAATTAGACAGTGGCTCCTACCAGAACAACTTTAGTGGAAAAGAGCTAAGGGACCTGAAATATGTAGGCACAAATGTGCTGGATTATTCGGGCTGCTTGACGAAGACAATGGTTGCTGGATAGGTACTGTACTAGTGTGTATTCTCTGGTGCGTCAGTTGCTGACTTGGCCTCTGGGAACAACAACGGTTTAAAAGGCTCCCAAGTTCCAGCCATTATTTATGATTATTAATACATACACACATAATTCATGATGCATGTGAGTTTTAATAAATAAATTATAAATAATTCATTTGTTAGAAAATGTGCAATGGAAATACAAATACACATACAGTATATATGACAAATTCATTCACAATAGTGTATTTGTATTCAATTATATTTATCTGACAGCTACAATTAATGTAAAAATAAATGTTACAATTTAGGGTAATTTTGTGCTTTTTTTTGTCACCTGTTTGTAAACAACATCAGAAAGTTATTAAAGCTTTTGAAAAGCATCATTTTAAATGAACTATGCTGAAGCAGCCCTACCCTCTGCTCACTGTGTCTCACAAAGAGAAAAACAAAAACTTATTTGTTATAATAAAGCATGAGTGAAACTGAATAATACAGCGGTCCTTGAAGGCAGCATCTGTTGCTCTCATTCCAGTAGCATTATGCAGTTTCCAAAGAAACCCCTGGCTTCCAATGGAAACAGCAGCATCAAAAATGACTATTTATAGTCACAAGATGAGCCACCCATATCAGCTGAAATAGTTTCAGTCATCCTTTGATAATAAGGTTTGTTAACATTAATTTAACAGTGTGGAGTAACTGCAGTCCAAAGGATTCTGCAGTTTCCACTAAATGCTGCAAGATTTTCCTGTATTGTGTATCATGGCTTCTCATCTTTCCACCTCATCATCTTCATATGTACTGTCGTCTGCCAGAACTAAAACAGGTTTTCCTGATTACTGACTGCATAAAGGTGCTTTCTAAACTCAAATTTTATTGAAATATATATAAAATACAATACAGTAATGATACAGAAGGTAAAATGAAACAATCATGTTTCCAGCAGCTAAACTGGGATCATCCTCAACCACTGAGAGTATTCAGTGGAAATTACTGGTATGCTGCCATACTACTACACATTATCACATTATCTATTAGAAGATCTGTCACTGACGATTTCAGCAGGTCAGATATATTCAAAATAGATTAAAAAAAAAAAAAGTATATAATAAAAAGCATATATATAAAATAAAAATATAAAAAGAGAGTAACGTTGACCTTTAGTTGTGTTACCGTGTAATAACTGTTTTGAAACAAAACACCACAGTGATGACAAGAATTGCTCATGGTCAGTCCAGTGTCTTTTTCATTGATCAGTTACAGACTTTTGTGAGTACAGAATGACTGACCACACGTGGTTTGATACAGTGTGGCAGCCGTTTTGTAAAAGCTGTTTTTCAGGGAAAATGTAACTGGTCTTACTTTCCATATAGGTAACCCTGGAAGCTTGTTTCTGCCACTAAAAATAAAGAATAAAAAAATTTCCCATCCATGAGTCAAAATTTCAAGTTACATTTCTCAAAATGTTTAGTTAACACAAAATTTTGAGTTAGCTCTGCCAATCAGGAAGCTCCATGAAGGTACGTCTTTTCCTTGTTACCTGGAGACTGAAGGCATCAGCTGTCCCACAGTTCAACATGAAAACACTGATTCCTTTTATGCAGCTCTTATTTGCTAGAAGGCATTCAAAGATCAGTAACTTGATGACAATATCTTCATGTTTGCTACACACTGCTAGCTCACATACTGTTGCTATACCCAATTTTAAGCACGCATGCGTTGGCGTGTAATAAGGAAATGACCTCTGTCACAGAGCTTTGTGATTCGCAGAGCTAACTTATTTTTATGGACAGCAAAAATAAATAAATACATTTCAGTGGCAGAAACAAGCTTCCATAGATAACACCAGTGCAGGTGTTATAAAGGAGTAAAATAACACCAGTGAGAAAAACGTCTGTAGTGTGCTGTACTGTAGCTCTGCTAGAGGTTAGCTCTCTGTTGACTTGATGTTAGCATCTCCAGTTGAGGTAACTTAATGAAACATTTTTTTTTCCCAAAAACTTATTCCCATAATTCATTGCAAAAACGTCATATTTACACACATTACAGAATTAATCACCTCTGTGCAGCAGAAGAATTTAGGCACCGCTGCCTCACAGCTAGAAGGAACCCACCTCGGCCCGGGCCTCTGTGTGGAGTTTGCATGTTCTCCCCGTGTCTGCGTGGGTTTCCTCCCACATGCAGTTACTGGGTTAGTTACCCATAGGTGTGAATGATGCGACCTGTCCAGGGTGCACCCTGCCTCTCACCCTGTGACAGCTGGGATATGCTCTAACATTCCCATGACCCTGAACAGGATAAGCGGAAGAAAGTGGATGGATTAAAATGTAACTGGCACTTGTAATATTTGTTTTTGTTTATTTTTATATTCAGTTTCTCCAGGGCCTCAAATTCCTGTTTGGTTTGTTGATAATATTTTCCCAAGCTAAGCAGTATTACCACTGTAAAATGCATCACTATATATCTCAGTGAATGCACCACTATCCAAAGCACGTCAGTTAGTATAACAGTGGGGAAATGCATCATCATACCTAATTTGATATTTAATAGATTTTATTCCATTCGGTGTGAAAAAGCTCTCATGTCTTTACAAAAGGTTGATAATAACTCATCTACCTTCAATTTATGACTGAGTTTTCAGATGATTATTGCTTCTTTTACTGTGTTTCATAAGTTCTTGAGAAAGATTTGCCCACACATAAAGTTCTATTTTGTTTCTTCTTTCAGGATAAATAATGAATTTCTTGTTTTATAAGAGATGTTTCATAATGTAGAAGCTGTGATGTTTTACTGTTAAAAATATGTTTTAATTTGTTGTAGCACAAAGTCATACATACCTGCTCTCTCTGGGCAGTATGGTGGACTCTTTGAGGCATCATTGAGATGAACAGTGGGGGCAGACTGGTTAGAAGCTTGCAGGAAATTGTGTTAAGCCCCAGTTGTTTTTGAAGATGTCCTAAATTTGATCAAAGTCAGTCACATGCTTATAAAGTTCCTAATACTAATATATCCCTATTGATGATCCATTGTTAAGAGTAGAGGAGACATTTAGGTATTTCCACTGACAGTGATGTGAGCAGCAGGAAGGAAGACACTGTCAGATCTGCATTATGCAAACGAATGTGGTGGCAGGCTGTGTGCTTTGCATGCTTTCCAGTTGTTGGATATGAGAGCAGGCAGCAGCGGGTGTGAGGACACCGCTCACTTCTCTCCTCTGGGTAATTACTGTACGGGAAACTGGATGTAAAATGTTTGAATAATCATGTATCTGAAGTGAGTTATGGATAGAGCCGACGGTACTGAAGTAAATTAAAATAAGTGAATCCAATTACTGTTTATGGAAAGCAGCTGTCTGAGCAGCATATGTTGGTGAGTGAAACTATGAGACTAATGTTGAGGTTGGTGCTCTGCTTGTCTGTGTAACACGATGGCTATTTGAGTATTTCATTTGTGCAGGATTTGACGAGCTAAACGATGTTTGAAAAACCTGCATCGTGTAGAACTTGCACATTTTTAGGCCTACATTGAAGAGGTGAAGCCGGTTGTCTTTCTTTCTTTCTTTTTGTCTTGTTAACTCACACTCCACGAGTGTATTCTGATGTCATAACACCTTGATAACTCGCCTCTACGCATTTACAAAAAACAAGGCTAGTGTTTGCTTTCAGTCATGTACAACCCCTCTTATCCGTGTGTTTATTTACCTACACTGAATCAATTCATCTGTGATACAGCCAACAGTCATGTACTGGATAAGCTTTCGTTTCAAAACATTTGGATTTAATTATCATGGGGATATGATATCCAAACAATCTGGTTTCTTCCATTAATAACATGATTGCGGCATGGCGGTGCGAGCTAAGGCCGCAGCGTTTTCATATATTTTCATGGATTTGGACCTTGTTTACTTACTTATTATGGGCATGGGGCAAACCCCGATTTAGAGTAATGACACAGTTTACGTTCTGGAGTTTTAAAAGATCTCTGTGAGGAAGTGTCCTGCTTCCACAGCTTGAAACACAAACATTACCCGTGTGACTTTTCCACAATAAAAGACTTCTCACTTGCTTCGTCCTCCTGCAGGTCAGTGCAGTTGACATGAAGAAGAGGAAACTGGCCAAAAGCTTTTGTGTGACTGATAACAAATGCACAGTACATTAAGGAAACATAGAGCCACAGCAGTATGTTGCTTTACAGATAAAGCATGACGGAGCGCGATGCACTATTTATAGGAATATTCCTGCTGCAAAGTCTGAGGTACTCCACAAACTATTGAGAAGTGTTTTTCTCCTCCTCTGAATGGCAGTTTTGTTTGGAGCTGTGTTCATTTTGGCACCCAGTATAATTTTTTTTTTTTGGTTTTAGCGAAAATGAAAACCAACATTTCATTTCTCATTTAAAAGTCAAATTTCTTAGTCTAAGCTTTGTTTTTACTTGATTAACACAGGCTGAAGCTGGCTGTTTTGGCTCTCTCTGTCATTCTTGCTAAATATGAGATGTGCTTTGCACTGCACAGCAGCTCGAGAACCTGTTCACTAAGTACTGTCCACTGCCTGTTATTGTTTAGGGGGAACTTATTATGCTTTTCCTTATTTTCTATCACACATACATCATATACTGTTACAATGGAGAGTGTTCAGATTAAACATGACCACAATTTCAAATAGAGCTGCAACGATTCTTCGAGTAACTCGAATAATTCGATTGTAAAAAATCCTCGACTCAAATTTGTTGCTTCGATGCTTCGTTTAAACTCTGCAGGGGGCTCCCTCAAAAATATTTTTTATGCTTTAATCCCTGATTATTTAGGAGGATGCTTGTGAATACAAAGCAGTACAGCATTAAACTCATGCAGCCCCCAGTTTTTCAACAAAAGCACTGATGACACAACAGCAGCAGCTGTTTTACATGCAGTCTGTCTGCAGGTATGTCCAAAGAGGCGGAGCCTTTACTGAGACGGTGAGCTCAGGTGGAGCAAAAGCACATGTTTTTCTAGTGTCCAAAGCAGCAGCGCTTGTTCCTGTAACCACCTTAAAACTTTTACTGGGAAACAGCTGGAGGTCCTTCATCGACCACCTGATCAGCAACACGAAGAAAAGAGAACTTCGTAGCTGCTCCATCCATCCTGTTTGTTCCACACAGAGAAAAACTGCAGTTAAGGTACAGGCGTTATAATATGCAGATGAAGTGTTAATAAGACAAACGTATTTCTTATTACTCGATTAATCGATGGATTAATCAATAGAATACTCCATTACTAAAATAATCGATAGTTGCTGCCCTAATATCAGGTCAATGTATGCACAAGTAATTCCTGTGAGCCAAAAGCTTGGGCTTCAGCCTGCTCTAAACACTGCTGACTCAGTATGACGTCAGTGAGAGCCTTGTGAGACCTTTATGACAACTCTTAGTGGAGGAGATTTTTTTTTTTGTTTTTTGTATATCCACTAGGATAATTAAGTTAGGCAGGGTGGCAGCATTGATTGACAAGCTGTAGCACTTGATGGCCTCATCCACTACTTTGAGTAGCTTCTGAACTGTGCGTGCTGTTGGAGCTTCTAGAGCATTTCTAATAGAGTATCTGACTCATTTTATGGCCTGCATTGTAGCGGTGCAGACCATCCAAGAAGTCTGTCCTTCAGTTATGAAGAGTAAAGTTCCAGTGTTTTCTTAGTCCATTACTTTTATAGCAGTAATTAGCAGATATGTGTGTCTCTGTATTTATGGATGTAGCCTGCTGAACAAGCTACTTGGGTTAGCTGATAAATTAGCACCACACCCTTTTATTCATATAAGGTACCTTCTGGCTTCAAAAAACCAGCATGGCAGAGACCAAACAGCCAAAGTTTATGGAGTCAGACAGTGGATCAAACGAGGAGCTTCACCAAGGCCCATTATATGATAAAGGATGACTATATTCAACTGTAAATCATGTAAAGCAACTCTAATGGAGTCCAAAGATAAAAATATGGACCAGGGAATGAGCTTGGCAAGGCAGGTGCAAAGGATATCTTTGTGATAACTGCAGCTTCTAAGGAAATGGCAGCTGGCCATATGTCACCATGTAATAAGAGCTTTTTGGTATAACTACCACTGCAAATGTGAAAATACTCCTATGTCTCTTAGGGAGTTGCTAGCAAAGGCTTTCATATGAAAGAAAAAAATCCGTCCTGGTGTCAGTAAACACATGAACCATCTTATTTTTAAAAAATCAACTTTTATAAAGATACTTACAGTTTTATTACAACTTGCATGTTGTCATGATGATCTAAGAAACTTGTGAGCAAAGTTTGCTTCTGCTTAGGCAGGAGACATGTTGGTGTTGTCTTGCCTGTGGTTGCAATAAGAACCTCCATGACTGACTCCCAGAAGGGTTTTGGCTTTCTGATTAAGTGCCTTAGAATTCCTTTTTCCTGAAGTAGTAATATTCTTTTGCTTCATGTTTCTCTCCCCGAGTACAGGGGAGTGGGAGGCACTTGTATCATCTTCATTAGCAGTTTTTATAGTGTAGATATATCTGAGAAAACTTGCTGTGTTAGTTTCTTCCTAGGTTTCTCCTGTGAAAAAAAACCATAGACAAAAGCACGCAGCAATCATGGTGTTCAATTTCACAGGAGATCCTTCAGGAGACAAATCATTTAAATAGACTTCAGTACGTCGTCAGCAGTTAAGGCTTAAGCTCAATGCTGTGCTCATGTTTCAAAGAGCTCTTATAATCACTGTCTTTGTGGCCTGTTGGTCACCTTAACCTGCTAAATAATCTACCAATCTATTATTTATTTACTCTGAAAATGCTCTCCTTGCTGTTCCTCATGACACACTCATTTTCACTTAACACTCACATCTGTTGATGTTTCCTCTTTTTCTCCTAAGGCCCATGCCTTCGGCTGGCAGTAGACCATGCAATGTATTGAAGTATAGATAAGCACAACCTAACCTGCTAGGCATGCAAACAACATGGTAATGTTATATGGGTAATTGGTACAGTTACTCAGACGGCTCTATTTTAATATCTAGGCCAAGAGGATAATATACAGATGGGTGAAAATTTAAATAAAGGGATCTGGCTCTGGTTTAGTGTGGTGGGCATTTTGCTGGAATGGTTTGGTTACTCCAAATCAATACAAAGTTGGTCTGAGTGATCATATTTATCCTATGATTAAACATTTTTCGTCCTAATAGTTGTGGTCTCTTGGAGGATGACAATGGCCCAATCCACAGGTCAGAAACTGTATGAAAATTATATCCTCACCTTCACATTTACTAGACATCAACACAAAGAAAAAAACACCTATGAAGGTTTGAACCAGCATATTAATCAGCCCTGTATATTCACAGCATATTTTCCCACTGTGATATTTAGCAGGGTTGCTGTCTAAAATTAGCCCGCCTATATTAACTAATGAGAACTAAACAAAAGGCACAACTAAACATACATTCCAGCATACAGCACTGCCATTAGGTTTGCAGGCATTTCTGGACCAGCTGGACCAACATGGTCCCTAGAGCCTGACCACTAATATGGCAAAAATTAAACACAGCATATTTTTCCTGAGTGAGCAGTTCGGACAGAGTATAGAATCCACAGACTGTTCTGTGAAAGGCTGCAGCAAGAGCGACACTGCTCAAAACAGTTCGAGGAACGCTTTGAAAATGCCAATTTCAATGGGAAAAACGATCACGCTGGATATCTGTACTGATAAAGACTGGGCAATGCATTAGGAATGAAAGAATGCCACATGGTTTGATGGAAATGAAAATTATCAAGCTACAAAGGGCTGAATTCAAAGAATCCTGAAAATCAAAGTGAAAAAATGATGCAGCACGCTAGAACATTTGGCCAAAATTTCATTGCAGCTTAAAATGGTGCTCAGTCATGTGTTTGACCCTCACGTGCTTGTATGCATGCTTGACAACGTCCTAATGAGAAGATGGATGGTGTCCTGGGGGAGCTCCTCTCAGACCTGGATCAGAGTGTCACTGAGCTCCTGGACACCTGGTCAGGGGCGGAGCTTCACGGGGGGGCTGGGAGGATGGCACACCCCCGGCCCGGGCATAGAGGGGGCCCGGATGGGAGAGAGGATAAGATTTCAGGTGGACAGGCCTCTATCATGTCCGAGGAGAGCTGGAGAAGGCGAGCCCTCTCCTAATTGTATTCAGATGAGCACGGTGTACCAAAGGCATAGCCAACTTTACATCACCCATCATTCATGTTTTACACGGGGCTTTTAAAGGTTGCCACAGTCAGGACTGAGTCATGGTTGCTAAAAACTTTACAAGAGCGACTGACTTTGTTGATGTAGTAGGTGTAAAATATTGAATAAGATGTTGTGCTGCATGACTGGCTTTATTTTCACTCTTACATTTAACTTTATGACACGCAAATTTTCAAGTGAATCGCCGATATTTTCTCCAAGTGTATTTTGGGTAAAACTCGTCACCAGCTGTCCACCAACGTCATCATCAGTCACTTGGCAACACATTGTAAACTAAGTGGAGCATTTTTATGGACTAAGCTAACATGAGTGGCACTTCATGTAAGCATGAAGGTGGAGCGGCACAGCGAAAAGAAAAGGAAAAAAGAGGGCAATGAAAAGCCAAGTTACAAAAACTGGACACATATTTTGTTCATCGTGATGTTATGATGAGCTTTATTATTTGGGTATAAGGGGCCCGGCCATTTGCCCCGCCCCCTGCCTGGCTCTGATTTGTTCACTTGGTGGTGCACTTGGTGGTGCTGGATGGACTGAAACATAATCTCCCAGAGGTGTTCTAGAGGTGGTTTAGGTCAAGTGAGCGTCGGGTCCTTCTGGCAATGGGACATATTGATGTGGAGGAGTTGGACTACCTGTGCAACCTCTGTAGTGTCCAGCAGTGATACTGACCCGAGCCAAATGCAAAACAGTCAGAAAAGACGAGAAGGGAAAAATGTGAGTGGCCTCCACGGATTAAACCATTCCTGTTTGGGGGGTCGTCTCATTGCTGCCCCTCTAGTGCACCTGTTGTTAATTTCATGAACACCAAAGTGGCTGAAACTGATTAACCACCCCTGCTGCTACTCACCTGACCACATCAATGTCCCCGAAGTTTCATTGTCTTGACTTTGATTTAAAAAGTGTTCCCTTAATTTTTTTGAGCAGCGTTTTTCTTCTGTTCTAATTGGTTGAAATGGGAAGTGATCGCAGTCAAGGTTATTGTCCACCATAATGTGGAGTAATGTTTCTGCAAGACAAACACATTTTAGTACATCAAAGAAAATGCCGTGCACCTCGACTGTGTGGTGATAACAGAGGACATAAGCAGTAAAGATTTACTGAGTTAGTGAGACTGTGGTTAAGTTGGGCTTTGAGTTTCACGCCCTCTATTTCACCTCCCTTGACAGTTAACGCAGCTGAATGCCACACATACTAGCTGTATGTTACTGGTTTGCACATGTATTAGTACATCTAACCACATGTGTCCAATTAGACTTCCAGTAAACTGACCTGGCGCACACATCCTACATTATTTGGGTTGCTGAAATTCAGCCTATGGGTTTCCTATGATGTCTAATTACATTGTAAGACACGAGTAATTGCAATAATAAGTAATGTGTTTAGATTATGCAGAAGTCAGTCCAGATGTAAAACATCTGTTTTGATCCTGCAGTTGTGTTTTTTTCTTTTTTTAACTTTACATGGAATCATGAGAGCTGCTGTCAAGTTTGTTCAGATCTCTTATGTAAATTCTGGGCTGTATGAGTGTAATCGTGTGCTAACAGCCATATCGCTCATCTACCTACCATACAAATTGTAAATTCAAAGTGAAATCAATTGCATTGTGCATGTAAAGCAGTGAGTGCTCTTGGCATGTTGGCAGGAAGGAGTCACACAGAAGCCTTATTGTACCATGAAGCCTTTCGATCTCTTCCCGAGTCAGCGTACTATCAAGGAATTTTTGCTTTGCATGCCGGACACATGCAGCATATAGCCGAGAGAATGCCCACCTGCCCACTCAGGTAAAACATCAGGGGGGTAATGGAATGGTTCTCATGATCAACAGTGGGATGAATAAATGAATAAAGCAATAAAAATAAGAGGGCTGGATAGAGATTCAGGAATTCACCAGCAGGACAAACAAAAGAGGGTAATGAGCTCAAACTAGAGGGAATCTGCCAGTGTCTGTGCCTTCAGCTAACTGACTTGGTTTTGTCTCCAGTCATTGCTGTTAAGTCTTTATATTAACATTATTCTGAAGGTGAGCAGTAGCCTTCTAGTGCCTAATATAGACAATGACCTCTAATTGAAGAAATCATATTTTCATGTAAAAAATTGGAATTGGAATGAAGCATCAAAAAGTCCCCGAGATAAAGTTACAGACAAATCTGGCTGGTTAAGCAACACCTTTGCGAACTTTAATGAGTTTATTCTGCTGCTGTGCACAAAATGGTTTTAAGATGTCATCATGAATTCTTGGAGCGGAATCTGTCTAATACTTTGGTGGATTTGTGACATGGCTTAAAGGGATTGAGTTCATGAGACGTAATCCGTGAGGCTCTCTACTGCTTTAACCATTCACTGAGAGCTCAATGTTCCCCAGCCTTCACATTCATACCTGTGCAGGCATTCGCTCCTGCATTTGCTTTAACTTCAAAGGCTTAGCTGTGGAATAATGTTCCTGTAAATATGTGCCGTGGATGATTCAGTTTAGGAAACAAATCGGCCGAGCCTGCAGAGTTTATATGAAAAGATCAATACAGTCAGCCCCATTTACTCTCCAATCACATTAACAAAGAACACATGGCATTTGTCTCAAGACTTCATATGTTTGTGGATAAATCCAAACTCGTTTTTGTTATCAAGCTCCAACCGCTGATCATCACAAGCCACAACATATAAACCCGAGAGCCTGAAACGCAGCCCGTACAGCTGCCGAGCTGGGATGTGAAAATCTTTTAGATCTTTGATCAGTCAGTCATCACTTCATGTTGTTAGTATTTTTCATAAAATTATTCCAGTTATGTGGAATATTTCAGTTACAACTACAAAATGAAATCTTTCTTGTAATCATCCCAAAGTTATGACAATAAACGTCATTAGTAGACTCCATAGCTGACACTGAGAATGCATTCTGTAATTGCTTTTCTACACAACAGTTTTTATTTCTACTGGAGATCTTTGGCTTACACAAATGTAACTGTTCTGCTTCTAATTTAATCTCACTGAGTCAATTGCTCTGCACTACTGTTGTTAGAACAAGCTGCTTCTTCCCATTAAGGGAATCTTGTCATGGACCTTTGGTCTTTGCCTGAGTTTGGGTTTTTTTTTATTAATATTTGGATTCCTGTGTTTGTGGTGTTTTGACTTCTTCTTGAGTTTTGTATTTGCTTTGTGTAGCAGAAACTTCCAGTTGGTTTCTTTCTGATTAGTTTCTCAATTTAGTGTTTAGGTTTCTTACGTTTGCTATCTTTTGCAACCTAGTTAATGTTTGTGGTTACAGTCACAGTTTATATTAATATTTATATTATATATATATATATATATATATATATATATATATTTAGAGAGAGAGAGAGAGAGAGAGAGCGAGAGAGAGAGAGAGAGAGATTTTCCATTTTTGGCCACATTGGCTTCTTATTTGTGATGGAGAGAGACAGGAAATGGGGGAAAGACACAGGGGAGGACACACGGACAAGCTGGAGACAGACTCAAACCTGCGCCGGCTTCACCACTAAGCCACCCGGGCGCCCCCGTAGTTACTTTGTGATTTATTGTTGCCTTCGTAGTCTTGTTCCTGGTTTTACGTCACTTGTCCTTGATTCATTTCAGCTGTGTTTAGTCCCACACCACCTCATTTCCTCTTCCTTTGAAATGGTTGCTTTGAAAAGGGGAGGGGGGGGGGCAGGTCTGCAACTGTCAGTTAGTCAGTTTCCATCTTCACAGCAACTTTGTTGAGAGTGATGGCACTCAGCCTGAGTCAGGCTGCAATTGTTTGGAGACAGGTTGCCTCCACCAGAAATACTACAGATGCTTATTTATGGAATAATTGGGGAGCTACTTATGACAAAAAAGTAACAAATGAACTAAAAACAATCAGCAAACAGAAACATAGCAGACTGTTCTGTTCATAAGGGAAAGTACCTTTCCCACACATAAAAGTGGGCATTGTGAAGAAGTGTTGGAGATAAAATTGTGATTGTCCTACACTGCCAGCCAACAGCTGAACGGTGGCCGGATATGGGTTGACAGGCATGTATAGATAAGTTAAAATACTGTACTGTTACATTTGATTTTAAGATCAGTATTTTTACTGCAGGTAAAAACAACATAACCCACAGAATTTACATAAATTTATTTTTTTTTAAATACACACATCAACATGCTAAGCTGTGAAATGTTTACACTTCCTTAAAGCTCTCAGAATAGATCTGTCCCTCTAATCAAACAGTATTTCCTTTAAAATGTGTCTGTTATTCTTTGCACTGACTTTCAATTCTGCAGACAGTAACGCCGTCTTAAAAGTGACTAAAAGCATATTTGGCATAATGATTGAACAGCAACCACTTTGCTTTTTTTTAACATAAGAGCAGATCGATGTGATGATATAGGCTTTCCACTCTAATGCACTTCTACTTGTGCTTGTGTTTAAAATTTGCCATCACTGGAATGTACCCAACCATCTGGCTACGCTTAAATGGCCTACAATGATGACTATCACCTATGCTTCAGAAACATATGCCCTGTTTACAATAGGATATGGTGTTCATAGAATGGGATTAAATTGGATATAGCAAGTTCACCTGAGAGCAGTCCTTGATCTCACTGATCAGATTTAGAGGTTCTCTGAGAAGATATGGATTAGCTGTAACTTTTTTGTTATTTTGTTTCTGACTTGGCAGAACAGCGCTCGCTGCACCTGATCAGAGCTTGGGTGTTGTAATGCAACCTTTCCCGAGGAATGCACTGATCTCACACATCAAGCAGATGTTCTCAATCAATATTTGTTGATATGAAAACCCATTAGGTTGTTAATTACATTTGCATAAACATTTCACCATGTCATATTTACTATCCTAGATTGGTTTTCATACAGAGTTTACATACAGTGGCCTTCAAGTGCTTACACATGTTTGGTCCAAATACTGTTTGGCCGTAGTAAAAACATGGACACACAGTGCATATACAGCCAATCACATACTGTATTTGTAGCCACACACACACATAAATGCAAACAAAATATCAGCACCATCCCACCCTAAACAGCTTGCATTCCCCACCAATGACTTACCCCGAGTAAACAAACATTTATCTGCTTGTCTGGCGAACTGACAGTGTGGTGTTGCTGTTTGTTGGCAGATATCCTGGCCTAATGTAAGCAGGCTATTGAACTTTGTTTAATGAGAGATGTAATTTGGACTTGTTACAGTAAAAGAATTTCTTTTTCCTCCTTGTAGCATTGCGTAGTTACAGGTTAGAGCATCTAAATTACTGTGATGGCCAATTGAAACAGAATAACTGTCATCATAAAAGTCATCCAATATGGCACCCTCTGGTCACAATATTGGAATTTGTCAGCTTTTAAAACCCAGTGATTATGAGGAGATTTGTACCTATTTAACAATATACTTAATAGAGGAGCTGTGTCTGTGCTTTTATTGATAGGAAAAAAATCATTTTATCAAGTAAATATGATCTGTTTTGACCCAGAACAACAAGTATGTACACGAGGCAGTTGGATCAAAACACGCCAGAAATTGACTACAGAAAATCTATATTAAAGAATAATTCCAAGTTAATCCAAACTGGTGTAAATTCCACTAATGTGGCTATAATGCTCAGTTACTTTAAGGAGAGCAAGATGAGCAAATGTCGCATTTTCTCATTAGGAAACTAGAAAAGAAATGAGCCCATATCTGGACAGAAAGTATAATTACTCTTCAAAATACTGATGTCTGAGTACCAGTGTACTGTGTCTGCTAATGATCGAGGGCTGCAAAGAAAAATAAATGCATCATATAGAGCACCAGTCAAATGTGTGTCCCAACATTTGACTGGTGCTGTAAAAGTTTTTAGTTTTAATTTTTCTTGTTCAGTTGTAATGTGGTTATTCTGTTGGTAATTTACATATTTGTGCTTATTTACACTGCTTTAAATTAAAGAAAAGCTTTTTAATCAGAGTTCAGCACCAGTCAGTTAAACCTCTGATGTGGTACTGATGTGGTCAGTCAGTATCAGGGGGGGTGTTCATCAGTTTCAGCTGCTTTGGTGTTCATGAAATTACCAACAGGTGCACTAGAGGGGCAACAATGAGACACCTCCCAAACAGGAATGGTTTCACAGGTGGAGGACACTCACATTTTTCCCTCCATATCAGTGTAGATATTCAGCATACATTTTTTCTCCATTGAGATCTGATGTTTTCATTTAATAGCAGTATATTTTTTAGCCCTCAGCCTGAAAGGCTGATGGGGTATTGTTACCCTGCCAGACGAGCGTCGGGGTGGCAGGACACCCAACTTTGGAAGCACAATAACTGGACAACAAGGCGACATAAGATTTTCACACTGATACCATAGATGGATCTACTAAAAATCTCAGGCGAGTTTGATGAAAAGTTTGTGAACTCAAGAAGGAGGTCATGTAGGTTTCTTTGTTTTTTTTAAAGCCATGCCATAGGTGTATTTACTCAGGAAGGATATCATAATGTGATATGTGATGGAAATGACAATAAAGAATCCTTGAATTAGCTTAGCTGAATTCATGCAGTATTTCTCAATGATGAAGTATGATATGTAGCTATACCAGCACCACTGTTTCAGTCTTTTGACAAAATGTCATTGAAAGCTGTTTTTTCAATCTGCATTTAGTCAGTTTTCATAATGATAATAACCCTTCTGCTGTCAGGTTGTTGTAACTGCACAAGTGTTAAAAGATGCTCCATGCTTATTGTTTCAATTTTATTTATTTATTTTTTGCCTCTTATGTAAACATCACCTCGAATGTTTAATCAATATTTGCTGCAGTTTGTAGTCAAAATAATGATGTGGTTCAAAGGCGTGACTCAAATGGTGCCTAGAATTAAGTGTTTAATTTTTTGATTATTTGTTGCCCATTACAAGTAATGAGAGTTGATGTGTGTAAATAGCACTTTGACAAATAACAGACAATGAAGTATAATCACTGTTTGGTTGTGTATACTGTTATGAGAATGAAGGGAAGAATATATTCTGCATAAGAGAGCATTCATACATTAAGGCTGACATATGTAGGTGTTTCAGGGGTGACCTGGCAGGCAGGGATTTTAATTATTTATTTATTACATTCATAAGCACTGGTGGCGGCTCAGTGTTTTGTGTTCTTTTGGTGAAGTTGTTTTTTGTTATGTCTGGTTGTGTTTTTTAGTTTTTATTACAGTTTAGATTCTCAGTTTGTTGTACTGTAGTTTTTATATTCTGCTGTGCTTCATTCGAGCTTCCCTGTGTTCCTGTTTTCCCTGTCCTGGCCCTTTGTCTCACGTTTTGTGTTTTTTCCCTGTGTGTTGTGTTTAGGTTTCCGTTTAGTTCCATTCCCTCTGTGTGCCAGCCTCTCTTATGTTAAGTCTGCATTTGTATCATGTTTGGTTTCTTCCTGTTTTATTTTGACAGTCCGTTGTTCCCTGTGCTTTGAGTTTGGTTTTGCTTCCTTTGTGTTATTAGTTTCATTTGGTTCACCTGTTGTCCCCTGTTGTCTCCACTCTCCCTAATTTCCTTGTGAGTATTTAAGCCCTCAGTTTTTCTCTGTTCTTTGTTGCATCACTGTCTGTGCCCCCCCCCCCCCCCCCCCCCCCCCCACACACACACACACACAAACCCCCCCCCCAAAAAAACCTTAAACCTTTAGTTTTGTCTCATGCTTCAGCCTAACTGTGACACCTTTGGGGTGGATAGAATGGGTCTAATTATTTTTGCTGGATGTGTCTGTAATTGCTCATCTGATTAGTCACTCTAGTAACTCAGCTTTCAGTGTTCTTTATCAAGTTGAGTATGCACTATTGAGGTGGCTGTTAGATTTCCAGTGGCATTTGTTAATGACTACAATGTTTAGTCTGCTGTGATGGTTTGAACAGAAGAGTCGTGTGTACTGAAGTTTGCAGTTGCCATAATGTTACAGCATAACCATGTGTCCTCGTGCTTGTTTATGGAGACCTGAGAACTGTCCTTGATAAAAATCATTATATCTCAGTGAATTTCCAACTAATTTTCAACTGAGTTGGTTTTGAATCTCATGTCACCCCCACTCACTGGTTCTTGATCTCCTGTGCACCACACCAGTCCTCCAAGCAACTCGCTGCTAATGCAGAAACAAGTCTGGATGAATGTACAGGCTGATTAGGTCAGACAGCAAGTGTGACAAATCTAGAGGTTACCTCAAGCAGTATGCTTCCTTAAATATATGAATCTGATTTTAAAAAAGGGTTCATCTGTACTTGTACTTAAGTAAGGCGTCACTGCTTCTTTTTGAGTTGCTGCCAAAGTGTCTGTTATGTTTTAATATTATTTTAAATGATTGCTTTTACTAAATAAGGCAGCAGCCTTGTAATCAGGGAGCTGAATGTAAAGTATGTCTGTATATCTTGTTTCACTTTAACAGCTCATCTTTTTTTTTGAGAGACTTGTCAGAATTCACACGACACAAGATTGCAGCTTCCTGTCTTTGTGCAACTGCTCCCACTCACAGTGACTTTTAGTTGGCTTAACCACAGAAAAACTAAGAAAACCAAACAGAATATAGAAAGACACAAACATCAGCTCCATTTGTAATGGAGAATTTTTCAAATAAGACCATATTACTTTGTAAGCAGAAAAAGCAGCGCAAGCAGTTTGGTCGATTTATTTCTTTGTTGTAACAAAGTTTCCTGGCAATAAAGCTCATAGTGTTGGTAAGCCTGTTTATGTCTCCTTAAATGGAGCCACATCTGTAAGGAAAATGCATTTGTGGGTCGAGCAGCAGAGTTGAGTATGGAGGTTGAAAAAACTTGTCAGATCTTGTCTGCCAAAGAGCTTATTCTGCTATGGATTCTTGTTTGGTGTTTATTGGATTGGATGATTAAAGTCTGAAGAAACTAAACCTTTTTGGCGATGTAACAGTTTATTCATTTAATAAATAGGGGCCAACACAAACACATTGGCTGACTTGTGACAAATGCTGGTTGAAGAATGGGATGCTAGCCAACAGGAGTGTGTGACCAAGGTGGTGACCAGCATGAGGAAGAGGTGCCAGGCTGTTGTGGCTGTGTGTGGTTCTTCCGCATGCTGCTGAGGCCTTTCCAGTCGCATAAGATTTATTGCCAAGCAGCATTGTTACAACAGATAAATAACCAACCAAACACTTTTTGTGCTCAGTTTAATTATTTTACTGCAGACTTGGACAAGGCAATGTTCTGTTAAAGTGTTAGTATATTTATTGATTTTGTAAATATTACTGACATTATTGATATTTACATGAATGCCATTAATGTCAACATCAAAGTCATTCAACTTCCAAAGTGGGAAATGACAGTAAGGTATATAATGTAAGAGGATATGACACTGGAAACATGCTAATGTTTGCTAGTTAACATTAAAAAGTAGAGCTGGAGCTGATGGGAACATCACCGATTTGACTGTTTGGTCACAAATCAAAAATAAATATAACTTTTTACTCGATGGAGTTAGACGAAGATTCATGGGCTCAACCACTCATGTTGAGGTATTTCAGTCTGACTAAAAATAGATCAACTGATTTACAAAAATGTAGCAGACTTTATTTATGAAGCTCAAAACAGCAAGCTTGTGTAGGAGAGCTTTCCAGTCTTTACAGCATACCACACCCTCTATTTTTAGACCTTGGATTTGAAAAATGGAAAACTTAAATAAACAGTTTCCAAACTGAGACCCATAGGTTTTAAGTCTTAGTCACACGTCTTAGCAGGAAGGGCCCAGGTGCATCTTATAACATGAAGCAGTGAGACTGCTAAATTTCATCAAGGTGAGTTGGCTCCAGGGCCCTGTGCATGCCGTTTCTTTGACATATCTTTGTGGAACACGTACATGGAAGAGAGCCATTGTTAATGGTAGTAGTTACACCTGTGCTTTTTCTAAAGCACTAATGAATACAGTGTGTATTACTCTACTTGACAGAACATCAAAAAAAAAAAAAAGAAATTCAGTTCAACTACAGTACGACTTCAGTGAGCACCAAGACGCTACGTAATTCGAAGCAACCTCTGGATGACCAGGCGGTCACTGCAACTACTTGTAGTAGGTCTCCAATAGCCAAAAATCAGTGCAATCACTGGACAGTCATCAATTCTTCTTTTTATTGTTTCCAGTCGCCAGCTGGTTGGCATCTTATTTTTACTGTACTGTGACTGAACCATAGGGGAAAAATTCGGTAGACATCTGTTAAGTAATGAGAGTCAGTAGTAGATATGACATGAGTACACAGACACGAGTACACCAGGATCCGTTGTTTGCTATAAGTTCTGTTTTCTCAGGAGAGTATGTTAATAACTCGTCTTGTCAAATGCACTCTAGTGCCACATTGTTTTCTGTTTTTATTTATACTTTATATGTGTCAGTAATTTTGTATATATAATGCTGATGGCATGCATAATGTACCTATGTCATTGTATTCAGTAGGAATATAAACAAAAGCAGCGGACATGTTGCTGCGCTCTGAGTGGAAAACAATGTACAGTACCAGTCAAATGTTTGGACACACTTTCCCATTCATATGTATGACTCACATGCAAGTAGTATACATCAAAGTTTGATGCTAAATCTATAACATACAGTTCACTGTGGTCTTCTAATCCACAAACATAGCTGATTCATTGGTCTGGATGTTATGTATTTATGTATCTCTGGTGTTCAGCCAGTTCTCCAGTTGACCTCTGGGCTGACAGGACGCGTGGCTCCCAGGAGATTTGTGACACAACTGATGATTTTTTTTTTTTAACTGAAGTGTGGAATGAGTCTGGTTTCACTTGTGTATACTGTCCATTTTTATGTTTGAGCCTTTGCTGTTTGTCATCTTGCACATACCTTTAGGTTTCCCATAATGGGCCATATGACATATCATGCTTTCCTCGTACAACTGTTTTGTAGTCTTTGGGTCTTAATATGAATAAAATATGAGGAATGAAACCAGGTGGAACGTTCTGGAAAATCAATTTGAAGTAGAAAACAAATTTCATCAATTCCAGATTCTGACAAAGCTGTAAATCTGCAAAAGTATCAATAATTTTCTCCTCTTGTTCATATTTTTGCTGTAACACAGATAAGTGACACAGCAGCCAGTGATAAATGATCGAGTCATCAGTTTGCCATATAGTATACTTTGAAATGACTCACAGGATGAGAAACAGTCTTGGTGGAGGGTTTGGAAGCTGCAGTAGACCTCCTTGTGTTCACCGCTGGGATTAATGGTTGTTTTGGCAACATGTGAGCTCATGGGTAATTAGCCGAGGTGACGTTTCCTCTTGAATGCTACCTGCTTCTATTGTGGCCGCCTCCATGGTTGGCTGCGTGCACTGCAGTTAAGGCTGGTAATTGAGCAGCACTTTTGTGACACTGTTCATGAACTGTGATGAGCAAATTATGGGTTTCCTCAAAGTGTCATTGGATAGAATGACAGTGAGAAATTATTTCCTAGAAGTGCTGCGTGTGTGTGTGTGTGTGTGTGTGTGTGTGTGTGTGTGTGTGTGCGTTCTGCTAATATTAATCTGCTCATTCAGAAAATCAGATAAACAGATGAAAGCCGATATTCACAACAACAGTTCCCTCATGTATCTTTTTTAAGAATCATTCCGTGTCTCATCATTCTCCACCAAGAACATGAGTTTTCCTTCTCCTTCCTGCACACCTTTACCTTGCTTTATAAAGCATCTGTGCATTAAACGCTGCTGATTCCTTACTTCCTTATTTAATGATGATGAGGGAATAAACATCCAAGAAGACACGCAAACTTCAGAATGGGGCACACCAGGCACTTTCATAGGTAAACATTCATCTGGGCTGTGTGGTCATCACTAACTATTGGTAACAAAAGTACACTACAGAAACACACAACAGACAGACTGAATTGGAAACAGTCAGGTCGGTAGTTGTGGTTGCCAGTTTCCATTAAAACTGAAGAAGAGGAGTTGGGCCAGATTGTCTCATGGTCCTTATTTGCCTGTGTGTTGTCTGTTCCACCTGCTATCAATTACCTGTGATTAGATCTGCTGCTAGTGTGTGACCTGACCTCTTGCAGCCAGACTGTCTTTTAGCTGCTAACCTGTAAGCCTTTTAACTGCCTATTCATTACAGTAACGTTCCTTTAATTCCACCTGCTTTGTCTCAGTGCTTGCAGCTGTTATCAGCTACTATCAAGCAAAGCACCGAAAACTCCCCAAAGTGGATGAAGCCTGTTACGATACAAATCACAGCTAACCTTGTTCACACACACACAGCAGTGAATGGTTAACCTGTGGTAATCAGAGAACAGACGCTGACACACTTTTGTTGAGCAACTCAAAGCAAAGCTCATCAGGATTTCTGAGGCACTGGGTTTAAGATCCAATGGGCAATATTCCTCATGGATTTGAACATCCATCCATCCATTCATCCATCCATCCATCCATCCATCCATCCATCCATCCATTCTCTTCCGCTTATCCGGGGCCGGGTCGCGGGGGCAGGAGCCTAAGCAGAGAAGCCCAGGCTTCCCTCTCCCCAGCCACCTCCTTCAGCTCATCCGGAGGGACCCCAAGGTGTTCCCAGGCCAGCCGAGAGATATAATCTCCCTAGCGTGTCCTGGGTCTACCACGGGGCCTCCTCCTGGTGGAACACCTCACCCAAGAGGCGGCCAGGAGGCATCCTAATCAGATGCCCAAGCCATCTCAACTGGCTCCCTTCGATGTGGAGGAGCAGTGGCTCTACTCTGAGCCCCTCCCGGATGGCTGCACTCCTAACCTTATCTCTAAAGGAGAGGCCACCCACCCTTTGAAGGAAACTCATTTCATGAGAATCAGCACCTCTAAGTCTGAGGCCATGGTCCTCAGCTGGAAAAGTGACGAGTTCTTGCCCCACGTGGAGGAGTTCAAGTATCTCGGGGTCTTGTTCACGAGTGACGGGAGAAGGGAGCGGGAGATCGACAGATAGATCGGGGCCACATCTGCAGTGATGCGGACGCTGCACCGGTCTGTCACGGTGAAGAGGGAGCTTAGTGTAAAAGCAAAGCTCTCGATTTACCAGTTGATCTACGTTCCTACCATGAGCTTTGGGTAGTGACCGAAAGAATGAGATCACGAATACAAGTGGATTTGAACCTCATTCCTGGTAAAACTGGAACTTTTAACCAAAATATCAGGAGCAATATGAATGCAGGTAAAGCTTCACTTTTCACACGGAAGCTGTGTCCACCTTTGATTTGGTTTAAAAAAACACGCCTCTCAGTACTGTGAAGGTGATCACCGTGTTGTATTTGATGTGAAGGAAACAAACACTGTGGCGAATCTTTACAGGAGACCAAAAAAAAAGTTATATGCTATTCCACAGTAGTGATAACTAGATATAGATAAATGCATCACACTAAATTTTAAAGAAAATTTCTAGTAGTGTATCCACAAAATTCTCATATATGCAGAACATTCAAGAAATCCCCCAGTACCACAATGTGATTAATGGGAAAAAATTTTGTACATGAGGCGTCTGTAGTGGGAATCTAAGTGGGAAGAACTGTTTGGTTCTTCTAGTTTGAATTCTCTCAGTGGAGCTTCGCCTTAAGCAGCAGGCATACGTAGATCAAAATAACAGGGCTGAAAAAGACCAAAGTAAAACTGTCCAGCGTGGGCATTGGTCTGGATGAATGGACATGGGCATGGCTGGGAATTCTTCCACAGGGTTATGGCCTTGTTGTTAGTATTCCAAAACAGATGTTACACTAAATCCATCACTCAGGGGAAAAGGATGTGTATGATTCCAAAAAGACCCACAAATAACGTGGATTCCATGTCAGCATTCTGTCTCGTGAGCATTGATAATGAAGCAGAAGAATAATGTGCTCCTGGCCCTGAAGGTTACAAAAGGTGCTCTCAAAACTTACACTTGGAGCCTCTAAAGAGATAATCAATATCAAAGGTTATTGCTGCTGTTGTTGTTGGCTGTTTCTCCCACTAAAATACTTGATGCTGTCATTAGAGTAGCCGAGAGAAACAGCGTGACTTCATGCTGGCGTCATTTCCTTGGAAAGGTTTTGTAGTTCTCTTATCTCATGGGAAAGAATTATGTTTACTGGATCTATTAAACCACAAAGATTGGATTTTTTTTTCTTTGCTGGTTTAGCAACTTAATGAAGTATTATACTTTATAAAACATAGGTTATTATTGTGCCATTCAGTCAGGGTGATTTGACATGAAACCTGAACACAGCTGATTAAAAAATACTACATCCTAACTCATCTCAGTCTCTTGGTTTATTGAAAGATTGATATCTGCTGACCTCTAGTTCTTTCTTCCAAGATGCATAAAAGAGCACGCTTGCTGAGAGTTTGTATGTGTGTGAGTGCCTTTAGTCTGTTTTTTTTTTGTGTGTTTGCTTGTGCAAGATAGTAAAATCAGATGGCTTGCAAAGCCCTCAGGCAATTAAGTTCACGCCTCTGCAAACAAGCTAGACTCTAGCTGGTGGGACCCTCCTGTGTTCCCTCGCTTTAATTGTCTCATATCGCTCCGCACAACCTTTAAACGCTGGATCCATGTGGTTGCATAAGAAGTTCTGACTTTTGGCCTTAAGTGCAGAAATCAAGTCTTCTTCAATTAACTGGAATGTGGCCATTTTGCTGTTGCACCCTCTCCCAGATTCCCACTGGGATTGGCACAAGTTGTTGGCACTTTGTGGGATCCACATTAACTGTGTGAACATTCTTGCTGTGCTATTCTGGTGTATTTATTGGCTGCTTGATTATATGCGTGTTTACTTGGCAGTTTGTTGCCCCGCTGGACAGATAAAGGAGTGTTTGTCGTAATCCGCATTGATCGTTGGAGCTTTCGAAGGTTTGTGCTTGAATGCTTTGATATGCTGTCAATCAAAGGCAGAAACTAAACAGATGGAGTCTGTTTTTAGATACTGTTCACCTCAGATACCATTCATTTCACGTACCGCTTCACAGAATAATGATGCTGAGGAAAGAAGATGAAGTTGTTGATTGTGTTGGTCATGGCTCAATGATAATTTTCTAAACAACAAAAGAAAAACAAACAAACAAATTGGTGACTCATTAGTGGTTAGGATCATAACAGAAAGGTGCCAGAGCAGTAACGTCCATGACACAAGGGCACCAATCCATTTCATTGGATGGCATTGCACGGATGTACCAATTTATCATTGTGTCTCTTGAACAGGTGGAGGACACCAGGCTTTGGATGGACGTGGGAATGATGTGGGCTAGCCAGTGACTGGGTAGGATTGCTTTTCTTTATCATTTTTGCCATAGTGTTATTCTACTATATTCCTATCATTACAATAACCTTTACAAAGTTGTGTTGTTGTTTTTTTAATACATATATTATTATTTGCATTGTGTTTGATTAGTTACCAACTAAAAGTTGGTCTTGTATTTAAATTTAATGGATGTATTACAGATCATGGTTATCTTACCTTAAGACTCCTTATATGCACAGATCTTAATTAATCTTAATTAATCACTACAGAGAACATAAGGTCTCAGGAGGATTTTGCATTTTCTCCATTGTTTATGCAAAGAGGAAAACTCTGCTTTAAAAAGCCCTGTGTAGATAAGAAGAAGTAATTCATTCATTAATATGTTAACTCCATAAATGTCTGTGTGGCATTTAGTGGCCTTTTTAAAGCACTGTTCAAATGTTAAGTTGCTGCCACCTGTGCTATCTCAAGAAGTGCATCTCCTGAGGATGTCTGTGCAGTTCATGCAGTTCTTGTCTTTTTTCTTTGCTCTGTACGCACATTTATATTGAGCCTGTGGCAGGACTGATACAGACAGACAGCTAGAAACTGTTACAAAAACAATTTGATCATAAATAGAAATTAATATAGAAAAGTACTGGACATAGGTGCTTATGGGAATTATGGAATATGCTTATTGTGTATGACTCCTCTGTATACTAGTCTCTACACAAAATTCTGTATGCAAACCTCAGGAAACAAAAACTGTGCAGCGGCTTGTTGTACCCGTGGAAACATTAAACACCTCAGAACTGAAGTCAGAAACGGGTTTAGGTGCAGACAGACAGACTTTAACTCTGAGCAGTTTGTCTGCTCTGATTGAATGAGTCAGATCAATAATTGTGCACCAGTTATGCAATACGCTGCTGCTGTAAATACAAATTATTTGTAATTGATGCTGAAGAGCATCCTATCAAAGCACTCCTACATCTTATGCTTTTCTTATTATAATCTGCTTTAGTTTGAAGCAGATTTGAATTGATCGAGGCTATAGGATTGATTGATATTGTTAAATTTGATTGTAAAAATCAGAACCATCTCCAGTGTTTGCTTCTGGGTCCGTTCTTCTCTGAGGTTATTTTATGCTTAAACCCTTATTTGAAGTCACACTGTCAGATTGTTTTTTCCTGTATCCACCATTAACTACCATTTTTACCTTTAGTGTCATTTAATACCACAATACAGTGTACTCATGTCTTTGAATGATATCTTTAGGGATTTTAGCATTACTGGCCTTCATGAAAGGTGAATTTTTTCCACCCCATAAAAGTTCCAGCTTCCAAAAATACCATAGTACATATCAGTCTGCAGGAGCTGTTTTGTTTAGTTTAATTCTCAGGAGCAATTTTGCAGGCCTACTGTGTGTGTGTTAATTGTGTGTGCTAATGGCGTGCCTTTTGTCTGTGTGAGGCAGAGTTCACAGTTGTGACGTTTATTACAGCGTGTCACAGGGGAGCTCACGGGCCGTTTTTACTGTTGGGCCTCAGCGGCGTGTGTCAGGAGACCTGCAACATCAAACTAATGTCACTCAAACATCCCTCTGCTTAGTGTACGTGTATTTTATGTTGCAATTTTTTTAATTCATTTTCCTGGAAATATGCCTTGCAGATAAGAAGTATGCATAAGAAACCTTACAGTGTGACACGCACGTTCACACACAGACACACACACACACAGTGTACACAGTACTACACCACCACTGAGTCTTCTCATGACACCCCAACGCTGTCAGTTTAGAGGCACTTTGGATCTCGTGCCAGCATCGTTTCATGATCTCTAAACAGTTTCAACCTTTTACCAACAGCAGATTGCTCCTTTTACAACTTCCTCTGGGTCAAAGGTGAACCCAGTCTTGCTATGCCCTAAGCCATCTAGGCACATTGTGAAAAGAGTCGCTCATTTGAAGATATCGCTGCTTTCTTTGATTCCCATGCTTGACAAGTAATGGAGGCAAGAGCTGATGTTTTGATGATTTATTGTGTAATTGATTGATTGATGTTTTTAAGGATTTTACTGCACATTTCTTTGATGTTCTTATGATGTAAAGCACTTTGAACTGCCTTGCTGCTGAATTGTGCCATACAAATACATTTTTACTTACTTACTTACTTTGTGGTCAGTGATGCTCATGTTTATGGCAGGATGAAATGTTGCTGAAAGGCCCAGAAATCACTGAAAGGTGCAGGCAGTGAGATTTAGAGTTTGACCTGAAATCTTTACTTTTCTGCTTAAAATTTGTCTACATGCAGTAAATCCATATATGGAACAATGTCAGTAGAAGGACAGTATGACGGTCACGCATGCCATTTTTTAATTTATTTGTTTTTTGGTAGCATGTCTGTGTAGGTTCTCAGTCATCCAGGTCATAGAAACATCTTCAAGAAAGAAAAAGAAGTCCAGTCGCCTTTTTTTTTTTTTTTTCAAGCTCCAGATCATTTTTGGTGGCATAATTTGCAGACGAGGCAAATGGTAGAAAACAGTTAGCATTGTTTACATATAAAAGTCATAAAGCATAATTTAGTTTCATGTGTGATTATCCAAACCTACCTGGCCCTATGTGAAAAAAACATGGAGTAGCCAACCGACCAAAAATACTCCAAGTGCATGTTGGTGACTTATCCAGGAGGTCGCAAAAGAACCCCAAACAACATCTAAAGACCTGCAGGCCTCACTTGCCTCAGTTAAGGTCAGAGTTCATGATTCAACAGAACGAGAAAGACTCTGGGCATGTTGGGAGTGTTCCAAGGAGAAAATCACTGCTGACCAAAAAGAACACAAAGTCTCGTCTCATATTTGCCAAAAACTTTTGGGAAAATATTCTGTGGACTGACGAGGCTAAAGTTGAACTTTTTGGAAGATTTGCATCCCATTACATCTGGCATAAAACTAACGCAGCATTTCATAAAAAGAACATCATACCAACAGTCCAATGTGGTGGTCTGATGGTCTGGGGGTTGCTTAGCTGCTTCAGGACGATTGATGGAACCATGAATCATGAATTCTGCTCCATGCCAGAAAATCCTGAATGAGAATTCCCGGCCATGCCGGCCATGCCCTGTAGCTCAAGTGTGCTTAGGTGATGCAGCAGGACAAAAAATCTCAGCAGGTCCACCTCTGAGTGGTCAGAACAAAAAGAGAGAAAAAATAAAGGTTTTCGAGGGGCTGAGTCAAAGTCTGGACTTGAATCCAATTGAGATGCTTTGACAGAACCTTAAACAGGTTGTTTATGCTCGAAAACCCTCCGATGTGGTTACATTAAAACTATTGTGCAGAGTGGTCCAAAATTTCTCCAGTGATGTGAAAGGCTCATTGCCAGTTACTGTGAACACTTGATTGCATTTCTTGCTGCCAGTGGCATTGTACCTGCTGTAAAGACCTGGAGGACCAAACTGTATTTACTGTGTCAACTTCAGCAAACCATGAAATAAGGTTCAAATGTGATGGCGTTTCATTTTCAGTTGGAACAAATAAAATATTTTTTTTGGACGACAGCAGTAAGGATAGCTACTCTTTACTGTTAAAACAAGCCTCAAATAAATAAATAAATCAAGGCGCTTTATATTGTAGATAAATACAATAATTACAGAGAAAACCCAACAGTCAAAATGACCCCCTATGAGCAGCACTTGGTGACAGTGGGAAGGAATGGTAAATGGACTAGTTCTTATATAGCGCTTTTCTACTCAGATATGAGCATTCAAAGCGCTTATACAACACGTTTTACATTTACCCATGCACACCCATTCATACAAGCACTTCCATGATTAATTAATTAAGCTTAGTGCTTTAATTATCTAACATTCACTCACATTCATACTCCGACGGAACGGTCGGAGAGCAACTTGGGGTTAAGTATCTTGCCCAAGGATACATTGGCACGCAGCCTGCAGTAGCCAGGAATTGAACCACTGACCTTCTGATCAGTAGGTGACCTGCTCTACCTACTGAGCTACAGCCACCCCACTCCCTTTAACAGGAAGAAACCTCCAGCAGAACCAGGCTCAGGGAGGGGGGGGGTCATCTGCTGAGGGGGGGCTGAGGGGGGAGAAAAAAAGACACGCTGTGGAAGAGAGCCAGAGATTAATGATAACTAATGATCAAATGCAGAGTGGGGTATAAACAGAGTAGAAAAGGTGAATGAAAAGAAACACTCAGTGCATCATGGGAAATAAGTAGCATTTTTGCTTGAAATACCCATCCTCACTCCACAAATCAGAAATATCAATTTGCCATATCCCATACATTAATTCTGGACGTGATCCCCATTTTAGCTTTATTATGGGAACTCGAGAGGTTTGTGTTTTGAGTTTTATTGAGCTGCATGAGTTTAAATTGGAGAAATGTACTGCACTGGTCTGAATATACTGGGTTTTTTGGAGATTATATTTGAAAAAAATCTGACAGACGTAGTGAATCAGAGCTTTAAAATGGTCAGAGAGTGTTTCCTCTCATCAGAAGCTAAATTTTGGAAGCAGACGCTGGGTCGATCCAGTAATATACAAAAAGAAGTGACTGAGTAGTGTCAAAAACAGTAGAGGCTAATACAGATCCCAGCTCTGGAAAACCTTTGTTCAGTGAAAATGAATGCATGATTATTTCCAGGAGTGCTCATATGGATTTATTTTTTTTGCCTTTATGATAAGCAAAACACAATAACTTCAAGTGCCAGTCAAAATCACAGGTTCAAGCCTGACTTCGTGACCCATGAATTATTTCAGGAGAAAAGACAAAACACAAGATGTACCTAGTCATAAACGAGCAGAGTAATGAAGTTCAGGTGGTAGGATAAAGCCCTGCTTCTTGTACCGCCCCAAGGCTGTGGGAGAGAACAGAGAAGGGAGGCCGAGTGCAGAACAAAGTGTTTTAGTTTCATGCCCATAAATTCCCTGGTGGAAAAAAAACAGTCAGGCAGAACTTCAGCTGAGTCCGAGCGAGGTTGTGCCTGGAGATAAGACGCTGTACTGGCAGGTGATCCTCAAACGTCTCCAATCAACCTGCGATAGAAGTGTTAGTGTTTTTTTTGGGATGTTGGTGACAGTCAGACAGCATACTGTATGTGATTCCAGATAATTTAACCTGAGCTAAACTTGACTGTTGGCTGCTGTTATTTACTCTTCCTTCAGCAGTCGAGCCTATGCAGCCCAAAAACTGTCACAAGGCAGTAAAACGTTTTTAGCTGAGAAAATCTAAAAATCTTGCACTCTTCTTGTAAGCTAAGAAGGAAGACATGATCTAAGGTGTTAGTATTAGTTTACGTTCATGAAATTATGTTAGGAAGACACTTGCACCACTCGATGTGACAATGAATGTTGGGCTGCCTTTGCTTTTTGTAGATATGAGTGATGTTTCCTTTGCTGCAAACCTTTAATGATAATTAGAAGCAAAATGCCTGAAACTAGGAACATATACGGTGATGAATGACATCATGCTGTATTCAGAACATGAATTAGCATGGCATTTGTTCAGTTCTCTTGTGGGATGAGCAGAAATGTTTCTGCTAATCTTAGTAAAATATAAAGATGGACATAATCACTGTGATGTCACATTAGTGAAGTTATGAAGCCGTCGCTGAGCATTTTTATGGTTGCCATCTTGTTTTTTGCTCTTTTTTTTTTTTTTTTTTTTTTTAAACCAGAAATGAAGAGGGAGGGGTGGATCTGGAAGAAACGCACACTAACTGGTAACAACATATTAAGTGTATACTGTTAGCTGATAAGCTGACCCCAGATAATGACCCTTTCAGTCTTAGAATTACCTTAATTGACAAAGTAAACTTCATGTTTTATTTATTTTATTATTATGACCTGAAACTAGCAAAAACATTTTCAGGATTTCTATATACTGTATGAGCAAGTCGTTTGGAACCAGAGAGTCACCATTAAAAGACTCCAGGTCTGCACACTGTTCAGAGCTGGAAGCTGAGTTCTGTCATGGTCCTGGGCCGTCTGCCCAGCGTTTTGTGTTTTTTAGTTTATTTTCCCTGAGTGTTTTATTCCCAGTGTGTGTGGATGATCTTGTTCCCTTTGTCTCTGTCTCCCCTGCTCCATGGTCTTGTCTGTTTTGTCCTGATGTCTTGTCCCTGACCTCCTGTGTTTTCATGTTATTCCTAGTGTTGTGACTAGTCTGTGTCTCTGCCCCGTGTCTGTGTGCCAGTTCCCCATATGTAGTCTGCGTGCACCTTGGTTAGTCACTTCCTGCATTATTTTGACAGTCTTGTGTTCCCTGTGCTTTGTGCCTAGTTTTGCTACCCCTGTTATTAGTTTCATTTGCTTCACCTGTTGCTCCCTGCTGTTTCCTCTTGCCCTGATTACCTGCTGTGTATTTAAGCCCTCAGTGTTCATCTGTTTCTGGTCGCGTCGTCTTCAGTGTTCCCTCGCTGTGTGTCTCCCTGCTCCTCCTCAGGTTTTGGTTTAGTCCCTTCCCAGTATAGGTTTGTTTTGTATTTTTCCAATAAATCCTGTTTTTTTGAGTCTGCATCCTGGGGTCCAATTCTGCCTGCCACACACACACGCCATGACAAGTTCATCTTTTATACAGGAAGAAAACTTTATAAGCCTTATTTTGTGGGAAAGCTCCCAACGTTTTAAAGTGGTTTTGATCAAATTTTACTGGTTATTATAAAATGTGGGGGGATTTGTCCTGCTGACTTGAAGGCAGGGTTTATTTTTTAGTTTATTTATATTGGAAATTCTAAATAGTCACCCAGAGTCATTCAAATATGACTTTCAAATTGTGAGATTCATTTCTAGAAAGATTTGAATGAGCTAGCTTTGTTAGTATTGGTTTAATATTAGAAGAATTAATACACAGCTTTAAAAAAAATCAATCAGTTTAACTTTTGTTGGAGGCAAACAGGAATTTCTAACACATTAATAAACTTTATTTGTATGATTTTTGTAATTATTATCGTATAGCTCTTTTTAGGTAGCTATGTGTTTAGCTAGCTTTGAATTCATGTATTAACCGACCGGGGGTGGGGGGTGTGGGGGGGTGTGGGTTGTTTTTGTTTGACGTTCCATTTTGATCGTCTGATTCTCTGATCTTTCCTGTTGTGTTTAACTTTAGTCTCAGTATAATATTTCAAAAACCACAAGAGAAAATTGCGTAGTAGAGGCATTAGCTATGCGTCACAGTTGCTGACCCTCAGTCCATTTTGGGCACTGACTGCCGGCTATCATGTGTCAACAGCTCCCTCCTTGTACCCATAAATCCTTGTGTTAAGCGACTGCTCCCTGTGGCTGATACAGATGATTTTCTCACTCTGTAAAGGCAGCACTTTGAGGCTTCTGAGGTGCTCGTTATCTACGGCCTTCCACATTTCAGTGAAACTTACGTTCACTTGGCTCAAAATGAGGACATTGTAACACTGTAGAGAAATAACAAACGGTCCCCCTCAAAGAGCAGAACAAACACCAAACTAAAGGGCCACCCTGTCACAGTTCATGTCCTCTGCCAGCCACAGCATTTTCACTTAAATGATCTACTGCGGGATTTGCTCCTGCTTGATTATTAATGGCTTAAAGTGTTTGATTACTTTTAAGCAACAATGGCTGAGAGCAATAAAAGATCTGAGGTTGCCCTCTCGTTACCCCTCAGATCAGTTTGTTGCTCCACCTCTAGCGTTCGGCTTTGTGTTCTTGACCTGCACCCTAAAGTTCCCCCAAACTGCACAGATTGAAGAAAATTAAAGGGGATCGGCCTCAACAACCTTTTGCTTCTCTTTTGTAGAATTCTGTAATTTTTCACCTTTTGCCTTTAAAGTCCAGAAAGTGCAGTTGAGAGGAGAGCCGTGTCATAAAATAAAATCTGTCAACTCCTTTAAGAGTTTTATTCATCTTGTGTGTCTCAGCGATGATCTTGGAGCATCAGCGGGTGAAACGCTGCCCACCCACAGAGGCCTATCTTGTGGGAACAAAGCCAGAAGTGTTGTCTCCTCTCTGGATCTCTGAGATGTCCCCCATGTAAACAGCCTCCCTGCAGCGAGAGGAGGCAGAGCAGCAAGCTGTATTACTCCAGCTGACAAAGTCATTCACCTCTGAAGAATGCAAATTTAGATTGCGAGCGCTGTCTTTGCTTTATCACATTGGACAAACAGTGTTGAGTTATTGGGAGGATTATGAATAACTTTTTTCTGCAGTGGAAAAAAGGAGATGTGGCCAAGACAGAGTCATCAGAGGTCCCTAAAATAGCAGTGCAGTCTGAGAATGAAGCAGAGAAAGGTGAACACTGCTGGTTGGTGTGCTTCGGTTAAGCCGATTCTGCTTCAGCGCCCCCCAAAAAACCTGATTAATTTCAGTGGAATCCTCACTTTTCTTTGGATATGAGCAGTTTGGGTTTTCAGAGATGCTTCAGCTTTGTAAGTCGTGAAGCATTATTGTTTTCTTTTAATAAATGGTCTTTTGTGTGCTGTTTAATGTAAATGTTTTTGTTGAAGTGTGCTGCGCGCACATGTTTACTTTGGCAGTAATGGCTAGCATGCCCTTTTTTGTTTACAGGTCTTATTGGCTCTTCACTCTCACACTTCTGATGTGATTTGCTTATTCCTCTTCTCACTGATCGCATCTTAGGCAGGTCAGCGAGGCACCTACGCAAGCAGCAGCACGTGTCCACTCTGTGTGCACGCACTGGCACACATGGAAACACACACAGAAGCAGCTCCTGTTCTCCTGCGTAGTTATTTGCTGAAGATAAATGAGCATTTGCATTAGCGATGTAAATCGAGATACTCTGGGATGACTTTCATTTATTTCAGCTCAAATCTCCACAGACGGTTCAGCATGGTTCCCATGACAGGGTTACACTAGTGCAGTGGGTGGCTCCTGCCAGCTCCCTTTATTTTATTTTGGACCAGAGGCTCATGGGAAAGCTATTTCGAGACCTTTTCCTGTCAGCCACAGAAAACAGTGCCAGTGGTTTGTTAACAGGTGCAGTGTGGCCAAAAGCATTTTTAAAATAGCTGTATTTGTACCCAACAGCTTAATATATGCTTTTGTTTGTTTGGCTTTCAGTTCTGCTTGTAGGAGCGAGGATGGAGGTTTCATGTGTTCTCTATGAAACCATTAATCAAATGCAGCTTAAATGCATATCAGGGGAATTACTGCTGCAACACAAACATTATTATATTTACATCTGCATCTGCCCGCTCTTCCTGTTTTATCAGCTGTACAGTAGATTGTGCAGTATCAGTTTCTAATGAAATAATTGACTCACTAAATGTTTAAAGATCTATTTACCTATTTTTTGTCACAGTACCTTCAGGAATAGAGCTACAGTCAATAAATGTAACAAATAAATGTAACAAATGAAACATTTACAGCTGGGTGCATTCTGCATTCTTGATGGCTAATTGACATAATGGTCAAAAACAGATGAGCTAAACACTTATCTTCTAACAACTATATAAACCATAAGTAAGTGAATTTTGTGTTACATTGTTATTAAACAGAGTGATCTGGCAAAGCTCTATTTCCTTTTTCCCCATTACTTGACGTATTTAATAACGTGGTTTAGTAAATAAAGATTAAGAAACAGCGAAGTTCATGAAATTTCTTCCCCCCTGGATATGATCAACTGTAAGTGGTATTACTGCAAAGTGGGAGCATTTAAGAACCACAGCAACTCGGCCACAAAGTGAACATAAAGTTCCTGACCTCCTCCGTTATTAACATCAGGACAAAGCCTGTGTGCCTGGAGCTTCACAGCTTCCATGGCCTATCAGAGTACTGGCCCAGTACTTGTGTCCATATAATGTATATACTGTTTTCCTTTTCCACAGCGTTGTTACAAATCTAAAGTAATAGCAATAAATAATAAGATGACATGGTTGCATCAGCATGTAAATGCATATTAGCATGTTTTTTGTGACCGTATTTCTACGAAAAGGTGGTGTACTAAGTTATCAGCTAAAGCTAGCTTGCTTGGTTAGCAAGCTCCATTCATCCATCCATCCGCTGTTCCAAACATCAAAAGATATTATCTGTCAGATTTATTCAGATTTATGCTCCTAATGGCACCAACAGCACAGACGGCAGAGATCAGTTCACTGATTGAAAGCAGTGGAGGTGAGGCCTAGCATACACCATCGCTCCCTGTGTGGACACAGCTGTCAATCAAAGCAGTCCAGCCCTAACTTTTAATCCTTATGTGTCCAAATGGATGAGTTCTTTAAAAAAAGAGGCCAAAAACATTGTTTTTTGCATCAGTGTGCACACTTGGGGATTGACTTGGTTTTAGAGCCAGCGTCAAGTGGCCGTTAGAGGAACTGCAGTTTTTGGCACTTCGGCCTTGGCTTTATTTTTGCGGTCCCAGAAAAAGCAGATTGGCGCTTGTATGTATTAAGCTTTAATTTAATAATACAATAAATAAACCAGAAGTAAACAGACATGTCCATACGAACACAGAACATCAACATACCCCCTGCACATGCACCTGCTGTACTTACAAGCACACATTTCATTATACAGCCACATGCAGTATTCCTTAATAACCTTTTCATAAATGTAGACATTTTTGAAAGAGGAAAATGAAAAACAAGCAAGGCACTCATACAAAGGGAATAAAGCATAAATAGAGAACATAATGGAGGTGTGTGTGTGTGTGTGTGTGTGTGTGTGTGTGTGTGTGTGAGGGAGAAACTTAAGAGTGGGCCTGCCAGTAAAAGAAGGGATGAGTGAAAGATCGAAGGAACAGAGAGAGGAGGAGAGAGAGTCCTGTCTTTGGGAGCGGGACGACCCATGTGACTCGGCCTGGCCCTCTTTGTGTTTCCCACACAGTCTGACATGACCGGAGCTATATCCACACCATCACATTCACAAGGGCCTCTGTCTGCAAGCCTCCTCTGCTTATGATTCATACTGTGGCTTCGTGAAGGGCAACATGTTTGCTTACGGTACCACTTGCTGCACATGACACCACCATGCAGCCTTGCTTTCTGATTAGGGCCGATCAAAATTCATGGGTCACTCCCTCTCACTCAAACTTCACGAACATCGAAGAGATCGTGTTGATATTTAACATTCTTAGGATGAGATGTTTAATTTTTCATGATGTGCTTTTGTATATTAGGGTCAGACAAGCTTTCCATCATCTTGCCCGTCATGCATGTTAATGTTTATTGCACTTGTAATGCACTCTGTTGTCTGTAGACTGTACGTGAGGGACTGTGGGAATTATCAGATAATGTCTCAGAATATGAAAAATCACCTATTCTAGATGCCGTTGCCATGGGAACAGGTGTACTTGGCATGCATGTGTAAGGGCTCGGACTCAGCGTAGCCCATGCTAAACAAAAATAGCGAATGCAATCAGGCCTTAAATTGAGCCTATTTTTATTTGTTATGATGTGATGTGATGTGGTTCAGTGTAGTCACAGCTCTAATCGAATGCTTAATTGAAAACTGAGTAGAATTTTTTTTTTAAAAACCCAAGGGCTTAAGAAATGGCTTAAGTATTATAAGCCATTTCTTAAAGAAGGGCCTGCAAAAATCTAATTATACTTCTATAATTACACTTCCTGCATGCATTCAGAAAGCTTAATACACATTGCTTCATTGAGTCCCTATAGAGGCTACGCCACAGTGGGCAATATTGCATTTATACTTGGGCACTGGCATGTCTGCTTTTCTCTGCCATAATTAAATCTGAGCTCTTCACGCTGGTCTTGGAGTTATCACATTTTGGACAAGTGTTATTTTACTGGAACTCTGGAAGGTGAGAACACTTCAGAAGCATGAACTGAGAGAGCTACGAAAAGGAGAAACTGTATATGTCTACACTGGCAGAATATTGCTTATTGCATTAGTATAATAAGTAAGTTAGATACAATTACAACCAGTAAAGTTTTTTTTTCTTTTTTTTTGGTAACACAGGTACCATCTTTGTACTAATCAATATACTGTGATTACTGCCAAACAGACTTACCCAAGTTGTTGAGGTCTGCCTCAGTACTTACAGTTGTGGGAGAATACTTTGCTGTGGGCTAGGGGAGTAGGGCTATGGCAAATATTTACTTTGATTCACGCAGAAAAATAGGGGACATGTATGGTTCCATTATTCCACTATAGGAGGACTAAGTGGTTTTCAAATGTTTCTCATATAATGAAGTTGCCTGTCCTGTATTTACCAAAAACAATTTCAGTGAGTAAAAGTAGAATTCTGCCTTTTTCTGTTGTACATTCAATTTTATGTCTGGGTTATTTTTTCTGCTGCATTTTATAATTAGATTTGTTTGACATTCCTGCAGTTTAACTAATTGATGTGTCATCTGGTTTCATGGACAGATAAAGCTGAGTATCATCTGCATACAATGAAAATTGATGCAGTGCTTTCTAATAATACTGCCTAAGGGAAGCATGTATAATGTAAATAAAATTGGTCCTAGCACAGAACCCTGTGGAACTCCATAATAACCCTCAGTGTGTGAAGAAGACTCCCCATTTACATGAACAAATTGGAGTCTATGAGATAAATATGATTCAAGCCACTGCAGTGCAGTACCTTTAATACCTATAGTATGCTCTAATCTCTGTAATAAAATGTTCTGGTCAACAGTATCAAAGCTGCACTGAGGTCCAACAGGACAAGAACAGAGATGAGTCCACTGTCAGAGGCTGTAAGAAGATCATTGGTAACCTCTTTGTTTTTTGGTGGTTTGGGAGCAGGCAACGTCTCCACGTTCTTGGTGAGATGGCAGGAGGAGAGAAGCTGCAGAGGTGTGTAAGACTGCAACTCTTCTTCCTGGTCTCAACCCTGGGTAGTCAGGTTTAAGCTGAACCATACCTGACTTTGCCTCTTCCTGCTGAAAAAGGAAAGGGCTACAGGTAGTGTACAGGTAGAATAGCTAGCTAGTAATAGCTTGGAAATGGGGAAAACAATAGAGTCCGTACAGCAGCACTGTTTCACTTGACCTGGGATGCACTATACCAGCCAGCCTTGTCCAGCTAATTTGCATATTGAGATTGAATCAAACTGTGGGCAGTCAAGATAACAAACAGGCATTTTAATACCATGGGTAAGTGAAAATACCCACGGGTCTGATACCATTATCCAGTGTATCTGGATACACATTCAGGGCCCCTTTGATTCTAGTGTGTGACCAGATCTGCCTTTTGTGATTTGTTGAAAGTTTAGCCTTAATTTTCCAGCAGTCTGACAGAAACTTTGTGTTTACTGTTTATTTGTTCTGATGGCCTGTATGTGATACTGTGACCTTATGTAGCTGTGCAAGCTATGACTCTGATGTCAACATTTTGCCTTCCATTGACCTTTTTTAGTGACAAAGTCATTACCCCTGAGCAAGAGTAGCATGGTGTGGAGTGTCATTGGCGTAGTCATGCCAAGCCGACATGGAATTTTGGCAGAATCTCCTCCCTATGGTCCTCTGCTCCCCCAGGACCTCCAGAGAACATGCAACCAGCTTGTTTCCCATCTGCTTGGCCACAAACAGAATCAACCAAGATATGTTGCACAGTGCTGCCGAAAGGCCCATCACTTAATGTCACTCCTACAACAACCGCCACCACTGCAGTTGTTTGTCCATCAGGCAGGCCTTTGGTCACTGTCCCAGAATGTACAGGGGCTTTCCCCGCAGTCTGGACTGCTATTTCCATCCACAGTCCTCCACCCACCACACCAGCAGCCCCTGGGAGCCCCTCATCTTGGCATCAGACCAGAACTATTTATTTTTTTTAATCATCACTAGCTGTCATATAATCTTAAGCGAGATAATTGGATGAGCCCGTGACTTTGAGAGCCAAGTAAACAGACAGTGTGAAAGTTCACGTGGAGTCTTTGGACATCATATCAGATTTAGAGTGATTTGTGGGTCCCCAGCCTCTTGGCCCCTTGTGACACAATCACTATCTATTGAGGCAAAAAGCATGGGATTTCCCATACATTCATGGCTGGCTGTGTTAGCAGCACATCTGATAAGGGAATAGTAATGTACTTTATCAGACATAAAGTGTTTCAGTACTACTGAAGCCTGGAGCCTGTAATCTATGGCATATGTTATTTCTCATTTAATTTTATTAGAAGAATAATAGAATACACTTTTGCCTGGAACAAAGAGTCAGAAAGTTTTCTGTCTCTCTTTCTGTTTGAGCTCTTGGATTTAGCTGAATGTTGCAGTCTAAAGGCACCAGACTGCAGACTGTGACATGTATCAAAATTGTAGTCCTCTAGGGAACATTATTGCCATTCATTAATTTGCAGTGCAAATCTTAGTATTATGTCATTATGCTTTGGAAATCAGTGAATCAGTGCCTGACCACAGGCCAGACCACAATTTTGCTTCTAGTCAAGTCCTCTGAGACTCACACACAAAAGACAAGAAAAGAAGTGGACACACAACAAGGGGAGGGAGTGAGGACAAGGCAGAAATGAGAAGTGAAGTGAAAGTCCAAGGCAATGACCAAGAGACAGAGTCATGAGGTCAAATAGAGACAGAAGAAGGAGAAAACATAAAATCCACAGCTCAGTGGAGGTATTTTGAGTATAGGAACACAACGTGATTCTCCCCTGTCCTTCAGCCTCTCGGGGGTTTGGGGATGGGAGAAAGATATGCGATACTATGTTCCCAGCCCAGGTCTGAGGCAGGAAACCTCCCCTGCATTTTGTGGTGGTCCTCGTACAGTATGTCTGGCATTGACCTACCTCAGAACCTCCCACCCCCAGACCTAGAAATCAAGTCTTGTCTGTTTTTCACAGGGGGTGGGGGGGTGACCTTGACTCAAGGTTTTACTCTGGAAAAGCAACATTGATTAGGCCAAGACATGGGTGACCAAACTGAAGATAATTAGATCTGAATGTTGCATTTTCAGTTTGTGTGCTATCGCTGTGCCTGTCAGGCAATGTTAATGTTGGCACCTGCAGCTGATTCAGTGTCTTATTTCAAAAAAATGTTAATTAGATGTTTTCCAATTTCTGTCATTTTTTCCTGTTCAGTTTTTCTTAAATGTTTTGTCATTTATTTTCAAACAGAAATACCAACAGTCAAAGTAATTACTCTTACAGGATGTGCAGAACACAACAGCAGTAGCACAACAGGAGTTCAGAAATTGTCACACATAGCCTTCATTACATACAGCTCCGGTCAAAAGTTTGGACACACTTACCCATTCACATGAATGGTACAGACAAAACAGCGTGACAAGTGATGTGTTTCATAATGATTCCACTGAGGCCTCAGCTTGTGATCAGACATAACTGTCTGTAGCCGCTACGCAGTCCAGCAAACACTCGTTCCTCTCTGGCAGAGTTTTCAGTAATTCACAGATGCATAGAGCTCTTCACTGGCTTCAGACGCTTCTATAAATTCCTTCAGCAGAAATAACTTATTCTAGCTGTTTTTTGTTCTTTTTTATAACCATCTGACAGCTTTTGGCATCAGCTTGTTAATGCTTTAAATCATCTTTAGTGATAAATTCTTTAATTTTCTAATGTTTTCTAATGTTTTGTGCATGTAGGGCCTGTTTCAAGCACGCCTAAAACATTTCAGTGGCACTCAGATTTGGGCATTGAGAAGGCTAATCTGTAACTCTGTTTCTTCTTCTTGAATCAATCACTGCTGGATTTGCGGCTGCTGAAAGGTATGCTCCCAGCTCCTTTTCCTCTGTTGGATAGATGGTAAATGGTAAATAGGCTGGTTCTTATATAGCGCTTTTCTGCTCTTTAAACACTTTTTATATGATCCAGAGTTCATAGTAAATGCTGCCCAGTCCTCAAACCACCACCATGCTTTGCTGGTGGTATGAGTTTATTCTACTGAAACACAGATAGTGTGCAGGAGTGTCTGTCTTTGATTTGTGTGTAAATTACACATTTTTCCAAAGGGCTCGGTCTTTGTCTACATGTCAGTAAACTTTTGTAATTTTCTGTAATTTCCCTTTTGGACAGGATAGATTTTTTTTTTCCTGGCATGCCTCCCACGTAAGTGAAATTTTCTCAGAGTTTTTTTTTTCTTCAGTTGCAAATTTGCCTACAGGTCAGTGGATCAAATTTAATGTTCTGGAGAGTTTTTCATTCACCAAACAGCCCAAGTTTCACCCAACTTTTGGCTTAAATATTTGGTTTCTGCCGTAACCACACAGTTTTTGAATGACATTTACACCAGTCATAGATCACATTCCTTAAACCCTTACAGTTAATGCACATATCAAGCATCGCTTCACAGCTGGCAGTTGGTAGCTACTCTCTTTTCCAGGCTCGAGTTGCATAGCTTATCCTGTAACGTCAATCAACAATATTCTTTGCTCTCATTTGTTAACACTTGAGTTGTTCACCTCATATTTTAGATTAGTTTACCTGGATACCCAGTCATTATGCATAATTTATGTTTATTTTGTCTATCTTGACTCCAAGTCAGTAAATGTTAATTTATTGTTGCTACAAAGCTGCTAGTCTGTCTGTATTTTGCTTTACAGTGGGATGATTCATTTCAACGTTGGAATTATGACATAACTCTTAACAATAGATTCTAAATGTAAAACGTTTAAATAAGGCCGTTTCCACACACCACTCCCTAAAGCTGTACCCACAGAGACTAGCAGAGATGTGGTGACCAGAGAACACAGAAAGCGACTGGTTATGCGAAGTGGGCGGGGCCCAAGATAAAGTTTTTTTTTTCAAGAGTACCAATAAGAGCACAGGATGCCATTAACTGAAATATGACCTGGTAGTAAGTTACCCAGTTAACTAGGCAACCAAAGCCATGAACGTCCGCTGGCGGTGAACAAATCGCTTCCTGTGTGGACACAACTTAAGATGGTTCTAGTCACTCGCATCAAATTTGAAAACTCCAATTCTAATATCTGCTAATGGGAAGGTTGGTGGTTCAATCCCTGGCTGTTCCAGTCTGCATGCCAAAGTATCCTTGGGCAAGATAAAGGACCCCAAGTTTCTCTCCGAATTGTTTGCAGTGTGATTGTGTGTGAATTTTAGAAAGAATAGGTGTAGAAAAAAAGTGCTTGGGTGAATGAAGATTGTTATATAAAGTGCTCTGGGTGCTCAGGTTGATTTACCATTTAAAAGTTCTATAAATGTATGGAGGTACTTGCTTTTGGTTCACTGGTACATGAACCATTGGTGCAGTGTAATCTCCATCTCAGTTATTTCAGTTTATCACCTGTATTGATGGGCACTATGTCAAAAACAGTCAAAGCTCTGCCCTTTCAAAATTCAGCAATTTCCACTCAGTAAGCAATAAGTTCCCATTTTAAAGATTCATTTTAAGCCAACAATATAATTTCCAATCCTGCACTCCTGTTGGCATTGCAACATTTTTCATTTTCTCTCCATTTTTTTTCTCCCTGATTTGTCACCACAGTAACGAGGCTCAGTTTAGGCTTCGGAGCATCCTGTTGGGCTCAGGGAAAATTGTAGTCTGGGTTAAAGACAGCAAGTCCATAAAGGTTGGAGGACTTCAGTCTTCATGGTTGAAAGAATAACTTCTTGGCTGGGGTTAGAGATTGGTCGAGGATGAAATGTTGACCACTGGTAGGAAACAGGAAACAAACAGCAGTCTCCCATGTCGAAGTCCAGTGTTTTGTTGAAACATCCATCCACCCTGTTCCCCTTCCTACAATGTTTGTAGGGTGCATGAAATCACACATTTGTGTTTTTATTTCTGACAGCTGAGTCATAATTTCCATGAGCCTAATTTCCATGCACTTAATAGTCTTGACTGGGAATATTATGTCTAAATCAAATTTTGATATTTGCATGGATGACTGATCCTGTCATTTTTCTTGAGAGGGCATTCTCATCATTGTTTAACAATGAAACAGTAAAACTGAAGAGGGATTAGGAGGGAAAAGGTCAGCAAGAGGGATGTACTAGCTAAAGGTCAGGATAAGAATCAGGCGGGGACTTCTCAAGTTAGAGGCAGGCCAGAGTGAGGCCAAAGCAAGAAGGGAAATACAAACTGTACAGGGCACAGAGAAGGTCAACACAAGCACCGGAGAGAACGTGGAGAAGCGGTCCAGCTGAAAGAGGCTGAAAATCCTTGAGGGCAAACGGGGGGGATTAAAGTGGACAGCTCTGGACAGGGCTGCAGAGCGTGCGCGCCATAATTGAATTTCACGCTTGCTGCCTTCTTCTGAAGTTGTGTAGCAAAGCGATCATTTGAAAAGAAAGCTATTAGTCAAGCCTTCTGCTAAGCTGAGCTGAGCTGAGAGCTGTGCCATAGGAAATCTAGGCTTACCCAACCAGCAGTCTTCAGTGTATTCCTTCAAAACACAAATGTCACACGATGGGCCGCAAGGCTGTGGCTTAGGAGGTAGAGCGGCTCGTCTACCAATTGGAAGGTCAGTGGTTTGATTCCTGGCTGTTCTAGTCTGCATGTCAAAGTATCCTTGGGCAAGATACTGAACCCCGAGTTGCCCCAAGTGCATTCATCAGTGTGTGAGTATGTGTGCGAATGTTAGATGATGCACTTAGGTATAGAAAAAAGCACATGTGTGAATGTGAATGAGGGTGGTAGTAAAAAGCACGTTCAGTGCTTAGTCAGCAGAAAAGTGCTTTACAAGTACCAGTCCATTTACATTTAATAAAGGGACAGCAACAGTTTTTATAGACTGAATGGTAGTACACACATCCTTTTCCCTCCCTCCTGTGTATATATCTATTATTTAGCCTTCTTGCTTCATTAGGAACTGTGTTTTTGTCTTAACAGTTTAAAATTAGAAAGCTGTCTTGGTTTCCTACAGAGCCTAATTAATTTCTGATCAGTTACCCTCAAAACAAACTGAAAAAAAAATGGCATTATTGCAAGGAAACTGAAGATTTCATTAAAAAACAATCCTTTATTTTCTCCAACAACAGAAATATTGTTAAAAGCACGTGTTTCACATGTCACGTTCAACGAATGTTGCTCGTATGTAACTCAAGAGTCACCAAAATTTGTCTCCACAGAGGAATTTTGTTTGAGTCGCCACTAATTAAAGAATGAAAAATTATAAATAAAGTCCTCAAATATATCAGACATACAGCTTGATAACTGAATGGAAATATTTTGAGGTATTTTGAGGGTAGTTATGTTATAAATTTGCAAAACACTGTCTCATCCTAATAAATCATTGTTAATTTATAAAGGTACCTGAAACTGATGAACACTCACTTTCTTTAAAAGCCATTCCAGATCATCTTCAGTTTGCTGCTGTAGGTTTGCTGGTTACATTTTTGTGTGCTGTGTTACTTGTTTCCTGATGTCGACTACAACCTGGATACTTTGTTTCTGTCATTGCATGTTAATAGGAGATGCTGAGCTCTTAGAAGCTAATACTGGCATTGTTGTGCTGCAGGAAGACAGCTGATGTTACAAAGCAAACACTGTCTTTACCACTGGCTAAAGTAGGAATATGAACAGTTTTTAATGGGCTGGAGCCTATCCCAGCTGTCAGAGGGTGACAGGACAGGCACTGTACAGAGCGCCTGTCCTGTCACAGGGCTAACACAGAGAGACAGACAACAATTCACACCTATGGCCAATTTAGAGTCACCAATTATCCTAACCCCACTAACTGCATGTCTTTGGACTGTGGGAAACTGGAGTACCCGCAGAGAACCCATGCAGGGAGAACATGCAAACTCCACAGAGAAAGGCCCAGGCTGAGGTGGATTCAAACCCAGACCTTCTCGCTGTGAGGCAACAGTACTAACCACCACACCACCGTGCTGCTCTGAATTATAAAAATTGGCCTTTTTTTTTTTTTTAATTGATTAACCTGCTCCGAAAAAAAAGCTCAAAAATGAATTACAGGGTTGTAAAAATTGGCCACTGTCAATCTAAAATCTGGAAGTGCAGGTTACAGACAGGAATAAAAATCACCTAAACTGAACAGTCAAATATGGGACTTCTCATCTTGCAGGTTCTAAACGAACATCTAGGCTGGAATAATAGTTGCTGCTGAATAATCAGCAAAAAGTTTTTTTGGTCTTAAACTGAATTGAATATGAACTAAAGTTGCTTTTCAGCAAGTAGATAACCACTAAAAACAGCTTAATCTTCGTTTAGTCCCTGCAGTGGTTTTTTAAATGACAAATACTGGAAATAAAACCGTGCAGATGCAGTTTGGTCCTTCAGTGTTTGAACGCTGTCATACAGCCATCGTAATAAAACGTACGCCCTCTTTCAGTTTTAAGGTTTTACATATCAGGATTTAATAAAACTAATCTGGTCCTTGCCAGGTCTTAACATTAGGTAAAATAACCTCTGAATAAATTAATAATAACAACACATGATATGTTTCATAATTTATTTAACAAAAATGAAGCTAAAATGCCGAAGCAGTCTCTGAAAAACTAAGTACACCTTTACTGCTTCCATTGGAATTAAGAGGGAACGTAGCAGCCAGGTGCTCAAAGGAACTGCAAAAACCCAGAGCTACACCTCAGCAATGATTTGGGCTTGTTTTGCAGCCTAGAACCTGGGCACCGTTTAGTCATGGAGTCCTTTGTTTACCAAAGTATTCTAGAGTCAGATATGAGGCCATATGTCTGACAGCTGAAGCCTCGCCGAAACTGGGTCAACAGGACAATGATACCAAGCACAGCATCAAATCTATAATGGCCCAGTCAAAGTGTCAGCCTCAGCCTGATTTAAATGCTGTGTCAGGACCTTAAGAGGGCTGTGCTCAAAAACCTCAAAGAACTGAAGCAACATTGTAAACATCGCACTACTTCTGCACTTTGGCAGAAACAGTATGGCGTGCTTTGTAGTTCATCTGAGGTTGTGTTTGCCTAATTTTAAGATTTTAAGATGTCCTGATACATAAAACCTTAAAACTGGGCTGACAAAATTGGTCTTTACTGACTCTCTACTGACAGCAACTCTTTTGACCGGAACAAACTTAACTTTCAAATTTCAAACATGACTTTTTGATTATGTAAAAATACAAATCACACATTAGACTTTACCTTTTGGTACTTTAATGTCTATTGATTTGAAAAGGTCAGTTTAAGTCAAAGAAAGCCAGAATTGTTATAACAGAATCCTAATGGTTTAAGTTGAGAGAATAATAATTGGTCTTGTGTGAAGGATCTCATGAATGCTTGAGAACAAAATACTTCAAAGTTCAATAATCATTCATGTTTCCCAGTCAATATTGTTTCTATCACTTTAATAATTGTATTCATCATGGTTTGTTTTTGTGATTCTTTTCTGAAACAATATTTATATTGTTTTCTAGATTCAAAGAAAATGGATATTTGAAAGGCTTGGGTGCTCTAAAGGAGAACAGCCAAATGGAGCAATTATTGAGCCATTTACAGATGTCCCATCATGCAACATGTTTAGTGTTGTGAGCTGGTAAAGACCTGGTAAATTCTGACTGACCTATGTGTTGGAGCAAGAGTGACTGGTTTGATTACACATTTATTTTCTTGGGGGAAAAAAAGAGAGCGTTCTCATGAAGTGAAGCGATGCAGAATTACAGAAAATAAACATTGCAGTGGTGCATTAATCAAGAACAGAACTGTTGCTTTTCACTTCCATTGTCCCAGAACCTACAGCACTACGTACTGATGCATGGCGGGTCTGGACAGAGGCCTGTCCAATAATAGCTGGCGTTTTTTCACTCGGCTGTGGCAGTCCTTTCCTCATACACCGTGAAAACTGAACAGCTACAAAGTTACTAACAGTTTGAAGGTGCAAAATTCAACATTTTTTAACATTTAAAGGTTTGGCCTTTGAGTGTGTCCCAATTTATGTAATTTTACGCTGCACAACGCTTTCTTTTTATTGCTGTTAATTTGATTTAACTAAAGTCTTTGTGGGCTAATGTGAGGTTTCCACCTACAGTACCAGTTAAAACTGTGTGTTTGATTTTTTTCCTCTCACTTCTATGTTGCAATCACGCTAATTTGATTTAATGAGAAGGATATAATATATAAGTCTGGGGAACAAAAGGTGAGGTTAGGGAAAGCTTATGGTTTCAGGTAAAGGGTAATGCAAACTTATGTCTCATGCTTCATGTTATTTTTACTTCTAATTGCAATATTTAGCCAAGATTGACATCTTTCCCCACAGCATTAATCCATTATGTTGAATTTCCATGTGCAAAAACATTTCCATGTTCAGTCAGTAGTAACTTCACAACTATAAGAGCAAAATGGACAACACCGGGCTCCATGAAGAAGATACACTTGAGCGAATCTTTTTGTCTCCCTCACTAGATCGAGATTTGAAACGCTCCACTGAAAACTGATATTTTTACTGGTGTAAATTTTTTTCAAGTTAATTGTATCAACGAATCAAAGGAGACTGAGTGCGTTCTAAAAATTCTCAACTGCAACACTCAGATTTGATGCATTAACAATGAAGGTTGGTGAATGAACACCGGTGGATCAATTTCTCGTTAATAACTCAAAATTTCGAGTTGGCCCTGCCAATCACGAAGCTCCGTGAAAGACGTCATTTCCTTGTTACCCACAAGCAGGTGATGCCAGCGCATATGCCCTCAAAACTGGGTAGTGACGGTATCAGTGAGCTACCAGTGTGCAGCGAACGTGAACAAATCATCATCAGGTTGTTGAGCTTTGAATGCCTTCTAGTGAATAACGGCTACATAAAAGGTTATAATTCAATGTGTTCATGTTGGAGAGCTGATGCCTTCAACCTCCTGTTTCTAGGAAACAAGGACACAATGTACCTTCATGGAGCTTCCTGATTGGCAGAGCGAACTCGAAATTTGGCATTATGAATGGCATTTTTTTTTTTTTTTTTGGTGGCAGAAACAAGCTCCTATAGTTTGTTACATTGTGTTGTATTTGTTAAGGATCTTGAACAGTTTGAAGAAAGCGTGTTTAAGCATTAATTTTGGTCTGCAGACACCTTGTAGTAGCCTTTTTTGGACAACAGTGTGACACCTCAGGATTATATGAAAGCAGTTATGTGAAATTTCATCACAGTTTTCTTAAGACTAAGACTAAAAAAAGACATATCGTAAGCTTAACTTGTGCTTGTTAAAACAAAAAAGGGAATTTATAGAAAATTTTAATCACAAACAAGCCAATAGGATTCAAGCAACACAGGTTCATTTTTCTTTGATCAAGTGATTTTCATAGACATGCAGATTTGGAGGGTATTAAATTGTGGTAGACAAGTTAACATATCTTTATGAGTCATCAGAGTTTCCTTGGTACAGCCTAAGTTTTTTCCTTTAAAGGCTCATCATTTATATTTACAAGTCCAAACAGTGATCCTTATTTATGCCAAATCATAAGCTTGCACTTTAAACGTTTACAGCCACAACAGTTCCCTTCTTCACTTCCCACTAATTTCCTGCCTGCTTGTAGATCACAAAGCTGAATGTATTTAGAAACTGAACTTTATAAGAAATGAAGAAATCAAACTCGTTTACGCTAAAGTCAACCAGTGCCTGACAGCGTTTGGACGATGATACGAACGCGCTGCTGAGATGGAGTCCGGGTCAGATGGGCAGAACACTCAGCACTTTACGCAGCCCACAGATACGTAGAAATCTGCATCCAGACTTTTCCTGTAGAGAGGAAAAAAGGGCTTTCCTGTGAAATATAAGGTGACAAATATCATTTTGTCTCTTTGTGTGGAGCTCAGTAAAAGATGGATGAGCATTTCTTCAAACACTCAACTCTCACACCTCACAGAGGCCGAAGCCTCTTTTGATTTGAATGTGTTGTTGACTAATGTTGTCTCTCCCTGTTTAACTTTATTACTTTATGTGACCATATCGAGATGAGTAACATTGTTTCTCACTCTCTGGTTTGTCTCATCGGAATCTCGGAGCTGGACTGTTTTACACAACTTTATTCCACATGGAACCAAGTGCTTGTTGCTGCTTAGAATTTTGGCCGCAGAGCCAGATACTGGAGTATTTAGAACGATGTGGTTGCCAAGATGCTATGTCCAAAACACAGTTTCAGATATCGTTCAGTGTGAATGTACATGTGTATTTTTGCGGCTGTAAAAGTAAAATAAACCTGTAGTTTTAATTGCATATTTTCCACCAGTCTGCTAAATTTGGCAAAATACTTGTGGACTTTGGTGATTACACTCAATTCAAGGGCTCAGGGTTCTTACAGTTGGGAGAACTTGCAGGTCATACTTCGCTTGCTAATTAGCAGCCAATTAGAAAGCTGGGGTTTCAGTGTGACACACCAGTGTTTGTTTCCTGCTGGAGGGTGTGCAGCACTGATATGACCCTACACCACTGTCCATGGTTAGGCTGTGGATCGCTGCTCACTGGCCCTGTAAACACAGAGGACCTTCACATGACACACACACACACACACACAGACACACACAGTGGACTTAGTGTGGCTTAATATGCCCACTGGCTTCGACTGGGATAAATCCAATAAAGAAGCTTAGGTTTAACTTATTGCAATAAGACTGGTGCATTATGATTCTTTTCCCCAGTCAATATTTTGTCTATTTTCTTATGTTTTTGAATCATCTTTGTAAGAACATAATTAGATTATGTGGTGACCTCTGTGTAACCTTTTAAATGGTAAACTTCTGAACTGTAACAAAAAAAAAAGAAAGTGGTTTATGTCATTCTGCTGGTGAAGAATTACACGTGTGAAGGATTTCTTTAGTAGAGCTGTTCCCGTTAGGATCATCATTACTGACAGTCAACAACATAAAGTATATTTGGATGAATTAAAGGTCTTCAGAGAGCAAACAGTGATTTATCAAATAAACCAAATGTTACTTATTGGCCTTTAGTATTTCTCGTGGTGTGATTTTTATTATTATTATCCTTCAAAAAGGCTTCAGCCGAGGCCGAGAGAAATTTTAGTGTTTTATTATTTAACTCTTTTTCAAACAAAAAAATGTTTTTTGATTACAACTCTAATTGACATTTTTATTTATTAAATAATGGGAAAATGCATAAATAAGCTAACACAAACTCATTGCCATTATTGTAGCCAGATCAGTTGTGCTGACATGTATAGTCGTCCTTTCTAAGTCAGAAATGTATTATCATAAACTGTATTAATTATATAAAGTTTCTTTCATTAAAAGCACCCAAATTAAACCAGTTGTTCTTAACCTGGGAGTCTGACCTTTTCATAGGGTTGCAAGATAAATCTGATGGCTGTTAAGATGATGTGTGGGATATGAATGAAGAAAAAGTCAGAGTTCTGTTTTTGGTTTTTGAATATTTTGTATTAGTATTGCTTGGTATGCATGTATCTGATTTTGAGGAGAAAAAGCTTTTCTTTTGGTGGCATTTCACAAAGCAAGAAGTTAACATCCAATATCTTAATGATTTGTATCACAGCTGAAACTTCTAAGTAAGATAAAATATTTTCATCCAGTTCTGTCACACATACTATTTTAAATGAGGATACATTACCATGATGTACAGAACAGAGAGGCTCGGGGGTTTCTTTGATGAAGAGATGAATGTGTGAGCAGCATGGTGAATCAGTGGTTAGTGCTGTCACCTCACAGCAAGAGGGTCCAGGGTTCAAACCTGGTTAGGGTCCTGGCGCGTGAAGTTGCATGTTATCCCCTTGTGTGGGTTTCCTCCGAGAAAAACATGCTAGATTAATGCTGCCTCTGTGAGCCCAGGACACACAAGAGGTTCATTTCCTTAGATTAGAGGACAATAGAAAAACACAAGGTTAAGGTGCCCATCAAAGAGTCTACGTGCTCTTGATACTGTGTATCATGGAGCATTAAGATTTATCTTAAACTCTAAGGCTCTTACTCATCATTGTTTGCTGTGTGACGTGTCGGATGGGCCTTCGCAGATTTAAACATTGGTGCGTTCTTATATATAAGTGTGTACTAGGTCGTTCCTACCTTCAGACCCACTTGTTCAGGTCCTTACACTCTGAGCTCTCAGGATTGTTTGTTGTTGTCTGTTCCTGAGGACTGAGACAGGCAAAAAAGAAATTCAAAAAGACCTCAAACTTAAGGACCTGGTCTCAATACGTGAGTTTCAGGCACTTTTAAATAACCTGCCAATGACTGCAATGAGCTGTAGATGTTTTGTTTAATTTTTAATGACATTTTTTAGATTTTTAGATTTCTTATTTATTTATCCTTTTGACCTGTATGTGAATATTTGTCATACCCAGGACACACTTGAAAAAGAGATTTTAATCTCAATGTGTTTTTTTTTTTCCTGGTTAAATAAAGGTTTGATATGAAATGAAAAAATAAAATTCACGTCGACTGAACAGGAAACCAGATGATCTGATTTGTCCATTCACCCTGAACTCCTCCATATGCCAGCGTTTTGCCTTATATTCCATACCCCCTCTTTTCCTTATTGTTTGGTAATTATTATGGCCAGTTTCACAATAAAACCTAACTGTAAAGCTACAACCTGTTTTTCTTTTGTTGACATTTGTGTGGAATTCAGTTACATTAGCTTTTGAATTCTCAAGTTATTGCCAGAAGATATGTTTTGCTAGGTCACAGTAACCTTTGACCTTTGGCCATCAAAATTGAATCAGTTCATCCGTGAGTCCAGGATACCCTTCCTGAGACGTTCTTCAGATACTGCATTGATATGAACGGGATGCACAGACCACCCAAACCCTCATTACCTGCAGTCACAGCTGTCGCTGTCCTGAAGGCATAAAACTGAACTGATACTCTGAAACATTCCTCTTTTCTAAACGAGTTTAGGTTCATACAAGCAGGCCGATCACAATCAAAGGACTGTGATTTTTTTTTTGTTTTTTTTTTTTGGGGGGGGGGGGGGGGGGGTGTTATCCATTCAGACCAATAAAACACAACAGAGAAATTTCTTTCTCACATTCTAAATATCATCGCCACATTTCATCACAGCCCCGTGCGCCCAGATAACAGCTCAACGTTAATTTCAGCACTTTCATCTGATCATTCTTGTCTCGTCTTTCCCTCCTCCCTTTTCTCTCCCTCCTCATCTCCTCCCTTGTCTGCCTCCCTTTCTGCGCTGGGCCAAACTCCTGCTACCTCAGGACTCAGAGGGCTTAATTTGGGCGCTGCTTCCCAAGAGGGCCCATCCAAACTGCTTCAAATACTGCTGGCGCTGCCTGTGCTTGTCTTGGAAATGCAACAGAAATCACAAAGGAAAAGAGCAAAGAGATAAGATGTTACACACGTCAGAACCCGTCTGTTATTTTCCAAATAGCAAGAACTCATTAAACAAGTGTGACGGGATGTCAGGCATTACTTTATTTTTTATGGATTTCTTTCTTTGCTTTTTTGCTTTGTTTTGTTTTGGGGTTTTTGTCCCCTATATCTGCCCAAAAAGGAGTCCTTTGTGAGATGATTTTACGTCATGCAGCATAATATCGACAGCTAACTGCAGTGTTTTTGTAACGACACAGGGACGGGCAGCATAACAAAACAGAGTGAAAGAAGCACATATTTTACAGTTTGAGAATCTTTGAGCTTTGCCAATTACATAAAACACAATCACCATATTAGTCCTCACATATTGGCACTCATCACAAATAGATATTTGTTCAAACTCCTGATCCAAGGCACAGCTATTTATTATATTAGCAATGTACAACTGAAACAGCAGGCTTCAATTTAGATGACATCATTCATTCGAAATTCCTGCTGCACTTATCTGCATTAGATCTCTCTAAACACTCAGAGATGCAAAATTATTTCCTCTTGAATAAATATAACAAAGAAAGAGATGCGGTTATGAGTTTTTTTGCATATGTGAAGGCATGCACTAAACACTAAGTAGCCAGAGACTCAGACACACTTAAATGCGTCATCTTGAACAAAAGACATGTCCACATTCACCGTGCTTTTATAAAACAGTGAAAGTACACAGACTACACCGATCTGGAGCCTCAGAAATGGAAAAAAAATCCTCTTGGCTGTCTGCTTCTAGTGTTTTGAAGATGATGTGACACCTATTAAACAAGAACAGCATCTTGTAAGTCTCCGCTCAGCTTTCTTGCGTCTGATGAGGCCGGCACAGGCTCAGATCTCTGCGCTCTCCTGGAACGAGCAGACCCATCAATTCTTTTTTACCTTTTGCAGATATACATCTATTCATAATCTCCTGGAAAGAAAAGGGACATTTGGTATTTAAAAATAAAAATTTTTTTTAAAAATTCCACACCTGGCCCTCGTCAAGGAGCTACATGGAGTCGCGTCAGGGCGAGGCGCTCCTGCAGCATGTCACGTTTAAATGTTTGGGTGGAGGAATGTGCTGCTGAGTATCTCCAATGTGTGTCTACTGCCCAAAGATCAGGGACACTTTGTCATCAGATGCAGCGTTGTAGCACGTATTGTCACACTACTATACAGCTACATGAACTACAAGGCTCATTATTATATTGTAAATGAGCTGATCATTGACTATCTGATGTTATTAATGTAGAAAAATGGGCCGTGGTAGAGAGACTTGGTCAGTCTTGCAGTTTAAGATTCCTTGAGAGCACATGACATAACAGAAGCTGGGTTTTATACTTCAAAATAAATTTTTACCAGATGCTATTTGATGTTTTAAAGTTAAGGTGGAATAGGCTCATTTTCATTGTTATGCAGATGATACTCAGCTTTACCTATCAATGAAGCCAGATGACACACATCAATGAGTTAAACTGCAGGAATGTCTTAAAGACATTAAGGCCTGGATGACCTCTAATTTCCTGCTTCTAAATTCAGATAAAACTGAAATTCTTGTACTCGGCCCCACAAATCTTAGAAACATGGTGTCTAACCAGATACTTACTCTGGATGGCATTACTTTGGCCTCCAGTAACACTGTGAGAAATCTTGGAGTCATTTTTGACCAGGACATGTCCTTCAATGCACATATTAAACAAATATGTAGGACTGCTTTTTTGCATTTCCACAATATTTCTAAAATTAGAAACATCCTTTCTCAGAGTGATGCTGAAAAGCTAATTCATGCATTTATTACTTCTAGGCTGGACTATTGTAATTCATTATTATCAGGCTGTCCTAAAAGCTTCCTGAAAAGCCGTCAGCTGATCCAAAATGCTGCAGCTAGAGTACTGACAGGGACTAGAAAGAGAGAGCAGATTTCTCCCATATTGGCTTCTCTTCATTGGCTCCCTGTTAAATCTAGAATAGAATTTAAAATCCTTCTCCTCACATACAAGATGCTACAATGCTGGCTTATTTGTGGTTCCTACAATACTTAAGAGTAGAATTGGAGTCTGTGTAGGTTCTCAGTCATCCAGGTCATAGTCATCTCTGGAGCTTGAAAAAAGGGGCGACTGGACTTCTTTTTGTTTCCTGAAGACGTTTCACCTCTCATCCTCTCACCTGTGTTTACACTGATATTCAACCTCTCACTGAAACTGTGTGTGATTCCCACCTGCTTTAAAAAGTCCATCATAGTCCCTGTCCCAAAGAAACCACACCCCAGCAGCCCCAATGACTTCAGGCCCATAGCACTCACCTCTGTGGTGATGAAGTGTTTTGAGAGACTCATCAAGACATTCATCACCTCCTCACTGCCCACCACCCTCGACCCACTACAGTGTGCATACCGGCCAGACAGATCCACAGATGACGCCATATCCTTCCTCCTCCACAAGACCCTTTCACACATAGACACTGGTAAGGGGAACTATGTGAGAGTGCTGTTTGTAGATTACAGCTCAGCATTCAACACCATAGTTCCCTCCAGGCTGGTCTCTAAGCTGCTGGACCTGGGCCTGGGCCCATCCCTGTGCAGGTGGGTTCACAGCTTCCTGACCAGCAGACCACAGGTGGTACGAGTGGGTCACCTCACCTCATCCTCCCTCACCCTCAACACTGGATCCCCCCAAGGCTGTGTGCTCAGCCCTCTGCTGTACTCACTGTACACCCATGACTGCGAGGCCACGTCAGAGTCCAACGTCATCATCAAGTTTGCTGACGACACTGCTGTTGTGGGACTAATCTCTCACAATGAGGAGACAGCCTACAGGAGAGAGGTCTCCCGCCTGGAGAACTGGTGCCAGGAGAACCACCTCCTGCTCAACGTCAGCAAAACAAAGGAACTGATCGTGGACTTCAGCAGGAAGCAGCAGAGGGACTACCATCCACTTGTCATCAGTGGTGCTGAGGTGGAAAGAGTGGACACCTTCAAATACCTGGGAGTGACCATCTCACAGGACCTGTCCTGGACTCATCACATAAACATCACTGTGAAGAAGGCCAGACAGCGTCTCTACCTCCTAAGGCGGCTGAGAGACTTCAAGCTCCCACTCAAGGTGCTCAGGAACTTTTACACCTGCACCATCGAGAGCATCATGCGTGGGAGCATCACCACCTGGATGGGAAACTGCACCAAGCAGGACTTCATGGCCCTAAAAAGGGTGGTTCGTTCAGCTGAACGGACCATCAGAACCACCCTCCCCAACCTGCAGGACATTTACACCAAGCAGTGCAGGCTGAGGGCCATGAAGATCCTAAAAGAGCCCAGCCACCCCGGACACTCTCTCTTCTCCCTGCTCCCATCAGGCCGGCGTTACCGCTGCCTGAGGGCTAAGACTGAAAGGTTGAAGAAGAGTTTTTACCCACAAGCCATCCGTCTGCTCAACTCTGAGCCCTAACTGGACCATTATTGCACAATGTAAATATTATAATTTAAAAAGTGTGTATAGTGTATAGTATATAGAGTATAGTGTATAGTGTGAATTACTTTTTTTTATTTTTATTCTTCTTATTTATATGTGTGTGTATATAAGGTTGCAGGTACAAAATACATTTCACTGTGCATTGTACTGTGTATAACTGTGCATGTGACAAATAAACACTATCTTATCTTATCCTATCTTATCCCAAAGGCTTCTCCAGTTCTCAAACCAAAAGCTGAAGAGACCCAGGTATTTAAACCCCACTGGAGGTGGTTGTGACCCACTATTGTTCATGTGCATAATCACATGCGCCAAGATATGAAAGGAGACATGGGTCATTTTCATTTTCAAGCTCCAGAGAGTAGCATGAGAGGCAGAGCCTTCAGCTTTCAGGCCCCTCTTCTGTGGAACCAGCTCCCAGCTTGGATTCAGGAGACAGACACCCTCTCTATTTTTAAGATTAGGCTTAAACATCAACATTATACTTAAGGCTGGACTTAGGGCTGGATCAGGTGACCCTGAACCCTCCCTTAGTTATGCTGCTATAGGCCTAGGCTGCTGGGGGTTCCCATGATGCACTGGTTCTTTTCATTCACCTCTTCTTACTCTTTTAATCATTAGTTATTATTAATCTCTGTCTCTCCCCCCTCAGCAGATGACCCCCCCTCCCTGAGCCTGGTTCTGCTGGAGGTTTCTTCCTGTTAAAGGGAGTTTTTCCTTCACACTGTCACCAAGTGCTGCTCATAGGGGGTCGTTTTGACTGTTGGGTTTTCTCTGTATTATTGTAGGGTCTTTACCTACATTATAAAGCACCTTGAGGTGACTGTTTTTTGATTTGGTGCTATATAAATAAAATTGAATTGACTTGCCATGTTTCAAATACTGTTTCATGATAACAAACTATCTTGTAACTTTTTGTGGAAAAAAGCTGAAAAAGAGAAAGTATAGCTCAATCCCCATCTGAGCTATACTGCCTGCCAGCTTACATATAGCTGTGTATTATCTGCATAACAATGGAAATTAAAACTTTTTTTTTTTTGGATTATCTAACTCAATGAAAGCATTATGGCAGAGAATAAAATGGGACTGGGACCTGGGGGGGGGGGGGCTCATAAGTGCTCTTAGCTTTAGATGTGTTTGTGAAAACTTAGTTTGGTTCAAAAAGATCCTAACCTTTAAGCTGTGAAGTTACCTACTCAAAGCTAACAATAACAGTAATTAGTAGCAGACAAACACAGCAACACTTGTTTAATCAAACATTCTTCTAGACAACATAAAAGTTAGTTATAAATGTATTATCTCAACTGTTGGTTATGCAAACTTTCACCTTTCAGTTTGCAGACTGACTTTTCTGGTTCCACTTTGACTTTGTCTGTCATACTTGCTCTAACTGTGCTCACCCACAGTATTCTTGTGCAGTGACGGCTTTTGGGTGCATTTGCTTTTGGCTGATGTGCCAAATAAAATGGTTTAGATAATCTGGCTGATCTGTTTACAACCTCTCACATGTCTGACTGGGTCTTTCTTGCTCTGTCTGACTTTGTTGCTGTATTCTGTGTACTCAGCGCTTGATTTGGTAAAGAAAGTGTTTTCATAACGTCTTTAAGTTATGCTGAAAAAGTACTTTTTTTTATTGCTGCCTCGATACATTTATACTGTGTATACATACAGTACCAGTACAACACAAATGCTGCTGCAAAAGGGAGCAGGACAGTGTTTTTTTTTGTTTTTTTGTTTGTTTTTTTTGGGGGGGGGGGGGGGGGGGGGGTACCAAGCCCCAAGAACAACACCAGAGGAAAGATAAGGTCATGGCTAAGCTGATTACCAAGACTACAGTACATGAAGTACCCTCTGAAAGTCTACTAGAAGATGCAGATCCAGCACTACAGACAACCCCCACTGTGACCATCACTGAAACCAGTCAGCTGATATATACTGTGGCCACAGTGATCCTTGAGATGCTCGGCTATAAGATGAACAGCCACAGGGAGCAGTACCCTCCATGAAAGAAGACTAGAGGCTCAGATCAAGGCAGCATGTGATGAAGAACGGGCTGTTCATACCCGAGACCTTAGCAAGCAAAGACTCACAGCCTTGAAGTATTACATCAGTCCTTTGAGGCATCTCCACCACATTATAACACTTCATGTTGTAGAAGGAGCTGAATGGAAGCACCGTAGCTAGAATATGTCATATTAATGCAATTTAATAGAAGTCAATAATCTACACAAAGGTAGGAAACTTTTATTCTCATATAACCTCAGCTGTTACCATGGCATTTAATGAGGGTTTCACTTAGAAACTCCACTTAATTATATACTTAAGTCAGGCTATAGCTAAAATAGGGCAAGTTGTTAAATTATGTCTGGATTTCACGGTTTTTCTTTCCAGATTCAGAGGTAAAATAATATCTATATTTGTAATACATCACTGTGCTATCAAAATGTTTTGAGTCAAAGCTAGTGGGGAAGTAGACTTGAGTCTTATCATGACTCTTGTGGTAAACTGTTAGCACGGTATGTGTTTATGGTTGCGTGTACAACAAGTAGTATGGTTACATAATTAAGGAGTGTGTGTGAGTGTGTGCAGTCACATAAAGATCTGCAGTCATGTCTCTCCTACAGCCCAGGCTGTTTCCCTGTGAGCCGTTGCGAGCATTACCCAGCCTACTTTTGATTTCCAAGCACCAAACGTAATGTAAATATTGCTGCTGAGAGATGTGGCTTCCTAGAACTGACATCATGGAGACATTTTATTGTTAGCAATATCTGCAAGGAGTTACAATAACAGATCGATGAAGTGCTATCTTATCTTTCAATCTCTCATACTCACTCTATGACTGTGTCTACACATCACTCAGAGTGCCTGCAGAACATCTGGGGGGTTAGCAGTTCATCATAATTCAAATGAAGCGATGCACTGAAGCACACACTAAAGCTTGCTCCAAATATCAAATGGAATATTAGATATATGTATGCTTTGCAGTATGGAACAATGAACAGGTATACAAACTGAATTCCAAAAGTAAAGTTTAAATAAAAACAGAATGCAATGATTTGAAGAATTCATAAAGAAATATTTTATTCACAATAGATCATAGAAAACACATCAAATGTTCAAAGTTAGAAAATTTATCATTTTAATTAAAAAATAAGGTCATTTTGAATTTGATTGCAGCAACATGTCTTGGGACAGGGCCATGTTCCCCACCGTGTAGTATTCCCTCTTCTGTTAACAGTCCAAAAATGACCAGTTAGTGGAATTTGGGAGAAGACAGGTGTCCCATTCTTGTCTGATAATAGGATTCTACCTGCAGTCCTGGGTGGTCTTTGTCTTATTTTTTATTTCGTAATACTCAAATTGGTGAAACTGGGGAGTGGGGGGGTGTTTCTCGTTGGTACCAAACGATCGCTAGTACTAATGGCAGCAAACTGTGGTTATAGCGATTCGTTCCGGTAGCTAACAACTGGAATTCTCAGCACAGCGAGCACAACACACACACACACACACACACACACACAGACACACACACACACACACACACACACACACACACACACACACACACACACACACGGGTGTAGCGCGCAGTGGAGCCGTGGAAAAAACATGTCGGTGTTAAAGGGTTGTTTTCCAAATGATGGGAATCGCAGCGACGGAGAACTTTAATGTTGGTGAAACGCTCCGCTTACACGGAGTCGCCTGAGCTGCAGAGTTTAAACGAAGCATCAAATATGTGTCGAGGATTTTTTATAATCGAATTATTTGAGTTACTCAAAGAATCGTTGCAGCCCTACGTTATTCAGAAATTTTTCTACAATTTTGTAGACATTTTTTTGCAGATCACTGAACCTCCTGAGAAATTCTGCCTCCGCTCGTTTTACATCCAATCATGTTACTGACCTGCTGCAAATTAACCTAATTAGTTGTAAAATGTTCCTCCAGCTCTTTAGCTTTTTAGTTCCACTTACTTTTCCAGCCTTTTTTTTTGCCCCATCCCAACTTTTTTTGAGATGCATTATTACTATGAAATTCAGAATGAGCTAAAAATGTTTGAGGTCAAACATTTGATATGCTTTCTATTTTCTATTGTGAATAAAATATGAGATCTGAAAATCACTGCATTCTGTTTTTATTTTTAGAGGAAAGAATGCAAACAGAAGAAACTGGATGAACTGATGACCAGTCTGAAGATGCTTGAATTGAAAAGGAATTATTTTGTTTTGTGACATCTGTTAAAATCCTGCTGGGTGCATTTTGTAGCAGCTGCAGTTTCAGAAACACCTTTTATTCTTTTTTTTTCTGGCAAACATTTGTTGTAATAATGAAGGTGAGATTAAATAAAGAAATAAGTAATAAAACCTTGATTTATACCAAATCTCTTGATGTTGGAAATCCTCCACAGCTGGGAGAAAATGCCCAAACTTACTTCTGTACAGTATTTATGATAAATTTGAGCCTGGTTTTCGGGGACGATGCCCTCCTGAAACTTCTCAGGGCTGATCCTTTGCTTCTGTGTTTGCCACAGTTGATCATTAGATCCTGATCAGGAGGTTATGTGTCTGAACGAGCATTGGTACCAAGTTGGATTTCATCTTAATTTATGAAGAGGAGTTTCACTGTTTCTATTGCAGGCCATGAGTGAGATGTACAGATTTGTCAGATGCATTTAAATGCTGGGAATTCAAGTCAGATCATGAGTGGCTGTATGAACCGTTACTTTGGGCTGGAGGTCTAAACCACCCACAGTATTATAGACTTCTTACTGACAGGCGTTATCTTTGACCCTCTATACCACACCAAAGTGAGACAGTATAGCCAAGCAGTAGTTTCAATGCATTCCTTGAATTTGAGTTCTAAAAATGGAGAGAATTAATTAACAGTCTTTGCAAGTGCAAACCCTCTTTTGCTGTTTAAAACACTGTTGCCAGGATTTACTGAACAGGCACAGGATCAGTTTTAGCGACCGAATGACTGAATTGTTGTGGCTAGGCTAATTGCACATGTATTGTACGACTTTTCTTTTCAGAGGGCAAAATTTGGGGAGAAGAATATGTAAAAGAATAACACAAACATGATTGTAGCGCACACATTTCTGCAAATTGTAAATGTTAATTGATTTGGAATGCCAAGGGAGATGTGATCATAACGAGTGCATAACTGGTGCCGATGGAAGACTCAGAGTTGTGAGCCAAAGCTTTGGCTGTGTCCTGCAGCTTTTCACTGAGTCCTTACCTGAAATGTTTTTGTTTCTGATCCTCAGTAATTGATATTTTGATGAAACAGAGCAGAAGTTAACTGAAGTGAACATGGAGCCTCAGCGGGAGCGAGGAGACGAATCCCAGGATCCGTCTTATTTTACAGGCAGCTAACTGACGTTTTACATTGAGCGATGAGTTTATTGTTGCACGTGTTTAGTCGCATTTCCACACAGACATCAGTACACAATGAAAAGATCTGTGTGCACATAGAGCACTTTAATGTAGACCTATCACTTTCCTAGAAAGAAGCATGTTATCGATGTTATCAAGTGCCAAGGAGAAAGTTTCAGCTTTATGTTACCAATAACTGAATTACGGACCGTTCACTTCTTTCCTCAGCTGAGCCCAACATTTAAAGATAGTTCACTACATAAGTCCGTCTGTGAGCACAGTGATGATGTTTCACTGTTGGGTGAACTGATGCCAGAATGAATGGAGGCCGCCGGGTACCTTGAGGGAGGGAAAAATAATCATAGCTAAATCTGGTGATTATGTCCTCTGAGTAAGCAAATGTTTGGCTTTTGGCTTGATAATCGTCCTTAACAATCAATTACCAAAATTGTTCCAATTTAATATATTGTTAGCAATCCATCATTGTAATCATTACAGCTGGTAATTGGCAAACTTGATATTGTGTATATAACATAAAAGCCTTTCTTGAAAAACAGTTCTTTCAGTTTTTAGTGTCAGACTTCATCAACTTTGTGCTGTACTTCCTAAAAATAAATAGTGCATGCCATATTATCATGCACATTTGGGAATTCTGCACCTTCACACTGACTTTTTTTCTTTTTTAATATAACAGAGGCCTGCATCCAAACTGCTGCATCCAAAACTGCTTTCTTTTCCACCCTGGATTAACCGATTCTGCACAATGACGCATGGCAGGACAAAAGCGAAGTACACGCACAGTAGCCTCTCAGCATGCAGGCTGACAAACAAAAGCAGTATTAATTGTCAACACAGGTTTGCAGAGACTGGGCACTAAAGGAAGCTGTGAAATGCATGGAAATGTATGAATGGAAAGTGGAAAAGTGGATTCCAGGGAGGTCTGCGGCTGTTTTGCTGCTGATGGGTACGGTGCGTTAAAGCTTGTCACACAAAGCCCAGCAGAAGTACACTCTCTGTAAACTTTCTGGGAGCTTTTTAAACACAGAGAGTGCCAGCCTACCCAACCAGAGAAGGAGCGGGAGGCACAGCCAAGATGTCACAGCCTGCACATACAGTACTCTGGGTCCGCTACTCCAGCGTGTGAGATTATATGGTTCTTTTGTATTTATATTACCTTATGTATTTAGATTACATGGCTTCTTTGTATTGAGCAAGTTAAACACACAGGTCATTATTCATGGTGCCTGCAGGGAGCCTGTTTAGCAGCATGGAGGCTGCAGGGCTGCGGGGCAATGATGTCACAGGGGTTATTCGAGGACTGGTAAAGTGTTCACAGAATTATCAGTGAGCATCACTCACATCACTCAATTCACCTCCGCGGTCAGCGCGACAACGATAACAACAGTAAGAAGCTTTAATGTGAACAGGACAAACAGATCAATAATTAAACCTGATTTATTCTGAATAGAATAAATAGCATTTTTATTGTCACTGATAAAAAACAATGCAAGAACAATGTTAAAACAGTGAAATGCAGTTTAGCATCCCCTCTGCGGCAGTGATTTAAAAAAAAACTGTGCGTATGCAAAACAACAATAAATAAGTAAATATAGTAAATTAAAGTAATATATTAACACTAGGAAAAAGTAGAACAAGCTTAAAATTGACGTGCAATCGGTGGTGGGTTGGCGGATGGGGGGTTGAGTTCACTGTGATTGTCCATTGGAATCTGATTGTCCATTGGTGGAGAGACCCAGGTATTTAAACCCCTGTGGGCGTAGTCCCCTGGAGGTGGTTATGACCCTCTATTGATCATGTGCGTGAACACATGTGCCCAGGTGTGAAGGGGGCGTGGGTCATATTGGGGGTCATATTTATTTTCCCACAGGGGTTTAAATACCTGGGTCTCTCCACCATTTGGTTGAGAACTGAAGAAGCCTTTCGGATGAGAGGTGAAACGTCTTCAAGAAACAAAAAGAAGTCCAGTCGCCTTTTTCAAGCTCCAGAGACTACTATGACCTGGATGACTGAGAATCTACACAGACATGATGTCCATTGGAATCGATGATGCTTTCAACATCAAAATCTAATCACAAACGTTTGGAGCATTTCCACCACTGCAGAACGGCTTCTGGTACACTTTTCCAACCTGAGTTTGATGGGCCTGCATTCTCACAGAAAAATAAAAGTGACAATGAGTTCTGCTGATAAAAAACATGTGATGTACAGTCTGTCTGGCACTTCATCAATGAACTCATATGAACTGAAGTAAATATAAGGTGCCTCACCGTTTGATGAAGTCTGATGTGCACATGTGGATTGTTGGTAAAGATCAAACTGTGGGGACAGCGCTAACATCCAGAGGAAAGGAAAACTGGAGAGTACAACTCAGTGAAAGTGAATCTAAACTGCTTCAGGCATGAGATGGATGATATGGTAGGAGCTGATGGTGCTGCACATACCTGCATAAGAGGTGTGATCTTAGAACCCTGTCAGCTATAATTCTCTTTATGGCTTTATTGAATAAAATTATGTGCAGTTCTTAAAGGAAATACTAGAGGTGGTGTAGAGCAGAGGAAATACAGTGTAAAGATACTTTGTTGATTAGCCCGTGGAAATGATTAGCTTGATATCTGTAGATGTTCCACAGAATTTCTATTATAACTGAGAACTTCAGCTTTCTGGATTTCAGCTTTCAAGAGGGGCCCTGGCAAAAAGGCCAGAATGAACCGGCCACAAAGTGTCTTTTTTTTTTTCCTGGCAAAAGAAAGAAGGGGTCAAGACAACAGATATAGATGTTTTTTAATTGTACTACTTTTGACAGTAGTACAATACTTCTCTATAAATATTTGAAGCATACCTTTAGTGATCCACTTCAGTTCATCTGCTATTCAAACGTGAAGCAAGCAGCAGAGAATTTGTAGCAGCAGCCTCCTGATAGCAATAAGCCATCAAAACTAGCTTTTCTGTGTACACACAGTTTGTGTTGGGATTTAACTGCACTTCGAAAGTCCTTATGACTGATGCAGCTACGCCTCGAATTACCAACCAACAGGTCAAATGGCACCTGTTGTCCCCATTGGTCTCCCATCCAGTACTAGCCAAGCTCGACCCTGCTTAGCCTCCAAGCTCAGGCTGTAAACCATTTTGACAATTTATTAGGGGGTTGGTCACATGACCCAATATTTCCATGATTTCATGACACCAAAACTTGCAGCATTTCTAAGGTTTTTTTTGGGTGCCTCAGCTGAATATGTCAGTGATTTGAAGAGGAGAGTCGCTGCTCCTCCACATCAAAAGGAGCCAGTTTAGGTGGTTCGGACATCTGACTTTGATGCCTCCGGGTTGAGGTGTTACTGGGAGGAGGCCCAGGACACTCTGCCGAGATGATAACTGGCCTGGGAACGTCTCGGTGTTCACCCACATGAGCTGAAGGTGGCTGAGCAGAGGGGGGTCTGGGCTTCTCTGTTTTTGGAAGAAAATTTAAAAACTTGTAAAATGTAAAAACTTCCATGATTACACAACATATCTGTTATTTAATGAACAAATCCATGTGAAATTACAGACTCTTTTTTGTGTCATTATGCATTCAATACATCAGATTTCAGATATTTATTTACATCATTAATTTAGAATTTTAACAGTTGTGTCTTTAAAGTGAACATGATATATTGATGAAATTATGTTACTGTATTGACTGTAGTTTTAAAGTCCTTTATGTGTGGAAAAATAGTGGATTTCCTGTGGGGAAAAAATCACTTATTCACAGGTCATTTTTTAATCATTTAATTTTCTGTCTATTTTTGTAATTTTATTGATATTTCACATATTTCAAAACAGGAAAATTCTGTAAAATTTATAGAATGAATTCTGTCAAATTACACGTTTTGTTTGTTTGTTTGTTTGTACACTGTAAAAAAAACAATCAAACAGTACACAAAAATTCCACCAGTTAGAAAGTTCAGTCATATCACGGCATAAATAATTACAACCTTTCAAATATGAGTTATTTTTAATAAACTGTGGCTGCTCTCATTTGAGAATATTCAGCATGTCACTGAGGGAATGTTTATAAGGTCACAATATCAAGTAAACAAGAAACTAAAAAAAAACTTAAACTGTAACTCGGTGCATTTCCAGCATTAACCTTTTAAGCATTTGTTTCAGCACCCAACAGAAAAAACACATATGTCACGTGTTCAGAGGCAGTATTATAAATACAGTTCTGTGCAAAAGTCTTGAGTGACCCCTCATTTCTTTATATTTTGCTAGAAAAATGGGAAGTAGATGCAGTGATTTATGAAACAAATGAAAATACAATTTAAGGCAAAAACAGAGTTTGTACAATTCTAACAAGCTTGAAAGTCACTGTTTGGTATGACCACCTTTATTCTTCAACACTCAACTCTCTGAGACAGCTTTCTGGTAATTGGGAGTCTTCAGGAACAGTTCTCCGGGATCCTTAAGGGATCGTCAAAACTTCTTTGGATGTTGGCTGCCTTTTGTTTTGTACAGCTTCAGTAATGTTGAGATCTGAGCTCTGGAGAGGCCAATCCATGACTGATGAAATGTAGCCCCCAAACAAATCCCCAGCCCAACTGAGACCCTGAATTGGAGAAGTGGAAGATGGATGGATGGAGCTCCATCTACTTTTATTCACTGGGGACTATCTGCTGCCTCGCTGAATTGCAGCCAAATTCTTTACACTGGGATTATTAGGAAGGGAATTGGTTCTCCAACTCAGTTAGCAGCTAACAGGCAGAGATGAGAGTAAGGATGATTGAGCCGCCGGGCGTGTGACATCATCAAACGTGTTTCTGACTGATAACCGGTGTCTGCCATCTTTGTTCAACTGCTGAAAGCTGTCAGACGTTCATTGTTTATAATCAGCACAAGCCTGCACACTCCGGAGCTCGCACTCTCAACAGCCTAAATGATTCGTTCAGAACATAATTTTCATTTTTCTCGTTTATCCGCGCTGCCCAACAAAGCCCATCATGGACACTTTTTACAGGGGTGTTGTTGAGCGCGTCCTAACCAGCTGCATCACCGTGTGGTTTGGAAGCTGCACAGCCTCCGAATTGAAAACCCTGCAGCTACCCAGGACACTAGACTGTAATCGTCTGGCCCTCACACACACACACACACACACACACACACACACACACACACACACACACACACACACACACTTGTTTTGCACACTGTTGGCCGTTGGAAGCTTAATTTCAGTCCTCCATCTGTCCTGCACAGTCGGCAGCAGTTGACAATAAAGTTGAGTTGAGTTGAAAAGGCAGACCACCATACATGAATTGGCTGATATATTTTATTGATGTCAGGTTCCAGTTTTTGGGAGATAAGTCCATTACCTTGAGCATTATCACCATTTGGCAAAGAAACCTCAGTTCTTTCATGAGTTTATTTCCTGCAACAGACCCAAAGCTTTTTATATTGGTCCTCACTGTTCCTGTTAGTTGGATCACTTTTAGCCCAGTTCAGGAGGAGACATGGTCACGTCTCCTCCTCGTACTTTTATCCCCTCTCTGCATTTTTTCAATCTTCTGGATTCATTTTTATTGTCTCCCAGTTCGAATGTGATTTAAATCTTCTGAGTTATCCTTTATGGTGGCAAAGAATTGTTTATACTTGCTTCAAGTTTGGTTGTAAATCTTCTCCGGACTCGTGGAGTGGATGACGTACAGGATGAGGCCTGATGCTCTCAGGTTGTGTAAATCATGCACATTACATTGTGCTGGAGCTGTGACAAAACATTTGAACACAGGCTATTTAACTCTTCTGGATGTCTGTACCGGCATTTGGTATATTTAGACCTTTGACCTTCTCGGCTTACCTTCCACTGCACTGTCGTGGGTGCTGTAATGCTGCGATGGGCGGGAATCTACTTAAAGCTCCTAATGCCTAGGTAATAGTTCCTTATCCACCACGTGCCACTGCCTTTGAAGTATTTGGTAGGTTCTGAGGACTGGACAGGGTTGGAAGATGATAAATTCATAGAAGGCGTGTTTTTCCTAACGCGCTGGACACATCTGGTGAACTGTAAAATATTATCAGATCCTTTTCTCTGGAATATCTTAATGTTTCTTGGCATGAGCAACCAGACAAGACACAACGCAAGCTCTCCTGCTGCTGCTTACTGTTCAGATTCATTTCTGTTGTGTGTGCGCGTAAGTGGGTCTGGGGCATCTTTCACTGTTTTCACTTTCAAAGTGTTGATAAAACGCGCTCGAGTCGATTTCCCCACGTGACTTATGCAGATAAAGGCCGGCAAAGCTAAACAGTTTGAAGGAGGGGAGCACTGGAAGCCCAGCTACAGTGACAGTACTGCAAACACACTGGGTTAACCATAGCTCCTTGTTACCCTCTCGTACGCTCTGGTTTTGACTGAGGGTTGTAGGATGTGCTGAGGGTTCTAATAAATACATTATCAGTATGAATTTCAAAGTAGCAATGCAGTGTAGAAATATACAGTATATCAGCATGTGGATGTTCTGCGTCTCTATAAATAAGTTCCTGGAGTCTGATGAGGACAATTCTCCTCATAAAGAGACTAAATAAAATAAAGAGCAAAACTCAAACAGCATCAAGCCAGAATACACAACAAGAACATGTGTGTAGTGTACTAATATTAACTATAATTTATCATTATATATAAACAAGCAGTTAAGGTTATGAAAAATATCAAGAGGCTCTCTGGTGGGTCCATTCAAAGGGATAATATAAGCTGTTTTTTACATGAATCATTTCAAACAATTGCCTCTAAATCTAACTGAAAGTAAACACGAATTTGGCCTCAAACTGCATCACGAATGTCCAACAAATGAACATCCAGCTTCACCAAGTGGCCTCCAGGGCCAAAAAAATAAAGCCTGTGCAGAAGTGCTTCCCTTTAATGGCCACTTGAGGCTGGCTTCAAACGTGAGTCAAGCCCCAGAGTCCCACGGTGAAATGATGGAACAGAAAAGGTTTTGGGTTTTATGGTGAACAGCTATGTTTTAAGTCACATTGGTCGGTCTGTCTGTCTGCCTGTTAGCAGGATAACTCAGAAAAGGATGAACAAATTTTACTGAAAATTTCTGGAGTTGCTGGGGGTGGTACAAGGAACAATTGATTAAATTTTGGTAGCGTAGTATCCGTACATAGACAGTTTGGGGTGGCTGAGGTGTGCGCTCTTCCTAGTTAGTTTTTATAACTCACCCATTTGGATTTTTTAAGGCTTAAAGTTGAGGTTTTGGCAGGGCAGCTGTTTCTGATAGCTGACCCAACTTGACCTGCTCTGTGGTACCGACTATCCAAGACGCTGGTGCTTTTGGGGCTATTTCAGTTTGTCTTTTACTCAGAACTAACTGGCAATTGTGTGTCTGTGGAAAGCACTTAGGTGTAGAAAAAAGAGAATGGGTGAATGCAAACATGTTGTCCCAAGCTCTCTGAGTGCGCATGTAGAAAAGTGCTATAGTATTATTATTATTATTATTATTACCATGGTGGCTACATTGATTTTTTATTCGCACTCTGTCATACAGTATTCTTTGTTCATTAGAACAGTATTTGTGATGCATCAGGAAAAAATGTTTCTTTAAACATTCCTGCTTGTGGAGTTTTTAGCTCAGGACCGATGAGGTCATTCCATGGTGAACACCTGCTGTCCATTCATCAGTCTGTCCACAAATCACAAGAATCACCACTTTTCCTCCATTATTGGTTAGAATTTAATCAACCTTACACACAATGAGCAGCTAAATGGTCTTCACCCAAACTGTGCTCAAGGCCAAGGTCAGTGTGGCAGTTTATAGACACTTTTCTATTTTCATTAGCTTGACCTTTATACAGAGTACTTATAATTTCACAAAATTCTCAGTCCTGATGTACTGAACAATATTCACTTCAAACCATTTATCAGAGTTTCTAACATAAGATTCTCAGTGTCTCTGAATTTTGCATTCACAGAATGAAAAAGAAAGAAGTACTAAATGATGTGATGGTTTGGAATACTGCTTTACTCACATGTTGCATGCTGCTTGCATCCTGTGGTGGTGATGATCTTACTGCTCATGAGCATGGAGGGAGCGGTCCTGTAGGTTGACGCCCACATTAGGAAGGACTGGTTGAGGCCTTCCTGTCACCATTATACTGGTCAATGCTATGACATACTGATGCATTCACACTATCACACTATTCACACTATTGACAGTGTACTCATCATACTGCTGAGCTTTCATTTGCTGGTGAATTTGTCAGGGAGGTGACTTCTCACTGCTCACAGGACTTTGATTCTCATTAGTTAATCAATGAGAGGAAACAAAATTACAGCAACCTTTGAATTGTGATGGATTGTGAGCTGGGTGATCTACTATGCCAGTGATGCTCTGGTATTGGAACAGAGCTGACACCCCCCCCCCCCCCCCCCCCCAAATAAATAAATAAAATTTTATATAGTGGATTTAATTTTTAATCTACAATAGGAGACATGTTGCGCTGTATTGGCACTGATGTGCTTCCATATTAAATCCTTTCTTGAGTCAAATCAGCTAAAAACTAAACTGCATTGATTACAACTGTGAGAGGCAGTCAGAAAAACAGTGATTGGCAAACACATGAAACTCTTCACCCACCGATATTCTTTCATCTCGCCTTTCTTTCAGCAGAAACAGTTATAGTAGCTTGTTCTTGTTTATTTGAAACATCTGACCTTTCAACTTTCTCCAACGCTGTGTCTGCCATAACTTACAGCAGCTCTGTGTATGCATCGACTGTCACGCACTGCTTTTAGGGGCCTTCTAGACTAAACCACATTGGTCATAAAATAGGTAAAAGTAACAAAAAATTCTTGGTTTGTTTAATGCAGTTTCAAATGAATAAGCTTAATAATCCTATGTCCTATAATAAATTCAACAATGAGCTGAGGCTGAAAAGGTGCAGTAGTAGTTTATAATCCAATTTATCTGCATGTCCATCATGACTTATTGTTTTGTTTACATTCTTGAGGATGGCTGAGCAGCTGATTTATTTATTTACTTACTTTCTCTTCGTCGGTGTATTGGTTTCGCAGATGTGACCGCTAATTCTTTCGGTTCTTCTGTATTTGAACTTCCAAGTTTGCACAGCACTTTAGCACACTCATCATTTATAAATCCTGTAAAGCGGGGATGACATAAAGGCCACTGGGTTTTTTTGGATGGTTCTTCAAAAGCCAGGGTCTGTGTTTACAGGTTGGGAAAGGGCTGGGCTCGGGGATGTGGAGCCTGTAGTCTTTTACAACGCTGTCTTGTCTGTCACTTGACAGTTGACTGCTGTGAAGCTATCCCCCCAGCTTAGCAAACAGCCTTGTTATATTTTCCATTTGCAAAAATCCTCAGGGGTCACCAGTGTGTCTGACTGTGTTTCGCTGAAACCAGATGGGGGTTTTCCTATAAACAAGTGTACAGGGAATATTTATACAGACTGTGGCACCTGACGCCATAACACTTATGACACTCTGTTTAGTGGCCAAAGTTGCCATAAGTCACTTTAGGGAATTAAGTAAATATTTTCATTGTGGCCATGCCATTGTTTATTATAGAATGGCAAAAGTTCTAAATCTTGCCAAATCCTCTGTTAAAAAAAATCATTTAATAACAACTTGTCTGAAGTGAAGCATGATGAACATGGAGCTGATTCCTTTTTCATTATTCGCACGTCTACTTTCAAACAAATCTAGAAACACCACCTGCTTCCACAGCAGTGTGCGTAAAGGCTCAGGTTAGAGCGGCGCGTTAAACAAACCGCCGACGTCTGCCGCTTACCCCCGATTGTTGCTGCAGTCATGCGAGGATAAAAGCATACTTCTGTGCAGAAGCGCTTTGTCTCATCTAAATACAGCATGTCACCCATCACAGATGCAGCCTCATATTCCACTCGGCTAAGTATTATCGTGCTGCTGGATTAAAGCAGCATGAGATGTGAGGATAAACTGTACGGTGTTGGATGCTGATAATTGTATGAGGAAGAGTTCAGTCTTGGAAAAAAAGCCTTTCAGATTCCAGTAAAGTGTGTTGGTCAATCAGACCTCTGGTGGAAGCCATAAATAAGTGGACCTGTATTATAACAGGACTGAGCTGGAAGCAGCCAGCTATGGTGCTCCCATCAAAATGTGCAAAACAAATGTTATTAAGCAGAACTCTAAAAGGAATTATCATAATGAGCTCAGCTGGAGGATCCCCCATATTGATTGCATAAATTCACAATCATCTGTTGGAAATCCTGGACTAACACCAAAGTAAATATTACAGGCCCTAAAAGCCTCCCGTACATCTGGCTCGGCTTCAGCTCGGCTGGTGGTCGCCTGCAAACCCTGGAAACTGTGAGTGCTGCAGGAAAGACACAAAAGGAAAGAAAAAATATGAGATGTGACCTCTCAAACGAATCATTTATCAGTGAAAGTAACCGGACCGATGAAGAGATTCGGTAATGTGTGAGGGTGAATCTTTGGCTCAGAATAGAAAAAGAAACAGAAAGCACATCATAATTCACTGTGAAATACTGCACGCTGTAGTTTTAGTCCAAGTTAAATAAAACAAATGCTAGATTGCCGTAAAGCTGCTCATGAATGCCACAAAAAATTCTGTAATAGGAAGTAGACTACTCGTAATCAACAGCCCACCTTTGGTCCCCAGTAATTTATACGCAGTTTGGATATTTTTCTAAACTGTGTCACTGTCAGATGAGTGAGATGAGATCACCGCTGTACTTTACAGTCCCCGCAATACTTCTGTAATGAGATAGCACTTACAGTCTAATTTTATTGCTGCTGACAGGAGCACGTCCTATAGATTGATTGTTTATAGAAGACAGGCCTGAGATCAGTCTGTGACTCTGCGTCTTTCATACAAACTCCTGGTGACTGCAGCGAGGAGGTTTTTGGTGCAGCAACCAATTTCACCCTGGCAACTGCCAGCAACCACTTGCAGACCACTTGCACTTGCAACTATTTGCAGACCACCTTTTGCCAAGGCATTCTGTGTGACTGTGTTACAGCCAGTGACAGAAAAATCCTGTAAACTATGAAGAAGAGCCCCAAAACAGAGGTCAGGGACATCAACATCCCCGTTTCCCATCCCCAGGGTGTCAGCTGCTGCTGACATGTCTCGTTTATGTACACGATGGGCTCTTTTTCTGTGCCACTCCCAACTCATTATTTGTGAACAAGCAGGATTATTGTTGTAAATGGTGTTTCTTTTGTTTAGTTTAAAAAAAACAACTTTAAAACACAGCAGCATGAGAAAAGAGTGAAATTGTGCACAGAGTGCAGCTGTATCACAATTTTACTTTTTGAAGAATCAGATTAGCAAGGCTACACTGCAAGATGCAAAACTCTTACTGGCAACAAGTATCCAATGACTGGGCTGTAATTTACTCAGAAAATACAACTAGAGGTTTCCTGGGCAGATGATAACAAAAGGCACTAAAGTGATCGAAAGCACAGGAAGTGACCGTGAGGTTATGTCAGAGCCTCTGCATGTGTGGCTGCTTCTATATTAATCTCACTCATGTTGATTGATGGGGGAACAGATACTGTAATGACAGCAGGCTGAGTGTACAGATGCATCTTCTCTGGATATGTAAAAAAACAAACAAATCCCTAATCTCACCAGCTAAACCTTTAACAAGATAATAAGCCTAAACAAACAAACAACAAACAAACAAAAGTTACCATCAGTGACAGAAATGGAAAAATCCAAATGCATCAGTAGATTTAAATCCTATTAAGTATTTACCTGCTGAGCAAACATCAACTGAAGGTGACTGGAAAGGTCAAAGAAGATGGAAAATGTTTGTTCTATTGAAGGGTCGCGGACATGAGTATTTTTTATAAAGGTGAGATAAACATTCCACATGGAGGTCACCGTCTACTTAGTCCCAGCGTCCCTCTTTTGTGATGCTGGTAATATTCAAATGGTCCAAACCCTTCCACAGGTAGACATATACCTGCAGAGCTCATTGTATTACCGACATATTGACATTCACAACATGGAGTAGCAGAATTTTATAATTAATCCATAAATGTATATTGTAGCCAAATTGTACAACTTTGTTTATGGCTTGGTAGATGGCTCTGAGCATTACATTACCCATGAACCTCCACTCATATGGGAGGAAAACCAGTCAGTGAGGCAACATTAAAAGCACTTCATCAGTTAAGTTGTAAAAACATTTAACCTCATATTGCATTAATTTCCTCAACAACATCTTTAGATTAAGCCAGCGGAACAAAATTTGATACTTTGTACCCAGATCTTTTGTGCCAAAATGCACCATGGGAGTCATAGTTAACATTCATTATCATTTTTCACAGGCTTATACCCCTTTTATTTCTAATGAACTTGTTTATGTTTGGCACTGATGATTCAATTGGGAGTGTTTCATTCTTACCCATTTAAAAGACGTGCTCTGACTGGGAAAAATAAATGGAATATTTACTGTTATTATCAGGGGCATTCAAAATATACTGGCAGTTAGGTAATGTAAGCTTATGCCTCCCTGGAGAACACAATTGATACAGAAGGACAAAAAGCTGCTTCTTGTTTTTGGTTATTTGACCATGTAAACAAATTGAGCACTGAAAGATAAAAGGGTAAATCATTTATGTAAGCTCTTTTTACCGCCTTTAGTGGCATTCAGTGCAGATATGGATGGGTGTCTTCACCTTCAAATAGAGCCATGAACCACATAAAAAAGACAGACTCACTGGAGCTACTGGGTATGAGAACTTAAGCCATTTGTTTTCTTTCTAATGGGTAAAAAGGGGGCGAGTCTGGTATGGAAGTCAAGGGAAAAGTTAACCTTTTGTTCCCCTGATCAGTGACTTAAATTCTTTCCTGATAAGTTTACAGGCTCAGTCACTGGTTTCTTGTCTCATGAAATACAACATGATCATTTTATATGGACATACTTTGTAAAAGATAGTCACCCTTTGAGCGCACACTGCCCCTTGGTTTCTCAGTCAGATGGTTGTTTAGCAAACCTGGATAAAAAACATCAAAATGCTGACAGTTAGCTCAAGGTTTCACAGCGGGGACTTCACTAAGTAATGGGCAACACCATGATGGCTCCATCCATGTTTGATATACAATCTACAGGTATGCTAAAAACCTGGAGAATGGAGCTGCCAAAAATGTGGTCGATGTTCTACACTGTAAACCCAGATTTTGAGTTCATATTACTTAAAATTGCCTAGAATGTGAACATTATTTGTTAATGCTGAGTAGACTGTACTTTTTGATGGTCTATCTTATTGTAATCATGTGTTTGAGTTCAAACAACTTAATATCATCAAGTTTTGCACCTGCTAAAAATGTAGTTTATACCAGTTGTAACAGACTGGATTAATACGCCGCTGCATGGTGGCGTGATGGTTAGCAGTGCTGCCTCACAGGTAGAATGCCATCTGGAAGGTCTGGGTTCAATTCCGGCTTGGCCCAGGCCCCTCGCTGTTTGGAATAGAAGACATTTGGTGTTTTTGTTTGGTTTTTGTTCACAACGCTCTCTCGTATAGTTTTTTTTATTGTTCCACGGACAAATGTTATTTGTAAATGTTAATGTACCAGCATTCAGCAGGGCTGAGTTTTATCATGTTTAGTTACCAAATTTAAACAGACACAGTTCAACACTGTAAAAAATATGTGTGTTACTGGGCAGCATGGTGGTGTGGTGGTTAGCACTGCTGCCTCACAGCTAGAATCGCTATCTGATAGTCTGGGTTCAATTCCACCTTAGCCTGGGACTCTTTCTGTGTGGAGTTTGTGTGTTCTCCCTGTGTCTGTGTGGGTTTCCCCCCACAATCATGAAGACATGCAGTTACTGGGGTTAGGTTAATTGGTCTCTCTAAATTGCCTACAGGTGTGAATGGTTGTCTGTGTCAGCCCTGCAACAGGCTGGTGACCTGTATGGGGTGTACCCTGCATCTTACTGCCTTGTCAGCTGGGATGGGCTCCAGCCCCCACCACCCCCACACAACCATGAAAAGGATAGGGGAACTGATTGATCAAAATATTTTTTCATGAACTATAAAATATAAGTTTGGTCAATTAGAACATACAATTTAGTTCAATTGGATATGGAGTAGTGCTTACTTAATAGGCTGAGTTAAATGAACTGTTTCATTACTTAAAAAATTTAAGGCAACGAGTTACCTTGGTTTTTTTAAGTAGATTCAACTTATCCGGGTTTACAGTGTAGAGACGTGTATTTTAACCCACAACATGAATCAGCAAGGTAACTTTTGTCTAGGACAGCGATCTCAAACCCACGGCTCCATGAGGCTCTTTTACACATCCTCGGTGGCTCTATGCATCTTTAGATGAATGTGGAAATGAACAGTGGTAGCTGGCATGGATGTAGACACATAAATGGCTAGTCTTGAGTCTCCTTTCCTCCCACTCATCCGGTTCAGCGTCATCTCTGTGTTAGCCCCCGGAAAGACGATCATTCACACCGGAGTACTCGGAGCGAACCAGTGCAAGTCCAGGGAGATCGTGCAAACTTCACACAGCAAGGCCCCAGCTGGCCATTGGATTCCAATCCAGGACCTTCTTCCTGTGAGGTGCTGAACGGCGCACCGCCGTGCTTCCCCTTTATAACAGCCCATGGGCAAACCTCTTTCCTTTGACTGCCAAACTGCTGGCTGACACTAGGCTGGACTTTCAGTAAAATGAAATGTAAACTAGCCTTTTTAAATAAAAAGAAAAATTTCTGACTATTTTTAAAGTTATTAATTTGCTATATTCTTCATTCATTATCAGAGTAGGAGACTTTAATTTGATTAATTTGCAGACGAACAAATAGGACTGCTGTTTAATTTTAGCTCTGTCAAGGAGGTTATGTTTTTGGTAGCATTTGTGTGCATATGTGCATACTGATTCTAAATATCAGGTTACTTTGGACCTTTGACCTCTTCTTCAACATCAAATAAGGTCAGACTTTCATAAAATGTCTTTTTTCTTTAAAGCTATGCTTAAAATTTGACTGTCTTTGCTTGTATTGGCAACATTTAGGAAATGATGCAGGTAGATGGGGATTCTGAATATCACATTATAGTTTGTATCATGTCTCATTTGACCTCTGACCTCACTTTTACATTTTACATCTGCCTTTCTTTCAACACCCCAAAATGTGTTTTTATCTTTAAAGAAAGCATTAAAGAGACTGAATCCACATAATTAAAAAATAATAAACTTATTAAAGTACTTTTAAAAAGAACAAAGAAAACAAAAATAAACATGTACAAAATATAATACTGTTCCCTTAAAAGTAAATAAAGCCCAGAGATGGAGCTGCTCTGGTGGAGGTTTGTACTCTCGGAGTGCTTCTTGTTTCGTAAATGCAACAAAATGTTTATTATATCATTGTAAAGAAATGCAAACACATATTTTTATCTCACTCTCATCACTGGCAAAATCTACGACATGGTGTCTTTAACTGGGACATCACACAAGCAGATTCTGTGACCAATAAGCTAAACACTGCCTGTAATAAAGATTTCCATCTCACCGAGGAGTAGACATAGAAGCCCTTACAGTCCCTCCTCCGCCTGCGGATCGTTAGAGAGAAGGGCAGATAATACGTGCAACAAGTATTTGGTCTGAAGGAATTGAAACGAGGACAGCTGACAAGTGCGACCTGCTATCAGCTCATCTTAATGGAGCTCAGAGTGCCACGTGTCTTGGCTCGTGTTGCGTTCGCGCAGAGATACAGGCCACCATTTGCTAGATAGCATCAGATTATAACGTTGCTCTTTTGAAGACCTGTTTTCCTTTGTTTCACCCACACATTTCCAAAAAGGCATTTTTCTGCAGATTTTCTTTACAAACTGGATTTACTGATAACTTGTCGCAGTATGTGGTAATATCAGCCACAGAGGTGAACGTGATCGTCATTGTTGTCCACTCTTTGTCTTTTATTTTCCTTTGCCTATCTCTGCCTGTTCCCAGCAGGGGTTGTCACTGTGGTATAAATTGTCAGAGGGGACCCTATCTGTGTCTGGGTGGGCTTTTAAGCCAAGCCCATCAGTTAAGGCTTCATTAAAGAGGTTCCTCCTGATGCTGCACGGAGGAGTCCCAGCCTTTTAACAGACTATGATTTACTGTAACTTTTGCCTTGTTTCTGAGTTAAATGCATGGCTTTGTTATTGTTTTCTCTGGCTGATGTTTATGTACCGTACAGCGTGCAACCCTCTGTGCTCCTTTAAGCACACTACATGTAATCTCTGTGTCAAGATATGGTCTGAGGAGACGCAGCGTCTTTAAAGCTATTTCCTAGAGGAGGTGAGTCGAGCCTCAGAACATCACCCGGGCATCCTTTTTATAAAAACCATGGCTGAAAATATAACATCCCCAGGAGTTTGCGGATAACATCAAGAGAAAAACCCGGCATTCAAAGAGTCGGACCCAAGTCAATCCCAGCAGTTTTAACAAGATGACCGATCATTTAGCCTCTCGGTGGTTTTGATGTTGTGGCCGAGATGTTAAAGATGAGGTTCAGCGTACCTGAGGAGCAGCTCATAAACTGCATTTTCAAAAGCTGAATGGATTTTCTGAGTCTGGAAAAATGAAGCCGATGCACCATAAAAAAAACTAAATAAAGTTTAATCTAATCTAATTAAACCTGCATTCATTTGAAAAATCAAGAGTGAATCCTGTGATTGCAGATTAGAAGTGTGTGGGAACACATAGCCTGTGACCTCAGTAAATGCGTTCCAGATGAGTTTATGGTCTCAGTCGCTATTTCACACCTTATTGTGATGTTTGTTCACTGATCACGTTCTCCATTAATGCCAAAAAAACTATAGAGAGAGCCTACCCTGTGTTTGGCAAGTCGAGTGAAACACCAGCCTGAGACTTCAAGTCACATTGGCTAAGTCCATCTTTTATGTACAGTCTGTCCGTGCCCCAAACAGCAGTGCGCCTGTTTCACCTTCAGAGTGACTGAGGTCTGCTGTCAGAGTGCTGCTGCTGTAACAACACTTATTGAAAAATGATTTTTCTTCTAATATTTGACTGCATGTTCAGCTTCTTTAAGGAAGGCATGGTTAAAACAGGAAACTATGCATATAAGTATAATTATAACTAGTAAACATTAGTGTGTTTGGAATCAACGAAGTGTCTTTGTAATTTTCACTCTCATTAACCTGAACTGACCTTCTTCTAAATGCTAAACGACTGCACTTATTTCAGCAAACATTCAGTAACTGTAGCCTTGATCATATTCTAATTAAATGAAAGAGCCTTTTTAAAAACGTGCTATTTATATATCACATGCATACATTTGGGGCAGCACAGTGGTTAGCATTGTTTCCTCACAGCGAGGTCCTGGGTTCAAACCCACCTTGGCCCGGGCCTTTCTGTGTGGGGTTTGCATGTTCCCCCCGTGTCTGTGTAGGTTTCCTCTCACAGACCAAACACGTGCAGTTAGTGGGGTTAGGCTAATTGGTGATTCTGAATTGCCCATAGGTGTGAATGGTTGTGTGTCTCTCTGCAGTAGCCCTGTGACAGGCTGGCGACCTGCCCAGGCTGTACAGTACCCCACCTCTTGCCCTAGGTTGAGAATCGGGGTTTTATTGTCCTATAAGCACAGACGCGGTCCTCGAGAAAGATCTTATTAAAGAAAACAGAGATGTATGTTTGCAGTACCCTATGGTGGTGCCTCAGGAGACGATGTAGTGTACAGAGCGCAGACAGGCTGCACACAGGACTTGGCTTGTCTAAGATCTGAGTAAGAGGCTCATTTTTCACATCAACACTTTGTGGGGGCTCTCTAAGCTACTGAATCCACAGTGTAGATGTGTTTAATATTTGCTCACGGGGTAGGAAGGTCTGCTCTTTGTAAATTGTGTAAATTGATAAGTTGGCAGCAGCAGCTGATGGAGGGCCGCATTCATGAGCTTGAAAGTGGGCTTAAAGCTCTGTAAACAAACAGGCCCACACTCTGCTGTCTGCCTGAGCTGAAATGGACCTCTGAAAAGAAACAATGCAAAATCTGGATCTGCTGTTGTATTCTGCAAACACTAACATGGCTGCACTCCAGTTCTCGGCACCACGGAGGAGTTTTCAAACATTCAAATGGCTGCTGCGTTTTTCAAGCTCGTTCAAACTCAGTTAACTCGGCCTCTTTTGACTGTTACGGCTGACCGAGGTAGCAGTGAGTGTGTCAAGTGTTTTCACTGTGATGTGCAGGGAGTATGAGTTTTCACTGTGTCTTCTTCTCTTCCAAAAGGAGGTGACCCGATAAGACATGTCGTCTACCGGAGAATGAAGTGTGAGCCATGAACGCAGCGAAAGGCTCTGAGGTCCACAGCGGTCCAGGAGACAGACCGTGTCCTGGACCGCTGCAGCGGGCCGCACAGCCTCGTGCAGACAAAGAGAGGATGAACCATGTGCTGAAGAAACACATACAATCAAGAGAAAGCAAGAATGGTGAGCTCTGAGTCTTTCTCTACTAATCCAGACTACCTTCATGTTATCCAGGTTAAATAATCCTGCTAATTCTCATCAAACTAACTCAGTTCTTCAAATGCTGTCGTACACTTGATTTTTCTTTACCTTGGATGACATTGTGCCTTTTTTTAAAAAGGTGATATGATTGGCTGAGGGTTGATCACATGATCAGATTCTATGCTTCATTGCTGCAGTCGCCCAGCAGGCTGGTATGGCCTCCTATGTGAACATGTCATTTTCTACTAAAGTTGTCATTTTGAATGAGATTTATTTGTCTTTATGCTTTTCAGGCTGAATTGTAGTGAGCGGGGCTCATTTTAATCTGTGGGATATAAAGAAAAGCATTTATAAATAACACTGGATTTTGATTTGAAACGTGCAGAAATATTACAACAAAGCTAAGCAGAGATTAGCAAAGGATGTCATATAGCTATCGTGTATATGGAGGAGGGTAGCTATAAAAATTGATCTATACTGTATAAGCAACACTGTCCAAATTTGTCAAACTGTTAAAATGGGTTGTGTATGAATAATCCAAATGTGGAATGGGGCAAAGCATGCTGGAGTAGAAATGACCTCCGCCGAGGAGGTTACTGTATGTTTTTGGTGGTGTTTGTGTGTCGTTTCATCTGAAGAGTTTAGAATGAATGAAGCTGTGGAGGGGTGCAGAGTGAGCTCATGTAAATAGTCCATTAAAATTTGGCTCAAATCCATCGACGTCTTCAAGGTCAACTTCATGATTTATTGTCCGAAAGTTAACAAAAAGCCTCAAAACTTAGAAACTATGATTCTTACAAGTGTGATGTGTACTGTAAACATATAGAAAGTACCACATACTTAAAACATTACATCACATTTGACCTCTGACCTCTTCTTCAAGGTCAAATAAGATCAAACTTTCATAAAATATCTTATTTTTACATCTGTCTGCTATTCTTATCTGATTTTTACTGTGTTGAAAACTTTTTAAAGTATGTTTTAAAGAGCAAAGAAAACAAAATAAATATATACAAAATAAAATAGTACTCCCTTAAATGCCGCCCACAGACTGAGCTGCCTTTGTGGAGGTTTGTGCTCTCTGAATTTATTTTAATTATACTAATTTGATTTAATTTCCTAACTGTATTATATTATTATAGCAATTTGTTGTTTTGTTAGTTTGTCAGTTAACAGTAGCACAAAATAAGACACAACCGCACTCACTTCAGTTTAAAGGTTTATTGTACTGTCATATCTGGGATTGTTGCTATTTATTTATTTTCAGTTAACCACACATCAGGTAAAAGACAATCCTCCACGCCAGATAACAACAAGGTTGTTTGAATATTTCATGAAATAATGATGAAATAACTCTGTTTTTAATCTTCTCTGCTCAAACCAGCCTGGCGTATATGCATCACAGGGCTGAAGGTGAAAGCGTCCGAGGAATCCCGTGATTTAAACTGGTATTTTTAGCCTGAACTATCCCTGCCATCTCTCAAAATAGTGAGAGCAGCGCAGCATTTCCCTTCAAACTGCTAGACCCTGCAAAGTTTTCCATGATGTCATGGGTGGTGTGGGAGTGAAGTAAGAGGGAGATGAACATGCACTGGAATCTCCTCAGATTCAGCCATTCATTTTACCCTCTTCTTCAAGTCAGCCAGTAGACGGGAGCAACGAGGGAAACAAAAGAAACGAGCCGCGGCTCCTCGTGGTCCTGCCAAGGACCAGACGACAGACTCCCAACACGACTGAGTGATAAGACTTCATTTATAAACAGTATCCTATTTAAACCTTATGACCAGCTCAGTGAGCCTGTGTAACGCTGTCATTGTAACACTGTGATGGAAGCAGGGCCTGCAGGCCAATAATAATGTTTAAGTCAGGCAAGCTGCATTTTTAAGCATTTACAGGAAGAAACTGCATGAAAAGTGTGCGCGCGTGCGCACACACACACACACACACACACACACACACACACACACACACACACACACACACACACACACACACACACACACACAGCAAGAAATAAATGTTAAAAACTTCTCCTTCTCGCTCTCTCACGTCCTTTGATGAGAACAAACCAAATATCACTGAATAAATAAATTAAGTAATTAATTAAGCACTCAGTAGAGCGATTCCACACCCACCCCAAATTTTGTGCTGATTACACTCCAATAGATACCACCCAGTGTGGTCATACTCCATCATAAATTAGATCAGAAAGATGAGAAATTCATTTTACTGTCTGTTAAAAACTAAAATATAATTTTATGTTTTTATTTAAAAATGAGATCCACATGAAAAGATAATGACAAATAGTCTGGATATATTTTATTCCGTTTGGGAATGCTAATGTATTCTTTAAAAAAAATAACTAAAAAAAACAAGCATTTGCTGAGATATTAATTGCATGTGTGTGTGTGATTTCTGTGTAGGCTTTGTGGTTCAGTTTGTATTATTGTGAATACTTTAATATAAAATTAAAAAAGAAAATGAATTATCAACAATAACTGTTTTTACCTGAGTACCAAATTTCATCACGAGAAATGAAAAGTTCACTGAGATATGAATTTAAAATTTTCACAACTGATGAAATAGAGATTTGTTTTTTTAAATGATGGTTACCTTGACCTTGACAATCAGTGGGCGGGGTAATGGTCTAAATATTTAAATTGTGGGGACCTAGACTCATAAAGCTAATATTTCTACTGAACTGTGAATGGTTGTTGGAAAGTATTTTAAAATGCATCTGAGCGCTGAAGTATCTGCAGTGGGGAGTGAGGCGCACCTTTGATCCTTGAAGATGAAATACACAGTGTGTGTGTGTGTGCGTGTGTGTGTGTGCGTGTGTGTGTGTGCGTGTGTGTGTGTGTGTGTGTGTGTGTATTTACCACAGTTTTATAACTTCATAACGTGGCTGTTGTGGTAACAGTTGCTTTGGTCTCATTTGTGTTAATGCACAGGCATCGTCTGTGTCTAGTGTGTATAAAGCTGTGTAAGAGTCCACATGATGGCATTGTTAACACAAATTTGCCATGAGAAGTGTTACTACTGTCCTGCTGCCCACTTGCACTTTGAAGGCTTGCTCGGGCAGTATTCCTTTTGGCTTCATGTTTTCACATTCATGTGTCAGTGAATACGGTCTCTTGTACCCTGGTTGATAAATGCCTGCATGTTCGTTCTAACCCAACATGCAGTCAGACTTCACTGTCTCTGCTCGCAGCAGTGCCTTTACTGAGTTGAAGGTGGCCCAACATGACCGGGATTCTTCACGTGGTCTAATATGAAAACACAGATTCGTGTGATACAAATCTGGGCAACACTCTCTTCATGTAGTGACGTAAGAGTTGAGGAGAGGGCCGGCTGGGTACGAGGGCCGTTTGGCAGCTCAGGAGTCTCAAACACCTGCAACAACTCTTATTGTTTCAGTCTGGTTTGTTCGTGCAGCACCTTTTCCCTGCAAGCCGAGTGGATTCCACACTGATTTGATGGTGGCCGGAGTTGCAGAGATTGCTCTCATCTGGAGGAGATTAGTCAGTGATGCTGATAGACATGATCAGCCCGACACTTCATCATTTCACGCAGTTTAACATCAGCTCTGCTCTGCTAGCTTGTTTATGTAGTGCTGTGCCCTTAAACTGACTGAATCATTTTCATCAGAGGAAATTAACTTTTTTCTGATTATAGACAATCATGCATTGTGCAACAGCTTTAACTCCATGCCGGCAGTCAAAATTTGAACTTTTAGGTTAGCAGAAAAAAAGCTTTGAAATGAATGTAATGAACAGACATTGCCGGAGACATGATAAGAGCTCCGTGTTCTGTTAATTGTCCTCTGGTTTTAAGGGAGACAAAAAATGTTTACCTTTCGTTTCTCATTATCAAAAGCATTTTCTGCAGCCCTGCCAGACTTTCTATCTTAACCACCATCAACATGAAACATCAACACCATAACAAAAACCAGCATTTTTTTTTACATTAAGCAACAGGTGGAATGTGTTCTGATGCATTTTTCCTGCTGTTGTTTCTAGCTTCTAATTCATCCGTGAAATTACTCAGATGTTCATTCATCATCTGAGCAAAGCCGAGAGCAGCAGGCCTCGAGACGAGAATCGGTTGATGGATAGAATGTTTTCTGAGGGCAAATATGACCTCAGTCTGCCCGGGCTGTAAACACATTTATTATTTACCAAACCAGGCTGTCTGACGTGATGAAAAACCAGAGCGGAGATTATGAAATAAACCCGAATATACTTGGATTCAAGGAGAATGATTTTGTAGTGCTGACCCAAGTTTGTAATCAGTTTCATATTTAGTTATACTACAGGAAAAGTTACTGAAAGGTTCAATGAGCTCAGAGACATAAATAAATGTAGTTACTTTTGTTGCAAAATGCTGCATACCTCTTTGTGCCATAGACCACTGACACACACACACACACACACACACACACACATATATATATAATATATATATATGTATTGGAAGCTTTCAAATATTCATCCTCCTGAGCCAAGTGCTGTTCACCTATCTGGAATGCACAGTTAAAATTGCTTTGCTGCTAATATAAATACAGAGCGCGGCTGTTGCAGTGCAGAGAGATGGCAGGCCCTTGTGTGGAGAGCGGGCAGCTCTTAGTCACAGAGCTCTTTCAATGAGCTAAAATGTGGCCACGTTAGCTTTTATGTTGATATATTGGTGAGTGTGTGTATGTGTCCTGGTGCTACCCTCCATCACTGACAGGTAATTAAGAAGATGAAGTCACTATTATAATGCATCCCTGTGTGTCAGCTGCTACTCGGACACTCACGTCTCCCAGAGAGCATTTCATGTCTTTGCTCTGGTTTGGTATAAAGTCTGTATGCAAATTTAAAATAATATAGTAATGATCAGATATTTTCACAATAATGGCACACAGTGGGGTTGTGTAGATTTGTTGTCTTAATGTGAGCTCCATGTCCCTGCTCTCATTTTAAGCTTTAGTCACATTTAGAGCTGCAAGAATTATTATCTTTATATTAATCTAAATGATGAAATAATAATTCATACTAATGACTGCAGTGAGACTGAAACAGTTCCTGAATGGTTTCACAAAGGATTGGTTCATTTGCATCTTCCACACCAATGTTTAATATGATTGTTTATTCAGTATCAAAAACACACTGGTTCCATATTTAGGCAGCAAGGAAAATGATATTGTGTAATCTCATTGGCTGACTTGCATTTGGACATTTTTCGAGAGGGAGGATAGATGTTATTATGATTTCATGGCTCCTAGTATTATGAGAAGGATTTTCAGATTTGAAGCTACTGTCCACTGGAAACAAAAACTCAGCTGGGCGGCTATTAAACTTTCCGTGATTGTCACTAATATGCGCTGTGGATATGAGTAAGGACAAATGTAATATAGAAGGAATTAAAGGGCTTACTTCAGAAAATTCTATTCAAAGTTTTCATTATTTGTTAGGCTTCATGAAGGCAAGCAATTAAAAGAGTGGCCTCTATCATCAGTCAGCACAGATACCAGGCTGTTTTAATTAAAGTCTTTAAAAGGTTTGTTTGAATTAAGACTGATATGGTAATGCAATACAACAAGGAAGGGAGGGGGATGTTCTATACACTCTATTACATGGGCAATATATCCTCAGAGAGTAATGAGTGCAGCACTATATGATTTAGCACTCTTAAATGAGGAACATCGCTGACACTGATCTAATCTGTGGTTCTCTGTAATCACTCATTCATCAGCTGTTAGCAGGAGTGATAAAGACCATCTAGGATTATCTATCGCTCCAAAAATCCGGAAAAGATTAGGTCATTGCATCCACTGAGCTATTTTTAAAGGTCTTAACTGTGGCATATTAAACAAAACGCTTAGAAATTCAATTAAGAAACCACTCAGCCACAATGACCTGAAAATAACCCAGAGTTATTCTAAAACAAAGGCTCTGCCGACCAGCCGCTGTGCCGCTTCACATGTGGGTTGGAAAGAGGAGTGCTTAAAACCACAGATTTTTAGGGGCTGCGGAGATTAATGAAGAGTTTCTTTTTCCAGGTGTTGTATTGTGGATACAAGAGCTTTGGGTGGTGAATTTTTACCAAGGGAAGAAATCCTTGTGGTAGAAATGAAAACAGTAACACAATATACAGCTCTGATCCGGCTCACGGCTTAGATGCGAGAACAGGAGGGCATTCCAGACTGGAGAGAGAGGAGGCAAGGAAAGGATCATTCTCACATATTGATCACATGTACTACATTCATAAGAGGCTCAACAGAGGGGGTGCCATGTATTCCCAAGGGACCTATTTGACTTCAGGGAAAAGTTGTAATGGCTTTTACAACCACTTTCCCCTCTAACATTTTAACAACACAGTTTGACACCCTGATATAAATATCAGTATAGGAGACATCTGAGTCCATCCTATAATTTTATCCACATGGGTCTGTCATCATCAGCACTTCCAGGGCTGTTAGTCATCTTCTGCTGCTTTCATGGCACCGTTTAAAGCTGCCACATTTTAATGTAAGATGAGTCTCAGACTTTCTGCTAAGCATGAACAGAAATGCAGCTCCAACAGTGAACAGGACAAAGCCCTCTGATTGGTTCTCACATTGGCACAAAATTAATGAGACTAATTATAACACGACTGAAGTACGGACTAATTAACTTTGATTTACGGCTGTATCCGGCCAGGTCGGGATCCTTTTCCAATCTCACTCCTCAGTCGTAGTTGCAGACTCAGTTGTCATTACTGGATTTGACCCAGATTAACTTTAGAACTGAGGTGACAAAATCTAGACTTTCATGCAGCCTTCAGCCTTTTGACCTTGGTCCATAAAAGGTGCAGTGCTGTGAAAAAGTTTCCCCCCTTCCTGATATTTTTTTTTATTATTATTATTTTTTGGCATTTTGTCACTCTTACATGTTTCAGATCATCAAAGCAGTTTTTAATATTAGACAAAGATAACCCGAGTCAATGAGGATTTGGATCTCATGTCATAGGAACACACATGTGATCCTGATGATTTAAAATTTGTGTCAAAGAACAGATGTTTATTAAAAATGACTAAAGTAGGCCTGAATGATTCATATAGTTATTTAAACATACAAGTTAAAACTTTTTTAAGTTTTTAAGTTTACTGTCATGAAGTGACTCAGGATTTCATCTTGTTACTTCGTTGCTGACTTGACTGTCATAACTGGGGACTTAATACCAGAATTTAGATTATTTTAACAAAATTTTGAATTGTGGTTATTGTGGTTCAGCGCTAAATATACACTCACTACCTTTGTGGTAGAGATTTGGGAAAATTAAGAGTCAAATAAATCTGCTGACATGATCACCACCAGATTTATTAATTTTCACTGCGGTCACATTCTGAAAGTCCTCCAAAATCAGACTCAGCAGCTCCATGCAAAAGCAGATTACCCCAGGGACAACAGGCGGTCTACGAGTCCTCGGATGAGGAGCTACATCACTCAGAGGATGCACAACGACAACAGGACCAGACTGAAAGAAAGAACTTGGCTGCCAGCTGAAGGTGAAAACTTTTGCTGAGGGACCTGTGGATCCCAGACTTCGAATATATCCATGTGTCTCTGGATGAGAGTAATGCCATCTGTGTACCTAGTGCTAATGGCTGTGTAGCTCATGTGAAGCTCCGGTAGATGGTGTTTCATCTTCCTAAAGTAAACTGGAGGAAAAGGAGTCCCATACCAAATGCCCATCTCCCCAGAGTAATAGCTGCTCCACCGAGTAAACCCATCAGTGTAACGCGAGGAGCAAACATGCATCCTGTCACACACACCGAGGCCGAGAAAATCTAATCAAAAAACAAAAACCAGAAAACTACGACTAACATACATGAAGAAATGGAACAAACTAAATCTAACTCAGAGAGTGTAGCTGCTGATTACTGTACAATAAACACTTTTTTACAATCTGCAAAGTTGTAGACACAAACTATTTTACCTGCATTGTTGCTACCTTGCAGTATGAAGTCATGGCAAACGGGAGACTATTCCCATCCTCTCACACATAAACAAATGAGTGTGTGCAGATGGATGGCAGATTTGTGTGCCAAATAGCACTGACAGAGGTAAAGAATGCAAACTTAACATGCCACTTAAAGCCAGATTGGCATTTTAATGTAAAAAGACTGAAAAACAATCTGAATTCTCCTGTAATTCCTTTGACTTTGGACGTGGCTCACCAGCCACATTATTAGGCACACTGGTTCAACTAATAATGCAGATATCTAATCATCCAATGAAATGGCATTAATTCAATGCATTTAGACATATAGACACTGGTCAAGTTCAAACCAAGCGTCAAAATGAGGAAGAAAGATGACATGGCACGCTGATCTGCTGGGATTTTCACACACATCCATCTCTAGGGTTTACAGAAAATATCCAATGAGCTGCAGTTCTCTGGGTAAAAATGTCATGTTGATGTCAGAGGTCAGAGGAGGATGGCCAGACTGTTTCAAGTTTATAGAAAGGCAAAAGTAACTCAAATGACCACTTGATGCAGAAGAGCATCTCTGAATGCACAGCATGTGGAGCCTTGAAGCAGATGGGTTTACAGCAGCAGAAGACCACACAGGGTGCTGCTCCTGTCAGCTAGGAACAGGAAGCAGAAGCTACAATTCACACAGGCTCACCAAAATTAGACAAAAGAAGACTGGAAAGACGTTGCCTGGTCCCAAGAGTCTCAATTTCTGCAGCAACATTTGGATGGTAGGGTCAGGATTTGGTGTGAACAACATGAAACCCTGGATCCATCCTTCCTTGTATCAGTGGTTCAGGCTGTGTGGTGTAATGCTGTGGGGGGTATTTTCTTGGCACACATTTGGCCCCTCATTTAAAAACCAGAATCAGAATCAGAATCAGAAGGTTTTTATTGCCATATGGGTGAACAGGTTCACAGCCTTAGGAAATTGCTGCGGTACTTCGTGCGTACAGAAAAAAACAAATAAGTATAAAAACTATAAGACAATATACAAGTATACAAATTGCAAATATACAGAGATATTAGAGCTATAACTATAGCACAATATTACAAAATTACAAAATATACAGTGCAGAGACTAATTAAAAGATAAAAGAATGTAGACTATATTCCACTAATATGTACATCAGTGCAATCAGACAGGTGCATAGACATAGGGTCATCAGCGTTTGTGGAGGGTGGTGGTAACAGTCTTAGGGTTATTGTTCATGAGTCCAACAGCAGAGGGGAAGAAACTGTTCTTATGGCGGGAGGTTCTGGTCCGTATGGACCGTAGCCTCCTGCCTGAGGGGAGAGGGTCAAAAAGTCTGTGCCCAGGGTGAGAGTGGTCGGCTGTGATCCGACCTGCACGCCCCAGTGTCCTGGAGGTGTACAGGTCCTGGAGAGATGGGAGGTTACAGCCAATCACCTTCTCAGCAGAGTGCACAACGTGCTGTAGTCTCTGTTTGTCCCTAGTGGTGGCTCCAGCGTACCACACAGTGATGGAGGAGGTGAGGATGGACTCAATGATGGCAGTATAGAACTGCACCATGGTCCTTGCTGGCAAGTTGAATTTCTTCAACCGCCGCAGGAAGTACATCCTCTGCTGGGCCTTTTTGATGACAGAGGTGATGGTGGGCTCCCACTTGAGGTCCTGGGTGATGGTAGTTCCCAGGAAGCGAAAAGAGTCCACTGTGGTGATGGGGGTGTCAGTCAGGATGATGGAGGGTAGAGGGGCTGTGTGCTTCCTAAAGTCCACTATAATCTCCACTGTCTTCTGGGCGTTCAGTACCAGGTTATTGTGGCTGCACCAGGACGCCAGACGTTTGACCTCCATCCTGTAGGCCGACTCGTCCCCGTCTGAGATGAGTCCGATGAGAGTCATGTCGTCTGCAAACTTAATAAGCTTGACAGGACTGGTGGTCAGAGGTGCAGCAGTTGGTATACAGGGAGAAGAGCAGAGGAGAGAGGACACAGCCCTGAGGAGTGCCAGTGCTGATGGTCCGGGAGTCCGAGACATTCTTCCCCATCCTCACGTGCTGCTTCCTGTTCATCAGGAAGTCAATGATCCACCTGCAGATGGGATCTGGCACGTTCATCTGGGACAGCTTGTCTTGGAGGAGATCAGGGATGATGGTGTTGAAGGCAGAGCTGAAGTCCACAAACAGGATCCTGGCGTAGGTTCCCTGGGAGTCCAGATGCTGTAGGATGAAGTGCAGAGTCAGGTTGATGGCGTCGTCCACAGACCTGTTGGCTCTGTAGGCAAACTGCAGGGGGTCCAGAAGGGGGGCTGTGAGGGACTTGAGGTGGGACAGCACCAGACGCCCAAATGACTTCATGACCACAGAAGTCAGTGCCACAGGTCTGTAGTCATTTAGTCCAGTGATCCTTGGCTTCTTGGGGACAGGAACAATGGTAGCGGTTTTAAAGCAGACAGGCACGTGGCAAGCCTCCAGTGAGGAGTTGAAGATGTTTGTGAACAATGGGGCAAGGATGGTCGGTAACTATACCACCCTACCTGAGTATAGTTACCGACCATCCTTTTATGACCACAGAGTACCCGTCTTCTGATGACAAATTCCAACAGAATAACATGTCACGTCAAAAAGCTCAAACCATCTAAAAATGGTTTAAACAAGGCAACAAGCTCACAGTGACCAGATCTCAATCCAGCAGAGCAACTTTGGAATGTGGTGGAACAGGAAATTTGCATAATGGATGTGCAACCAAACAATCTACAGCAACTGGTTGCGTAGTCAGTATGTCTGATGAATGTTTCCAGCACCTTTTTGAACCTATGCCACAAAGAATTGAGGCAGTTCTGAAGGCAAAAACGGAGTCCAACCCAGTACTATCTGGGTACCTAATAAAGTGGCCAGTGAGGGTATTAACTGATCTACAACTAGACTTGAAGAAGAGTGTTTTATGACTGGTTTAGGACTTGAAGTGTTAAAGTGAAACAGATTTAACCTCTTGAAACAGGATGTAACCACGTTGGTTTGGGTTGTAACTCAAGACTGGACTGCCTTGCCTGATTTGCCTTGAACTGTGACTGGAGTCTACACCGTCTTGACCGGGGAACTTTGTTGGATTACTTTTCATACTAACCGACAGACTCGGGACATACCTTTAAATGTAAATGAACCAAACTGAGGGTTCCTTTGAGAGCTGTACTGGGGAAAGAGTGCAAAATGACTTGTTTAGGGTTTGAAGTGTGAGCTTAACCCTCGTGACCTTGTATGTGACATGGATATAACTGTCTTGCTTAGAGTTGTGAGTCAAGACTAGACTGCCATAACTTTGGACTTTGCCTTAACTTGGGAATATTACGTACTTGCAACAGCTGTACAGCTTTGGAAGATTGATGAACAGGAACTTGCTATGTGAACTGCACTGATGCCACATTCTTGTATTAACATGCAAACTTTTCACCTCTCAGTGATATTTGCAGTGTTCAAGTGCAAACATGCAGACTGCAGGTTTGTTTTGTTGAACATACCAGCTCATCTGTTTAACTGCAATCGCAGATCATGAAAATATCACATTAAAGCCTTTCTGCTTGTGTGTTATTGCTTTCTGCAAATGTACCTGATAACCCAAAATTATAAATAAATGAAACCAAAAAAAACAGAAGATTCTGGATCAGCCAAGTACAATACGTCCTGCTTCTAATAACTGTGATCACAGTCATGTATCAAGGTGCACAATACCAGCAGAGGAGGGTTGCATGCAAGGTGAAATCATTCTCAGCTCTGTTCCACCTTTCTCTCCCCGCCATCCTCGTGTGTTGTGAATAATAAAAAAGAAGAATTCATTTTATGGTTTTACTAGTCAGCAACCCAGGTATGCATTTGTCAAAATAGGAGGAAAGTTAGAACCATATGTTAATTTGAATCGGAGGCACCTGGTTGTGATTAAGGTCATGCTGTGGATGATAGAAACACACTGGGCTGTATTCTGGGCGAGCACAATGGACACTGCAACGCTGCCTCAAATCGGAATAAAAACATTTATAAGACTTGAAGGATTTGTTTTAATGAACAGGCTGATTCACAGACTTACTAAGAATGCATACCCCATAATTCTGAGTAGATCAGTGTGGTGATGGACAGCACAGAATCTCCATATAAAAGCTAATTTTCCATAAATTACAATGCAATTTACTTTACAGCTTCTCTCTCAGTATGTGGTCTTGTTTGAACTCGAGTTCTTTTCTTCTCTGAGGCCACAAAAAGATCTTGTACTGAAAGGTTTTATCAGGTGTTCTGTTGAGAATTTCAGATTTCTGTCAGATGCCACATGTTTAACAGGTGTTACAAGGAAAGTATGAAGGAAAAAAAAAAGGTTTTGTCAAACAATAGTTTTCTGTTTAGTCTTTTGTTTTTCAGAACTAGAAGATGCAAAACTGCAAAGTGCAGCTGCCAAACAGGAACAAGATGGAAGGATTAAAGTTGAAGGTTAAACACATTTAGGCTTTGCTGCCAGTTCAGACTCGTTTCTCAAATCAGACCTTTAAGACAGACTGTCCACACAGTTACTTATTGTGGTCACACTGGATTTGTGAGTTACTATATCACCAGCCTGCCTGCATAGATTGCTGGGGTAATGGTGTAGGTGTCAAGGTGGACACCCCCCACCCCCACCCCCCGCCCCCAACACACCTTCCATGCTGCTCATTTGTCTTGGTAAATTTTCTTCTTTCATCTGCTTCCTTCCTGCTTCGCTTGTACAGAAGTCTCCCCCGCCACCTATGGCATTATTATTGTGTTTACCTTACAATATAAATCACAACAACAATCCCCTTGTTGTTGTGATTTGGCACTATATAAATAAAACTGAGGTTTTATTTGAGGTTTTATTTATCCATCCATCCATGGATGGATGGATAAATAAAACTGAGGTATCCTGGTTTGAACCTTGGCTGGACCATTTCTCCCTGTGCTCTGGGTTTCCTCTGGGTACTCAAACTTCCTCCCAAACATGCATATCCAAAGACATGCATGTTAGATAAATTAGTGATTCTAAATTGCCCTTAGGTGGGAGACAAACTGCTTAAAGTGCATGAATGTATGGTTAAATGTGGCTTGTAGTCTAAAGCACTTTGAACCCTCAGTAAGACTAGAAACCTCCTACATACACTGTGTGAAAAAGAGTTTCTCTGTGCAGTCCTGTGGAAACTAAATGTACCTTTACTGCTTAAGTTAAAAACCAGGTGCTGTTAATCAAATGCATTTGATTAATTGATCAACAGAAAGTTTGATCGCCTCTATAAAAGAAGTTTTGTCAGTTTGCTGCTTTGGAGCTTTCAGGTGTGTGTTGACACAATGGCAGTCTTCCTAGGAGTGGATGTCCCAGCAAATTCACCCCAAAGTCAGACCATGCGGTGCTCAGAGAAATTGCAAAAAAACCCAAACAAACAAAAATAAAAACCCAGGAGATACATCTCAGACTCCACAGCTTGTTTAGAAGGGTGGCCAGGAGAAAGCCTGGTCTCTCTATAAAGAACATGGCAGGTGTAGGTCTGCAAAGCTGCACCTGAGCAAACCACAAGACTTTTAGAAGAATGTCCTTTAGACACAGCAGATCAAAGTGTTTGGTCATAATGCAGAGTGCTACATTTGGAGACAATCAAACCAAAACCTCATACCACATGTGAATCATGGTGGTGGAGGGGTTGTTTGGACCTGTCACAGGACCTGAGCACCTCAGTCAGTGAGTCAACCATGAGGTCATCTGTCTGACAGCTGTATGTTACATGATGGCATTTGTGTAAGGGAGACACAAACACACACACACACACAACCAAATTAAACTGAATTATTTAACTTTGCTACTCTTTCTTTTTGGCACAAGAAAAACTATTTTATTAATCCATATTATTATGTCATCATTGCACAACAGTTACGTAGCCATCCATCACTACCTGCTGCTGAAGTCCAAAGAGCTCACTCTCTCCAGATGACAAAACAGCATTTGTAAAATCAGCTTTGCCAATATTTTGATCTAGAAAACGCACATTTTTACTTTGGCTCTGTCAGGATAAACTGCCGTAACTACTTGATCTCATCATTACGCAGCCATAGTAAGTAGTAGAAGAAGTAAAGAAGGCTGCTGGTGCTAACACTGCTAACCACCCTGCGAGTGACGCTTACAGTTAGACGAGTTGATTGAGGTTGAGGTGTCCATCATGCTGACAGTGGACACCACTGATTTCTATAACATCTTGGTTCTATAGGCTTGGTTTGGGACTTACTGTCCTGACCCAGTACTTGACACTTTACTTGTATTAACTAGATGGGGTAATGTTTTCCAGGTACATGGAAATATTTCCTAGGATTGCATTTTTATGATTAGCAGTTGAAGCCTGACTGAGGTACAGCAGTGTATTTCAATATCTCTTTGAGGGTATTACACTGTGAAACTAGAGAATAGGCAGTATTATATTTTAAGAGGTCATGTTTATTGGGTTTACATGAGCCATTGTGTTGTAGCCAGTATATGTACATTTTAATCTGCAGTACATTTGTGCATAAGCATGTGTAAGTTTTTATGTAAACAAGAACTTGAAACTTTAGCTTATGTGAGAAGGCCAAATATTTTGTTGGAGGGCCAGATTTGGACCGCTCTGACTGATGTAGGATCCTATCACTCACAGTGACAAGCTGACTGAGAAAATATGTATTCAGAGCTTTTACAATTTCTCAATATTAGCTTTACTGAAACTAGCTCTGCTTTTCTGAGTTGAGAGTTTCTTCACAGTATTTCCTCAAGGTATTGTTTCAGTGGCAATGCTACAATAAAATGGTTGTTTCAAAGATCAGGACCAGGTCTGTGACACTCAGTCAGTTCAAGTTACTTTGGTCTGTCAAGATGGCAATAAGACAGAATCAGTCTGCTCTGTTTGCAATTGAATGGGGTCAAGTTGGCACTCACTTTGTGATAACTATGGTAATTAGCAAAAATTACAAATCTGTTGGCATCTGCATACGAATTTGTGAATTGTGAATTTCTGCATTTATGTTGAGCAGAAATTCATATTGACTACTTACATTCAGCCAGAACCTCATCTGGCACAAAATTCTGAAATTCCTCTATAAATGGTGACGTAGTTGCTGCAGGATGATTTAATTGCAAAAATGACATAGGCACTTGGCAACCTTGCTTTTACATGGGAATATAACCAGAATACAACAAGCTGGCAACCAGTTGTCTCCAAACAGGTGACTACTCTGGTCTGAAATCTTGCAGCACCCGCAAGGTCCCGCTGCTCAAGACGGCACGTGTAAAGTCCTGTCTTAAGTTTGCCAGTGAACATCTAAATGATTCAGAGAAGGCTTGGGAGAAAGTGTTGTAGTCAGATGAAACTAAAATCGAGTTCTATGACATCAACTCGACCCACTGCGTTTTGTAGAAGAGAAATTTAACAGCTGGATAGTGTAGTGGCAACACAATAGGTTAGGGGGGGGTTCGAATCCTGGCCATGGCATGCATCCAATAAGGGTCCCCAGGCTAGGCTACCTTTGAATATGAGTGAGAGACATATAATTCAAGCCATACTGGCTTGGGCATCGCTTGGATTAACAAGGTCCCCATCAGGTGTTGAGGAATACTGACATACTGATGAGCTACTACTGGAACTAGTGGACATGATAGGGAACTGCTGGAATGCTGCTACACATGTTGCATGAAGACCCCAACAACCAGACATCAAAACAATTAGTAGCTCAGTGTTCCAACATCTGCAAGAAGAAACTGCCATTGCAACTAGAGACTGATGAGGTACACCAATGCTTGACATACAGTCTGGATAGCAAAATGGTATTAAAAGCTGAACTGAAATCAATAAAAATAACTCTTGCATAATTGCCAGGACCCTCTAGATGGTGCAGAAGAGAATGCAGGCACAATGACACAGTATCATCAATAGAGCTGTTTGCCCTATATGCAAATTGACATGAACAGCCACAAGGAGCAGTACCCTCCATGAAGAAGGAGAGTAGAAGTGAAGATTGAGGCAGCATGGAGGGAAGTTAGCCATATATCAGAGCTGCAGAAAGGTGTAATGAAGAAAGGGGGTCCTAAGAAGTACAACAGACTGTCCACACCTGAGGCCTTAAGAGATGCCAAGCAAAGACTCATAGCCTTGGCTAACTGCTTGCAGAGGTATACCAGAGACATAGAAGCCAGGAGAATAAATGAGATGGTATCCACTGAACCATCCAAGGTGTTCTCCCAGTGGCAGGGGAACAATATGAGAACATGAGTGGAACTGGCAGGAAAACTAGAGGAGCAAAACACCAGCTGCTGGTAGATAGAGCTCTCACTCAAGACTATAGGACCAGACTCACCAACCTGTACACCTCCTGGATTGACTACAAGAAAGCCTATGACTCAATGCTGCACATGTGGATCCTGGAATGCCTGAAACTGTACAAGATCAACAGGACCCTAAGAGTCTTCATCAGGAATTCAGTGGGAATATGGAAAACACTAGAGGCCAGCTTCAAGCAAATGGCACAAGTCACCATCAAGTGTGGGATTTACCAAGGAGATGCTCTGTCCCCACTGCTGTTCTGCATAGGCCTGAATCTCCTCAGCCAGATCATCAACAGGACTGGCTACGGATACCAACTACAGAAGGGAGCAAACATCAGCCACCTCCTGTTCATGGATGACATCAAGCTGTCATCGATTCACTGATCCACACCACCAGGATCTACAGCAGTGGTTCTCAAATAGTGGGGCGGGCCCCCTTTGGGGGCGCGGTGCGATACCTGGGGGGGGCGCGTGTGACCCTGGGGAACAGGCTTTTTTTTGGGGGGCCGTACTAGTATAAAGTGTAATTGCGCATCCACTACAGTAGGCGGCAGTGGCGCTGTCATTGTTACTTCTGTCACGTTTGCAACAGTGCAACATTTTACGACTTACAAGACAACAGGTTTGCCTTGGTTAGCAGTGTTGAGTCAACAGAAAGCTCCGACTGCGTTCTGTCTATAGCCTCCGTTATTCAACATAACAACCCCCAACATGAAAAAGTTTTTAACAGGGATGAAAAGAAAAGCGGAGAGAGACAAAGATAATGAGACAAAAGAAAGTCACCCGAAAGCTAAGACGAGGAAATACGACGAAGCGTATTTAGCGCTTGGCTTCACTGTCACTACAGTTGGAGAAGAGGAAAGACCGGTGTGTTTGCTGTGTCTAGTTGGTCAAACATGTTTACAGTTTAAACAAGGATTTATTTATTTTTAATTTCAGGCAATGATGCACTTAAAATCTTTTCTGTTGCAGACTTAAAACACGATTTAATAAAGTTATTCTTTGTAAGTTTGACCATATGTCTTTCTTTTTTTCTTTAATGTTAATAAGGATAAAATGTTATGCAGAGATGGATAGTCACAGTGGGGAGTGGGGGGCGCGAATAGTTTTCTTCTTGCTAGGGGGGGCGTAACAGAAAATAATTGAGAAGCACTGATCTACAGCAATGACATCGGAATGTCATTCGGACTGGATAAGTGTAGTCGGATGGTAACTAAGAGAGGGAAGGTAGTCAGAACTGAGGGGATTACACTACCAGAAGGGAAGATTGTAGCCATTGAAGGCAGGTATAATTATAAGGAATCCCACAGGCAAATGGGAACCATGAAGAGGCCGCTAGGAAAGCTGCAACCACCAAGTACCTGCAGAAAGTAAGGCAAGTCCTGAAGAATCAGCTGAATGGGAAGAATAAGATCCAGGCAATCAACACCTACACCCTGTTGGTCAACAGATACCCTGCTGGGATAATAAGCTGGCCAAAGGAAGAGCTAGAAGCCACTGACATCAGGATGAGAAAGCTCCTTACCATTGAAGGGTTTCACCCCAAATCCAACACCCTGAGACTGTAGGCTAAACAGAAAGAAGGTCGAGGACTAGTGAGTGTCAGAATCACGATCCTAGATGAAACAACAATGATCTATGAATACATCAGGAAGATGGCCACAACTGGTCCTGTGCTTAACAAATACCTCAGGCAGCAGAAACCTCAGAAAGAAGTGGCGCAAGAAGAGGAACCATCATGAAGAGACAGGCCCATGCACGGCATGTGAAATTCTGAATACTTTACACAACAATATGGATATATTGTATATATTGTGTTGCTGCTCTGTGCTGTAGCCATAATGTTGTGAAACTGTGTGAATGTATAGTATAATTTACAGGAAAAGGTTTTTAAAATATAATTTTTAGTGCTTTTATAAAATCTGACTGGTGATTCTACAGTACCAGTCAAAACTGATACTGTATATATATGCAGCTTCTGTGTCCTGGGAACCATTGAACCATTCTCCCCATTTCCAAGCTACTACTAGCTAGCTATTCTGCTACTACCTGCAGGCCTATCCTTCTTCAGCAGGAAGAGGCAGAGTCAGGTATGTTTCAACTTGTGGGACTGAGGTTTTCATTCAGAATTAGCCCAATTCCTTCTACAAGCAAAACTTGCTACAGCTATTTTTGCAACACCTCCTGGTATGATCTTGAAGCTCCTGTCTAAATGAATGGGGAAAACAATAGAGTCCATACAGCAGCACTGTTTCACTTGACCTGGGATACACTATACCAGCCAGCCTTGTCCAGCTAATTTGCATATTGAGATTGGATCAAATTGTGGGCAGTCAAGATAACAAACAGGCATTTTAATACCATGTGTAAGTGAAAATACCCACGGGTCTGATACCATTATCCAGTGTATCTGGATACACATTCAGGGCCCCTTTGATTCTAGTGTGTGACCAGATCTGCCTTTTGTGATTTGTTGAAAGTTTAGCCTTAATTTTCCAGCAGTCTGACAGAAACTTTGTGTTTACTGTTTATTTGTTCTGATGGCCTGTATGTGATACTGTGACCTTATGTAGCTGTGCAAGCTATGACTCTGATGTCAACATTTTGCCTTCCATTGACCTTTTTTAGTGACAAAGTCATTACCCCTGAGCAAGAGTAGCATGATGTGGAGTGTCATTGGCGTAGTCATGCCAAGCCGACATGGAATTTTGGCAGAATCTCCTCCCTATGGTCCTCTGCTCCCCCAGGACCTCCAGAGAACATGCAACCAGCTTGTTTCCCATCTGCTTGGCCACAAACAGAATCAACCAAGATATGTTGCACAGTGCTGCCGAAAGGCCCATCACTTAATGTCACTCCTACAACAACCGCCACCACTGCAGTTGTTTGTCCATCAGGCAGGCCTTTGGTCACTGTCCCAGAATGTACAGGGGCTTTCCCCGCAGTCTGGACTGCTATTTCCATCCACAGTCCTCCACCCACCACACCAGCAGCCCCTGGGAGCCCCTCATCTTGGCATCAGACCAGAAGAAATGCACCATCCCCACAGTCAAGCACGGAGGTGGAAACTTTATGCTTTGGGGCTGTTTTTCTGCTAAGGGTACAGGACAACTTCACTGCATTGAGAGGCCAGTGGAAGGAGCCGTACTGTAACATCTTGGATGAGAACCCCCTTCCCTCAGCCAGAACACTGAAGATGGGTCGTCCAACATGACAATGACACAAAACATACCGCCAAGGCAACAATGGAGTGGCTGAAGAAGAAGCACATTAAGGTCATGGAGTGGCCTAGCCAGTCTCCAGACCTCAGTCCTATAGAAAATCTGTGGAGCTGAAACTTCAAGTTGCAAAGCAACAGCTAAGAAACCTGAAGGATTTAGAGAGTTTCTGTAAAGAGGAGTCGGCTAGAATCCCTCCTGAGATGCAAACCTGGTGAGCAACTATAACAAACATCTTACTAGTGTGTTCGCCAACAAGAGTTTCTCCACCAAGTACTACGTCGTGTTTTTCTTGGGGATCAAATACTTATGCAAATCAATTTATAACTTTAATGTAATCTGTTTTTTCTGGGTTATTGGTTGATATTCTGTCTCTCTCCATTAAAATCAAACTACCATAAAAATTAGAGATGGTTCATTTCTTTGTAAGTGAGCAAAGCTACATATTCATCAGTGGATCACATAATGATTTCCCCCACTGTAGATATATTCATCTTCTTAAAACTGAAAGTGGAAGCAACAAGGAAAACTACAAAGATGTGCTGCAGAAAATGATCCTATAGCTCCCATATCTGTGACCTCAATAAAACCTTTTCCTGATAAGTTCATGGCCTCACCTGCTAATTTCACATCTTGAATACAACATTATGTTCATTTTATAAATTACGGTTCCCATTAGAGTCAAAAGTAGTAGTATAAAGCAGGCTTGCTTTGGCCCAGGTCACGAGGGGGAAAATGTGTATTCTCTGTCTAGCTGTGAGTTGTTGCAGGAGGCTGCTTGTTGTCAGTATCTGAAACTGGTCACAAAGAGATAAACGATGCTGCACCAGAAACCTCCTTGTGATTTTTCTTTTTTGGTCGCTCACAGTTTGCTGCAGTCACCTGTAGTTTGTGTGGCAAGTATGTTCAGACACCAGCTTGTCTGCAAATATTCACCAACTAGTTGCTAATTGGTAGTGAAACTGTAAATAATGCAATGCAAACTGGAAACGGTCTTCAAAGTAAAAGTTGCATCTTTTGAAATACGATTGCACAGGTTGCCTGTGTGATTGCACCTGTGTTATTTTGCAATTAAATCCTCTTCCTGCAGCAATTTAGTCATTATTTGTGGCAATTTCTAAATTTCTCTTTTAAATTTCTGAGGTTCTGGCTGGACTCTGAATGCAGGTAGTTAATGTGAGTTTCTGCTAATGACAACAACAGATTTGCAATTTTGTTTATTTATCACAGTTTATCGCTGCATTATCACAAACAGATTACATGTAAGTGCCAACTTGACCACATTCAATCACAAACTGATAGCAGACTGATTTCATCTTATTGCCATTTTATTGCTGTCTTGAAGCACCCAAGTTGCTTTGAAGACAGTAAAATGCAGCGGGCCTCTGTACCACAGGACTGTTCTGACTCACTGTGATAATGTGCGTCACTCATTGTGAAAATGAGGAGCTTCGGGGTTCATCAGCTTCACTGTGCATTGCTCAGATTCTTGCTTTTGCTGTAAATGCTGCTTATGCCAAATACCAAGTGCAACATGGCACAGAGGGCCATATTTTTATAGGTTTCACTTGACAAAATACTAACATTTATATTGAGATCTAGCCTGAGCCAGCTGTGTGCTAACTGTTCATTATATATTATCTTCAATCGGGATAGAAATCAAATTTCATAATTCTCTGTTTATGTACATTGTGCTTCATTTTTAACACACCTTGGAAATTTCATTAAAATGAAGTGGGTGCTGGAGCAGGTATCTGGCTTTTGATCCTCTGTTTAATTTGATTTGACACAGATGGCTGTGTAAGCTTTACGTCAGTTGACTTTACTGTGAAATGATGAACTGAAAAAACTGATGAAAGAGATTTGACTTCTAATTTGAAGAGAAGGGTGAGGTTAGACTATTTGAACTGGCACAGACGACTATATCTGCTGTGTCTTTTATGGGATCTGTGGGGGAATATGTAAGAAACACTCACATGCTCCTTAACAGTCAGATACAGTGTGCATATCTCTTCCACCCTGCTATCCAGCACACTACTATCCAGTGCTGCCTTTCTGCACCCTCCCCTGCTACTGCCTGACAGTTTCTAGTTTTTCTTCTGCTGAAATGTCTCACATACACTTCTGTCTGCAGGTTTTCACCCTTTAACGGTCATATTGCCAACATTCAAGGTTCCATCTTTCATCTTCACTCTCCTCCTCTTCCTCCTTCCTCCTCTCTTTTTCCTTAGCCTTCGCCCAACAGTAGTATAGTTTCCATGTCACTCTGATGCTTTGACCAACCCAGCAGAAAAATCTGATTTACGATCCTCATATTTCATTTATGCCAGATGCCCTTCTTAATTCAAACCTCCTCCTTTATCCAGGCTTTATCCACAAATGTCAAGAAAGTCTGTAATGTCTGCAGGGCTGCAGTGCATCGAAGAAATGGCCACAGGGTTGGGATCTGGAAACTCAGATAAACTGCTGGATAAAGACCTCCTGCCCAGTTCTGAAGTCAGGAAAGGTTTAGGGCAAAGCACCTCAAATGCTGGTAAATCTACCATAGTAGTGCTTTTACATTTCATTACTGCAGTGGCAGTAAGTGCTGTATGATAAAGGTAGCGCCGTTGTGAAACGGTTGCATGACCTCAGACATCTGTCCCCCTTTGGATGGATGTTCTGTTAACTGCAATTTCCCCATTTGTGGGACTAATAAAGGCATTCTTGATTCTTGATTCTTGATGACCCTATGTGAACATAATTAGTAGAGAATTAGTAGAGACTGGTGCAGGTGATCGCCTCAGATTCAGTCTTTTTCTGATACTCTCCACTTGTAATAGATGCTTATTTGTGGAAGTCCTTAGTTGCATTTCATTGTGTGTGTTACTGGTTGAGCAGTTACCATACAGTTACCATACATCTTTAATATTCTGATTCAAACAATGTGTCAGTGTGCCTTTGAACAGTGACAGTTTCACTGCTTTAACCACGATCTTTAACAAGCTGTGCTTCAGAAACTTTAACAAAGGCCATTAAAATCTATCACCCATCACTGTGCATTACTTATTATTCAGTCACAGAAAGATACAATTTTCTTTAAAATATCTACAGCAGTAAAGCAGTGCATCCACTTCCTCTACTATCCTCTGTCTGCTGAGCTCTCTGACCTGCAGTCTGAGCCAGCAGCAGACGTCTCCACAGGCCGTGAGTATTCCTGTGTTTGACAGACAGGAATGAGAAGAGTTGCCAGGCAGCACGTTCCCAGTCACTGTGCAGCCAAATCCTGCAGTACACAAGGTCACACTTGCTACATTCAGTCTAATCGTGTCTTTCCAATAGAAGAGTTGACTTTGCATGTTTGCCATTTCCTGTGGGTTAACTGTGAAACTTAAGATAGTCATTTCTTCTGGAAACACCTTTTTTAATTAAAAGAGACTGAAAATGTAAATGTTGTGTTTCCCCGTGAAAGCAAAGAGGTAAAAAAAACCCCACTCAGACAGAAAGAAAAGGAAGAGTCCTGTTATCTGTTTCTCTGATTAGTGGAAAGGACACACTAAGAGCGATAACACCCGTGGACTGTCTGTCGAACTCACTTTCTTCGATTTGCTGTCTTCTGTTTCCTTGCCTGACAGGATGGTTGCTGTCTGCTTCTCAGAGTTGTGTAGCTGACAAATTGCACCTTAGAGCATGTCAAGAAACCCAAACAATTTAGAGCTGTCAGTCAAGCTGATGAAGGAGGACGGGTTGCAGGTTTGTGTGAAATATGCAGAGGTTGAAAGCCCTCTTTGTCAACACAACAGCAAGTGTCTCACATTACATGCAACTATAGAGCACAGATGATGCATGTGTGATGATGTGTGCATGTGTGTGTGTGTGTGTGTGTGTGTGTGTGCGTGCATACGTATGCAGAGGCCTGGGTGAGTCTGAGAATTAAGATAGGCGTCTGTTTCCACCAAACACACTCTTGAGACAGCTGTCACCTTCGGAGGTGCGATCAGGCGAGCGGCTGACATGTGACTGCTGTCTGCTCTTGTGCAGGTATTGTGTCATTTGTAATTGACATGACACAACTTGAGTCTGAATAAACTACAGCACTGAAAAGGTGAAAGGAATAAGAAAAGACATGGTGTCTCATAATTGAGGCTTCTGTTTAATATGAGGTTTAAGTTGGTGATGACCCCAGCATCAACACCAACTCTAACCCTAAGCAATTATAATTTTTAAAATTTAAAAATTAAAAGTTGAGGCAGCTGTTTGTGCTCCAGGACTACACAACCTGTTAGAGAGTCCTGCATGTGTGATGAAGTTGTGTTTCTATGTCTCAGTGAACAAACAGGAATAATTAGACTTTGGTCACTTTCACTTAGTTCAATGCTACTTCAGTGTTGTGGTGAACTTGAGGCTAACAGGTGGATAACTGCTACAAGTTGAGAGCAAAACCTGAACTGCAGTATTACAACATGCTTTATTGTGTATCTATGTAATTTTTAATCCTCTTTACAAGTATTTCCACAGCTCCATAAAGAATACTCGGTTGTTTTTACTGTACACTGGCAACAGAAGTTCAGCTTCATAGTTCACTCTTGACTTCAGAAATATTTGCCAAAAACCAGAATCATCTTCCTCTTTCTGGCATTGTTTCTTGATTCAAAAGGTCAACAGAAATGTAATGTACAAAACTAATGGGTTCCATCAATTTTAACCCCTCCTCCACTCTCTGTCTGCACTGCCCTTTACAGCACTTATTGTGCTGATAGGTGCTGGATCACAAGTGTGCATTTCAAAAAGTCAAATGATATCAGACCCTGGGTTAAGGGGGAATCGCTGGCAGTCTTTCTGTATCATTTCTTTGTGGTCCAGGACACTCTGGAGTTGTCTCTCCTCTTCTTTCCTGCTGTTTACTCTTCCTCCCTCCCCCTCATCTCCTCCTCGTTCTCTCGGCTCGTGTGGAGCCTGTGAGTCGTTCAGCCTGTGATCGTGGCACTGGTCCACAACTCAGCAGACAGGCAGCCAATGACATCATACTTCACCGTGGACATGTGTGTGGAGGGGGGGGCAGACATAAAGTGACACCTCTGGTCAGTGTGACACACCAGCTCACCCAAGTTCACGGCCTGAGTCTGATTTAATTGTGCTTGTGATGGTGTGTTTTACCCGTAATCCAAATATCTGTAACAACTTTATCTTTCCTCGGCTCATTCGTGAGTACAAGGCTCACTCTGTTACACAGAACAAATGAAATTACAAACTCAATTGAATGCCACATGGAAAAAGTAAAAAATATTATTATTATTATTATACTACTATTATTATAAGCAAAAGCTAGTTCTAAGAACAGTTTATACATTTAAAAAAAACAAAATCATTTTTGGCATTTTATTTCATTTATTAGCAGAGTGTGCATATTTAGAATGTTTGATATTTAGAAAAATTTCCAATTAACTGCTGTGATTTAAACAGAGTAAATCCACAGACAGCGCTGTGTGCACACACTGAACACTGTGACCGTACACAGTGTGATCATCAGAAGATATGGGAGCATTTTGTGTCTTAAAGCTGTCTGTGCTGTCATGAAATAAAGTCCTGTTGGATGTTAAAGCTCAAACAACAATGTTGGGCTCTCATAAAGTGTGTGGACTAAGAAAGGACGTGTAACTGATCAGAAGCTTTGTTCTCTCTCGTGCTGCTGCTTTTACCATTTACAGTACACCAGCAGGTAATGGATTTTGATTTAGACAAAATATGTTTTTGTGAATTTGACAGTCACATGAAGGTTTTTTGTTCATGCATTGATTTTTGTGCTTTCAGACTTTTCAGACAAATTAATATGACTTATTGTTTTCAGAGTTATTATTGTGAGGTACACTTTACTGCCAAAACCATTCACTCATCTGCCGTCACACACATGAACCTGAGTACCATCTTAATCCAGAGGGTTTAATATGATGTGGGCCCACCCTCTGCAGCTCTAACAGCTTCAACTCTTCTGGGAAGGCTTTCCGCAGGTTTAGGAGTGTTTATGGGAATTTCTGACCATTCTTCCAGAAGAACATCTGTGAGGTCAGACACTGATGTTGGAGAGAAGGCCTGGCTCACAGTCTCCGCTCTAATCCATCCCAAAGGTGTTCTATCAGGCTGAGGTCAGGACTCTGTGCAGGCCAGTCAAGTTCTTCCACACCAAACTGGCTCATCCATGTCTTTATGGAGCTGCTTTGTGCACTGGTGTGCAGTCATGTTGGAACAGGAAGGGGCCATCCCCAAACTGTTCCCACAGAGTTGGGAGCATCAAACTGTCCCATGGGGACTGAGCCCAGCTCCTGAAAAACACCCCCACACCATAACCCCCCCTCCACCAAACTTTACACTTGGCACAATGCAGTCAGACAGGTACTGTTCCCCTGGCAACCACCAAACCCAGACTCCTCCCTCAGATTGGCAGATGGAGAAGTGTGATTCATCCCTCCAGAGAACATGTCTCCACTGCTCTAGAGTCCAGTGGCGGCGTGCTTTACACCACTGCATCCGACACTTTACACCACTGCATCCGACACTTTACACCACTGCATCCGACACTTTACACCACTGCATCTGACACTTTACACCACTGCATCCGACACTTTACACCACTGCATCCGACTCTTTACACCACTGCATCCGACACTTTACACTACTGCATCTGACACTTTACACCACTGCATCAACACTGTGCATTGAGCTTGGTGATGGAAGGCTTGGATGCAGCTGCCATGGAAACCCATTCATGAAGCTCTCTACACACTGTTCTTGAGCTGGAATTCACTGAGCTGCTGAGAACGACCCATTCTTTCACTGATGTTTGTAGAAGCAGTCTGCATGCCGAGGTGCTGGTTTATACACCTGTGGAAGTGACTGGAGCACCTGAACTCAGTGATTTGATTGGGTGAATACTTCCAGCAATATAGTGTAATAGTTATTGTAGCACCTCCAATAAATTATAGTAAATGACAAATTTTGACCTATGTGAAGAACAAGTTTGATAAATGAAGCTCAAAAAAAAAGTCTTGATCATGTCTAAGCAAGTTTTTTTTTCTCCTCACAACAAATGTGTTACTGTCACAAAGTATTTGTTTGTCATATTTCAGCTCATTCCAAGGAAAAGACTAAAGAAACACAATAAGGAAAGGAAAATACAATAATTTTAGAAAATATCCCTGTAGTTTGACAAGCTTGGCTAACTTGGACTGCAGCTTCAGCTCACACTTTCCAGTGTTTTGTTTTCTTTGCATCCACCTGTATTCAATAATCATGTCCTCTGCACTTTAGAAATGAAAACAATGAGAAACACAAACCAAATTTTGGATTGTATCTTACCTACAATACTGTACCTAATACATTAACTTTGGAAAACACAAAAATAATAGTTGCAATTACTAATATGGAAGCAAAGTCAAAGGCACTTAATTCTAATCACAACAAGCTTTGTTGCATTGTATATTAAACACAATGGTCCTTTCCACTATGGAAGATTACTGAATAAAATACAGTGGCACATACACTTTGGAAACTTACCAATGAAGAAAAAAACATACCTGATTTAAATTTAGCTCATATCCCTTTCAATATCATCTTCCCATACAGCTCTTGGCCACTTCCAGCACTGATGGTATTTTTAAATCACTTTCTGGAAGTCCCATTACAACAGCTTGCACTGAGTGCGCTGCAATTTTAGGTTGTTGAGGGATGTACTGAAATTAGTCAGCATCTCATCAGTTTCCAGGACTTAAAGGAAGTGCAGTTAAACATCTTGATGCCCAACACCACGGAGCACCTTCAGAGGTCATTTGGTCCCTTTGGACAGATCAGCAGCATTATTAGCCAAGAATGGTCATAATATTTGAGCCCATCAGTGTAAAGTATTTCATGTGTCTGATCTTTATCAGTATGTAAATGGTAAAGACTGCACATGTTGCACTCTATTTATATAAAATTTTCTAGTCTTTGCGTCCACTTAAAGTCCTTTGACACTAAAAAGGACATGTTCACTAAATCCTGTAGATATTCACACAGATTTGTGTTCATTTATTTCTTTTTTGGCCATGTCACACACATGCATCAATGCTTTTGTGTTACGTATCTTGTCCAATGGCACTTCAACAAGCATCTTGGATGAGTTGGAGATTGAAGCCCAACCTTTCCAAACGATCTACCTCATGAATGAGCTACCTACAGCTTTCCAAGGGGAAGTTACCATACATCCTCACTTCCACTGTGTTGAGCTTGCTGATTCTCAAGATCTGAAACTAGACAGCAAATGTCTATACTGCACTCTTATTATAATATACATGACATTTAATTCCAAAAAGATAGCTGGCTAAAATATCTAAGACTGAAAAAAAAAGAAAACTGTGCTTGTATCCTGCTATCAGTGAGTTTGTCTCCTCCATTTCCTCCAAGGTCCTCAGTGTAGACCGACCACAGCATCCAAACCCAGGCTACCTTTAGGGCATGAAAATTGCTGTTACCAATGAGGTAAAGGCTGTTGTTCTCCACATTTCCCAATCCTGACAGCTGAATCGGTAGCATCCGCTATCCTATTACTCTCAATCACGACAGTTTCCAAACCCGCAGAGCCTGGAAAGGTGTGCTGGGGTTAACACACACAAACACACCACAGAACAGGAAGAAAAGGCAACAAAAAAAACACACACACGTAGCCCCTTTCAGAACCCTAGAACAACATTTGATCATGACCCACTGAGGGTCCCTGGGGTGTTAAAAGCAAGCACGGCCATGTAGCTGTTGGTGCCCCTTTGTTGATTCAGCTTTTGGAATTGGGCACGAAAGAAAGGGAGGTTTGTCTGAGCGAATCACCTATCGCAGGAAAAAAAATAATAAAAAAAGCCAATGTAGCGAATCAATGGGTTAGCATGACGATAGCATAATTTCTTACTGACATGTCACATAAGTCAGGCCTTTCAGCATCCCACAGAGTGGAGATAGCACATGCAGCCGTGTGTTTGGTTTGAATGCCGAATGGCAGAAAATGTCACTCCTGATGAATTCTCCGTGGTGCTGATAAGGCGAACCCCTCCTCCGGGGGAACATGCACACATGTGACACGTGCGCACACAGGCAGATAAACAGACACACGGAGATGTAGTCCTCTATAAATAAGTCTTTGGTCCTGGAGGGTCAAGTGGAGTCCAGGCCAGCAGATACCAGCTCTGTACCCAGGGATCAACCCCTCTGTCTGCTGTCTGTCTGTCAGCCACCTCAAATGCTGTTCCCAGATCAGATTACACAGCAGTTGAACTTCAGTGAGTCCGGTTTTTTTTTGGTTCAAGTACACAAATGCGACATGGTATCAGCATTTGGAGTGGAATGTTTTACTCTGTCAAACAGACATCAGTGGGGGGAGGGAGGGAAGAATGGCGGGGTTGTGAGGAGGACTGGGCGATTGGGGTGGGGTCATACCAACAAAAACAAGGCTCCGGTTGGTCCTCACTGAGAGAAAGAATGTGCTGGCTGACAGGTCGTTTCAGCCAGGCCATTTAGGAAGTGCTGGAGCAGCTCGGGAGATCCAGATAGCTAAATATTTGCACTGCTGGGTCTTTTCTGTCTATGAGTTTCTACGAGCTCTGTAATGGTTCTGTGGTGGGTCTGCATCACTGTCTCCCTGTCAGAATCGGGTGATGGAGGTGTGCAACACATGGATGCTATTTTCAGAATATGTGAATATATGCAGTACCAGTGAAAAGTATGGACACACTCACCCATTCATTTGAATGGGTGAGTGTGTCTTTTATTGTGACTCTCACTATTTTATTTTCTCAAATGCATTAGTCTCAAAATGTTTTACTGTTTAAACCCCACTCTGCATTTAATCATTAGTTATTATTAATCTGTCTCTCTTCCACAGTGTGTCTTTTGTCCTGTCTCTCTCCCCTCAGCCCCCCCTCAGCAGATGACCCCCCCTCCCTGAGCCTGGTTCTGCTGGAGGTTTCTTCCTGTTAAAGGGAGTTTTTCCTTCCCACTGTTGTGTCCAAACTTTTGACTGGTACTGTATAAATACACTGGGGACTGGAAGTCACCCCACAGCCCGAGCATACAGCAGTATAACTGAGGGGTGCTCAGCCTGCCACCTGTAAGATAACACAGAAGGTGCTATACAAATTAAGTTTGATTGATCTGATTGATGGCTGTGGTCAACACAGCTGATCATCTCTCCACCGTACGCTGTGACAAAACGGTTCGTCCTGGAATTATTTCAGCTAAAAATCAAACGTGCTGCTTCATCTTCACAAATTTTTACCTAATAGGTTTCTCCTTATGGCTCCGTCAAGCATGATGAAAGACATTTGCTCGGCATACATGGTAGTTCCTCTTGATGTGCCTTTGATCTGGCCCGTTAGTCACAGACACACGCATTAACAACAACAAAGTAGACTTTGAGTTATTAAATTTCTGATAGTGAAGTTTTGGGAATACCACATAAAGCCAGCACATAGCCCTTGGTAATAGGCAGGAGTTAGAGTTAAGCTGTAGTGATGCAGGCCCGTCTCTGTGCTGAAGCCTCACAGACAGACACACACACCCCCCACCCCCTCTGCCTATGCTGCTGTGGCCACATGCCAGCGCCTGCAGACTACAGCGGAGGCAAAGTCAATTGCTGAAATATAAACAGACACAGAAAACACAAAACAGTATGTCCCCTCTGTGTTTTCAGTTTTTTATATAATGTGGAGAAAGTTCATTTCCCTCACTCTGTTGTTGTATTTTGGGATTCCATTCAGATTGGTTGCAGCGCCAGCGTCTCTCATACATGTTGATATTTTCAACCTGGCGGCAGACGTACGCCGCTCGGACCCCGTGAGGCCCGAGGAGAGAACACAGAGTGAAGGTGACCAAGCCACAGACCAGATAAAGATGGAGAGAGAGCAGACAGGAGGGATGTGAAGGGAGGCAGGAGGGGAGGCTGCTGGCTCAGCCTCATCTTTCTGTCGCTTCTGGTTTTGGGTTTAGTTTGCTCTGACTGGAACTTCTTCTTTATAAACCACAGCTCAGAGGCAGAGGGGAAACACTGAACCTGACTCCTCGTCGGGCCAAGTCCACATCTTGCTCTCTCGTTCCCAGCCTCCTTCACCTCTTTTCCTCCCCTCTCTCTATATTTCTGTCTTCTCCAATCTCACTCTTTACTTCATGCCTTTTCCTCTTATACTCTTTATATTTCACCCAGTCTGTTTGCGTTCCACAATCATCTCTTTTTTCAGCCCTCTTTTTCTTTTTTGTTGGCCTGCTTATGTCGTGAGAAATGCCTCAGTTTTCTGATAAGGCTGATTGGGTGCTGATAAAGGACTGAATCAGTCTCAGGACTCTGTTAACTTATCCAGCTGCCATCATCTAACCTTGTATCAACCCACTGGCCTTCTAATGTTTTTATACTGGCGCTAAATGATAAATTATATATAGATAGCATGCCAGTTACGTAGAAATGCTAATGTTATGTTAATTAATAAGAGTAAGGAAGACATCACTGTGCTGGTATCAGAAGCACGAGGAACAGCAGGAGCCCCCGGGTGTAAATAATGACACACCACAGTAAACTCGGCACAAGAATGTGTATTTACACAGCTGTAATTACGACACAAAATATCCCCAAAACCTCAAACTAAAATAACAAAACACGTGCAGGAAAGAAAATGTGCCTGTTAGTCAAGTGTGTAAACGAGTGTCTGATCCTTGGGGCCCAACTTGTGTTGGTTTAGTTGTCCTTCCTCCCACACCCCGACGTGGAAATGGACATCTGGGGTCGTGCAGGTATCTGTCCCACCTCGGAATGGGAACGAAGCTCAGTCTACAGAGAAGTCTGGACAATCTCACCAAACTCGTAGGTCGGCTCGTCATCCAGTTAACTGGAACCGTGGAATCTCTGCTCTTTCTTTGGACTGGGTTCATCCATCAATCTGTTGTTTTACCAGATATAAAAAAAACCTCTAAACAGTTGTGAAACAGTCACGCTCGATTCTGACATTCAGTATGAGCAATGAGTACCAGTGTAACCCTTAGTTTTGTACAACAAGATAAATCCCTCTAATATCATATTATACTAAGTGAACTATGATCCCATCAACCTGAAGGACAATGTTCACAAGAAACAAACACCTTAGATTTTACTTGCATTCAGCAGCTCACTGTAGCTCCCCGACTGTAGTTACACTGGTTTCATACCACAGCAGCCGAGAGCTTAAAGAAAAATAAATGAACATACAGCAACTTGCTTACTGGTCAAATTAATTTTACACATATACATAATTTACCCAAAGCAGTATCCAGTAAATATAGAATTAGCTTACACAGTTTTAAAACACACACACACACACACACACACACACACACACACACACACACACACACACACACACACACACACACACACACACACACACACACACACACACTAATGCTGCAAGCATGGATCTATAGCATTTTTTTAAATTAGATGACTGAACTTTTCTTGAGCTGAGCAGGTGAATTCAGTTCAGTTCAATTCAGTTTTATTTAAATAGCAGTCACAGTCGCCTCAGTGCATTATAGTGTAAATGTCCCTACACATATATAGATGTAGCTAAGCCCTATCAGTGTTACCATCTCTGTGTCTTGAAACCAGCTGTGATGACAGATTGATGGAGCTGACTGTGAATCTGCACGCTCACAAGTTAATCCTGAATCTTTCTGACTTTTAGAATGACAGAAATTTAGAAAATGGATGTTTTTAATTCATTTGACCCAAAATGAGTGACTGAACTCATAAACTGTATGAGGCCAGAGGTCAGGACCGAGTGCCATTTTCCCATTGACTTCTATAGGACCCCCGATGGCCATCATAAAGAATGCAGGTTTAAGGCACTTTGACGCTGGCCGAGACACAACATGAAAAACATACTTTTTGTGGAGTCCCAAGCATCTGCTTGTTGAAATGGATTTGGGGTTTTTTGTTTAATGTTGTGTATGTTGGAGTCTGAGTTAAATTATAGTTGGGAGGAGCAAAGCCAAAATAACAGTCACAAAGAATTATAACCAAGATAACCTAACCAGAAGAAACCAACCAAAACACAGCTTACATCCTTATCTCACGTGATCAGGAGAAAAGCATGTCAAAATTAATAGCAGCTTAACCCTACAAACTCCTTCAGACTAACAAGTAAATCACATGGACAAGACTTCAGGTGGAAACAGGTGTGGTTAGTTGGAACGGGAGGAAATAAATGGATCCTGTTTATGTCTGATAGAGTTTTATGATTCCTCATGAGCCCGTACATTTGGTGCCCTGCCACCTATTAATAGACACAATTGACAAACAGACTTCATGTAATACAAGCTGTGAAATGTTTTCTCCACAACTGTGTGTGGGACTTAAATCTGTTTGGCTGCATGAGCACAGGACTTTGTTTCTCTCTGCACCATCTTGGCTGGTTATTGAAATGACAGTGTTTACCTGAGAGCCAACCACCACAGAGATAGTGGACTGAGAGCTGCTGTCTGAGGCAGAGCAGCATGAAGGCGCTTGCACTGACAGGACACAGCTGTTGCCACCGAGGCCGCAGAGGGTTGCTCCTTACCAAACCTCCACACACACAAAATGTACCCCCACACCCATATCCTGTGCTCTCCTGACCAGACACCCTCATCTCTTATTGTCGTGTTCTATCAATTCTGTTATCTCCCATCCTCCTCCTCTTCCAATGAGATGCCCTTCCTTAATCCTGCCCCCATCCAACCACATACATCACACATGTATCCAAATCCCCACCAGCTCTCAGGTCCATACTTTTTGTCTAATACATTTGAAGTACCAGCAAAATTCTTTCCTCAAGCTGTCAAATTTCTATGGATGAAAGTTGGAGCACCACCTCTGAGACTGTGCTGGGAGAAAGGCAAAGTATTCTGGCAATGGCACACATTGAAGTGCCATCCTGGTGGAACTGGACTACCTGTGCAACCTCTGTAGGGTCCAGGTATCATCCAGGTATGGGGTCAGTGTCACTACTGTTAACAGCAGTGACTCTGACCCTAGCCAAATGCAAGACTAGTGGAAAAACTGTCAGAAAAGATGAGGTGGGGAAAATGTGAGTGTCCTCCACCTGTGAAACCATTCCTGTTTGGGGGGGGGGGGTCTCATTGTTGCCCCTCTAGTGCACCTGTTGGTAATTTGATGAACACCAAAGCAGCTGAGACTGATGAACACCCCCTCTGATACTTACTGACCACATCGATATCACAGAGGTTTAACTGACTTGATGCAATACTATTAAAAAGTGTTTCTTACATTTTTTGAGCAGTATATATAACATACAGTCACACGGATAAGATGGAATGGAATCTTCGTCCATCTGTTAGTAGATTTTATTTTATTAAGTTTAGTTTTGTAATTCAATAATGCTGACTGTTAGGAGTTAACTATATTGTAAGTTACTGTATTTCCAATAAAATGGCATGCATTCCTGAGTGTATGTACACAAAAAGGTGGAAAAATGCTTTCTTAAATACATTTTTTTATTACACATAATTTTAGATCATAAATAACAACAAAACAATCAACTGTCTCCCATCCTGTGGATACGTTAACGGGATGGGCCAGCAGTAACTGGTCAAGCGAACTTTCAAAATAACAGAGAGGAGATTCTCTAGTAGGAAATCAATCACATCTGTACACAGATAAAATACATAAATAACACATATAGATGTTACTTGGGTGGCTCGCCTTTATGTGGGAATTGCTAATTTTCTACACAGCATTTAAAAATGTCTCACATGGGTCGACAGAATAATGCAGGAAAACAAACTGCATGAGCTTTTTAACAACTTGGCCAATTCAATGATAAAACAGGAGATGTACTGATTGTGAAATTCTAGGCTGATATCAGTGTTAAAATGAAATATTGGGCAATTTATTTATTGTGCTAATTTGTTTTGCTGTTATTTATTAATATAAAAATAAATAAATAAATGATTCATAGCTTCTTCTTTTTTTAACATTTTAAGAAGTGCAATTTCATGTGATACAAAAGTAAAAAAAAAACTGACAGCAGATACTTTTTTATTGGCTGTTATATTAATATCTGCCAACAAGGCCAAATAGTTGTCATGGTCCTGGGCCTGTGGCCCAGTGTCTAGAGTTTCCTTTTGTATAGCTCTGTTCTATTGTATTTTTCGGGTTGTGTTTCTTAGTGTTCCTTATAATTTAGTTCCTCAGTTTGTTATGGTTAGGTGTTCTGTTATTTAGTTTTTTGTATGATTTTCTGGTCTGCCCTCTGTTCCTGTGTGTTTTGTCGCTGTGTTCTGACCCTTTTCGTGTTTAGTCTCCCTTCCAGTGGTTCCTTGTGTGGTGTTTAGGTTCCCTCTGTGTTTTCTAGTCCTCGTGTTCTGTTAAGTCTGCGTGTGCATCGTGGTGAGTCACTTCCTGTTTTATTTTGACAGTCTCGTGCTCCCTGTGCTTTGTGTTTAGTTTTGCGTCCCCTGTGTCATTAGGTTCATTTGTTTCACCTGTTGTTCCCTGTTGTTTTCGCTCTCCCTGATTTCCTTGTGTGTATTTAAACCCTCAGTTTTTCCTCTGTTCTTTGTTGCGGTGTCACCAGTGTTACCCCCTGGCTGTGTGTTCACTGTCTAGTGTTTTGTCCCTCTTAGTATTTCTCCCAGGCTTCCTGTTTGATTCTGTCATGGTTGAGATTTTGGGTGTTTGTGTTTTTGAATTATCTAAGCCACCTGCAAATAAAGCAGTTTTAGTTTAATTCTGTCTCCTGCGTTTAGGTTCACCCCTTCCTGCACACAGCCCTAACTGTGACAATATTCATTACATCAGGTTATATTAGTTCAACAATAAACTGCATACCAAAAGCCTATGTAATATATTGGTGCCAAAAGCTCACAACATTCACTAACATGGCATTAGCAACAATCAAGGCAACCTTAAACCTTGCTAGCAGAAAAGAAGCAGTGAGATATGTTTAACTTTACCTTCAAAAATGCTAATTTAAAGCAGCTAAATAGAAAGTAAAATATTGAAATAATATCTAAATTAAATAATTTACTTACCACCACTGGAAATCCCCCACTCACTGCTGAAAATTAGTTTATGTAAATTTGAAATTTAATTCAATTTTATTTATGTAGCGCCAAATCACAATCAAGGTGCTTTATATTGTAGGTAAAGACCCTACAATAATTATTGAGAAAGGAGCAGTTACCTGCTGGGACCGGCTGGGGCTGAGGGAAGAGAGCCAGAGATTAATATCAATTAATGATTAAATGCAGAGTGGAGTATAAACAAAGTAAATGAGGTGAATGAAAAGAAACAGTGCATTATGTGAACCCCCCAGCAGACTAGGCCTATAGCAGCATAACTAAGGGAGGGTTCAGGATCACCTGATCCAGCCCTAACTATAAGCTTTATCATAAAGGAAAGTTTTAAGCCTAATCTTAAAAATAGAGAGGGTGTCTGTCTCCTGAATCCAAGCTGGAAGCTGGTTCCACAGAAGAGGGGCCTGAAAGCTGAAGGCTCTGCCTCCCATTCTACTCTTAAGTATCCTAGGAACCACAAGTAAGCCAGCAGTCTGAGAGAGAAGTGCTCTGTTGGGGTGATATGGTACTATGAGGTCTTTGAGATAAGATGGGGCCTGATTATTCAAGACCTTGTAGGTGAGGAGAAGGATTTTAAATTCTATTCTAGATTTAACAGGGAGCCAATGAAGAGAAGCCAATATGGGAGAAATCTGCTCTCTCTTTCTAGTCCCTGTCAGTACTCTAGCTGCAGCATTTTGGATCAGCTGAAGGCTTTTCAGGGAGCTTTTAGGACAGCCTGATAATAATGAATTACAATAGTCCAGCCTAGAAGTAATAAATGCATGAATTAGCTTTTTAGCATCACTCTGAGAAAGGATGTTTCTAATTTTAGAAATATTGCACAAATACAAGAAAACAGTCCTACATATTTGTTTAATATGTGCATTGAAGGACATATCCTGGTCAAAAATGACTCCAAGATTTCTCACAGTGTTACTGGAGGCCAAAGTAATGCCATCCAGAGTAAGTATCTGGTTAGACACCATGTTTCTAAGATTTGTGGGGCCGAGTACAAGAATTTCAGTTTTATCTGAATTTAGAAGCAGGAAATTAGAGGTCATCCAGTCCTTAATATCTTTAAGACATTCCTGCAGTTTCATTAATTGATGTGCGTCATCTGGCTTCATTGATAGATAAAGCTGAGTATCATCTGCATAACAATGAAAATTGATGCAGTGCTTTCTAATAATACTGCCTAAGGGAAGCATGTATAATGTAAATAGAATTGGTCCTAGCACAGAACCCTGTGGAACTCCATAATTAACCTTAGTGTGTGAAGAAGACTCCCCATTTACATGAACAAATTGGAGTCTATGAGATAAATATGATTCAAACCACTGCAGTGCAGTACCTTTAATACCTATAGTATGCTCTAATCTCTGTAATAAAATGTTATGGTCAACAGTAACAAAGCTGCACTGAGGTCCAACAGGACAAGTACAGAGATGAGTCCACTGTCAGAGGCTGTAAGAAGATCATTTGTAACCTTCACTAATGCTGTTTCTGCACTGTGATGGATTCTGAAACCTGACTGAAACTCTTCAAATAAACCGTTCCTCTGCAGATGATCAGTTAGCTGTTTTACAACTACTCTTTCAAGAATCTTTGAGAGAAAAGGAAGGTTGGAGATTGGCCTATAATTAGCTAAGACAGCTGGGTCAGTGATGGCTTTTTAAGCAGAGGTTTAATTACAGCCACCTTGAAGGTCTGTGGTACATAGCCAACTAATAAAGACTGATTGATCATTTTTAAGATTGAAGCTTCAATAATTGGAAAGACTTCTTTGAACAGTCTAGTAGGAATGGGATCTAACAAACATGTTGCTGGTTTGGAGGAAGTAACTATTGAAGTTAACTCTGAAAGATCAACTGGAGCCAAAGAGTCTAAACAAATACCAGCAGTGCTGAAAGCAGCTGAACATGAAGAATAATCTTTGAGATGGTTATGAATAATTTTTTCTCTAATGTCTAAAATTTTATTTGTAAAGAAATCCATGAAGTCACTACTAGTTAAAGTGAAAGGAATACTCGGCTCTACAGAGCTCTGACTCTTTGTCAGCCTGGCTACAGTGCTGAAAACAAACCTGGGGTTGTTCTTATTTTCTTCAATTAATGATGAATAGTAAGATGTCCTAGCTTTACGGAGGGCTTTTTTATAGAGCAACAAACTCTTTTTCCAGGCTAAATGAGCATCTTCTAATTTAGTGAGACGCCATTCCCTCTCCAGCTTACAGGTTATCTGCTTTAAACTGTGCGTTTGTGAATTATACCAGTGATATAAGGATGAGGAGACGGGATGGTTGAATATAAACGGATGAAGGAGATAAGTTTTCCTCTCAAGTCATGTCATATAACAGCTGCTACATGCTCTACAGGGCAGCCCACACAATGTCTGGCACATGTTCCATTCACACTGGACAGTGCATTCTAGTACACTTCCTCCTGTGACATTCTGTCAGGCAAATGGCTGCAGGACAGCTGGATTCCACAGATGGCATTTGACAGGAGATATTCCAACCACTTAAAATACGACATGACTGTTCCTATCAGCAGCGAGGGCTCCTACATACCACTGATTCATCATTTACTGGAACTGATGGAAAAGACAATGTGATGATGTTGTTAAAAACTATCCAGACACATTGTATGTAATAACTGTTTGTACTGGACGTAATTTTTATGATATTTTGTCCAGTTTGGCCATTTTTGCGGGTCACATCTGCTTTATCTACAACACAAGAAATCACCCAAAACACTAACAGTCATTTTTTTGATCTAGATGTCTGCACACTTGGCCAATAAACACATTCTCTTGCTTTACGGTCCAGGCAAAGATATTTGAGTAATTGCATCAGAGAAGCATAGTTAAAATATGCATCAGAGCAAAGAGAAAACGTAGTCTGACCATCAGCAGACACTCTGTTATATGCTTATTGTATATAATGTACAAAACGTGCACTCAGAACTGTCTAATGGGTATCTGAGTGTGATCATCTGCTGTTTTAGTTTTTTTCTTTTTTTTTTAAATCACACACACACTCAAACACACACGTGTGGTTCCAGACAGTTCAGATGAGACTTGTCACATCCGCTGACATAGGGCCCAATTAAAGGGGAGGATTAAGCCAGGGCTGGGTGACCTCCTCAGGAATCTGTCTGAGACACTGTGTGTACACTGTCAAACCCTCTGACAGAACTTCCCTTTAAGCACTTTCACCTGCTAATTAAGACAGGACCGGTTTGAGTGTGCGTGTCGGTGTCGGTGTGTGCGCACCTGCGCTCATTCGATGCACACACAAGACGAATGTACCTGCGAATGTCAGGGACAGATTTACAGCCTGTGGAGCGTCTATGTAAATATTTGACTTGAGAATTGCATGGGCTTTTGGGAGCTCGCTCCAGCACACGTCAGGCACATGGGCTAACAGCAAACAGATAGAGCGTATCATTTGTTACATTAAATTATTGCATGTTTTGGTGTGCGCATCTCTCTGGTGTGTGCAGAGGCTCTTCGGCAACAAAAACCAAGCAGTGTTTATGGTGTGAAGAGATTAAAATGGATAGTGGCGAGGCAGAAGCAGTGAGCTGTTGCTGGAAAAAGCTTTCAGTGACTGATTAGCGCTCTTTCGCTGCGGTTTTTACACAGTGTGGAGAAAAGGCCTGTAGTAATCACACACTTCTCTTTGGTATTCTTTGTATTTAGCAAACTGAAAAGTGGCAGGGTGGGAAATTAGTGGAAAAATAACTTCCAAGCCAAAGTTTAGGTGGTGATGGGCCTATAAATAGGAAAATACAAATTAGAAAAGGTCAAAGGGGGAGAGCTCCAAAAAAATCTAATTCTCTAAAGTTAACATTTTACAAGAGAGATTGACGTCCTAACAAAATAATATGGCAATAGGATAATGAGCTGTTTCAAAGATGGGAAATATAAATCCAGTGAAAGTTTTGTTGGCTGGCAGTTGTTGGAAGTGACAGGATCACTTTCTGTAGGTTCATCATTCTGTGTTCTGTTTCCATTGCTTATTTTAAACATCGATTGGTGCAGCTTTAAAAAGTAAAGAGGATAGCTCTCTCTCAGTCAGCGTAAGACAGCCGAGCATCCTGCAGATCAGACTTCAGCTCCAGTTAAAGAAAAGACCAGTTAGTAAAAACGGTCTTGCTGTTGCTACATATGCTTATAAATGATTAACAATAAAAGCCCTGTTAAGAAATGAAAGATGATCTTAAAATGTCATGGACTTCTGGACCCTTGCACACTGTCACATCAGGAGCCACATAATGAATTTCACTGTTTGCCCTCCCTTCGTTCTCAGTTGTAACCACTGAACTGGGTTTAGAGACAGCAGTGGACATCGCAGACTGTGACCCTTGCTGTGCATTCCCACACAGTTTTTCACTATGTCACATTCTTAGGCTGCTCCTGCTGTTTTTCTTTTCATGCTTTGCCTCACGTTCCATATAACTTTTCAATCTAACTCGGATAAACAGCGAGAGTGGAAACCTCGATGTGTGCAGCTGAGGTCCGGCGCTGACAGAGGTTTAGGAGGCTCTGCACCTCATAGCAGCAGCAGCAGCAGTTGGCGAAGGCTGCCCTCAGAGGAGAACAGGCAGAGCTCAGCTCCGACAAATGTATGGTATGTGGTGGGGATCCCATGTTGAGTGCAGGAGAATAATATAAACTGCCTGATTTTCAACTGACTGAGCAAACTCAGTAATCACTGATTGTACACAAAGTCCACAAAGGTTTATTTAAAATGCTGGACAGCTTCAGTTGTCATCAGGGTTGTGGTTGTCAGAAGCAAACATAAGTTAAACTAAGATTAAGTCACTTTGGCTTTTTGCAGTCTACGGTACACCAGCTTTTAAAATAGTCAAGAAAATATATTTTTATGATGACACTTTTTCTGAGAACCTTTCTCAGGCAGTGTTTATTGCATTATATATTGGTCATATTAGAAAAGAATTAAGAAATCTGTTATATCCCATTTGTCCTTTTCTTCAAAGGATGGCAAACAGTCGAACATTTAGAAGATGAAGACGAAGATTCGAGTTCATTTGTAGAAATCTCCCTTTTTTCTGTTTTGGTTTATATCGACTCCTGAGCAGCTAAATGCTCTGCTATCTTCACTAGCACGTCACTAACTGTGTGATGGGCAGGTAGTGTTAAGTTGGAAAATTAACCTAAATATAAAGCTATAAAATTAATCATTTTAGTCAAAATATGTTTAAATCATCTACAAAGAGAACTACTACCTTTTGTTACTATAAATGTCCCATTTCTCATTACAGTGATATTATTTAAAAAGATATTAGCAGTGTGGTACTTTTGCCTCCCCCTTTGGCAATAAGAATAATTGCACAATTGTGAGGCATACATGTGACATACAGTACATCTCTAATGATGAAGCCACACCATTGTTAATCCTTGTGAGTCCACAGTGTGTCTTCTGTCCTGTCTCTCCCCCCACAGCAGATGACCCCCCCTCCCTGAGCCTGGTTCTGCTGGAGGTTTCTTCCTGTTAAAGGGAGTTTTTCCTTCCTAATGTCACCAAGTGCTGCTCATAGGGGGTCGTTTTGACTGCTGGGTTTTCTCTGTAATTATTGTAGGGTCTTTATTGTTCTATGTTTATATAAAACCTGAGTTAAACTGCACCGCTCCAGATGCCCATGAGCAGGGACAAAAAGCTTGTCGTCCATTTCTGATTTTCAGCGGCATCGTGACAGTTCAGCCTATGGGAGAGTCTCAGCTGAGGGGCTTTTGTGACCCAGCATTAAGCTGATTTTTCACAGAAGTTGAAATATATGCAACTCATGCACAAAAACAATTTTGCTTCATATTTGTATGACTTTTTATGTAACTGCACTGTGCTTTGAGTTTGGGGTAAACACACTAAACTGTCATCCAACCTCTGAGGAACAAACATAAGGGACTTACTGTATCTTGAACTCTGCATAGATTTTTCACCACACTTTTTAGTTGCCGTTCACTGTTCAGTTCCTCCTTCTGGCAAATCAATCATCACTGCTGGGCATGAAATGTGTTGCTACTGCTCCGTCTGTACTTGGTTAAGCTAATTAGCACTGTGTGAACTCGTTTGGTAAGAGCTTGAATGTGACTTGGATGTATTCAGTTGAAGGCCAGGATCTCTGATATACAGTTGTGATCAAAAGTTTGCATACACTCATCATGGCCATGAAATGCAGTGAGGCGATTGTTGCTCCATTATCTTCAATTCATTTGTGTTTTATTTACCTTCGTGTTAGCTGAGTGAGGCTGTGACACCACGTGTGCAGTGGTGATGGAGGTGTGCAGAGTGAGTCTGTGTTTCATGTACAATTATAAAGAGACTCTTAAGTGACTTTATCCTTTTGTCTTATGAGTAGCTCACTGATTGCACATTAACTCAAAATGAAGTTCAGTGAGGCTTGGTACAAAAACTTTACAGTTTACTCTGAGCAAACAGGGACTTCCTCTACCACAAACTCATTTCAGCGTCCTACTGTCTGCAGTCGAGGTGAATAAGAGTTTGATCACTGTGAGGAAATAAGTGATTATGTTATCAGGAAATATAAGTTCAAAGTAAACAAGTGGCATCCATTAATATGCTACATTACCACATTGTGTGTGTGTGTGTGTGTGTGTGTGTGTGTGTGTGTGTGTGTGTGTGTGTGTGTGTGTGTGTGTGTGTGTGTGTGTGTGTGTGTGTGTGTCTGTCTTCTAGTGTAATGTGTGTTTCCAGTCTGATTGTACTACTACGTTCGTATCCCAAGTTAGTGAATATTACTTTTATGCATTCTGTTTATTACAGCAGGAATTCACTACAGAGGCAAGAAGTGAAACTTGTTGCCAGTTCTGCTCTTTTCGCTTTCTTCCTCCTGGCTGTACTGCTACTCCACTATCTGCTTCTCTATCTTGATATTTCCCTCCCCATTCAACTCCCCCTCTCTCCTCTCTAATGACAGTCAGCAAGGCTGATAGGCTGATATATTTACACTGGTGGCAAGGGAGGAAGAAATCATCAGCCAAACCCTGTCCTGCCCCTGGGCCCTGACGGGCGGGGCTTGGAGGAAACCCTGGCCGGTTAGCCACTCCCAGAGCAGGGCATATCTCACTGTGCTGTCCCTAGCCCTGCTCAGATCTCGCAGCTAGATGGGACCAAAGCCTCATCAGGCCCGCAGACTCAGACACACTCCCACATCAGCTACTGGGGGGAGAAAGAGCAGAGAAAGCAGCAGACCGAGTGGAGGGCTGCTGCTGGTGTGCACACTGGCTGAGAGACTTACAGGAAAGCCAGTGTTTGTGGGGTTTTTTTTATTTTTCTGTGCCACTTTTCTTCTAGAGCTGTTGATGAGGCAGGCTGGGTTAGCTCCCTCTCATCTCACTGTGGGGTTCAGAGGTCGGGGTCAGAGTGTTACTGCTCCTTGAGTGTGCGTGGCTGTTTTGCAACTTTTGAACACTGGAACTGTACTGTAAGCATTATGACTCTTCTGGGCTCTGAACACTCCATACTAATACGAAGCAAGTTTAGATCAGGTAAGTCCAGCGATGACTGACACACAACTTTTATTGCTTCTCCTTCACAGTTTATGAAGGTTTTCTGCGTACAGCTGTGTTTACTCTCTGAAGGTTATCTGCCGACAGCTGGCATTTAAGGACAATTCTCTGTATGTCATTCATCTGTCCTCAACGATGAGTTGTGTTGATACTTAAAATGTGCTCCTCGGTAACAGCAGCCAAATGACAGGTGTGTAATATAAAGTGCTTCTGGTATGTGATGGCACGAGGCGCAGCAGAGGGAGGTCAGCGTGTGTCACCCTGTCGCAGTGTGATGGATTTACCGGTGGGGCGTTCACTTCGATGTCCGTCCACCCCCCTGTAAAAGCTTGACATGTGAGGGTGATGTTTCAGGCAGGTTAGCGCACTTGTTCCGTGCCAGCCGCTGACCCTCTGCTGCTGCTGAGGGGAGCCAGTCAGACTCTGCCGTTCTCAGGCTCTGATAAAGACAGATTGCACGCTGAAGAGAGGTCAAAGGTTATCTAAATATGGCTATATTGGAAGCTGTGTGTGTACCTGGGCATATCAAAGTGGGAGGAAGGGTATGGACTACAGCACTGACTTAAATCCCCCTTTAATACACATCAGATGTTGGGGATTTGTATCCATCTGTCTCTTTCACATACACACGCTCCGTAATTCCCTCACGTTCTCATTCACACACACACTTTCCTTAGTTTGAAGATACTTTGTGTACGCTGGCACGTGTGTGTTTTCAGTGTGTGTAGTCTGAGCAACACTGCCACCTCCCTGAGGAAAGTGTAACTGATGGTGGCTGTGAAGCTGCTCCTACACTCTGAAAGCAGCAGCTCGCACACCGCTCTCAGCTAACACAGCGGCTCTGGTTCTTACTTCCAGTCTGCCTGTGAGCTGTAATTGCGTTCCAGAAATGGCAGGCTAAATGATGCTTTTCCTTTGATTTGTTTAGAGCACATCAGCGGGGTGGGAAATGACCCCCGGTGCTCTGGGGAACGTGAGAGGCTGGATTTACTGCGTTCAAAAGAATCATGAGGCTTTTTCACGAAGGTGGCTTAGGGCGTGTGTTGCTCTAACCCTCCTGCTGTAGCTGGTTAATGTGGCGCAGATGTAGAGATATTGTCTTCATGGTGAAATCTGCTTGATATCACAGTCGCAGGGGTTAATGCCGGGCGATACAAGTTACTGCTTGAGCTAATTTATGAGCGCATGAGTGAAATGTTGTGCGTAAGTGAAGTAAAATTTCCCGTAAATGTCTCTGTGATAACTGCTGATGACAGGGGACGTCGCAGACCATCTGCTGTCCAGGATTTACAGTTTCTTAAAGCGAAGCAGCTCAAGTTACATTTGTCACTCCTGTGCACCACACTTAAACTACAGGGAAACTAATGAAAGCCATGGGAACCTCTGCCGCATGGTTGAAGCTAAAAGGAAAGATAAAGATCTCATTTAAGTGCTCCCCACAGAGCACCGAATCCGTCTGAGTGTGTGAGGTACTGACTAGTTCTCATGCTGATTTGATTTAGAGCTCAAATGTCCACAGTCCATGCTCTTAAGCTCACTGCTCTTACATAATAATATGACAGAGATGTTGAATATGATACCAAATATGACCACATGTAATTCACGCCTGAAACCAAATGTGTAGATCATACTCACGCTGGCTGTTTTCACCTGAGCCGCTGAGAAAAACTCAATAACAAAACAGGAAACTTATTTTGATGCTTTATAATGTCGAAGCATCCAAAAAATAATAATTTCTGAGTTGGTTAATGAACATTTGACGTGGTGTTTGTCACATCAGAAACACGATCTGTGACTTAATTATATGCAGTAGCAAAAATGAGCCTTTCCTTCCACCATCTCCATCTGATCCTCAGCAAAACAACACAGATCCAAAAAACTGTTATTAACTTTGCTCAAACAAAACATGAGAAACTAGCAGCCCGCGCTAAATGGATAAACATACCAAGTAGGCAGTCATATGAGGAAATGTGGGGGGTTTCTAACAGGCACGTTCCTGAACAGAGTCCGCTGTTTAGGAACGTGGCTGTTAGAAAAGTCCTCATTGAAGAATGTACTGCTGAACTCCTCTGGGTACTTATTACAGCAGTTACTTTGAAGCATTATTAAAAATAACTTTAATTTTGGTGACTGCATGTTTAGAATCACCAGTCAAATGTTATAAAAACACTTGAAAAGTCACTGACATGACCCCAAAATAATATTTAAAAACCCTCTTTTACTTTTTTTTGGATAAACACAAAATCTTGATTCAGGACTTCAGTGTCATGTTTCTCTATTTTATGTCCTTCACTATCATAACATTTATTACCATCACTTTGACACTAGATGAGCTGCTTTTCTCCCTCGCTCTCATTTATAATAATAATGCCCTGCTTGCTATAATTTAATGAATAAAAAAGCTTTTGAGACCAGGGAAAATTATGGCAGGTTCCATATCTCTAATAATAATTCTGACGGTATAATATGAGAGACGTACCCCCGACACCCTCCACTGACAATGATTTGCACTCTGGCAACACATAAAAAAGCACTTAACTGTGTTTTTGAACACACATTCAAATCACTGATATCTGTTCACTGTAACTCACTGTCAGTGGAGCGGCTCCAGAAACTCTACCTTAGCCCCAGAGCACTAACGTCAGGGCATTTTCACCCATGCGATTTTCATTGTGTTGCTGCTGTGAGCGGCTGCATGAGGGCAGCCGGTCATTTTTGTTTCTCTCTCCCACAGCTATGAGGGATGCAGGGAGACTGTGCCTTCACTGAGCAAGGCTCACAGGTCCCAGGAATGGGTGCACCAAAGGTTCCCAGTTCCATTATTATTTTATTTAGGAATTTTTTCATTAATGATTTTTCACTCATTTTAGGGCTTTTTTATAATGCCCCTGTTTTTAATTTCAGGGGGAATAAAAGAAGAGTACATCAGTTTGCCGTGTATTGTTGTATTTTGATATATTTTGATAGGAAGTATGTTTTATTGGGTATATTATATCAGGTAAAATATACCCGACATTAGTGACAGTGTTACAAAGCTGCATGTTAGTGTTCTCGGGTTAACGGTGGAGCGCTGGCTCTCCACACAGGTTCTGGCTCATATTCACAAATCTGAGTCTCACTGTCCAAGACCATAGAAATAAAATATGTGAGCTGTGTTTTAAGGTGGATTTTCACTTTATGCAGACTAAAATAAACCTAATACTTCATTTAGGAATACCTGTTTATTACAAGTTATACAGTTACACCCATACATCTGTCGCAAACACATTCCTGATTGCACCAAGGGAAAGTTCAGGAGAATTCACACAGCAAATGCAACCAGTTGTTGGAGTGTAAAAGCAAGGTATTACCTTTTTTTCTTTTCTTCAGTGTGGTGACTGTGAATGTGTGAGGCGCAGAACAATAAATCACAGTATCACTCCATTGGCTTGTGCAATTGTCAGCACTTCACTGGTGCAAACCAAGCCAAATGACAATTTATTTACACTATAAATCTGAAAACATTGGTTTGTATGTCCTTTATTGTCATGAAAGCCCAAGTTAAAACAAGTGTCTTCAGTTTCAAAGTCAACACTGAGAGAGGCAGAGTATGGTTCAGTGATCTGTGATTACAGAGCTTGGCTCTGGACCATTTTCTATAACATATATACTCTGCAATCAGGAGAAGCAAGCCTTTGGTCTTAGCAAAGCTTTTGGGGAGAAAGAGCAGATTACATGGCAGCCGCGGAGCTTTTCCAAGCAGAATTATTGATAACCTGTCAGTAAACATAATAGAGAGCAGCTGATATTTCACCTGGCTTTTTCCAAGAAAATTAAAGGCTAAATTTGCATGTATGGCCAGATTAAGGCCATAGCTGACTGTCACGTTGCCTGTAAAGCCTGGTATCATGAAAAGGTGTATGGATAACACACTGATTTCCTACAGTCATTTTATATGTTCAGATACATGCTTTTAGGACACCTAATTGTGTTGTGCATCAGTGCGGTAAAATGAAACAAGTCTGGCTTGTCATAATAGCGTGCCGGCTGTGATGCTAGTCTTAAAGCAGAGTTTTTGAATACGTGTGCTCGGTCAGGTGTTCAGAGCTAGCAGGCCAATCAGGTGAAAAGCATATATCAACAAGATGTGATCAGTGTATTTGATTGATTGATGTGTGCCATGGACCAAATAATCAGGAGCCTACTACACACAGTGTGTCTTTTGAGCAAGAGGCGGGGTACACCCCGGACAGGTCGCCAGCCTTTGTTAAAGCTGTGACAGTTTTTTAGAGTTGGGCTACATCCTGTTAATTAGGCTTAACACATGTAATGTTTCATGTCCACTTTAGGCGTCACTGTTACGTTAGCTTGTCACATTGGCTTGCTGGCACTGCTGAATTTTAAAAGAAAAATGTTGCTCTTACAACACAGGATTGGCTACGTGGGTATTGCTGAAACTAAAGAGCGTTACCTGAGTATTTTTTTCAGTAAACGGAGCAGCAAGGAGCTGCCACTTAGTTAATTCTGTAGAGCAGAGGTGATTTAACTTAACAGTTACATTCCATTTGTCACCTGCTCCTTTCCAAAAATGAAGAGACAGCATTTGCATGCAGGAAGATGCTCATTTTTCCTTGTCAGAACTTGTATCAGTTACATGTTTTGGTAAGCTTCCAATCAGCAACTAATGCCTGCATTTGCTCTTCGGGATGTTGCGACCAGCAGGTCACGACCCTCTCTCTGTAAACTAAAGCAGATGTCAGATGAAGGGAAGGGCCTGGTGTTACATAATGGAGGTGCTCTCCCATGGGAGAGCTGTGATGTGGCGCCTGAGCTCGCAGACATGCAGTCAAACTGTTCAGAAAGTTGTTACATCAAAGCTGGAAGATTGGAAGAAATTCATAAAATGTATGATTGCAGCCAGAGCCGCGCGAATATGAACCACCTGAGTGAGATAATTAACAATAGTTGAGACAAGCAGAAAGTGATTAGGGCCATGTAGGAAAAAAGGAACATTTCATACTTGTGTGTCAGATCCGGGATCAGACCAGGAGACCTTCAGATAACACAGGGGAGGAAAAACACACCGAGACAAAGGAAGAAAAAGAAAGCAACAGTCACAGATGCAGTCGACCAACAGACACTGAGGAGGCTCTATGTTTATGACCTTAAACTCCCACCTAGACCGCTTCTCCCAACACACACACACACATACACACACACACACACACACACACACACACACACGTGCGCGCTGTGGACCACACACTGCTGAGCAGATCTGTTTAAAAGCCGGGAGCTGTTTATCATTCCCTACATCCTGCTCACAGAAATATTTGCGAACAAGCTGCGCTGTCTTGTGTGTGTTTTCTGTATGCATATGTGTACACAGGTATGTGTGCGTGTGCATCTGCTGAATCACTACAAACTGACGTCGATGGACTTTTTTTCATTCCATCAAAGTAAAACTAAAACTGTGCTAATGCAAACTTCAGTTAGGATTTTACAGTGGCCTGTATTCTCAGCCTCTTCCTGCTTTTTCTCTGTCCCTCTCCTGTCTCTCCGTCTCTTTCTCATCTTCATCCTTTTTGTTACTCATCTGCCCCCCCCCCCCCCTCCCCCCCAACTTCAGTCCTACAGTTAAGACTTCAGCAGAGGAGGACACGAGAGCAGCTGGCAGACCAAGGCATCATGCCTCGTGAGTAACACCTTCCGACATGGAGCTGCTGCACATCCAAACACACACACACACACACACACCTGCTTTCAGACAGTCAGAGGCAGTAAGTGTGAGGAACTCAAACATGCCAACTTATCACACTTGTCCCAATTAGCAGTAAGATATAGAGGTGAAAGGTCAGTTCCCTCAAGTATCTAGCTGTTAAAATAATGTAGGTTTTATCTGTCCAGGAGATAAATGAGTGTTCTGCTTCCACACAAACACAATGAAAGTAAATGGAATTTAGTTCCTGGTTCAGAATCACTGAAAACTTACACATCAGTAATGCAGTAAGTACTTATTTGATGTGCTGGCATGCAGATTATTAACAGTATTGTAGGTTCAGGAAAGAGACCCTGCAGCAGAAATGAAAACGTGGAGAAGTGGAGAAGACATTTTTATAATTTGAGTGATAAAACACATTAATCCTATTTGTGGCTTGTGGTGTGTGTGTGTGTGTGTGTGTGTGTGTGTGTGTGTGTGTGTGTGTGTGTGTGTGTGTTTTTTGTTTTTTAAAAAAAGAAAAAAAAGCTCATATTATAGCCTCCTTTTAGCTCTGTTTTGCTCTCCTGAGCTCTTAAATGTGCCACTATATCCACCCACTTCTAGATATTTTTGTCTAGCACTGGGTAAATTGTGTGTGTGTGTGTGAGTGGGGGGGGGGACTCATTTAGAGCAGTTGTGATGTGCTTTGTCCGGGGGCGTGTGGTGGATAGTTCTGTTCAGTGTGGGAAATATGAGCAGTTGCTGCATTTTTCAGATTTGCCTCAGGTCTCTTTGACTCAGTCAGTATTATTTTGAAAATCCAGGAATGCGGTTGTGAGAAGTACCAACTAGTCGACTTTCACATGCATCAGATCCTTGAGTCTAACACACTGCTGGATATTTAAAGAGAAATCTGGGGGGGGGGGGGGGGGGGGGGGGGGGGGGGTTAGATGTAGATGAAAAAAGATGTGCCGAGAGAAGGCGATCCACAGCCGGCAGTTTTTCATGAAGCATCGCGGCGTATATGCTGCTGACACACTTCTTCTTGCTGTAAAATGGTGCAACTTGAATCCAACTGTGTTATGGAATAAAAGCAAATTAAATACAGGTGGAAAGAAACAGGTAGGAAGAAAAAAAACAGGGGGTGTAGATCCAGAATGTGGAGATGAATAAATCCAGAGGTGGATGTAGGGGAGCAGGTGGTTGTGCTGCAGACAGAGCAGTGAGTGACTGCTGAGGAATGCTCTCGCGCTGGAAGAGGACGTTCGGGTTCAGCAGAAACGGCTCTGGCCAGATTCACAGGAGACTGCACCTGTTTGCAGCACGGCACCCCAAACACACACTGAGAGCGTGGGCTGCATTTATAAGACGGAGGCTTTGTACTTTTAAAGCCACATAAGTCACAGTGATGAGAACACAGAGCTGACTGCACCGAGCAGCTTCTTTACTCCTCACCGCTGCTGCCGTTGATGTTCCCTCCTTTTCCTCAGGTCATGGTAGCTGCGTGTTCACAGCTATTTGGTTCAGCTGTGACTGCCAACATGACACACAAGAGATCCATTTTAAACATTCACCAGAAAGTAGTTTGTTTAGTGTGCGACATTACATGGCAGACAGCCGCTCATGAGTTGAGATTTTTATCTGTTCCTGTTACTTTAAAGGAACTCTGGGTCATCTTGGCAAACATGGAATTAGTGAGCCATGCAAGCAAGCTGGTTTTGTTTTCCCTGATCCCTGCCTGTAGAAACAACAAGGGGACCGGGTGACCTGGGCTCCAGGCTGGGGATTTGTTGAATGATATCTCTGGCACCGTTCACCATTTCACAGAGGCTCCAGCCTCCAGATAAACCTCTGGTAAGTGTGCGGGGGAACGGAATCCAGAGGCCCGGCGAGCTCCTATCAGTTTCTAGGAGTCTGTCACAGATAAGGCAGCAACGAGAAATGCAATTGGCCAGCGGGGCTCCAAGCACTCCTTTAAAAAAGAAATTTCAATTGGCTGTTTATCTCTTGCTCGCAGGCGGTGGTGCAGATCTGGGAGAGGTTGTGAGGACTTGTATTTGTGTTTGGCAAACACCCCCACACTAGATGTCTTATCGCTCCTCAAAACATCATCTGTCCTCCTCCAAAATAAAATCCAACATTTCTGAGGGGGCACAACATCCTGCTCCTCCTGTGGCTGCCGCTCCTGCTGCTGTCGGCGTGATCCCTCAGATGCAGGTTGGCTCTGCCTGGCTGTGTTATTCCTGCTGGGGGAGATGGACACGGCACAGGGTCTGTGTATATATTACCCAGGGAACATCTGGTGTTTATTAGACTATTCAAGAATCCACCGCGGCCTCTCAGGCCTGGCTGGCGTGTGGCCTGCATGGGAGCACACACTGTCTGCCTGCTGGCCACAGGTCTGACTTGACACACACATACGATCTAATATTTCCTCATAAAGATAGCAGGCCTGTAGCTGCAGGTTTACTGTGCTCTTTGCTGCTTTAAAACGTTCACTTCCACAGCAGCAGCACTTTAATCCTCAGTGGATGGAACCACAAAAGGAATCAATCCAGCTAATGCAGCGTAGCTCCGTGTGGTGTTTACACGTGACAGTCAGCAGGTAAATGTACCGCGGCAGGTTTAAAGGGCGCCGTGTGTTTAAAAGTGAGCTTCAGACTCATGTTACATTGTAGCAGCGCGGTCACATCGGGCCAAGTTCTAAACAGATGATGGTGTCGACGCTGCCGCGACAGCAGCTGATGCTTCTCCACTCTCCCTCTGAGGGAGGGCACATGCTGCTGCCATACCCACCTCCCTCCATCTGTGTGGCCTTCACCACGTCCTTCGTCTTCACCTTCCTCACATTGTTCTCCCTCTGCCCCCCCAATCCCAGTATCTTCCTTTAAGCTTTCCATCATCTGTGTCTCTGCTGGAATTGAATACTTCTTGTTTTCATTCTCATATGAAGTTTGATGTCAGCCCTCTAACTTTCTTCCTCTCCTCCTGCTTTCATTTTTGATTTCAGAATTCTTCTTTGTTCAATATCTTTCTTTCTTATATTTTCTCCTCTTTTTCTTTTTGCCCTGCTTGCTGCTCCTGTTACTGGCATGCATTTCAAATTCACACTCATGATCATTTTAAATCAGCTTTTTTCTCATCCTATCTTTATTTTTTCATACTTTCCTCGTGCTTCCTTCTGTTTTACCGTCTTTCATTTGTTCTCCTAATATTGCTCCGTCCTTTTTTCTGTATTTTTCTCTCTCATTCATCCTGAGAAATGTCTGCCGCTTTCTTTTTTTTTGTCAGAGAGTGATAGATGTCTATTTTGAGTGAGATATTTAGCATAATATTTGTTTTATCTAAAGTTTAAAAATGCTTAATATTGACCATTAATCTTGATTTTGATGAAAGCCATTTTTCTCCTGAAGCGTTACGTTTCAGATCCGTTTTTCATCAGGCTGTAATACTCTTTCTAAGTTGTCCAGCACAAAGCTCAATATCATCCATTTCTTTTCTGGCTCTGGATCCTATGTCTTCCCTCTGAAATATCCCACTAAAATTATATTTGACCAAATAAGTGCTGTTGCTCTTTCTTGGGCGCAGATAATCAAACTGATCTGTGTGCTCTCCGCACTGCCTGATAATCAGTCCTGCGAGTGCTGCAGACAGATTGTAGGCCAAGCCAGGTTAGCTCAGGCCCTGATTATTTATCCAGGATTTAACAGAGATAGATTGTAGCAGGTCAAAAATCTCACCCACTGCAACCCTTTAATTACAGCCTCTCCATTTATTTTTCCAGTACTCAGACGGTACTAGGAGTAAGAGCAGCTGGACAGATATTACAGCTGATCCAAAGCATAAATATTGATTATTGAAGGATAAAAGAAGTGGGGGAGATAACAGTCAAACGCAGAAGTGTGTAGATTAATAATGATATGATATAAAACGAAGGGGATTTCAAATGGAAGAACGACCGAAACAGCTCGAGACAGAATAGAAGTTAAAACCATGGTTGTTATATCAGATTTTCACTTCAAAATTACTGTAGCTGTAGTAAAAAATAAATAAATAATGATCACAATATTGAAAACATTATATCAATTATCTTCCAAGGTCCTGGTGCCAACATGTCCCTCTCACTGGGGGATCCTAAAGTATTATCAGGCTAGATGAAATTTATAATCTTGGGAAAAGAGAGTCTTCATTGGACTCTGTGCATTCCTGTGAAAGAGTAAGAACACTTTAACTGCTGCATGAAGAGGGGAAGTAGCAGCCAGGTGCTGCTAATCAAATGTGCTTGATCAACTGATCATCAGCAAGTGTGAGCACCTCTATAAAAGCAGACATTTGTGCGGTTTGCTGGTCTGGAGCATTCAGGTGTGTGTGGACTTCTGGAGCAGTGTCCTTTGGACAGATGAGACCATAGTGGAGATGTTTGGCCATAATGCATACAGCTTGCAGTTACTGAGTCAACCATGAACTCCTCTGTATACCAAAGTATTCAGATGTGAGGCCGTCTATCCAACAGCTAAAGCATGGCCCCAGTTGGGTCCTGCAGCAGGACAGTGAACCGAAGCACAGCAGCAAGTCCACAGCAGAATGGCTCAGTCAGAGTCCAGACCTCAACCTGATTGAAATGCTGCGGGGCCTTAAGAGAGCTGTGCGGAAGCCTGCAAATCTCAATGAAGTGAAGCAACTCTGTAAAGAAGAGTGCACCACAATGATGTGAGAGACTGAGGAAGTCATACAGGTCATAAAGGAGGTTGTACGAGCTGTTGAATCATAGTGTGTACTTAATAAACTCCTTTTGGATGTCTGAGCTCCTCGTCCTGTCTCTGAGGCTGAGCCCGGGCATTATGCAGATCTCCTGAGCAAAGGTGAGGGCTGCAATGTCGATGGATTCGTAGAAGCTTTGCTTTTTGGCTGAGCTGTCCTCACAATCACAGTCCAGTGCAGTCTGCTGCTCTACATCACGCTACGATAGCATTAGAAAATCTGAGCAATGATGCTGCTGCTAACATTCATCTGCAACTTTGGTTATTGTGTGTTGTCTTTACAGCACACAATAACTGTATGTGTCTTCTTTCAAGTGAGGCAGTGGAAGCGCATCAGGTTAAGCTCCAGGTGGTGCTCTCTCACAGCGTCTTTTAAGACATGTAAGGTGGAGAGGAGGATTAGGATTATATAAAAATGAACAAAAAGCATCAGTCTGTGCATGCAGGTATTGGTAGTTTTGAGTTGTTGCATACTGGATTACAAGAAGTGCCAGTTGTGAGGTCCTCAAATTTTATTGGTCCCATTCACTCGTCCACATCCACATGAACACAGTTTGAGACACACAGAATAGACTTAGTGAAATCCAACATGAGTTTGTGACGTGCAAATATGAAACAAGTTACACAGAGTTAACCTATTATCTTCCTAACTTGTTCATCTTCAGACTGTCTGAAGTTCATAATTTAGACACTGTTGTGTGTAATGAAGAGAAGAGGGTCCTTTTATAAACTTGGACTGGTACTTCTGTAGTGTATTTCTACTCTAACGGAGCACTCAAAGCACTTTTTACTACAAGCCGCAGTCACACACTCACACACACTTTATATATATATATAAATAATGTATAATATAGTGCTTTCTTCTGTGTCATTCTGCTTTAAGCCTTCAGCAAACACACATTCATACTCAGACAGACGCGTCAGGGACGATCTGGTACTCAGTTTCTTGGCCGAGGACACTTCAACATGCAGACTGGAGGAGCTGACGATCAAACCGTCGACCTTATCATTGATTGGCAGCCTGCTCTACCTACTGAGCCCATCATCATTAGTTGCCAAGATGAACTGCAGAACATTATCTCACTTACTAGCTGACAGATGACATCATTAGATAATGAACAACAGCAAAAACGTGTTACATGAATCCTCTAAGAAATGAGCACAGTAACTGTGTTTAAGGGTCAGGATGCTCACTGGATACTTGTTACAGATGCTTTATGTAACAGATGGATGGACTCTACCGTAGTTCTTTATGCTTTGTATGGTCAACATATACAATCTTTTTAAATCTTTAACAATAATAATCGCTGTTGTCGAGTAAATGTGTTGGAATTAAGATAACTGTGATCGAGTAGAAATGTAACGAGCATTAAATCAAAGGTATGCTTTTAAGTATGTACTTGATTACCTTCCACTATGTCAGTGTAGTGCATTTCCCTGGTGTGTCCCGTGTTGTTGATATTGTGGTCCTGCTCTGTGTTATCCAGACCCAGCCTCAGACAGCTCCGGTCTGGAAGCCCAGATGAGGCTAAAGCGAGCCCGGCTCGCCGAGGACTTGAATAAGAAGTTGGCTCTGAGGCCAGGGCCCCTGGAGCTGGTGCAAAAGAATATCATTCCTCTAGACTCCACCAGCACGAGGACAGGTATCAGTGCCATGTGGTGTAACTCACCTCTAACACCTGCTGGACCTCAGCCTGTGTGTCTCCACGCTCGTGTGTTTGGCACTAAAGCTCAGGTTTAGAGTTTGTTTTAACTAAAAGCAGAGCCCTCCTGACTGACTGTGTGTGTGTTCATTAATGAAGCAGGACAAAGTAGTTTTTCAGAGATTGTAATCTACTCAAACAAGCACTGCACTTTAGTGACTGCACTGTTGGACCTCCATCACATCATTTAGTCGTCTAAAAGGAGATTGCTTATTGTAGGATGAATTAGATTGTTCTAATTTACAAGTCTGTACCTTCAAAGGCTCAGAACATGTGAGTGTCTGTGAAGCATCAAAACCTCTTTGTTTTTCTCTCCTGCTGGAGAGTCACGAGCAAAATCGAGTTTGTTTGCAGGGAAAAAACAATGAATGATAATTCTGTTGGTTTCAGCCTAGTGTATTACTCATTAATGTTGCTATTCTGTATCTAAGCTAACGTGCACCCTCCACCTCCACTGTAGAGCTTTTTTGTTGTTTTTTTTACTTACAATGATAATATTTACAGAACAATCAAAGAACCAGAAATTTGTTCGGCTTCTTAAAATGACCAGATTTTGTTTCATGAATCTGTTCATATGAAACAAGACACAGATGATCAGACACCAACTGTGTTACCGCCTCATTCCCTCAACTAAAACTTGGTGGGCTGGAACATAATGGTACAACTTTCTTATATCCAAATGTTTCTTTGCTCAATTAACAGCTACTAATCACTTCACTAAAACTAATACAATTAATGACTAGAATTATAAGCCATAAATGGGAGGACATTTTGGTCAGGGTAACATGTATTTGATTGGGGGCCCGTTAAGCTTTTATTTTCTGTCTCATATATACTGTTCCAGTGGTGGATGCTCATATTAAACATGACTTTTTTAGTGAATCCTACTCTCCAAAATCAGCGTTCACAAATGTCCGTTGTGGACTGGAGTGTTCGAGGCGCTCTCTTTGGCCCGGCGTGTATGTTTCAGCACTGTGTGATGCTCCGGGCCTGAGCTGCCCCGCTCTGATCTCACTGTTTGGGTCCGCTCTCTCTATATATCGCTCTTGGCAGTGCAGCCAGTGTTCTTTAGGCTCTGGTGTTTTATGTTTGCCTCCTTAAGCCTCCAGTAAACATGTTGCACAGAGGAACCAGCAGGCTGCGGTCAGCTGGTGTACACTCTGCAGGAGGAGGGGATCTCCGTTTATCGAGATGAGCAGCAGCTGTATTTGGGGTCCACCCTTTTTCTTTGGAAGTCTGCGGTGTGTTTGAGCTTGAGTCCATCCTTTGCTGTATATGTGGGTGTACCTGTGTGTATGCTTGGCCCCATCTTCTCCTCCTCCTCCTCCGTCTGTGCTCTGACCGGCTCCAGTCAGCCACCTACAAAACGATGTGACAGAACCAGGCTGTTGTGAGCCCCCCACCCCCCTCGCCTGCAGCATTAACCTCTCACCTCAAAGCTCTATATCTCCCTGCATAACACTCGCAGTGATTGTTTCAACCTCTGTCCGGTAATTCTGAAAACTGCCTGACCCGCCTGACTTCTAAACCAGCCACTTGAAAAGGGGAAGTGTACGTGGTGCGCAGATTTCCTGTAATTCTGCCAACTCAATCTCCCGGTGACAACAGATTATTTTAAAGAGTCCCGGACTGTGTGCAGCAGAGGGGAAAATGCACCAAGCCGAGCAAATTCACACACACACACTGTGTTGGTGTGTTTTTCCCTCCAGAGAGTTAAACATGAACAGGTGGGAGGAAATGGCATTTAGGACAATGCTGTTTACTAAGCTGTGTGGTAAGCTCTGCGAGTGTGTGTGTGTGTGTGTGTGTGTGTGTGTACTGCAAGGTCATGGAGCTGCACAGAACGGCCCCGGTACTGTGATTGAAACCAGGATCTGTTCCTGGTTGTCACATGTTTGGATACAAAAAGAGAATCTTATACGTCTGCACACACACACACACACACACACACACACACACACACACCAACACCAACCTCTACCACCTCCTGCCCTGGCTCTGTCCCTTCAGCTCCATTTGATAGCTGCTCTTAACGACCCCAATCAAAGCTGTGTTTCCTATCGGGCCAGCCAATCAGGAGCACGCTGACAGTAAAGTGGCTGTGTGAGTGTCTTACCCGCACAGCGTAACACCTCCAAGCTGAGTGTCGTACTAGGTGTGAGTGACAGGCAGTGTGTGAATAGCTCTGCTCACATATATTGTGCAACATTCAGTATGCATCCAGTCAGCCAAGGAACAAATCCATGCAAACACACACACACACACACACACACACACACACACTCCAACAAAAATTAAAGGAAAACTTGTGTTTTTTTCAACCAGGACCAAATGAATCCACTATGATGCCCCAGAGTTGTTCTTAAAGTGCATCATATACACACAATAAAAATGATTTAAAATAAATGTGAAATGTTAAAAACTTAGTCCTGTTGGATAATTACACACCAAACATGGTTCAAAGTGTTGTCTGAGTACTGTTTTAAAGGCTTCTCAGTTTTATACACGGTGATACTAAATTGGCCATAAATGTGGATGTTACTGAATCTCTGTGTCGCTGTATGTTGGCCCTTAGAGCCATGTCATTGTTGGAGGATGGATGGATGGAAAGTTCATTGAGTTATTTCATGAAACACTAACAAATACAGCTCATGTCATGTGACACTGTGCCATCAGTTAAAAAAAAAGCTCCCTGACATTCAGTCACCAAAACCTTGAAAACTTTGAGCTGTAAAGATGGCATTTCCATTATTTCTTTTAAGGCCTTTCCTCATTATATTTAGCTTCTTTTGAGAATACATCAGATGATCAGTATTTCTAAGATAATGCTACATGTTCTCAAGATTAGGTTGTCACGTCATTTTCTTTATATAGTAAATATAAAATTTTCCTTTAATTCTTCTGTCCTGCCCTGGGGGGCCCTGGGGGGGCAGTGCTACTTGCTGAAATGGTGGAGGCTTTTGTTGCAGTTTCTGGGTTGAAGTAAATGCTTTCTCGTTGTGCGGCGGGCTTTGGAAGACATTTGCTCTCATTTGGTGTATGAAGTGTTACCCTGTCAGCAGCACAATGAATAAAGCTTTCTATATTTAAAGATAGGGCGCACAGAAAGAATGAGCTTTCATACATTCAGTGCTTTGGTCACATAACTGAGAAAAACAAACACTCTGCTGCACGTTGATGAGGTTGAACACCGCTCTGATAGTCAAGCCTTGAACTTGTGACTTGTAACTGCCATTTTGCACATGAAGTGTTTTTTTGGTAAGTCCAGTGTACAGTCTGGTCATCAGCTGGCTGGAGGTGCCTGAATGTGTAATTGTACGATCTCAGCCTTAAACAGCTGGAGCGATTGTGTGAATGCATGCTCTGTTATGTGTCCTCATTTTCTTAGTTATGTCCTGTTTTTTATTTCTTCCTGGTATTAAAATGTGTTCATAGTGTCTTGAATTACAGGTCTCATGATGGCCATCACAGTTTTATGCTGGTTTTGCCTTTAGTTATGTTTAGACTCTTGCACTTTAATTCATCTACCTGCTTTCCCCCCCCAAAAAAAATTCCTTATAATATTGTGATACTTAAATTATCTGGAATTGTCTGGGCGTTGTAATCATGAAGGGCAATATTGTGACAGCCCTAATTTGAATCTCAGTCTTGGTCCAGGCCATGTCACTCAGTTAGGAGTTTGGTGATCGTTCGAGTTGCCGGGTGGAACGTTTCCTTCAGGTTGTGGTCACAGTGTACAGATTTCTGCTACGATCAGGTCACAGTGCAAGCCTGACAGATCCAAGATGATCCTAATGCGTTCTGTGTGCACTTACAGCCTGCATTACATTTGTTTCTAGGTGTAAATGAGGTCTAGATATTACACCACTGACACCCCCACCTATCTCTGATCTTGTTCTGCTTGCAGTAAACCATGGGACGCTTCCTAAGCAAGAGGACTCGTATGCATTTGAGGAGGACAGCAGCAGTGAGAGTCTGTCTCCAGAGCAGCATCACAGTGATGAGTCGCAGGGCTCGGCCTGCCCTTCATCTGAGGCTGTCGGCAGTACGGCCTCCTCCTCATCCTCACCTGCCCTCACCAGCCCACGACAGGTTAAAAACACACACACACACACACACACACACACACACACACACACACACACACACACACACACACACACACACACACACACACACACACCTCCTCAGTGTGCATTGTTCCATTCATTTCTTTCACTCTGACTTCGTCGCACTTTGAGCAGCTGTTGTCACCGACTTGCTTCTGCTGCCCTCCGGTGGTAGCAGCGTGAACTGCACCATCCTCCTCTGTTTTCCACCGTCTGTTGGACTGAGTTGACCTAGGCAGGTGTCACATTCCTGCATGCTGAGCCGTTTAGCTGCCTTTATGTCCTCGCTGCTTACCTTTCACTCACAGTGACCTCATTCCAGCGGTCCCTTGATTGAAATTCATGCCAAAGCACATTTGTTTACATGTGTGAGACCTGTGCCTCTTAAATGTTCCAACTGAATCATCATCTCTCTCTGCATCTTGTCAGTCTCAAAGGTTTGTTTAAAGCTTTTTGGAATACTTTTGCGGAGGAAACATCAATACATGAGCATTTTTGAGGATAATTATTCTATTTGGATTATAAACTGTCGAGCAGTCTGCCTGCCTCTTCAGTTTACCTTTATAATCATGAAGGAGAAATGAGGAGAAAACAGATAGTCAGACCAAAATGCATGAAATCTAAGGTAACAATAGCAACAAAAAAGAAAAAATGCCAGACTATAAAATAGTCAAGTAAATACAGTCGTTCACTTTTATTACATCCTGGCATGTGCTCGTTCAGTATTGTTTGGAACCAGATGTCTGTCAGTAGAATGGATGCTATAAAACAGCTCCGAGGCTAAAGCTGTCTGAGTGAAACCGAGCTCAGCAGACCAGTTTATCCAATCAAGCACGAAGGACACGATTCTGTGTATCTGACTGAGGCACAAAGTACTTTAGTGAAGTACTATACACCATCAAATCTGATACAGGTTCAGAAGTCATATGAATCCTAGTGACTCTGTGGGTCCCTTCACTTTTAATTCCCAGCTCAGGTTGGCACTGTTTGGGGTACATTTCATACCTCACAGAACATCAGACTATCTGTGAAACTGCTTCTAACCCTCTAAGGTCTGAGTCATCATCAGTGACAACCACAACCCCGAATCTTAACCGGAGCCCCATGTTTTAGAGAATGATTAAGATTTTTTTTTGTTCCCCAACTGCCAAGACTTGGGCAAACATGTAAAACTAGACTACGCAATATCTGGAGAACTTGCTGGGATTGTTGCTGGGATTGTTGCTGGGATTGTTGCTGGGATTGTGGCTGGGATTGTTGCTACTGCTGCTCTCGGTCTTGCTGAATCTGCAGAATGCCAAAAATAAGAAACAGCAGTTTGGTCCATCCAGCAGGACTATAACTGAAGATGCTAGTTTTATTACTATTGAGGGGCTGGGCAAAATGAATAACACACTCTATAGATATAATAAATCCTTTTATTTCATAACAAGGCCAGTGTGAAAACAGCATTTCCCCTCGTTCTTATTTGTTGGTAGGGTGGTGTAAGCAGAGACCCCCCTGATCAAAGCCAGGATGAGGTGCTTTCTGGATCTAACAACAGCCAGGCCACTCCTCCAATACCTGTTCCTGCTATAGTCAAGGTCAGTGTGTCCTTAAGCGTACTACCGTCTGTGCTTCAACTTTAACAAATTAAAATCAGACCATCTGAAGTCATCCTCTCTGCCCCCCCACAGTCTAAATCTTCAGACAAGAACCGTCACAAGAAGCCCAAAGATGTGAAGCCTAAAGTGAAAAAGCTCAAGTACCACCAGTACATTCCTCCAGACCAGAAGGCAGAGAAGTCCCCTCCACCCATGGACTCGGCCTACGCCCGACTCCTCCAGCAGCAGCAGCTCTTCCTGCAGCTGCAGATTCTCAGCCAGCAGAAACACACTCACGCACATTCGCAGACGCAGCAGGCACAACAGCAGCACGCACACACTCCGCAGATGCAGGCCCAGCCTCAGGCTCAGGCTCAGCAGAGGCAGCCCACCTTCAGCTATCAGCCCCACACCCCGGCTCACACCCAGAAGTAAGTCACATGTGATGAACTCTCCTTAATCAAAGGAAATTAAGTGCTGCTGTTAACAAGATAAAGGTAGTATATTAATATGAAGGCCTTTGTTCATGGTTAATATTTGATCCAGTAATGCAAAGATTTATCAGCTTATTAGAAAGTTGGACTTGTGCCACTTTATCAATAACTATAACAAATCTGTAGTGATGATGAAGTAAAGGTCCACCTTCTAGATTGTTCTAGAGCTTCTGAACGTATCACATCTGTCAGAGAAATGATACTTTACCTTCTTTATTCTGAACAATTGAACACTGTCACAAAGTCATCACATCTAGTTAGGAAGTTATAAATAAAAGATCACTTTCTTCTATTACAAGTCTATAGCAGTGGATCATTAATATTTACCACTGGGTATCTAATTTTTTGACAAATTTGCAGTGATATCTATGAAGAATAAAGCATCAAACCTTCTAATGGGTTACAAATTTGCAAATATCCCTTTATGTCATTAATAAAAGCAATATCCCACTCTCTTATTAGACATAACTAGTAGGTTATCTGTGATGCTTGTTAGTCTTTAATATAGTTTATTTAATCAATCACTGATTGATTAACAAGTTTGTTGGCCACTTGATGGCAATGAAAACAAGCAATAAACACAACATGATTTATCTGATTGATAGGTACTTTATTGATCCCACAAGGGAAAGTCATGTGCAGATTTTAGTGTGAGAGGCCGTGTCTCACACTCAGCTGTGAACCAGAGCAGTAAAGCTGAAGCCAAAACACCAAAAGAATGAGCTGAAAGGCTGTAAAATGAGAAGAAATGAGTTATGTAATAATATTCTGTCGGTTTGAGCAGAGTGGTAATATCAAAACAATATTAAAGTCCTCACATCTGCATCAGTAAATACGAGATCCAACCGTCCACAGACCCTGACATGAATGATTTGGCTCATCTATGTATATTTTAGCTGTAAGACACTGATTCTCTTCCATTGCCCGTTCCAGAGGAGTCAGTGAGCAGCTCTCAGCGTGTAGTTCCAGCGCTCCGTCCAGCACAGCCAACAGTAACTCGTCTTCTCCGGTCAAGAACACGTTCCCCAACCAAAGCAGCATCTCACCAGTCAAACCCGGGCCCCTGCCGTCTAATCTGGATGACCTAAAAGTAGGTGTTACCAGAGATTAAAATTCTGACAGTCTTTCCTAATTAACATACATATGTAATCCTAATCCTGCTCTGCCAGGTTTCAGAGCTTAGGCAGCACCTGCGTATTCGTGGCATGCCTGTCTCAGGCACCAAGACTGCCCTCATCGAGCGACTCCGGCCCTTCAAAGACTCCAACACAGGCTCCTCACCTTCAGGATCCTCTGACATCACCACTGCGACCTTTCCTGTCACACCCACGGGCTCCTTGTCCTCCTACCAGTCCCCGTCCTCCTCCAGCGCTCTGTCCCAGGGAGGCTATTACCCTTACCCCAGCACCTCCTCCACCCCGCCCATCTCGCCGGCCTCCTCTGAGCTATCCCTCAGCGGCTCGCTCCCCGACAGCTTCAGCGACGTGCCCATGTCTTCGCCAACACAGTTTACCCTGCAGCCATCCCCAGCCCAGCTTGGGGTGGAAGATGGCCTTGGAGGAGGAGGAGGAGGTGGCAGCATGGGTGGGGTAGGGCAGAGGATGGGGGAGGCTGGAGGTATGGATGGCCTGGAAGCTGAAAAAGACAAGATGCTGGTGGAAAAACAGAAGGTGATCGAGGAGCTGACGTGGAAGCTGCACCAGGAACAGAGACAGGTGGGGCACTATCTGAGTGTTTGCCTTGATTTCCACTTTTTCATGCACTCAACAGCCACTTTGTTAGGTGCACATTGCTAGTGTGGGGTTGGGCCCCCTTTTGCTTTCACGGTTGCGTTAGTTTCTCAGAGATTTTGCTCCATACTGACATGATGGCATCACACAGCTGCTGCAGGTTTGTGTTGTAACTTGACTGTTTTATCTCTGTGATCCTGCTTGTTAGGTTGAAGAGCTGAAGATGCAGCTCCACAAGAGAAAACGATGCTATGGAGCAACACAGGATGCCGCCCCTCCTCCATCTCACCCTTCCATGCACCACCAGCAGCACCAGACTCCAGCCATGATGGGGCAGCATTTCTTTGGGGTGACAATCAAGCAGGAGCCCTTGTCTTTGTCCTCCAGCTGCCCTCTGTCCTCCCCTAAACAGCCTAAGTGCCCTCCTGGAAGCTGCATAGAGGATATGGGACGCTGCAGTTCCTCCATCGTCAATATGGGGGGGCCGGGTGGGCCACAGTGTATGGATACAGGTCCTTCCTCTGGCAGCCCCACCACTATGTCCACTTTCCTCAGCCCACAGTCCTCACCACATAACTCTCCTATCAGAAAATCTTCCAGCAGCCCACAGCCTTCATCTCCTAACAACCCCTACCTGCTGTCTCCTCAGCTGGGAAGGGATGGCTGCAGCCACCCCCACACCCAGGGCAACAGCAGAGCATGCAGCATGCAGGTATGATGCTCTTATGTTTAGAAGAACCATTTTTACTATTCTATTGAGACTTTCAGCAGGTCACCTTATATCACTAAAATAATATGTAAAATTATTGATGTTTGAAATAAGAAGTGATTTAACTGTTTTTATTGATGTCATGAAGACTGTTTTTAACACAGTTCTGCAAAGTAAACGGAGCAGTTCTTATATAGTGCTTTTCTACTCTGAGTGCTCAAAGCACCCATTCACTTCCATATGTAACTAAGCTAAGTGCTTTTATTGTCTAACATTCACACTCCAACACTTGCGTCGGAGAGCGACTTAGGGTTCAGTATCCTGCCCAAGGATACTTGGCCCAGAATCGAACCGCCAGCCTTCCAATTAGTAGGTGACCTGCTCTACCTCCTGAGCTACAGCCACCAGTATGATTAGGTGTTTTGTATCAATATAATGTAAAATATCATAGCAAAAAACAGTTGTGTACGTGTTCTTTTTGTATGCTTTCCTGCATTTGTTACTGTCTCAACACCTCTGTGCACTTGTACTGAGTTATTCACAGTTTACATTAATTTGACTAACTGCATTATTTGCATTTTTTTTCTATATATAATCTGATAATTTATTTTTAATTAATTTATTTTTTAAACCATTCCTGCATTCCCCCAAATAGAATTGTTACAAACAGCACAGGTTTGTGGTGTTTTCCCAGGAAGATGCCAGTAGTTTGTTGTTTACCTCTGCTGTCTAGTTTTTTGTTTGTTTTACAGTTTATTTATTTATATATCATAAATGAAACATCTTTTTTTTTTTTTAACTCTGATATATTTAAGTCTAATTTTGGTCACAACGTTAAAAACCAAATGTTGTTAAGCAGACTTTGTTGTTTGTTTGTTTATGCCGGTGGTCTCACTGCTCAAAACATTAAAGGAACAGTTTTTAATCAGAGTTCAGCATCAGTCAGTAAACCTCTGTGATACTGATGTGATCAGTAAGTTTCAGGGGGGGGTGTTCATCAGTTTCAGCTGCTTTGGTGTTCATCAAAATACCAACAGGTGCACTAGAGGGGCAACAATGAGACCCCCCCCAAACAGGAATGGTATACAGGTGGAGGACACTCACATTTTTCCCTCCTCATCTTTTCTGACTGGTTTTCACTAGTTCTGCATTTGGCTAGGGTCAGAGTCACTGCTGGTAGCATGAGGTCATACCTGGACCCTACAGAGGCTGCACAGGTAGTCCAGCTCCTCCAGGATGGCACATCAATGCGTGCCATTGGCAGAAGGTTTGCTGTGTCTCCCAGCACAGTCTCAGAGCATGGAGGAGACTCCAGGAGACAGACAGTTACTGTAGGAGAGCTGGACAGGGCCAGAGAAGGTCTTTAACCCATCAGCAGGACCGGGATCTGCTCCTTTGTGCAGGAGGAACAGGATGAGCACTGCAGAGCTACAGAATGACCTCCAGCAGCCTCTGGTGTGAATGTCTCTGAGCAAACAATCAGAAACAGACTTCATGAGGGCGGCCTGAGGGCCCAACGTCCTCTAGTGGGCGCTGTGCTCACTACCCGGCACCGTGGAGCCTGACTGGCATTTGCCATAGAATAGCAGAACTGGCAGGTCCAGCACTGCTTTTCATAGATGAGAGCAGGTCCACCCTGAGCACATGTGACAGATGTGAAAGGGTCTGGAGAAGCCATGGAGAACATTATGCTGCCTGTAACATCGTTCAGCATGAACATTTTGTTGGTGGGTCAGTGATGGTCTGGGAGGCATATCCATGGAGGGACACACAGACCTCTACAAGCTAGGCAACAACACCCTGACTGCCATCAGGTATCAGGATGAAATCCTTGGACCTGTTAGGCCCCATGCTGGTGCAGTGGGTCCTGGGTTCTTCCTGGTGCACAACAATGCCCAGCCTCATGTGGAGAGAGTATGCAGGCAGGATGAAGGAGTTGATAGCGTTGGCTGGCCCCCATGCTCAACTGAACTAAATCCAATAGAACACCTCTGGGACATTGTGTTTTGGTCCATCCGACATCACCAGGCTGCACCTCTGACTGTCCAGGAGCTCAGTGACACCCTGCTCCAGATCTAGTAGGAGATCCCCCAGGACACCGTCTGTTATCTCATTATGAGCATGCCTTGACATTGTTGGCACGTGGGGGCCACACAACCTACTGAGAACCATTTTGAGTTGCTGCAGTAAAAATGTTATAACCTGCTGCATCATTTTTTCAGGGTGTCTTTGACCTCTGTAGGTCGATCATTTTCATTTCCATCAAACGATGAGACATCCTTTCAGTCCTCACACATTACCCAGTCCATATCAGTGTACAGATTCTGCGTGATTTTTTTCCCATTGAGATCTGATGTGTTTTCAGTTTTTCCTTTTATTTTTTGATCAATGCATTTGTTGAAATAGTTACATGTAGGTTAGCCACCAGCTAGCAGATAAACGTGTCTAACTAGCATTCGCTTCAACACTTTCTCCCCTTCTACGTCTGTGGAAACATGTTTAAAACATCCATCCATCCATCCATCCTCATCCACTTATCCTTTTCCAGATGCAGCAAAAGAGCGGTGGCCCGCCACTAAACTGTTCTTATCCTTCTGACCAAAGAGGTCTTCAGGGAGTCTATCCCAGCTCAGCTGACTGTGGCCTGAACAGCAGCAGCAGCCACGCCAAGGCCGAGAGCCAGAATATGCAACCAAAGGTGAATACTGTATAAAATGACGAGCGTTTGGCAGCATCGCGTACGTCACCTGAATCATCTCACATTCACGTTACTGTTTTCCTTCCTTCTGTTCATGTGTGACCTGTCTCTGTGTATTGTTGTCTTTTGTTGTGAACTTCATTGTGTTATAACTCCGTGTCAGTTTTCATCATACATTCCTTCACGTCAGTAACAAGGTCACAACGCCAGATCAGTTTTTAGAGTAAAGTTTTCAATGTGATGAGGGCCTGATTTGGGTAAACTCCCCTATAATATACTAATGTAACTTTTCACCTATTTCTCATATAGATGTCAGTATTGCCAAAGTGCCAGGTCTCTTCCCCTGCCTTCAGTAGCTCAGATTCAGATGCATCTGACTTAAGACAGCCCCCATGCTATGAGGATGCAGTCAAACAGGTAACCTCAAACCCATGCTGAGATTCAGCAGAGATGGCTGGCCAACACTTTGTGGCGTTGCTCTAATTCCACTTTTCCTCCGTCCTCTTTTTTCTTCCTTCTGTTTCTTTTTGTACGTGTTGTTCTGCTCGTTTTCATCCATCGCTTTGTTCTATGGATACTGTGATAATACCATTACAGTGTGGTTCCTTTAAACTGTTCTGTGTAGTTAAAATCTGATATTGTGACTGCAACTAAAGATTCATTGTAATCTGACATTATAATAATTTTCTTAATCACTTTGGTGTACAGTATACCAAACTGCCCTCTAGTTTTTCTATAAAAATGTAGTAGACCAGAAAAGCCGAATTAAAAAACTTATAACCAAGTACATCTATAAGAAAAAACGTTACCATGACCCCATTCTTAATTAGATTGCTTGAAAAGCTTAAATATTTTCTATAGAAATTTTTGGTTAATTTTTTAAGTGTTAAAATGTTATCAGCTGATTTAAAAAAAAACACTCTTTATCACTGTTACAGCAACTGACCCGAAGTCAGCAGATGGATGAGCTTTTGGATGTGCTTATAGAGAGTGGAGGTAAGGTTTCATTCTACAAATAATCTGTCGATCGCAGTCTTACCTGACCTGCTGGACCCGCTGTGACCCTCCCTCCTCTCCTCTTTCTCTTTAAGAGATGCCAGCTAACGCCAGAGAAGAGAGGGAGAGGTCCTCTGTAACCAAAGTTATGCCTCACATTACTGTCCCCCCAGGGTGTCCCGGCCTCCTCATCCCATGGTTTCACCGACACTACGAACACCTCTCCCCCAACCAGCTCCCTTACGACCACACGGCCAATCACATCACCGAGAGCCACCCAGACACTCTGCTCGGCAGTCCCATCAGCCGCAGAGGGGAGGTGGCGCTTCTTAATATGGCTGCAGAGGATGGGGGCCAGGAAGATGAAGGGAAGCGCGAGGGTGACCGGTACAGCAGCCCCCAGAGCCACCATCACCCCCATCATCCTCAGCAGGACAAACTTCTGACCAACAGAGATCTGATGGACACGCCTCTCTCGACTATCGGCAGCAAGGCGCTCGCCAACCCCGAGGTGCAGGGAATGGTCAGCATGACCTTTAGCGAGACACCGTGGGAGACAATGGAGTGGCTGGACCTGACCCCACCCAGTTCTGCCACTGCCTTCAGCATTGCTCCGCCCAGTGCGCCCAGCATTTTCAATGCAGAGTTCCTGGATGTAACAGACATTAACTTGAACTCTGCCACGGACCTCCACCTGGAGCAGTGGTAAAAACAGCACTGCCCCCAAAGTGCTGGTTAGCAGCACACCAGCCATCAAACTCAAGACACCAGCTTGCAACTAGCTGCACGGACCTCTGATATTAGCTATGACAGTACCAAAGACCTATTGAATTCTTTCCTTAACAGCTTGTGTCACATGTTGCTCTTTGCTATAATACAGGTGAATGTTACATCGAGTAAACCAGTACCCAAAGACTGAAGGCGAAGCCAGAAATTGACCTGTTGAGTTACGTACTGACCTTCCCACTTCGCTAAAATGTGGTTCTCATGTTGTTGTCATACTCCAAAACTAAAGACCTGGTGCTTCCTGGCATGATCTTCGTTCTTTTTGGATAACGATGCGCACAACTCCCAACTGCTTATAACAGTGGACACATGAAGGAGTGTTTATGTAACTTATAAACGTGATTACAGTACTTTATGCCAACATTTAATGCAGTATCAGTGTTACACCACCTAGACTTGAAGACACACTTTGACAATCATTGTATACTTTGAGTTATATATTTGTACTGGAAAAAAACAACAACCCTGAGAGGACTCACCAGGTGAATTGGATCGCTTATTAATGGCCATATTGTAAATATCACAACTGACAGAGACAAGCTGCTGTCTGCATATTTTGTCAGTCGTGTGGGAGAACATACAAACAACAAATCAAGTGCTTTAAGTAATCAGTTCAACATTTGATGTAAATATGATTTTTTTTTTTAAACTCACTGAGCACCTTTAGCTTAATAAACACTTGTCACAGTTTGCTTGAGCTTAGAATATGTGTGTAGGTTAGGTCATACATTTGAAGGAATTTTTTATACACTTTTATCCACAGAATGACACCATAGAAAGAAGTTAACGCCTTTAAAAAAAATATCTTATCAGTTTATATCAGCAGCCAAGTCGTGCCTTATTTGCAACAGATTTTTATTCTCTAATTTGAATATCAGTTTCCCCTTTTACCATTTTATATCAAATGACTGTTCCCTGGGAGCTGAACTAATACAGTTTAGAAGGTTCCAACCAAAGTAAGTTATTCTTTAGTTGTAAAAATCTGATACATTCTATTTAAAAACAAAAACCCTCTTTTTTTTTGTCATTAAAAATGTCAGCATTTCTGTTCCCGGGCCAATCACCTTATTTATTTGTGCTTTTGTATTTATGTTTGATCCTGTATTTATACTGACATTCCTTTCAGACAGAACGGGGCTCTTTATGATTTATCAGACTTTATCGACCAGACATTTCTTCATTATCAGTTCTCTTGTGATACAAAGTGAAGGAAACACTTTGAAAAGCCATGTTTTCCTAACTTGCCTTTCTTTAAAAAAAAAAGACAATTCTTAGCACTTGTGAATAGGATAATGTAATATATTCCAATTTTTACTGTGAATACTGGATATTAATGAAGAATACACTTTCACCAAAGCCAGCGTAGATTCACCTGCAGTACACAGCAGTTAGCCAAAGGTGAGGACGTCAGACTCAGAAACCTTTAAGGTTTCAGCTTTGATTAGTAATTTTCTGTATTTTTATGCATTTAAGAACAATTAAAAGTTAAGGAAATGGCTATAGTTACTTTCTTGCCAAGACTTGCATACATTTCTCATATCTGCTCACTGTAGTGGTAAAGCTAGCAGCCTGTTAGCCTGTACTGCATGAAGACAGAGCAGGTGTCAGTCATCCTGCCAGCACTTCTACTTTGCTCCCAGTTAAACCTCTTTATCCTCAGAAAGCTTCATTCAGCATCTTTTTCCAAGTTTACATTATCTCAGTGGGCTCATTTGTTAAACTTAATAATTAGTTTAATCCACATAAACTCTTTGTATTTAATGCAAGTATCAGACTTAATACAATTTTAATCAAGAAAATATAAAAAGAAAAAAATATATTTTGTAATTTTTGACCATATTTTTTTCATGTTCCATGCTTGAGTCAATGAAATCCCAGTCAAAATATTTTAACTGTTTTAAAATTGACATTTTAATTATTTTACAGAAACAAATATTTCTCATGATAATTCAATACACCAAAATAACAGAGACCACAACATGCTGTGAGACTGTTGAAGCAGAGGTGCTGGTAGGTTAAACACCGTCTACCTTACTCCAGTGTTTCTGCAGAGGTCACAATCTGACTGGCTATTCTGTGAACACATATGTAGGTTTGATCTTAGAAAAGTAGATACCTTATTTCCAGTAATATCAAATTATGCCTTCAGTGCATTAGCTGATAAATCACTTACATTTAGTTATGTTGTCTGTAAAAATGGGTCCCATGTTGTTTTGACCAAATTTTGATTTTTTCTTTTTCTTCTTCCTATTTCTTATGAAGTGTTGCACTTGTTGAATGGCTTCTCTGGTTACATGTTAGCCATTACCCTTTTTGAGTACATGTCAGGGCTAATACTTTACTTCCTGTCTTCTGTTGTCAGAATAATTACCGTATTCTTCTTAATTATTTTGGGTTCATTCTTAAATATTTCTCCCTAATCAAGAAAAAGTAATCTGACAAGATTCCATGTTGCTCGGCCATTGACTTGCTTAAATCGTGTAAAAAAAATAAATAAAAACAAAAAACAGTATTTTGCCTGCATCCCTGTATACTACAAAAAGGGCAGCAATAAACTTATCACATCAAAATTATTTTGGCAGTTACTCTTTGTTCATGTCCCAATTACAAGAAACACACAACACATGTTTTCAGTCTTTTCCATGGAAACTTTATTTGTAACCATCGATAAAGATACAATAGAATATTCATTGCCCTTAATATTATCTTATAATCTAATATGAACATTCTAGTAAATTGCAATTTATACAACATGTACCCTGGAGAGTCACCAGCATCAAGTTAGCTTCCTGGAAACACATGACAGAATAAACAGATCTAGAGACAGCTTGCAGCTAAACAGCGCCATCTGTGGGCTTTCTCAGGGGTTTGCACCATTTTGCGTCACAAATAGAAATGAGAGGAGAGCGCTGACTGACCTCTCAGTGAGAGAATCGTGGCCAGTCTACGACGTATCGCCACCTAATTGGTTGTAATGTGTTGCCCTCCCAAATAGGCCAAAAGTATTTCACTTTTTAAACAACCCACCCCAACAATGGTGGCTAGTTTCCAATATACAGAACACCTGTGAATCTCTACAGTGTCCCAGACTTAGAGGACCACCATCCATCCAGTTTGGTTAAGTAGCTAACAAGTAGTGTGATATTTGTCCTTCCATTCTGCAGGTAACTGGCCCCGCCTGGTAGACATGGCTTTCTGAGAAGGAATGATGACGGGTGCATCTCAATAGTCTCAAAATTGTGGCCTCTCGTTGACCTTCTCCTGCTACACTAGTGTGTTAAACTCCAGCATATTAGGACTGATGAAAGAAGACGAGTGAGACGCGTATTCTCAATTATGGAGATGCATCCGAGTTTATTACGTGGTTTGGCGTGGAAACATTCTATCATCAGTGCAAGCCAGAAAGATATGCTGAGTCATGGAGAAACATGCTGAGTCCATGGTGAAGGGTCAAAAAGCAGTAACTGTGAGGAGTGAGCTGCCTCCTCTCCTCACGGTTCTGTACTTTGTATGGAAGTCGATAATTTGTGATTTAGCAGCATTTACAGTTTTTATTTGTTTGTTTTTTGATAAAACTCCCATGCCTAGACTTTTAAACATGTAGTTACTGCTACTAGCACGGTGGATCTGTGATCAGTGTGGATGAGAAGTTTAACTGTACAGTGCTGACAGGCTACCAGGTGGGATTAAAGCTCATTCCCAAACTGAGACATTGTTGCACCCTGGACCCATCTTGGTGCTTGCTTTGACCATCTGTGTTTAGGAAGGAGCCTTAACTGTTGAGCAGAACCTGCCAGAATCAGCAGATTAGATGTGCTATATACAGACACATTTACATAAGCAGACATAACGTCCTAAACTAACTTTACACCAGGCTATAGGACATCTTCCACTACAGGAACTACAGAGTGGCCTCTTTGCATGTTGCAGCTGCACAAACTAATGCTGTAGGAACTGAAACAAAGATGCCTACTCTGGGAGACTTCTGGTTGGCTCTGAAAAACTGACAAGTTTGCCTTAATGCAGACTGGTTACATTTAAACTGCAGGTGAAACTGTTAAAAAATTATTATTATTATTACATATATTTTTCTTAAGTCAGATTCTGCAAAAACAAAAAAAGTAATAATAATAAAATGCAAAAAAAAAAAAAAAAAAATCAAAGGGCCAACCAGAAGACTGTAAACGCATGGGTCATCTCCCACCTGCCCCCAGGTTCCTGCAGTGGAATAAGCTAATTTAGCATTGGATTAGCTCCACTTGATGCCTCGTGTTATCATTTGGCCAACGTCACAAAGTTAAGCATCCATTTTTTTATAAGTTATTCTCTGACAATGCCTAACCAAGAGCACCACTGAGCGAATGCTAACGCTCGACTGTTTTGGATTTGTAACGGGTAAAGTCAGTGAACAAGTGTGTGAAGTCTGATGGGTCTAGCTTGAACAGTATGTATCTATAGTTCTGAATTTGAACATCAGGTCACATCATCCTTGAGTTATTGCGTTCAGGTTTTCAGAAATCTCAACCTCTGACCTTTAGCTTAAGGTCAAGGTCGCCGCAATTTGAACTCTGAGATTTTCAGTAGATACATGTATGGTGTGAATTTGAACATTCTAAGTGAGCTCGCTCGAGTTATGACCAATGCGAAAGTTTTTAATGGGACAGACGCCAATGACGCCAAGGCTATAGTTCGACTTTTTCTTCGAAACAGCTGAGCTAAAAATCTCAAAAACCCTCTTTCAATAACGTCAATGTTTTGAGGGAACTTTTCAGTGTTCTAACATCTGAATGAAAAATTATTTTATGTGAAGTATAAAAAAAACAAAAAAAAACAAAAGATTTTTAGCTCACCTCAAAAAAGATCTACCATTAGCCAAACAAATACAACTTGTTTTATACAATATGAACCAAATGTTTTTATAAGTCAAGTTTTATTATACATACACATTTAGATTTATACATCACAAAACACATCTTATTTTTGTGATGTATAAATAAAATTCATTGGTCATATTGTCGCTCTGCTTCCTACTTAGCTAAGCTGCGATGCTAACAAATGCTTCATCTTACATTTGACCTTACCAGAAACAAAGATACGTTGAAAAAAAATAAAATAATTTTTAAATAAATTTTTGTAACAGGCTTCTCGTTTTTATCTAGTGGTAACTGTGCATCTCAATCAGTACTTTAACTTCAAAATTATTTAAAAAATATTTTTACCTTACCCGTTAGCTAGAGGCTATGTTTAAACTACATAATGTACAAAAGGTTTAGAATACCAGGTATTCTCATTTTTATACACATTTACATTCAAGTGAGTTGTACAAAAAGAAGCAATTTTATATATTTTTCTGCTTTGTTAGCATATTATATTCTGCAAGTCTTTGATGTTAGTGTATGTTTTTACACAATACTTTACCTTGTTTTGCTAATATCAAAAATCTTTTACCACATATTTAGCTAGCAGGTTTTCAGTGAACACCAAAAAAATTAAATATACTGTTAGATGTGAATTTATTTATTAAATAGAAATTTTAATATTTTTTTAGACATTTGACTAGAACTACATCATTTTTTCTATTTAACTAGTATACCTTATACTGCTAATCTTTTAACTTTTTTTAGCTAGCAGGCTTCCCATTTTAGCTAACATTTACTACGATGGCAATTTGAATCAAAATATATTAACTGCAGCATGATAAAAAGGCATTTTTGCAGTATCGTAGTGTAGCTATAGCTGACACATTTGTTCAATTTGTATATTTTGGACCAAAGTTTTAGGAGTTTAATTATTCTTCTATATTTTTGTATCGTACAAAACAAATAATGTTTTATCATTTTAGCCTTCTGTTGTTCTACTGCAGTTTAACAAGACTAAAAGGGGAAATTCTCAATGAGAAAATAAGATGCTTAGCTTTGTGACTCAACACAATGATAACCAAAAAGAGACAAACTGAGGCCAGTACGTGAGAAATGTCAGCAGTCCTAATCTTCTATCAAGACAACTTCTCACAGATTGCATATCGGGGGGGGGGAAAGATAAAGCCACACTACCGAATCCATGAGCTTTCCAGAAAGAAACACTCTTGCATACTCAACCATTTACTATGAGTGAAGGTGCTCAGAACAAACTGCATGAGTTTAGAGTAGGTCTGTCTGCATACATCTGTACATGCCAACAGTTCAGAGATGAAACGCATATGCATACACACAGTCCACGAGGTACAATCCATTAGGTGGCTATTTTTTGTTCATACATCATGAGCGTCACTGTTCAACATTTTATTTGGTAAATTCTGTATTCGTGTACGAGTTCAAGTATATATATTCCATATATGTATACTCTATTCCTTTTTCCTCACATACACAGATGCATTGCATTTTACTAAGACAATATTCTCTCTTCAAGTTTTTCTGGCTGAAGATGAATGACAACGTTTCAGAATGAGGTGACGGGAAAGGTTTGCTGAGGGATATTCGTCTCGTTGCATGGAGCAATTTGGACTTAGTTCCTTTGTTCTTTGGAACATGTGAATAAAACAATGATCCTAAATAACTCTGAGGGCTAAGATGTCAAGCTTCGCATCACAAATCTTAGTGTCCAACCCACTACACGTCGGGTGACGATCCCTCACCCCACCCTGCCTCGACTAACTCTGTCAGTCAACATACATAGGAGAGATGGGAGAGGCGGGGATCTGATCCAGGATGCGACACACGTAACTGGCGACATCCACAAAACGCTCCTCATACATCAGGATGAAGGGGTGTTTCTATGGGTGAGATATACACAGATCAGCCTGTGCGAGCTGGCTAATTTAAAGGTGGCTTTAGCCTAAATGCTCAAATATTCCAGGGCTAAGGGTTAGGGTAAAATTTGATTTATCACTAAAAATGATTACAAATTAAAAAATATTATTTAAAAATGTATTTTGAAATTTACAGAAACAACAACAACAAAGGAAAATATCAATTTTAAGATAATTAGTATTGCAACTCACCAGAAGCTCCTTATACTTTGGCCTTTTTGATTCATCCTTTGTAAGGCTGGACAGAAAAATACAACAACAAATTATTCCAGTGTGTAGTATTCGAATCACAGGCACTGTAGCAAACACAGAAACGGTGCAGCAGCGTTCTTAACTGCAGTCCAGTTTCATGTGATCATGCTTACCATAGGTTAACAAAGTTGATGAACTTGGGGGAGAACTGCCTCTCCTCTGAGTTGCTGAGCTGGGGCGGCTCGCCTTTCACCACCTGTGTCAGCTGATCGAAAACACTATTCCACTTTGGGTAGGGAAATCTTCCTGTGGCCAGCTCATACTGATAACAAACAGAAAGGGACTCATGATGCTCTAACAGTGGATTTTTCCACATCACAACAGCTTAGCTTAATGAAAGGTTCGGTCTTACCAGGGTGATTCCCAAACTCCACACATCAGACCGGACATCGTAGCCTTGTCTGGAAGCACTGGGGTCTATCCTTTCAGGCTAAAAAAAAAAAACACACACAAATGGAAATATGCTGTGATACACCAATAATTCAATGATCCCCACAGGACAGTTTTTCACAATAGCAAACAAAAGCATAATACGCATCTATTTCACACTGACATGAGAAGTGAACATGTTAACATGCAAAGTTCTGCTGAGAAATGCTGGGTCGTGGCATTTCTATGGAGTCACTGATTTCTACCATCCAGCTAAGCACTGTTAAAAACCGTGCATACACTCCCTCCCCACTGCAGCGCCCTCCTCCAGCAGGACAAGGAACTGCGCTGTGCAGAAAAAAGTTTAAGGCAGGAGTGACTTGAGGAAGATGACAAACAGCTTAAGGCAGGAGTGAGCAATTCCCTTTCCCAAAGGGCCACATGAGAAACTGGGACTGTTGTGGAGGGCCACGTCAATAAGCTGAACTCAGTTCTGTTCAGTAATAATTTTAAGCAGTCCTCCCAGTCCCAGGTTCTACCTTTGGGAAAATGAATTGCCCATCTCTGGATTAATGTACTCAATCCGTCTCCAACCGCCCTTCAACAAGCCTGATTTATGAAACTCCATTCCCTACACCCCAAAGGATCAGCTGCCAAACTGCTGCTGCTAGACACCACAGGACACCCGAGGTCTAGAGTTCATGCCCCCGTGGGTCAGAAGGGTAACCTACACAATATCAAACAGGTGATTATGGCTGACTGAGGTGCACTCTACACGGTGTGACCAACTAAAATGAAGGTTCTTAAAGGAATAAATACGATAGCATCAGCCCTTTGAACACCTTTACTGACTGCATATTTCTCAGTCACTGCTGTTGATTACTTACTGCCATGTAAGGCCTGCAGCCGGCATCTCTGGTCTTGGCTATGGAGTCCACCAGCTGACCGCTGATGCCAAAATCACACAGTTTGATATTCCCCTTTCGGTCCATAAGAATGTTGGAAGGTTTGATGTCTGCAGAGAAAGTAAAGGACAGCTGAACAACAATGCAACTGCTGCAAGAATTAATAACTAACACTAACAAAATAAAAACTTACCTCTGTGAATTATTTTCAAGTTTTCTTTTAAGTGGTTCAGTGCTTTAACGGTCTGTTGAAGAGAAAATAAAACCGTTGGGTCATTTTCTGATGCCGTGCATGCTGTTACAGGCAAAACAATCATGAGAATATGAAATAGTTGCTTACTGCTAATGTTATTTTCCCTAATATTTCCTCTGGAATGACATCATCTAATGCACAATATACATATTTGTAGAATTTGTCTAATGAGGTAGACATAAGTTCCATACATATCCAACAGTCCCCCTGAAACAAAGAGCAAAAGGTTAGTGAATGATCTGGGTATATTTAGATTCCACAACATTTTAAAAAAAGCCAAAAAACACCAAAAACAGGACAGCGAGTTTATCAGACCTCTCTGAAGAGGGCGCCGTAGAACTGAACAATGTAGGGACAGTCACTGCTCCTCATCACCACGTCAAGATCCATCAGCAGCTGCTTCTGCTCCTTCTCATCCACAGTGGAGCGAATCCTCTGAGGAACACGTCACAGAACAGACATGTTTCAGCCTCACACGTTATCACTTCAAATTTTAGCAGCATTAACAAGAGCAATTATTTACCTTGGAGCAGAAAACAGCATTTCTGAGAGTGTAAGGACATGAGTCTGGCAAGTTTACAGACTATCACTCTGTGTGTGTGTGTGTGCGCGTGTGTGTGTGTGTTGGGTTCGATAAAAACAATGCATGTTAATTTTGGTTTCACTCAGGCCAGTCACATCTGCTTATCAGTGGGACATTTGGCCTGCTGAGCACTGAGGGTAACATCAGAGCTCCATTTTGACCTTTATTTTAGTGCAAACGAAGCCCTTCCATCCAAAAATGCATCAGCAAAACCAATTCCAACACGGCTCTCATTATTCAAAATTCAACCATGAATTCATCCCAAAATCAGCACAACGACATATAAGCACCTGACCCCGAGCAGTGCACAGCTGTAGTCCATCCAGGTGTGTGGCCTTCCCTAGCTTGCACAGCTAATCACTAAACATCACTCAGAGTATAGCAGTAGTTACAGTAGTGGATTAGCTCATTTGAGTTTAATCAGCAATGAAATTAGCAGGTAGGCACACCCCAGCATTTTTACATAATGCTACAAGCATCTGCCATCTTTTGCAGCTCACTGAACGCCGCTGTCTGTTGACCAGTAGAGACTGGCCTCTGGTGGCATTTTCATGCAGTACACTACAGTATATGACCTCAATACAGCATCTCCACATCAGTTTATTGGAAAACAGAGTTGCAGCGAGAGATCGGCCATGCACCGGAACTGGTTGATTTCCAGCTTTCTCGACCCAGACCGATCACTGGCCAGTCAGCCTCCCATTTGTCCAATTATAAGCCGGTCCATTACATGCATGTGCAAAGCACACACAGCAGCGTGTGCACGCTCACAGCCATATGCTCACAAAACAGTTTGTGAGCATATGGCAGCAGTGTCCATAAGAGCAGTCAAATAAAATTATGGAGACAAGTGAAAAGAGAAAAGGTCAATGTCCTGTTATCTGGTGAAAGTATAAACATACCAAAAATGATGTAATTAACTGACATCTAAAGCACCATACAGATAACCGCACAACAATTAAACTCCTCCAGATTAGTGTTAGTCTATCAGCGGCCTACCTTCACAGCCATGATCTGGCCCGTGGGCTTGTGGACCATCTTGTTGACGGAGCCGTACGCCCCGCGGCCGATCTCACCGAGGTCTCTCAGATCCTCTGCAGTGAAGTCACAGTGCTGCTCAGCGGAGATCTTCAGCTTCCCGGACGACTCAATACTGTGCGTCCGTAGGCGCTCTCTGAACAATGAGGGAGGAGGACAGCACAGAACGAGGAGGAAGATACAGAGCAGGACAGTGTAGAAAGATGAGCATATGCATTAGAGGTAAATAGTTATATAGTTATATGCAGATATTTAATCAGCAATTAAGGCTATGTGAATTGTAAAGTTTCCATGAACTGGATTTATAATCTGAGCTGTCTTGTGTGACTAAACTGGCTGGTAAAATATGGACATAGTATCTGTATTATTTTTATTATATTATCTCCTGATAATTAAAGGTACTGGTAGTGCTATGAAGCAGTGTTTTTAAGGCTTTGATTTCACCTTGTGCAAACACACAGAAACGTGCACATGTGCTGGAATACACAGGTGTGTTGATCAGGAAACACAGCAATGTGTCAACTAAAGCCAAAAGGACTACTAGCAAGCTAAAGTGGATAGCATAAAGGTGTTCAAAAATCAGCTCTATGCAAATGTTTTATACAGATGGAAATCTTTTCACTACATTTCTTTGGTCACATTAACCTGGAGCTGGTTTGGAAAATAGCTAACAAAGAAACTTCACACAGAGCTTCGGTTGAAGGCAGCCATAACTGCACAACAACGAAACACCCGTACTTAAAGAAAAAAAATCTCATTGGTGGAAAATCCATTGACTATATATAAAAGAGTGGCGCAGCTACTGGTTGAAGAAGTTCTGTGGTGAAGCTTAAAGCTGAGTACTCCAGCATCATCTTGGTGTTTTGGAACGAAACGTGACGAGCACGGGGAGAATCTGACTAATTGCTTATTGGCCAGCAATTTGTCAGTGACAAGGTAAAGTATATGCTGCATTCTCCTCCTTTGTGACTCCAACAGGAACCACAATTTACTGAATGACTTGAAACTTACACACAGCAAATGAGTCGAGGGTTGTTTGAATTCACTTTACTGTTGTTAGGTCCAGAAACTATGTCCATCTTCTACATACAGTCTGTTATCTAAAGTAAAGCAAAAGGGCAGCGGCGTTCCCGTGGCATCATGTCCCAACTCTCTCTCTACTCACATGTGAGGATTCTGGAAAGAGGGAGCAGTTGGATTGAGCGGGAGCCTGGATGCCGGTTTCACTGGAGGGTTGGCAAAATTCAGTTTCAGAGCTTTGCGTTTACCTGACAGGACAAAGAGAGAAACAGATCCAGAGTGCTACCAACACGCACACCACACTGTGGGTTCAGCCAGCTGGTGAAGACAGAGGATACACACGCTGTGATGAAATGCTTTTTGCTTTTCCTACTTCAGTATTGTCTTTTTACACTTGAGATAAGTCTCATTATGCCACAGCAACTTTATAAGATCCAAGTATAAACACCTTATTGTGCATTATTAAATTCAATTTTACAACAGCTGTGGCATGAGGTTTTGGAGTTATCTCAAGCTTCTTAAGCTTAGAGAAAGCAAAAAAAATTTGAACACAAGGAAACTGCTAACAGGTACAGGGGTTCCCAGTGTTCAGATAGGTGTACCGCACAAGCTCTTTTAGCTTTATCCTTCTGAACAAATGGCATGCAGCATGTGTGCAAGTTATCAAGCTAGTATGCTGTGCATTAAGCAGGGTGCTGACATTGGGAATCCCTGTTCAAAACACTTCCATCAATAACCTTTATCAAAATGTGCGTTTCAAATCTAAAACAGTTCCCTTAACGTGTGAAAGTGACCCAACACTCAGACAGCACTTCATTCAGATTAAAGGCCTGATTAAGACTGAATTAACTGTTAGAGCTTAATAGGCTCAGATGCATGTGAGCATATGGATGTATGGTCATTTGTAAGTTTTAGGCACTGCTGAAAGTGCTGAGTTCAAGTGTTAAGTTGTCTTTGCCATGCCCTGTCCAACCAGCTCCTGAGTGCAAACAGATCCCTTACCCCTTTAAGCCCCAGTGCAAATGAATCTTTCTTGGCAATAATTGAAGTTGTGACAATTAACAGCGGTGAACAGTGGACAGACTCCCCCACTACCAGAGCACCACACAGGCTGATTCAGTAGTATACAGTGGCATCCTCTCACCCGTTTTATCTCATTGCACACATGTATGTATAGATAATAGAAATCACAAAGCAAGACTGAAGCTCAGACCCACGAGGCAGGAATGCACCCAGTCTTGACATAAGTTAAATGAACTGAGGGAAGGAAGCTACTTTACACTACTGAGGTGTACCCACGAAGAGTAGAGGTCGTGTGCTTTGTGTGCAAGTCTAATGCTTACTTTGGGGTATTCCAGACAGGCTTATTTGAAACCCTGAAGTAAAGGAAAAAAACATTTTACTACATTTTCTTGAAGCTTGCTTGTAAAGTTTAAATGGGCCGTGTTTGACAAGTGTCATCCCGGAAAGATTCACTGCTGAAAGTGGAAAACAGGTCAGGTTACTGAGAACGTGCTTTAGATGGTAAAAGATGGGCCATATTTTGGAGGGTCTTACTCGGTGCACTGCCATGTAACTGAAAACTTATGTGGGGTTTACTGTATTACTGGCAGAATAGTTCCATTTAAGCACCATTTTACATTTAACAACACAATCAAGTAAAGTCAAGACTGGAAACCAGTAGTCTGCCAGGCTTGTTTTATGTGGAATACTACTACTTTCTACTGTTCCACTGGCAGATACTACACAGATACTAGCAGAGAGTAATAATCCTCCTTGATCAGCCCCAACCGGTCACAGCAGATGACTGCTGCCCCCCCGAGCCTGGTTCTGCTGGAGGTTTCTTCCTGTTAAAGGGAGTTTTTCCTTCCCACTGTCACCAAGTGCTGCTCACAGGGGGTTGTCTGATTGGTGGGTTTTTTCTGTATTATTGTAGGGTCTTTACCTTACAATATGAAACGCCTTGAGGTGACTTGTTGTGATTTGGTGCTATATAAATAAAATAAAATTTTATTTAACTGAATTATGTGTATATCAACTGCTGTTGGCTTTTGCAATACTTCCTGAGGTCATAGGAAGTACTATAATACTTCCTATGACCTCAAGTATTAACAGTAACTTAGCATATAAGCTAAGTTAGCTGGCTGCTAGCTTCTTGGTAGCCTCTATTTATCTAACAAACTTTATGCAAGAAAGCAAATTCTTCCATTTTTGCATATTGCCATGATTCTTCTTCAAGTTGGACAGTATGATCATCTTTTACTACAGAAGAATACATGGATGACATAACAAATGACTGTATTGTTTGTTACTGTTAGCTTACTGTTAGCCCTTATTGTTAAATTATTTATAACACTACAAACCCACAACGCAGTGTATTACACGCTCAGTCTCACTGTACCTTAAAATGGAATATGTAAAATAATATCTTCAAAATATGTATTTTTGTGAAAAAAAAAAAAAAAAAACATTAAAAAAAAAAGGAGCGGGTGCACTTTGGCTAGTAAAAGTTAGCTGGTAAAATAGCCTTAGCAAAACAAAGATTTTCTTCTTTTCCCCCACATATTGCATTTACAAAAATACATTTTCATGCTGCTAATTCTCGGTAATAAAGTGAATTGCATAGAAAAAATTTTTAAACAGGTGAACTGAATCACAATGAGGCGGGATACCAGATAAAACTAATACTAAAAGCTGTTTATAGGTTTATAGACAGACAGCAGTGACATGCTATAAACGTACATATAGCACGCTAGAGATAACTAGTATATGCCAGTGGAACATGTTCTGTTTCTGTAGGCACAGCAGAAGGACAGCAGAGCACCACAGGTTCACAGTGGCCTGATGTGCCACTTAAACAGCCACATTTTAGTACAGCTTTCCCGCAGAGGAAAACACCGTAACGGTGTCTCATCAAAAGGGGTCTGTCTACTGTGTCTACATCAGGTTGTGCTAACATGGAAACTTAATTGAAAACATGCAGAAAAAAAAGGATAAAATTTCAGGTGTATAAAAAAAATGGGAAAAAGGAAAAAACAACAACAACAACAACAACAACAACAACAACGTTGTACCAGTAACAAAAGATCAACAGAGGGAGGCCATGGAGACATTTCAATAAATTTATTTGCCAAGATTTGGCCTAAATTAATTCAATTAAAAAAACAAACCAAAAAAAAAAAAAAAAAGTCTCTACAAAAAAGAATAATAATAATAAATAAATCTTCAAAAAGCAAACTAAAACCTTATAAAATATGGTTGAATACCTGTTTCATTTTGACATCTCCAGCAGGTGTTGGTTTCTGCAAGGTTTAGATAAAACATTTGATACTGCCACAGAGCAAAAGATTACAAGTCAGATATGTTGACCACTGGATACATGGCTGTTGAGCTGATAATTACATTTTTATAGTAAAACACACAGTAAAGCTCTCCCATTATCCAGCGACTGCCATGAACACATCCACTATCAGACACAAGCCTGCCTGACCTGCTCTGCAGGCATTTTCCAGTGAAATGACATGGAACAACTCACAGAACAAACACAGCTAACTGTATATGAAGCACTTTACATACAATATGTGTAATCAGGGTTTCTGAGTAACAGTACAAATTACCTTTAATCAGCCAAGACACCTCTCAGTTGTCACTAGATGGCTCACTGCTTTTCTTAGGTTTGTATAACCAGTTTGTACTGTAGTTGAGAACTCTGACTCTGTACTTCAGGATTCATAGGGGAAGCTCACAAGATAGTCCTTGGAAATAAATGGGGTCTGATGGAGCCCCAAAATGTACATTTTTGGATGTAAATATTTGTCTTCTTGTGTATAATTATCTCCACTTTACTCCTGACAGCAGTCAACCAGCTGCTTCTTATACACATGGAAGTTTCTGTTGTGATTTAACTTTGCTTCTAACATCGAATTCTACATTTGTAAAGAGAATCAAGACAGTGGATTCTACATTTGCAAAAACTAAAATAATATATTGTCTTTTTTTTTAAATCTAGAAGCAGTGTTAATAATTATTTTATTGTTTCACTCCTATTCATTGAGGACCATCTTGCGGGTGCTCCCTCCTGCATCCCCAGCTGAACTGAAGCCAATTTCTGTACAATAAGACTCTAAGGAAGTAGAATGCCTCTCCTACATCAGCTCTGGTATCGTGTATTATTTGTCAGTAGACGTTTTTGTACCTCATAGCACATTATCGACCCGTGTGACGTCATTAAGTACAGGTTTTGGTCACGAGAACGTTTGGCTTCCCGTCCCACTATAGACGTCAATGTGAGCCCAGAGGCTTGAAATAGCTAGAAATGAACACGTTAACAAACAATATTAAGCAGTCTTTCAGTATATTTTGCAAACCTGGGTGATTTATGCCAACACGTTATGAAACCGACGACAGGGCTACCGTTAGCAACATAACCGCCATAACGCTTTGTGCGGTCTGGAGTCAGCGGCATTTAATGCTGACACTGAGTAAAATTATGAGCCCCAGCTTGAACTTTATTAACTGCGTCGTTTCTTTGTCACAAACAACCGTGTACTGAAACAGTGGCCCGACTGCGGGCAGAAATACACTTCAGTGTAGGCCTTGAAGCTACTTGTAGCAACCTTGTGCTAACAACAAAGGCGAAAAGTTTCAAAAACACTTATTTGACGCGTCTTTACAACATAACACTTTGAGGGTAAAGTCGAAATGTGCGATTGAACCTTCGGGACTGAAAACACTTGACCGTGCCACTACAGGCCAGTTGGTACACTAGCTCTGCTGGAGCTTCTGCATCAGGGTTAGCCTGGTAGCAGTGCAGTTTCGGGGAGATCCGTGAAGCTAAGCGCAGGACGACAGAGTTGGCGGAAACCTCACCGATCAGGTGTCAAAATAAAAGCGCCGTTTGTCAACAGACTACTCCTGAGATCCGGTATCAAAGCCTTTGATTACTTTAAGCTAATTAACCATGAGGCGTGAACATGTTAAAATTTTATTTAACATGTCAGCATTGAAGTGTGTGACACTAGTCTCCAACTACTAAGCCGAGTTTCAGTTTAATTATGATTAACCTTAGAGGAGCACAGAATGACCTTATTCAAAGAAAAGGCGGCGTTCTGCTACCGTCATGGCTAGTTTTGGTAGAAGTATGCACTTTGCATTCACATAAGCACAGAATCTAAAAAAGATGCCTTAAACTGGTCATGTTTCCAGACATGGGACGCGTTGCATATTTTATTTTGAAAGTTTTGACCGAAAGGACGTACTTACTGGGTTTCTGTTGACTACAGCGTTTCTGCTTTTAGGAAGCTACTAGCTACCTTTTCCTACCAACTCCAGTATCCCCAGTTTCAATAGTAAACAGTGAACTAGAGGCAGCACTCGCCTACCTTGCATGCTGCTGCTCTGTGTCTGCTGGTGGAGTTGATGCGACGTGGATCCTACGATGTTGCTGCTGTTGCTGGAGCTAGTGGAGTTGCTGTTAGGACTGGGAGTCGCCATTGTTGTGTTGAATTCCAGCAGCAGCGCTCAGGCTGCAATGCAGAGTGAAACTTCGCCCTCTCTGCCTCCAGACGGGACACTGCGCCACTTGAACGCAACAGCCGCAACGACGGCCACGTCTGTACCGCTGCTGCCTTTAAGGGCTGTCGGAAACAGCAAATCACGACCTGACAGTTCAACGTTTGACTTAGTTAATAGTAAATGCAGGCAACGTGTTGTACGTATTATACCTTCGTCTCCATATCATCGTATCGACGACAATTCTTTACTTTTATTTTATATTCTAAGCGATTTAACAAAGTACAGTGAACAAAAGACAACCTAATTTACTCTCCAGACTTCTTTTATGTTTGTAGTTATGCTGCAATAGGCCTTGGCTGCTTAGGCCAATAGGCCTTTGACCCCACTCTGCATTTAATCATGTTTTTATTAATCTCTGGCTGTCGTCCACAGTGTGTCCTGGTTCTGCTGAAGGTTTCTTCATGTCAAAAAGAGAGTTTTTCCTTCCCACTGTCGCCACTGTGTTTCTACATTGTAGCTTCAATCCATCTTCATCCATCCATCTTCTTCTGCTTATCCTGTTCAGTTGGGGGGGGGGGGGGGGGGGGGCTGACTACCCATTAACTGTGATTGCATGTGTTGCTTTCTCCTTTGGTGACGGTTGGCAACACAAATACAGAATATTAAATATTGTTTAGTTTAGTTCGATTTTCTTATTGAACTAATTATTTTTTTAGGCATTCTGCGTGACTACATTTATAAAATGAGAAATAATAATAGTCCTTATGTACCCCCTTTTAAGAAACATTAAATTAGTATCTATTTGTACATGATAACATTTTTAGAGAAATATGAGGGCAAAATACTGAATAGTTACATAAGGGGTGGGGTATCCTGGATAGGTCTGTGGCAGAGTTAACATTAAAAGAGGCAGCTGTTCATGCTCATATTCATACCTACTGCCAATTTAGAATCACAACTTAACCCAACAAGCATGTCAGAGAGAGGCCGCACAAACTCAGGCAAACTCCACACAGAAGGGTCCCTGTGGTTCCTGCTGTGACGTGGCAGCGCTAACGACTGTCCCCCATAAATAAAGTTTAATGTCAGTGGTCACAGGACATAAAAACTGCATATGTAGAACCAGAAGCCAAATCAAAAACTACTTAAAAACTTTGCTTTACAATAAAATAGTTTATTTGACCTCTCTATGGAAGTTTTGTTTTTAATTCTCCCATAGGTGGCGCCGTGGTTCCACCATCAGCCTCTTCAGACTTTTTGCAGAAAGAGATGTTAAATACTAATATAATGGTTGCCATATATGGTATTCTTATATACAGCATCAGTGCATATGAGAATACCACATATAGCAACCTATCGCATCTTCATATTTACATAGCCTTTAGAATAGAATAGAATAGAATGCCTTTATTGTCATTATACAGGATGTACAATGAGATTGGAGGGCCACTCCTGTTCAGTGCCATGTAACAAAAAATCAAACTCTCTAAATTATTATAAAAATATTATAATCTAGTATAATCAATATGATCAAGAGATATACAGAAAATAAACAATGTGTAAAATATACAAAAAATAGAATGTATAAAAATATATACATACATACATTGGTGCATCTTATGTTATTTCCCACTAACCTGAACACATCACACAATGAAAGAAACTAACATGTATCTACTGGGCATAGACACATTTTTATTTTATTTATTTACAGCATCAATTAAACACTTTCAAGTACATTTTGCTTATGATATCAGCATTCTGCAATATGCAAAAAAAGTGATAATTTTAATATTTGCATATAAATAGGCATGTGCTGTCATTTAACCAGACTGAAATACAATTGCTGTGATATTCACATTTTGTCATAAATTTAAAAAGGTAAGTTCAATACAGAAGTGCAAAACATCTGAGGTAATGTATTTGTAAACTACTCCACTGCTTTAATATGAGAATCCCTTAAATAGTTCTAATTTGTGTTTTTCTGTCTGAAACAAACTTAAAAAGCTCAGAGTGGAGAGCAGCAATAACTCATAATATTCCCCGTCTTCTTCAGAGAAACATCCTCCAAGTTTCCAGCCTGAAGTATGTCACAGCATCACATCACAGCTTCAGCTATCATTGAAGGACAAATTAAAAAAATATACTATGTGATGAATGTTCAATTACTCCTGCTGGTCATTGTGACTGTTAAATAATCTCTGTCCAAGTGAAAGTGGGGACAAAATCCACAGCTCTAGTTCTGTGACAGTAAGTTCCAAACTTCAGATTTCATTTTACTCTCACCTGTGTTCCTCTTGAAAAATCCCCCCACAGGATTTTACATTTGTCTGACTTTGATGACAATTTGGTGCCCGAGGAGAAACATTTCGTTTAGCAGATGTGGCTTAGATTGGATTTTGTCCTCTATTATTTCCACTGGACTCACAAGACTGAAACCTGATTGGTCAGTATGGACAGGAAGTAAACGCTGTTCTAACATTCGTTCTTTTTCAAGATAGGAGTGATCAATCTGTGACTCTTTAATTAGAGTCATTTTGGCTGCCTGGAAACAGAAACACTCGATCTCTGATACTCCCACAGCCTTTCAGCACCATCCTGTCCCTGTAGACAGACACTGTGGCGAATGCGTTGCTGTCCGGTGGAGTCTCAATCACCCCATCGACTGTCAGGTGATGCACTCCTGTATCTTCGTCTCGGCAGTATCCACCGTCATGGGCGTGTCCCGCCATGTAACACACCACGCTGCTGTGGGAGCGTATGACGGCCAGGAGCTCATCAAAGTTCCACGCGAGGCAAACGTTATCTGTGCAGTCCGGGTGGACGGGCACGTGACCTGGATGGGAGGAGGAGACATGCTGAAGCAGTGGGATATAAATGGGTGAATAAGACCCTGCACTACCTGAGCAGAAGCTAATGTTATAACTGTGATTCACAGCTATTTAATAAAAAGGTGGGTAAAGTTCAGCATTTCAGACCTACAGTTTTTAAAATGTGTTCCTTTAACCTGAAATGAATTTAAGTGAATTTAAGATACAAAATTGTGCAGCGTTCTGGTCGTGAATCTGTCCAGTCTAACTGTTTGGCCCACCACTTTGACTGAAAGAGCAAATTATATGATTTACATGACGTACACTCACCGGACATCTTTGTTAGGTACACCTGTTCATCTGCTTGTTAACACAATCAGCCAATCACATGGCAGCAACTCAATGCATTTAGGCATGTAGACATGGTCAAGATGACCTGTGAGGTTCAAACCGAGCGGCAGAACGTGGAAGAAAGGTGATTTTAGTGACTGACATGGCATGGTGACAGGCTGGTTGTTGTTTTTGGTTTTGTTTTTTAATGTAATGCATTATATTACTTAATTACTTTCTAGACAAGGTCACTTGTTACACTACTGGTTACATTACTTTTGCAGTACTCGGTAACATGTTCTGAAATGCACCGTTTAGGTTTGAACACAAAACCGACAAAGCTGAAAACCACCCCAGAGAGACTGAAGGTGCAGGTAGACATGGAGGCTACGATGCTACAGAGCCTCACTACTCATCACTGCTTCTGTTACTTGTTGAAGATCGAGCTCTGGTTGCTGGGCTGGGGTCGGCACACGCTCACTTTGGGTTCTTATGTCAGCATGTTGTCTGTGCAGATGCTTGCAAAGAACTGCTGTTGTGTTAGCAGTATAACGCTGTTGTTTCTGTCCTGAGTGCAGTTTACACTTTACCATTGTGATACTGTCCTTTCATGCACCACAAATAAAAGTAGTGTCCATCTCTCCACTCCTCAAAAGCTGTAGACTGCTGCCATCTTCCTCCTCCCTGCACACAAACTGAGATAAACTGACTGCAGCATCAGTGCGCGGGAGGAAAAAGGCTTGTTTGATGGTTTTTTCCTTTCTATCCACACACTGTCCAGATAATCGGAAGACCTTTGTAAAGGTTACACCCACCACTGTTGATGCTAGAGGTCTGAGAAGAATGGCCAGACTGCTTCATTGTGATATGAAGGCAATAACAACTCAAACCGCAATTTGTTACAACCAAGATGTGCAGAAGAGCATCTCTGAACGCACAACACGCCAAACGAAGCAAATCAGCTACAGCAGCAGAAGACCACACTGGGTACCGCTCCTATGTGCTATAAAGAGGAACCTGAGGCTACAGTTTGCATGGCCTCACCAACATTGGACAACAGAAGACTGGAAAAATGTTGCATCGTCTGACGAGTCGATTTCTGCTGTGACATTCAGGTGGTAAGGTCAGAGCAGCATGGATCCATGCTGCTTTGGCCCAACCTGGTGGTGCTGTGTAAAGGTGTGGGGGATATTTCCTTAACACACTTTGGGCCCCTCAGTACCAGCTGAGCACTGTTTAAACACCACAGTCTACCTGAGTATTGTTGCTGATCATGTCCATCCCTTTATGACCAGTGTACCAATCTTCTGATAGCTGCTTCCAGCAAGATAACGTGCCATATCACAAAGCTCAAATAATCTCAAACTAGTTTCTTGAACATTACAGTGAGTTTACTGAACTCAGATAGCCTCCGCAGTAATCAGATCTTAATCCAGCAGAACTTTGAAATGTGGAGGAACAGGAGATTCATGTTACAGACATGCAGCTGATGCTATCACGTCAATTTGGACTGAAATCTCTGAGGAATGTTTCCAGCACCTATGCCACGAGCAATAAAGGCATTTCTGAAGGCAAAAGGAGGTCCAACCTAGTGGACTTACTAAAGATGTACCTAATAAAGTGTCCAGTGAATGTACATACCAGTTCTACTTACTGACAATAGTGACTCTTTCTTGTTTCTCATCAGCTGACGACAGAACAGAGTCTAACCAGTCCAGCTGGTCCTTACTGAACCCACCATTGAACATCGTGAACCTGCTCGTGGGGCTGCCGAAGGCTGAAACAGAAAAAGCATAACCGACTTAGCTAGTTAGACTTAAGTCTGTGAAGCTGCTGCAGTGTAAAGCCACAAACTACATAGTTTGGTCAATAACTGGGGTAAATTCCCAGACTGTAATGGTGGGTACAACCTCCTCTCTGACAGTGTGTGATAAAGAATATCACACATCCTGTACACAACCGTCTATGGTTTTATATTTCTCTACTCCACATCTGACAAGTCTGAGAAGTCACAGAAGTAGCTGAGATCTTCTCTGTCTAATGCCGGGTGGAACCTAACGAGGCTTAATCCAGGCTGGAGCTTTACTTTGAAAGCCAACATGGGAGTGTTTTCAGGAAGTGTTGGCTTCCTGTTTTGGTTATATTGTACAAGCAGAAAATTTGTTTTGGTTATATATTTTTTTAATATTGTGCAAGCAGAAAAAGGTGGTTTTAATATGTGCAAGCAAAGTTCCTTTGATCAGCCGACTCGGCAGTGATACGCTACATCTTAATCAGCTGTTTGTGGCTAGTAAGGGCAGGAAACTGGCGCTTCAGCAGCGATCGCCTGGCGTTAAAGGATTAATGCCATAGCCATAGCCATGCAAATTTAAAATATATCAAGCAGGCAACCTGCACAGGCATATATGAATTATTCATCCATCGGTGCAATTAGAAGAACAAAACAGGGCAGGTCATATCGGGTAGTAGAAACATGATCAACTCCTCAAAGGCCCTTGGATTTTCTGAGTTCCAATCTTTTGTTTTAGAATTTGTATTTGGAGCACTCTATTATATGTTGAATATATAAAGAAACGTTTGATATAGACCTAATGTGCGTTTTTACATTAGTAATTCATTTTACACTTTTTTAAAATTAAAATCTGAGGAGCCACTTGGGAGCCGAAAGAGCCGGCTCTTCTTTGGGAGCCGAGCCTAAAGAGCCGGCTCTTCTTTGGGAGCCGAAAGAGCCGGCTCTTCTTTGGGAGCCGAGCCTAAAGAGCCGGCTCTTCTTTGGGAGCCGAGCCTAAAGAGCCGGCTCTTCTTTGGGAGCCGAAAGAGCCGGCTCTTCTTTGGGAGCCGAGCCTAAAGAGCCGGCTCTTCTTTGGGAGCCGAGCCTAAAGAGCCGGCTCTCTGAAAAGAGACGGAATTCCCATCACTGTGAAGTAACAGCTCTTCTTCTTCTTGATTTTAATGGTGGTTGGCAAACAAAGAAATGGTGCATTACCGCCAACAACTGGTGTAGCAGGGTCCATGCTCACAGGTGCTGCTAATCGGGGACAAGGCACCTGATTGTCAGCACCTGGGATACCAGAAGCTCAAAACAAGACAGTAGCAGAAGAAGCTGTTTGGCATTAGCAGAGAATATTTGGCAAGTTTTTCTTGGCGTGACCCACATTTTTCTTACAGATATGGGACCATTCAGGAGGAAATAACAGGTTTTCCGAGATTTTTTATAAGATTTATTACCAAGAAGCATTGTTACGAAAAAGATAAACACATTTCCTTACTTTTTGTGTTAGGTTTATATTGTTATGGGTTATAGGTAGAATAAAATTGTAATTATCAACAAAGCATACCTGGAGGACAGTTGAGGTCTTCGTTTTTGTTATACAGCTTTATCAGGTTCATAGCATTGATGTACTGCTCACAGGACTTCTCTCTGCCCAGCAGGCTCACATCATAGGCATCCAGGACGACGAACGTAAACCCGGGGAAGGGGCTGAAACGGTAGGCATATATGTCCGAGCCGCCCGGTGCTGCGTTCGGGCTCCTGTCTGCGTGGGCCGCGCTGTTGAGCTTTGAACGCAGCAGCGCGCTCCTGCTGAAGTTATAAAACTCGTGGTTTCCCCACACATGATGGACCTCCGCGGGGCAGGAACTGAACTCTCTCAGCACGGTGTCCAGTGCCCGCTCCGATGCGTCCCTGGGCTTGTTGAAGCCGTCGATAACATCTCCCAGCTGCAGAATAAATGCTGGCTTGACAGCTGATTCTGACCAACTTTTCCGAGCATTTCGCAGCAGCTGGAGACTGCTCCGGTAGTATCGCCTGCGCGTTAGGCTGTAATTGTAACCGTCGTCCATATCTGCGTACTGAATGTCAGCGATCACACCGAATGTAAACAGCGGCGTTTGCTGACGGCAGTCGTCCATCCTCGGTGTTGTCTCCGGATTAGCTTGCCCGCATGCCTTATATCTTATATATACCGAGGAAGACGAAGACGCTAACTCGATACAGTTTTGCTCTACACCCTCATGATGACAGCCAGCCGGAATTTCCTCGTTGCTCAGAATGACAGCGGAGCAGAGGGCAGAACCGAACCTGATCACAATAAAACAACTTCCGCTATCCTTCAAAATAATGCTGCGAGCGAAACTGACTAATCACTGCGCACCGGCAGTCAAAATGTAACAACTTTTTTTTTTTTTTTAAATCAGACATAAATTATATATTTTAGTACACAGGTGAGTCATTCTTGTTTTTTTTTTTTCTTTTTTGCTTCATTGTATATGATCTTTCTTGTGTGTGCGTATGTATGGATATGAACTGCAAAGATGCAGTTTTAGTGTTTCATGGACAATACAGAATAACATCACTTAGAGACATTTAAAGACAACAGTATTAATTCTGTGGTGAATATAGAGAACTGTTGATTCACCTGTGCTACTTTTGCAACAAACAAAGAGCTCTATATATATTAAAGAATATATTGTTTGAATTCACAGCATGTTTAAAATCTGCTCCGTTTACATTCATAAATCAAAAACTTCAAAATAAAGTAATTTGTAAAGTATTTCCAAACAGCAGATGATGATCCGCTTTGAGGGACGAGCTCTGAACATGCCAAAAAATGTAAATTTGTTGTAGGTCTGTCTTTTAACATAATGTTGCTCATCTGGAGTCTATCCTCATCCGGTCTAGTCCAGGAAACATAAGGGTCCAGGGAACAGCTGTGACTGGCCCATGCATACGGTCAGGCGCTGATTTAGGGGGGCCTGATTTACTTTTTAACTGACGAAGCACGCAATCAATCACGTTCATTTCAATGTGGGAAGCAAAAATTGTGATAAAGATTAAAATTTGATTAACTGTGCATCCCTAATAGATAACCATTATATATAAAATGTAACCCTCCACTCAATATTTTTAACAGATTTTAATAAAATTTTCAAAATTTCAAATTCAAAAATCTCATTGGTGGCTCGGCAAATATTTCTCAGGTGGGTGGGGTTCTGTTGTGAGACAGCAGTCCCATAATCCTGTCTGTGAGCTTGCACATCACTGCTGAAGTTCCCCTGAAGTCTCTCTCCCAGGAGTTCCCGATGTCAGGCCGGTGACACACTTGGGCATCCACTTGAGGGCAGCGGCAGAGGCCAGCTCATCCCACTCACCCTCAGCTCTGTCCTGCAAAGACTGGAGAGAGGATATGATAAATCCTAAAGATATAAAATGCTCTGATACAGATAGTTCCAACACACTTTGGCATGCACTTCAGTTATGCAGACACATTTCTGTTTAGATGTTTCCATAAATAGCAGCATGAATATCTGTGGAGTGAGCTGTGTGTGAAAACATCTTCAAACAAACTGCATCAAACAGCTGCTCAAGACCATCATGCACTTTAAGTCAAATGCTCACTGGAGTAAGTTAAAAGATCTGCACCTGATGACCTGAGAGGTCTGCCTGTGTTATACATGCTGAGCAAGTCAGAGATGTACTGGGGGGTAAAACCACTGTGCACTTTATGAACTAACAGAAGGATTTTAAAGGGAATTAATTAAACTGGGAGCCATGAAGTGACTTCAGTAATGGGCTACGTGTAAGGACTCTGGCTGCTGCATCCTGAGCTGGTATTTGTTTTGACACATGGACAAAATACTTCTGAAAATATGCAATAATGATCAGAGATGGCTACATCTGACATCATTTTGAAAAAAATTAGATCAAGTGTGTGACCTTTAATATGGGTAGGTCCAGTCACATGCTGCTTAAAAACATTCTAATAAACTGATGAATTGTTGCTGTTGTCAGTGTAAAAACTGAAATCACCTGGAGTAATAATACGGTCAAATTTGTTGTGATTGTGGAAAGAAATTCACCAATTTCTTCCAGGAAACCATGTCTGAGTTTAGGGGATGATACATGGTGTAGAGCAATACATAGAATTAATTACTAAACTGAAATATTTAGTAAACTTGGATACTTGTTAAATGACAGAGATTTAAAATTAAAGATGGTTTTATAACTTAAATCACAGCGATCCCACCACCCCTCCTGTTTGAACGAGTGCAGTATTCAAACCTGGGTGATGTTTCCATCAGCTCTGTGTCACCAGTATTATCAGCCCAAGTTTCAGTAAGAAGTTTTCTGCTAGGAATGATGTTAATAAGTCTCATTTTCTAATGATCGGACATTAAGAAGTGTGAGTTTTAAATTGCAGGGAGTGATGTGACAACAGCAGATTGAGACAAGGTGGTTTTAATATGTACGAGAACAGCAGGTCTTTGAGGTCTGCTTACTGGCTCACTGCTGGTCTGTTATTAATTATTGCCTTAATATGAGAAAATGGTTTGGGAAGGTTATATAGTGATACATTAGTAACTGTAACCAGTGAGGAGTTCAAGAGAACAAAACTAATTGGTTCTTTGTTTTAAAATGAAGAGCTTCCAATATGAGAATTCATGATGCTGTGAGTAATCTGTGACACCGATAAGATGTGCACAGAAGCAGTGGCAGCACGTCCTCTCCTCTTGAGGCCCCTAAATTGAGAGAACCCTCCCTGGAGCTCCGGTAGAGAAACTTTGGAGCTTTTTCATTTTCACGGTGATGCTCGGCGTCAACCGGCTGGAGGTTTTAACGTTGGCGCAGTTATGCTGTGTGTCGGTGCTCTGTGTCTGTGTCATTATACATTCATTCTCACGAAGTTCAGACTGTCCACATTACCTGCTGCCACCGACAGAAAAGCAAATTCTCAGTTTTTCTCAGTGTTTGTGTCATGATGGCACCAAAACATAAACAGTGCTGAGAGGGAGGATTTGCCCCTTCTTGATTTATGTTTTTGCATATTTGTCACACTTAAAAGTTTCAGATCACACAAATTTTAATGTTAGACAAAGACAACCTGAGTAGTTAAAAAAGGCCTTTAATCACTAGTTTATTTATTTACTTACATTTTTTGGTTTATTTACACTCTTTGTACAGCATCCTTGGGTTTCTTGTAAGGTGCTATATAAATCTAAGTTATCATTAAAAAAGGTTTGCAAACATGCCTGGCCCCACGTGAAAAAGTAAATGCCCCTAAACCTAATAATGGGTTGTGCCACCCTTGACAGCAACGACTGCAGGTAAGCATTTGTGAAAACTGGAGTCTTTCACATCTCTGGAGGAATTTTGTCCGTCTCTATTTCTGCAGAATTGTTTTTATTCAGCCACACTGGAGGGTTAGAGCATGAACGGCCTGTTTAAGGTCATGACAAAGCATCTCAGTCAGATTACTTTTTTAATAGGACCAGGTAGGTTTCAATAGATGTTTTCCCTTGATAAATGAAGTCATCATTGAATAAACTGTATTTACCTCGGGTCATCTTTGTCTAATGTAAGTGTGACAAATTACAAAAAAACATAAATCAGGAAGGGGGAAAATACTTCTTCACAGCACTGTATGTATAGTTCATTTAGCTGTATGGAGTCAATCATGTGGATGGTGGATTACCTTCTCTTCTTTCTGGTACTCTCCGTGTTGCTCGCAGCCGCTGTCAAACACGTACTTCCCCGGCCCAACCGGCTACAAAATGAAACTGAAGATAATGAGGAACAGAAATACTTCTTTGTGTAACAATGGCACCGCTCACAATGATATGGGAACTGACAATTGTTTCTATTGAGTATAACACCAATGTAACGATGGGATTTTGGAACAGCAGCAGGGCGTATACAAGCCAAGAATGGAGCTAAATGAGCAAATTATTTCTTTGGGGTTAAAAATAGAAAATTGAGTTTTAAAATGGAAAATTTGGCTAGTAATTTTATCATTACCCTTTGTTTTTTCTTTAAAATAATTGTTTATGACCTTTCTGAACTTTTGATTATTCCTATATGTCTCATTGTATTAGATTTAATTTTAGCAATGTTCCTTATTGTAAACAGGTTAAAATAATCTATCATATTAAATTAAATTGAACTTAATTTATATAGCACCAAATCACAATACATAAATCTCTTATACATAAGTCGGACAAAATTCCAATGGCCATTTGAATCCCACTTAAGCAATTTCTACTATATATATATATATATATATATATATATATATATAATCACCTACCTCACAGTTTTTATGAAGGTCAAAACTATTAATAAATAAATTTTTTTATACAGGGATGTAAACATGTTTGTTATGCTGTTTAGTTGGCATTTTAACACATTTTAAGCCTTAAGTGGCCGTTAGAGGAACTGCGGGCTTCATTTTTCACCTCGATTAAACCCTGTACTTCTCTGGCAGCAATGTAAGGCTGCACACTTAATTAAATGTTCATTTCAATCTCACTTCTGGCTTCTCACAAGTAACTGATTCTAATCAATATCAGCAATATTGAAAATGCAAAAGCAAATCAAGCTCTCTCTAAATCACTGCCTGACGCGTGCATAACAGGAATGTAGCATAACGTAAAGGTGAAAGCACCGCCTTGTTGACTTCATTCTGTGTTTGGTCTACTTTTTATTATTCATGTCTTTATTTTCAGATGATGTGGAAACTTCTGCCGACATGACAGTTTTGTCACTAAAACCAATGAATAATCATGACAATCATGATCGCAATATTGATCAAAATAACAATAATCATTGTGGCCATTGTCACTTTTCATACCACGCACATTAAAACATGTTCAATAATCTGATTAATCCCTGACCATTTATTGAAAATCTTATGAAACTTACATAGCTGTTGACAAAGTTGCCCGTGTATCTGTGGTTAGTATAGAGGTACTCTCCCGCTGACTCCATCTTGCCGTTCACCCATGTGCCCTTGTACTTTGAGCGTGTTTGGTGGTAGTGGTAAACGCCCTGTCCGTGCCTGGAAGTCAACAGCAAGGATTCCAGCAGCTTGATCACATCTTGTACCTCGTTAGAAGTGAATTTGCAGCTTGATTGTTAAAGCATACTGAATAGACTTTAAAGATGTGGCTTACATATGGTATTTCTGGGACTACATTTCAACATGTAATAAAGTCCTGCTTTCTACAATATTAATGCTGCTGAAGCAAAATACATAATCTAAACTAAATCTATAAAAGCTAATATAAATCTAATAATAACAATAATAATGCTATAAGTAAAGGTCACCTCTGGGCTTGCAAAGCTTGTTATATACCTCAAATGACGCAGCCACTCTCCATCATAGGTGTCTTTGTTGGGGTAGGTGTAGACACCGTGACCTTGTCTCAGGTCCTCAACCCACGACCCTGACAGTCAGGAGAGGCAAAGGTAAGAGTTTTGGTTTCTGAACCCAGCATCAGGACTTCAGCAGGTCCGTGGTGATCCACTGGGTTCAAAAAGGAGTGCAAAAATACATCTTGGTTGGCAGAAGTTGGCAACAAGCTCATGTAAAGCAGATTTGTTATACCTTCATATTTGGACCCATCTGGATAGTAGAAGATGCCCTGACCATGTTTCATATTTTGGTGGTAGTTCCCCACATATCTCGCCCCATTCTTGAAGCGATATGTCCCCTAATGGAGAAAGCAGTTATATTTAAATATACATTAGTCATATATGATACCATACCTGATCAGTGTGTTCTCTGTTTTGGACTGGGAGTTTCCAGCTCTAACTTCCTACCTGTCCGTGCCTTTTCCCGTTCTGATATTCTCCCTGATAAATGTCTCCGTTGGGAAGAACAGCTTTCCCGAATCCGTGTCTTTCCCCAGCTTCGTTTCTGCCCCCTTCATATTCCTGCTCGGGTCAAACAAAAGAGGAATAGTCTGGAAACTCTCCAAGGCCGTAAACACAAACTGACTAATGCTGCCGTTAGCTTCAGTTCAGCAAACACGGCTAACGCGATAATTATATTCTCTCACCCCGAGTTTGCTTTGTTCCTCAAACTCATCAGATCCGATGTCCGACATGGTTCTGCTGCTTTCTAGAAGACTGCGCTGGACTTTTAGTTTGAAAGGAAGCGTCGAAAACGCGAAGGATGCTGAACAAACTATTAGCGTCCTAGTTTACGGTTGCCGTGACAACCGCCAGACACGCGAGCTCAAGAATCAGGTGCGCGCGCCTGGAAGCGGAAAAAAAGGACTGCGCTTCAGGAAGGCTGAACTATTCCCGAAGTCTGCTTAAGGAAGTTACCGGAGTTCAGGCAGTGATGAGGAATAAAGGTGGTCACACCAAAGACGGACGTTCAAGCTCATTAGAGTGACGTAAACCTGGTTTCTGACTGATTTACTATGTTTCCATTTCTGCTCCGATTCCCCATTTTCCAGCTAAATATAAAGAAACGAGGGGGGACTCCAGACTTTTGCACAGTAATATTTTACACATCTTACTATAATGATCGTATGTTTATGTCTGCTCCCGAACTCCTCCTACACGCAAATCCTTACAAATGATATTGTGTATTACAGATTGTCTCAAACCGAACGGCGACTTTGCGTGTGGCACTTTGGGGTCACTGGAATGTGTTGTCATGCATGTCTGTAAATAAGTGTTCATCAAACAGTGACGCCTGTAATTGAGGACTTTGTCTTATATAACCTGCAAAGAAGAAGAAATCTATTTATTATTCATTTGTTTGGTGTTTATGAACAGCTGTTTTTTTGTCATCTGATTATATACAGAGATATAATGAAGATATAAAGAATAACATGATAACAAAATAATAATAATAAGCACATTTGACTGTGGCTGCTCATCAAGGAGCATCCATAGCAGGAATTTTGGCTTTGTATAATATTAAAAATGAATGTTATACTACTGCAACATAAAAGCTGCTTCACAGACAGTATGTCAGTGTGTTAATGCCTCTGCTCATTATAGCTGTCATCATTATTACAGGAGAACAAACATGAAATAGAGTGCAAGTTGTTTGCATCCCAACAATTTTAACACACCCCTTTGCAAACCTGTCTGTAATACATAAACTCACAGACATCTGCACCTGTACATTCATCATTAATAAAAGTAGTGCAATTAATGAATCTCAGTGTAACAAAATAAAAGAAACGAGCTTTCCTCTAAATCTACTTACATTAGAAAGAGGATGCTGCAATAAAACTGCAGGTGCATTTTGTTCCACCTGATGGGTATAAATCTGAGGTCTTTAAGAGAATAATAAAGAACGTGTGGGTTCTCAGCGGTGATGGTAGAAGGTGCTGTGGTTTACCTTTCACTGACAGGGAAAACAACATTCCTTATAAGCCCACTTCAGTGTTAGCTCAGCGTGTCCACCAGCATAACAGACTGAGTGACCTCTCCTTTATTTAGACAACTTGAACTTGTTTTGACATTAACTCATAAGCCCTGAGATTTTGCCATCTGTTGCATTCAGCTGTTCCTTCTGGGACTCAAGAGGAGGTGCTGTTCAAACTTTCTGAAGCAGGTATTCATGTTATAATAAAGACAAATGAAAGGCAGTTTGTGGCCGAGGTGATAATCTGCACGCCATCGTCGACCCTTTGAGGACTGTCCCTAAGAGGCAGATAATGCATGGGTTCATTGGCTGCTTGTTCGAGATTTAGCACCTTACTTGTCAATTTATATCCTTCTAATCTCCCTCTCATGACACTGACGGCGGTTTTTAAAATAAGTGACAGTTTGATGACCTCTGTTGACCCTATTATCCACTTATTTTGATGACCTGTTTCCTTGGAAGATTTGGTGCCGTCTGCCTGCATCTAGAAACATTTTGCCAAAATCATTATGAGGGACTTTTAATGAGGTCATGCTTGCTCCTTTTTTAATAATGTCTAAATAATGTTAAATAATCATATGTAATTTGTGTTTGCATCACCAAAGATGAGCACACTGATTTATAACAGATCCAGTTTGAGGCATTTTGCTGCAGTTTTTTAAGCTGCACCAAAACTGTTTCTTTACATCCTGATGCTACGTTAGGCTCTGACTCCAGCCCTGAGTCATGACACTGATATACTGGATGTCCTCTGACCTCACCCAGAAAGGAACCGAATGGGCATATTTTCCATGAGATTTTTTTTAATGGTTCTTAATCATTTTTACATTCTTTGTGTCACTGTCAAGGTTCAACAAGAACATTTCTAAATTAAGGCAACCTCTTTTTGTACCAGAGTGACTTCTTTGTTCATCTGTCCTCAAGTGTCCCTCAGAGATGATGCTTTGGGATAGGATGGTGGGAGGAAAAAGAGGTCTCCAAATCTCAACCATGAGCATTAGTCCACTGTAATCTCTAAAGCCGTCCCAGGACGATCCTGGAGGAATTTCTATTGAGGGCTTCATCAGCTTTGCCTTTATTTATAAGCCTGTCAAGGCTATCACAAGTGTCACCATGCACCCTTAATGGTACGTTTCAAAACAATAAGCCTGTTCCATCTAAATATGGTTTTATGGAGATAAAAATCCTTGCCATGACATACAAAATGAATTCAGCATCTGATTTATAAAATATGAATGCAAGTGTCTACATCAGGACGTGACATAAAACACACTTTTTAGTATTTGTTATGTCATCACATTATTTGTGAGAATTAGAAGAGACTGATAAAAACACTCATCTTCATATGAATTGGCTAATAAAAAAATATATACACATAGACACTGTATACTAGCTAGAGAAATGCATTAGAGGTGGCTGCAGCTCAGGAGGCAGAGCAGGTCATCTACTAACAGGATGGTCAGTGGTTCAATTCCTGGCTGCTCCAGTCTGCATTCCAAAGTATCCTTGGGCAAGATCCTGAACCCAAAGTTGTTCCCTGATGTGTTGATTGGAGTGTGAATGTTAGTTAGAAAGCACTTAGGTGTATAAAGTATTTTGAGGGCTCAGAGTAGAAAAGCACTAGAATCAGTCCATTTGGCTTTGATGCTGCAGCAGCCAAAGAGTAGAAAATAACAGATTCTTCCATTGCTTATATGTTTTAATGAACAGTGTCGAGCTCATGCAGGGGATAACATTTCACAAGCAAAAAGTTACCTTACAATATTTTACTCTTATTGTATTGAATTTACTCTTAATATTAATATTACTCTGAATATTAATGTCTTTTAGTTATTGTAAGTAATGCTTCACATAAAGTGATGATATAGTCAATACTACATCATCATGGTAAAAAAAGTACAGCCTCTTTAAATTCTAAGGTTTTACTTATCAGTACATAGTAAAAATCATCTTAAAATTACATAAGTATTACAGAACAAAGTCATTGCTATAAGACCATTTTCACACAATTTGAAATCCATCATTTAAACAGTGAGATGGATTATTCACAAGTGGAAAACATTCAAGACAGTTACTAATCTTTATAATAACGAACATCCCAGCAAATACACCCCAAGGTCAAACTGTGCAGCGCTCAGAGATATCACTCAGACTCTTTAGGCCTCAGTTAACATGTTACATGTTCAGGGATGATGGTTCAGACACATGTCTTGTATAGCAAAAGCATAATTCTCATAACTTTCAGGTTAAACTACAGCAGTGAGACCTTCTGTGTTTAAGAACTTTGGCTTCCAAATGCATTCCTTGAGCTTAAAATGTTCAATAGCTGCTTTTAAGTCTAGACGCATCCTTAATGTTAAGTCTGGTTATAATCGCGGAGCTCAGTGCCCAAGATAATAAACAGTGTTGGCATCTGTATCTTTAGAAAGTTTATCATCTAGCTGTATCCCTGGCAAAGGTCACCCTCCTTTGGCATTCATTCTTTTCTTGAGCTGCAGTTGCTCCACACCACGGATTTATAACAAAAGCTCAGCACCATCCCCATGACATCACATGCCAAACTAATCACTTTTCTCCACCCACGTTCACTGGGGGGATTTGACCTAAATATAGATGTTTGTTGTCTGTCCTAATGCATCTTATAAAAGCAGTAAGGGTCAGCTCTTTCCACGTTTTTCTGCTTCATTGTCGTGTGCCTGTGACAGACACTGGCTTAGCCAGCAGGAGCTCTGATTCTGATTCAGGTGTGTCTAGGAGGAGCCGTACGCAGATCTTCTGAGGTAGGAGCTGATCGGGATGTCTGATATAGTTTCTAGCATTAATAGATCACCATTCTAACAGGTACCCTGGATCTTTTCGTCCTCTCTGGGGATTAAACTGCAGAGATGAGTTCAGACGCTGACATGACTGTTTTTGGGGAGGCTGCCCCATTTCTGAGGAGACCTGAACGAGAGAGGATTGAAGTTCAGAACAGGCCCTTTGATGCCAAAACTGCAGTGTTTGTGGCGGATCCAAAGGAGCTCTTTGTCAAAGGGACGCTGCAAAGCAAAGAGGGCGGCAAAGCCACTGTTAAAACTCAGGCGGGACAGGTACATCAGCTCTAAAACTCTTTATATACTGCAGATTTACAGGGCGCACTGTCAATGTACTTCACATTACAGTAGTAATACACAGAGATGGCGCTCACTTCACTGATTTCTTAATGAAGCTCTCTCTCCTGAACATTCAGGTTGTAACAGTGAAGGATGATGAAATCTTCCCCATGAACCCGCCCAAGTTTGACAAGATCGAGGACATGGCCATGATGACGCACCTGAATGAGGCGGCTGTGCTGTATAACCTCAAAGAGCGTTACGCAGCATGGATGATCTATGTGAGTACTCCCCACACAATGTCAGATAAGCTGCTGCTCATCAGGATCATGCAGACCAAAGACAGGGGTGCAGTCAGCTGGTGCTTTACATTCTGCTTCATCTTTTTAATTTGCTATGAATATAGCTACTTTTGTTGCAGCTTAGCGGTTAAAGAACAAGTCTCTGGAAGTGTATCCCTAAATCTATCTTGAGCCTATTCTCCAGATGATACCCAATCCAGACTGCTGCTGCTCATAGAAATAGCTCAGGAAGTGTTAGAAATGACAGTAAGTATTCAAAAGTATCCAGATGTACTTCAATATGTCACAAACTGTCAACACAAAGAATTTAACCTCAAAAAGCTCAAAAACACAAAGTTAGGCCAGAAACACAAGTGAAACCACCTTTATAGCAGTTTTAGCCTAATGTTGTCCAACACTCACTGGTATTAATGCTGAAAATCCAGGTAAAGAAAAATGTATGCATTAATATAAAGTGACATGACTCAGATGAAGCAATAAAGGATGACAAATGGGTGTATGAATCAGCACATCAGATGATCTAAAAACTATCCAGTGCTCTTCACTGAAAAAAGGAAAACAATAAACTGGAATAATAAACAGAACGAAACAAAAAGAGTACTGATATAGCAAATATGATGCTGGTAGTTTCTGATTGTTTAAGCTGTGCTTAAATATTAAATACTCTACTTATACCCTCTGAGCTACTCTTAAATTTCCACCCAAAAAACATCACTTTTCAGTCAACAGCAGCTGAGCTTAACTGTGAGGCCAAAATGGTAAATGGACTAGTTCTTATATAGCGCTTTTCTACTCAGAGTCAGAGCACTCAAAGCGCTTATACAACATGTTTTTACATTCACCCATGCACTCCCATTCATACAAGCACTTCCATGTTTTACTAAGCTAAGTGCTTTTAATTAGCTAACATTCACACACATTCACACTCCGACAGGACGGTCGGAGAGCAACTTGGGGTTAAGTATCTTGCCCAAGGATACATTGGCATGTAGCCTGGAGTAGCCAGGAATCGAACCGCTGACCTTCCGATCAGTAGGTGACCTGCTCTACCTACTGAGCTACAGCCACCACTGTCAGAGTTATGAAATACAGTCTCCTTATTTCCATCACCAAGCCAGGGTGAAGTATAAATGAGAAATTAGAGCATAAATGACAGTCTTATAAGTGAGTGTAATGATACTGATGTTGTCAGACCTGTTCTAAAGGCTCTCAGCTGCAGCTCTGCCAAAGAGGATGCATCAAAGATAAGGTTATATCTATTTTAGGCATAGTAGTGCCAGCAGGCTTCTTCACTGCATGTTGTTTTTTAATAACAGATATGGCCTAGTCTTAGTCCAGAGACTTCTGTCGTGCAAAAGTTTAATATATTTTCATCTCAGTTTGTTTAACAGCAGTCCTGCTGGGGGGCCACCGCAGCTCAGCTGGTTGCGAAAGTTACTCCATATGCCAAAAGCTTGCAGGGGCCTGGTCACAGCTGACTATAGGGCTGTGCTACAGCACTGATTTCACCAAGATAAAGCTAATAAGCTCATATTGACTGTAAGGGATTTGAATGATTATTATAACCACACTGTCACACGATTATAACTATGTTTACTAGCTAATGTAAAGGTTAGAATTACACTTTATGAACCTGCTTCACCTACCTGACATTTGCTTTCTAGGCTGACCAGCTGCTAGTTTGGTTAGACCCAGGTAAGTGCTGGATGGGAGAGGCTACTCTTTTGGTCAGTTGAGGTAGTTAGCCTAAAGAAGTTTGGGGTAGCTCTCAGGGAGGGCAACTAATTCAGTTAGTGGGCAACTGAAAGCATCCCCTGGCATCACCTCTGCAAACTGTTAATCAGCCATTAAGCATGTAAATCACTGGATTACCTTACTTGGAACCAACTTACTTGGAACCAACTAACTATTAGAAGTTGCTTTGGGTTGCAGACCTACTCTGGGCTGTTCTGTGTCACTGTGAACCCCTACAAGTGGCTCCCAGTGTACAACCAGGAAGTGGTGATAGCCTACAGGGGTAAAAAGCGCCAGGAGGCTCCACCACACATCTTCTCCATCTCTGACAACGCCTATCAGTCAATGCTTACTGGTAAGCTTTAAAAGTTACATTAGTGCAATGAGTTTTATGCTCCTTTTTGGTGTAATACAGTGCACCTCTCTAATATTTATATCTTTTTTTTTTTTTAGATAGAGAAAACCAGTCCATCCTCATCACGTAAGCCACATCTCAAAGATGCAACAGCCTGTTTGTTACTTGGTGAGAGAAAGAAAGAGATTTCTCATTGTGCTCTGATGTGCTGTAGTGGAGAATCCGGTGCAGGAAAGACTGTCAACACCAAGCGAGTCATCCAGTACTTTGCAACAATTGCAGGCTCTGGGGACAGGAAAAAAGATGTTGCTGTCACTGGGAAATTACAGGTACTATATAAATACATGTCAACTATGAACCTGTCTGTATTGTTAATATTTTACATTGTTCATTGTCTTACCTCAGGGGAACCTGGAGGACCAAATCATCTCTGCTAACCCCTTGTTAGAAGCCTTTGGAAACGCCAAGACTGTCAGAAATGATAACTCATCACGTTTTGTGAGTGAAGAAATGGATTGATTTGCTTTTGTGTTTACTGATTAATTTTTTTGTTTGGTCTACACAGTCCCGTCACCAGATCTCAGTTTAAGGGGGGCTTATGAAATCCAATGGGGGGGGGACCACTATTATTAGCTTGATTAGTGATCTGGCTTGGGTGGGCGGGCCAGGGCGGGCCCAAGGGTATCAGTGGGTGGGCACGGCCCCCTAGGGCCCGCCCATAGAGATGGGTATGGGTCTACATAGGTAAAATTTTTGTTCCCCTTTCAGGGGAAGTTCATCAGGATCCACTTTGGAACCACAGGAAAACTGGCTTCTGCTGATATTGAGACTTGTGGGTATTAATAAGTTAGAATAATTTCTGGATTTGTTGCATTCTTTATTTAAGCGGATTTTGTGTGGTTTTGGTAGATTTGCTGGAAAAATCCAGGGTAACGTTTCAGCTGGCCGCAGAGAGGAGCTACCATATTTTCTACCAGATAATGTCCAACAAGAAGCCTGAGCTCATAGGTAACTCAAGGACACGGTTACAGCACAGTGTGTGTGCTGCAAAGTGCTAAATTGAAGGCTTGTTATTTTCCTTTCAGAAACTCTCCTCATCACCACCAACCCCTATGACTACCCGTTTGTCAGCCAGGGGGAGATCAGTGTGGCGAGTATTGATGACAGTGAAGAACTGATAGCCACTGATGTAAGTCAGATTAACAGTCTCTGCTTGTCCATTACTGCTACCTTTTTTCTTACATCAGATCTGTTTTGACGCGCATTCAGAGCGCTATCGACATCCTGGGCTTCACTGGAGAGGAGAAGATTGGCATCTACAAGCTGACAGGTGCTGTGATGCATTATGGGAATATGAAGTTCAAGCAGAAGCCGAGAGAGGAGCAGGCAGAGCCAGACGGCACAGAGGGTAATTGTTATTCATAATGTTATGCCTTAATGTGTTTATTTTTATCTTTTATGGTGATTGTCTTTTGTTTTTGGTGTGTGCAAATGTAGACTTTAATATTTTTAAACATTAGAATCTCGACCTTTTTTATTATCACACTCTGCCTCAAGTCTTTTCTTTTTTCTTTGCTAAGTGGCCGACAAAGCAGCTTACCTGATGGGTCTGAACTCTGCAGACCTGCTGAAAGCACTGTGCTATCCACGAGTAAAGGTTGGGAATGAATATGTGACCAAAAGCCAGACTGTTCAGCAGGTACATTTGTGTTGGAAAAGTTCGTATCAGGTGCAGGTGGAAAAATCTTGAGAACCTCACATCTGTGTCACTTCTTCAGTGATTTAATATTTTCCGTGTTTGCCTTGATACAGATATCTGTATGGAAAAGACTTGGAAAAAGTTAACTGGCAAAACTGCTTTCCTCCTCAATGTCTTTGAATCCATCACTTGTGTTGTGCCTAGCAGCACGATGTTGGAATTACCAAGAAACCGTAATCGTTAGAACCCTTGTGAGAACCCTAACCTTAGCCTCTAATCCTGTGCTTTGGGAAAACTGACTTTCTTGGAAAACTGTAACTGTAGTCAGCAAACAAAATACTTATTTGTTTTTTCTGTAAGCACGAAGTACCACAGCAATTTCCTAATGCTGTGAACCTGTTCACCCATATGGCAATAAAAAACCTTCTGATTCAAATGGCCAGTGAAATAAGCCGAACATCTACAGAGGCATATAGTTTAATCAAATCAACAGTTATCTTGCTCTGTGTATGGATGTTGTTTACTAGTATGTGAAGGCCTTATTTTCTCGTTTCTTGTTGAAATCTCACTACAACATGTCGTTGAGCATAGGTCTACAACTCTATTGGTGCTTTGGCCAAATCGGTCTATGAGAAGATGTTTCTGTGGATGGTCCTCCGCATTAATCAGATGCTGGACACTAAGCAGCCCAGGCAGTTCTTCATCGGAGTCCTGGACATTGCTGGGTTTGAAATTTTTGATGTAAGCTTTCTTTCCGCACTCTATCTATGATTATTTGTAGAAAATATTGTGCTCTACAATAAGTAAAATGCCTGTTTTGCAGTATAACAGTCTGGAACAGCTCTGTATCAATTTCACAAATGAGAAACTGCAACAGTTTTTCAACCATCACATGTTTGTGCTGGAGCAAGAGGAGTATAAGAAGGAAGGCATTGAGTGGGAGTTCATTGACTTTGGGATGGACCTGGCTGCCTGTATCGAGCTCATTGAGAAGGTTTGTTTATGCAGATATGGTATGATTTTGGGCAAAGTTCCAGAAACAAATCCCTGGGATATAGCAGGATTTTCTGACTCACTATCTTCAACAGCCAATGGGAATCTTTTCCATCCTTGAAGAGGAGTGTATGTTCCCTAAGGCTTCAGACACCACCTTCAAAAACAAGTTGTATGACCAACATCTTGGGAAATCCAGCAACTTTCAGAAGCCCAAGTCTGTCAAAGGCAAGGCTGAGGCTCATTTCTCTTTGGTGCACTATGCTGGCACTGTGGACTACAGCATTACAGGCTGGTTAGACAAAAACAAGGACCCACTGAATGAGACTGTTGTCCAGCTCTACCAGAAAGCCAGCCTGAAACTACTGGCATTCCTCTATTCCAACTATGCTTCGTCTGTGGGTAGGAGTATGGGATTCCTAACATTTTATTTTTTGTTCAAATGGCCTTCTTTAAAATATTCTAAATAGCCAAAAACTGTCATTATTTTAAAGAGAACCCAGGTGGAAGTGGTGCTGCTAAGAAGGCAGCAAAGAAGAAGGGCGCGTCGTTCCAGACTGTGTCAGCCCTCTTTCGGGTAACTACATACTTAAAATCTGATTATCATAATTCTGAAAAAAAATGTTTTGATGGAAACAATAAATCATTGCAACAGTGGTATTGACAATGATCATCTTTAACAGGAGAACCTGGGAAAGCTAATGACAAACCTGAGGAGCACCCATCCTCACTTTGTTAGGTGCCTGATTCCAAACGAAACTAAAACTCCAGGTATTCCTTTTCAGACCATTTGAATTGTACTGTATGTCTGGCAGCCTGATTACAGTTTGGCTCTGCCTGACTTTTAGGGATTATGGAACACCATCTGGTTATCCATCAGCTGAGATGTAACGGTGTGTTAGAAGGAATCAGGATCTGCAGGAAAGGCTTTCCCAGCCGGATCCTGTACGGAGATTTCAAGCAAAGGTAATAAACAAAAGTTTGTTTCTCTGAGAATGTTTTAAAAATTTTGTGTAATGAGATTTTCTTTTTGTAGGTACAAAGTGCTGAATGCTAGTGTGATCCCTGAAGGACAATTCATTGACAACAAGAAAGCCTCTGAGAAGCTCTTAGGCTCAATCGATGTGGATCACACACAGTATAAGTTTGGACATACCAAGGTAATTTAATTTAAATCTAAGTGTCAGCATATCTGAAATGAGGTGCTTGTGAGAAACTGAAGCTCACTGTTTGAAGTCATCATGGAGGCCGTGTTTGCCACAAACCGACATTTCTTAGAAGTGGACAATCCCCCTACTCTTATTTTCAAGGTTCAGTCATGGCTATCTTGCTAGCCTGGCTGCTCCCGTCACCTGTTCCACAGTTAAACTCCATCTTCTTCAGCTACAATTAGTAACAATAATTCATGTACTAGTAAAGAACGGGGTCAGGTGGCTAGCTCACTGAGGTTGCAGAACAAGGACTACCATTGCCAAGTGCAGTTCATGACAGTGGAGCTGAACTGGGCGAGGAACTCTCCAGAGAGGCAGCTGATAATTGCTCTGTTGTTTATTGTGACAAAGCATAATTAGTATTTAGACAGCGTGGCTTTCTTGATTTTCTTGAGGCCAGAAAAAGTATTGAGAGCCATTTGCAACAAATATAAACACTTTTGCTAATATGTTTGAATTTGAACTTTTTTATCCAGCCATTCTGTTATAATAGGTATAAAATTTGGTTTGGCATTGGTTTCTGAAATAAGTAAAACCTTCCCTGAAAAACTGCTTTTTCAGGAAGCAGCACAAGTTGCTACAAAATCCAGCATATTGCATTAATAGAGCTTTCATATATGTGCAGTTGCCCTTGCCAGTAATTCTTTTGGACATAGCTTTGTTGCTTCTTCCATAGGTGTTCTTCAAAGCAGGACTCTTGGGTCTGCTGGAAGAGATGAGAGATGAAAAACTTGCATCACTCATCACAATAACTCAAGCTTTGTGCCGTGGCTTTCTCAGAAGGAAGGAGTTTCAGAAAATGATGGAAAGACGGTAATCAAAACGAAGCCAGAGAAAACTCAAGATCATTGGTCAGTACATCAAATACAGTGTGTTCTTTTTGCTCCATCACTTTCCAGAGAGTCCATTTATATCGTTCAGTACAACATTCGCTCCTTCATGAATGTGAAACACTGGCCATGGATGAAGCTCTACTTTAAGATCAAGCCTCTCTTGAGGAGTGCTGAGACTGAGAAGGAGATGGCCATGATGAAAGTTGAATTTGCCAAGTGTAAGGAGGATTTAGGCAAAGCTGAGGCTAAGAGGAAGGAGCTGGAAGCCAAAATGGTTTCTCTACTTCAGGAAAAGAATGACTTGTGTCTGCAAATTCAAGCTGTGAGGAGAGAAAATATGCATTTTGCAGTACATAGGTCAGTCATAAAATAATACAAGTGCATTCTACATAAATGTAAAATGGGATTTTTGCTAAACAGGAAAGTGAGAGTTTGGCAGATGCAGAGGAGCGATGTGAGGGCCTGATAAAGAACAAGATCTTGCTGGAGACCAAAGCCAAAGAATTCAGTGAGAGACTGGAGGATGAGGAAGAGCTGAATGCCGAACTGACCGCCAAGAAGAGGAAGCTAGAGGATGAATGCTCTGAGCTGAAGAAGGACATTGATGACTTGGAGCTCACTTTGGCTAAAGTTGAGAAAGAAAAGCATGCCACTGAAAACAAGGTGTGTTGATGGCTGCTCTGACTGAAGCATTTATTAACCTCTGAGATCTAAGTAATGACAGGTGATAACCAGGGTTAATTTCATTGATGAAACATAGGGTTAGGGTGGGGTTAGGGTTATCACCAGTGTTAATTTCATTGACGAAATATTTTCGTCATAGGTTTTGTCAGCCACCCTTTTTTTCATGACGAAAACGAGACGATAACTAAATTAAAGGATAAAAACGATGACGAAATTAATTGACACTTTAGTCTTGAAGAAAGTGTCAATTAATTTCGTAAGAAAATTGACACTTTCGAAAAGGGTTTTTTTCTTGAGGATTCATCATCAATTTTAATCTTTTAAGTGGTTTTAATTTAGTTATTGTCTTGCTTTCGTCACAAAAAAAAGGGTCGTTGACAAAACCTATGACGAAAATATTTCGTCAATGAAATTAACACTGGTGATAACCCTAACCCTATGTTTTTGAAAAAGGCAAATATATAAGTAGTTTTTGATGTGTGTGTCAGTTTTCTTTGTTCCCTGATTGCAAAGACTTGGGAGAACGAGTCAGTAAAAACAAATGGCATTCTGGTTGCTTAGGGTTAGAGTTAAGTTTAGGGTTAGGGTCATCAATGATGACAACTTAGACCTCAGAGGGTTAAGACATTTCATCTTACACATTCAGGTGAAGAATTTGACAGAAGAAATGTCATGCCTTGATGACACTATTGCCAAGTTATCCAAGGAGAAGTTGGCTCTCCAAGAGGCCCACCAGCAGACACTGGATGATCTGCAGGCAGAGGAAGACAAAGTCAACTCTCTGACCAAAGCTAAGATCAAGCTGGAGCAACAAGTTGATGATGTAAGCCTATAGCCAGACATTTTCTTGAACTCACAGCATATATTATGTACTAATTTAATGATAATATGCCCATGTGCTAGCTTGAGGGCTCTCTGGAACAAGAAAAGAAGGTTCGAATGGATGTCGAGAGGGCCAAAAGGAAACTTGAAGGAGATCTGAAACTAGCACAGGAATCCATAATGGATTTGGAAAATAACAATCAGCAACTACAGGAATGCCTCAAAAAGTATGTATGGGTATATCAGCATCTAGGTATAAATAAAAGCTTCTAACACTTGCTTATATTAACTGATGTGATTTTGCACAACAGGAAAGACTTTGAGTTAAGCCAGCTTGTATCAAAAATTGAGGATGAGCAAAGCGTGGCTGTACAATGTCAGAAGAGGATCAAGGAGCTTCAGGTACCTACAGTAAAAACCTGGTGAGTCTGCTGAAAGATTTACTGAAGTCAGTGAATGATCTCGGTTTTTTGTTGCTTTATACAGGCATGCAAGGAAGAGCTAGAGGAGGAGCTTGAAGTGGAGCGTATTGCTAGGGCCAAGGTGGAAAAGCAAAGGTCTGATCTTTCCAGGGAGCTCGAGGAGATCAGCGAGAGGCTGGAGGAGGCTGGTGGAGCCACCGCCGCTCAGGTAGAATTGAACAAGAAGCGAGAGGCCGAGTTTCAGAAACTGAGACGAGACCTCGAAGAATCAACACTCCACCACGAGACTATCACTGCAGCTTTAAGAAAGAAACACGCCGACAGTGTGGCTGAGCTGGGACAGCAGATTGACAACCTGCAGAGAATCAAGCAGAAGCTGGAGAAGGAAAAGAGTGAGTACAAGATGGAGATTGATGACCTTTCGAGCAACATAGAGGTCACGGTAAAGGCAAAGGTAAGATAAGCTAAATAAAGATACATAATTAACTAAATGAAAATATTCACACTGATGAGCCAAAGCATTAGTAGTTAGTACTGCAAAAACAGCTCTGATGTACCTTGGCATGGACTCTACACACTGTGTGGTTTCCATGTGCAATCTGGAACAAATATATAAGCAGCAGATCATTTAACCCTTTGAGGTCTAAGTGGTCATAACCCTAAATCTAAACATACATTTTTGGTCAGAAGTTTACATCCACTCATCCTGGGCATGAACGTCATGGTAATTTTGGGCTTTTAATTTCTTTGAACTGTTGTTTTTCTAAGGTGGAATGATTTTCAGATCACATCTTTAGTGACTTTAAAATAACAAGAATCGGATGCACATGTTTGAATTTATTTTGGATTTTCTCCAAGCCACACAGGGTCAAAAGTATACATACAGGCTCAAATATCTACATATATTCACATAAATCTTTAATAAGTGACGCTATTAGGCCAAGGCCTATTAGTTTCTCAACTGAAATTTGCAGCTGCCCACATGGACAAGCCAAACACCTTCTGGAGAAATGTTTTATGGTCAGTCCAGACAGAAATTGAGCTGTCTGGCCACAATGATGAGGTAAATTTGGAGGAGTAAAAGTGCGGCTTTCCAACCTAAGAACACTGCACCAACTATCAAACATGGTGGTGGTAGTAGCATCATGCTCTGGGGCCTTTTTGCTACCAGTGGTACTGGTGCATTGCATAAAGTGGATGGAATAATGAAGAAGGAGGACTATCTTCATCTTCATCTTCATCCTCAAATCAACAGCTAGAAACTGAAACTTGGATAGAATTTGCTGTTTGAACCAATTCCAAAAAATCTGGAATAAATTCAAAGTTGGCTTTTAGACTCATTAAAGGTGTATCCTGTCCAATCATTCCACCATGGGAAAAAAAAACAGTTCAAAGAAATCATTAAAAGCCCAAAGTTATTGTGACATTTATGTATGTAAACATGCCCACAACTGTAAACACTCAAAATATGTAATTTTTGTTTTCATTAAATTGTTCTGTCAGGTCTTGGCACATAGAGAACCAAGAAAATAATTTTAATTGAAACATATCTAATTTTTTTTTCTCGAAAAAGTCAGTTTGCCATTCCTCCAAAACAGGGTCAGGGTAGGGTTAGGCTTATTATCTATGATAACTCAGACCTCAGAGGATGGACCAGAGTTCGTCAAAGCCCCCAACTCAGTCATCTGGACATAACTATTTAACCTTTAGCTGCTCTTTACATCTGCCCATTTTGCCCACATCCAACATATTGACTCCTAATCAGTTCACTTACTGGCTAATATATCCTAATCAATATTCTGTTTTGTCACATTGGTATATACAAAGATACAGTATTTGGTTAAATAAAATAATAAAGTTTGGCTACTGAAAGTAAAGTGGGGAGACTGCATTCAAAATAATCAGCAATTAGTGTCGTATTCTTCCCTGATGGTAATAAGAAGCAAAATATCTGAAGGGCCTGAAAAACAGTGTTCATTAATTCATTTTATCACTATTGTCAGATTAATTATGAAAAGCTGTGCCACTCCCTGGAAGACCAACTGAGCGAATACAAAACAAAACACGATGAGAACACTCATCTGATCACTGAATTAAATGCTCAAAGGGCAAGACTTCAGAATGAAAACGGTAAGCAGCTGATTAAAAGGTTTCTGGAATCAAAGTGCTCTCGCTTTTCTCACCTCATCTTCTGAAACCTCTTGAACAGGTGAGCTCTCTCGTCTCCTTGAGGAGAAAGAAGCGATACTGTCTCAGATGTCGAGGGCCAAGCTTGCCTTCACTCAGCAACTCGAGGAACTGAAGAGGCAGGTCGAGGAAGAAATAAAGGTTTGTTTCCTCAGTGCTGGTCAAGTTAGTGCTTAAAGTTAATAAGCTATAGCTTAGCTTAGCTTAAATTAGAAGGTTAGCAAGGCAAAGACGTTTATCTGGCTGCCTTAAGTTGGCTCAGTTATAATTTTTAACTCCAGATGGTTTTCTGTGAAGAACAGGTCCTTCTACAATGGCAGGGTTTTAAAGGAATAGTCAGACTATTTGGTGAACATGTTTTTTCACCAGTGGACCCATAGCATCAGACTGGAACCGCGCCTGTGTCCAGAGTTGCTCACATAATTATGTGCCAGGTCTAAATGTAGCTAGCCAGGCCTAAAGGTAACTGGTCCAGGAGCAATACAACTCAAAAAGGTGTCGTTTTCATCCTTCAGCTTCTAGTCTTTATATAATTAAACTTCCTGCTTGCTTTAGCTTTACTGCACATATATTTCCATCTAAGCCTCCAATAAGGAAACTTTCTATTAAAAAATGATGAACTTCTCAATGTTCACAATGACAGGGTTATTTGGCCCTTCAATTATTGTATACTTTCATAAATAAAAATCCAAATCCGTCTCTGTGTCAGGCCAAGAATGCTCTTTCCCATGCTCTTCAATCTGCCCGCCATGACTGTGATTTGCTGAGGGAGCAGTATGAGGAGGAACAAGAGGCCAAGGCTGAGCTCCAGAGAGCAATGTCCAAGGCCAACAGTGAGGTGGCCCAGTGGAGAACCAAGTATGAGACTGATGCCATCCAGCGCAATGATGAACTGGAAGAGGCAAAGTGAGACTTCTTCTCAAACTCATAAATATTTAGATTTTTAAAAGATATATTTGCAGTGTAAGAAAAATGATGCCTAACTTTCTCAGGAAAAAGCTCGCCCAGCGTTTGCAGGAAGCTGAGGAGGCAATCGAAGCTGTGAATGCCAAGTGTTCGTCTTTGGAGAAGACGAAACAGAGGCTGCAGGGAGAGGTGGAGGACCTCATGGCTGACATGGAAAGAGCAAATGCTCACGCAGCTGGCCTGGATAAAAAGCAGAGGAGCTTTGATAAGGTAATTAAAGCACCCTGTAACCCACTGATGCTAACAATCAAAGTAATGTAACTCAGTGCTACTGACTGTGATCTGTTGTGTTGTCTGTAGATTCTTTCTGAGTGGAAGCAGAAATACGAGGAGAGTCAGGCTGAACTGGATGGCTTACAGAAAGAGTCTCGCTCCCTCAGCACCGAACTCTTCAAAATGAAGAATTCTTACGAGGAAGCTTTGGAGCAGCTCGAAGTCCTCAAACGAGAGAATAAAAACCTGCAACGTATGTTGATCAAACTATCTTAAAGACTCTTCATCACAGACATTCATCAGGTTGTGATGACTTTTAATAATGTGACTGTGACGTTTATAAAGCATGTCTAAAAAGCTGACCATATTCACAATATCTTAAAGTGGACCTATTATACTTTTCCTTATTTTCTGTTTTATCTGTACTGTTACAACAGCGGTTACCCATATTAAACATGGCCAACGTTCCAGAGATCAGAATATCTGCAAATAATCCATCCATCCATCTTCTTAATCACTTGTCCAATTCAGGGTCATGGAGGAGCCTTTCCTTCCTGTCACAGGGTGAAAGGCAGACTATGCCCTGGACAGTTCACCAGTCCACTGCAGGGCCTCCAAGTAGTCCCTGTGAACCAAACATTTCTCAGATCAGCTGTGCTCACCTGTTGTTCAAACCTTCTGTTTGCAGGAGGCAGCTAATCAGAAAAAAGTTGGCTTAAAGAGAGGATATCCTTAAACGCAGAGGTGCTAAAATGTTTCAGAGAGACGATGAACTGAGGGGCTGCACCAAGACCCAGTATAAAATAAATAAACATTAGTTTGGACTGAAATGCAAAGTTACTCCAATAGAGTCCAAGAATAAAAATACTGAGCTGGAAATGAGCATAATAGGTCCCCTTTTAGAAAACAATGTATTCTTTTTCATGTGATCATTAAGTGTTATGTATTATTTTACATTTATAGAGGAAATTTCTGATCTGACTGAACAACTTGGAGAGAATGGCAAAGCCATTCATGAGCTGGAGAAGATTAAGAGACAAACTGAAACCGAGAAGACAGAGATTCAGACTGCTCTGGAAGAAGCTGAGGTGACCCAATGTGAAAAACAAAGATGTATATAAGATTTGTGTGAATATTCATTTTTTCCTTCAGTGTAATCTTTTAGCCTTTTTCACTCTAGGCTTCTCTGGAACACGAGGAATCCAAAATTCTGCGTATCCAGTTGGAGCTCACTCAAGTCAAAGGGGAGATCGATCGCCGGCTGGCAGAGAAGGACGAGGAGATCGAGCAGATGAAACGCAACCACCAGCGTGTTTTGGAGACGATGCAGTCAGCTCTAGATGCTGAGATACGCAGCAAGAATGATGCCATTCGAATTAGGAAGAAGATGGAGACTGACCTCAACGAGATGGAGATCCACCTCAGTCATGCCAATCGGCAGGCTGCTGAGGCGCAGAAGCAGCTGAAGAACATGCAAAGCCACCTCAAAGTAGAATATCAATTACCACCTTAAGTACAAGGTTCCTTGGTTGTTAAGCTCTTACTGTGGGAAAATTATAATTATGCTCTCTCTTTGCAGGAACAAACTATTCACCTGGATGAAGCTCTGCGGAGCCAGGAGGACCTAAAAGAGCAGATGGCCTTGGTGGAGCGCAGGAGCAGCCTGCTACAGGCAGAAGTGGAGGAGCTCCGGGCTGCTCTGGAACAGTCAGAAAGAAGCCGAAAATTAGCTGAAGGGGAATTGGCTGATGCCTGTGAGCGAGTCGGGCTGCTACACTCTCAGGTGACTCTGAGGCACCTTTGCACAGTCTGCAGCTTGGGTCCTGTCAGCTATGGCAGACTCCTGCCTCGATGTATCTGATGCTTAGGGCCTGTTCTTGTGCTGCCGCGATCAGACCCTCTGTACTGTCCTTTACGCCGACCTTTTCTAACCACTGATAGGGATTCTTAATGTCAGCCACTTCCTCTTTCTGTCGATGGTAGCAGGGGTTTGGTCTCCACTTGCTCCCGAGGCACTCTTGGAGCCGCCCGTCTTGGGGGGGGTTACTGATGTATTCATTTTTACTGTTTCCTCCTGGACTGGGGCTCACACACTCATTAATCCTTGCCCGCCCTCTTTTTGTTGCTCGTAGAGCCTCAGGGTGCTGGACTTTGGGTGGAGACCTCTGTGCAAAGTGAGGAGTTTTCATGTCTTGACACGAGTGGTTCAGTACCAGTCAAAGGTTAAATGAATGAGTAAGTGTATCCAAACTTTTGATTGGTACTGTATCAATGTCCTGTTTACTTTTTGGTGCAGTTGAGGATGTTACATTATTTTTTTATGCTTAAATTGTTTTTGCTGACTTTTAATTTGTTTGTTGGTGGTCTGGGAGCAGACACCATCACTATGGTGATGGGAGTTTGGAGGGATGACAGGAGGAGAGAAGCTGCAGAGAGGTGTGTGAGGCTGCAGCTGCTTCCTGGTCCCAACAGCTGGAGTTGCCAAGACCAAAACAGAGCTGAAAAAAAAAACAATATTGGAGTGTACTAAAGCATCTCCACTTTTTGCATCTTTCATATGGGAGAGAGATGAAGTAGGGCATGATTGCACGTGTGTCAAAGTCAAAATGAAGATGGGTGTGGTCCGCCCCACGAGTGGGTTCAGTATGCAGGATACAGTCACTTAACAGATGTGGGGTTGAGGTTGAAATCAAGGCCAGTTAGGATGATGGTTGTGGTCAAAGGCCTGACAATGAAGGATGCCTATAAAAGTAAAAAGCTACAGCATTGTGTCAAGCTGAAAATGTTGTCAGCGCACTGGACATTTGTCTTGTACAAAGAGCAATAAGTAGATTTTTGTTGGACTTATGAGTTGTTAGGATATGTTCACTTAACTGTCATTTGGCTGCAGAACACCAGTCTGCTCAACTCTAAGAGGAAGCTGGATGCAGATCTCAGCCAGCTGCAGGGTGAGGTGGAGGACGCCATCCAAGAGGCTCGTAATGCAGAGGAAAAAGCCAAAAAGGCCATCACTGATGTAAATGTTTTATCCTTAATTCTATCCAGCAATTCCAGTTTCATATTAGTAACTTGACAAATGATGAGAATATTCCTTCTGCTGGTCCAGGTTGATTGTGATCATTCATTTCCTATTTGTCAAAGACAAAGTACACTTTAAACATCAGCTTAACTTGCTGTGCAAACGTAGGCAGCAATGATGGCGGAGGAACTGAAGAAAGAACAGGACACAAGCAGCCACCTGGAGAGGATGAAGAAGAACCTGGAGACCTCTGTGAAGGATCTGCAACACCGTCTGGATGAAGCTGAGAACCTGGCTCTAAAGGGGGGCAAAAAGCAGCTTCAGAAACTAGAAGCACGGGTATCAAAGCCATTCATATACCTGAGCAGTGTTACTCAGAAGAGTGACTACAGCTTGATGTTGAATTTGTTGGGTTTTGACTTTAGGTGCGAGAACTGGAGGGTGAAGTGGAGCTTGAACAGAAAAGAGCCGCTGATGCCATAAAAGGAGTCCGTAAATACGAGAGGAGACTGAAGGAGCTCACGTACCAGACTGAGGAGGACAAGAAGACCGTTCTGAGACTGCAGGACCTCGTCGACAAACTGCAGCTCAAAGTCAAGGCCTACAAACGACAAAATGAAGAAGCAGTAAGATCTTCTCATCAAGTGAGAAATTTTGTCATCATGATTGTCTGATAGCTCAAGGTCAGACTCTTCTATAGGAGGGGCAGGCCGGTGCTCATCTTGCTAAGCTGAGGAAGGTGCAGCATGAGCTGGAGGAGGCCCAGGAGCGTGCAGACATCGCTGAATCCCAGGTTAACAAGATGAGAGCTAAAAGCAGAGAGTTTGGAAAGGTAAGGTTTGAAGCCTGAACAGTGAATCTTCCTTACAAAAAAATAAATGACACACCTTAATGCATTTGTTTTCTCCTGCAGTCATTCACATTTATATTATTAAGCAGTGTCTCAACCACCAGTTTTGCACCAAAAGTTTACTTGTCACCTACGTGTGTCCTGACATGGATGGAAACACTAGGAGTGGACAGTGGCTGAAGACAGTGATACAGGAAATTAAAAAAAAAAAAAAAGTGTGAATTGTCATTGAGTTATTTTATATTTTTACTTATATACTTCCTTTTCTCTTCTTTTTTTTTATCTTCCCCCCCGCTCGTCTCAGGCTGCAGAATCAGAGTAAAGCTTCCAGCGATGACACAACTTCTTAGCACAAATAGAAATGAACAAACCTTTGTTGCTTTGCTGTGAAACCGTAGCACAATAAAGTGATTTAAGCATAACTTTGCTTGTTTTTTCTTCTGCTTTCAACATCAGCCATCACCATCTGAGTGGAACGTTCCAGCAGCCCACACAGTAATCACCATCTTTCTGAACATCAGCAGAAACAAGTGGAAACTGTTCCTTAATGTCTGCGTGAACTATGTGTAACTCTTTGTAGTGCTAATTAGCCAGCTAGCAGCAGCACTAACAGATAATCAGTTTCATAGAAGGAGTGAGAGGTTTATATATAAACTCACATCTATGTGGGCAGTTAGCATCTAATTAGAGCAACTGTTTGCAGGGATTAGGGCGAGGCCCGCTGACATTTACTTTCTGTGTTAAAATAGCCGTCCTCTTCAGTGTCAGTCATCTGCGTCTACTTAATCCCAGCATGAGAGCACTGGATTAAGTTTATAGGACCAGCGTAATAAAAAATGCGCGTGTTGACTAACAGGCTCCAGAGGATAATTTTAAGATGGACTATCTATAAAGTCACTCCATCCTCCACAATACAGGGGCTGTGTTTATATTCCTTTTCCTTATGTTCAGGGTTTAACTTTGAGGTGAGTGCTTGATGCAACTGTCATTGAGTTTGAAGAAAACAGGTGGGTGACAATATGAGGGTCTGATAACTGTTACAGCAGTGATCCCCTAAATATGGCTCGTGGCCCACCAGTGTGTCATTAAGGCACTGCAGGTGGGCCAGAGAATTCATTTAAAATACATTAAATATGTAGTTGCATTTACAGGATTTTTAAAAATTCAATTAACTAAAATTCCTAACTCTTGTTAGTTTTTTTAAATTTATATAGATTATAGGTTTAATTCTTATAACTCCTTTCTTATAACACGTGTGTGTGTATATATATATACACACACACGTGTGTGTGTATATATATATATATATATATATATACACACACATTATACATACACACATATACATACACATATATACATACATACACACACACATATATATATATATATATATATACACACATCTATATAGATACACACACCTACATGTGTACATACATACAAATACATATTTGTGGAACTATGTGATGAGCTAGAGATGAAGCTGCCTGTGAAACTGAAGGACACGAGGTTCGGCTCGCCCCGGAGCGTGCCCAGATTTATTCTCCTCTCCGACTCTAATTTACAAAATGAACCTCGTGCTGTATTCAGGTAAGATTTGAAACTAGCGACTGAGACTATAAACTCAGTAGTGTTTACTGAGGGCACAGATCAAAGGAATGTTGGGGCGCTGTCCCATACTCACCTGGACTTAAACCATTAAAAGAATTCACATAGGCCTCGTTTTTCAGACCCAGAAGTCTTTTATATACAGCCACATCAACAGGAAATAAACCAGGTTCTAACGAGATCAATTCTACCCCAAAGGCTTTACTCAGAAAATGCCACCTTTGCTCGGTACCTCTCTTCCTAACAGCTTTGTGAGGCATCTCTCCTCTTGAATTTCCTCCTGGAGCTCCTGCTCCAGCCGAGTTAGACAGAGTTGCCTTGCAGAGACCCAGGCCTGTGCACCAGTCAGCACACAGAAGGAATATTTTACATTTCTGGAATTCTTTAGTATCTGTTAAGCACCATGCAAACGGATGATAAGCTTAGAAGAGACGGTACCAGTCCATCAACATTAAAGCCTTCCTTTGTATATGCCTTCTTATAAGTTATAGCTATTGCTTTCATTAATTGTTAATATACTGATGCAATATAGAGCAGCTATAAACTGTTAAATTGAGCTACTTGTAGGTTGAAATACCTTCCTTCAGTTAAATATTCAGGTATATTTGCATACCAGCGAGTTTTCTCATGTCCAGCCCTTTTGCTGTTTCCTGGAGCCTTTCAATAAGAGACAGGAAGATGTTTGTTGTAATTCATGTTGTCTAGATTTTTTATGTTTGTACATGTAATTCAATTCAATTCAATTTTTTTTATATAGCGCCAAATCACAACAAACTGTTGCCTCAGAGAAAACCCAGCAGTCAAAACGACCCCCTATGAGCAGCACTTGGGGAAGTGCATATACATGCTGCCTAAGGGAAGCATGTATATGCTATCTTGCCTCTGGTTGTTAATTTGTTATTTTTGAAGCAATTTAAAAAATTAATTTGAATTTCAGTGGTCACCACAGCATAAGAACTATTCACAGGAAAATGTCAACTCTGATCCCAAAAGAAGTTTATATAAATAAATTAAAAGAAGGCTTTAAAATTATTTTCTCTTGAAAATTATACTTATACCACCAGCTTTACTGCTGTGGAACTCTCCCACAAACTTCAATTTGAAATTCTCTGCATGGCGTCTTTCTCCTTTTATTTGGAATCAGCAATAGAAATTCAATTTGAAATTACTCATAAGTATGCATAAGTATTCACATATTTATATAAATGCATTTATTTATATAAAAAGTTAATTAAAACAGGTAATAGATTTCAGAGGTCACTGCATACACGGAATCTGTCAGATCTGATGAAAACTGCTTAAAAGGAAATTTAGGCCCAGAATAAGACTCAAATTTAATTCAAAAATGTAAGCTTTCATATATTCTATATTCATTACATGTAAAGTGAAATATTTTAAGCCTTTTTGTTGTTGTTGTTTTTATTTGGATGGTTTTGGCTTATAGCTCATGAAAATCAGAAATCCAGTGTCTGAAATGAATTAGAATTGGTCCTGAGAAAGATTTTAAAGCACAGAAAAATCCCACTTTTAAAAAGTGTGTTTATTTATACACTCACTATTTGGTTGGGGGCTGCTTTGCCACAAGTTACTGCACAACACATTAATCTTTTTGTTTAATTAGTTGTTAAAATATACCACACAACACTCAGGTTGGTATATAAAGTTCCAGTTCAGGGTCACAGTGGGGCTGAAGAGGCGAGAGGCAGGCTGCCACTTTGTTGTGGAGTTGGCATTTAAAGATAGACTGTGGGAGGAAGTCAGAGCACAACTCACACAGGCACAGGGAGAACATACAGACTGCACACAGAAAGGATTTGAACCCAGGACCCACTTACTGTGAGGCAACAGTACTAACCTCTGCACCGCTGTGTCACTAATGCATGAATATAAATGTGCTAAAGTCAAATAGACTTGGATCAAAGCACTGATCGTACTCACTGACCAGACTAAACATTTAGCTCTGAGTTTGGAGTCTCCTTTTTCCAAGCTGGTTTGTTACAGTCATTTTCTTTCCTCTGCCTCCTTCTCAGCAGATTCAATGAGCCGTAGCATTCAGAGCAGTCTGAAACCTTCCAGAGGCCCTGAACACCATGTGCTATTTGTGCTTACATCCTTCATCAGTTTCAAAGTTTACAGACAGTTCTTTCAGTTTATATTGAGCTGTTATCATGTGCAGTGTGGTGACTGTAGTTTCTTTCATACGCGACTGATTATTGTGTGATTAAATATGACAAATGGGCATCACTTCAAGTTTACTATTAGATTAGTACAAAACCTTTAAGAGGTTTCTACAAACATGCAAATTGTTGCCTTTAATGATCTGTTTATCATTTAATCAATCTATCCATGGTATTTGGTTATCAGGACATCAGTCCCATTCAGCTTATTACTGTCCTGCAGTCTGTTTCATGTCATTTAGTTCCTGCTGCGCTCCATAAACTCTTCTGCACTTCTGCTCAGCGACCAGCAGTCTGCAGCAGAGAGCCTCTGATTTCTGGCTGCATCATCACTCATGACTCCTCAGTGATTTGTTTCTGCTCTGCATGTGTTTATTTTAAGAGAACACTCTGCTAATTTTAATCATCAAAATCTGTTAGCTAGTCATCATGCAGCTGGAAAAGGCCCTGCATTTTAACAGGCAGGAAGTCAAACAAAAGACGCTACTGAGGAGCTTTATACGAGGCAAATTATTTATTACTGTGTTTATTTTTGTAGTTTGAACAGCAGTACATTGAAAGCCTGCTTTAACTTTAAATCTGACCCTTACAAGTCCTCAGCTTCATGGAAGGATAGTAGTAAATTGCTGCAATATATAGCGATATAGCTCTAGTAACTAAATCATAGTCAGTGCTCTCCTGGGAGCTTTTATTACACATGCTTCCAGCTCTATGCTAATGATTGTAATGACTGCTGTGGTGCCAACCAACTTCCCTCATGCAGCCGAAGGATTGCAAAACTCCTCTTACACAAATAATAAACTCACAAAAAGATAATGGACTCAGACAAATAAATAGATGAATAAACAGCCAAAGTATTTTTTAGCAATAAAAGCCATAAACCAAAACAAATAAAATAAAATAAAATAAAACCATAAAAGTGAACCAAAACATTAAAGTGGTAAGCAAACAGTGACTCATCTTCCTCATTTCAATGAAATGGAGTAAAAGCGGAGATACAGCCCTGATCAGAGTAAAGTTAGCCTTGATAAAAGTTTTCCGGTTAAGCCTTTCAAAGTAAAACGTGAAAATGATCACGTGTATTTACTGTACACATACAGTAGGTTTCTATGTGGAGCAAGCAAATATCAGAAAAAACACACGAAAACATGGCCAATTCTTTCACGTAACACAGTGAAGTCAGGGACTGTGAGCTGTGAGCACAGAAACTGAAACCCCATCTAACTGGCTTAAAGGGAGGTGGAAAGGACTGTTTCACAATGAGAACAAACCCGCTCATAAATAACATGATCAACTTTTGCGCTTGCTTGATCAAACTTCATCTTTTCAAGAAAACGGCAGCTACAGTCAAACGTTTGGTGACAACTGAAATATAAGTTTTTATAACAAATAGAAACATACAAATGCTCTTTATATATTTGGTTTAATTAAAGCTAAAGAAAAGAACAAAAACTTTGTGCTTTTATTTTGAAGGCAGACCTAACCATCTTCCGCTCTCCCCGTGTCTCGCTCTTTCTGCCTTCGTTTAAAGGCGCTTCAGAGACGGCGTGCAGGCTGGTAGGCACACTGGAGGAGCAGCGCTGAGGGGCGTCCTCGCAGCAGCAGCAGCAGGAGGACAACAACCTGTTCAGCAACTTCTCCCTAGTTTCACTGCGCTCCTCTGCACATCTAAATAACAAACTCCAGCTCCATTTTAAAAAGTTTGTTCTTTCCTCTGAGGGTGGCGGACATCATCATCATCATCATCATCGCCTCCTGAGCGAGAAGGTTTTTGTGCTGATCATGTCTGGATCGTACTGCAAAAGTTTGTACCCGTTCAGCGGGGAGCAGCACCAGCAGGGACTGAGCTTCGAGGCCGGGGACATTATTAAGGTGGTCCAGGCTCTGCCCGGAGGCTGGTGGGAGGGAGAGAAGGATGGAGCCAGGGGTTGGTTCCCCTCCAGTTATGTCCAGGTCCTGGAGGTAAGGCTGTAGAATTTCTTGTTTTGACTTTTTAGGACTGTACTGGATGCAAATTTGCTCAAGCACATTGATCTTAATGGGCTTTAATTTGGATGAAAACAAACACAAAAGTGTATTTTCTAATGCCTCTCTGACTCACACACACACACAGGAACAGCTTGGTTTGAACCACACACGCACACTTGAAGATAAAGACAGCATTGAGTGATGCTCTAGTAAATAGTTTTCCCGTGCCGTGCTTATCAGATTAATGCGAACCTTCCCAGCAGTCACCTCTCTGCCTGGCTGGCGCACTTCCTCATTCCACACGCATTCCAACGGAGCGCTCAGGTCTCCTCTCTGTGCGCCTGAATGCTCTTCATGGTCAAACCCCTCACCCAGCCTCACCCAGCCTCCCCCCTCTGCAACTTTAACGTCAGCGTGTGTGGCTCTGTGAGGAGTAGTTAGTTTTTTGACACCACCCAGTGTTGTGATAATTGGTTACAGTGAGGGTTTGGGGGTGGGCGGGCATGAAGCCCTGCATTTTTATCTTATCCAGATTGCATATGCAGAAACATGGTTAGTGACAACACTATGGTCTGAGGGGGGGGGGGGGGGGGGGGGGGGAGCATTCACAGGGGGAGGAAGACAAAAGCAGAGCTGATGGGTGGGGCAGCAGGGTGGTGCAGGTAGTTTCATCAAGCATCACAATGACCTCGGAGGTAAAATGAGCTTTAAAGGTGCAACAGCCCGGGGGGGGGGGGGCTTCTCATGATGTTCACATATTAGTGTTTTAATCCTGACCAAGTCAACCAGGCTACCTTACTGTTACACCTGCAGGGCTTAAATGTAGGGGCATGGCTGCTTTGACTGACAGCTAACGCTGATAGCAGTCTGCTGGCCATCAGCTCTGCGAGTCGGCATCACCACGTCCACTTCACGCTTTGCCTCCCGTAGGTGTGAAATGTACACGGCTGCTGAATTCGCAGTAACTTGCAGTACCACCAAGGTGCGATATTTCCAGCCGACTACTTTCTGCTACCTTTCTATTGATTTTCAGCCACTTAAATGATACAACATTATGAATATTGTTTAACAACAACAAAAGATGGCACAGTAGGTGTATGGAGGGCAAATTTACATCATTATCAGCCATCGAGCTTGTTGGCTGTAAATAAAATATCACACCCTGGTGGTACCGCAGATTACTGCAGTCAGCCTGCGTTTCCATTTCACGCGTAGGACACGCAAAGTGTGACATCCACTTGATTTCCTGGAGTGGATAGGTGACTCTATTACACGCTTTGCCATGACACCGGGTTGATCCCAGCAGTCATAGTTTTGAGAGGCAGGGTACACCTGTACAGGTCTCCAGCCTGTCACAGGGCTAACACAGAGAGACAGACAACCGTTCACACCTATGGGCAATTTAGAATCACCAATCAACCTAACACCAGTGGGTGCATGTCTTTGGACTGTGGGAGGAAACCAGAGTACCTGGAGAAAACCCACGCAGACATGAACATGCAAACTCCACACAGAAAGGCCTGGCTGAGGTGGGTTCGAACCTTCTTGCTGTGAGGCAGCAGTGCTAACCACCGTGCTACCTAACAATAATGATAATAATGTAAAATATTACAGCTTCTACAGCTGTAATATTACAGTCAAAAATGATTGATTTCAGCTTTAAGCTTTGACACTTTTAAGTGATCATTTGGAGCTCCCTCTGATCAAAATCAGAGCTCAGATTTCTGTAAGAACTTTGGATGCTGAATAAACTCCTAATGAGTCACTGAGGCGCGCGCGTGTATGTGTGTGTCATCAAGGGAAAATGTGGTCCTGGAAACACCTTCTGTAGCAAGAACGACCACAAGCGTGGTTTTGTGTACTCTGGCAGGTGTGTGTGTGTGTGTGTGTGTGTGTGTGTGTGTGTGTGTGTGTGTGTGGACTGATTTTGTCAGCATGATTGCATCACAAACTTTCCAAGATGCAGTTACAAAACTTTAGGTGTGTAGCAAAAGGGTGCATTTGTCCAAAGACCAAGTGTATTTCTTTTTATGTTGGGATGAGATTTTATCTCATTTATATTTTTTGTGACTGTGTGTTTGTGTCTCTTGTGTTTTTTGTGTCTTTGAACTCATAGTTATCAGTTTCTGGTTCTCATTGTGTCTCTTTGCTCTTTTTTATTACTATTTTATGATTCTTTTGTGTCTTTTTGCTCGCTCTGTGTCTTATTGAAGTTGTTGTTACTCTTTTTAGGATTATTTTGCATCTCTTTGTAATGATTTTTGTCTGACTTTGAACCTTTTGTCTCTCTTCGTGATAACACACCAGTCCTTTTAAGCATCGTGGAAACCAAACACTCCCAGGTTCATTTCCAGTGTAATCTCTATTTTACTGTCTTCTTATGAAAGCTGAAATCTGTTTCCGTCAGGGCTGAACTGAATTAATTATATGTTGCACATATTGGGCTAATAGATAAGAAGAAATTACTTTATAGAAACACAAGCTGACGTATACACTGCTTGTAAGTCGGCCAACAATCACCTTTGAAATGCAGTTAAAATCTCTGGTGCAGCCTTTATGGTAAGAATACTGAAGAGATGACAGAGTCTATCATTTTGTAGAAGTGGCCCGGCTCCTCAGCTGGCTGCACGGACACGTTTTCATAAATCTCTGATGCAATGCTGGGAAAGCGCTCGGCCCTCGGTTGCATTTGGAAACAACAGCTTGCTTATCTGATTTGAGGTGTGACAAAAACACAACACAAAATTTCTCCTCAGTTTCATGTGAGCACACACAACTCTGCGGTCTGCAGATCATCTTCGATATACCCGGTGTTGTGGGTACAACCGCCAGAAGTAACCACATTTCCTGTCTGTGCTCTGGAGTGGAGTCGTGTAAAGATAAGCTGTGAAGATGAGAGAAACGAGACAGTAAAGTGGGGAAAGTACTGCGGGGGTTCATCAGATAGCTCTGCTGGTTCAGTGTTGAACTGTTACGGTTTTTCCTGCTCTCTATCCACATGAGTCAGTGGAGGACAGTGGTTCTTTTAGAAACATAGACATGAAATATAGATTGTTTTAATTTTCTAAAATAAAGCAGTTAATGGTGGTGCCACAGTCCAAAAACATGCACAGGGTTGTGTTACTCGGTGATTCTAAAAATGAGTGTGAAAGGTCGTCTGCCTCTGTGTGTTACAGCAGATCGGTGACCTGTCCAGGGTGTACCCTGCCTCTCACCTTCTACCTGCTGGCATAGGCTTCAGCCCTTGTCTTTGAGATTAGTTTAAAGAAATCAGAAACTAGGTATACCTCTGTGAACATGTGCTCTGCTCTCAGGATTACAGGATTAATCTGGAATGAAGAGACTGACTTCATGTAGGCTAAATTACACACACTGAAACTGGAGGTTTCACACTCAGTGTGTCATCTGTGCTGTAGGTTGATCAGACATGTTGTGAAGGTTGTAGGATGGCACATTGAAATGACTAATGGTGAAACAAAAAAGCCACTTCTGTATTTTCCTCATTCAGTTAATTCATTCTAAGCTCTGTAAGAAAATCCCCTTTCAGGCTGCTGCTCAGGAACTCCGCTGCCTTGTTTTCATAAGTGACCATAAATGCAGGCCGATGTGCATTAATCACCTGGACCAGGACTTGTGTAGCTGGCACAGTGAACAGTGGCGCTGTGATCGGGCTCTGTTGTCATCGTTAGCATTGTTGCTTTGTTCTACAAACAGCTTCATTCTTCTGAGCACAATGAAACATTCACGTTCCCGTTCTGCTGTTTCTACCAGACCGACGCTTGTTGCTGCTTTAAAGATGGACCGTTATTCAGAAGAAACAATGTGTCCTCCTCCTTAAAGACCAAAAGTTGAACTCTTCTTAGTAAAACACATTTATGTTTGTGTTTTCAGATTTATCAATATCCAATAATTGTCTCTCATGGCCACACAACTTACATAATCTAATTTTAAAACTAATTACATCAGTTACTACAACGTGGATCTGTTTGTAGTGTGTAGTAGTACATGTCATTAGTTACTGTAACATTGTACTCCCCAAAGTTATTGCAACAATGTTGCGACACGACTGTAACAGAGTCCAAGAGACAAGCAGTCAGAAAATGGTACAGGTTATAAATAAGCTAACAGGCTTTGCTCTCCCAAAGTGTTGATAATAATTAGAGTCCAGCTGAGATTTGGTGGTTTTTCCTGGTTTTCTTGTTTTATTTTTTTCCCCACACACAAAACAAATCAGATTTCTCTAACATTTGTTAGGCATAGTTATTTATTGACTGACTGCTCACATTAGTTGTTGTTTGTGGCCTTCCAAACATGTTGCCAACATGGGCGTTCCAGAGTGGCAGGCAAACTATCGAACATGAACGCTGATGACATGGATGGAGGGGGTTTCTCCCATCTCTTCTTTACTTTTTGAATTTTCATTTATCGACTGTTATAAACACCGATACCAATAGATCAGCAAATAGTTGATGCTCTCTGATAATATCAGTACCGTTTTAATGAGTCTGAAAGTCAGTATTTGGTATGGTCACCTTTATCTTCAGCACAGCCGGAGCTCTTTTAAGTCGTGTCTTTAATCAGTGTTCAGGAACAGTTCTCCAGGCTTCCTGAAGGACAGTCAAAGCTCGTCTTTGGATGTTTCTGCCTTTTGTTCTGTTCTCTGTCAGGATGATCCCACACTGCTTCAGTAATGTAGCGGCCCGGGCTCTGGGGAGACCTTTTCATGACTGATAGTGTTCCATTGTGTGTTTTTCTTTTCATGTTTTTATTCCATTGGCATTGGGATAATTGTTGTGCTGAGACATGGAGCAGTTATCAGTCATCTGCTGTCCAGCGCAGTGGATCAACATGTAACAGTTACTTCCTGCATTCATATTTCCAGACAAGACTCCGAACCCCACCAGACTATGATAGAGCCTCCACTGTGTTTCACAGATGGCTGGAGACCCTCACTGCTGTGACACTCTCCTGACCTCCATATACATGTCGATGGCCATTTGAACCAAAAATTCAAAGTTTAGCAATTATTGTGCAGATCGCCTCATGATCATGTTTTATTTATAAAGTGTTGATGACCTCTCATATTTGTCTTGCAAAATTAACTTTTAAGAGATTGTGACTGATAAGGATGTTAAAAAAAAAAAACTCAAAACAGTGGTATGACTCATCATCACATCCTTATTTGTCTGATTATTGAATAGCTACTAAAAAAGAACTGAAAAGAGTTACAAAAATAATTAACTTATTTCTATTCGTGTGTGTGTGTGTGTGTGTGTGTGTGTGTGTGTGTGTGTGTGTGGCGGCTCAGTGACATGACCCTGTACAGTTTAGATGTGGGAGGAGCTTTCGTCAGTAAATTCATGCACTTAATTATTCAGTCAGCCTGCTAACGTGAAAGTCATTTCTCAGGCAGCGGGGTTTTGGAGCTGTCATCACTGTTTCCAGGTAAAAGTCCTGTGACGCTCTTTATAACTGGCCCTGGGTCTGTTTTCTTGTTTGTCTGTCATTCCATAAAGCAGGGGTGCTCAAACTTGTGGCGCTTCCAGCCTTGCCCCCTTCTGGTCCGCAAACGCCCTCCAATTAAGAGGGTTAAGCGAAATGTCAAAAAAGTAACTTAAAGGATCCAAATTGTATGTTATTTTACACATCAATTTGCAGACCAGAATGGGCCGGGGCCGAAAGCGGCCCGCGGGCTGCAAGTTTGGGCACCCCTACCATAGAGTAATGTTGGATATCAACTATGAAATGATGTCAGTGGGTGAAGCAGCAAAACGAGAGAATGGCAGAAATGCTCCCTGACTGCCATCTGGTTGCTGCAGTTCTCGAGGTTAACAGGAGCAGGTTTCTGCCTCACGCTGCAATCAGATCCTGACTGAATCCAAAATGTGCATAAAGATTTCAGTTGATAAGGGTTTTATCTTTTCTGGAGAGAGGTGTTTAGGTTTATTATATGGAAGCCTAAAAGTTCGAAATAATAACAATATTTAAAAAGAAAAAAGTAACTTGAAATTCGTCCACCATGAATACAAAGTACCAGTCAGTGACATCACTTCCAAGCTGACTGCATTCTAGTAGTAGTAGTAGTAGTAGTAGTAGTAGTAGTAGTAGTAGTAGTAGTAAAAATAAGAAAAAATGGGTGTTTGTTTTGCTCCCTAACAATTCATCCATCAATCCGATGCAGTGTCTTTTTGTTGCACTTAATACCTCTACAGTATCTACAGTACTAAGAAACAAGCATCTTCACATTTTTGGTGTAAAAAGGTAACGTAAACATTTCAGGTGTCGTCCTGAAGTAGCATTCTTTTGTTTTTTCTAACTTCTTCTTTTATAATGGCACTGAGATTTGCTGTTTTACTTTTTAAACTTGTTTTTTTTTATCTTTTCATTTAAAAAAAAAACATTTATATTTTCTTTTTGTTAAAGTATTTCCTTTTTTTTTTTTGTTAAATTAGAAGCTGTTTATAGTACACTGGAACAATGGTCTTCAGCTTCTTGCTCCTTTCAGGGTTGTCACAGAGGAACATCTGCCTCCATCTCACCCCATCCCCATCCTCTTCTGTCACACCAGCCCTCTACATATTCTTCTTCACTACATCCATGAATGTTGATTGTGGTCTTCCTCTTTTCCCCCTGCCTGACAGATTCATATTCAACAGCCTTTGTCCTCCCTCCTCTGCACATGTGCAGACCAGCTCAGTCTTGCCTCTGTAACTAAGCTGCTCTTCTCTGTGCTCATTTCTGATCTTGTCCATTCTGGTCACTCCCAGTGAAAATCTTAACTCCCTCACTGACTTTGAGTCCTCTTCTCTCCAGAGCACACCTCCACCTCTTCAGGCTCTCTTCTACCTGCTCTCTACTCTCACTGAAAACAAACCTCACATGCAAACAACATAGTCCACAGAGACTCCTGCCTGACCTCATCTGTCAACCTGTCCATCCCCACTGCGAACAAAAGGGGCTCAGAGCCGGTCCCTGATGTAATCCCAACCCCCCACCTTGAACCTATGTGTCACTCCTACTGCATGTCTCACCACTGTCTCACTGAGGGCAGCGAGACAGTGGTGAGACACGTCCTGAACCCCCCTCACATGCTTCTCTGCCACTCCTGACTTCCTCACACAGTCCCACAGTTCCTCTCTTGGCTCCCTGTCGTTTGCTATCTGTAGATCTCCAGAGACACAGTGCAGCTCCTTCTGACCTTCTCCATCAGCACTCTCAAAGCACACATTGCATCTGCATGGGCATGAAGTCTTACTGCTGCTTACTGATTATCACCTCTGTCCTTAACCCAGCTTTGTAGTTACTACAGCTCTGTACATCACTCTTCTTCTTGAAAATTGGTACCAGTACACTTTTATTCATTCCTCAGGCACCTTTTTACTCTCCAGGATTTTTTAAAATAAATTCCTGGAGAGTGAGATTGTGAAACTCCACTGCCTTCTCTCCTGGACATCTCCCTATCTCCACAGGGATGTCATGTGGACCAGGTGCCTTTCCACTCTTCGTCCTCTTCATAGCTGCCCTCACTTCCTCCCTACTAATCCTCTGCACCTCATGATTCACAAACTTTCCTCCATCTGTCCTCCACCCTCTTTATTCTTGAGCTCCTCAGAATGTTCTTTCCATCTTCTCAACACTCTCCTCATTTGTTAGTACATTTCCATCTCTGTCCTTAATCACTAACCTGCTACACATCCTTTCCAGCTTGATCTCTCTGCCTAGCCAGTTGATACAAGTCCTTTTCTCCTTCCTTAGTCACACACAACTCACTATGTGCCTTTTCTTTGCTTTTGCCATCTCTCTTTGTTGTACAGCTAACCTTCCAGTACTCCCGTCTACTTTCTTCATCTCCCCGACTATCCCACATTTTCTTTGCTAACCTCTTCCTTTGATTACCTGTACTTCCTCATTCCACCATTAAGTGTTCTGGTCCACGTTGTCAGTCTTGACAGAGAGGCTACGATGTAACCTGATGTAACCTCCCGAGAAACGTAACTGCACGTCGGGCCGATGCAGCTCAGAAGGATTGTGATTACCGTGTAGGGTTCAGAGGGGATTTCCTGTTACATACGTAGGCTCTGCAAAGACCCGACGCAGAAGCATAATTATTTTCTGGTCTTCTAGTTTTCTATGAATTTTTTTTTTTAAGTGTTGGTTTGGCAAAGAAAGTGACTGGAATTTTGTACCATGCTAAACTGTGATGGGCGTTTTTGCCAGTTGTTACACCAGTAGAATTCATACATTCAAATAACCTGGCAGGTTAACTGATGATGAAATCATTTATAGTTGCAGCCCTGGCTTCCATATAAACAGATAGAAACCAGGCTGTGCTGAGGGGCCTCTTGTAAAACGAGTTTAATTCATTGATTTGTTGACACTCAGTGGGTCATAGCGCTTAACAACTGGGCAGAGGGCACTCATACTCTTGTTACTGAGACTGTATATGACATTTCCATAACAAATCAGGACTCCTGGAGAAGTGTTACACTATCAGCATGGGCATTTAACATGTAACTGAAGCCTTGCAGCTGGGGGCTGCATGAGGCCATCTGGAGGGAGACTCCCCACCCCCTCAGCTCCTTCATATAGATAAAATATGCTTAGTGTAGGTTTCCGTGTAGCTTACAGTTAAGTGTGAGTTTTCTTCCACTTGAAGAGTTAAATGGAAAATGATGTAATGCTAATTTATGTATTGTTTCTCCTCCATCTGAAATACTGTGTCATTAAGTCTCCTTGTAACCAGGGGAACTACTGTAAGCAATGTGCAACAAGCTGAAAATGATGACGAACCACTTTGCCTCCCTAATGCTTCTCCCGGTAGAGAGTCAGCTGTGTTTATTGTGAAACTGGAGAGCTGAGAGCAATTTGGGGGGGCTTCTAGTAGAGGCTTTTGGACGGTGATTTAGCCTGGCATAATCCCTGTAGTGGAATGCCGGGGGTCAGACCACTGCTGTCAAGTCTCCAGCACACAGCCAGGTGTTTCCCCTGCGTGCTGGAAAAGTAACACCACCCCTCCTGTGCTAATGTCATTCTGAAATACAGTCATTTGTTGTCATGGAACATATTTTGTGAAATATCAACTGGATGACTGTGAAGCACTCACTGTGGCACCTCTAAAAAGCACCCCATCAATCACAGTCTGTTGTTTGTTTTGACACTGAAGATTAGTTGTGTGGTTTTTATGCATCTACTGAAATAATAACTCAGTGCGCTGGAACAGGCAAAGCGAGGTAGAATGCCATTAAACAGACTGGCTTTGTCTCCCCAGAATTACATCGGAGTATCTGTGGGAATTATTTCCAGCCTTCATTTCTTTGGTTCTAGTGTCCTCAAGTGCAGCTATTTTAAGTTCTAGCTTGAAAAACATTAGCTCAGTTAAAGTATAATTATAGTTACTTCTAACTTGAACCTCATTTTTCCACTTTTCACTTAACATACCAAAGAAATTCAGCTGAAATCAGTGGACATATTACTCCGAAGAGCTGTGTAAATCTGTGTGCTGGGAAAACTCTAAATGAATAAATTGTTGTTTAAATTTGACGCTCTCGCCCATGTGTATTCAGCTTTGTTGGGCTGAGTTGAGCTGAGGATAGTTCTCTGAGTATTTACCAGCACACAGGATCTGAGCCATGCCTGCTAATTAGGGAGAGCGCCCACATGGAAGCTTGGCTTGGGTGGTGTTGGCGAGTTTATATATCAAGTGTTTTTGATGGTGGGATTATAGATATGTTCTTACAAATTATATGTTCATATATATATATATATATATATATATATATATATATATATATATATATATATATATATATATATATATATATATATATATATATATATATATATATATATATATATATATATATATATTTATTTTTTCCATGTTGTGGTATTACCAGTTTAAGCAAGCTGGACAAAGCAACCAAGCACCTGACCATTTTCTGAAGAGTGTCAGGCGTCAGGCTAGGGTAGTGCTCAAAACCAAGTAAGCCTACAACAAACATCTATAGGCAAAAATACAAATACCTGTTGTTAATGGGTGTAAAATTAATTAATTTTCAGATATTTAGCCATGTACGTTTACGTAAACTACAACTTGCTATTTGCTGTGTGGTGAGATTCTATTGGTAGCAACAACTGCTAAAAAAAAGAACCCAATTATAATTCCTTTCTGACCATGACATCGCAATCGCTGCAAGAAGCAGGGGTGCTTGTCAGCTTGTTAGTTTCCAGAAGGTGTTGGAAGGAGCTGTTTTGGACGATGTTCAACAATGTAATAATGAGCACAGTATTTAAAGCATACATGTACCACTCAGGTCAGTGCGGACACCATGCAAAGGAAATGCATTTTCTCTTATTTAAAGCCACCATCTCATTATTTTTGTCTGTATCCAAAGTTCATGGTTATAGTTAAGAGTTGGAAAATGTGTTGATGGTCGGCTCTCTTTTCCATACCAACTGTCCAGTGGATTGTTGAGTTTTGACAGTTTTTAATCCACCAACTTTGTAGGAATTATGGAGTAATGACTTTAAGATGGAGGTCTTCACAGGTCCATCCATCCATCCATCTTCCGCTGTTCAGGGTTGCCTTGAAAAACCCAAACCCAATGGCTTAGGATCCATTGGATTTATGGATCCTAAGCCCCAATAGACCTGAGCATAAAAGACCTGATCCAAAACTCTGCTGACCCAGAGACCCAAACCTTCTGGTATTTTGCATATTAAACACATTGAAACAAAGACCAGAGACCTGCAGCAGCAGGCTCTAAACAACCCAATTAAACTGACTAGGATTTAGACAGGGTTAGGGTAAGGTTCTATGGATTAGGTCCGGATGGGGCAGTTTGAGGAAAAATCCAGTTCAGGTGGGAAACACCAGATCAGGAGTGAGACTGCATGTGTTTAAAATATTTTGGAGGATGACATGATGAAGCTGAACTGATTCATATGGATGCAACAAAGATGGCTGACGTTACCAAAGTGAAACTCTCAGTCTTTAGTGTCGTCCCGCAACTATCAGCTATCAGCTGTTCACAGCAAAAAAAAAAAAAAAAAAAAAGCATTAGTTCCTGTGGAGAGCTCAGTGAGTTTAGTAGTCAACAGTGGATTGACATCCCACCATATCTGATCTGGAAATAAGCACGACTGTGCAGATAAGATCTGCACACTGGGGAGCACGCTCCTTCACATGCAGTGCACAGTACAGCAGGACGTTATTTGTATGGCTTTAAGAGTCACAGGGCATGTGAAATTCACATAAACTTGGAGGGGGCAGGATATAACAGAACAGGCTTTGTTTGCTGTAGTGAAGCACAATCATACGCACACATGCATGTGCTCAATGATGAGGCATTGAACAGACAATGACGGTTTGTGGGAGCATATGCACAATATCTCTATGTGACTGAGTGCATGTTTAAACAAGCATGTGAATCCCTCCTCCTCCTCCTCGAGTGTCTGAAGTGTCTCTACATCTGGGAATGTGGCTTTGCTTCAGGCTCCCACATCTGCCCGAACCAAAACAATGTCTCCCAAATAAAGATATGGTCCACAGACCCTGTCACTCTATTTCCCTCTCCCTCTGACTGCACCTCCCCTCCTCCATTCACTCTAGCTGTATCTTGGCACTTTTTTCTCCGTAGGTCTAGTAGGTGGTGGCCCAACATGCATGTGAGAAATTTTTTCCTCCACAGAGTGATCCTGAGGTCAGTGTTGCAGTCTCCTCTGAGGCCTATTCATAATACAGGCATTAAGATAGAACAACAGTGGTATGTGAGTCTAAACTGATAAAAAACTTCAGCTGGTCTCCATTATGAAGAAAAAAAGTTTAGTTTTTAGTGGTTTCAGTGTTGGTTTATTTCATGTGTTATTTGTCAGGGGAAATTGATCATATTTGTGACTGTCTCACATTTTATAGTGAGACCTGGCTCGATCATCATCAGATCATTGGGTCCTGGGTGAGAGTGTTGATGGGGCATCTGCTTCCCGTTTCACACAGACATTAGCGTCAGCATTTTGTGTGTGAACCCAGGATGTGCAGACATGACAGTGTTGCCCTAGAAAGGGAATGTGGAGGTATTTATGAGTGCATAATAGGAAACAGACGCTTCCACTTGCTGTTACACCTTTGTTCCCATGCTTCTGTGATATGTGGCAGTAGGGGCATCGCAGCATGCAGCGCCACTGCAGGCCTCACTGCGATTTCTGCAGAAACTCCAGACTAGAGATGGCCCCACTCTCAGTCTACATCTCAGCATGAAGCAGGCTTTGTGTATATGGCTTGTGCTCACTGGTGGCTGTTTACAGCTCTGCTCCAGTATGAGTGCAGATGGAATTTGTTTGGTTTCTCTTCAAGACGTGCCTGACTGTATACAGTATGAAATTTCTGAACTCTGGTGCAAACTACAGGCTATTTTGGTTTCGAAGGTCTAATTAGAGAGAAGATCAGCACTTCTTGTAATTATCTTTAGTTATTATCTTTGGTATTAACTAAAACAGACATGGAACAACCAAACCAACAGATTACAAGCACAGAAAGAATTAATATTTAACTCTCTGTGGTTATCATAGCTGGTAACACTAACCTCGACCCTATAGAACTAACTTAGTTAAAATGCTTATTTTCTTTGTATTCTAATTGGCAAAATTTGGAAGAACAATTTAATAAAAGCAAAAATTATCTGTTTTGATTGCCTAGGGTTAGCGTTATTGATGAGGTTGAGATTGGGGACGTCACTAATGATGACTTAATTGCTTAAATGTTTAAATTAAGGTACAGCATTTATTTGTTTGTAAGTATTTGCCTTCGTGGGGCCTGCAGAGACGATTTTCAGCCGACACAAACATGCTTTCATGCAGTCCAGCAAAACCCAACAGCACTTAGCTCGATGTGGATGATGCTGTGTGGAGGTTGAATGCTGATTGGTTGAAAAGTAGGCTGGAGCAGGGAAGGGGGTGACACAGTGCTGTTCACTACAAATGGGAGAAATGTGAAAAACTTCAGTTTGTGGCTGCAGTGGACGTCTTTCATTGTTTTGAAACTCTTGGTTTCATTTCAGCTCTTTGTGGTTTGTAACTTTGTTCTTCTCTGCAGCTGGAAAGGACCAACAACAGCACAAGGAAGAGTCTCGCACAGACCGGCTGTTTGTGACAGTAAATGGCTACAACAATGGTCTATAACACTGTGGTAAGACCACCACAGAAGCCTATAGGAGCCCTTAGATCTCAGAAGGTTAACACCTTATTCTAATCATACTTAAAGATGGTTTTAAAATGTTTTATCTTAAAGGGCACCTATTCTGCTAATTTTCAGCTCCTTACTGTTATTCTTGCTCTTTACTAGAGAACTAGCTTGATTCACAGGTCTTGGTGAAGCCCCTCAGTTCACTCATCGCTGTTTTAGCTCTCTTCCCTCACCCTTTAAGCAGCTTTCTTCTGATTGGCTACCTGTCACAGACAGAAGGGTTGAACAGCAGATGGGTGGGACTTAAGTTTTCATAGTATATGTGCCTGAATTAACCATATTGAGGATATTAACTCTCACTGACATCATAAAGTGCCAAGAGCGGAAAGGGAGGGCTTAGTTCTTTATATTGCAGTTTTTTGAGTACTTGACTATGTGAGGCAGTGGCTCTCAAACCTTTTCTGTCATGCCCCGCTTCACCGGATGTAATCCTTTCACGCCCCAAGCGAAGCGAGGTCACTAGCCTCTGTGCTAACGTACCTGCTAACATTTTCTTTTTCCGCCGTGAGAATTAATCCGATGTTCACCTGTCGTGACCCTGCGCCCCACCAGTGGTGCACGCCCCACAGTTTGAGAAACTCTTTGTTAGGCCATTGTAGTCTTGAGACAAAAATGCAGAACAGACTATACACTGCACGTGTTCCGTGACTTGCTTGATGTAGATATTTGATTAACGTGAAAATACCAGGGACGACCAATGTGACAGCACCAGCAGCATTCCTGCTGCAGCACTGATGCAGAGACGAGCTACAGAACAGGAAACAGTACAGCTGACCTGCTGCTGACTGTACCTGCTGCTGTAAAACCACATGCAATACCTGCCGACATCACAGTACCTGCAAACAAAAAACAAATATGGTGATTTGTATTGTATCCTGTCCTCATCTGTGTCATATTAATCTACCACACGCATTCCTAATCAGCCAGTCTCCTCAGTGCCTCCGCAGTTTGTAAGTAGTGTCACTCGTGTTGAGTCACTCTTACATTTGCTAAAGGGTTGGAGAGAAATACAACAGCAAGCTTCGGAAAACCGGAACTCTAATCTGGATCTTCTGCGATTTAAGCTGATATCAGATGATGTTCAGTTTCAGTTTCATCCACTTTCCTTCATCTTCCACTCGTCTGTTGTCTTCTTTCTTGTTCTTTAATTTACAACTAAAAGCGCAGAATTTTCACAAAAGTCCTTTTATTTTTTTTATTGCTGAGACAGTGCTGAATCCCACTCATTCATGGAAGTGCTGGTATTGTGTCCATACTGTGTCCATATGTTAGTGGAGTAAAAGTATGTAGGAAGAGGGTGTAGGGGATTGGAATTCAGCCTATATATAGCACCAGTTGTCCACTGCCTGCCTGCTGGATCATCTTTGAAATTACAGTCATCCAGCTTCCTCTAGTTTTCTCTCATTTTCCCTCATGTGTTCCCCGTTGATCTCATTGTGTGTGATCTTTTGAACTATTTCATGGAATTTGCTTTTTGCCTGCTTCTCACCTGGTGGGCCTACCTGTGTATGAGCACTGCTTGTTTAGGAATTAAGATGTGGACATTTTTCCTGGTTTCCTGTGTCCTGTGTTTGGGTCCTGGGGATTGTTGCACTCTCAAAATTAATGTTATAAAAGGCTGAAAAAATGCAGGTGCTAAAAGCACAATTACCTCTTTTTAAAATAAGATAAAGAGAGAGGAAAATATTTGAGTAAAGATCTACTTACTGTCCTTCAGGCTGGAACCTCTGTGGCAGACAGCACTCTTGTAGCATAATTCCCCGCTGTGTCACGATTTTCTTTATTGGTGCGTTTCTGTTCTCTTCTGGGGCTCTGGAGCTCCAGCAGAGTCTGTACATTTTAGGATAAGTTTGGATGATTGTGCAGAAAAACTGCAGTTTATGTTCAGTGACATTTTTTGCAGTGTATTATCAGCTGAAATCCCTGGATTGTCTTTGCACAGGGCTGTTTCCAGTACTAAAACATTTGAGGTTGGCTGAATGAAAGAAATAAGTTTTTTAAAAAAAGGATAAATGTTCGATACAGATTCTGTGATCTTACATGAGCTCTCAGAGGTGCTGTGGAGCCATCGACCACATTCTTACTTTCTGCTTCACTACATAAAGTTTAAGGTCAAGATTAAAGACAGGAAGAGCGAGGCTTTCTGTATCTGATGGCCTGACCCCCACAGAGAGCTGGGCTGGGGGTTACTTGAAGAGAAAATATGTGGCAAGTTCTCTTTAACATATCTGCCAAGGAGCTTGAAAAATGTACAGGGCGGTGTTTCTGCAGAGCTAATATTGAGTTGGTTTAGAAGTTTTCTCCTTAACAAACTATTTATTACATTATTGTTGAAAGCATCTTATTATTAGTGTAAAACCTTTGCATGAAGGTTCCTATAGTGACTCTGGGAATACTGTGTAAAACTGTGTAAAGGCCTTTTTTATACGTAACCCCTGGTTGTGTAGTGCAGGATCATCAATTACAGCTTACATATGAAATATGAACACTGAAGATTCTCTGATTCTGCATCCCTCTGGCTGTAAACCGAACAGCTGCTCTGACAGCCCCTCCTCTTGGACATCCATATGCTTTCATAGGGTCACTAGAGGTCAGCTTCCAATCACGGCAGCGATGTAAGAGTAAAAAAATCCTCTTTTTTTCACACATCCTGTCACGAATCAGGAGGGACTGAGTCACTCAGGCATGTTTGAGGGCAGCTAAGCAGTAGTCCTGTCCACTAATCTGCTGAAACTCTGGATCACTAAAGCTGCACGTCGGTCCTCCTCCACACAGCCAGTGTGTGGGTGACCAGCATTTCTCAAACCATGTGATCTCAGTGAGTGACAGTTGCATGTGATGACTCACCTTTGGCGGACAGTCGATGTCTGTGTTGTGAGGATGCTAACCCGCTGAAAGCTTGCAGATGGATTTGTCACTCAGACTGTTGCTCAATGGTGGAAACTGCTCATCATCCAAACAGAAATAATTGTTTCCTGACGTCAGCAGAAGACACGAGGTTGTTCTGTACATTCAAGTTGCTCGAGTGAGCAAATCTCAGGGATTTCTTTAATAGCGTCTTGATGAATTGCTGCTTTTCTCACTGGTTGAAGTGTACCTCACTTTCCCTGGAAGTTCTATCACGACCAGAGTTTGAACTTCCTTTAAATGTTTTTAATATTCCCTGTGGTGCTCAGCTGAGACTGTTAAAGGGCGAAGGGCTAACTACCAAGTTTACTAGGCTGTTTTTCTCTCACTGACCTCAGTGTGAGACAGCTATTTATTTAAAGGCATTTTCCGAGGGAATTTAACAAATTATTCTCGGTTTTCCAGGCAGGAAGCCAGTGTCACTGAAATGGAGAGACCATGAGGTATTTTGTTTTCCATAATAAGAGATGCTGCCTGTGTTTGGGGATTTGTGGGAAATGTCTGTAATGGGGGGGAAGAAAATGCAGGGATCTGTTTATGATAGCAGTACAATCAGGGAAGTATCCCATGGCTTCCTTTGGAACATCATTCCTGTTAAATTTCCTCTTCTGAAGCCACGTTAAAGGATTTAAAAAGTCCAAATATCAAATAAAGGCTGTTACAGATGTTACAGTTAATTATAAAACAGCTGTGTTACATTTTAGAATGATGAAGCTAATTTCACCATTTCACACTGCACGAAAAGAGGGATTTTCGACCCCGTATACTGACGCGGGCGCCGCTAGTACACGGCAGCTTTCGACAGCTTACGGGGCAGTGCATTTGCGTTCGCCCGAGTCGGAAGTTGATCAACTTTTATTTTATTCAAATTACTTTTTTTTCAGGCCATGTAAGAACAGCACAGGCTATCGAATAAGCAAAACGTCTCTATTTTCCATTTTATTGGTTTGTAAGCTAGCTGTTTGTGGCATGCTAGCATTCGGTTACACATCCAACAGGCAGAGCGTGCTTTGGAAGACGTATTTGTGTGAAGTCGTGCTCTCTCTGCCTTGGTTTATATCAACACCTGCTGGTTATATTCTGTTGTGTTTGTGAACTAGTCATTAACGTTATTAGTTGTTAGCTAGTTGCTAACTTTGTCTTTGCCATTTGGTGCTGGACAGATGGAGTGAAGTGGGTGCTTTGGTTTATTTCTCTGAAAATAAACCCAAAACTCTGTCAGTAAAGCCACTAAACAATGCTACAGAACTGGCTAATAGTCTTTTAACTAGGAAAAATAAATATTTTAGCAACTGCATTAGTGAAAAACCTCAAACTCCTCAGAACATAGAGCAGCTTCAGTTGGGATTCAGCTGCAAATAATGCAGTTTGTCAGCAATAACTTGAACATTAAATTTAAAAATGCATCATCACTCTGTCTCTTGTTTTAAAGTCTGTCCCACGCTGTTGTAGCTAAAAGCTGTCAGACCAGATCAGATTGTGTACGATATGTAAGCATGGTCATTTTCAGTCTTTGCATCCAATCGCTGCCAGTTGTATCACTTGTGTGTTTGTCAAGATAAATAAATGGCTTTATCAGAAGTTGGCTTTATTTTATAAACTTGATTGATCCACTTCCTGCTGTAGGTTTTACAGACAGGTGCACAGTATGCAGGTATAATTGCCGGCGAGTGACCGTGCTGTTTTGATACAAGAACATGTAATCTATGTTATCTAGGACTGGGATCCTTAGAGATCCTGGACTTTTGGTTTTTCAGCATCGGTTCTTTAGCTTTACATATCCAAAGGGCTTTCCCAGATCCATATCTCTCTGAGTTCATGGAGACGTCCCCAAAAACAGGTAATGGTTATTCCTCAACTCAAAGTGATGATCTTGGAAGACCATGTGTGTGTGTTGGTTGTTTTAAACAGCATCCTTCAGAAACTCATCGTGGTGTACGCTGTACTGTGTGTCTGGAGAATATGCTTGTGTATGTTTTCTACTATGGAGCTCAGATCAGGTACGCTCCCTCTGGACGGCCAGTCTTAAGGTTATTGTGCAAGCTGCTAAAACCTTTGTGTTTAAGGTGTGTCTCAAGCTTAAGAAGAATCCCATAAACAGTATGTGAACAAAAGCATTAGGACCTTCCTTACCCCTCATTCTGTTTTCACGTTTTTTGCCCGGCTCTCTGATCGAATACTAAATAACGGTAAAAATGCCAACTAGTGTTAAAAAAAAAAGGTCATGCTTGTAGATAGTCAAAATGATAACCTGGAAAAGATGAAACCGACTTTAAAAAGTAAACATATTGGTCATATTTTGAACCTGATAGTGACATTTTATTGAAACTATATTTCACCCGTTCAATTTATTGCTAAAACTAACATTTCTCTGATCGTCAAGATTCTCCAATGTCATCTGAAATGACTCATGCATGTTCAATTAAAAGCTCATCTTTTAGACTGGAGTCTGCAGAGCCCACAGAGTGCTGAAGTGTTTATTGCGGTTGCCCGTCAGTCATCACAGGCCTGGATGAGTCCTTATATTCTCTACCAGGGGCAATTCTGGCAAGCCATGAATGTGGAGCCAAAGGCAGTCTGGGGCTTAGAAGGTTAACCATCTGGAATGGTGCATTATTTAAAGTTGCATATGCCTATGCAAGCTGGCTCTCAGATTCTTCATACTTCCCACTGCCAAGGTGTTCCCGTTCTCTCACTCTGATTTATTCGTCCTCCACAGTGTGACAGGACAGTCAGATCGGTCACAAAGGAGAGTTTTAGCTTCGGTCAAAACTTTGCAATTTGTTGATATTTGAAGAGACTGAAACTTAACACTCAGACTCAGAGATGCTCTTTTTAAAATGTTTCTTAATTGTCGTGCTAAAATCGAACCATGTCAACAACCTGAAATGTCTACATGTCCAAGAGTTTTTGCATATTATGTGTCCTTCTGAGCTCGAGCAGCCCACTCCCATCTGTCTTTGCCTGCTTCTAACAGCCATATCTAGTTAGCTCAGAGAACAACAATACTGTGTTATCATTTCGCTGATAACAAACATGTGACCTGACAGCAGAAAGACGCCAGCAAGAAAGTAGTGAGGAAATGCAGGGAAGACTCCAGGAGTCTTTTGTTAGTGTAGTCCTGGATATGTGTAATCCTGAAAGATCACATAGGCTCCAGTGATATGATATTCTTCTTCCTTTGACAAGAAGAATTACTCTGATTAAAAAAACAAACACAATCTGGTGCCAAAAGGTCAAACAGGGAGCAAACATTCCTGGATGTGCATAAAAAAAAAAACACTTTTGCACAAGGACGATTTGTCTGCTGAAAGTGGCTGAACATTTCCCAAATTCAGTGTTAAAGTTGAGTGTTTATATAAAATGCAGTGTAGGAAAAAGGGGAATAATTCCCTCTGAACTGTAAGATTACAGTACATACACACCAAGTGAGCTGAAAAATGAAACAAACACAGGAGTGAGAAAAGCTGCAGTTCAAACTGCCTCCTCAGGCTCTCTCCAGAAGTGCGTCAGTGCCAACAGACTGTTGTGTTTGGTCAGTGAAATTCTAATATTTTGTTAGTATTATTGGTACTAATTAGCAGGTATCTGAGTGTTGCACCCATGTAGCTTATGGATGCAGCTTGCTAACTGAGCTTGCTCCCTCTCAGCTAAACACGGTCACTTCTTGCTCTAAAAAGCAACACGGTAAAAGCCATGAAGTCTAAAAGGCTTCAAAAAGTGAGTCCACAAACCCGTAGGTGGCGCTATGGTGGCTACATCATCATCATATACAGTCTGTGTACAAATGCAGTAACAGTACATGATTAAATGTCCCTAAATTGAAGCCAAGAGTATTTTGTGGCAAATAAAATGTACATTATGTGATTAAAGGGTTTTTAGTTTTGCTGCCTCTCAGGTTGGTTGGCAGTATTTTTGGCAACCTCTAAATGGCAAAAGCAAATCAGCAAAAGACTGACAGAGGTGTTTTTAATCTATTCCAAATTATGTAAAATGTTTCTAAAAAAGTCTAACATTGGTAAATATATCCTTCTGATTTTGGGTTCTTAAACGTGGATTAATCCCAGCCTTAGTTTATAAATTATTATCAGTATTCTGGAGCTGGGCTTAACCCACATCTGGAAAACACGCTGTTTATATCTGAGTGTGGAATACAAAGATTATTTTATAAATTAGATATTCTTGATGTTAGTTTAATCTATTTTTCATCCATAACTGCTCATATATATTTTTGGTTTTATAAAAGTTAAAAAGTATCCTCCATATAAATGTAATTGTTTGAATTTGAACACCCTACAGAGATGGAAACAAATATGCATGTATTTGTATGCATGTCTTCTGCTGCTTTTATGAAGCTGTCTTTTCCTTTGCTGCTGTGGAAACAGTTTTCAGTTCAGGCTTCTTTGAGTGCCGTGTCTCCATCTGCTAATGTGTCTGCCCTGGATTAGTTACTGGGTTTCAGCAGACAGGCCCTTTCACCGAGAACACGATTATCATCTAGACACCCAGACCGAAGGCAGATTTACTGTGCTGCAAAGACTAAATAAGAATGCATGATGATAAGAGCCCTGAGCTGGCTGCTGTATTTCCAGTCTGCCAGCTTATATGTTTCACTGTCAAAACCTGCTGTTAAAGGTGAAAGCAAAGTAACACAAATAAACCTGACAAACTGTAGTATTAGTATTTAGTCGATACTGAATGTATACAAGACGTTACGTCAGGCCTTGCTTATGTCCTCGGCCTACTCTTGTCTGGTTTTCACAGTTCTGCTCTAAAACTGTGAAAACATATTTGCAGAAGCACATGTTGTTTGACTGAGGAACATGTGTGAAGTAAATGAAGGTTGTCTTCGCACTGCAGTCACAATCACATACTGCAGCACTAAGCTCTGCTGTAACGGTATCTGTGGTTTGACTTTTATTCCCCTTCCTTTCTTTTTCACTACATAAACCGTGCTGTACTAGAACGCTGCTGTGAAACGGCTCCCATTTTCTTTCGTGGCACGCTGTTCATCCATCGTTACTTCTGCGACCGCTTTTCATTTCTGTGAGAAATTAGCGGGCGATTTTTCAAAGACTCAGTAGGACAAGTACAAAAGTGACCACTGAGACCATCAAAGAGAAAACATAGCTGAGATGCTGTCGGAGAGTGTGTAATTACACAGTCATAAGTCTCCCGGGGTTGAGGTCCTGTGGGACCAGAGAGGTCTGGGTTTTATCCTCTGGCTCTTTCACTGAGGGCAGCAGTTACTTGTAATAACTTCCTTCTTCAGGGACAGTTTGGGCTTTAATAGCTACTGACCACCACAAAAAAATGGGTAATGAGAGTTTCCATTAAGAAATGTGTTGTCTGTCCTCATCCCAGGTGCCTCTAACGATAATGAAGTGCATTCCTGTTTCCTGGATCCCAAATATCATCCTGGACAGTCAGTTTCACTGATTACTGCTTTCCCCAGTATTTCCTGTTATCCTTTTCCTGCATAACAACACCTGAACTGACCCAGAGCCTGTTAGTGTGCTTAGATACAAAGAGCATGCTTTTTAACCACCCTGGAAATGTCTCATTTGAAGCACAAAAGCAGGAGTTTTTTAAAAAACAGGTCAAAAAAATGACCCTCCATGCCTAAATGATGATGTTACTTCTTCTCCTTAAATCTAAGGAGTGTTCAGAGATGGAGTTTACTGCGTGGTCTGTAAGTGCTCCAGCCGCTCGTCCTGCTCTTTCCATATTCCTTTAATGACATATCTATTTACCTCCAGTGATTGGATCAAGTGTCTTTGCTGTTCCTAAAACAAACCTCCTCATGCCAGACTTTCTGTTGAGAACTAGAGCTGGAATTTTATTTGGCTTTCTCGAGTCTCCAGACAGCTTCCCTGCAATGTGTTACAGTGGTCTCAGCCCATTGTTTTCCTGCTAATCAGTAGCAGATGTGTGTAGTTTGCCTGCATGCTCTCCCTCTCTCCCTCGTGTTCCTCAGCTGTGTGCTGTGTGTGCTCATGTGCTGACTCTGGAGCTCTCAGTCCAACCTCAGGGCCATGCCAGTTTCTTGTTCTTTGTGTGGCAGCGGCAGCAGTTCAGCCCGCTCCGCTATGATGTCATTGATTGCTGGTTGTGAAATGCTTGAGGAAATGAGAACCTCGTTGAACCCAGGCTGTACATTTCTTCTGCACCAGTGGTATATACTTCACTACTTTTGTTTTATTTTATCTTCTTCCCCCAAAAATGATGCCAGTTATTAGGAGAAACAGTTGGGAAGCTAATTTTTGTCTTGCTGCTGGTGAAAACTTTTTGTCATTATTGACTTTTCTTGCTTTTCTGTTTTGACAGAGGACAGCATCTCTGAGTCAGATTCCTGTCGAGGATCTCAAAGATCCCCTGCCTCCTCACTGGAAATGCTATATGTCTCCACAAGGGCGGCGATACTACGTCAACACCACAAACAACGGTAAGAGAAAATGTATCCTCCTGGTTTGGGCTGCATATTTTGAAGGCTCAATATTTGTATTTTTATCTAGTTTTGACCTGCTTCTAGAATCAGCCTGAAGTGGCTACTTTAGTTTTTGGCACTTTTTTACTGCAAGCCTCATTCACTCAGGAACTCGGGGTTCAGTATCTTGCCTAAGGATACTTTGACGTGCAGACCCGAGGAGCTAGAGATCGAACCACTGACCCTCCAATTGGTAGACAACCCACTTTAATTGCTGAGGCACAGCCATGCAGTAGTAGCCTATTTTGTTTGTTGCTCGTTGCTAACCGAGTGTTATGCTTTGTTGTGCAAGTTGCAGTTGCAAGACTGTGAATTATAGTTTTTAGGACATTTAAAAAGTTTGTTCTAGACTTTTGACAAATGTTGGATTAATTCTTTTCATTTTTTTAAAATCTTTTTTTACATCTTGCTGCCTAATTGCAGCTTGTTAGCTTGTTTCTTGCCACTGTCCCATTAACGTTACATAAGAACTGTGAAAATGCACCTGTCTAAGAATAACTTAAAATAATTAATGCTGATGCAATAAATAATGTTTGCTATTTTTCATTTTTTTGGGATTTGTGTAGTAAAGAGTCTGATAGTTATTTAAGAAACATTTTAATACTTATTTATTAATAAATAGCTTTGAAGTTTTGAAGCCTTCAGGGCAGCCCTACAAAAAAGCCCATCAACAGCTCATCGCTGTTTCATTTAGAAAATGCGTTGCTTAAACTGTACAAGGAAACAGATGTAAAAGTAATTTACTGAGTCTGACTAAATTTGAGTGTCGTGTTAGCTCTGGCAGGCTATGGAGTACAGCTAATCTCAGTGCCAGCAGACACTCCTCTGCACATCAGTTTTTTTTGGGTTTTTTAGCCTGTCATGTCTGGCAGTTTTCACAATCGGAACGATGATCCGAATGCTCTGGTGTACCAAACATTTGCTTTTACAAGAACAGCTCTATAAGTTTTCTTTAGGCTACTCTTGTTGATGTTTGTATTTTAATTTTTATTTAACTCATTTATGCCAGGCCTGACAGGCAGGAAGGAAGGGGTAAGAAAAAGGGATAAAGAGAAAGAGAGGAAAAAAAAAAAGAAAAACAAAGGGGAGAAAAAAAATAATTGAAGAAGGGTAGATATACATACATACATACACATATTAACACATCTATACACATGCATATACATATACACACATACACACAATCTTGCTGTGGTTTGCAGTAATGTGTGTACGTGCCTCTGTCATGGAATGTACTCACTGATGAGGGTAAGAAACTGCAACCACGCCCTCCGTGATCCAGAGGCAAACAGGGAAGGACCCAGGGGACCCGGGCCATCCACAGCCCACTAGGCGCTCAGAAGACCCGAGGCCACACATCCTGATGGCATCTGTGTGCACACCCCAGAGGGGGAAGGAGGGAGACCCCAGACGGGCCCCCACAGCCAAAGGGCAAGAGTCCAGAGAGCCAGAGGCAATGAGCAGCCCACCCCCCCGTAGGTCAGCACCCCCAGCACAAGCCGAGAACACGGCCCCAAGGCCCCAGGCACCCGAGAACCGCCCAACACCCAGCAGAGCCCTCCTCCACGTCAAAGAGGCCCGAGCCACCCCCAGGCCACAACCACCAATGGAGCGGGTCAAGAGCCACGCCAAGACATCCAGCCATGCACCACGGGACCCACGGGCACCCACACCCCAGGGGCGGTAGTTACGATCAGTGGGGAGCAGCGGGAAGCAGTAGGGAGCGATAGGGAGGGGTGACTCCCACCGTCCAGGACCGTGTCCCACAGGTGCCAAGGCTCAGCGAGCCACAGACCCAGGCCCTGCTGTCCACACACACACACACACACACACACACACACACACACACACACACACACACACACACAGGTTATATACTCATACACACACATATGACCGTCACACGCTCATGCACACACACACAGAACTCACATGGACACCAAGTGTGGGCGAGTGGGTACCAGCACAGAGCCAGCGGCACCCCAGGGAAGCAGCCAACCCGGCCCCAAACTACTAGCCAGTCCCTACCCCAGGCAGGGTGCATGAAACTGGGGTGTGGGAAGACCCGCCCTCCCCCTCCTTCCACTTAGCGTGTTTGGGGTGATGTGTTGGGTGTATGTGAGTGTATGTAGTGGGAAGAATGTGTATGGCTGTGTGAAAGCTACAGTGCTATTAAATTGGAGGGACAGATGTAATATGAGCACTGAGCAACAGCGCCCATCCACACCACCCCCCAAGGCCCTGAATGTCCAGGATGTAAATAAAATTGAGGAGCAGGCAGCAGTTAACAGAGATGTGGGGCCACCTCAGCAGCTCCACCCACTAAACACTGTGTGATATACCTGCCCCCCAAGGCCCTGTGTGTACTATGACGTTTTGTGAGCTGTATGATGTAATTAAAAAGGAGTGGGACATCACGCAGCACAGCGAGCAGAGCCGAAGAAGGACTCACTGCAGCACGAGCCCCCCTCCCCCAAGACCCTACGTGTGTGTGATGTGATGTTTGACTGAGTGAGAGGAGGGGAAGGGTCAGGATATATATGACCGAGAGGCAGAGGACTACCCCCGGAGGGAGAGAGCCAGCTAACTACTGGCTCACTAAACACCCCAGTTCCCTACACCAACCGCAGTACAGGGAAGGCAGGTCCAGGGCCTGAAGTGGCCACACCCCCAGGACACCACCATGCTCAAGGCCGGCACCTACCACCCACACCACAGACAAGCACGACGCTGTGCACATCAGTTTAACAACAGAGCACACTATTTAAGCTGCTTTATTTGTTGCACATCTTCAAGCCACTTTGTAACCCACCTCCTCTTCTTTTGTTGTTGTGTCAGACCAATCGCTGTCCTCTCTGTTGTCACTGATTTGCTCTGTTCTGAGTTCTGAGAGAAATATTTTTTACCAAGTGGTATTATTAGCTTTAAAAAGGTCATTTTCTTTGGACACAATAAAGCTAGCTGGCTCCCTCTGCTTTCAGGCTATATGCTATGCTAGACTAATCACCTGTAACCATACTTAACACAGTGTTGGTAGGGCAGAAGGTGCTGCATGTCACTCATATCTAGTTATATTTGTACCCACATGCATCAGAATGCATCAGGCTAAAACATTTACACTTTGCCCTTCTTCCTCAAAAAATGCGACAGCCACACACTTCCTTCCACTTCTACACTCAACATTGTCAAACTGCCAAAGATTCATTGTCACTTTTTATGCTAGGCACGATGGTCACTGCTAAAAGTATGCTGAATTAGCTGTTAGCACTTCCTGTTTGGAATTTACCCCTGAACATACTAACAACTACATTTATAATCAGAGACTTTGATGCTAGAAAAACCTTAAAGGCAAGCTGCATAGTTATAATGATCATCTTTTTATTTATTTATTCAGTGATGGAGTAGGTGAGTTATGTGTGGTCATGTTTGATGGATATTAGAAGAGAGAAAGCGTATATATTCCCGTAGATGACCCACTGACCACCAGTGTTCTCCAAGTTGATCTTTAAGACGTAGATTGTTGAATTCAGATGAATCAGCGTGTTCTTTCTTGTAGGCTCACTTGTTTATCAATTCATGAAATGGGAACATTGTTGCAGATATTACATTTTCACTCTTCACCTTTTTTGCAGATTACAAGTCACAAATGACTCTCCTGCTGTCTGTTGGAGCTTCTGTGTGAATAGTTGTTTCTAAAAGACATGCTTAAAAACATTCATTTCCCAATTTTAATTTGTCAGATGGCATTAAAAGATTTCCTGCTTTGCCTGCAGACCTCCCTTTGAATTTTCAATAAAGCATTTTTATGAAACACAAAGCTACCAGAGCTCCATTTTAGCTTTAAAATGATACCTGAGTGATTTCATGTGACTGTAATCCGGCTAAATGTTCGCTCAGTGTCTGTAGCTGTGACGGTACCAGAGGGAGACGGCATCCATCAGGGCCTGCGGATGGTGCCTTGTTTCTGTCAGCACAATCACCACTCAGTGTCTCCCTGATTAGAGACGCACACTCACACTGACACAGAGACAGCTTAATGCCCCCCCCCGCTTTATTGCACACATATAGCATAGCTTGCTTTTACTATCCCAGAGTGAAGCTGCTATAAAACTTGACTGATGATATTAACATCTTACAACTCATGTGCCTTTGACTTGATGATATAATAAAGTTTGGTTTTGTTTTTTACACGCAGTGATCAGCAATCACACAACAATCGCTTTCTTAAAGCTACAGAAACAATGGGCCTCATTCACAAACAGCAGGTACGCACAAATCTGTGTGTAAATCTTGCGTACAATCGTTTCATGCACGACTCGGTGCTTCATCAGTATTTTCGTCCCTGAATTTATTCCTGTTCTGTGGATACATTTATTCATGCTTCATGCGTATGAACAGGAGGCCTGTCTGTAGTTTAAATGTATCTAAATGAATCTTTTCTTGCAGTTTACAGTTTTGTCCTCCAGCTGCTACTGAAGATATTTACACACTTGTGTTGTTAATACATGCCTGTACAATTATTTGTCCCACTTGTGTCACCAGGAAGTTTTTTATGTGCGTTGCACTTGATAAGCCTGCAGCAAATACGCAGGGGCGATGATGCTACATGATCTAATGTGAAGAATTTGAGTGGAATTATGGAAAACCAATAGCTTTGGTTTGTCTTTGCAGAGTAAAAGGTTGAGCTTTTCACAGTCACTCTGTGGAATACATTTACACCAGTCACAGTACGGGCATTTTCCAATACAAATCTGACTGACTTGGATCCTAAAGCCCTCTGCATGCACCTTTAAATCCACATGGGTTATCTAGAGACAGAGATTGTGATTGATTGCTTATTAAATGTCCAATAACTGCTTCACCTTTGCCACCTGGTAGGCACCACAAATTCTTTCCTGCTATTGATGCCATATAACAGGGTTAACACAGAGTCATTCTAGTGGCCAGTAAAGGGGATTATCCAGGGTATGCGTATTGGCTAATGACTTGTGATTGACAAGTGTTTTGGAACCAGCCTCGAGTGGCTAGTAGAGGAACTGCAGTCTTTATCACTCCTGTGACGTCTTTGTTGTTTAGCCCTGGAGGCTGTGACTCGGTAACCTGATGTCCACAGAGAGACGATTACATCACATCAAACCTCCTGCTCTATATGCTGTGAACCTTTACCTTCGGGCGAAAACCTGCAAAATCCAGACATCACTGAACAAAAACATTCCTGATTTCCTCCTGGAGACAAAAAACAAACTATTTTTATCCTGTAAATGTTTGTTGTAACTCAGTCTGAAGACAGTTGTCTGGTGGCTCTCCTGTCCTGCCCTGCTTTCAGACAGACAGCTGCTCTCAAGACTGGAGTTTGGAACAAATGCTCACTTTTTCAGTGTGAGTTCCTACGAAAACTCATAGGCACTTGTCAGTAATAAGACCTGACTGGAAGGAACCTCAGAACAGTTAGAAAAATTATCCATACTTGGCCTTGTGCCATGAATCTGTTTCACATGTGCACCTGGCTCCTTCATATAACGGGGGGGCGCCGCCCGGCAGCCACCGAAGAGCGAAACCAGCTTCACATCATGTCCTCTGATCGCGGCTGCGGCGGTCAAGCTGTGGTGATTAGCAGGGAGCTAAACTTAGCTGAGGTCTCCACCCAGGCACGAGGCCGGGAGTTTCTCCTTCTGTTCTTTCAGGATGCAGTGAGGTGCTCAAATGCTGCTGTCTGAAGGCTGGACCCAGCCTGCTGTTGGATATCGTTATACGGCCGAGGTCTCGTTTTTGTGTGTTTGGCGTGCTGGCACAAAAGGAGTCCCACAGTATTTCCTCAGAGAAAAAATGATTAATTTTTCATAACTTTTTTTTTAACACATCAGCAGCATCTGTATCCTGGCTCATAAAGAAAGCAATATTGTTGCTATGGTGTTGTGAAACTGACCTCAGAGGGCACGGAAAAACCTGCAGGACTTATTTTCTGCGTCTTAACTGCACGATGACTAAAAGCTTAGAGAATACACACACACACACACACACACACACACAGTATTACAGGTCCTGTGGTTCTTTTCATTTCACCACCACAGCAGCTGTTTCCAAACAAACCCATTTGATAAAATTTTTTGGGTATTTATAGCATCTCTGCTGTTTTCTTTGGACTTCCCTTTGGTTACACTAAAGTTCAGCTAGATTAGATACACTCTGTGTGTGCATGTGTGTGTGTGCGCATTTGTGTTCCTGTGTCACCATAGTAACAGAGCGGAGTGCGTGGGTGAGGGCTGCATGTCCTTGTGTTGGGGATTGTTTTTTTTTTCTAGGTTTTCCTTCCTGTGTTGCTGGGTGCAGCAGAGCTGTGGTGCTGGGTGGTGTGGCTCATACCCGTCTAAGATTCTCTGCTCATCCCAGCGAACCGGTGCGCTGCTGAATAAACATACTAAGCCAAAGGCGTCACAGTTGCAGCACACATACTGTAGATCCAGTTCCAGTATTTTTCATTATTTTTATTTTTTTAATGAATAAATTCAGAGAACAAATAAAATTTCTCTGAAGTTAAATCTGCCCTGTAATAGCCCCCCCCCCTTTTTTTCTTATATATTCAGCATGTTTTACACACACTTTACTACCAACAGTATTCACTCGTCTGCCTTCACACACATGAACCTGAGTAACATCTTAATCCAGAGGGTTTAATATGATGTGGGCCCACCCTCTGCAGCTATAACAGCTTCAGCTCTTCTGGGAAGTCTTTCCACAGGTTTAGGAGTGTTTATGGGAATTTCTGACCATTCTTCCAGAAGCACATCAATGAGGTCAGACACTGATGTTGGAGAGAAGGCCTGGCTCACAGTCTCCTCTCTAATCCATCCCAAAGGTGTTCTATCAGGCTGAGGTCAGGACTCTGTGCAGGCCAGTCAAGTTCTTCCACACCAAACTGGCTCATCCATGTCTTTATGGAGCTGCTTTGTGCTCTGGTGTGCAGTCATGTTGGAACAGGAAGGGACTGCTGTTTTTTTACATTTTTATGGTGACAGGTCAGTAATGTCCAACCATCTATTTTTCTTAACCATTTCATTCAGGGTCACAGGGAAGCCTGAGCCCATCCCAGCTATCACTGAGTGATATATCAAAGACAGGTTCAACAAGTCACACTCACATTCACACCTACAGTGAATTTAGAGTCACCCGTTAGCCTAACAAGCATGTCTGTGGACTGTTGGAGGAAGCCGGTATATCTGCAAACTCCACACAAAAGGTCCCCAGCCAGCCGGCAGGTTTGAACCAGGAACCTTCTTGCTGATGAGGTGACAGTGCTAGCCACTGTTTCACCATGCCACCATATATATAACATATATCACATCCAAATGATTTATTCTCTAAATTAGACAAGAAATATCAACATGATTGTTTTTGTTTGTATTTGAGGTAAAGTTGAAGGTTTGGAAAACCCTTTAAAATGTAAATAATATAACAAAATCCTTACAGTTCATCCAATTCAGAGTCAAAGGTGGGACTCTGTCATAGAGAGAGGCTCCCTGGACCGGTCATTAGTTTATATATAACAGAATTCATAACATTTTTTTTGTGAAATTTTTAAAATGGATACCTGTGTCCATCCTTATTCATCAACATGCATTTTTGTACCATGTTTCATTGTTTTCTCTAATTTGCAAAAATTCTCTAGCAACCTTCTGACAGTGACTTCTCTTTTTTTTTCCTGCTGTGTCAGAGACATTATGGGATGGAGACGGTGCACTCAAAGAATTCAGAATTAAAAGAACGACTTCCAGGAGAAAAAAAAAAAGAAAGCTTTTAAAATCTTTATTAGGTTCAACTGTTGATTCTGTACATGCAATTTTACATGTCCCAGTAATCAGTGAAATTAAAGATAAAACAGATAATGCCCTAAATTATCCACTCAAAGAAGTGCCTGAACATGTTGCCAAGATGGTTACATAGTGGTGAGATTTGCTTCTAAAGGACTTCACTCGAGTGTGACAAAAATGACCGTGACCTTGTAGAAGTTGTTAAATTCATATAAACTAAATAGAGGGTATATGATATTTATGTTCAGCCTTTTTGATGTGTCTGCTATCTGGGGATAACGCACTGAATGAACGGGGTGCTCCGACTGATAAAAACCAGATACAGGAGGTAGCTAATGCATCAGGGACCTGTGTCATATGGTTATGAATAAAATATAGCAGCAGTGTCAAAGCTAACTAGGCCATTCTCCTTCTCCCTGTTGAGAATCAGGGCTGTCTCACATCACTCGGTGTGGCTGGCATCGTGGACAATAAGCTGATGCGGGGTTATTTTTGCTATTAGGCCTGCTGTTGACTAGTTTGATTCCTGCAGTTTTCACTCTCTTCCGTTGTCGGTCACACTATGCAAAATAAAAACATGGTGAAGTTTGTGGAATCGGGAAAGAAATGAATGCTTTTATGTTCCATAAATGAGCCCCGTGCCGATGCAGCTTGGATCATTAGGTGCTTCATCCTGTTATTGATTTCATGAATTCGCTTCATTAAGACTCATGTGAAACCTCAGAAAGAGGCAGATGGAAAAGGGAGTAAACTGTGCAGCCTCGGGTCTTTATTCTGTAATTCAGACTGTCAAAGTAATTTAGGATGATTGACACCTTTTTAGACTTCATCTCATCTGTGACAAGGCAGGCTGATGAAAATCGCTCCTGCTGCTGCTACATATGTATCACTGTTTCCGAACGAGTGAGTGTGGCAAGTGTGAAGACGGATGTGTGTGAAAAAACAAAACGCAGTAAAACAAAAAAATCTGATGATCAGAGCCTGGAAACTCAGCCTGTTCTACTCTGGGGTTAAACACATAGTAAATCTGTGGGCTTTTGCACCTTTTAAATACACGTACAGCAGCTATTTCATTGGAAAGAATATTTAAGCACAATTCAAATTGAAAATACTAACAATAACCTTACTTTGCAACTCTAGTTTAAATCTGACAAACGGGGTTTTATGAAATTGTGTTTTTAATGATGTTTTGACTGCAATTCCTCTAGCGAGACATAATAACAAGCAATTTCCCCCCAGCTAATAAGGTTATACAGTCATTTTCTGCATTAATATCCCATTTTTCTTACTGTATCGATTTGTTTATGACAGCCTAACAGAAAGGAATGGTTACATTTATGGGCAGTGAATGCAGGCTCTGCCCTGTGTTGTACATCAAACATGAAGACACAGCTTCTCTCCACGAGCCCGCTGCCAGTTATCCCCTCCATGCGTGTCATTTGAGCTGATGGGCTTGGCTCAGTTGTCTCCTCTGTTGAGCTTCGCCAAATAGGGCAGGGCCAGCCAAAAAAGACCCGAATGAATTTGAGAGCTCTTTACACATTTGCGCCTCTTCTATCTGTGATCATAGCAAATGGCTAATTGGGCTCATCGCTGCAGCTAGAATGGACATAAGGGAGTAAATCTTCTAATATGAGGGCCCGTGTTGGATATGCTTTTGCTATCTTTGTTCGTCACCAACTTTTCCAGAAGGAGAGAAATGGGGACAGATGATGGGAAAGTGTCGTGCCTGTGTGAAGCTCAGTTAAATCTCTGATATTTATCAAAAGAAATGTTTGAAACATCGTAGATGTTTTTTGTTTTTTTATGTCTGGACCTGTCGTACTCAGCTGAACCAGGATATGAGAGTAATGGTTGATAAAAGATGCTGCCTTTGTTTTTAATATAACTGAAAAGGTGTTTTTAATTCCACACAATTCATAGAAAATTGAAGAACAACGTACATATACTTTGTTGCAAGCATGTAGCAGACAGAATGATTAACTGTCATTGGAGGAGAGAACTTTAAGTGGTCCTACAAAGGCTACTGCTGGTTTGACCTTCAACTGCCACGTGACTTCAGCCTGGAGAGTATTTTAGTGCTGTCAGCATTACACAGTTCAGTTAGTCTGTGTCAGTACTGCAGTCCAAATAACATTTACTTCTGTGGACTCTCTATTATTGACGTTACAGTCTGTAAAATCTCACCACTAGATGTCAGTAGATTGCAGTCTGCCGAGTTCTGTTTTGTGCAGTGGACAAGCCTATCTACGGTAGCTGCTGCAGGACAAACAAGTCGGGCCGCTGTTCCTCTGAAGTGAGTGTAGGCTGTCAGTCCACTGTTTACCTCAGCTGGTGTCCAAGTCTGCTTACTCTGGAGGAGGCTGTAAAACTTTATGACAGGAGTCAGCGAAGCTCACATGTGTCCGCTTACAGCGATACTGAGGCGAGCTGGTTTTTCCTCTGTTATTGAGCACTGCTGTTTTTGCTGCTGTTAGCCACTGTTAGCTGAATTTTCTTTGAAGAGGATGTAACATTGTTACAACGTTAGCTGGCATAATGTTAGCTTATAACCAGCTGTTGCTGTTTAGCCGGCTCGTTGTCAGCTGTGCTGATAATCGGTAATCGTGACAGTATCCGGAATAAATAAGCATGTTGGTCTCCAGCCACATACATAAAAATGCGATTAGGCAGAATGGGGACGTCCATCTCGGCCACTCTGTTCAAGATGGTGGAAACATGGCAGCTTCCATAAACCAGCGCCTGCTATTATGTGTTTTTAATTAAATAATTTGAAGGTTTTTTTGTGCATCAGTTTTTTTGGAAGACGTAATTTCAAACATACACTGATTAGTGTGTAATTACGTCTTCCAAAAAAACTACATGGCAGTGTTAGAAAAAGTAACTCCGCCATGTAGAAACTGTCGCCACCAGAGGGCAGCGTTTCCTCAGTGGGTGTGTTAAAATGTTTTCATATATTTGCTGCTGTTTAGCTTTTCATATTTCTTTGCAGCTACCCTGACGTTTTTTAGGTTACATTTTACAGAAAAGGCAAATATAATATGGTTTATAAACATAATATTTGCCTGTAAAAAGACAAATATTATATTTATATACACTACTATATATCTATCTGCATCTGGAGGAATGTGAACAGCAGTAAGAAACACACTGGCCTGAATCTTTACAGTAAAAACACTCTCCATCCACTTTGGCTGTGTTTGAGGTCAGAGCATCACTGCTGTAAACACAGAGTCTGTCCCTCTCCTTCCCCCAGAGTCTTGGGTTCTGTACGCTTGGAGAACGTTCCTCCTGTGCAGCGCAGCAGTTTGATCCAGAAGGTTGTGATGGAGCCAGGTTTCTGTAAAGATGCAGCTACAATGCAACAGTTTCTGATTTCCTGTTGCTAAGTGATCCTGACTCTTATTTCACTCTTACTATTTTTTTTTTTTTTTATCTTCCTGCAGAAGTAGGCTGGGTAGTGGAATATAATTGGGCCATCTTGGCCTAACTAACTCTTATCCCGGCTTTCTAGTGGCTGTGGCAGGGCAGAAGGTCGGTGGTTCGAGCTCTGGTTCCTCCAGTCTGCACATCTCAGTATCTTTGGGCTAGATACTTGGCCCCACATTCCCCTTGATGTAGCCATATAGTGAATCTAAGACAGCACTTAAAGGCACAGAATAAGAGCTATATGAATGTGTGTGTGAATGGGTGAATGTGGCTTGTAGTAGACGTGTGGCATATAAGTCCATTTGAATGCTGACAAAATAATAATAATAATAAAGTTATTAGGTTTTGGTCGTTAGGTCATTAGCTGCACATGAAGAATAACCCACATTAGCCACTAAAACAGTGACAGGCTTAGTTAAATTTGACACAGCTGCAAAGATTTTGGTCAAATTGAAGTGGACACACATCATGTTAGTATTTGAGTATTTTATGGGATCCTAGAAACTACTTCCACTACTCTCGTGCTGTCAACAATGACTTTATTTACTACTTGACAAACAAAACAGGCCCCGCATTAAAATATGTACACAGTAAATCAAAATGAACAAAGTGAAACATCGAACTGCGGTTTAGATATGACTTTTTCTACTTTAACTGCTGACTATGACAAGAGCTAAATCCCATCTGTGGATCACTTCTTCTTATGGTTTCCCAAAGTTGTTTCCAGAATTGTCAGCAGAATAACAAAAGAATGTGGCAACTCGTATTACTTTCTTAATGTCATTGTTTTTCTTCCCCTTCTCCCAAACGCCATTAGAGACGACATGGGAGAGACCGTCGAGCGCACCGGGGACCCCAAAGACCTCCTTCCGACACAAGAACTCCCTGCCAGCAGGTACTGAATATCTGTTCCTCCATCTCAGTTTCTTTCACTTCAACTTCCTCCAGTTATAATGCCACAGGGCTGTGAATTCTCTTAAGATTCCACAGTGGCACAAAGCGCCCACTCAAACACACCACACACAGACACTTCCTGTAACTAACTTAATCTGTAGCCTCAACTAAAGAACTAAGGCCTTCAGTGTCCCTCTTTTGGCCCAGCTTCTAAAAGAAGACAAGCAGAAAGAACCAGTAAGGTTTGTTAGGTTGTTTCACACTCTAAGAAGTGGGGAAACACAGGAAGCTGCTTTCATTCATTTATTTCACTTCAGTTTGAAATGACGGGGGGTGGGAATTCCACTCTGAGTGTTCATCAGCTGGAGATTAACTCAATAAAACCATCAACTGATTCTTTAAAAACGTCATTTCATGTGTCTCTTAATTTTGCAGATGTTTAAGTGTTTGGTTTGCAGTAACATTAGTAACTTTTCTGGGAATTCCATAATCCATGACTCAGTTGCTGTTTCTGTAATCATCAGTTACTTAACAGACATTTAGTCATATTAAACTCTACTAGACTGCTACTTTAATACTTTAAGCTAATAATGTTAAACCCACAGACAATATAAAAGATGGACGAAGCGTTTTGAAGCCTTAACATGAGCCTTTCCATTATTGCCATCATGGTTGCAAAAAAAAAATGACATCACGAGAAGGTGAAGACTTTGAAACCGCACTCTCATTGGCTGCTGACTTGTGAAAGTTAGCCAATTAGCATGCAGTTTTATTTTCACAGATAATCAACTACTTTTTAAAATATAAACGATCAAGTTTTTCAAAGAAGGCTTAACTTTTTACTTAATGTGACCCAAAATGAGGACTGAGAACATAAACTCAGTGTGAAAATATTTAAAGGTCGAGTCAAGAGGCCATTTTTTTGTTTTTTTTAAATAGGACCAGAAGTGGGGGGTTTTTCAACTACAGCTATCGCCACCTAGTGGCCTTGAGATAAATCGCAGGGCTTCATTTTTCGACCCAGAACCTACGTCCATATTTTTTTACTGTTAGTGGTAAAACCAAATGACCAATTAAAGCTGGTTAAGCTAGTTTAATTAGAAATATTTACACTAAAATTGGAAATTTACCACTCATGTAAATTTTAAACTAAATAAATACTTCTCACGTTTTAGCTCATGTAGAGAAAAATAAGCTTTGACACATTTAAAAACAGTCACATGGATCATTAAAAATAAAGCACTGCTAATTTTTCCTTTTTCTCTCACATCACGAACAGTTTCCTTAAGCAAATGAACATTTACTGGGGATCATTTTCATGCTAATATTAGTTTATAGGCTAAACGTATTGGCTAATTAGCTGCTGTAGTTGTATCTTCCTGCAGGCTAGTTGCTAATCTTGTAGCTGTTATTCTAAAGCTGAAAACATCAGACATGTCAGTGACTTATTGTTAGACTAAGATTTTTACATGTACAATAGTTTTATTAAATGTGTGTAAGACATTTCCCATGTAACTTGGTGATGTATTTACCTATACCTATAGCTAGTGTAATATAGCCAGCTTATCATGTGTGTTTGCTCCATTAAAGGCATTTTCAAGCTACACAAACAAACTAATTAAGTTCAACTCCGGCTTGGTTTTAGCTCTTAAAGATAAGTAGCAAACTCCCTGTTGATGAGGACGAGTTTCCACCTCATCCTCAGAACCCAGGATGTCTTTCCTTCTGCCTGTCTTTATCTGTCCTGCTGTCTCTCATTTGTTTTTCCAGTGAATGGATTTCACTCAGGTGGTAGTCCCTTGCATCATGTGGAACATTCGCACAACAGTCTGGTTAGGAAGAGCAGTACAGAGCCCCAGGTAAAGCTGCCTGATTTTTATTCTTTTTAGTCCTTGACTACGTCATGCATGTGATGTGTTAATAGAAAGCATGGATGGGAAAGAAGTGGATATTTAGCTGGCAGGACTTGTTCAACAGGGACAATGTTTCTGACTGCATTAGAGGAAAAAGTGTGTTACTGTTTTCTGAGCTTTACTTATAGAGACTCATAAGTGACTACTTTACACCATTTTTCTTTCTCGTGTGAGTCCCCTGGATTTATGGCAGTGCAGCACAAAATTAGTGAAATGTCACACTGATTAAAACGAGTCTAAAATTGGTGGTGTCAAGGTTTGGGACTACTTACCTCACCGCTGTGTGCTCTAAAGCATTCCCCATCCTGTCAGGCTTTTCTCAGGCGTGACATTTAAACAATCTGTTTGGACTGCTGTTTGTTCCCCACCACACGAAGATAACTGCTTATTTTAAGAACGCAGGCAGTATGACTCAGTTTTGTCACATAGTGGATCAGTTTAAAGCACACGAGAATAAGACGCTACAGAGATTTTTCCCATAGTGCATCACTTATTATGAGTAGCCTCACAGGTGCAGCACAACTAACAAAAGTACTTTGGGGATGGCACTGGAACAAGCAACAACTTTTAGATTAGTCAGAGCGCGACCAGTCCAGGATATTTAAGGTTGATACCGATATTTGGTGATTTAAAAAATCTGATATTGTCCGATATTTTTTGTTGTGTTTGTGGTGTTCATAGACATTATAAAAGATGGACATAGCTACCGTGACATCATCCATTTGTTTCTGAAGTCCTGTTTTGAAGCCCCGAGATGAAAGTTTCTGCCATCCCTTTGTGGCAAGAAGGGGGAAAGTCTGTGAAACCGCACGCTTGTTGGCTAACATCTTGTTAGCCAATGTGCTAGTTGTGACTGACATTTCAAAACAGACTATAAACAAGATTTGCAAAATATGTCCAATTTTTTTTCTTTTTCTTTTTTTTTTTTTATTCCACATCACCCAAAATAAGTGAGTGAGCCCATAAACTCAGCAGGAAAGGGTTTCATTTTCCCACTGACTTCCATAGGCCTGGAAGTCTTTGTTCAAGCACAGCCATCAGCATCTGGTGGCTTTGGGACAGAATGCAGGTTTAAGTCACTTCTTTGTCAAAAGCTGTGTCCATGTTTTGTCTGTGCTGGTGTTCCAAACACATGTTGCCAACAGGAAAGTTGCAGAATTCCTTGTGGACAAACAATGCAATGTCGAACAGTGTTTCGATCATCTCTGCTGTACTCATTGAATTTTGATTTACTGGCAATTTTATAAACCAATCTAAGTGAAAACAGCAATCACAGACATTTTGGCTAACATCTTGTTCTATTTCAAAGTTTTTAAAGCTGCAGTTTTTGGTTATTGGTTAAAAACAGGAAGTAAAACAGTCACACATCTGCCTTTGTGTTATAGCTAACGTGTTAGCAAGCTAATCTGATTGGACACAGTTCGATGTGCCACATTCGTTTACAGTTATTCTGAGAGCAGCTCCGCAGAAGTTTGTGCTCTTTACCTGTTAAACACTCCACTGTGTTTTTAGCTTATTGTTAGCTGCAGTTTGGTGTAAGGAAAGTAGCTTAATGTTATAGTACATAATAATACAGTCATAATACAGTTTTTACAGTGGGCCAAAAGCAAAAAAAAGTATGCTGAAAGGTATTAAAACTGCAGTTTAAAGTGATAATTTCTTTGGTCAATACAGATGTTAACTTTGAATTATACATAAAGTAATTTCTTGCACTATAACTACAAAAATATTGATTTATGCACCTTTTGTTGTAAATACAGCATGCTTTCTAAAGGGAGAATGTTGCATGAGGTGCTTTTCCATAATGAGTCTGTTTGCTATAGTAGACGGCAGCTTGCATTGCCCTAATTTAAGGAGGCACACAGGGGCACGAGCGTGGCAGGTAATTAATACACTGCTCTAGTTTAAAACAGTGGAAGACTTCGACGTTTCCAATCTGCAGCTGCAGCCTTTGGTTTAACTAACAGCAGGCGGTGCGTTAAAATACCAAAGTTAACACAAACTGACTAACAGCATTTTGGCAGAACATTACTATTGGTCAGTACTTGCCTTGTTGACTGATATCAGGATATTGTGTATGTTATTGTGTTTTAGGTTTACTCGTTTAAATGAAACGGTTGCAGCTGTAACAATAGTAATTTCCCTTTGGGATCAATAAAGTATTCTGACTGACTGACTGACTGACTGATTGGCTAATGAGATTATCAGTGTCAGTGGCCGATATTTATCTCATCAGTTTGACATTGGCTGAATGGTCAAATATAGCACTAGAGCACTAAAGAAGAGCAGCAGCATAAAGTTAAAGTTGTTTTTTTTAAAGGTTATTGTGACTTGCTGTCTTTGCACTTTTAGCAAATACAAAATTGATCTGATGGGGAAACACTGAACAGCGGTAAATGTCATCTTATTGGTATCGGGCAGTATATTAGTATATCCATAAATTTTTTTAAGTGGGTTTTTTTCAAGTTGCTAAAATACATTTTGCTACCAGCTCTGCCCACAGCGTTCCACTGCTTAGCTTCCCTTCTGTTACGCCTAGTGGCATCGCTGACTGCCAGTCGCCGTAGGTAACACCCTGACTTTGGATAATTGCCTTATACAATCCCACATTAAATAATCCACACTATCCTCTTAACTCTTAAGCAATATAATAACTTCAGCTAAATAAACACCAAATTTCTGACGCAACAACTCACTCCATATTTTATCTTTTCGCTGAATTATCGATGTAATGATGTACATATATACAGCTACTGTATAATGATGATATGTGATGCCATCTTTCCACATTTCACATGATCAGACATCCTCTCTCTTCCCCGTCTCAGTATTAACGGAGCAGCTGATGGCAGTTTGAGCACATTAATCCCTCCTCCAGTATCTGCTCCCTTGATCGTAATTAACCAGGCACTCAGGGTGCAATTATCCAGGATCCACCCACCACTTTTTCACTTGCTGTCACCTCGCTTTTCTCCTTTTCTGCATCACACACTCGTGCACACAAACCGAGTCATTCAAACAACTATAAACACACACATGATACTGATGATTCAAGGTCCTGTTCCCTTTTCTGTCTTTATTTATTCTGTAGGAAATGAGCTGGTTAATTCCCTACACTTTTCATCTAGTTTTATTTATTAATTTTTTTGGTTTTTCATGCACTGCTGGTTTATCCCAGAGCACTGGAAATGACTCTGTTTGGAGCTTAAGTGTTAAAAAATCACACACGCATACATCCACAGTCACACAAAGAGAGAAAGCAAACCATGCTTTGCTTTGCTCTGCAGAACTATCCTCCCTACTCTGCACAGCAACACACACAAACACACACTGGCAGCAGCAGCAGCAGCAGCAGCACAGAGAGCGCCAGACAGACGCTAAGAGCGCTCGCCTGGAAAACAACTGTGTTTGCGTGCATGTGCGGGTGACGGTGTGTGTACGTTGAGCAGTCATGTCCGACACAGAGGATGGAGGTTTTGACGGAGCGTCCTTCTTCTCTCTGCAGTGCCCAGGATCGACGTCGCCCACGAGGAAGCAGAACAAGGAGACCACGGTCACGGTGAGTGGGACAACTAATGGGAACTCTTAACTAACCGTGAACTCACCCCAGAGCACTACGATGGTCCCAGAGGGTCAGGTTTGAACACGAGCAGGGGAGAACTGAAGTCTATTTTTTCCCTCAACTTAGGAGCTGAGAAAACCATTTCCAATGCAGATGTCTTAGTGTACTTTATTTATCCGACTCCATGATTGCTGCATCATTTCAAATACATCAGTGCATATACTAACTAAACAAACTCTAACTGGACTGCGGCTGTAAATGTGCTTCTTTTCCTCTTCAGTGTTGTGTTCTTTGTTGTTGCTGTCCACTCCTGTGAGAAGTGTTTGGTGCTTGTTTTCAGTTGCTAGTGTACAGATACACAGTGACATCATCCTGTTCAGCATCCAGATGATTTCTCCTCTGCTGTCAGGTCATTACTTCCAGTTTGGACTCATACTAGGGTAAATAGCACAAGTCCTGCTCCTGGGAGGTCATGAATTAAGCTCAGGCTTTTGGCTTCCAAAGAAACCAGAGTTATGCTATTGATAAGCAGATAGTTATAACAGGAAACGTGAGTGAGAGAAAAGGTGAGGATACCAACACTTGGTAACAAGTAGCTGCTGCTGAAGGTGAAAGTTGCTTTTCATTCTTGCACTGACCGTGTGCACTCTGCGGTGGGAAAGGGCTGTTGTTTAAATTCTTGAACGCCAAATTTAATTTACATTAGAAAAAAAATGTTTTTGCATTAGTTTGACTCAAACAAAACGAGGCGTCTCCTTTTAAAGCAGGCGCAGGAAACTGCTGTCTGATATGAAAATAGAACAGCTTTTAAATCGGTCTCTAGCAGGTTTACTAATGATCTCCTGATGCCTGAAAGACAAAAAAACGGGACTCTAATTTGGCGTTAGCCTCGAAGTGCAGGGATGAGCCCCTGGGGCCATTCAGCCAGTGAAATTTGCCCCCCCGTAGTGATGCTGGCAGCTTTACAGTTTTTTTTTTCCTGTGGCGATAATGCTGTGCAGATTCTGCTCCATTTAAACCTTGTGGAGTTTTTATCAGAAGTTTATTCTTTTATGAACATGCTACAAGTTATTATTATTTATTTGCATTGTTACCAAACCATAATATTCAGACACAATAACAGACACAGTGTGACGTCTTCAATGAATGCAAACAAACTAAGTCTTTCATTTAGAATTCGTTGGACGTCGCCGTGCCCTCATGTTTGCCAAAGGAAGTGGGGGTCAGTTTAAAGCCCTGCTAGCTGTCAGCCTCTGGGTCTCTGCAGTTAAATAGGAAGCCATTGCTTCAAACAAATTATAAGCTTCAGAAGCCAAGAGAAAGGTTGAATTAGAGGCTTTTTCTTCTAATTCCTGCCATTTCAGGCAGAATATTGGGTCTGGAAAAGACATCAGCACAGCCAGATTTGTTGAGTTCCCCTGAAAGGCATGGCTTTGGTATCAGACAAGAGCGCCACTGAAGTTTTTTTAAATAGAAACTGCGTATCATCGCTGCCGGCTGATTACCTCCCGAGGTTAATGGGAAGGAATACGCCTGCTGTTCGCCCTGAAGTGAAACCTTATGTCTACCCGTATCTCTTTATTGTGAAGAAATGTGTCTGTTTTCTTTTTTGAAATGTCGTCTCTGTCTTTTCTACTTCCTGAGAACTTGACTTGGCGGCGAACGAATCTGCAGAGCGAGTTGTAGATTTTCAAAGTAGAGTTTTTGTTCTGCTAAACCTCGAAGTGATGAATTGTCAAAGCAGCTCTGACATGTGAGAATCTTATTATGCGGTGTGAGTGCACTCCTCGAAGCGGTGAGGTTAGCGGTGGTTGTCTGCTACCTTCCCTGCCAGCGTACAAGTTTAAAGAGCGTACCGGAGCGTCGTCAGCTGCGTGCCGTCCCTATGCTTCTGAGTGCTTCGCAGCAGGTAGACTTGTAGCCAGCACACTTAGGAACGCTGCCGCTGACAGTTTACTACACCAAGATAATTAAAGGCAATCTTTGGGAATCCATTCCACTGATTGCTCTGGGCCACAGTAGAGTGAAGAGTGTTGTGCTGTAGAGCAGAACAATGTATCCTTAAAAAAGCTAAGAACCACAATGGCTGTGTTGACAGTGCTGTCCCTGAGGACGGCGAGCATTGAAACAAAATAAACGAACAATACCAGGTTGATTGGAAATTTTTTTTACATCAGCATCTTCTCATAGCTGCAGAGATGAGAGTGTTGCCAAAGCAACAGAGCACACACTACCTTGAATACTAGTGCAGAGGCCTGTGTGTGTGTGTGTGTGTGTGTGTGAGTGTGAACTGCCTGTCAACAGAAGGAGCACTAACAGGTGCGTCAGAGCAGAGTTATTGGTCGTGATCCTGTGAGCGGCCCTCACTGTGGCGTTGAGCAGCTCTCTCCCGCTCTCTCTCCTGCAGATTAACTGTGTGACGTTCCCATCACCGGCCTGCATGCCTGAGCAACAGCTACTCAAACCAAATGAGTGGAGCTACTGTGACTACTTTTGGGTAAGTTCACCTCAATATTAAGATGATATGAATTGTTTTCTGTATCTTTTTCATTTCTTAAGCGATGGCTCAAGAGCAGGAACTTAATCTTTAAGTTGCAGATTAAGACGCACAGAATTCATGGTTTGATGTCTGACTTCAGTGCGTTTTTGTCACTGGAGAAAACCTCCTGGGGTTTTTGTGCCGAGCTTGTAATCCTTAATCACAGGAGAGAGAAAAGCAGTGTTGATATCATACATGTGACAGGGCCGTGGCAGATCCTTGGCTGGTCTGTGATCACAATGAGATTGGTATCTTATCGTTGGATGTAGGACAGGGGTCTCAAACTCGTGGGCCACATCCGGCCCCACCCCCTACTTCCCTACATTTCGCCAACTCCTCTTAATTGGAGGGGAAAGCGAAATGTCAAAAAAGTAACTTAAAGGGCCAATTCGTATGTTATTTTTGACATCAAATCGCGGACCTGAAGTAGGGGGCGGGGCCGGATGCAGCCCGCGAGCCGCGAGTTTGATGTAGGATGATAATTTTTGCTTTTCTTGTTGTTTAGGCGTTGCACATCATTAGCAGTGAAACTTTTCTCTTTTTTTTTAATGATCTGGTACGCAATCATCCTTTTTCCTGGAGACAAGAAACAATCCCACATCTCTGCCCGTCTGTACAACTGTTTCTTCGTGAATCCAGTATTTTCTTAATGATCTTTAATAAAATCAATCACAGATTTGTCTGATTTTTAAATTACTGTTAAAATCCTGTTTTTTAAAATTATGCCACCAAGAGTATATTAATAAAATAAAATATAAAACTGGTGATGATCTAAGGTGTATGCCTGAGGCTCCTTTCTTGAAAACACCAGATTATCACTCTTGTTAATTTGGTGCAAATCCATGACAGCATGGAGTCAAAAATCTACTTTAATCCGACAATGAGTGGGAAAAGCTTCAGTTTATGAAATTCCTTTGGGAGCCTTGATGCCATTTTATTCATGGCATCAAGGCTCCCACTCCTCAATCTAGGAGCATGGGGTTGCTCTTAGTTTGAGCAGTGCACTCAGTCCTGTCTCACATTTACACACACACACACACACACACACACACACACACACAAACCATAATTTACCACTGCAACAGGTAAATAAAGACTTTGAATCCACTGGAGCTGAAAATGTTACACGCACCAGTGAAATGCATCCTAAAAACCATTCATTAAGTTAACACTGGCCTAATACATCTTAATTTGCACAGTTCACTGGTTATACAGTACAGCACAGAAACATTGATCCACCCCTTATTTCTTTGTTTACTTGAAAAGCAATTTATTGAAAAATGTGCAAACATATGCGTTACTACAGTATAAAAGGCAAAAGCAGAGTTTGTACAGTCTGATGGGTTTGAAAGTTCAGGATGAGCACCTTCATTCTTCAGCACGGTGGTCTTCAGGAATAAGGAATCGCTCTCCAGGCTTCTTGAAGGACTTCTCAAAGCTCTTCTTTGCATGTTCGCTGCCATTTGTTTCATTTTCAGTCGAGATGATTCCACTCTGCTTCATTAATGATGCGGTCTGGGCTCAGTGGAGCCAATCCACAGCTGAGCTTCACTGTGTGTTTTTCTGTCCAGGGATGCTTTCACTGCACTGGCAGTGTGGGATCATTGCTAGGCTGAAAAATAAAGCTGTTACCAATCACTTGCTTTCTAGATGGTATTGCTTGAAAAATCTGATGGTACTTTTCTGTGTTTATAATTCCATTGATTTTGGCAAGATTCCCAACACCACCGGCTGAACTGCAGCTCCAGACCATGACTGAACTGGTGTCAAACCGGACTTCATCTGGATCCGATCCAGATTCTGGATTTGCGGGCTACTTGAATTCAACATGGGAAACTCCATTTAATGAATATTTTTGGCTGCATCTCAGCTGAAAAAGACACATCATGGTTTCAATAAGAATCCTATCACTGTTGTCCATAGAAATGTAACATTTGATGGGGATATGATCTGGATAGAATAGAATAGAATGCCTTTATTGTCATTATACAGGATGTACAATGAGATTGGAGGACCACTCCTGTTCAGTGCCATGTAACAGAAAATCAAACTCTCTAAAATAAAAATATTATGAAAATATTATAATCTAGTATGATCAATATAATCAAGAGATATACAGATACGGATACGTGACTATATGACACAACTTCTGACTCTCAGTCCGATCACTCAGTTCCCTTGTTATCACCAACCCGACAAATCGCATATTTTTAGAGAAAATGAAAATGACCATGAAAGGAAAGTTATACCTTGGAAAAATCAGGGCATGAACAGTAGAGCCTGTTATCTCAGTGAGTCAGTGTTTGGAGAGGGACGACGTTAAATCCGCTGAAACGTCTGCCGGGGGCGGGGCTTGTTGTGCCTGTCACCACTTTTTTTTTTCTATTTTTCAGTTTCTTTTTTATTTAATTACTTATTGAATTAGGTTGAAATGAAGGAAGGAAGGATGTTTGCTTGGGATCGTTTTGTTTATTTGAGGCACAAACTGTAAAACTTTGTCTCGTTTACATTTTCAAAACTTGATCAACGGCTTGTAGTGACTATATTTTAGTAGGTAAAAAAACATTAAGTATCAAAGTTGTCAAAACAGCCTGAAACTACATAAGTTGATGATTTTGTGAAGAAAGTGCCGCCTCTCGGTGACTCTACACCCGGGGGGCGACTCGTAGCGGCAGTTCTGTATCTGTATGAATTGTGCTTTGGCAGATATTGGTAAGCAACAACAACAACAAAAAGTCAAATTCCTTCATTTACTAATGAATACATAACAGCAATTTTTAACCAGGGTTCAACCTTATAAAAAAAACAGCTGTTCAGGCCTCTGGTCACCTCCACCTGCCTGAAAAAAAAAAAAAGCTATAAGTTATATATTATCTCTGCCATAATTCTGTTATGTTTTCTAAGTTCTACCAAGTCCAAAGCAGGATACAGACACACATCTCACTGCTGTGGGCACAATCTGAGCAGCCTCCGTCTCACGTGCCCCATTCTCTGATAGAAACGGGTGATAATTAAATCACATTTAAAATTAGAAATTAGTTTTTATATAGAAACATTTTGCAGTTCTGTTAAATAATCTGTGTAAGCTTCAGAGAGTTGAATCATTAATAAACATGCTCTGTGTGTCACTTTCTGCTTTCTGGCTCAAAGTGGTGGATTTCTTTAAAAAAATATTTGAAAACAGAGGTAGAAAAGTACTCAGAGGAAATATGAAAGGGGAAAAAATACATTTTAAATGAGAAATAAGTTGTCATCAAGAAAGAAATCCACTGGGCTTGACACTGCTGCTCTTCCCAGTAAATTATCAAATGAACATCCTCGTGAGTCCATGCAAACAAAAACACCACCAGATCCTTCTCATCTTTCAAAATGATTCCATATTTATCGCTGGCCCAACAATCAGGATTGGCTTTAATAAGATCCAAGACATGGCGCAGTAGGAAAATACAGTACATGTAACTGGCTGGACCACAGCGAGGCCAGCTGGCCTCAGCTGCTCTGTTTGGACATTTCCCACCCCTGCAGTGTAATTTCTACCAGGTGCAGTTTGTGTGGTAACACACTGTAGTCACACACAGAGGTGACAATGCAGTAGAAAGGAGAGAGTGGGGAAAGTGGATGTCAGAGTCAGGGAATGGCTGTGTTTCTGTAAACGCTCTCCAAACTCAGAATACTTATGAGCCTCAGGTAGTTTCAGGTAGTTTCAGTTATAGCCTGTATATAAAGATGTACGAATTATCACCACCTCCATAGAAATGGCTGCCATTCATACACAATCATTTATAACAACAGTCTGCATAGGAGTGAAGTAGTGAAGCTCTTGAACTTCTCATCGCTCACCCACCACAATCTTGACTGTATTAGACTGTTGTAGTGCATTTTCTACATAAAACATTAGCAGTGTCTGCTAGCAAATTATCTATCAATGGTCATTTCCCCATGTTGTCCTCTTAGGCTGTTTCATTATTTAAACACAGTCATGCACTGGACTCAAAGAAGCATTTTCGTTGAATTTGGACCATTAGCAACAACAAAGTAATCTTTCTAATTGACCCACATTAAAATCTTCAAATTTCCTCCCAGAAATTACTTTTCACTTGTCTCTAAAACAGTGGTAGTCACTGAAGATGACCTCAGAGGTTGATGTCAATTGATTTCGCAGGCTACAGAAATCAAAATGTCAACCGGCGTGAATGCCAGGAGAAGTAAGAGGAAAAACGAAGAGCAAATGAAAATTTCAGGCATGATTTAAGATGAGTGGATCATCGCTGACAAGTTTTTTCCTCGCCTCCATTGTTCTGTGCTGTGAGTGTGCGTGTGTGGCTCCGCGCGCGCATGTTTTGCTCGCTGTGCAGAGAATGTCAGCTGTTATTTTTTTTTCTTTACGTCAGCTGGAGCCAGGGGCGTAGGAATAAGTTTCCTATTGGGGGGGACACATATCGGAAACCTGACAGATCCATAAATACTCTGAGAAAAGCATTTAAAAAAATGCTATTTGATCTTTTACTTTATTAGTTTTCAAATGTTTCTTGGAAAAATAGTGTTGTGTACACTTATATGATTGCATGTATAATTTACATATGTATATGTTTTATAATCGTAGGACGTGGGCAAACTGGCTTGATCACAGATAAATGTTACCAGTGCATAGATAATTGTTACCAGTGCACAGATAATTGTTACCAGTGCACAGATAAATGTTACCAGTGCATAGTTACCAATGCACAGATAAATGTTACCAGTGCACAGATAAATGTTACCAGTGCACAGATAAATGTTACCAGTGCACAGATAATTGTTACCAGCGCAGAGATAATTGTTACCAGTGCACAGATAAATGTTACCAGCGCACAGATAATTGTTACCAGTGCACAGATAATTGTTACCAGCGCACAGATAATTGTTACCAGCGCACAGATAAATGTTACCAGCGCACAGATAAATGTTACCAGCGCACAGATAAATGTTACCAGCGCACAGATAAATGTTACCAGCGCACAGATAATTGTTACCAGCGCACAGATAAATGTTACCAGTGCACAGATAATTGTTACCAGTGCACAGATAATTGTTACCAGTGCACGGATAAATGTTACCAGTGCACGGATAAATGTTACCAGTGCACTGATAAATGTTACCAGTGCACGGATAAATGTTACCAGTGCACGGATAATTGTTACCAGTGCACGGATAAATGTTACCAGTGCACGGATAATTGTTACCAGTGCACGGATAAATGTTACCAGCGCACAGATAAATGTTACCAGCGCCGAGATAAATGTTACCAGCGCACAGATAATTGTTACCAGAGCACAGATAAATGTTACCAGTGCACAGATAATTGTTACCAGTGCACAGATAAATGTTACCAGTGCATAGTTACCAATGCACAGATAATTGTTACCAGTGCACAGATAATTGTTACCAGTGCATAGTTACCAATGCACAGATAGTTGTTACCAGTGCACAGATAATTGTTACCAGTGCACAGATAATTGTTACCAGTGCACAGATAAATGTTACCAGTGCATAGTTACCAATGCACAGATAATTATCTGCTATCTATTATAGCAGAATGATTTTAATTAAAGATCCAAGTTTAAAAAATCTACCTTTTAAGTGGGATGAGTTTTTATTTGGATTTTTGTACTCAGTGGACATGGACTCAGAATGTAAATGTTTATTCAGAATTTTAAAGAATGCTTTTTCAGGTAGATTGCAGCTTGTAAAATTTAAAAAGATCTAGGCTAAATGGGGAAAAAAACATTGCAGTAAATTATCCAGAATTTGTTTGACTCTCTGCACAAATTTTATTGAAATTTGGGTTTGTTTATATGTCAAAGTATACGCCTCCTAAATTTATATCAAATGTTTATTTTGTTCTATTTATTTATTATAAATTTTATTTTTACTTGTTGGTTTTCATATAATTATATGTTGAGTTATCTTAAGAAAACTTTGGAAAAATAAAGGATGGGAAAAAAGAGGGCTCAGTCTGCCAACATGAGTTTAATGAAAAGTTTGATTTTTTTTTTTTTTTAATTGTACAATTTTAAAATTGTGTAATAGATGTTGTGCAGCAAGGCGGCATGGTGGTTAACACTACTGCCTCACAGCTAGATTGACATCTAGGTCTGGGTTCAATTCCACCTTGTCCCGGGTCTCTCTGTGTGGAGTTTGCATGTTTTCCCCGTGTCTGTGTGGGTTTCCTCCCACAGTCCAAAGCCACGCAGTTACTGGGGTTAGGTTAGTTGGTCACTCTGAATTGCCCACAGGTGTGAATGGTTGTCTGTCTCTCTGTGTTAGCCCTGCGACAGGCTGGCGACCTATACAGGGTGTACTGTGCTTCTCACCCTATGTCAGCTGTGATAGGCTGACACTCTATTATATCAATAATTTTATGGTTTAAGTCTTACTATAAGTTAACTATTTTTCATTCCTTGAAAATCAGTAGTAGTTATCACATTTTGCAGACAGAACTTTATAATTCCAAACAAAAAAGGAGTTTTTGGAATTAGAAGGTTCTATCTGCATTATACTTGTTCAAAAAAAAAAAAAAAAAAAGCCCATTTGCACATTTAATAGGATTTTGATATTACTGATTTAGAATACATATAGGGTGTGTTTCATAATCATGTATGAACAAGACTTATTCAATGTGTAATTTTTGCTATACAGAGTGCAAAAATGTTAAAGCTCAATATCTCAAAACTGGTCAGAACGTAGATAGAACCTTATATTTCTAAGGGGACAAAATGTTACCAGTGCACAGATAAATGTTACCAGTGCATAAATAAATGTTACCAGTGCATAGATAAATGTTACAAATGTATAGATAAATGTTACCAGTGCACTAGCATAAAGTTTAATTACAAATGTATGTGAGCTTGGGGGCCCCCTGGTGGTGGTAGCCGCATATGTCGCCTATGCCTCAGTCCGGCTCTGTTCATGGCAACGATCCCGACAGACTTGTTTTACCTCATTCAAGAGTTTCTGACTCCTGCCGCTGTCTCCCACCTCCCAAACAGAAGAAGGGGGGGGAGTGCATGTTGTGCCTTCAAAATAAAAGCACATGAGTTAAAGATTTCAAAATCAAGTATTTTTCTCCTCTGGTGTGTAATTTTTGGTTAGGACAAATGCACCTGTCTCCAGTATTGGAGGGGACACGTCCCCTCCATCCCCCCTGGTTCCTACGCCTATGGCTGTAGCCACCAGAACAATCACCACAGTTTGCTAGCGGGGGCTGTCATAGCATTAGCGATCATTTGGTGCCCCCCCCCCCCCCATCGAGGGGCTCCGTCAGAATATTTTTTATGCTTTAATCCCTGATTAGCGAATAAAATTAGAGCTGCAGTAGAAATGTGATTTGGAGGATGCTTGCGAATAAAAAGCATTACAGCCTTAAGCTCATGCAGCCCCCAGTTTTTCAACAAAAACACAGCAGCAGCTGTTTTACCTGTCTGCACAGCAAGCGCAAAGAGGCGGAGCTGTTACTGAGACGGTGCGCTCAGGTGGAGCGAAAGACGTCCAAAGCAGCAGCGCTTGCTCCTGTAACCACCTTAAAACCTTTACTGGGAAACAGCTGGAGGTCCTTCATCAACCACCTGCAACATGAAGAACAGAGAACTTTGTAGCTGCTCCATCCACCCTGTTTGTTTCACTGCAGTGAAACTGCAGTACGGAAGTTAAAATGTGCATATGAATTGTTAATACGAAAAATTATTTCTTATCAGATTGCTTGATTAATTGATGGAGTAATCGATAGAATACTCGATTACTAAAATAATTGATAGTTGCACCCCTACTTGTATTCAGAAAGCCATAGTCAAACATTAGTTTTCAGCACCAGTGGAGCTGTGAAAGGCTTCAAGAAAAAAACTACAGTTCCCAGCAAGATGATGTCACTTCCTGTTGTTACATAAAAATCGTGATAATTTCTGCTCACAACATGGTGACCCATATTCAAACGTAGTAAATGGTTCACAAAGACTGTGATTAGGCTTCAGAGGTGCTTTGTGGTTACATATGTAGGCCCCATCACTCCATTAACAAGTGGGAGCAGCATTAGCATTCACTTGCTAATTAGCATTTGAAAAATTTTGAGATGCCACTGGGCCGAAGACCCCTACTTACATTATTTCTTGAGACTTAACTCTAAATATGCTACCAATTGAACTAAATCATAAAAATAAATAAAAGAATTCACAATAAAGGCTTTATACTGCATCATTCATTGATGAGCAAAATAATTCAAGTGCATTGCAAATTTTAACATTTGGCCCAAACCTTGACTAGAATATTTTTAACAAGGCAAATTTCACCACACATATGTTTAATTAAAAAAAACAAAACAATGTAATAATGACAACCTTTTGCAACAGTAAAGTCTTCTGTAACATTTTATATGTATTTGCAAAAGTGCATTTGTTGAACTAGAACAGCCAACTGAGGCAGTGCATTAAATATTTCAACAAAAGAAACTGCACCAAGTGAACACTTAATAACTGTAAAATTAAAGCTTCTTCTGCATATTCAAAGTAATGCAGACTTAATGAGTTCAGTCTTAGAGTCTTTGGGGTAAAATAAACACATTTATCAGTCCAAGCAGGGTTAAAACGGCGATTTTCATTGTCAATTTTACGTTTTTGACCTGTCAGTGACATATTTTCACGGTTGTCGTACTTGGAGAGAGTATTCTGGGCTGGCGTTGCTACGATACTGGAAGCGGTGCGTTCAAGTACAAGAGGAAGGGCGGGAATTTTTAAAACTCTCACAGCAAATATGATTTAATTGCATTTTTGCAGCTAACGTTGAGTCAGTTCGGGGGGTGGGCCAGTCAAAGGGGGTCTGCGGGCCGGATGTGGCCCCCGGGCCACTAATTGAATAGCCCTGCTGTATGCTGTCCTCCTCTACATTTTTTTCTGGTTTGGTCTTAACCAATGATTAAGAAACACATGACTTGTATTTTAAGATGCTGTATGCTGCAATAAGTATATTTATCACTGAGTTGCTAATCGTTAGCATAGAGTGAACCTTGTGACATTTGAAAAAACAAACAGCTGCTGAGCACACATTGATAACATACTTGAGACTAAACCAAAAATAGTATAGCTGTAGGAAGTGAAACTAAAACAGGAAGCTGAAAGCTGTTTGAATTTTTTTTGCAGAGAATATTTTGAGTTTAGTGCTCGGCGGGTAATATCCGAGCAGTTTGGGAAACACATCCAGCAGAAAAGAACTCTGAGTTCTTTTCTCCAACAAAGGCTGCTGGACGTCAGGATGGAGAGCTCTGATAAAGCATTATAGCAATAATAATGGGAAACCAGTGGCTGGAGACCACGGTACGATCAGAATTATTCCAACTTTGTGCAGAGAATTTGTGACCGCTCACAGTCAGCTGTTGTCTTCAAACCAATTGCCTAATTGCCTAGATCAGGGGTCGGCAGCCTTTAACACTCAAAGAGCCATTTGAACCCAGTTTTCATGGAAAAGGAAACACTGAGAGCCGCAAATACTACAGCCGGCAGCGGCTACTGTGAGTGATGCATATATTGAAAAATGAAAATAAATAAAATGATTTTAATTTTAATATTTCAAGATCACAATAATGTTCCAGTTTAGAACTACAACAAAAAATAAACTGACAAAAATAAAATGCACTTCAACTGGATACTTATAATTTACTTCTGCAAGCCGCACAGAGCCGCAGCAAAAGCCTGGAAGAGCCGCATGCGGCTCCGCAGCCACGAGTTGCCGACCCCTGGCCTAAACGTTGAGCAGGTTGAATGCTCAACTTCTAGCAACCAGCTGATCACTGCAACTACTTGCAACTGGTTGCAAATGCAAAATATTTCAGTCCAATCACCAACCAGTGCTTTTACCTGGCCCCAGGAGGGTTTGTATTTTACTGTAGTGTGACGGAGCCATGAATACAAACTGAGTAGAAAACATCTAAAATCTCCTCTGAAGCTTAAGATTTGTCACAAAAAGCAAGCTCTTTACATCATGCAGTTATTATATGCATCGCTGACATAAGAATATTGCTCATTGCAGATTAGCTGAGGACGGGTGGGGGTGGGGGAGATAATGCTTCTTTTAATTTTATCTGATGTCATCTCTCTGAGGGAGCATGAAGCTTGTGGTTTATTTTTCTTGTTGAGGTGATATGTTCTCGTGTTTGTTGCTAAGCGTTTGTTTGTTCAGCGTTTCTCGTGTGTTTGCTGTGTTTATCTCGTTAGGCTGATAAGAAGGATACCCAGGGCAACGGCTGCATCACAGGATTTGAGGTTTTGCTGCAGAAACAGCTGAAGGGGAAACAGATGCAGAAAGAGATGGCCGAGTTCATACGAGAAAGGTATCTGCTGTGTTTAAAGTTTTCATGCTCAATCTTGCTCACACTTTATTCTCTGGTTACCATGAAAACCATACAACTGCCATCAAAAACAAACCATTTCTCCTTTTTTGTGTGTGTTTGCTCTTTCATGTACATCAGTGCATTACACAATACAGGAAATGTACATGGAAACAGTTAGTGTTGCGTAAACACCGTGTGGTAATCGACCTCTACTTCCCTCTCAGGATAAAGATAGAAGAGGAGTACGCCAAGAATCTCTCCAAGCTTTCCCAGATCCCGCTAGCGGGCCAGGAAGAAGGGTGAGTGGCTGTGAAGAAGAAAGACACACAACCTGCCCCCATCGCAGAGCAGCCTGTCACACATGAATCAGTATATTTAAAAAAAATAAAGGTGCATGTCAGCATTTGAAAAGCAGTCTGCCAGCCTTCACAGAGCCGCCGTGGAGTTGTGAAGGCTGTAAATGCAGTGTTTTAGGCTCCTTCCTTCACAGTATATTCTGTAATAGCAGTGCAGCACTTCATTGCACTATGGAGGCTATATTTCTTCTCAGGGAGGTCAGACGTCAGGCTCAGCTACAGAGCTGGTTTAAATTAAGTGACTGAAAACCTGCGTGAGTAACTAAAAACAGTGGTTATATTTCTTATACATGAAAAACTTTTACCTTTACTTAGAGGTAAAACTAAGGTAGAATGTGTTGAAAAAAGTCTTCTTTTTAGAAATGTTGAATATAATAAGCATAAATATCTGCCAGCTTGGGTAACGTTCTTTTGGCAGTTGTGATTTGGCTGATCTGTGCTCATGTGTTACAGGTCATCTCAGACCAGGTCAGCCTGTCACAGCAAAATCAGAGTGTGCAAAAATACACAAGTGTGTTTTACATCTATTTTGTAATTTAGTTACACAGTCAAGCTTTAATGTCTGCCATGAGTGAGTTTGCTAGGTGTAAATTAACACTAATGCCTAATTAGTCGGCCAATTAGATAGTCCAGCAGACAGCTCCTCAGTGAGCGGGCCAGTCAAGCAGCCAATCAGGCGAGACATCCAGGTGTGAGTCTGAATCTGGAGGTCCTGCCGGTGAACCTGCGAGGCAGTGTGGCCTTTCTGTAAACCACTTTGATCTCCATCCTGCAGCACATTCCTGCTATTAAAAGAGAGCACAGGAGAGGAGACACAGACACATGTGAGGAGACGAGGTGTGTTGGGAAATAAATGGAGGGGATGGTGGGAAGCTCTGCTGGGAGGAAGAGAGTTTGCAGCCTCTCCTCTTTTCTCCTGTTTGGCAACACACAGGATATCACGCTGAGGCGAGAGCAGCCCTTTGATTCACCAAGGACACACAGGAACATGCATCTGTTAACCTCTGATTCTGTGGAGGCTCAGGGATCAACTCAAGTTCAAATGCTGGTTATTTGACTAAATGTTGGTAGTAGAATCACTCGCTAATGAAAAAAACAAAGCAAAAGTATAATCAGAAGGTCACTGCTGCATCACTGGCTGCAATGCATTAGATACAATTTACCTGCCAATCAAAGCTTTGACTTTGTTTTAGCAAAGCAAAGTTAGGGAGAGCGCACTTTGGCTAACTGAAGCAATAGCTAGCTGTAGTTCTACTAGTTGGGCTTTATAAAAATAATTTAAAGTGATTAAATCAGCAGCATAGCTAATATGGGATGCCAAATGGTCTTAAAATATAAAAGGAAAAGGAGCCTAAACCCCTTCCTGACATGTGTGCGGTTTCACAGTCAGAACCACATTTGTTTCTAGCATCCGGTTTCAAAACACCAAGATGGTGACGGCAAAAACACTCAAGGTTTCAAAACAGGAATTCAGAAGCCAGTGGGTGACATCACAGTAGTTAAGGCCATCTTTTATACTTTCTATGGGTGTAGTCTTATATAATGATCATAACATGTACAGCTATGTGTGAAAACTTACCACGAAAAAAATGTGCTCGGTCGATTATTTCTTTGTTGTTTTGGGTCATAAATGTCATACTGTAGGAAAGTCTGTTTATTTAGGGTTGATTATTGCAGGGTCTTTACAGTACGAAGCAGCTTGAGGTGATTTGGTGCTATATAAATGGAATTGAATTGATTGCTTTTGGTGGTTAATATTAACTAGTGTTAGCTAGCAAACAGAGGGAGGGTTTGCTGACTCTTTCAGACCTGAGCTGCTGTATTCTGCATTCAGCAAGATTTACACAGGCTGAGAAAATATTGTACACTTTGTTTCACATTCTAAACATTTATATCACACACAGGAAGAAGGCCAGCTGTAAATGAGAGCGGGTGTAAGGAAGGTTTAGCTAAGCTCACCCTCCCTTGCACTGTTTACAAGCACATAAGATGACCCCTCTTCATACTGTGATGCTAACACAGTGGGATGGAATTGTCCCATATAGAATCCAGATTATGCCAGCCTGCTCAGTCTGCCCACACCCACAAAAGTGCAACACAATGCTTCCATTATACTGTCCCTAAGGCTGGCTCTGTTGTCAGACAGGACAATCGCTGTTTTGTTGGTTGGTTCCTACCGTCCGAGCAGCCGCAGCCCAGAACCAGCCATGTATTTATTCCTGAATTTGCTATTTGTTTGGTAGAGATGTGAGGCATGTGACTACTTGAATGGCAAGAGATTAATTTTTTCCTGAGATGCAGTATTTTATTGGCGAGTGACTGTCTGTCACTTGGGAATGCAGGACTGCAGGCACATGGCAGATATAATTTATTGAGTGTGAATAACGTTTGGAGCGGCGCAGCTTTAAGATCCAGATTCCTCTTGGTTTCAGGTTTGTATTGTGTCTGGTGTGGTTTTAAGGTGGAACCATACTCCACCTGGATGAGCTTGCAGTCTGCATGCTGAAAAGGCTGAATTAAACTCGTTTGGGTGGGAAAACCCACAGTGTGGGGAAAATGTGAAACACAAAAATATTCAATCAAAAGCTGTTTGATTTTTTTATTGGTGCCATAGCACAGTCTGGCAGTTATTTAAAGATTTAAGACTATTTTCCATTGATTACTTCCAGGATGAGATCATTCCCAAAAATTCATTGTTTTCTGGAAAGTTTTTTTGTTTTTTTTGTGACAGCTCAGAACTACAACGTTCCAGCCATCCAGTGTTCTCAAATTCATATTTCTACACACAAACAAAAAATGACACCAGATTTATAAGGTGAAAATGTAGTATTTCGATAGTTGAGTCAGTTTAGTCCGTTTTTAGGCATGCGTGCCAAACAGGTGATGGCTCCAGATTCTGAGAATTTCCTGCTTTTCTTAAACTCAAATGCCAATTAAACAGTTGTTTATTTTAAATTGAAGAAACAGAAGCAGAACTTAAACTGACCACGATACGTGTCGTGAGTGCATGAGTGAAGAAATCGTATATGCAATGTTGTCAAGTGCAAGAAGCCAAGCCGAAGAAGTGTCTCAAGGAGGAGAGCCCCCCCCATCAACTGAGAACTTCTAGAGCACTGGCACACATTGGGCCCAGGTGTTGCCAGTGTCACTGATCGGCAAACGAGCCACGCCTGCCCCCTAATGCTCGCAGGAGTCGTGCTACACAAGCAGGCCAAAAGGAAGGTGGGGCAGAGTGGGTCGTCACAGTGGCTCACTGGTGAGGGAGATGATGTGGGTAACATTAGACAGGTAGCTTTGGTATTATTGTCCACTACAGCTGATCTTATGGGTTGTTCGTAAAAGGCAAAATAAAAAGCAGAAGATTGCTAGAAAGGTTTCAGAGCGGCATGTGGAAGGAAATGTCTTCAGTACAGTGGTCAGACCTCGACCGTATACACGGTACATTTCTGTGAGTAACACTGAGCGTAAACAGACGTTTTGCTTATTTATAGGCCGATTCTGCTGGTGGGGCTGTTTTCTTTGTTCAGCCATGGTGGCTGAATCTTTAGGGCTTACAACTTTCAACCAAACCACCGTCGTGAAACATAAACACATCTGTCTGCATTTGTAAGCAATGTATGGAGTGATAAAAGGGTCACTTCGTGTAATCTCCAACCTTGCAGTTGTAAATCTCCTCTCTGACTGTTTGTGGACTTGTTTTAGCAGAACATACAAAAGAAAGAAAGAAACAAACAAATAAATATAGTGAACAGATAATTCCAGTTGTTAAGGTTTAGATTTTCAGGAGAGCAGCGACCAACAGTCAAATCTGAAGATATCAAAAAGCATGTTTTTATGCTGACACATGCGCACAGTTTGAACTGTGCACTGGCAGGGAAAACCTACAGGTTATCATAGCAAAGAAGCAGGTCGGGGTGGTGATCGTTTTTCTTGGTTTACTGTATCCATAATATGAGTTAGTGTTGCATCTTTGCAGTGCTGAGGCTGCAGGAGACAGAGATGTTGATAATGTCAAAGCTCTTGATAAATGAAGCTGCAAAATGTTTGAACTTTTCCCATAAACAAACTTTTTAAGTGTTTGTTTTCCTTCAGATCTGACGTGATTCTGTACGCGCCGTTTTTCTGTTTCACTGACCACTGAAATTAAATCGATGTGTTCGTTTAGACAGAAGCTTTAAAATAACAGTCCAAATGAGGCCCTGAAGGTGTTACCAAGATGGCTGTCGAGTGGCACGACTTGCTTCTACAAGGACTTTTATGATGACGTTCAAATTCACACCATAGATGCATCTACTAAAAATATCAGATGCGTTTGAATCTCAGCGACCTTGACCTAAAGGTAAAGGTCAGAGGTCAAGTTTTCTGAAACTCTTGTGAGCGTGATAACTTGAATGATATCACCAAGGATGTTCAAATCCACACTGTAGATGTGTATCGTTCAAGGTGGACTCATCAAACTTCACACACTTGTTCACTGACTTTATGATAACAGCACTTTGACACAAATGAGCTGGTGTGTGTGTGTGTGTGTGTTGGGTGCCTGTGTCCATCTTTTATGTACAGTGTATGCTATTACATTCATATTGTTACACTTTTGGACACAAAGTTTTCAGTATGTTTTGTAGTGGGTTTACTGTAAGCAAAACATGAACATGAATGAATACATTTAGCTTATGAATAAAGTTATAAATGTCTTTTTTTTTAGTTTAAAGCACTAACTGTATTTCTGAGTTAACTTATTAAGCATTTATTAGGCACAAAACTCCTTCTACAGAAATGTGTTCTGAACACTAACTGGACTGTAAAACAGCCTTCGTGGTATTTTCTTTCCTTCCCACTGACGGTCAGCAGCTGTGAGCTTTAAGACGATCTGTATTATCTGTGATTTGAAAGACTCAGAATGGTTTAGATGGTGCAGGGTTGGAGGTGCCAGACTTCGCTCCGACAGTGTTAGGAATGTTATGGATGTCAGTGTGAGGGAATTCCACTCGTCTTCCATTCAGAGCGATGCTTTGAAGTGGCCCACTGACCCATGAAGGTCCCGGACCTAAAGCCTTGTGTCTGCGACTGTCTCCCTCCTGATTGATTTAAAGTCCCCGTCTGCCACATGAAACAGGCTCTCTGTCATAAACCGTTCTCTGTAAATCAAAACCAATGTCTGTCCTATTAAAAAGACAAGTTGCGTGTGATTATTATGTAATGTGCATCAGCTAACGTAATTTGAATGCTCATCATCAAAACAAGTCTTCTCAGTTTTACTGCCCCCAGCTGTGTTGAAAAGCTGCGCTTGAAGCTGAGAGAATAAGTGGATCCATATCTCATGTCCCACATGTCCTAATCATCTGTTGAACTGGCTGTGGACCTCAGCTCAGCTCTGCAGATTTACCCGTTATTTGTGTGTCCGTGAACTTTTGCACTGACCACTCATGAACCTCAACTCTGTGTGTGTGTGTGTGTGTGTGTGTGTGTGTGTGTGTGTGTGTGTGACAGGATTCATCCTGCTCCCCCAACTCCATCTCACCCCCCCCCAGTTTCCTTGGCAGCTTCCCTGCCCTCCCTGTATGTCTTCCTAAAAGTATGTGTGGTCTTTTATTGTGTAAGGTATTAACCGCACACACACTCTCCCTCGTTTTTATCTGCTCTCAGCACTCTGGGGGAGGCTTGGGCCCAGCTGAAGAAGAGCCTGGCAGATGAAGCTGAAGTTCACCTAAAGTTCTCCTCAAAGGTAATTCATCACACTGTATGATCCGGTTAATGAGATCTGAAGCTAAATATTAACTCAACATACTTTCATAGTGTTCACATGAATCTGACTGCCTGGTTACTGTCCTCATACGCAGCCATAGCCGTCTGTGTCTTGAAGCACAAAAGGGCATAAGAGGCATACAGGAAGAGCTTAGCAGCAATGTGGCAACCAGAGACCGTGGAATGTCTCAGGCCAAATTACCAGTGGCAACGTGGAGTGGGCGGATAGCAATAAACAAAAAGCTAGCATCACTATATTATACTTGCAAGATATGTGTCCCGTGCAGCTGAAATTAAATTGTCCTGTGCTTGTTTTGTATACAAAATACTGAATGGTTGAACGATTCCTCCCCCTCACACCACAGTCAGTTTAGACAAAACCAGAATTAGCTTCAGCAGGCAGCATTGTTTTCCTTGGGCCAGATAATTTTCACAATAAGAGCTTCACAGCTCATTAAATGTTAGTCATGGTAAGAAGAAAGTACCCTCTGTCATTTCAGGAAATAATAACAATAATCTGATCCTTTGCAGGTGGTAAAATTTGGTAAATACAAACTGAGATGAACAGCAAAACATGACAATACACCGTGCCATTATTTATTTAACAAAAGCTGAGCTAAAGTGCAGAAGCAGGGTGTGAAAAACTAAGTCGACTCTTACTGCTTCCATAGGAGTTAAAAGGGAAAGTAGCAACCAGGTGCTGATAATCAAACACACTTAACTGATGCGAGCAGCTCTGTAAAAGCAGAAGTTTTGGCAGTTTGCTGGGCTGGAACATTCAGCTGTGTGTTAACACAATGCCAAGGAGGAAGGACATCAGAAATGATGTTAGAGAAGCAATTGTTACTGCCTCTGGGAAGGGTTATAAGGCCGTTCTACAGTTAGGAAGATTATTCACAGGTGGATGACATCCAAGACAGCTGCCCATCTGACAGTCAGGCCGTGCAACGCTCTGAGGACGTGCTAAAAAACCCAGGAGCTGCAGATCAGACTCTGCAGGCCTCAGTTAGCGTGCTAAATGCTAAACTCAGAAAGCAGCTGAGCGAGTACGGCTCGTTTCAAAGGGTTGTGAGGGGAAAGCCTCCCCTGTCTGAAAAGGACCCGGCAGCAGCTGAAATGTTGATTCTTATTTTTCTTGAAACACTTTACATTGATGGAAAAAACACACACGCACAGTGAACTGCACACACAGTGAACACGCACAGTGAACTGCACGCACAGTAAACACGCACAGTGAACTGCACACACAGGGCACGCAGCATTTTTCGAGCAGGTTCAATTCGTAGTTTTCATGCTTGATCACATGCTCATCAGGCTGCCCAAGTGGAGGCCAAAACAAAGCTGTCTTCGTCCACAGCTGCTTGCAGACTGTGTGGAGTATGGCACTGAATGAGAACACTTCTCCCAAGCTTTCTATTAAAGCACGGTGGCCAAAGCCCAGCAGTGCTTCCTTTTCCCCAGGCACCGAGGTTTTTTAGTGTGGGGCATTTAAGCCTACACTGACAGTCATAAGATGTGATCTAAACTAGTTCTTAGTGGTAACTTCAGTGACTCTTATCAACATGGATGGACCTCCCAAATAGCAGTTTTATTGACTCATCCAAATCAAAAATACATGTAACTGTTTGTGTTTTAAGCATCACCACAGTGGAGCTGTGTGTGGATCTCTGTCGCCCTGGAGTGTCGGCTGCATGTTGGAACAACGTTTCAGCCTCTGTGTCTTCAAACCAGTGACTGGAAACTATGAATAAACTCGGTGTTTACTGAGTCTTTTTATGACTTTTCAAAAAAGTTATAGTATAACCAGGAAGTAAAGATATTTTTAGTGGAGTTTTTCAAATGTCACTGTGGCCCTGTGACATGAACAAGGAGACTTACTGTAACTCAAAAGTCTTTGCAAGTGTCTCTCATTCATAGAGCCGACGCTGCTGTTTGGCCCTGCAGTATTACAGCAGCACTGAAAACCATAAATCAATGTGCAGACCCAAAAAACCCACAAAAAAAAAAAAAAAGATATTTCCACTTTTTTTTTTAGTTTTTAGCTGCATTTGTATTAGTATGCAGAGCATTACTTATTTCCAATAAGTCTCCACATCTAATAAGCACTCACACATTATACCGCTGAGTCAAAGCAACCATGCTACTGATTTTAAGTGTTACCATATCAAGCATGTGTGCGACACAGAGGCTTTAAATAATTTTATATTTTGAAGTAGAAAGTCTGTGGGACTGATCCTGGCTGATTTTTGAGCAAGACGTCTTCTGTTATAAGAAAAGTCTTCGAGGGGCAGCTAGTGCTCTTCATTCTCTGGTCGCGTTCGATGGGGGTGGACGTCGAAGCCAAGAGGGGGAGACAAAAAGACAGAGACCAGGATTGCAGCTGGAGCGATGGAGGAAATGGAGCCGGTGATGTTATCATCCAGAGATGCACAGATGTGCGGCACTCTTCCAGGTTCTTGAAGGAGAAGGAAGGATTTAAGTGGAAATGAATTTAGAATGATGGGTTTCAGTGTGATTGCAGGAAGGAGCTCCACATCTCATTCATCTCCGACAGCTGGGGCAGGACACCACGTTGCATATTAACAGTGACGGCTTAACTAATACGGCCTTGTCAGACTCTTGGATCTGGAAGTCGTGCTGTTAATTTTAAAAGCAACTTTACCTACAGGGATCAGGAAAAGGAAGCAAAGCAGTGTTGATGACTAATATTCTGGCTTTTGTTTGGCTCATTCATATCAAAGCATTTGTTATCTAAAGTAGCTCAGTGTGAGAAGATGATGACATAATATATGGAATACAACCAGAGGGAGTGGAGCTAATTAATGTTATGCATAATTAAATCTGATATACAGAGAAGTGATTAAAGGGTGACCCTTTTTGATTGATTACATTGCAGATTGATAGCATTTCTGCAATATAAACTGTATAAACCTGAATTATTAGGAGAGCCAGTAACGCTATTTCAGTGTCTCTGTATTTGCTCTTATAGAGGTGCTCACGCTTGCTCAACCTTTTTAAGCCTTTATTATAAGATTTTCTCAGTGATTTAATTTAATGACACAGAAAAGTAGGCAGATGGATGCAGAGTGGCTGATTTCGGTGGCGTGGTGTTAGCACTGCTGCCTCACAGTTAAAATACCATCTGGAAGGCCTGGGTTCGATTCCACCTTGGCCCGGGCCCCTCTCTCTCTCTGTGTGGAGTTTGCATGTTCTCCCTGTGTCTGCGTGGGTTTCCTCCCACAGTCCAAAGACATGCACTTTCTGGGGTTAGGGTAATTGGCCACTCTAAATTGCCCATAGGTGTGAATGGTAGTCTGTTTCTCTGTGTTAGGCTGGTGACCTGTTCAGGGTGTACCCTGCCTCTCGCCCTTTGACAGCTGGGAAAAGGCCACTTTTATGAATTTGAATCATAAATGTAATCACGAGTTGACTGCTCACCATAGGAAATAAAACTTCACCACAGAGTCCCATCTAACTACATGTTAGCAGACAGCCTTTCTGGAGCAACATTATATTTTAGCTTCTGAATTCACAAGTACACCTTTTATTTTATTCTTCAGGTTATGTAACAGAATGGGGAAAATGTCTAAAGTTTGCATCAGCTGACTGAGCGCAGAAATGCTAGCTCATTTTTGGGTTTGATGCTAACTAGCTGATAGTGAGAAAAAATGAGCTAAGTGGTAAAAATAACTTTTGGCTAGCTTCACCTTTTATTTAACATAGTAACTGAGAAACAAAATTCTGAACTGTAAGTGCACCGAAGCACAACAAGTGATGTCTCCATGTCTCGATTTCTGTCAGCGTATGAAAGCTGTTGTCGTTGTGGGAGGTCGTGTTTTACCAACAGATGCCTGCCTGAAATTAGCCGTTGGTTCTTTTTCTGCTGCTCAGTGTTGAATTCAGTGTTTGCTGTTTTCTGTGAGCAGCTCCAGAGTGAGGTGGAGAAGCCTTTGCTGACCTTCAGGGAGAACTTCAAGAAGGACATGAAGCGCTTCGACCACCACATCGCCGACCTGCGGAAGCAGCTGGTTGGTCGTTATGCAGCTGTGGAGAAGGTAGACAGACGCATACAAACATAGGAACAGCACAGCACCTCTCTCTAATGGCTGTAGCTCAGTAGGTAGAGCAGGTCACCTACTGATCAGAAGGTCAGCGGTTCAATTCCTGGCTACTCCAGGCTGCATGCCAGTGTATCCTTGGGCAAGATACTGAACCCCAAGTTGCTCTCTGACACAACCGTTGGAGTGTTAATGTTAGACAATTGAAGCACTTAGCTAAGTTAATCATGGAAGTGCTTGTATGAATGGGTAAATGTAAACATGCTGTATAAGCGCTCAGACTGAGTAGAAAAGCGCTGTGTAAGAACTAGTCCATTTAGCATTTAATGTATGCTGTGTTATTTCATATGGCAGCAGAAGGATTTAGGGAATCATCTCGCTGCTGATTAAAATTCCACATTTCTTCCATAAGCAGACAGCTGTCTGTGGAATGTTTCCTGCTTTTTGTATATGTACAATCAAAAGCAATCGGCTGAAGCCTGAAGGCAACTGCAGATCTGTCTCACATCATCTGTTGCTGGCTTCATGCTGAGAAAGGACACAACAGTTTCTCAGATAAGTTCATCTGCTGTACTTAAAGCAGGATGGGAAACAAGATCCTGGCATTGTTGGCTGTCAGAGAGCTTTAACACTGAATGAATCAAGCAGACAGCATTATAACTGTGATGAATTGAAGCAGACTGTAACATTATTTTAGCTGCAGACTTTCATCACGTTAATTATGGTGATGTTTGTTTCTAAAATGCTGCACGTAGTCTAAAGAAAAACTCTGCTGCCTGATTGTTTTGTGAAAGAGCGTCTCTGACTTCAGGGTTTCATCTCTGGCAGGCTCGTAAAGCTCTGGCTGACCGACAGAAAGAGCTGGAGCTAAAGACTCAGCAGCTGGAGATCAAACTCAGCAACAAGATTGAAGAGGACATCAAAAAGGCCCGCAGGAAATCCACACAAGCAGGTCAGAGCCACAGGGCAAAGGTCGGGTCTTTATAGGGTCATCCTTTCACTGAGGCATTACTTGCTGTTTTAGGTAGGAGCGAGCACTGCACTCTGTGAAACATTCACTATTGATTATACATAAAACTGAGAATTCCTGGGTTTAAAAATATGGTAGCTTATCATTATGGTAGTATGGTATCAATGACTTTGGTAGACACAGACACACTTTTATGAAATACTAATTTGTACCAGGCAAGATCATAAGTCCCTTCAAAAGGGGTCCAGGCCAGTTGGGCGCTCATTTGTGCTGCCATGTTTCCTGGATGTCTGCCACAGCATTGGTATTGTGCCTATGTCTCCCAGGTCTCCCAGTATTGCTGCTCTGTTATTGATTATAACTCAGATTGTGGGGATAATGAAATTTCCCCCCTGACCTGTTGTCTTGGCTCCCCCTTGCCGTAGCAACATCCAGTATGGCTTCAGTCAATCCTTGGTCAGGATTCGAACCCCCGACCTCCTGCTCCAAAGACCGTAATGTTACCACTATGCCATTCCAGCTGCTATGAGATATATTTTTCAGAATTTTAAATGATGTGATCCAAAACCTCTGGCTTCAGTTTTTTCTACTCGTCGCTCTCTGTACTAAATCAGTGAGAGGATATCTCGAATATGATCATCTTGGGCACACAGCTCATGATGTGAGCACAGAAGCTCCACCCACCTGGTGTTTAAATCTTCTGCTCACAATGGGCAGCCAATCAGAAGAAAGCTCTTTCAGACAGTACTGAGAACTGAGGGGCTGCACCACGGACCAGCGTAACGTCAGTAATGAGTGTTTTGAACTGTGAATCATGCAGAGCTATTATATAAAACTAGAAATGAGCATTATATGTGATAGAATGACTTTATATAATTATATAATTTGACAAAGACAATAAAGTTTTGGACATAAAATCAGCCCCACAACATATTTTATCTGAACCACATGAGCTGTAGTTTGTGGTGGTGCTGTCCTCATTGTCTGTGCATGTGAACAAATATTTAGATTTTATTCATACCAGTAAATTAAGCAGGTCAGCCACGAATTCTGAACCAGGACTTTTTGAGTATTTGAGGCAAGTAGCTGCTGGAAATGAAGGTGCACCAAAGTCGATGGCTGTTATTTTCACTGTGTAAATACATATTCTGTCAACATTTCATATCTTCTGCTGCTGTGAATATATTTCTCTTCACTCTGCATGTCGAGCATCTTTGGCACAGAAATTTGATGATTGACTTCAGTCTTATCTCATTCCTTAGTTCACAGCCACAGGTTGGAGCATAAATAGATTCAGAAACAGTGTTAATAGAATTCAGATTAAATAAGTGAATCTAATAATGGATTCCAGTCAGATAGCATGCTAATTCCAAAAGGAATAATTAGTAGACTTATGCAGTTTGGAAAGGGTTGCATTAGTCAAGCCCAAGGCATTTCCTCTTTGGCATAAGGATCCTTTCAAATGTATTAAAATGTACAGTGAAGGCACATGTGCATGTTTAAAGAGCCGGAGCGGAAAGTAGCAGCAGCAGATGTCTGGTTGATTTATAAAATCTTTGCTACCTGAGGAAAGTGACTGACAGCAAACCGATGTAAACGCTCCACCAGAGTGTGATGTCATGAGCCAACGAGGCACGACCGCACGTGTTTGGTTGGCTCGGACACAGGTTTGATTCCTTCCTCCTCTGTGTTTCTTATGCAACCAGGTTAAAAAAAAAAAAAAGCAGCAGTTGTTGACAGTGCTCGTGGTGTCTGGCAGTCAGTGATGATGACTGCAGCGTGAGGGAAGCAGAAAGGAGTCTGATGCCAAAACAAATAAAGCATGGCATCTGTCTGCTCATAACAAAGTCTCATTATCGCTCTCACCGCATTGGCTTGCACACAGCACTGGTACCAAGGATTATCTTACAGTTCAGATCAACCATCTAAACCTGTGATCACTCTTTTATGGAGCTCATTACTTTTTTTCTTTTTAAACATATTTTCACTTAGATTTTTTATTTTATTTTATTTTGGGGGATTATGTGCATGTGCTTCTCATTTTCCCCTCACCGTTTATTTATAGAAGCCAGCGTGAGCCGACCTGAGAGAAAACCCTGTTTACTGTAAATTCTGCCTCATCGGCGAGAACCGTTCTGAAGTGCTAGAACATTTAAAGATCCTTTAATGTGACTCCATTGTATACAAGTATTAAAGGAGCAGTTTAACCCAGAAATCTTAATGACCTGTATTTCTTTTCATCCATCAAGCCAAGCCAATTTATTTATAAAGCACTTTACACTTAACATGGAAAAATAAAACACAACAATAGACAAAGGTAAGAGTCAACACCCAAAATAAGAGCATCAATAAAATATAAAAATCAAATACACAATCAATTAAGAGTCAGGATAAAATTAGACTAAAAAAAATAAGAAATAAATACACAACAATACAAATGTCTCAAGCCTGGTCAAATGCCAGGTGAAAAAGGTGGGTCTTGAGAGAAGATTTAAATATGGCTAGCAAAGAGGCCTGTTTAATGAGCACAGGCAGTGAGTTCCACAACCTGGGAGCTGCCACAGCAAAGGCTCTGGCCCCCCTGAGTCTCTGCTTAGTCCTCGCTACGACCAAAAGCAGTTGGTCAGCAGATCTGAGCGAGCGGGAAGGGGAGTGTAGGTGCAGCAGCTCCACAAGGTAGGGTGGTGCAAGGCCATTTAAGGACTTAAAAACAAATAAAAGAATTTTAAAATGAACTCTAAAATAAACAGGAAGCCAGTGCAGAGAAGATAAAACCAGAGTGATGTGTTCCTTCTTACATGTTCCAGTCAATAGCCGTGCAGCAGCATTTTGTAGCAGCTGAAGACGAGACAGTGAGGACTGGTTAACGCCAAAATACAAAGAATTACAGTAATCCAGCCTGGTTGTAACAAAGGCGTGGATCACTGTATTAAAGTGATCTTTCGACAAGATACCTAGATTAATTAGATTAACATAGATCTAGATTATGTTTTGTGAGTTGTCCAGTTTTGGAGATATCAGCTGTACAAATGTCCACCAGAAAGTCTGATGATATATAATGAAACTCAAAGCACCAAAAACTTTAATGTTTAATCTGGGAACTGTTTTATTTCACTAGTTTTGCATTTGGCGAGGTTCTTCCTCTGTCTGAAACAGGCGGTTTCATCCTGGACTGAGGCTCTGACACTGACTAATTCTTGCCTTCCCTCGTTCTGTTGCTCAGAGCTTCATGGTGCTGGACTTTGGGTGAAGACCTCTGTGAATTGTGATGAGTTTTCAGGTCTTGATATCAGTGGCGCCTATGTCCTCCTGTGGTCAGCTTATTCCAGCTGGGTAGCCAATGACCACTAGGGAGTTTGTATTGATGACTTGGATTTTATTGCTGCCAGTGAGCTGACTTCTCAGCACCTGTCTTACCTTCTGGAGGTGTTTGGCTGTGGCTGACCTCCTTGCATCTTTACCATGGTTCCCATTGGCCTGTGGGATACCCAGGTACTTGTTGTCCTGTGTGTCTGCCATTTTGCCTTCTGGTAGCTCCACCCCTCAGTCCGGATCGCCTTCCCTCTCTTTTCGGCCACACTTATCCAGTCCGAATGACATCCTGATATCCTCACTGGAGATCCTGGTGAAGTGGATCAGTGTGTCAATGTCTTGCTCACTCTTGGTGTACAGCTTGATGTCATCAAGGTTGCTGATGGCCACTCCACTCCTGAATCTATTTTGGTATCTACTCTGGTATCTAAGCTGGCTTAGGGGGTTGAGGCCTATGCAGAACAGCAGTGGGGACAGTGAATCATTTGGTATATTCAGCATTCGATGGTGACTTATGCAATTCCCTTGGAGTTGGCCTCCAGTGTTGTCTTCCACAGTTCCACTGAGTTCCTGATGAACTTTATTAGTGCACTATTAGCCTTGTACAGTGTCAAGCACTCCAGTATCCATGTGTGGGTCATTGAGTTATGGGCTCCCTTGTAGTAAATCCAGGTGGTACTCAGGTTGGTCTGCCTTGTCTTGAGTCCTGGTGTACTGGTCTATCAACCATTAGCTGATGCTTTGACCCTCTGGTGTTGTTTCCAATGGTCTTCTGAGCTGCTCTCATGTATTGACTGACGTGCCTACTCAGCTTGGTTACTATGGTGCCTGAGAGGAGCTTCCATGTTGCTGGTAAACATCCGGTAGTTTGATGGTGCCGTACCCCCATGGGGATCCTTTGTGATCAGGATTGTTCTGCCCTGTGTCTGACAGTCTGAGTACCTGTTGTTAGCAGCCCTCTTATTTCTGCTGCCAGATGTTCATGGAATACCGTTCTTCAGGCAGTAGGTGTGGATCATCATGTCAGGTGCTGGTGCTATCCACCTCTTCATTCCAGAGACTTGTTGGATGTCTGCCTTGGTGATGTTGGCTGTTTTTTCTGGGGGGTTGCTCAAGTCTGCTCTTAGGTCCACCGGCCACTTGGTGTTGTGTGACACCTCTTTCTCCCAGATGTTCTTCCAGTATTGTTCAGTCTCAGCTCTGGGTGGGTTTGCCCTCGTATTATTGTTCCCTTGTAGATGAGAACATACACTGGATGGATCTTTGGAGAACAGTCCATTTATTCTCTTGGCCTCTGCTTCTCTGGTGTATCTCTTCAGCTGAGTAGCCAGAGCTGTGAGTCTTTATTTGGCAGTTTCTAGAGCCTCACATACAGACAACTTATTCATCGAGGTCCTGTCTCTCATGATGTCCTTCTGTATCTCACTTTGCCGACTAACATCCTTCCAGGCTTCCCCTTTCTCTTCAAGCATCCTTGATCTTATACCCAACTGTTTCTATAATTACTGTGGCAGTGGCACATATCAGCTCACTGGTTTCAGTGACAGTGGTAGTGGGGGTGATGCACACAGCTGTGTTCACATCTGCAAGCTTCTCCTCTGATGGGACTTTGTCAGTAAGATGGGAGCGTCGTTGCATAGAGCCTCTCTATGGAAGCTTGTTTCCACCATTAAAAATAAAAAATTTGCCATCCATAACTCGAAATTTCAAGTTGTTTTCTCGAAATTTCAACTTAGTAACTCGAAATTTTGAGAGAAGTCAAAATTTCCTGTTACAGATCTCAAATTTTCACATTAATAACTCGAAATTTCGACTTAGCGCTGCCAGTTGGGAAGCTCTGTGACGGTACATCATCTCCTTGCTAACCAGAAGCAGGAAGCTGAAGGCATCAGCTGTCCAACAGATTGACACGAAAACATTGATTCCTCACCTTTTATGCAGCTGTTTTTCATTACAAGGCATTTTGACTGCTGACGATCAAAAAGATGAAACAATTTGTTCACGTTTGCTAGACGCTGCTAGCTCACCGATACTGTGGCTACCCCATTTTGAGCGTGCATGCGTTGGCGGCATCTGCTAACAAGGAAATGACCAATTTTTCTGAGCTTCCTGATTGGCAATGCTAAGCCGAAATTTCGAGTTATTAATGTGAAAACTCAAAATTTGGGGTTATTTCTCGTAATTTCGGGTCATTCACGAAATTTTGGGGGTTTTTTTGTTCTTTTTTTATTTCGAGTTACAGATGGCACTTTTTGTGTTTTTGTTTTTCTTTTCTTCCATACCTCTCTCATTGAGTTGGCTGGCATAGTAACATCCCATCTCATTCCATGTTCTCTGTCCGTGCCCACCTCTCATCAGTGTGTCCTGGTTCCCCATCACCTGGTGCAGGTCTTGTTAAGCCCAGTGAAATCTGAGCCACTATGGCTTTAGTTATGTGTCCCTTGCTCATGTTCTGAGGTAGATTTAGGTACCTTTACTGACTGCATGCCCTGACCGACATTCAAATCCAGACCTGTTGCTCCAATATAACAGAAAATAAGGGAAATCAAATTAGGTCTTCTGAATATATATATATATATATATATATATATATAAATAAAAATGTATCTATTGAGTAGCTATCAAGTGGTCTGAGGATTGCCAAACCATGACCTTACATCATCGTGCTGACAGGGCACCTTCAGAGGTTAGGCTTAAAGGGTCAAAGCCATTTTTAATGTTCTTCAGCACATTAAGCATTCTTTGGCTTGTCATATCTGCTCCATAGCTGAATGACTGAGAACATTCAACTTTAGCTAAAACTGGAGTGATTGAACCCCCTTAATTACCTCTTTTTGTCCCTGGGCTCCACTTTAAGAAATACTGCTCTACACTAGCTATGCTGTGAGCTATTTAGCAGCCAGATTTAAAAGAAGAATAAGACATTAATATGAACATAATGTAGCAGATATATGAGCAGATGATGACTGCAGAAGACTGAAGAACAGAATGATCAGCATCATTTCCTCGCTGATCTAATCTCCTACATGATTAGTGTTTGTTTGGTTGTCAGCAGGATGCAGGCAGACACATTAATGAAATAACAGATTACCCTTCCCTTCTCTCATGGTATCATAATGAAATGTGTTATCAGTCTAGATCATCTGTACTGCTTTGGAATAATTGTATCAGCTGAATAACTGAGGACCCAACCCTGTACATGTGGATTTTGTTTGGAAGTCCTAGCTGAGGGATTATTTGGGTTGCAGCACCATCTGCTGTATAAACTGTGTACTACATTTCTGCTGATGTAATTCAGCACTCTCAGAACCAAATTAAATACTTAGTTGAGTCTCTTTGCTGTTGTAGCCAAATTAGTGCCTATATTTTCAGAATAAGAGCTGCTAATTGTCTTGTTTTTCCTCTTTGACAGGTGATGATCTGATGCGCTGTGTCGACCTTTATAATCAGTCACAGTCCAAATGGTTTGAGGAGATGGTCACCACAAGCCTGGTGAGAGCACACGAGTTTTACATGTTGCATAATTCAGCCAAAGTAACTGTAAATGATTTTGCTGTCAGTGTCTGTACGTTGATGCTTTTTGGAGTTACGCTCTGCAGAATCCAACTAAAACTTTCACCACCAAGGGGGAAATTTACCATTTTACTGTTTAACTCTATTTTTAAATGGAAGTCTTAGACTGGCCTAATCAATCTCTATATCCCTATAGAGTATTTTACCCACTACTGAGGAAACCAAAGAGGACCAGTTTTATTTACACTATACATGCTTCCCTTAGGCAGTATTATCAGAAAGTATTTTCATTGTTATGCAGATGATACACAGCTTTATGAAGCCACATGACACACTAGTTGCAGGAATGTCTTAAAGACATAAAGGCCTGGATGACCTCTAATTTCCTGCTTCTAAATTCAGATCAAACTGTTCTTGTACTCAGACCCACAAATCTTAGAAACATGGTGTCTAACCAGATACTTACTCTGGATGGCATTACTTTGGCCTCCAGAAACACTGAGAAATCTTGGAGTCATTTTTGACCAGGATATGTCCTTCAATGCACATATTAAACAAATATGTAGGACCGATTTTTTGCATTTGTGCAATATTTCTAAAATTAGGAACATCTCATTTCAACTTTATGCTGGAAAGCTAATATGCCAATTGACAGGCTTCCATTAGCATGGTTAAAGATTACACTGAGAGAAAAGGGCTTCCACAATCCAAATATTTTTAAAAACTCGGAGCCTGCACACCAGCGAAAGCTCCTGAATGATTTTTTTAATACTGTAATGTTATACAGACCCCAGGAAGGGCAGCTGTGCCTGAAGTTTCCTCATTAGTGAAGTCACTGTGGAGCCTGTTCTGGTGACTTCTTTGTGACTCAGCTGTTACAAACTGTTTTTTTCAGGAGCTGGAACGACTGGAGGTTGAGCGGGTGGAGATGATCAGACAGCATCTTTGCCAGTACACCACCCTTCGACACGAGACCGACATGTTCAACCAAAGTGTAAGTGCAACGTCTGCTCTCTTTTGCAGGCAACAGCTAGTGCACACCAAGCCCTCATTCATATGGGACTTCTCATATGAGAGATGGACTCATTTTAATAGTACCAGCCCTGCTCTGTGACCCACAGGCCTCTCAAATGATAACTGGTTTGATGCTTGGGGCCTCTGTTGGGCTTGTTCCAGCATATCCTTACAGATGCTCAGTAGGACTAAGACCTGGAGTTTGGAGGCCAGGTCAACATATTGGACTCTTCCTCAAATCATTCCTGAGCAGTTTTTGCACTGTGCTGCTGGATCATCCCAGCTTAACTGAGATGATCAATGTTATTCATCTAACCTGGTAGTAATGGTGTGGCTCAGTGTTACTGTATGGTATTTAAATAAAAAAAGAATCTGACAAACTGTTTTAATTTAAAGTTAGTGTGTAAAATCTCAAACTGGAGCCTGCTCTTATGTATTTTTGATGGATTCATTCTTTATAGTTTGAGACTGCATCAGTTCTTCAATGTGCAATAAACTCAATTTATTAAATAAACTCAAAAATCGACTGATTTAAAGGAGTGCAGTATCTCACATCTGATTGTATAGTTACCTCATCAACACCAGCAGAGGGAGCCAAAGAGCCTCTTTCTAAGTCCTATGAGTGACGTAAGAAGATGATGGTGAAGAACGGTCTCTAAAAACCTTGTTTGTTCTTCCAGACCATGGAGCCGGTGGATCAGCTCCTGCAGTGTGTGGACCCGACCAAAGACAGAGAAATGTGGGTACGGGAGAATAAAACTGGAGAAATCCGGCCAGTGGACGTAGAGATCTGATGTTGACGCTGTCTGGATGAACTCACACCCAGACACAGCAAGCCAGCGATTGGAAAATGACGTTTGTGCTGGGATCATCCCCCTCCCGCACACGCACACACTGATCTGTATGTGATTCCTAACAGACTGAGGGATGAGCAGTTCGAGCTCAGCCATTCTCTGCGTCCTGGCAGCCGCCTGCTGAGGATGAGGCCAGTGTCTGGGGGAGTTTTTGTGAGGGAGGATGTGACTGGTCATAGTTTTGTGTCACACGAGCTGTTGCTTGGCACAGGAAAATGGAAGTTTGTGTGTATACTCTTTGCTAAAGGACGCTCAGGTGAGGCGAATGATCGAGGAGCACCGATGGCGAACGTGTAAATGCTGAATAGCTTTATGTCAGGCAGAAGTGTAATGCTAATACTCCAGAACTGCAGTGATTTAACAGATGCTGCTAAGAAAACTGCATTCAGGCTCTTACTGTGTACCAGAATAAGAATGAAGTACTTTAATGTCTACAGCGTGCACATGTTGACCTTTGCTAAGCTCTGCCCTTCAGCTACTGTTACTACACCTCATTTTAATTAACAAAATGCAGCTGATTATAAGTGTGGCAGACTTCCTGTTTGAAATTTAAAGATGATATTTTTCTCTAATAGTGGGTCTTAAGTTTCACCCTAAAGCTTCTTTTCTTTGACTTCATCCACATTCTGCAGAAAATCAATCCGCCAGAATCAGCTGATTATTTTTGTACAATAACTAATAATAACCAGGCAACGTTTTACTTCATGCCAACAATTTAACTAAGTAATATGAATCCTATAAAAGATCCAAACACAATTAATGCCTGTAGATGCTAACTGATCATCACACTTGGGGAAAAGCCTGCGGTCAGCTGCAGAGCACTAAAATCCCAAATCTGGCAACACTTTTCCTACTTTTTTATTTCTAATAAGACTCTAAAATCAGCCAGTTGCACTTTATATCCAAATGATTTTTTAATAAATAGTCTGTAAATTGCTGTTCATATGAAAAGATCTCTAGAGAAGTTGCTACACACTTGTTTTGGTTATGTTCATGAAGCATAACTGTGACATATATATATGTAAATATGCTCGACCTGTGATTTGCTCTGAAAGGGGGATGGTAGTGGGAAGAATGTAAAATAAAATAGATTTATATAGAAAGAATATGATAGACATTTGTTACTGATATCAAACATAAAGTGCTTTAAATCCAATAAAACATCTGACAGAGTTTTGGGACATGAATCAGTGGATTTGGTGACCGTGCTGCAGGAGCTAAAATGTTCTCGTCCAGTGTTACTGCCTGACTGCTGACAGAAGCTTACTGAGATGGTTTTGTACATTAACAGTGACAGGTTGGCATTTTTCATTAATAAAATGGAAACATGTATCTCACGTCCCCAAATGCTGCTTTCTGGTTTGTTTGTTCGCCACAAAAACGCAGGAAAGCAAACGCAGGGATTTTATTTCCTTAAAAACACGTTTTCACATTCAACAGCAGATTTGGTCTCATTACAGGTTTAGGCACTGATAATAAAGGTACATTTCAAAATATACTGAAATTAATGACCTACAATAACCCACGTACAGTAACACTTTATGATAGTGACTGCAGTCATTTATGAGGCATAAGTTAGTCATGAAAATCTGAAATCTTTGATATTTATGTCGCTTATGTACAAAGTTACTGACCGACTCCAAATCGTCTGAACCTGTGTGATTGTACATGGATAATATTGTATCTGACCAGATTTATCTAAGAGGTTCTCAGATTTTGCTCAAAGGTAGAAAATATTGACTCCAAACAGTGTTTACAGTGCTGTCAAAAAGTTGTTTTTTTTTAGGTTTTTGCATATTTGTCACACTTTCAAATCATTAAACAAATTTTAATTAGAAAAAGGTGACCTGAGTAAATAGAAACTGCAGTTTTGAAAAGGATGAGCAGAAGAGAGTGGATGGATTTATTAAAGGAAAAAAGATACTGAAGGGCTCTGTGGCTTTGTTACATCATGATCTGACTCTGATTAAGCACTGCAGCTCAGTTTCATCAGCCACACTCAGACCTGATCACTGCCACACCTGTTGACTCAAAAAAAAAAAAAAAAAAAAATCACCTGAATAAAACCTGTCAAGGTGAAGCAGCCTAAAAGAAGAGGTCAGAGTTCATGATTCAACAATAAGAAAGAGACGAGGCAAAAATGGCCTCCATGGGAGAGCTCGTAGGAGAAAACCACAGCTGACCAACAAGAACACAAAGGCTCGTCTCACATCTGCCAACAAACATCTGGATGAGCCCCAAAACTCTGGGAAACAGAAAAAAATGTGGCGGAATTAAAATAATCCAGTTAATAATAATCCAGTCCAGTTCTCACTGCACGGTGTGACCCAACCAGTTATCAGGTTTAGGGGCAGTTACTTTTTCGGGCAAACTGGCGACAGGCCGGGATGCAAACCCGCGCCTCCTGCACCGCAACGCGGCATATGCACGTGGTCGCCGGCCTCACCACTAAGCCACCCAGGCGCCCTAATGTGTGCCATCTTTGATAACCTGAAACCTGTAATTGTGACAAATATGCAAAAAACAAATACATCAGGACGGGCTAATGCTTGTTCATGGCACTGAAGCAGGAAAGCATTATGATCTTGAGACTGTAGGTGTGGCCAGTGTGACATCACCCACTGGTTTTAGACCCTTCGATGATGTCACCATGTTTGTTTTTTGGAACCAAAAGTGACCATATTTTATTAATGCTAGCAAGCTGCATCCAACACAAAGACACATATCTGCGAATTAGCTGTACCAGGCTGTGTAAAACGGTACCACTCTAACAGACACTAACAGGACTGACTTTTACAGCCGGCCTTCTGTGGCCATTAGAGGAACTGCAGTTACTGGCATCCATCCATTTTCTTCCACTTACCCTTTTCAGGGTCGTGGGGGTGCGGGAGCCTGTCCCAGCTGTCACAGGGTGAGAGGCTGGGTACACCCTGGACAGGTCACCAGCCTGTCGCAGGGCTAACACAGAGAGACAGACAACAACTCAGGCCAATTTAGACTCACCAGTTACCCTAACCCCACTGACTGCATGTCTCTGGACTGTGGGAGGACCACAGAGAACCCACACAAACACAGAGAACCACGCCGCTGTGCTGCCCCAGCTTCTGGCAGCTGACACTTGGTCTTATTTGTATTAAACACATAGAAAATGTCATAAAATGGCAAAAATATTGTATGTTCCAGAGTGAGAACACAGCTGAGAATTTGATTTTAATTTTATGGCAGATTTTATGGATGGATAATTAACTGATGGTCTAATAAAAGATATATATGCACATTGTAATAAAGTGTTACTTAAGTGAGAATCTGGAACATTTGTGACTTTTTACATACAAATATTACAGTAAAAATGGATATAGATTGTGGGCTATAAAGCTGTGTCAGAGCTACACTGAGAGGAAGCCACAAGTATGTTGTAGAAAATTCAGCATGAATGTAGAGCATACACAAACGGGTCTGAATGACCTGAACACACTGAAGCCACCCACAGACCCTTTTGGATGTTTCAAACTTCATACTGTACTTTGCTTCACTTCTGGAGGATGATGGTGGGACTAAAGCCAGGTTCCTAATCAATCATGAGCTTCTTGAGGGAGTTGAGATAGGCCGGGATGAGGGAGCTGACCGATTCCTCGTCATCGTTGAGGATCTTCTCTCCTCTGCCCTCCGAGCCCGCTGAGCTGGGTGACCGGACCCGGCCTGGGTATGGAGTGCTATAACCCTGTGAGGGCGCACACAAGCCTTGGAGTCAGCACGAGGAACAAGTAGTTAGTAGAACAGGCTAATGTGGGGTTAGCAGCACAGAAAGTATCACACGTGGCAGCCCTCACTACTGTGTATTTAATAAGCCTGGTCATAATATGCTGTTCCAGAGGACACTTACAGACGAGTACCCCTTGCCGAAGCTGCCTCTGTTCTTGGTCCTGATCTTGGTGAGTGCTGACTCAGCGATGTCCGCCCTCTCTTCAGCATCATCCAGCTCGTGGACGGTCTTCCTGTACTTCGCCAGGTTCATGTTAGCTTGTTCCTCCTGCAGTGACAGCAGTGTGAGTTATTTTAAAAGGAGCCTGCACATATGCTGGGAAATGTGCTCAGAGTAAAGAGGGCGACATGACGTACGGCCTCCTCTACTTGTCTCTTGTAAGCCTTCATCTTGTTCTGCAGCCTCTCCACCAGCTCCTGCATCCTCTGCTGGTTCTTCTGGTCCTCCTCTGACTGGAACAGCAGCTCCTTCAGCCGTCGCTCGTGCTTCCGCAGCGTCTTCACCGTCTCAGCGTGTCGCTTTTGCTCCGAGTCCAGCTCCAGCTCCAGCTCCTTCACCTGCATGTGGACAGAAGGCTTATTATGTATCCACACAGTGTTTACTAAGTCTTTATGGTAATAACTGTTTCTGCATGACAGCATAGGTATTCTGATAGCTCTGGATGACTTAGACTGTGCAGGTTTACAAGCATTAACACAGAAAGAGTCCAGGAGGAGGAAGATGCTCCAGAAGCCAGAGGCTCGAGCTGGTGCGTCATTCATAGCTGTCGCACCACACCACCAACCAGTGGTAGGCCGTACTCTGACCTGACCTGTTTCTGCGTAGACGCTCATAGCGTGGGATACTCGTGCCCATGTGACCACGCTCACAGAGGCTCGTATCTCAGAGCATTTACTCCAGAGCTCCTCAGCTGTTTGTGTCTGTGCACCTTGCCCTCCAGCTTCTGGATAATCTTCTTTCCTCCTTTCAGAGCCATCTGCTCGGCCTCCTCCAGCCTGCTGCTCATCTCTTTGATCTGGGCTTCCAGACCTTTCTTCACTCTCTCCAGGTGCAGCGTGTGCTCCTGCTCCAGACGCAGCTCCTCCCCAACTCGTGCCAGCTGACAGAAGAGAACATCAATTTCAAACATTAGTTACTTCGCCTGCATTAATCTGCACTGCAACATGGAGTCAGCTCATGTGTTATACCTCACAGGTGGCCTTCTTAGCTTTGTCTGTGCATCCTCTCGTCTCTGCCTGCAGCTCCTCGTGCTCCTGCTGCAGAGTCTGGAAATCCATCTCCAGCTTCCTCCTCCCGCTCAGAGCCGCCTGGAACTGAACGCACATCAGGAAAGTCTGAGTGTCACTGGGTCTTGTTAGAATGAATGAAATAAAAGCAGAGGCACTGTGTGACACCTGGTTGTTGAGGTCGCTGTATTTCTCAGCGGCCTCCTGCAGCTCTATCTCCAGAGCCTTTCGGGCCCTCTCTGCGCTCTCCAGGGCTGCGTGGGTCTCCTCACCCTCGCTGACCAGCAGAGAGCAGCGTCGCTCCATGGCTGCCTGCTCCTCCCTGCTCTCCTCGTGGCTCCTCACTTCCTCCTCCAGCTGAGCCTGAAGCTCCTGTGACAGACACGTGATCTGTCAGCAGGGTTGTGAAGAAAACACTTACTGTACTTGCTGTATGTGGTGAGCAGACCTTCATCTGCTGCTGCATCTTCTTGCTGTTCTTGCTGAGCTCTGTGTTGCTCTTGGTGAGCAGGTCCACCTGTAGTTCCAGCTCATTGATGTCAGCCTCCAGTTTCTTCTTCAGCTTCAGCCCCTCTGCTCTCCCCTTCACCTCTACATCCAGACTGGCCTGCAGGGACTCGAGCGCCCTCTGGTGGCTTTTTCTATCATCAGGCGACAGGGAGAGGAGGAGAAAGAATAAATAGATGAAAAACTGTTTTAGACAAGCAGCAAAGTCCAGGATTATAAAACACACAGCTGGGTAGCTCAGGAGGTAGAGCAGGTCATTTGGTAAATGAGTGAAGAGCACATCTTTGAGAGGGTCTTGGTGTGGTTGCTTTGGTCTGCACCAGCTTAAAACAGACTAAACAGCACAATCATATGTTCCAGTGTCAGGGTGACTGTGTATTATCTGCAAGCTATAAAAAGAGACATGATGGTGGCAGATGATACTGGAGAAGAGCAGAGTAAATGGAAACATGAAGGAGGAGAGGAAGCTGAGGTACCTTGCAGCTTCAGCCTCTTCCTCCTTCTCCTGCAGTCTGCGCTCCAGGTCCGCTTTCGCCTGAGACACCTCCAGCTGCAGCCTCAGCACCTTGGTCTCCTCAGCCTGCCAAAACAGCAAGAAGAAGAAACACACCACTGACACACAATGAGCTTCAAATATGACAGCAGATCCAGACTTGACAAAAAAACACACCTCCAGTGCAGCCTCAGATTCCTCCAGTGAGGCCTGGAGCTCTTCTTTCTCCATCTCAATCTTCTTTTTTGCTTTCTGGAGCTCATGGACGCTCTTCCCTCCATCTGACAGCTGCTCTGTCAGGTCTGTTATCTCCTCTGTGGGACAGAGAAAAAGCTGCTTATGAGAACAAACTAAGCTGTATAGTAAATTCAGTGCACGCCGTCATACCCTGGTAGGCCTTGTTCTCCCTACGCAGAGCCTCCAGCTGTTCCAGAGTCTCTTCGTGAGCAGTCTTGAGTTTAAAGAGCTCGCTGGCGTGTTGCCTGCTCTCCTTCTGGCAGCCCTCCACCTCAGCCACCAGCTCCTCACACTTCTGTTTCCAGTCTCCAAGCTGCTTCTCCAGGACCTTCTGCTTCTTATCCAGAGCCTGTCCACAGCTGCTGGCCTGAGGCAGGAAACACACACTGCTAACTACAAACTATGAAGCCTGATGGTACAGCTGCAGGCATCAACTATTATAGTGAGCCAGTCTGTGTACCTTCTCCAGGTCCATGCAGAGCTCCTCCACCTCTCCCTGCAGCCTCTGTTTGGTTTTCTCCAGTGAGGAACATTTCATCTGGGTGGCCTCCACGGCCTCCTCAGCCTCCTGAAGCCTGCTTGCCAGCTTCTTCCTGTGACACACATGATTTGGACTTCTGAGACAGGTGACAGGATCTGTTTCAGGCATTACATCATCAAATGAACACATCAGCTGCCGGCATCAACACCACGCACTTGGTCTCCTCCAGCTCGTCAGCGTGCTGGATGGCGTCCGCCTCGTGTTTGGTCCTCCAGTGCGTCACCTCGCTGTTGAGTTTGGAGACGAGGCGCTGCATCTCCTGCTTGCTCTCCTGCTCCTCCTCCAGCTGCTCCCTCAGCACCTCGCACTCCTGCCGCACTGAGCTCAGAGTGCTGCTGACCCCCTGCTTACACTGGCAAACAGCAGCACAGAGACACACTGTACACCCCCGAGATTTAACACAAATCTGTGCTAACTCAGTGACACCGCAGCTGCCATTCTACTCAGTCTGGATTACTACAATAAACATAACGTGACAAACACAGAACAACTTATGATTCAGCATAAAAGTCAAACTAAGCCTGAACTCTGCAGACACGAAAATATGAATGAAGCAGAATTCAGTCAGTTTGACTTTTCATGATCATACTCAGTTTGATCTATGATTTAATGCGTAGTGCTCTTCTTAGACTGACAGGACTCAAACCGACACCAAACCCACTGAATCTGACAGAAACACACGTTTACACTGAAACAATGAGTACAGTGAGTTTATACTTTTAAGTGGTGCTCACACTTAATCCACAAAATCATTCAAGTTCATCCAATAATTTTTTCTTCTTCTTTCAGTTGCTCCCTTTAGGGGTTGAGACGGTGGATCATCCCCCTCCATCTCATCCTGTCCCTTGCAGCCTCTTCTGCCACACCTCTGCAACCCCCCCCACCCCATCCGAACCATCTCAATGATGCCTCTAACTTTGTCTCCAAGCCATTCAACCTGAGCTCTGTCTCTGATACTCGTTAATAATCTCATCTAATCCATCCTGGTCACCCCCAGCTCAGCCTCCCGTCTCTTGGTTAGTGCCGTCGTCCATCTAAACCAGGGCTCTTCAACTCCAGGCCTCGAGGGCCGGTGTCCTGCAGGTTTTAGATGTGTCCCTGATCCAGCACACCTGAATCAAATGGCTGAATTACCTCCTCAGTATGCAGTCAAGTTCTCCAGAGTCCTGCTGATGACTTCTATATTTGAGTCAGGTGTGTTGAAGCAGAGACACATCTAAAACCTGCAGGACACCGGCTCTCGAGGCCTGGAGTTGAAGAGCCCTGATCTACACTTTCTCTTTCACTCTTGCTGCTCTGCTTCTGCCACAAATCACCCCCGACACTCGTCTCCACCCTGCCTGCAGCTTCACCTCTCATGTATGCTGTCTGCTGCTTTGAATGGTTGCCCCCAGGTATTTAAACTCATCCACCTTCACTACCTGCCTCCCTCTCATTCACACACATATATTCTGTCTGGTTTCTGCTGATTTTCACTCCTCTTCTCTCCAGAGCATACCTCCACCTCTCCAGGCTTCCACCTGCTTCCTACTCTTACCAAAAATAATCAGTTGAATTACCTCACAAAGGTATCCACATTCACAGAATACTCTGAATATTTTAGTTAGTAGAACTTTTTTAAATACTAAGTTTGTGCAGTTTAATTTATTTAGCCAAATTTAAACAGAAAAAGGGGCAAAATGTGTAAATCTTTGGCTTTGCACTCAAAACACTGACCTTGACCTCCTCATCCAGCTGTTTCTTCAGCTCTTCCACTTGTGACTGGAGGAGAGTCTTGGATCGGGTCAGCTGGCTCACTCTGCTCTCCGCCTCCTCCATCTGCCGACTCACGTCGGCGTTATCAGCTGACAGAGCAGACAGGAGCACGGTTAATGACACACTGTAGCATGCAGCAAAACCGAAGCACCAAATACATAAAAAACAAGCAGTGTGATTATTTAGTTACAAGAGGCGGCGGTGCAGTTTAGGTCAGAACAGAAAGGAGAAAGACACGTTTATTCAGATTAATTCAGTGTTTGAAACAAAGTATTTCTGAACATGGGAGGAATGCAAAAAGAGCTGAGTCATGTTTTAGTGCAGCAGCGTCAAAAATAGCGTCAAAGAAAGACCACTTCACATTTCCCAGATCAAAGATGTGACCATGTTGCATTATGGGACATGTATCCAGTTGTTATTGTCCTTCACTCTTACTTGGGATTTGCACTGATTTAGGTTGATTTTGTTTCTTGCTTTGCCAAATTTTTTAAAAATAAAATAAGAGACTTACCTGACCTGGCCAAGAGGGCAGCAAAAATTACAACACGTAACAATATAACAAGTTAAGGAACAGGTACAGCTGATATTCATTACCAAAGCAGCATTAAAACAGCTACAGTGGCCAAAAGAGCTGCATGCATAGTTATTATTATCCTACTTCTACAGGAGGAGAACCTGAAAGAACTTTTCTGGTTCGATGAGTAATTGAGACAGCTGACAGATCATCAACACGTCATGTAGCAGCAGGTGAACCATCATCTCTGCTGCTTTCAGAAGGTTTCTCAGAGGTCTCAATCCTTAACTAGTTGTCATCAAAATACATGAATCTTAAACACTAACAGAACAAAGTACAGAAGCTGCAGCACATTACTGGCTGGGAGCCAGTCTTAGTGACTTAACATCCCTCAGATCATAATTTTAACGTTAATATATATATGCAGACAATTTTGCCTTCTTGTAAGACAGAAAGAAACTGATTAAGAAAGATGGGACAGGTGGGCGTTTGAATGGTAACATGGTTGAACCTGTGAGTCTGTTCTTGGCCACGCTGAGCTCAGTGAGGGTCCTCTGCAGGTCGTCTCCTCTCCTGTTGGCCTCAGACAGCTGCTCCTCCAGCTTCTTCATCTGGCTGTCAGAGGACATCTGCAGCACAGTCACATCACTGCACATCAGGCCAAACTCAAGTCACTCACATACGTCTGTGACATTACTGTCACAGTACAATTAAGGTCCATGTGTTCTCAGAGCCTGACCTTGGCTTTCTGTAGACTGTCCAGTGAAGCAGCCAGGTCATCCACCTCCATCCTCAGGTTCTGCTTCTCCTTCTCCAGCTTGGCTCTGGTCCTCTGCAGAGCTTCACACTGCTCAGTGAGCTCTGCCATGGCATCGCTGTGCCGCTTCCTCAGAGATGCAGCCAGAGCTTCAGACTGGGCAGAGGACTCCTCCAAGTCTCGTCTCAGGCGCTGCAGCTCTGCCTCTCGCTTCTTGTTCACCTCCATCTTTTTGACATACGCAGGCAGTAGGTAAAGTTCAGTAACACTTCATCTGGTATTAACTATGAGTGAAATTATGCAGTCTAGTCGTGTGCAGCTGAACAATGTTACTCAGTGTGCTCATAGTTAACCTGTGAGGCAGTGACCCCGCCTGCCTCTTCAAGGCGGTCTGTGAGATCATCCAGCTCTCTGGTGAGATCTGCTCTCTGCTTCTCCACCTGCCACAAACACAACAGTTAAAGAATGATGATTCAATATAATGCAATAGTAAACAGACTCCATCTGTTCTGCCCTGAAACAGTCCCACTGATAGGACAGGATATGTAACCACGAGGGGACCGATATGATTGACAGCCCACAAAAGGAAGAGACCTTTCCTGAGATCAGAGGTTACTGGAGTGTGGTTATGTTGGTCGCACCCAAGCTGATCCCACAAGTGTTCAGTGGGGTTGAGGTCAGGTCTGCAGGCAGGCTTCTCCATCCTCTCCGCTCCTAAATTCTGGAGGTGGTCTCTGATAAACCCCGCTCTGTGGGGGTGAGCGATGTCATCTTGGAGGATAGAGTTCAGTCCCAGACTGTGGTGATGTGGGATTGCCACTAGTTGCAGGATCTCATCTCAATTTTTGCTTTACGTGGGTTTGGTTTTGTGTTATGTATCAGCTACCGAATGTTCCCGATGTTCACCACCTAGTTACTAACTTTGTTTGCTTGTTGGTGCAATTTATAAAATACTGTTTAAGAACAGATAGATAAATAAATAGAATACATGAACAGATAGATAAAAAAATTCTGGTTCCACTAGTAGAACAAAACTTATTATATATCAGTTAATACATGCAATAAAAGTTAACCTACATCAAAAGTGACACAAAGTACATTTGTTGTATTAAAACTGAGTAAAATATTCAGAGCTGCAAAAATGTTGATATACTGAAGATAAAGTCCTCCATGAGGTCATCACACAGGCTCAAACATGCCACAGCACACATGGAGAGAGTTTATCATGCTGGCCCATTACATGCACAAACAACAACTAGTGCTCTGCACTTGTTTTATGCACGTTTTACAGGCAGCTTAAAGGCAGCTGTAGATGTTGAGACTGATCCACAAAAGCTGGAGTCTTGGACCCCCCTGATAGAAGCAATGAGCCACAGCCATCAGCACACCTCAGCCAGAAAATAGATGGCTCTCACTGGGGGCCTCCTCTTCTACCCCCTACTCCTCCAGCTTAAACAGCCCCCCCCCCCCCCCCCCCTCAGCCCAGTCCCTTGTGTCTACGTGCCGGCTCTGTGCCGAGGGTTAACCCTGAGTGCCCGGCTCACTCATCACTCTCCTCCGCACTGCTGACTGAGTCAACAGTTCCTCCTGATCAGCACCACCCGACACCACTCGCTGCCATTCACGGACTAATGGGAGGTCAGTGCTCCCAAAGTGCCCTGCTGTTGGAGATAGGAGATTTATCTTCATTTGCACAAGAGCATGAAGGAGTAGGAGTGTGTCTCTGTGCAGTCTGCATACTTCCCAATTTGTGTTTGCATAAATGATCTCTAGTGTTCATCCATGTCCTCGGCCTCCAAAGCCTGTGTCTTCTCCTGAAAATCTCTCAAAACATCCAAACACAGTTTTTTTGCTACTTGTGGCAGTACCAACCCCCACACCACTGAGCCATCCTAACAAAAGAGACCAACAGGTATTAACTGTCTGGAAGCTTATATACATACAGTGAAGGAAATAATTATTTGATCCCCTGCTGAATTTATAAATTTGCTCACTTCCAAAGAAATGAACAATTTTTATTAGACCTGCACAAGGCTGCAATGGGCTACAAGACTACCAGCAAGAAGCTTGGTGAGAAGGTGAGAACCACTGGTGAAATTATTCAGAAATATAAGTAATATAAAATGACCATCAACCACCCTCAGTCTGGAGCTCCATGTGAGATCTTGCCTCAGGGTTTGAGGATGATCATAACTTGACCTGCCGAGTTTTGAGGTAGAGAGATGCTGAGTATGACCCAAAGATCATCATCCCCACAGCCAAGCATGGAGGTGGAGACATCGTGCTCTGGGGCTGTTTTTCTGCTAAGGGTACAGGATGACGTCACCACACTGAGGAGCCAACAGACGGGGCCATGAGAACCTCCCTCCCTCAGCCAGAACACTGAAGATGGGTCGTGGATGGGTCTTCCAGCATGACAATGACCTAAAACATACCGCCAAGGCTGAAGAAGCAGCACATTAATATCAGGAAGTGGCCTGGCCAGTCTCCAGACCTCAGTCCTACAGAAAATCTGTGGAGCTGAAGCTTCAAGTTTCCAAGCAGCAGCTAAGAAACCTGAAGGATTCAGAGAGTTTCTGTAAAGAGGAATCAGCCAGAATCCATCCTGAGATACAAACCTGGTGAAAAGTCTTACCGCTGTGCTCGTCTACAAGGGTTTCTCCACCAACTACTAAGTCATGTTTTTGGGCTTCAAGCTGAGAAAGAGCAGTACAGACACGATGCTTGTTTTGAGAGAGTGGATGAAGAAGTATAGAAGGAGATGCACTGTGTGTTTGTAGATAAGGTGCCAAGAGAGGAACTGTGATACAGCATGAGGAAGTCAGGGGTGATCTATGTGAGGGTGGTGCAGGACATGTATGAGGACAGCGGGACTGTGTTGAGGTGTGCAGTAGGAGTGACAGGTGGGTTCAAGGTGGGGGTGGGATTACATCAGGGATTGGCTCTGAGGGAGACAGGTAGTGAAGGCAGAGGAGTTTAAATACCTGAGCTCAACCATCCAATGCAACGGACACAAGAAAGGTGAAGAGGAGAGCGCAGGCAGGGTGGAGGGGGTGGAAACGAGTGCCAGGGTTGGTTTTTGATAAGAATGAGAAGCAAAGTGAAAGGTAAGATTTACAAGGTGTAGGAGACCTGCTGAGAGGCTGGGCTGAAGTTAAGATTTTTATTGGGCAGAATGGATAATATTAGAGATGAGAACATTAGAGGGACAGCTCAGGATGAGTAGTTTGGAGACAAAGAGACACAAGAGTGAGATGGTTTGGACATATGCAGAGGAGGGATCGTGGATATACTGAACAAAGGATGTTGAATATGGGTGTAGAGATGGAGGATATGCAGAGGGTTGGTGTGACAGGGGAGGATGCTAGGATAGAGGGAGATGGAGACAGATGATCTGCTGTGGGAGCAGCCGAAAGAAGGAGAAGAAAAAAAAATTACTATGTTGGCTCAACCTCAGCTGTGATCTGATCAGATCTGAGCTTAGTAAGTACCTGTATCTAACAAGAATGTTTGACAGTACCTGAACTGGATAATTTGGGGTCCTGCAGCAAGCAAGAAACACAGCTGATCAGTGCGGGGTCATACTTCTGCATTTTAACTCCTGACGGCATCAAAATGATCAAGTTTTGTTTAGTAAACTCAAAACAAAGAAGATAAACGACTCCTAAGGATCTGGATAATAACAGAGCTAATTTATAGTCTCATAGTGATCTGACCCTTTATATAAAAATAATGATTAGAGGAGCTTTAAAGTTGATTTTTCTTGTTTATATTTCAAAGGAGAATCAGGGATTCCCAGTTTGAAGATGAAGTATCTGTCTTAAATACTGTAAAATAATTGAATGGTATGCTGTGTATGCTGTGTTTTTTATACTTATACAGTGTATGTATGTGTGTGTGTGTGTGTGTGTAACCACATGGCATTCAGACAGAGGAGGATCCCAGAGAAAACAGTGCTGTCTGTCAGCCTCTATCTCCTGATTCTATCTCCCCTGTGCGACCTGAGGAGCAGAGCCCAACAATAGTGAACCTGTCTGCAGCAGAGGTATGCTGCATTTGAGCTGCTCTGAAGACAGAGGAACAGATAAAGACCTTGCATGCCTCTGCTTGCCTCTGCACTGCTCTACGGCTTCAGAGGCAGAAGAAGTCCCAGCCAGCACCATTAAGAATACCACCCAGAGTGGGGAAAAACACGCCCTGGGGCCAGCTGTCACTCCGTTCAGCACATGGGGTGAAATATATGCCTTTGCATTTCTGCCTTTACCTACTGTAACTGCAGTGAGGTCTTAAGTGGGCTTTGTGGTGTTAACACACACTATAAGACCTTCCTGTCTGAAACAACAAGCACTTAAAGTGGCCACCTTAGTGGATCAGCTTCATATGAAGCAGACATTAGAAAGCTGATGTCTGGGACACTTTATTGCAGTGAAATGGAAGGTGGAAATAATGTAATGTTCCTGACTTGCTTCGAGGAGCTTACACAAGGTGCACTGATGTGTGTGTGAGGCTAGAGAAAGATCTGGGGAAATAAGAGTAAAAAGGATGTTGGGGCTCCATCTACTCCTCTGTGTTTCCCTCGATGTTAATCAGAAACACAAGGTCACTTATTATCACAGGTGCAGATAGTTTGGGGTGACCAGGGGCAAAGCACCAACACATGTACCCCACCTGCTGCCAGCACATCAGCACTGTTTTTACTTTTCTTCTTTTTTTCTCATTTACTGCTGCCTTCACTCTTTAAACTACTCTTAGCACCACAGGCCTGAACGGCAGAGCCAGCCTGCTTGGGTTCCTCTTGTCTACCCCAAGGCCTGGCAGACAGATTTAAGACGCATCTGCTCTTTATTTCATTTACACAAAGTGGAGATGCCACACAGTGCCTCACAGTTGTGTAGATGTACAGTACCTTGGCTCTCATGGTCCTCTCTGCTTCCAGCTCCTCCTCCAGCTCTTCAATGCGAGCCTAAAGAGAGATGTTGAAATGCATTAAGGTGCATAATGATAAAAAACTATCACTAAACTATAAAATATGGTTAGGATATCGCCCTCTGCTTTCACAGTGCCTGTATCATACTGACAGAGAACAATGGGGCGTCACCTCCACAGACTGTTTGCTATTTCAGGGCAGCACTTGTGTATGTGGTGAGGCCGTCTCATGCGCTCCACTTTCTTTAGGGATTTGGCACTCCGCTGGCTTTTTCCCTCAGGTAGCAATTTAGAGCAAGAATGTCCCGTAGGCACCGTCATTATCTGTATTTTGACCCCAGGCTGGGTGTGCTGTGTCCGGTCTGCGAGACCAAAAATCATCACTGCTGCCATTTCCATGACATTCGAGGAATTTGTGTTGTGTGTTTTTTCTCTCTCGCTCTTGGTGTTTTGGTGCCGGCTGGAAGTCAGTGATGCATCAAGGTCTAAATATGTGTGGTGTAATCAGTCAAAATGATTGGCAGGTCTTTGGTATATCATAATGTTCTTTCACTCCATGTGCTGCTGCCAGGACAAAGAGTAGCTGTATTTAATGCTAATTTACTTCTCGTGTAAACATGGCATCACCACTGGGAACGGCTAAAGCCAAAGAGCACAGCTGTACATTCAATACACAAGCATAAGTTACTTAATTGACCTTCAATATACAGTGATTAAAGTAGACGATTAACTGCACGTGTTTCCAAGAGTGCTCAAACATTTAAATCTACATGATCTGTGAATGTCCATGGTGCTCTCATTTGTAACGCAGCACTTGTAATCATTTTAATTTGCATAACTGTAGCTTCAAAAAACTAGACTATAGGAGTGGTGGGGTGTCCTTCAGCAACAAAACAAACAAACAACACAAACAAAAACCTTCCCAAATATAAATTCATTCTATTTAATGACAATGACCATCCATCATGATATATTGATCATGCTATTTTTTAGCGTTTTTGTTACAAATGTAGGAAAAATTACACAAACGGGTGTTTTTCGTTGTTTTTAGAACGCCCAGCTGCTTCATCACAGACGATATTTTTGACTCTGGGTTTTCTAAAGGCATCGTTATGCACAACAGTGACACTCATGCATGTTCATGCAATATTTGGCACAGTCTGGTCACTAATGAGGATCTCGATCTGCACCAACCTTCATGCATTTGCTTTGGTTAGATGTTCTGTTCCAGCTTTTCTGAGTGACGTTTGTGTACATATATATGGAGCCAGAAAGATGAAATATGCAACTTTGGGTTTAAGTAAAAAAGTTTTATCGAGTTTTATTTGCTCATTTCCAACATGTAAAGAATAAATTAATAAAAAAATATATATTTGGCTGCTATGACACATCATTTCAGCAGCAAGAAGGTCTTGAATTTTAATCCAGCAGAGTTTGCATGTTCTCCCTTTGCCTGTATGGTCCGAGTACGCCGGCTTCCTCCCACAGCTAAACTGACTGTATGTGAATATGAGCGTAAACGGCTGCCTGTCGCTCTGTGTTCGCCCTGTGACAGGATCGGCGACCTGTCCACGATATACACCGCCTGTACTGCTCACCACTTTATTACAGTTTTATAATCCATGTATTAGCTATTTCTGCAAGCCGAAACAAATGTACACACAACATACGATGATACATTAAATTATGCATTCTATTATATTACTTTGCATAACAAAACTGCAGCACTAACATTATTATGAATGTATGTGAAATGCATGTGAATTATATGATGTATAAATATTTTAATTAAATGTGACTGTACATAGCTACTGTCACATTCAGTCAATTTTAGAAGCTCCTCAATGGGCTTTATATTGTAAAGTCAAACCCTAAAATATAACAGGGAAAGCCCCAATAATCAGACAATCCTTTACGAGTAAGAACTTGGTGACAGTAGGAAGGAAGAACTTCCTTTAGACAGGAAGTAACCTCCTCAGGGAGGGGCAGTCATCTGGGAGTGAGGGGAAAGAGACGAAAAAAGGAAGGACAGGACACACACTCGTCTCATCAAATATGAATTATCCACACAAGCTAACTGCACTAAAATGCTACTTATAGATGAACGAATCATTTAGCACTGTACATTATAAAGTTTTTTTTAAGTACTTGTTCTTTTGAACTTTAAATGCTTACATAGGCTTACTTGCTCCTCATAAAGCACTGCTGCTTCTACAGAGAGCCCTCTGTGTGCACCAAAGGTTTGAGTGCTTTGAATATTATTTTACTGGATTCTGCTCATATGGTCAAAATAATCAGAATGATCAAACATCCACACATTTCTGTTCCACTGATGCCAAAATTGCTTTTTTACTACTAATAAAAATGTATATCTAGCTGCATCCTACCAACATGAGTCACGTTCTTCACCATCTACAGTTTCTCTGTTTCAGTGTCAGGAAGTGTGTCTGCCATGGTGGGCAGCCCAGGGCCACTCAAAGCAACAACACCTCCACCTCACTGATGTGGTGAAAGCCACGGCACTAAAGCTCCTCAAACAAAAAACGATCACAAACTTAATGCAAACTAAACACAACACAAACAGCAGCCGGAGAGCTCTCCTGCACTTGTGTTTTAAATGCCTCAAATAACACACAGAGATGTTAACTTATGCTCCTCATCACTGTTTTATAAGTTTAAGCAGGAAAACAGAAATAATAACTCACATGCCAGCGGAGCACCTCTGCAGAGAGAACAGCCATGGTGAGGCAGCAGCAGCCCAACTGAATGACTGAGTGTCACACACACACACACACACACACACACACACACACACACACACACACACACACACACACACCCTCACTGTTGATCCCCTCCGGCACTTTACTGTCCACACCCCCTTGTGCATGCACAGCCTCCTTTTCTCTCACTGACAGCTCCCACTCACAGATCTGTTTCTTGTTAAATTCCTCTTTTCCACAGCCTCAAACCGCCCTCAAAGTAAACACTGTGGCTCAAATACAATTGTAGAGAACACATAATGCACTAACAGCGTTAAGCAGTCTGAGCCAGCCTGCATGGGTGAATGCTATTTGGACTGCGTCTCTATGGCAGGAAGGATGCATGCGCTGATTTAAACGACTTTCACTCGATTCTAAAAGAACCAACAAAGATGTCTCCAGTCTTGGAGCAGTGTGGGGGAAATAACTGAATCAGGCCATCGTTGCTGAGAATGGTTGCAGGGTTTGATCTCCATAATTGCTTCTGCTTACGGTTTTCATTTTTTTCCGCTTCACTCTGAAACCATAATAACTGTCCATAAATTACAATCAGATGTGACCTCAGCGCTGATGTCTCCTCAGCTGTGTCAGAGGGGATGTTCAGCAGCGTGGGCAACCATATCCTGTGAGACCCCCCCCCCAGTCAAAACAATGGGAAGCCCTGCCCCGCACCAAAAATGAAGCATTTTAGACCCCCCTGTTGATGCTGGTCCACTATACTGTTCCCATAAACTAGCATAATTCAGGCCACTGCACCGGTGCAAGAATCTGCATGCTTTGTTCTTTTAAATGCCAGCAGATGGCTGCCTGCAGACTACACAAGTAATAGTTCTGATATGTGATGAAAGGTCGCGTCCAAGTATTTTTTTGTAGGTAAAGACACAGATCAATTTATTAGTATTATGCATAATGTAACACTTGTTCAGCACAGGTGCACATTTGTCAAGACATTTGACTGAGAAACACCTCATAGTATTAGTACATACCACTCATGTTTTTTCATGTTTTTAGTAAGTAAAGGTCACTGTCTACAAATAATGATATGATATGGTTTCGTATGGTACGGTACAGCACCATAAGATACAATGTCACACATTAGAAAACAACAGAACTACATGATCAGTTTACACTAAGATTCATTTTGTGTTCTCCATTAATGTCTGGAAATTATTTGTGGTCTGGACTTTGATTGGGCCATTGTAACATCTTGATTGTTTTCTTTTTCACCTATATAATACATCAACATCTGAACACACAAGACAAACCTGTGTAGCTATGAGGCAGAGGGAAATAGGAAACATGAGGAGTGTAAGCCTCTCCTCACCTGTGTGGCCCAATCTGATGCGACACCTCCAGCAAAACATCTGCTGCAGACCAAACAAAGAGCCAAAGTGATCCTTGTCTTCACAGATTGTGATAACCCTCAGATTGTGAGTTGGGTGTAAACTTTTTTTACAACCCTAAATAAAATCACTAAAGAGGGTTAGTTTGTTTTAAGAAGCCGAGGCTGCAGGGCTGCACTCTCTTCAGGCCAACTGCTTTGAATTACTGAGAGGGAGAGGCGGCTTCATCATCCCCGACAGACAAAGCTGCCTCTTTGATTCTGCTGCAGCTTGTGTGGATATATTCACGCAACCTTTACGTCAAAAGAAGACCTAAGTGGGCGATGAACAGCTGGCCTGCCCGTCCACCTGCATCTTTATCAGTAGGAGGAGTTTACATATAATAGCCTCATTGTGAGATAAGGAGGATGCCGAAGCTACAGTAAACGCGAAAACATGTGCACACGGATCGTCTTTCACTCCTCGAATTAGATACAAAGGAGCTCTTTATTTTCTCTGCTGACAGACCTCTGGAGGAAGCAGCCGGCTCCCAGAGGGACCGGCACAGCAAAGAAGCACCACCTGAACTCAGAACTCGCTCCCTCTGAACTCAGCGACAGACAAAACACATTATCTGCAACACGCACCACCGACACAGATAAAAGCTCTCAGACTGGATTTTATCTGGATGGCACAGTGAGATTCAGCAGAAAAGCATCAGTATAAACTCCACAGACAGGCACAGTTCTAACTTTATTTCTACAGTGACTGTGATTTAAATGGCACCATCTTTCGTGGTACAGCATACGCTCATCGCTGTGGTCATTTTCCACTGCGCTCACCAAAGATTACTTATTAATAACCAGGATGGCTTTTTCCCCTCAGCTTTGTTCAAACTCAGTTAGGTGGCACTCTGTGGTTTTAGTCCATATACGGTTCACAGTCACTGAAAGCTCCATGAATTTCAGATTTCTTTGTAATTAGAGCTGAGAGTAATACTCAGTGTGGAAAAAATTTTTTTTTTTTAAACCAAAAACAGACGAGCCAAGGGGTCTGTCTGCTCTATCATAACCTGCTAACTTTATCATGCTCAGCTAACTCGTTACAGTTAGCTGGGCATGGTAAAAGTTTACATCCACTCATGGGGACGAATATCTCGGTAATTTGGGGCTTTTAATGATTTCTTTGAATTGCTCTTTTTCTAGAATGGATTGATTGTACAGTTGACATTTTTAAATCACTTTAAAAAACAGGAACTGGAGGCACAAGTTTAAATTTACTTTGGATTTTCTCTGATCCACACAGGGGGGAAAAAATTAAACTTAAAAATAACTTACACTCACTTAAATCTTTCAATAAGTGGTGCTGAAGTTTCTCGACAAGGCCAAGGCCTATTAACATCTGGTTGGTGACTACACCTGGTAGTTTCTCTTTGCCAGCATAAAAAAGATTTGTTTGATGGCACTCACTGGATTGACCGATACTCAGAGCAATGGTGAAGTCCAAGGAACTCAGGGAAGATCTAAGAAGGAAAATTGTGGATTTACATAAATTAGGAAGGTCTCTTGGAGCCATTTCTAAACAACTGCACAGTCCAAGATCATCACGTCTAACAACTGTACATGAGTTCAAGTTATTTGGTTGTCACTACGTTGCCAAGGTCTCGAAGAAGACCCAAACTGTTGCTATCAGATGAGAGAAAATTGGTTAGAATTATCGGGAACAAGTCAAGTTTGACTTTATTTTGGATTTTCTTTAATCCATATGAACTGGAAAGTGCTTGAGCACCAGAGTCAGTGTCCACAGTAAAGCAAGTTTTATGTCGCCATGGGGTGAGAGGGTGCCAACCAAAAAAGAAGTCCCTGCTCCAAAATGGACACCTTCAAGCTGTGAAAGTGAGACTTTCAAACCTAAGAACACTGCAAGCATGGTGATGGTAGCATCATGTTCTGGGGCTGGTTTTCTGCCAGTGGTACTGGTACATTGCACACAGTGGATAGAATAATGAAGAAGGAGGACTCCCACCAAATTCTTCAATTTCACTAAATCAACAGGTAGATGGTTGAAACAATGATCTCAAACACATATCAGAACTGGTTTTGGAACGGATAAAGCAGGCTAACATTAAGCTTCTGGAATCCCAATCCCTTCCCAAAGCCCCAACCTCAGCCTTATTAAAAATTTGTGGACTAAAAGCCATGTCCTTTCTAGGAAACCAGCCAAGTTAAAAGAACTCTACCAATTCTGTCAAGAAAAGTGGTCAAATATCCATCCAGATTTATGCCAGAAGCTTGTTGATGGCTACCAAAAGTGTCCAGTTGAGGTAAAACCTGCTAGGGGACTTAAGCAAATATTAGTGAGGGGGTGTGTGTATATAATTGAGCCTATATCTATAATTTTAACCTTGCGTGGAGTAGAAAATTTTTTCGAACTTGGGTACCTAATTGTTTTTTTTTTTAAAGTCATTGAAGATGCATGCTGTACATTTTGCCACCCTGGAAAAAAAAAAAAAAAAAAAACAATTCAAAGAAGCAGCATAAAATTACCACGACATTCACGCCTGTGATGAGTGTAAGTAAATATCTGATGACAACTCTACAGATTCCACACAGTGATTTGTACAATTTCTGCCACCACTGTGAAGTACTGGAGGGCTGATATGTTTTCTAGGCCAACCTGGAAGTTAGAATTGTCCTTGTTCACTTGACAAAGAGGCCAAAGGGGTTTTTCCATAGGCTCTGTTGGATTAATGTAAAAAGAAATCCCTAAAAGAAAACATTTTTGATATTTACATGTTTTGTTTTGCAAAATAATCTCCACAATCTGATGACACCTTTATGATTTTTGAATTGTAAATGTGATCCACAGAAATTTAGAGATAACATAATACTTGCAGGCAAGTAGTGTCTATAGTCCGATAACTCCTTTGGGACACATATTTGCTTCAAAATTAGTAAGTAGTGTGTTTGCTTATAATTTTAATTTATGTGTGATGCAGAACAAAGATTTGTCTTTAGTCTTTGCTGAAAACATGATTTCAGGCATCTAAACCAAAAACCCATTTTAAAAAAAAAAGTTATTCTAAAAGAAGGAAACCAGTTTACTAAAATAAAATCAACATATCTACACAAAGACTAAAAGTCAAACTGAATCAAAATCAGGCATCAAAATGATCATAATGTCAAGAATTTGTCTTTCATACTTGAATCAAAAGTATAATCAGTTCGTGATACTTGCAACCTTACTTGGAAAGGTCTGAACAAGAAATATAAAAAACATTTCCACAGTTAAACTATTCCACACTGACTTGTCAAACACAATGTGTAACTAACACCAGTAATTACGACTTCCATTCAGATGTTTCCCTGACGGTGTACTGGTATGTCGGCTGGCATGTTTTACTGGAACATTTAAATCCATCGATAATCTTACTTGCTGCACCTGTGTTTCTCCTGCTGTAACAAGTCCAAATGTCTGCAGTGAGAAAGATTTACATCTGAATAAGTTTACAGTGTGATAACGCAGCAGTCTTATTACCTGTCAAAGGGTAAATGGAGTGTAACACTATCTTTATTTGAGAAATACTGTTGTGAATATTAAGCAACAAAGCATAAATCAAATGTAGGGCTTCATTTCTTGTACAGCAGCAAAACTTCCAAAACAGAATGACTGCTCTGTGGTTTTATGCCTCTGCCAACTACTCAAGTCACATATATATGTAATAAGAACAATCAAAGATTAGTATCACCAATTCAGTATCAAATGTGAAATATGTAACAATCTGTCCTTTTTCTGATTTGCGGTGTTGAATAATGGTTTTTTAAAAGTGTTTAGCAAAACTATATGCTGTTACAGGGAGTATGAATTCATGAAATGTCATCACATCTCTAGTTTATCCTATTAGTTATTAGGTTTTTGTGTGTTAGCAATTTCTTTAGTTTGAGGTCAGGCAAGGGCAAGCATAAGCAGCAAGAAAAGGCAAGGAAAGGGCAAGCATACAGCAGTGCTTGCCCAGTGACAACTAAAACTAGACATGAAATTAAACAGTACCAAAATGAAAATTATCTCTCTCCTTACATCTCAAATAATATTCTGTCACTTAGGGGATCTCATATTGCCCATTTGCTTCCATTACTGTAAATCACTACAATCTTGTGGCTGCAGTTATTGTCTCTAGAAAGTAGTTTGAATCAGAGCCACCAGAATATAGTGTTTTTGTCATTTTTATGGGTGTGTCCATGTCCTATACTTATTTGTTTGCTCATGCGAATTGTGGATACACTTGCGGTCTTGGCTGGGACACAGACAGGAAACTAGAGTGCTATAGAAATGCCCCAGGCTTCGTTTTCACCGCTCTGAGATCACCTATGATCTGTGTGATATTATAGACAAGAGCAGGTGAGTGTAAAAACAGAGGCAACATTACCATGTAAATGAGCAAATTACTTGTGATTTATCATCTTAACAGGTATGTTTTCTCTTACTGATCAGCTTGGATATCATTTGAGATGTAAAAGAGTTCGAGTGAAGTTTTAAGAAACGTTTAATAACTCCATTAGGACGTTAGCAATGAGTATATAGGCCTGTTTCAGAACTTATTAAAAGCTGTATATTAGAGATGTGTTGACATGATTGGCAGGCTTGCTACAAATTTATGATTTTATGGAATATGACGGATTATTGTAGATTAAACAGAATATATACAACCTTAAACATCTGCAGCAGTAACATTAATCCATGTAACACTGATGAGAACATTTTACCATGCATTAAGTACTTTTACTTTTGATACTTCAAATGAAATTTGTTGATAAAACATAGTAGTGAGGAGTTTTCATAGTGTTGCATTGATGTCCTCATTGTCAGCCACATGCTTCATGTATGTGATCATTTTTGCTCCCAGGTCTATTTTCAGCAAACTTTGTAACATTTTGCTTCTGTCAACTCGGCAACTGTGAAAACATTTTAATGATATTTTGAGTTCTTTTATCAAAAAGCACAATAAATGACAAAGCCTGCGATCTTCATTCATTGATGGCTGGGTGAGTCCATATTTGGAGGACCCTATTATGAATAAATTATTCAAATTTCCTCTCCAGTAGTAGAAAATATGCACAATTACATCATTTTAAAAAGTCCAATTTACCTTGGTGGAAAATGATGTTAATGTCTGCCTTCTTACTTTGTCAATCGTTGCCTCTAACCATGCACACTGTTCCATCATTTCCTAGTTAGAAATTATGAAGCCAACAAAATGTCTGAGGAAAATGTCAGAGATATCATGACCTACATGTGGCATTAAGCCATTTGAAGACACTGAATAATACAAGCAGTGGCACTGTACAGTAATCAAGCATTAAGTCATTATTGTATCGATTTATACCTGCTGTGTCATAAATATGAAGAGAGCACAAAGTCTGAAATGTATTAAAGAGGCAGGAGGCTGTTGAAGACTTAAACTGAAACCTTAGTCACATCAGGGGGGAATCTAAAGATGGTTATCAGTCTGGATGTGGGCGGTGTGTTTTAACCATCTCCTGACAGGAGCTGTGAAGTGACGGCTCCAATCACATGGCAGAACCCAGCAGCTCTGCTAAAGGCAGGAATGCTTTTCCCTGCTGTGCTGTAAGCTACAGCTGAGCTCAGTTTGTCTTTGTAAAACAACTGCATCCAAGAACTGTTATAAAGGTAGGAGGCACCTTAAAAAAATACAACAGATTTTACAGCCTAAGAATGAAACTAGAAGACCTTTTTTTGTGTTGATTAGAGATAATTCAGTTTGAAAGCCAAACGTACTCACACTGCATATGTAGCTTTACAGCTCTGTGAACATTTTCACCGCGTCTCTGAAATTAAAGGTTGCAGATGAAAGGCACATACCAGCCCTGCTGCCTGGCTGATGACTATCAAACAAAAGGGCAAGGACTCCACATGTCCCTCAAGCAGTGCTCTGCATGAGCTCAGGTTTTCAGTGAACCGTCAACTGAGCTACCAGTATTTGCAGCTAAGGAACGTGCTGTGAGAAAACAGCGTTTTTGCAAGAACGAACAGGTGCTGCGAACCGTGTGATGGACGGTAAACACCAATCCAGCTGAATGAAGAATGAGGGGAAGTTTTTGACATCAAAAGTCTCACACATTGAAGTCAGAAAGTCAGTCATCAGCAACAAATCTGAAGCACTGAGCTGAAGCATCCGGCCTGTTCTGGGAAAAATCTGACTGATGATAACAAGAAATCAGCAGAAAAGGGTGAGACCACCTGGTTTAAACACCTTAAGTGGTAAAACACACACTTGAATGCTTTTTCTTGGACATGTAAATGAAGAGTAAAAACAAATGAGCCCATTTTTGATACTGGAAACAGTTAATTATGAAATATGAAGCTAAGCTAGTTAATTTGAATCTGCGTGAAATAAGCTGCAACCAGAGAAAGAGCCCAAAAAAAAACCAAAAAAAAAAAAAAAACAGCATTTTCTCCAGTGGCCACTTGAGACTGGCTCATAAGTGAGTCAATCCCTTGAGACTCACTTTACAGCATAAAAAAAAAGCATATTTACAGCCTGGTCCAAGAAATGGTTTTGGTCTCTAGGAATAGTTACCCCTTTTATATCAACTGTATAGGATGGGGCAGGGGCGTGGGGGCTCCCCATAACTTGCCCATTTGGATTTTGTTAAGGCTTACGATTGGTGGCATGGCTACCTGGATTGGCAGGTGTGCCAACACAGGCAGCTGTAGCCTGCAGCTGTCAGCTTGGGTGTCACTCTGTGGTTGTTAACCAAGCTAGCTAGTGTTGGCCGATGCCTTAGAACTGCAATGGCTTAGAAACATACAGTCTATTCTGACTCAGAAAAATCAGCATGGCCAAACTGCCAGAAACCAGTGATGCCACGATGGTTACATCAACCTTTTATATACCATCCATGGTGTGAAGTGAAATTTGACTAAGTTCACTTCACACTAACCAGACTAACTGGAACAACATGGACAACAACAGAACTGCTGCCTATAAGCTATTCCATTATTAATTCAATTAGTTTAAGATAAACTTTATTATTTGTTGCAAATAATAAAATCTATTTTAAGCTTTGGAATGAGGAAAAGGGTCTAGAGGTTAAATAATTTATTAAGTGTTGCCTACACACAAAAAATTGTTGGATTTTTTAGAGTTTGTGTGGATACTGCTCTAACTACAGATGAAACTATACTGAATATCTATGATTTTAAACTGATTAACAAATGAGATAAATTCATTTTTGCAACATTATAAAATATGGAAAAAACAATGAAGACCTCCAACCACAGATCACCTGGGCACAGTACAGTCTGCACATGATTTCAGTCATCATGCAGACTGACTGGTTCTTATATAGTGCTTTTCTACTCTACATGAGCACTCAAAGCACTTTAAACAGCATGTCTCATTCACACACACTCATTCATTCATTCTTTCATTCAAGAACTTTCTACATACAAGTGCTTGCTAACATTCACACACGCAGTCACACTCAGGGCCCACGGACACTTTGGCATACAGAATTATCTCCAACCTTCTGATTAGTAGATGGCCTGCTTTACCTCCAGAGCCACAGCCACCCCTAAATATCATGCAGTTCATATTCAAGTAATGCGAAGTGCATACTTTGCATTAGCAGTAGCAGAGTGGCAAACTGAAGTCCAACACTACTAACTGACACCTGCTAATTAACACTTAGTGCAGCTCTCAAATGTACCTCAGTCTTTGTAGACTGCTCTGTATTAAAAAAGGCCACACTGGCTTTTCCAGCACATCAAACCGCAGAACTTACCTGTAGCTCATTTGTCTTCCTCTGCAATCCAAAGTTGAGGGCCTCCTCTTCTTCAAGTTTGGAGCTGGTATTGCTGATCTCCAGCTCCTTCCTTTCAAGAGACAGAGAATATGAAATTAAAATGAATTCAACCACTGGAATAAACAGATCTAGCCAGCTTATGAATGCAAATGCTCGAAATTTAAGCTAGAACAACAAATTAAGCTGGGCTGGAGTGATTGGGAACAGCACTCCAGCACTTTCAGGCAAAAACTGCCAAACAAGTGGCAAATCCCACTTTAACCACCACTGACTACAACCATCTTTACTGTAAGAGATACAGAGAACTGAAAAAGTCAAGACTCCATTCAGAGTTTGCTGCCAGTCAAAAATGAGTAACCAAGGAAGAAGCCTATCCGAGCCGCCATGGTTCTCTCAACGATCATTTAAAGGAGACCATCACAGAGATGTTATGTAAAGCGTGCCACGCTGCATGAAAAATGGTGCGTTAAAGGCTGGGCTGTCGCCAACAGCAAAAACAAAGGGCTTTCTGTCAGTCAGTATTGAAAAGGTTCCTCCATCTGATCACTTTCGTGAGGTGCATGTCTGAAAGAGGCCAACCATAAAACGAGTCATGTTTTACTGTGTGTCATGCCAGTGAAGCTTCACTGGACTGAAGGCTATGTTAAATTGAATGGCAGATTTAATAACTCTCACAATGAGTACTGCTTAAAAAACCCTAGTATCTTAGCAACAAGGTGAGTCAGTCACTGTTAATGTTGAAGAAGGTCACGCAGATATTAGTGCCAAAGAGAACAAGTTTTAACTTTGTTACAGAGACAATATCGTAGGCGCGTACTGTACTTTAGTTTCCTGACAGCAGGCTTTCGCCTTCAGTAGATTGTTGCTGCAGGGTAGAGTACAGTTAATGATTCCATTTGTTTTCATGTCACTGAGGGCAGATAACAACATGCTGGGATCTTAGTGAACCCCTGGGGGCACGCACACTTTAAAGGGGATGTAACAGGACTGCGGAGCAGGTACAGAGCAGTCTGACAGTCCGAGCTCCGCTGCCTCAGGATATGAGAAGCACATCAGAGTGAGAGATCTTCTGAAGATAGACGGCTGTAGATAAGACCTGTTGTCACTTGCATATGGTCTAAGGGGGGGGGGGGGTGGGGGGGGTCACCATGTGTTTCTGCCTCACATAAGATGATATAAATGTTGTGGAGACAGATTTACCATCAAACATGACAGCTGGCAAAAATACTTTCTCAAAAGATTACATTTAATATGCAACTTTTTTATGACTGTAGTTATGACCTTTCTTTGGCCACTTTTTGGCTGATTTAACATTATAGACAGAAAAAATCATCTGTGACTATGATACTGACTTTAATAGGCGGTGCTTTAAGATAAAATGCTAGCACTGCTAACACTATGGATGCCTTGTGCTGAACGGACTGTCAGCAGAAACCTGAGTGTGGATGAACAGAGGCTTTTTTAGCAGATGCAGTTCTGATTCTGGACACTGACAGTAAGCAAAAACATAATAGAACAACACTAGCATGCTAACCTTTGCTAATTAGCAATAACCAGATGTACTGCTGAGAATGATGGGGATGACCATTTGCCATAAATCAACAATTATTTGTAGCCATTTTACTTTATAAGCCAAACTTTTGACCTGCTGGTAACATCAGCAATAAAGCAAGAGGATTTATCTTCTGGGATGAGAGTCTGCACAAACATTGATGGCAGTCTGCTCAGTAATTAGCAGCGTGATGTCAACCTCAAGGTTGCACCAGAGGAAACGTCAGAAGATCATCAAATGGTAAACGGACTGGTTCTTATAGAGCGCTTTTCTACTCAACTCTGAGCACTCAAAGCACTTTGTACAGCATGCCTCACACACCCATTCACACAAGTGCTTCTTTCTATGGCTGAGTGCTTTCTATCTAACATTCACACACATTCATACTACGACAGCTGCATTGGAGAGCAACTTGGGCTTCAGTATCTTGCCCAAGCATACTTTGGCATGCAGACTGGAGCAGCCAGGGATTGAACCACCAACCTTCCGATTAGTAGGTGACCTGCTCTACCTCCTGAGCCACAGCCACCTGGATTTATTCTCTGGAAACTCTGAAAGTCTGAACAGAATTTCATGGTCCTCATTCCAGTTAGGATATTCCTGATGGGTTTAAGAGTTTGGAATAACCAACCAATCCACTGATAATGTTGCAATGTTGCTAGCATTTAGAATGTAACTGTAGTCTCAGATTTTTGCTGCCAGGCACAAACAACACTTTGGCTCAATGACTCTGCTCTTACGTTGCCCCATTTTGTTACACAGGCCTATAAAAAGACTGATTTCCCCCCCCCCCCCACTTACTATAAAAGTTTTGAATACACATACGCAGTGCACCTTTGACTGACCTTTTAATGAGGTCTTCCAGTCCACTCCTCATCTTCTCCATTTCTCCCAGACTGTCCTGAGAAGATCTGCTGTCACCCTCCAGCCTCCTCCTGCTCTTCTCCAGCTCAGCACGCTGATGGCGCTCCTGTTCCAGCTGGTACTCCAACTGAGCATGAGCAAAGTTACAGGATAAGAAATGCAGTCCTTTTGTGCAAACCATACTTTCTAATAGGGTTCAACAGAAAGTGCTTTCAAGGCTAAAACTGGCACCAATATTTTTTGACTGTAATTGCAAATATTGAAATACTTTGTGCCACTTATTAATATCTTTCACAATCATCATTTATTACATTTGACCATTTTTATGTGTGAAATTACATGTTTCAGTGTTTCTCCACTTCTGCCAAGCTGCATTGGCTAACAGGGTTACAATTAAGTTAAATAACCGTGAGTTTCCATTCCTCATTTTACTGTCGAATAGTTGGTTCATAAGCTTAATATTACTTTTAATGTGTACAACATGTGTATTTCTGTTGGATGCAAATATTAGACCAGTGTAATGCTACTGACCTTATATTTAAAATAAGTTATGATGGAGTCTCAAGTTAATCTCTAGTATAGTTAATCCCATATAATTTTAAAATAGTTTAATCAGTTGCTTATATATTATAGAACAGAGTAAAACTACAGCATTTTTGCTGCAGGTGAATCAAACTGTCAGAAAAGGAGATTCAATCAGTACTCAGAGGTGTACCTGACAAACTGGCTGGTGAGTGTATAACTTTCCATCCAGCACCAAATGACAGGAACACAAAATTAGTGACTAGCTGTTGAGAATTTAAAAGAGCTGGTTACGAAGGAAGTGGTTGGTCAGGGCTTCATCCTGCAGTAGATAATGATCCAAAAGATTCAAAGAAATTAAGTAGATGGGCCGTTTGAAATGATGGGGGAGCAGCCTAGTCTACAATTAAAGCCAGACGGGCGGATGTAGGATGAACCGGACAGAACACCGGCTGTGTGGTGTGTATGGGATGAACTATACGGTAAATTTGGAGAATGTGTACATACATCTTCAGCGTGCATCTGCAGCTTGGTTTTCTCTTTGGTCAGCAGGTTGACTTTCTCCTCTTCACTCTGCAGGTCCTCGATGGCCTGCTGTTGGGGGTGATACAAGATATCTGAGCCTGGACTGCACATGTCCCCAAACGTCTGATCTCACACTCATCTGTCTGCCATATTGGTACTTTGGAAAAATACAGTTTGTTTATTTGCTTTACCAGGAAAATGTCAGAAATCATCTCCAGTCTGATCTTATAGATGAGAGATTTTTATATCTGTCGTTCCATCAACGTGGAGCAAACGCAGCAGAGCATCAAACAGGAAGACTAAACTGAAAGAGCAGTCTTTGTGTTATAGTATTTCCCACAGGCTTCTCCTTGTATTCCAGACTAAATCCATAATCTGAGACATGTTCAACTAACAGTAGGAACGTAATGAGGCCTAATGCTAAGTTTGTCCACACAGATTAAACAATGACTGCTACTGCTGGTTGAAGCATCTGGGAGGAATTATCAATCAGGGCCTCTTATGGCTGCCATAGAGTACGATGGGGTTGTTGAGGGTTATGACTTCTTTAGATCTCTCTCTTTGTAAGTAGAGTGTCTGTGTCTGGTGCAGAGCACATTTATCATAAGTGCCATTTTTGGCAGGTCCACAGGCCATGTGGTTCCATTTTCCTAAACGTATGATTTATTCTGAGTCAAACACCAAGTGGTGTATCTCTGTATGCTTCTGAGACAGCTACATTTAAACTTACGATTTAAATGTTTTTCTGCAAAAAAGCAAACATACATATTTTAGTCAGAAAATTCGCTTGAACTGCAAAAGATAATCTGTTCATGTCAAAGTTTATGGGGCTGTTGTAACCGTAAACTGTGAATAAAGATAGAAATGATAGGAGCTCAGCGTGGCAGGAGGCTGAACAATGAAGCTAAGATTAAAGTGCCAAAAGCTGCAGTTCCTGTAATGGCCACAACACTGGCTCCAAAACTGAGTCATCCCCATAGGCTCCATAAACACAACATGCTCACAGGCTGGTACAAAAAATGTTTTTAGTCTCCATTAATTATTACCCTCTTTATAAAAGCTGCATAGGTGATGAATTTAATTCATCTGTTTGCATTTTGTTAAGGCTTAAATCTGGGGCGTGGTTTAACACAGGTAACTGCAGCGGTTTGCTATTGGCTAGGCTTCACTTCTGCTTGTTCCAGAACACTGGACGCTAGTGAACTAGTGAATTTGATCTGTCAAATACGCTGGCACGGCTTTGAAAATGTTAAAGAAACTACAGCAGGCATTGCCTAAGTCGGAGTCGCACTAATTGGATTTTCGCTCTAGTGGGGTGGCTTCTGCGTGTCCTGATTTTTCCAGTTAATTCCAGTAAAAATCATCTCCTAAATCGGATCGTAAAAGTCGGATTTTTGCCTACCTCGGATGAAAAATCTGGTCCCATTGGAATACGTTTCCAATTAAATGTGATCGCATATGTCAGATGAGTTTAGCACTAAAGCCGTCCTCAGCTCCCGTCTGCCCACTTCCAATATCTACGATCTACGCTAACTCCATGCCTCGGCTCGTTCACACACTAACACCTGGAGATCGCTTTAGTGTCTATGCAGTCACGTGATGTCTGGATTGGCTGCACTATGCAAAACAGTTCATTTCACCGGAGACAATCGTGGCAAGCAGGAGTCAAGCGTAAGCTACAAACTTGCTCTTAAGAGCAGAAATACAAGATTATAAAATTTGCAGAAGCAAACCGAGGGATGAAGCAGAAAGCCGTAGGATTCAATTTTTACGGAGCTTGACTAATAATAGAAACTAGTCAGGATATTTTGGTTCCCCTTGAGTCAAACTTTAGATTTTTTTATGTAAGTGCAGCACTGCACATCAATATTGTACACCTAACAGCATACCTGGCTGAGCTCCACCAGGTGTTCTTTCTCCTTCTGCAGCTTCTGCACCACCTCGTCCTTCTGAAAAAGCTGCTCTGACAGCCTCCTTACCTCACTGTGCGATAACTATAAAGACAGAGACAAGCCACAACTTAATAAGCATTTTTAACATCTGGGACTTCATGTATCAGACAATATGTTGTTCATTCAAAAAATTGCAAAGCCAAGCAAGATTCCTCTGCACATACTTGGACTTAGTTCTTATCTAACGCTGCTAAAGCCTCTCTCTCTGTGGTTACTGCTGTTTGCTCGGGCTTGCAGTCATGATCGCACGTGAATGCAGCAGTTTGAGTCTGCAGGCTCTGACTCTACAGCCACACTATAAAACAATTATCTGCTTTCATGACTGAAATATGTGGACACAAATATGTTTTACAATGAATTTCATAGCGGACAGGTGAGTCAAATCTTTTTACTCAGATCATGTCCAGCTAAAAGATTATTATGACATCAGAGGTGGTCGCATCATTTCTGTTTTCAAAGCTTTGTGCTATCAAACCAGTCTGGTCTTGTTCCGTTCTCTACGGCGTCACTGAGCCCCCTCACATTTCTCTCTTACAGTATCTTTACCAAAAAGCAAAGAAAACCATCCCATAAACAGCTCTTACCATCATGGACCTGATCAAAATGATATCTAACTCGACACTACTTTGCTACACTGAGAACTCGTTTCACTGTCACACACGGTGTTGTGAGTGCAGCACATTCTTGTGGCATTCCTGAACAAAGATAGCATCCTAATCCTTTAATACACCTCAGTGAAATAGATAAAGGGGTTTGGTGGGGGCTGTAATGGAGGTGTCTGCACGGAGGAGATGGTGCTTCAAGCAAAGTGTGAAAAAAATTTGTCAACTAAATTAGTACAAACAGGGCTGAGCGGGCGGACGTTTTAACTGTGACCTGGACAGAAATATGTAAGCCTGTGGCAGTCTATATAATATGATTCAGTATGATCAGTGTTGTATTTGTGTTTCCATGCTTCAGACTGCAGAAGTTTCATCAAAAACAATCTGCATCATGTTAATTTAAGACAAATTAATTCATATTTAAACACTTTTGAAAAGGTACTTTTTGGGACTGTAATCATGTCATGGTTTGTTATTCTTTATTTTTTAGTTATATCCTGTTTTATTTTGGAATCAGTGATTGTGTGTATTCCTGTCAGTTTTATTTCCTCTTTGTTCATTTTTGCTCCCTTATGATGATCTTACCTGTCTTTAGTCACCTTCCACTTACAAAATTTTTGTAAGGAATATGTTGCTTTCACTGACCAACTACCTGTGCATGACTCTTGCCTGTTATGGATTATGGGCATAACTATCTGCCTATGCTGTCCTCTTCTTCATATGATGAAGATCCAAAGTGCCCCACCTGTTTATCCTCCTCAGACACAGTCAGAGCGCTCTCCAGTTCTTCCAGGTCTCGTCTGAGGCTGCTGCACTCGGCCTCCAGCCTGTCTCTGTGAAGGGCCAGCTGCGCCGCGCAGACCTCCTCCTCCTCCAGACGGTCTGAGAGGCCTGACAGCTGCCGCTCCAGCTCACGCCGGGCCTTCTCCAGTTGGGCACAGCGGTGCTCAGATGCCTGAACACTCTCCTGCTCCTGGGGTTCAAGAGTTAGATGAGACTGAATTATTGAATGCATCTATTCATCTATTATGTGTATTATGCAGATTTTACATTGGATTTAATTTTGTGCCAGACATATTATGAATCATTTTGATTGTCCTGTTTCACTGTTTTGTTTTTTTTGCACAGTCCTTGGACCTTGTTTACCAACTTCTGAGTCTAGTTACACTATATTACTGAATGTATTCACTCAGCCATCCAAATCACTGAATTCAGGTGTTCCAGTCACTTTCGTGACCACAGGTGTATAAACCAGCACCTCGGCATGCAGACTGCTTCTACAATCATCAGTGAAAGAATGGGTCGCTCTCAGGAGCTCAGTGAGTTCCAGCATGGTACCGTGATAGGATGATACCTGTGCAACAAGTCCAGTCGGGTCATGGTGCACAGAGGTCACCAACTTTCTGCAGAGTCAGTCACTACAGACCTCCAACCTTCACGTGGCCTTCAGATCAGCTCAAGAACAGTGAGAGCTTCATGGATGGGTTTCCATGGCAGCTGCATCCAAACCTTACATCACCAAGCTCAATGAAAGGAACTCTTAATGCTTCAGCATACGAAGACATTTGGGACAATTTGATGCTCCAACTCTGTGGAACAGTTTGGGGATGGCCTCTTCCTGTTCCAACATGACTGCACACCAGTGCACAAAGCAGCTCCATAAAGACATGGATGAGCCAGTTTGGTGTGGAAGAACTTGACTGGCCTGCACAGAGTCCTGACCTCAGCCTGATAGAACACCTTTGGGATGGATTAGAGCAGAGACTGTGAGCCAGGCCTTCTCTCCAACATCAGTGTCTGACCTCACAGATGTGCTTCTGGAAGAATGGTCAGAAATTCCCATAAACACTCCTAAACCTGTGGAAAGACTTCCCAGAAGAGTTGAAGCTGTTATAGCTGCAGAGGGTGGGCCCACATCATATTAAACCCTCTGGATTAAGAATGGATGTTACTCAGGTTCATGTGTGTGAAGGCAGATGAGTGAATACCTTTGGTAATATTAGTGTGTGCGTAAATGATCTAAGTTAATTCATGCAACAACATAACAGTTTAATCAAACTCCTAAATAAATAGCGTCACTTCAGTGAGCAGATTAACGAGTTAAAAGAAGGGAAAGACGAGGTAAGAAAAATCTGACACCATTAGTAAAAGGAGACGTGTGTGATATAAAGTGATTGGATGAATAAAAGAAGGTGAAGCAAACCTCAAGATAACTGGTTCATGCAAAGGCAATCTTACCGCAGGAAATGGCACAAGATGAAATTTATCCTCTTTCAAGTCACAAGGAACCTTCTCTCTGTTAGTTTGCACTCGTCTTAATATAGTACAGCTAAGAAGCGACGCGGTGACGTGCAGCACCAACCAGATAAGCAAGTTCTGCCAAACAGCAGATCACTGAATCAGCTGCTATAACAGGAGTGAAAGGACCATATTGTGAGAGCTATGCTTTGGTTACAGTTACTTATAGGCCAGTCATCATGGGCAAGGCATTTGGAACGAGCAAGTAGCATACCCAAATATCTGGGCATCTGTGAAATGATCAGGCAACCACATTTCCATCTGCATTTATTTCCATAAAAGTACTTGGTTAGAGGAGTTTCTGTGTTTTTAAACCTCTCCACGAGTCTCTGTGCACAGCTGTTTGCACCTTTAACACTTTTACCTCATCACTACCAAACAGGTATTACCAGGTATCAATGGAATACAAGCCCATTTAACACACAAAGGGCATGTGCACAAAACTTTGCACATGCTCATACACATAAACCAGCATTTTTCTATAGAAGTGAGATATGCATTACACAGAACTGCAGAAAGCCTGTCAACCTTTTCTTTTGTAACTGATACAGGCTGCATTGTCCTGCACCATCATTCTGTCCTCCAGTTTCATAACACATGGTATTTTATACTAGAGAAAGTTGTGTAGCAAACTTCCTGTTAAGCCTCAGATTAATTATGCACTGAACCAGGTCCCCAAATTACTTGGTCCTTAAAATTAATGTTAGTGCTGGAACTTGAAAACTGGCTTATTAATACTCAGATCCACACAGGTGGAACAACCTGCAGAAGCTTGTAAGATTAATAAGCTTTCTCTTTGAATCAGTTTAAAGTCCTCCTGACAGAAACCAAGTAATATGACTGCATGTGTCTTCTTTAAATTGGCTTTATCCCTGAAGTTCATGGATCACGAGTGTGATTTCATTGTATTTATTTGGACTGTTATTAGGATGTAATTGTAAAAGAGAGCTTATGCTCAATGGCCTTCCTTATTAAAATTAGGTTAATATAAGCTATAACCAATGCAAAAGTACTGGCACTGTACAAACATCTATCTAACACTACTGTATATCGAATACTGTAACAAGATATCTATATAGATATGTCGGATTTTCTTTTCTTCAGATGTATCCCTTGGTGATCTGTTAATGTGTTATTTTGATCCGATTTTTAACTGATTAATACATTTTTAATTAATTTCACGAGTCATCAAGTTCATGATAGTTTAGTAAAGTTTAAACTCAGGCTGCTACCATCTGCAGGCAGAGCCATGTATCCATTACACCTGGGTGTAACCATTTTAACCATTTCCTATTTCTAAACTTTATTTCAGCTATTTAAAACTTGCTGCCTATAGTGAATACTATTATTTACAATTATTTATCAATGACTATTAGTAATTTAGATAAACACATTTGTCCAATATTTAGCCATAGAATTCAAATAATTACAATTCCTGGGCCTCCCAGGCACCACAGTTACAGCTGAGTATTAAAGAGTATTAATTTTCAGATATTAGCTTATCTCCTAAGTTGTGTAGGCAGTCATATGCCACAAAGCTGAATATAGCAGCCAGGGATCGGTTTCCTGTCGTCCCTCATTCTTTTCCTCTCTGTCTTTACTGTATTATTTAATAAAGGTAAAACATTTTTTAAAAATGCTACCTTCTCTTACCTCTTCCACCACTTGGTATACACTCTCAGTAGCCACAGTAACATATCTCACTGCTATTTTTTTAACCTGTTATTTATATTTCAATGCAAATTCTTCACTGTGTCACTATTGTGACACAAAGGTTTACACCATAAAATGAGTATAAAGGCAGGTAAATGGCCTTTTACCATTTGCCTGCCTTAGTTTGTGGTGCTGTCACATTGCCACAGCTTTACTGGGGCACTTGTATGGAACATAACCATAGTTACAGAGTAACACATGTGAAAACACATCTTTTGAAAGGGACTTCTGCTTTTTAACAATAACTCTCCAAGGACAATATCTACTCCATAATCAGACATACATACTGGATGATTTACCCACAGCGGCTAATCTGTGCTCCAGTGTGGTGCTATAGCCATCCCAATCCAGTTCCTCAGGTTCTGGTTCCGGTCCATTATCTGCATGATTCCCATTGGCTTCCTCAGAGTCATCAAAGAGGGAGGAGCAACACTGACTTTGTCTCCCAGACATCATCTTGGTGGTACTTCCTTTAGCAATGCAGAAACTTGCCCGACAGTCTTTCCGTGCCACTGCTAGGCGTACCTGAGTCTTCTTCCCTTCCTTTGACTGGGTGCACAGCTGTTCTGGCTGCTCCAGGTGGGTTTGAACAGGAGTGACAGTAGTAATTCCCTCGCTAGAGGTACTCTAGTCTATACTCAGGCTGCAGATCTCCTCCCTCACACACTTGCAGCTCTGCTCACCTTTCTTTTCCTTCCTTAATCTATCAGCACTGTCTTTCTCCTTTGTTTTTTTTTTTTCCTCGCTCTTTCACTCCCGCTCAACCAACCATTCATCTGGGTGTGCTGGTATAAGCTGCTGGAATCCAAACATTCCACTGTACTACAAACCCACTGAAAGTAGCTACTGTTCAGTCCACTCTGAAGGCTGTTTCACCACAAAGACCACCCCACTGTAGTCCTCCAGAAACAGGTGGCTCTCCATAGTTTCTGGGATGGCGATCCAAAGGTGTCCCACAGGGATGGTGACTGGTGTAGGATGTCAGGTCCAAAGAAAAGCCTGCAAGGTTTTGCCTCACTACCACAGAAAATCAGCCCTCAGCTGTGCCTTCAAAGCCCAAGCAGAGAATAGAAAAACAAGGGCAGTAATCCAAAGTCAGAACGCCTTTTCTCCTCTCAGTTATAATTGACATAAATGTCTTGTGTGCCCACGCCCACATGGTCCCCCACAATGCCACAGCATTCATCTTAGCAAGAACAAGGAGGCGTATTGTTCTTTAGATTCAAGTGTTCAGAGGGTTTTTTGAATGAAGTAAGTATGAGCCACAAAGACTAAACTAAGCATTTCCTTACTTGAGCTAACATTAATAAGGAAGACAACATGGGATTGTGATTTAGACAATAAAGCAGAGGGATTACATTCAATAATCTTCACACCTACTTTTTTTGGAGCCTGGAAACCCCTGGAAACCCATGATTTTTTTTTCCAGGCTGCTTCTTTGACCTCCCTTCATGACCTTAAAAGGCAATTTGTGAGAACTGGGAACAGCCTAACAAACAGTACAGACTGTAATCAATAATAATTAGAAAGCATCTGCAATATATCTGAGAACATTAACAAAACTTTTAGGCATTGTTTGCAGAGAAATGTCCTCCAGTTCAAATGAATGGGCCTACAGATGTCTGCACTGTACAGTGTCTCAGTGGATACCATCGAGATGTACTTTTTCATGTGAGCGTGTCCACGCTGTGCAGGTCTGGGGACTGATGACAGTTATTCACCTTAACAGGAACTGCAGACCGTTTGTGGTAACAACTGCGATCCTCATTCAAGTGAACATCAGAACAGATGGAAGTATGAGAGAAACCAAATGATGCACTGTACATGAATTCCTCCCCTCTGAACCACAGAGTGTGGAGCTAAAAATCACACATGACCTTTCTAACTTAGTTAGAATAACACTGAATTTAAAACTGTCCAACAGTGGACAGAGTCACGTGAGACAGGATGATCCAATGACATCGTGGAAGATACCCAACCACAAAAAAAGAACAAAGACAACAACAACAAAAAAAAAGCAAGACAAGCACAGGCTTTCTGAGAATTCATGCCGTTTTATTTTGACAGTGTGGTCGGGGTGGCAGCACAGAGAGTTCTGTTCATGTTACTCCCACTTCAGCCGGAGAAGCCTGAGACTCTGAGCTCGCCCAGCCTGCCCCTCCAGGCACCACTCATGTCCAACACCAACACACATATCTGACAAGCAGTCTACCAGAGACTGAGACCATTCAAAACCATATCAGATATTCATTATGCCAACTCTATGAAGTCACACTATGAAGAACAGCAAATTTCCTGTTTACACTACAGTCTTACTCCTTCAGCCCTTCATCCAGAGATCTAAATTACAGTTGATTGTGATTACAGAGTTATAAGGTAATGTAAGGACAAGATACTAGATGAAAGCCTAACAGGAAAGCCCCCTGGTTACATGTCTTTGGCTGTGTTGGTTTTCCCTGTGCCAAATGCAGCCATAGTTGTATATTTCTCAGGCAGTATTTCATGCTCGAAATATTGCCTCCACAAGGTCGGAAGCCTGGTATTTAATTGCCGGCTGCCATTTACCATCATCAAGGTGAGATGAGTGACAAGACCAGAGGGAACAGGAGGTTGTGGGTTCATATGGCAGATGTTTTTGCCTAAGAGATCTAACGTGGAGTCTAAGAAATGCTCACACTGCTATGAAGTGGTGCTTTGACCGAATTTGATTCAACATTTGATTACAGGAATGTCAATGTGCTCACATTAAGCAGGTTTCTTTACAATGATCGTGATCTTTTACTTGCAAATTAGCATGCAAATTAGCATGCTATATATGTTTTAGGTAGGTCATGAAGAGGGCAGAAGAAATGTCTCAAATTTATGAAAATTTGCACAATATTTCTAAAATTAGAAATATCCTTTCTCAGAGTGATGCTGAAAAGCTCATTCATGCATTTATTACTTCTAGGCTGGACTATTGTAATTCATTATTATCAGGCTGTCCTAAAAGCTCCCTGAAAAGCCTTCAGCTGATCCAAAATGCTGCAGCTAGAGTACTGACAGGGACTAGAAAGAGAGAGCAGATTTCTCCCATATTGGCTTCTCTTCATTGGCTCTCTGTTAAATCTAGAATAGAATTTAAAATTCTTCTCCTCACCTACAAGGTCTTGAATAATCAGGCCCCATCTTATCTCAAAGACCTCATAGTCCCATATCACCCCAACAGAGCACTTTGCTCTCAGACTGCTGGCTTACTTGTGGTTCCTAGGATACTTCAGAGTAGAATGGGAGGCAGAGCCTTCAGCTTTCAGGCCCCTCTTCTGTGGAACCAGCTCCCAGCTTGGATTCAGGAGACAGTCACCCTCTGAAGTTAGCTTCAAAGAGGACGGGGCTGTGGCTATTTGTAGGATTGAAATCCCATTACATAACATCTTTAAGGATTATCAGTGGGAAACAACCATCCATTTTTATGACTGTTAAACTAACTTCGGGTGAAATTGAGGCTGGAGTCCATCCCAGCTAACATAGGGTGAATGACAGGGTACAAGCTAGACAGGTTTCCAGTCCAGTGCAGGGATAACTCAGGGACAGACGACACACTCCTATCACATCCACATGTATGGTCAATTTATAATCCCTAACTAATCTGTTATTTTTTTATTTATTTTTTTGGATGGGAGGAGAAGGTGGAATACCTGGAAGAATCCCAGAAGCAACCTGGGCCTGGAATGTCCACTCGCAATAAACTGTCAGTCATGATACGCAGTTACTAATAACTTCACATGGTTGGGCTCAAAGCTAACAGACCATTATTCAGCTCACCAGGAAAGCTTTAAATAAAGCTACTTTCCCTCGTGCCACGTAGCAGCGAGCTTTTCCTTTCAGCTACCTTTTTATAAAATCAGTCTAACTTCCAGTTGAACCCATGTGAGAAATGTTTGTGTAATTGTCTAAGTCACACTGAGTAAAGGGTTTGCAAGTGTCCTGCCACCTTAATGCTCAACTCAGGCAATACTTTTGCTTAAACCAGATGGAGTATTTCTGGTCATTAGCAGGTCTGACTAGCTCCTGCTCTGTCTTCATGTAAGAAAGGGCAACTACACAAAATATCTCCACAGTGTTGTCCCAACATTGTCTGCCGTTCTTGTGTCAGGTACTTTTTGCTGTGCCATTTTTTTCCCCAAAGGGGTCACTGCACACAGATCCACAGATAGATTTGCATGTTTGGCACAGATTTGATGTCAGATGCCCTTCCTGATGCAAGCCTCCCATTTATCTGGGCTCGGGATCTAATAGCACACTACCTTGTGACTCCCTGAGGCTGGGTTTGTGTCTTCTCCCAGACTCAAAGCAGGCATCTTTTGCATGCAAGGTAAATGTGTCTGGAGCAGAGTAAAGGAGAAACTATAAAAACCTAGAAACAAAAAAAACTTGAAATATCTTCCAACTACCCAAGTAATCCATCTCTACCATTATTTCTCAGGCTAAAGTTCCAGCTCCTGTCAAAATTTATCACTCCTCACCAATTTGTTCTTCCATTCATTTGCTCCCTCCCCCTTGCCCTTGAACATCAAGTCAATCTTGTATTCCCTAGCTTCTCTTCACCCTCATCTCTCCTCTCCTTTACACTGCTCATTAATCTCTCCCTGCCAGTCTTTTGTCCCACAGTTTGCCTCGGGCCCCAGAAACTCTAAAATCTGTCCAGGCTGAAAGTTTTTCCACATGCAGAACTGGGGCATCTGGATAGCTCTGCAGGAACACACATTTATTTCCCATTAGCAGTAGTTGAGAAGTAAACAGTAGAGTTTTCTCTTTTTATATCTATTTGTACCAAAGTTAGAAGAAAGGAAACCTCTTTTTCACTCTTTATCTTGCAGTGGCAGTCCTCAAGTTCCTCATTTAGGTTTACTATCTGTGCTTTTCTGGTTTTGCACTGCATCTTTTTTGTAGCCACATTAACAGGAATAGAAAATTTACTGACTAATTTGGTTTAAAATATTTCACTTTTTGAAAGGACTGCTGTTAAATTATGTATTGGCATTCAAAATCTCTGGAATAGGAATCATATTAATATGCTAGATATTAATATTAATATCCTAGTACTTGTCCTGTGGCAACTTCTGGCTGAAAAAAATAAACCCAAGGCAGAAGTTCAAAAAAACTGCAGCACAAGTGGCCACCTGATTTTAGTCAGTCAGTCGCCATACACGCTCCACCGCCAAGAGTATTCACTCGTCTGCCTTCACACACATGAACCTGAGTAACATCTTAATCCAGAGGGTTTAATATGATGTGGGCCCACCCTTTGCAGCTATAACAGCTTCAACTCTTCTGGGAAGTCTTTCCACAGGTTTAGGAGTGTTTATGGGAATTTCTGACCATTCTTCCAGAAGCACATCTGTGAGGTCAGACACTGATGTTGGAGAGAAGGCCTGGCTCGCAGTCTCCGCTCTAATCCATCCCAAAGGTGTTCTATCAGGCTGAGGTCAGGACTCTGTGCAGGCCAGTCAAGTTCTTCCACACCAAACTGGCTCATCCATGTCTTTATGGAGCTGCTTTGTGCACTGGTGTGCAGTCATGTTGGAACAGGAAGGGGCCATCCCCAAACTGTTCCACAGAGTTGGGAGCATCAAATTGTCCCAAATGTCTTGGTATGCTGAAGCATTAAGAGTTCCTTTCACTGGAACTAAGGGGCCGAGCCCAACTCCTGAAAAACACCCCCACACCATAACCCCCCCTCCACCAAACTTTACACTTGGCACAATGCAATCAGACAGGTACCGTTCCTCTGGCAACCACCAAACCCAGACTCCTCCCTCAGATTGTCAGATGGAGAAGTGTGATTCATCCCTCCAGAGAACACGTCTCCACTGCTCTAGAGTCCAGTGGCGGCGTGCTTTACACCACTGCATCAACACTTTACACCACTGCATCGACGCTTTGCATTGAGCTTGGTGATGTAAGGCTTGGATGCAGCTGCCATGGAAACCCATTCATGAAGCTCTCTACACACTGTTCTTGAGCTGATCTGAAGGTCACTTGAAGGTTGGAGGTCTGTAGTGATTGACTCTGCAGAAAGTTGGTGACCTCTGTGCACTATGACCCTCAGCATCCACTGACCCCACTCTGTGATTTTACATGGCCTACCAGTGCATGGCTGGACTTGTTGCACAGGTATCATCCTATCACAGTACCACGCTGGAATTCACTGGGCTCCTGAGAGCGACCCATTCTTTCACTAATGTTTGTAGAAGCAGTCTGCATGCCTATGTGCTTGGTTTCATTTGGATGAGTGAGTGAATACTTTAGGCAATACTGTGTACGTCCATGTTAAAACTTTATGTATACTGTCGTTTCCCCCTTCATAACAAATGTACAGTGTTTAACCTTTTCTATAACTCATTCATCTGTATACTGGAGTTAGGGCTACTTTTACTGACAAGTGTTCTGACAAGAGGAACAGCAGCTCATCTATTGGCTTCACTCCCACTTACTAATAGTAAGTGATAGTAGAAAAATAGCACAAAAAAACCACCACAGCATAACAAAGACGCTGGCTCCCTTTTCCGTAGGGGTCAAAAAGTTGTTCCTTTTCATTTGTCACCTGTCTGTCCACAACACCAGCTGTTCAGTAAAAAGAAAAGTTAGTATAATATTAGAAACCCAAAGCAACGAAATGGAAAATGTTCATCTTTTTTGTTGAGTTGGTAGTCTGATAGAAATAAATGACTCTTTATGCATAACAGTAAGCCAACAGAATGTCAGTCTGTCAGAACAGGGCAGATTTGCATTAAGGTTTATTAACAAGGAGGAATTTATCATACCCCAAATAACAGATGTGTGTTCCTCCAGCTTCAACAAACAATGGGGGTAATGAATTCTGGGACAAAACTCCCTTGGAAAACTGGAAGTCTTCCTTGGCATTAAATAACTCTGACAAGAGGTCATATTTCTCACTGCAGTCAAATCAGGAGGTCTCCAAGATATGAATTCTGCTGGCTGATCTGTCTCTTCCCCAGATTAACTTCATTATTTATGGGTGGCTAATCTAAGGAATGAAGAAAAGGTGGGCACTGCTGGGAGAACTTTGTCTCTGCTGAACTAACTTTATCAAAAAGTATGTGGAAGAATGCCAGTTATAAAGGAAAAACTTTAAACCCAGTTTATAGACTTGCTGGTTGTATCAATAAGGGACGGAGGATCAACTGCAAGTCATCAAATAAAGTGACTATGCAGATGAAATCTTCTGAAGGTCACTGCAATTAGAAAAACGATGATCCAGACGGTAGTAAAACACAGTGACAGCAGCTGTGGTCCAGCTCCTTGAAAGTGTTTATTATGTATTCTGTCCAAGCCATGTGAAGAGTCTGCTAAGGCACTCAGCACCAATAATGACCAAATCCCATGGGCACCTCTGGAGTGTTTTCAACAGCAGTGCCGCTGTACACTCTTTCCTAAATCCTTTGGCTCAAGGACGGTTTTACTTTCTCACAACTAAGAAGTCATCCTGAAGCACCGAAATCTTCCTCCAATTCAAAGGAACACAGAAAGCTGTTATTTTAAACTTAAGCTCATAAGTTCTACATCTTCCTGAGAATGCACCCAGCATCATTAACAGCAGGATTTCTGTCCATCAAAATATTTTCAGTATGCAGAGGTCTGTGTGCAGTTCCATGTTAATATTTCAATTCTAGACTTAAGTTAAACTTTTAAATAATGTTCTATGGACAAATCTGGAGAAGTACAAGAAGTCAACAAGTTGCCTGTACTACGGCTGTACTAACTTAGCATAGCTAAAATGCAACAGACCCTAATCTTAGCCCTATTGCTAAATGGTTCACCAGTGAGCAGGTGGATTTGGAGGTTAAATTTGATGCAACACTACACAACTGACAAAACTAAAGTGACACAAACCTTTACTCCATGAAGCGTGCCCCTCTCACACAGAGGTTTCCCGGTCATTCAGGAGACTGAGACTGTAACCGGTAACGTCACTAAGTCAACCCTGAACGGCCTTTAGGGAGTGAGCCAAAATCACTGCCTCAAAGGGGACGATGGCCAAATGGACAGAGCTCATTTTATCTTTCACATGTTCATTTTGTAGAGAACTTTGTTCAGTATCTGAACCAGAATGGGAAAACCATCAAGTCCCCTAACATTTTATGACAGTTCATCACATATTTATGTCACACATTTACACTGTAGTTCATATTTTAAGCAGGTGGCGTATTAATCTAAAACAGCTGGGTACTCTAAACGTAGTGCTTTTACACCTCATCATCATCATAGGTGGTAACTTTAACTCCAACCCTGTATTTTGAAGAACGCCCAAACAGATCTTTTGTTTAAATGCAAATATTTTGATGTAAAATTGTTGAAGAGAACAATTTAATAAAAACAAAAATGACACATTCTGGTTGACCATGGTTAGAGTAAGGGTTAGGGTTAAGGGTTAGGGTCATGACCAATGAAGACCTCAGTGGGTTAAAAGCTGGATTCATACTTTTGGCAGAACCATACTGTTCTTTGTAATTTTGCCTGTGGGCCCTGAATAACATTTTCTTTGCTTTTTCAACCTAGCTGCTAAATTTTTGTGTCAGCCAGTTTGTGACGGGCTGGTTGTGTACGGGTTTGTACAACTTTTGTGTTTAAAAACTGCTGCCTGTCAAGACTAGAAAGGGAAAATCAACTGAATCTCTGCTACTGTGGGTCGCAAAAAAAAAACACTGAGCTGAAAGACTAAAAAAGCTGAGCGAAACAGCTCTTTGCAGTTGACCTCAATATTTTCAGGGCAATCAGCTCAAATGTGCTTCATTTATGGACTGACAAGAATATGGTAGTGCTATTTCTCACTATAAAGCTTGTGGTAACACTTCCTCCTAATAGGAGGAGATGTGCCACTCAAACACTCCTCCTTGGAATAAACCAGTCATGTAGTAAGTCCAGGGAGGAGGAACAGTATGGTGCCACACAGCACTGTCACAGCAGTCTTTGTACTTCCTCACTCCATAAAATAATCAGCTGGAAAATAGTCAACACAGCAGGAAAAGGAAAATCCACATTTAATGTGACTGCCATAGTGACTCCATCTCTCTCCTTTCTGCCTCTCTCTCTGCAGAGGTATCATTATCCACTTAATTTCATCCACGAGGGGTTCATATAATGACCACGTTCAAAATCCCTTATCGAGCAGAATTTGAGACTTAATCACAAATTATGCGAGTTCCAAAGTATCAAGTTAGTGAAACAAAAGAAGAATGACTTGTTTAAAGGGGAAAAGAAAGAATAAAGCTGAGTCAAAGAGGGGAAAGCAGCAGAGACTTACAGCTCGGTATTTAGTGGCCACCTCATTCTTTTCCTTGTGAAGCTGGGTGTTCTGCTCCTCTAGCTCACGGACCTTGGAAAGGAGCCGGTCACTCTGCTCTATGGCTCTCCTGAGCTCCTCTCTCTCCCTCATCCCTGCTTTTTCTGTGTGAACAAACTGCAGCAGCTGGGAGCTGACCCGCACCAGCACTCACACATGCATACAGAAGCCTTGATATTTCAGCTTGGCTGTCTGGCTCTCTGACTGAGCCTCTCTCACTTTTGCACACTTCTGTCTGGCCTACCCCACTCCCCAACTCCTCCACATCTGACACACACACAAGCCCACACTCCACAGAGTTTTGCCCTGAAAAAGACATCCATGAGCACATCACCACAAGCCCACATTTTCTCCATTTATGCCTTTCCCTTTGACCTAACTGGTCTCCCGCTGGTCTGCACTGCAACAATAAAAACTGATAACTGTGCTGCTAGAATTAAGTAAGAAATAAAGCAAGAGGCCAGCACTCTGACATTAAACTAATACTTAAAGTGACTGGTAACTCTGCTTCTCCTGCTGGTGGGGGTTTTTGGTAATAGAAGGTCATCTCAAAATTCAGGCCACAGTTTTGATTGATGTACTCAACAATTCAAGATGTCCTTAAAGTTGAAAAATAAGGATTTGAATCAGTACATGCCAAAGACCACAGCAGAGCTGGAGGAGTCAGAAAAAATGCTGAAGCCAGGAAATTATTTAGCCGCTGATAAAGACAGTGATGATAGTCTGAGTCCAGAGAGGGGCACGGTGAGGTTGGCAGGTGAATGATTTCCAGCAGGCTTTCCTGTCCACTTCCAGCACACAGCTCTCAATCTTCACTCCCAAATAACACTTTCCTCTAGTACATGACAGCAAGGCTAGGTGCTTAATTTTATGCAAATGTGTTAATGCAACTGAAAACACCTGAGTGTTTACAGTGTACTGTGGGTTTATCAGACTTTTTCCTGAAAACTGCCTGCTCCAGCAAAAAGTGAGACAGAAGAGAATGCTGACAATAACCCAAACCAATAAAGTTCAGTTATAAAACCAGTACAATCAGCTGACAGATGCTAGAGGAGACTGTAGAACTGAGGGAAATGACAGATCTGGCTAATAAAACTTGTGGGTGCATCACCACAAGCAATGACTTTCATTCTATTTTTCCTATGAATATATAGGTTTGTGCAGTCACTCAGTGCATCATGGGAACCCCCCCAGCCTAGGCCTATAGCAGCATAACTAAGGGAGGGTTCAGGGTCACCTGATCCAGCCCTAACTATAAGCTTTATCATAAAGGAAAGTTTTAAGCCTAATCTTAAAAATAGAGAGGGTGTCTGTCTCCTGAATCCAAGCTGGAAGCTGGTTCCACAGAAGAGGGGCCTGAAAGCTGAAGGCTCTGCCTCCCATTCTACTCTTAAGTATCCTAGGAACCACAAGTAAGCCAGCAGTCTGAGAGAGAAGTGCTCTGTTGGGGTGATATGGTACTATGAGGTCTTTGAGATAAGATGGTGCCTGATTATTCAAGACCTTGTATGTGAGGAGAAGGATTTTAAATTCTATTCTAGATTTAACAGGGAGCCAATGAAGAGAAGCCAATATGGGAGAAATCTGCTCTCTCTTTCTAGTCCCTGTCAGTACTCTAGCTGCAGCATTTTGGATCAGCTGAAGGCTTTTCAGGGAGCTTTTAGGACAGCCTGATAATAACGAATTACAATAGTCCAGCCTAGAAGTAATAAATGCATGAATGAGCTTTTCAGCATCAGTCTGAGAAAGGATGTTTCTAATTTTAGAAATATTGCACAAATGCAAAAAAGCGGTCCTACATATTTGTTTAATATGTGCATTGAAGGACATATCCTGGTCAAAAATGACTCCAAGATTTCTCACAGTGTTACTGGAGGCCAAAGTAATGCCATCCAGAGTAAGTATCTGGTTAGACACCATGTTTCTAAGAATTGTGGGGCCGAGAACAAGAACTTCAGTTTGATCTGAATTTAAAAGCAGGAAATTAGAGGTCATCCAGGCCTTAATGTCTTTAAGATATTCCTGCAGTTTAACTAATTGATGTGTGTCATCTGGCTTCATTGATAGGTAAAGCTGAGTATCATCTGCATAACAATGAAAATTGATGCAATGCTTTCTAATAAAAGATTTAAAAGCAATGAAATCATTTACAGCATTTTGCAGTCTGTTTGTTTTTATATCAGATTGCTGTTGACCATTTTATGCCATAGGTATTAAAGTTACTGCACTGCAGTGGTTTGAATCATATTTATCTAATAGACTCCAATTTGTTCATGTAAATGGGGAGTCTTCTTCACACACTAAGATTAATTATGGAGTTCCACAGGGTTCTGTGCTAGGACCAATTTTGTTTACATTATACATGCTTCCCTTACTTTTAAATCTTTTTGCCCATCACCAGAAGCTTTTAGCAGGAAACCTGTAGGTTTTCTCTAGTGGGCCAATCTTTGTGCCATAAAATGCAGTCAGACAGTGGAACATCTCATTGTACATCCTGTATAATGACAATAAAGGCATTCTATTCTATCTAATTATAAAATTATTTATATAGAACCAAATCCCAACAGTCACCTCAAGATGCTTTATATTGTAAGGTAAAGAGCCTGCAATAATACAGAGAAAACCCAAGAAATAGATGACCCCCCCCTATGAGCAGCACTTGGTGACAGTGGGAAGGAAAAACTCCCTTTAACAGGAAGAAACCTCCAGCAGAACCAGGCTCAGGGAGGGGGGGTCATCTGCTGAGGGGGGAGAGAGACAGGACAAAAGACACACTGTGGAAGAGAGACAGAGATTAATAATAACGTTCCTTCTGTGAAGTGAGATGAATACTTAAGTGTCTTAAACTGGCTTTTTTTTTCCTCTAATGACCAGCAGGGGTGACCCTGTGGCTGCAAAAAAAAAAAAAAAAAAAAAAAAAAAAAAAAAATCCAACTGGATAGAAATTTATGGGATTAAAGTATTAGGTATTCAGCTACCAAGATCTATGACTACAGTAAACATCAGACCCTCATTCTCATGATACTTAGCAATCACTTCTAACCAGCCGGGGAATTCTCCTTTTTCCCTCGTGACCGGTGGTTGCTAGATGGTTGACGACTGGGCTGCCTTATGTCACAGTGCCTTAATACATCATTTATAAACAGTTTATTATGTGCCTTCCACACTTATTGTGTATGTCTGGTGACATTTCCAAAATAAAGAAAAAGATGGTGAGAAAGACAGAACAGGATACTTTTTAGCTTAACAATATCCTGCACTTGGACTTGAATTTTATTTCATGCTTGAGAATATATTTATTATTTTTCTTGTTTTTTCTGTTGCAGTAACTGTGACCTTGACACGGAACCATGGAATTTGTGAACCATTACACCTCTGACCAACAATGGTATTTATATATACTGTGAACAGAAATGTTAGCTATTGCATTGCAGGAAATGTCTTCAACTTCACACTAAATGAGGTTTCCAAAGCAACAGACCGACTGTCTGCTGCATGCATTTAAACTTTGTGCCAGAGTCAATCTGTCTTCTTTTATTTTCTCTCCACACCTAACAAGAAGCGGCAAGTGGCTCTGGAAAAAAACAATGTGATTTTCCACAGTTTTATAGAAGAAGATGTTAAAGGGGGAATGCACACACACACACACACACACAAACCTGTTGCTGCTTGAGTGCTGGTATCTGAGAAAGAGCTGTCATTAGTTCAGCTCTCAGAGCTCTGACAACCATTTCACGCCTCACACCTGACAAACTGTAGAGCACGTCAGCGGGGAAAGCAGACAGGGAAATGCGTTATCATCTTTCTTAAAGTGTGTGCCGGTAATTACCATGTTGTCCAAACACGATTTAGCACATATGTGTATCACCTGACACACCTGAACTTCCTTTGCCTGTAGTCAGTTTGAACACACAATACCTTCACCTGTCAGTGCAGGATTTACCTTTGCACTCAGCATCAATCTGCACGCCGATGCCAAGAAAAGTAGAGGAAGATAAATGCGACACATCAATGCTTCACCTTTAGCATGATCACAGGGTTTAACCTCTTATGCTAAGCGCTATTGTTGATACTGCACAGATTAAATGCTCTCTTTGTCACAGTGCATTCCCTCTTTGTGTGAAGACTGGGGATTACACTTGGGCACAGTTTTCATGTTTTGACTTGAAGCTCTGAGGCGTTTCTGTGCCTCTTGTCCCGGTAAAACAAACTTCCCAAGTGTCCATCTGATTCACAGCTCTGTAAAAACGGTTTGCAATCCCTCTTTTTCCAGTTCCTGAATATACTCTGAAGGCAACTGAGATATGAAACAGGACTTGTCCTCCTCATTTCCAGCTCTACATTTTTATTCTTGGACTCAACTGGAGTGGATTTGTATCACAGTTCAAAACAATCCTTATTTAGCTTATACAGTTATTTAGCTCTCTCCCCACTCCCTTTGACTGAACTTTCTTTTGATTGGCTGCCCTTTGTAAACAGAAGATTGCAGGTGGGTGGGGCTAATGTTCTTACTGACATCATAACATCCAAAAGAAGGAAAAAAAAAAAGTCAGAAACTGAGCATTTAGAGCAGTGTGAAGCCTGATCTTTTGACTACAGGGATAACTTGTATACATATGCTGACCTCCATTTTTAAAACTATGTTTAACATTTGTAACAATATTTATACTGTATGACAGAGAATGAGGACAGTCATAATAATTTCTCTTTAATCCCAAAACCCTCTCAGTGTTTCACATACTGCAGCCTGTGCATCATTCCAGTTAATGTCCACATTACTCAAGCAGACAAGAGCCAAATTATTTCAGGAAAAAAAGAAATAAAAACATTATGTAAACTCTGTATGCCACTTCAAAGCCTTGAACAATTAAAACATAGTTTTAATCTAACACTTTTTCAGAAGCAGGTCCTAAGTGCACAGAGAAATCCTGTTATCTGAAGCATTTAGAGTCAAAGACTAACAGGTTTTCTAGTGTGTGTCAGCTTGGACAGCAGAGAGCAAATAATGACCAAAAAAAACAGCCTTTGGAAAAGCCTAGCACCCAGTTTGGGGCAAAGTTGGTTTATGTAGGTCATTTTGATGTTTTTTTAATATTAAAACCTTAGCATAGATGTGAACCTTCTCTGTTGTTTTAGTGCATCACTAATAGTCATAAAAAATAAGGAAATTATTGTTTTTATATTTGCATATTGACTATAACATTTCAAGTGCTGTTTTGTAGATGCAAAACCAAACTTTGCCAATTATTACTCTTATTTCGAGGCTCTAAAATGCAGAGTCCAAAACCAGTGGGTGACATCACTATTGCTACAGCCATCTTTGATATACAGTCGATGAGTATTCCTTGTTATTACACAAGGAACTAACGTTACTATTATCCCAATAACAACAGATTGTGAAGACAGAAATTAGGGACCCTACAGTGCTGAATTTATCCATTTAATTTGAACAAATACTGTATATAAACCTCTCACTTCATATTCATGATAACCATCATCTCTCCAAGTTAGAACAGCTGCAATTTTACTGCAACAGCCACAGCAAGTGTGTATATTCTTCCTGCATACAGGTAGGACCGTCACTGTAGACCCAGTATTTAAGGGAGCTGTCCAGCTCAGTGATTCTGAGTGAACATCTACTCTATCTGGGTTCTTCTTATCAGTTGTGGCGTGTGTCCTCCTTGCATCTGTTAACTTATTGCTGCAAAGGAGCAGTTGTGTAATGTAAAAAAAATCCTCAGCATCCAAAGTGCTCACAGATGAACGGACCGCAGAGTGAAGCCTGGCCTCTGGGTGAACTCTGGATCCAGGTTGTGGAGGGAGGCACAGCAAGCCTTTGATCAGCGAAGCACCTCACAGCTCACTTACACTCATGTGGTCGACTGACTGCAGGTCAGGTCCAATAATACCAGCTTATAAATTATATCAGTGACATGATTGTTTTTCGTGTAGTTACACTGGAGGGCTGTCGATGTTATAAGTGCAGCACAGAGTTTCTGCTAGTTTCACTGTAAGTTATTGTCCTGATTGGGTTGATTTGAAATACCTGACTTATTGGATGGCAACACAGATGGGCGAATTATAGACAACACTGACTGCAGTTACCTTTAAGTGTGTAGACCTAAACATAACATTATCTGAAGATCAGTGGGATTTCTTTCAATTTAGCTCCATTTAGGAGGAAACACACTCAAAGGTACAAAGTATCCTCTCTGAGCCTCATGACCCACATGCAGCATCATCAAAGAAGAAAACCACAGAGCTTTTTGGGCCTTTGTTGGCAGACCCAGCTGCAGCTGCTACATGTGAGCCAGTAAGAAGCTACACACTGAGGCAGGGACAAGCATTTATCAGAGCTGTATATCATCAGTGATGGGCAAGCTACATGAAAATGGTAATCATTTAATTATTCTACAATAACTATGAGCAAAAGTTCAGCATTACTTGGTATGCGATTTTCATTACTCAGCTTAGCACATCCTAATTCATATGATGCAGGTTTTTATTTAGAGTAAAAAAGAAAGATACTGTAGTTTAACATGCAGGCGGTTTAGAGGGGTTTACTGACCATCCAGCAGCAGCTAGCATAGACTCACTGAGACTCACCGACAGTATAAAACATGCACACAGCTTCCAGCTCAACAAATAAAACCACTGCAGAAATGCCTTAACCTGAAGTCCTATAGAAGTCTATGGGACAACTGCTCTCTGTATTGACCTTTGTAAACATTTTCTTGCAGAGTTTATGGGCTCAGTCACTCATTTTGGGTCATACTGAATAATAAATTGAGTCTGTTTTGTAAATCTTGGTCATATAATGGAGAACTATCTATGGAATCCTCATTGGCACTTGAAATTGACAAGTCATTAGCCAATGGATGATGGATGTTCATGGGCACAGTCAGGTGGTTATATACCAGCTGAAAAATCAGATAAATTTGTGGAAGTGTAGGGCGCCTGGGTGGCTTAGTGGTGAAGCCGGCGACCACATATATATACACTGCGTGTCGGTGCGGGTTCGAGTCCCAGCCCGTCGCCAATTTGTCCGCGTATATTTCCCCCATTTCCTGTCTCTCTACTGTCAATAAAAGCCACTGTGGCCAAAAATGCGCAAAAACAAAAAAAAAACTGCAGTTCCCTGAGTGGCTGTTTGAAGCCGTCTCTGAAAGTCACCTACTGCCATTAATTTGTGGATGAACTGGATGTCTCGACTATATTGGTGCTGTTGGTACCTTTTGGAGAACAAAATATGACTGGCTGGGAGGGATTCACTGCTCTGGGTTCTAATTATTAATTAACAATTATTATATGTTTAGGTGTGTTGTACCGCTACAGTTTATCAGCTTGCTATGCTAGCCTTAGCTGATAACTTAGCACTCTAGCCGCTTGTCTAAATATGGCCACACAAAAAAACAAAAAAAACAAACCTAAGTCCAGCGCGGCAGTAGCCAAAATGTTAAGGTGCAGATCCATAATCCCTCTAACTCTAAATAAAACCGGGTGCCTTTTGAATGTGCGTCTAGCTAATGTTAGCATCTCACATCAGCACGAGCAGCCAGTAAGAAGGGCACTGATCAACTATGGTTGCTACAGTCAAGTAGTACAGCCTATTGTTTTGTCTGGTAGTCATGAAAGAATTAATTAACATGTTTTTAGATTTTGATTAATTTATGTCTGAATACCTGTTTACGTCCTAGGTTAGAGGCGCCAGCTGAATTAGTCCTTCTGCTTTTGACAACTAAACTTAAAACATATTCATATATTTTAACAGCCACACACACACACACACACACACACACACACACCATAGGCAGTATCCAGAAATATAAAAGGTGCACAATATGACAGCTCCCCAAAAACGAGGCAAAGATTTTGCATTGCTGCAGTACAGCTCTCTAACCATGCTTGCTCTGTCACATTTAATACTTTGTATTACTGTTTTTTGACTATTAATACAAATTTATTCAATCAAATATTAATAAAGATGGTGTTATTAAAGTCTGTGAGCTTCAGGGGGAGTTTTGGCTCCAGCTCAGCAGATGGGAGTGTTACTAATCACCTTATTAAACTCTCACCAATACATCAAATGTTGCTTTAAACCTTCACAGCCAATTTTTCCTGAGTGCTTGTAGTTGCTCTTTGAGCAGTACCTGTCAGTGAGCAGGCAAATGAAGCTCCCCGTTTTAGTGTCCTCAGGCTTTCTGATGCTTGTCTGTGTTTGCATTCCATTGAAATGCATGTGTTTGAGTGAGCCTGTCACATATTTAGAGCTGTTTTAATCTCATTTGTTAACAGCTTGAACTTTAAGAATTATACTAATCCTGAAACATGGAAAATCTGAAGCTAAATTAATAAACTTTAAAAAGCACGTGTGTCACAAATGATGCTACACACTCTGATGCCCCCTGCTGAAGGAATGACCCCTCTTTAGATGTGTGGGCCTAGAGCGAGGAAGAGCCCTGCATTGTGGTGGAAAGCACAGTGCCAGGCAGAAAACAAGCCCACAGAGGGACGGATTAAATCACAGAGTCTGAGAAAAATGAAAAAGCAAAGATTAAGTGAAGAAGAGGCATATTTCTTACATGTGCCAGGGGTCTGCTGTGCAGAGCAATGGTGGGTCTGTACTGGTGGAAGTCAGTCTGGATCACACACACTCTCTTCTCCATCCTCACAGCTCACGGCCGCACATGCTGTCTTCACCAAAGCGAGCTCTGGGCAGATAGTGAAGCAAGTGTGTGTGTTCTCCTGAAACTGTGGGAGTGTGTGTGAGTGTGCGCTACGCCTGCTACCTGACCCTGAGGGAAGGAGGGAGGGAGGGAAGGAGGGAGGGAGGTGACGAGCAAACAGAAAACAAGCTTGAACACCCCCACGCCGCTCCAAACCCCAATTCCACGCATTCACACACACACTTCACTGCCTGAAGCTACGCCACCTTCTGACAACAGCACAACAAAAGGAGACAGACTCGCAGCCTTCACCACAACAATAGACCGCGTAATACCTCAAATTAAAAGCACACTCCTGTGCAGCAAAGTGGCTAATTTGCAACCAAATTATGTGAGATCATTATTTAAAATATCCAAACCCACTTCAGGCAAATATTAAACTTTAGTGGAGGAAAAAGCATTCACATTATAAAAGTTGCAACACCACCATGTAAAACGAGCCACGAGTCAAAGCTGAGACACAGTTAAAGGAACGCATGGATGATGCTTTCTGTGGGCCAGCTTGGTTAGCATCACCGTGGGCCAGTGGGCTTTTCTACAGCCTCTTAGATTATAACAGAGCAAAAAGGTAAGTAAAGGTTTCTGGTATTTACATATTTTTATTAAGGCAATCTTCACAAACTTAGCATCTTCTGTGAGTTTTGTAGTGTAAATTCAAGTGGGAGAAATAAATCTCCGATGTTAGGCTGTAAATGAACTCCACCACAGGCGACTGGACTTTCTCTCTTATCTAAGAGGCTTCTTCAGTCCTGTAACCAAAAGGTGGAGAGTCCCAGGTATTTAAACCCTGGTGTCCCCTTTGGAGGTGGTTGTTGACACACTATTGATCATGTGCGTTATCGCATGAGCCAAAGAGGCCGTTTATGTCCACTGTGAACAACCAGCACTGAACAGAGGTGGTGGCAGCCACCTACAATGCAGACTTGAGATCCCTTCCCAGGCGCTTCAGCCCCCACTCACACCTCCTTCAGGTGACCTCAGTAGGCTACATGACAATGTGGAGCAAGGTCTCAAAGCGATGTCACCTGAAAACCCCTGGTTGTAATGACCCACACCTTCTTTCACACCGTGGCTCATACTTCTGAATGGGTTCCCCTCATCGGTCCTCTGACTTACAGTAAGTTGTATATTTGTTGGAGGTGAAATGATCTACAAGAAGCAGAGTAAATACCACTCTTTATTCAACCTTTTTAATCCATGTTTCAGGTTCCCGGCTGCGTTAATGCGTAACACTCCCACCTTGTTACACTTATTTACAGTATAAACTGATATTTTTTGTAATTTTGATCATACGATTGATAAACATGTTAAAAATTCCTTCTGTATTCTTCATGTGCCAGCCTGTTCATCGCATGAATATAAGCACAAAATCTCAACATTGTTACTGCACATTAAAGTTTTAAAACAGCTATTATTAAAATTAGCAAGAATTTTGTCAATAAACTGATGTCATGTGACTTTTATTATGAGGTAAAAACAGTGAAAACTTGAATTGTTAAACAAGACTTCTTTCAGATGAAATGATAAAATCATGGAAAATGTAACATTTTTTAATCCATGAAATCGTAGGAATGACCTAACAAGGTGTTACCTCAAAATCACTCGCTAAGCTACTTAGTGTTAGCTGATAGCTTAGCATGTCCACAAATGGCCATTTCTGGCTCCGCAAACTAAAACTCCACAGTTCCTATGTCCATCCTTTTTATACAGTTTATGGTAAAAAAGAAAATCTGAGGTTGAATCATTCATGTGGAGTTAGAATATTCAGAAAAATTATTGGGTTCTTAGTAAGAAAGATTTGATTTATCGTGGAAAGTAATGCTTTCCTTTTATACATATTTACATTTAATAAAATTAAACTGCTATCACACAAACTCTATAAAAAAAAGAAATAGGAGGATACAGTTATTGTTTGCATTTCAGTGATTAAGGTATTTTGGAAAATCATATCAAATTATTCATGTGGAATTAGCAGGTCTAAAATGGTTCTTCCAATAATGAGCTGCCTTTTTAATTTAATTTTTTTGCTCGTTTGCCTGCATCATGCGTCAGTGTGTCAGTCATCAGCTGGCTGGAGGCCGGAGGAAATCATGCGCAAAATGAAATGTTTACCTGGCAAAAGAAGCAAAATGTCAGCAGAGGGTAAATTATCTCGCTTCATCTTGTAGGTATGAAAGCAACAGATCACTGAAATTTTTAATCAGGCTGGCAGTGGAAACTTTTCAGAGGCTTATTGTCTCAAGGGATCAGATGACAGTTCAGCTTCTGGCTTGAATTTTGCAGTGAAGCAGATGTCGGCATTCATGCAAAGCTCAAGAAACTGACCTAATGCTCTTTATGTCAATTTGTTTTTTACCTTAATATAGAGTAAACATGGGTCATAGTATTTTAGTTTGCATTTACATTCACACCAGTGAATTAAGTTCCTTTATCTTCAACACAAAATCTACAGTAAAATGCAACAAACAAGAGAGCAATGCTGCAGAAAACAGGTCATTCTGTGAATTCATTATCATTGCAAATGCAACGTATATTAATATGTTAAATACATAATATAAATTGTCCTCATGACTGCCCATCTCCTAGATTAAAAAAAAACAAAAAAAACACTACTTTTAAGAAGTCTTGTTTATTCAACAAGATCATGTTTCACCTCGAGCTGGCACAAAGAGGAAAAACTGTGAGGCAGAAACGCTCGTTTTTACCGTGCCTGAATGTGCACAGCTGAATATTAGTCTTACTGTATCATAGCAATTCTGGGTATTCATGCAAACATATTCAAGAAACAAAGTTAACAAACTTTAAAAACTCATTGCTTGTCCACAACTACGCCGCTAGTTAGCTTTGACACTTTAAACACTTACAAAAACTCCATCAGCTCTAACCCTATTTTTAACCAACATTTTTAAAAAATTTAAAAATGGGTGGAAAATTTGTGTCCCATTTTGAACAGGCATGTTTTTGCAATGCCAAAATGTGATAAATGTGTTTGAGGTTTAGCTAGTTGTACAGTACTGCCTCCTAGTGGCAAGGGAAGAGATTGGTGCAGTTACAAGTTGCAGCTGCACCGATCTCATTATTTCCTTAGTCTGGGTCTGAGTGAAAATGTTCAGTGTGCAGCTGAATGCTGTTCCATGAGCTTTTCTTTTCTGTCAACAGTTTGTTAAATATTGTTAAATAACACTTATTAATTAATATTCACTTTCCGCTGAATGTTTGCAAAAAACTGCTTTGGATTTTAAGAATTTCAGTCCAAACCCTCACTCTCTAAAATAAACATTATGAGTATCAATACTGGAAAAATAGTAACTATTTTAGAAAACATGACATGGACCAATTCACACATTTTGTCCCCCAAACAGCCCATAGCTTCATAGCTTCCCAGCTAATATCAATTGTGCCATTTTTTTCCTGAACTTTTAGCTGAACACCTGTTTATGTGACAGATTTACAGACTTGAGAGCAACTTCGGTGTTGTTGAGCTGATCTTTGGTAGAGATTTAAGAGATTTACTCTGGCGGGACGCCATGAGTCTCAGAGAAAGCTAAGTACTGTTTCTGAGACATGCAGCAAGGTGCTCACCCCAAAGGCCAGAGACTACGACCTGAACCCATCACTGCATCAAAAAATATGGTAAATCCGTGCTGCCATACTGAAAGAGTTGCACTCAGCATCTTTACTTACATTTGCCAAGATAATTATGGGATGTAATCTGACTCATCTGCCTTACTCTGGGCTAAACTCATAAATAAATAAAACAAACAGTTACTTGTGTTTGAACATAAAAGCAAACAAATGTGATTCAGTCATAAAATGTAGTGAAAAATACTTTTCCATGAAACAGGATAATCACTGGCTTTACCTGTTAACTGCAGTAATCCAGCTACTGTCTATCTCATGTAATTATAGTTTGATTTATTCTGCATCTTCCCACTTGCTGTAAAACAAGTTCTTATTTCAGGCTTTCTGGCAGATCTCAGATCAGCTGGAGCTTACTGGAATCCAGAAAAGAGAGGAAGTACAAAAAGCTGAATCTGATCTGGAATCAGAGTGAAGAGGTGGTACCTCTGCTCTTGATGTCTTGCTCTGGCTTGTTTGTGGCAGGTCGTCTGCCTGTGCATGACACATGTTTATGGAATTTGATTAATTAAAGGTCTGAGTCGGCAGCTGAATCCTGACATAAAGATTACAAGTCTGGCAGGAAAACAAGAAGAGGCCCCTTGTTTTAAACTGTGTGTGTTCATCCAGTGACATTTCACATATTTGTGATCTCAATTCACAAAGGCAAGAAGTTATTAAAGTCCCTGTGTTTAAATGTGTAGTAAATATGGCTCCATCCAAAGCCTCTAAAACTGAATAACAGAGATACACAACTTCCAAAGGATGTATTGTTACTAGGGATGTTCCTGGTGACTAATTTCTTAGTCGAATAAACAAGGAAAAAAATTAGACTGACTAGTCTAAAACTAAGAAACACTCCGATATCAAATTCAATTTTATGCCTGTTTAATGGACAATGTCAAAGCTGTCTAAACAAAGGCCATGAAGCCATTGATCTCGTTCTGCTATGATGAATCGCACTTTAAATGCTGCTTAACTGTGCAGCACCGAACATCGCGCATTATGAACACTGTATGTTACACTCAAAAGAAGAAGAATAAAAACTTAAAATCAACTGATATAAATATGTGAAAACGCGTTACTGCAAATGATGTTCAGGCATCACTGAATATGAGAAAACAACATCTGAAAAACGAATAAACTATGACTTAAAAGTGTGGCGCATTGTGCCGCGCATTATCAACGATGCTCGTTGCTCTACTATTTATGACACGCATCAAAACAATACAAACATCCATCCACTTCTTCCACTTATCTGGGGCGGCATCAGTGGAGCCCAGACCTCCCTCTCATCCAGCCTCCTCCTCCAGCTTACCCCTGATTCAGCTGCTATGACGTAAGTGGCCGATGTTGTTGCCAGCATTTATACCTGTGCAGGTGCATTAGTGTTCGGTCGTGTCCAGGTGTTTTACATGCAGTGTTGGCCGACAGAAACAAAATGTTGGGACTGTTTGCCCTCCTGAGTCCTACTCTTTTCTGTGGTCAGTTTTTTAAGGAGCAAACACGTCTGTCCCTCTAGTTTTTTCGCTTCTTTGTGCAAACATGGAGGAAGTAGCCGGAAACGCAGGGTAGGAAGAGTGTTACGTACGCAGGTTACGTTATGGCATTTTTCTATAATGATGTGCAGCTCCATCAGGTGGCAGATGGCTGCATAACATTTAGGACAAACATTTACCAGCACTGGGTTAATTAAAACCTTAATAATTAGGCTAACCGACTAGTAACAAAAACAACGATTAGTCATCTAGTCGAGTAATCGCGCACATACCTAATTGTTACTGTCACTTGTTTCAGTATTTTGAAGCGTACACCTACATAAAAGGTGGATACAGTCACAGGACATCTTCAGTATTAGCATTGTGGCCACCACCATGTTGTTTTCTGGAGCATTACTGTAGGGTCTTTACCTACAATATAAAGCGCCTTGAGGCGACTGTGTTGTGATTTGATGCTATATAAATAAAACTGAACTGAATGGAATAGAAGGAAGCATTTTTGAACACAGGCGGGTTTGTAGAGACTACTTTGCTTCCTGGATCTTAGTGTGAAAACCTGAGATTAGATGTTTATGTTTTTATAAATATGTTGTTCATGAGACTTGCTAGAAGAAAACTGGTCTGATGTAATTATAGCTCAGCAGATAATGCAATAGATAAGAGGAAATTATTATTCTTTTACTGTTTTTTAGTCACTTTACATCTTAGACCTGTTTCTGCTTTGCAGGCCACACAGATGAAAACTGTTAAGACATCTTGGACTGCCCTGAGTCTGCAAGTTGCTTCAGTGATTGTTGTAATCAGTGTTGTGATATTTGAAACAGATTTAAGTGCAGCCTCCACAGCAGGACAAAAATGTCTCAGACAGCTTTAAAACTCTGAGTCTCCAGATGCTCTGGCTAGTGGTGAGTTCAAGATACAGAACGCAACCAAAACAAAACATAATACAACCGTGTTGTTTACATTTGAGCAATATTGCTGAGCAGTAGGTATAGCTTTAATTTGCTCAATGATGAGTCCCAGTCTGGTCATCCCTGACCAACATGAGAGACAATGTTCAGCCAATTAGAAGCTGGCATCATAGGCTAATCAATCAGGCTGCAGCCTAGAACTGGTGTTAGTATAAATCAGGGGTCATCAACTGTATTTGTCCCAAAAAAATGTTACATGAAACCAACAAGTTTATCTCTGCACAATCTACTTTTCAGTAGTGTTATTTTTTTTTTTTTTTTACATGAATATAGAAACATGAAGAGCTCAGATGTAAAACCTTCTAAATCTGCCTGGACACTTTTCTTTTAAAAGAGTATTTTTATTTATTTATTTATTTTTTTGATCTGGATCTTATGGTAAATTTTAGTGATTTCATTTTACAGCCAATGGTGCGGTGCCTTTTTCAAAAATGTAAAATATACACTGCTCAAAAAAAAAATAAAGGGAACACTCAAATAACACATCCTAGATCTGAATGAATGAAATATTCTCATTGAATACTTCATGTACAAAGTTGAATGTGCTGACAACAAAATCACACAAAAATCATCAATGGAAATCAAATTTATTAGCCAATGGAGGCCTGGATTTGGAGTCACACACAAAATTAAAGTGTAAAAACACACTACAGGCTGATCCAACTTGGATGTAATGTCCTTAAAACAAGTCAAAATGAGGCTCAGTATTGTGTGTGGCCTCCACGTGCCTGTATGACCTCCCTACAACACCTGGGCATGCTTCTGATGAGGTGGCGGATGGTCTCCTGAGGGATCTCCTCCCAGACCTGGACTAAAGCATCCACCAACTCCTGGACAGTCTGTGGTGCAACGTGACATTGGTGGATGGAGCGGGACATGATGTCCCAGATGTGCTCAATGGGATTCAGGTCTGGGGAACCGCCGGGCCAGTCCATATCTTCAATGCCTTCATCTTGCAGGAACTGCTGACACACTCCAGCCACATGAGGTCTAGCATTGTCCTGCATTAGGAGGAACCCAGGGCCAACCGCACCTCATATGGTCTCACAAGGGGTCTGAGGATCTCATCTCGGTACCTGATGGCAGTCATGCTACCTCTGGCAAGCACATGGAGGGCTGTGCGGCCCTCCAAAGAAATGCCACCCCACACCATTACTGACCCACTGCCAAACCGGTCATGCTGAAGGATGTTGGAGGCAGCAGATCGCTCTCCACGGCGTCTCCAGACTCTGTCACATGTGCTCAGTGTGAACCTGCTTTCATCTGTGAAGAGCACAAGGCGCCAGTGGCACATTTGCCAATCCTGGTGTTCTCTGGCAAATGCCAAGCGTCCTGCACGGTGTTGGGCTGTGAGCACAACCCCCATCTGTGGACGTCGGGCCCTCATACCATCCTCATGGAGTCAGTTTCTAACCATTTGCGCAGACACATGCACATTTGTGGCCTGCTGGAGGTCATTTTGCAGGGCTCTGGCAGTGCTCCTCCTGTTCCTCCTTGCACAAAGGCGGAGGTAGCGGTCCTGCTGCTGGGTTGTTGCCCTCCTACGGCCTCCTCCACGTCTCCTGGTAGCGCCTCCAGCCTCTGGACACTACGCTGACAGACACAGCAAACCTTCTTGCCACAGCTCGCATCGATGTGCCATCCTGGATGAGCTGCACTACCTGAGCCACTTGTGTGGGTTGTAGAGTCCGTCTCATGCTACCACGAGTGTGAAAGCACCACCAACATTCAAAAGTGACCAAAACATCAGCCAGAAAGCATAGGTACTGAGAAGTGGTCTGTGGTCCCCACCTGCAGAACCACTCCTTTATTGAGTGTGTCTTGCTAATTGCCAATAATTTCCACCTGTTGTCTGTTCCATTTGCACAACAGCATGTGAAAGTGATTGTCAATCAGTGTTGCTTCCTAAGTGGACAGTTTGATTTCACAGAAGTTTGATTTACTTGGAGTTATATTGTGTTGTTTAAGTGTTCCCTTTATTTTTTTGAGCAGTGTAGTAATTTACCTTCTTTTTAATAAATAATATGTTTTGAGGCTAAGCCAGTAAAATCTTCAGTCCATCCTCTGATCTGGGTGAATGAAGGCAAAAGGCCCAAATATCAGACTATGATAAAAAGATTTCGACATAGATTCTTCACACAGTACAACCGCAATGGCACAAAATGGCAGCACATTAACATTTAACAATAGTAGATACTAGGCCGCGGGGTTCATGACAACCGAGGGACGGACACATACGAGGGCTGTGACCGCATGCGGCTACATGCCGAGCCGCCTACCCCTCCGGTCCCGCGCGAGCAGACCGTGTGAGAGACCCTCAGAGGAAAGGAGACGGAGCCCCCCCGAGTACGCTCGGCAGCCAGTAACGATCCTTCCACAGGTTCACCGACGGAAATCTCGTTACAACTTTTACTTCTGTTATTTAGACAAATTTCGGTTAATATTGTTTCTACACAAAACACGGTCAGACTCACCTTCCGCTGCGTTTACAATCTGATCACCACCAACAAAGGCCGGCTCCTCAGTGCCGCCAGAAAATGCTTGAAGTCACATGGTCCGATCTTGCATTCTGATTGGTTCTACAGACATGAAGGCATTTACGGGCACTGGGAAGTGGCGTTTGGAGGCTGTTGATAATTCAGACTAGTCAGAGACGGTATTTAACGGGTTATGACGCGACTTGATTGATTGGCGTGTAGTACCTGTGGCGGTACTATTCGGGGGTGCTGGATGGAAAGCTCTGGCGGGCTGGATGTGGCCTGCGGGCCGCCGGTTGACGTTCCCTGGTCTAAACTGTGACTCCGGCTGTGAAACAAGCTGTAAAAATCAAACATGGCATTACTGTAAAGTAAAATGATCAGCAGAGGCAGTGTACCTGAAGCGTGTTGTTGAGAAGTTTAATCTTCTTCTGTTGCCTTTTCAGGCTTTCTGCCCTCAGTGTATCTATGTATTAACTTTCTGGCCTTATTTGTTTCACCTGTTCCTTTTGTGTGACACCCCATTTCATGTTTTTGGAAACTAGGAAAAACCTGAGCACTCGGAGTGAAACCTGGCAAAACAGGGAAACATGAGAACTCCTCATACAAAGAGGCCGAGTCTGTAAAATTTGCCATAATCTGTCCTCCTGTGAGGCCCACACAGATGATTTCATTTATAGATTTTTGGACTCCAATTCAGAAGAGCGCTGGCTTCTCTGGGCCCTGCACAAATTCAGTAAATTGCATAGAACTGATTATATTTTCATTTCAAATTGTTTTAGAATCCAACTATATTGGAAACAAGGACATAAATTCATGTCTTTTTAGAAATGCCTGATACAGCAGTGCTGCATGTCAGCTTTACTTTATGAAGCTTTACTTCAAACAAACTTTTTCTCTGTGGTTTATTTACCTTGAAATATTCACGGTTCAGGACTTGAGTGGTAGTCTTCCTCACAGCAGATGCCATGGCAGACAAGCTTCTCCTCATGATCCTGCCCTTTGGCTTCTTTAGTGGTGATCTGTTCTCCAGGAAAATTGCAGGAGGGGTTGATAAGATATATATTATTCATCCCAGATTTGAGAATTCTTTTGTTACAGCAATTTTAAATCACTAAGTTAAACACAACACATATATAACAATCTCACTGAGAGGATAAACTTTGTTGAAGAAAAATGCTTAATGCTGGTGTCTTGGTTTTTTGGGGAATATGAACCAACATCTTCCTAAGAAACTCAGAGGGGAAGATGTTTTCTCCCAATGCTGACTCCTCTATCTTTTCTAGCACTCAAAAGCCCATTGAGGAGTCTGACCTATTAATCTCCTCAACATCATCAAAATCTGGTTCAGTGTGTCCAGTTGAAGACATCCTGACACCCTGGGGGCAAAGACTGGTGGGACACATCATGCAGACACACGATAGCAACCATCTTAAAGCCTGGAGGTCAGTCTGGCTGACTGCACCTCAGCTGTTTGAGCTCATCAGATGGAGTCTAGAAAGAAAAGACAGTAAAGTTTTAACAATCCTTCTTCTTCTTCTGCACACCAGCAAAAAATCCTCCCTGTTAATAGTTCGGCTGCTTGAAGCTACGATTCACCAACCAAAACCCTGAAAGCTCTCTGCATCCAAACAATACATAAAAACATGAAGAATTTCAATTATACAGTTAAAATCTGCAACTGTTGTAACAACATGATTGATTTAATAATCCAGTGCAAATTTCCCTGCTTAGAGTCAGAGCCCTTAAGGAACCTGGTGGCTGTGGAGCAGCTCATTACTGACACCAAGTGGTTCAAATGACAACAAGTTTGGACTGTCAATGATATTTATTAGCCGGTCTAAGAAAAGGCCCAGCTTAAAAAAATCATTAAATGATTTAATTAAATCATTTCAAAAACTTTCTGCACATTTATGAAACAAAAATCTCTCTTTAGGGATGATGTTTGGGACTCATGTACGTCTCAGTTATGTTATTAAGGCTGACTGAAAACAACAAGTGCAGACAACATGGTCTCAATCTGTAGTCTGTTTTTCAGACTTGTGTGTGCAAAGTGCTGGAAAAGAGATGCTGTAAATCTAGTGACTACAATCACAACATTGTGTGTACAGTATATGGATGTGCATGTTTGGCTGTGATAAAACAGTGAAAACAGACGGAGAAAATCATTCATGCCTGCAGCCAATTTAGAATCACCGCAGTGGTTAGTGCTGCTGCCTCACAGCAAGAAGGTCTGGGTTCGATTCCACCGGGCCTTTCTGTGTGGAGTTTGCGTGTTCACCCCATGTCCGTGTGGGTTCTCTCCGAGTACTCCAGTTTCCTCCCACAGTCCAACAACATGCAGTTATGGGGTTAGGTTAATTGGTGTTTCTAAATTGGCCATAGGTGTGAATATGACTGGTTGTCTGGACTGTGTTAGCCCTGTGACAGGCTGGCGACCTGTACAGGGTGTACCCTGCCTCTGGCCCTATGACGGCTGCGGATAAGCAGAAGAGGATGGATGGATGAATACTCCATAGATTCTCTGTGGGGTGGCTGTGGCTCAGGAGTTAGAGGTCGGACACCAATCAGAAAATGGATGTGGGATCGATTCCCCGGCTACTCCGGCCTGATACCAAAGTATCCCAGGGCCAGATAGTCAGCCCTGCCCCCGATACATCTACTGCAGTGTGAAAAAAGTGCTTGTGTGAATGTGTTTCTGTTAGGCTGGACACTGAATTATTATTAATATCTACACCATCATAATGACAGCAAGAAACATTGCATCAAAGCACAGGTAAAACTCAGATTAAATTTTATTAATCCCTTTAGGAAGATTCGGTCAGAGAAATTAAAGTTCCAGTGGCACCTTTTACAAATTAAAAGGGACACAAACACAGCAGCAGTCACAAATAAACAAACATGTGAATAAATAAATAATAAAACAGACAGCAAGACAGAAAGGTGGATATAAAATGTCTAACAATATAAGTGAGCATATCAGAGAATGCTGATATGCAGCCACCACATGAAGGCTTACAGACACACATACTCACTCATTCACTAGCACACTTGAACACACACACACACACGCAAAAAAAGCACATACACATGAATGCACACCAGATCTACCTAATCCAGGAGATACAACACTGTCACAACTCTTTTTGCCTCCTGCTAATGTAAGAAGGTCTTCCAAGTAAACCGCGTAAAGGATATTTCATTTTATGCCAAATTTTAGATTGTATGTATACCTTATTTATTTTTGCATTCAAGAAAATGTTTTGTTCAAAAATCTGGTTTTATTATGGCACATAAACACAATAAAAGGGTTTAGCTCTTTTGGCAGATATTGCAGTTAAATTATTAAAATATTGCAATTTCTAAAATGGAAACCAGTGAACAGTTCGTTTTAAAAGACCTGCTTTTCTCTTTTGAATATTTACTGTTGCTCATTAATAAGACAAAAGTATTTCTTATCTGATTACTCGATGAAATAATCTATAGAATACTGCGCTTTGAGTGCACAGTTAGAGAAGAAGAGCACGATACAAGTACCAGACCATTTAGTGGCAGTGATCTTACGCAGGTCAAAGAGGTCTTAAAAATAACATAATGTCCATACAGAAATGCATTTAGGTCAGTTTATTCTCCATTACGAAGCAAACTTACAGCCATAAACGCAAAAAAGTAAACCCAAATTTACCAAAAAGAAAAATAAACCATAAACTTAACCTTAGCAAAAATAAACTCAACACTTTAATTCAAAAGGCAAAATAACCCACAAATAGCTCCAACAAAAGGTATTTTCATTTTTCCCCACCAGAACAGTTCTGGTCCTCAAACCAGTTCCATTCTGCAGCTGTGCAGCTGCTGCTAGTTTGAAGCAGAATCATGGTTTTCAGTCCAACATAGTCATGAGAGGCAGATGTCCGAGGATGCAGCGCAGATATTTGGTATTTACCTGGTCACTCCAGTGTAACTTTACAAACAAGAATGCAATTGGTTGTGTAAAAAATGAGGGACAAAGGCTTTTATATGCCAATTATCATCTGGATCGAATGTAGCAAATACCTGAAGAAAGTAGGCTGTGTACCTGGATAAGAGAAGAAGGGTGGCTCATAACAGGCAGTTCAAACAGCACACTGAGAAAGAACACCAAGTTATAGTGCAGCTATAACTTGGTGTGTATTACACATACACTATATTGCCCAAAATATTCACTTGTCTACTTCACATGTATATGAACTTGAGTAACATCCCATTCTGAATCCAGAGGGTTTAATATGATGTGGGCCCATCTTTGGAGCAATAACAGCTTTGACTCTTCTGTGAAGGTTTCCACAGGTTTAGGAGTGTTTATGGGACCCATAAACAACCCAGACTCCAGAGAACACGTCTCCACTGCTCTAGAGTCCAGTGGCAGCGTGGTTTACACCACTGCATCTGACACTTAGTGATGTACAGCTTGGATGCAGCTGCTCACCATGGAAACCCATTCCATGAATCTCTGTTCTTGAAATGGGATTCTCTGAGCTCCTGAGAGCGACCCATTCTTTCACTGATGTTTGTAGAAGCAGTCTGCCTGCTGTAGGTGCTTGGTTTATACACCTGTGGCTGTGGAAGTGACTGGAACACCTGAACTCAGTGATTTGTATGGTGATACTTTTGGCAACATAATGTATGTAAATATCAGAATGTGGTAATTACAGCAAATATAATCATACTATATAAACTGTTAAATAAAGTAACAAAATGAGCTGTATGATTTTATTCCACTAGATGTCAGTGTTTGACTCACTAAGCACCTACAGTATCCATGCAGTCTGCCTTTCCAAACATTTCTGAAAGAACGAGCTTACTAATGGTTACTAGTGTATTTAAAATTAGAGGCAGAGCCTTCACTCCTGGCTGTCAACTCACCAAGTTAACCCGGGTATGAGCACGTTCACTGGCATTGGCAACATTTGACCAGTCACATTGATTAGTTTACCAGCAGTTTTACAAAGGAAGAATAAAACATAATATTAGAAAAATATTTTACACATAATACAGAATGCAAGAAATACAGCTGCACAAGTACAAATAGGTGTACCAGTTTAGATATGGTTAAAGAACAAAACTGTTGTAAAATTGTTTGCAGTCAAATTGTTAAACAAATAAATCAAGGAATAAAGTTGCATATAAGAATCTGTATTTATTACTGATACGTTTAAGAAACACAAAGACTTCAGACCCTCCTGCTATCAGGTGATCTTTTTTCTGGAGATCTGGTTGATCATCAGGTGGTGATTTCATACTTGTTGATCTAATTTGGAACATAACCTGCTCCGGAGCCGGTTACAGAAAAACCAGGGTTAACCCTGAAGTTACCCGGATAAGACGGATGGGGAGTTTGGGCTCTGCTTTCCCAAACTGTCAAACTTATTTCTGTTATCCCTCTGGCCAATCAGCCTCTGTTCCATGTGATTTAAATCTCAGTGCTCTTCTGTCATTCTGCCTTTCACACTTATTTATATGACCCACATCCTCCCACCTCCCCATCTCAGTCTGGACAGACAGAGAACCTCACTGTATTCCTGTCATCCCAGAGGTCAAACATCCCCTCATGTAAACCACGTCTAACATACTGTAACAACCTCCATGCTTTAGGGTTGATTTCTCCCAAAATGCTGGATCATTGGTCTAAATAGGATTCTCTTTACAAGAATAAACATGGATGCATCTATGAAATCTTTGGTATGCATGAGTAACAATAACGTCTCAGGGAATTTATTTCTAAGTCAGTCTGAATAACCAGAGTGAAGGCAGTAAACATCTGAGCTCAGTAAATATAAATTAATGGCACTTTAGGGCTACTAAACCAAACACCACTCCTACTCTCCTCGATATATGACCACATTCTTGTCAGTCTCATGAATCTTGATCTCATAGAGGAGGCCGGGCGGGAGAACCTTCACCATGTTGTCCCAGATGTAAACAGCCACGTTCTCCGTTGTGCTAAATGGGCAGACGAGGAGGAAGTTGGAGTGAAAACAAAAACATGTCTTCAGTCTGCAGTAAGATTTGTGACAATAATTTGAAAGGGTACACACCTGACAACAGAGGCAAAATATGGAACGTCCTTATCGAGGTTTTTATGGTCCAGTGGAATCATAATGGCTTCCTGCAGGGAAAATAAATCAACCAAAGTCAATAATTTATTGATTTCACACCACTTTAAAGCTGCAATTAATATTTTCATCCATCCATCCTCTTCCGCATCAGTGCTAACCACCACACTAATATTTTGAATATTAAAAAAATCAGGTCAGTCCAACCATCACAATTTAATGATCTTTTTAAAGTATGCCAAGTGTTTTAGCTTCTTTTGGATCACAGTTTGATTGATTGATTTTTTTTTTTTTTGATTGATTTTAAGATCAGCAGCGTTTCTATTCTGATTGAGTCCATCGGCTCTCATGAACCCCTTTTCAGCCACAGCTAGCCGGCGCCATTTTTAGCTCAAAATGCTCTCATAGATATACTGTACACTAACAGGCTGCTTAGCAGATAGCTGCTAGCTTCAAAGTTAGCAACCAGCTACCGTGCTAGGTGTTCTGTGTAAAATAATGAAACAAATAAATGCTAATGTTAGTCTGATTATTGAAGAAGTGTTAATTTTATAACTTTCAAAAAAGTTCAATGAGTCATCCATCTGGTTAAAAGAATATCTAGAAAAGTTCATGCTTCAGAATACAAAATATTAACAGGTTTAATTAACAAGCAGTCATTTAGTATCAAAGACAAATGGGAGATTGAAAGAAATGTAGCATGAAATTTATAATCAATTCATCTTAGCATCCAAAATAACCTTTACTAAGCCAAAGCCACAGAATCTGCCAGCAGCTTGTTCTTTGCAGAAACAGTAGCTCCCATTCTCTTTTTTAATGAGAAACATTTAGGTCATGGTTAAAATGTTACCTCAATACATTTCTTCAAGTCAGTCAGATTCATGACCATGCCAGTTTTAGGATCAATCTGAAACATACACAGAAATTACACTTAGGCCTGAAACACATCTTCAGTTTTCTTAGTTTTTCAAGATGCAGCATTTATGACACAAATTCTTCATAAAAATGTTTCAGATACCTTTCCACGCACGACCACCTCCACTGTGGAGAGAAATGAGAGCAATGAATGAACAGCTTTATATGTCTAATATATTACACATGAATGAAGGAGTGACAAACCTTTGTAGTTGTGTCCGTGACCGTTGGGATTGTTGCACTTTCCATATACCTCTTTATTCTCCTCATCACTCAGCTGAATGCTGAAAGAGATTTGATCCAACAGTCAGGAAAGCCTTTGCACTGCTTGGCCACATGGTTGTAAATGTCAAAACAAGGGAAAGTAGCCAATATATGTAATTTTTCTGGGGAAAAAATTGATTGAATGGATTGAGACAATGGACTTAGTTCCATTAACAGATTTTTTGGACAGTTTTTGGTTGTAGTAAAGTATCTATGAGCAAATTTACACCATCTGCTGTTTTAATTTCAGCCATGAAGCAGCAGCAGCCTCCTGATAGCCTCATCTTCAATCATCACATCCTGCTGGGTTTCTGATGTAGTTTAGCTATTCTTCTAACAGCTGCTCCTTAAAGGCACAGGAAGAAATTTTTTAAGATAATTTAATAGGAAAAAATAATACTGCACTAATGAATATGCATTGATTAGTGTGTAGTTACATCTTCCAACTAATTCATGCCTTCTCATAAACTTGTTACAGCTGACAAAGAGCTGTCTAAAACAACAACAGGTTATAAGCTAACAATATGCCAGCTAATGATAGGCTCGCCCCCTGGTTTATGTGAACCAAAAGCCAGGGGGCGCCTGCGGACACAGAACGGGTCGTATACTAATCAGAAGGTCAGTGGTTCAATCCCTGGCTTCTCTAATCTGCATTTCCAAGTATTCTTGGGAAAGGTACTGAACCATTGGAATGTGTGACTAATAAAGTTATATTGAACGAATGTGTGTGAATTGGTGACTGATTCTTGTAGTATGAAAGCACTTTGACTGCTCACATGGTGTAGAAAAGCTCTGTACAACTGGCAGTGTTTTATTTCCATTCGGACACCGTATAAATGCCTATTTGACCCAGCTGGCTCCCTTTAATTCATGTGCACCCTCTGCTGCACGCTTGTCTGAACTGCAATTCTCCAATTTCTGTACAGTGAGATGAACGGGAAGAGGAATGACTCTCTTAGATCACCTCTGGCAAAACAAACAGTACAGTAGAAGGCGTTTATTAGCACAGCATGAATTATGGGAGGGTAAACTGTAAACAACAGACGACTTAGACCTGATTAAGTTGTCTCCATCTTCTTTTTGAAAAAGCTCTTGTTTTCGACAGCGCTGCCTGCACGTGAAGGCAGCACTGAGTGCATATGCAGCGAATCTTTTCTGAAGCTTTAAAAACCTCCAAGTTTCAGGAGAGTGACGCGAACACCGTAAGTTTAAATCCGCTGAAGAGCAGGAACAGATTTAATTTATTATTTATATAGTAACTGCGCTTCAGGGCACCACGAGCCTCCATGAATTTACCGCAGACTGCACTCGTTTCCACTCACCCTTTGCAACAACAATAATAATAATAATAATAATAATACTGTAGCACGTGTCTTATGCAAACCCTCCACTACCAGGTGAAAGCTTCAATGCCCGTCGTCTAAGAAGGTGTTAGAAATAAACGCGCTTTGGTCACGACTCTCCTGCAGCCCGCTTCCTCACAGACGGCGGACGGACGGAGGGGTGATGGAGGTACCTGTGGAGCCGGTGGCAGGCGCTGAAGCTCTCAGTTCTGCTGATGTATCCGATGCGCTCCGCGGCGGTTTTCTGCACAGATGACCCTGCCATGATGTCACCTCAGACACAGAGAGGAGGTGGCTTATATCGACTGAGAAACCGGAAGGAGAAGGGATGAAGCAGGCTGCAGCCAGAGCCGCGGTGACTCAAGCTGTAAGGTTATTGGCGTAAATCAGGGGCGTTAATATAAGTCACATGATCTGCATACGCAACAAAAGCCTTCAGGTAAAACTGTAAAAATGAACAGTTTCAACAGTTATTGCATTAGAAAAAAGTGCAAAGAAACTGACATGGAGACATAAAAACAAACCTGCTGTTAGATATGTCAAACTTCCAAACTTCCTCACAGCTGTAGGACCCAGTCTCATATTTTCCCACACAAACAGGCTCTTTGCCCCACATTTAGCTGCTGGCATCCAGTCACCCTACTAGGGGCATAGCAAGGTCAGCAAAGTTAATAAAGTCGTAGTAAAGTCCCACAGCCCCAAACCCAAAACAAATAAGCCCTCGTTCACAGAGCCCCACCCCACCAATGTTGACCTCTGGTGTCAGCAGTGACCAACAGGAAGCAGCCAACAATACCTGAGATACAGGAAAAGTGGAAGCAGGGTCACCATGAGTGCAGCAGGGGTAAGACTCTCACCACCTATAAGGAAAAAACATGCTGCAAAGTGTTCTTTGCATGATTTGTTGTATGATGTTTGTTCTTAATACATTTAGGCTGCATACAGTGACTGGGCACTGGTTCACTGAATGCTAATATGAAAAATATTGATGATTTATTGGCAAAGGCTGCATGCAGAGACGACCAGTTATTTACAAAACCAGCGATGATCTGACAACAAGCATGCGACGCATACACTTTATGACAGCAGCTGTGCTGTTCTGAAAGCCACGTTTAGAAAAGCATAAAGTCATCCATGCTTCCTGTTATACTCTTAGGTGCACACACAGAGACAAACAAGGATTCACACTCTCACATGCACCGTGCATGTCTTTGGACTCTGTGAGCAAACTAGTGAATGAGCTATATGGTCAACACCAATGATGGAAACTGAATTAAGAACTTGTCCTAATAATTATTATGCAGTTATTTTACAGCAGCTCATGGCTTTAGCATCTGTGTGACTCTCATTAGGTTAATTGTGAAATAACATGTCTCTTAGAAGACTTCTAAATGCTTCTTTTGTTTCCTTCATTTGGACTGATTCAGTAGGGGATGCTGTTTAAATTGCATACTGCAGAGTAATGCTGTGTTTGGTTTCCTCCTGGAGTGGGATCACTCTGATATTAGCGTGTGTAGCTGCATCACTCTGAGTGTAAGATGAAGCCCTGTGATTCTTTCATTGCAATGCAATGATCCTGAATGGTTAAATGAGACACCGTTTCCTGCTTATCCTGCCTAATCCAGGAAATAAATAATCAGCAGAAACAGGAAGTAAAATGACCTGTTTCTGCTGGAATATTCTATTTTGGTGGAGTCATCAGAGTGGATTTAAAAATCATAATAATGAGTTTTAGAGACATCTTTTTTGGTTCATACTGTATGTTTTAAAGTGAGCAGCACCCTGTGGTGGCCTGTATGATAGCTTCACGGGGGCTGAGTATGATTTTTATACCAAACTTGTAGTATATTTAATGAAGGTATGGATAATTTGCCTCATCAATAACAGAAATGAAATTTTGGCTTCACATTGTCACAGTGGGTATAAAATTGAAGTTATGAGGCCTCTGTGCTAGAAAAAAGAAAACGCAGGGTAAGGTACATGTATGTAATCAAACTGGCTTTGGTCAAGGATCTCAGAATTTAAGCACATATGCTTCCTGTCAACGATGTGGCCGTTCCCGCCCTCACCTCAACGTAGGGCTGTCACGTTGTCTAACAACCGTGACAGCGTAAAGCACAGCTGTGGAAATGAAGCTGTTAAAATGGAGCCTGGACTTCTGCTCATTTCTTTAGTTTATTTAATGTCAACTTTAGTTCAAAATAAGCTGTTAAAACAAGTATTTCTACATCAAGGACCAAAGATGAGTGAATGATTCATTTCCAGATATACTGACAGCTCTCCAGTCAGACATCAAAGTTAAATAAAACTATCCAGTTATGAAGATTAACTTTAATCTCAGCCAAACCGATTTGTTCAGGAACAAATAAAACAAACACAAACTGTTAGATGTAATCTGAGTGAGTTATATCTGTGTTTGACTTCCACTCAGTGATGAAGCCAGCGGGGGTTTTGAAAACAGTGTGCGGGAGTCTGGCGTTCTCTGCAGGTATAGTGAGCCTCGACCGCCCAGTCAGCTGGCAGCGGGTGAGTCGAGCCAGTTGTTAGACCAGCAGGAACGGATATCTCCGAAAACACTGGAGCACTTTTGTAGTTAAGCAAAATCTTGATAAATCAAACAGATATTTGAGGTTTACACGTCTTATTTTGTGTTACATAAACAGTAATATTTCAAACTCTTTGGCCGCTCTCCTCTGCCATTTCCACTTTTGTTTGAAAATTTCCAGCAGAGGTTTCGGCCTGTGATCGATCGTGGGTAAGTAAACGTAGATAAGGATGCAGCCCCTGAATTTGGGCATGTTTTCAAAATCCACAGCATTTCAATATAATTTCCTGATCAACTATATATCTGTGACTTTTCAACTCTAAAGCTACGGCATATCAATATAGTACTGTAGTGTCCCTCCAACAGAACACAGTGAACAGCTGGTATTCCATTTACTTGCTGTTCAGTTAGAACCATACACAGGCTATGTGTCTGTGTGTATGTCTGTGTATGTCTGTGTGTATGTCTGTGTGTATGTCTGTGTATATGTCTGTGTATATGTCTGTGTGTATGTCTGTGTATGTCTGTGTGTATGTCTGTGTGTATGTCTGTGTGTATGTCTGTTTATGTCTGTGTGTATGTCTGTGTATATGTCTGTGTATATGTCTGTGTGTATGTCTGTGTATATGTCTGTGTGTATGTCTGTGTGTATGCCTGTGTATATGTCTGTGTATATGTCTGTGTGTATGTCTGTGTATATGTCTGTGTGTATGTCTGTGTGTATGTCTGTGTATGTCTGTGTGTATGTCTGTGTATATGTCTGTGTGTATGTCTGTGTATGTCTGTGTATATGTCTGTGTATATGTCTGTGTGTATGTCTGTGTATGTCTGTGTTTATGTCTGTGTATGTCTGTGTGTATGTCTGTGTGTGTGTCTGTGTGTATGTCTGTGTGTATGTCTGTGTATATGTCTGTGTGTATGTCTGTGTGTGTGTCTGTGTGTATGTCTGTGTGTGTGTCTGTGTATGTCTGTGTGTGTGTCTGTGTATGTCTGTGTAGGTCATTGCCGTCTCTGGAGCTTGAAAAAGGTTACTGGACTTCTTTAAGGCCCCGTTTACACGAGAACGTTTTCAGTGGAAACGGTGTCATTTTCCCATTTTCGTTTTCAATAATTAGCGCGTTCAGACAGAAACGTTTCTAAAACAATCTCTGTTTACACGGAAACACAAGACGTTGTAGTTCCTACTGCCAGGCCACAAGTTGGCGGTGTGGATATAGGAGTGTGCGTGTGCCAGTACCCCCATTTTCAAAAAGTAGCGTTTTCGCCCGTTTACATGGAAATGGCGACCGGAGCGTTTCGAAATCCCTCCACTCTGGAACCTGGTTTCAAAGAGTATAGTTGTCACACCGTTCTCGTGTAAACAGGAGGCCGAAACGCATCCAAACTTTATCGTTTTCATCTGATAACTTTCTTGTGTAAACGGGGCCTAAGTCTCTTGAAAATGTTTCACCTCTCATCTGAAGGGATCAGTCCTAAAACCAAATGGTGAAGAGATCCAGGTGTTTGAACCCTAGTGGGCGTAGTCCCCTGGAGGTGGCGGTGACCCACTACTGTTCATGTGCATAATCACATGAGCCAAAGTGTGAAAAAAGGTGTGGGTCATTACAATCAGTGGTTTCGGGTGAAACTAATGTGGGACTTCCCCCCAACTCTATCACATGGCCCACTGAGGTCACCTGAAGAAACGTGGGAGTGGGGGTTGAAGTGTCTGGGAAGGGAGCGCAGGACTGCATTGTAGATGGTGCAAGCCAGCACCTCTGATCAGTGGGCACAGATGACCAAAATGTGAACATTGGCATCCCAGAAAGAGTGTCCTTTATCCTTTCAGTGGAGAAGCTCATGTTTGGAGGAGAATTACACCTAATCTAAACTTCATCTAGACCCCATGTTCCTAATGTTAGCATGTGTATTATGGAAGACCAAAATGAGCAGCTGAACACACATTATAGCAGGAATGGGCATCTAATTCTAAAGTTATATCACAAAGTTTTATAAACCCCTTCCTACACTGTGTTTAGATAAGGAGAGACATTAAGTCTACGAGCAGCTTTCCTGGGGTGTCCTTGTGGCCCACTGTAGAGCCATAATACCCAGCAACATATGTAGAAAGGTCATCATAGACTCCACTGAGACTAGCCAAATAGATGCAACAACATTACAATAATAGCAAAAGAGAAATAATTAGCCCTTTAAAGTATTCTGTGCTAATGGCTATTTGTGGTATACTGTCAGTACAGAAATGTTGCTGAGAGACATCATAACAGGAGCACCTGCTGTATGCCATGGTTGTTGCTGGGTCCTCTGTTATTTTAGAAGCTTTTTGTTAGTGCTCCTGATGTTCTCACATAAACACTCAGCCATGAACAGAAAGCTGTTTCTGCAGACATGTTTGTACTGCTTGTTTATGGGCTGATAAACTTTTGATGAACATGGTTCTGGCAGAGCCGTGCGCTAAGGAGGGTGATGCTGCAGGCAAACTGAGAAGGTGGAGATGATGGAGCACGGTCGTTCTTCATGATTAAAGGATCTGTGAGAAGTACAGATTCAGATAATACTGAAGGAAGAAACTGAAGTCAGTGAAATGCAGATGGGACAGAGCTGCTGCTCAGTGCTGGCTGTTGGATCACTGTTGGAGCAGAACTGTGAGACATTTGGTGCAAATTGGATTTTGTGCTGAGAGCAATGTAATTAACAGCTAGAACTACTAAAAGAAATGCTAATTATGTTGGTGGCCATCAACAAAATGCATTGGTTTCTAGAGGCATAAATCTGGGCTCAGTTCAAATATGATGGTATGTAAAAGAAAGGGGGGAGAAACAAAGAGAGAAAACAACACTTCTTTTGCTGAATTACTTGTGTAACTAGCGTCTATTCTCCCTTATAGTTAAACTTAGGTGTAACCGCCTGTCTGAGTTGGCTTCAGTATCAAAAATACTGAGATCCAAAATGCTTACAAAGTTCCAAAAATGTTGGGACACTGTATAAATTGTAAAAACAGAATCCAATGATCTTCATAATTCTCATAAACCCGTATTTATACAACATAGAAAACATGTCAAATGTCAAAGAAATATTATCTCACTTTGAATTTGACAGCAGCAACATGTGTGAGGAAAGTTGGGTGAAGGCCATGTTTACCCCTTTTCTTTTAACAGCAGTCTGTAAACTGCTGGTACCTGAGGAGAGCAGCTGCTGGACATTTGGGGGGGGGACGTCGTCCCATTGTTGTCAGGATCCTGGTTACTCAGCAGTCCCAGGTCTTCTTTGATGCATGAAGTGTTTCCATCTGGTGAAAGGTGTGGACTGCAGGCAGGCCAGTTCAGCACCCGGGCTGTTATAGAAGAAGCCGTGCTGTTGTAATAGCTGCAGTATGTGGTTTAGCATTGTCTTGCTTAAATATGCAAGGCCTTCCCTGAAAAAGATGTTGGGAGTGCATGTTGCTCTAAAACCTGTGCATACCTTTCAGTTCTGACGGTGCTTTTCCACATGTGCCAACAGCCAGTTCCACAGGCACTGATGCACCCCCACACCATCAGAGATGCAGGCTTTGGACCTGAGAGCTGATAAGAAGCCAGATGGTTCCTCTCCTCTCTGGTCTGGAGGATGTGGGAATTATGTTTTCGAAAAATGGAAACATGGAAATTTGTGTTTGATCAATGCTTTGCCACATCAGTGCAGCAAAAAGACCAGCTCAGTTCTGACTTGAGTCAGGACCATCGCACACAGGCCCACATATCAGCTGTTTCATATGAATTCAGTGACTTTGTCCCAAAGACATACTGGGGTTAGGTTAATTGATGATTTTAAATTACCCATAAGTGTGAATGGTTGTCTCTTTCTGTGTTAGTCCTGCGACAGGCTGGTGGCCTATCCAGGGTGTACCCCACCTCTCGCCCTATGTCAGCTGGAATAGGCTCCATTATTTCACATGACCCTCTGAGCACATGCAAAACACTCCATTTCAGTAATCCAACCACAGCTGAGTCTCTGTGGAACATTTAGCTGCAGTGACTCAGATCCAGATGGAAGGAGAGCAGAGTGACACTTTAACCACTGCTTTATTTCTGTATATTATTATAGTATCATTTTCTGTGAGTGTAAATGTACAAATCATGTGATATTTTTACCTGCACATCACCTTTGATACATTTAAGCTTCACAAGAATAGAAAACATGAAAAGCCTGTAAAATGTGCTGCACATATTCACATTAAGACAACAAATACATTGTATTTATATGCACATTTCAATCCAAATGTATCATATGGATACTTATAACTGGCCTGACATTTTACAATGTGATACATTTTACAGCATGAGAAATAAACGCTGCTGTTTGTGTACAGGATAACATTCACTGTGCGAGAACTAATATCAGGTGAACATTACAAGCCTGCAATTGTGTGCAATTCACTGAATTCATTTTCAGTACATAAGACTCAGATTGGTGCATTTATAGGTATGGATAAAGCTCAGATATTTGACTGCTTCTTTGGTGAATCTATAGTAAACACCTTTCATACTGGGAGGTGGTAACATGAACCCTGACTGAAAACGATTTATTTTACTGGGAACCATGCTCAGTGCATTAACCTATTAGAACCTCAATGCAAAAATGTTCTCCGAGGGTTCCTGTTCCCCTCCTCTCCATACATTCAAACCTCCTGCTCACTGTGCAGTTTGAATCCACCTTGTTGGCTGTGAGTTGCCATGATTCAGAGAAGGCCACTGCACTGGAAACATGACCTGGTTGGTAATCCAGTCAGAACTCACTCTCTTCCAGAATCTCTTCCATGGTCTCCCCGAGCGTCATCTCACCATCACTGCTGGACAGACTCTTCCTGGTGAGAAACTCAAGCCCCGTCACATCATAACCATTCAATGCTTGACCCTTAATTTCTCCTATTTCCCTGCCTCTTCCGTGGACGGCCACCCGAAGCAGGTGGGGGTGTGTCGCCGAAGTCCCGCCCTCGTCATAAGAGTCACTCTGTCGAGAGCACCGTGGGTGGCGTCCTCGAGTACATTTCCACAGGTGCTTTAGGGGCACCCCCTGAAAACAGGTCCTGACCTTAAAGTGGTTGGTGAACAAGAAAAGCTGCCAGCGCTTTTTTAGTTCAGCTTGCACCTAAAGATAGAAGCCCCCAGTTATTCTTACATATATGCACATATTGACATGTTGCTTCAATTTTTGTAATTTCTTAACTTTGTATTTAAAATTTAGTTTTCTTGCACAGATTTTTTACATTTTCACGTGTCTTTTATTTAACCTTATTTTTTTACTTGCTGAAAATTCAGTATACATAAAGTTATTTTGGTGAGTGAGTTAGTGCCAGGTGATAAATATATGTTTAATATTCACCCTCTTTTTAGACCTGATTCTGTCTTTAACGAGTCATGACAAAAAAAATGCAGTTTAGCAGTTACCTAAAAATGTTGTCTGCTGTTTGTCAGGAAGCACTCCTCTGATGGGCCTATGGTCTCAGTCACTGGTCTCAAGTCTTATTGAATACATCATCATGTTTATTATGTACATTATGGTCCCCATTGGAGTACAAAAGGAAGGACAGAGCAGGGAACTTTGAGACTGAGAAGTCGCTGCCATACGAGTGCAACTGTCCATCAGTTTCTCTCACTCATGACATTTGATGTCAAAAAGCAGCAACAAAGCTCAGTTCTCTGGGTGATGTAATGGTGGGTGCATCAAACAGTAGATGTGTGCATGTTGGGCTGCCTGTACATGTGCAGTAGCACATAACGCTTACAAATTCTCTTATTTTAAGACGTTTTAAGGTTCGGTTTGTGTTTGGGTCAGGTCAGATTTATGGTAAGTTAAGGTTGGTGTCAGATTAGGTTGGGGTTGGGGTACTACCTAGTTCATGGTCACCACTGTCTCCATTGTGAATGCCAATGTGCACCAAAAGTGGGTTCACAATTGCCGGTGCACGCTGCACTTTGGTGTCAGTTTGGCTTGTTGTGCACCTCTCGGTTTTTGTGATGATCATAGTCAGTCTTTACCTCTTCCAATCATTTATCATTACAGGAGCTCAGAGAACTACAGAGAGAGAGATGTTGCAACAGGCTGAGAAGATGTGACTTTCTGATCCATGTTCTCCTGTTGCTGTACCAGTGCTGATGCAGCTGGTACAGGAAGCCTGCTGTTCAGGAGAAGATTGCAGCGAGTCACTGTGGTGACTTCACAGTTGTCACATTTGATACATGTAACAACTACTGCAGTGACCATAAACTAAGCTTAAGGTCATGCTACTAGTTAATGTATCCTCTGGCTAATGTACCAGTAGCTACAGTAAGACGTGTCGTGTAGTAACGTAGGGGTAGTTTAACTGCAGACCCTTCTCGAGTCGTGACTGAAAGTATTAAAACTGAGTTCATTAGTGCAGATGTTAAAGTTTCAAGCAACAAAACAAGAAACAGCATGTATCTCATTTATTTGTTTCTGGATCTTAGTATACACTTTTCCTGATATCATAGGAAAGCAAGCTCTAATCTTATTACAGAGATTAGAGCATACTATAGGTATTAAAGGTACTGCACTGCAGTGGTTTGAATCATATTTATCTCATAGACTCCAATTTGTTCATGTAAATGGGGAGTCTTCTTCACACACTAAGGTTAATTATGGAGTTCCACAGGGTTCTGTGCTAGGACCAATTTTATTTACATTATACATGCTTCCCTTAGGCAGTATTATTAGAAAGCACTGCATCAATTTTCATTGTTATGCAGATGATACTCAGCTTTACCTATCAATGAAGCCAGATGACACACATCAATGAGTTAAACTGCAGGAATGTCTTAAAGATATTAAGGCCTGGATGACCTCTAATTTCCTGCTTCTAAATTCAGATAAAACTGAAGTTCTTGTTCTCGGCCCCACAAATCTTAGAAACATGGTGTCAAACCAGATACTTACTCTGGATGGCATTACTTTGGCCTCCAGGAACACTGTGAGAAATCTTGGAGTCATTTTTGACCAGGATATGTCCTTCAATGCACATATTAAACAAATATGCAGGACCGCTTTTTTGCATTTGTGCAATATTTCTAAAATTAGAAACATCCTTTCTCAGAGTGATGCTGAAAAGCTCATTCATGCATTTATTACTTCTAGGCTGGACTATTGTAATTCATTATTATCAGGCTGTCCTAAAAGCTCCCTGAAAAGCCTTCAGCTGATCCAAAATGCTGCAGCTAGAGTACTGACAGGGACTAGAAAGAGAGAGCAGATTTCTCCCATATTGGCTTCTCTTCATTGGCTCCCTGTTAAATCTAGAATAGAATTTAAAATTCTTCTCCTCACATACAAGGTCTTGAATAATCAGGCACCATCTTATCTCAAAGACCTCATAGTCCCATATCACCCCAACAGAGCACTTCTCTCTCAGACTGCTGCTTACTTGTGGTTCCTAGGATACTTAAGAGTAGAATGGGAGGCAGAGCCTTCAGCTTTCAGGCCCCTCTTCTGTGGAACCAGCTTCCAGCTTGGATTCGGGAGACAGACACCCTCTCTATTTTTAAGATTAGGCTTAAAACTTTCCTTTATGATAAAGCTTATAGTTAGGGCTGGATCAGGTGACCCTGAACCATCCCTTAGTTATGCTGCTATAGGCCTAGTCTGCTGGGGGGTTCACATAATGCACTGTTTCTCATTCACCTTATTTACTTTGTTTATACTCCACTCTGCATTTAATCATTAATTGATATTAATCTCTGGCTCTCTTCCACAGCATGTCTTTCTCTCCCCTCAGCCCAACCGGTCGCAGCAGATGACCCCCCCTCCCTGAGCCTGGTTCTGCTGGAGGTTTCTTCCTGTTAAAAGGGAGTTTTTCCTTCCCACTGTCACCAAGTGCTGCTCATAGGGGGTCGTTTTGACTGTTGGGTTTTCTCTGTATTATTGTAGCGTCTTTACCCACAATACAAAGCGCCTTGAGGCGACAGTTTGTTGTGATTTGGCGCTATATAAATAAAATTGAAATTGAATTGAATAACTGTACTTATTGTACACTGACAGAAGAAAAACATACCTCTCCATTAGCAAAGCAGTACAGAACAGCCACCAAGAATCCCTAAAATAAAAAGATTGTTTACAACAAATAGCAGTTGTGAACGATGAGTCATTATATCAGGTGTATGACTGTTATTATCAGTGTTACCTGGAAAGAGCTGAGGGTGAGGTTGACAAAGTTCCTGGCATAGCGGCTGCTCCCCTCCACACATTCATCTATCAGCACGGTGAAGACCACCTCGTGGATTCCAAGCAGGGGAATCAGCACCAGTGTTGCTCTGGCCAAGCTAAAGTTCAGAATGAGAATATTTACAGTGGAGATTTAGAAGGACAGAGTGGAGGAAAAAGAGAGATTCTATAACTCATGCATACATTTTTGTATACACGAGCCCCCCCCCCCCCCCCCCCCCCCCCCCCCCCCCCCCCCCCCAGTGTGACATTTATGGCCAGAGCTTTGGGGGTGACATTTGAATTTGTGCTGCACATGGTGAGTGATTAACATTTAAATGCTAAACCGGGAGCCTATTGTACCAGTTTATAGATGAGACTGGAAATAGATCTAAAGGTCGAGCTTGTATCCTGACATTTAGATGAGGAAGCAGTAACAATCTTAAATACCTGTATCTGTAGTCGGTAAATTTAACCTGATCTGCTTTCAGCTTGGACAGCAGCAACATCAGAATCTTGATAAAGATGAAGAAAATAACCTGTGATGTACAACAAAGGACGACTTAAACATATTATAAGCCTAAATGTCTTCTGTCAGTATGAATATCACATGCCAGCACGAGGCAGAAACCATTACATGGAGCATAAATCAGGGGAAAATTCACTTGAAGTCTAGCACCAAAGGAGCCACATGACACATCTGTAACTAATGAGACTGTGCTCTGGTTGTTTGACTGGTTAAGAAACTTCACTTACTAGCACTGATAATGTGATCGGACCCCTTATAATCCACCAGAACCCTCTGTTAACGATGGACCAGCATCTAAGCAATGAAAGTTTCCCAAGTCAAGCCACGATCTGTTAAACTGATCCATTTATTATGAAACATGTATTGAGACACTTACTCTTTGTTTTCATATAAAATCTTCACCACTGTCCACGGTGTCACAAACAAGACGGGAGTTCCTGAAAAGCATGAGATGCTAGCTGAAACTGTAGCATTAACAGATCAGACCTAAATATACACGAATCAAATTAAACATGAAAATGTGATCCATGTCTTTAAGAGCAGAACACACTGGGCCAGAATATTTCACCATTTTAAGCTCAGTAGGCTGTCAGTAGGTGTGCCTCCTAATGAGACGATGGATGGTGTCCTGTGGCATCTCTTTCCAGACCTGGCAGCTTCAAATGGACCGAAACATACTGTCTGTGCACCAGGAGGAACCCAGGACCCACTGCACCAGCGTAGGGTCTGACAGTGAGTCCAAGGATTTCATCCTGATACCTGATGGATAGGGTTGCTGCCCGTTCCGTAAAATACAAAATCGTCCCTTATTTGGCAGTAACTGCCAAATAAGGGACGATGGCAGTCAGGGTGCTGTTGCCCAGCCTGCAGAGGTCTGTGTGTCCCTCCATAGATATGCCTCCCCAGACCATCACTGACCCACCAAACCGGCTGAACGATGTTACAGGCAGCATAACATTCTCCACGGCTTCTCCAGACCCTTTCATGTCTGTCACATGTGCTCAGGGTGGACCTTGTTTTTCCCTGGGAAAAGTGGTGGACCTGCCAGTTGTGGTATTCTATGGCAGATGGACTCCACGGTGCCAGGCTGTGGGCACCTCAGGCCCTCAGGCCGCCCTCATGAAGTCTGTTTCTGATTGTTTGCTCAGAGACATTCACACCAGTGGCTGCAGGAGGTCATTTTGTAGCTCTGCAGTGCTCATCCTGCTCCTCCTGCACAAAGGAGCAGATCCTGGTCCTGCTGATGGGTTAAGGATCTTCTCCGGCCCTGTCCAGCTCTCCTAGAGTAACTGTCTGTCTCCTGGAGTCTCCTCCATGCTCTGAGACTGTGCTGGGAGACACAGCAAACCTTCTGCCAATTGCACGTATTGATGTGCCATCCTGGAGGAGCTGGACTACCTGTGCAGCCTCTGTAGGGTCCAGGTATGACCTCATGCTACCAGCAGTGACTCTGACCCTAGCCAAATGCACAACTAGTGAAAACCAGTCAGAAAAGATGAGGAGAGAAAAATGTGAGTGTCCTCCACCTGTAAACCATTCCTGTTTGGGGGTGGGGTGGGGGGGGGGGGGGGGGGGGGGGGGGTCTCATTGTTGCCCCTCTAGTGCACCTGTTGGTAATTTGATGAACACCAAAGCAGCTGAAACTGATTAATAACCCCCTCTGATACTTACTGACCTCATCAATATCACAGAGGTTTACTGACTGATGCTATGCGATTAAAAAGTTTTTCTTTAATTTTTTGAGCAGACACTTCAGATGCATAAATAGCTTATCTGTGACTCACCCCATCCTAGCAGCATATATTTCTTCAGCAGACACCTCTTGGTCAGCACAGCAGTGAAGAGCAGCGTATGGAGGAAAACGGCCTCCACCAAGAGCCAGAAGTAGTTACAGGCCACAAAGTACTCCATGCACACTTTGGACAATCTGCAGATTATCACGATCTGTTAAAGTGTAGGTTTCAGGTAGATTAGTCTCAAAACTGTATCCACCGAAAAGAACAACCAAATAAGGAGACCTTACTATTGGTCTTAGAAATAAGGCAGTGGCGAGTGTACCGTAGAGTTTGAGTAGGCGTTCCAGCCAGGGTCGTCCTTTGGTAAGTTGGAATACATGAGGTGCATTATGATCTCTTTAGAAATGATAGCTACAGCTCTCAGGATGAATGACACAAACAGATTCATATGGATGTAGTTCCGGGTACAGTGAAGCTTCCTGGTAAGCAAATACAGGAGCAACAAAAGCATTGATCCTTACTTGTTGTGCCCTCAGTAAAAGCATTACTGAGGGCACATGTCACAACATAAGTGGAAATGAAAAATGATCGAGGCTCACACAGCCACGTGGAAATGCTTGTGGTTTATAATGCCATTAACAATGAAGGCTCATTTCCATAGGCTTGTAAATATGTCCAGTTGGGAACTGCAGTTGGAGGGAATTAGTCTATAAACAGAATTACTTATAGAAGCTGTATCCTGCCAAGTGAAAATGGATGTAACATAAAATATTGGAGATGTTTATTAGGCCTCAAGGATATTTTCAGTTATCATCCAAATGTAGTGCCAAAATGTAACATCTGCAGTAAATTTCAAGTCTGAGTCGATCTGCTAAAAATGCAAATAGCAGAAAATGCCTTTACCCCCCCCCCAAAAAAAAATAAAAATAAAAATCTTCCATATATGGCAGCCAGTATCCCATCACAGTGACACTGTCTGTGGTTGGCAGTTAGATTTTATAAATGATCTTGCACAAATGACTACACTGTTATTATGTTACCATCTGCCAGATCTGATGACCTCAGGCCACCCTCATGAAGTCACAGTTCACACCAGCTACAAAGCTAACACCAAAGTCCTCATAAACCTTTATAAACTTCATTTTCATGAGCATTAAAAACCTCTCCCCCCCTGGCCACTAACCTCAGTACGCCCATTAGCAGAGTGGCCAGTGTGAGAGACACCAGGGACAAGGAGTATCCGATGACAGAGATGAGCCTGAGGGCCGTCTGACGCAGTATTTCATCCTCCTGGAAACACACAAATACAATAAAACTGACACAACACAATACAATACTTCTTTAGCACAACACATCTGATTATGGACAACCAAGAAAACAATTCCTGATGATCTTTCTAGGACTTTTATCCCTTTTAGAAACCACAAACTGTGAAATGGCTACCTCACTTTCATCCTTAAAACCTAAGGGGACCTGAATCTGTGTGATACACACCCGGTCCCTCACCTTGTCTTTAAAGTAATGGTGCTCCCAGCATTCTGAGACATCCCTCCAGGCCTCGGAGGAGTTCTCCATCGGCCGCCAGCTCCCGTTTTCCAAGCATTCTCTGTGTGCCCTCCTGGAAGTGTCTGGAGGGAATCGGAAGAAACATTGCCTGGCATTATTTCCTCTGACAGTTCAGTGAGAAGAAAGGCTGAGTAGCAGGGTGATCATCATTTTAGGTTTATTGTTTTACATTTATTTGGGGTAGGCAGGAAGAGTCTGTAAATAACATTAGCAAGATATCAGAAAAAAAAAAATTCTGATTTTTACAAAAAATGACTCATTTTGGCCCAAAATTCAAAGGTTAGGGAATCGGGGAGAATTCACTTATAGTTTTGTTGCTATGCCTGCTCTTATTGTGAAGTGCAAGTTTAACAGCTAAGAATATAATTATATCAAAATTTAACAGTGCATCATGTTTCACTACAACCATATTGTATCTTCAGTTGGGCAACACACTGCAGAGCAGTTGTAACAAGACTGTACACACAGTAAATGGTTGAACTGCCCCCAGCTCTGCTTTCACTGCTTCAAGATCAGTTATGATGGGAACATGATATACACATGCACCAGTAAGTGTGGAAACAACGATGGCAGCAGTGATTACTCTGATTTTTCATCTCAGCAGAGAAGTTGTCTCTTGATAATCTCGTTGGCTGATCTGTGTGATGTTAGAGTGCAGATTCAGGTCAACTCCTACAACATGTGAAGACTTCAACACACATTTTCATATTAACGTGTGTGATAAACCACTTAAACAGCTGATTTGATAATGCACCACATTCATTTTTAAATATCTGAACAGACACGATTTTATACAATATGATGCAACACTTTAGTTTAAACAGAATCTAAAATGCCTTAAACGACATGGAGCCTGTTTCTGTAGAATAATAAGAACTAACTACTCTCAGGTCACACTAACTATTGTGACTATTCTGATTGCTGTAGAAGTAATAGTCGCCCCCTCGGCTCCCGCAGTTTAAAACACCAACAAGACGAACTGCACGTGGTTCGATGAGCGTGACAGTGCTGACAGTCTCCTGCATCTTGCTGCACTCTGCCTGAGCTCTGAACTTTCTCTTTCCTAGTTACTCTTTCTGGAACAGTTTCCTTCATTTTAGGGTTAATGAACCCAGAGCTGTTTGCTAAACCTGCTTCCTGGAACGGGGCCCAGGTTGGAGTGGGAGCTGCACCTCATGCTATGTTCAGGTCAGCGATGTAACAATTTTGTGATACTGTCACGGCTCGGGACAACACTGTAATAGTTTGTCATAAATACATTGCAGTGATACTATGATACCTACAGTGTGGTGAATGTTTGTGAATGTTTTATTCTGGATTATTGCAACAGGGCACCAACCTGACCCAACTGAAAATGATGTGAAGGTCACTCAGTTACGGATCTGCAGCTTCACATTGAGAGTGTGACTGTGGAATCAGATATTTGGATTTTGACATTTAACGGCACTGTCGATCCTGTGACTTGTTTGTGATATTTTTGGTGCAGTCTTGTGATGAATGAATGAAGTGAAAGCTGGAGAAGCTTAAAGGGTGGTCTGTGTAATGAAGTTATTTTTAATTATTTGCTTCTGCAGTCATAGAGTGATAAAATGGAACCTTACCCTCACCGATCCACGGCAAGAACGAAGGACAGGGGATGGACACGTTCCCAGAATGGGAATGGGGCCAACACACAAACATGTCAAATTCTCCTTTGCAGTAGTTTCCTGCAATAAAAATAATGTTTGAGCCGTTCATAAAGATAGTAAAAATCTAAATCATTAACACACTGCAGGAGGCTTACCAGTTTTTGAGGGTGCGCTCACTACCAGAGTTTTATTGCAGTTCTTCGAGTACTCATTTCGCTTGGCTATCAGACTTTCCAGCAGTGACCCTGTGACCTTCAGTACACATGGAGAAAGAAGTGAGAGACGAGTTCAGCGTGATATCTGGAGAAGAATAGTCGAAGATGTTGGCATAAAAGAGAACCCTTAAAGATCCTGTGTGTGTAATGTTTTTTTCAATTAAATTTAATTCAAACAAATTAAATTAAATGTTGCCTTTTCCTTTTAGCCCTACCCTCAATTACTCACCCTTGTGTTCTTAATGACTTTCCTGACTGACTAACTGCACCATCTCATGGTACAAACTTGTGTTACATGAAAGTACAGATTGGTTCTGGTCCAACTTCAGGAAGACGGTGAGGGCAGAGCTGAAGATGGTAAGAAGTGACCAAAAATGAGTTCATCAGGGAGACGGCTCAGGTTTGGAGATAAGTCAGAGGTTAAGGGGTGTTGAATATGGAGGAAGACCTCAGATGAGAAGGAGGACATGCAGAGGGTTGTTGTGACAGAGGAGAATGCTGGGATGGGGTGAGATGGAGGCATCTAAAGCAGAACTGCAGAAATCAGTAATTCTGAGCTGGTTGGCTGCATTTTATCCTCTGCAGAGACACGTGAAAGGCATTCATCTTCTCTGAGCCCCAAGCAGCCACAGGAGCTGCTGCATGTGGTATTTGTCGATCAACAGGTCCGTGCCCTCAGGACCACAGCGCACCATCGATGTCAAAAAGCTGTGAAGGCAACAAATCTGGAGCAGAGACGTGATGCTGTCATGTTGACGTGAAGCAGAATCTCAGAGGAATGTTTCCAGCTCCTCGTTGAATCCACGCCACAGAGAAATGAAGGTATCAGCATAAAGTGGCTGATGAATGTATACACAGTATACTTTTCTCCATTCACCTTACGCATCATCATATGGGGCATTTTAAATAAAAATACTAATTAGTGCAGATTTAATATTAAACCCAAAATAGCACTGATCTGAATGAGTTCATCAGTGTTTCTGATGCAAACCTCACAGAATGAACTTCAAAAATAAACATTACTCAAAATGTCCCTCAGAAGGAATTTATGACAGTTTGATTTATTTATTTATTTTGCTCCCAAATAAGTGAAAATTCAATCAATTGTTAAATCATGTGAAAATTAAAATCATACATTGTTGATTTAATTACAGCCGTCATTCAGTTTAACTGTTTCTTCCATTTAATGACTGTAAGATTTAATCTCGTGCAGCATCTGCAGCCCACAGATCCTGTGTGCAGTAAATATTGCAGTATTCATATTTACCCACTTGGTGGGAGTATTTCATCGGGAGCAGCTTCTGTTACTGGGGGGAACATTTTCATCTGAGTGTGATCTGCAATTGATACGGGCAATTTATCAATCCAGCTCTCTGCATCAGTGCAGCAGTGCAAACACACCTCAGTGATATAAACAGTGTGTATGGGTGTGTCCTGCGCTCGGTCATAAATTATAATTCCTCCTTAATTTGCTCTCATTAGTGAGACATATTAGTATTTCCTGAGAACTGCTTTTACCACCCCCGTCTTTTATAGATGAGCATCAGGGCCGAGGACGGCGGCTCTCCTATCCGAGTCCCAGCCTTCACATCACGATGAGAGCAGCAGCTGAGCTCGGCAGCCACCTGCGGCTCTCAGACTCTCTCCTGTGAGCAGCTGATAGAGAGCGTTTGGATTCACTGAGGCTTGTCTTGTCAGGAACCCATCCAGAGCGATATAAGGCAAAGCCAAGAGCTGCTATCTCCCTGTCTGCTTGGATTTCTCCTCTGGGCCTGAACTCCCTTCAGCTCCACAAAAAAAAGAAAAAAATTATCCTTATCATGATGAAGATGAATATGAACTCTGATGTTTTTTTCCTTGTGCGTCAAAAACTTCTTTTTTTTGCTTTTAGTCCCTTGTGTAAAAAACTCCAAACATCTTCTCTTTTATGATTTCCAGCACAGGAAGTTGGTTGAGCATTTCACTAAAGGCAAGTAAATGCTACAGAAATACACAAGAGCCAGGGGGATCATATCAATGTATAAAAGTCAAAGTAGGATAAAAACAACCCACACTGTATTATATATCTGTCCTCAGTCAGCTGTCAGCAGGGCCGGTGTTTTACTGTGTTTCATGAGAAATACGAAATACAATCTTGCTTCATACCGCACTATAAAATGATCATTTTGGTCAAATTTAATAGGAAAGCCTAATGTGTGTGTGCAGGTACAGTTTACCTGATGGTTGTAGGTTATAAAGAGCAGTGAGAGCAGGAGGTTGGTCCTCTTGTGCCAGGCTGGCAGTGAAGTTGGCATGGTGCTGTGTTCACGTGGAAATCTATTGGTGTCTGGTCTCTGGACTTTCCTGCCACCTCATGCCTTCCCCTTGTGCTCGCCGGGCCTCTCACTCATCCTTGCTTTAGCTCCAGACTCCCACTTAGCACTGCTGTTCCAGCCCGACCGCGTCAAAGAGATGGATTTGAAATTGACCTCCTTCCAAGAAGCCCTGTAGGGAATTTGTTGGGATGACAGGAGGAAGATTTGCAAGAATTCTGATCAATGCTGGTCTCCCACCTGCACCAGTTATCCTTGTAATTCCTTAAAAAATTCCTGGATCCAACAATTGTTTCCACTCTACTTTATGGTTCTTTCAATGAACCCTTTGACCTGTTAATAACAGATTTCATGGAGCGTTAAGCTCGTCTGTTCATGAAGCGCTCTAAGGTTGAGGTGGAAGTGGATCTGCCTGTGCTCCCTGTGGACACAGAGCAGCTGAACGCGCCTGTGGATCCTCACCGACAGATCGCCTCTCCCACCCCGTCCTCTCCTAACCAATCAAGATAAGGCCCCGGGAGAAGCGGCCACATACGTGAACTAACTTTGTTGTCCAGGAAAACTGATCACACAGGAGCAAACGGGCACCCAGCATTAATTGGGATCTCATGCACTTATTCATTAAAAATATTAACACATGCAAACACAAGCAAATACCACCTTAACTTGCAGCAAAGAGGGAAGACACAGCTCCTCCCTTCTGTTTGAATAGCTCACATAGTAACTGGGCATCACCCAGCATTTCTGACACTAATGGGGGATCCAGTGTAAACTAACAGCCGCAGAAGCCAAACACAGACGAGCAAATTAGAGAGCAAAGAGCCAGAGTTGCTGCATTAAAAACCCATCTCAGTACATCATTAAGAATAAATAGCCTTGTGTAATTTATTTTTAATTGATAAACGCTAATTTCACAATCAGAAAGGAAGTCGTAACAATATTAGCTGATGAATTGATTCGTTACTTAAGCTGTAACTTGACTTTTTTGCAGAAACAGGAAACACTAAAAAGAAAAGAGATAATGTGTTTATATAACAGCAAGCCAAATAAAACCCTATAACTGATATTACATGAAGAACATGTATGTTTCTTAGTTTTTTGTGTATTTGTCACATTTAGTGATAATTAAGTAATTACATGATAATTACAGTAAGTGATAATTAGTAGAACTTACACTGTTTTATAGTGAAAAGCAAATAGAAACTGTAATATCTCCTTTACACATTAAACTCCATGATTGTGATTAAAGAAAGGAAGCAGAAATGAAGGGACGAACTCATCTGCTTTCAAACCCTCAATAATTCATTGTGAGGATGTGTTTTTGTTACATGTTCAGAAAGCTTTCAAATGTCTCTGTGATATGAATGTGACAGAATCCAGTGACCCTGATATGCACACTAACAGTGAAACTACCTTCTATAAGCATGGCAGCATAAAGCTGTGGCAGGATGTCCAGACTGTGCGCCTGCAGATCAGGTTTAGACCAGAGGGAAAATACATATATCAAATATGTGCAATGAAATTTGAAAGATTTAAATAGCAGTGAAGCAGTTTCGAGCAGCAGACTTATGGCCTGAGGGTTGTGGTGTGGAGGGATTCTCATTTATCGCTGGACACAGCAGGAAGGGAAGAGGCTGCTGAGGAGGTAATGTGAGAGTTCAAATGCGGCCATTTCAAAGCCGCTTAATGGCTGAAACCTCTCCCCTGGTTTATGCTCTGTTCAGGTTCCATTTATGAGAGCTTCACTAAACCTGAGAGCTGCTTTGAGTCTTTTACCATCATAATGATCAGGGGGCGGAGCAAAATGGCTAAAATAACTGGATAAATATCTGTTGTTTTATTTTAGTTTCAGCAAATATAATAATGATTATATACCCAAAATTGAAATGGGTAAAATGCATACAATACATAAATGTGATGCTGCATATATTAAACCATAAAACATAAAGTATGCTAATCTGTTAAGGATTTCTGACTGATTGCGACCGTTAAATAAAATAAACATTTACATGTGAATCAGAAGCCGTCAGATGTGCTCAGCACTGCCTGCTGTTGTCATGATTACAGACTCACATTCACACAACAGGTCAAAGTTTTGTTCTTAAATTCTGGGTTGAATAACAGAATACATATATATAAGTCAATATAACTGCATTTGGATTTGGAGGAGTTGGTAAGTCAGCTGAGGACATACAGTTTCTAGCTTGCTTCAGAAATTGAAGCTGGAAGTTACAGAGTTCAAAGTTCAAACTGAAATAAATCCATGAGATGAGGTTCCAGGGAGAGGAGACGAGAGCGTGGATCACACACAGAGCCTGAAATGATCACAGTGAGTGGAGGAAAAGCCGGTCCTTAAATATTGTGACCGATTAGGCAGCGATACAGGTGTGATGAGCCACTTGCTGCAGACCACACCTGGCTTGAAACCCCGATCACACCTGTGAGCAGGAGAGACCGAGATGGAGCAAAATCAGACGGGGGCTCCAGGTAACCATGACAGCTCTTAAAAAATATGAATTTAAAGAGAATAAGCTAAAACCCGGTTACCTCCTTATACAGTCATTACAGCTAAAATGCTAACAAAGACATTTTTCCACATTCAGAGGAAATTGTGTTCCAGCTCATTACATGAATGATATCCATCCTTCTTTAACTAATTAACAAACTGTAAAATACAAACACCAAAGTTGTAAAACCAACATAATAAAATTCACTCAACAGAGCCGAGGCTAACAGATTAAATGCTAATTCTCAGTGTTTTCTGCCTCTATCACAATCACATTTAATCAATTTAGCTTTAAATTTCTTTGTGTTACAATGTGTGATCATTTAAAGACAACATTCATGTGAAACTCCTGTCAAATGTACGTAGCAGTTCATTATGGTGAGTGTGCTGTGCACATGAACGTATGTGTGGAACAGTGCTGACATGAACTATGTTTAAAGAAGCTCAGACTTTCAGCAGGTTAATTACCATCAGTTTGTGCTCTTTACAGCATTCTCAGGATCACGTCTGTTACCTTAAACCTTATTAAGAACTTCACTGCTGGTGGTGAAGTAAAAAAAAAAGAAAGCCCCAGGATTCAATGTTACACTGACACGTTTTAGATTAATTTTACCTTCAGTCCCAAACGAGCAGTCATAAATTTAGGGAGAGAATTTCACGTGAAAGTTGAAAAGGTCAGGGAGGTGCTGACTACATCTCTCCACACCACCTCCTCAGAGTAGCTCCGTCTTTTAGACAGCGTAGTTTGGGGTGAGGTAGAGATGGGGGGCGGGTGTCATTCTTACATGTATTAGGCAAACACAGCCCTGCAAATGTTTACGCTCTCCTGCAAATGGTTTACCAGACAGGACAGGTGCTATGTGGAAGCTTAAACAGGTTGCAGTGCTGCCGCGTAAACTGTTTGGATCTCTGAGGCCCGGGCGCCTGCCCTGCTGCGCTCGGGAGTCGGAGCTTTGGTCGTTTTTCAGATAAAAAGTACAAACATTTCTCGGTAAGGAGGCGAGGTGGTGTGAAGATTCTGTTATTTAACAGCCCTGTGGCAGAACATGACAGATATATTTAATCTGTTAAGTCATGGGTTCATCAATAGAATATAACTACTGTGATATAGTTATTAACAAACTGCAGCAGCTGTGTTGATATTTTAATGCAGGTGATGTTTTAAAGATTACCTGCATTAAATATTATGTATTTGAAGTACTTGTGTACTCTGTACAGTGCAGTTTGTAAATACAGATAAATGCATATAGGGAACATGCACGTGCACATATCCTTTCGTTTATATTCTTGCTAATCCAGAGTGATGGCTGGGGCAGGGAGGGATAGAGGACGGGAGCAAACGGCAGCTCTCAGCCGGAAAAACAAACGGGCTGAGGCCGCAGCTAAAGAAGCCCGGGGACGCTCGGGAACATACTGTCCACGGGTTTGCCTGGGTCAACATCACTCACAGCTTCAGGCACCGCATCGTCTGGTAGCCAGATAACAACATTAGACCCGCATCAATGTAGCGGGCAACCCTGATGGTCAAGGCTGCAACAAGAAAATCAAAGTTTTAGATCCAATTCCAAGAACAGAAACACATCAAAATGACAACATGGTGAGTTTTCTGCATTTTGTTGCTGTTGGATAAATTATCAAAGGTTATTTGGTTGATGGTTCTGATGACTGAAGCAGAGCTACTGTTAATGTATCACCTGTACGTTTTCTACAAGTAAAAATGTCTGATGCAAAGAGGCTCACTGGGTGGTGCATTAGCTCTGGTTTCTGTATTTGTGAACAATATGAACACATGTATACTGACATGCAAGGATGCCGCATAAACAACATATACATAATAAAATGGGTGTTACTTCTGCTGGCCATTAGAAAGGTTTAATGCACTCCAGAAGTGAGTTACTAGCCACAGATTCTTCAAATGACCGACTTCACAGCATTAAAAACCAGTTTACAGCCTGGTAAGAAAAAAGGTTTCGGTCTCCATGGAAAGTCTCCCTCTTCGTTGTAACCTTGGGCTGGTGGGCGGTAAAACCCATCCATGTGGATACTGTAGTTTGGGGTGTGGCTGCTTTGATTGACAGGTGTTCTGACAGACAGCTGTTGCTTATTGGTATCTGCTAAACCCCACCCTCACTAACTGGAGTCACTGAGCTGGACCCCTCCCCTGTATTTGTGCTGTTGCAGCATTTTAGTTCAATTATTTTTCTACTAATCTAATTTCTAATAATTATCTTTCTGTTGTGTAGTACAGACCATGAATGAAGCTTGTGCTTCAGTTTTGGTGAATAAAATTCCAGTATTTTAGTCTGATACTTGGCACTCTTTGTGTGTCTGTCCAATACCCCGGTGCAGTTTATGATTACAGCTTTTAAGCAAACCTGCTAGCCAGGCTTAGCTGATGACGTAGAACTACAGCCTCTTGTTCACTTATGGCTCCAAAACACCAAAGTTGAGGCTCCAAACTGCAGAATACAGAATCAGTGGGTAATCTCATGCCATCACTTATAGTCTATAGGTGAAAAAAGCTGTACAGTACAGAAAATGTGATGCTTTTGTATGATGTCATTTTGAATTTAAAAAATGCTAACTTTTTCAGGAAGACACCTGAAATAAAATTATGAACATGTACATGAGAATTGCAGGACTCGGAACACAAGACGTAAACTCAAAAACCAGCTTCACTGATGAGCACTTACAAAATAAAAAAAAAAAAAAAAGCAGATTAGGAGCGAATATTTCAAAGCTAAGGCTCTTCTACATAAACACGTTAGAAGGAAGGACACAGCCATCAGGCAGCAAGAACAGAGGGAGACTCAGACAGGGAGATGGAAAAGACAGAGGAACACAGCTGAAACTCACTGGGGAAACAAGACAAAGGAGTCCAAACACACAAGAAAAGATACATTGCACTGTATTGTTGTCACATGAAAAACAAAGATTTAATAATTATGTGACCTTGACTTTTGACCTTGACCTCCAGGAGTTGATCTGTACTGATTTGGAGAATAATTGTGCAAGGTTTTTATCAAAATCCTTTAAACAATTTCTTAGATATGAAGTGGACATGAAAAAACCTTTTTAACCATATGATCTTGACCTTTGACCTTGACCCAGTGACCCCATATACAATCCCAATCATGCTTTGGTCAAAGGCTATCTACTGATGAAGTTTGGTAAGTGTAGGCCAAATGGTTCTTGAGTTATTGAGCAGACACAATCTTTCTATTTTTAGTGACAGCAACCTTTGACCTTGATCCAGTGACTCCCATATACAATCCCAACCTTGATCTGATGATAAGTTATTCACCCATGAAATTTGGTACAGTTCTCAAGTTAGTGAGCGGACTCTTCAGTGTATGTTGCCCAGACACCTGTCCGCCCGCCTGCCATGGGTGATCACACAATACGTCCCATCTTTCCACGAGCATATACAAACAGGGAGACCAGAGAGTTCAAAAAACAGACAGTTGTGGGGGTCGGCCCAACCATGGGACCAGGCAGTGGAGACAAAGCAGTTATGGGGACCAACCAGGCCTTGAGGCAAAACTTAGATGCTGAGGCCAGAAGTGAAATTCCTTCAGAGGCTGGCGTCTGCAGAGAAGGTGACAGGACACCTCAGGTGACTTGGCCAATGGCCGGTGTTGGCGGAAGAGTAGTGGCACAGAAACCACGCTCCCTTCCAAAGGAATACAATGTGTATCAGACTAAGACTCTTCTGGGTAAATACATTAGAAATAAGGAACAGCCATGCAGGAGCACACAACAAATCCACACACCAGGTAATTAGGGAGATAGAAAACACTGGGAAACACAGCTGAAACTCACTGGGGAAACTAGACAAAGGAAGCAAAACTAAACAGCGCACAAGAGATGGGACACGACCAAATAAGACAGGAAGAAAATAACACTGAGACACATAAACATCTGAACCTGACGCAAAGTCAGAACAGGAAACAAACACGGAGACAAGACTGACCTCACACAGGAGACACTAAGGACAAAATACAGAGACAAGACTAGGACAGACTGGACATAACATTATAAAACAAGGAACCGAGGACTCGAAGTACAGATAAACTCAGAAACACTAGGAAAGAAGATTACTCAAAGCACAACATATAGAACTAGAATATAAATCACATCTCAAATCCATAAAAATCCAGAAATCTGGGTCCAAGACTGAAGGGCCATGACACTTTAAATTATTAAACCTAGCTCTGTATAGCTGCACCCCGACACTGATATTAGTGACACAATGTTACACCTTAAAGTGTACTTGAAGATATTGCATTTGTGTCTTTTCGTCTCACTCGGCAGGGTTCTCGCCCTTTGTGCTTGTGTTTTGGGCCTAATATAGAAACATGCAGTGCACAGTTTCACCGGAATGAGCTGATGGAGACAAATGGCTAAGCTAACAGAGAAATCCTTGACTTGGGTAGTCATGACACCACATTTCCTGGTCTGACTCATTAACCTGTTACAGACGGGGTAGATGTAAAGCTGAGGATGCTGTAGGAGGAACAAGGGGGATCTAAATATACATCTCAAATCAGCTGGCACTTTTCCTACGCTAATGGAAACTGATGATATCTGTTTTTCTAGCGATGTCAGTTTGCTTTCGAGGTCTTGGAGAGATTTTTTTTTTTTCAAAGTAGCTGAAGGCGCTTTTCAATAGTAGCCAGGATCCTGTGGTAGGATGTAATATTGGCCATTGAAGCCATTAACAGGTCTGTGACACAGGACTCAACCCTCTAATTCCCTTTCAGCAGCTCAACATGTCCTTGAGCTGGCCAAATGAAAAATACCTCTTATTTCTTCATCTTCTTTGTAACACATGTTTTTATGGGAACCCCCCCTGCTGGAGATGGAAGGAGAGATGAGCTGGTGCAGGAAAGCAGAGAGGAGGAGGGTTTTGGGAATGTTGTCAGCTCTGCACTTCAAAGATTTATCATCCATTTCCATTTTCCCAAACACAGCTTCAGCACCAGAGTCTAAACAAGAAGCAAAGACTCCTAAATAACCTCACACAGCGACGTTCACAATAGAACTTTTCCACTATTAATTACTTTTGATGGCATGAATTAATACATACACTTGGGTATGTTTTTATGAGGAAGCCATTAAAAAATGTATTTGTAGATTAAAAACCTTTAATGATTATTTATTAGCAGAGATGAGATTGCAGTCAAACATGTTTATTCATGAGTGTAGTTTAGATTTAGAAGAGGGCTCATGAAAAGTTATAGACATGTTCATGTAGACAAGAGATAATCAGGATGTGTTCAAGCAGGTGAAAGTCTTAGATTGGATAAAAAAAAGGTCTCCTTGTGGAATATTACTTTGAAAATTACATAATCCTTGATACTGGAAGTCAGTTCTCTGCATTTTTTTTTGTGACTTATCTGTTTTGTTGCTTTGTGTATTTTCCAGAAAGTACGTCTCCTTCGCATGCTTTCGCACTCTTAGCCTGCATTCTGTTTTGCTCCAGCTGGCAGATAACGATCAAATAATTAATATTTCAAGCGTTTATCTGCTCCTCGTGGCAGTTTCGTGTACACACACTCGACAGCGCCGGACACTTCTTGGCCCGGCGTTTCGGCGCAGAAATGTTTCTGTTTTGTTTGTTCTGTAAGTCGAGGCCAGAGATACACTCATAACACTCAGAGCAGAGCTCGAGGATGCAGCTCAACGCTGCTTCAGGAGGACAAATGTCAAACACACGGAGCAAACAAGTCATTAAGGTGTAATTGATTCAGTGCTGCTGCAAGGTCACTGTGGTCAGATGTGAGCTATAATTATGCCTTATATTTCAACTTCTATGAATGCAGGTATTAATCTATTCGGGGCTGGATTTAAGTGCTGAGCAGAACTGGATCAAATGTGTGCTGTGGGGGTTTTGCACTTCTTGGTGTATTGCATGTTACGGCACTTGTGCACTTACTGGCAAATGCAAGCATGTGAGTCAGAGTCTAAGAATTATTTTGTTAAAAGAACAACAAAAAAACAGCAAAATGAAATTTTAAAACCTCCACAGTGTCGTCAGCTGTGACAGTGCAAAATAGACAAAGTAGACAAAAGACAATTATCTTTTTCAGGACAATCACTCAGTTTTTACAGTATAACAAGAGTTCCCAATGAAATTTAGGAGTTCAGTTCAGCCAAATACAGTCCTTCAGAGTCTGTCAGGGGGAAACCTCGACAGTTTGGGAGTGTCGTGGTCCTGCATCGTTGACCCAGCATTTCTGTTTTTGTACCTCCTTATTTTTGGTTTGAGGGTTCGGTTCTTGGTGTGTTTGATTGTATTCTATTCCTTGTTTCACCTTTCATGCTTCCTCTGAGTTCTCCATGTCTTCGTGTCCAGTCTCCACCTGTTAGTGATTTTGCTTTTAGTTACTTCCTGTTTTTATTTTGGTTGTCTTTTGTCTCATGTGTGCTGTGTTTAGTTTTGCTTCCCGTGTCTCGTTTCCCTGATATGTTCCAACTGTGTTCCTAGGTGTGTCCTCTTCCCCTAATCAACCACTAGTGTATTTATTGTCTCGTCTATCCTCTTCCTTTGTCAGATCGTCTGTTTTCCCTGCCCCTAGTGTTTCCCAGCCTTTGTGCTTCTCCTGGTAATTCCAGTAGCTTTTCCACTGTTTTTAGTTTTCAGGTTTCTCCAAAGTTTCTCCTTTTGGATTTCTGTTGTTTGTGTACTCTCCACCATCAGCCACATAAATGGTTTGCTTTTTGTTCAGCTTTGCCTGTTGCATGGGTCTGCATTTGGGTCCTACTCAAAATCCACAATGTACAGACCTGACAGGAAGTGCCGAAAACTGCTTGAGGCTGGCTCCAAAAGGGATTGTTTTCATAACCTTCTTGCTGTGAGGTGACAGTGCTAACCATCGCACCACAAGCAGGTGAAATGATAATCCTCCATAATGTGGCTGGGCATTAAAGCTGGGATGAGGAGCCCGGACATTCAGAGGGAGGTCGGAATTGAGCTGCTGCTGCTTTGCCTTGAATGGATTCAGGTAAGGTAATAATCTAATGACTCCTCCTGGAGTTTTCCTGGTATGCCCAGATGGGAGGAGACTCCAAGGGTGAGTATGGAATACAGTGCCACAGCGACCCAACTTTGGATAAGCAGAAAAAAACTAACTAACTAATGTAAATACACTGTAACTCTGATCTCACAAAACAAGCAAAGAATATTTCTGTTAGAGCCAATAAAAGTACCTGGCTTCAGAACTGAACATGGTGTGATCAAGATATAGCATTGCAGTAACATAAATATTCATGCTACTGTTCTTCTTCTGTGTATGCAGCAGTCCAACACTGGTATGTACACAGGCCCCTAGCAACAACATTAAAGCTAATAACCACCACCATCCTTTGCCTGCATGGCCAATGAACTCCAGAACGTGTCAACCATGATGGGTTTGGAGTGGACGGTGATGATGGAGTGTCAGCCTGGAGACCCTTTTAACAGTGAGAGAGACCAGAAGCTGTGTCAAACACAGGGATTAGGGGGGGGGGGGTTAACTGAAATGCTGACAGGAATGCATCCAAGCCTCAGATGCTGTTGTAAGGAGTAGGTAGTGGCTAATATTTGCTGTGACAAGTTTTTTTTTAATATTATTACCGTGGCAGTTGACAAAGGCTCAGACATTAAAGAGACATGAGGTAATTTCACATGGTCACATGGTATTTTTAAAGGATTCACTCCATTAGCATGGCTTATATAGATACTGTAGGTAAAGTAAAGGGTTTTTTCAAGTATCCTGTAAAGGTGGAAATGTTCAAGTCTCTAAGACATTGTTTGCAAATCCAAATTGTCTGAACAGAAAATAAAACATACACTTTTATATTTCTCTTGAATCCACCTTGGCTCGGGTCTTTCTGTGTGGAGTTTGCATGTTCTCCCTGTGTCTGTGTGGGGTTTCTCTGGGTACTCCAGTTTTCTCCCACAGTCCAAAGACCCGTACAGGGTGTACCCTGCCCCACGCTTATGACAGCTGGTATAGGCTCCAGGATAAGTGGGAAAAAAATGGATGTGGATGGATGGATGGATGATTAGAGAATTGTAACAACAAATGCGACACTGAATGCTTAAAAATATTTTAGTAAGTTTCTTAGAGCAACATTTTCTGTGGCTGTTGCTCTTTGTTTGTTGGCGTACTGAAAGTGCACATAAAACAGATGAATGGGAACGCACAGCCCAAATCACTTTGCTTGATTTCATTACAGCAAACACAAGAATGAAATTCTGCCCTGAGTACGATGAAGGCGAGTGGAATTTACTTTGTCCTACTGATGAAAGTGACAGGATGTGACTGCACCATGTTTCCTTCAGGACACAAGCTCCTGTCAGCAGTTTTGATTTTCTAATAGAAAGTAGTTCCAACAAAAACCTTTTACGGTGAGCTCTGTGGATCATCCAGGGGAACAAAGACATTTCTCTGGAAGGGCAAATGGAAGTCGAGTTAGGTGAATACAATTTTTCAGTCTTAGTCCCACAAACAGAATTCCACAAACCTCATTTGTTCTGGTGTGGAGACAGTAATTGTACAAAAACTCAAACTACTAGCATTAGTAGATGCTAGTAGATGCAAGCAGATGCAACTCAGTTTGTAATAGAAGAGATCATTGAAGTTTAGTGTCGGAATATTTGTTATGATTATATCTTTTTGGCCCCGATCCCTGTACCAAACATGAGACTCTCAAACCAGAGACTGGGGCTTACATCCAGACTCTGCTTCAAGTAACAAAACAATTTGTTATGCTTAAAGAAAGCTGATGGTTTTCATTAAATACTATTAAATGAGATGGACTACATTAACCCTTTGAGATCTGAGCCACCATTGGTGTCAACCCCAACCACGACTCCAACTCTAACCCTGAAGAATTAGAATGGGTAATTTTTGTTTTTATTAAACTCTTCTCCCAAGTCTTGGCAATTGGGGAACAGAAAATAATTATTGTGACATCAAAAACTATTCATGTTTTTTTCCAAATGTCAGTATTGACTTTGTTAGAAATACGGGGCCTGAAAATTCGAGTCCTTGTATGTGAGGAGAAGGGGTTAAAATTCAATTTTAGAATTAACAGGGAGCTGGTGGAGAGAAGCCAATATAGGGAAAATATGATCTCTTTTACAGTCCCTGTTAACACTCTCACTGCAGCATTAACTGAAGGCATTTCAGTTAATTTTTAGGACATGATAATAATGAATTACAATAGTCCAGCCCAGAAATAACAAATCCATGAACTGGTTCTTCAGCATCACTCAGACAGGATGTTTCTAATTTTAGAAATATTCTGCAGATGTCATGGTCCTGGGCCGTCTGCCCAGCATTTTGTGTTTAGTTCTGTCTTCCCTGAGTTTTGTTGTTTTTCAGTTGTTTTGATACGTTTGTTCCCCTCGTCCCTGTCTCCCCTGCTCCATGTTCTTGTCATGATGTCTTGTCCCTGACCTCCTGTGTTTTCATGTTGTTATTCCTAGTGTTGTGACTTGTCTGCGTCTCTGCCCCGTGTCTGTGTGCCAGTTCCCCGTATGTAGTCTGCGTGCACCTTGGTTAGTCACTTCCTGTATTATTTTGACAGTCTTGTGTTCCCTGTGCTTTGTGTCTAGTTTTGCTAACCCCTGTTATTAGTTTCATTTGCTTCACCTGTTGCTCCCTGCTGTTTCCTCTTGCCCTGATTACCTGCTGTGTATTTAAGCCCTCAGTGTTCATCTGTTTCTTGTCGCGTCGTCTTCAGTGTTCCCTCGCTGTGTGTCTCCCTGCTCCTCCTCAGGTTTTGGTTTAGTTCCTTCCCCGTATAGGTTGTTTTGTATTTTTCCAATAAATCCTGTTTTTTTGAGTCTGCATCCTGGGGTCCAATTCTGCCTGCCACACACACACGCCATGACAGAACGACGCGACCAAAATACGGACCTCGCGGACTCAAGCCAGCGGGGACGGCAGCGAGCCGTACGGGTTTTCCTGCAGGAAATAGAGAAGTGGTGTGCTCCGGAGGACGAGTCACGCTTTCTGGGCACTAGTCTCGCCCGAGGAGGACCCGGCTGGGGAAAGAGACCTCAGCTTCAGTACTCGCCACTCTCCCCACCTCTGAAACTGCAGCCGCGCTCGCCGGCAGTCTCCCCGCCTCCGCCCATGCCTCCGGGGATAAGGCTAGGCGGCTTCTCCGTGATGCCAGGCCCACCATCTCCTGCTTCGTTTCCTAGCGCCGCTCCCCTCTCTCATCCTACAGCGGGGGCGCGGAAGCGGAGCTCTCGGCGCCGGAGTAAAACTCAGTCAGCGAACTATGATACAACTCCTGTGTCAGCCATAGACAGTTTGATCATGAACTCAGTTACTGACATTTCACAAATCATAAAGAAGACAAATTGTTCCATAGATACTCTTGCCATGCCTGCCCATTCAAGACCTGTGGTTTCTGAAGCTGTTCCTCCCTCACCAGAATTGGGAAAGGAAATCTGTAGCTCTATGATGGACCTCTGTGAGCAATGGCTTAAATGCCCCAGTCAGGGGTATCGAGACGCCATGGCCCACAGTGCGCACAGATTGGAGTCCAGTTTTCCCTGGCTTTTGGACGCTTTGCCAGGTTCGAAGAGGGGCTTGGTCGAAAGTATGATCCACTCGGTGGTACCCATTTCTGTTCCACGGGTGGGGGCAGCCACAGAAGAACCTGCACCCGCACCCGTTTCTGTTCCACGGGTGGGAGCATCTAAGCCACAGTCACCCACGCCGCCTGCATTTCAGACTACAGCAGCTCTAGCCCCCATAGCTCCAGCCCCTGTTCAGCCTCAGCAACCCACGCCGCCTGCAGCAGCTCCTCCCCAGTTACTCCCGTCTCATTCGGCTGTAGCTCCAGCTCCTCCCCAGTTACTCCCGTCTCAGTCAGCTGTAGCTCCGGCCACCTCCCAGTCTCAGTCAGCTGTAGTTCCGGCCTCCGCTCAGTCTCAGTCAGCCTCTGCAGCTCTCCCCGCTTCAGCTCCCTCAGCCTCAGCTTTCCCTAGCTCTCAGTCAGTTTCCACGCAGTCAGCTCTCCCTAGCTCTCAGCCTGCTCGCCCTCAGTCAGCAGCAGCTCCAGCCGCTCTAGTTCACCCTGCCTCAGCTTTGCCCCCTTCAGTGGCGTCACTTCCCTTAAATCCCTTGGTCTCTCCAGTCAGTTTAGTTTCATCTTCAGTTCTAGTCGCAGTCTCCTCGGTTTCCTCCGTGCCCTCTGTCCCCGTAGTCCCTCAGGTCCCCGTAGTCCCTCAGGTCCCCGTAGTCCCTCAGGTCCCCGTAGTCCCTCACTCTACTTCCACTTCTGGTCCCTCAGTCCCTCAGGTCCCCGTAGTCCCTTACTCTACTTCCACTTCTGGTCCCTCAGTCTCTCAGGTCCCCGTAGTCCCTTACTCTACTTCCACTTCTGGTCCCTCAGTCCCTCAGGTCCCCGTAGTCCCTTACTCTACTTCCACTTCTGGTCCCTCAGTCCCTCAGGTCCCCGTAGTCCCTTACTCTACTTCCACTTCTGGTCCCTCAGTCCCTCAGGTCCCCGTAGTCCCTTCAGCTCTCCCTAGCGCCCGGCCTGCTTCCACGCAGCCGGCTCTCCCTAGCGCCCGGCCTGCTTCCACGCAGCCGGCTCTCCCTAGCGCCCGGCCTGCTTCCACGCAGCCGGCTCTCCCTAGCGCCCGGCCTGCTTCCACGCAGCCAGTCGTCTCCCGGCCTGCTTCCACGCAGCCAGTCGTCTCCCGGCCTGCTTCCACGCAGCCAGTCGTCTCCCGGCCTGCTTCCACGCAGCCAGTCGTCTCCCGGCCTGCTTCCACGCAGCCAGTCGTCTCCCGGCCTGCTTCCACGCAGCCAGTCGTCTCCCGGCCTGCTTCCACGCGGCCTCTAGTGCTAGTTCCCTTAGCTTCAGTCCCTTCAGTTTTGGTCCCTTTTGTTCCCTCCTCTGGTCCCTCAGCTCCTTTAGTTGTGGTTCCCCCTGCAGCCTCAGTCCCAGTCTCCTCTGTTCCTGCTCCCCCGACTCCAGTTTCCCCGCAGTTAGCTTCGGTCCCCTCACCTTTCCCGCAGTCAGCTTCCCCAGTGTCAGCTTCCCCATCCTCAGCTTCCACACTCCTAGCGCCCTCCATAGTGTCAGCTCCCTCGCCCTCCATAGTGTCAGCTCCCTCGCCCTCCATAGTGTCAGCTCCCTCGCCCTCCATAGTGTCAGCTCCCTCGCCCTCCATAGTGTCAGCTCCCTCGCCCTCCATAGTGTCAGCTCCCTCGCCCTCCCCAGTGTCAGCTTCCACGCACCCACCATCACATGCACCTGGTTCATCCCCCAAGCAGCCCCAGCTGCTCAGTAAAGTAGCTGTGTGCCCTACACCGCAGACCCAGCCTGCACATGCGGAGCCTCACCTTGTAGGCCCCGTTCAGCCCAAGGGTCCGGCTCAGTCGGAGCCGTGTTTGAAGCCCAAGGGTTACGCTCAGTTGGAGCGTCTGGCTCAGTTCGAGCCTCCTGCCTCGTCTCGCCGCCGCCGCCTGGAGCGCGGTCGGCCCTCAGTCTCGTCTCGCCGCCGCCGCCTGGAGCGCGGTCGGCCCTCAGTCTCGTCTCGCCGCCGCCGCCTGGAGCGCGGTCGGCCCTCAGTCTCGTCTCGCCGCCGCCGCCTGGAGCGCGGTCGGCCCTCAGTCTCGTCTCGTCGCCGCCGCCGCCTGGAGCGCGGTCGGCCCTCAGTCTCGTCTCGTCGCCGCCGCCGCCTGGAGCGCGGTCGGCCCTCAGTCTCGTCTCGCCGCCGCCGCCGCCTGGAGCGCGGTCGGCCCTCAGTCTCGTCTCCTCGCCGCCGCCGCTGGAGCCGCGGTCGGCCCCCAGTCTCGTCTCCTCGCCGCCGCCGCTGGCGCCGCGGTCGGCCCCCAGTCTCGTCTCCTCGCCGCCGCCGCTGGAGCCGCGGTCGACCCCAGTCTCGTCTCCTCGCCGCCGCCGCTGGAGCCGCGGTCGGCCCCCAGTCTCGTCTCCTCGCCGCCGCCGCTGGAGCCGCGCTCGGCCCCCAGTCTCGTCTCCTCGCCGCCGCCGCTGGAGCCGCGGTCGGCCCCCAGTCTCGTCTCCTCGCCGCCGCCGCTGGAGCCGCGGTCGGCCCCCTGCCACGTCTCCTCGCCGCCGCCGCTGGAGCCGCGGTCGGCCCCCAGTCTCGTCTCCTCGCCGCCGCCGCTGGAGCCGCGGTCGGCCCCCAGTCTCGTCTCCTCGCCGCCGCCGCTGGAGCCGCGGTCGACCCCAGTCTCGTCTCCTCGCCGCCGCCGCTGGAGCCGCGGTCGGCCCCCAGTCTCGTCTCCTCGCCGCCGCCGCTGGAGCCGCGATCGGCCCCCAGTCTCGTCTCCTCGCCGCCGCCGCTGGAGCCGCGGTCGGCCCCCAGTCTCGTCTCCTCGCCGCCGCCGCTGGAGCCGCGGTCGGCCCCCTGCCACGTCTCCTCGCCGCCGCCGCTGGAGCCGCGGTCGGCCCCCTGCCACGATTCCTCGTCGCCGCCGCTGGTGCCGCGGTCGGCCCCCTGCCACGACTCCTCGTCGCCGCCGCTGGTGCCGCGGTCGCCCGCCTGAGAGGTTTGGACTCTGCTTTTTGGCCCCTTGGCCTGGACGGCCCCCTGAACTATGGACTGTTTGTTCCCCCTGGCCGTTGCTCTTTTTGTTTCTGTTTTTGTCATAGCTCCTGAACTGTTCCTTGTTTTGACCCCCTGTTTTGGACATTGGAGCTCTCCGGCCTTGTGCCGTCGCTTTTTGTTTCATCCAGTTGTTTTTTTTTTTTCTCATCCCTGTGTTTTGTCCCTGTTTTTGGACTTTGTCCCGGCCTTGTGCCCCTGCTGTTTTTGTTCTGACATTGTGATTTTTGATGTTTTGCTCCCTGCCTTTGTTGCTCCCTGCCTGGTTTTGTTTTTGTTCCGGTCCCTCCGTCCTGGTCCCCCGCCTCCCTCCCTGGTCTGGTTTTGTTTCCTGTTTTGGCCGTCGGGTGCCGGCCTTTGAGGGGGGGGTGCTGTCATGGTCCTGGGCCGTCTGCCCAGCATTTTGTGTTTAGTTCTGTCTTCCCTGAGTTTTGTTGTTTTTCAGTTGTTTTGATACGTTTGTTCCCCTCGTCCCTGTCTCCCCTGCTCCATGTTCTTGTCATGATGTCTTGTCCCTGACCTCCTGTGTTTTCATGTTGTTATTCCTAGTGTTGTGACTTGTCTGCGTCTCTGCCCCGTGTCTGTGTGCCAGTTCCCCGTATGTAGTCTGCGTGCACCTTGGTTAGTCACTTCCTGTATTATTTTGACAGTCTTGTGTTCCCTGTGCTTTGTGTCTAGTTTTGCTAACCCCTGTTATTAGTTTCATTTGCTTCACCTGTTGCTCCCTGCTGTTTCCTCTTGCCCTGATTACCTGCTGTGTATTTAAGCCCTCAGTGTTCATCTGTTTCTTGTCGCGTCGTCTTCAGTGTTCCCTCGCTGTGTGTCTCCCTGCTCCTCCTCAGGTTTTGGTTTAGTTCCTTCCCCGTATAGGTTGTTTTGTATTTTTCCAATAAATCCTGTTTTTTTGAGTCTGCATCCTGGGGTCCAATTCTGCCTGCCACACACACACGCCATGACAGCAGATGAAAGAAAGCGATCCTACATATTTATTTAATGTGCACATTAAAGGACATATCCCAATCAAAAATGACTCCAAGAGTCCTCACAGTGCTGCCGGAGGCCAAGGTAATGCCGCCCAGAGTATCTTGTTAGACAGGTTAATGTTTTTAGGGCCAAGTACAATAAGTTCAATTTTGTCTGAATTTCACAGAAGAAAATTACACAACAGCCTGGCCTTTATGTCTTGTAACTAATGTAACATGTAACTAATTCTGTGTCGATGTATTTACAACCTGTTGTCATAAATGTACTGTAGAGGTGAGGGCCCAAATGACTCTCAGGTAGACGAAGATAACACAAGGCGAGATGTTTATTTTGACCGATGACAGCAGGTTCAAAAGGATACAGTAGCAGTCAAAAATACCCTTCCCTCATTCGCGCAATGAAAAATGCAGAAGAGTTGAATTTATGTCCATTCATCCATGGACCGACCTTATTCTGTGGCGAGTGGTCACTAATCTCCTTCCATCCACAGTTCACAAGATTTGGAATGGATGGGGAGGGGATTCATGCATTTATGTTTCTTTCTAAATACATTTTGCTGTAACCTTGTTTGTAATTTACAGTCCGGTGAAAAAGGATTTGCCCCTTCCCCCTTTGTTTTTATTTTAAAAAATTATATATGTGTTTTTTGCATATTTGTCACGCTTAAATGCTTCAGATCAGCAAACAAATTAGTCCAAGATAACCTGAATAAACGCAAAGTGCAGTTTTTAAACGATTCATCCATCCATTTTCTTCACTTATCCAATTCAGGGTCATGGGGGGCTGGAGCCTATCCCAGCTGCTATAGGGCGAGAGGCAAGGTACACCCTGGACTGGTCGCCAGCCTGTCGCAGGGCTGACACAGAGAGACAAACCTTTGAGCAATTTAGAATCACCAATTAACCTAACAGCATTAACAGCATCTCTACGTGAGGAAGCCGGAGAACCAGGAAAAAACCCATGCAGACTTGGGGAAAACATGCAAACTGCACACATAAAGGCTGTGGACAAATGGGGGATTTGAACCCAGCACCTTCTTAGTGTGAGGCAACAGTCACCACTGTGCTGCCCCAGTTCTTTTTTTTTTTTTTAAAGCCTGTCATGTCTGGCAGTTTTCGCAATAGGAATATGATCCAAATGCTCTGGTGTACCAAAGCTACAGTGCTATTAAAATTGGAGGGACAGATGTAATGAGCACTGAGCAACAGCGCCCATCCACACCACCCCCAAGGCCCTCAATGTCTAAGATGTAAATAAAATTGAGGAGCAGGCAGCAGTGAACAGAAGTGGGGCCACCTCAGCAGCTCCACACCCAGGTTCTTAAATGATGATTTAATTTATTAAGGGAAAAAATGGGCCAAACCCTCCTGGCCGTATGTGAAAAGTAACCCCCCCCCAAAAAAATCACAAATTAACTGTAATTAATCACATTCTTTGGGAGGCTGAGTTCAATGTCACTGGCCTACATTTGGGCCTGATTACTTGCAGACCCGTTGAATTAAGAAATCACTTAAAAAGAACCAGTTTGACAGATTTGTAAAAGCAACACGTCATCCACAACGTAAAGAAACAGCTGAAAACCAAAGTCAGTGAAGAAATATCAGTCTGCAAAGGGCTACAAAGCCATTTCTAAGGCTTTGGGACTCCAGCAAACTACAGTGAGAGCCATTATACACCAATGGAGAAAACTTGGAACAATGGTGAACCTTCCCTGGAGTGGTCACCCTACCAAACTTACCCCAAGAGCACATCGATGACTCTTCCAGAAGGTCACAAAACTGCAGGCCTCACTCGCCTCAGTTAAGTTCAGTGTTGATGATTCAACAATAAGAAAGAGACTGGGCAAAAATGGCATCCATAAGAGAGCTCCAAGGAGAAAACCACTGCTGACCAAAAAAGAACACAAAGGTTCATCTCATCTCAACAATGGCCAAAACTTTGGGGAAAATGTTCGATGGACTGATAAGACAAAAGCTGAACTCTTTGGAAGTTTTGCATCCCGTTATATCTGGCATAAAACATAAAACATCATACCAACAGTCAGACATGGTGGTGGTGTGATGATCTGGGGCTGCTTTGCTGCTTCAGGACCTGTAATTGACGGAACCATAAATTCTGCTCTCTACCAGAAAATCAGGAAGCTCATGGCTGGCCATCAGTTCGAACCCTGAAGCTCGCGTACACTTGGGTTATACAGCAGGATAATGAAGGTTTTTGATTGAGATGCTGTGCAGGTCGTTCGTGCTCAAAAACCCTCCAATGTGGCTGATTTTTTAAAAAATTCTGGAAATAAGAGTGGGCCACAGAAAGACTCATTGCCAGTTATTGCAGATCTATATATTTGAGCCTGTTTGTAATCTTTTTGACCCTGTGTGGATTAGAGAAAGTCCGAAACAAAGATGTATGCTATACAATCATTCCAATCTGGAAAAAGAACAATTCAAAGAAATCATTAAAAGCCCCAAATTATCATGATGTTCATGCCCATGTTGAGTATATATGTAAACGTCCAACCACAACTGTACATCTGTGAATGCCCCATTAATGCTAAACGGTATATTGGAGCAACATATGCTGCCATCCACACACTCTTTTTGACGCAAGGCCTTGTTTATGTCAGCAAAACATCGGCAAACCAAATTCTACTTATGTCCCCCCATGATCCAGATATGCATTTAATTCTTTTTAGCCAATTATTTGCTTGTTTTTTTCTTTTTAATTGGTCTGATACCAACACTTCATATGTTTTCCATTAACCTGCACTGAGATGCCTGCGAAAAATGCTTAATGTACAACATTGATAGAAATCAACACACATCCTACACGCCTTCAGAATTCCTCAACATAAACACCATCAGTTTTCTCTCTGTCCTCGGCCTGGGTCCAAACCCCATGCTCCAGATATGTTTGTATCATTTCTCTGATCCTGCCCAGATTTGGCCACAAGTGTCTTCCACTTACAAACAGGAAAACTGCTTCTTCTTTTTTTCTCTGCATCCCTCGCTAATCTCAGTTTGTCCCAGAACACGACCCCGACCACAGACGTGACTAAGGATGTGTCTACTCGTAGGAATCCCTCCATTTAGACTGGAAGGTGGAGCCTAGCTCTGCATTCTTTGTTCCAGAAGGATTACAGATCTTGTGAAGGGCTCCTTCCCATTACATAATGGCAGAAGATCCCACGCCAGCAGCCATGTTAACAGAGATGATGTGCAGACCTATATTGGTTTCAGATATCAGCCCCCCCAAATGCTCCCTTGCTGCTGCTGCTGCTGCTGCACTGAATTAGCCATGTCAGTTTAGCTAAGAGGAGTGTGGTCGGTCACCCTGCTTATTCTCCACGTTCCTGTTTTTCATATCTTACTGCTCGAGTGGAAAATCACTGTTTGCAAACAAAAGCTTTACAGGAAGCTGTGAAGACTTAACATCAACTGAGAGAATTCTCCCATGGCATCAGTTAAAGGTCAGACACACTCAGTTTGTTTATTTCATGCAGCTCTGAAACTCTCCATGATGACATCTGTTTTGGTTATATCAGGGGCCACAGTGCCCCCTAATGTACTGCAGATGAAACAGGATGCATTAAAAATGGTTTAAATTGGTTTAAATTAAATCCCAGTCCTCTGCTCAGATTCTGAACTCTCTGAGCACTTCATAAGATTCTCATATGACATCCGTTGTTATCATTTATGCATTAAGCGTTGGTACTCGATCATGCATATTTTAAAGAATGAATACAAAGGGCTGGTTCTTTGTGGACTCCTCCTCCAACCACAGTTTGCATATTTCACCAGTCATGCTTCTTTCATGCCTCGGGGGTAAAAACACTTCTACAGTGGAAACATCTGTGCATCCTTGATTATAGCTCTTCTTCCTCCTCCACATGCATTTTAGGAATTGAAATGATGAAATCCTGAGACTGATTTCTGGGTCACAGGAGGACAGACAAGACGAGGAAGTGTAAAACAGAGAAATGAGAAAAGTCCTATCTTTATGGTCTACGAAGGCTCCAGACCAACATTTCCCTGAACAAATAAGCAGTTTTAGCAAATGAATAGATGGATGGATAAAGGAGTAAATGAAATGAATGTTTCTCTCTGTTTTATCTCTTTTTCTATTTCTTCTTATTGCCCATTTAAAATGCAAGACCAACAAGTCAATGTGGGGAAAAATAAGTAAAAAGAAAAACTGACACAACTTAAACAGCCCCAATTTTCTTTAAATTAATTTATCTTTTTGTTTGGGAGGTGATGTGACCTGAAGGGGGCAGTGTTGCCCCAGCTATCTAAATCTGGACTGTAGGACTGCAGTGTGCGACATCCTCAAGTCTCTTGTGTGTCACCACCACATGTAACTGTCACCTCATCTGTCCTATAATAATAAAATGATTCATAACCCAGCCCTTATTTTTTGGCATTTAAATTGCCAACACTTGATTATGTCCTAATTATCCAGCTTAACGAGTAATTATACGCTGTTTCTGTTATCAAAGGTAACATCTTCAGCAGCACACACAGTCTGTGAGTTTACTGAAACCTTTCTCCCCTTGCTTTAATTGTAGTCATTACAATTAGCAGCTAAGCACAAATTTTAAGCACTCCTAAAATAGACTTGATGACTAAATAAACACACATACAGTAAAGCAAATACTAGATTAGAATGAGAGATATTACGTGTGTGTGTGTGTGTGTGTGTGTGTGTGTGTGTGTGTGTGTGTGTGTGTGTGTGTGTGTGTGTGTGTGTGTGTAAAGTAAATTATGCGAGATTCATTTGAGCATTTTGAATCTGAGGCCGTGCCCCCAGTACAAGGTTGAAGGCTGACACTTGATGAATAAACTGAGTTTCAGGTGTGATGTGCAGGGAGGGGTACTAACATGCTGCCCTGGGGGCATAATTACTTGGGCCCAGCGTGGTGGCAGGGATAGTGAAAGAAGTGTAACCAAAGTATTCTTCTGGTTTATCAGCATGAAAGAGCTCGCAGTTAATTATGACTTATTCTGAATCTGGAAGAGAGTCCAGCACACACTTCATCAATGCACAGAAATCAGTGCTGCTGTTGCTTCAAGATGGAAATTAAAATTCAGCACTTGAGAACTAAACTATTGTGAGAACTGATAAGTGAAGGTCAGGTGCAGAAGCACTGGAGAAAAGGCTGGAATCTTATTCCACCTGAGGAGGAGCTGCGGAAAGATCAAAGTCAGGTTAAGACCAACAAGGTGAACACACACAAATAAGTGAATTTTGGGGTGAATGGATCAATACATTTGATCCTCCCAAAAATGTGTGTTTACAGTAACACACGTTTTAGTTTCATCCTTCTTACTCAGATGGAATTTGATGGTGCTTGGCAAAGAAGACATTTCTCACAGGTGTAAATATTAACATGAATAACTGCTGAAATCCATTTTGCATTATATTTTTGTTTCATGTTGTCATAACCTGCAGAGACAGCTCTCTTTTTAATTTTATGCCTGCTCCTTCCCTCGCTCAGCTGAAGGTGAAGTCAGTGCAGAAGTGCTTTAAACCTGCATTCTTTCTCACAGCCCGATGGGTGACATCAACATGGCTACAGCTATCATTTATATCCACATGGTCCATTAAGTAAGTCGTAAACTAAGGTGTGTTTTCATGGTTTAAAACCCAAAGCTGGATTTTTGTCAGCTTTGTATCAAAGTAGCATAAACATCAGCGGCAAGACTCAAGGTTTCCGAGTAAATGACATGTTCACTTAGTCACATGACTGACTGGTGTATGTGAAACTTACTCACATTGTCAAATAGTCTTCATTCAAGGTCCACTTAGACTTTTTAAACATTGATACTGCAGCATTTATGAGTGACTGGAACAGGCTGAAGTACCACAACACGGTTCACAGTACATAGTATACAGTACCTTGTTCATTCACTTACTGTGTGAAGGACACAGTGGAAAGCTAGAAAAAAGAGCCAGTAAGGGGGCCTGATAATAAGGTCAATAAAATAAAATTCATGCATCTGTGTATAAAAGATATTAAAAGGTGCTCTAATCTGATCATTATTGCTAGTAGTTCAATTTCCTTTTAAACATCACCAATTCACAACAATTCTCTCAACACACTTTATATTGTGAGGTAAAGATGACAACATTAGAGAGGAAACCCCAACAATCAGACCATCCTCTATGAGCAAACACTTGGTGAGAGGGGCAAGGAAGAACTTCCTCTCAAGAGGAAGAGACCTGCAGCAGAACCAGGCTGAGGGAGGGGCCGCTGTGACCAGATACAGGGTCAAGGAAAAAACAGGTGGAGTTGTTGCATTTTAATTGAAGTGACAGAATTCCAACAGGTCTAATAATAATAATAATAATAATAATAATAATAATAATAATAATAATAATAACACTGCATTGAAGTACTGAAAACCACATTATTAACCACAGGCATTCAGCAGACAAATCACACTGCGCTGTGTTGGATGTCGAAAGACAACACTGTAAAAAATAAATCTGGATCTAAACGAAGCACTATAAAAATATACTGTATTCATATGAATATACTGATTTTTAATTAAATGGAAGTTGTGCTTTTTTTTTAATCTTAGCAAGATGTTTTTATGTAAATCCAACAAGTCTTTGTGTGTACAATTACATCCAAGAGTGCAGTATTTAGTCCGTAACACATTTTTTGTAATTTTGCCTCTGCACGCCACCGCAGTGAATCTGAAATCAAACAATCAAGATGTGATTGAAGTGCATGCTTTCAGCTTCAATTCGAGGTGTTTAATAAAAGGGTTACATTAACTGTTTAGGAATTAACACCATTTTGTACATACCTTTACCCACAATACAAAGCGCCTTGAGGCGACAGTTTGTTGTGATTTGGCGCTATATAAATAAAATTTAATTGAATTGAACCCCATTTTCAGATGCTCAAAACTTTGTTCCATTAACAATTAAGGAGATAAAATATCTCGGATTCAATTCAATTCAATTAATATAGCACCAATTTGCAACAAACAGTCGCCTCAAGGCGCTTTGTATTGTAGGTAAAGACCCTACAATAATACAGAGAAAACCCAACAGTCAGAACGACCCCCTATGAGCAGCACTTGGTGACAGTGGGAAGGAAAAACTCCCTTTAACAGGAAGAAACCTCCAGCAGAACCAGGCTCAGGGAGGGGGGGTCATCTGCTGAGGGGGGAGAGAGACAGAGATTAATAATAACTAATGCAGAGTGGGGTATAAACAGAATCAAAAGAAGTCACAACCATAGTGTGCATGTGCCAGCTGTTATCCCCTGTTATCAAAAAGTAGCATTTTCACCCATTTACACAGAAACGGAGGCGGAGCGTTTCGAAAACGCGCCACTCTGGAACCCGTTTTCAAAAAGTATCGTTTTAGTGCCGTTCCCGTGTAAATGGAAGAGCGAAAGGCATCAAAACGTTACAGTTTCCATTGAAAGCGTTCTCGTGTAAACTTAAACTTAGACCGACCTCCTTATGGCTAACATTAATGCCCGCGCACCATCACCCCAATTAAACGAGGTGACACATTCAAAAAAAATGATAGCAGGGATAAAAAGGAAAGGAGTTTACAGAGTCTGGTCTTGCCCCGTCTACATGATAATCTGATGCAAAAAGCTGCCCTATTTTTTGTAAAGTACATCAAGCAGGAATTTTTTATCAATGAATGGGATGACTTACTCATTGAGGCTAGACTGGAAAATGGGTCAGTCATATATCATCAAGCTTTTTCATATACTAAACCACAACTGTGTTTGCAATCAAAGTGTGGGGTTTATGAATAAGGCAGGAGTCAGAACTGTGTGTGTTCATGACTGTGTCTGCTCTTGACAGTCTACACAGAAAATCCAGCATATTTTGACATGTGGAAATTATTGATGTCATCTGTAGTCTTTGAATAGGAAATTCTGAAGTGTTACACAGATTGGAAATGACATTCCTCAAGTTATTACTACTTCTGAAACTCGTCTTAATATTGCATCATTAATTGATGCATTTGCTTCATACAATTTAACGCAGTGAATGTGAATTATAAATCATGAGCTCTGCTCCAACTTTTGTCAGTTTTTATGAGTTCCACATTCCTGTCTCTGTATTTGAGGTCATTAAGTTTGTATGGAGGCAATATTTAAGGCTCAGTGGTGCTGGACGTAGGTGTTACCACTATGATGTGCAGTAATAAAGCAAACTTTTTACAATGAGTTCTAAAATTACAAAAAAAAAAAGCTTCATTGAATATTTTTGTAGTTTTTAACCTGCAACCTAAAAAAATAAGGCCCTATCTGTAAGTATTCAGAGTGGGAAAAGGGGAAGAAGATGTCATGTAACAGCTGTGTGGCAGGCAGGAAGGAGGACCCTAACGCAGGATACACCCGACAGAGGGAAAATATAAACTCAGATTTATTTGGCAGAGGTAACAAAAGGCAGGACTGGGCAGGACCAGTGGCAGGACATGCAAAACAGGATGCACACAGCAGGGGACTCATAAGACAAAGACGACAACAGGCACTGAAAACACAGGACTTAAATACACAGGAAGAGAACGAGGGGAGTGGGAACAGCTGGGAACACAGGTGACACCGCTGACGAGACAAGGGGAAGCAAAACTGAGCACAGACAGGACCAGATGACTATCAAAATAAAACAGGAAGACAGAAGGGGGAACAAAGATGCAGACTTGACTCCGGGAAACATAAGGAACTAGAAGGCAAAACATAACCAAACCCCCACAATCAAAACCCAAAAGAGAACTATACAAAAGGAACATAACACCCAGGACCACGACAGAAGAAAGAAGAATGTGTTTATTCCTACCACACTCTGGGTTGGATCAGCTGACCATCAAAGAAATTCTCACAGTCCAGGCAGAGTAATCATATCTGAACAAACCGAAGCAAAAAACAAGCTGACCTATAAAAAGGTGATCAGATCACTTTTGTTCATCATTAAAAGGTCATTGTTGTCCAACATTATCCAGTTTCATAATAGAATCTCACTGGAAAAGTTCACATTTTAGTTTAAATCAAATATACTTTTTATCAAGGCTAGGATATCAAAAAAATCAACAGCAGCAATAATCATACAGGGTTGAATTAAAAAAATTACATGAAGTAAATTGTGATATTCAGTTTAATGTTTTAACACTTAAGTAATCTTTAAAAAAAATAAAACTTACAAAGAGTGTATAAAACAAGGAGCCTTTTAAAGAATCGTCTTGGCTCAGCTCAGCATGCAGACTATGATTTTGCCTGCTTAAGCTGCTGGACAGGAGAGGCCCCGACAGCTCTGTGTGCTCCTTTAAGAGGGTGGGCTGAAAAGTTGGAGTTATCATACAGTAATTAAATTTGGCATGCCTTAACTTTAACCTTTACTGATGCCAACTGAATGTTTTCTTTCCAGATAAACCCACACTGGATACAGAACTGAGGACTTGGAAAAGTAGTACTAGAGACATTTTGTGAAAATGGATCAAATTTGGCACCGTGGTGTTATCAAATATCTGCAGAAGAAGGACAAGGACATTCATGCCAACGTGGTTGCTACATTAGGGGATGATGCTCCAGCTTCATCAGCTGTGCAAAAGTGGGCGGCTGAATTCAAGAGGGGTGGGGAGAGCCTTGAAGATGACCCAAGGTCCAGACATCCTGCCACAGCCACCGCCCAAGAAAACACTGACCGTGTTCACCACATGGTGATGGATGACAGATGTTTAACTGTTAATCAGACAGCTAATGCTGTAGGCATCTCCCGTGAATGAGTTGAGAACATTCTGCATAACAAACTTGGCATGTCAAAGGTTTCTGCTCAGTGGTTGCCACGACTTTTGACCCCTGATCAAAAGTGCACCAGGCTGGTCATGTTGCAGGTGAACTTGGAACTTTTTGAAGCAAATCCAGCTGGTTTTATTGAACGTTTCTTCACCCAAGATGAACGCTGGGTTCACCACTTTGAAAGACCAAATGTCAGTCCATGCAGTGGAAACAGCCGTCTTCTCCTCGAGCAAAGAAGGCCAAGGTGGCGTCATCAGCTGGGAAGGTGATGTCTCCTTCTTCTGGGACGCAAAGGGCATCATGCTCATTGACTACCTTCAAAAAGGCCAAACTATCAATGGAGAATACTGTGCCAACTTGCTGAGGCAGCTGTGAAAGGCAATCGAGTCAAAGCGGCCTGGAAACTGACGAAGGGGGTCCTGTTTCACCAGGACGATGCTCCTGCACACAAGATGGTGAGGTCATCTCTGCTGTTGAGGACTTTTTTCTGAGGGTCAGGATGAGAGCTTCTATACCACAGTAATCCAAGCCCTGCAACACTGAAGTGTGTGGACCGCAGAGGAGACTATGTCGAAAAATAAAACATTCGACCATTGCGTTGTGGTCAGCCTATGAACTTTTCAGCCCACCCTCGCCTTCAATCCCATGCTCAAACGCTCTCATAAAGAACCCAAACTCCAGGGGATCTCCACTGAAGACTGGAATATCCAGAGGTGGAAGAGTGGATGCTTTCTGCTGTTTCACTAGAAGCTCTGTAATCTCGTTTTGTCGCTTCATGACCTTCAACAAATCATGAACATCAGCAACCCTGCTCTGACCAGTGCTAGGCTGGCTGTTATCTTTATTTTTTGGCAGATGAGGTCTGCTATTCCTTACTGTTCTCTGTGTGACCTCTGACCCATTTTTTTTGGCAAACATCTCCTTGTTCTGACTGCCCAGCTCTGAAGAAGCTGCCCCCACTATCTTGCCCTGAGACTCTTTGGTAGACAGCCATCCCATCCATCCAGTCAGCAGAGGTGTTCTGAGCTGGCTCCTTCATGGTCAGCACCTCAAGTTAGGCCACAGCAGTCGGTGTCTGCACCTCCCATTCCTCTTTCTTTGCTTTAAGCAGAGCCTCCTGTCCATCAATTTCCAACTTCTGCTTTAAAGCCTCTGCGCGTGCTACCAGGGCTGCCCTCTCAGCCTCCACCTTTAGGCTAGCAGAAGATGTCACTGAAGACACAACAGAAGATGATTGGCTGTTCTGCCGTGCCTTACTGCACTTGGGTGATATCATTGAGGCACTGTCTGCTGGCTCAACCTCAGAATCAGTTAACCTTGCCTCATCTGCTTGCCTTTCCACTCTGTTAAGCCAACTCTCAACTTTCTCCACAAAGCTCCTCAAATAGCACATTTTGGCTCATACCACTGCGTCTGATCATGAATGAATGAATGAATGTCTCTATCGTCATTGCATGGTCACATACAAGAAAAAATTACTGTCTCTCATAAGAGACCAAAGTGTTACCAATCATACATGAACACATACTCACTGTATCTTAAAGTATATAGTGATAGATATATACATAATAAAATAGTAAAAAAAAAAAGTAAAAGAGTGCTATCAAAATGAAAAGGTAAGTCAACTGCAACGCATGATTTCCAGAATGTTAAGGCTGGTTTTGCTATTTGTGGGTGGAAAGAGTCCTGTTCAGTTCATGGATGGCTGAGAGGTAAAAACTGTCTCAATCTGGTGGTGCGGCCTTTCAGGGCTCTGTAGCGCCTCCCTGAGGGCAGCAGTTGAAAAAGGTGGTAGAATGGATGGCTGTGGTCCTTAATAATCCTCCCAGCTCTGCTGTGAACATGGGACCAATAAACGAAGCCCAGTCATGGGAGTGTTAGGTCAATGATTTCCCTCTGGGGGCTGCCCTATCAGCTGCTGAACAGTTCCCGTACCATGCTGTGACACAGTATGTTAGGACACCCTCCAAACAGCAGTGGTTCATTCATGTGATCTTTAACTGCATCACTGGTTGCTCAGAACTCTTTATAACATAACTGAAACTTCTCCAGCATTTTTATCATCCTCCATAAGAGCTTCAGTTTCCTTAATCTTCCTTGTAAGGTGACTCAGTTTGGCTTTTATTGCCACTTTAAGCTCCTGAATCTTCTCCTTTTGTGCTTTAAAGGTTGGCTTTGAAATTCCAGTTGTTCCATATTAAATGGTATACTACAAGCTCTTCACTTAACTGGAACTTTAACACCATTGCTTCCTTATCAAAACAGATTTACTTATCTTCTTAGGCCCAAAAATCCTGAAGCGATCCTATATTGAGATATCTGCAGTAATGCGCAAATGCCTTTTTTTCCTATACTTGCCAACGGACACCAATTAAATCCATGTGCTGTTGTAGTCTCAATAATATTTTCACTTTTGGAGCAGTTTTCTGATTAATGTAGCGGCAATCTTCAGACTGTTACTGCTGCTTCTGCAGGATGTAGTTTCTGACTGGTGCTCTTAGGAGGCAGCTTGCATGCCCTTCAGTTATCGAAAATGAGATGGATGTCAAAGCAAAAAGGGTCATTTATTTCACACAAACCTGGTAACTGTACAACAGGACATCTCCTATCAGAGTCCTGGTTACTACCTATTTCTGATATCACTTTATGCAAACAAAATTAAACTGCCGGCGACGGTCAGAAAACTGTTGCTCCACATCCTGCCTACAAGCTAAACCCCAAATCTACCGCTTTGGTCCAGCTACACGCTCTCATTCACAACAAATACCAGAACCCACAACAGAACAGATTCATAATCACAGGATGAACCAATGGAGCATAATATCTTAAATTACAAAATAGACAATCAAGATCAAACACAAAGTGCTACAAGTTAAAGATTATAACAAAATAATTAAATGTGGCTTGATTATATACATACATATATATTAATACAAACAAAATACTGGCCTGAATTCTCTGTGGCTCTAATAGACTGTGTCAAATGCACAAACACACACATTCATCCACATCCAACCGCCCTCTGAAGCCGGGGCGAGCAGACACCCGAAGTAAGGACTAATTTAATTAAAAGAACAATGTTATATAGAGCAATGAAGGAATGGAATTCACTGCCAAAGCAAATAATGCAAGAAGCAAGTATAATCAGTTTTTAAAAACTCTTAAATCAATACTTATTAGGTAAGGGATTTTTATACTAATAAAGAAATGTTAATATGAATTATAAATTATGTGCAGTGTATTATGGATATGTAACTAAATACTGTATTTTTCTGTATTTGTTTTTGTTGTTTGTATGGAGTTTTTATTTTGTGGGAAGTGTATGTTGTGTGTGTTTAGAATGCACAGTCATAATGTGAAGATTTGGAGAGCCCAGAAAGAACAGCAGCAGCATTGCTGTAGCTAACGGGGATCTTAATAAACATAACAGAACGAAACTGCAGCACCCGAGATCGGCGCCGCTGCCCCCACCACAGAGGGTAGCCTGCCCACCACCAGACACCAACAAGAGACAAGAGAAACTGGAGTTGGAAACACGGTGCTCCGTCCACCCCAACTACCCCACGATGGCAACCCCTCCACCCCCTTACGCCCCCCCAAACCGCAGGCACCCCGGAGCCCCAAAAACGAAGACCGGACATCCTGATGTGGGTCGGGCCTACCCCACCCAGTGGTGTGCTCGGGAAAGCAGAGATTGGCGCACTGGGTTTTCACATTAAATTGGAACAAACAAAATATCTCTTCAGTCACTCAGGAGCCAGTTGGAAGAATTTTTTCCAAGGAAAGACAACTAATTTCTGTAAGTCAGGATTTATTGAAATTTACAGCGCAAAATGTGACATTAACTAAAGATGCTCCAACTGGATCTTTATGGTATACATACAAGCTTTCCCAGAGCTTAAAATGTGTCTTATAGTCTTAATGTATTTGAATCTATGTTTTATAATGATAACTGAACAAAGCCAGTTTATATTCAGACTTTTCTCTTTGCTGTAGCCATTGTAGCTCGATGGCTACAGTGCATTCTCCACCTGCACTGTAAAATTTTTGCAGAATGAGGAGCTGCATAAAAATAGTGAATATAGAACAGAGCAAAAAGCAGGATACATGTTTGTGGTTGAATCTGAAGGGGAGCAGCTAAGTAGGCAGTGTTCTCCAGATGAATAGACTTAATTCAGGTGGCCAGACTATTTTAAAATAATTCATACAAAAATGGTGTTTTTTACCTTTAATGAAACAGACTCCGAAATAGTTTGTTTCATTATTTGATCACTTAACTCTTCATGTATGTATTTTCTGCCTCTAATGTGCAGATGAACTTTGTTGAGTCACTTGATGTTCACAGTGAAAACAAACGTGGACATTTCTGAGCATTTCCCGTCATAATCTCATATCATGAAAGAAGATCAGAAGAGATTAACAATGGAGAAAAAAAAAAAACAGAAATTGCCATACCAAGTTATTAGTATGGACCATCTGCAAAATTTACATACAAACTTCCTTGTCATTGTCATTTATTATTCAATAAATATGCCCTTGATTGTTTCTGAGGCAGTGAAGCGTGTTTCGCTGGCTTGATATAAAAGCAGCTGCAGGGTTGGAGATAAAACAGAGAAACAGCAACAGCTTCAACATGAACGCTTAAGAGTCACTGAAGTGAAAAGTTTATCATACAAACAATTTCTGTCTCTGCAAACAGGCTCCGTATGATCCAAAACACACTCACACAACATTTATTTTTGCAGTCGCACATATTCATCCTCTACAAATTTTCTTACATCTCCCTATCATTCAAGATACCTTGTACAGATTTTTTTTAGCATTTGCTGCATTTAAGATAATATACCTTATCCTTCATTGCTGGTGTGAGTTTATCTAAAGTATTATTACTAGATTTCTCATAAAACTGACAAAATAATTATATGAAAGCATTGTGTTATCTGCATTATGTTGATGTATCTGCAGGTGAAATTTAAACCACAGTGCTGTCAGCTGTGAAAGCTGCTCTAATTTAACAGGAATAAGTGAGCCCTTGACACAGAGCAGGTCTCTGTGAGTCACAGCTTTGTGTTTTTGTAGTCGGCTGTAAAACTGGCCTGTTAGTTTTTGTGTGTGGTTTCTTACTATAATAACTTCATTTGTACCTAAAACTTCATTAAGAACCTGATTAATTCATAATTTTGTTGTTCTTGACTCTGGGTTTAACTTAATAATTCGGGACCAGATGATCTCCAACTGCCTGGACTTTGTGTTTGACAAAACAAAATTCTGTCTGTGTTTGTCTTTATGTTTGTCTTTATATTTGTCTTTATCTGGGACTTAATTCAGGAAATATTGACTGGCTTTCTACTTGTTGATGATGATTTGGGACTGGTGGCCTTGGCCTATGACATAACTTGGAATGTTTCCAGATTGAGTTTGTATTTAAAATGCAAAATACTGGCCTTGTTACATATAAGATAGTTCACCTATCTTATTATTCTTGACGGCTGTGTGTATTTAGACTATGTTCCTTCCTCAGTCCTGCTTTGTCAGTCATTTACCACCTGGTCTTTATTTTTTGCCGTTTCTGTCTGTCCCTCTTCTTTTTCCTGTCTGTTTCCTGCAGTACTTTTTTGTTACCTCATTAAAGTTATTAAAGTTCAATTTATGATTATACTGTCTCTCAGTCTTGCTCTATTTATGTCTGCATTTGGGTCTGTTTCTAAAATTTAACTTAAAATAAGAGAACACTTTATATACAACTTTGTTGGTCTTGGCTTTGGATCTGACTGTGGAATTATAAACGTTCAGAAGCTTAGTTTTACTCTTGACTGACTCTAACTCCAACCTTGCTGTAATTATAGTCTGAAGTCCATGCTCAAAGAAACATTTGTGCAAATATACACTGCTCAAAAACAAAAATAATGGAACACTTTGAAAACACATCAGATCTTGATGGGAAAAAATCATGCTGGATATCTATGCTGATAGGGTAATGTGTTAGGAATGAAAGGATGCCAAATGAAAATGATCAACCTGCATAGGGCTGAATTTAAAAGCACCCAAAAAATCAAAGTGAAAAATGAAGCAGCAGGCGAGTCCTTTTTGCCCAAATTTAATTGCAGTAACTCAAAATGGTACTTCTTATGGCTGGTATGCATGTCTGACAATGTCAGGGTATGCGCCTAATGATATGCATAACATTTTCATTGTTATGCAGATGATACTCAGCTTTACCTATCAATGAAGACAGATGACACACATCAATGAGTTAAACTGCAGGAATGTCTTAAAGACATTAAGGCCTGGATGACCTCTAATTTCCTGCTTCTAAATTCAGATCAAACTGAAATTCTTGTTCTCGGCCCCACAAATCTTAGAAATACTTAGAGATACTTACTCTGGATGGCATTACTTTGGCCTCCAGTAACACTGTGAGAAATCTTGGAGTCATTTTTGACCAGGATATGTCCTTCAATGCACATATTAAACAAATATGTAGGACCGCTTTTTTGCATTTGTGCAATATTTCTAAAATTAGAAACATCCTTTCTCAGAGTGATGCTGAAAAGCTCATTCATGCATTTATTACTTCTAGGCTGGACTATTGTAATTCATTATTATCAGGCTGTCCTAAAAGCTCCCTGAAAAGCCTTCAGCTGATCCAAAATGTTGCAGCTAGAGTACTGACAGGGACTAGAAAGAGAGAGCAGATTTCTCCCATATTTCTTCCCTTGATGCATTGAGTGTTTCTTTTCATTCACCTCTTTTTACTCTGTTTATACTCCACTCTGTATTTAATCATTAATTATTATTAATCTCTGGCTCTCTTCCACAGTGTGTCTCTTGTCCTGTCTCTCCCCCCCTCAGCAGATGACCCCCCCTCCCTGAGCCTGGTTCTGCTGGAGGTTTCTTCCTGTTAAAGGGAGATTTTCCTTCCCACTGTCACCAAGTGCTGCTCATAGGGGGTCGTTTTGGCTGTTGGGTTTACTCTGTATTATTGTAGGGTCTTTACCTACAATATAAAGCACCTTGAGGCGACTGTTTGTTGTGATTTGGTGCTATATAAATAAAATTTAATTGAAAAGATCTGGACCAGGGCATCACTGAGCTCCTGGACAGTCTAAGGTGCAACCTGGTGGTGTCATATGGGCCAAAACATAATGTCCCAGAGGTCAGGCAAGCATGGGAGCCAATCAGTGGTATCAAGTCCTTCATCCTCCAGGAACTGCCTGCATACTCTTGCCACATGAGGCCGGGCATTGTTGTGCACCACGAGGAACCCAGGACCCGCTGCACCAGCATAGACTCTGACAATGAGTCCAAGAATTTCATCCTCACACCAGATGGCAGTCAGGGTGCCGTTGCCTAGCTTGGAGAGGTCTGTGTGTCCCTCCATCAATTTGCATCAGGTTTACAGTGCACACAGGGCCACTACAGGATGTTGGGCCCTCAGGCCACCCTCATGAAGTCTGTTTCTGATTGTTTGCTCAGAGACATTCACAGCAGCGGCTGCTGGAGGTCATTTTGTAGTTCTGCAGTGCTCATGTAGCACTTGTGTCACAATCAGACAGATGTATGAGCTACTGGACCAGTTCTAGGTTCGCTGGAGCAGTGGAGCAAAGCACAGTGAAGAGACCAGAACCAGGGACCCTTAAATGGAAAGCCGGCACTTTTAATAAAACAAAAAGCATTAAACAGGAACACTTACAATTAATGTCAAATAGATCGCACTTAACTCAGAATACCAATTGAGTATGAGTAGAACCCACTTAACACAACAACAGCATGAAATATAACAGTATTCAATACAATAACTTGGATTCAGTTCAACAGTTTCAGATTAATTCAGTTCAGTTCAATAGTTCGATTCAGATTGATCCAGTTCAGTTCAATAGTTCGATTCAGATTGATCCAGTTCAGTTCAATAGTTCAATTCAGATCGGAAAAGGGGAAATCCGGAATCCTGCTGCCATAAAGCAGCAAGCAGAAGCACACAAAATTGTCTCACTATATGAGCAATATCAAACCGTATTCTGTCGATCCGGTTGCTGTCAGTCTTTAAGCTCGAGTCTCATGGGTCAGGCTCGCCATCCAATATCCTGTGTGTGTGTGCGGGTCGTCTGCAGCCACCGCACGAAGAAAAGGGAGAGAGAGATCCAGGCCTCGTCCGACACCCAGAAAGCTCTTCCCGACAACTGAAGCACACACTAAAAACCTGGCCTGCATAACAGGCCATGCAGAAAACTTAATTTACTATATAGGAATCATTACAAGAACAGAATACACTCTTTCTGCCTCCTTGTGAGAAGAGAAAGGAAAGGAAAATGGCGGCAGCTTTTTTCCTCTCGCGGCTAACATCGTTTGCAATGAAACGCACACTTAAATCTTAACATAAGCTATACACATATTCACGTTTGGTTATGCACATTAACTCAAAACACAACGTTATCATTAAAGCGATCAGTTTTCCACTTTTACCGATTAACTTCAGGGTCTCGTTTACTCCATTTGCTCGTCTAAAACACACTTTTCTCAAATACAAAAGAAACATCATGAAACTCACCAAAACTTCTCTGGTTATTGTTCTTAGGCTCTCAATAGTCACTGATTTCCCTTTGGATCAGAAAACCTCCGTATTTCCAGGGAAAATGTTCTCGATCCACACAGCTACATCACCTCTCTGGTATCGCTAACTGTTTTTTCCTCCAACACTACGCTCACAGGAAGAGGGGGGAAGGGCACGTTAAAGGGGCATACCCACAACTCACTTTTTGTTTGGTGAGCTTAATACTAATGTTTCAACCTTCTTTTACAAGTTATCTGCAACATAAATTATATAATTAAAACTTAATATTTAATGTAATTTAGTGTGACGATTTTCTATTGCATTACTGCAATATTTGTAACCTGGGTTACATCCTCCCCTCCTTTTCCCATGCACGTCCCTGTGCATGACATAATTACACTGTCAACACTCTAGATTGTGTAGGCTCATTCAAAGAGTCTGTAATCACTGCACTTAAACTGTGGAATAATGATTGGACTACTGTGACCAATGGGTTCCCCAGCTCGGGATAAGTCAGTCTCTGTGCAGGTACTCTGCGTCTGGTAGATCTCCTTAAATAGTCATTGTCACAGTCTCCAGTATGATCAGTTTGTCTAGTTTCATCATGGTTTGTGTCTGGAGGAGTGCTAACTCGATCTTCCTCAGATTGGCTGTGTGTTTCATCATCTTGGCCTGGGAAAGTCCTCTCGTCAGAGTCTGTTCCAAGTGTGTCGTTCTCGACTGGATTGGTTTCTGGTGGATTTACCTCCAAAGAACTCAGTTTGTGCAAGGTGCTATCCTCTAGGCTCACATTGGGTAGGTTAGTCACAGCAGTTGCTCTTGGAGTGGTGCAATGAGGAACTACGTCTGAGGCCTGTTCAACTACAGGCACATGAGGTGGTTCAGGTGTGCTGCCAACCATAAGTGATGGACCAACCACAGGGGTATGACGGGGGTCTGCAGTTTCCACCATTATATCCCTGTAACCATAGAGGAAAGGGTAGCTATCTCCTGAATCAGATTCTCGCTCCTCTGAGTGATCTGAATTGTCAGTCCTTGAGTACTGACGAGTCTTTGGTCGCCTGGGTTTTTCCTTTACAGGGTTCTCAATTTCAGCTGAGGTAGCAGAAAGGAATCCACAAGGTAATAACAAATCACGGTGGAGAGTTCTTAATGGGCCATCTTTAGTCTCAGGCCTCACAACATAGACTGGAATGTCACCTGACTGTCTCACTACAATATACACATCTGACTCCCACTTGTCAGCCAGCTTGTTCTTGCCTCTGAGCCGAACATTTCTAACCAAAACTCTGTCACCTGCTTCCAAAGTGGATTCGACAACCTGTTTGTCAAATCTTGCTTTATTGCGATCTGCCGTTTTCCTTGCCATTTCTGTTGCTACTCTGTAGCTCTCTTCGAGGTGTGATTTCAGACTGCGAACATATTGTGAGTGTGACACAGACTGATGAGTGACTGGTAGGCCGAAGGCCAAATCAACCGGCAATCTTGGTTGCCGCCCGAACATAAGTTCATAGGGGGTGAAGCCAGTGACCTCATTTTTAGTACAGTTATAAGCATGTACTAAAGGCTTGACATATTCCCGCCAATGGCTCTTTTTCTTGTTATCAAGCGTACCCAACATATTCAACAGGGTCCTGTTGAAACGCTCAACTGGATTCCCCCTTGGATGGTATGGTGTAGTACGTATCTTTTGAATACCAGCCAACTCACAAAGTTCCTTAATCATATGCGACTCGAAGTCTGGGCCTTGATCACTATGGAGTCTTTCTGGAATACCATAATGAACAACAAAGTGCTCCCACAAACACTTGGCAACAGTCTTTGCCTTTTGGTTCGGGGTAGGTATGGCCACTGCATATTTTGTAAAGTGGTCTGTGATGACCAGAATATCTTTGGTGTTACTTGAGTCTGGCTCTAAGGTGAGAAAGTCCATGCATACAAGCTCAAGGGGGCGTGTAGCTATGATGTTCAGAAGTGGGGCAGCCTTTTCTGGTGAAACCTTGCGCCGTATGCAGCGGTCGCAAGTTTTGATTTTGCTCTCTACTTCAATGGCCATCTTAGGCCAGTAAAACCGTTTGCGAACTAGGTCTATGGTTCGCTCTACACCCATGTGTCCCATGTCATCATGCAGACTCTTTAGGACTAAGGATCTCAACTCTTCAGGCAACACTAACTGATATTGTGTTGATGCGCCCTCTTGTCGCTTTCGGTACAGTACACCATCTCTGACTATAAGTCGATTCCACTCTCTCAATAGAAGACCCAGCTCAGGGGCTTCTGTTCTGAGGGATGGTGGAGGTCTCTCCCCCGACTCCATCTGGTTGAGCACTGTTCGGATGCACACGTCATCCTGCTGTTTGCTCCTCAATTCAGATGCTGTAAAGTGAGGGATGACAGGCAAGCCACCAAGCTGCTCTTCATCCTGAAAGCTTTCTGGAATGGCTTTCGGATGGTGAGCGAGTGATAAGACTAAAGAGGTGCTAGGCACCGGCTCTTCAGGCCTATCAGCCGAGAGATGATGGACTAGATGCTTCTCACATATGGCTTTGACTGCACTTTCACTAAGATGTCTCTTTGTGAACTGCTGTATTCTTTCTAGCTCTTTCTTTGACAGCATATCATCAGGTTGGATTTCATGGGGTCGCCTGGACAGCCCATCTGCATCCTGGTTTTGCTTTCCTGCTCTGTATTGCAACTGGAAATCGAACGTTGACAGAGCTGCTAACCATCTGTAGCTTGTAGCATCAAGCTTGGCAGAGGTGAGAATATATGTTAGCGGGTTGCTATCAGTGACAACCAGGAATGGACTGCCATAAAGGTAGTCTTGGAATTTTTCAGTTACTGCCCATTTAAGGGCAAGAAACTCCAACTTGTGGGCAGGGTACCTTGTTTCACATCTAGACAAACCCCGGCTTGCGTAGGCTATAACCCGCTTCTGGCCCTGTTGCTCCTGGTAAAGAGCGGCACCAAGACCTGAAACGCTAGCGTCTGTGTGCAGAACATAAGGCAGTTTAGGGTCAGCAAACCCTAGAACAGGAGCAGTAGTTAACTTCACAATAATGGAGTCAAATGCTTCTTGGCAAGCCAGAGTCCATCTATTCCCAAAAGAGTCTTTAGGATTGTGGTATTTCCCAGCTGCTGCATGGGCACCAGAGTGTTTTCGTGAGGGTGGGTAACCTGCAGTGAGTTCATTGAGGGGTTTCACGACCTTTGAATAGTCCTTGATGAATCTGCGGTAATAACCACAGAAGCCCAAGAATGTTCTCAACTCCTTCAGATTGTTTGGTTTTGGCCAGGTTTTTAAAGCTGCAATCTTTTCAGGATCTGTCTCAATGCCTTCTTCGGAGATAATGTGGCCTAAGTATTTCACTGAGCTCTGGAAAAACTTGCATTTTTCTGGAGACAGTTTCAGGCCATACTCCTTCAGACGGGAGAGAACCCGCAGCAGTCTTTCCTCATGCTCCTCCAATGTTGAGGAGAAGACAATGAGATCATCCAGAAAAACCAATGCTTGTTTCAAGTTCAGCTCCCCCATGCAACGCTCCATGAGCCTCTGGAAAGTGCTTGGGGCATTCGTGATCCCTTGAGGCATCCTATTGAATTCAAAGAATCCTAGGGGGCAGACAAATGCAGTTTTGTGCTTGTCTGATTCTTCCATTTCTATCTGGTAAAAACCAGATTTGAGGTCCAAAACAGAGAACCATTTGGACCCAGTCAATGCTGAAAAAGATTCCTCCAAGTTAGGCAGGGCATAAGAGTCCTTTACCGTTTGGAGATTCAGCTTTCGGTAGTCTATACAGAGTCTGACATCACCATTCTTTTTCTTGACCACCACAATTGGAGAAGAGAAGGGTGATTCAGATTCTCTGATGACTTCTGCATCAAGAAGTTGCTGTAGGTGGTTACGTACAGCCTCTATATCTTGAGGGTGGATTGGCCTTGCTCTGTGTTTAAAAGGTGTCTCATCACAAAGATTTATGTGATGTTTTATTTTATTGGTGCGGCCAAAATCGAGATCGTGGTGTGAAAACACCTCTGGCATGGAATTCAATTTGTCAGTTATTCTCTCCTTCCACTCACTGGGTATGGGAGAGTTTCCAAAGTCAAAGTTCAACTTTGATTCGTGCTCAGGATTGGCAGAAAGGACTTTGCCTTGGTCAATAGACCGAACACTCTGAATGGCATGTATTTCTGCTATCACAGTCTTTGGTGAAAGAGTAATAGCATGGTCTGACTCATTTTTGAGGACCACTGGTATGCAGCATGGCAGTTTGGATGGCAGGGTTGCTAGCCCGTCAGTGACTAGTAAGCCGCCAGGTAGGGAGGTTGACCTTGGAGATTCGACCATCACCCACTTCCCAACATTTCGGATTCGGCAGCTTATTGACCCCTCCAAAACTGTTGTCTGACCAGCCTCAATGGTTTGAGGGTCCGTGCTACGCAGTTTCACTTCCGCCAGGCTACAGTCAGCCTGATGCCTTTTCCTGGCTTCCAAGGTCTTTAAGACCACTTTGTAGCCATAGGGAAGTAAATGATGGGTTTGGGAAGCAATGTTTGTGTACTGCTCATAAAAGACATCTAAGGCATTGGTGCCGATCAATGGTGATGAAAAACCTGGACGTACATCGGGTACGATCAGGGCTAGGGTTGGCACGTCAATGTCTGCACCCAATAAGCTCTTAGGAAACCGGACTGTTGTTTCAACGTACCCAAGATAAGGCACATTCTGACCATTTGCTCCCTCTACTTCTAGCAAGTCATTTAAGGGATGAATTGGTAATTTGGACAAGTTCTCCTGGTAGAACGATTTAGGGACGGTTGTGACTTGAGAACCTGTATCCAGTAGACAGCTAGATTCTTGATCTCCTATGATCACCTGTGCTGTACATTTTGCGCCAACCAATCCTTTTGGCAAAGTTACCAAATGTCTGTTGCTCTTAGAGCGCACACTAGATGAGCGTCGTCCTTTTTTGGGACATTTTACCTGTGCTTCAGTCTCCATTTGTCCCTCAATGGAAACTGCTTCTAGTTTAAAGTGTCACAATCTGTGATCCCTTTCCTAGTGTCCCATGCTAGTTGTCTTTCCTTCAGTTGCCTCCTTTTTAAAGCCACTAAAGAGGGATTTGGTTCACTTTCACATTGTGGTTTGATATGCCCATCTTCACCACACCTAAAGCAATACCAGGCTTTAGGTCGGTTTCTTGAGTTGTTTGTGACTTGGTCAGGGGCTTGGATCTTATGCAACCTTGAGCTGTCAAGCGGGGGTTTGACTGTTGTTGAGTTGGGAGCTTTTAGCTTGAGAGGTTGTGTCTTTTCAGCTCTTTCACTACTTTTCTGAGTGAACCGTGTGAGCTGAGACTGCAGATCAGCAATCTGCTTCTTTATTTGCTGGATTTCAGGTGTAGAGTGGTCTACTGAAAGTGACGGAGGGTATGTTTCTAGGCTACATGGAGCAACGCCTTGGTAGTGCGAAAGCACTCTTGGCCTTGAAGCACTTAAGTGCTGTTTCATGCGGGATGCTTTGGAAGCACGCTTATCTTCTGCAGTGCGAAGCAGGAGAAGCAGTCCTGCAAAGGTGGGTGGATTTTGCTTCTTTTGCTCCAGCTGTAGTTCAGCTATTAAATGATTGTCCCAACATCCTCTTATAAACTGCTTGAGAAGTTGTCTGTCAAGGTCTCCTGCACCTACACCTCCCCTCCTGAAGGTGGTATTCAACATCACCTGTAATCGCTGGAGGTAGGTTGAGGGCTCCTCACCATGATTTTGCATGGTATTGAGGTACTTTGCAAAGAGATCATCACCATCCTCAACTGTACCATAGGCAGAGTCGAGGATTTCTAAGTACACACTGGGAGGTGATTCGAATGTCAGATGTTTCACTATGTCAATAGCAGGGGACGACAGACTTTCCAAAAGTCGCCGTGCCTTCTGAAGATCTGGTTGTCTGGTATCTTTTAAAAGAAGTTCAACATTAGACCGCCAAGTCTCGTAATCTACTTCATTGCTGGGACGAGGGCACCGCCCAGAAAAAGGCCTGAGTCTTGGGGAGTTGTGCATCATCTGTGTAGCAGCATCTTCTGTCCGCACTATATGCTCCACTATTACCTTCTGTAGTTCAGGCGGACTGACATCAGCAAAGCTTAGAGCAGTTGCCCTTTTCTCGCTAGGCACTGGTGGTGGGGACCAACTCCACCCCGGTGGCTGAATCTGCTGTTCTGGAGCACCACAAGGTTGAGAACTAACTTGCACAGCAGCCACTGGGACATGTGAGTCTGGAGTGTCAGGTAGGTCTGGTTCCATGTGCTCTGCTTGGGTGTCTGTGTTGTCAGAGTCAACAGCTTTACCGATGGAAGTGAGTTCTTCTCTTAAAACAGTGGCAAAATCTTTACCAGTCTGTTTGGCTATGTCTCTTAGCTCTGCAAGGTAAGTCTGTGTAGCTGTCTTACTGACTACTGGTGTGTATACAGCAGGTAGGGCCTCAATAAGATACAGAACGTCTGTCAGTGTCTTAGATAACACCTTGTGTGGCAACAAAGATGATAATGACTGAACAGCTGTGCCATGTACATATTCCACGATGACCTGCTTACCTCGATCTGTACCTGGGGTGTTTACTGGTATTATTCTTTGTATGGAACCATACTGCTTGAGGAAATCAAACAGTTCTTCATCAGCTTCTGTACCAGACAACCCACTGACTATCACTGAATTGGGAATTTTCACATTACTCTGCTGCACGACTTCCATGTTTTACTCACTTTGAAGGTCTCTGATCTCTAGCACTGCACTCGCTGAACCGCTCCTGGCTGGCTCGCCACTTTATATGTAGCACTTGTGTCACAATCAGACAGATGTATGAGCTACTGGACCAGTTCTAGGTTCGCTGGAGCAGTGGAGCAAAGCACAGTGAAGAGACCAGAACCAGGGACCCTTAAATGGAAAGCCGGCACTTTTAATAAAACAAAAAGCATTAAACAGGAACACTTACAATTAATGTCAAATAGATCGCACTTAACTCAGAATACCAATTGAGTATGAGTAGAACCCACTTAACACAACAACAGCATGAAATATAACAGTATTCAATACAATAACTTGGATTCAGTTCAACAGTTTCAGATTAATTCAGTTCAGTTCAATAGTTCGATTCAGATTGATCCAGTTCAGTTCAATAGTTCGATTCAGATTGATCCAGTTCAGTTCAATAGTTCAATTCAGATCGGAAAAGGGGAAATCCGGAATCCTGCTGCCATAAAGCAGCAAGCAGAAGCACACAAAATTGTCTCACTATATGAGCAATATCAAACCGTATTCTGTCGATCCGGTTGCTGTCAGTCTTTAAGCTCGAGTCTCATGGGTCAGGCTCGCCATCCAATATCCTGTGTGTGTGTGTGCGGGTCGTCTGCAGCCACCGCACGAAGAAAAGGGAGAGAGAGATCCAGGCCTCGTCCGACACCCAGAAAGCTCTTCCCGACAACTGAAGCACACACTAAAACCTGGCCTGCATAACAGGCCATGCAGAAAACTTAATTTACTATATAGGAATCATTACAAGAACAGAATACACTCTTTCTGCCTCCTTGTGAGAAGAGAAAGGAAAGGAAAATGGCGGCAGCTTTTTTCCTCTCGCGGCTAACATCGTTTGCAATGAAACGCACACTTAAATCTTAACATAAGCTATACACATATTCACGTTTGGTTATGCACATTAACTCAAAACACAACGTTATCATTAAAGCGATCAGTTTTCCACTTTTACCGATTAACTTCAGGGTCTCGTTTACTCCATTTGCTCGTCTAAAACACACTTTTCTCAAATACAAAAGAAACATCATGAAACTCACCAAAACTTCTCTGGTTATTGTTCTTAGGCTCTCAATAGTCACTGATTTCCCTTTGGATCAGAAAACCTCCGTATTTCCAGGGAAAATGTTCTCGATCCACACAGCTACATCACCTCTCTGGTATCGCTAACTGTTTTTTCCTCCAACACTACGCTCACAGGAAGAGGGGGGAAGGGCACGTTAAAGGGGCATACCCACAACTCACTTTTTGTTTGGTGAGCTTAATACTAATGTTTCAACCTTCTTTTACAAGTTATCTGCAACATAAATTATATAATTAAAACTTAATATTTAATGTAATTTAGTGTGACGATTTTCTATTGCATTACTGCAATATTTGTAACCTGGGTTACACTCATCCTGTTCCTCCTGCACAAAGGAGCAGATCCTGGTCCTGCTGATGGGTTAAAGACCTTCTCCGGTCCTGTCCAGCTCTCCTACAGTAACTGTCTGTCTCCTGGAATCTCCTCCATGCTCTGAGACTGTGCTGGGAGACACAGCAAACCTTCTGCCAATGGCATGTACAGTATTGATGGCACGTATTGATGTGCCATCCTGGAGGAGTTGGACTACCTGTGCAGCCTCTGTAGGGTCCAGGTATGACCTCATGCTACCAGCAGTGACTCTGACCCTAGCCAAATGCAGAACTAGTGAAAACCAGTCAGAAAAGATGAGGAGAGAAAATGTGAGTGTCCTCCACCTGTGAAACATTCCTGTTTGGGGGGTTGTCTGCTTTGGTGTTAATTTCATTAACACAAATTCAATTCAGTTTTATTTATATAGTGTCAAATCACAATAAACACTCATCTCAAGGCCCTTTATATTCTAAGGTAAAGACCCTACAAGCTAACAACCTCCTCTGCTTCTTAACCGACCAGGTCAATATGCCAGAAGTTTAATTGACTTGATTCTAAACTCTGAATAAAAAGTGTTTTTAATTGTTTTTGAGCAGTATATAACTAACCATAGCCCGTATCTATAGGTTGTAGAAAAAGAAGCACAGTTATAATATAAGAAAGATGCTTTTCAATCTGTGAAAGTTCATGCTCTACATGTAATCCTCCTGTACGGTGTTTTCATTTCTGCATCAGGCACATGAATAACTGCAGTCAGTGCAGGTGGAGTCTGTTTTGTGTGTGTGTGTGTGTGTGTGTGTGTGTGTGTGTGTGTGTGTGTGTGTGTGTGTGTGTGTGTTTCTATTCTCCAATGTATTGCTCCTGAGAGCGCATTATCCTCTCTGGGGATCTTGTGAGCATCTGGCCAGAGGATTAGCATTAAAATGGGAGTGTGTTTCAGGGGCAGAGACAGAAAATGAGCTGTACGCCCACACAATGTCAAGGTGCATTACAGGAGGTGGTTTACTTACTGGCTGAAGTCAGAGAGGTGCAGGCAGGCTGTGAGAAGCCACCTGAAAGATCCTGAAATAACAGCACAGGCCAACAATTATTTAACCTTGTCATTTCATAAGAAAATTGTGTCTCCTTATTCCTGACATGAAGCTGCACACCATGTGCATCTCATTCGCTTCATTACATGCCTGCTGTTTTAGTATTTTAAAAATGAATAATGCAGCCAAGTCTCTGATCTTGACGTGTGAATTTACAGATGCTATCTCACAACAGTTTTAAGGTTGAATTAAAGGTCATGCTTCCTTTAAGACAAAAACAAACAAACAAAGCAGGGATTTAGAACAATTTAAATTCCATTAGATGAACATATCCAAAAACCTTTCTGTTTATTGATATGTTCCTTACTGGTGGACGAAAAGAACCGAGCCACAAGAGAGGTTAAGACAATAGACAGTATTTAAAAGATGGACACATCCAGAGTATTACCAGTTGGTTTTGGATTGCTTATTTTGAAAGCTAAACTTTTTTTTTTTGGAGCCAAAAGTTACCATTTTTGGATGAGCGGGTGGAATGCTAAATTATTAGCTAATGCTACCTACCTTAGCTATTAAACTGTACAGTTGCATAGCACAGACACACATATCTACTAATTTGCTATGTAGTGATACATAACAGAATAATCAAGGACTAGAAGTTCACTGAACTGCAACCTCTAAAATGAATACTGTACAGTGTCAGAAAAATAAACTGCAGTTCCTCTTTTGGCCACTTGAGGCTGTCTGCAAAAGGGAGTCTATCCATGTTAAAATGCCCAATTTGGAGTCTGCTAGGTCTCATCTCTGCTAACTGAATAAATATATAAAAAATATAGTTGATATAAAGGAGGAAAATATCTACAGAGGTTTAAACTGTTTCATGTTTTGTTTATCAGACTGTATTAATTCCTGCATTAAATGCTTTAGTTTGATGTTTTAACTTGGGGGCCTGTGGGGATTGAATCACTTTTAGTGCCAGCCTTGTTATAGTTGTTATAATAGGAGCTACACTTCTTAGCAGTTTGTTTGATTTTGTTTGTCCCAAAAGTGACAGTTGGTTATGACGTACCAGCAGCGCTCACCTTATTTACTCGCAGCAGTGTCACACAGGTCTCTGCTCTGCTGTGCCCTACTTTCTGACAGATGCAGAGGCCAAACCCATTTTCTCCTGAAATGAAATGAGTTAAATATCGATTTCTGATTATTCCCACACACACAAACTGCATGAGCTGCAGCACGTTCTCACCACACCGCTGTAAGCCAGCGATTCATGTGGACCTTGATAAATTCAGGTGCATTTTTTCATGTTGTCTGGTGTTCCCTAAGGAATGGCTGCAGGCTTTTAATTAAATATCAGCCAACACAAAGTATGTTCTGTATTCTGTTTATACCTTTGGCAATAAAAAAGATTAATGGATTTTTGTCTGTTTTCCCCTGAAAACACTCTGGGCACATTGCTATTCTGAAAACGTCTGTTACCAACGTTAGAAACATATAACAGCGTCCTGGAGAGACTATACTGTAACTGCGAGTGATATTTCAGTAAGTGTCAGAAACCTAAAGGGGAGAAGATTGAGCTTACAAACAGAGGGATTACAGCTCAACACGTGGATGGGCTGCGAATATGTTCATTCATACATTCTTTAACAAATATCTTACAAGAACACATCCAAAGGTACAAACACACAGTGTGACAGCAGTGAAGGGGAAACTTGAAAGTATACTGAGGACATCTTTTTTTTTTTTTTTTTTTTTTTTTTTTAGCCTGTCATGTCTGGTAGATCTTGCAAGCAGAACTGTGATCTGAATGCGTTGTTGTGCCAAACATATTTGCTATTTCAAGATGAGCTCTATAGGTTCTCAATAGGCTCTTCTTGTTGTTGTTTTAACCCTTTATTTTATTTATCTGAGTTATTTTTCCACATACTATGTAACAGCCAGAGCTGACAGGCTGAAGAAGAGGAAAATAAAGAGAAGAAAAAGGGAGAGAGAAAGGGAGCAAAAAAAAAAAAAAAAAAGGGGAAAGAGCACAAGTCTATTAATCAGATACTTCATCACTTTAACATATAAAAAAATACTATCAATACTTGCAAAAATAAATTTGTGTGTGAAAAACAAAACTAACAAAGCATGTTACGCACACCAACAATTTTGTTGAGTTGTGATTGAGTGGGCGTTTGTGTCTGTGTCATGTTTGTGTCTGTGTCATGGAACGTACTTACCAATGAGGGCAAAACGCTGCAGCTCCACCCATCAGAAGCCAGAGGCAGGTACGGAAAGCCCCCGGAACCCCAGGCCACCAGCAGCCCACCAAGAGCCAGGAAGACCCCCGGCCACTCAGTCCAAAGACAACCGCACACCTACCCCAGCAGACGGGAGAGGGTAGTCTCAGACGGAGCCCCCCCAGTCGAGGAGCGAGGGCTCCAGGGAACCCAAGGCGATGAGAAGCCAGCCCCCCCCCAGCGGCCAGCCCCCTGCACTGGCCGGCGGCAGGGCTCCCGGGCCCACGGCACCCAAGGACCGCCCGACCCTCCACAGAGCCCCCCCCCACGCCGAAGAAGCCAACGCAGCCCCGCACCGCACCCCCAAGGGGGGCAGGCCAGTACCCACGCCAGAACACCCCGCCCCACCCAGGAACCCCGAGGCACCCCCATCCCAGGGGGGTAGGGGGGAGGAGGCAACCAGCAAGGAGTGGCCAGGAGGCAAGGCACAAGGCCCAGACCCAGGTCCAGCCATACATACAAACACACCCAGACACCCGTGTACACATTTATACACAGATACTCATACATGCCCATACATACTTACCCACACACAGATATGCCATACATACACATTCACTCACCCACCCATACGTGCCACACTGAGACACTGTGCTAACGAGCTTGCCCCATTGTTCACGAACATCTTCAACTCCTCACTGGAGGCTTGCCACGTGCCTGTCTGCTTTAAAACCGCTACCATTGTTCCTGTCCCCAAGAAGCCAAGGATCACTGGACTAAATGACTACAGACCTGTGGCACTGACTTCTGTGGTCATGAAGTCATTTGAGCGTCTGGTGCTGTCCCACCTCAAGTCCCTCACAGCCCCCCTTCTGGACCCCCTGCAGTTTGCCTACAGAGCCAACAGGTCTGTGGACGACGCCATCAACCTGACTCTGCACTTCATCCTACAGCATCTGGACTCCCAGGGAACCTACGCCAGGATCCTGTTTGTGGACTTCAGCTCTGCCTTCAACACCATCATCCCTGATCTCCTCCAAGACAAGCTGTCCCAGATGAACGTGCCAGATCCCATCTGCAGGTGGATCACTGACTTCCTGATGAACAGGAAGCAGCACGTGAGGCTGGGGAAGAATGTCTCGGACTCCCGGACCATCAGCACTGGCACTCCTCAGGGCTGTGTCCTCTCTCCTCTGCTCTTCTCCCTGTATACCAACTGCTGCACCTCTGACCACCAGTCTGTCAAGCTTATTAAGTTTGCAGATGACATGACTCTCATCGGACTCATCTCAGACGGGGACGAGTCGGCCTACAGGATGGAGGTCAAACGTCTGGTGTCCTGGTGCAGCCACAATAACCTGGTACTGAACGCCCAGAAGACAGTGGAGATTATAGTGGACTTTAGGAAGCACACAGCCCCTCTACCCTCCATCATCCTGACTGACACCCCCATCACCACAGTGGACTCTTTTCGCTTCCTGGGAACTACCATCACCCAGGACCTCAAGTGGGAGCCCACCATCACCTCTGTTGTCAAAAAGGCCCAGCAGAGGATGTACTTCCTGCGGCAGTTGAAGAAATTCAACTTGCCAGCAAGGACCATGGTGCAGTTCTATACTGCCATCATTGAGTCCATCCTCACCTCCTCCATCACTGTGTGGTACGCTGGAGCCACCACTAGGGACAAACAGAGACTACAGCGCGTTGTGCACTCTGCTGAGAAGGTGATTGGCTGTAACCTCCCATCTCTCCAGGCCCTGTACACCTCCAGGACACTGGGGCGTGCAGGTCGGATCACAGCCGACCACTCTCACCCTGGGCACAGACTTTTTGACCCTCTCCCCTCAGGCAGGAGGCTACGGTCCATACGGACCAGAACCTCCCGCCATAAGAACAGTTTCTTCCCCTCTGCTGTTGGACTCATGAACAATTACCCTAAGACTGTTACCACCACCCTCCACAAACGCTGATGACCCTATGTTTATGCACCTGTCTGATTGCACTGATGTACATATTAGTGGAATATAGTTTACATTCTTTTATCTTTTAATAAGTCTCTGCACTGTATATTTTGTAATTTTGTAATATTGTGTTATAGTCATAGCTCTAATATCTCTGTATATTTGCAATTTGTATACTTGTATATTGTCTTATAGTTTTTATACTTATTTCTTTTTTTCTGTAAGCACGAAGTACCGCAGCAATTTCCTAATGCTGTGAACCTGTTCACCCATATGGCAATAAAACCTTCTGATTCTGATTCTGATTCTGATACTCACGGAGACGGTGACAAATACACAAAGACACACATTCATCCATAGCTACCCACCCTCTGAAGGCGGGGCAAGTGGAAACCACCCCAGGGCCAACAGCGACCCCAGGACGCCACCAGCCCGGTCCCCAAGGAACCACCCGACCCCTACCCCGGGCGAGACGCAAGAAATCGGGGTGTAAGATGACCCATCCACCCCTCCTCCTCCCCAACTTGTAGGTCTATGTGTTAATGTTTGTGAGTGAATGAGGTGTATAGGGTGCAGTTAAAATTGAGGGGACAGTTATGCCACAAGCGCCAACTGTTGGTCGTCAGCGCTTGCCCACACTGCCCCCCCAAAACCCTCCATGTCTAAAGTGCAAATAAAATTTGGAGACAGACAGTGACGAGGATCCGAGTGGGGCCACCTCAGCGGCCCATCTCATCAACCTCTGAGTAACATGCCTGCCCCAAAGGTCCTATGTGTATCAGGGTGTAAGTGTGTATGTGTTGTGAGTTATAATGACTAAAGTGCAATTAAAACGGAGAGGCAAGTGGTGGTGCAGCTCTCCACGTGGCCTCTCCATCCTACATCTGTGAGTGATGTGTATTCTGTGTGTGTGTGTGTGTGTGTTTGTGTATGGGGAGGGGGAGGGGGGGGGGGGCATATGACCAGGAAAAATCCTGGAAGAAGAGAGCCAGCTGGCCGCTGGCTCAATAGGCACCCCGACCTCCCACACCCCAGCACAGGGCAGGGGGAGGGGAGCCCGGGGCCGCGGTGACAGCATCCCGGAGCACTGCAGCACCCGAGGTTGGCGCCCTCGCCCCCACCGCAGAGGGCGGCCCGCTCCTCCTAGATGCCCATTCACTCAACAATAGACACAAACAGGCGACAGGACATACTGGCCTGGGCATGGAAATGCAGTGCCCAGTCCCCCCCAACCACCCCACCGCGGCCCCATCCCCCACCCCACCCCCCTGCAATGCAGGCACCCCAGGGCCCCAAAAGCGTAGACCGGACATCCCGACGTCAGGCCAACCCACCCCACCCGGCGGCGCGGCCGGGACAGCAGAGGCCCCCCCCGCGCCAGGGGGGGCCCACCGGGAGCCGGCGCGGCCCCAGTGCCGGGGCCCCAGACCCCAGCCCCCAAGCCATACAGGGAAGACCAGCCAACCGACCGAGGGCCGGCACCACCCCCCCAAGCACCCCGCCCACACCCCAGGACCGAAGGCAGCACCATCCAAGCCCCCACCACCATCAACCAGGACAGGCACACAGACATCACCAGAAGGTCGCCCCAGGACCCCAGCCTCAGGAGGCTACCAGCTACCCAGGCCCCCGGAGTCCCCCCCCCACCCCCCCACAAAGCACATCAGGAGCAGAGCCCGCAGCCCACCACCCCCACTAAGTAATGGAGCTGAGCAGTGGGAACCAAAGAGAGTCAAATTCCTCCAATTTGTTTTTAGAAGAAGCAGACATTCTCTCTAAACTAACATGATCTACTAATAAATTTCTGTACTGAGTAATACATAGTTTATTTTTTGTCTTCCAGTTCATGAGGATCATCTTCTTAGCGATGCACAAGGCAGTAAGAACTATGTGTGATATATTTAACTCCATAATTAATTCACTGACATCACCTAAGATGCATAGTCTGGGGGAAGTTGGGATATGACAGCTAAACCATGTGGATAGATCTTCACAAATCCTCTGCCAAAATCTCTGAACTGGTACACAAGACCACAGAGCGTGTAGATGATTATCCTCTGAATTGCTTGTACAGTGGGTGCATATGTTTGAGTGTGTAAGGCCCATTTGGAACATCCTTTGTCCAGTGTAGTATGTTCTATGGAGAATCTTATATTGTACAAGTTGTATTTGGGGTCTTTTAGTCATTTTGAAGATATTTAAACATATTTCTGTCCATAAATTTTGATCCAGGTTGACAGAAAGATCACGCTCCCATTTTGTAATTGGGAGGGAAACTGAATCATCAGTTTTTATTAATAATTTATATAATTTTGATAACAATTTTGGGGTACAGAGGTTAAGAAATTCTGTTACCCAAGTAGGCATTTCTAGATTCAATTGATTAAGGTTAAATCTTCCCTGTAGGACGGACTTAACTTGTTGATATTCCAGAAATCTACCGTTGCCAATTCTATATTTTGATATAAGTTCTTGGAACGTGATAAAATTTCCATCTTGGATAATATGTTCTAAGTTATTTATACCCTTATCACGCCATAACGGAAAATTCAGCATTTTCTTTTTCTGACAAATATCTGGATTGTTCCAAATGGGTGTTAGTTTACAGGGGATGAGTGAAGACTTAGTTATTTTTAAAAATTCCCACCAGGCTGTCAGAGAGGTATTTATACTAAGGACTTTATAGCAGTTATGATGTTTAATACTGGAACTAATGAAAGGTAAATCTGAGATTTTTATTTTTCCACAAAACGCCTGTTCTAGATCCAGCCATGGGTTGTCTAATGAATTGGATTTGATCCACTTTGAAATATACTGCAATCTACTGCTTAAGAAATAGTAATAAAAGTTTGGTAATTCTAGACCTCCACTGTGTTTTGGCTTTTGTAAAGTTTTTAAACTTATTCTTGACGGTTTGTTTTTCCATAAAAATTTTGAGATGTTTGAATCTAGTGACTTGAACCAAGGAATAGAAGGTTTATTAGGGATCAATGAAAATAGATAATTAATTTTTGGTAAAACCATCATTTTAATGGCAGCAACTCTCCCCATGAGTGATATAGGTAAACTGTTCCAACGTGTGAGATCATCCTCTATTGTTTTTAATAAGGGGATATGATTTAATCGTACCAAGTCTGAGAGCCTGGCGGAAAAATTTATGCCTAAATATCTAATATTTCCTGACTTTAGTGGGGTCCTAGAGGTTCTCTGGAAATTACAATTCAGAGGCAAAACTGTTGATTTACTCCAATTGATAGAGTAATCAGATATAGATGAGAACTTATCTATCAGTGTGATAGTCTTCAAAAGAGAGCCTTGTGAATTCCCAAGGAAAAGTAATACATCATCAGCATAAAGGCTAAGTTTATGGTCCATATTTTCAGTTTGAATCCCTTTAATATTTGCATTTTGACGGATTGCTGCTGCTAGCGGCTCAATGAAAATTACAAAAAGAGAGGGAGAGAGTGGGCAGCCCTGCCTAGTGCCCCTCTGCAGACTGAAACTTTGTGAAATGAGATCATTTGTCCTAACACGCGCATTCGGAGAGCTGTGTAGTGTTCTGATCCAGTTTATAAAGGATGAACCGAATCCAAATTTTTGCAGAACTGCTAGTAAGAATTTCCAATTTACCCGATCAAATGCCTTCTCTGCATCTAAAGACACGATTGTCGTCTCTAATTTGTTAATAGAACAATAGTCTATTATATTTATCAGTCGACGTGTATTATTGGCTGAGTGCCGACCCTTGATAAAGCCTGTTTGATCTGGATGTACAATAAATGGAGTAATATTTTCTAATCTTTTGGCAAGGGCTTTGCAAATTATTTTAAGATCTACATTAATGAGAGAGATTGGCCTGTAGCTGGATGGGAGTGTGGGGTCTTTGCCTGGTTTAAGAAGCAGGCTAATGTTAGCAGAGTTTAAGGTTGGGGATAAGATGTGGTCATTCTGAATCTGAGTTACCATTCTGAAAAAAATGGGAGCTAGCTCAGACCAAAATTCTTTATAAAACTCGGCTGGAAAACCATCTGGGCCTGGGGCTTTATTATTTGGGAGATGCTGTAGGGCTTCACTAAGTTCAGACAATGAAAGAGGTAAATCCAGAGCTGCAGCCTGGCTGTCATTTAGTTTTGGTAGATTTATATTATTAAGAAATTCTTCAATTTCAGTATCAGATGGGTTAATCTGTGGTGAATATAAGGCTTCATAGAAGTCTCTGAAAGAGTTATTTATTTGTTGTGGGTCATGAGTAATAATACCAGTCGAGTCTTTAATAGAAAAAATAGCTGTTTTTTCTTTATTCAGTTTTAATTGCTTGGCCAGGAATTTTCCAGATTTATTTCCATGCTCAAAGTTTTCCAAACGCAGCCTCTGCAACATAAATTGTGTCCTTTTATCAATTATTTCATTTAGCTCCAGTTTCAGTTTCCTCAGGCTGATAATTGTATGTTCTTGTGGTGAAGCGGCATAAGCAGTTTCTAAAGATTTAATTTTTTGTTCTAATTCTAACACAAGTGCTTTTTCTTTATTTTTCCTATGCGAGCAGTAAGATATTATTTTGCCCCGCATTACTGCCTTTCCTGCTTCCCAAAGAACACATGGTGATATTCCTGGAATATCATTATATTCTAAGTATGCTGACCACTCCTTTTTGAAATAATTAATAAAATCTTCTTCTTTAAGTAATGATGTATTAAATCTCCAGTTCCTGATTGGTGGTGTGACTCTTTTCTGTGTCAGAGACATAGACACCGGTGCATGATCGCTAATAGTGATAGGGTGAATCTGAGTGTCTGTGATATCCATCATTATGGAGCTGCTAACTAAAAAGTAATCTAAGCGGGAATGAGATTTGTGTACTGGTGAGAAATAACTATAATCTCTCAAAGTAGGGTGATGTGAACGCCAAGCATCGCAAAGTCCAAAATCCTTCATGTACTGTTTAAGAATGTCTGCAGACTGCCAGTTCCTCTGACTCACTGCTGTACTGAGCCTGTCAATATCTGCATTAAGTACCAGGTTGAAGTCTCCTCCTATTACAAGTGTGGTGTCAGAGTGATCTGAGAGTGAAGTGAACAAAGCATGAAAGAAGGAGGGGTCATCAACATTTGGTCCATATATACTAGCAATACATAAATCTGTATTCTGTATAGATAAATTAAGTATTATAAATCTACCTTCAGGGTCTATTGTACTGTTGCTAATGTTAAAGTTTATCTTCTTGTTAATCAATATAGCTACACCTCTTTGTTTGGAGTTATAGCAGGCTGAGTACGTGTGAGGGAACTGTGGAGAGGAAAGAGTGAGCACAGATGTTTTGGACACATGTGTGTTTTGGACACATGTGTGAGGACATCTTTACAGCGTGGCTGTGGACAGGTGGTAGAGCAGGTCAATCATTAGGTCAGAGGTTCGATCCTCAGCTACTCCAGTCTGCATGTCAGTGTGTCCTTTGGCAAGATACTGAACCCAGAATTATAGTAACTCACACCAGCAAATCCAGGGATCTGGTGGACCCCTTTTGTAATTTTGTAATATTGTGCTATAGTTATAGCTCTAATATCTCTGTATATTTGCAATTTGTATACTTGTATATTGTCTTATAGTTTTTATACTTATTTGTTTTTTTTCTGTAAGCACGAAGTACCGCAGCAATTTCCTAATGCTGTGAACCTGTTCACCCATATGGCAATAAAAACCTTCTGATTCTGATTCTGATTCACCTCACCTTGGAACAGGATTATAAGCATTTGGAGCCTCCTGGTTGTCTACCTTTGACTTGGTTGGAGAAAAGTGAGACTGGCTTGTAAAGAAGAAGAAGAAGAAGAAAGAGCTTTATTTGTCACATACATATACATGCAGTGAGATTCATTCTCTGCATTTAACCCATCACACACATGGAGTATGTAGTACACACAGCACAGCATGGAGCAGGGGGTAGCCAAGGGGCACCCGGGGAGCAACCTGGGGGGGTGGGCTTGCTCAGGGACCCACAGTGATGCCAGCCCGAGGATTTGAACCAGGGTCCTCTCAGTGATGAGCCCTCTTCTTCTACCCTAGGCCACCACTCCCCCTAAAGGTGGGAGGTGGTGTAGTTGTGGGAGGTCTAGAGGAACGGTGGTGATTTTGTCTTTTCATGGCTTTTATTGTGCAGCTCCAAATTTTTATCATATGGGACAATTAAGAACCTTATAGCCGTTTGGTTATTTATATGCATCTGTACATGTAAATTATGGTTTTTACAGGGTTATGTGCCATTGTGTGTTGCAACCATGTGAGCCAAAACTTATTCCCACATGTTGTGGTGCTGCAGTGCTGCTGGGATTAGTTGTGAGGCCTAAGAAGCCCCAAGAACCTCGGTCAGACATTAAAAAAAAAAACAGCAAACAAGAATCATAACTTCTTTTCTCTCGTTTGTTATCTGTTGATAACCTCAAGCAGAAGCAGATACAAGCCACTGAAAGCCTTCCCTTTGTTTTGGCCCCATGGGTGTTTTGTTTGTTGTGTTGTGATTATGCATGAGATTTTTTTATCCTTTCCTTTTTGTTTACACTTGCTTTCATGTGCGGCTGTGTTAAAATGCGGGTAAAAGAAAATGTGTGCGAACATTTTCTCTGTATGTGTGTGTATCAGACGGGAGAGTTTGTGTGTCTGTGAACACGTGAATGGTTTGCTGGTTTAACCCCTCTGTGTCTCAGGACACGTTCAGTGAACTCCAGCTGAACCGACTGTACTGAATCAAAAAGGCCACTGAACGAATCAGAAGCTCTCCTCCTCAGAGTTTCTCCCTCTGATGGCTAAAACCATTGTGATCTGAACATCGAGATACAGAGCGTGCTGCTCGGGATGAGATTTCCCTAAAAGGGCAAATTAGCACCATGATGCAAAAATGGTGAAAACTTTAGCAGGTAATCTACTAACACGGCACCAAAAGCACAGATGCAGGGAGTTCACTGCAGTAATGAACAATTAATGGGTCATAAATGAGACGACCTGATGAGGAAGTGAGTAATCTAACAGTAATACCATGTGAGCGTAGGATTGTCTCCTGAAACAGGACGGCAAGAGAGAAAAGAGAGAAGCCGATGAAGAAGACGTGATAAGTCGAATAAGAGGTGAAGCCTTCCCTCTGAAACTGATGTCTACTGTGATGAGAAAAACAGCATTGACTCATCTCTGTATTAAAAAGGCTACTTTTCTTCATGATAAACATCCATGCAGGTGATACTGCCCACCACAGCAAATATAACAAAATAGGCATTTATATGTAAACTTGAAGTCTGTGCATCTTCCTCAGAGTTTAAATAGATGCAACAAAGTGAGCAGAATCTAAAGGATCTCACTGGGTAAAAGGTTTGTTGGGGACTGATGTGGTGGTATCGGATCAACATAAATGCTTTTATTTTAGTATACATTTATTATTTAGCATGTTTATTTATAATTGATATATTGCATTAGACTGAAGATATGAAGATTTTATTATTTTATTTTGTTTATTGGAGTAAATGTGTGTTTGTTGCATGTTTGTTTTGTCTATCAGGAAATAAAAAAACACCATCTGATCCTTACCAGGTGCTAAAAGTATTTAAATACAACCTCAGAAGTACAAAATCACACGGCATAATGACATATTACTCCGTATCATTCGTTTACCAAAGACTATGGGTGTGAAGAAGAAAGCACACCCCATGTTTCGACAGCTTGTAGGACCACCTACAGCAGCAAAAACTTCAATTAATCTTTTTCTGTATGACTTGAACAGTTTCTAACATCACTGTGGAAGAATTTGGCCGGTCTTGCTTCAGTTCATTGAGGCTGGCAGGTCTTTGTTTATGCTCGGCTCTATTAACATCCCACCACAGCATTATGAGGTCTGGACTTTGGGCCATTGAAACACACATCGATTCTTTTCCTTTTCAGCCATTCTGTTGTAGATGTGCTGCTGTGCTTGGAGTCATTGTCCTTTTGCATGACCCAGCTTTGACCAAGCTTTAGCTGGTGGGCCTCATGTTTAACGCTAGAATACTTTGGCATACAGAGGACTTCATGATCGACTCAATGACTGCATGGCGCCCGGGTCCCGTAACTGCAAAACAAGCCCAAACCCTGAGCCCTCCACCATCATCTTTGACGGGTGGCATGATGTGTTTGTGTTGGTATTTGCCAAATGTGCTATTGTGCTTCATGGCCAAACGTCTCCACTTTGCTCTCAAAGGTCCAAAGCACATTGTTCCAGAAGTCTTGTAGTTCCATTTAACATGTTAACTGAGGCCTGTGGAGTCTGAGATGCAGCTCTTGGGTTTTTGCAGTTTCTCGGAGCGAATTTGCTGGGAAGATGAGCAACTGTCTCACATGCGTTAATATAATCTTTCCCACAGTAGAATAACCTTCCCAGACTGATGGCCACTGTGTTCACAAACACCTGAATGCTCCAGACCAGCAGACGGCTAAAACGTGCTCTCTTATAGAGGTGCTCACACTTATTGATGACCAGTTAATCACCTGGCTGCAACTTTCCCCCACAATTCCTTCTGAAGGTCATCATATGTGCTAACCTTATTCTAAGCCTGTATTTTCTGAGAAGGCCAATACAGAGTTTTTTGGGGGAAAAAGGTAAATAGTTTTTGAAGTGTTTTGATTAGAATGATTATTTTCTTTGTTCACTGTTTATGAATACTTGTGAGAATAATCTAATTTAAAAAAAGATGTATCATAGTCACCTCGGGTTACAGTTAGGGAGCTCGGGTCGTCACCTTTGACCTTTTATCTGTCTCATCAACCTAAAAACACAAACCTTAACACTAGAACTGTTTTTAATTTTAGAAATGATCCACAGCACTTATGCTAAAATAAAATGCCATAATCCCACATTTCCTGACTTTTCCTAAAATGGGTTCATTCATCATGTAGGGAATTTTGGGCTGTGTGGGATACAATAATCGCGGCATGTTGCGCCAAAAAAAAAAAGAAAAAAAAAGATCGTCTGCCAGAAACTTATTGCTGGTATTTAAACTGTTATAAATGATTTGGTGCCCTACAGCTCTCTCATGAACAAGACAGAAAGAACATCCTTCACAAGCAGTTTTTGGCTTTGAGCAGAGTAGGTAAAAATAATACAGTAATTTCTTTAATTTTATATAAACCTCTGTAAATCATGTTGACTTCAGCCTATTTTGCAGCATAAACAAGAATATTCGACATAAAAGGCTGCTATAGCATTAGCCACAGTTAGCTGGATGTGACTGATAAAGAGGGACTGTAGTCAGATAAAACCTGAATAATTACTGCAGGGCTGAGCAGGTCGTGGATGGGATATTGAGTCGGGTCACAGTGGGGGAGTGTGTGATAGTGTGTGGGGAGGCTGGTGTGGGACTATAGCTGACCTGAGCAGAGAGTCCAGAGTGTGGAGAAGTGATGTGAGTGAAGTCTCAGGCCTGAGGAGGCGAGCTGAGGGAGTGCAGGGCTGCAGACCGAGGTGGATGAGAGGCTGCAGGTCCCGTGCTGGTGTGGATGGTGTGATAAACCTTCATTGTTGTACTTTCACAATAACTAATTTAATAAAATGTGTTTCTTATTTTGTCGTAGTCAACTGTGAAAATGTAGCTAATGAGCCATTTATATTCTGTACTTTATACCCTCTTTATCTTAGCATAACCAATCCCACTCTTACATAATCTTCTTCTACAATAATTAAATGATTTAGCTCATTATGTAGTGTTTGTTGTAACCATTATAAGTGAATCCTGATATATATATTTAACTTTATGATCTGTACTAAAAATGATCTAAATCATTTGTAAAACTAATAAAATGTCGTGTTTCTGGGCTTCAGATCCAATGTTTAGTGTTTTTGGACTCGTCTGTGTTTTTGTAAGCGTTCTCCGTTTGGGTTTGTTGGCGTTCTCAGTCACGGCGTTATCTTTAGTTCTCGTTACCTTTGCTGTCTGGTTTCTCTTGGTATTTAGTGCTGTTTATATTCAGATCTCTTGGTTAATCTAGCCTTCTCTGTCTCCTCCTGGTTTAGATACTTCCTGTTTTATTTTGACAGCGGCTGTTCTGTTGGCTATGTTTTCATCTGTTACCTCTCATTATCTGGTGTGTGTATATATTGTGTGAGTCTCCCCTGTCCTTTCTTGTGTTGCCCCTCATGGTTGTGTGTCTCCCTGTCCTGTGTTACCTTAAAGATGTCTGGTGTTTGGATTACCTGCTCCTGCACAGTACAAGGCAACCATGCCTGCTGGAAGTATCAGACCTCACAAAGTTAAATGGTAAATGGACTAGCTCTTATATAGCGCTTTTCTACTCAGTATGAGCACTCAAAGCGCTATTACAACATGTTTACATTCACCCATGCACTTCCATATGTACTAAGCTAAGTGCTTTTTAATTAACTATCATTCACACACATTCATACTCCGACGGGACGGTCGGAGAGCAACTTGGGGTTAAGTATCTTGCCCAAGGATACATTGGCATGTAGCCTGGAGTAGCCAGGAATCGAACCGCTGACCTTCTGATCAGTAGGTGCCCTGCTCTACCTACTGAGCTACAGCCAGTAGGTAGAGGACCTACTGGCTGGACCTTTTCTTTATATCTGTCATGTACATACAGCACTGTGTCAGTGGATTTTCATGACCTTCCTGCTCTGAGGTGATTATTATAATAGCCATATCAAATTTGACATCTGCCTATAGTGTCGAGTTGGTACCTTCACAAATAACCAACACTTGGGGAGATGAACATGTGTGGGCATGAATGTGCAACCTCTGCACTCTTTGACATGAACATGCCTGTAGGGAGCTGTTATACTGATCGATCATCTCACTGAGAGCAAACAGAAGGAGGAGATTTCAGTTTATTGGTTTGATTTTTACATTTTCATAGCGGGACGGGAACAAAGCTCTCCAGCTGGTACAGCCTACCTTCTTTCTCATCATGCTAACACAGGTCGAATAATCACGTGTGTGTGTGTGTGTGTGTGTGTGTGTGTGTGTGTGTGTGTGTGTGTGTGTGTGTGTGTGTGTGTGTGTGTGTGTGTGTAGTACTGACCAGGAAGCCTCTTTTGGTGCAGCACAGTTTGCTCCCCCCTGCGAGGATCCACCACAGGAAGAGGAAGAGAGCCCAGCAGGGGCCACGTGTCTACTTCAGAAGAGAGCTTCATCCACGCTGGACCTCCTCCATCAAAGCGATCTGTCCATCTGTGCAGCAGGATTACTTTCAAGGTGCTCCTTTGCATGCTGTGCAGAGTGAAATGCATGCAGGCATCAGTAAACAACAGTACTCTTGTCTTCCTGACTTCTAGTTGTGCATCACAACTGACAGCTCAAAGTGAGATGCATGTGTTTAAAGGAGAGTATGATGGATGTAGGCAAGTCTCACACATTTAGCTATTTTCTTTGCCTGCTCTGAATTATGCTGCATCGGGAAATAAATAACCGAAAAGTGTTTGCTATCAACTTCAGTATTTTATGTATATATCTGTTAAGAAAGTCAGGAATGGAACTGAGTCAAGAGCCTAATTTTTTTGTTTTGGAGCAAAGCAAACAGGATCTTCTCACCCTGTGATCACTGGGACACTTATCCAATTTAGGGAAGTGGAGGAGTGTTAAGAAAATGGATTCTGGAAAAAGCTTAAGTGTTTTTTGATGTTTATAAGTTAGAATGCTAAGATATAGAGAATAATTACATATTCTGACAGGGCAGACTCACAATAGGGCAAATGTGCAGAGCTGGAGTGCAGCTGAGCCCAACAGTCCAGTTCCTTTGACTAGTGTGATTGCTCAAACAGGTGGGCACAGGCACGGTTTACTTGGACTCGGGCACGGCATGAATGCAGTGTGATTGTTAACCGGGCCCCTGCACAGCTCTCCAATGCATCCTCAATTACAGCAGCCTCTGTAAAAATAGCTGTGTTAAGTAATTAACAAATATGTCAGAGGACAGTGTGTCATCGCTTCTCCAATTAAGCCACAAAATGCATGAAATCATGAAGCGTGCTGATGCAACCTGATACTTGGGCGTGAATCATTAAGGGCAGTGTGAGTCCAGGCCAGTGGAGCAGTGAGCAGGGATGATAATTGTGCTCGTGTACAGTACAAGACAACCATGTTTAATGGGAGCACACAGTAGAGCTCACAAAGTTAAAGTGGACCTCTTCCATCAGAGACATGCAGTACTGTCACAATGGTAAACTTCTCATTCACACAAGCACTTTTTTTTTGTCTATAACTGATACGTATACATAAAATCCTCTAGTTTCAGAACTCTAGTAATTTCTATCATACACATCACACCCTGATGAATGTATCAGGAGCAACTCAGGGTTCAGTATCTTACCTGAGGGTACTTTGGCACGCAGACTGGAGTCGCCAGAGATCAAACCACCAACCTTCTAATTAGTAGACGACTTGCTCTACCTCCTGAGCCACAGCCTCTGCTACAATGGTGGAAGTTCACATTAAAGATAGAGAAAGATAAATGGACTGGTACCACAATTCAGTGCTTTAGTTGTTATTCTTCATTTAGGTGGTTTCTAACTATCACACACAAACTCACACTCTGATAGATGCTCCAATATCCAAGGATGCTTTGACTGGAGGAACCCACACAGGTACAAGGGGAGCATCCAAACTCCACACAGAAAGGCACCAGCTGGCCGGTGAATTCGAACCCAGGACCTTCTTGCACTGAGGTGATTAGATACTCAAGGACACTTCGAGTTAAACTGGAAATGCTGGGAACCGAACCACAATTAGTAGATAACCCGCTTTACCTCCAGAGCCACAGCTGCCCCTCAGACATGAACCGTGGAGCTGCATCAAGGGCCAGAATAATAAGAATACTTTTGAACTATGAATCACACAAAGCTACTCTAATATACTAATGATAAATTATGGTGCTAGAAATGAGCAGAAACAGGTCCACTTTAACTGTTCAGTCATAAAACACTTAAAAATGATTTTTCAGCGGACACTTCAGTCTATAAGAGTCTGTTAAACATGGGAACTTTTGTTGGGGCATGAATTTTTATATCCTACATGACAGGTGGAAAATAAATTCTGTAGCGATCCCCACCTTATCTTTTTATATTTGATAATACACTGATAAATAAGTATTAATTTTATTATAAAAGAATAGGTCTCAGCTCAGTTTTTCAGTTTAAGAGTAAAGAAACAAACAAAATTAGCTGCTCGCTATCAGGGCTACTTTGATTAAAGGATGCTTTTATCTAATACTAATATGTTAATAGCACATTTATACTGATTTGTTTCTGAAGAATGAGTCCACGTTTTCACATGTGCATTCTAAATATACGCTAGCAACATGAGCCAAATCCCATTTTAGCAAATGTACACATTAGCGAGGCCTTAGCAAAGGCTGCTCAGACCTCTGTGTATGATTGTTTTCATGACTCCACATGTAAGCGGCGTGTTAACATGCTCTGAAATGCCAAAGAACAAGCAGACCCCAGGTACAGCTGAAGCAGCTGAGGCATTCAGAGCCACAGTTATCCTCAGCTGATAAATCCCCCGTAACCTCCCCCCCACACGCACATCTCAGTCCAGTGGCTCCCGCTCACTAGTCCTGATTAGGATACAGACCTGTGGCGCTTCACTTTGGAATCTTTTAAACAGTGAGATTCATTCATTTTTGGTATTGTTTTGCTTCATATTGTTAAGGTGTCATAAATTTCAGTTGAATTCAGGAAAAAGTATGATACTGTCATTTCCTTTGTTTCTATTTCCACAATTAAGGACAACATAAACTGTCAGGACCTCTAAACTTTGTGTTTCTGCACATAAATGTTCCCGTTCTGCGAACACTAACTTCCCACTATTGTTTTTGTGTCCCTGGACATGTTTTTTCCTTATATTTGCTCTCATGTGTACTGATTAATTTACATGTTCGTGAGGACTTTTAATGGGCAAAAAAGTCCCTATTCGAAGCGGTTGGTGGTAGAGTGAATCATTTTACTGCTCACGTCCACTTTTCAAACATACACATCAGATTTTTACACTTTTTTTTTAATATTATTTTGATGACGTCCTTGCTTTGTCTGGACATTTCTTACCAAACTGTGCTGACCGACCACCAGCCGAGCCTCCTGCTGGGCTCCGTCTGTGCTGAAAAAATGTGTTAATTTGTGTCCATAAACCCTTAGGAGGTCAGCAGAGATGGAGGCAATAGGACACCTTGGGTGGCTCAGCCAGTGCCCGATGTAAGCGGAGGAGAGGATGGAGCTCATCGGGAGGTTTGGGAGGAGGCTGGTGAAGAAGACAGGACAGGAGAGGTGGTGGCGGTTTAGCTGGGGGGAGGACGGATGGGTCTTGCCAGCTGGGGCTTTGTGGCTCTCCCTTTCCCCTATCTTCCCCTATCTTTCCATTTATCTGTCACACACCTGCTGTGACAGGAAGCAGCTCAAAGGCATTTGGTTGCTGTGTTTCACTGAGGTGCATTTTGTTGGTGACTTTACCTAAAATTTATCTGGCAACAATTTTGTCATAATGAGTCAAGTTCACCACTTTTAATTTGGGAAAGATCACATGCATGTCCTCACATCTGCACAGAGACACACACAAGAAAAAAAGGGGGGGCTAATGATGTATCAAAAGAATACCAGGTGACAGGTATCTGAACCTGCAGCTGATTACATATATGGCATTTCAGCTTCCTGCCTGGTCCATCTACAGGATCAGGGCACCTGTCAATATTTTTCTGAGGCCCTTAAAAAAGAAAAGAAACAAAGAATAAGGTTAAGAATTAATTGAAGGCCACATTGAACTCAAATAATTATTTCCACTGCTCTTGGTTTGTCTTTCCTGACTGAATAGATGTGATTTTCTTACCATGTAACCAACAGACTAAAGTGACTGACAGTCCACCTTTCTGGGCGAGAAAGTCTGAGGACAAGTTAGGATGAAAGAGAATTTGAAAGTTGAAGAATCCCCAGCAGCGCAGAGCCGTGTGGGGGCACGGTGTTCGTTATAGTAGCACAAGGACACGACTTCTTTTGTGCTGGGATTTCGAATGCTTTTTCTGAGGCTGCCTCGCTGAGCTTGGTGTTTGAACCAGCACAAGTCATTCTCCACACACCCACGGGGGCTTGGTGGCTTTAAAATATAATTTCCACAGCAGAATTCACACAAACATAAAGGGGGAAAAAAAAAAGAGCAGACTCGAGTTTTTCTTACTGGAGTTGAAAGTCTGAATTATTTGACTACAGTCAATTTGTGTAAAAGTGAACAAATAAAGTGTTTAGACACACTTTGGTCAGAAACATACTGTAGATCCTCTTTTTTTCTGATACTGCACAAAAGACAAAATAAGATTTCTTTATGTGCAGCGTGAGAGGGTTTAACAAGCGCCTCTTCCAATTAAACGTGTTGTGCAGTGACTCTAGTCCTCGGCCTCAAACAACTGAAAATATAACTTCTTTTTTTCTTTTGTCAGGCGCATGGTGTGACCTGGCAGCAGTGTGTTACACTGTGGGTTTCCTCTAAATATTAAAAAATATCTTAGAGTGTGTCACAGCTCATGAAAAGCATCTTAGAGAGCTTCTGAACTAACTGGTTCTTTCTTGCATCCTAATGAGAACAGTGTCAGCAGTATTGTTTAAATGCAGATTTTATGTACTTTTCATATCAGTTTTGCTTATTGTAATTTGTGAATGGCATAATGTTTAACCAGTGTAATTTAAGATTGTAGCAAATGATACGTATAAATATCACAGAGGAAAACGGTCAATTTTAATAAATATAATTTATGAAAGGGCAGGAATTATGACTTCCACTCTCTCAGCCATGGCAGAGGAGTTATTTACAACCATCGACTATAAAAGATGTTATTCCAGGGTTTGATCATATCTGCCCACAGACAGGCACATGCTGTAGATGATAGAAACAGTGTAAACACCTGCCTTTGAGCTACTTCCTGCCACAGCAGCTGAAAGCAAACTAGGTTGCATTATAGCAGAGATAATTTCACAGCAGAGTTATTTCTCCGAGAACATCCCAAAATACTCCTGTACTAGCATTTTAATGGATTTCTTTTGAATTCAAGAGCCATAGTATTCACAATGCTTTGAGTCAGAGAACTTCAGCACAAAAAATGTAAAATTATTCAGAGAAAGACTTTTTTTTTTATTCTTAGATGTTTTAAATCTGCATTAATTCTTTTTTTGGCCACTAGACAACAACCTGTAAACACAACACAAAAGCACTGCAGACACCACGACTACAGAGCTCCTTATTTTTACACAAAGAAAGAACAGTATCAGCCACTAACTGCTGTTGGTCCAACATTCACTCATATTAGGCACTTCAGTTCAGTTCAGTTTTATTTATATAGCAGAGTGGGGTATAAACAGAGTGAAAGAGGTGAATGAAAAGAAACACTCAGTGCATCGTGGGCCGAGACAACACGGTGCTTTTTTGACATTAAGGCCAATTTCACAAGGCCAACAGCTTTCCCTGCTGGCTGCTTCTTCTACCACAACAGAGCTACATGATAGCTACACCCTCCTTATTTTATAGTATGTAGGTGTCAGTCACACAAGCCTAGAGAGACCTGTCAGTGACCATCGGCCAGCCTCTGGTTGTGAGGGAAAAATGTGCATTCCCTCACCGATGGTTTCTGGAGGCTGCTGCATCATTTGTCTCATTCACGCAGGCTCAGAGACTGGTCAGTACTCCCCGTAACCATCGGTCACTATGGAAAAGTGTGTATTCCAACACATGACGAGTGGTTGCTGGAGGTTGCTAGCATGAAATTGGTCTCACACAGGTATATCGTATGGTACTGCACCGAAAACCTTTATGTGATTGCGTTGGTTGCTAGCAGCTTGTTGCGGTTGCCAGTGGTTTGCATGAAAGATGCCAACATATCTGCAAAGACTCGCAAACTGCTTACCAAGCGGTAGTGAAACTTTGGAAAGTAACACAAAGCAGAAAGTGCCTTTTGACCTGTGTTGGTTGTAGTGGTACGGCCCCTCTGAAGGGGAACTCTCTGCATTTCTGGTTCGTGTTAAACTTTTTCAAGTTTCATTGCAGCTCAGAGTAAATGGCACTCGCAGAGAGGTGGGTGTTCATCATGTTCATCACTCTCTTTGGGACCAGTTTCACCCAGTGATAGCCAGAAGCCCCCAGCAACCACTGACTGGTCTGTGGGCCTGTGTGACTGTGATTTATTGATGGACGGATGAATCAGTTTCTCACATTTTGACTGCTGTAACAGTAATTTCCCAGCTTTTGTATTAAAGTATTTCTTCTTCCCCTTCAGAATTAAAAAAAAAAGAAAAGAAAATCACACCCATAATTTTATCAGTAGTTAACAATAGAAATATTTCATTTTTGTAGTCATTCAACTTAGTTTCACTTAGTTTCTCCTGATCAATTTAGCTTCCATCTATCCTTAATAAAAATTGGGAAACTGCCTTTTTAAGTTAGATATATCAAAATATCAGACTACTTCTGAGCTCTGGTAATTGCCCTTTTCTTTCACTGATTTATCACAATGTACTTCAAACCATAAAACGAGTTGTTCTGCAGTAATTGGTACCAACAGATATTCTGACAAACAACCCAGATGACCTTGCTATAAATAATTACTATGTAATTACTCTGTGGCTCTGTAAAGTGCCATCTTAATAATCATTTGATTATGCTGCTACTTAAATTGCATTTGAACTTGGGTGCAATTAGAAGCAATTAGGCTACCAGACTGGTAGACAGGCCACACTGGTTTCTGACAGTTAAAGAGTGACTAGTAATGTATTTTTCTGCCATTTGGATAAACCTTCCAAGTTAATATCCATCCATTCACTTCCGCTTATCCTGGTCAGGGTCGCGGGGGGGCTGGAGCCTATCCCAGCTGTCATAGGGCGAGAGGCAGGGTACACCCTGAACAGGTCGCCAGCCTGTCACAGGGCCCAAGTTAATATAAGGATTCTTATTCTCCACTATTGTCACTGTGTCCTTGTCTTTCTTAAACCGAAATGCCACCATTGATCCAGCTTGCAGCAGACGGTGCACAAGGCTGTGTTCAGCATTTTATACTAGGAAAGCAGGAGCAGCAGGGATACGTACCACTCAACATTTTGAATGCATGCATTTGCTCCAGTGATAAAAAAAAAAAAGAAACATTATAAATCATAAAGTTATATGGAAGCATAAATGCCTCCTGTAGATGTGGGTCTTTTTTTTTTTTTTTACTCCCATATATGAATATGAATTATGACTTCATGAAGCCACTAAATCTAGAACAGTGGCACCAGATTTCCTCTTATCAGGAGCCACATGCAGGCTTGATAACTGTGGAGGAGCCAGAAAGGAAAAGGAAACGTAAAAGACTGAGAAGCATGAAAGTTTTTCAACCACTAGGAGTCGATTTTCCGATTTCAGTGTTGTTTGTGAGTTTGATAACTAACACAACTTCAGTAGCATCATTGAGACAATGATTATGATTTTTTTTAATGTGCAGGAAGTTTAGTTTTGCTCTAAAATATAGTTTCCACACGACTCTATGCAGAAAAACTAAGTGCACCCTTATGGCTTCCATAGGAATTAAGTGGCTACGTAATAGTCAATTGCTGATAATCAAATGTGCTTGATTAATTGATCATCAGCAAGTGTGACCACCTGTATAAAAGCAGAGGTTTTAGCAGTTTGCTGGTCTGGAGCATTCAGATGTGTGTTAACCGCACCACAGTCTACCCAGGAACAAACGTCCCAGCAAATTCACCTCAAGCTGAGACACTGTGCAACGCTTAGAAAAACTGCAAAACACTCAAGAGCTACAGCTCAGACTCTTCAGCCTCAGCAGCTTAAATGTTAAAGTTCATGCAATTAGAAAAAGACTGAACTTGTTTGGAAGGGTTGCCTCTCTAAAAAGAACACCTGTTACCAACTGTCAAGTGCAGCGGTTGAAGGCTCATGGTTCAGGCTGGTTTTGCAGCTACAGGACCTGAGCACTGTGATGTACGGGAGTTCAGGGTCAAATCAGTGACAAAGTATTCCAAAGTCAGATGTGAGGCCATCTGTCCAACAGCATGTAACAGGACAACGAAACCCAAGCACAGCAGCAAATCTACCCGAGAATGAAAAAGAAAAGAATCGAAGTGTTGCAATGACTCAAAGTCCAGACTCAACCTGAGCTGTGCATAAACAACTGCCCACGAACCTCAGTGGACTGAACCAATGAAATAAAGAAGAGTGGATCAAATTTCCTGCTCAGTTATTTAAATAACTGATAAAATTATGCAGTGGGAAATTGCTTCAAATCATTGTTGCTCAATGTGATTCTACAAGCTGCTGAATTACAGTTTCTTTTTTTACTGCACTGCATAAAGTCCTGTGAAAACATTTTTCACACAACTGTAAACACTATTAAAATTCATTGTTTTATAAAAAGTTTAACTTAAGTAGAACAGGTCTTAAATTGTGCAAATTAAGTGTGTGAGTTCCAGGTATCCACAGGACAGGATGGACCCAGAATGCAGGACTCAGCAGACAAAACTGGAACTTAACGTGAGTTTATTGAAATGAATGGGACAAGAAAACAATAAGCCTAACCAGACTAAGCATAAAGCAGATGAAGACACACAGCAGGGGATCAACAACAACAACACAACAAACAGAAAACTTGGGGGCTTAAATACACACACTAGGTAATCAGGGCAGGTGGAAACAGCAGGTGAAATTAATATGACAGGGGAAGCAAAACTAAACACAAAGTACAGGGAACACATAATCAATATACTTCAGACACTGGCTGCTTCAATTGAAGATCCTCTACCCTGAAGATGATGTAATCACAGTAATCTCACCCACATGTTTTTGGTATTTTGAAGCTTCGACATTTGTTAGCAAAATGAATTCATAAACTATATGTCACGGGAAAGGAAAGTGAGATCCATGACTGCAGGAGTTGTCACGATGAGGCTGTGTGGCTGGCAGGAGACAGAGCTGATGTTTAACAGATTTAATTCTTAAAGTTTCAGTGTCCAAGAATACAAAACATAGAACTCCAGAATCAAAACATAATCCATCACACGAATGGGAGGGGCCGCCGCACGCACGGACACAGCAGGTAGGAAACACAGACTATGATGTAACAATGAAGAGATGAAAACTGGGGGCTTAAAGACACACAAGGTAATCAGGGCAAGTGGAAACAGCAGGGAACAACAGGTGAAACCAATGAAACTATGACACAGAGGAAGCAAAACTAAACAAAGTACAAGGAACACAAGACCATCAAAATAAAACAGGAAGTGACCAGCCGTGACACACACAGACTTAACAAAACACGAGGGATAACATATACTGGGGAACAGACCCGAGGACCACCAAAACACAAGGGAGGGACAGAAAGAGAAAGAGAACCTAAACACCACACAAGGAAACTAAAGACAAAAGGGTTAAGACACAGGAACACAGAGACATGGGATGACAAGGACAAAGGAAAACCAGAATGAAATACAAATAACTAAACCAAAAATAGAATACAAAACCATAACAAACCGAGAAGCTAAACTATAAGACAAACCAGTAACCACAACCAGAAATAAAACAAAAAGGACTCAAGTAATGGGTCACTGGCCCAGGACCATGACAGGAGTCCACTGCTGTCCACTGCTCTGACACAAAGAACTAAAAGATTTTGTTTCCAGAATATTGTGAGCCTGAGCTTCCTCACATCACTACACTGTTGCCCCCAACCTCCGTATCCCCACCCTCTGTTTTTTTTTTTGTGCCATTCTCATTGTAATCCATTCATCAGCAATTTCACATTTAGAAACATGTAGCAGCTGCACACTTTTCATCCCTATTCCCAGTTCATGTTTTTATATTTTGGAGTATTGTGTAAAGTGTTTTTTTTTTTTAACAAAGAAATATCCAAATTAATCACCACAAGATCTGCCTAAAATTCTCAGCTGCACCAAACTGCTCCACGAGCAGCCGGATTTCGCTAAATAAGACAGAATAAGTCATGCACCTCCTTAAGCTCCCTTCAAAAGCAAAGCCTCCCCAGACAAACAGAGAAACTTCTGATGCATACCAAATGCAGATATACCAGCAGCTTTTTGTGCTTTCCCATCCCCTTCTCGGCTGTCTGTGACATTTTGACGCTCATTAGGAAGCCTGGATGGTAAGCATTGATCTTAGGACTGCACCTTAGTACAGTCCTCAGGTGCTCTAGGTCAGATTAACACCAAACAAAGCACCCCGTCTCAACTGTAACCCAGTTCCTTTATTTATGTAGTTATAATTCAGTATGTGTGCTAGTCCTGACTGCAGCTGAGCTGGCACAATAATTTATTAAAATACAAGCGTTCTTATGGCTGGTCAAGCCCTAATCCCCTTAAACACAATGGAAGTCTTTCCAAAACCGAAGTGACAGCAAACTAATCCCTAAAGTTTCAGTACACAGTGGTTTAAAGGGGAAATTTACACATGCAATTAAGATGGCACAGCAGCCTCGTAGATCCACTCAATTTGTCTCTGGGCCGTAACAAATTGCCTGCATGTAAAATAATTTAAGAACCCTACCTAGTGTATCTGACAGTTTAAATCTTTGTAGGTTTGTGCAGCAGCACAACAATAACCTCAGATTAATAAGATATACATTTGAGAAACAGACACATCATCTGTTCTGTGCAAAATTAAACTGAAGCCAAAACGTGTAATCACTTAATCCTGGTGAATAACTATCCCAACCAGCAGCAGCAGCAGCAGCAGCAGCAGCAGTGCTCCTTGTTTCCTGGTGCAGTCAATTAGCAGATGGGTGGTCATAAACAGTAGATACCGAGCAGTCTCTCATTAGACCAGTTTGCCTGGTGTGTGTGACTCCAGAGCACTGAGAATGGTAAACATGACCTTTCCATCTGCTGGTGGATTAATGCTGCTGCCTTGGTCACTGGGTTGAAGGCGTGGCTAAAAACAGCCAAATTAAATCTGACCACAGAATCTGGGCCAAAATCAGCATCAGAGTAGTGACCCAGAACAGACAGAGCCGGATGAAGTCATTTCATTCATATGATTATAAAGTACATTTTCATATGTTGACACAAACTACTTTTTATCCATTTTTTTTTTTTTTGTTCTTCATCATTTTATTTTTTGGCCACTTGTTGGGCACTTTAGGCACCGAAATGTACTGCCAGTCTTCTTTTGTATTTCTGTACATATTCAATAACTGTGTGTGCTTGTTTGTAAAAATGTTTCTTTTTTCCTCAATAGGCTCCAAGATTCGTGACAGCTGTTTGTATTTTGTTGAGTCATACCACAATATGTATGTGTTGCTGCTAGCTTGTTTTCACAGCTCATATGGTAAATGGACTAGTTCTTATGCAGTGTTGTTCTACTCTAGCTGAGCACTCAGAGTGCTTTATACAACACTTTTGCATTCACCCATTCACACAAGCACTTCCATCTACAGCACTTCTATCTAACATTCACACCTATCCCAGCTGTTACAGGGCGAACGGCAGGGTACACCTGTACAGGTCACCGGCCTGTTGCACGGCTAACACACAGAGACAGACAACCATTCACACCTATGGACGATTTAGAATCAACAATTAACCTAACCCCAGTAACTGCATGTCTTTGGACTGGGCCGAGGTGGATTCAAACCCAGACCTTCTAGCTGTGAGGCAGCAGTGCTAACCGTGCTGCCCTTAACACTATCTCATGAGTCAAAATTGGTCACGTTATGATGGCAAAAACTGCACTGTAGATGGATAATAGTAGTACAATAGTAGCCCAGTCAGACCTTTTCTTTCTATGATTTGCTGTGTGTGTGTGTGTGTGTGTGTGTGTGTGTGTGTGTGTGTGTGTGTGTGTGTGTGTGTGTGTGTGTGTGCGTGCGTGTGTGTGTGTGTGTGTGTGTCTGCATGACTGTGACTGTGACATCCTGCAGTGAGAACACCTTGTACTGTATGAAGGGCGTTTGTAAAGAAGTGAAGACGTATTGAAAGATGAACTCTAATCTGACCGTCATTCACTGCATCATTCACGGTTCACCTGTGATCCATGATGCTGTAAAACACATTACAGACCTGAGTCAGTTTCCAAAAGTCTGGTGCTTCAGTTTAGCTTAGTTTGGTTTATTTGGATTCATCATGCAAGAGCACAAAAAACAAACAAAAACAAAAAACTCGGCATAAGAAACCAGGATTGCACAATAAGGTGTAAACACTTATTTCCACTGTGGTCCCGGATCTCAGTAAATGGAACACAAAGCCTCCTTCCCTGCCCAGAGATGTGCAGATGTGTGTAAGCGATGCGCTGCAGACCACGATCTGCAGGAAACCATTAAAAAAAATCTGCCATCAAAGCAAAACAGAATAATCCACCAGAATAATCTTTGTGGTGGATTATTTATTAATCCTTTCTTTAAATGCCAGCATTTAGTGCTGTTGCCTTATTTGCACTATTTCATATTAAATATAGAAGTTAAGTATAACGCTAAGTGGAAGAGGAATTTAATTCTGGCATCTTGAACCGTTTGTATTGTTTCAAATTGTTACAAGTTATTACAAACCTGAGACTGAAAATATTGTCATATTCATTCAATCAGAAAAGCTGGGACCTGAGGACAGAATTTCGTTCCACTGCATGTAAATAAAGAATCCTTGAATTGTTATCCAAACCTGTCTGACCCAGTGTGAAAAAGTCATTACCCCCTAAACCTAATAACTGGTTTTGTCACCCTTAGCAGCAAAAACTGCAGTCAGGCATTTGTGATAATTATCAATGAGTCTTTCACATCACTGTGGAGGAATTTTGGCCAACTCTTCTTTGCAGAATCGTTTTAATTCAGCCACATTGGAGGGTTTTCAAGCATGAATCGTCCTGCTGCATAACCCAGGTGTGTTTAAGCTTCAGGGCATGAACTGATGGTCAGGTACTCTTCTTCAGGATTTTCTGGTAGAAAGGTCATCCAGGCACTGAAACAGCAAAGCAGCCTCAGACCATCACAGTACCAACACCATGTGTGACTGTTGGTCTCTGTTTAATGAAATGTTGTGTTAGTTTTACACCAGATGTATTGGGACTCAAATGTTCCAGAAAAGTTCAACTTTTAGAATATTTTCCCAAAGTCTCGGGGATCATCCAGCCTTTGTGTTCCTCTTGGTCAGCAGTGGTTTTCTCCTTGGAACGCTCCCATTTTTGCTCCGTCTCTTTCTTATTGTTGAATCATGAACTCTGACCTTAACTGAGACAAGTGAGGCCTGAAGTTCTTAAAATGCTGTTTTGGGTTTGTTTGTGACCTCCTGGAGGAGTTGTCGATGCTCTCAGAGTAATTTTGGTAGGCTATCCACCGCTGTTCCAAGTTTTCTCCATTTGTGGATAATGGCTGGCTCCGTGGATCGCTGGCATCGCAAAACCTTATAAATGGCTTTGAAACCCTTTCAGTGACTTTGTTGCTCATTTGTTGTTAAGTTTCTTTAGATCGTGGCATGATGTGTTACTTTTTGAGCGCTTCACTTTGTCAGACAGGTTCTATTTCAGGGATTTCCTGATTCAACAGGTCTGGCTGTAATCAGGCCTGTGTGTGGCTAATGAAGGTGTACTCAGCTTTGTAAAACAAGTGATTAATCACAGTTCACACACACAGTAGGGCCAGGCAGGTTTGGACAGCTTTGATCCCTTAATAAATGAAATCATTATTTAAAAACAGCATTTTGTATTTACTCAGGTTGTCTAATATTAGGATGCATCAGATTTATTCATGGTGATCTTTACTGTCAGCCACCGCCTCTATACCGTCCTCTAATTGCTAAAACGTATCTCGGATCTCCAGTAGGCGTTCAACTTTGGCATAAACTTTTTTCAACAGCAACAGTTATTCAGCTGTAATGAGCAATAATGAGCAAGGAACAAACTCGGAAAACAACATGGTAGAATCAGCATATCGCATCTTTATTTAGCTGCTAATGCATCCCTGTGTTCGCTTGCTAACTTTTAAATGAAGGCGGTGACAGTAGTGAAAATAAAACAAAACCATTGGGGGACAAAACTGAAAACAGATATTTATGTAGCATTTTGATAGACTTACCGATCAGTCCTAGTATGAGTCAAATTCACTATAATTATATCTGTTTTTAGAGCAGGTTTACCAAGCATACATGGATCTGGGCTGTAGACAGTTTCACATATCTGAGTCACCAGTTCTAACACTTTTTCCACTGTTAATATCAAAATATAAATTAGTAAAGCTTTATTAAGCATATAGTACTTTATGATGGCATATAAGAGCGAGTTCTTACATAGTTAACTGAAAGAAATTGGATTACTTGACAGCATTTGATCGGTTCGGTGGATTATGTTGCTAAGCAGATAACAGATTTCATCGTGATAATAATTCTCCCCAAACGTTACCCACCAGAGACGAGCTGCCCGTCAGTGCTAATTTCATCAGAAATACAGCCTGAATCACGGCTCCCAGAGGCTTCCTTAACTGAGCACTTTTTATTCGCCCAGTCTTTTTTTTACACTCTGGCTTTCCAACTCTTTAAAAAACTCTCTTTTTGTGCTATATCCATATTTTATTGGAGGGTTTTATTATTTAGTCCTGAGCTGTGAATCGAAGTCTGTTATTGCAGTGATTGCCAGCCACACTGCTCCAACCTAAATCACACTTGTAGTTCTGTTGTATCAATTCGCTGCGTTTTTCCTGCTGCGATTAATCTATTTTTAAAGGGCTTTAGAAAACACTGCTGTTTTGCACAGAAATGTCCTGACATGCACCTGATATCTATCAGGTAGATTTTCATTTTGTGCGAAACAGTTTATCTGTGGGTGACACCTCGTGCCAGACTATAAGTGCCTGGATTTTACTGCAATCAATCAGAGAGGTTTATTCCTTTTAGCTGTCGTTGGGGAAATCAGGAGAACAATTGTTAAAAAAAAAATCAATCACCACAGCAGCCCATCTGTTGGAGAGACAGAGAGTGGAGTCAGCACAGTGCAGAAGGCACCAGCATGGTCTTACATGCCGTTCCTCTAAAACTTGGAACATGTCACCGCTGTCATCCTGGTTGGATATTGCTTTCCAAAGCCACATTTATTCATGTATCAATTACCAAGAAGACTTCCTTAGTGATGCACTGTTCAGATACAACACCCTATCTGTACAGCTCACATTTCTGATGGATTATTATTGCAGTGAGTGGTTTCAGTGTCAGTAAATTAGATCCAGGATCAAGTCCTCCTCATGAAACTGGATACAGGAAATCAGCTGCTATTCTTGCAGTGTCATCCGCAGCCTGTTTCCTTAACTGAACTGAACAGGGTGATTAAATATGCCTTCCATCACTCTGATTTATAGATTCATTTTGCCAGTTGGGATTAATGCAGCTACGTACAGTAATCAAATGTCCTTTGGGCCCCCCACTGATCCCAGTCCTTAAGTTCACTCCAGTGAGTGTTGAAACACTGAGATGCTGTAATATTCAAAGTTTGACATACCTTATTTACCTTATTTTCTCCCATATATATATATATATATATATATATATATATATATATAGCGACGTATATGTGACATTTATAACACATGAACCAAAATACTCCAGCCACTTGACATCTCCGTGAACTGCAGCTTTAAGGCAGTCTTGCGTAACCTGTGGGCGCAGTGGATGATGGATGGAGAGCACAGCTTAACGGCAACTGGGAGAATGCGCCACCCAACTTTCCTGGAAGTCATTGGATGGATCAAGAAAACATGGGCTTCAGTGACAACCAAACCATCCTGTTGGGATTCAGAAAGGCTGGAATAATTGGAACTGCAGCTGACGACGAGTCTGACTAACGCGACACAGAAGAGGAAGCGGCGCTTCGTCTACGGAGTGTACGGAATTGTTTAGAAGTGACACCGAGGATGAAGAATTCAATGGATTGATGGTTTGGTTAACTTGTTAGTATGTTCTTTATGCTATGGTTATCTGAATAACTTAATGTTACGTTACAATACCGAACACGTGTTCGTTGTGCGTCATGTAGCTGAATGTGCTATGTTAGCATAACGTAGGCGTAACCGTGTTCGTCCTGTTCTTTAATCCATTATTATTTTAAATTGCCGTTCAAGATGGAATTTCTGCTCTGGGTCTCGGATTCTATCAACCCCCCCCCCAAAAAAAGTGCGACTTATAGTCCAGTGCGACCTATATATGTTTTTTTCTTCTTTATTATGCATTTTTTGGCTGGTGCGACCTATACTCCGGAGCGACGTATAGTCCGAAAAATACGGTATATATATATATATATATATATATATATACATACATATACACACATATACACACACACACACACCCACCACACCAGTCAAATATAACATTATGACCACTGACCGCTGTGTGAATAACACTGATTATCTCTTCATCATAGCACCTGTTAGTGGGTGGGATATATTAGAGGGGAAGTGAACATTTTGTCCTCAAAGAAGATGTGTTGGAAGCAGGAAAAATTGGCAAGCTTAAGCATTCGAGCGAGTTTCAAAAGACACAAATTGTGATGGGTAGACAACTGGGTCAAAGCATCTCCAAAACTGCAGCTCTTGTGGGGTGTTCCAGCTTGAAATTCTTGCAAATTTATTAAAAATAAAAAACGAAAGTATAACATGTACATAAGGATTCACAGACTTTGCTCAGTACTTTGTTGAAGCCTCAAGTCTTTTTGAGTATGATGGTATAAACTTGGCACAGCTGTCTTTGGGCTGTTTCTCCAATTCTTCTTTGTAGAACCTCTCAGGCTCCAACAGGTTGAATGGGGAGCATCAGTGCGCAACCATTTTCATATCTCTCCAGAGATGTTCATCATGCTTCACTGTTGGGATGGTTATGAGCGGTTCTTGTTTTCCTCCAGACATGGCACTTGGCATTCAGGCCAAATAGTCCAATCTTTGTTTGATCAGACTAGAGAATTTTGTTTCTCATGATCTGAGAGTCCTTCATGTGCCTTCCAGGCAGTCATGTGCATTTCACTGAGGAGTGGCTTCTGTCTGGCCACTCTACCATATAGGCCTGATTGGTGGAGTGCTACAGAAATGGTTGTCTTTCTGGAAGGTTCTTCTACCTTCACTGGAGCTCTGTCGGAGTGACCATCAGGTTCCTGGTCACCACCTTTCAGTCCCAATTGCTCAGATTCGCTGGGTGATCAAGTCTAGGAGGAGTCCTGGTGGTTCCAAACTTTTTCCATTTACAGATGATGGAGGCCACTGAACTCATTGGGAGCTTAAATGCTGCAGGAAGTATTCTGTACCCTTCCCCAAATCTGTGCCTTGATGCAGTCCTGTCTCAGAGGTCTACAGACAGATCCTTGGACTTGCTCTGACATGCAACTATGGGACCTCAAAAAGACAGGTGTATGCCTTTCCAAATCATGTCCAATCAACTGAACTTAATACAGGTGGACTCCAATCAAATTGTACAAAGATGTGACAGAAAAATGTGACATGATCAGTGGAAACAGGATACACCTGAGCTGGACCTACCACGGAACATGGGTGGGAAAGGGTCTCACTGAAGAACTGGACCGCACCAGGCCCTTACAATGTGTATCATGTCAGGGCCTGGCTAACGAAGCTAATTGCACTCCATTAGCATCACCAAGTCACCATCAAGTGTGGGATTTACCGTGGAGATGCTCTGTCCTGTCCACTGCTGTTCTGTATTGGCCAGATCATTAAAAAGACTGACTACAGTATGGAGCAAGCATTAGCCACCTCCTCTGCATGGATAATGTCAAGCTGTATGCCCGGAATGAATGACATGCCGATTCACTGATCCACACCACTAGGATGTACAACAATGACTTCGGAATGATAGTCATACTGGAGAAATGTAGTTGAATGGTAACAAAGAGAGGGAAGAACTGAGGGGATTGCACTAGCAGAAGGCAACACTGTAGACCACCGAGGACAACAACAAGGACCTTGGACTCCCACAGGCAAATGGGAACCAGGAACACTTACACCCTGCCAGGTGTTACTTGCCCGGATCTTGTTCTTCCCATTTTGTTAAGCACAGGGAAAGAAACCAATAGATGGGCCACACGTGTCTCTCAGGTCCTGAGTCAGGTCTTTACTGGATTTTATTTTTTCTATTTCTCAAGGACATGACTTTCAGATGCCATTCATCTGTTGTAGATAGTTTTTCTTAGGCTTGCCACTATTTAATGACACACTGCATCGATATGTCAAGTTTTCAGCTTAAAGCTCTTTGGGAAGCATCTTATTGGGACAAAAAAATACGCCTGTCAAACTGTGTTATTTTTTGGGGTGGAATTTTATAGATTCAACTAAAGAAATGGAAACCAGTTACATTTTTGTGACAGAGAGAGACGGGGGGTAGCAACAAAGTGCCTCAAGATACAATTTAAAATGGTTTCGTTGCTAAGTTGTCTGCTATGTATAGACACAGAAATGGTCCATCCCTTGAGTTAGCTGCATTTTTCATGTCTGAGTGATTCATCAGTGGTTTAACAAACAAAACTCAAGAAACATTCCTCGGGTTCGAGGACTGGACTGAAAATCAGTGAAAAAGTAGCCAATGTCCAAAAAAATAAATAAACTTCAGCAAACCTGGACAATTATTGATCAGTTATTAACTATTGATTCTGAAAAAGTTTGGGTAGGTGGAAGATTTGTGAACAGGTCAAGAGAAGATATTTCATGTTTGATACTTTTTACATGTATATATTATATTATTATTAGTAGTAGTAGTAGTATTGTTAATCCTACTGTGTTTTGACATTTTTTGCTGCTGTTACACCTAAATTTCCCCTTTAAATAATAAAGGCCGTTTCTTCTTCTTCTTTTTCACAGAAATTAACGACAAGTCACAGCGACGCAGATCTCAACAACTGTGATAGGTCTTATTGGTAGGAATATGCTGTGCAAATATTATAGGATAAAGTCTCAGTAAAAACAAATATAATAGAGGAATGCTAGCAACCGGAAAAGTCTTGTGAGCAAGTTAAAGTCACAGTCTGACCCTGAGAAAATGTCGTGTGTGTCTTTTTTTTCTGTCCATCAAACAGCTTCAAATCCCACCAGGAGTGTTTCAGAAGTGAAGCGTTTATTCTGTAAAGGTTTTCTGTTATGAAAATTGACCAGATTCTCGATTACTTTTCTTCTGTCCCCCCGGTGCAACTCCACATGACAACTTTGGGGATGCTTCTGAAACACGTGCCGAATCTGATTAAATTACAGTCATTGTCATGAATGCACTGGAGCTGGAATATGATTTATGAGCCCCAAGTCCAACATGAACAGTTTCACTCAATGCTGGGACTACAGAAACGCTGCAGCTGCCTTTATAATCAGTCTTAGCTGAGTACAGACAGCATACAGACACAAAAACTGGAAAAAGGTTTTGTTTCATGGAACTAGTGAGACGCAGTGACAGCTGATGTGATCTACCGCCAGCAATAATATTCCTCAAACAGTGAAAATTGAAGTTGATGCTGGCTTAAATAAGAATTTGCTTCTTCTCTTTCCTGATAGAGGAAACGTGTGGAGAAAGAGCACATTCGGTAAACTGAGCAGCTTAGTGAGTTTTGCCAACTTTGGGTCAGAACAGACTATGAATCATATTTAAATTTCACACATTGTGAAGTAATTTTCACTTCTATGTACAGTGAAATGCCCTGATGTCGTGGGGGGGGGGCAGCATAGAAACACTGGTGGATATCACTCTGTGGAGTTTAGTAAAGACAGTGGCTCTGTGAATTTACTCTGACAGGTGACATATAACTGCTCATTTCTGCATCAAACAGTCATTTGCTTACTTTCCATCTTGCTTGTTTACAACTTCCTGTCACAGAGAGACAGGGACGCAGCCGTCTAGCCAGAAGGTGGCGTTGCAACATCTTTGAAGCAAAACGGTAACAGTGTTTGTTCATTAATAAAATAAGAATAATGTGTTTAACTAAGTAGTTTTGTGGCAGTGTTATCTCATATCTCTATTTAAAATGTTTAGTGTTCTCGCTGCATTATTAGGCTCCACAGCTCAGCTCCATTGTGTTTTATTTTTCAGCAAATGACACTCCTCATTGGACACACAGAATACCATGCAGTTATACTCTGGCACTGTAAAAACTGCAAAGGCAGACTGGTAGTTCATTTGTTAAACATATGATTAAAATTTGGCATTGTGTGAGAAAATGTTTAAAAGAACCGGACTCTGCCTCAGGCAACCGGTTTTTCCTCCCAGGATGAGCTCATGCTACATTTTAAAACTTGGTCTTCTAAAGGGCTTGAAAGGATTCAAGATCTGTATCATCCAAACTCTGAAGCTATGAAATCCTTTGAAGATCTGAGGCACAAATTCAATCAGAATAGAAAACTTTTTTCTTTTTTAAAATTTCTAAAGCTGAGAAGTTTTGTAAAGGTGTATCAGCATCATTTACTTACTCTATCCTCACAAACATCCATCCATCCATTTTCTACTGCTTACCTAATTCAGGGTTTCGTGGGAGGCTGACAAGAGGCGAGGTACACCTGTACAGGTCACCAGCCTGTCGCAGGGCTGACACAGAGCGACAGACAACCACCCACATTCACATTCACACCTGTGGGCAATTTAGAATCACCAGTTAATGTAACCCCTCTAACTGCATGTCTTTGGACTGTGGGAGGAAACCGGAGAACCAGGAGAACCGACGCAGACACGGGGAGAACATGCAGAGTCCCCACAGAAGGGTCAGATTATGGATTTGAACCCAGGACCTTCTTCCTGTCAAAATAACTACAAAGGACCGTTTGGCTACGTGATTATTTTTATAGAAATAAGCCTGAATATACACTAAATATGCAGAGGTTAAAGGAAACAGTGTGTTGTGTTTGGCAGAAAGACTGAAGTGAGAGAAGGAAGAGAACTTCCACTAAACCAAAATCTATATGCTGGCTTGTATCCAAAAGGGCAAAAATAAGGACAAACATGAATGTACCTGAGTTTTCAGCATGTTTTTGGAAACCTGGATGAGACAAATATTGTTAAACCTTCTACTGGACAAAATAAAATATATATCTAAAGACAAACATTTTGAATTTGGATCTTTGCTCGGATCTTATCCAGTGTCAGTACTTTTTTTTTTTTTCTTATGTGAATCAGTACATTTTGTTTGCTGGGCTGTGGATTGCGTTTGTGGAATGGGGGTGTAATGTTAAAATGAAACATATAATTATCATATTGTGAAAAAAAAAGGTTTACAATATAAATTAATATATTGAAAGAGAGGCTGAGAAAGCTGGCTTTCCCTCTCCACGGGCGCTGATCAGGAGCTGGAACAGCATTAGCATTCCACCCCGACACTGAGGCGTGACTGAACGTCTAAGACCGAGCCAATTGATTTCTGCCATCGCTCTCTTATTTCATCCTTACGGGTGAAACGTGCAGATCTGTGTTTACTAACTATGAGCCTTCATCGAGGATCAGGAACTAAACTCTGACCGAGGAGGTGACAGAAATTGAAAATGGACGTCTTACCGCATTACATTAAAGTGAGTGACAATAACATGCGGATTTTCATTTGTAGTGATTGCGCTTTTTTTTTTTTTTCATTATCACGAGTGCACTGTTGCAATTTTCAGGTGCTGGGGTGGGTGAGTGGATGGATTTGTGCATTTTTTTATGGTGAGCCGAGAGGAGCTGGGTAAATAGGAGCGTCAAAGCAATCTGGGCTGCCGGGCGCCGAGAGCTCAGGCTCATTATAGGGGGCCTTGGCTGAGGAGTAGCCAGGAAGACATGCCAAGTTGGACTCCCATTGTGACAGACAGGGCTCTTTAGCTATTAATCAACAGGCTGAGAAATTGAAAGGACAGCAAGTCGCTAATGGAACAATTTGTCTCACTGTGAGGGATTGAATTTTCCTGCTCCCAGCATCATCTCATCCACTGCCTGGAGCCATTCTCTGCCCAACACCATCATTTTTATTCTTTGCATTTCCTTTCAGATTAGAGTGAATCAGTACCTGCTGATACTGTATAAACACCATATGTTACACTTCAAAGTCTTTCAATCCTCTCATCAAAAAGACATACAGCATAAAGTGCAACTGAGGTTTTAGTGTGAAAGAGCAGCAATATCTGCTCTGAGAGAGGAATTAATGGATTTAAACCTCTTAGGCCCACTAGTGGGAGGATCACTACAAACTCATGCAATAAAAAAGTAAGCATTCCCCCAACCAGTCAAACTTTATTTTAAACTCAGCGGAGAGATTAGCGTTCCCTAAAAAGTGCTATATACTTATTTGTATAATTTCACATCTCTGAGACTTCACTAGTAAGAAAGATGAGCGACTACACTGGAAAATCCACGGTTATTGGAAGAAACGTCCACGGCATGAGGCAAACCGTTTCAGAGAGAAACTGAAGGTGAATTTCAAACCAACCAGTCCTGCTGCCAAGCTTAAACGTTAGCCTGCGCTAACTTCAGGATTCTGAGTAAACTGTTACACTGTTAAAGTGGTTCATCACCAGGAGCATGGAAGACACACATTTTGGCTAAAAGGGAAAAAGTTACTTGCTTTACAGTATTGCATGTTTTAGCAACAGCAAAAACAGCTTTGTGAAACCAACTGTTGAACAAGGTTTGCAACACCAGAGCAGTGAAGGCCCCTAGTGTGAATCAAGTCTGAGGTGAGATTAAAATGCACCACGATCCCATCACAAAAACCAAAAACTAGGCCTAATTATTGAATTGGGCCAACCTTCAACTGTGGCTGTTTTCCTTGGGTAGCATTGCAAAAGCTCCAGTATCTCTGCAATCCTCTGTGGACGTCTCATTCTGATCTCTCCAGATCTGTCTCTGCGGTGTGTGCTGGGTGTCCTCATGTACAGAAACCCTTTAATGTGAACTGAACAAAGGTGCAGGGAAATTAATTTGGCCAGCAGGGCAGGATTGTGTTGTATGGGGGAAGAACGTATACATTTTCAAAGGCGTGAACAACTCCACAGGTCAAATTGTTTCTGTCAAATATTTTTTAGACAGATGAAGTTATTACAGTGGAACGCTGCACTCTGAACGCTGATTTTATGTTAAGTATTTTTGTGTAAATATAAGTTTGGGAATGCGTGACAGCCTCAAGCAGCATCGTCAGGCTCTGCAGGCAACTGGAATGACTGCAACAGCATCACTCTAACATCGGCTTTATGCTCATGAGTGTTGCCTTGCAGGGAAAATGCTAAATATGTTACTACTGGGGCTCCTACACACATTATAGCTGCAAAGAAAATGTGAGATTTTTTTTCAGTGCCTTGGGTAGAAGTAAATTATAAAGTGCTGCAATTACAGCAAGATAAACTTGCATTGTAGATCCAGAGTATCTTTTAATCACTTGTATCCACAGTTCACATATAAATGGTGGATTTTTTTTTCTTGGTATGATAGTACCTTCTGATAGAATGGTGACCTGCCATCCTATCAGAAGGTACTCTACTTGGTGTATCCTGCCTTTCACCCAATTACAGCTGGGCTAGACTCCAGTTTCCCTGCGACCCTGAATTTAGGGGGGCTGGATGGATGGATGGATGGATGGTAGTGAAAAAAAATGGACATTTGTGCACTTTAAGGACTCTGGGAGTGAAACAGAGGGAGATATACAAAATACTGTGAGTGTAATAAGAGATGAAATCTAGAAGGAAAACCGAGGGCTCTATCGGTTTATTGCTCCTGAATGTGACCTGTGTTTGCCTTTTTATTGCTGTGGCGCCTTTCCTTGGGCCTGTCACAGTATTGTTTTCACAAGCAGAAGACTTGAATTTAAAATTGAGGAGTACAGGGCTGCCCAGCTCGCTAGTGCCTCATGCTGGTTTTCAACAACAGCCCTGTCTTGGGTAAGCTTAGAAAACACCATTACCACCCCCTTACCCCTAAACTCATACTTATATTCAAGAAAATACAAAAATCTGTTGAAAAATACTTCAAACCCATTTGTAAAAAACACTATCCGAGTTTGGTTTGACACACATAAATTCAAAAACAAAATACCAACACTGTCCCAATTATCCCCCATTTGGGGCAACATGACCTTTGAACCAGGGAGAAGGGACATGGGTTTTAAAACATGGTATGTTAAAGGTCTATGCAAAGTTGCAGATTTGATAAAGACACTATGATGAGTTTTGATGACCTGAAACAGAAATTTAATAGTCCAACAAAACACTTTTTCAAATTTCTTCAAATTAGAAGCTTTGTCTCAGGTACACAAAAATCTCTAGCATCACTTCTTTAGAATACCTAGCAATAAACTACCATCTGAAGAAGGGTCTAATATCCCGCTTTTACAATAGTATTAAAGACAGCTCCCAAACGTCCTCAGATACCAAAAGATTGGCATGGTGTGAAGATTTAAACAGTAATATACCAGTAGATGAGTGGCAGAGGGCCTGTCTGAAAGCCCAGACACAATCTAATAATACTCAATTTAAACTAATCCAGTACAAATGGCTAATGAGAACTTACATTACGCCAACATTATTAAATAAATTTGATTCTAATATTCCAGATACATGTGTTAAATGTGGGGCCAAAGGCACTCTGATCCACTGCTTATGGGAATGCCCAGAGATCCAATATTTCTGGAAGGAAGTTCTGAACACAATTTCATACATCACAGGTATTAAACTGAATCCTTGTCCTAAACTTTGTATCTTAGGGATTTTCTCCACTGAATATCAACTGAGCAAGGCTGACCAAAGAACCATAATTTACTGTTTGTTACAAGCAAAGTACAGTATAGCCAGGTCCTGGAAATCCATTGCCAGACCTCAGCTGAAACCTTGGTTGTCCATGCTAGCTAGCTCTCTCGCCCTGGAGAAACTCACCTTTTTGGTTAAAGGAAAATACTCTATCTTTAAAAAGATGTGGAAAAACTTTCTGTTATTTTTGAAACGTGGAAGTATTTGTAACGATGAATGATTGAAAGAATGTAATTAGGCTAATTTTGATTTTTGTCTTTATTTCTTTTGTCTTTATTCTCAATGGACTACGCCCAACACTCTTGGACTAATGCCTACCATACAGCCCTGATATAACGAATTTAAAATACCCTGTCTCAATACTGTTCACACCTTTTCTGCCACCGTGAAGGTTCATGATGTTCTTGCGTGTTTTATTTACTTATTTTTTTCTTTTTCTTTTTTGGATTGTAGTTCCTGCTTGATGTTTGATACTGTTATTGATACTGTTTCTTGTAACCGGCTTATAACATGAAAAAGCAATAAACAGATTTTTGAAAAAAAAAAATTGAGGAGTACAGAGCTATCACTCTGAGGATATCAAATATATATATTTATATTAAAAAACACACAAAAAGGGAAATTACAGAAAACAAAAATCCTCCTCCTCCCAGTTCAGTAAAAAATATAGTTTGAAGTCTTGTGCCAAGGGTTTGTAAGCCTAACCAAAAAGTGTTACAGCAAGCAGACTGATGCTGAGTAATACAGTCATACAGTAAATGGATATAGCTTTAAATCTCTGCCCGAGGCCAAAGCTAAATATGTCCCATTACCCTCCCTCCCAAAGTGTCTCTAACCTCGACAGGTGAGATTATACTTTGACATGCAGCCTCTTTGTCAGCCCCTTTGGCTGACAAAACACTAATAATTATCCCATCTGCCAGCCTGATATTAACTAATGATGTATGGCAAAGGTAAGAGCCGAGTTTGTAACTCTGTTGGCCTACATTTTTCACGATCCTATTATGTTTGTTTTGATTTTCATTCCTGCCTCCTCCTTCTGTCATTTTATCCCTCGGCCCCCTTTACAGCTGTCAGAAAAGGCAGATTATTGATCCAGTTGCTGCTGAACAGCAGAGCTGCACCATTATCCCCTATCAGACTCTGAAGCTAGCTGTCAGGCATATAAACAGTGGCCCCATCACGATGGGGTTCATATGAAGTGACAGCCTGAGTCTTCCTGGGAAGATCATGAGCATCCACTGCTCAGGAGTCCAGTCCAAATGACAAAGATGAGGAGACAGCTGGGAGGACAGGATGACTTTTATTGTTATTTTAGCTCCATTTTGAGAAGGAAGGCAAAGAAAATGCAAATCAGTGCAAGTTTCTTTTCGCTGTTGTGATGCAAATGTCACAAGTTGATTTGTCGAAGCGTTGAGGTGCTCCAGTCGTGCACGGGGGTGGGGGGGAATGGGGGTACAGTTTGAAAATGTTTAATTCAAAAGTTTGACATACATCATTTATTCACATCTGTTCCACTATAATTTTTGCCATTTTACTTTAATCTACAGATTAAACCGATTTTTATTTACTGACGAGGGAGGAGGATGGGCCTGTGTGGGAAGAGGAGAAACTGTGCAATGTGCCCCCCCCCCCCCTTTTTTAGCACAAGTAGCCTAAAATGACATGTCCCCACTAATCTTTGTTCAAGTTCAGTTATTAATGTAAGTCACAGAAATTAAAAAATGTGTTTTTCATTGCTGTTACATAGCCTTACTTATTAGTCCTCCTCTAGTTACATGACTTACAGTGAGTTGTGTATTTTATTTGGAGGGAAATCATCTACAAGAACTAAATATCACTTTTTTTCCACATTTCACAATTACCCTCACTGTTACCCTCATTTACAGTCCAACCTGATATTTTCTTTGGATTTTTGATCATATGGCTGATAAACATGTTAAGAATCCTTGTTGTGGTCTTCATGTGCCAGGGATCAAACCACCAACCTTCTGATTAGTAGATGACCTGCTCTACCTCCTGAGCCACAGCCACCAGTCTACCCTGCCCTAATGCCGTATTAATGCATAATAGTGTATCCTTATTATCAGGTTTTACCAAAGAACAATTATAATTCCAAGTCTGCAACTACTAACTCAGGATTTTTGTATCATTTTTGTAACAAAAATTGCTGTATAGATGTTTAGTTCCTACCTTCTGAATATGACCCATAGGGGGCTTTCCCTGATTAATGCTCCTGTGGGTGGCAGGACTTGTTTTTTCTTTACCTCAGTTTGGTTAGATTTGACACAATAAACAACTTTTAGTTAGAGTTTGGAAAAGATTGAAGGTTGAGTTAAGCTGCTGTTGTTACATTAATAAATATGTCCCCCCTCAGCAGATGACCCCTCCTCCCTGAGCCTGGTTCTGCTGGAGGTTTCTTCCTGTTAAAGGGAGTTTTTTCCTTCCCACTGTCACCAAGTGCTGCTCATAGGGGGTCGTTTAGACTGTTGGGTTTTTTCTGTAATTATTTTAGGGTCTTTACCTTACAGTATAAAGAGCCATGAGGCGACTGTTTGCTGTGATTTGTGATTTGGATAAAATTGAATTGAATTGAACAGGTGTTTTCCATTGTTACCCACCCATCCACCCCAACCTCCTCTCTATTCATACCTTACAGCTCCATAGCAAGAAAAATATTAAGCTCTAAAACCTCCTAATCATCTTTCTGGTTAAGATTGAAATCTTGTCAGTAAATAAATGTTGGATCAGCATTCCAATGCTGATGAAGTCCAATGATGTGATAATAGTGGAATAAGGAATAAGATTGATTGACCTTATTATAAGTGATTGATCATGACTTTTTATCTAACCAGGTGACAACAATGATGATGAAACATCACTAATTTATAATTGATGATGGAATTTAAACCAGAACCACATAAAAACTTTCCCACTTAAAGTGGTACAATCCATTTCCCCAACAAAGAAATGTCACTGATAGACCAGGAAATGCTATTTAAAAAGAACAATTTAGAATATGTGCATTATTGCAGCAATTTTTAAATATCACAGTCATCCCCTTGAAACGCACCATGCATGACTATTAAGAAGAGAATAAAACTGGGAACAGGAACTTGAGGTTTTTTGAAATTCTGTAAAGACTGATCAACACATGACGTGACATAAAGATCCTTTTAGTCTGCCCTGCAGGCCTTCCAGGCATTACCTTGCAGAGGCCAGTGTGAAAGTGCTGCTCTTTAACCAGCCAGTTTGCCAGCACAAGGTACAAATGTGAAACCCTGCTAACTGGTGAATTCACAGAGAGAGAGTGGGTGTCTGCGAGCATGTGCTCCCTCCAGCTTACAGTAGCCAGGTAGCTCCCTCTCCTAAATGAAACAAAGTTCTTCCAGTAGTGGTAACGCATCTGAAACAGGCAATCTAATATTTATGGTAAAGCTAAAGGAAAAGACCAACTTACTTCTTCTTTTGCCTGGCAACAAGTATTGAGAACTGGGAGACTCAGGACATTTGCATTTCTTGGCCCACGAAGGAAATGTTCTCAGCTTTGTCCGAACTGCCAGCTCCACAACAGAGCGCGTTATTAAGGCCATGCTGCGATACCATGCACTCATTTTAGCATCTCGCTGTCAGCTGGAGGGGTTAAACAGTCCTGTGACCTTCCTCTGCTTGTGTGGCTGTCTCTCTCTCCTTCTCTCCAACTGAATCATTCCATTAAGATCCCAGCATGTTGCAGAATGCAACAGAGCTGATGGGCTCCAGGCTGCCACAGATCCTCCATGACAACCAGTGATCAATGACAAATGACGGCTCGCTCTAATGAAACCAGGCAAAGGGATTAAAAACAACCCTCCATAACTTGCCGGGCTGTTAAAACATTCCCCAGCCATCTTCCTTCAGAAACTCTCTCTGTTCCTCACCACTGCCTCACTCTCCGCTTTTTGTTGTTTTATTTACTGCAGGCTTCGCACTCAAGAGAGTAAGATTTTTTTTCAACACAGAATATTAACAGCTTCTGTTCTTGACACAGAGCTAAACTCCGCTCCAAAAAGTCCAGATACATTTTTTTTTTTTTTGTAAATACACTGAAGTCGTGTTTTGGTGGTGCACGCCTCTCCTTGTTTTCTTTTTGGCTGTCAGAGCTTCATTGCATTCACTGTCACTTAGTACATCCTGGACACGGCAGGTGTTAACCCACTCCCCACTTCAGTGCACTATAGGTGAAGGCCAATGCAGATGAAAAACTGTCAGGGGCAAAGTGCATTGCTTTATATTATGAAGAAGGGTACCCAGTGGTCATACCCTGGGCTTCAGTGTTTTTTATCCAGATCTGAGTGCAAAGGCTCAGAACAGCCCAAAGAAACGGTACAAAGGAGGGAAAATCACAACCAGCAGTGCTGATCAGAAAATATGAAACGCTGAACCAAAAATTTAACATTATGGAACAAACACCAAAGAAATAATTACCACCAGCCCACAGTTTTTCCTCCTCATATTATTTTACTAAAGAACTCACAAAATCAAAGTGAGATGGTAAAACTCTGATTCTATGAGGACTTACAGTGATCACCTTTAACCTTTAATCATCCTTTAACATTTTGCATACTGAATGCAAAAAGCATCATATCAATTGACAGCACTTCTTTCTTTAATAAATGCTGTAGTAGAGACATGTGAACATGTAACACTGATCACAAAATATGCATTTAATAACGCATGATGAGTTTTATGGTATTAAGTTGTCATTTACTGCATGTTAATGCCTTCACCAGGTAACTAACACAATGTGCAGCTCACCTTTTTTGTCCTCAGACAGAAACTATACACACAACCCACATTTTTTACTTGGCTTGGACATAAAGATTATCTGTCTCCACAAAATCTAACTTTGAAATTGGATGCGAGCGGAGAGCAGGTGGTGAGAAGCTGGTTTGAAGACAAACAAAAATAGGGCCCAGTTACAGGACACTGAGGTCCAAAGAGAAAAAGAAAGCTCTCCTTGATGGATGTGTGTGGGGGTGGGGGGTGAAAGAGTGATGGGGGTGAGATGAAGAGGATATGGGGAAGGGTGGGGGGGCTGAGATGAATGGGGGGCATAAGCCCAGATGCTCAGATAAATTATTCACTTCATTCTTCAATACTGTCCTGCCGGGTGCCTTTCATTGAGCCTGTCAGGAGCCCACTAAGGATGGCATGGGAGGAGAAGTGTCACTCATGCCAGTGGGTAAAGAAAAGACAACAAGCTGGAGAGTCAAAGAAAGAAACATAAAACTTTTGATAAATGCTGAGTTGTGTTGCATCAGTCATTGTTAATTTGTAGCTATTAAAAGTTTTCACAAACATTGGGGGTACCATTTGAGCAGGCAATCAGCAGGTCGCTGTAGCATCAAAGGCTACAGCACAGCTAGCAAGAAGAACAGATGGATTAGCCAACAACAGATTTTCTGTACACAGAAAAAATATCTTTCAAAGTCTGCAACATTTTTATGTTTGGACTGAGTGAAGAGCAACATGTTGGTGTGGTGGTTACACAGCAAGAAGGTTTTGGGTTCAAATCCAATCCAAGTACCAGTTTTTAAATTGTGTTGATAGGGCGAGTAAAACCAGAGTTATGATCGATACATTAAGCCATGCTTTGTCCTGTATGTTGTCCTCAAAAATGGGATATTCACCAGCAGGAAGGTTTTTGGAGTGCCATAAATAATTTGTGTGGCATCTTATTGCGACGCCTGATTGTTCTGTAAATAGTTGTACAAAAAAGCATTTCCTGCATTTTAATGTAAATAGTTGTACACAACTTGGTTGTTTGCTACATTTTTACATAAGTTGTTCAAAACATATTAATATGTTAAGTTGTAAAAATAGTTTGTTAAACATGTTTGTGGTTTTCACAGTAAAAAAAAAAATTGAACTTTTTTCTACTCTGATTTTATGTTTTTGTATGATTTTAGGTCCAGTCAGTGTGTTCAGTGACAAAAACTTGTTCAATGATGAATCATAGTCTGTACTATTTATGGCCGTAAGTCATCCCTGACCAAGATGATAGGCAATGCTCAGCCAATCAGAAGTTGGCATCACAGGCTAATCAATAAGGCTGCAGCCTAGAACTGATGATCCTATAAACAGACTCTGACTCTTTACCTGGAAATTTAGGATTTCCTAGTTTCTCACTGTCAGCTATTCAGCCAGCTGTTCAGTGACTGAGGTCAGTTGCTAGCTATGGGAAATCCCCACTTTCTCCATTTCAGTCAATAATGGTCAAATAGGTATAGCCAATCACAGCACAATATGATCACATGATTAGGCTAAGCCAATCAGGCATGAGAAAGAGGCTGCATAGCATTAGCTTACAGTATATTATCATAGCATTTGCAGCCTGAAATCCTCCATGTTGTTTACTCACAACATCAGATAAATAGAGCCAAAGGGCACAAAATATCCAGGAATATGAATATTACAGTGTAAATCTTTGAAGAGTAAAAAACATATATGCCAAAACTCATGGCTCCTTGTGGTCTTAGAGTCTGTAGACTGGAAAGGTAAAACCTCCTGGACAAACTATATTATATTGTGAGGGAAGATAAAACAGAACCAGGCTCAGGGAGGGGCGGCCGTATGCTGCGACCGGTTAGAGGTGAGGGGAGAGAGACAGGACAAAAGACACACTGTGGAAGAGAGCCAGAGATTAATAATAATGATTCAATGCAATGTAGTGTATAAACCCATAGAGAGTGAAAAGAGGAGCAAGAAGGCAAAACACTCAGTGTATCATGGGAACCCCCCAGCAGCCTAGGCCTATAGCAGCATAACTAAGGGAGGGTTCAGGGTCACCTGATCCAGCCCTAACTATAAGCTTTATCATAAAGGAAAGTTTTAAGCCTAATCTTAAAAACAGAGAGGGTGTCTGTCTCCTGAATCCAAGCTGGGAGCTGGTTCCACAGAAGAGGGGCCTGAAAGCTGAAGGCTCTGCCTCCCATTCTACTCTTAAGTATCCTAGGAACCACAAGTAAGCCAGCAGTCTGAGAGTGAAGTGCTCTGTTGGGGTGATATGGGACTATGAGGTCTTTGAGATAAGATGGGGCCTGACTATTCAAGGCCTTGTATTCAAGGGTTTTGTTGGAAAATCTGGCATCTTAAAGCATGCTCATAAACTCTTATAACTAACAGAGTTCTTTTATTTTGAAAATCTGAGATAATTCTTTCCTTAATTTTGAATTTGAAGCTTTTATTTTGAACATGTTATAGTGTTAAAGCATGTCGATCCATCATCCAATACATAAATAAACATAAGAACCCTGCCTAATCAGCTCCTATCTCCTGGGGCTTATATTTTGAAAATCATAGCTAATTTGGAGCAATAGGTTTTATTTTGAAATTTTCAGAGTTAAAGCAACAATATCGATTAAGTAAGGCTTTTTTTTCACAAAGGTTAGTTTAAAGTTCAATTTCTACCTTGGCTACTTCTGTTTTCCATTAGAAACTGGGGGCTTTTATTTTGATACATTTTGTATTTTTTTTTTTTTGCCTGTCATGTCTGGCAGATCGTGCAAACAGAACTGTGATCTGAATGCATTGTTGTGCCAAACATATTTGCTATTTCAAGATGAGCTCTATAGGTTCTCTATAGGCTCCTCTTGTTACTGTGTAATCCTTTATTTTATTTGAATTATTTTTAACATGCTATTTATCAAATTGTGCCAGAAATGACAGGCATTTTGTATTTTTTTGTTCCTCCTGTTGGTCACTGTCAGGCTCTGGGACTGTTTTTTTTTTTTTTTGCATTTTTGGCCACAGCGGCTTTTATTGGCAGTGGAGAGAGACAGGAAATGGGGGAAAGATACAGAGGAAGACACTCGGGCAAACTGGCGACGGGCCCACACCACAACGCGGCATATGTATGTGGTCGCCGGCTTCACCACTAAGCCACCCTGCTCTGGGACTGTCTGATGTCCATCAGTATGTGTATGTCTAAAACAGGCAGACATGAGCAGTTTTAAAGTGAACGTGAAACACCACATGCATTGAGCCTAATTTACACCATGGAGCCCTACTCTACAAAAACACAGATTTAATACTGTCTGTGAAGCTAGATTTTAAAAATAAGTGTTTTAAGTTACAGTTTATAGAGCATGGGCAGTGCCAACTTGTCCGAGTACAGAATATGGCATCACTAGGTTGGTTGGTTGGTTTACGTTCGTTAACTAGTGATAGAACCAATGATTCAATGGAAAACATGGAAATTTAAACTAAAAATCAATTAAGGGGAGTCACTTTTTTGCTGCCCCTGGCTGTGGCAATGAGTTTTATGTTAAAAATGAGAAAAGACTGTCCACTTTGACTCTTTGTCTCTCATACAGTAAGTGCTTCTCCACCTGCTGGCCATGATGCTGGGGTTTGTAGACCACTTTATAAATGAGGACTGTGCAGAGGAGAGGGTGTTTGAGGAGGATTCCCCGGTTCAGCCGGCAGAGCATATGTCCACAAGATGCCATCAGCACTACTTTATGGGATATTAAGGTGTGATTTAACCCCCAGTTAGATTAGGGTTAAATCTTTCTTTTCCCAGTTTTACTACATAATAGGTCACTAAACAACTAAGTTTCTTACACACCCCAGTTAGGAATGCTAACATCCATCAGGGGAAAAAAAATCACCACCTTACAGTCTCTTTCACTTACATTTGATTGACTGATGTGTGCAATGGACCAAAAAAAATAGGAGCCTCCTGGGAAGAGATGATATAGTTTTTGGAAACCTTATTTCCTTGTTTTTCGACCCTGAAATGGATAAGCAGAAAAAACTGAATGGATGGAAACTGCTCTGGAAACTTTTAAGTCTCAGCACATTATCTCACTGAGTGGATTACGTCTTACTAGAAGCGAAGGACAAATGTAAGTGAAGGAGACTATAAAGTGGTGATTTTTTTTTTCTGTGGAGATACTGATGGATGTTCATCAAACACAAAGGGAACATGGTCTTCAGCTTGTAGGCCCAGTGAACACCCTCAACTCAAATGCCCTCTCCTCCCTACAGTCCTCATTTATAAAGTTTTGGCTAACAGGATTTTCCTGTTTCACTGCGGCTATTCAACAGTGAAGAAGAGTCAAAGAGTGAGAGCGGACAGGCTTTCCTCATTTTTAACATAAAACGCGTTGCTGCAGCCAGGGGCAACACAAAAGTGACCTCACCCTTAAACTGATTCCTAGTGTCATAGTTTCTAGTTTCAAGTTAGGCTCCATGGTGTCAATTCAACATTATACATGTTTTATGTCCACTTTAAATTATGAATGGTAACTTAAACACCTGAAGCTACAAACTATAGTAAGACCTGAGCTGGAATTAGACAACCGACCTAAACAAATACACAAAGCTGTGTATTCTGTGTAACTGACAGTGAAATCTGTATCAAATTTCAGCACTATCCTTATCATGCCTGGGGCTCGCCACCATCTGTTTATAGAACTGAAGAAGCCTCTTGGATGAGGAGTGAAACATCTTCACCAACCTGAAGAAGTCCAGGTTCCTTCTTTTCTCAAGTACCTGAAGCACTAATTGAAAGCTAATGTTCTATAACATTGGACCAACTCTGATGTATGAAGGTCCAAACAACCTGAACCTATCCTAACCATCAAACATCAATCACACCAGAGCGTCACTCATACCGATCCAGTCTGCTGGTGTTCTACAACTGCTCACTGTGTGAAAGAGAAGATGATAGCTTTGCCATAGCAACTCAATAAGTAGCTGATGCCATAGGACAGTGTTCAGTGCTTATTAGCACAGCTGTCAAATGGCCAGAAAAAAGCTTTTACAGGTTCAGTTTATTGACATGTAAAGATTTTTTTAATAAACACATTATAACACATAATAACAACGAGCTGGTGCAGCTGATTAGTACAGTCTGGAGGGTCATGCTTTCAGACATGTGAGAGGGGGTGATTTCAGGTGTCATTTACTATTATTAGTTCAGCTAACAGGACCAAAGTCTACAGTTAGCCGACAGCTGATGTTCTCCACATTATTTTCTGTCATTTTCTGTGCTGAGTGCTGTGATGGTGGGTTCTGGGAGCTAAACTTCATGGACAGGCTTGCGCAGAACCACTAAGCCATCTCTCTCAGACACAGGGCCACTCATCACCCCCCCTCACAACTGCAGACGCTCCATTTGCCTTTATTTTGCTGTTAAGAACCCCATTATACTATTTTCATGTGTGTTGCAATATTCATCAACCTAGACAGGCAATCTCAAGGAAGCCGCAGGACTGTATGTATTTCATTTCAGGCAATAAGAGCTCACTCATCTCATTGTCATGGCCTGGATGCACAGGAAATATATCTAGGATAATACATTTAGGTGTAGTAGAATCAGAAACCCTTGGTAATGATACAAGTAATGCATAAATCCTTGCAGAATGAGCATTTTCCCCCCACATATATACACAAAAACATGTTTAGTATACAGAAAGAAACATACAGAAACATACTGGGCTAAAGTCAGATCAGGAGAGGAAAATTACTCCGAGGCCTCAAAATAACCAAATTATTTGGCTTCTTGATACTTTTTTAATGCACTTTAGTTAGGCATTTTAATTTAGACACTTCTAGTTACATATTAGCTAATGGTCAAACCTAGTTTACAATGATTCATAATGATAACTTGGACTCAAACCTGCTGCTGACCTTCTACCGCTCATCCATTGAGAGCCCGCTGACGTACTGTATCACAGTATGGTACGGCAGCTGCACTGAGGCAGACAGGGTCAGGCTTCAGAGGGTAGTCAAGACAGCACAAAGAATCATTGGCTGCCCTCTCCCCTCCCTGATGGACATCTACACCTCCCGCTGCATCAGCAGAGCCAGGAACATCATCAAGGACAGCTCACACCCTGGCTTTGACCTGTTTGACCTGCTGCCCTCTGGCAGGCGCTACAGGTGCATCAAAGCCAGAACAAACAGACTCAAGAACAGTTTCTTCGCCAGAGCAATCACCACCCTGAACTCACACACTCACCCACTGTAACTGTGCAATATTATATTATTCATACTGAACAATATCTGACATTCCTATATTGTGTAATATCCAGTATTCATTCACTAGTGCAATATTCATTCACCAAGTGCAATATTCATCATCTTTATTATTATATGTATACACATATTTACTTTTCTTACAATGTACAGATGCACCAATGTATGTATATATTTTTATACATTCTATTTTTTGTATATTTTACACATTGTTTATTTCTGTATATCTCTTGATTATATTGATCATACTAGATTATAATATTTTCATAATATTTTTATTTTAGAGAGTTTGATTTTCTGTTACATGGCACTGAACAGGAGTGGCCCTCCAATCTCATTGTACATCCTGTATAATGACAATAAAGGCATTCTATTCTTCTATTCTAATGATTAATATTACTGAACAAAATAAAACAAAAACTTATAATTAAACTGCTAATGAAATTATGATAAAAAAAAATTAAACCTTTTTCTGTTAAATATTTACCAGTTTTTGTGATTTAGGTGAAGTGATCCTTTAAAGTAACATATTCAAAGAGCTTTTGAACTTCAAACTGTTCCACATCCAAGAAATAACCTCAGAAAAACGTCTTCATCCCTGTGGATTAGCACTCGCCGCGGTACCTGATAAGGCGCCGACAGGAGATTTGGATGAATGCCCCGAGATTTCCTATCAAACCCTCATTGAAACTCTTACTGATAGAAATGTAACATAATACCAAAAAAATAAGCCAAGATTCAAATAGCCGACTTCGGATTTCCATTTAATCCCACACAAATCTCTAACAGGGGCAGTAAGTCCTCAACAAAACTCCCCGCTCTGATCAACAAATATTTGCACTGCTTTGCTAAATCTCACCTGATTGCTGAGCTTTGTCATCATACTCTCAACACCTAAAGCACAGCCATTCAATTATATGGTGTGCCACACTTCTACCAATAACACATGCAGAGAAAATTGATTCTCAGTAATTTGGAGGTCCATTTTCTGCAGCTGTTCTGCTCACTGAATTCCAAATGGGTCCGTGTGAATAGTTATGGTTCCATTCATGGTAAACGAGCCATATTTGAATTCAGCACAGGCAGCCACACATTATACCTCCATATCATCTATCCCTCCTTTGCTCCACACCAACAGTTTTAAACACACTTGTCTCGGTCTAGCATGGCAGCTTGTTTACAACCTGATCGACTCTAATTGCTGCAGATTCGTGGGTGTGGTTTTTGAAGGCTGGGGGTGGCAGTCTGGGCACTCAGGGGCCACATTAATACCCAGAGGGACTGGAACAGAGCTGTTAATGAGCTGGCTCAGCCAATTACAGAGCAGTTCTGCCTGTCTGTGGCACCAAATAACACTCTAGGCGCACACACTCCTATAATATGTGTGTGTGTTTACAGACTCTCAGATGTTCAGCCTTGGTTGACAGGAACTGAAACAAACGGCATACCGATCTAAGACTACTTGAACTAATTGTCAGTGGTTTGATGAAGCATCTCAGCGCCTCAAAATTGTGCATGAAAAATTAATCAAGTAGATCACCAAGATTGTCTCGGCTTAATTAAAACATAATATGATGCTTTACACTGGCCTGGGGCAGCTGTCAGAGTCTGACTGAAGATTATGACACTGGTGTAGATTTCTCATTTATGGATGTGAATAGATTGATATATCTCTGCTCATTTAATTTTGTCACCCTTCCTTCACAAAGAGGTAACCCTCAAATGCACGGGTAAACCACATCATTGGCAGCCAATCCAGAGTTAGGCTTTTAGGGTTCAGTTAGCATGCAAGATGCAGGATTCAAACCCAGGATCTTCTCGCTGTGAGCCAACAGTGCTGATCACTGCGCCACCATGCTGCTGTCATTGTAACTGACCCACATCAAAAACTACTGACATTTTTTTCAACTTTCTCCAAAACATAAGGTTAGGGTAGGGTTAAGGTTAGCACCCATGACGTAGATCTATGAGAGTTAGGGTTCTATAGACTTTAATTGGAAACTGGCCCTCGGCTTATTTGCTGCATTTTCACTTTTTGTTTTAATTGAATTAGCCTGTGGAGGTTCAACTGAAGGAACTAGGAAGCATCTGAAAGGTCTTTTTGTATGAGCAGGTTTTTTCAGCATTAGATAGAAGCAAGATATAAGTGCAAATAAAAAGAGGGGGGAAAGGCTTTGAAGGTATACGTAGTTAGTGGGGAGGGGGCTGCTGTAGTCGGTATTTATGCCCAGGCAGTCCACAGAACCGTTTAGCCTGAAAGCATCAAATAACAACAACACAACCATGACAGTAATATTTTCTATGCCATTAATCTATATGTGTGTTTATGTGTATAGTATATGTGTGTGTTGGTTGTTTTCTTACAAATATTAAAACCAAATTTTTACCTTTGAATTTTTATCCTGCTTTGTGATATTTACTAGTGGAGAATAAAGTCTTGAGGTAGGTGTAACTTATTCAAATCAAGGCCACTGTGCTGTAATTACTGTGTTATTTGAGTCTGCCGTGCTTGAGTTTCCTTCATCACTGATGAATCAGTGCACAGATCAAGCTAATTGGGCGATGAGCCACAATTTAATTATTCTGTAAAGAAAAATAATGTCCTGTAGAATTCATTTTCTCAAAATAAGTGAATGAGTTCTGCCATCTGGTGAGAAACAGGCCTACACCTCAGGACTTTATGATGTTAAAATTGGAGCAAATAGCAGACTGCACTGGGTATGGATTACAGGATTTAATGTTGCTATTTATTTTTAACTCAGCATTCATCAAAGCGGTGGCTACGCGTCCCTGGAGATCAGTAGGCTAAGGATGGAGGAGGGGAAAGAGGATGAGGCCAATTTTCTTCCATTACCTGAGATTAGGATGCTTGGGATGGCTAAGTCCGCCTCATTTCAGGTCCAAGGACAGACACAATACAGATGGGCAGACAGGCAGCGAGGAAGTCTAAAAAGAAAATAGGAGTTGGAGGCAAACTGATAGATTGGGAGCTTAAGAGAGGGCAAAAGGTGCAGGGTGTCTGAGGAATTCAAAGAAAAAGTGTCAGACAGACGGCACAAACTGCCACAGACTACATTCATTTTGAGTCAGAGCGTACCTTTGTGTGCTGCTCTTTCTTCTTCCCCCAGAGTGTGCGGGCTTTAAAGATAAATTAAATTAAAAACAGTTTTCTCCATCAAGGCTTTTGAGTGTTATTTGATTTTTAACCAGTCACAAACAAGTACAGACAGTGCTGCTGTTAAATCTGAATCCTTCCGCTTGAACCGAACTGTTCAGTTCACCATTCAGGGTCACTTGAGCCTCACAGTTGCAGCTGCTTTGCTATTGTACGACTGTTTAGTGTCTGTCACACACCAGGCATCTTCCAAACACCTCCGGGCACTTATTTTGAAGCCTTTTTATAAATGAAAGAGGAAGGACCCTTAGCATTAATTTCTCACAGTGACATAACAATCACATTTGAATAATCTCCAGTGACACGTGATAAAAACCTCAAACATTTCATGCTTTCCCCCATAATAAGGTAAGAAAACCTGTTGTTTTCTGCTCACTTCCTCCCAAGGTGGCACTGAAATAATGCCATACTAGTTCACATCATGACTGCAGTAGTGAAAAGTAAGAAAGTACACTTATCTAGGTTTTTCCCACAATAAGGAATACAGAAATAGATCTGCCACCACTCAGATAAACTGTTGGGAAGCTCGACTGTGTGCATCATGCATGTTTCCCGTTTGGCTACTGATTAATGGCTAAAACAAGTTGTACTAATGGCTAAACAGTTTTTAAAAGAATGGCTAAAATAGATGGATTAAATTTAGGCTCTTAAATAGCTCAAAAATTCAACTGCAAATCATCTCGACTCTGTAGTTAATCACATTTTGAAAGATCTGATACATGTGGTGTGTGCTTTCACTAATAAAATGTTCCACTCACTCCTCAGCATGGTGTCTCTCCCCTGTTCATATGAATGTGAGTGTTAATGCAGTTTCCTCTGCTCATTGATGTAATGGACTGAAACCTCCATGGTTACTGTTTCGAGCAGTCAACAGTGGCTGTTGTTGTGAGTTCTAATTTCTTAGCGAGTTTTGTGCTTCTCTTTCATATTGTTCAGGTCGATACAGTTGGGACTCCTCAGCAACTGACAAGATTCAATCCAAATTATGTCTGCCAACTGTGGCTGTTCATATTCCATGGGTTTTTCCTGCTGTTCCCACTGCTTCTGCTTCAGATTTCCTGTATTGTTTACCTTTTTGGACTTTTCTCTGGAGTTTCAGACCACCAAAAAGGCTTACTTTTTATTCATTCCACTTTCTTATGTATCCTGCATTTTGGCTATTTTGTCCTGAAATTATGATATGTGAGTGTGTGTGTGTGCACCCACAAATAGGCTCTAAATCATACCAAAGCATACCTGCAGGCAGACCAGCTGTCATCTCGGTGACCCTGCTTTGCAGTGCTAGTGTCTTGGTCATCAGAAATTCCAGAGTTGGTAGAAGACTGCCATAATAGCAGTTATCATCACCTTGCAAAATGTCCAAAGCCACAGTGAGTGGTTTCATGACTCTGCAATATTCCTGAAGGAACTGATACTCTTGCTCAATAATGCCTAGTCAGCTGCAGAGAGTATTCAGCTCTCAGATGGGAATGTCACTGATGTGGAATAGGGCATCATGAAGTGAGTTCCAGCTCGTTGTTGTCACAGTGAGTTCTTTTTTAAACAAACCGACACCTTACAACTTATGACTGTGTTCCATTGATCTTAAAAATGATCAATCAGTCTTTATTAGCTGGCTATGTACCACAGACCTTCAAGGTGGCTGTAATTAAACCTCTACTTAAAAAGCCATCAGTGACCCAGCTGTCTTAGCTAATTATAGGCCAATCTCCAACCTTCCTTTTCTCTCAAAGATTCTTGAAAGAGTAGTTGTAAAACAGCTAACTGATCATCTGCAGAGGAACGGTTTATTTGAAGAGTTTCAGTCAGGTTTCAGAATTCATCACAGTACAGAAACAGCATTAGTGAAGGTTACAAATGATCTTCTTACAGCCTCTGACAGTGGACTCATCTCTGTTCTTGTCCTGTTGGACCTCAGTGCAGCTTTGATACTGTTGACCATAACATTTTATTACAGAGATTAGAGCATACTATAGGTATTAAAGGTACTGCACTGCAGTGGTTTGAATCATATTTATCTCATAGACTCCAATTTGTTCATGTAAATGGGGAGTCTTCTTCACACACTAAGGTTAATTATGGAGTTCCACAGGGTTCTGTGCTAGGACCAATTCTGTTTACATTATACATGCTTCCCTTAAAAGGGAGTTTTTCCTTCCCACTGTCGCCAACAGGGGGTCATTTTGATTGTTGGGTTTTCTCCGTATTATTGTAGGGTCTTTACCTTACAGTAAGCTGAAATAACAGGGGAAATGGGCAATAGTATAAATAAATATATAGCTTATTTCTTCAGTTGCAAACTTACTTTGTATTAAAAGTAAGTCAGTCAAAGGCTAAGGTAAATGGTGCTTTCAATGAAAGGATACTTGAAGTGATGTGACAGGACAACCAATTCAAAGCTCCTGCACCTTATGAGTGGTCGTTGATCTGCAGCAGCATCCAGAACGATGTAGGTAGCATCAGCATCAGCTCTCTTTCAGAGGAGTTCAATAAAAATGCAGTGAAGGTGTTTTTATTCATCAGCTCAAAGTAAAGGTCTAGATTTTTATAACTGCTCTCAATGTGCTCAGTATGAATGATTATAATACAAGTAATTTCAGGCAGGTAAGTGTCATTAATACAGTTGGGTGAGCACTACCTTCACCAGAGGGCTGTAAAGTGATCACCTTCTGCTCTGGTCTAAATATTCTTCAGTTTGCAGTGAGAGGACATATTAGCAGTCAGGCAGCAGCACAGTTTGGGAACATTCAAGTTTTTAGAAAGTGGAGAACTGATTCTGTTTCAACTCATTATTATGCACTGTGTTACTGGCCTTCTGGCAAAAATTCAGCCTAGTTTTTTGGAAATCACATGGTTTTGTTGAAGATTTTGACAATTTTGCTGTTAAAACAGATGAGAACCATAGCCTCAGTGTAGATTTGTTCTCCTCCAACTGCACAAGCCTGGCTGCAGTAGATACTTTGACTTTTTAGTAGGAAATGTACAGATCTGACTGAAAACAATGGCTTCATTTATCTTAATGGGATTCTGCCATTATTTGCTTTATTATTTACACCAGTAGTTTGATTCTGGTATTAATGTTGCTTTCAGACGAGTCTTGTGCAGAAAGGTTGCAGTGTTTAAATTGGTGGACACCAATGAAGAACTCCCCAGTGATTTGTACTAAAAGCAATGTACTTTATAGGCACTGAAAGATGTTCAGAGCCACATAAGAGCAAACCAATAAAAACACTTGTATAAAATTGTGCTTCTTGTGGAGAATAAGAGCTGTTCCCATTCTAGTAACTGCATTCTTACCACAGAGAATACACTACCTAATTAGCAGTTGGAGAATTTCAATTTTTTTTTTCCCAAAAACTCAAGTTTCCTGAGTTGGGGAAAAATAGCAACACGGCTTTTTTCAGCTACTGCTTTAGCTGTCTCAAAATGTTCAAATGAATGATGACCAGACTATATAATTTCTGAGTCATTTTAACAAATTAATTACATTATAAAAGGCTTCTGTACTCACACTAATACAATAACTCCAAGTTTTTCTGCTCCAAACTAATCTGGTCTTGTAGGACAATTAGCTTGTACACAAACCCCATCCAGCTGACCATTATCCTAAACACTTATCCAGCTGGGGTCATTGTCAGGCTGGTGCCTATCTAAGCTGCCACAGGCTGAAAGGTGGGGTACACCCTGGAAGTCACCAGTGCTGACATTAATGCTAGGAAACAGACACAAAAGTTGCTGTATTCTTTTTTGGCTGCTCCCTTCAGGGGTCTCCACCGTGGATCATCTACCTTCATCTCGCCCTGTCCATAGCATCCTCCTTCTAGATTCAATGTCCATTATCCCACATGTTCAAACCATCTCAATCTGAGCTGTCTGATATTCTCATCTCTAATCTCCCCAGAAGAGGCACAAACTCTTCTGGTTGACAGTCTGATTTACCACATCCTCCTTCCTCCTTTTTGTGGCTTTTGTCACTCTGAAACAGGAGTGATTGTTCTCAGCATGCAGCATCTTTAGTGTGGGTGTCGGGGCATCCACACCAGAGGACACTTTTTTCCTTTGCTTCTGACCTGCTGTCAGTGCCCAAACTACATCTGTTTCCTGTACCTGTGGGACGGGAAGCTAAGATACTTTTGTATGTGTGCTGCTGTTTAACTCTTGATATTTCGGTTTATAACCCCACACAGCTTTGTGCAACTTAAACATCTTTGTTAGAACATTTGTTTGATGGAAGTCATACCTAGTTTCTCTTTGTGAAACAAGCCCCAGGTGTGAGTCTCTGTGTGTGTGCGTGTGCACACTTACCTGACTACACACCCAGCTTTCATCTGTCTATGGTGACCAGTGAGGCGCTATCTCATTCACACACACTTATTTGCCGCACGGCCCTGAAAACAAAACAGCAGAACAAAGAGAAAAACCAAAAAAAGGAACAGTTCAGTTCAATTCTTCATTCTCAAAAAAAGAGTCCAAACATCAAAAGTGTGTTTTTTTAATTTAAGTGGCACCACAGAAAGAGGAAGAAGTCAGTGAAGTTGTTTACAGTGAAGCTGTTTTAATTAAGCGAGCCCGGCGCAGTCTAGGATGGAGAATGTGCTCCATTCAGTGGAACGGATACCTCAGCCATGATGAATGAGCTGTCATCTTCAATTGTTGCTAAACCTCTGTCTCCTTGACACCCAGCAATTCCCGCTGCAGCTAGTCCGTTTTATAGCTCCGCACAGTCACAAGGTCAAAGGTCATGCATGTATGCTGATATGGAAGTAGACACAAAATCACACAACCTTAAGTCTGTCGCCAGCTGTGGCACAGAGAAACGAGAGATTCTGCTGTCACAGAAGATACGATTTAGGGCAAAAACTAAAATATACAGAGAAAGTGTCGGAGCAGGTGCGACGGCTGCTGACCTCACCAGCGCCATCTTCAGCTCAGAAGTGCACTAAATATAAAAAACACTTTATGTCTGAATCAATATCAGAGCAGCAGTGCTACATTTAAAAGAACAAAGTCGAGGAGAGACGCTGCTGCAGACGTCTCTGAGCCGGCAGGGGATCAGTCTGAGTTTGTGATGAAGAGGGCCACAGAGGAGGGGTGTTTGGCAGTACAGTAGTGTGACAGGTGATATTACTGAGGCCCTCATGCAAGGGGTAATCCTACTTCTGCCACAGTGGACATCAAACGATGGCAGACAGCAGTGATGATGACGGCAGAATCTACGCTCACATCTGAGAGACAATTTGGAAGCGTGGACAGCAGCAGTAGCTACCACAATCTGGGAGTGCACCTATTAGCATCTACAGTAAAAAAAGATTGGTGAAGATTTTCCACCTAAATTTCTTACTCATTTTTATAAACCAATTAAGTCGTATCTGACAGAGGAAGGCTAAAAGGAGGCTGTCTGAGCTGCAGCTGTTGACTGTGATCCCTGAAATGAGGAGTAGTAGTTAGAGCTGTAGTGGTATGTAGGCACACAGTTTAGAACTCCTTTGATTGAAAAGATCAGTCATTAGTTTATCCGTCTATATATTTGCACTTCCAGAACAAAAATCGTAACATTTCACCAGGAACGTTACAGTATTGCATCATTTGTTGTCTATTGGTTACTTATAACATTATAGCTTTAAAAACGTCCTCACATCACGTTTTTATCAGGGTTCCTGCATGAACAGAAATATTATCCTGTAAAAATTCTGTTTATCAAAAGACGCTGATAAAAAATAATAATAATAAAATAAAGGTGGAGTTACTTTGTACAGTTCTGCACAGCCGGTTTTCATTGTTGATTGATGCTGGATATCAATACTGATATGGGCTGGGTAACGAAAGGATGCCACATCGTTAGATGGAAATGAATATAATCAATGCAAAGACACCCAAAAATCAAAGTGAAAGAAGTGGCTGGTCCATTTTGCCAAAATGTAATTGCAGCAACTCAAAATGATACTCAGTTTGGATGGCCCCCACATGCTTGTATGCATGCCTGACAACGTGGGGGCATGCTCCTAATGACACGATGGATGGTGCTGGGGGATCTCCTCCCAGCTCTGAGCCAGGGACTCACTGAGCTCACTGTGCTTATCCTGGTCCTCCTTGCACAAAGATAGCAGTCCTGCTGATGGGCTAAGAACCTTCTATGGCCCTGACCAGCTCTCCTAGAGTAACTGCCGGCCTCCTGGTATCGCCCCCATGCTCTTGAGACACCTTGCTCTTGTGCAAGGAGACACAGGAAACCTTCTGGCAATGGCATGTATTGATGTGCCATCCTGGAGGAGTTGGACGATGGCCTTTAATTTGGATGAGGAAGTGAAAAGTAAAGAGTGCCGTATTTCCCCTTGGTGATGAGACCAAAAATGTCTGAGGCTTTAAATATCTTGGACATCATGAACTAGGGTGACACATTTTAACAGATCGTCGCATCTGGGTGGCTGTTGCTCAGGAGGTCGAGCAGGCCACCTACATCTAATCAACTGGCTGCTCCAGAATGCATGCCAAAGTATCCTTGGGCAAGATGCTGAATCCCAAGTTGCTCTCCAATGCAACCATCGGAGTGTCAGTGTGTGTGAATGTTAGAAAGCACTTAGCTGTAGAAGGAAGTGCTTGTATGAATGTGTGTGAATGGCTGAATGAGGCATGTTGTATAAAGCACTTTGAGTGCTCGAAGTAGAAAAGCGTTATATAAGAAGGAGTCTATTTACCATCCATCTATCAACTAGAGTCAAGCTCCTTACAGCATGTGTTCGATCAAGACTTTTGTAAGTCTCCTCTGTAAAATGGCAAAAGGCGCATTTATTGTGAGAACACACCTGATAAGAATAATCAAGATAAAGATATGAAGAGATGGATTGGAGCTTTGAAACATCAAATTTAGAACTACGGAAGAAAACAAAGGCTCTTCCTATTAAACTGTTTTGCCATAAACAACAATTAAGACATATTGCACACATATGCCATATGGGCAGTTATGAACTCCCAAAAATAATTACTGCCTGACATACATAAGATCCTCTATGTGGGCAAAATTTGAAAAACTCTTGGGATTACATGCAGAACAAATAAGAGGCCCAATGATGGATAAATCAGGCATCCTGCAACTGCTTGATGGGATTTTTCCTACCAAGACAGAAGCACCCTAGGAAGGACACCTAGGAGGGACCGTGGTGATGATGATCAAAACAGATACAATATTTAATTCCTCTTATATATTCCTCTTAGTCCTACAGGCTTTAATAAATCTGTGGTATAATATACCATCTGTATACAACCCCAATTCCAAAAATGTTGGAATACTGTAAAATGTAAACAAAACAGATTGCAGTGATTTGCAAGTCACATTAAACCATATTTGATTCACAACAGAATGGGGGGTGGAGCCTATCCCAGCTGTCATAGGAAGGGTACACCCTGTACAGGTCACCAGCCTGTCACAGGGCTAACACACAGAGACAGACAACCATTCACACTCACACCTATGGGCAATTTAGAATCACCAATTAACCTAATTGATGACGTGCCAAGTGATTTCAGTTGGTGAAAGGTCTGGACTGCAGGCAGGCAGTTCAGCACCCGGGCTCTTCTGCTACAAATATACTGTTGGATGCCATATGCGGTTTAGCACTGTCTTGCTGAAATATGCAAGACCTTACCTGAAAAAGACATCATCTGGATGGGAGCATATGTTGCTTTTCCAGATGTACATTTCCACTGGCACTGATATGTCTGTGTAGATTCTCAGTTATCCAGTATCTCAGTTATACAGACCAGTATCTCCTCTTTGACTCCCACCACCCTCTGGAACACAAACTTGGGGTGATCAGGACCCTACAACACCGTGCGGAAAGTGTTCCCTCTAAGGCAGAAGGGAAGCATAAGGAACACACACACATTAAGAAAGCCCTCAAAACATGCGGTTACCCCAACTGGGCCTTCATCAAATCAGCTAAGATGCACAGGAATGAAGGCCAAACACAAACTACAGAGAATAGGAAGGACAAGAGGAACAACATTGTCATCCCATATGTGGCAGGCTTGTCAGAGAAACTCAGAAGAATTTTCTCCAAGCATGACATCCCAGTATACTTCAAACCAAGTCACACCCTAAGACAAAAACTGGTTCATCCCAAGGACAAACCCGCCAAACACAAGATCAGCGATGTAGTGTATGCTGTTCAGTGCAGTGAAGAGTGCTCGGACCTCTACATTGGTGAAACCAAACAGCCTCTTCACAAACGAATGGCACAACATAGAAGAGCCACCTCGACAGGACAAGATTCAGCAGTACATCTGCATCTGAAGGAAAAAGGGCACTCTTTTGAGGATGCCAATGTCCACATTTTGGACAGGGAAAACAGATGGTTTGAAAGAGGAGTGAAAGAAGCCATCTATGTCCACTGTGAACAACCATCATTGAACAGAGGAGGTGGATTACGTCACCAACTTTCCCCCGCTTACAGTGCTGTCCTGAGCTCCCTTCCCAGACGTCTCAACCCCCATTCACACCTTTGTTCCAGTGACCTCAATAGGCCACAGGAAACAATGGAGCGGAGTCCTAAGTTGGTTTCAACTGAAACCACTGATTAAATATGACCCACGCCCCCTTCACACCTGGGCACATGTGTTCAAGCACATGATCAATAGAGGGTCATAACCACCTCCAGGGGACTACGCCCACAGGGGTTTAAATACCTGGGTCTCTCCACCATTTGGTTGAGAACTGAAGAAGCCTTTCGGATGAGAGGTGAAACGTCTTCAAGAAACAAAAAGAAGTCCAGTCGCCTTTTTCAAGCTCCAGAGACCACTGGCACTGATGCACCGCCAGAGATGCAGGTTTTGAACTGAGCCCCGATTACAAGACAGATGGTTCCTCTCCTCTTTAGTGCCGAGGACGCAGCGTCCATGTTTCCTGTGAAGAATTCAAATTTCAGTCCTCTCCCCACAAAACAGGTTTCCCCTTTGTCTCAGTTCATTTTAAATGAACTTTGGCCCAGAGAAGATGCTGGGCCCCCTGATGGACTGCAAAGGTACTGCAGGTGAGCGGCAGTAATGACAGAAATCCTCACCCTCCTTTTTTTTTTTAGCAGGTTTTTCAGAAAACGCACAAAAAAAGAACCAAATATCGAAAATATGATGATTTAGCCAAAAATAAATGAACTTTTCCTTTTAAAAAAAAGACTCAGGCCATTATTTTAAGAGACAAAATTTAGTTTGAAATCATTCACAACCATGTACAGCTACATATTTATATAAATAAATGAATTTATTTATATGCAAAGTGAATTAAAACTGGTAATAGGAGGTGGTTAGTTTGTGACATTACTCATTACTCTGACATAAATTTACTGCTCTTGTATTAAAGCTTGTGTCCCAGTGGTGAGCGGGTCACATATTGGTATTAGTACTTTACATATGACTGGGTAGCATTAGTAATTTATACCCAACAGCCTGTTTTCAAGGAAATCCATCACTTTCTCTTGTGTTTTGATCAGTGTAGATTTAAGATTGGGTGGGCCCCATGGCATTTTTGAGTGGGCCGCAGCACTCCTGACTTTGGGAATGGCTGCACTAAAAAATACATGAAGTAAATATAAACATTAAAGAAACCAGGGCTCACAAAGAATTGCATAAACAAAACTTCCCAGGACCACGACGTCTTCTTTGTATGACAGAGCGTTCCCTGACACGGTGGATCTGTGGATCGGTGTTCACACACTGATTCTGGTGGTTCCTGAGCCCATGCAGTGATTTCCATGGCACCATTATGTCTGCTGCCTGAGGGCCCAAAGATTACGGGCATCCAGCATTGATTTTGTGAAATGTAGATGATGAGATGTATAGTCTTTGCAATTTTATGTTGAGGAACATTATTGTGAAATTGTTCAACAATTTCTAGGCGTAGCCAGGTGGCGGACGGCTTCTTCCTCGGTGGCCTCAGAGTCTCATCTCTGCTTTTTGCAGATGATGCGGTTCTGTTGGCTTTATCAGGGGGGGGCCTCCAGCTCGCAGTGGAACGGTTCGCAGCCGAGTGTCAAGCGGCCGGCATGAGAATCAGCACCTCTAAGTCTGAGGCCATGGTCCTCAGCCGGAAAAAGGTGGAGTGCTCTCTCCAGCTCAGGAACGAGTTCTTGCCCCACGTGGAGGAGTTCAAGTATCTCGGGGTCTTGTTCACGAGTGATGGGAGAAGGGAACGGGAGATCAACAGATGGATCGGGGCTGCTTCTGCAGTGATGCGGACGCTGCACCTGGACTGTCATGGTGAAGAGGAAACTTAGTGTAAAAGCGAAGCTCTCGATTTACCGGTCGATCTACGTCCCTACCCTCACCTATGGTCACGAGCTTTGGGTAGTGACCGAAAGAATAAGATCACGAATACAAGCGGCAGAAATGAGTTTCCTTCGAAGGGTGGCTGGTCTCTCCCTTAGAGATAAGGTGGGGAGTGCGGCCATCCGGGAGAGGCTCAGAGTAGAGCCGCTTCTCCTCCACATCGAAAGGAGCCAGTTGAGGTGACTCGGGCATCTGGTTAGGATGCCTCCTGGCCGCCTCTTGGGTGAGGTGTTCCGGGCACATCCCACCGGGAAGAGGCCCCGTGGTAGACCCAGGACACGCTGGAGGGATTATATCTCTCGGCTGGCCTGGGAACGCCTTGGGGTCCCTCTGGATGAGCTGGAGGAGGTGGCTGGGGAGAGGGAAGCCTGGGCTTCTCTTCTTAGGCTGCTGCCCCCGCGACCCGGCCCCGGATAAGTGGAAGAGGATGGATGGATGGATGGATGGATGGATGGATGGAAAATTATTTTTTTTGTTGTTGTTGTTGCTTTTTTTTTTTTTTTTGCAGATTAATGAAGCGCTGTCCATCTTTATTTCTGAGAAACTCTAAGATACTTTTTTTTTAATCCCCAATCATGTTACTGATTAACCTAATTAGTTACTCTTCCACCTTTTGTTGCCCACGTGTTGCTGCCATCAAATTCAAAATGAGCAAATGTTTTTTATGAAATGGTAAAAAGTCTCAGTTTAAATATTTTGCATGTTTTATATGTTCTATTGTGAATGAAATATGGGTTTATGAGATCTGCAAATTATTGCATTCTGTTTTTATTTATATTTTATGCAGCATCCTCACTTTTTTGGAATTGTAATTCAAAATGACTCAAACTTTAAGGTTTAATCGTCATTTACAGCTGTCTGTTTGCTGATGATTCTTGTCCTGCTGAACAACAATAATTAGGTAAGTAAAATATTATAACCATGAATTTCTAAAAGTAAGATCACATTTGATATCTGTGGGACTGTGGAGAGAAAGCCAGTGTTCAGGTCTGAATATACTGCATGTGGTCTTTTTTTTGGTGAGTTCTAGTGCAGGTACATTACAGCTTTATTGCATCTGATCAGCAAGGTCGTGAAACCTCATTGGTTCAGAGTTATTCTTGTCATCATCCTTATCTTTGTCTCATGAGAAACACATTTACAAGCAGTGTCTGCAAAACAGCGGGCTGAGCTTTGACATCACTCTTGCAGTGATCTCAGCAGTGCAGCCTCTCTTTGAAGTGAAGCAGGAGAGCCAGATTTCATCCCTCTGTCCCATTTATCTGACTGACTGCTGACTGATTGAGGTCTCATTCTTACTACTTCTGTAGCCCATCCCACTCTTTTCTCTCCTTTGATATTTATCATTCTAATAGATCTCTGCTCTGAAGAGCAGCCATGGAGGGGTTTTTAAGGACAGAATGCCAGTTATTACAATAAATGTAATGATGCTCAAAGCCATATTACAGTGTCATCACATTTGTTCAAAGAAGCACGACACTTAATTTTGCTGAAGTCATTTCTTCTTCTTAGAGTGTTAACTCACTTAAAGACTGATTAAAGCATAAAAGTTTACAGCAAAATAAAGTGGGACTTTATTTGGACCCAAATGGAAAGTCTGGAAACACAAGAAAGAGAACCCCAGTTGGAAGGAGATCGTAGCACAGCCTGACCTGACCGAGTGCAAAACACCAATATACTGAGTAGGCCAAAGCATAGAGCTGTATGATATAGAGTCATCATCAGTTAATGAGCAGACACAGTGAGCAAGTGATGTAATGCTAGAGAAGCTTCCAGTAAGAGCCAATTCGTGTAGGGTGCCAACAGCAAAAGAGGAGGAAATGGTATCTTGTTATTTCTCTGTCCCTTACATGCTTAAAAAGAAACCATCACTCACACTGGACTAAGTAGCCGATGCTGAAACACACCAGTGCCAAACAGTTTGCATCAAAATAACTGCGACTATTATTTTCTATACAAAACTCCACACCGAACCTACTGCCTCATTTCTACCAGAAAAAACAAAAAAAAACCTCTACGACCTCTTATAGTCCTGCTACAGACTGTACATAAAAGATGGGCATAGCTTCTGGGTCTGAAATAGAAGTCAGTGAGGACCTCTTAAACAAAAATGCAAAAGTCCACTCTAGGCAATCACACAATACATTTAAAGGCCAGTAGCTGCTCTGCACGTGTAGATGTGTGTGAAAACAAATTCCTCTGTGATTTATCATCTCAGCAGATAAACTGTCTCTTCCCAACTTGGCCCACATGTGTGACAGAGACCTTAAGAGTGTGAAGGACTCCTTTAGTCAAAGACTTCACAGAGAAGATGTGGATCACAGAGAGGGACATCAGCTCAGGTACGGGCTGCACCTGCGTTTTCAGGTTAGCTTGTATGTGAATTTACCTGGCAGAGAGGATGTGCCGAGATCAACCGACTCCCATCTTTAATTCGTGTTTTGTTGTTGTTTTTTCATTAATACAGTTTAATATTTTTTTTTGTTATTGCTGCTTGCCTTTGTGTAAAAGTCACCACACACCACTTGTTCAACTAACCTTTGGGATTGTGTTGAGCCCCACACAGACTGTATATCAAAAAGATTGCACTGTGTAGTCCTGCTGACTCTCAAAGTCATAAAACCTGATGCTGCTGCTTTTTTACAGAGCCATGCTCACACCAATGTGTGGAAATCTCTTATGAGTGAACTTCTTATGTCCCATGCAAATTTACTGAACACCATGACTGTAGATAGAGGTGGCTTGGGAGGTAGAGCAGGTCACCTTCATGTCAGAAGGTTGGTGGTTCAATTCCTGGCTGCTTCAGTCTGCATGCCAAAGTATCCTTGGACAAGATACTGAACTCCAAGTTGCTCTCTGATGCAGCTGTCAGAGTTGTGTGACTGTTAGATAAAAAGCACTCAGCTGTAGAAAGAAGTGCTTGTGTGAATGAGGCATGTTGTATAAAAGCTTTGAGTGCTCAGAGTAGAAAAGTGCTACATAAGAACCATCAACACAGGTCACAGTGCCCCCTCGGCCGAAGTCTCCTGACGTAATTTTAACACTGAGTGAAATGAAGTCATAGAAGTTGGTAATGAAAAAGTTAAGCACCCACATCATCAATAAGTCATAATAACCAACCTTAAACTAATGATTCAGTTAACAGTAGATTAACGCATGTGCAGGGACAGAGGTAACTAGCGTGACTGAGGAGGACTTTGATCCCCCTGGGGCTAACAGCTGATGGAGACTGACATCTGCTCTGATGCTTTTGGAGCAGATGGGCCTTTGCAAGTCAGACTTTGGACGTGCCCCTCATGACTCTCTGGAATTAAGAGGTCATTTATGTGCAGCTAGCCTTAAAGCTCGATCTCACTCAAGAATGGCAAATCGAATGGAAGCGCGCGTGTGTGTGTGTGTGTGTGTGTGTGTGTGTGTGTGTGTGTGTGTGTGTGTGTGTGTGTGTGTGTGTGTGTGTGTGTGTGTGTGTGTGTGTGTGTGTCATTCTACACTCATACAGTCAGAGACTCCAACAATCCCAGTGTGTGAGGAGCTCATCAATCCCGTTGTGCACCTTGAGACAATGTGTCATTATATTTATTATTTGTTGTATAGACTGCAAAGTGGCCTGATACTGTGTGTGTGTATATATATATGTATGTATATATATATATATATATATATATGTATGTATATATATATATATATATATGTATGTATATATATGTATGTATATATATATATATGTGTATGTATGTATATATATATATATATATATATATATATATATATATATATATATATATATATATATATATATATATATATATAAAATGAAACATTAAATGTGAGTTGAGCCTGTTGCGTCCTCACGCTCTGCCCGTAGCCCTCACAGTGCAGAGGCTCTCTGAACGTGAGGGAGAGGATCGTTTACATCGGCGGCATTTCTCACTTCACTGGATGGAAACATCAGCACGCAGGAGGCAGACTGCAGTTTGAAAACTCATCTTGATTGACCTCAAAGAAAAGCTGCACATTTGTCCTCCTTCCCAACGAGGACAAATGTTTCTCTGCCAAAGTGCACGTCATTAAAATGAAGCAGGGCAACTGCGTTTGCAGATTTGAACTTGAGGAGTTAGGGGATGGCGCTTTGCCAGACACTCCCTGATAACAGACACTGCCGTTGAACCTCAAATTAGCCTCCTCCAGCGTCGCCTTTGGCTGCTCGCACAGTTATACACCGGGAAAAACCCACGAGTGAAAGCACCTGGTTATTCTGCTCCGAGGGGACAATCTTTGAGAACACCTTCAGACCAGTTCAGCCTCTTCTTCTCAGTGATGTGACAGCACAGGAGCAGGCAGGTGGGGGCTGCAGCTGGAACTGGTTTTTTATCTCCATGATAAGACTATATTTAACTGGTCTAATAACGACACAGAAGCTACAACATGAGTCATTATGCGGACAGAAGGCGTAGTTACAAGACATGAAACAGAGGTTCTCCATTACAGCAGCGCTGGCAGGCATAGCGAAAATATATGATGTGTCTTTGCACTGCACCTGATTGCGATATTATTACAGCTATGCCCACAAATGAGATGAAAAGTTATCCCAAGTGATCAGTGCAGCAGTAATTAATGATGTTTGTTACACAGCTAAGCATAATTCATAAGGGCTAAAATAAAAATTGCCCAACACTAATCCACCTCTGTCCCCGAGGATAATGAAAGATCTGTGCTAAAAAGCAAACTAGCCGGTACTCATCACCTAATGAATCCACAGTGTATGAACCCACAGCCTGATATCCCCCCAAACACCTCCTTAATAATTCATAATATGAGAAATAGTCTTCACTGGAACTGTCTGCATTTTCACCCTCTCATAAAAGTCTTATCTTTAATGTCTTGTGGGAAATGAACATTAGTGCATTAATATTAAATACAAGCTTCTAACCACGTATACGGGGTTAATGTCCCAGCTCGGTTTTGCCGATGGGAAATTGTGCTGACTGGACACTGACACCATTTCCCTGATTACATCACACAGCTCTCTGGTTGTGTCTTATGGCAAGAAGAAGGAGGTAAGGACACGATGTCATTTTGGTGAGTCAAGGTACATCGGCCAATCAGAAAGCTGCACTTTCCCTTAAAGAAACCCTGAAGGCAGTTGCCATATTACTTTTCCCTTCTGCCAAAGGCCGGAAAAGCTGCTGCCCCCCCACCCCCACCCCCACCCCATATTTGACAAACTTGGGGTAAATCCATGAAAGTCCATTTTAAAAATTAACAGAACTGCTCGTTTATGGAGGATCAGAGGTGCTGAAATGAGCTGGGGAAAAAAGCCAAAGAAATTGTAGTAGTTTCCATGCAAATGGAAAAAAACTTTAAAAATGAAAATGTATAAAATAAAATGCAAATGAATGCCTGTATCCATGTTCTCCTGTTAGGCACATCCATTTATTGGGATTTGGTTTGTTGAGACAAACGTTGGTTGCGTTCAGTAAAACGATGTGGAAGAAGCATGCAGTCTATAAATGTGATGTCAAAGGAAACCCAACACATTTCAATTATGTGCACTGGAATAAAAGCCCTAAAATGCAGTACTATCCGAGGTATGACACCTCTGTATCCGTCACAGATACGCACAATATCCCGACGAATGCCCAGCGGATCTTGACAGACATGTTTTTTAAATTTCTCTGTAAACGGACAAGATTGGACCCTGAAAAATCCAAACTCTGAATCAACATCTGTTACATATCCGGATAGTATCCGTTTAACATATCCGGATACTACCGGATAATACCATATCCGGATAATACCCAAATATTGGACAAAAAACCATTAAGATATCACCATTGCAATATTTTAGAAAAACATGGGTACTTGGGTTGGGAGAATGTCATCAAATTCTCAAATCTCTGTCTTCTATACCAAATTGTTAAAGGTCTGTCATCTCCACCACTCACTCAGTTTGTAAATATAAGGAACAATACATCTCGTTTAACAACAGGAGCAATCTGGGAAGACTGTGTTGTTCCTTTCTGGAAAAGTGCTTTTGGTCAGAGTGCATTTCGGTTACAGCTGCATGGGAGTGGAACTCTATTCCTCAGACCATCAGAACATCTGCCACTTATAATCAATTTAAAAAACTACTAAACAATTGGTTCATAACACATCATATCTGTCAACATTCTGTATAACAAGCGCCTTCTGCTAATCCAATCATGGGACCACCTGTGGGGTTTCTTTGTTTGATTTTTTGTTTTGTTTTGTTGTTTTGTTTTGTTCATAAATTTGGATCTGTCACGGATCATTCCGGTGCGTCCCACATCTTTCCGGATACAGGCCCTTTTTGTCCAGTGGGGCTTCACATATATTAATATTTATTCATTAAGACTGTTTACATTACCCCGTGCTGGACATTAAGTCACGTCCAGCACTCGCTCTGTTGCTGCCGCTGTCTCTGGCTCAGGAACCTGAGGGCCCAACGCTGGCACGTGGCTCAGGAAGGAAACGATGAACATGAAAAACAACAACACAAAAATGAGAGAAGAGGAATTCTTGTTATTAAATAACATTTTTAAAGAAAGAAAAAGCCCACAAAACTACATACGTGCTATGAAAGCATGTAAAACTTGCCAGGACAAGTCAAGTTCATTTAATCAGAATAACTTAAATACATGTTTAAATTAATCGTTAGCATTCAGGTTCCCTTTCAAGTAAATATTCCAAAACATGTGAGAGTAACAGTTATCAAAGCTGCTGATGATGATGATGATACTTTATTGATCCCACAATGGGGAAATTACAGTTAACAGAACACCCATCCAAGAAGACAAACAGAACAAACATGGGGAGATAGGTGAACTGTGGCCATGCTGCCCCCCTTCTGGAGGCGCTGCCATTAAAAAGACAGAAACAATAGTGAAAACATGTAGGGATGACAATTTGATAAGCGGCAGTCCAAGAACGCCAGGGAGCCAAATTCCTGATTCTACGACTTGTTTTGGTACAGACTGTACTGATTAAATTGTTGACAGCCTTCAGTCTTACTGGCACCTCTCTGTGGCGAAAAATCCAATTCATCCGAATCTTCTTGGTTCGTTCCTTCGCCGTGCAGAAACAAATACATACATCTCCAAGATCTTACCCCTCAGAATCAGCTCCAGATATACAGAGTCTGAGTTTGAGTCTGTACCTTTCCCGCGTTCCCATCATAAGCAGCCTTACCAAGGCCAGACAGCTGCCTAGACTTCCTGAATTGCAACGACAAGCCAAGTATCTCCCGGTCCAATTCGGAGAAACCCCAGTGTCAATAAGCCAAATGTGTGTGTATTCCATTGACAATACGGCCAGGCACGTCATCTTCCACACCACACAGGAATCCATAACGTAGCCAGCTGGAATGTCAATTGATAAGAGGGAATAGGGTTCTCCTTCCCCCAATCTCCTCATGGTGAAAAATTGATCAAAAACAATGGCGTTAAGAGACCAGCTGACCAGATCCATAATTATAAATTCCAGTTCGGAAGTTGTGTGAAGAGAGGCTCTAAAGCAGCAAAGCAGGGGAAAAAGGAAGGGCTGGGGAGAGAAGAAAAGTGCGACCGTCTCCGCTGAGAGCTGAAGAGAGAAAAAAAAAATGTGATCTTTGTACGAGCCATTCACACAAGAAGTAAACTGGAAACATTTAATTTTGTGTTCACGATGCAGTCATAATCAAATGGTTGGGTAAACAAGATTATCCCTTTTCCCTCTAAAGAACTCGAGGTGTCAGCGAAAACGGTGGCGCAACAATCGAGGTATTAATTGTGGTTTTGCAGAATGGTTTCATCCCTAATATCCAGTGTTTGAACTATTCAAATACATTTTCAGTGATCAAGTGAAATGTCAGTGTTATAATGCCACAATTATTTATTTATTTATTGGCATGCATACTGAAAGCTGTGTGCATCCATATACTTCACTACAGCAAACAAGAACAATTAAAACTTCACACCAGCTCAAGTTTTACTAACAATCGATTTGCCACCGAAAAATCTTTATTTTTGAAAACTTTACTGAGATCAACATTTGCTGGTTATCGTTTTTACAGTGTAGTAACCGCAGAAGCTATAAATAGCTGTAAGTCATGCCTGATGGTCTGCTTTCCTTGTGAGTCTCTGCCGGGCTCTTTCACTCTGAACTTCACATCGATCCTCAGTTACTTTTCTCCTCGAGTCGTTTTTCTTCTGTTTGTGATTCCAGAAGTGAGACTAATAAATCCATGTTTGTTTTTCTCCTCCCATGAAGAAAACGTGAGCTTCTTCCTTCACGCCTTGATTGCCACATCTAATATAATGAGATGAACATGGCGATTTTATGTAAACGATGAAGTTTCTACTCCACATCTATTAAAATGGGAGTCGGAATAAGGTTTGTGCTCATGTGTGGAATTCCACGATGACTGAAAGGACCGTGTACACCTACAGCTTTATGACAAATAAATATGACAAACACGTGTTTTTACTTTATTGTCCTTTGTGTGTACACACAGTTTTAGCTGGGAATAAAGATGGAGTGTGTTGCCCTTCTCTTTCAGTAGCTTCAAACAGTGAATGCAGTTTGTCATCCTTTATTTCACTGTCAGGTTTCTAATATTTTTAATTGTGCTGCATCACTGAAAGCTTTCATATGAACTCTGTTCAGTGAAATATGAGGATCTGAAGGGCACTTTGTTCCTTTGCCTCCTTGTCCTAGAACAGGCTGTCATCTATGATGTCATGTAACCAAGGAAACAAATACTGTGTGCATGTTTGTGTTTGTGTCAACACAGAATATAAATACATATCTCTGATTATGTACATGTTTTAATTGTACCCTGTGTTTTAGCTTCTCTCAGCTCAGGGTTTGGTTGATAAACTCAGTGTACAACGCCTCCCCAGCACCACTTAGCTAGTAGCTGGTAAGATGTTCACGTATCCCAGCTGTTTGCATTAACCATGACAACTTTGTCAGGTCATAACAGAAAAAAACTACAAATTGCAGGTTTTGTTCCCAAAGACGCGAAGAATATTAACGCTGAAGTCATTGTGTTGTGTGTCCTGCTACATACACTCATATAAGAATGATTGTTTTTCCCATCAGCCCTCAGAACTTGAAGGCTAAAGTGAGTCCTTGAATTCCAACTAAGACAAAACAGCCTAATCACAATTTTTTCCACGATATTAAGCTCCATGTTAGCGAAGAAAAGAGCCTCCCCTCATAGGTCACTTGTGCAGGCACGTTTTTATGACCAATACTTGCATCTTAAAATTAAGCGACCTCTAGCACTCATACAGAAGGGCGTGTGAATAACCTGTTCAGTTTTCTCCGGCAAATTCCGCAGAAATACCTAAATATGGATCATCTCAGACTTCTGAACAGTCTATGGGGACTAAATTGCATCAGATGCCACAGGAGAGCTTCAAACATTAAATGCACTGTTTCTCACACAGTGCTTTCCTACTTGAGCATTCAAAGTGCTTTATACCACAGAAAAACTAAGATACTTTAAATAATTGGGCTTAAAAATGAGCAGGTAGTTTACATATTTCATGGTCTGAAAGACTTTTACAGCCTGGCTTGTTTCATGAAAATTTAAAATGTAATAATTTAATTAGTGGCTGTTTGTGCTTCTGTTTTTTAACCTACAGCAAAGCGATGGTGTCTGAGAGGGAGCGGGCTGTGGGTTCATGTTCCTGGAGGATCTGTATAATCAGTGTAAGAGTCTGGCTCATCCACAGATCAGTTTGGAGGACGGCCATCCCTCCAGAATGACAATGAGATAGTGACAAGGAGCCACAGCTGGATGTGACAGAGAGAGATGAATGAGGCCAGGGAGGGAGAGATCAAACCCCTCCAGCACACCTGCTCACACCTGTTCAGCACTTTCACTGATCCTCCTCCAGAAGCATAGAGCACAAAGACATAGACACGAGGAGAAGTTTGTCATATCAATACACTGATGAAACAAAGGAAAAGCAATAGAAAGAGCCATGGTGAACAGTTACATGTGATTTATACCTGGTTGTCCAGTCGTATTGTTAAAGTATTGTTAAATTCCTCAACATACGCCTGAACCCCTGTCCTCTCCTAACACCTGCCACAGTAATCCCCAGCCTATTTTCATGACCTTTGACCCTTGTGAGGTCGAAGTCACAAATGCTGATCACCCGATGGTGACTGTTTACGTGACACTGTTTCAAAATTAAAACGGCTCAGTTTTGATGCATTTCGGCCTCCCGGAGTGAAAACGATACTTTTTTGGAAACGGGGGCACTCGCACACGCGCACTATGGTTGCGGCTCCTATATCCACACCGCCAACTTGTGGCCTGGCAGTAGGAACTGCAGGGTTTTAAGCATCTTGCGTTTCCGTATAAACGGCGATCGTTTCTGAAATATCTCCGTGTAAACGCGTCACATTTTGGAAACGACAACAGCAAAAAAAAAAACAGCGTTTCCACTGGAAACGTCGTGTAAACGGGGCCTTACTGTGGAGGAAGAGACTAGCAGCAAAGTGGAGACCAGAGACCACCAAGAATGAGTTTCTGACAGACGTGCAGTTTATTCAGATTTTTCATGAAAAAAAGAAATCACGTTGATGATGCAGAGATCTCAAAAACTCGTGTGTCAACTATGAATCACTTGCATTACAGGGTTAGGTCATTATTATCTACATTGCACTCAAATACGACTTTTCTAATTCCTGATTGAAATTCGATTTACAATTATATTGTGGTGTCTGTCCTGTTTGTGTGGTTTGAAACCAAGCAGTGACTTTGCTGGCACGGTTTTCTCTTCACTAGAAGCAAATCAAGCTCTCCATGCATGACCATCAGTCACGCAGATGACTGGCAAATAACAGCCACCGGCCACTTCCAGTTATCATAACTACATACAGACAGTCGGACACTCAAAACAAAATGTGGTTAGCTTCTCTGAATCACTGCCAGCAGCAACAAGACAGGCAGCCTGAACGTCTGTTTCTAAATGTCTTTGACCTTCAAAAACACCCACATGATCCATACTCAGGTGACTCCTTTGAAAGTGAAACTACTTGGTTAAGGCTACAAAAATACTGATAATCTTCACTATTAACTATTACATTAACAGTTATGACTTATGATCAAAGCCTGCACTATTTTCTGACAGAACCTTGTCCGGTCATCAGATATCTTTACTAATCGCATGCAGTGGCTGTTACAGCCACACATAAAGAACTCACTGCGTCCTTCACAGTCAGGAAAGCACACACGCCTTACTAGCTAGACAACACACCAAATGACTGATGAGCAATGACAGCAGACAGTCCCATAAGAGTGCCTGTTCTTGTATGTACTTGTACTACAGCAAAGAGGCCACAGGCAGAAATATTTGGGTCAAGTACTAAAGTTGTTCTTTATACTACTGGAGCTTCGACCCCTTTAGACCCTCGTTCTTCTCCGTGCACCTTTGAAGCAGGCAGAGTTATGCCAGAAATCTCCGTTCTGTTTCCTAAAGCGTATATGGACAACAATGAAGCATGGCCGGGCAGAATAAAATTATATGTGCGAAACAATCCTTCATTCTAAAAGCCATCCTGAAAACAGGGCACAGTTACAGAGCGAAGCCGTTTACATGAATGACTTTGTCCTCTCCATACTTTGAATATAAGACGCTGTGTACAAAGCCAGCTATGTGAGGTCTTCCTCTAACACTTAGAAAAAAGGTGCAGTCTGCATCCTTGTAGTCTCCTCAAACATCCTTAGTCATCTCGTTCTTACAGACTTGTTGGGTGAACTTGTCGAGGCCCTTCATGTAAGGCACCTCTGCAGCCTCACCTAAAACAGGGAGACGCCTCTTAAGCAAAAATTGTTTAACTTATATTTGTTGATATGTACAGAATATATGCATTTCAAGGATCCACCTTTAGTAACAATAACTAATCACTCTCTGTCTCACATCATTGTGGAGGAATTTTGGCCCACTCTTTGCTTTGGTCCACTCTTCATTGCAGCGCTGCTTCAGTTCACTGAGGTTTGCAGGTGAATTTCTGGGACGTCCACTCCTGGGAAGATTTTGGCATTGTGTCAACACACACTTAAATGCTCCGGACCCGCAAACTGACACAACTTCTGCATTTACAGAAGTGGTCACACTTGATTATGATTAGTTAATAAAGTTCATTTGATCAGTAGCACCTGGTTGCTATTGGCCCTCGTAACTCCTTAGGAAGCAATAGAGGTGAGCTTAATGAAAACTTAATGAAAATTGAAAAACACTATATAAGTCTAAGGCATTATTATTATTATTATTATTATTATTATTATTATTATTATTATTATTATTATTATTATTATTATTATTATTATTATTATTATTATTGTTGTTGTTGTTGTTGTTGTTATTATTATTATTATTATTAATGTTTCATGGGACTGGAGTCCCAGAGTTCCCTGAAAACTTTCAGTTTCCCATGACTGTATACAAATTTGTCTTTGTCCATATTTTGTCATCACGCCAACAATTATGCCAAAGTTGGAGAACTCCTTGGTATTACAGCTGGTGTAGCTCTATTGCAGGTCTCTCTAGCTGTATTTCATACCCACTGAGCCACACTGGAACACACTTGGTCCAAACATTTTGCATTCAGTCATCATACTGTTTTGGCACATAAATGGATAAACAGGTTTGTGCTCCTGCCTTAAGGTGTGTGGAGGTGAAAATTATTTGTGAAACCAAATGCGAGTCTCTCAAAGACTTCCAGGAGCAGCTTATTGAAAATGGGGGATTATTTACCCACTGAAACCAAATGTAATGTTTTTGTTTTGTTTTGTTTTTCATTCTATATTAAAAATACTCAAAGTCAGTCAATCACAGCTCCAAAACTGTAAGAATATAATTCTCTGTTGAATGGAATTGATTGTGGTCACAGTGTAACAGCTCATAGGAAAGAAGCTACAAAGAGACTAGTGGCTCTAGATGGCAGAAGAAAGCATCTTGACCTACTTCTAGTGCACATTAATGCTTCTTTTTTTGCTTTTTGTATATATATATATATATATATATATATATATATATATATATATATATATATATATATATATATATATATATATATATATCAAGAATGAAGGGATGCACAAAACATGGAAGTAATGAATTTTGGACACCATGGAGTAAGAGCGTTATTGACTGCAATGTTAGGGGGGAAAATGCCTGCATCCATGAACTGGTGCATTTTTTAAGAGGTGCATGAACACCTTGTTTTGACTGGCAGAACTGCAGTCGCATGTATATGGCACAGAGACTGTGCTGCCCGTCTCACAGTTTTTAATCTCCCTGCTTTCCCCTCTCCTTGGGTTCTTTCTTCCACCCTGAAGCCCATTCTCTATTCTGATTAATTTTACCAGTATCACACAGTAAACCACATGTCTAATTAAGGCATTGTGCCCACAGAATCTTCTTTTCAGTAACTGCCCCAGTGCTCCTGAGCTTAAGCAGTATATCTAGGTCGGAGCAGCGCTGAACCCTGGGGTACAGTGCACTGTATAGTTTCGGAGAGTATGAGCATCTCTCTCATCGTAGTGTGATCCCCGTATCTTTCCCTCTCTCTATCTCAGCTTCTTCACGCCACGGTCGAATGAAATACGCTGTAATGTGCTCTGGTGTTAAATACCACGCAGGGCAATTATCTACAAAGCACCAGCAGTGTGAGAGAGATGTGTTAAACAAAACATGTGGATCACTCGGCTATTTTGAGACATGCTACAGGCTCCTGCTAATGTGTGTTTGCTTACATGTTAAGAGCTGTAATGAGCTGCATCATATGTATGTAAGCCATTAAAACTGGCTGCACCATCACGCTATTTTATAGAGGTATTATGAGTTCCTTCTTGACTCCTTCCTCCACCAACTACCACCACCCTTGGGACCATGTGTGAAGAGTGGTAAATTGAAAGGTCCCAGGCAATCAAGCAGGAGCCCCAGTCAGCTCAGTCAGCCGGGGAATTCAGTGTGGGCCAGGATGAAGAAGCAGCCAGCCTTACTAATATAACTCAGCCTGCCAAGCCTGTACGGTAGCAAAATGGAATTGGCTGTGCCTTCCACAGCACCAGCCGAGCTGCTGCCCACCCCGTGCTGCAGGTGTCCGTCAAAAGCAGTTTGACAGGCCATTCGTCTCTGCCTAGTTCTTTCCATGCTTGAGAAACATCCAAGTTCTTAACTTTATAGCATCAAGCAGATCACCAGTGACCTGAGCTGGGTCTTGTTTTGGCCACATGGTAATTAGGCAAACCTTCAGACTAGAAGGTGTCACAGTTCAAATATAGTCATGTACATTTTGGCTTTACTGTCCTTCTGTTAAAAACAGACGTGGACGTTAGGAGCTAAACCTTCGTGTTGCTCTTAACCATCATTTCAGTCCCGTGTTATTGCAGGAGCTCAGCGGTTCCCAGAATATGGAGAGAAGCTGCAACCAGACTTTGTGGAGGAAAAAAGCCCTCAGATGTATTTTCCCCATCTGACATTTACTCCTATACCAGCACTGATGCACAGGTTTTTTCTGATATGCATGTCAGTTCATCCTTTTTCCATGGTTCCTCTGTCCTCCTGTGCTGGTTCACCACTCTTTCTCTCTTCCCCTCTTTTCTATCTGTCTGAATGTGTTTTGTGGGAATGAGTTAATCTTGCCCCTGTGTTTCAGGGCTGGGACTTCTTCTCATTTCCTGCCCTTCGGTTCCACACACCTGGAGGTAACAAGCTCACCTGTCTGCAATCGTGTCTTCTCCTGCTAATACTTAAGGTGGTGAGATACCTTCAGTCTTCACTGGATTGTTGAACTGACTACCATCAGAGAAGCTGGTTCCCGTGCTTGTTGTTTTGCTCTGTTTAGCTGCTGTGAGTTACTTACCTTGTTGTTCAGTTACCATGGTGCTTGGAAAGCAGGTGTCTTCTGATTGCAGAGATCTTCTGTGAGGAAGAGGAACTGTGGAAACTGCCTGTTTGGAACCTGGTCTTCACTATCAGAAACCTTTGTCTGAGCTGTTGTTACCTTGTTGCCTACAGATGAACTTGTTAAACTTTTCTTTACAGCCCTGTGTTTGAGTTCAACCTGCCTGAGTGGCTCTGACAGTTTTATCTAGTGTGTGTGAGAGAGTTTGTCTGTGTATGTGTGTGTTTATAATTCATCCAGCTGGATACTGGAGTTAGGGGAGAGGCTGTTGTGGTTAACATGTGACCTGACACAGGCGGCTCTAACTGATAGCTGTCTGCAAATGGAGTCACTGAGCTGGCCCTCATGGCAGCTGCATCCATCCATCTAAAGAATATATGACAGGCGGTGTGATGTTCATGGTTTAGTCACATACATTTTCTGCACACATTGCTTTCCTGCATGTTGCTAGCTAGCTCAACCTTCCCAGTGACATCAAACATATTGAGAAAGACAGGAAGTGTGATTGATCAGGGAGAAACAGTTATCAGTCATGCCTCTCAGTTGGGAAAAGGAAAGATTTTATGACTGACACAGTGAACATTGTAACAGAGAGAATTATTGTATAGTTGGAGCCCGGCTACTGCAGAAAGACTGCAAAATTTAACATATATATTCACTGAGCCCCAACACATACACACATACATATACATATATGTTTGTATGTATGTGCATATATGTGATCTTCTTGTTCACTCATCAGTCTGAAGGACATATTTCTTATTATGCTAATTGTCCTGTCAACAAAGGAAAACTGCAGCTGAGGCTGCTGGAGTGCAAACTTCCACATATCCAATAAAGAGAGGAATGCAGAGAGCTGCCGGTGCCACAATAAATCCTGACAGGCTTCCATACAGTGGAAAATTACTGCATGCTGGATGTGCATGCTCTAGTCAAGAAGATATATTTACACAACCTTAATGAAGAGTACCTTACAGCCTCATACATGCTGCGTCAACATATTAAGAACTCTGCTGCACGACAGGCTGACTGTGCCTAGTTTGGATTGGACCAACACTGTTCAGGCAAGGTTAATTCCCAGTTTACCTACAGCTTCATAATGAATTAAACAGCTGAAGGATTGACACAAGACCCTCACCACACAGGATCAGCGTGCTCGCTGCATCAAAACACCATTCTCGTCTCACTGAGCTTTCACCTTATAGTCGGCAGAGCCTGATTGCTTTCTCGCTGTTGTCTAGACCAGATAATCTCACCCGTGCCACGCCACTCCCACCAGGCTGATGGAAAAATCTGTTCATTTGGTTCCTTAAATTTTTTTCATTCCTCATCAGGCTGATCCTTTTCTTTCAGCTGTATGAAAATGAACTTTACCTGGTTTATATTTCTGTTGTAGTCTAAAGCAGTTATGAAAGAGCACCTTTACAGTGAAAGAGTCCAGCTGTGTGTGATGGGGGTTATCTGCCTACCTCAAAGGGAATCCATTTACTTTTCTTATTTTCTGTGATATTTACCATGGGAGATGCTCATCATATGGATCTGTAAGACGTTAATGAAAGTGGATAGTCCTAACATGGTCTTGTGGTTATAGCTGAGAGAAGAAAGTTGCCTTAAAGGGAGGGAAAAGAGTTAAAACAGCTTGTTTCATACAGTGAATGCACTGAGGGGCTGCATGAAGGCTCAGTGTAAGTAAAAAAGTATTATTTTGAACTGTGTAAAGTCCAAGAATTCAAATATGGAGCTGGAAACGAGCATTAACGGCCCCTTTTAAACGTCAGATGAACTCAGACTGCGATCGTGCTCGTCTTCCCTGCAGTGTGGAATTGATGCTTGCAATCTGCTCCTATTCCAGGACATCAAATATGGAAAACTGTCAGGTTCCACTAGTGTTGCAAAGGTATGCATGCAAGATGTTTCATGTTGCACTGCATGTGGCAATATGGGGCACTGAAAGGATGAAGGTTTTCTAATAATGAGTGACAAAGTCTGGATTTTCACAGTGGAGGGGCGGGGCTGGGTGGGGTGCTGACCTGAGATGGTAATCCATATCCCATCTGGAACTTTGTCATCACTCACTGTTCAGGAGAGAAGATTGCTGAGGTTTAGAAAAAAGTCTTAGGTTCAGATTTGCTCTTTCACAACATTAACACTGCACTTTAAAAAAAAACTATAATTACCCAATGTGATGTGATGTGATGTTTCTCATTGCCATAATCCAGTGCATCACAGGACCGAAGCCAAAGTACACCTTGAGCACAGGTGCATGGCCAACAGGGGGCCTGGTATTTTTGTCCAAACTGATTGGCTTCCTCTGGGCCAAAGTTGTTGTGTCGTATCATTGCAACCAAACGTGTTCTGGGAAAAACAATGCTGCTCTCCTCAGTGGATCATTGTAAATGTAATTAAATAAGCTCTAATACTAATTTTACAACCGAACAATTCATTTTGAAGTTTTGAAAAAACTTAACATGTGTCACAGTGATTTGGTCCACTGCCTGTTTCTAAAGGTGAACACTGGATGGGTGAGACACAAAATAGGATTAAACACATTTATGACCTACATTAGATCCTAGTTCTGGGTCTCCCTGCACCACAGCATTTAAAAATCCTAGAAATTCCCCTGCTCACACTTCACTGTGAGATACTAGATATTGTGTTCCTCCTGTACTCAGCACTGTATAAGTACAAGAACTCAGTAGTTGGTGCACCTCCCCTTTTTCCTCTCTCTCACCTGCCACCATGGCCAAAGTGGGAAGAAAAGGAAATTAAGTTTAAAGCTCGGGACATTCAACATGGCTGTCATTTAGTTTTTATGTAAAATGCAGAATAATTAATGTGACAAAAGCAATAAATGCTAATGTATTCTATATCATCATTTAGTGATTTACTACCTAAGTGATGCAATTTGGTGATAAAAGCTACCTGACACAGAAGGTACTGTCCCTCGTATACCATGGCTTCAGGCCAATAAAAACTGCATAAAAACTCCACAGCGCTTTGTCCTGTAAAAAATGTGTATCTTCATTTTGGCCGACCGTGGATAGTTATGCAAATAACTCCTAGCTCCAAGTTTAGAGAAAACCAGTTAAATAGTCCAGTTATTCAAATAGTTTTCTAACCAATGAGAATGTAGAATTTTCTGTAGCCACAGATTAAGCAGAATATAACTATACAAATAAGTCAGTACATCCAAGTATCTACTTTAACAACCACAAATCAGCTTTCTTGCTTTTCTGCAGTCAGCTGTGTGTGTGTGTGTGTGTGTGTGTGTGTGTGTGTGTGTGTGTGTGTGTGTGTGTGTGTGTGTGTGTGTGAGGTGGTGGTGGGGGCTTCAACTTGCATCATTACACACGGTGATACCAACACCCGTCCCACATGTGCACGTCCAACAGAGGGAGTCATCTGTCACTGACCCTTGGTTCATTGCATAACTGTTGTCATTCACAGCTGCGTGTCCTTGACTGACACACTAACTCCTAATCCCTCTGACATGATCTGCTTTTCTCTTTTCACTGAAAAGCCCCACCTTATCTTATTCAGCTTTCAGGCCCCTCTTCTGTGCAACCAGAGACAGACACCCTCTCTATTTTTAAGATTAGGCTTAAAACTTTCCTTTTTGATCAAGCTTATATTTAGGGCTGGATCAGGTGACCCTGAATCATCTCTTAGTTATGGTGCTACAGGCCTAGGCCAGGGGTCGGCGACCTTTAACACTCAAAGAGCCATTTGAACCCAGTTTCCATGGAAAAGAAAACACCGAGAGCCGCAAATACTACCGGAAGCAGGTAGCCACTACCGGCTACCGCAAGGGACGCATATATTGAGAAACGAAAATAAATAAATAAAATTATTTTATTTTAATATTTCAAGATCACAATAATGTTCCAATTTAGAAGTACAACAAAACACGAACTGACAAAAATAAAATGCACTTCAACTGGATACTTATAATTTACTTCCACAAGCCGCACAGAGCCGCACGCAGCTCCGACCCCTGGCCTAGGCTGCTGGGGGGGTACCCATATTGCACTGAGTGTTTCTTTTCATTCACCTCTTTTTACTCTCTTTATACTCCACTCTGTATTTAATCATTAGTTATTATTAATCTCTGTCTCTCCCCCCTCAGCAGATGACCCCCCCTCCCTGAGCCTGGTTCTGCTGGAGGTTTCTTCCTGTTAAAGGGAGTTTTTCCTTCCCACTGTCACCAAGTGCTGCTCATAGGGGGTCGTTTTGACTGTTGGGTTTTCTCTGTATTATTGTAGGGTCTTTACAATATAAAGCATCTTGATGCGACAGTTTGTTGTGATTTGGTGCTATATAAATAAAATTGAATAGAACTGAAACAGTCTTCTCAGGGACCTGTCCTGCAGGGGAGGATCTCAGGCCATTTCTGCACCGCGACATGCCTGATATGAAGCAGCGCTTCATTAACTCGGGAGATTTCTGCCCTGATATGAACTCCCGGCCCGTCTGACAGATGAGAAGCAGGGCAACCCGGGACACAGTGTCAGCTTTGTTATGTACTACGAAAATTAAGATGGACCGATGTGGGTTTTTCAGGTCAGATAAGAGTCTTCACATTTCATCATTTTCCAGCTATCAGCTGAGTCTCCCCAGGCGATTTGATTCTTGTTAGCAGTGAAAATATCTTCGCAAACCAGATGGATTTGTAAAAATGATCACGCTGCACGACACATTCCAATCAGGATTACGAAATTCCCAAACCGATCACAACAAAAATATTTATTTCTGTATTATTGAGTTAACTGTGTTACATAGATGAACAAGAGCAACACTTCATCTGTTGCAGTCCAAATATATTTGTCCGTGTCTCAAAACTGCATCATTACAAACAGCATTATAAATGGTTTGGGCTCATCTCACGCACAGTTCAAGATGCTTCAGTTTAGGGACATCAGATACTGAAGAAAGAAATTTTTTTTACCTCCTAATGTCAAGTGTTATCTGAGTACCCATCAAGCTACAACAAGCAGGAAATTAAGGGTCTGTGCAGTGCACCCTCTGGTTTCTTGGCTTCTTATTTATGACAGTTTTAAATGAATAAATGTACTAACAAATCATTTTTGTATTCCAAACTCCTCCAGAGCCAGGAGCATGTCCAGAGGTGGTCCTGGGATGGAGTGTAGCTTCATGCTAAAACTTAAGTAGTAAATATTTAAGTAGGATTATGACTTTTACTTAAGTTAAATAAGTAAATAAAATCACAACATTGCATAACAGTTTAATACAAAACCTTCAGGCTCACAGGACTCACACGAGCCTGAAAATCCTTTTATTTTATTTCTGTTTTATTTATATGGCACCAAATCACAACAGGAGTCGCCTCGAGGTGCTTTATATCGCACGGTGAAGACCCTGCAGTGACATTTTTACGCACAGTTTCCATGCTGTATTATTTCTGATCAAATCCTCTGAGATCCTCGCCAAGATTTTTGTGTGAAGTAGCTGATCTCCGCTGGGCTCCCTGCAGCAACATCAGCAGGCGTTCTGTGAGCTGCAGCACATTCCCGGCTCCTGTCCTGGATCTGGACGGGAAGTTTGGAGTCGTGAGCAGTGCCTTGAGCTATTTGTTGTGTTCGCTGAGTCGTTCCTGGATAGTTTCGGTAGTGCGGCAGAGGGCATCGCTTCTGCTGAGGGAGGCCGCTCTGCGTGGAAAATGCCATTGCTGTGGGGAGGGGGGAGATCATCAGTCATCACTGAGGATGACTTAGATTTCACCCTTTGCTTTCAGAAGATGTAAATAACCATTTTAACTAAGATGCATCAGAAACTGTTTACCATGGAAGTCCTTTTTGCTTTTCTCTAAAACACAGGGTTAGGGTTGGCCCCCTAACTCTCTAGGGGTAGGGTTTGGTTTAGGTTAGCGTCCAGCCCTTCTGATTGATTGATTGATTGCTTGATCGATTTTGCCTATTTAAAAACCCAGTGGCCATGCTTTCACTATAGCAGAAAAATGGTAATGCCAAAATTAATGAGATTCCATTTGAAAAGTAACATCTACAGGTTTCTGCAAATTGGCCTATTTAGCATGTAGCTACAACAAAACCAACCCCTAACCCTGCTCCTAACCCTAGATCGGCTGCTGATGACCTGGTGGGTGTTAAGATGACATTAACCCAGCTGGCAGGCCCAGCTTCTTCGCTCTCTCTCAGGTGGAGTTTGGAGCAGGTTGAGGTTCTGCCATCAGGCAGGGTTGTTCTGGCCTCTTTGGGCCAGCCAACACACTGTTCTCCGTCTACTTATCACTGCTCGGGGTTTAAGGACCAACTGAATCCCTCCACTCTTACCCACATCATTGTCACAGTGATAATTTGGCTCTGAAAAGTATTACCTGTTTTTTAAACTTTACCTGTGTGCTAACAAAGCCCTCTGACCCTTCTCCTAGCTCATTGTTCTGCTTGTGCCGGGTTGGACCACTTGCTCCTACCCATGAACTTACCTGCAATCATTTTCCTTTGGTCCCAGTAAGTTGACATAATTGTGATCACCTGCACTCACCTGCCTGCCCGCTCTCCATCGTCCCTCCTCCACAGCTGTCATGTCTGCACCCCTCCACCTGAAACCTCAGAGAAAGAATAAAGTGAAGAAAAAACCCTGCAAAATGAGAACATTCAAACCTTAGACTGAGACCTGTTCTGCTCGCTCAGATGACCTCCCTGGAGAATCCCTGACCCAGTCTCTGAAAAACCTTACCTGAGACTGACCAGGCTGCCTCAAAATTCAAGCTTCTGTGTAAAACCTGCCATTGGCCTGCTGGGTCCTGCATCAGAGTCCCGTTTGGCATTATGACACTAGCAGAACGTTGCACTGCAGCGCTCTTCACACCTGTCGATGGTTTTAATATTGTAGCTGGCTGCAGACAAACTAAACAGATCACATAAGTGTCTGTTTGCCCGGCTAACCGCCTGCTGCCTTTTCCAGCAGTCTTGAGATCAATCCTTCCATCACTCAGGTGTCTCCTTCAGTCTGCATCACTTTGAGTCCACAATGCCGGCCATTCTTTTACTTAAATCTGCCTCTTGCTGTGCTGTTTCCTCCTCTTGCTCTCTTATCCTGCCTTTCAATATCAGACTCTTCTGTCACTTCCTCCCCTGCGGCACAATATCTCACCACCTTTGTAATTCAGGGTGACTTACATCCCAGCGTATTATCTGTCGTAAAAGCCATCTGCAGCCACTTTGTTTATTTCCAGGTGAGACGCGCTGTCTTTGTGATGGATGCAACACTGAGACGCACTTCTTCCCTGTCCTTGTTTGACAGCACGCAGGATAGTGTCCAGAAATCGAGGGACAATTAGGAAGAGATGCTGAAAGGCGTTCAGACAAACAGGAGAGTTACAGCGTGTTAGTCTGCAGGCGGGGGCAGACAGCCCCACCTTCACAAACATAACTTTAATGGCTGCAGTTATGTCATAAGCAGACATGTCAAAGGACAGGATGAAGTGAAACCTTCATGCACCGAAGTGCTACCAGATAAAGGCAACTCCATGAGCAGATACATGAGCTCTTATAGCTGGACTGACATCATTTTTTAGGGATAATGTCGGGAACTTTCTGGGGAATTCCAGGAATCTTATTTTTGTGTGCAACAACACAAACCAATCACAGCCTTAGTAAAGGTTTATGGACACTGCCCTCATCCACTGTACAGTATCTGTCACACAAAGTGTTATCTAACATCCAAATGGACAAAAGCAGAATAAACAGTTGCAGGTTCAGTCCTACTTTAGGGACCTTTTGAATAGGACTTCTATGTCATTTACACTGTGGCCTCATTTCCTAGAAATATAGAAGAACCTTAAAAGGTTTCTAGTCCCCGGTGAAGGACCGTGCTGTGGAAATTAGCCATGTGAAACAGCCAGTTTGCTGATCGCATTAAACACATCCATCTGTGGATACTTGCTTTCTGACCTGATCACCCTGCAGATTAATTCTGGGCATGTTTGTATTTGACAGTCTGATCGTCTGATCTGATCTTTGGGCTCTAAAGCTCCAGTCTGGCTTCACAGTGCGATCTGGAACCAAAGATTTTCATCGACAGATGTCTCCAACGCCCCAAAATCACACAGTCTAATAAGAGGTTTAAAAAAATAACAATTTAATTCCACCAACAACAACAAAAAATCCTCGTTGCTGGTGACTATTTTAAGTTTATCACTCTTAGCATTCACAGCTTCCACGTCTACAGGAGAGTATTAAGATGGAGCAGATATCTCACTGACACCTGGAGCAAGACTTAAATCAGTTTTCAAGAATAAGAATAAAATACTGTTACACCGTCAGAGACACCGTGGCCGACATTGCTGAACGGCTGAAGTTAAACAACGGCTCAGCTTTCACTTCTCAAACACATTTAGACATAAAGGATATAACTGAGCAGCAAGATTCAGCCCAGAATGCAATGCACACATTATTCTGGTGCTTGGGTACCAGAAAAATAATTTTCTGGTACTGCCAGTGAAGTGAAGTAAATGCAGTAGAGGGAAATTCAGCTTTAAAAGCGTACCTCAGACAGCAGCTGAAGACAAAGATGTGTGATTCAGCAGAAAGCTAAATAAATCGTCCCCGTGTTATTTCAGGCTACGGGAAAAAAATTAATCAACATGATAACTGGAGCTCTCACAAGTTCACCAAAGCCGCGTATTTCCTCACTTCCTCCGTGGGTCGGTTTGGTTTTATGTAATGCTTTCAATAAAAATAAACAGTTCACAGAATGATCAGTGGATTATCCAGACTAACAGGATTTGCAAGGAAATGCTTTGGATGATTTTTTTTTTCCAACATGATTCTTAAATGCTACAGGGACCGCTGAGTAAAATTCACTTCATTTTTGCTGTGGTGGAAGAGACGCGTGAGAGAATGAAAAAGGTCTTAGTAGCAGCAGCTAATCCATTTCACATGTCATAAATGCAGATTAAACCATATTCCAAAGACAGCGTTTTTAATTTGCAGTTAGAGCATTAAGTGATCTACAGAAGAACTTAAATATTTTATTGCAGTTCATCTCCTGATTTTCAGACTGTGTTTGTGTTTTATCTGCCCACAGGAAAATACAGCATCAGCTGACAAACCATTTACATGCTGAAACAACCACCTCTGGACTGCTGATCTCCTTATTCTTCAGGACCTCTGTGATTTAACGTGCTGACGATGTGTTTTTACTGCTGTGGACAACAGCAACGTGTGGACTGCTGCACGCCTCCTGCTGCTGCTTTAGCATCAGCAGCAGTGTTGTGTCTGTCACATAAGCACCTAAAACATCAAAGCACATCTTGAGTGTCGTCCCTTTCAGTCCTGTGGGGAAATAAAAAAAGCAGAGAATGGTGAAGAAGTAGGATCTGTGGGAATGGAGGTTTTTTATTGGTGCTACAGTACGTGTCAGGGAAGGAGCTGGTTAACTCAACCAAACAATGAATAGAGCTCCGTTGGGAGAAGCTAGTGATTTTTATTCTCTAACCTTTCTCTCAGACCTTTTCGTGTCCTAAAATTCACAGTCAGTATTTGCAGTTTTTGGTACTATAGCATTTTTACTGGGGTGAAGGGCATGGATGTTTACCACAGAGAATGAGACGTTTTAATCATTAATAACTGAGAACACGGGACGTCTCCTGGGTGCTTCCTGCTCAAGGTGCTCCAGGCATGTTGTACCGGGAAGAGGCCCCGGGGCAGACCCAGGACACACTGGAGAGAGGGTGTGTGTGGGTGTTTGGGGGGGAGGGGGGGGGGGGGGGGCGGATACTACTCTGTATTTAATCATTAGTTATTATTAATCTGTCTCTCTCCCCTCACCCCAACTGGTCACAGCAGATGACCGCCCCATACCTGCTAAAATACTGAGCCTCTTTCTTTATTTACCCAGTTCTGTTATTGAGCCTAATTTGTTGGCCCTGTCCAAACTCATCTTCAAAAGTTTGGAGCATCAAATTCAAAATGGCTCAAAATTCTCAGATATCTTAAAACTGAAACCAGAAGGCTGTTGAGCGTCTTCTGAGAACAAGCAGAGAAAACTGCACCTACTGATATTTCTGTGCTGCATCACTTCTGTCTGTATTTTAAAAAAGATTGCAACAATTTCTGCCAGATGCACTTATTTTTCAACCATGACTGTGGACTGACTTGAACAGTTGAGTTTGGATGAAAGCAGTCTGACTCATAACTCAGATACAGACGTGATGAAAACGTAAATGTTCCAGTTATCCTAGCTGGAATAAACCTTTTTAAGCTCCAGAAGTGCATCATCACATTTTTATGTTCAGCCATTCACTGATACCAGTCTGTATGTTAATCATGTTGACAATATAAAGTGATATTAGCTAATTTGGGTAATACACAGTACTGCTGCTGCAACAGCGCCAGAATGTAAATCAAATAAATGAAACACACGCTTCAAAAATGTGTTTTGCTTCAGTGAATCACACACTGTGTGTGGCATGTGTGTAATTCACTGTTAAAGACAGATGTGACAGCTCATTCAGGAGCGAGCTGTCACTCACAGCTGCAAACTGGTGCACGTACCACACGTTAAAGTCCGAACACGTGTGGCTTCATGGAAGGATTGTAGCTCTACATTCAAAACAAGCTTTTCTTCCTGTTTCTCTCTCTGATTGTTCACGTTATCGCTATCAAACACTCACTAAAACAACATTAGTTGATTAGCCCGACTGCTAAGAGGCAGATATTCATCAGCCCCGCTCTAATGTCCTTTGGGGCTGATTGAATCTCGTTGAATTTCCACCCAAAACAATCACACACTGAAACCCCTTTCAAACAGAAATACCACTATTTGCAATTGCAGTGGCGCAGAGGCGTTCATTATTTTCATCAGCTTCTAACTCCCCAAAGGGGATATGCAGCAGGCAGGGTGTAATTGAATTAGCCAAGTTCCAACCAGCAGTGAGATTGATACAGGACTCCCCCCATGTTATTTGGTCATAGATCTGAAGCTGGTGCCAGGGTCTAAGTGAACCATAACTAAAAGCTTATTGACCCTCTGCAGCTGCCGTATCGGTTAATATCTCATGTGCTGCATGATGGTGACTAAATGGACAACAGCAGTGTGGAGCGAATATAATACTGAGAAAAGCATTTTAATTCTTTCTAGTTCAATTTCTTACAATAGATGTAACAACACAAACAGCTCATAATGAGTCACAGAGTCAGTTAACTCATATTACAAAGTGATAGCACTGTTGATAGATGGCATTGTTATTGAATCTGAAATCAGTAATACAACTGCCCGCTAAATGTAACCATTTTGTATTCATTAACAAATATAGAAGTTTGCATCCAGCATTCACGACTAAGTGGAGAAAAATGTTTCAAAAGTTGTTACATTTGTAAACGCTGTACCTGCAGGTATCTGATTAATCTTGAAAAACTGGAGATGCAGCAGGGAGATGAGAGCAGCCTCCTGGCTTCATCAGTCAGCTAAAATGACGTCATTCTTTGAGTCAGACATTAATCAGGCTCAAGGCTTCATTCAGACATAGATCGGGCGAGCTAACATACTTGTGATATTATGTGCTGCACACAGGATTTTAGCAGCTCTGTTGTCAAGTGGCATATAATGCATGAGGTCAGGTCAGAGGTAGAGGACGTCTCACGGTACAAGCACTGCATTGTTTTCCAAGTGACTGCTGTTTGAGCATGCTCATCCAAGCCTGCCTGTTCATGTGCTACCACACATCCAGACAGGTGTCGTCCATCCATCCATCCATTCATTCGCTTCCGCTCATCCTGTTCAGGGTCACGGGGGGGCTGGAGCCTATCCCAGCTGTCATAGGGCGAGAGGCGGGGTACACCCTGAACAGGTCGCCAGCCTGTTGCAGGGCCAACACAGAGACAAACAACCTTTCACACACACATTCACACCTATGGGCAATTTAGTGTAGCCAATTAACCTAACCCCAGTAAGTGCATGTCTTTGGACTGTGGGAGGAAACCGGAGTACCTGGAGGAAACCCACACATGCATGGGGAGAACATGCAAACTCCACACAGAGAGAGGGAAAGGCCTGGGCCAAGGTGGAATCGAACCCAGGCCTTCCAGATGTTTTTCTAACTGTGAGGCAGCAGTACTAACCACTGCGCCACCGTGCTGCCGCAGGACAGGTGTCGTATTAAAATCAATACAGAAATATTACTCAGTCCAACCTAGAAAGATTGCTGCAATGACTAACAGAAAGGAGTTAAAGAGGCTAAATGCTGTCCCTCTGTCAGAGTGAAGCTGCAGAGATTTGCACAAGTTGTCCTTTGGCATGAACGCCTTAACACACTGGATCCTGCAATACTGAAAGCCACTTATCAGCCATGAGACTGTTTTCTGTTTGGGAGCTTTGTGCTTTGTTTTCACTCAGCTTTTTTCTCTTTTCACTTGTTTGCTGTTTAGGTTGCCTTCAGGAAAAGAACGTGTGTTGTGTTAAAATACACAACATCACAGCATTAACCTGGACAATGAAAAACAATGCATTTAAATGCGATAGCTTGTCTTTTATATGAGGAGTTTTACAAGATTCGTCTCAGTCTTAGTATAAAACATGGACGCAGCTCCTGTATTCTCTTTGAAGGCCACCAGATGGCGATAGCTGTGGTGGCAAACAGCTTTCTGTCCTGACCTCTGTAAACACTTTATGGTCTCGGTCGCTCATTTTGGGTCATACTGAATAAAAAATTAAGTCCGTTTTGTAAATCTTGGTCATGCCATGTTTCAAAATGAAAGATTATCTGTTGTGTGAAACTGCACGCTCATTGGCCAGTGAGCTCATTGGCTAACGAGCTCATTGGCTAATGAGCTCAATGGCTACAGTCAGACCCGCCCCTCCTCACCACATTTGGTTTTTTTACAACCAAGATAGTAATGATGGAAACGCTCAATAACCAGTGAGTGACATCACTTACAATTATGTCTATCTCTCATAATATCTATGCTCTCAGTATTATTCTCAGCCATAAACCAAACGCACCTACCACACACCGTAATACCACCAAACACATTGTGCATATCTGTGTTTCCTTACATACAATTTTCTCATCTGTTCCCTTTTAAAATATTTTCTCTACAATGTGACTACAGCGATTTCATTTTTCCAAGCATCAAATAACAGTGAAAGTTGCAACAGGGCTGAGACCAAAACAGAGCTTAAAGTAAGTACTATAAATAATTATATTCAGCAAGTGGAATGAAATTGACTCAAAAAATGCCACTATTTACTAAACAAGCATGCCAGTGTTATGTTAAATATTAATTTAAAATTCATGATTGTGACCTATCTGGGATGTTTGCTCTTTATTCCAGCCATCTTCTTCCTTCTGCTTGTCCAGTAAAGACACGAGGCCAAAAAAAGAAAACTTGTCCATAAAACAGGAATCATTTAGACAGCTCAATTAGACTGCTTTCAGCTGAATGACCGTTTAATAACAAAATAGCCAAAGGCTGCAGAGAATCAACATAATAATAAGCTACAAGCGATAAAGCCTAATCCACCTTCAGGGATGTTTGCCCTTTAGCCTTTATGAAAGTGATAATCTGAACAGGAGATAATTCCTGATTTTTTTTTTTTGAAAAATGCTCTGATGTTCAGACTTGGCTCCAAATATGGTTAGAAAGAAACTTTATTACTATTTACAAAAATGGGAGAAGACGCTGAACAAAACAGGCCAGTCCAGGAAAGCCAACAAACAGGGAAGCAGACTGGGAATAAGGCAGGAAAACAGATGGAAAAACAGAACATACTGATAAATAATACAGGCACACATAAATACACAGGTGTGAGCAGCAATAGCCGAGCAGGCAGTGACACCGAAGCAGTGAAACAATCACAGGACATAAAATCAACTGAAACACACATGAAGTAACTAACAAAATAAAACAGGAAGTGACTGAACAGAGAAGGGGTGACCACAGAAGACCGAAGCGTCAAACGCAGCACAGATTACTATAACAGAGAGGATGAATACAAAGATCCACTTGTTGTGTCAGAGCTTAGTGAATCTGAGAGTTTTGCCAATCTGAAGTGAGATCTAAAAGTGGAACGGGCCATCAGATCCTGAGCCGTGCACACAGGTTAGTTTTTCAGGCATTAGGGATTCTCTCAGAGGTTTTTAGGGAATTGGGGGTTTTTGTGATTTGGGTGAGCTAAACTAAAAATATTCTTGCTGACTCTCATTTCCTGTATCGTCCATCAGTTATTAGCTGTCGTGCCAAAAAATGAACAACTAAAGCTGTGCTGCTCTAATTATCTGTGACTAAATCATTTATTACACTGTCTGTCACTGTTATTTTAATCAAGCAGCTGTTCTGATCTTGTTAGAGATCCACCTGCCAAGACATTTATATTCTCTCCTATCATATGTCCACTCTTGGGTGATATTGTGCAGATGTATATTACAGCTAAGATCGGGGTCTCAGAGGAATAATCCCTATCTGTTCCATCTGGCCATCACTCCTCTGTAGCAGCCCGCCTTTGATTTCTTCTCCTAGTCCTATGACTATCCTTATTTGCCTGTTACACTTCTATCTGCTGTGTAATTGGTGCATGTGCCCCGCCACCTGAGACTCACTTTAACCTGCCCAAAAACAAGAGGAGAGCGAAAGGAAGGGGATGAGATTCTTTCTCCACAAAATCAGCTTGTTGAAAAGTAGGCCACAGAGCCGGCTGGCACCTTTGTGAGCGGCTGGAATTCAACAGAACAGTTTTATACACTGTTTATAGCACATTGCAAACGTATGTATTGTGAAATCTAATGTACAGCAGCCCTTTTTGTTCTGGAAACTTCAAAACTTCCTGCTTTTTTTAATCCTAATTAAATCAGATTTACTAACTCCTGACTGTGTTATTATGGGATTTGTGTACTTTTTGACCCATAACTATAAATTTTAGATAATATATTTAATGTGGGCAAGAACAATGCAAACAATATGTTTATTCACAATATTCCTTAATCTAAATGTTGAAACTAAGAACCTGACTTTGGAAAAACAGATGCTCGTTTCTATTTTGATGCCATCAACACGTTTTTTAAAAAGTAGAGACAGGGGCATGTTTACCACTGTGTTGCATCACATCTTTTTTTCCAGCTACACTCTGGTAGGAACTGAGAAGACCAGTTCTGAAAGCATAATAGAGGATTACACTATACACTAGAGTTTGGGGCCTCTTTTGTCAGATTTTTGGCATGTAATTATAAAATATCAGGTAGGCCAGTTTAGTGCTGGGACTCTACCATGGAATCGTGAGGTCGGAATAAGTCCCAAATATGTTTTGGCATTGACTGAACACGTATGACTTATTTGGAAGGGTTGTCAGGAGAAAGCCTCTTGAGAGCAAAGTTGCATCTGAACAACAGAAGGAGCAGCATCCTTTGGACAGATGAGAGCAAAGTGGAAATGTTTGGACACAATGCACCGCAGAAAGTTTGGTGAAAACCATCCATCCAGTTTTTTCCATTTACCACACACAGCAAATCAGCAGAAGAACCTCATACAAACTGTAAAGCATGGTGGTAGAGGGCTGATGATTTGGGCACTTTGTAATCATCGAGTCAACCACGAACTCCTTCATATACCGAAGTATTCTAGAGTCAGGTATGAGGCCATCGCTGTGACATCTACAACTGAATGTCTGAAAAAGAAAGGAGTCAAAGTCCAGACCTCAACCTGGCTGAAATGCTGCGGTGGGACCTTAAGAGAACCGTGCATAAATGGCTGCCCACAAACCTCAATGAACTGAGCAACACTGTGAAGAGGAGTGGGTGAAGATTCCCCCACAATAATGTGAGAGACTGATGAAATCAAACCAAAAACAATTACTTCAATTTATTCAAGTTATAGTTGCTAAAAGTGGTTCTCCAAGCTATCATTGGGGTGTACTTAGTTTCTCCACACACTGCTTCTGCATTTTGACTTAGTTTTTTTAAATGATTAATGGTTTAATGTGTCATATATTGTTGTTCATCTGAACCTGTATTTACCTAATTTTACGACCTGGTAAGGACCAGAAATGATTTCATTATGTCCTGATATGTAAAACCTTAGAATTGACAGTACTTTCAATTTCATGTGACAGAAGAATAATTCAGCACAGAACCTTCACAGATGTGCACGTTGGTTATGGATGCTTTCCTCTATCCATGATTTCCACTGAGGATTTCACATTTAATAGTTTTTCCCAGGTAATTAACTTTAAAGCATCAAACAGCTTTTCCACTTCTTTGTTGCCCCCATTCAAAATGAGCATTTGACAATAGAAGTTTTCTGTTGTGACATTTGGTAAGCTGTCTTTGTGCTGTTTTTAATTAAATAAGATATGCGAGTCGTTACATTCTGGGGATTTATTCTCATTATCTTGCCATCGTAAACATATTTTCTGGGACAAAGTTGCAAATTGTGCCCTCTGGGTGTTAGTTTGCCTCAGAGGAACATTATAAGTTTTCCAAAGCCAATAAACTCGTCAACTAGGAGCTGATTTCTGTACCTGTTCCCCGCTCCCTGTGACAGCCTGAAGGGGCAGTGAATACGGCATGTTTAGGATTGATTAATGATATGTGGTGAAGTGTAGGGGTGTAAGCTGAGGCAAAAAGGAGTAATGACTCCCACAAACCAAGCATCTCAATTAGCTGTGGAGCTAACAATTCAGTGATGCACTTTAGACACTATTGTCAACAGTAAATCACATTTAAAGGAGGACGAGTTTCAACCTCAGGTGGGATCAGTTTATTAGGAAGTGAAACTCCGACATTCAGCAATGATGATGGGAAAGACCCCGTTACAACGTGTACACTCATGTTGGCATTTATGGATATGCATAAACATGCAGACACATATTCACCCAGGCATACATGCACTGTCACATCCAAAGTCACTCACAAATGAGCCTTCAGTAGAAATGCACCTTTTCAACCTTGAAAATGATTATCCAGTGCACCAAATGAGACACATTAGAGCTGTGAGTCATTATAAGCATTCATAATCAGCCAGTCTGAACAGACATCAGCAGCAGCAGGAAAAAAATCCAGGAAAATATGAGATAATGAGGATCTGGAGGTAAGAGGATGACCTCAGAGGCTGTGGTCATCATGAGGTGATGAAGGCAGACTGGATGTGCTGAACCACATCCTCTTCAGTGAGCTGGATGGAGCTACTGTGTGTGTTTATGCTGCTTTGTGGATGTGTGGGGATGTGTGGTATGGTGTGTGCACAAACCAGATAATGACGGCAGCGGGTTGATGGAAGATTCGGGCCATAACGATAACCACAAGAAGGTGACCTTTCTCAGTTTAGAGAAATATGTTTAATGCAAACTTTACACAAAAATCTGTTTTGAGATGATACCTGATGAACACCCAGTAATACACAGTCTATAGGTTTCCTCTTTAGTGAGCTGTAATACGTGTGGTTGGACTATTTTCCCCTCAGTGATTCATTTGTACCTGATAGAAACACAGTAATGAAGAGGCACCGACTGCTGCTTTCAAGTCATGTTACATGACAGAGTTGTTATTGTTCTATCAGTGCTTTCTATCCCACAAAGCATTTCAAGACAAATTAATGCCCCATTAATAACACTCTCTAAGATAAATCTGAATAAGAGTGAATAATTTTAAAGGCCCTCAGGACAATTTTTGTGCCTTTATTTTAAATTACTTTAATAGATGATGTTTCTGTTAAAGCAAGAAATTCTTGGAGTTTGGCGTTTATTACTTTCAGTTTAAATGTTCTCATATTCATGAAATCCTCCGCATAGGGAAATAAAGGAACAGGATTTTTTTGTCTTTGTTTTTGTGTTTGCAAATATATGATGTCAGAATAAATCAGTTGCAGATGGTAAGGATGGAGCTTTATTGCTCTGAACTGAGCCTCCATTGCTTCCTCATAGTATGAATGTAAATGTTTAAGGATACAACTATAGTTAAGCAGGACTAATGGTTTGTCCAAACTGAATGTTGCATGGTCAGGTAGTGCCATAAATCCCCTCGCCCTTCATATTTTCTTCACTGGGTGGGGGGTGGGGGTCTATGTCAACCATTTGCTGGAACATGGCATAATTTACATTCATAGTTGTAGCTGGAGGACTGCACTCTCCGTTTTCATGTATATATCCCAGTGTTTTCTTGGATATTTGTTTGCATCAATCCAGCTTTTTTCCATTTGCTGATACTGCGTAGTGATCCAATACTTGTATAAAATTGAGACTTTAGGAAGAGACTTATCTGACTTCTATTCAGATAAGATCATTACTATTAGAGTAGCAAAAACCATGGAGAGCAACTTAGCTCAATGACAGACAGATCCATCCATCCATTTTCTGCCATGTGTCTGTGTTACAGGACCAACAGTCTAAGCAGAGACACACAGACCTCCCTCTCCCATATTAAAAAAGTAATGATAATCTCCCTCTCCTGATATGTGGGCGTTTCTCAAGCTCGCATCCTCTACCAGAGGCCTGGGAGTTCGAGGGGTTTGCACAGTATCTTGGCTGTTCCTAGGACTGCACTCTTCTGGACAGAGACGTCTGATGTGCCTGAAATCTGCTGGAGCCACTCTTCCAGTTTCAGCATTAGAGCTCCTAATGCTCCTATCACCACCGGGACCACTTTGGACTTTATCTTCCACATCTGCTCCAGTCCTTCCTTCAGTACTAGTATTTTTCTCATTTTTGTGCTCCTTCTTCCTGACGTAACTGTCGACTGGGACTGCCACATCTATCAAAACTACTGTCTTCTTCTCGTTGTCAGCCACTACTATGTCTGGTTGGTTGGCCAGCAGCTGCATGTCTGTCTGGAACTTTGAAGTCCCACAGGATCTTAGTCCTGTTGTTCTCAGTTACCTTTGGTGGCATCTCCCATCAGGACTTCTAGTCCAGATGTGGCACAGATGTTTCTATACACTATCCCAGCCACTTGGTTGCGCCTCTTAGGCTACGTTCACACTGCAGCCTGAAGTGACCCTATTCCAATTTTTTGTGAAATCCGATTTTTTTTGTGTGGTCATTCACATTTCCAAATATATGCGACTTGGATGTGATCTGTGTGTGAACAGCAGTTGAACCTGACAGTGTGCCGCATGCGCAGTAGAGTACACGATATCATCACATGTAGCGAGCGCGCTCAATGTTTGCGGAAGTCACACATGTTTTCCTTCCCACTTCCGCGTAACGGGACGCAGAATAGTGACGTTTGTTCAGTATCAATGACATGCAGGTCGGATAAATGTCGGATACACACTCAGGTCACATTTGAAAAGATCGGATACGTATCGGATTTAGGACCACATATCCAAGTGGCCTGGGTCGCATTTGAAAGAAATAGATAGAATAGAATAGAATAGAATAGAATAGAATGCCTTTATTGTCATTATACAGGATGTACAATGAGATTGGAGGGCCACTCCTGTTCAGTGCCATGTAACAGAAAATCAAACTCTCTAAAATAAAAATATTATAAAAATATTATAATCTAGTATGATCAATATAATCAAGAGATATACAGAAATAAACAATGTGTAAAATATACAAAAAATAGAATGTATAAAAATATATACATACATTGGTGCATCTGTACATTGTAAGAAAAGTAAATATGTGTATACATATAATAATGAAGATGATGAATATTGCACTTGGTGAATAAATATTGCACTAGTGAATGAATACTGGATATTACACAATATAGGAATGTCAGATATTGTTCAGTATGAATAATATAATATTGCACAGTTACAGTGGGTGAGTGTGAGAGTTCAGGGTGGTGATTGCTCTGGCGAAGAATCTGTTCTTGAGTCTGTTTGTTCTGGCTTTGATGCACCTGTAGCGCCTGCCAGAGGGCAGCAGGTCAAACAGGTCAAAGCCAGGGTGTGAGCTGTCCTTGATGATGTTCCTGGCTCTGCTGATGCAGCGGGAGGTGTAGATGTCCATCAGGGAGGGGAGAGGGCAGCCAACGATTCTTTGTGCTGTCTTGACTACCCTCTGAAGCCTGACCCTGTCTGCCTCAGTGCAGCTGCCGTACCATACTGTGATACAGTACGTCAGCAGGCTCTCAATGGATGAGCGGTAGAAGGTCAGCAGCAGGTTTGAGTCCAAGTTGTTCTTCCTGAGGACCCTCAGGAAGTGAAGTCGCTGCTGAGCCTTCTTGATAACAGCTGTGATGTTATCTGACCAAGAGAGATCAGCAGAGATGAGGACACCAAGAAACCTGAAGGTGTGGACCCTCTCCACATGCTCGCCGTTGATGTAGAGGGGAGCTGGGTCAGTCCTGTGCTTCCTGAAGTCGATGATGATCTCTTTGGTTTTCATGGTGTTCAGTACCAGGTTGTTCTCTGAACACCAGGCTGTCAACTTCAGGACCTCCTCTCTGTAAGCTGTCTCATCTCCCTTCGAGATGAGTCCGACCACTGTGGTGTCGTCAGCAAATTTGACGATGAGGTTGTTATTGTGGGCCGGACTGCAGTCATGGGTGTAGAGGCAGTACAGGAGGGGGCTCAGCACACAGCCCTGTGGGGAGCCAGTGCTCAGTGTGCGGGTGGAGGAGAGATGGGGGCCAAGTCTCACAGTCTGGGGCCGGTTGGTTAAGAAGTCCTTGATCCAGGAACATGTGAGAGGGGGGAGGCCCAGGGTGTGCAGTTTGATGGTGAGAATGTCCGGGATGAATCTGATCTGTGTTGTTCAGACTGGCATAAAAAGATCGGATACAGGTCGCATGAGGGCGAAAAAAATCGGATTTGTGTCACTTCAGGCTGCAGTGTGAACGTAGCCTTAGTGTGCAGAGTCCCAGTGTGCATCTTACATCCTGTTACTATGTGTTGGATAGTCTCCACGGCACCTTTGCACAGTCTGTCAGCTGTGGTTGACTCCTGTTTAAGTGTATCTGGTGCTTAGGGCCTGTTCTTGTGCTGCCATGATCAGAGCCTCTATGCTGTCCTTTAGGCCTTTTCTAGCCACTGGTGGGATTTCTTGATGTCAGCCACTTCCTCTGTCGGTGGTGCATCCCGTGCAGGGGCTCGGTCCAGCTGGGTATCTGATGACCAGTAGGGAGTATGTATTGATGGCTTGGATCTTATTCCTGCCAGTGAGCTGGCTTCTCAGCACCTGTCTTACCTTCTGGAGGTATTTGTCTAAGGCTGGTCTTCAAGAGTGCACCCTGGATGGCTCTTTGGAGAACATGTGATTTATTCTCTGGGCCCCTGCTTCTCTGGTGTATCTCTTCAGCCTAGTGCCCAGAGCTGTGACATCTTATTGTACCTCTTCTTCATCCAGGACCTGTCGCTCATGACTATGGTTCCCACTGTGCTGTAGCCTCTGGATCTCCAGCTTTGGTGATAACAGTCTTCTATTAATGAACTACCAGGTGCTTTTTGGTCAGTATGGATGGTGGTTTTCGACTCTTCCATAGCTCCCACTTGCGTTGCATAAATAAAGTATTTGTTATCCTGTCAATTATACCCTGACATATTCCAGGGATTAGCAATTAGTTTCATGTGTTGTCTAGTCTTTTTTAGCACAAATGTTATCAGTTTGTTTCACTTTTGGAACTGGTTATTTCTTTTAATTAAGTTTAATAACTCAGAACAGCTACACAGCACCTAGCAGTTTTACATTTCATATTTAGAGCAGCAGTTTATTCTACCTGTAGGAGTCATAAAATCCTGCACAGAGATGCTTCATGATTCTGTTTTCTGACATTAAGAAAATCTAATACTCATTCTTGTTGAAAGTACTGACCAAATCACCCATTACTAAAATCTTTAAAATCTAAAACTACTAAAATGTTTTAACTATTAAATACTAAAATACATTAGATGGAGCCCCTGAAATGGGATCTGCAGGTAAAGCCTATTCAGTGGGGATACAAAACAACAAAGAAATAATAGAAATGAGCATAAGAAAACTGCTACATTTTATTGATGGTCAATTACAATTTTAAAGACCACTTTTACTACAGTGCTCAGACCTGACCAGTGTCATAATTGAGGGAACTACATTTACTTAATGAAGATAGTAACAGGACAAGCAATAATGCCTGATAGTCAGGCTATTGCAGTGTTCTGGACACATTTTTCTTCAATTAGCTAACAGACTCATATAAAGATGCACAGTTTATATGCCTGTAAAATAAATAAATAAATAAAACAACTTTATGTCCATTTAGTAGATTGGATTTTAAACTCATTATTCTCTGCATGCTGGGGAGTGATGTGCCGAACAGATTTCCACTATAAATATAAAGACGTCTGTTGTGTTTGATGTCTTTGATTAGAAAAAGCTGACAGGCCTCCACAGGCAGTGAAATGTGCTTCCACGCAAGTGGAGGAATTTAACGATGGAGGCAGGTGAGTCACTTCCTTTCCATGCTTCCTACTTCTCTTCTTCGAACCCACCCCCCCACCCCCCACAGTCTCTCAATCTCGCTCTGTCTTTGTTGATTCGTGTCTGTGATGAATGATTCTGAGCTGTAACTAACAGACAGACTGTGACAGATGCTCACAGCCAATTCATCCCTCTACATAATTACTCTCTTGCCACCAACAGAGGCCACGCATGTAAAGTACATACAGGCACACACCCCTCACGTATACTCAGTCCTCATAGTAGTCAGTAAGACCTTGTGTGCATACAAATTGGCAAAACTCAAATTTGACTACGATTGAATCCCTCTAGGTGGCGCTCTTCTTAATATTACAATGTTCACGCAAGCAGAAAGTATGGGATTGTCTAGAAGGCGATCATGTGCAGGGTAACAGAGGGTAACAGTTGCCTATGTTTTTTTTAATTCCCTGGGCCTGGACCACAGACCACACATATCAGGCTGAATGAATTCACTGAGACACCCACTGGTTCATGGACTATTTTTTATAGACCTCAAGTTTGATATGACTTTTTTTAGCTGGATGTGACCATATTTGGACAAGGGGGGGGTTGAAGCATCATTGCTAGCACTGACTAGCTAGCTTGGTTGCCAAGCTGTAGTGCTGATTCACGGTGATATTAAATGTGAAATGCCAAAAAAGGCTTACAGAAAAGTGTTTAAGTGTCTTTTAGTGCAGCTAAACAAGACCAAACAGCACCCAGCTGTCACTCAAAGCAGTCAGTCCTGTAATCATACATAACTTTCCTGTAAATGTTAATATGATTTAAATGTCACATGCCCATCACATGCTTGATTTGGCAGAGTTTGTGAATTTGTGTCTCTGGCCATTCACTTGCCAAGCAAATATGTAAATATGGAGCCACATCTTAATAATAATCTTAATTTAAATATGTGACTTGTGTAAAAATGTATTCCTGTCATAAATTAAGAAATTAGCTTTAGGTACCGAAACTGTTTTACATGTTTGTGGTAGTTCTGCTTCATTTTTATGCCCCCAAGCCTTGAAGTTGAGAAAAGTTTGTTGTTGGACCAACCCACGTTTTGAAGGACCAGACAGTTTAAAAGATGGACGTAGCTACTGTGATGTCATCCACTCTTTTCTGAAGTCCCATTTTGAAGCCTTGAGATTAATGTTTTCATTGTTTTTTTTTACAAAATCAAGACAGCAACAAACAACAACAACAAAAAAAAAAAAAACCAGGGCTGAGTCTGACTGTTAAATTGCTTGTTCATTGGCTAACAACTTGCCAGAGTGAAGTTGTTAGCCAATGAGATCCCACGGATAATCCTCCAAGTTGAAAGATAGTATGACAAAGGCTGGTAAAATCGACTTACTGTCATGGTCAGGGGTCCGTTGGACCCTGTGGGTTTTGGTTTGGCTTTAATTTATCTGTTCTGGGGTTTTTCTTTTGTTGTGGGATTTGGTTACGTTTGATTTTCTAGTTCCTTGTGTTTTTTTATAGGACACTGTATAGTACCAGAGAGACACCATCAACCGGAACCAAATTCCTTGTGTGTGTAAACATACTTAAAAATAAACCTGATTCTGATTCTGATTTCCCAGTGTTCAGTGTCAGGTTTGTGTCTCTGTTCCCTTGTGTCACTTCCTGTTTTATTTTGACAGTCTCGTGTTCCCTCTGCTTTGTGTTTAGTTTTACTTCCCCTTTGTCATTAGGTTCATTTGGTTCACCTGTCATCCCCTGTTGTTTTCACTTGCCCTAATTCCCTTGTGTGTATTTAAGCCCTTAGTTTTCCTCTGTTCTTTGTTGCGTTGTTGTTCCCCAGTGTCCCCTCTTAGCTGTGTGTTTTGTTTTTGCTTTCTCCCAGGCTTCTGGTTTGTTTTTGCCCTGGTGGAGATTTCAAGTTTTTGTGTTTTGTATTGTTCAAGTTCCTGCAAATAAACCAGTCTTAGTTTACGTCTGCGTCTGTCCTGCATTTGGGTCCTCTCCCTCCACACACAGGCCCCCACCGTGACACTTAGTGGGTGTTTACACCCATAAACTCATTTTGGAGTCCTTAAACTCATTAGGAAAGTGTTTACGGGGGTCACATCAGAGAGGCATTTCCTCATAGACTTCTATAGGACTGGAAATCTTTTTGCAACCACAGCTACTGCCTTCTGGTGGCTTTCAGATAGAATACAGCTTTATAGCTCTTCCACATTGGTTTCATTTTTTTTACCCTGGGAGCTACATCCATGTTTTACACTGCATTTGAGACTGACTCACTCTTGGAGTGAGCCTGAGTGAGCCTTAAGGGGCCATTTGAACTGCTTGTTTTTTGGGGGGGGGTTTGTTTTAACTTTTCAACCTTTGAAGCTGCAGGTTGGTCTGATTTCTTTCTTGAGAATTTGTCATTTTGTTAGTGTGTGGTGTTGCTCACCAGAATGGAGCCATAGTTAAACTATATTCCCAAACAAAATTTCTCCAACTTAACCCTTTCTGCCCCAGACCAGACTGAAGTGGTCATTAAACCGACTTGACATTTAAAAGGCTGCCAAGTATGGGAAATTTCTGCTTTGACTGAAATTGCACAGTTTTCTTTAATTTCTGCTGTGTGCTAAGTGCTAAGTGCACTCTAATATTAACAAGTTAACAAGCCTTGTGTAACTTTGATTCCAGAGCAAATCTGTTGTGCCTCGAATCTCTTTGGTATTCTTCAGTATACAGTACATACAGTACCTTTCTCTGAATTTGACCTCAGCCAGTAGCATCACCCTTCTTCTCACCCAAGGTGACTATGTGAACCAAGGCAGATGAAATCTCTCCAGTATTTATTTCCCTGCCTCTGCTGCTTGCTGTCACATATTCAGGAATGGCGCTGCTGGCACACGAGACACCTGACATCTTTTATCTGGGCCCGCACAAGGTCATCCCATATCGTGAGAATGTGCCTTGCTGCTTGCCCTTGGAGTTTTTCTTCTCTGGCTTTAGGGCAGAAAATGAGTCAAGCAGCAGTGCAGGCACCCTCAGTCGGATATTCCAGCTGGAGTGAGTCCTCCTTCCTTCTCATACGTTACACGTCAATATACATCAACCTGACGGTGACGGAGAGCCTTGAATCAGGATAACAGACCGGGGATTAAACACTGTGTGTGTGTGTGTCATATCCATGAACTGTAGATACAGCAACCCACTATTGATTATATGTAATTCCCCTTGGAAAGGACACACACACACATACACACACACACACACACACTCACACACAGAGTGAGGTTATGTTGGGTGTGGCAGCAGAGGCAGTGCATACATTACTGATATTAATTATAATGATTTTAGCTCAAGTGTTGGAAGAAAAATGTAAAGAGGGCTAAAACTAAAGTATTGCCAGACTATATTGTGTCTCCTCTGAGGCTACAGCAGCATAAAGCTACTGCACCAGTTTAGTGTGTGTAACGATGCAGTGGTATAGGTCAGAAAATGGGGGGAGGGCAAATAAGAAAGAATGATGAGTAGTAATCTCACGGGACAAACATTTGCAGCTCTTTGACAGCCTCCTATGACAAACAGGCACCATTTTGCTCACTATTTTTCATATCTGCAGCGTGTAGGCAGAGGAAATTACAGATGGACATCCCAGCATGCTGAATCTTCTCAGAAAAGCAAGAATACACAGTCATTTGAACATAATATTTGCACAGAGATAAAACCCTGTTCCACATATTAAGTGACTTGAGACAGTCTGGGTATTTTCACACCCACGCCGGCCTTTTAACCACCCTCATCCACTCCCTGTGTGTTTCTATCACTGATTGAAAGCCGTCTTGCCCACCCTGACCTGATACAGGCAGAGCAATTCCCCTAGTAGCAATTACATGGAGGTGCTATCTGTCTGTTTGTGGGGTGATAAACTTTTTGCTGTCAGCAGTTAGTTATACTCTCTCCTTTCGTGGAGGGACCTGCGGTAAAGCTTTCAGATGTTATGGCTCCAGAAAAATAAACCACATATTCAAGCAGGAATTTTATAGATTTTGAAGCTTCTCCACTGTCTGGGGTTTACCTGAGGTTTATTCATTTATTTAGATATACAGTATCATCTCCTTTCATCACGTTAGACGAGCTCTTTGAATTTTCCTCAGTATCCTAAAATCTGCTACGTTATGGAAAAACATGTTCTTATTGTATTTTTAAGAACATAAATGTGTCATTATTTGGTTGTGTCCTCTGAGGAGAAGGCTAGTAGTATTTTTTGCTTCCAGCTGCTTGTAGGAGTCTTTCCTCAGAATCAGGACTACCTACAGGATCCATGCATACATCCCACAAAGTGAGAACAATATCGTTAACTTCATTATTTGATTATAGCTATTATTTATTCTCAGAGATGCAGCTTGTCACCAGCAGTGATGTCAGTTACACATTACTCTAATCTACAGTAACTTACAGTAACTTATCCAAGTCACTGTGCGTTACTATTTTTGTCATTTTCCTCAGTACAAAGATGTATTTATGCTTTCTTCTTGCGTCTCAGGGACTGATGTCTGACAGATGTGACAATTAAGTCCCGTTTTCAGCATGAGGACAATAACAGCACACAGACACACAAACGTAACAATGGAGGGAGGAGAGAGATGCGCGTGTTCTAGCTGGAAACACAGGCACTATTGTGTCAGGGCTGAGGGCTGAAAAACTTAAAACTACAGCCATCGAGTGCACAATTTTTTTTATTGATGTCAGATTATTTATAACATAATGGTGATGGATGCTAGTTCGGGGGCGCCCTGTGCCCAATGCCCCGACTGACTGTAGAACCACTGCTGTTTATTTCCTTTTATAGAGGAACTAATGGTAAATCACAATCTTCTCTTCTACACCTCACACAGGTTTGATGTCATACACTCTCATCAAAGTGAGGTCAGTTTTATTGGTTGAATATTATGTGATCATTTTCAACTGGCTAATTAGTTTTCTAACCTGTGTTCCATTAGCTTCATTACCAGCAGTGTAAAATGGATTTGGGAACAAATCAATGCAGATTGAAGCATTTTCTGCATCTCCAACTGAAATGCATGCAAATCCCCTTAACATTGCCACTGTAACTGCACAGCTTTATTCATTGGCATGACTAACTTATGGTTCAACAGGTTTTCATGCAGCACTGGGACACGAAAACTCCGAGTTTGAGTTAAACTATTGGGATAAAATATCCTGCAGCAGGATTTGGTCGTGTTTCCTGGATTTAATGCTCATTTCTACAGTTTGTTGTTTTCTCTCACGCTTTGATATGTTTCACTTTTTCTGAACGAACTCTCCTGCCTTTTCAGCCCAGACACTTTAGCCCATGTTCCTGCCTGCTGCATCACCAAACCTGCTCCACCCTTCTGCTCACCTTCTTCCTCCCTCTCTCCTGATTAACCCCTGTGTACCCCCATCACACACATGGTTTTGGACATATGTCTGTCTTGTAAGTTACTTGTTACAACTGCACATCAATCTGATTTATCAGACTGTGTCTGCCTCACACATTTGGGCCTGTTATTAGCTGTTTTATATATTTGCAGTTTCTCTGTTTAGGGTGCATTTCTGCATTTGGCCGTGCTCTCAGTTAATTGTGTTTTTCTCAGTTTTCTTGTCTAAATGCTTTTAAAAATTTTTCTTTCTTAATTTCTTTATTTTATATGCGCACGTGTTTTCTTAAGTAACATGTTAGAGCAGCACAAACAGAAGGCTAAGGGTAAACATGTATGAATTGGTTAAATGAAATAAACGTAATGCTGTTAGAAACATGCTGTAATCACAAATTCATTTCATATTATATAAAATAGAAGAGAGGGACATGTTGCAGTGTTAGATGCCCGTTCAGCCTTAAAGTGTTCTTGAGGCTGAAAATCTGGTCGTTCTTCAGTCAGCGTGAGGAGGAGAACCAAGAGAAAATGTTTTATTCAGGTGGACCTCGTGGGTTCGTTACCAGGGCAGAAATAATTCAACAGGACTGATCTTTACAACAGATTAACTCCACTGAATCAAAATCGTTTTATCACACAAAAAAATCTGACACAGTGACGCGAAAAAATAAGAAATGATTGCAGCTCATTTCTTGAATGTAGTTCTGCACTGAGGGCGGTCAGTATCAGATTTAAACTTCACTATTATCATGAAACTCACAATATTATCATGATCTTGATAGAAAGTTTGACAAAAATGCAGTAACAATAATACTCTCTGTCAAATTCATTTCTTTAAGTCAGTATATTGTACTTTCTCTGCAGGCATGAGACCATAACTGCACAAAAGCAGACAATAAGAACGATTACATTTATTTTAAATTCTCATGTGTGCATTTCTGAGACGATGTGGAGCTTTTATTTTTAAATATGATGGTTATTGTCAGGACACAGTTGTCATGACACCAGAAGTATCAAATTTAGAGATTCAGTGGGTTTCCCAACAGGACAGGCGTGTCAGAACATCTTCAGTAGCATGCAGGGATACCAAGATATGCAGGTTATTTTTTTATTGGTTAACATAAAAAACAGGTGAATACTATACTAATCAGTTATTATTAGGGCTGGGACTTTAACGCGTTAATTTCGATTAATTAATTATGGGGAAAATAACGAATTAAAATTTTTAACGCATTTTAATCGCACTTTGCACCGTGGAACGTTTCTCCGTGCACGAGTTCCAGGCATACAGATTATATCGACGGCCCACGTCCATCGCAGCCCACAAAGACCGCAAAGGCCGGAAGTGAGCGTCTAGCCTTCATATCAGCATCACCTGCCGTCACCTCTGCGTAGCTCATGTCGCCTAGAAAACCGTGAGTGAAGCACAGCTGTGTAAAAGCAGCTGGTTAAACGGAGAACGAACTTTTTCTCCTTTTTGTGGTTTAATTTGAATTATTTTATTCAAAATAAGCTGTTAAAACAAGCATAACACATTTCAACATCAAGGAATACAGCTGAGAGAATGATTAATTTCCATTATAACAAGTGAGACATTAATGTTGAATAAAACTATCCAGTTATGATGCATAACTTTAATTTCAGGAGTTTGTTTATCACAGGAGCACTTCCACCCTTCGTTGGTCTGTGTAGCAGACTGGTGGGAAAATAACATTTTGAAGTTTAAGCTTATGTATATTGATTCATTCATCAACCAGACTTAAATTAATATTTATCATGTTAAATATTGAAATGTGATTAAAATGCGATTAATTTCGATTGATTAATTACAAAGCTCCTAATTAATTCAATTATTTTTTTTTTTCGAGTCCCACCCCTAGTTATTATATGATTTGTTTTGTCTTTGTTTACACATGATCTTTAGATATTTGGTTTGGCTTCATTATCAGTCTAGAAGAATTAAGTGAAATAAAGAAAATGACATGTTCATTGAGTTTAAAAAGTGACCCTTGACTCCAACAAGGAAAGCAAGCACGACTGTCAGATTGTGCTATTTTTGCTCATTTGTCTTCCATTCAAACTCTTCTGTTCAAATACAGCTGTGACCGCACCCCCCACCCCTCACCCACCCACCCAGCTAATGGTTAAAAAAAGCCACAAACCAACACAAAAGTGACTTGATGAAATAAAGTAATAACATAAAAGTATTCTCTGAACAGGCTCTGCTGTAAAAACACTAAATGAATGTGACTGTATTTTTCTGACTGCAGCAGTCAAATCCTGTTGTGCTGGTTATCGCAAACATGATGATGATCAACTGCAGCCTCTGACAACAAGTGTTTAAAAAAGGGTCATTTTTACGACATTTGATAATTCTTTAAAGGGCTCAATGAGTTCTGAGCTCCTTAGTGTCGTGAGACTGAAAGAACTGCGTCCGTGTGTGTGTGTGTGTGTGTGGGGGGGGGGGGGGGGGGGGGGGGGGGGGGGTCAGGTGGGTGTGTGTGTGTGTGTGTGGGTGTGTAGGGTGCCTACAAAATGTGAGAGTCCGCTGCTCAGGAGGAGCAGATGCGAGAGACGCGCTGAAGGAGCCAGATGTACCGCAATAATTAGCCGCGGATATTAATGGGAATAACGGGATTATGAGGATTTGAGGAGAAGTGACCAGAATCCGGTGTCATACAGGGCGAGGGATTAAGTCAGGCGTCTTTACTTCTTCCCTCTGCCGCTATGGGGATAGACCGGCGACGGAGAGCGTCGCTGGCTCTCACCTTGAACTTTCTCGCCTTGTTTCTGGCCGTGTCGGCTCTCACCACCAGCTACTGGTGCGAAGGGACGCGGAAAGTGGTGAAGCCGTTCTGCACCGGACCGGTCACCACCAAGCAGTCGTTCTGCATCAGGTTCAACAGCACCAACATCAACGACACGCGGCTGGTGCAGTACATCTGGGAGACCGGAGAGGATAAGTACGTGCTGAGGAAGTTTCACACCGGCATCTGGTTCTCCTGCGAGCAGAACATCAACATGACCGGTAAGTTTGGGTTTATACCGGAGTAACGCCGGACTGCCGGTGGGGTCGGAGCGCGGCGCGGCGCGGCGCGCTGAGGAGGTGCGTCACCGAGAGAGACGCGCCGGTCCAGTAACAATAAAACTAAGTCCCGCATCAACAAGGACTGAATCTGGAGATTAATATACGAAAATGTCACACACAAAACTTATAATCTGACCATCAGTGTTAATAAACAGGTTTTTGTGCCCATCCAAAGAATATCAGATAATGAAGTTCACAGTAAGATTTGTGGAAACTCAAGTTGAGGATGTAATGCCAGGACAAGGCAACACATTCAAACTGTAAACATGAATAAAAAAATAATTTTATCATAATTTAACATCATAATATAAAATATCAAGAAAACAATAGAACATTTGGGAACCTGAAAAGAGCTAACTAAATATAAGTTATGTGGAGTCTGAATAATTTTTGGATTTGTGTTTTTATGGCGCCACAAAACGTGGAAAAAGCAAAGTTAACGGTGAACCGCACCTGCTTCAATGGTACTGAAAGCTGATTGGCTGACTGTTCCAGAAAAGCCAGCTGAGGGCAGCAATATGAGGCCAGAAAATGTGTCTGTGTGCAGACCACTGTAAAAGCATTGAGTGTGTTGGCAGTGGAATCTCTGGCCAGCACACAGCTACATGCCTCATTGGAGGAGATTGTGGCACCCTGCGGGGGGGGGGCTTGTTACTGCACAATCACAGAAAGGAAATCCCTTCACAGACTGTAACAAATACTGATTTTTTTTTAAATTCTACATCACAGCTTTATCTTCAGAAAATATGGAGGAAAACCAAATGAAGTCTCAGACTCATTATCAGCATGTACACTCCTGTCACTGAGCGCCAATTAAATGTTTAATTTATGTTCTTTTACAGGTGAAAAATGCAGAAACTTCCTTTATGTTGCACCGTCAAATGAAAGAGGTAAGAGTCTGTGTGTATAAAATGTTGCTGCAAATAAGTCTCAGTGGTGGGAAGTTGTGTATATAAGCGAAGGACTTCTTATTTTTTAGTTTTGTCGTCTCGAGGCTGAAAACAACCTGGTTTCTCTCGTCTTCGGAGCTGTTTTCTTGTCACTCTAAATAAGCAGCTTAATCTGAAGTGAGCGTTTTTGCCGGGGTGATGAAATATTGGCCAAAGTCATTCATCACTGAATATGATCCACAGACATGTAAAAACAACATGGGTTAGGTTTAGACACAAAAATAAGTTGGTTTGGTTTAAGAAATAATAAATGACTCAGATTATTACTGCTCAGTGTTTTGTCCACTCATCCATACATCCTAACCTCCTCCCAAAATCCTGTTAATGGCTCCTTCTGCCTCTACTACAGTAACAACAGGTAGCTTAAAAATTATTTGAAAGGGAGTCAACATGAAGCTCCATCCCCAGATGTTTTTCCCCCTCATGTAATTATCTTATATTGGATGAAAAAAAAAATCAATGGCTATTGGTGACACTGGAGCTGTGGCCGCACTGATCGCATGTGCTGCTGGGTAATAAGAAACCAAAATAGAAAATCAATCAGATCTACACAGTTTTCTCCCAGTTAATTAGCGCCCTCCGCCCTGCTCGGTGTTTAGCACACAGACACACACAAGATGGCCTCGGTCTCTGGGTCACTGCATTAAACATGCGTTCTCCCCGATGGTCAGGTGGAGGGACTCATTTAGAAAACACGTTTAAGCCCCGCCTCTGTGACTGACCACTGTGGGTGCTGGGTGGGAACTGGAGCGAGCCATCATGATGTCACACATTACACATTTTTTTTTTTCCAACCAAATATGAAAAGCAAGGAGTGGATGTGAGTGAGAACCCAAGGACACAATCCACCCATGTCCCCCACGAGGCAGCAACGTGTCAATCAGAAGGTAGCCACGCCTTAAAGCAAACCCACGTGTGTTATCTTCTGACCCCAAACGAGACCTGCAAAACATGAAACTCGTGATTAAGCTCATTAGGAAATTAAATACTGAGGTCATAATTCACATGGGAAGTAGGGTTATTTTCTCATGGCCTTAGATACAATTGCACTTGTAAGCAGAGTTTTCCTCTGCAGGCTGTTGCAAAGAAAGCAAACTGTGTTTACTGTTTATGCATTTATGTCCGAAACTAAACCAAACAGGAGAGGAAAAAATCTGTGCTACATTTCCTGGCACCAGCAGGGCCATTAATGGATCCTCCTGTGGGTCACATCCAGAGGGTCAGTAATGTTTCCCAAAATGTCAACTCCTATATTTTAAGTATAGCTAGTGTTTAGTTAATATATTATGTATGATATTCAGTATTTTTCCTGTTTTTTTTTGGTCATCATGTTATATTAAAAGTTCAATTTATGATATTTGCCGGGAGTCAAAAACTATCACATGAGAAGGAAGATACGTACTACACCAGGAACAGAACACACACACACACACACACAGCAGGAAAAAGAAGGAAGGACGTGAACCCAAAGCCTGATTGACCTGCTCCTTTATTTCCAGAAAACTCACACAGATTATTTGAACTCAGTCGTACTAAAACCGACCTCACAGATCCTTCCTCCAGTGAAATTAGATCCTCCAAAATGTCCCATTTCCTCCCGTTTAAGTAACACTTGTTAAAAACTACAGTGTCGATTTTAGAAAATTACTGTTCTCTTAAAATAAAAATAAATGAAATTACATTTGTCTTGGAAGACTGGGGGTTAACTCCCTCAGATGGTACCGAGTGACGGGGTGGCGCTTTGTTTTCAGCCGTTCCACACGATTTGTTTTCATAAAAAAAAATATTGAATTAAAAAATATCATCTTTATCCTTTAATCCCTCCTACACACACTTCTGATAGGCTCGGGTCTTTTTGTAACTATGCAAAAAAAATAATTAACTGTGTGCACCTATGTAAATCCAAGATGTGGGCAGCAAATTATAGATCTGTAACCAGGCAACTCCATATGAGCCTCTCATCAAACAACCAAAAAAAGGATAACTCAGATTTAAAGAGATCTTCAGCCACTGAAACAACGTGAATGTGAGACTCTGTTCTGTTATCCTTTAAGCTTTACATTAAGTTTAGCGCATCCATCTCTTTGCAAACCATTATGATTAAAATATTAGGATATATCAAAGCAAAGAAAAGTTTCTATGAAAGGGATTTAATTGCAGCGTTTTAAAGGCGTAAATCTCCTCTAATAATATTTCCTTATCTTTTCCACCTGCCCACTCGAAATGGAAGAAATCTTTTACTGAAGTCAATTTAGAGCAGCACAAAAAAAAAGACTTTCTAGCTGAAGGATGTAATTCTGTCTGGGTAACAGGCATATTACTTTTATTACACACCTTATGATTAATTAACCACGCAATAACTGCCTGCCCTTGGGTGATATATGCAATTATACTACAGCTCACACTGACAGGTTTTTAAATCCGCTGATATTTTGTCCTAACACGTATACAGACTCAAGCTTATACAGACCCTGCGTCTCTCGGTAGATCATACTCTATATCGTCTCCCTGACTGTGAAGGTTAATGATATGGGGGATGGGGTCACTGGTGCACCATTCCCGACTCACTCCTCCCCGCTTCCTCTGCCTTTTCACGTCGCTGCCTCCCCCCTTCATTCTTGCTTACCCATATTCTCTCCGCCACCCCAGTCTCTCTTCTCTCTCAGCATTGTACCGCACTTCCATTGTTCACTCAACCATGTGCAACACCATTCCCACAATATGAATATTTGTCTTCCTCGTTGCCGTTCCTTTTCTATAACAAATTGTCTTCACAGGCGTGCTGTGGCTGTGCATAGTTGCAGAGTGCCTGTACATCCTCCTGCTGGCCACCGGAGGCATCCTCATGTCCATAGAAGTGTGTCACTTTGGCAATGTCATCGACGGTCTCAAGCTCAATGCCTTTGCCGCCATATTCACTGTGTTATCAGGTGAGAAGCATCAGTGTATGTACCACATTTGCCATCAAATTAGTGAAATTAATCAAATTGTTGGGATTCAGTGGTTGCAAAGAGTAACATGATTTCTGTGTTTTTATTAAAACTGAAGTCATGTTTGAATTTCCTCACTTTTAGTGCAAGGACATGAAAAGATTGACCATGACCAAAGTATCTCCAATCTCCTTTCCTTTCAAGAGAACTAACTAAACTTTATATTATTATAACTGCTCCAACTGATGAACATCAAAAATAAACTGGAATACCAGGATAACCAGCTTCCAAAGGGAGAACTCACTGCATAGCTATGACGTTAGCCTCTCATGGAAACAGGCAGTTTTGGGGGGGGTTTCAGTGCAGCCAAGGATATGTAGATGGCAGATATGCTCTCTACATGGACTGAACCAAAATGTGTTCAGACGGCATGGGTCAGTAAAACAAAAACTGAAATGGAAATCTTGATTAACTGTCTTCCATTTATCACATACAGTACCAGTGCCAAACGTTTGGTACTGGTACTGTATGTGACTGGTACTGTACTCCTCTGGAAATGGTCATGTACAGGGACTGGACTGAAACTGAGTGGAACCAAGCAGTTAATGTCCAATGCAAGGAGGTCTGGCTCCATGGAAGTAAAATCCACTGCAAAGAAGAATTAAAGGGACACTTTGAAAACACGTCGGAACTCAATAGTGAAAAAAATCATGTTGGATATCTATACTGATATGGATCATCATTTGATGAAAATGAAATTTGTCAACCTCCGGAGGCTGAATTCAAAGATGCCCCGAAAATCAAAGTGAAAAAAATGATGCAGCAGGCTGGAACCAAAATTTCATTGCAGGAACTCAAAATGGTTCTCAGTAGGTTGTATGACAATGTCGGGGCTCCTAATGAGATGACAAATGGTGTCCTGGGGATCTCCCCCCAGATCTGGACCAGGGCATCACTGAATTCCTGGACAGTCTGAAATGCAACGTAGTGGTGGACGGACCAAAGCATAATGTCCCAGAGGGGTTCTGTTGGCAAGCATGGAGGCCAGTCAGAGGTATCAAGTCCTTCATCCTCCAGGAACTGCCTGCATACTCTCGCCACATGAGGCCGGGCACTGCTGTGCACTAGGAGGAACCCAGGACCTACTGCACCAGCGTAGGGTCTGACAATGGGTCCAAAGATTTTATCCTGATACCTGATGGCAGTGTGTCCCTCCATGGGTATGCCTCCCCAGACCATCACTGACCCACCCCCAAGCCGGTCATGCTGAACGATGTTACAGGCAGCATAATGTTCTCCACGGCGTCTCCAGACCCTTTCAGGTCTGTCACGTGATCAGGGTGAACCTGCTCTCATCTGTGAAAAGCACAGGGGGCCAGTGGTGGATCTGCCAATTCTGATATTCTATGGTAAATGCCAATCAGGCTCCACGGTCAGTCAATTATTAATAAGATAGTGTTTATTTGTCACATGCACAGTTATACACAGTACAATGCACAGTGAAATGTATTTTGTACCTGCAACCATATATACACACACATATAAATAAGAAGAATAAAAATTAAAAAAAAGTAATTCACACTATACACTATACTCTATATACTATACACTATACACACTTTTATAAATTATAATATTTACATTGTGCAATAATGGTCCAGTTAGGGCTCAGAGTTGAGCAGACGGATGGCTTGTGGGTAACGCCGGCCTGATGGGAGCAGGGAGAAGAGAGAGTGTCCGGGGTGGCTGGGCTGTTTTAGGATCTTCATGGCCCTCAGCCTGCACTGCTTGGTGTAAATGTCCTGCAGGTTGGGGAGGGTGGTTCTGATGGTCCGTTCAGCTGAACGAACCACCCTTTTTAGGGCCATGAAGTCCTGCTTGGTGCAGTTTCCCATCCAGGTGGTGATGCTCCCACGCATGATGCTCTCGATGGTGCAGGTGTAAAAGTTCCTGAGCACCTTGAGTGGGAGCTTGAAGTGTCTCAGCCGCCTGAGGAGGTAGAGACGCTGTCTGGCCTTCTTCACAGTGATGTTTATGTGATGAGTCCAGGACAGGTCCTGTGAGATGGTCACTCCCAGGTATTTGAAAGTGTCCACTCTTTCCACCTCAGCACCACTGATGACAAGTGGATGGTAGTCCCTCTGCTGCTTCCTGCTGAAGTCCACGATCAGTTCCTTTGTTTTGCTGACGTTGAGCAGGAGGTGGTTCTCCTGGCACCAGTTCTCCAGGCGGGAGACCTCTCTCCTGTAGGCTGTCTCCTCATTGTGAGAGATTAGTCCCACAACAGCAGTGTCGTCAGCAAACTTGATGATGACGTTGGACTCTGACGTGGCCTCGCAGTCATGGGTGTACAGTGAGTACAGCAGAGGGCTGAGCACACAGCCTTGGGGGGATCCAGTGTTGAGGGTGAGGGAGGATGAGGTGAGGTGACCCACTCGTACCACCTGTGGTCTGCTGGTCAGGAAGCTGTGAACCCACCTGCACAGGGATGGGCCCAGGCCCAGGTCCAGCAGCTTAGAGACCAGCCTGGAGGGAACTATGGTGTTGAATGCTGAGCTGTAATCTACAAACAGCACTCTCACATAGTTCCCCTTACCAGTGTCTATGTGTGAAAGGGTCTTGTGGAGGAGGAAGGATATGGCGTCATCTGTGGATCTGTCTGGCCGGTATGCAAACTGTAGTGTAATATTAAGTGAATGCAGCTTAACTGTAAATGCCTTTGGAACAGATGTTTATTAGAGACGTGAGTTTGTTAGTCCTGATATCAGCTCACATTAAAAAAGAAATACTGTTCCAGAATGCAGAGCTTTTAATAAAATGTGGACTTCTAAGTATTTATTTACTGAGGTCAAAGGTAAAATGGTGTGCTGTATGTGGAGAGCAGATTGCTGTTTGAGGATTACAGTTTGCACCAAATAAGTAGGTAACAGTGTGGTCACTGAAACTGCAGTGATGTTACGCTCCTTATAGATACTGCCTTCTTTGTCTCACAAAACACTGCAGGAACACACACTGATCAGGTATAACATTATGACCACCTAATATTATGTAGCTCCCCCTTTTGCTGCCCAGACAGCCCTCACCCATCAAGGCAAGGACTCCAGCAGACCCCTGAAGGTGTGCTGTGGTCTCTGTACCAAGATGTTAGCAGCACATCCTTTAAGTCCTGTAAGTTGTGAGGTGGGGTCTCCATGGATCAGAGTCCAAGAAACATCCACTTGGACAGCAGGACCCAAGAGTTTCTGGCACCTTTCTGTCAGAACCAGCATTAACTTTTTCAGCAATTTGTTCCTTCCTTGGACCATTTTTGATAGATCCGGACCACTGCAGACCAGGATCACCCCAGAAGAGCTGCAGTCGTGGAGATGCTCTGCAACAGTCGTGTAGCCATCGCACTTTGGTCCCTGTCAAACTCGCTCAAATCCTCACACTGCCGGGCGCCTGGGAGGCTTAGTGGTGAAGCCGGCGACCACATACATATGCCGCGTTGCGGTGTGGGTGGCGCGGGCTTGAGTCCCGGCCCATCACCAACCTGCCCGCGTGCCTTCCCCTGCATCTTTCCCCCATTTCCTGTCTCTCTCCACTGCCCATAAAAGCCGCTGTGGTTAAAAAAAAAAATCATCACACTGCCCATTTTTCCTACTTTTAACATCAACTTTGAGGACAAAATGTTCACTCACTCTCTTTTATATCCCGCCCACTAACAGGTGCCGTGATGAAAAGATAATCAGTGTTATTCATGTCACCAGTCAGCGGTCTAAATGTTATGCCTGATTAGTGTAAATGCATCTTTTGATATACTTTTGCCAAGTACTGTAAGTAAACAATTCAAAAACAAACACTTGGGGTACATCCGGATGTTATTCAGTTTCAGTTACAGTTTAAAGCCACTGAGCCCTTAGTTCTGATTTCATGTTGGCATTTATCCAACCATATATCCAGGCCAGTCGCAGCCTCTCAGCCCCTGAAAAGATTTCCAGCTGGTCTGCAGTCTGCCTCCCTCTCTCGGCGGAGGAATTAACAATGACCTTCTCTCTAATCCACTCTGTGAAAATGATCCTGACCACCACACTCTGGGCAGTGATTCAGCAGTGAAAGATTCTCGGCTCCACAACAGTGACTCACAGCTTTTTACTGCCTCGGCCAGTCAAATTCAGAAAATGTGTAAAAAAGAAAAAAAGCCACAGGCTACGAATCATACACCCTGGTCCACTCTGTGACCAATTTCTTTGATGTTTAAAATTTGTAACATACCGTGTACAATGTATCGATTCTAGTAACTCCCAGTCTGTACTACTTAAACCACTTTTGGACTCTAGAATAACCTCTTGTAGACCTTGTAGTAAATCTAATGCTTTAATAGATCCACAGCTCACCCAAAGTGTGTCAAGATTTCGTGAAACACACTTATTAGCGCTTGTTACGTCTGTGATATGAGAAAATCAATACTATTCTCATGTCTGGCTAGAGAGACATACTTTTTAGCACTGCTTAATTTAAAGACTTCAGGCAGGGGTGCACAGCTAGTCTGGCTATATCAACGAATGCCTCAAACACCTACAAAGATCATAATTTAGCATGTTGTGCTTGATTTGTTTAATCCATTCATAACCTGAAATACAGTACTGTGCAAAAGGCTTGAGGGCTCCTCATTTATTGATGTTTTGTGAAGAAAATAGGAAATACATGCAGGGAAACATTCAGTCATACATGGAAATACATTATATAAGGCAAACACAGAGTTTGTACAATTCTAATACGCTTGAAAGTCAATATTTGGTTTGACCGCCTATGACAGTCTGAACTCTCTGAGGCAGCTTTCTTGTAATTTCTTTAAGCAGTCTTCAGGAACAGTTCTCCAGGCTTCTTGAAGGACATTCAAAGCTCTTCTTTGGATGTTGCTGCCTTTTGTTCTGCTCTCTGTCAGGATGATCCCACACTGCTTCAGGAAGGATGAGGTCTGGGCTCTGGGGAGGCCGATCCATGACTCTTCCATTTTGTGTTTTTCTGTCCAGGTGTGCTTTTACTGCATTGCCAGTAAATTAAAAAGCCATTAAATAACAAATTACATTGCAGTAAAAACCCACCGCAGCAGCCCGGCTCCCCACCAAACTTCTCCGGGGCCGGAAGAGCCGGATCCCAGACCAACAGTCCCGGGAGTGCAGCTGATTGGATGCCACCGAACTAGGTGCTGGTGCAGAGTAAACTACTGATTAATCTGGGGTTATGGATTTAGATACTTTAGCATTTATGCTCTGAGCTAACCTGTCTACACGTTCCAAACACCAATAAATGGCGTGTAATTGTTCAACGATCGAGGGGGGGTGAGTACTGCTTCCTGCTGAACAAGGGCGGCACAAACTGCTGCCGAGTCTGGTCAGATCATTCTGTCAGGTTCAGTTTTGGCTCAGACAACAGTTTGTGCACTTTAAGTGTTTATTTACAGGAGAACAGGTGAGCCCATCTGAAGGGGAGCTGGGCTTGTGCACAGGAGTTCTGTGGAGGAGGACAGATAGGTTTAATGATGGCATGGACAAAAATGCCCAAATCTGGATGTCCAAGGACACGAAAGTTCATTTAACGCACCTGTCCAACAACTGAAAAAGGCAGCGAGAACTGGAGATAGCAAGCAGGCAAGAGCAACAATAACAGGAACCAAGGTTGGGCCAAACTTCCCCATGGCAGCGTGAAACGATCTGGCGAAGAGCTAAAGCAACATCCAGACTTTAAATACCCAGCACAAGAGTAAATCAGGTGCAGGTATGGAAAGGAAAACCCCGCCCACAGCCAAACAGATGCCTGACATCTGACCCAACTCGCCACCTGTGTCCAGACAACAAAAGGTTTTAAACAGAAAAACTCACAACTGCCACATCGTGACACCCTCCTGACCTTCTCCATACCTACTGACCGAAGTTCCAAGTTGCAGCTACTGCCATACAGTAAGGAGCTCACAGCGAGCTTCCCAAGTTTGTACAGAAAACTATGAAGCCATATACAGTGATGAGGAAAAATCTTGAGCCACCTGACATTTCTTTCCAAGGAGACAGGCTTTATTGGTCATTAACAATAGTTTCAGAGGCTTTCTGGTCTATAAAGTTGGATATTGGCTGCTTTTTCACCCATTTTCAGTCCAATCCATTTTTTTTTGTTTTTTTAAGCCACTCAACACTAAGCTTTGAATCATTCAAGCATAAAAAGGTACCTAACTTTAGTCAGAACCACCAGAGCCGTTCTTCTTGCTTTAAGCAAAGTCCTCCTAGAAGCAATGCTTGCAACTTAGCAGACATCTTGAAACACCATCTACATTATTTGGGCCATTGGTTTAAAACACTAAATTAATCTTAATTTCAGTGGTCATTGGGACATAAATACTGCATGTATAGAATCACCAATCAAATCAGAATAAAAACTGCTTTAAACCTTTGCTCACAGACAGGAAACCAATACTGACGTTCTTATCACGAGAAAGAAAATCTGTCCAATATGTAAAAGGTCCCGATGAAGAGAGTCTAACAAAAACCAGGATGGAGATCAATGTCCTAAATAATAGCAAAAAAAACTGTGGAAAGATTAGCTTAACTCAAATCCAGAGGAGCCTTACTGCTTTGGTCTAACTCAAAGACAAATTACTTTGATTGATGATTTTGTTGCAACAGTTTGTTTTAGTGAAATATGTTTTGTTACATTTTATAATTGGCACAAGAATGAGACAAATTACAAAACTGCACTTTTTTTTGGTCTCTGCTTGGTTTAACATTGCTGTCATTTGTACATGAAGGCATGCCCCTGATCAGAAGACAAGGTTTTAAGGCTTTAAGAGAGAGAAATTCTAGAGAAATTCATTCATGAGACATATAGGGATATTTGGTGAGCCTGAGGCTGCGTATTGATTCATTCAGTGTTGGATTGCACTAGTCTGATTTGATTTTAGGCTAAGTACAGAGGAAGCCATGTTCCCTTTTGAACTTGTTGGCATGTGAGGCAATGAAGGAGCTGTGGTATCAATAGTTAAATACCCTTAAAACCTCATATCATGTGTCTGGTGCCTTGTTGGTGCTATATGACTTCTATTATTCCTTGCAGTTCAAAAAAATGGCAATGACCTTTCATATTTCTTTTAACCTGGAATTCTTAAAAAGACAGAAGTAAAAACAGAATGAGAAGTTCTCATTCAAATCCATATATGCTGTTATATGCTGTGAATATCAAAAACTGACAGTCCTGCCAAAGCATTTCAGTTAGTTTCAAGAGGTGGATTTGATCCTGTGCTTCATATTGTTATTTAGAGCTGATATGCATGTTGCACCATATTAATGTAAAGTAGTCACCATGACAGCAGCCCTCACCCCACCCCCCTTGTAGTCACAATGACATCACACATGCATTGATATTACACACAAATACACCACAGACTGTATATAAAAGATGGATGTAACTTAAGCATCTTAAACAAACATTTTTCCTGTTTTCAAAAAGACATCAAGTAACATAGAAGTCTGCGGACAGCGTTCAACGACTTTTGTCTCTGACCTCCAGTACCAAAGGTTTGGACATACTCTCCCATTCATATGAATGGTACTTTTGGTACTGTACATAAACATTTTCTTGATCAGTTTATGTTCTCAATTACTAGTTTGATTAATAATACTCAATATCCTCCATGTTCCTCTAATTATCAGTTTTCTCACGTGATAACACTCTACTCAAGCCTTTACAGCAGCTGTCTCAAACTCCCGGCCCACGGGCCGCTTCCAGCCCCGCCCCCTACTGGAAGTAGGGGACGATTTGATGTCAAAAATATAAGACAATTTGGCCCTTTAAGTTACTGTTTTGACATTTCACTAACTCCTCTTAATTGGAGGGGAAAGTGAAATGTCAAAAAACTTAAAGGGCCAAACTGTCTTATGTTTTTGACATCAAATCGCGGGCTGGAAGTAGGAGACGGGGCCGGGAGTTTGAGACTGCTGCTTTACAATGTGAGCTCAGTTGACCACCTCTTGCCATATCTCAACTGGGATAGGCTCCAGCCGAGAAATGGAAAACATGACAGTAATTTATGCAATTTGTCATATCAATAGTTTGCTTTTATGAAGTTGTGGATTGTGCGTCACTTTTATTTGTGAGACTGTATTTTCTCCTTTCCAAATTATAATCATCAAAGCTGACAAATGAAGCCAATCAGAGGTGCCAAATCACTGTCTGCCGGTCACTGAACAGCTCAATGCAAATAAATATGACTTGAAAACTTGCTTCAGTGCAGAATGAAATTCTAGTGTTTTATCAGTGTGCTGCTTAGCACTAATTACTATATGTGTGTCTGTGTATTACACCTGTGCAGTTTACAGTGCGCTAACCAAGCTAGCTAGCATCAGCTGATCACTCCAGCCTTTCATTCAAATATGACACTTCTGATTCTGAAAAATACGCAAACTTTGAGGTTTCAACATGGAGAGTTCAAAACAGCCAAGACGGCCCTACAGCATCCGGAGCCTTCAGGAACTCAGGGCGAATCTGGCCCTGCCATCAAGGAGTGGTTTAACTACGTCAGTGACCCCCCTCAGTGATGGGTGAGTCGTCCCCCTCATCCTTGGCAAACGATGCCTAGAAATCTTACAAGGTCCTCAACAACCGTGTACAAATTCTCATCCCAGTGTGAGTGAACATTAAAAAACCACCTGAAACCATGCAGTGCATTTTAGTGGCAGGGTCGGTCTGAGATGGCACCTTTTCAGGGTCACAGCAGAAAAACTGTTGACCATCCTTCAGCCATCCTGTTGTGGTCTTGTGATGTTTTTCAGCTGAGAGGAGCTGAACCTAATGTGACCTCCTGCCACTAAAACTCAGGAGCTGTGTTTTCACACACTTACCCCGGTGTTTTGCCAGCTCGAACCTTCAGTCAGATAGTAAGTGACCTCCCAACTCTGCGTCATGTTTTATTTATACATGGCTCGCTGTCTGAAGAAGTGAGCCGTTTGCATAAATGGAAGGGATGAAGCCTGTGAGGTTTGCACTCAGCACTGAGGAGCGCAGTTTTTATCCCACTGAAAAACAAAATCGTTTTTTGTGGCGGTGTGCAGGCTCCCAAACGGCCTCTGGGGTTCAGCGCACTTGTTTGAATTAAGGAAGGTGTTTAAAATTGGCCTGTTTTTAATGGGGTGAACAGGTTGTGAGTGGATATGGTAATGAGGTCCAGAGGAACAATCCAAGAGAGCAGATTATATTTTACTGCAGCTGTCAGCTATGTGGCGCGTGAGGAGGATGTGATGCGATGATGGAAAAGAGAATTGTGTTTTGATATGAAGAATGAACTTGAGTTGAACTGAACTTGGGTAATTAAATTTACCAGTTATTGTGCTGAATGTGTGTTTAGAAAATAAAGACTGGTTTTAATAGGCAGTGCCTGTGGAATACAGTAAGAGTGGTCATACTTACTGTACTGTGTGTGACAGACCGTTGCTCGTTAGTGTGTAAAGAGCCTCAGAGAGCACAAGAAAATACTGAGCAATCTGCAGCTGCTCCAGCAGATACTTAACAATCTGAGACAAAGTGCGGTGACATATTTCTCACTTTTACAACAACTGTTGTAAAAGTGCCGTATATGAGGAGCAAAGCATTCGTATTACTTTAATTATATTTTGCATTACTTTCACAAAGCTTTTATTTAAAACACTGCAGTTCATTAAAAAGCTTACGAAGCATTTAAATCCAGTTTATTAAAGCAGTTAAGTTTTCTTAATATAAAAGGAATCAAATCTTTTATATAATTTCCAACTTTTTCAAAAACACGTCACTCTAGTATCTCTGTTCTCCATTTGTGTTACACAATGATTTACATTGTTGCCAGCTGTCAACTGCTTTCAGACGGTTTCATGCTGCCAAACAAAGGGAGGCTCAACGTTTCATTCTTATGAGAAAGTTAGGCATGAAAGGGAGCGCAGAGTTAACGTGCCTTCAGTTACATGTGAAGGCCCACAGACCTCTTTGAAACACACCATACCGTAGCTCAGGCTTATCTTGTAGCATCCTGCTGTTTGTAGGAGTCTTCTTAGTCTATTAAATAACACAGCAGCCGGTTTCATATTTCCACAGACCGGCCTTTAAGGTGTGGCGGATAAATACAACACAATGACTGATACGTCCAGCATAAAAACTGGGCTATTTTCTAAATGTAATAATAAATGTGAATCGACTGTGTACTTTATCAGCAGCGTCCGGTAACAACGCGCCAACAACATAAGTAACACTGGTCTCTGGTCGCCATGGTAACATTTAAACATGCCTTCAAAATAAGATACATCGCAAAAACAAATATCAAGTACATGAAAAGTACAACTCACCATAACGCTCAATCAGTGTGAGCCCTGAGCTCGATTCTCTGCAGCTTGCGGGTTTAATTTTGGCGTGACCGAGACAAGAATCATCAAGAGTGAGTCATAGGCGGATGGAATGGAGAAGAAGCCCAATTTTCAAAATAAAACATTGTTCAGCCTCAGATAATCCACAGTATTCCTGACTTCTCGCCATTACCCATAATTCATAGTGGAAGCTGGTAGTTTACTTCTGTTTGCGCTGTTGTTCACGGTTGCAGGCTCACACACTTCCAGTTCATTTAAACATTTTGACACTGCAGTTTCTTTTACCTGCCTAAATGGTACCACATCAGAGGTGGAGACATTGCAAAGATGTTTTAAAAAGCAGCGAGGTAACAGTGCCTCACCCGTCACTTGTGTAAATGACATGAAATTATGGCCTGAAGTCGCTACATCCACATTATCAGTTACCTTGTTTTTTCTGAAGGTGTTGATGGTGAGGAATCACGTACTTATAAGAGCACCTTCAAAGTAATAAAATCAATAAAGTAATGCTGAACAAACAAGTCACAGCAGATGACCCCCCCTCCCTGAGCCTGGTACTGATGGAGGTTTCTTCCTGTTAAAAGGGAGTTTTTCCTTCCCACTGTCACCAAGTGCTGCTCATAGGGGGTCGTTTTGACTGTTGGGTTTTCTCTGTATTATTGGAGGGTCTTTACCTACAATACAAAGCACCTTGAGGCGACTGTTGTGAAAGCTCATTTAAAAAGGGTGGCAGCAAAGTGGAAAACTGGTCAGAGAAATTTGAAATTCTTTATGGAAAACATGGATGCTGCATACTCCTGACCAAGGAGGAGAGGGACTGTCTGGCTCTAGCATCCAGTTAAAAAAAGCCTGCATCTCTGATGGTATGGGGGTGCACAAGTGCCTATGAAATTGGCAGCTTGCACATCTGGAAAGGGACCATCAACGCTGAAAGGAATATATATGTTTTAAAGCAATATATGCTTTAAAGGGAAGGCCTTACATATTTCACCAAGACGGTGCTAAACCGCATACTGAAGCTAGCAGCTTGAGTTCATAGCAGAAGAGTGCAGATGTTGAACTGGCCTGTCTGCTGTCCAGGCCTTTCACCAATTTAAAACAATCGTAGCATCATAAACTGACAAACATGACAAAGACCCAGGACTGCTGATCAGCTCCCAGATGTTTACAGGATGCTGTTAAAAGAAGACGGGATGCTGCGCAGCGGTAAACATGGCCCGGTCCTTTTTTACATGTGTTGCAGCCATCAAATTCCAAATGAGCTCATTTTTTTTCTTAAAATTACATTTTCTCTGTTTAAAACATTTTCAGTGTTTGTATTGTGAATAAAATATAGGTCCATGAGATTTGCAGATTATTGAATTATTTTTATTTACATCTTACACACTGTCCCAACTTTTTGGGAAGTTTACTAATATTCCAGTATGAGGGAATATGTCTCACAGTATCTTTAAACAAGTTCTGTATGAATGGTTTTTGCTATGCACTGAAATATCTGTCCTGTGAGCTTTGTTTTAATAAAAATAGCACTGTGAGCCGGTGACCTCCTGTTTCTGATAATACCAGATACTCAGGAAAAGACTGCTGCTCTGCGACCCGATCTACAACCCAGCCGGCTGGAATTAGATGAGACCTAATGCAGTGCAAAATAAATAAACAAAGCACTGCTCTTCATGTCTTTGTGACTTTGACTAAAGCATATTGTTTGTGCCTTAATCTTTTCACACGAGCGTTGCAGCTTGATGACGTGCCCGTTCTTGCAGCTTGATGTTGTTGCTGTGAATGGTGTATGGCTGCAATCCAACAGGTCTGAGATGCCTAAAAATGAATAGTGTTAGGTTTGGCACAGCCTGCGACCCGTATTTTATAACTCACAGAAACATATGTATTTTTTTTTCTTTTTTCATATCTAGTTTGTGACAGATTTCTCTTCCAGTCCTAATCACAGGATTAAAAGCTCAACCACCTTTTGTACACTGGATGAATCACCAATTTTGTGAAGAGAATGATAAAGGACAAAATAATCCTTATTGTCAGACTTCAATTGTAGCTTGTGCTCAATGATAAAACAGATTTTAAAAATCTAGCTGCCCCCTGGTGGCTGTGAGGGAGCCCTACAGTATATATTACACTAAACTGCTTTCTCTCTCTGGCTGTGAACTGTGTCGAAAGTGTCACGTCTCTGACGCTGTGTGTCCACGTTAAGTGCTCTGACACTAAAAATAAATAACCTGAAATGACATTTATTGACTTATTGGAAAAAGTGACCTTGTGTTAGAAGAACAAGCGTAATTTCCAGATGACAGAACGTGCCGAGACTCAGAACTCGCGGTTTGTTCTGCTCATTCTGATGCACAGCTGCCTCTGATCTGCATAGCATTATGATAATGTAGCACTGAGATATCTTTAGGAATAAACATGAGACTGATAGGGATAAGATAGGTGTTTGGTGCTGAATCTGGTGCACTCGTGTTCAGTCCAGGGATTTGGGGGGGCTTATGTGGTAATCGGATTGGTAGGCTACAAATCCAATGCTTTTTATTCCTGCTCTGTTTTGTGTGCAAGGCAAAAAACATGAGGGGGGGGGGGGGGGGGGGGGGGGTCAGGTACAAAGATGAAAATAATAAATGAAGAGAAGCACAGAAAACCAAGCAAGACACAGGGAGACTATAAGGACAAGGAGTATAGCACCGACTGGACGAACAGAAGATGCGCTCTTAAATGAGCTAATCTCTGCTTTACTTTTTGTACCCAGGACTCTGTGGACATGGACTGGGCTCAGCTGACAGTTGCTGAAACCTCCAACAAACAGCAGTTGTCCAATTACAGGCTGACAACAGGCCAGTCAAGCATGGGATTTCTTCCCATAATGAAAAGGGTGGAAATAAATAGGAAAAGTCTTGTAATGTGTGGGCTAGCTTTACTCCACTGGCTTCTTATATAATATAGCGTATATATAATATATATAATCTATCCCGTCAGTGTTATCCATCTTGTTGAACATTAGAGCACAACATTTGTTTCTTTACATTCTTTAAAATAAATTGATGTCTTGTATTAAAATGGAAATGTTTACCTTTTTACACATGAACTTAAGACGACTGTGGGAAAATCAGGTTGGAATATTTTACACAGTTGATGATGGTAAATGCACCATAATATGAACAGCTTATATTCTTATGCACTTACTACCGCAACTTAGGCAGAAATACAAGCATGGCAGCAGGGGTAATTATGTCGTAAGTTGGGATTGTATACATCTATTACTTTTTCTAACTTTCTAGCTGTAATCGCTGCAACCTTTTGGCATTTAACCTGCAAACGTGCACAGACAATTAAGAGTTGCTCAAAAACTGATCACAACAGAGACGTGTGACTCACAGTAGCGAAACTCTTTCATGGCTGGAGTTTTCATTATTAGCATCATAAGTGCCAGTGAGACTCTATATACTGTACTGTGACTAACTGACTGTTCATACTGTTCTATGGGATAATAATTTGGTTTTGTCCACATCCATAAAACACACAAACATTATTTTTTCTAACTTCGCAAACTAAAAGCAGCAATATTTCTTGTTTTGTGTTGTATTTACATGTATTCTACATGGAGCTTAAGCTAGCTCGGAAGCTAACTTTTTGTAGCTGTACTGTCATTACTTAGAATCACTTCTAACTAAAACCATGTTTCTGTTTGGGTCACAGGTTTTAAAACCAGCTGGCTAGAAATGTGAAAAAGTCTAATTCACACAGAAAGCTAACTTTAGAAAGTTTGCTAACTACAGCTGGTGCGTGAGCAGCAACAATAACAGCAGCATCAGCATGGCTGCTATTATTTTCACCTTATTTAGTCTGTAAATGTGAACATAGAGAGACTTCAAGAAAGGCAGCATTGAGTCCTGTCTGTGGATATATTATGTCAACTCAATGACACCGGTGCCATAGGAGGGCGGACATTATCGGCTGATATTAGCTATTTGATGACCTGTTAGTGACAGCATTTATAACGGCTGATGTAATGAGTGTTGACGTTGCGTGGCTTGTTCATCAGAGGGGATTCTGTAACTTCCCAGGTGGTAAAACACGTTTGGAACGGCACTAACACAATAACCAGCTGAGTAAATAAATAACTACAAATAAATGTTAGGGAAATCTATTTATCTTTCATGTGTCTGGAAAAAAAATATTGTCCGACATATCAGAACATTGGATATCATTATTGATATCTTTAAAATATCCTCTATCATTGCGGCACATCACAGCTGTGCTACATGCTTTAGTTAGGATTAAAATGAAGGCCCAGTTTGAGGAACAGGACTGTGCTGTTCTTTTCACTCATTGACTCTGGACGGTGTTGAGAGACTCAAGAATCAATCGAGTGTATGAGCATGAAAACAAAGCTGTGGATTTACTGTTCGATCTACCTTCCCACCTTCACCTGAGGTCTGAGTCGACGACCCTTTTTTTCATGATGATAACGAGACGATAACTAAGCAAATTTGCTCTAAACCCGGGGAGGACAAACTAGCCTGTGATTGGTCGTTCCTTCCGATAGAACTAAGTGATGTAACCAATGTCAGCAGGGAGAAAGAAAGAGCCGATGTATGGACACATTTGTCCTTTGACGTTGTGACAAACAAAACGATGTGTAAACCATGTGGGGCGACTATCTCGGGTAAAAACACGACAAATCTTCAACGACATCTGCAAACCAGTCACCCAGATCTCCATGCAAAGGTCAGCACTTTAATGTCCTGCAGGGTAAAGTGTTTTTCCCAGTTTGTGTTCAGAGAAAATCTCCACACCGCGGTGGATTAGCCTTTATAATCTTAGTCCTGAACACTGCCCTGTACCTTTCAGAGCGTCCTGCTGTAAAACGCTCGGATTATCTCAGTAAGGTGGTGTTCATGATCAGGTGTGTGGGAAGCAGGTGAAACGCTAATGTTAATATTATTAATAATATTCCATAACTTTTAATGAATGTTTAATTTTGTGTGTATAATGACTAATTCAAGGGAACTGAAGAAAAAGCATTTACATTTTACACCCTTTATATTTTAGTCGAGTAAATCGACTGTAGATTTAGTCGACTATATTCTTACGATGATTCGTCGACTAAAACTAAAACTATTCAGATGACTAAATTATGACTAAAACTAAATCAAAATTTCCTGTCAAAATTAACTGTCATGATCCTGGGCCTTATGCCCAGCATTTTGTGTTTTCCTTCTCATAATTTGGTGTTATGGTGTTTCTTAGTTTATTCATTTAGTGTCCCAGTTGTGTTGTGGTCCTTATTTGTTATTAATAGTGTTCCCTTTGTGGTACCCCTGTGTTTGTTTTGTTTCTTTTCATGTCTCTGGTCTTCTGTGTATTGTGGTGTTACTTCCTGTGTAGTGTCAAGTCTGCATTTCGGTCTTCGCCTTGTTGTTTCCTGTTTTATTTTGTCAGTTCTTGTCCCTTGTGCTCTGTGTTTAGTTTTACTTCCCCTTCTCATTTGTGTAATTAGGTTCAGCTGTGCCCTCACCTGTCGCCCATTCCCTAATTACCTTGTGTATTTATAGTCTCAGTCTTCCCCTTGTCCTTTGTCGGATTGTTGTTGTTTTGCGGCTGTGTCTGCTCTCTGGCTCCCTGTTTCCAGGATATTTCTAGTTTATTCCCAGTCTAGGTTATCTCTTCTGTTTGCCTCATCTTTTGGTTTCTGTTGCCACTGCACTTTTACCTAAATAAAGATCCGCTTCTCATCACTCTTACCTGCCGTCTCCTGCGTCCCGCTGTTAGGTCCTTACCTCCATACACAGCCATACAGCCCGGTCACGCACCGTGACATTAACACTGGTTTCTTCAGAATATAATGTGTTTCACAGCAGGTGTGGTGCTACAGCCACTGGGTCATGGCTGCTGTGACTCAAATGTCTCGAGTGTAAAAATTACAATTAGTTATAAACCTTTGTTGTTTTCTTTCTAAACTGCATATTTGCCTTGAGGTGTGAGCTGAGCATGCAGAGCAATAGTAGCTTAAAGGGAGCAGGGTTTAGGGAAAAATACATTCTCTCTCTATTCCCTTCTTCCCCTCGACTCTCATGGTCTTCATCTTGCAAACAGTAACAACACTCGGATCGGATGTAATTACCATATTTATGCCTTCGTGTCTTTCATTGCACCAGTTGATCCTATTCCCAAGCAGAGACCTGCTTACATGCATAAGTAAATAACTCACTAACACTGCTCTACCCTGAAATTCACTGCAGGATTTATTAGCAGCAATAGCATAGCTGGGATTGTTTTCACCTTGTGAGTCAGCCTGTTTGTGTCATCATGGAAAATTGTGCTCCTGGAGACATCTACTTTAGCAGGAACTGCTCACAAAGGCTGCTCTGACAGCAGGTCTTTAGATGATCGTGTTGGGTTGTCAAATAAACGGGTAAAGTGGACCCAATTTATATATAACAGTTCATGAAAAATGGTACCTTGATTACTCACTAACATAATGTAAAAAGTGCCTAATGAGGCAAAAAAATCCAAAACAGTGACAAAATCCAGAAGCAGAGGAATTCAAAGTAGACAAAGCAAACACGAGAAAACGATCGAGAATCAAAAAGTTGAGTGAATAGAGACGAGAAGTGATTTATTATCCTGACCTTCCTGTCTAATCACTCAGTCACATGGACGTGACCCAGTGCATTTAGGTATGCAAACATGGTAAAGACGACCTGCTGAAGTTCAAACCGAGCATCAGAATGGGGGGAGAAAACTGATTTAGGTGACTTTGAATGGTTGTTGGTGCCAGACAGGCTGGTCTGAGCATTTCAGAAACTGCTGATCTACTGCGTTTTCCCCACACAAGCATCTCTAAGGCTTCCAGAGAACTGCCAGAAAAAGTCGAGTGAGTGGCAGTCCTCTGGGAGAAAATGCCTTGTTGATGTCAGAGGTCAGAGGAGAATGCCTGACCGCTCTGAGATGATAGGAAGGCGACACTAAATCAAACAGCCACTCATTACAACTAAAATATGCAAAAGTGCATCTCTGAATGCAGAAGACCGCACCTCCGGTCTGCTAAGGAAAAGAAACCGAGGCTACGATGCACACAGGCTCACCAACACTGGACAGCTGAGTAGAGTTTAAACATCACAGAATAAAATCTCCCAGCCACGTCATTTCTGCACCAATGAAGTTTCTGTGATGAGATCATAATCTGACCAAAAAAGAAAAAAACAGCAGCATAAACATAAACAGCAGCCCTACTCAGTATGACTCACTTAAAAGGTGACTCACTACACCTCAGTACTCTCTGCAGTAAAAAGAGTAGTGAAGGAAACATGTAGTGTCAGCAAATACAGAGTAAAAGGCATTATTACTAAAATATTACATGTTTAATACTCGTGGTTCCTTATCTAGGGATTGGACCGCTGCAACGATCACAAGTTCTCCAACATTTGCACTGTCTGTAAGTGCAGTGTTTGGACTGTATACGGTTTCATACAGGTGATGTTTCATGTTTATCTTGAAATGTGCCACATTGTGCAACACTGCCACCAAGTGGTGTCTGTCAAGAAATGCACTTAGCACTCAGAGGAGGATTTCAGGCTCTGTGTTGGTAAATCTTACTGATCCCTCTGTGTGTGTGTGTGTGTGTGTGGTGTGTGTGTGTGTGTGTGTGTGTGTGTGTGTGTGTGTGTGTGTGTGTGTGTGTGTGTGTGTGTGTGTGTGTGTGTGTGTGTGCGTGTGTGCGTGTGTGTGTGTGTGTGTCAGGTCTGTTGGGGATGGTGGCCCACATGATGTTCACCACAGCCTTCCAGCTGACTGTCAGTTTGGGCCCAGAGGACTGGAAACCGCAGACGTGGGACTACAGCTGGTCCTACATGTAAGTGATGTTCTTTCTTTGCATTTTGCTTCCATTTTGTAATTTTTTTAAGTGGTCGTTTAAAGTTTTTCTTTGGTCTTCGGCTGCTTTTTCACTCAGTTTCACTGCAGTCCTCGTACCTGACCATTTTCAGACGAGTATTTGTTTTTGTTTGTTGAGCCACTGACCTGCGACTCATTCAGGCTTAAACAAGCCCTCTAACCTCATGTGCGTCTACATGACATCATTTTAAATTTTATCTTCAGACACTTTGTTACTAGCAGCCTGTTGCAAGAATGCATAATTTCTTTAGTTGAATCTGCAATAATGCCAAAGATTAGTTTGACAGAACTGAAAACTTGACATATTTTGGCATGGTGTGCAGCGTGTCCTTAAAAAAAACCAGGAAACTGGACAAGTAGAGGACAAAAGAAGAAGTGGCAGGCCTAAAAACCTATGACTGAAGAGTATCTGAAAGTCATGTTTCCAAAATATATATATATATATATATATATATATATATATATATATATATATATATATATATATATATATATATATATATATATATATATATATATATATATATATATGAGAAAGAGCAAAGACCTGACACAGGATCTGAGAGATGCTTCTGACCCTCGGTGGACTCAGTGAATGAGTGGCTGTCAAAGAGCCTTTCTTAAGGAAGGGAAACAGGGAGAAAAGACTGAATTATGCCAAATTACACAAGAACCAGGAGAGAGTTTGAAGCACAATATAAAGAAATGGTTTTAAAGGGGGCCGCGGCACTCTTGACGTTGGGAACCACCGATGTAGAGAAATGTCATGGGAAAAAAAAAATCTCTTTCAACATGCTGTTAGGCAGCAAAGTCAGACCCTGCATGTGAAAACAGTAAAAGTTGACTCATTTCACAATAATAATAATAATAATGATAAGAAAATCATAAACAAAGCATTTACACAAAGTTTGAGAGAATCTTCTGAGCATTAAACTCGAACCTTCAGTCAACAGTGACTTCTAATCATAGTTTTCTACAACACTGTGGGCACAGGTGTGTCACATGGGCAGAACACACCTGCAGGATGCTCACTCCAGCTTGTATTTTAGGTGTGACTCCTTTGCTTTGACATATAGGATTAAAAAAATCTGTTCTGCTCACTGGAGGAGAGGAGCCTGTTAAACCTCAAAGGTGAGATTCTACAGGGGCAGCTTTTTTTTGTGTTCCAGTGCTTCCTGGTACAGTAAATTGTCCTAAAATTATGCCCTCCTTCTATGCAATTTTCACAATTTGCAAAACCATCTGCGGGGCAGACTGAACCTTTTAGCAGCCTGGTTCTTGCCTACTTTTCAGTCTTTTCATCTGCTGCAATCACAAGTTCAAACCTGAGCTTTTTAAGCAGCTAAAGGAAAAAATCCCACTCTAAAAAATTGCTTAGGCTGTTCTCTTTGTGTCTTCTTTGCTGTTGCTCTCAACCTCCTATTCTGGGTTTCTGCCTGGTGATACCCTGCTCCCTCCAATTACCCTCTGTCTCCCCACCAGCCCTGTATCAAAATAATTTATTACAATTATCTGCACATTGGTTATTTAATTTTTGACTGATTTAAATTATAGAAGTTTCTCCAACAGTACAAATATGTAATAAACCATATGTGGGTAGTTTATGTCATTTTACCACAAATTTCAATCCTTTTCACGTTTTTTCCATTAAAATTTGAGCCCAACTGATGTAAGATTTTTAAGACGGATACTGATACAATATTCAAAAACATCGGAATGTCAGATTTATTTATTTTCATTTATCGTCCATTATAAAAACATCTATAAATTTATCAGTCATCATAAATGCTGATTCTAATAAATTAGCAAACATCCAATATTGGCCGATAACATCAGCCCACCGATGGATCCGTGTGGCTCGAGTGAAAACTGATCAGTTAAATGTTTATTCATTGAATAAACAAATTATTATGCCTCAGAAAGCATTCAGGTTTGCAGCCTGTTTATTAGCATTAGGTGACTAAGCAAAAGCAGGAGTGATGCATTAAATCTAGCTGTGTAAGGAAGCAATTCCTTCATTCCCATTGGCTACACCTTTGCAATAAGACAGTGAGAGCAAACAGAAAGCTGTTATCAGCTTCATCAGTACAGTAATTTTTTTTAGGTTATTTAATAGAAAAGGGAATACTGGACTCATAAATATACATTGATTAGTGAGTAATCCCATCTTCCAACAAATTGATGCAGTCTCATGAACTTAGAATAGGAGTGGATGCAGGTTTCTGGAAGACACCATGCACCCCCACAATCTTGAATGCAGTGGCTGAGATGGGCATCGCTGTTCCACCTAATATGAAGTATGTCTTATAAGTTACTTTTAATTTAAAGATCACAAATAGCTCCACCACTGCTCTCGCCTCCTTCATTTCCACCTGATCCTCCTCACCTCATCGTGCTTATTTATTCTCGATATTGTATTATGTATTACCAGCAGATTAGGCATGCAACCCTCTGGTCAGCTGATTCCAAGCCAGTGGTTCTTAAATCCAGGCCTCGTGGCCCAGTGTCCTGCAGTTTTTAGATGTGTCTGTGCTTCAACACACCTGAGTCAAATACAGAAGTCATTATCAGTACTCTGGAGAACATGACTGCATACTGAGGAGGTCATTCAGCCATTTGATTCAGGTGTGTTGGATCAGGGACACATCTAAAACCTGCAGGACACCGGGCCACGAGGCCTGGATTTGAGAACCACTGTTCTAAGCTAACATTATACCAGGTAATGTTAGGCTTGAGTGTCCTAAAAATCATGCTTTCCCTGGTAAACACTGTTAAACATTTTGATTAGATTCTTACATCATAAGAGTTTATTAGCTAAGTGCCCGAGTCCAACAGTGTTAGATAGACTTCAAAGAAAGTTTCACTAACACCGGCTAACAGCAGCTAACAGTAGCTAACTGCGGCTAACAGCAGCACTTACCAACAGAAAAATTCAGGATGTCCTCAACAACTCACCTCAGTATTGCTGTCATCAGATAGAAGTGAGCTTCACTGACTCATCGATTCCTTTCATAAAGAAAATAGATATGGACACCCAGCATATCGATAGCTGAGCTAAACGGACTGATAGCATACACTCACACAGTTGCTTCCCTTACAGGCCACCGTAGCTTGGATTATGCATTTATTTGGGAGGGTTCAGAAAACAGAATTCACTTGACTACAATTTGCAGTCTACTGACGTCTAGCAGTGAGATTTTTTTCACACTGTATTGCCCTTCCCTCCTTATATGCATTTAATTTGTTACCTTGGTTTTTGTGGGGTAGCCATTGTTCTACACCCCATGTTTTCTCTGACTCACTTTTGGGATTTATGGTTTTTCTGCTATGATTATCCATCACTTTATTTAAAAGGCTTTTTTTACTCCTCACAGGAACAATCTGGTTTCTGTCTGCATGCAGAGTTTTTCTTTTGTTTGTTTGTTTGTTTTAATGTTGAACAGTCTCTTGAGGGTCTTGTGTTAACCTAAATAGTACAAAAACAATTCAGAAATAATATTAAGCTATTGTATATAAATCCTACACAAATTATATTTAAACAAATTTGCTGACTATCACCTAAAATTATGGGAAGTCTTCTGGGAGGATTTTCCACTCATTTATTTGGGTTTATTTATTTGTGCCCTTTCTCTGCTCCATACCAGAAAACACATTATTTATCCTAAAAAGTTAGAGGCATGCTGTCCTTTTAACAGATTTAAGTGAACTTGCTCCAAAACTGTGAATAGCAACCTTCAAACAAAAGTGTGCATGTATATTATGCTGTGCTTAAATTCATAATTTTAATATATTAAAAAAAAAAGCCATCTAAACAGGCGTGTATCTTTTCTTTGGGTATTGTTTGCATTCTGATCCCTAATCAAAGCAACACTTTGTTCACCTGTCAAACAATAATTATTACTTAACAAATTATCTTGACAGCTTTTTATGTTGGTATGAAGTAATTGTTGTGTCAAGATATTGAAATAATTTGACAACCTGTTTTCAGTGGTCTGGATTTTGGGGAAAATAAGCTTTCTGTGTTATGATTATTAAAAAAAGGGCTTTCATATCAAGATAAAGTTTTTTGTTTTGTTTTTTTTTTATGCATTTTCCATATATAGTCATGTTTTAGCATTTAAAATGCCAGAGTGAAAGGGAAGGCCTACAAAGTGGTAGTGAGACCCAGTATGACATGTGGAGATGCTGGCACTAACAAAAAGACAGGAGGTGGAGCTGGAGGTGCTAAAATTTTCATTGGGAGTCAGGGAGTGACCAGAAGGGACAGCTCGGGTTGTGCAGCTTGGACATAGAGGAGGGACTGTAGATGTGCTGTACTGGGCAAAGGATGTTGAAGATGGAGCTGCCAGGCAGGAGGAAAAGAGGACCACAAAAAAGATTGATGGATGTAGTGAAGGAGGACAGGCAGAGGAAGAAGGTCCACCATGGTGACCCCTAAAGGGAGCCTGAAAGAAGAAGAATAGTATTAGCATTCATAATGTCATCTATTACTGTCTTTTCTTTTAGTACATTTCGATGGAGATTACAGAAGAAACAGAGTAATTTTTTTATAGTATGAATTCTGGTGTGAATGAAGGGGTTCATGCTGTTTTTGTTTCTTTCCTCAGTTTGGCATGGAGCTCTTTCACAGCCTGCATGGCGTCTTCAGTCACCACCATCAACCGCTACACCAAAACCATCCTGGAATTCAAGCACAAGCGCAGGAACATTGAGAAGAACCTGAAGATCAAGCAGAAGCTGTTGGAGCTGGACTCTCCGGAGCAGGTGTGGGACATGTACATCAGCTCTGTGCCGAGCACTGCCGAGGAACTGCTCGACCTGTCGTCAGATGGACGCAAACTCTCCAACACCTCCATCTTCTTGGACCTCAATGACATGCCAGACCCACAGGGGGAGGAGTACTGCTAGACGAGCAGTGTGTAGCGTTTTGGGATGTGATTATGTCACTGTCGAGTCCAATGTCTTACAAGGGTGTAAATACTGTAAACATAATGAGATCATGATTGAGACCTCTGGCGATTTGAAGTGATGATGGCTAACAAACTAGCCAAAAGATTCAACATTTAGCATATCAGAACACTGATCTGGGAACACATTTCTGGTCACTTGATAAACGTAACTCTGATATTCACTTTAATTTTAGCTCTGTTTTGGTCTTCACCAGCTCCTGAGAAGCAGAACTGGATGTTTAGCTGCAAACAGTTCACTGTGTTCACCAACTGATGAGAGAGGTCAACCCAAAACCATAAAACCGCACCAGGATGAAAGGTCTACAGAGCTGGTAATCTTTATGACTACAGTGTTATTTTCATCTCTTAACATTTAAGGTAGAAGCTTTAAAGCTTTTTGTTTTCTTACATGTCGCTAGCCTCATAGCATTATGGCCTCAGTAATATTTTGGCCAACTTGAGATATCTGATAACTCTAATTTGCTAACACTGTAGAAAAATTAGTTTTTTCTTTTTTTTCGCAGCGCTTTAAAAAACGTGTTAGGCAATTATGCTATGAGGCTAACGAAATAAAAACAACATTTTTCTACGGTGTTAGCAAAGTAGAGTTAGCCAGATATCTCAAGTTGGCCAAAATCTTACTTAGGCACTTGTGCTATGAGGCTAACGATATGCTAAAAAAAAAGGTTTTTATTCATGTTAGTTAGCAAGGTTACAGCAGCAATTATTGTTGCTAGCAGATAGTCTTTGTACCTTACTTTCAATCAAGCTAAAATGCATGAAAAAAAAAGTTATTATCCAACTTGTAATTTCAGATCATCCTTTGCTAGCAAATATTTTATGGTGTTAGCCCTTTACAAAAAACAGAAAAGTTACGTACTAGGTATATATTCTCTATAACATCTACATTAAATTGGAATTTGTATAGGGATAAAACAAAGTAGGAAAATAGCAGTTTTTCTACATTTAAATTCTGTAATTTGCAGTTACTCTAAATTGTGAATTGCATTTGAAAGCAGATCAACAAATATACTGTCAATGCACCATCAAGGCTAATTACTCTACTTCAAAATTCAAGTGTTTACAGTGATTGTACTGTTAACTCAGAACTCATCACATTTACGTGGAAATCTGATTTTGAATCTTATCCTGGTTCTGATAAAATTCAGAATATGAGGCATACGTGACTCCACAGGGATCCTGGGTTGTAGTCAGCCGTGTCCAGCTAATAGTATCCTACACAGTGGTCCTTTTAAAACTGAGATAAAGCCTTATCCAGATTTCAGAAACCAGAATGTGTACACATGTAAAACATAACGAGTATACTATTGTCTGCACTGATGCTCAACTGCTCCATGTCTAGTACTTATCTAGAAAACATGTCGCTGAGCCCACCACAGTGGTTCTGCACATAAAGAGGTGGATATAGTCACCGTAATGTTCTGAGGATGGTGTTTTGGATGTCTCCATCACAGGGCGTGATAGGATGGATCTGATGGGAAACTGAAGTCACTGCCTGAAGGTTAGCTGAGCCCCAAAGCATATATGCTACATTATCTATTTTATTCTAAATGGGACCATAAGTGGAAATAAATATATAGGAAAAAAGACTTAAAACTAGCAATTGAAAGCATAAACTCATTATGGAAATGTTTACTCTGGTGGTAAATCATCTGAGAAATAGAGCAATTTTTTTCATAGACGTCTATATCCATCATACTGTTTTACATTAGGAGTCCCCCCCAGCGGCCATTAGTATAAATGGGTTGAAGAGAAGGTGAAGCTGAAGAACCTAACCTCAGAACCTGGTTTCCTCATTTTTTGTTTATTTATTGATGAAGGTGTACAAAGTTGCTAAAGCTGTGTGTGTCCAGGACTCACTCAGCTGTAAATGCGCATTGCTGGACCGCCAGTATCCATATGTTGAGACACGGCCCCCAACCTTTCAAAAATGTAAACCAAATGGGATTTAGTAGCTTCAAACACACCTCGTTAGGTCTGCACTTCCAGAGAATTCAGATTTATTGTTGAGGTGATCGCGAACTGAAAATCAAAGGACTGTAGCAGCATTTCTCCATTTTACTCATAGGGACAAAAGATGATTTTAGAGTGTACAGGATGAAGGTTTCGGGGATGGAGGATGCCTATAGGCCGCGCTGAGTGCCTTTACTTCCAGCAGCATGCCTCCGCTCACACAGCATGCTCTGTGCTCACTACATATTAATAAGGGCAGTGCTGTTTCTCAGAAAAATTACTGCTTTAGAGGAAACATGTAGCTGTCTGCGCAAACTGCCAAAATTCATCAGCAAGAGGACCGCAGCTCTCTTGAAGCTCTCTGTGTTAATATTTACTTGATGATGGGGTATTTTTCCTGTACTGACAAACCAGGATTGTTGATATTTACAGTCATTTAAGTGCATTTCAAACTATATATTTGTGTACCTTATTTATTTGTTCAGTTCAAAGTGAAATGTAACGTAGATCACCGTACAGTTTATTCTTCTTGAGTTTCAATTATATTTGACCTTCTGGGTTGCAGTATATGCTGAAGCATGGATTGTTGTGTCTTTGTGTCATGACTTATTTACAGTGGCACTTTTTTTGTGTAGTGTTCCTTAGTTGCTTTTTTGTGGATGATTCTTTTAAACTTAATGTATTAATATGAATAATGAGTTTTTATGAAAAGATTTATTTAAAGGTAAACAAGGAACATGTATCGAAATAAAGAAGTCGTTTTTATCAGGTTTTCTGTTCCCTTCATTCACCACAAGATGGCAGTGCTGCCTGACTTTGATACACGTGCACGCATACAGGAAGTGCTTTTAATCACAGGGTTGAACTCAGTCACCCTTGCAGTCCAACTCAATAACCACACCAGAGAGTGCACAAATATTAATGCAATTATTCACTTTATTACAGATACCACCAGACTTACTGAATCTTACCGCCGAGGCAACCTGCAGCCCCTGCATGTCAGCTGTAAAGAGATTTACATTTGCAAAACAACTGCACTGATGTCATTCAGCAAACAATGAGCAAGAGCAACTGTGAGAAAGAAATCTTTGTGTGTTTCAAGCCTTCATACTAGTGCAAATACATGCAAACTGAAAGCTGACAACCCTGTAAGCAGAAGCAGGAAAGCTCCGTGCGTCACGTCCACCGATGGGCCGAACCTCCTCACATTGATTGAACTTGTCTTTTTTCTGTTGTCCTCCAGTGGTCCCTTTACTTTGTATAAGGTACAGCACAGGAGGCTGACTTTGCAGTGGGATACTAACTTAAATCCTTCACATAAATGTGCCAAGAGGCAAGCGATCCACACCAGTTCCCCTACATCCATTTATCCACATTCATTATTCAAGAATACAAAACCACTCAGTCAAATCTGAGCTCATACAACGATTCTCTTCTGCTGCTCCCCACATAAAAGATTCATCCCGCTTTATTTCAGAAACAATGCTTGGAGGATGGTGCTCAATATGTAGGCACTGATTGCTCTTAAATTCTTAACCAGTGAGATTAGAGAATAAACAGGTTGAAAGAGAAAGTTATGGAAATTCAGGAGTGTGAAAATTTGTCAGATCTTGAGTTCCTTGTACTGAGCATCGGGATGAAACTGCAGAGATGCTAAAAGCTACAGTGTTTTCACTGTTCTACAATTATACAGCCACAACTCACAGCAACCACATTCTCATGACCACCTTTGCACAGAAAAGCTTTTTTTTAACCACTCTGACTGAGCGTCTATGGTATATAAAAAGACATGGCTGTCTTTCAGACAGAAGGTGATTGATTGGTAGAGTTGAATGGACTGACAGGGTTTTCATTATCAGGTCTGTGCAATGCTGCTTGGCTGGTCATAAGCAGATAATTGGCTCTCTCTTCTGCACTCGTAGTCACTGCATCTGCCTCAGTCAGATGGCATGTTAGCACAGGCTTCTACTCAAAGCAGCGCCAAAAAAAAAGCCTCAAGTTCCACCCAATCAAAGGGTCACTGCCATCCAAAGTCCTGTCCTGCCATCTGATAGAAGCGCTGGTTATGGGGCTTGTAGAAGTCCCTCAGTCTCTGAATCACTTCTGGGTTGATGGAGGCATGCGTCCTCCCTTTTGTCTTACCAAGGCAGTGAGGCTTACTGCTTCCCTCTGGCTTTTTGAGGCAGGGGAATCCTTTTGTTTTGTTGAAGTAGAAGTGCTTGTCCGTGACAATCCTCTGGAGGCCCAGAAAGTCCTGGACTTTGCCCAGTTCTCCGGCTGGGTCTGAGATGAGCCTTTCCCCGCTGACCAGATGGATCTGATTTCTGGGGAACCAGGCCAGCCAACGCTCCATGTGTTGGGCATACAGGCCGATCCACAGCGGGCTCCACAGAGAGTCGATCTGACCTAGAGACAAAGACACAGGAGATAGAGAGAGCAATGTGTGTGATTTATTCCCAGAGATCACTAGCATCCTTTTGTGGGAGCCTTGACAGAGTGGGCTCAGTCTTCTTTACTCCTTCTAGCTAAGGATGGTCAGATGACAAGGATTTGGCCAACTGTGTTCACTCTTTGGTCTCACACCAATGACCTTTATCACCGTGACCAAGATGAATTCTGTTATCTCATAAAAACGAAGCATGCCAAGGTCTGGGTAAGGAAACAGAGAGTTCTCATAGTCAACATGTTAGATGTGGAAGACGTGGGCAGCTTTAAACTAATGCAGATTGTTAAATGCAGACTAAGTTGGTGCAGCTTCAAAACAGACCTGTGGCAGCTTTTGTGAATGCCTAAAGACGGGGAGGCTGGGTCTGGGAATTCAACCATCAGAGTCAGAGGTGCTATGGATAGGTAGAATGATGACTGTTTGTTTGTTTGTTTGTTTGTTTGTTTGTTTGTTTGTTTGTTTGTTTGTTTGTTTGTTTGTTTGTTTGTTTGTTTGTTTGTTTGTTTGTTTGTTTGTTTGTTTGTTTGTTTGTTTGTTTGTTTGTTTGTTTGTATCAGGCTTCTAGCATTCTTTTCGGTTTAGTTTGGCATTTTAACATGGGAGTCTGTGGGGACTGACTCACCAGCTTCGAAGGGCCATGAGAGGAACTGCAGTTGTTTCTCTTTTTTTTTTTCTTTAACTGTTCATTCTACTGATCTGAATTATAAGTATTTTTTTTTACTATTAATAGCTGTATTTGACCCAGTAACACTTTAATTTAACTGCCTGCTCGGCGTCTGTAAGCAGCATATAAACACTTAGTAACAGGTTTATGACACACTTTAATGTCTTAAGCACATCCAGATTTTTATAAATATATTTTTGAGCAAGTTTTTTTTTCTTGACATCCATGTATGGAAACTGGTGTAGATAGAAGAAGAAGAAGAAGAAGAAGAAACAGCCTTTATTGTCCCACAGAGGGGAAATTTGGGTGTAACAGCAGCCGCAGTTATTATAAATATAAATAAAGATATAATAATTTACACTATTAAGAAAAGAATATATATAAAATCAACAAACAAGATTAACCTTAATACTACCAATAATAACACTATATACAATGTACATGATAATAAAAAGATAATGAAAGCTGCTGTAAAAACATTTTTATGATACAGGAGATACAAGAGAAAAATATAGAAGTTAAGAATTTATGATTTTAGTGTAATGTATTTATAATAATTCATTAGATTTTTTAATAATGCTTCTAAATTCTTAAAGATAAATTAAGTAGCATTTCAAGGCTCTGCTGTACCTGTGGAGCGGTTCTTGAAGGCCAGACTCTCAAAAGCGGGGATGTTGGGGGTCTTGGAGATGATCTGTGTGTAGTCAGATATGGCTCGGGTCACGGGGTCACGGACGACCACAATCAGCTTCACATCTTTAGACATGGCATGGACTCGTGCTGGTGTTTCCACGGTAACAAAGTAACGAGGCGTCTTCTCCATAACAATCTGGCCGTCCAGGGCTTTGGGCATCATACTTCTGGAAGCACGGGAAAGTAAACAAACGAATTTACACACAAAAAAATAAAACCAAAGCTTGCAATAACATTTCTGTTAATATGAGGCGGATATGATATGAGTGCAGCATCAAATATAGATGAAATAAACAGAAAGTCTGTATTTGGATGAATCACTGAATTACGATATACTGGATAGATAGTTATAACTTGTTCTCTATAATCCAACATATGGCATTTTGACTAGTGTGTGACATGTGAAGAAACTGTTTTTTTTGTTTTGCATTTTTGGCCACAGCGGCTTTTTTTAGCAGTGGAGAGAGACAGGAAATGGGGGAAAGATACGCGGGCAAATTGGCGACAGGCCGGGACGCGAACCAGCGCCGCCCGCACCGCAACGCGGCATATGTATGTGGTCGCTGGCTTCACCACTAAGCCACCCAGGCGCCCAGAAGCTGTTTTTTTAATGGTATGAATGGTTAGCTTTGCTTAGCATTACAGCTGGCAACATGGTGAAATGCATAATGTTAAAACATTTATCAAATCCAACTCTGTTAAATCACTTTGATATCTGCATGTATAGATACAGCGCCCTCCATAATTATTGGGAAAAAGATACTATTTTTGTAATTTTGCCTCTGTACACCACCACAGCCGATTGTATATCAAACAATCAATATGTGACTGAAGTTCAGACGTACAGCTATTTTTATACACAGTCCCCCATTTTCATGGGTTCAAAAGTAATGGGACAAACTAGCATAATTTTAACTATAAAGAGTCTTTTTAATAGTTGAATGAAAAAAATTAGCAGCCCATGTCTGCCTGAAGTCTGGACCCCATGAACATCACCAGATGCTGTGATGTTGTTTGTGCTTGTTTGTGGGTCTTTCTGCATTCAGTTTTATATTTAATAAAGGAAAAGCTGCTGTGCTGAGATCAGGTGTCTGACTTGGCCATTGAAGTCAGACACCCATAGACAAATAGCCCATTTCTTGACCTTTAGAAACTCTTGGGTTGCTTTTGCAGTTTGCTTTGGCTCATTATCCATTTGCACTGTGACATGCTGTCTGATCAGAAGCTGTTTTTCTGCACCTCAGTTGTCTCCTGTGGTCTTCCAGGCTATCTGGTGTTGCTGAGCTGCTCAGCGCGTTCCTTCTTTTTGGCGTCTCCTGAAGCCTTTGCTGTGTCACTGACAGCTTTATTTGGGTTTTGGAGCTTAATGATCTCTTTGGGCCTCATATTTAAAATGACATTAAAATTACATAAAATACCAATTCAATACTTTGTATCAACTTCAGATATACTTCATTTGTCATAAAATAAGAAGGGAGCACACCTGAGCTGGTAATGAAACTGCTTGTCCCATTACTTTTGAACCTCTGAAAATGGGAGACTGTGCATAAACATTTTTAAACAGTTGATGCAAAATTTTTATAACACCTCTTGAATTAGAGCTGAAAGTCTGCACTTCAGTCCCATATTGATTGTTTGATTTACAATCCACTGCAAAACTGCAAAAACTGCAAAAACTGTCTTTGTTCCAATAATGTACACACAGATATTTTCCTGAAAATCAGGGTAAACAACGTCACAGTAATCACAGGCATCCTCACTCATATGACCCCATTAGTGGTTTTGACATACAGTACATGACACTCAGAGTGTCCGTGCACGAGTTCTTCTGTGAACCACAGAAACAGGCAGGTACATAAACACATTTCCTTGAATGCAGCTCGCTCTGTTCACCTCCACCTCCCCAACAGAAGCCCAGCAGATGGGACTCATTTAGAGATAAAAGACTCCAGAGGCCCCAGAGGACTGTCTGGGGATTCAGGGACATCTGCCAGCACACCTGCCACACACCTGACTGGCTGACCAAACACGAACAGCCTCATATGCAGCTCTGAATCAGCGTCTCAGCTTTTGCTATGTTGTGTTCTAAACAGACCGTTAAAGCAAACCCAGGGTTTGAGTGGATTTAGGAAAATCAAATATGTCCCCAAAGAGATCTCAATGGACATGTTTACCTGTTATCATCAATGAAATATAAAGATTCAAATTCAAACTGCAATCAGTATTATGGTATTATTTTAGTACCACGGACCATTCTTCAGTACTTTTCCAGGATAAAAAATATCACAACACATTTCGTCATGTTGTATTTGGGAAACATTAAACCATCTTATTATATAAAGCACCTTAAGGTGACTGTGGGGAAGTATTCAGATCTACTGATAGTATAAAATTACTGCAGCTTTAAGTTGTTCACTGTTTTACACAATGTCTTTGGTTTTCAGCGTTCCTGTCCCTCTGCCATGATGGAAAAACTTAGAAGTAAGTAACAAAGTATCTTTGCTCTTTGCTCTGCAGGCAAGTGTGTTTGTGTGAATGAGGCGTGATGTATAAAGCTCCTTGAGTGCTCAGGTAGAGTAGAAAATGGCTAAATAAGAACCAGTCCATTCATTAACAAATGTTCCCATAAATGAGACCTTCATAATAACAACTAAAATTATTGTTTTTTAAAAAAAGAAGACGAACAGAGAGACCAGAGGGGCTTCAGTCACTGATGCTCTAACTCAGTCAAGCTTCAGTGTCTGCAGCCTCCTGTCAGTACATCCACCTACTACCTACCACACACACACACACACACACACACACACATTCAGAGTGATTTCATTTGATCTGATCAGTGTGAGGCAGTGCTCACCACCACTTAGCCTGAAGACTTCCCTTTTAACTCCAATACCCTAGACAGGAGGAGCCGCACAGTCTGTTACACACAACAAGGAGACACGTGCACATGGCCACACACACACACACACACACACACACACACACACACACACACACACACAAGCTGCAAAACACAAACATACACTCATTATTCACTCATTAGTCAAGCATTTGCTGTCATGCTTCTGGTCTCCCAGTGGACCCATTTCTCACCGTCTAACAAACACACACACACACACACACACACACACACACACACACACACACACACAGAAAAAGATACATTTAAAGAAAAACACACACATTCACACGCAAATGCTCTGAAGGCAAAAAGGGTGGGTGTAGTGGATCTTTACCAGACCCTTTAATGAGTGTGTGTGTGTGTGTGTGTGTGTGTGTGTGTGTGTGTGTGTGTGTGTGTGTGTGTGTCAGAGCATTTGCTAGAGTGTTTTAAATGAAAGGGGTGGGTGACTGATGAAGGAATGATGGGAGTGGATACAAACGCGCCTCCATTAGCAATCTGTCAGTGAATAGCCTCAGAGCCAGCGGCCCCATACCATTACCTAAGCACAAAGAGGAGCTAATTACTGCCCCTAAGAGCGCCATCAGAAGAAAAGATGTAATCCAAATATGCTTCTGCTATGAGGTTAGCGCAGACACACTAATTGATAGACAAAATAGCTGTTAGTTTTTCTCATAGCTAAATATGGATTTTTCCCACTTTTGGCATAGAAAACTTTGTGATCCTGGGGATATGACTGGGACTTCAATTCCATTTTCTGCCTGACTACATGGACACTGAAGGTCAAGTTATGCAACATTTGGTCAGAATCAGAAACAGTGTTGCTGAGTTAATGCTGAGTGGGCAGAATCAAAAAAGAGTCATTTAGCTAGAATTAAAATTCACTGCAACAACTTCTGCTACAGTGTGTGTGTTCTTTAATATTTACTCCTTGTTAGTATAATAACTAAATGACTGGGTAGATAAATGAATAAAGCAGTCTGCTTTTTGTACACTTACATCAGCCTGACTGCTCATGTAGAACAATATAAAAAGAAATGTAATTCCCTAAATTGTCTTTTTTGTCGCATGACTTTTCATTTTAACTTAAGTATCCTAAACCTCACAAAACTGCATGACCAAAACAGAAAGTGGACCAAATAAATATCCATAAATCTGCTAGGAAATCATAAATAAGACTTCAAAATTCTGAATTATATTTTTAGATTATCCGCTCCCTGGTTTGAGATCAGAAGGACACACAAACCTAGCTTCAGGGGTCACAAAGTAGTATGATCCTACTGGTGATCCCAAGCCAGGATAAATGGGAGCGTTGCATCAGGAAGGGAAGCTGGTCTTCAATCTGCACCAAATCAAATATGCAGATCCAGCCAGTATCAGAGTAATCCAGTTGTAGTTGTCTCTACATCCACAGATATGTTACAAATAACAACTGCTAATTTACATCCCTTTAATGACACCAAGTCTGTTTCCACTGACTGGCACGTCAGGGCATGCTCTCAATGAGGCGACAGATGGTATCCTGGAGGATCTCCTCCCAGACCTGACCAGGGCATCACTGATCTCCTGGACAGTCTAAAGTTCAACCTGTCAGATGGACTGAAACATGATGTCCAAGAGGTGTTCTATTGGATTAAGGTCAGGTGATTGTGAGGGCCGGTCAATGGTATCAATTCCTTCATCCTCCAGGATGTGCCTGCATCCTCTCACCACGTGAGATCAGACATTGTTGTGCACCAGGAGGAACCCAGGACCCACTGCACCAGAGTGGGGGCTGACAGTGGGTCCAAGGATTTCATCCTGACACCTGATGGCAGTCAGGGTGCCGTTGAGTTTCATGAAGTCTGTTTCTGATTGTTTGGTCAGAGACATTCACACCAGTGGCTGCTGGAGGTCATTTTGTAGCTCTGCAGCGCTCATCCTGTTCCTCCTGCATAAATTAGCAGATACTGGTCCTGCTGGTGTCCAGCTCTCCTAGAGGAACTGCCTGTCTCCTGGAATCTCCTCCATGCTCTGAGACTGTACTGAGACACAGCAAACCTTCTGGCAATGGCACGTATTGATGTGCCATCCTGGAGGAGCTGGACTACCTGTGCAACATCTCTACAGTCCACCTGTAAACCCATTCCTATTTTGGGGGGGGGGGGGGGGTAGTCTCATTGTTGCTCCTCTAGTGCACCTGTTGGTAATTTCATGAACACCAAAGCAGCTGAAACTAAGTAACACACCCCTCTGATACTTACTGACCACATCAATGTCACAGACGTTTAACTGATTTGATGCTAAACTCTGATTAAAAAGTGTTCCTTTAATTTTTTGAGTGTATGTAAGTAAATATAACACTGCAGCTTTCATCACACCAAACACAGGAGCTTGGAGGTTATTTATGGCCTCATATTTTACTTTTTGCAATTACATTCAGAAGTCATAAAAGTAAATTCAGCTTGTGAAAACAATTATTCTGAACAAAATGTTTAAGTTTCAAAACTTTAATTTCTCTCAGGACTTGTTTTCTGTGATAAGCAGAAAATCTGGAAGAATCCAGTTAGCGTTTTCCCAAGGACACCAGGGGAATGCTAACCTCTGGGGTAGCCTACAAAAAGCCTTATCCCTGCTGCACTCCTTTAAGCTGGATGAAGTAAAGCCACAGTGTCTTGAATGCCTACTGGTGGCCAGTGTGGTGTAGGCCATAATAAAGGGGGCTCACCAGATAGCCACACACCTGTGATTTACAACTACTCTGAAGCCCTAAAGAAGATTTTCTTTGGAAAATTTATTATTAAGTTCATGTTTAATGCTAATGTAGCAAGGTAAGAGTACAATTGGACAATGGGAAGAAGGGAGATGCTGACATGTAGCTAGCTAGCTACCTGGACAACTAGCTAGTTACTTTAACCAACAGTTTTCAAAACAGTTCAGTACAGTGAAGACTGCTGTGACTGAGCTACATGAGGTTTGGGCCAGGCAGAGTGACTTTCAAAGCTTAGCAATCACCAGTCTCTGGTGCCTGCAGGGAATCAGGGTTAGTGGCACGAGTGGCTTGTAGCAGATCCCATTAATATATTATTTTGGCATTTCTTTTGTACAGTGACATGAAGGGGTATCTTGTTATGGTCTATGCTTCCACATTAAAGACACATTTTAAACTAAATTGAACCTAACAGGAGTGAAATACTCTCTAATGGTTAAAAGGCAGCAAAATTCCAAATTGCCAAATTCCCTCTTAAATATGTTTGCCGGTCAGATTGAGAATTCAGCATAGAAACTAATACTTTTGCTATAGTAGTGAATCCTATTAAAGGGCTTGGGTGCCAGCACAGCAGGGGAGTGGAAAGGGGGTAAGGGGGGTATTAACCTCCTGTGTTCATTGGCAGGTGAATAGAACCGCCTGGAGACACCATGTGTTACAGAGGAAATGCCCCCAAAAAGCTGAATAAATTGTCAGTTTCAAGCCCCTGTTTTTAGCTGCATCCTTATACTGCTCATTTACTTCTGAGTGTGAGATCAAACATCCAAGAAGATGAACGCATGGATTATCCGGCTGCTTATAATGAGCCCCTGTTTTCCTTTGAGGAACCTCTCTTTTGTCATCCGATTTCCAATATGTCTGCACACCTCCCTCGTGGATTGCTGCATGCCAGCCAAGGCCACTGGCTGCTGATCCTGTAGGGGCTTAGGGCAACTACATGTGGGTGGGTGGGTGTGAGTGGTGCTCAACCAGTGACAGTAGGGATTACATGAAGTGGGATGAGAATGTTATGATGGGGTGGATGTAGTGAGGCGGTGCTGGTGTAAATGTGAGGAGACGGACTACAACTGGTAATGCAGCACCAGGCCTCAGCTGGGACCAAGAGGGGCAGGTGGAGACTAAAGGAGCCAGGACCCTCTAGAGGCTCATCAGTAGCATGCTGTGTCATGCGATGTGTGTTGTGTGTATGTGTGTGTTATAAATGTGAAGCAGTTACATTCTTCATCACGTATAGCGGGAAATATGCAGCAAAGAATCTGGGGATTTGAGGGTGTGCTGGATCAAAGATTGAAAAAGTGGTCTGTTTATCTTTGATGTTTGATCCAAGGAAGAAACAATAGCCATTCAAAGAGCAGCAGCATATTGGCGGCATTCATTATACACACCTGACTGCCTATTTATGAGTCAAACATGAGATTTGGGTGTGTGTTTTTGTGTTTGTATGTATGCATGAGCGTGTTTTTGAGGGACCATTCATCCATTTCCTCTGTATGGGGGACCCTTAAGTGGTCGGTCTATTGTGGATGTGCCCTGTCCACTTCCAGGAGACATCCATCATACAGGGGCCCCACCAGACCACCCCCCCTGCCTTTGCTTTCCAAGCCCCAGAGGAGTGCCCTAATGAGGGCCAGCTCGCCCCACCCGTCTCGGCCTTATGGTGATTGCCTCCTGTACAGTACGAAGCACAGAGATCACACCTGAACCCCAGTTATACAACGCAAGGATTGCTTTTATTTACTTCACACCTCAGTGTGTTGTTTGATAGCAACTTTTCAAAATTACACACACATACACATATACATGTACGTGTGTGTCACCAAGCAATAGCAATAAATCTGATTTGCCCCGCCCACCTAATCCTGCTGAACATCAAATGTTTTGGCAGCTATTCTTCTGTGATTTGCATGATAATTATTTTCCATTGTGCAAACACAAAAAGCACAAGTAGCACCATGTGCTGCGCCATTGCAAGACAAAGTCAACAGTGCATTGGTATGAATTTAAAAGCATCCCTTAACGAGCTCAGGATGAACTGCAAATGCATCAGAGCAGCTGACCCCAGATTGCAATTAAAAACAGGCCTAATGGGTCTCACACAGATTTAGAAAACCTTTAAGTCAACATTTAAATAGTTTACTGTGAAATCGAAGCACTGATTATAACTCTGGTGAAAAGCAATTTTCACAAAAATGTAAAATGATGGAGCATTAAAACATCAAAGCCAAATAACATCTACATGTCAGAGAACTACGTACAAATTAGGCCTTTAAATATCATAAAATGTCATTGGTAGAAAATGAAAAAATAAATAATCTCAGAAAACAGCGTTAGGATGAAAACATTTATCTCTGAAGTAATTTCACTCAACTTTAGGACTTCACACTGAACCATGAATTTAATAGAAGTTATATATATATATTTTTTTTTTTTCAAGAAAATCCATTTTCAGGATCCATTTTGTTCCAATTATCCTTTTCAGGGTCACGGGGGGGGGGCTGGAGCCTAACTGGTTTGTAAGGAACAAGCAGTGACCTCCATGAAAAAAGATGCTAATACTTAAGCTCTAAAATCTGCAGTTCCTCTAATGGCCACTTAAGGCTGGCTCCAAAACCAATTAGATAGACTCCTCCCACAGACTCACATGTTAAAATGCCCAAAGTACAGCATGAAAAAACATTTTTAAAGCCAAAATGGTACAAAAAAATCTATCTATGGCTATTTTCCCAGTTATAACTTCTATACTGTGGGTGAATTTAAAACTCATCCACGACACACTGTCAAGGCTTAAACTTATATTCAGTTCAATTTTATTTATATAGCACCAAATCACAATTAACAGTCGCCTCAAGGTGCTTTATATTGTAGGTAAAGACCCTACAATAATTATAGGCGTGGCCATTTTGATTGGCAGACAGTTGTAACTGGCAGCTGTCTGTTAGCCTCACCTCTGCTAATTTGAGTTAATGAACTTGACCTGAGGGTCTTTACATTACACCTGACTGCTAATGAAGCCTGTTTTTACATTAGCTGATAACCTAGTTAACACTCTTTCGTCCAAATAAGATCTCTTCTGGCTCCAGAAAACTACCGTTGCAGTGGCCAAAAAGTTAATGATGAGGCTTCAGATAGTTTAGTCCAAAGCCAATAACTGATGTCATGGTGTGTGCATCCATCTTTTATATACAGTCTATGGAGATGACCCATAAGCTAAAGTTAGTTAGCTACATATCAGACTTTCACATAGATAGGTGAGGATGGCAGCAGCTTCCATGACATCACTGGTTATGAAGAGCTGCTGTGAAGCCCTGAACTGGATTTCTTTGGTTTACTCAGGTCACAGAAAAGGTAGCTGAGGGCCAGCGGCTCACGGCTCATCCTTTCAGTGCACTTTTTTGTACTTTTTGTATTTCTTATTTGTTAGTTTTTGTGCATTTGTTCGTCCAATCTCTTTGTACATCCTGTATAATGACAATAAAGGCATTCTATTCTATCTACAGCTACACCTGGAGGCCTTTTAGTGAACAGGAAGAATCACAGGTGCAGGTTTAAGACACTTATGTCAGGTTCACTTTCCAAACATGCAGCCTACATCCATCCTTTATACTTTCTATGGCTTTACATCAGCCCCCAAACACAAACCATACACCTGCTTTGTTTTAAATGAGTCATATTCTTTACTGTGCCAGTAAATCAGAATCAATAATATATTGATAAATCTCACTGTACCTCAAGAACAAAATACAACCAGCTCAGCTGTCTGGAGGACAGAACGTCTATTGCCAAACCCAAAGATACAGTACATACACACACACACACACACACACACACACACACACACACACACACACACACACACACACACACAGGCCCAGCTCTGATAACAGTCCCCTGGGTTGAAGCAAAGGTCAGCAGAGATGTGTGAGGCTGCGGTAACACTGACTTTACCCTTTAACCTCCAGCTCACCCAAGCCTTATCTCTTCCTCCTCCACTTTACCCCCCCTCCCCTTTTTTCCCTCCCATTCGCCTGCCATGCCATCTTTCAATAAGAAAGCATCATGAGTGAGATGTGAATTTCCAACTGAGCAATTTTCATGGATTCCTCTGCAGTTGCTTGGAGAGAAAAAAGATGTGCGTAACATGACCCCTGTGTGCCTACGCGAGGGAGGGAGGGAGTGAGCAAGCGAGGGGGGGGGAGTATGCCAATGTAGGAGAAAGCTTCCTGCTAATTGTAACAGAAGCCGAGCTGACCAAAGCTAACCGCTCTAATGCTGGAGTCAACCCAAGGTCAGAGCGAGGAGATAGCGCTATCGATCCCAGGCAGCTCAGTAAGGAGGAAACTTCCAGCCCATCTCAGGGCTCATCGCAGCGCTCTTCCAGATCCAATCTCTGCTCCAGTGCCATTAGTGGATCTTTGTCAGGGGCTCTGATCTCAATAGTCCTGCAGAAACTAAATGTTATTTCACTCTCAAATGGAAGAGGAGTGATTCTGAGGAAGATACACTGTAGCTCATCCTCTTTAATTTAACCTGAAAAAAGCAAAAAATACCTGCACAGAAATGTCAGGTTGACTCAGTAAGCAGCTGCAACTGACCCTCCACGTGTTATTAAAAGTGTATTTTTATCCTCTAAGCTATAGTTCATTTGGGTAACATCAGCGTTTTAATTAATGAAATTTGGGGATTTTTTTGTGGCACAAAACATTGTGAAAACTTTCTGCATTTTAATCACAGACCAGATGAAAAAATTACATTTACGCTTTATACATTCTTTAATGCCTCCATGGGCTCATTTAGGCAGTTAGTTTTGAGCATTATCTATATTTAATTTCACTGTTCACTAAGACATAAACCTGTATGTATGGAAAAACAGTCAAAACTTTAAAAAAAAAAAGTCTGAAACATTTGATGACCCAAAACAAGGTTTTTGTTTTGGTTTTTTTTGTTTTTTTAAACCTTTATTTCACCAGGTAAAAATGTTTGAGAACTAGTTTTTACAAACATGACCTTTTAAAAAATTTTAAAGCTTTTACCTGCTCCAGCTTCTTTGTTAGAGCTCAATCAATGAAATTCTTTGATTGCTGTTTCTCTTTCTTAATATGTTGCTAAGTTTACGACTCAGCTTTGACCTTTTGCTTGAAAGGCTTTCCTTTTGTAGTATTGTAATTAAACTGCTTTCTTTGCAGCGATAGGGGTTCCCAGACTTCCCATGTTACCAGAATTAATAAAAAATAAATCACATAGTATAATATCATAAACTGTAATTCTTTAAAAAATCTTTAAATTGTTCAAGATTTTTTTAAAAGCAGAAAATAATTTAGATTTTTTTTTAAATAATCAGAAACAAAGAGGCGCGTGCTCTTTGTCAGTCTGTGTGTGAACTGCTTGTTATGAAGTGGTGTGAACACATCATTAACTCTCAGCATAAAGTGACCTGGAGTCAGAGGTCAATTGACAGAGCTGACAGTGATGTCAAGTGGCCCAACATGCAGCGAGGCCCATCTGGTCCGAGGGTAAGATGTGGCAATCTGGTGTCACATACACATAACCTTGTGACACGCACACACACACACACACACACACACTCACACAGAGCAGACATGCAGGCAGACAGATGAGGCCACTCTGGCTTTTCCGGTACTTCCAGATTTTTGGAATTTTCTCACTGTGTTTGCATCCCACAGCTTTTGACGTGGTGGTGGTGGCAGCGGTGTGTTTTCCTGTCTGTGTGTGTGGTCATTTCAAAGTAAAAGCACTACCCAGGGAGCAGAGATTCCTTCTCTCACGTTATCTCAGTGGGTCGGTTAAATTGCTGCTAACGTGCCAAACGGGCTCCCAGAGTCAGGCCAACGAGAACATTAGTGAGCCCCTGTAATATACTGTAAGCTGGTTAACAGCATGCAACACAGTCCAGATTTGGATACAGTTTTAATCTGTCATATTTGGAGCAGTTTGTGTGTCTCTGAGTACACGTGCTTACAGTAACACAATTGGAAAAGCAGAATGAAGACCAAACATGTGAAATCTAACATCTGCTCAAAACTTCCTCTTTTTTTTAACCAAAATTTTCCTCAACCAGGTTTGAATAACTTGAACTGGAGTGTGTGTGTGTGTGTGTGTGTGTGTGTGTGTGTGTGTGTGTGTGTGTGTGTGTGTGTGTGTTTCCAAGTTGTCATGAAACAGTCCAAGAACAGAGCCACATGACAACAGTAACATCTGGCTCTGGCTCCAGAGATGATTACTTTGCTGCTCTGTGAGAACTCAGCCTGTGAGGCCTCTGCTCTCTTTCTCCGCAGCCCTACAAACAAACACGCACGCACACAGCAAGTATGGCGGGCGCACACACGTGTACGTATGGACAGATTGGCATAGCCAGATGGCACAGTCTCTTTGACTGTCACCTAAACCTCCTCGGAATAGCAGCGGGTATGTTTGAGTATGCAAACAATACAAGAAGATTCGTTTCTGCAGGATGAAGCTGGTGGCTGCTAATTGGCTCGCAAATGTAGTATTAAAAACGTACCATTTGCATAAAGTTTATTATTGAAATGACAAGAAGATTCACTAATTACTTTATTTTTGTTAGAGTACTGCAGCATTTTAGTTTTTGTTTGTTTTTTACGCAAAAAATGCATATTTCTTTTAGACACCTCTTCTTAAGATAAAGTTTGTAAAAGAAGAATAAAACAAAGAGCAACTTTTTAAAAACTTGAGCGCATTCAGTGCTGAGATCAATCCAGTGCTAAATGTGCGCGTACCTGTACCAGTCCAATCCCCGTGCGTAATGCCGGTCGAAGAAGTGCGGCTCAGACCCCAGGGCGCGGATGTCTGGATGGAGCCGCAGAAACTCCAGCAGTGCTCGAGTGCCCCCTTTTTTAACCCCTATGATCAGAGCCTGGGGTAACCTCCGAGTGGCTGTCCACTCTTTCCCGGAGCTGTTCGCTTCCAGCCCGGAATGATCGCTGCCGAACGCGCTTTCTCCAGCTGCGGTGACACTTTCTTTGGTAACACTGGTTCCGTTTCTCTCGTACGGCCATCCTGCCCCCGACACGAGGAATTCGCTCGTGGGCGACCTTATTTCAGAGTTTTCTGTCAGTTCCGACTCGCAGCATCCAGTGAGAAAATACACCAACGAGAAACAGAGGATGCTCAGAGAGGACGCGATGGTGAGCCGGTGGAAAAGCCGCCGCAGGTCCGTGCTCGGAGGGTGGTGATGATGTTGATGGTTGTAGTGGTGGTGGTGGTGGTGAAAAGTTGCCATCCCTCACAGATCCATGTGTGATAAGGGGCCATTCTACCACAAGTTCAGCTCACATCCTAACGCCGTTAACATCCCGCTAACTCTTGGAGAGTCTCTGTCAGTCCGCTCCGCTGCTCTCCACCTCTTTCGTGCTGCGCGTCTGGAACATATTCAGCATTCTCCACCCTCCGACCAGAAACCCGCTCAAACTCAGTCATTCACTATTCTTTACGTGACATCCAGGATATGCGCCCACTTACTCACCCACACTGGCAATCTGGGGGGAAGAATAACGCTCCAATATCCGAGCCGCGTTACAGGGGGCCTCTCTCTCTCTCCTCTCTCTCTCTCTCTCTCTCTCTCTCTCTCTCTCTCTCTCTCTCTCTCTCTCTCTCTCTCTCTCTCTCTCCACTCCACGGGATTACTCTGCATCTCTCTACCACGGCTTATCCTAAGGGGATTCGCAGATCTCTTTCTCTCTCACCTTCTTTCTTGTTGTCCTTCTTTTTTCTCCGTAGATACCTTTGATTGGAGGGTCGTGGCCTGAGGCTCTTTTAATTCCAGTATTATTTATTTGGGATCGAACTGATGAAAAGAAAAGACCACCTCACATGTGCCATTATCATTCTAATCTAAAGAGATGATTGATCTCTGTGACTCTGTGCCACACATCAGCACATCTAATATTATTACCTCTACAATGAAAATTTGTGTAGAACAAAAACCCTGATGGATCCAGCAGAGAGATTGGTGCAGTTTGAATTTGGATGTATCGTGCTCAGAGCTGACACTCTGCACTAAAACCTATGGCATAATTGGCTTAAGGGTCAGACAGGTTTAGAGTATGTAGTGCAGCTGCCAATAGTTAGCTGACTGACCTATTAACTGAACTATTAACAAATGGTATCAAAATAACAATCTAAAAGTTTACGCATTTTGATCCAGGGAAAAGGTTTGCATGTCAAAAGTAAACACTTCATCACTGGCATCAGGAGTGTGTTGCGTCACAGTCTCCTGTTAGGGAGCTCTGCAATGTTGGCTTTTATTATTGCAGAGTACAGAGCTAAGGTAGGGTAATAGCTCATAGGAGACTCATTATTTCCCCCTCCCAACAACACTTGCACACTGCATGTGTGAATGTGTGCGTGCACACACACACACACAAATAAGCACATACTTCATGTTCCATTTGGCTTACCCCTGTCATTATCCCATAGCAGATGTGACCCGTGCCATAAAACCACTGCATTGTCCTGCATAGATTAATAAGATCCACCATCCATTTCCAGCAAGATAAACTTTATTTAGCCATATTATTGCTTTTATTTATTAGAGCAATAGATTTATTTGTAAGCAAGTATGCAATATGGTAAACTACAGTGCCATGAAAAAATATTTTCCTGTTTCCCAATTTCTTCATTTTTTGCAAAAATGCAGTTTTATAAACAATGATTTCATTTATTAAGGGACAAACGTGTCCAAACCTACCTGCTCTATGTGCAAAAGCAATTGCTCTCCTAACTGGTTGTGCCATCCTTGTTAGCAATCAAGCATTTGCAATAACACAGTGAGTCTTTCACATCACTGTGGAGGAACTTTGGCCCACTCTTCTTTCCAGAATTGTTTTAATTCAGCCACATTGGAAGATTTTTGAGCAGACAGCCTGTTTAAGGTCACGCCAAAGCATTTCACTCTGACTCGGCCGCTCCAAAGCCTTCATTTGGATTTTCATTTGCTTGTTTTTGTTTTTTTTAGCCATTTACAGGTGGACTTGCTGGTATGTTTCAGATTATTGTCCTGCTGCGTAACTCAGGTGTGTTTGAGCTTCAGGGCTCAAACTGATGGTCGGACGTTCTCCTTTCTGGTAAAGAGCAGAATTCATGGTTCCATCAATTACAGCAAGTTTTCCAGGACCTGAAGCAGCAAAGCAGCCGCATCATCACACTACCACCACCATGTCTGACTGTTGGTATGATGTACTTATTATGAAATGCTGTGTTAGTTTTATAGCAGATATAACAGGACACAAAGCTTCCAAAAAGTTCAGCTTCTGTCTCGTCAGTCCACAGAATATTTTCCCAGAGTTTTGGGGATCATCCAGATGTTTTTTTGCAGATGTGAGACGAGCCTTTGTGTTCCTTTTGGTCAGCAGTGGTTTTCTCTTTGGAGCTCTCCCACGGAGGCCATTTTTGCCCCGTCTTTTTCTTATTGTTGAATCATGAACTCTGACCTTAACTGAGCCAAATGAAGCTGGGTTTTTCTGTGACCTCCTGGATGAGTCATTGATGCGCTCTTGAAGTAACTCCTGGGAAGGTTCACCACTGTTCCAAGTTTTCTTTATTTGTGGATAATCACTCTCATCATTTGCTGGAGTCCCAAATTCTTAGAAAGGGACAATTACTTTTTCACAGAGTACCAGGTAGGTTTGGCCAACCTTTTTTCCCTTAATAAATCCAATCATCATTTAATAACTCCAATTTATATTTAGTCAGGATATCTTTGTTTAAAATTAAATTTAGTTTGATCTGAAACATGTAATTGTGACAAATACACAAAAAAATCAGGAAGGGGTGAACACTTTTCTCAGCGCTGCATATATGCTACACCACATGTGCTTTTCATGGGACGATGAAAGGGAGATAATCTGGTGTTACAAACTGGAGCGCCGTTACTCCATCAACATGCTTCTTCTCGTCTCGTTAACTCTTTATTGACAAGTTCCCGTCAGGCTGTGCAAATCAATTCCCCTTTAAACCAAAAGAGTTCAAACATATGAAACACAAGTGAAGCCGAGGATGTTCAAGAATAAAAAGTAAAATCATTTCTATTGTCAACACACACACACGTCCTCCCTACCCCACCATATTGCTATCCTGGCTTTAAATGTGCAAATATGCTTGCTAAGGTGGTTTTTTTGGACCCTTTTTTGGACGGATGAATTTTTTTAACCTAACTATCGAATGATGTGTGTTTGTTTCCTTTTTCTGGGGCCTGATTGTACCGATGGTGCCAGCGTGGCAGCGGCTGCAGACACCCATCTCCCCTATGTTAGTCCTGTCTGTTCTTCTCTGGATGGTTGTTCTGAACAAAATGTCGTTATATTATGACGGAATGACATTATATAATTCGTTGTATGATGATTAATTTCGTTTTATGTATAATGACAATAAAGTTCTATTCTATTCTATTCTGTCTCTCTGTGAATGCTCCCCATATGAACTCTACTGGTCCGTGCTGCTTCCATTATGTCTGGTAAAGTTCAGAGGGGTTGTGTGTTGGGGTCAAAGCTCCAGTAACATTTGTGGTATAAGAACAGCTTTATTTCATAACCAAGGCTTGAGTCCTTAATCAGGGTCACCATGAAGGCCACCAGCTGAAATACACTGCGAGTGCATTTCAGCACATGTCGATGGAGTCGACTAAACCTGCACTGGATCACCTTGTGGAGTTTACAAGCAGGAAGTCTTGTGAAGTCCAACTGGAGAAGAAGGACTTGCGGTCCTAACTGTGGTGTTGGAAACCAAATCTGTGGTCTGTATCTGCAAACCATGGCCACGTGTTTCACCTCCCTGAGCCACTGAGGTTCTTCTAACTTACAAATCAATTTTGGGGGAAATGTGTCTCACTGATTCAAGACTGGGAACTGTGTTGGTGGGGAAAAAAGTAAGAGCAAGCATTTTGCACCATGCCAGTACTACTTACAGACAGTAGCTTCCATTTTATTCCCATGACAGCGTTGCTTTGTTTGGATATATATATACATATAAACTTGCACAATACTTGTCCTTATTTTTGATTACCAGTTTTTAATGCATCTTTCTTGTGTAGAAAAGAAACAAGGCATTGGAAAATTACCAATTACTTTAATTTAAATTAACTTCCACTGTCTAAAAAACAGTTTTGGTGAGACCATCAGGAATATTCCTGCTCTGATAAATGTCCAAAACCATCCAACCCCTGAGTGTCAGTTCAGTAAAAACTCTATCCACTGCTTAACTGACCCTGAAATAAGAGTCATTATGTGCCCCAATTACTCAGTAACACTTACACCAAAGTCACCCTTAAGTGTTCCTTTGTTTCACCGAGACATGAAGAACATTTATGAGGAGGGGCAGAATCAGACGCATACGCTGAGGCTCTGTAGCACATTGTATATCCTATTATTTCCTGTTTATTTTATTCTCCATCCTTCCTCCACGGATCAAGAGGCGAGGTCATCAGGTGAGGTTGTGTGTCTTTTGTCTGCAGTCGCCCTGCAGATTGTTCTGTGATGAAGTGGTCATCTATAAAGTGTGACCTGGGGTCAGGGCTGAAGCCCGGGCAGTGATTCATTATCCAAAATGGGAGCACAGCAAGGCGATCCATTCCGCATCACAATTTATGAAACAGAGAGGTTTTAGTAGTGTTTTTTTTTTTTTTTTAAATATATAAATATATGAGCATGAGTCACTCTGTACTGTTGATGTTTTAAGTTTCTTTGACTTTACAGTGTAATTAATTTCAGAAGGTTCAGAGGTGTTTCAGTGCCACACGAGCTCCTCCAGAATCGATGCATTTGTCACCGACCTTGAATTTAGTCTGATTCCTGCGCAGCCAGTTTGACTGCATCTTTCATCTTCACCTGCCCTGATTGACAGTCTAATTAGAGGTAAAATAATGGTAAATGTAATCAAGGCTAAATTACAGCCATAACTCACTCAGTGGAGAGCCTCATACCTGCAAGCCAATCACAGTCACAAGCTAATGAACTACTCTCACTGACCAATGACCTCACCATCCATTTCAAACATAAGAACCTGGTATTAACATCTCTCAGCACCACAGGCCATGCTGAAGTGGTTTTTGTGGAGCTCTTACAAGGTCACTGCACCCATATTACCAAAAAGAGAGAAGAGCATATTTTCCTGCTCAGTGGCATTGAGAATGAGAGAAAATGTGTTTTTTTGGGGGGGGGTCGGTAGCCCCACTTGTGCCATGTGTCATTGTATTTTTTTTATTATGTCAATCCAGTTTGAAATGTCCTACTTTCAAAGGCTAATGAGCATTCTGTGAAACTACAAGCACAAATTAGCACAAAGAAACAATGAAGGTGTCACTGGGTTTGTGAGTGACACCATCTGTGAGGGACATCACTGAGTTATTGTCAATCAAAAATATTAGGCATACATAAGAAACATGAATTTGGGGGGGGGGTACTTAACTGAAGACATGTTTCATAAAAGTTTTATTTTTTTAAAGTTTCGGTTCTGATTTTACAGGTGTGCACCTGATCACTATCTGCTAGGCCTCACCTCACCTACCACGCTGGTGCCACCTGCAAACCAAGCTTTCAAGCTTTAGCTCATAACTTAGCTCCACCCTCTTCATCCAAACACAGAAACTAAAGCGCAGCAGCAGCCAGATTGCTAATGTTGAGGCTATGTCCATCTTTTATGTGCAGTCTATTATTAGTAATTCAGGCTATGAATAATGGTCTTCACTTATGAAACCACACTTACAGTTCCAGGTTGTCCATTTGTGGTAAATGAACTAGTTCTTAAATAGTGCTTTCTCCTCTACGTTGAGCACTCAAAGCACTTTATGCAACATACCTCGTTCATCCATTCACATGGACATGCCTCCAACACAGAGGCTACAGAGACGACTCTGCATGCAGTCTTCAAAACAGCAATAACTTGAAATAATAATTTGCAGAGGAATGCATGCAGTGACGACAGTGGAGAGTTTTTACTTCACTACAAAGAGCTTCTTTGTATATTATGGCTTCTGACACCTCCACAGCAGGAGCTAAGCTAAAGGAGCGGCAAGCGCACTGACACGATTAGTCCACATTAAGTATGCAGTATGGTTGAGCCTGTAAAGCACTCCCATAAACTGAGCTAGCTGATCTCTCGTTTGCTGCTTGGAAATAAGACTGGAGTAAAAGATGATTTGGCTTTTTTTGACTTTTCAGATCCTAAAGGACCAAATTCATTCAGTTCCTGCCTGCTCCTTTTCCTGTAATTGTTTGTGTCAGGAAAAAAGAGCATTTTGGCCACACCAAGATCACTGCACAGTTAATAACAGACAAATTACTGTCTGCAGCTCTTTTGAGGAGACTTGGTGTCCCGTTGGTGTGAGTGAATCAGAGGACTGCTGGGTGAATGAGTCCTGCCAGAGCCACACCCTGATCAGAGGGCTGCACCTCCTGCTCACCCAGCACCTTTTCCACCTGTCGTTTGGGCCACATGCTGGCCAAGAAAACACACAGTGGTGTAAACACAGTGAGTAAGTGTGTGTGTGTCTGTGTGTGTGATTGACCCATAGGGTGAGCAGAGATCAGAGGTAGGTGCCAGATCAGATCAGCTCAAGGCTTTCCAAGAAGGATAAGCTCTACTTATGCTGCTTAGGGAAGGGTCTCGCGCGTGTGCGTGTGTGCGTGCGTGCGTGTGTGTGTGCAGTTCTTTTGTGTGAGCCCTCGGGGCTTTCATATGTGTATGGTTTAGTTTTAATGAGCGTGGTGCTTCTTTGACCCCACCATGTCGTAGCTGCGGTGAGGTTATTGCCTAGTCCTAAAACACAGGTCACGGTCCACTGATCGACTCAGCTGTTTCAATTATGTAAGTCTGCAGGTTGTGACCAGGTTTTATTTATGAGCTTTTAATACCTGCTAGCTAAATTTACCCTTCAGAATATGGTGTAAATCCAGCATGCAGAAATATTAGTCAGATCTGAGTTCTTCTGTTAAATTCAGACATCATAGTCCGCCTCAGTCGAATACTTCCAACTTCATTTTGATATTTTGTTACCAGCCTTGTAAACAAACCTGCAGAGTGAAGAAGGTTTGAACTGCCATGCTTGTGTCAGAATCTTCCGTATAAAAGGATATTTTATGGTAAATTATGGTAAAATTCTGGGTACAGTTTACTGATTATTAATAACTGAGGAAATAACTGAGAGGGAGGGAGTGTGGCGGGCCAGGAAAAGCTTTGACATCAACTCTTCTGATCTGCTCTTTACACATGATCATGTGTAACTGTATTTTAATGATGCACTGTACAATTAAGTTAATTTCAGGTACGTTGTTTCCCTAACATTAAATATAAGAGAATACATGCAGATCACATACTGACTGCATCATCAAGACCACACTTCCTAGTTTGATTTATGAACTGATCACAATGGTGTAAACAAGCTTCATAATTATGACATTCAGTTCCTCCAGTGGCCACTGGAGGCAGCTTCCAAAAGTGAGTCTATCCCCAGTTACTTCCATGTTAAAATGCAGATACTGTAGTAGCACTAATTTGGTGGAAGTGGTGATCCACGGTGCATCTTTCTAAACAGACCGTATGGGGAAAACACCCATGGGTGAAATCTGAAAGCTCAAGACAAACTGTCTAAGTTGCAAAACCTAAAGAGGTTTCTGGACTCAAACACAGCCAGGGCTCTTCTGCATGAGCGTTTCTCCTGCCATTGAAAAAACTAGGTTAACCCTGCCTGTTGGTTCCCAGTTCATGCTCACAAAAGAGAGTCTTAGCTTTAAAGAGTTTTTTCTTGGCTAAATTAATCTCATGTTACAAAGTTATTTTTATGGTTGTATGTTTTATGGATAAAGTAGGATGTCTAAAAGTCAGATTGTGGTATTAACTCAATCAAAAATATGTATTTACTATATTCATTCCTGCATTACTGTATTCATTATTCAGATCATATACAGATCATATAACGTAGAAACTACCTTATCCCAGAAATGACCTCTTAGGACATTTGTAGGTGTGCTTTGTTATGGTCTGTAGCAGTGGGCTTCAATTCAAATTTAAGGAGGTCCAGTTAGAGAAAATTTGCCATCTCTGCTGTGACCCGTTTTCTCACTGTGTGATTCCCTGACTTACATCTTTGGACTTCTGCATTTCATCTCCTTGCTGAGTTTTCAGTTTTCATGAACGCTCTGAATGATTTGATTTACTCAGTAGTATCACATGGGATGGGTTAAAAAGTGCACAACTGGTCTGTGTGTTTCTTGTGTGCATACCCATGTGCAGCTTTTTCCTTTGTCTTTACAGTAGTCAAGGACAAAGGAAAAAGCTGCACATGGATATGGGTCCATAAAGAACGGCATCTGGGTCCGTCTCCAGACCGCAGTCCACCTATTGGTAGCCTAGGGTCTATAGTTACATATGTTTTAAAGTTGTTGGTCCTTTAGTGGCTGTGTTAGTAAGTGCTTGTAAACTATGTCCTAGTGTTATCACCTTTAGATAGGACAGAACTGGTAGCTTGAACTTGAGTTCAAGGTTGAAAACGTGAAAGTGAGGAGTTATTGGGTCATACCAGGATGTCTTTACACTGACCTATGGATGGATGGATGGATGGATGGATGGATGGATGGATGGATGGATGGATGGACGGATGGACGGATGGACGGATGGATGGATGGACGTTTGGACGGATGGATGGATGGACGTTTGGACGGATGGATGGATGGATGGATGGATGGATGGATGGATGGATGGATGGATGGATGGATGGATGATGACTGACCAACATCCTGCTCTGCAGCTGGGTTGTGCCTTCTCTAGAACAGTCAGGGAGATATAATGTGCTTGCTAGGCCAACCTTAATCTGCCCCACTGGCCTGACGCAGGTGCCAACATGGCTATCAGCATCGTCGCGTGTCCTCAGAATGCAGCATAATCAGGCTAATCAGCAGAGCCACACCCTTTAAGCCTTAAGTTAAAAGATTAACACAGCTGAAGGGATGAAGGTTTTTCCGCATGGAGGGATCGACAACATTCCGAGTTAGTTCAGAAGCTGGAATGAGCCCACAGGTGCTGCAAGACTCAGTATGTATCGACAGAAGTGTTCCTCTATGGATCCTAATGGAATAATAATGAATTGTAATTGCAAAGAGCCTCTCTCTGGGTCTTGATGCATTTTTAGTATTGACCCGTCTGCAGTGAGCTGAAGCATGAAGACCTTGCATTCCATATTGATTTGCCTTTTACAAGGAGAATCAGTGGTGTGATGTATTTTTTCTCGCAGTTTTCTGCCACCAGAATGTATGATTACACAAGCCACGGTGAATGTACGCGCACGCATCACTGCTCATAACGCACACATCGACAGGACCCAGCCTCACTCAACCCAACCACCCGACTCTAACCGCTCGAGACAACAGGTTAATGTCCCGGCACTCAGAGGGGCTGAGTGCAGAGATAAAGTGTATGAGTGAGTAAGAGAGAGCGATACGGGGAGAAAAAAGAGATTAGGACTACCTGCTGGAAAGCCTGTCCTCATTTCCGCAGGCTTTCAGACACATCTGCTAGCATTGTTTAACATCCCCATTGTAAAGAGAGACGGATTATTGCTCCCTTTGGCCTCTGAGAGGAGGGGAGACCGTGTAACGACATGGACATTATCCCTGATAAATCTGTTATCCAGGGTTTGTGCAGGGATACTCTCTGCAAAGGGATTAAAGACAGAGAGAAAGTATAGTAATATAAGAGTAATCCCATCCAGTGTCCTGCTCCACCTTTTATAAAAACCTGTTGTCATCAAAAGAAGGACTTCTCCTCACAAAATTGTTTCCGCAAGTGTGTTTTTATATAATTTACGAGCTCATTTTGAGGCTCAGAGACCGTCTCTGCTGCTAATGGATGTATCACTGTGAAAGCTCTTTAGTTTTTTCATTCCACAGCTTGCAATAAAAGAAAATTAATCCTGAGCATTGCTCATATGGAGTAATTAAGCATTCTGTCCAGCTCCAGGCTTCCGCTTAATTACAATACGAAACAACATTTTCATGGATATAAAAATTTGCACAGTTTCAGGTTTCTGACAGATTTAAACAACAGAGCTTTTTATTCATTCATTTATTTGACCCATTAGCTATTTTTCTCATATTCAAGCATCAAATCACAAAAGCAGGATATGTTGAGCCAAAATGAATCAGCATGGCTGGATGAGGATTACATACCACTAGATTAGTGCTACATTTCACCCCTGATTTCAAACAGGATTAGACCCTTAGTGTATTCACCTGCCTTTCATCAGTTCAAGTGTCGATGCACAAAATATTATATTTTCCTCACAGAAACTTTGCAGTCATGTCAGGATATCAGATGATTAATTTTTAGGACAAAGTAGGACTCCCAAAATTTGTCTCAAATCCGGCTTTATATCAGCGTCAGCTTGCTGAGTTTATTGTTCTGGCACTCAAATGTTATTACAGCTTCAGGCATTGTTCAATACTCAATAGTTCCCATTCAATGTCATCCCCATGTCCACGTTTCAATCCAAATATTGTCCACATCCACCAAACGACCATCTTTTCCTCCGCTTCCCTCCCCCAGAGCAGCAACCAGCCATGGACTGATTACCCCGTTCACTCAGCTGGACCCTTGGGGCCTTCGTCTCATTGGCACTTATGTGTTTGTGAGAGTGTGTATGTGTCTGCATATTTATTTAAGAAGCCATGTTAGCTTTTAACACATCAACAGTAAAATTTTGTGGCATCTTTTTGGCATTTCTCTTATTATGAAATCCAAATTTGAAGCATTTTCCAGAACTGGTCAGAAAACAGGTTCAGTGTTGTAAGATAAATTCTCACATGCAGTCTCTTTATGCCACTGTTACACGCTGTGTTTGAGTTCAGCAAACAACAGCTGACAGAAATCATTTAACTGCTGTAGAAGAACATTATGGAAAAGTTAAAAATACATTTTGGATAACAAGTGATATTAGTTCAAAAATGTGCTCGCTGTGAAACAGATTGAACAGCTCACTGCCTAAATTGTGAAACTGACCACACAGTTGGCTCCAACACAATAAGAAGCACACATCACACCATCAGCATCTGCCTCCGCCTCAGTCTGCAGGCCCCTCGGCCTGAAACCCGTCCGATCTGGCTGCTCCGCTCCGGATTTCACTCTTTATTTGTTCAGATTAGTCCTCCAGCCAGTCAGCAGCGCGCCCGGTCCTCTCACACTCTGACCGGCTCTGCTCCAGCTCAGCATCCCATCTGTTCAGCCCTGCAGTAATTACTCGTCTTTTATCTAACTACAGCCCCCTGGATATTTATCGATCAATAACAACTGGCCTGCTCTGATATTACAGCATCAAAATACATGTAAACATTGAGTGATGCTAGGCAGCCCAGCGCGTGCAAATGTTGTTTTACATTCATTTCTGTGGGGTCAAAATGATGTCCTCGGTGGTTCTTTTATCCCACTCATCCCAAAATTCACTCTATAATGAATAATCCTATTTTAGGATATGTCATGAAATATGAGACGATGGGGTTTGAATTTAACAAAGTTACATGATTTTTAAAATCAGGAACATTCCAGAGCTAATTTAAAGCTGTTTTAGATTATATCTTCTTAAATTTCATTCAATGGAAGTTTCTCCGAGCTAAGTTTGCTAACTTCTAGTTAGCTGCCAAGTAATTGCTGGGTTGTAAGCTTGTTAACGAACTCCCTCGTTGATGGGACTCATTTTTTATGCAGGTTATTCACAAGATACTGTATAAATGTGCCATGACCCCTGTTTGCAAACCATTTAATGTATGAAATGTCAGTTTATTTTCCAATACCAAAATATAAGATTCAAAGGAGATGGTGACATGAAGCTAATAATAGTGCAATCCATTTTTGATCCACTTGTATTCCCGAACTTTAGTTTGATTCAGAAAATGCTGCAAGTTGCAAAAGAGAAAAGTAATTAATAGCTACAATTCCACAAAAAATGTAATTTAATACATTTTTACCAGAGAAATTTAACTTGTCATAAATGCTGGTTTGTCTACAATGTATTAAAAAAAAAGCACTCAAAGCTCCTTCACAAACACTGAGCTTTAAGTCAAAAAACATATTTTTATAAATAGTGATCTTTAAGATTATTTTTTCTGTTGGCCACACTGTATCCAAGCAGCACAAAACTATTGTTATTGTTGTTAAATAACCCCAGTTCCACCCAACATCCCACCATACAGTGAAAACCATCACATCTTGTAACCAGGTTAAACATGTAGGACAGCTTTACATATCGTTTCCACACATGTGTGGGTGTGTTTCTGTGCCCTGTGATTGACAGCTGTGTTTTGTGTGTATTGTCACAGAGAAAGAAGCCCATGTGGCTGAGCTGTGACATATGCCGCTTTTACCTAATGGACTCACACAAACACATGTACACAATAAACAGACGAACACATACACAGCATGACCACTCTTGGGATAAGACTATTGTCTTTGTAAAATAGAAATATCTACAGTGGCAGAAGGTTATTGAGGACACTGTAAGTGCTGTATATTAACCACAGCTGCTCTCAGTGTAACATTTATATCACACTACATTATTTTCTCAAAAATATACTAATTTTCAAATTCAATTTAAAAAGTTAGCTTGTATTTATGTCTGTGTTTGGGGGGGGGGTTCTTTCCACAAAAATAATTTAATTAGGATAACTTATCTAAAAAATTAATATATTAGTATTGTATTAATGTATTAATATGTTATTAATAATATAAATTAATATGCACAATATTATCAGGCTCTTGTTTTCCCATTCGGACAGAGGTGATCCAATCAAACGTAACAACAAATGTTCCTTCCAGCAACAGAATGAAATGATGTTAGTTTAAAAATAAATGAATAAATCCCACTACAGTAGATTCCTAAGAAGACCGTCTGCTTTGGCAGACCCTCTTTTACCCTTTACTCTGCACAGGGAAGGAGGCATCCTGTTCACTTTACGGAGATCAGCAACAGAGTTTTGGAGTCCTGACATGTAATACACATCATGTGATTTGTCACTGTCTTACTAAAATAAGGAAAACCACCCAGGAAAATCACAGCATATGAACTAACACACCCCCTGCACTGGCTTTTGAACTGTGCACCAATGAAAAGCTGGGTGGTCCCAGTCGTAGCTGCATGAGTGGTAATTTCCATAAAGATTTTTAAGTTTAGACTGAGCTTACAACAGGACAGTTTTCACTTCGCCTTAATGAGTTCAGCCCAAAGAAGGCCCAGACTGAACTTTTGTCCTGTCTCGCTCCCCCCTCAGCACATGGCCCCCCCTCCCTGAGCCTGGTTCTGCTGGAGGTTTCTTCCTGTTAAAGGGAGTTTTTCCTTCCCACTGTCACCAAGTGCTGCTCATAGGACGTCGTCTCATTGTTCAGGTTTTCTCTGTATTATTGTAGGGTCTTTACCTCACAATATAAAGCACCTTGAGGTGACTGTTGTTGTGATTTTGTGCTATATAAATAAAATTGAACTGAATTGATGTAATCTAAACAAATTGTTGTGAGTTGTTACCTCTGATTTTTTATTTTTTTTTAGGTGCAGACAACTTTGCAACTTTTTGAAGCCTGCTGCTTGCAACAATTCAACATGATCATATCTTTTACCAAAAAAATTGAATTTCTCACTTTTTAATCAATTAATTTCAGGGCTTTAATTATCTGAAAGTCAATGAAGTTGTGCCCCGTTCTAACAACAGTGGACATGGTTTCAGGCAGTTTTTTATCACCTCATTCTAGTTCTTTGTTCTTATCTTTATGACCCAGTCATGGCTCTTTCTCTGGGTTCTGGAAATGTGACTGGGTAGCATCAATAAAACACTTGACAGAGACATCTAAGTTTTTAATGTGTGGTCTTTCCTATTCGACATGTCTCCATGTCTGTCAGAAAAGGGTTTGATCACCTTCAGCTCACTGTTCCTGGATTTTGAAGGGAAAAAACACGACATATGAAAAGTAGCTTTGCTCCTGAGGAATGTTGGTGGGGCTAAAATCCCAATCTGCCAATATTTGACTTCTTCTCTGTTGAGTGAAAGAGTAAACATCATTGGATTCTAATGGAAATATTCTCTTAGACATAAAAGCTTCATTTAATATGCTGTTATTTATAAATGAGTATGCTGTAATGGTTCTGTGTATTTCTGTTTTATTAAGCTCTTGTTTTTTTCTGCTAAGGCACATCTAAGCTCCTCTAAAGCAGGCTCGCCATCATCTACATGCTCTAATACTCCCACAGAGACCAGAGCTGTTTGCCTTTATTTCAGCTGGGCAGAGAGATCACAGGCAGCAGTCCCTGCATCGATCCTCAGAGTCCCGTGAGTCCAGCACAGCTTCTACCAGCGTCCCTGTGGTGATGACTAAAGTGGGGCCTCCATCAGAACTGATAACAATCCCCAATCCATCAAATGGTAATATGTTTATACAGTGACAGTGTGTACACTCTCCTATATAAAAAAGAAAAACACTTGTTATGCTGAAAAATTATTTCTTCTGGAAATTCAACGTAAAAATAATTATTTAGTTATTAGTTATTGTTTAGTTATTGGGTTAGGGCTTAGAGTTAGGGTTGGGGTTAGGCTACAGTTTGATGGCAGTTCTGGTTTTTGCTGCTGTGTACTCACGTCCTACTGTCCTCTTGCCTGCTGTGATCTGTCACTGCTTCTCTGTGTATAACAACCTGACTTCTGCCAGGATATCAGGACTCCTTTGGATACTCTGCATTAACTCCTAGGGCCAGTCTGAGGTGGTCCAAGGGTGGTGCCCTGTCTTTGTTAGGCTCTAGCAAGTAGGCTAGCTTGCTAACCAGCTGCCAGTGCACGTCCTTTCCCAACATGACAACCATTAAAGGTTCCATATCAGAGCTCCTGAGTCTCTGCTGCCGCCTCACTCCTGAATACCTGGATGACTTCTGCGTCACCCCCGTTATGCACGCCAGTTGCATCCCAGTTGTTTGTTTTGGGGGGGTTTAAAATTCTCAGGCCTGTTACCACTTGCTGTTGAGGAAAATGAAGATATAGCCCGACGTGATCTATTTGGTTGAGTAACGTTTTAAAAGATGGACCAACGAAATTAGTTTTCAGCTGATCGGTCTTGATCAGTGATCATTAATTTGTCTCTGATCTGATTGCAGAATTGTAACTGTGTCACTGCAATATGAAAAACAACTGTGACCTGTAAACATGCAGATCTACATGAGACTAGTGAACCTAATGGCAAATGTTCTGGAGGTATATACAGCAGTTTGTATTTGTCCTAACCTGGAACGCTTTATTTGGATAATCATTTTAACCCGGTGCAGTTTAATCTCTCACACTGAAATGTCTCTTTCACCTCTTTCCTTTTAAACGTCTTCAAGGTTTCCAGCTGAGTAACAGTTTGGTGAATGGGAGCACATGTATGCTGGAACAGTCACGTTCTTTGCTCCACCAGCACCCAGTATCTTGTCACAGTATTACCCAACAGCTCGCATGGCCTTCATTCACTTATTCAAAATAGCCCTTCCTGCCTGCAGCAGCAGCATAGCTCCAGCCAGCCAATCAAAGGGCAGAGTTCCACCGGCAGAAGCACAACAGTTACCAGCAGCTCTTTTCATAACCAGTGATCCGAGACTTGTTAGCAGGCATGTAAAAGACACACAGACTCGCACTCTGTCTCTCTTTCACACACACTGGACCTTTTACCGGGTATATAAAGAAAATGCTGTCAGCCCGACATACCAGAACAAAAGTCTTCTTAACAGACAATTAGGAATCTCCCTGCTGTTCTTGTCTGCATCCATGCATGCCCTCTCTCTCTCTCTCTCTCTCCTTCTCCCACATTATCCCCATTTTCACTCCTGTCCCCCTCTTTCAGCCACTGTCTCTCTCTGCAACCCTGAAACTGACCGTCCTGCAGTTAGGACCGTCGGTTTCTGCTAAGACCGAAGGAAAGGAAAAGAAGGAGACCAGAAAAGTTTAAACAAAGACCAGAGAGGAAATGTGATGTGGCTAAAGGCAGCACTTACAGCTTAGGCCAAACATGTATATAGATTCCATAAAGCCCACTTCCCCTTCAGTTCTGTTTAGGAGTAGGACAGTGGTAAAGACTTGTTTTACTATGTAATTATGATCATTTGTAATTAAGCCTCTTGGTATCGACAAGCATCACGTGTGTTTTATGATTGTCTTCCATAGCCACTTTAACTTTTGAATTTTCTCTTCGCTTGAACGGTCATTTTCTCAAAAGCAACAAAAAAATGTCAACAATTTAAAAAAAATTTTACATGTGTATTTTTTTGTTTTTTACCATGAAGCTGAAGTACGCATTTAAAAACAGGAGTTCACAAACCAGCGTTTGATGGTTGCTGCGTCTGTCTTTCATATTCAGTATGTGACCGAGATTTAAATTCCTTACCCTTCATCATCATTGGTGATAACTCTGACCCTCTGCTGTCAGAATATGTAACTTTTGTTCTCGTTGACAGTCGTTCTCTCAAGTCTTGGCAATCAAGGCACAAATAAAATATTCGTTCTAAGTGACAGGCATCAAAACCTTTTAATATTTTTTCCAAAACAGTTCTCCTTGCTTGAATCCGAGACTTAGACTTAAGGTTAAATGAGGGTTAAAGTAGAAGTGCTTGTATGTGATGGATGAAGGCAAACTAGATGACACTGAAAGACTTTTCCTTATTCACAGTGACGTGAGGGCACAGCGCCTGGGTGGAGGGTTTAGTGCAGAGATGTGTCTTCTTTGCTGGTTGAAGGTTTTGAGGACGGCAGCTCTCTGAGGATGAAGTCGTTTCCCGAGCCGGTTTTTTTTTTTTTTTAATTTGGGGGGGGGGCTAACCCAGCTGTCAAAGGGCAAAGCTTTCAAAACGCCGATGGATTCGTGGCCAGAATCAGAACCACGTTAACCTTCTGAGGTCTGAGTCGTCACCGGTGATGACCTCAGCCAGCCCCGATGCTAAACCTAAATCTAACCCCAGGCTGTCAATCGAGGAATAAAGAAAACAATCATTCTGACTCACACACATCAAAAACTATTCACATTTTTCCCAAAAAGTCTTTTACCTTTCTCCAAAATACAGCATCAGGGTGCAGTTGGGGTCACCACCTACGATGGCTCAGAGGATGAAATGAAGAATGAAAAGTGCTTTAATGTGTCCATGATCTCAGGCAAATTTTGTTTGGCTGGCGTCTGTGAGAATTTATACAGGCTTACATCAGTCAGCACTGATAATGTACACCTTTATACACCTCTATAAAACCCAGAAGTATTAGTTAATATCTTACTGACAAGTCAGTGGAAAGGACTGATGTTCAAAATGATCACCAGTGGAAGCAGCGTGTGTAAAAACAGACTAATGGGGATTAAAGCAGATATATAATGTGAGACTGACCACCTGAAGTAATCATGTGTGTGTGCACAAGTGTGTTTTCTCCTCTAACATAGCTTATTGTAAGGTTAGTTGTGAGCTATTCGAGAGTCACTCAGATATGATCCTCTGGAAGGTGATCGCTTGCTGCAGCACACACCACAAGCTTCTTCTGCATTAAGAAAGTCCTGAGAGGCACCTGGCTTGATGCTTTTATTTCTTCTCTCCCTCTCTCCTCTCTCAAAGAAAATCTAATCAGGCTCTGTGAAAGCTTCTGCCCCTCCCATGACTTGCTGGTCGGTTATGGTGGCTGAGCAGGCTGAAAGGTGAAGAGCTGAGCTGGGGTCAAGGCGTCCAGCGACAGCAGGCTTAGAAATCCTGCTTCCCCCCGACGCCCCTTCTGTTTCCTATGCCACCGCCTCCTCCCATCAACAGCCCACTCTAATTTAGATTATGAGAAGGTGCGTGTGTGTGTGTGTGTGTGTGTGTGTGTCCTCCATCTCCCAGACCGACAGGATTCCTGTGATGCAGCTCCTGCTTTCCTCCCTGTGAGCAGCGGGCAGGTCTCTAAGACCCCACTCTAATTGCCATTCAATATTGTTGCATTTAGATTCCCTAGCTCTCATACAATATGCACAAAGATGGATGGCGCTCAGAACCCAATACGCTGAGCTCAGCAAGTTGGCTGTGGGGCATAACACTGATCATGTTGCAGATTGCAGCTTTGGTGAAATTTTTGCTTGTGCCGTGTGTCAAATTATGTCCCAGCCCGGTTTACACACACTTAATGAAGAACTGTATTTTCAGCACTGTGAGCACAAACTTCACAATTCCTGGAAGTCATTTTTGTTTTATTAAACTGTTCTCCCAATTCTTATTAGTCAGCAATGAAAATAACTGCCTTCATTCTATTACTCATGTTTAAGGCTAACTTTTAAAAAGTATAATGTGCATATGAAAGAGTTTCAGCAGTGATGAATTATAAAAATAACCATCATCACCTCCATCTCAGCCTATCCCAGCATCCTCTGCTGTCACAACCAGCCTTCTGCGTGTCCTCTCTCACTACATCCATGAATCCTCCCTGAGGTCTTCTTCTTTCCTCTTTTCCTGGCGCTTCATATCAGCATCCTTTGTTCATTATGTCCACAATCCCTCCACTGTGCACGTCTAAAACATCTCAGTCTCGCTCTCTTACTTTTTCCAAACCGCTCAGCCTGACTCAGCCAAACCCACCTGGCCCTGTGTGCAAAAGACACCCACACGCCCCACCACAGAAATCACTTACTGTAACAGCATCTGATGAACTGCAGGTCTCACTCGTCTCAGTTAAGGTCAGAGTTCATGATTCAACGATAAGAAAGAGAGACTGGGCAAAAATGGGAGCGTTCCAAGGAAAAAACACACAAGGCTCATCTCACATCTGCCAAAAAACATCTCAGTGACCCCCCCCCAAAACTTTTGGGAAGTTGGGAACAAAAGTTGAACTTGTTGGAAATCATTTTTCACAGCCCTGTATACCACAACGATGTTTCCATGAGACACTCAGAGGAAATGAAATGTTGATGTTTATACAGTACGTGGCATTCTGTATTAGACAGCCATAGGATGCTGGTGAGGGAGGATGCTGAGGGTACCCAGGAGACCACGGTTTGTATCATATGTCTGCTGTGCGGGTCGACTGAAGTAGGATTGTGGTTGTAGTCGAGCTTGCTGAGCATCACTGTCCAACATTTAACCTTCTTTCTTTAAGCTTTTTCTACCCGAGCACATAAACATATTATTGAAAGCATTTATTAGCCTTCTGAGGTCTAAGCTTTGTTTAGACGCTGCTACTCAGTCATCGATATTCCCCTGAGAACCTGAGGCACAGCCATGTTTCTGAAAGGTGAACACTGGCTGCAGGCTCACTTGCTTGAATGCGTTTTTGCTGAGTTGATAAAATCTACCTGAGTGTCGTTCCTGCTTCAGCTGAAGGATCCAGCTCATGGAAATCTGCCTTGTTTTACAAAGGAGTCGGTATTCCCACTGACACGAATCCATTCGAGGGAGAAACAGAGCAGAATCTAAAAGATTTCTTTTTCATGTTTTATGTCAGAACTTCTAAGTTTCTACATCCCCAAACTTTCAAACTGTGCGTAGGCTTGAACCTGCAGTCTTGATACAACCTCTTTAATTTTACTTTTTCTTTCTGACGGCGCAGCCCTAAATCCCCTTCAAACACCCTGTACAGTCACAGTAACAGGCTTAGCTTACAAGCTGTTTTTTCTGGGGTGAAAATTTAACAGTATTTTTTTACGCATGGAGTCGAAAAGACAGCAATAAAGTCAAGGCGCTGCCGGTGCCTGACACTGAACCTGAGTTACTGCCCAATACATTGACTGATAATAGACAGACAATCAATAAAGACACTCAGACTTTATTAACATCTCCAGTTAGTATTGAGTGGGATCAATGAGGATTCTGGCATCCTAACAGAGAACTGTTACTAATGGTCACAATCAAAGTCTTAAAAGAAGCCACGAGCTGCACTTTTCAGAACAGAGACTCGGGATTTGTGCCGAAGGCTTTCGACGGCCGACTGATTTAAACATAATTATATCTGTGCCCCCGTCTTGATTTGAGGGTTATGAGAAACATATAATACTTTTCTCTCTCAAAAGCAAGAAAATCAAAGGATTAAACATTAAAAGTCTCTAATCTGTAACTAGCAGCTTGGCCTCATTCTTAAAAAACTGCTGTGTGTCTGAGAGAAACCTGTTTCTGAAGTGAACGGATATATGGGAAGTAGCATTTGCTGGGATTTATGAGAGATTAAGGCAAACTTTCCCTTTAAGATGAAATATGTGTAATCTTTAAACCAAACAAGACCGAGGGATTAGGAAACTTCTATGACTGAGGAAATCCCTTCTCAACATGACATGTGATGCTATGATAATGCCTTGAAAGAAGAGTTTAATCCGGTGGAGTTCGCTTAGGCTGACTGCTTGGTTCAGTCCAAGTCGTCCCCTTCCAGATATTACAAAGTGACTATAAACATCCTATAAAATATGTCATTGTATGCGCTAAATCTAATTATTGTTGCTAAGCAGGATTATAAGCAGTGTAAATACACATTTTACCACTTTGTAAAGCAGTTACTGAATACAGAATGATGTTTAAATGCTTGTGCAGTCTCAAAGGCAAACCACGTTTTCTATTCTCTATTTATTTCTGATCAAATATTATGATTTCCTCTGCCCCACCCCCCCATCCACCCCACAGCCCCACCCCCTCCCTTAATCTTGGTCCCTCGGCGGTTAAAAACATTCTGCTAACTCTGGCAATCACACCATCAGCAAAGTAAAATTAAAACAAAATTAAGTCATAACAAACCAATATAGTATTTGATTCTTTAGATCAGCGGCTTCAATTCGATGTTATTTATATAGCGCCAATCACAACAAACAGTCACCTCAAGGGGCTTTGTTGTAAGGTACAGTTTTTATTACTGGACATAAAAATGTGGGGAGCCAACAGAAAACAACATATTTCCTAATTGGCAGTTTGCTCTGAGCAGGCTGTAAAAACAGATCCACTTCACAGGCTACAGAATTTAAAAATCAAATGGTAGCGTCGGCACAATCGCTAAGCTAGTTACTAAGATTTCGCTAAAGCTGTTCCACCATTTTTTTCCTGTTTGATCAAATGTAACCATCTGTTTTAGTGTGTAAATATTTCTCTTTGGAGTTTGTTATCTTGAATAAATAAGACAAACTCTAAACTGTAAACAAAGAAAAGATTTTTCATCGTTTTTCTCAGCTAGCTAAAAGCTGGCTAAACTAGCGTAGCAGAATATCCTTTGATTGTAATGGGTTTAATGTAATTTCACGTCGCATATTTAAGCTGTGTTTGAATCACTTATTACATGATTCATTTATTAAACTAGCTTAGATACACAAAGAAACAAAAAGATTTTCTCAAACCTCAATGAATTATTATTTTACTATAAATTTTTCCCTATATTAAATAAAGGCTTTATAACTTTGATCACACCTACAGTTCAGGGGTTTTGTTGTTTTGTTGGGTTTAATTTCCCATGTGGCCCACCATTATAATTATTTGCCTGTTTAATCTGTAGGAGGATGGGTTATGGTATGTTGATGTTGTGATTTTCAAACCATTTATGCCTGAGTCACACCAAAGGACGAGCCCTAATGTCTCTGTGTGGTCTGACCTGGGCTCTTCACATTCTCGGTCTGACTGATGCTCATTGTTGATGAAAGATTTTTTATTTTTTTAAACTCCAAATGAAACTAAAACTAAATAAAAAGCCGGGCGAGTGTGGAGTCTGGATCCTTTTTGCGCTTAAAGCTCAATCTTATTTTACAGCTGCTTTGGTCGAGCTGAGGAAACTCTGTTCAGGATCCTTTAAATAATAAAATCCCAATCCTGAAAAAGCATGCATGCTTACTGGCCATTTCTGGACCTTTTTTTCTGTAATGTGTCTTATTTTGCATGTCATGTAGGAGAATACAAATATCCAAATGGACAAAGAAGACATTACAGTAATGCTCAATGGAGCAGTAAAATCTGCTATCATCCAATATTCTAGAGTGAGAGCCAGCCCCTCTGGAGCTGTATGTGAAAGCTTAGGGAATCATTACCATGGCCCCTGCATAACCTCCATAAGTCAGGATCATGTCAATAACCCGAGCTTTAAAAATTGATAAGGGTGATCACCCTGCTTGTGGAAAGACCATTTCTGAGCAGCCGACGTCCCTGTGAGGTAATTCTCATATATAAGTCATGCCTTGCATTCAGGATGCATCTCTCCGAATATCACTTCAGGACAATCATCCTAGTGTTGTTTGGGCCTTATCAACTTATTGCTCACCCAGAGAGCCCAGGCAGATGATTGAGAGAACCTATTAGGCTTAGATCATCCACAGATAGTGCTGTGCACCTTGATGCTTTTCCATTTGATTTGCCTTTAAGTAGGAATAAATATGACAATTTTATGGTTGATATGATGCGACATGCTCACGATCTCTCTGGGAAACTCCATCTATCCATTTTCTGTTGTTAAACAGTTATTCATATGTGAGAGCCAGTCTCCGCACGCACGCAATGAAACATACATGATCTAGACATAAGTGACATATGTAAATGTGTCTGATCAAAATGCCAATTTGGAGACTGCAGCTGAGTGCTTTAAAGAAATCTTTCCTGCGCGACATGTGGAAATGTGTCAGGGCTGCATTTATTCATGTGAACATCGGAGGGGCATTCCTGTCCGGAGCCCCTGGAGACAAAAAAATGTGGAACTCCCCAGAGGAGAGTGACCTGGAGGACAGGCTCACGCATACCAGCTGGACTTGATGCACACAGTCTCTCCCTCCCTCCCTGCCTCCCACACACACACACACACACACACACCACACACACACACACACACCACACACACTGCTTTGAGCAGATCTGCTGAATTTACTCCTCATTAACGTCACAGTTGTAACAAGAAGAACTGGACATCCTGTGTGACATGTTATCTCTGACATAATGTGCCAAATGTTCCGAGCACATGGGTGAATATTGATCTCAAAGCAGCTCATGTCCTCCAGCCCTGATTTGATGAGCGCAATAAATCTACAAGCGACATGTAATGGACGTAAGACATCTGTGTAAATATCACAAAAAAGGTCTTTGGTATGCAGTATTTTTTTAGAGGAATAACCTCTTTTATTTAAGATTTGGATTTCTTATTGTTTTTTGTTGTTGTTTTGTTTTTTTTTACTTATTTTCTATTGTAGGGCAAAAGCAGTTAATGTATCCGTAGAGGAGAGGCGCTACAGTGAGACCATGACCAAAAACAAAGTTGAAGAAAAACTGGTCACAGCTCATGAATTTGTGTCTATTCGTTATATAATTCAGAAGAGATAAATTGGGAGAGGGAATTAATATTTCATCAGAATAAAGGCTGGGGCCATTTTCCCTGCATAAGCAGTTTGAAAGCAGGACCGTCACCAGCCACATGGCGTCATTGAAAACTATGTGCTGCTGCCACCTGGAGGACGTACAAAGAATTACAATATTCATGAAAAACATTTGATTTTTAAAGTTTTGGGTTTCTGTTTGTTAGCCTGAGTTTTCTTGTCTCTGTGTTTTGGTGTCTTTCATTTGTTTCCTGATTTACGTTGACTTTTACTTTGATTCATGCCTAAACTCCCTGATTATGTTGTAAGCGAGGGCCCGCTTTCACTGGCCAAACTTGCCCAACTCTTTCCAGAGAGCTTGGATCCACCACTTTTCACAGAGTTACCGTCAGAGTTATAGATATAGTATATAAATATAAATATAATATAAAATGTAGCTGTTAATAAGTTCCTGCAGCTGTGACGCGCAGATTTCAGGTGGAATAGTTTGTAACACTGAAGTTCTCCTCTGGAAAAATCCAGTCTCAGTCCACAGTCTCAGCAGTGTCTAACAGGCACTTTCCCCCTTACAGAAAACCAGACTGACTTCATTCATTTTCACTGTCGCATGGCAAATCATTTATTTTGGTTAGTTAACTGAGGGTGACATTTTTGTGTGTGTGTGTGTGTGTGTGTGTGTGTGTGTGTGTGTGTGTGTGTGTGTGTGTGTGTGTGTGTGTGTGTGTGTGTGTGTGTGTGTCAATATTCATCACTTTATCAGCTTCACTATGAGTCCCCATTACTTCAAGACAGGAAACATGCAGGAAATTACATCAAGAAAATGTATTCATCATTTACATTATTGTAATTGTGATCAGAGACTACACGTGTGTAAAGTGCATCATGCATTCTGTTTTCAGCCTATCTGCTAATAACATGGCACACCCACTTTACTAGAAATTACAGGACAAGAAACACAGTGAGATGGAGGTTTAATTAAGATTAATATTTATTGCAGCTGGTCCATTTGCTCTTTATTTTGTAATCATCTCCAGCACTTCCTGGTTGCCCTGCACTTAATCAGATCCACTTCCCTGCAGGCGTCAGTACAGTTTTACTCTAATCTAATGCATCCATGAAATGTATCATAAGATGGAGAAGAACATGGAGATGAATATTAACAATATTCCGAGTCATCCCAGGTCAGTGATTTGATTTGATATAATTTCATTTTCGTCACAAGCTGGTGAGCGTTGTAGACCAAGAGCTGGATGTTTTCTGGCGGAGCTGAAAGGAGAGTAAGTGTTGGACTTTAACCTGTCAGAGGACCAAAGTGTGTCTCCCTGTTGGCTTTCTAACTAAATGCTAATTTTGCTTTCCATCTGCTAAATGTGTAACCTGCCTGTCAGCTTCATAAGGCCTCTGTTTAAAGGTACCTATCATGAATTCCTTCATTTAGAAATGATTTTTAAAAATAGTTATCACTCGTGTTGAAGTGATGATGTGTTTGTGTTTACAGATATCAGCTGAAGTTGAAGGGGCTGGCTGTACTTTTGTGTGACAACAACTGTGCTACTGGATGGTTCAGTGAGTCAGTGTAACCTTTATTTACCCACGCAAGTCATTAAAGCCTATTTTTATTCATGGCAACTTGGCAAAAGGTGAAGCCTCTCCAGGAAGTGGTGGAAGCTAAAAAGGAAATATTAAAAGCTAAACAGCACCCACTGTGAACCAGTGCCCCCTGACGATGAAGGTTTTCATTCATTCTGCAGAGGGCAGTCACAAAAAATCCCTTTGTAACATTCCTAGTTATTATTAACTATCTGTTCAGGATTATTATTACAAATCTGCCTGGAGTCTTCAGGATGTATGTTTACTTAATTGGCAAAAAAATAATAAATCTCTCTAAGCTTTACTTCTCATCTCTCTCTCTCTCTCTAGCTTTTCTCCTACTGCATCTGCTCAGCCAGCACTGAGTCCTTCACTCCAGCAGCCAGCAGAGCGAAGAGGAAGGGGGGGAAGAAGGAGCGCAGGTGGAGAGCCACCCTGGGGATGGGGTGGGCCAGCAGAACCTCCTTCCTCTTCCTGTTCACAGTTTGCATATTTCACTGGCCAGGACTGACGGGCGCACACCATGGGTCAGCTGGCTGGCGATAACTGTGGGGGGACAGATTCATTTAGATTGGACTATGTTCCACAATATTTCAGAGATCTGAACACATATAAAAAAAAAAAGACTTGTGCCATTCACCATTCAGTCAGCTCAGTGCTTCACTGTTACAGTTTTACTCACATGCAGCCAGCGGGTTGGGTTTGGGAGCCGGCTCCTCTACAGGCGGCGGCTCCGAAGCATTGATGAAGGTGTGACTGATGGTGCTGACAACTATTCCGTATTCCTCCACTTCCGCTCGCAGCAGTCGAAGAAGGCCTGCGCCGCGTGCTTGGACGCCGCATCTGCCAGTGAACACAAACACACATAATCACACACGAGAATTCCACCACAAGCACACAACACACTTTATTTGATGCTTTTCATCACAATGAATATCAATTTCAGTATGAAGTTACACGTTTTTATTCAGTGCTGTTTGCACTTTTATAATGTTGTGGTGACTTCTGTTGGCAACTCACACGAACTTCTAAATGGGACCGCCAGTCTGCCCTGGATGCTGTTGACCAGCACAATGTGGCCCGATCGTCTTGAGATCATCGTTGGAAGAACTCCTGCCGCATTTTTTGGAACAAAAAACATTATAATTCAAAAGACTTAATAGGAACAAACTAAAGAGAAATGCTATTGGCTTTCCAGGAATGCCAACTCCACCTTTGGCCAGCGTGCTCGGGCCGAAGTAGTTAACATCCATGACATTTCTGTCCTGCTCCAGGGAGATACTCTGAACCGGCGCTTTCAGCTTCATACTGCTGTTGCAGATCAGCACGTCCACACAACCGTAACACTCCACCACCTCAGCGATCACGTCCTCCATACTGTCCATGTCACTGAAGTCCAAAATCACCAACTTCGGGGCAACGTCTGTGAACAGACAAGGGTTACTTTACCAAGTTGAACACCTGTGTATGCGATGGAAAAAAAAAAGCAGACTGTAGCTTCTGGTCGAAAAATTAAACCAGTGTGAATGTCTTTTTGGGGGGGGGGGGGGGGGGGGGGTGGGGGGGGGGGGGTTGTTTTTTTTTGGGGTTGGGGTGGGTTTTCAGTTTTTTTTTTGTTTTTTTTTTTTTTTTTTTTTTTTTTTTTTTTTTTTTTTTTTTTTTTTCTTTGCTTTTTTTTTTTTTCTCTTTTTTTTTTTTTTTTTTTTTTTGGGGGGTTTGGGGGGGGGGGTGTCTTCTCTTCACTTAGCCTTTTTTTTGTTTGGGTGTTTTTTTTCCCTCCTTTCTTGTGCTCTCCCCTGGCGCGACTTACAACCGAAAAGCTGGGTGGTAGATGAGGGGGAAGACACACAGCAAATGGCCTCGGGGTGAATTCAAACCTTAGCGTTGTGCCATCTGGGTCACCTGCTCAACCCAGTGAGTTAAACCAGCACTCGAGTGGAAGCGTCTTAAACCTGGATTCTATCTAAAAGTCACGCAAGTGGCGATAGCTGTGGTTGCAGAAAAGACTTCGGTCCTACCAAAGTCCTGTGGGAAAACAACTTTCTGTCTAACTCCTGTAAACTCGTCTGCCAGGTTTATGTGTTCATCGTTTTGGGTCATATGGAATACAAAAATCATGTCTATCTTGAAAATCTCGGTCATCTGTAAATACTACACACTAGTGCTCAAAATGAAAGATCATCTGTGTTATGAAAGCGCACGCTCAGTGGCTAACGCGTCATTAGTCAGTGAGCGCGTGGTTTTCATAGTCAGACCAGTCCCTCCAGTCACATCCATTTTTTTGCAACCAAGATAGTGAATTGAAATTAATGAATTAAGAACCAGTGGGTGACATCACACGGTACTTGACAGTTATGCTACTCGAAGCACGTTCTTGCTTCAGGAAGTGACCGCAATCAGCAAGACCGTATCCCTGTAAAATCTCTGACAGTTATTTTTAATTATTTTTGTTTCCTGATGTCTAAACACACAAAATATTACTGAAGGAGATTCTGGGACGATGCTGAAATGATTTATAGACTGAACGAACCTGTTTCCCTCCTGCTTGGGTGTTTACAGGCTACTAAGCTAAGCTAATTGAAGCCAGCTAGCTTTATAAGATTGTTTTTAGCTCCACTTTCTTCTTCATTTAGTAACTTTGTTGTTCTTTTTGACCTTATACCAAATATTTTAAGAATATTGTTTGTTTAAATGTTTGAAGCGTGGTACAAAAATACCACAGTTAGCTGTGCAGCTGTTCAAAACTGCTTAGATTTCTAAAATTAGCCGTATCTAGTGCTGCAAATAAAACTGAAATTGTGAGAAGTAACCTTAATGAGTATAATCCCCCCCCCCCCCACACACACACATATTAAAACTGCTTACTTAACATTAGTCATTATATATTTTCTAAAACTAAATACTAACTTTATAACACTGGTCATAGAAAGAATAATTTCTTGAATTATATGATTAATAATAGTGAAAAATGTATTTTATGAAAACACCTTCGCACAACATTTAAAATGAGCTTATGGGGGGAAACTAAGCTTTTTGAACAATTCTGTCATCACTCTGTAACATCGAGGACATGGACGACGGAGCACTGAAGAAGCAGATAAGTGCCAATCAACCCTAACAGAAATGGATCAGCTTTGTGTCGTCCATAAACCGGACCTTGTGCCATATAGAGGCATGTGCTCAGGCCTGATGTGATATCCTGCTATTGTGTTCTGCAGAGGAAGTGCTGAGGGCAGGATTACAATGAAGAACCTGAGATTCTCTTGTTTAAACTGTAAAACACACCAAGTCAAGTTGATGTTACATGTGAATTCCTGCCAGCTACTTGAGAGATCTTCATTATTTATTTTATTTTATTTTATTAATTGGTAGAGCATGAGGAGGCTTTGTTGTCTGTTAAAGGTTGTTACTGTACTGCAAACATTTCCAGCACATATTAGCAGACATGACTAAATACTAAAAGCTGTGTTACTGCGGGATTTTCTCAAAAAGCAGAGTCATTTTACTTTGAGACTTTTCTAACATAAATTCCTCACCTCTCTGGGGTCAGCATCAGTAGTCAAAGAGTCATACAGAGACTCCAGCTTATCCCAACTCGTCCCACAAAGAATCAGTCTGGCACCACCCTTATGGAAGAGATGGGCACACTCTGAAAAACAAATGTCCATTAAGTATCGAGTTCCAGTCAAAGTAAGGTTAAATATTAAAAACCCAAGAAGCATCCTTTACCAGTCCCCACCCCAGACACAGCATCGGTGATCACCACCACTTTGTTTCGTACTAATGACTTGGCATGAAGTGCAAGACTCGTTTTAGATTAGTACAACCCCCGCTGCCAGACGATCAGCAGGGGCAAGCACCATCACCGAGGGCAGGCCCATGTTCTGTAGAAGAAATAACAGACAGGTCAGGGTGGGGAGAGTAAAAATTAAAAAGCTAGTTAGCCTAGAATAAAGCTTCTTTTCGCTGCTCCCTTATTAAGAAAGACATCGGATGGATCCACGTGTTTGATTTGGCAGATTTTTACATCGGATGCCCTTCCTGACGCAGGCCGTCCAGGAATACGTGCCCTCTCCTGCTCTCGAACTGATGACTGTGATAACCACTGTACATAAAGAGAAACCCTGCCAGCAAATCTATAGTAAATCTAAGTGAAAAGCACATATGCTTTCTTTTGTTTGTTTGTTGTTATTTTACATATGAACTGTTATGTTAAATAGCAATCTTTACAGTTGTAGAAGGCTGCATTTCTAGCTTTAGACAGAGCTGAGCTTTCTGTTTCCCTCTGCTTCCAGTCAAGGTGCTAAGCTGAGATAGTCAGCTGTTGATCCAACTTCATGTTTTTGTACAGATGTCAGAGTAGTATTGACAGTCTCTTCGAAATTGTAGCTAAAAAGCAGATAAGCACATGCCCGATACTAACAAATGTCATTTGTACTGTCCATATATCAGAAGAGACTTTGAGACCAGTTTATTAGGCACAGTTGCTTTGACTCTGTTGTCCTGTTGTAACTGTGTTAAATGTCCTGGGTTAACAGTTTGCATTTGGACACCTTCCTACACACTTGCCATGTAAAGTGAGTTTGAGGAGAACAGCTAAATATATTCTGGCCACAGAATTTTCTTGCACTATGTCACCTCCAGGATAATGTCACAGGATCCCCCGAGGAGGGGGCAACCAGGGAGCCTCGCATTTATAAGTAATGAATAACCTTACTTGTCCTGCTCTACTTGAGAAAAACACATTAAGGTAACACCTAATCCACATTAAAACTCATGATGATCCAGAGATCCAATTCCCAGCTTAGCCCCATGTTTGGACTGACACATGACTGGAGGTTAAGTCAGCTTGTGAAGTGCATATCTATAGCAATCACACAACGGGCACACACAAACCTATAATCTGTGTTATTATTGGTTCACTTACAGCACTGGCCAGGAGCTAATCCTTCAGCAAGACTGGCCGTTGTTGTTTTCAGGGTTTAGTTAGGTAACAGAGGCCCTTCTCCTCCCTCGGAGTCCCTCGTCCATTCACACCGCTCCGTTCCTCTGTGTGCTGCTGTCCACTGCAACCCGCTGCTTATAATAGCCTCTGCTTGAGTCAGCCATTAATACACACATATGTGGTGCACAGCATCTGAGGCATGTTTCCTTGTTGCCAGCATAAAGGGCTGGGCGATAAGTGAGAGTGTCTCTTGGACTTGGTCTTCAGAGTGTTTGCATTGTGCTGCTGTTTTAAGGAAACTTATGTTTCCCAAATTATATATTATACTATTGTTCATTTAAAAAGTAATGGAAAATAAAAAGACAGAAAATGGTATATATTTGTGTTATTGTATGATATCGGTAGAACTTCCTTTCAAAATAAAGATAGAAATAATAAACAAACAATTCCTGTTGTCACCAGTCGAAGTGGGATTAATTCTATTAACTTTTATTGCTGGGTTATGGACTGTTTAATAAAGTGTCAGATTTTCATACAATAATGTACACGTGACGAGGCCTATTTTTCATTTTCCCAAATATTTTCTTACTGAAGATTACTCTTCTTACTCTAGTTAATCCACTTTCTTCAGTGTCAAATGGTGTCAAACTGTAAAGTGAAACATTTCATTAACCATCTTCTTTCGGTGGATGGCGGCAGTGAGCAGTTATCGCGAGAGCCCGTTGGAGCGCCTGTTCGTGCGTGTGCGCGTGCGTGTGTTTGCGCTCCCTCTGCTTTCCCCCCCTCACTCCGTTGGGAAAGAAGAAAATAAACCCATTGCTGCTAACCAGGCTAGTTATGGAACCAAGCCCTAAATACTTGTTTTGGCATCTGTGACTGGCCGAGAGGTGCTCGCCCTGCATACTGCCTTTCCACCTGGGAGGAAAGCACATGAAGCTTTTGGATTTTTTGACCGACTCCTTTTCTTTAAAAAGTTCAATACGCCAGCAGGGAAGGATTTCATTAGCTAGGCTATCTCTGTGTTAGCTAACTGGGCTAGCTTAGCAAGGGAGCACTGGATGAACTTCGCATGGACCGACCGCTGCGGACGGGATAGCAGCCTCCTGTCTGACTGCGAGCTTTCTTTTGAATCGGGTCTTTCACATGGGAGTGTGTTGTCACTTAAATGACACCGTTTTCCCGGAGCCTGAAGGCGATAACTGTGTACCAATGTTGCTTCTGCGACTCACGCCATCACGTTATTGATCTGGAAACCCACTGGAAAGCTAACAGGATATTAGCCACCTTCTCTCCGCTCCGCTTTGTGGTTGCAGGCCATGGACTGAAAAGCATTCATCACTGAAGGACGAGAAGGCTGGCTTGATGGCAGCTAATTATTTATTGGGAGGCAGCAATTGGATACAGCTAAAGAGATAAAAGAAGCTTTGAACGTCGTCCCAGAACAGTTAGACTCTTGCCTTGGTCTTTTTCTTTTCTTTTTTTTTTTCCTATTTTAACTCGACAGTGCCTCGGTGTGCCGGAGCTTTTCCCAAGTCAGGATAGAATAGACGCACAAGAAAACAGTGGGATTACAATCCTCCGTTTCTACAAAGAAGTTATTCCAGAAATTTTTGTTTTTTAAAAAAATTATTGTTAAGTGGTGAAATATAATGTCTGCCGCTAAAGAAAATCCCTGTAGGAAATTCCAGGCAAACTTCTTCAACAAAAGTAAATGTCAGAACTGCTTCAAACCACGGGAGCTGCACCTACTGACGGATCAGGATTTAACCCAGGTAAGCCGAAAACGTTTAAGAGCTTTTTATGACAAACTTTGTCAAATGGAAAAATGTCACTGGTTAGCTGATCAGGGTTGGGAGAATGGAGGCTGACAGTTACAGGCTTGTTGCTGGAAAGCTGTATTATGTTATATTTAAACGAGAAGAGGTTGCCACAGCCTTCTTAATGAGTTGGGCTGATTTATAACGATCACGTCAATAAAGAGAGAGCCTTCCTCCGTCTGGGGTGCGATCAGTCTTTTAAGCACGTTTCAGACAGCATTGCAGTTACAGATATGTGTGAAGAAAGTTGTGGTCGAGTAATTTGGCTGAATCACAGGAACTCTGTGGTTTCTTCTTTACTTCCTTATTATACAGACAGGCGACAAAGGGGGGAAAAAGATTAACCTTTAACCCCTTGGTGTCTGTGGAGGTCATTCTGATGGTATAGTTTGAGTCCACTTGCTCCCTCTAGAGGGAAGGGTCATCCATCCACGGGGCGCAGGGAGCTGAATGGTTGAGTATGAAGTGATGTGCTATGGCCTTTCACATCACAAAGATGCTCAATTATTTCAACAACCATAATCACAATTGTTTGGTCAGTGATTGTAGCCTTGATTATTTGCAACCTTTGTTTGATCACTTAAATGTTTTCTTTTATTTTTTTTTAAATATATGAGATGATCTTGAACTTTAAATACAACCTAATTCAAATAAAAAGGAAATAAACAAAGAAGAGGTGGAGGTGGTGAGGGACACAGGATCATCGTGCAGGGAGTTGAGCCCATATGGGTGTATTTGCCCTTTAAGCCAGTCTCAGAGCCAACAGCCAGCCTTGATTGTGTGCTGACAAGATGAGGGACTCTTGGTGATCCAGCAACAAAGGCAGTAATATGGAAACCCTTTATGACTTTTTGACTCAGGCGTCTTTCTGTGATCTTGTCTCAAGCTGAACTAAACAATGAGTGACCTTAGGATTTTAGGAAGGAAAACACACTGCAGAGGGGTGTGCTTGATTTAGACACAGGACAAAACTGTAACTTTGTAGCAAACATATCCCAAAAAAGTAGTTTTGTCCTGATTATCTAGCTTACATAATCTTTGGAAGCCAAGATGTTAATTTAATTAAAGAATTTGATTAATCACTTAGTTCTACTGGATAGCCCAGTCTGCATTTGTCCTGTTCCAGGACCAGCTCACGTTTGGATGGGTTTGAGAAATAATTGTTAGGTTGTGCTACTAGCAGCTCTTAATTTTCACAGAAAGAAAATCATAGTGGACAGCTTCTGTCACAAGTTGTTGGTGAATTTTTTTTTAAAGGTACCCCTTAAAACTGTGGGTGCAGTTTTGTAACCACAGTACCTAGATTACTTTCCTGACTGGGCATCAGCACTGTCAGTGGAAAAGGGGTATATCACACTTTACTTTATTATTTTGTAGAAAATTCTCAAAACCACAATTCAGTTCATACTTCAGTTTAAAAAAAAAACAAGCCTGAACAATAATAAAAAAACTCCATGTTGTATGATCATTAAACATTACAGTGTTTATAGCTCCACACGGGTATCATGGAGTGGATGGTGAGGTGAGGCCTGCATTCAGCTGTGATCATATCGTGAGCTAGTTTTATGTTTTTTTTTTAGTCTCTCTCACTCAGATCATTAGTTTAGTCTCTGTTGTATCCTGTAATTGATCCCAGATGATGAGGCCCAGATGGGCCCGTGGACGTGGCTTAAGAGCCATAACGGCAACGTCAGCATCTTCTTCTGTTCTGCAAGTGTGTGGGGGCACACGCTTCTTTCTTTCTTTTTTTTTTTCTTCAAAAGAGTTTATTAGGCTTTAACCCTTCAGACACTGGGGTCCTGGATGGATTGGGTAACGGTTACATCACTTCCTCTAATCTCCCTGTGACCTGGCCCACACTCTCTCCCACAGCCCATATGATGACACAGGGCACCAGAGAGGCTTACTTTTCTGGCATTATAGAAAGATCCTCAATCAGTCTTTGCTCATCAGTGTTGTCCCAGTCACCCACAGGCTTTGGAAAATGTCTTCAGTCCATGAGCTATCCAAACAGCTGCATGAGTGCCTTTTATAAGGATTCTATCTGGACAGTCCTCAAACCAGTTAGCCCTGTGCATCAGACACCAGCCCACCGCTGGCATAAACCTATGTTATGTAACACCCCTTAAACAGTGTTAAACTTCTGAGTCATGTTCAGCAGGTCCAAGATAAGGGTTAGGAGTTATACAAATGTTCGCAGTGTTGAGACACTGATCCAGGCTGAGACTGAGGGGATAAACTCAACAACCCAGTGAAAAGAAGGCTCCTCTAAAGCTGCTTAATGCTGTTCAAACACACGGCCAGTTGATTTAGCTAAGTGAATTTCAGTCCTAAATCAAATAGAAGTTATTCAGAGCTCAGCGGGAGCTGAAGATTGCGAATTCAGCTTTAAAACACACAGCCCACACTGAAATGTTATGCAAAGGGAAGCGTCGAATGTCTGAAGGATAGTGTCCAGTGTAAACACACTCTCTCTGTTCACGCTGTTGGATTAAAAGGTGGGGCTGTGGGAGGAGCTTGGTTCAGATTCTTTTGTTACAGTCGGCATGCACAAAAGGAGGTTGTGTGTCCCCCGACAGGGTCCCTGTCTTTGGTCAGTGTTCGCTCGGTCACTTTGTGCTCACATAGTGGAGCTGCTGGGCAAACCTGGTGGTCTCTTCCCGTTGAAGAAAAGTGATCATGCTTTCAGGGAGAGGTGGTGGGAGGCAAGACGGTGATGGAGGATGCAGTCAGGTGAAAGTTTACACACACACGTGGGAGACCCAGAGAAAGACAGGCTGGGATGTGTTGGGACTTGAGGAGTGGGAGCAGGAGTCACAGGGAGAGAAAGGAAGTGCGGGGTTGGGGAAATTTGAGCAGAGATTCCCACCGGCAGCTGCTCAACATCCCACTATTTGAGGTTATGAGCGAGCTTATGGGTTTAACACGTACCAAATGTTCCAGCGCAGTTACTAACTGCAGGCTGCTCTCCACGCCCAAGAGGCTGCAGATCATATCCATGGTTCTGTGCCTGTCGGTGCTGTTAAGAGTCTTTTGTGTGGAGGATCACTGCTGTGATAATGAGATAACTTTCACATGGGTCCCCTGGTGTCCACACCCAGCTGCATTTGTTTTTGTCAGCAACAGGCTCGGACAGTGAAACAGCACCCCCAGCTAGAATAAACTTGCTCCTCAGAGTTGCAGTTAGAGCTAGCGCTGGTTTTGGCCTTTGGTTTGCGCTGAAGGAGCTCTGTTCAGCAGCAGCATGACCGATCAATTTGCTCGACATGTTTTTTACTTACCCCAGGCCATCGGGGTAACGGCTTACGTTGAACCCTGAAAACTACAAACTCTAGGTTAATGTAAACTCGTGTTAGCTATTGAATCTCCTCTCACTGATAAGTGCACAGGGGAGGAAAAAAAAGGAAGTTTCTCAAATTTTCATTGTTATTCTGTGTAGAAGAAAATTATACAGCTCAATGTTATAACTTCCTCTGCCTTTGAACATAAGCATCTGTTGGGTGGTTCAGCTGTAACTCAGGAGTAAGCTAGTAAGTGCTCTATCAAAGACCAGCTCTCCTGTAATCATACTGGAGTTAGCTTGTCCAGCTTCGGTTTTAGACTAAAACTTGTTGGGAAGCACTGATGCTAGAGTACCAAGCTCTCATCAGATCTGGTAATACTATCATCTCCTATTTTCTCTAATGATTTTTTTTTTTCCTGCCCTGCTCCACTGCTGGTCTTCACCCCACATGCTGTGAGAGAAACTAGCACAGCCATAGTGATTGTCGTATGCAGTAGAGACTTTGACACTGCGTTGAAATGTATTTGGTGTCTTCAGAGGGGAAGCAGTGCTGGGAGAAACATTTACACTGGGATAATCGGAGCTTTTTAATGACACCCCGTGCACCTTTACATAACCGCTTTATTAAGAAGCCAACATTCTGTCATCTGTGTCATTGATGGCTTATTTTGCATGTCAGTGAAATCCATCACAATACTATGCAGTCAATGATATAATTATGTTTATGCTGCCAAGTGGCAGCACAATTATAGAACTGATTGAAGATCTGCCCAGGAAGTACTTTTAGCTCCTGTAATGCAGCAGTTGTGAGCTGAGAACACAATGAAAAGTTATTAAAAAATATGTTAAGAACACCTGTTGTCTAATAAGAACAGGTGATCACAGAGAGTCTAAAGCCTAAATTAAGCTGGATTTACAGGTGTAGACAGCTACCATGTGAGTTTTCATTTGTAGGTCAGAGTTGGATCTCACCTGTGCAAACAGGCTGATGTTCCTATCCCCCCATGCAGTATCTGGAAAACCACTGCAGACTAAGGAGGTAGTGACAGCTACACTGCAGGCCACATGCTTAGCAGCCATAGCTGTGCCTTAACTCTTCAATACACAGATACAAATGCAGTGTTTACACTTTCCACATCCATGTTTGTGTGACAAGAATTTTGCCATCTCCCTGTGTACACATCTGTATGTGCCAACAAATCAGTGCTTGTTAGTGGACGAATACTGCCACGTTATGCATGTCGAACTGTACGAAAATGTGAGCTCTTATCTCCAGGTTTGAACTATACCACACTGCCCCGTGCTAAATAACTTTTATAATGGGTTCAGCCCATCAAAACTCCCTTCACAGGCATGTCAGGGCAAGTTCAATTAGACATGTATAGATTTATGGGAGGCATGCATTGACATGGAGGAGAATTAGAATAGCAATCGAATATCTGGATGCATTTACTTTCCAGAAGAAGCTTTTTAGGTTGGGTTTGTGGGAGAGGTGGGAGAGTGAGTGCTGCTAATGGTTAACACTTAGAGCAGAGAGATTCAGTGTGAAATCATGCTTCGTGTTCAGTGTCTCTGGAAGTGTCCATCTTTTATACTGAGGTACTTTTCAGTTCAACATGCCATCAGTCATTCAGTCTGTCATATGGGTCTCATGGGTATAAAGAGGCACTCAAGCATGTCTTCATATAGAGTTATTACTTCATAAGGCACACAAAGTGGTTTTATGTGTAAATGAACTGCATGAACATCCAGATCCCAAAAAAAGTTCCTCTCTCTCTCCTTCCCCTCCCCCACACCAGAGCTTTACCTAAATTGTTGTTGTTGTTGCTTTTTTTTCTCATCTTTCTTTTTACAGGCTAAACCTATTTATGGTGGATGGCTCTGCTTGGCCCCTGAAGGAACAGACTTTGACAATCCTATGCAAAGATCTCGGGTAAGGGCTGTGTTGTATGCCTGCATGTTCTATAAAATGGTTTTACAATGCACTGTATGCACATTCATACTCGCATACCTCCCCCAAATAATCGGAAATGCCCTGTGAGAGAAATACTGAATAAGATGCCATTAAAGACCCTTCTGAAGTCAGTAAAAGTGAGGCTAACCGCTAATACTCAATTTCTTCTCATAGAAATGGCAACGGAGATTTTTTGTGCTGTACGAACATGGCTGTCTGCGCTTTGCTTTGGACGAATCGGTGAGTAGTGCACGTTGTTCCTTGCTCAGACCTTCTCTTCTGTAGGGGCATGGAAGCCTGGCTGTGAAGGTGAACATCAGAGCTGCTCATTTTCAAAAGTGTGTATCACAGAGAGGTGAACCGCTGGGCTAAAATACACATTTCAAACAGTTTTATGGGTCATTTGCACTTTTATAACAACTGTGTGGTGGGTGACTTGTTTGTTTGGATTTTCTAAGGCTTGAAGTGCGGGCCATAGCTGATGACTGTGTGTTGCACATGTATAGTTTATGGAAGCAGCTGACTAACCAAGCTTGTTAGCATTAGCCAATAACATAGCACTCCACCTTATTGTCCAAATAGGGAGACTTCTGGCTCCAAAACCCCAACAGGAGAGTCCAGAAACCAAGTGATGATGTCATGCTTTTCTAGGTCCATGTTTTATATGCAGTTTATTCTGGGTGGTCGGGCTCTGTGATACTGAAGACACTGGGGCAAAAGTGGAGTTGTTTTGACTGAGGCTTGTGCTGCAGAGCTTTGCTGTTGAATCCAGTTTCACTCAGCCCTATCACGCCTTTCACAAACAGTGTCACTCCCTTTCTTGAGAGGAGCGTTTTCTATAATAACTGTTGATCTTACTTTATTATACTCTTGTGTGATGTTTGTAAAGATGTCTTGGAAACTGCTTATTAGGGCTGTGTAATATGGCTAAAAAACGCCCCTCCTATCTCAGTATGCTTAAGAGAAATGTTGATATGTAACATAAGGTCATGTTTCTATACATAAAAAAGGCTTAGCAAAATCAGTGTGCACTGTGTTAAAAAAAAGTGGTACGCTGTGTGCAGAGGTGATGTGCCAGCTGAGTCTTTCCCTCTAATGTGACTTTGTTGGCATTTGTTGTGGGAAATGAGTGACACTCTCTGCTGCAAGTGTGTGGGAAGCTGCGGCTGGCAACTGTGATTATGTTACTGAAATCAACTATAAACTGTCTAGACAGGCCCAAGATTCAGTATAACAGTTATTGATGTTGTGCAGTGTTCGATGCCGTGGAAAAGCTGTGCTTCTCCCGAGGCTCATAAGACGGGCTAAAATAGAGACTCTTCAGTGGAATTCATGGCATCGCGCTTGCGTCTGTTTATGTAGGTATTTGGCGACACAGCGTAAAGGATTTTTGGGTATGCAGCCCGACTGGGATGACGCTGTGCTTAAGTCATAGATTAGCTGAAAAGTTGGCTTGAACAGGAAAGGGAACAACAGTGGAGTTCACCTTGAAGAGGAAGAAATGTGGGGGGGGGGGGGGACCAAAAAAAGCAGCATGAAGCACAGATGATGGACCATGGCTGCAGGGACAGGTTTTTACACTTTCACCATGAATAAGCTCTAATCTCTGACTTTGGCCCTCCACCACAGGAGCTAAGCTAATGAGCACCAACAGCACAAACGTAATGAGAGCAGCAGCCCACAGACCAGCTGCTTCTAACACTGCTGGAAAAGTAACTTATTGTTTAGCAAATGAGCTGCTGAAGTGTGAGACGTTTAAATTCAAGCTTCATTTGTAATTGTTTTTTTTTTTTTTTTTTAAAGCATATTTAATGTTACGTATATGATCATTTATCTCTTATAAAAAAAGGAATGTATGCAACTTGTTGATTGGACAGTTAAATGTTGCTCCACTCACTGGTTGGAAATGCTAGTCTGTTAAACTGACAGAGTAGTAAAGTAGTTATTTATATTTCATTAATATACAGTGCAGGTTAACAGTGTTGGATGTTACGCAGCCACAGACACCAGCACCATTCTCCATTTTAAGAGTTGTAAGCAAACAAGGTGAAAAGTAGACCAAAGCAGGTGTATAAAGGATAAACTGGGTTCCAACCACTTGACTGGAGCGATGAATAAACCTAAATGCCTCTTAAATAAGCAATCAATATTTGTATTGTCTGTGTTTAACCTCAGCTGTTAAATTGTGCTCAAATTTGACCCCATGCCTGGTTCTCCGTATAAAATGATATTGTGGATAAAGCATGCAGTTAGTGGGCACATGTGCTTAAAGTCATGTGATGCTCCTACTAAAAACATGTCGTAGTTTAATTAAACCCCACATTTCCAATTTTAAATACTCTCCCACGATGTGTTTGCTCTGCTTGCTTCTGCTGTGCGGATGAACCTGTGAAGTATTGCAGTGTTTGTCGTGTGCTCTCAGTTTTTTGTGGGAATGTGATCTTGATACTGAAGGTTGACAAAAACATAAAGTCAGCAGTGTTGAAAATGTGCCACCTCACCAGAAACTCGTTCATGGAGGGGTGAATGGACAGAATCACTTCACCTGAAATATGTAAAAGTGATAGTTTTTAATGATGTGGAGACTTAAACACGGGGGAGTCCAGCAGAAGGCACCGATGGCTACAGAGAGGAAAGGGCTGGGACGTCTCCTCTGCCCGCTCCGAGCCTGTGCCTGGTTTTAGTGTTGCCAGGGGAATGCGACATGGGTGACCAAACCCACACCAGCCGATCGGGCTGGAGATTAGGCTGCTTGTGTGTAAACACTGGGGGCTGCACACTACAGGCCAGCCTGCTAGAAACACAGGCGGTGACTTTCTCATGCGTCCTGCAGAAAGCACAGGAGTGTTTACCTTTACCTTTTTGTCTTTATTTTAGTGGGTGAGTAGGACAGCGAGGGGGGAAGGCGATGAGATGACGTTACAGCAGTGCGTGGTGAATCTCTTTTCTCTTGCCAGTGATGACAATGGGAGGAAATGTGGTGTGTTTTCGAGCGTGCGTGTGCACGTTTCCACTGTGTAATGTGTTTCCAGTGACACCCAGGCTGGTGTGCAGTTGTTTTCCTCTCATTGTAACAGTGATTCCAAAACTGTCTGCCTCATTGTCCTTCGGTCTTTTCATCTGCTCCACACGGCAGGAAAAGTGGGTCAGGGAAATGGCCGCTTTGTGCTCCAGAGCCCTGAAGATAGGACCTCTCCAAACCCTCAGAGCTTATTATTAACAACACGTTAGTGTTCTCAAAGTCATCAGGCTCATCGTTGTTGACAGAGTGGCTCGAGCCACCCAATGGAAGGCAGAAAGGATACGTTTGAGCTTGACATCTATGTTTCCCGTTCCCCTGATGTGGCTTTTATATACCAGAGAGCTTTACACGAGCCACATCTACCCACTCTTTGTCTTTATTAGCTTCTACAGTCACATTATCTCCACTTGTATTGCTGCTCATCAATAGTCTCACCCTGCCGAGCCTCTCATAACAGGAAACAACTGGATTTGGAACCTCATTTAATAGCTTTCATATCATGATGTTTCAAAAAAAGTGTGCGTTTATAGTTTTGAATATAATTATGGTCCACATCCATTCATTCAGTCAGACTAAGTTGCTGTAAGATAGCTCTAAGTAGTCATAGGGCACAATAGAGCCAATATTTTAATTTCATGTGTCTGTGTTGCACCATTGTGTTGTGCTTCTCCAGCTTCTTGGACTTCTCCAGACACACGGAAAAGCCAACTAGAATCTCTGTTGTATAGTTGGCATTCTCCAGGACCTATCGGGAAAATGAAGTTTCTCTAACTTCCATAAAGTCCTTAAAGTCTATAGAATACAGCACTGTATGAATTATGGTTAAATGTGGCTCGTAGGGTAAAGTGCTTTTAGTTGTGCTCTGAAAAATGCTCTGTCGGGCGCCTGGGTGGCTTAGTGGTGAAGCCGGCAACCACATACATATGGCGTGTTGCGGTGCGGGTTCGCGTCCTGGCCCGTCGCCAGTTTGCCTGCGTGTCTTCCCGTCTCTTTCCCCCATTTCCTGTCTCTCTCCACTGTCTACAAAAGCTGCTGTGGCCAAAAATGCAAAAAAAAAAATCATGCTTATCCCTGGGGGAGCGCAGTCATTCGGGAGGGGCTCAGAGTAGAGCCGCTGCTCCTCCACATCGAGAGGAGCCAGTTGAGGTGGCTCGGGCATCTGACTAGGATGCCTCCTGGCCCCCTCTTGGGTGAGCTGTTCCGGGCATGTTCTACCAGGAGGAGGCACCGGGGCAGACCCAGGACACGCTGGAGATATTATATCTCTCGGTTGGCCTGGGAGCGCGTCGGGGTCCCCCCACCCCGGATGAGCTGGAGAAGGTGGCTGGGGAGCGAGAAATCTGGGCTTCTCTGCTTAGGCTGCTGCCCCCGTAACCCGGCTCCGGATAAGTGGAAGAAAATGGATGGATGCTCATCCCTGCCACTTAGTTCCTTTAGCTTTAAGACACCCCTCCATTTAAGCCAGCTTTCTTCTGATTGGCTTCTCCATGCAAACGCAAGGGATGAAAAACAGATAGGTGGGGGTTCTGTGCGCACAGCCAGAGCTGTGTGCTGGGGATAATCATTAAGGGTATCTCTTTTCCAAGAGTTTTTTTTAACTGGACGTAAACTGACCTTGAACCTTTGGTCACGCTTAATATGAGTATCCGGCTCTGGGACAGCGTATATACTGCGTATGACAGAAAATGAGAAGAAAACCGGGTTCCTTGAATCTAAGATTGTTTAACTTATCTTGGAGCGACGATATTGTCTGATATTTTTCACCATGTAGACAGCGGTGAACAAGGAGACCCTCAAAGCTGTTCTGTTTTGTCCATGAAAAGAGGGAAAGATGCCTTTCAGTCTAATGCAGCATTCCTCCTTTAATGCCCTTATTTGGTGAACTGCAGCGTACTTTGGGACCATACAGAGAAAGAGAAAAGGAGCGCTACAAAAAACCCACAGAGGAAACGTCATATGCCCCAGACCCAGACATTCCTCACACACAGCCTGCCGCAGCAAGCACCCTGCTTTGCTGATGCTGGCCCATCATAATGCTTCCCATACTGAACATCACTCTGAAACAAGTAAATGAATGGAAAGTGAGACTTTTTTTTTTTCTCAGAAGAACTAACACAGAGTGAGACCACCGTGAAAGCTCTGAGGTTAAAAGGTCAATGACCATGAGAACATGCTGAAGAAGGGGTCGGGAGGTGATGCTTTAATCCGGAGCTGCTTCTGTTCTACGTCATGTTTTAGAGAGGGACTGTGTTTTTAGAGTAACCCGCTCTAGCACATCTCCTTCACTTCGCTGTTGTGTTGACATAGTTTGGGTCCTGTGTGTTAAAGATTTTGATGGAGGGGAACTGCATCGAGGAACGTGCAGCATATAAAACAGCAGTCTCTCTCAGAGCCTGCTGGGGCGGACTTGCCTTTGGCTCGGCCTGTAAAAAGCCTCCTGGAGGATTTATCATTTATGGAGTGGGTGTACTCCACTCACTTCTAAAGCTGGCCCAGTTATTTTTTTCATACCGTTTTAACAGTTTTCTGGAAAGTTTACTGTTGGGCCGGGGCTGTAATAAAAAAAAATCCAGCAATTTACCTAAAATATGTGTCCCTTTTCTCAGGATGAAGCATTTTAATTCCAGTCACTTGTGATTTGTATTGTTTAAATGTAGTTTTCTCTGTGTTGTTTCTCATGTCAGCCAGAGATCTCAGGAGGAGTGTATGAGAAAGTTATTTCTTTTAATAATGCCCCGTAGCCAAGCTAAAATTAGTCAGCCACATGGAAGGCAGACACAATTGGAGGATATGGAATTGGCCCAGTTGTGTAAAAATCAAACCCAGGACAATTTGAACAGTAGCCTTGGTAGATACATGTCCTCTGTTTTGGTGCCGGTAGCAGAGGGCAGTTTCTGAGTGACATGTTGCTTTTAATGCCGTTAGCACCAGCATCAGCTCCATGCTCCACCCGAGCAGCAACAACTAGGGTTTAATCCCGGGATCCGGGATTCCCGGGAAATGCGATCAGAACCATTTCCCGTTTCCCGGGAAACGTTAGACGGGAAACCGGGAAAAAAGTCGCGCGCGTCGATTTGACTTTCAGAAAGAAAGGAAAGCTTCAGAATGTTAAATTTAAGGAAATATTGAGAGAAGGGTTCGTTTAATGCGAAAAGCATTACTCTTCATTTCAGGCACGTTCAGCCTCCGTTTAAGGCTTCAGCTTCATCTCAAGCGTTTAATAGAGGTATTACACAGTTGTGCTTTTTTCCTCTTTAATTTGTTGAAATCGTAGGCAATGTGTTTACCCTAAGGTATTTTGTATTATATAATTTTATATTATTATATATTGTTATATTGCATTATATAGCCTATAAAATATGCCTGCCCTGAACAATAAAGAAATATCTGTTTAACTTCGAGTGTTTCTTTTCCTCGTTTGCAGCCGCTTACTAACAATCATGAATTAGGATACGGGCCTAATGTGTGAAGAAATGATCATGAAATAGATTGCTTTAACATATTTCGCTTTTAAAATGGAGTTGAGTAAAATGTATATTTTTTAGGCTATAAGGATTGGCCAGTTTTTCAATAGACGATTCACAGCGAACCTACTTTAACCCTCAGACACGGTGTTATAAATTTGTTGTTGCCAGAATGGCAATGACCAAGTCGTGGTGCATTACTCAAGGCCCTGTGTTATGCCATATTATAGTGTAGTACGGTAGTTAACTTTTCAATGACTATTACAGCGTTCCACTGGTGGAGATATAGCGCAACAGATGTCGCCACGACAGCGTGGCTGAGCCTTTATCAATGCTGTGGAGATGAACCGTATTGTTTTGCACCAGCAGTTGTAAAATAGCTTGGTATAATTCCATGTACAATGGAGGAATATTCGAATTATATTTGTTAAGGGAGTGTTGAGGAACGATACAAGACCGCATAGCTCGAGCACTCCAATGTCGAGATGTAGGTTTTATTGCGTTAATCAAGCCGACGTTGCCCCCTACTGGGCATAACAGGACATAGCTGGAAAGCTACCTCTACAATATCAGAATAGGTTAAGGCCGACACAGGCTACAGAAGGCCTAATTAAAATAAAAAATAAATAAACTTTTTCCCGGGATTCCCGGGAAATGGCTCGTCATTTCCCGGGATTTGATTCATGTCATTTTCGGGAAAAATATTAAACCCTAGCAACAACATGACGCAGGAAAGCCACCTTCAGGCACACCGAGCATCGAAATCATCTCATGATCTTAGTTATTAGATGAAATTTATTACAGCAAGTCCAGTTTTAATATGTTTTCTTCTCTTTTCTTCTCTGTACACATTTAAAACCGTAATGCTCATTGCATTTTAGTTGCATAGAAAGATGGGACAGTAGGGCGACTGTATTTTATTCTTTTTAAGAGATTTTTCAGGGGGCAGGAGAAACTTCAGGAACCATTGACAAGACTGATGGAGATAACTGGAGTTTCCTAGGCCTCAGCCACTCTTTTGAGTCATTTAAACTAGATGTCGTGTGTGTGTGCGTGCGTGCATACCGTTGATAGCTTTTGGAGCATTTTTAATGGATTATCTGACTTATATTATGGCTTGCTGTGTGGTGGAGACCATCCCAGAAGTTTATATGGTTGATTATATGAATGCCATTTGTTTTTAAAGATGTGTGCTGTACAGTCATTCCACCCTGGAAAAAGAACAGTACAAAGAAATCATTAAAAGCACAACATTACTATGACTTTAATGCCCGTGATGAGTGCATGTAACCCTTTGACCACAGCTGTAGTTACGCTGCAGTAGGCTTAGGCTGCTGAGGGGCTTAAAATGATGCACTGAGCATTTCTTCTTCACTCATCTTTTCACTCTCTGTGTGTTTATACACCACTACTGTATTAGTATGTCCTTTACCCTGTCTCTCTCTCTGCTCTTCTTTCTCCTCACCCCCAGCCGGTTGTGGCAGATGGCTGCCTGAGGCTGGATCTGCTGGAGGTTTCTTCCTGTTAAAAGCAGGTTTTTCCTTTCCACAGTTGCCAAGTGCTCGCTCACGGGGCGTTGTGTGATTGTTGGGGTTCTTTCTAATATTGTAGGGTGTTTACCTTACGATATAAAGCTCCTCAAGGCAGCTGTTGTTGTAAATTGATGCTATATAAATAAAATTTAATTGGGGTGGAAAAAAAAGTTACACTTCCTCTTATCTAAAAAGATACTGGTGATGTTTGTACAAACAATTCATGTGCTCATTATTTTGTTAAGTCCATGCAGGGTTAACCTGTCGAGCTCATCAGACCAAGTTCTGCTGAGCCAGAACTTTTTGTCTGGGCCAATCAGCCGGCCACCGTCAGGAGCTCTCACTGCCATAAAGAATGAATCAACCTCACTTCTGTCAAATAATCGTGATTCAAACAACATGACAAAGAACTTCAAAGCGCTCGAGGACGTCCGCTCTCTGAACTTCAGGTTTCACAGGAGCCATAATAACCGTCCACCACCACAACAAGCTACCTCATTGGTTTCAGTTTCTGTCGTGGTTCGACAACTCTTCTAAAGTTTCTTTTTTCCTGTAAACGGGGATCATCCATGGAGAACGTCAGGGTGTAAGTTCTTAATGGAATAATCGACGTACATTAACAGAATGCCAGTGTCTCTGAAGTGGATACAGCGTGTGTTGATTTTTAATCCAGACATAGGTGTAAATTATTTTAGCCATTTAGCTCCTTTCACACTTTTTCATTGAGGAATAATTTGCAGGCGCCCCCTGCAGCTTCCCCAGCAGAACTGCACCCAGTTTCTTTAAAGTGGGATTGATAGGAAGTGGAGCGGCTCCCCCCTGACAAAATCACAAGAAGCTGAAATTTGTGTGGCTGACCTCAGGGCTTCATTTGAATGTGTACTGAACATCTTTGAGCAGTATAAAGGTCATAAATGTCAATAATTACAGGAAAAGTAAAATACCAAACATGTTTTTTTCTTAAAATAATTGACATAAATGAGCTTTTACATGTTTTTTGTGTTCTGCTGCACCAGAAACACAAAGGTGTTAAAGGCTCTACACTTAAGCCTGCACTCTCCCTACAGTGTGAACGGGGCAGTGTTTTCATTCCACTGCCTTGAAGCAGAGATAAGATATGCATTGTTAAAATTGTTGTTCTTTTGTGGAGATGTATTCATCTTTCTATTTTTAGTTCTTAAGAAATCTTTGATTTTAAAAGGTGTGCAGCAGTCATTTAAAAATCAAATTAATTTGCTCTGCCAACAGCAGCTCCTTAATCTGCAGCTTTTCTCAATCCATGCGTCATTTGTTGAAAAACTTGAACCTGCCGAGAAAGTAGAACTGTTTTTATATCGCAGCTATGAAAACAGTTGCAAGTTTTTATCAGCTGCCTGATTAATGAAACAATGCACAGTTGGCGCTCTAAATCTGCCCGCCCCTTATAGATGATGGTGGAGAAAGGACTACACAAAGGGCCTTGTTGGTTTCCTGAGCTTAGTCGCTTGTTGTTTTGTGGAAATGTTCAGTCAGAAAGGACTAATGCCGGGAATAGATTACTAGAATTCACTGACTCAGAATTTCTCTGCACTTCTTAAAGCACTGCTGGGGTTTAGCCTCTCTCATCTCAGCAAATATCACTCAGTTTATTAATGTGGCATTAGTTTTGCCACCCTGTGGGCTTCCACACAGTTGTCATTTGCTCCTTATTTTTCACACATGATCATTCTTGTTTCTTATGGAGGAAATTGTTCCACAGCGTCTCAGCTCGGAAGTAAGATGCCGTGTAATTGCCATATTTGGCAGCCCCTAGGGCTTTACAGGCAGATCTTAATAAAGCTGGATATGTGTTCAGTGGCCTTAAAAGGAGCTGGAAAAAGACCCAGCACCTGTTTTACATCTGTGGCAGGCATAGCGCTGCAAAGTCTGATAACAGAGCAGACATGGAGAAGGTTGGAGAGGAAGTTAAGGGGATTTCTTGATGTTATCGAGACAATACAGGTTCAGATGACATTCGGATCACGCAAAACATGCACGGAAGTGACGTCAGAGCTTTGTCTGTGGTTTGTGCTTTGTGGATCAGCCACTACTCTGACAGTTATCAGTCTCTGTTCTAAAACCATATCGTTCTCTGAGCATCCTGTTACCTTCCCCTTTCACTCAGCGTGCTATAACAGATGGGATTTGCCCAGTTACCATGGTGAGGTGGTGATAACAGCTGACTGTCCGTGCAGTTTGAGCCTCAGAGAGAGAGAAAGGTCAGAGGAGACTCCGAGGCATATTTTCCCTACTTCTTTGAGTTTTGAACTATTTGGAATGTGATGTCAGTGATATCAGTGTTTAGTTGGCAGTCACACATCCAACATGGAAACAAATTAATGCATGGACACGGATGGAAACAGCCCAGTGACTCAAGCATGCCTTCCATATTTTTTCCACATTTTTCCGCATCTTTTCTAAGGTTTCAAACCGAGCGCTTTGCTACAGAGCTGTGTGATACAGAAGATGCTCAGGAAGCATCTGTCCTGAGTACTACACAAGTTAAACATAACGATGAGCAGTGAGGGAGATTTCCATGAAAGTGAGATAGTAGATATCTTTCACATTTAACAAAAGAAAAAAAATCAGATAATCTGCCATGTCTCAAAAGGGAAAACTGAACACCTGCCCAGTGCACAAATATTCGGGTACAGACCTACTCATTTCTCATATTGTCTTTTCTAGCCAAGCACGCTGCCTCAGGGCACAGTAAACATGAACCTCTGTACGGACGTCATTGACGCAGAGCCCAAAACGGGCCAGAAGAACTCGCTGTGCATCATCACCCCCGACCAGGAGTATTACATCAGAGGAGAGAATAGGGAGATCATCAATGGGTAACTTGTCCAGATATACCTGCTGATGGCTTGGTACGTGGTAGGATGTTGATGCACGATATTCTAAAATCTTTGTGTGCGTGCGCGTACAGGTGGAGTGAACAGCTGATTGTATACCCCCGAACCAACAAACAGAACCAGAAGAAGAAACGCAAAGTTGAGCCTGCCACTTCCCAGGTAATCCTCACAACACAAACATGACCAGTCAGGGATCAGTATCATGCTCCACTTCCCTTAGTCCATCATTTTGGACTTCTTTGTGTGTTCCCATCCAGGAGCCCGGCCCAGCCAAGGTAGCAGTTACTGGGTCTGGTATCCCAGAAGCAGAGAAAGTTCCAGATTCAAGCTCCATCATCTGGCAGGAAGAGCTGAACCAGAGGGAGGCCGAAGGGGCGGCAGTCTGGGCTGCTGCTGAACTTCCCTCAGGATCGCCACTGCCACCTGCAGGTAAGGAGGAATAACACATTAGCCTTTAAGCAGTGAGAAAATTAGATCAAACATCCATCCATCCATCTTCTTCCACTTAGCCAATTCAGGGTCACGGGCGGCTGGAGCCTATCCCAGCTGTCATAGGGGCACGAGGCAGGGTACACCTGTACAGGTCCCGAGTGTCTCACAGGGCTCAAATATGTAATTTAGATAACTGAAACAAACTTCATGTGCTTAAAAGTGGCTACAGCAATTTACCAAAAAGTTATTTTCTTTTGAAAGTTTATATGAACATATCAATCAGATTTACTAAACAGGCTAAATTAACACGGGGCTGCAGTTACCAAGAAAAAAAGATGCAGATACTGTAAAGTGTGTCCATACCTTTCAGTTGTAAAACTGTCACAGTACCTCTTTAGTAAATCCTGGTTTTCTAGCTTAAGAAGTGGAACGCAAACATGTCTCATGGCGTCTTCTGTTCCTCATCTCTAGGGGACTGTGCATCTGTAGGGCAGACTTCTGATGCAGGCTCAGTGAATGGAGATGAGGTGGACCGGGGCGGCCTGCCGCTGCACGCCTCCGCCCCCCAGCCTCCCAGCGACCTGCTCTCCCCAACTGGCTCCTGCTCCAGCCTGGGAGGCGTCCCGCGTTGCCTCTCTCCAGCTCCCAGTGACCCCTTCCCCTCTGGCAGCTCCCTGCTCTCCAACGGCTCCCACATCAGCGGCTCGGTCAGCTCTCTCGACTCGGACGCCAGCGGCAGCACAGTGACGAGTACTGACAGCCACCCGGCCACCCAGAGGGGTGGGCTCTCATACAGCCACCACGACACGCCGCGGTCGCGGAGGCTGGAGGCCGAGGTTAGAAAGGCTGAGAAGAGGAGCCGGTTCAGGAGCCCAGACAGGCAGGAGAGAGAGGCCATCCTCAGCCCCGAGAGGAGGTCAGTGTCTGCTGCAAGGTTTTTGTTTTTTTTGGAGGCATCCAGCAAAATGGCAACAAGTGAAACATGTAGAAAGTGAGCTGTCTTAATTTTAGCCTGACCTTGACTTAATTTCTGAGATATTTGGAACATGCATCTCTTTGTGACACCCCATTTCTTTAAATGCAACCATGCAGCCAGAGTGCATTGGCTATATACAAAATCAATGCGAGTGATCAGTGGAAATGGTGGACTTTGCAGACTCGTACCATTATTGTGCCATCTTTACAGTGCCCCTCCTAAGTTGTACTTACAGTTGAAAAGTACCCACTCACTCCTGACCGTCAGCAACGTTCTCTGGCAGTTGATCATGTTTGGGTAAAGTCACTCTCATTTGAATATATGACACTAAATAGCTTTAGCCCACATTCAGGTATCCAAGTTGTACATTTATTTATTTTTGCTGAGAGGGGTTTGATTGAAAGAACTACTACATATGAGCATGCAGGTCAGGCTGTAGCAAAGGTGATTCATTTAGTGTGATAAGATCCTGCTGCACGCTGGCAGGTAAAGCATTTAATCAGCATCTGATTTAACCTGATGAACCAGGTTAGTGGGCTGCTTTCTTAGAATCTCAGCTCCGTGCTGCAGCACTTGAGCCTCTGGCCTTTTAAAAGGATTTGTGTATATATGTGTGTGTCTCCGTCTCTCGCTCTCATATTTTTTATCACGGGTGTCAAAGTCAGTCTGAATCTCGGGCCAAACAGGATTAACCTTTATTGAACATCTAAAACTGAAAATATTTTAATCAGCAATATGAATTTGAACGGCCAGAATATAGAAACATTTTCCTCAACACATTAAATAAAATATAATATTATATTATATGATATAATATTATATATATATTATAATATAATATTATATTTTTCTTCAAAAATAACATCAGGAAAAATGAAAATATTTCATGATATGATTAAAATTTAGAAATGTTTCAGATAAAAACTGATGTGACATCAGCAAAAATGCCAGAAACAACAAGCTATTTATTTTCACCTTTATTCCATTTCTTTCTTTATTACTTTCCTGGTGTGTGATGTCAGCTCACCTGTGCAGGTCTCCCTCCGCATCCGTCCCACCAGTCCACTCTTTTCCCCTCACATCGCAGGCGGGGGAAAGGAGACACACAGTTTACCTCCGATGTCAGCGAGCGGGTCCTCTGCCTCCCGCCTGTTTACAAAGTCCACTCTTCGTTTGGCCATTTTTGGGGGGTCAGGCAGCTCAAATGTCATCGTAAAAATGCTGACCGATGTTTTTTATGCACTGATCGATGTGTCATTGGCAAGGCAGGAAAACTGGTTAGTGCACAGGTCTTGACCTACACACTAAACCTCTTATGTTTTAATGAAAAAAATCTGTTACTTAATAATCACCCCCCCCCCCCCCCCCCCTTCAGATGTATTCTTTTCTTTTATTTCTGTTTGTTTTAAATCATCAGTCTATGAGCACACTGTTTATACATGCAGGCTCTGTACTTTCCATTCAGTAATCTGCCTCTCTGTTTGTGAAGAGGACTCTGTCTCACACACACACACACACACACACACACACACACACACACACACACACACCAGCGAGGGCAACACTTCAAACAAACCTGGTAGGTAAAGAGTGGTTGGAGGGAAGTGGGGTCAGCTTCCTGTGACATTTAGATCCCTCCATCTCTGCCAGGCCTGAAAGGAAAAGGAGGGGAGGAAAACGGGAGGAGTGCCCACATACAGGCCCTTAAACACTTTACTGGCGTCCTGAACCGGTTCATGTTGTAGTGAGCACACATCTGCCTGTACAGCAACCAGGGAAGCAGCCTTGGAGCTGCTTTCCAACACTTACCTCATTATGTGACTGGCAGGTCAACATGGTGGGCACCTGTGCAGCAACAGAAGCCAGCTTTATACTTTTTTAGATTCCTTGCAGTGTGTGGCTGACAAGGTAAAAAGATTAATTAATTTCAATTACAATTAAATCGCTTTCAGCCGTGGGATTTTCCCCCATTTCTCTCCATCCATGTTCATTCACTGCTGAATATGTTAGTTCAGCTCAAGCTGAGATCATAGAAACAAAGTTTCTGGTCAACAAGATCGATCTACAAGTCCAAGTTGCAACAAGGTGAACCTGTGGACTAGCAGGGGGCAGCGCCGTCCTTGCACGATGAGCTTACATGGCTAGTCCAGGCCTGTCTACCTACCAGGTGTCCTCCGTGCCCCATTTCTCATTTGTTTGAATTTGAATAATATTTTAAAGTTCAAGGAAATTCTTCGCTAACTGCGTGATGTTTGATAAATTTGTGAACATTCATGTTAAATAGTTGTGGTTACAGTTACTAATTAAAATAATCCAGATCATGAGTTTTGTCACAATCGCAGAGTCCCACCATGAAGCTGTGGCCTCGAGATCTTTTTATTTGTTTCCTGCCAGCAAAGAATGAGAAATGTGCCCCACATATATTAAAAACAGATTGTTTTATGTGTGAATTTCCAGGAAAATGCTTGCTGTAGCATGTGAGTAATTAAAAGTTAAATGATTTGACAAACTTATTCAGTCTTTATGTGCTGCTGTTTAAAGGGTGGGGGGTGGAGTTGGTGCACAAGCTTCAAGTGGGATTTTTTTGTTTTAACTTAAATGAAGCAACAGATATAAAACAGCAGCAATTGACCAGCAAGTGTGTGTGCACTCCTGGCCCGTGTTTAATGTATATTCTGACAAATTCTCATCGGCCTGACTGGGACGAACAGAAAAGAAAAGCACGCAGTGGCCTGCACGCTGTCCTCGTCCCCGCTCCTACATTGCCTTTTAAGGGCAGCCTCTGTAGCAGAAGTGTCCCCAAATAAGGGCAGCATTTAAGCAAAGCGTAATGTAATATTTCTCACTGGGTCTTACCCTCTTCCTCTCTGTAGTGTGGGTTCCTCTGTGATTGAACAAAAGCTCTGTGTGGGAATGTGTCAGAGCAGGCGGCGTTCTGTGTCACAGATTGAGGAAGGTTGCAGATGGACTCGAGTGAGCGTAGGCTGTTCTCGGATCTGTGATCCGGCACTCATTTTACCCCTGAGATGGATCTTTCTGTGAAGCGGCTCTTTTAATGTAATCTGTTGCAGATTATCAGGCAGTCCACCACATCAAAGACCCACTGAGAACATCTAAACTCTTGTGGATTTTTGCATTTACATTTTAAGCTTTTAGCTCTTTTTTTTTTTTTTGTTGTTTTTTTTTTATGAGATGAAATCACCCAGGGAAACAGCACTAACAGAACAAACTTTGATATCACTCAGAGTCCGGCCTTAAATCAAGCTGTTACAGTATTAAGAACCTTCAGATTAAGCAGTACTTCAGATTTATCCACCTTTCTATCATTCATTTTGTTCACCAATTAAATCAGTTGAACTAGCAGCACACACGTTACCTCAGATTGTTTTTAAATCTGTTTTATGAAGATTAATTTGCCTTTAAAGGGGAACACTTGGTTCAGCTCTCTGAGCTATTTGATCATAAAAGGGGTTCAAGACATTTTGTCCTATAGGTCTTAAGGCACAAGTATGTGTTTTTTTTTGGCACCTGGGTTGACTGATGGAGATCAGTGCCAAAGTGAAAAAGTTCCCAAGGTTGGCGTCATCTGTAGGGTCTTTACTTTACAATATAAAGCACCTCGAGGCGACTGCTTGTTGTGATTTGTTGCTGTATAAATAAACTTGAATTAAAGTATTTGAACAATGACACAATTTGGTAATTTTGCAAACATGCGATCTCTACACAGAAAGGTCTCTACAGGTTGCTGTGAGCCGGCCTGTAGAGTTATAGCACTGCCTTAATGTGATGCTGTAAGTCAGCCTATAATAAAATACATGCACCCTCCCAAAAAAATAATCGCACATTGCAGTGATGCAAACTGCAAGAGCTCGTGTTGGTCCGTTTTTGATGATAATGAGCAGTGTGAACACTGCACCAGTTACCACAGTTTTATCATTTTCAATAGCTCTGACAGTCTGTGTATGATTCTGAGCTCTGCTCTCTTCACTGCCTTTCAGTAAAATGAATTTATTAACTCCAAGTCCGACACACACAGCTCAGACGCTCGTGATGGCAGACACACCAGCGCAGTATGAATGTAACGTGTAGGCTGTGTGAAGGTTCAAAGATCATATAAATGAAGCTTATGTGTAAACTGAGTAGTTGAGAGTATTTGCAGTCACTGCACCATCTATGTTGATCTTAATATTACACAATAAGCAAAACGGGACTGTGTGCAATAGTGAGTCTGACCAGATGAGATTGCGTAGTCACCCTTTTGCGTGCGAGTGTATTAACATCCACACACTTCTGGTGTGGTTTAGTTAAGAGCATTCACTGTGATCAGTCAGCAAGACTGTAATAACAGAAACAAGCAGATGATCTCAGAGCTAAGTAGGGCAGCTGACCTGATTAGCGGCTCTAATGTTTGTCAGACTGCTGTAGAAGAAAACTCATTCCCAGTTCCAGTGTACTGTTATAAAACTGGTCGGATTACGAGGTCAGCATCCGGGCCCTGAGAGCCCTTCAGTGTCATTACCATTGAAGAAGAATTACAGAAACACTGATACAGAAGAAAAGCACTGAATGCATTACATGTTGAACTAAAGTGTGCATGTGTGTGCGTTTGCAGTCGCTCCGGTGTTATTGAGAAGTTGGAGGCCTTGGAGTTGGAGAATCCGGAGAAAATGGAGGTAGAAGAGTCGGGGAGAAGCGGAGCCAGACAGGGCCGAAGTGAGCACAGACGCTTCCATAGAGAGGTAACACTGCTGTGTGTGTGTGTGTGTGTGTGTGTGTGTGTGTGTGTGTGTGTGTGTGTGTGTGTGTGTGTGTGTGTGTGTGTGTGTGTGTGTGTGTGTTCCATCCAACAGTGCCAACATTGTGCAGCAGTTCACAATAGATACGGCAGGACTCGTAAACAGTGATTTTTAAACATCACATGGCAGAACAGATGTGATCTCAGCAGTGCCCCCCCCCACCACCACCCGTCCCGCCACTCCTCTTTCTTTTCCCTTATCCTCACTCTCTTCCCTCCATCCTCTCCCTCTTTCTGTCCTGTCTTTGTTTTGCTTGTAGGTCAGAGGTCAGCAGGGGGTGCTGTATTCATTTCCAGTTTCCACTCTGGTGGGATTCCCCTGGTGATAACATTTTCCTTTCCCACCCCGGCCCCCTGCACTCAGTTAGAGTAGCTCAAACCTGACTTTAGCAAGACAGTAGACCAACACACAGTCCCCACTGGGACACTGTTTGCCTGGCCCTGGGTCTTTTTTCACGTGCACAGATGAAAATGTCACATACGCACACAGATAAAGCTGCCAAGACTGCTTATGTGTCCCGTACTGCACGCACACATTAGCACTCTGTTCTCCTTATTGTTGCGTTGAAACAATATGCACACACATTTCAAGCTGGCGCCTTTAGTCTCGTGCTAACAGTGTGTATTTTTGTTTTCGGTCTCTTTGATTCGGTGCTGGATTCAGTCTCATAAAACTTGCGGCTTTGACAAAGTAGAGTTTGTCATGAAATTTCTCCACAGCCCATTAATACCCACTCAAACAGACCTGATTACAAAGGAATGGATCAGTGATTTTTGCCTATTCTGTGTGTTTTCTATAGAAGCGTTTACCTGCTACTTATTACCTGCAAAATTACTCTGTTTGCATTTTAACTATGAGAGTCTACCATACACAGGTGTTTAAAAAAATTAACGGCACATGGACGTCTCACTTGTTTTGTTTATGTTCAGCTCATACGCAGACTGCGAGCATGGGACTGCTCACTGCAGTTACCTAAATGGCCGTAGATGTCATTAGTGACAGTGGTTTTCTGGAAGTTACAGAGAGCTCATTGAAGTGTGTTTATGTGTGTGTGTGTGTGTGTGTGTGTGTGTGTGTGTGTGTGTGTGTTGTTTAGGAGCAGAGGCAAGATGTGGGTCAGGGTCTGGACTTTCCCTCCACCCTGCCCCCTCTGAGGAGAGCCAAGTCGCTGGACCGAAGGACCACTGAGTCAGTCATGACGGTGAGAGTTTCTGTAATGTCTGTGTGAACTTACGTGTAATCCCAGTAAAAGTCCAAATGTTCCTGTCAGGACGTGACCTCTCAAAGAAGCCGCGGTTTGTTTTCTTTGCTTACTCACTAATTGGCAAGCCTAGCGGCAGCAGCAGAGATGATAAGAAATCAGCTGCTGTTATTTGCTCAAGATGTTTATGGGAATAGTCTCTCATCCCGTGTTACATCATCATTTGTAAGGGGTCCTGAACTGTATTTACCTTAAAACTTAAAAGCTAATTCAAATAGAAACTGTCAGGGCCGAGGTTTGTTCACCTATGCTGGACTGCTGACTGAATATTGAATTTATGTTTAAAGCCACTGAACTGTGCTTAAATCCAGTAGCATGAGCGAATCCTGTTTATTGGGGATCTAGTACACTTTTTTTTTCCTGCCATACGTATACTGCTACAGTGGAGCATGCTCATATCAAACATGTCCAAAGTTTCAGATAATAAACTGAGCGTATTTAAGTAAACCCTGCGAGCCAAAACCTCTGGCTGCTCTGAAAGCTCCTTTTCAAACATATTTATTATTACATAATGTATTTAATGGAAACGTTTCTTATTTAAACGTCACTGTGCTACTTAGTTTCTGAAGAGTTGTAATCTCTTCTTAAAGATGTGCCATGTTGCTGCTAAATGACCTCTAAGGCACAGTGAGCCAGTAATGAATATGGTTCAATAGGCTGAATAAAGGAGCGGGTTCAGAGTTTGTTCTAATGATTTAGACCTTAACACTCCAATATTGAAAGTTCAGTGCATTCTGTCTGTGGTCTCCTGGACAAAGCAGCTCCTGTTCTGTTAAGCCGAAGGATCAGGGGTCGGCAGCAGTGCCAGGGCTTCAGCCGAGCGGAGAGAGGGGTCATTGGGTTGTTGTTGGGGGGGCGGGGGCTGAGAGGCATGATTTGCCTCCTAACACAGGAGAATTAAATACTGCGTAAAGTCTCAGTGGACGTCACCCAACAGCACGCCACAAAAACATTTAATGGCCAGATTTAGTGGAGGTATTAACATTGATGGTGCAAGTGGAGCGTTATGGTTCATACAGCTTTGTAGTGCAGTAATATGAGCTTGAAGGAGGCCCGTTAATTTCCACCTTCATATTTCTATCCTTGCACTAGAGTAACCTTGCATGATTCAAATCTCAAAATAATCATTTGAATTTTTCTTTTACTGAACCTTTGTGCAGCCCCTCAATTCATCCACTGTCTGAAATATGTTTTAAAAAAACAAATAGCTGGGCTTTTGGGAGAATCGACTGAGTCTGTGGGGATTGGCTCAGTTTTGGAACCAGCCTCGAGTGGCCATTAGAGGAACTGCAGTTTTTGATAGTAGGCTTCAGTTTTCATCCCCTGAGTTTGCCTCTTTGATCAGTTTAATGTCAGGCTGGATATGAAAAAAAAATGTTATCACAATCATTTATTTCTCTATCAGTCTGTCAATACGAATATAAATCAAATCACCATTTCTGTAAAGCTCAAAGGTTTCTTTTTACTCCTAAGTGACGATATAAGGCAAGTTTAAATATTTATTTTCTGTTGGATGTTGATCATAATAAATGTACTGTAGAACATTATACAACTGTATTTTAAATAAACAACACGGGTATATACAACAAACTAGGATCTGAATTTTTCAAAAGCTTCAGGTGGCTCAAACCTTATCCTAACCACATGATTGGTTCAGTGTGGGGCTGTTCTCGTTGTTATTGGCCCTTCGTGTTGTCCGTCAAAACATGGGTGGAACGAGTTCTGTCGAAGTTATTTCACGGTTATTATCTTTATTTCTTTCCTGGTGTTTCTTTGGCCTCGCTGTGGCGGTGCAAAGGTGCAGCCCCCTCAGTGCTGCAGGGGGCAGCGCAGGCCCCGCCTGTCCCTCCTGTCTCCAGGTTATTCTTCTCGTTCTGCTCCCCCTGTGTGCAGAGTTTGCTATGCTGTGTGAATTCATCCTGCTAGATATGACATGGAAATAGGAGAGTATGTCTAAGTGTGTGCGAGCCCATCACAACTTTCTACTGCTGGTCACTGTTCACATGTGTATGTGTATGTGTGTGTGTGTGTGTGTGTGTGTGTCAGACCACACAGTGTTGAGCACTTTGGTTCTGTGGCAGCACAGCCCTGCAACATGTGGCAGAAGTTGTCCCCAGCCAGTGATCCACATTTCCAAAGGCTTAAATCCTCATTCATTCATTGGTAGGGTCAACTTCTCCCGACCGAGTGAGCATGTGTTTTAGCTGCTGTTGATTTTTGACCACCAGCAGGTAGATATTGAACTTGAATTTGACACTTTGCCACTAGCATTTAGGAGCTGGGAAAATCTGTTTTTATTTATGCTTTGTTTGAAGAAAAAGATGGGTGGTGTAGTTTGCTGCTGCAACACTTTGACCAAGAAAATAAAAGGGTTTGTGTTTGTTTCTGACATTTTCTTGTAAAATGATGATTCAATATCCTCTTTCTACTTTTTTAGCCTGACTTGCTGAACTTCAAGAAAGGCTGGATGGTGAAGCTTGACGAGCAAGGCCAGGTACCGTTTTTATTAGCTAATTAAGAGAGACCTAAAGAGGAAACTAAAGGTGGTGTCAGACAAAGACTTTTTTGTAAAGGAGTGCTGGAGTTGGTTCAGACAACATGTGAACTGTCCACCTGAGTCACTGAAAGTCTGTAGCACTTTATGGCCTTTACAGAGCTGTGATCATACTTTGATATTCTGTCTTTAAGGGTTTTAAACACGTCTTTATGAAATATTTAAAGAGACAGACTCTACGCTAACCCTTAGAGTAGATTTTATGGACTGTGTGGGCTTTCATTATGCTGCTTCATTCTGTCCAACATGCTGTATATCACAGCTCTGTGTTCAAACTGTCCTTTTCCTGTTTGATTTCCTTTTTTAGTGGAAGAAGTACTGGTTTGTGCTGACTGATCACAGCCTGAGATACTACAAGGATTCTATTGCAGAGGAGGTGTGTTTATTTGTTTTCTTTCACAACTTATATTCTTGTTTCCTTCTACCTTTTGAACACATCTCTGTAATGTTTCTCTGTGTCTCCACCTCCTCCTCAGGCCTCTGACCTGGATGGTGAGATTGACCTGTCCACCTGCTACAATGTAACTGAATACCAGGCTCAGCGAAACTATGGTTTTCAGATTCATGTAAGAGGCTTTGCCTGTTTTATTCTGGGGGAAACTTTTTTTTTTTGTCTTAATTCTTTTCACTGAAGTAAAAGCTTTAAATGTGGTGACGTTGTATCAGTTGATGTGTTTGGCTCTAGATTTTGTTGCACTTGATTACATATTAAGTATCGTAGTGGTTTTGCTTATCGTTTCGACTGTCAGAAATAAATGAAGTTTTAGAACGTAATATAGGCAGCAAGTGGTATGAGTAGCACAAAGGTTTTTTTTATTGCTTTGTTTTTGTTGGTTTTTGCGTGTTGGAGCTTCATCACACTAACTTAGGTAACCCAACCAAAAATATCGAACAGCAACATCAGTAACTGTGACCTTTATGCACCAACGGAACAATGTTTGATAGCAATCTTGTTGCCAGTGTTAACCTTGTTGGACCGATGAAGCAGCGCATCCCCGATGAACAGTAATGTCTACGCTCTCTGTGCATTATTCTCTACATGCACTCATAAAAACTGCATGTACAGACTCAGCAGACCAATCTGATAAAGACTGCTTGGTGACTCAGGTTGGAAAAAATAAAAACTTTTTTTTCCCCTGCATTATAATTCTACACACCCACCCACGCAGGTCCACAGCGTGATGTCTTCATGTGGTGTGTTACATTTGAAGTTGGAATTTCTGAGTTCCTAGTTGGAATTTTCAACTGGAACACCCTTTTCCACACTTGGAAAATTGGAGCAGCCCCACCAACTCTGACTTAACAGTCAGTGATGCCAGAAGTGCACGTAAATGTAAAAACCTGTAAAACGTGTCATCTGTGCCGCCACTGTTGTGTATTTGTGACTGGCTAAATGAGTTGTATGCAGGGCGCTGTCCAAGCTCTGTCCGTGAACACGCTGCAGCGGCGTTTTAAGCACATAAAAAAATCAGCACCGTGCTTCACTGGCACGATTAGCTCTACCTTGCTGAGGAGCAAAACAAATCCTGTTTTTTCCAATTTGCTGCTCAACTCCGGAGTGATGTCACTCCCCGCTCAGACACCTGACCTCTGAGGCAAATGGAAAGCACCAAATTTCGCGCTGATTCACATCATGGATACAGTGAGCCAAGAAAAAGTTTGTTTTTTTTTTTTTTCCCTTTTTTTCAGAAAATGTTTTCTTACCCACATGTTTACTACGATAAAGAGAGGAAAGATTTCTATTCAGGATTATTTGTCTGCCACATCTCTTCTCTATATAATGTGTTTGGCACTGCGTGCAAGTGTTTGTCGTACTCGTCTCTCGGTGGGTGATTCCCTGTGCTTTTTCACGTTTAGACCCAGGAAGGAGTGCACACTCTGTCTGCCATGACAGCAGGCATACGTAGAAACTGGATCCAGGCGGTCATGAAGAACGTCAGACCCTCCACTGCCCCTGATGTGGCGAGGTCCGTGCAAGTCACAATAATGCTGTGATGCATATTTCCCAATTATGTATGAGTTCTGCATCAGGAAGCAGTCTGTCGTCCACCCGTCACATGTCTGATGCAGGAGTTTTAAGAACATATTTAGATTATCTGACATTTTTACAGAGAATGTTAAACTGATTTCATTCATGTTTGTTACTCATTAACTAATGAAAGCATCGTAAGTGTCACAGTGATGTCAGTCAGAGCGTATAGGCATTCATGTATATTGATACATTAAAAAGTAAAGTTCATGCTTTAGAGATCAAAGTTTCTTTGGCATAAATAGGCCAAGAAAGCAGAAACTGACTTTGCTTTCTTTTCGCTGGGATTCAGCTCAACAGAGGATCATGGCTCCTTCTCTCCTTTGGAGGGTCTGGTCAGACCAGACATCACTCAGGACTCTCCGTCTTCTGAGGCCTCATCTGTGGAGAAAGAAACCGCTCCGGGAGTCACAAAGAGCCGAGCACGCGAGCGCAGGCGAGAAGGCCGCTCTAAGACGTTCGACTGGGCTGAGTTCAGGCCCATAGCCCAGGCGCTGGCTCAGCAGCGGGCACAGGAGGCCGAGAGCCTCCAGGCGGACATGGGGGAGCTCGAGCGCAGTCGAAGAAGAGAGGAAAGACGGAAAAGGTATGAGAGTGTGACGAGCTCAGAGCCCGCATCGGTTAAAGAAGGAGGGAGGGCCGACAACGAGACGGGAGACGGGCACACGGATTCGTTAGTTCCCACGTCTGTGGAGAGACAGCAGATGGTGGAGGAGGTGATTGAAGAACACTGGCGACAGGTAGAGAAGACACCCATAAGGGAGGAGAGGAGGGTCCCTCTGCCCACCACAGTGCAATCCAGAGAGACTGCAGAGCTGGAGCAGCTACTGGACAGTTACAAGCAAGGGGTGCGTTTCCTTGTCTTAAGTTTTTTTTTAGTGGTGGTGTTATATTGGGTGTACTTGTACAGAGTGGAGACTTCACACAGAAAGCAGAGCTCTCGGCCTGTATTTAAGCTTCAGAATAAAATGCTTTTCAGGTTTCTTTTACTTACTAGTTTTAATAAATTTAAGAGTTCCACAGTCTTTAAGAAAGAGTCACGGACACAACCTTTTAGACTTATTGTTGAAATAACTGCATAATGCTACTGTATACAGTGATATAGTGGCCCTAGAGTGTAGCGGTTTACACATTCACCTAACACGTGAAAGCTCCCTGGTTCAATCCTGGGAGGAGACGGAGGTAAAAATCTGCCAAGTCAAAGATGCAGGCCCGCCTGCTGTGGCGACCTCTGGAGCAGCCAAAAGTTGCTTTTTACAGTCTAAAATAATGTTGCAATATCCAGAAATGGTGTATTTGCATGCTTCAGCTCATCAAACAAACATTAATATGAGACAAATGCAGTTTTCATTCAGCTATCCAAACCTACCTGGCCCTGTGTGAGAAAGTAATAATTAATGACTTTACAGACTATAAATATATTCTACCTGCTGTCCCTGCAGATCGAGGACCTGAAGACACAGTTGGATAGCTGTCACCGGCAGCTCCTGGACTCAAATAAGCACAAACAGGAGCTGGAGCTCCAGCTGAGAGTGGCCCTGGAGAGAGAGCAGGATATCCGATCTGGTTACATCTCTCCGGTGAGTTGCCACTTTTTATGACAGTGTTATTGTGCTCTGATGGGAATTCGTGATGTAGACTTAATCAGTACATTCTTAACTGAGCAGCGTTTTCCATTTAATTTTGTAACATTTTTCGCATGTCATCAAAGGAAAATCTCAACCAAAGTGGGCACAGATCGGTGCCTTTGCATGACTTAATTGCATGTGGAAAACCATGTGATCCTGTTACTAAATTGGCTTCTACTAGTTAATCTCCTGTCTTTGTGTTTTAGGCCTTTACTGTATCAGAACTCATGCTAGCAGTTATTTCAGTAATTTGCTACATTTGCTTGATTGTGGACTGAACTGTAGTTTTATGTTGCTGTTGTGACTCGCAGAGGATTATTTCACTCCAAGTGTAAAAGAGAACACAATACTGATTACTAGGAATACTGATGCTTCAGATACGTATTTATAAAAAAATATGATGTGATACGTAAAGAGAAAAATCTAATGCTGCAATGTGTTTTAACATTTATCATATTTTGCTTTCTCATTAGATCAGTTTGAGGAGTAGAGCGCGTTACGTCAAAGTGAAAATCTAAACTAGAAAATAGAGAAATTTAAAGATGCCAGTTTTTCATGGAAGTCCCAGTGGAAAAATTACAAATTTTGTTCTTTTCATTTTCTCTTCTATATTTTGATTTCATCTGTTGGTCATATGATGGCCATGCCTCTTAGGTTATAACATATATATAAATATATAACAATAGAGAGTGTCCATAAAAAAACACCAGATTTGAACTTTTTTTTTAATTAATTAATTAATTTTGTTTCAGCTAATGTTTCAGATTCATCTTTAATTAATTTTTGTTTAATTTTGGCCATTATTTATATGTAGCTTAATTCTGTAAAACAGAGCATTTTCAGTTTAGGGTGGCACAGCGGCTTTACCTGTGGAAATGTTTGTCTTGACATGGAATAATAATAATAATAATAATAACCTTTTGGCTTGTATGCTAATTATTTGCATGGACATCAGATTCTCATCTTCTATTAACTGTTGTTCTCTTAACAATTATTGTATGTAGATGTGTACTGACACAAATGTATGATTTTGGATGATGATGATCTCTTTGTTGTGATGTATGGATGGGCTTGCCAGAGTGAGGCTGAATGATAGAGAGATGGATGGATGGATGGATGGATGGATGGATATTGATTTTAGCAGATTTTAAGACTGTATGCTCTAGCCAGTATACTCTGGTCAACATTTTTTGATCATTTATTTTAGAAAAAAGTTTTCAGTGAATCATTTTGAGAATGTCGGGTATGTTTGAAGCATTAGATTAAATACATGTTATTACCTCCTGTCAGACATAAGCTTGGAAACCTCTGAAATGTGTTTGTGTAGGACCTGGTATGCCTTTCTGTCCTTGAGTAAACCATTCAGCTGAACCTAATACTGCATTACTTACCACCTGAAGTAACATTTAACCATTAAATATGCATGCTATTGGGATTAACTAACTCCAGCCATTTAAATCATTCCTTTGCTTTTAATAAATAAAAAGAAAATTTTGAATTTGTTTTTAATCACTATTCATTTGCATAATTTGGGATTATGTGGGAATGCTCAATGTAATGTCACTTTTTAATTAAATAATAAGTTAAAGAGACATGATTGTAGTTAACGCTGAGAATTATAAGCAAGCTTTGTGTCTCCCCTGCTGTGTGTTAACCAACTGTCTGGTCCCCTTTTCCAAGCTGGAGCACCCTTTGGGTCTGGAGGCGGATGTGACGCCCCAGATGAAGAGGCCTGAACTGGTTAGTTCTCAAGCGCAGAGTTTAACAAAGAAGTACCAGGAGACCAAAGAGCTCCTGAAGCTGCAAGAGCTGAAAAAGCGCAATATGCAGGCACAGCTTGGCCTCTCGCTTTCTCACCTTCCCATCAAGGAACCTTACTTTTCTGAACCCCAAAAAACATCCATCCTGGAAGGCCCTCCCCCTGAACCTGTCCAAAAAACTGTTAGCTTTTTAATCCAGGACAGCACAGAGGCCATTCAAGAACTGGAAGACTTAATACACGGCAGTCCGCTGACTCTAAAGGAGCTGGGGAAAGTGTTGAAATTCCATAGTTGTAATCAAGACACAGCAGAGAAACATCAACTTCAGAAGCTGTTGGAGACCTGGAAGTACCAGCAGGAGTTAGAAAATGAAACCATAAAAAAGAGTTTAGCCAGAGCAGGAGAGAGCATCCGCAAATATGAAGCTCGCCTTCTAACCATGGAGGACATGGTGGGGAAGGTTCACAAGCAAAGCTTTGAAAGCCTCAAGAGCTCCTACAGTCCCCTGTCCAAAACCGAAAACTACTCGGAGGCGAGTGATGAAACTATTGGGATGCTCTCTCAGAGGGTTGAACTTTTAACTGGTGAAAACGGAGCACTGAAACAGCGGTGTCAGGAGATCGTAAATCAGCTGACTGAGGCTGACAGAGAGATAGATAGACTGAAAGCTGAGCTCATCAGCCAGCAAGGTGGCAAACAGCATCATCTTGTCCTGGAAGAGCTGAAAAGGCTAAAAGCCGAACTGGCTGAAAACCAAGCTAATGCCATAGACAGGGAGTATTACGAGAGGGAGCTGAATGAGAAGTCCTTGAGGCTTCATGAAGCTCTGGTTACATTGGAGGAGCTTGGCAACACCCTTAAAGACACTGAAAAGAAGCTGCAATTAAGAGAGGCCACACTGAAAGGTCTGGGCTTCCAGGGAGATTATGAAGATGAAGAGTTACACCCAGAGAAAGAGCAACTCCAAGAGCTGCTTGAAGCCACACAAGCAAAGTTATATGAGACTGAGTCAAACCTTCAGTCTACAGAGCAGCGCTACATGGACCTAGAAGCTAGGAACATTAAACTAGTCGCACTAAACCAGGAAGTTGAGAAAGTCAGCAATGAGAAGCTAGCAGAAGCAGAAAATGAAATAAGGATGCTGAGAGAGAAGCTAGAAATGAAGATGGGTGGAGGTGAAAGGAATGTTGATGAGTCTGTTGAGGGAGAAGAGAAGCAGGTTGATGATAAAAGACTTTTAAAGAAAGTAGTACAAGAATTTGAGATGAGGTCTGAATCAATAAATCAAGTTGTAGAAATGTTAGCACGGGTTGACGTTAATGTAGAGAGAATGCTTGGTGATTTAAAAAGCACTTTACTTGGCTCTTCAGAAGAAGAGACATTTAGCCTGAGTGGAAAAGACATGACGTTGGTGTTAGAGGGAGAGTTCTGGAGCCAACTGTTGGGCATCAATGTAGCAAAATCAGAGGAAGACACACAGCACTGTGACAGAGGGGTAGCAGAACAGGTGATGGCAGAGAAGAGCTTAATGCTCCTGAGTAGGAGGCTTTGTTCACAGGCAGAAGTTGAGAGTGACGGAGTGACAGATTTGGAGTCAATGTACAGTTGGCTTGATGATGAAACGAACGCTCTGATTCTCAGACAATTAAGAGAGACATTACAGGCGAAGTCACATGGTTTGAAGCAAATTGCCTCCAGTTTGAAGCTTGATAAAGATGACAGACTCCACTCTTTGGCATTAGCGAGCTTTGGTCGACAAACACAGTCTTCTGAACATCTGCTTGAATCTTTCAAAGAAGCATACGTATCTTATGTGATTATTAGGCTCAAAGTCCAGTATGAGAAAGAGCTGAAGAGAAATCAGGAAGAAGTAAAGATGCAAGGCTTGGATTGTCCCAATTGTCCTAAATTGAGAGAAGTTTCCTGTGATCTTCAGTCCAAATTGGCAGATCTTCAAATTCAACTATCTGAGGCATATTTGAAAGCTGTCCCAGGGTCTCAAACTCTGATCCAGATTGAAGGAGAGGCCATCGATTCAGTAGATAAAACCATTGAGCTTCATGACTTGATAGCCAGGCACAGGAAGGAACTGCGAGAAGTCAAAGATGGCTACGAACAGGAAGTTGAAAAGTTGAGGCAGGAAATAGCAAACGCCAACGAGACACTTTGTCTCCGTTCAGAGGAAAATGTGAAAGAGATTGACTCGCTTACGAACTGCATGGAGAACTTGAAGAAGCAGCATGAGATGGAGAGGAGGACTCTTGTGGAGCGGTTTGACCAGGAAATGGAAGAGCTGAGAACCATGATGAGTCCAGCAAACACCGACAGGAATCAAGCTGATGACAACAGACCTTTGGATCGTGCCTCAACCGAAACCTCAACCCTGAAGGAGCGCATCCAAGAGCTGGTGACCCAAGTCTCGGTCATGACCCAAGAGATGAGACGGCGCGAAGAGCAGGGCGACATAACCACTCTGCGGCTGAAATACGAGAAAGACCTGGAAAACCTGAAGGTGGAAGTGCTCCTTGTCCTTGCCATCCTCCATCTGTGATGCCTTGTTTTCCTTTGTGGCATTCCCAGATCTCCCTCCCTCCCTCAACATCTACTCCCCTTCCTCCCCTTCTCTCGCTCTTTGTTCCGTAAACCAATTTTCTTCTGTGTTGCATGAAAACTAACCTGTAGGTTTATGTGATCGTTGATGTTCTTATAGCTCTGTATCGAGGAACCCATTTTGTTGGGGTTTTATCACAATTACTTGCATAACTTAATAATTACAAAAGATTCAAGAGAAACCATCAGCTCCAAACTCTGATTTGGAGTTTGGAGCTGATGGTTTCTCTTAAATTTGGGCCTCAGAAATGCAGCAGTGCCCCGTTGTCCCTGAAATGAGTTCCTCTGTTGGTAGTCAAGTGTGCTTAATGATCTAATCTCAGCCCTGGTGGAGTTTTAGGTATAAAGAAAATAACTGAAACTTTTGTAGTCTTTTACTAAGAATTAAAAGACTGTTTTTATTTTCAGATTAGCATTAATTTTAATTTATATGTCTTTGATCTCTTTTCCTTTGGCTGTTTCTCCTGTTTAATCCCTACTCTGATTGAAGAACATGTAACATTTCAGCACTTTGACAAAGTAAACTCTTGGTTCACTAACTAGATTTTTCTTGAACTCTCAGCTGCATCTCATGGCCATCAGCAGCTAATTGTCAGCACTTGTAATGACCTACCATATTTTGGTAAACAATCCAGGCCCATTAAATGCCAGTTCTCTGATAATAAAGGCATGTCCACATATACAGGAGGAGGGATAATATCCCATTTGGCTGTTGTTGCATGTGATATGCCTTCAGGAGCTGTCTAAAACTGCATACCTCTGCCAGTGGTGAAAAGGCCCTCAACCCTGTGCAGTCCCTGAATCTGGAATATCTTGATCTGGAATTCTTTGTGATATTTTCTTAAACATAAGAGATGATAGTTTGATATGTATTTGAGGAGAACTAATACGAAATGTATAATTATGCCTTACCTTGTAAATGTAAAGGATCTTTCCAAAAATTAGTGGATCCAGGCAGACTCAGTTATTCATTTCTATGTTGGACCTGTAAATGAGCAAAATGGAGCCAGAAGGCTCGAACCGGCCACAGCTATAAGGGAAGGGGCAGCATGATGCTGACGACTATCAAGGCAAATGACTGCAGGCTGTGCAGTGTGTGTCGTCACTGGCCTGTCCGGCCAAATGACAGGATCTAGACTAGTTTAGAAACCTGTAACCATGTTTTGATCCATTAATCCAGGAATGTTTCAGTTTTGAGCAGCAGTGGTTCTGGATGTTAGCTACAGCGTTCTTCCTGTTCTCATATAATGAGATCTGTGGCACCATGAATGCAGTGGATGTTGGAGAAAACCCACTTTAACAGGGCCAATGGGTGCTTGTTACAGTCAGGCTTCATACCTAAACATGACCAACAAACCTTTGACCACAACTATAAGGGCCTTTTGTTGTTGTTTGATTTTTATGTTCCTTTTCAACAGATCCCATGAAAAGTTCAAAACCAGCAGTTTATTGGCTTTAGTTTAGCAAACATTACTTAAACAGGAGGAAAGTGTTGTGTATTTGTCAGATTGGTGTTGTTGGTGGACCCATCCACTGACCTCACCCATTGCCTTCTGGAAGCTAAGAACCTGACGTTTCACATTTTGAAGCCTAAGTTTTGTAACATGTCAGTAAGTTTTACTGGTGTTGGGTCCAAATACAGTCATATTTGAGTCGTCTGTACCCCCTCCTTGACCTCAGGCAAAGAGAGGGGATCCAGGCCAGTGCACAGCCACCAGTCAGGCACTCAGATTAGTGGCAGTGAACGCAGAATGGAAGTAGGGCTAGGTTTGAGATTGGGTGAGTGGAAAGGCCATTGAAGGCTCTTCTTGTGGAAACTTGAGTTAACGTAGCAGGATTGAGGATTATTATTCTCCGTCTCTTTAACCACTCCATCCAGAGGTGCCAGTTTGGCAGGCTGGCCTGGATGTCCGCCGGCACATTTACCTTCAGTGCTGCAAACACCAAGTTATTTAATAGTTTATCAGCTTAACTCCACATTCCATTAAAGAGTTAGCCCCAGGCAGATCAGGATTTGTACATTAGCTGTAGAATAGAAGTGCTGTTTGGACTCCGGATTTCTAGAAGCTTGGATATTGTGCTGTGGGCAGGAAATGGCAGCTTTTCTCTCTTACATTTCCTCTCTCATTGTCTTTGCCTTTCTTCAGTGTATTGTGCATTCTGTCATTCCTTTTAATCCTTTTTGTACTCACACAGGCTCAACTTGCTCATGGCTGACAGGCTCTAGCTTGCAAGATTTGCTGGAACTAAATGGATGCTCTTTACTGGTTTATGATTATATAAGGGCCCAGGAGGTTTTTCCTCCTGCTCAGCTCGTATGATCAGGAGGACCTCTTGGTCTCGTTCCCAGATGACCTGTAAACTCACAGCTGCACTGTGCTCGCTCTTTGCCACAGGCCACCTGTGAGAGGGGCTTCGCTGCCATGGAGGAGTCTCATCAGAAGGTGATCGACGAGCTGCAGAAGAAACACCAGAGAGAGCTGGAGAACCTGAAGGAGGAGAAGGAGAGGCTGCTGGCAGAGGAGACGGCAGCCACCATTGCAGGTAAACCGAAACTTATACCTGCCATATGCTCAGTTCATCACAGCTTGATGATAATTCAGTTTGAGAAGCTTTGATTAAAATCTTTTTGTTTGTTATCTCAGCTATTGAAGCAATGAAAAACGCCCACCGTACGGAGCTGGAGAAGGAGCTGGAAAAGGCTCGCAAGGCCAACAGCAATGCCGAGAACGCAGACATGGAGGAGATTCGCAGGCAGCATGAGTGAGTTCTCCTCACAGCCACAGCAGCACAATGTTGATCCAGACAAATGGCATGCATGTAGTTTTATTCTGTAGAATCAGTGTTGTTGCCCCTTTTTATGAGACCTCTGCTGTCCCTTTGGTGACAAACTAGCAGGTGAGTCACCAGATTGGCTCAACCAGCTGTTGCTTCAGTAACGATGCCAGCTGTTTAGCAGTGGTGTCAGAAAATGCAGTGATGCAGATGATCACAAAACTCTAAAAGTTTCTTAATGTTTTCTAACATTCACACATGTTCACACTCTGAACACGTCACAGAGCAGCTTGGGGTTCAGTGTCTCACCCAAGGATACTTTGGCATGCAGACTGGAGCAGCCAGGGATCGAACCACCAACCTTCCGATCGGTGGACGATCCTATCCTTTGGCCACAGTTGGTGAATGTCGGCCCAGCTGAACGCCTCATGAAGATTTTGGATTGATACGTTAGATGGCGCGCTCTACAACCGCCATCAAAACAGCAGATGAGGGAATATCTTTGAGGAGGATGGTGTACCGTCCATCCAGCAGAGTTCCAGAGATGTGCTAATGTGACGGCACCTGGTTACACAGTTACAAAGTCACGTGATTGTCAGAAAAATGAAGCTTGAAATCTTGTTTTTTTTTTTTTTTAATCCACACAGCAGTTAACGATAGATAACGGCTCAGCTAATTTCACTTTTTCAGTTTGGCTCTTTTTCTGCTTTTACAGACTACAAATATAGAGGAGTGGAAATAATATAAAACTTGTTCATGGAAAAGAAAAGGAAGGTAGAACCAGTGTGTTCACTTGCTGCTTCACTGTTTTTTGCCTTACAGGTTAAATAAAACACGGCATTAATTTTATCTAGAGTTTGGATCCCTGTCATGGCAACATAAGAGGAACGTTCCTGTTGACTAATTTACTAGGCCACTAAACGGCAGAAAAAAATCCGACTAATCCGGAAGTCCGAGAGCGAGAAAACTCTTAAACATCGTACGAGTACTACATGTGTATTTAAGAGCAGTCTGGAAAAGTAATGGCTCATGTGTCTGAACTCTGAGTCCAGCTGAGTGTCAGATGGTTGTACTGATATGTTGCTGCTGATCGTGCAGGTGTCACTCTGACCTGCTGGGGCATGCATGCATGCAAGCACTGCGATCAGCAGCTCAACGCCGGGATGCTTCAAGTGGGGACGTGTGTGGAAGTGCAGGTGTTGACAATAAATCAAACTGCACTTCATTTAAAGTGACGTAATTTTTTTAGCTTCTCTTTGCTGACTTTGGTGCCGGATGAAAGGAGCACCAGACTGCATTAACCTTTAGGTTTTTACTCCTGAAGTCTTTTTTTCCTTTCAGCACGCTGTTGAATTGTCTTTCAGGGAGGAGTTGTGTTCCTTTCAGCGGGAGATTGAGGTGTTGTCAGAACAGTATTCCCAGAAGTGCCTGGAAAACGCCCACCTGGCCCAGGCGCTGGAAGCCGAGAGACAGGCGCTCAGGCAGTGTCAGAGAGAGAACCAGGAGCTCAACGCGCACAACCAGGTGCTGCTGGAGACGCAAACGCTGACTTGTGCACAGATAAATGAGGATAAATGATGAAGTGTTGTGACTGTCTCAGCGTGCCTGAAAGCTCTCTGCCATGCCGTGTGTCCTGATTTGTTTCTGTGGGATGATTTTAGGAGCTGAACAATCGACTGGCAGCAGAAATCACTAAGATGCGCTCGATGACCTCTGAGGATGGAATGGGAGACACAAACACCACAATACAGGGGAAGGAGCTCTATGAGTTAGAAGTAAGGCTCAAGCCAAGCAATAAAATAAGATGCCACGCATGAGTTTCTGGATATAAAGCATTTGAAAACAAGTCTCTGCTAGTAAGGTTTTAATAGCATCTCCTGCTCCTCAGGAAATGTTTCAACTCTCAGAGTGATTTGGCTCTTTATTTTCAGCGTATTTTTTCTTCTTGTTTTCCAGGTTATGCTGCGAGTGAAGGAGTCTGAAGTCCAGTACCTGAAGCAGGAAATCAACTCGCTCAAAGATGAACTCCAAGCAGCCCAAAGAGTACATTTTATTTTTTTTATTTATTTTCTTCCTCATGAATTCTTGAAAGCGCCAAATCCTTTCTCTGAACTGCCAAACAATGTGCTTTCAGGACAAGAAATATGCAACAGATAAGTACAAGGATATTTACACAGAGTTGAGCATTGTCAAGGCCAAAGCAGAGCGGGATCTGGGCCGGCTCAGAGACCAGCTGCAGCTGGCTCACGAGGCGCTCGGGGAGCCGACGCTGGAGGAGGTGGAGCGAGGAGGATACGGTACCCGAACATACTCCAAGATACACTTCATGCTGTGTTATAACTGACTCGCACCCAGACTCGCACGTTATTGTGACTGACACATTTTCCCTCCAGATATCATGAAGTCCAAAAGCAACCCTGACATCCTCAAGATGGCAGCTGCTGCAGCCAAACGCTCAGAACGCACCATGAGGTCAAAGGTGAGTTGCCTGTGAACGGGCACGCTAAGACTTTAATTTGTTCTCCATTCCTCAGTGGTGTTAATTTCCCATTGAACTCTATCATGCATTATATAATTGCTCACAGAACAGCAGATTATTAAAGTAGTTCACTTCGACCTTAAAAAGCCAGAGAAGCTGTTTACAGTCATGTGCTGCCACCTACAGGTCACCTGCTGAGTTGCATGCAGTATTGCATGCCCACCGGCTGCATTTTCCTGATCCATGTTTTGATTCCCATCAGAACTGCATTCATTGTATAACAAATGAAACGCCACGGTTGTCCTACACACAGTAGTCTAACACACACTTGCCTGTGTGTTTTCCCCCTTCTGTCTTCAGTCTGTGAGTCGAGACATGCCCTGGGACAGTTAGGGCTGCTGAGGACCTGTAGGCTTCCTCCCCCTTCTCCTTTAGGTAAACCAAACCAGACGCACCCACGGGTGGTTTAAGCACACCCTCCTGTCCTCCACCTCTCAAGCCACTCAAAAGATCAGTCACAACTGCACATCAGTATGCACAAATACCCCACACTTGCATGGTGGTGAAGAACGAATTTTGTCAGGTTTGGCAGAGCGACTGCGTGTCTGACACATCACTGGGGTTCATTACTAATCGTTCACTTTAGCAGCCATGCACTGAATTTTGTGAAGGAGTTGCTTACAGTAAAGTCTCAGACCTAATGAAAGCTGTTCAGGTTTGTCAGCCGAGTCAACATATGCCTGAATTCTTAATTAATTAAAGAGCAGATAAATCATTAAAATGACATGTAAAAAATAATAGAACATTTTACACTTTTCCGATAAAATGAAACTCAGTTTATTTTGTTTGAATCCATCTTTAAATAGTTAACATGAAATTCCTTTTTTTGCTGAGTTTTTATCTTAGTAGTTATTTAATATTCATAATTAAATGATGTGTAAGTCTTTAATATTAGGGAGTCCTACAACCAGCAGGCTACAAGTTTAAATGTTGCTGTTCCTCTGTGAACAGTTGCCGGTTCAAAGATGCTTTTAAGCAGAGCTGCACTGACAGGTGACTGCAGCTCTCTGTGAGGATGAAATGAAGAGACGGCAGCCCTGCTCACTGGCACGGTTTTTGATGCTAAGATAGCTACAATTAACTTTTGGTTTGACATGACAGCGCAGGTGATATCAGTTCACAGTGAAGTTGCCATAATTGCTGCTTTACAGCTTTCAAAACAGTGTTCACGTCAACATCTGTTTGTTTTAATGAAACATTCGATATGTGAATTAGCACTATGAAAAAGCAGCAGCAAAAGTGAATGCGGCTACCTCGTCTCTCCAAAGTTAAAGATGATTAAACGGAAAATAGACATAATTCTAGACTGAGTTATTTGAGCCCCTATCTGAAAACGTTTTACTCTTTAAGCACCAAGTTCCCCAAAGTAAACAAGTTATCAATAATGCGCTGAGTTAAGTTGTCTCCTAACAGCTAACGCTGTAGCAAATTCTTAAGAGAATATTCTGTAACTGGTAATTACTGTTAGCTGTGTAGCTCAGGGCTAAAATCATTTAGCAGCTGTCATAAGTGTTAATACAATGAGCAGTGTTCTGTATTTAATTATCATCAAAAACAAGTTTTATGTTGAGCTAGGTTAACTCTAACTAAGCAGCTAGCTTAAAGACTGGTGCTTAGCATAGACAGCGCAGCTGCTGTGACGTCACCCATTGGCTTGTTGTTCTGAAGTCATACCCAATGAGCTCAGCCTGCATGATTCTCTTTTCTGAAATGCAGCATAACCAAGATTTGCAAAATGGACTTGATTTTTTTTTTTTTTAAACATGACCCAAAATTAGTAACTGAGACCAGTTATCAGAATCAGTCAGAAAGCTGTTTTCAGGACCTGAAGTCTAATGTAATCTTCTACGCTCCCTTTTCTGTCTGTTTTGGGGCTCCACAGCACAGGTGCTAATGAAGAGTTTGCTGTCAGTGGGGGTGTGGTGTGTGATGATCAGCGGGTTACACAGAGACAAACACTGCTTGCTCAGAAACAGCACATCTGTCCAGAGTTCTGTTCATCATGAACTTCATTAACATCTGCTTTTCCCTCTCTCTGTCCCTCCAGAGTCTGAAGGAAGGGCTGACGGCGGAGCAGAGACTCCACCTGTTTGAAAATAAAGACACTAAGGAGTTCTGACAGTGCCGCGTCACCTTACTGCATGTTTAGAAGCCCACTATATTTTAGCTCTGTAATGACTTATTTAGTAACAACTACACACTGGTCACCAAACACAGATTATTATTAAAAACATGCTATGAAGTTTGAATTTCATGTTTAGAGTTTGCATTCCATGCACTTCAGTTAACTGTGACTTTTTCTATTGATTTTTTTTTTCCTTAGTGTAAATACTGTTTTTAAATGAGCATTTTTCATGCATACACTAGAACTATGACTGTGTAAGCTACTGTTTTAACTCTCTAGACTGTTGCTAGCCAAAAGCATAAATGTGATGTTCAGTGGCTAAACACAGCTGCATATTGACGCGTAATACTTGCATAACAAAACCGTAGGAACGAGTCTGGCGTTCAGTCTGCACGTTAACGCTCCTCCTCTCAGTGTTGCTCAGAAAACAAGCTACAGAACAAAAGTGCTCGTCTGCGTTAAAGAAGTGCTCGCCCGCGCTGCTGCATCGCGTTACTCTGAAATCAGCATCAAAGATGTTTCTGCAGTCCTTGGAGAAAAAAATCAGAGAGCCGTGGGCGACAGCTGAATGCATATGGACAAGATTCACTTACTATAATTTAAATATATATGAAAGTTTATATAGATTTTTTTTCTCTCACTGCAATCATTGGTCCAACTTTGTAGGAGTCGTTGGAATCGGTTTATGTTTGTAGTCCTGTTCAGTGGCAGTCCCTTTGTATTTATTTAAATGGTTGGGATTTTTCTTTCACATTCCCATTCCTCTGTACTCTATTATTGTAAATATAAAGCAAATATACACCAACTGACTACAGGTTTATTAGCAATAAATATTTTTGCACCCTTTGCTCTGTTTGTTTTGGATTTGTTGCACAATACCTGAGAGGCTTCTGATTTAATGCATACGGCAACATCAGGAAGTATTTAGTTGGCGTTACTTTTTACAGGCAGTTCTTTTATAAATGTTTAAATTAATATAAATTATAATGCATCAAAAAACATACCAACCTGCCCTTAAAGAGCATGAGGACAAAACAAAAATTGGGCAGAATTTTCATCTGGTGAACACAAAGCATTGCCAATCACCCAGCTAATCCCATCTATGAAGTTATGAAGTTGCTCCTCAGTAGCAAAAACCAAGAAATTAAGCTAAATCCAGAGTCTGAGGCTGACGTTCACCTTTCAGCGCCACAAAGCTGGGCTGGCTTCATCCCAGATACTGCAGGCCGGTATTAGCTAGTCGCTGATATATTGATGTTGGCGTTTATAACTGCAGATAAATTGAAGAAAGTAGAAAAGATGGAAGAAACACCCTTCAACATGTGATGTGTTAGCAATTGGCTGAACTGCAACAATGTTTCAAAGTGGATACAAGCCACTTAAATTTTCAGACTTCCCATTATTTCAACCTTAGGAAACAGCTGTTTTACTCCAGGATTAAATTTCAAAGGTTTTCCTCTTGATTTTTTTTTTTTTTTTTTAATGCTTTGTACTATAAGTAAGTCAAATCTATAACTCAAAACTTTACATGTTGCTCCAATGGTCTGATGAGCTGCTTGGTCCTGTGCTGGTTGAGGGCATACTTACCCAAACCCAGATGGATGTATCAGAGGGTATTTGAGATTCAGTTTCTTGCCCAAGGACACCTCAGCATACAGGTGCATGAGCTGGGGATCAAACAACTCACTCTAAATCCCGACCCGCCGTAAACAAGAGGTGACCACAGGTAAGAACTGGGTAACCATGAGGAGTGTGAGGCGTCCATCTAATAGATGTGAATGGAAGAAATATAAAATGACCATCAATCGCCCTCGGTATGGAGCTCCATACAAGATCTTGTTTCATGGGGTGAGGATAATCTTGAGGAAGGTGGGTCAGCCCAAAACTACACAGGAAGAGCTTGTTTCAGAATCAGAATCAGAATCTTTATTGTCATTGTACACAGAAGTTGCACAACGAAATTTAAAATGCATTCCTTTGTAGGTGCCTCAGACAATAAATAATAAAATAATAAAAATATGAGTGATAAAAATGATTACTAAAATACAGTGCACAATAGTAAATTAAGATGAATCTAGCCCCAATACACACACCAACGCACGCACACAGTCAGCACTACCACCCCACATCACTGTCCAAACCACACAGAGTTCAGTTCAATGATAGCCCTGGCATAAAAGCTGTTCCTCAGTCTGTTTGTCCTGGCCTTCATTGTCCTGAAACGTCTGCCTGATGGCAGTAGCTGAAACAAGGAGTGTCCAGGGTGTGAGGGGTCCTGGAGGATGTTCTGTGCCCTCCTCTGGCAGCGGGCATTGAACAGTTCCTGGAGGGAGGGCAGGGGACAGCCTATGATCTTTTGAGCCGTGTTGATGATTCGCTGGAGTGTTTTCCTGTCTGCTGCTGTGCAGCTGTTGAACCACACGCACAGACAGTAGGTCAGGATGCTCTCTACACAGCAACGGTAGAAGGACACCAGCAGATTCTGGGTCAGATAGTTGCTCCTAAGAACCCTCAGGAAATGCAGTCTCTGTTGGGCCTTCCTGTAAATGCTGGTCGTATTGATACTCCAGGTCAAATCATCCTGCAGATGTACTCCCAGGAACCTAAAATCTGAAACCAGCTCCACTTCATCCCCCTCGATGAACAGAGGTTGAATGACATGTGTTGTCCTCCTAAAGTCTACTACCATCTCCTTTGTCTTAGTGGTGTTCAGGATCAAGTTATTCTCACTGCACCACCTTGACAGCCGCTGCACCTCGTCCCGGTATGCTGACTCATCCCCGCCTGATATGAGCCACACCACAGTGGTGTCATCCGCAAACTTAATGATGCAGTTACTGGCATGTATGGAGGTGCAGTCATGTTTATGATGTTAGATTCAACTCATTGTCATTGTGTGCACAAGGCACACAACGAAATGATCGTTCCAGATCACTCATCCAGAGACGAGCATCTGCGGTCATGCAGCCAAAGACCGGCGCTACCGATCTGAAGGCAGTTGTGACCACAGTCACCAAGAACAACATTGGTAACACACTACGCTGTGATGGACTGAAATCATACCTCACCTGCAAGGTCTCCCTGCTAAAGAAGGCACATGTACAGTTCCATGTTAAGGTTACCAGTGAACATCTAAATCATTCAGAGAAGGTCTGGGAGTAAGTGCTGTGGTACAGATAAAACCAAAATTGAGCTCTTTGGTATCAACTCAACATGGCGTTGTGGAAGAAGTGAGATGCTGAGTATGACCCAAAGAACACCATCCCCACAGTCAAGCATGGAGATGGAGACATCATGCTTTGGGGCTGTTTTTCTGCTAAGGGTAAAGGTCATGGAGGGTCCTTTCAGCTTGACAATGACCCAAAACATACCGCCAAGGCAACAAAGGAGTGGCTAAAGAAGCAGCACATTAAGGTCATGGAGTGGCCTAGCCAGTCTCCAGATCTCAGTCCTACAGAAGATCTGTGGAGAAAGCTGAAGTTGAGTTTCCAAGCAACAGCCAAGAAACCTAAAGAGTTTCTGTAGAGAGGAGTCGGCCAGAATCCCTCCTGAGATGCAAACCTGGTGAAACGTCTTACCGCCGACAAGGGTTTCTCCAAGTACTAAGTCATGTTTTGCTTGGGGATCAAATACACATTTCATTCAGTGTGTTTTTTCTGGATTTTTTGGTTGATAATCTGTCTCTCTCCATTAAAATGAAGCTACTATAAAAATTAGAGATGGTTCATATTTTTGTATGTGAAGAAACTTACACATTCAGCAGGGGATCAAATAATTATTTCCTCCACTGTACAACAACACCCATGGTATCCCAGCAGAATATTGTACTGTCCATCTTCTTCCCCTTATCTGATTCAGGGTCACAGAGCTATCATACAGGAACACATTCGCACCTACGGTCAGTGTAGAATCACTACCAAACCTCATGCATGCATTTGGGCTGCAGGAGGAAGTCGAACTACCCAGAAAGATCATACGAACTGTATGCAGAAAGGCCCGATTCAGTCCCATGACCTTCTTGCTCTAAGGTGACATCTGCATTGTGACAGATGTTATTCCCATCACCTGGTTTTAATGTTGTTGTCGTTGTACAGGGCTGCTATATCTGTTAGTGGTACACTAATTGGTGGAATACCAATCTTCGGCTCAGTTTTTACCATTGTGATACATATGTTGTTATTATTATTATTATTATTATTATTATTATTATTATTATGACAACTGTTTCACTGCTGCTCGGTTTTCTTGTCAAGGCGTCCGATATTAGACAGCACAGCTGAATACGCCTCATCTGTGACTGGCAGCCTGCTTCAAGGTTAACTTTCTGAAGCTTTGACAGCTTGCATGCAACCGTTAAATAATGGACAAATTATTTTATCTGGAATAAACACTGGCTTGTATTTTTGTGAAACCCTTTTAATATTTAGACTTTGCTTTTTGTTTGCATGATTTTACTTTTTTTTTCTTTTTTTTTTTTTTTAAAGTACTAAATCTATTGGTAATTGTTTTATTGTGAAGGGAGTGTCCGGAAGTGTTAGATTATGTACAATTTGACAGTGCTGCTATCAGAGTAGTGTGTTCCTGGAAAGTGTGTGGATCTTTATTTAATTTAGGGCTTTCTCACTTTGTAGTTGTTATTTGGCTTCGTTAGAATAGATGTGTTGCTGAAGGAGATGCGGGGCGGGACGGATTCTTAACTGGACGTGTAAAAACGCTGCGATTTCTCCCGTCCGGGTAAGTTTTGATGAGCAGCAGCACAGCGCAGCGCATTACCTCCGCTCTGTCTTTGTTTCATCCAGCCGGGCCTTGCCCCGACGCTCGCCGTTCTCTTTAATTGGGAGAACGTGTCGCCAAACTCCATGAAAAGTATCTCGTAATTTGATGATACCTCGCTTTACGTTTTGTTTGGACATATACTAGAAAGCAAGTTGTCTTTCATTAAATCTTTTTAGATCTACTCTTCAATTCGGAACTAATTTAATACAGCAAAGAACACCATTTTAAACAAAACGAGACATTTTTAAATTTCGTTGGCCGTTGCTCTTGCAATAAAGTTATTAACAGCCGCAGTAGTCTGTAACCTGCGATGTGTGTAGCTGAGCTATAAAAGTTGACATTTTATCGGAATAATCAGACTTTGCGGGGAGTAGACCTCGCCGAAATGAAAAGTGGTTGTTGCCGATAAGTAGAAGTTGTTAAATCATGTTGTGTAGTATATGACATCCAATCTTTAACGAAAAAGGCCCTTAAGTTCTCAAATCTTTAATGCGGTTCGACGTAAGTAAATGTTACCGGAGCTAAGCCGGGCCTAGCTAGCGTGCTACCATTAGCTGTTGCTAAGCTAAGTATGGTTAGCAGACTCGACCTGTCAGCTTTGGTGGTTTAAAAAGTCAGGCGGCTGTTTGGAGAGACATTACTAGGTAACGTAACAACTTTTTATTCAGAACATTAATAATATTAAGACAATTTGGAAATAAGCCAAAATGTAAATTGTCAGTTAACCCTTGCCATGTTCTCCAGCGTTAATGAAAGTCAAGCACGCGTCAGTTCCCAAGCTAACCTCAATGGTATGACTTTTGTTGTAAGGGCTTGTGGATAAACTCTTTGCTTCAAATCAAATAAACTTATTAAAAAAAAAAGGGTTCAGTAAGTGTTAAGTCACTGTAATGGTCAAAAGTAAAACTGACTTGGAGTTTTTTCCTATGCTCAGGAGAGCCACTCTGCTGAGCTGTGCAGTGAGGAAATAAACCCACCCATTGATTTTTGTTTCCCAATGATTATAAGCTAACAGAATATCTTCTTTTTTTTTTTTTTTTTTTTCTTTTTCAACTGCAGTTGTTATGGAGCAGCCACCAGGGAGCATAAATGATCTACAGCCTCAAGACCTCTCCACTTCCTGCATCCCCACTGTGATCGACCTGACCAGGAAAGGGGAGGAATGTGTCCGCAACTCCACGGCGACTCTTGATGCCTTGCGGGTGGTCAGGAGTCCCGGCTGGTTCCCAAACTCTGGGAACAGCAACCCTGGATTACAGGGATTCTCAGAGACCAGCTCCTCGGACATCGCACACCAATCAGGGGATCAAATTCAGCCAGACAATGCCTTCTCGCACACTACAGTCACCCTCTCCTACGTGAGCAGGTCTCACGTCTTCTCCGTTCAGGACACCCTATCTCAGCACTCGCCTCTGTACAGTGTGCCGCCTATCAGCAAGTTCTCCCTCCACCCTCCTTGTGACACAGATAAAGGGCTTGGGGAGACCGGCTATGCATTGAACCAGCATTACTTGGAGCAGGCTGAGAGGCCTGTGGACCTCGCCACACAGACAGAACTTTTTCAGTCATTGTCTCAGGCTCAAGGGGGACTAGAGAACAATGTGGGCAGAACACAGGACTCTCATGAGTGTAACAGTGGAGTCACTTTCAGTGATGGGGATGTAGAAAAGCCGCTACAGGGCAAAGAGGACCACAGCCTTACTTATGAAAACAGTCAGAGTTTAGATAATTGTAATTCAGGGGCATGTGCCGAATCCTCACCTGAGCCTGTCGCCCCTGTCACAGGGAAGGAAGAGGAGAAAGGGGCCTCTGAGGTGCTCTTTCTTATGTATAAGAAACCAGACCAACTGGTTGCCTCAGACAGTGCAGGTGCCAGAGACCTGTGTTCACTAAGCAGGGAGTACATAAGTCCTCTGGAGGACCCCGTTTCCCCCTCTGCTACCTCACTGGATGATGTGGAGGATGTATTTGTGTTGCCTCAGGCCTCAAGCTCACCCAGCGGCGACAACTCTTATCTTGAGACAGCTGAGGGCGTCTTGTGTGATAGCTTGAGTACAGAAGGGGCCAGTCAGCCAAGCTCTGGCACCAGTGACGGCGCCACAAGGTTGGATTCAAGTGATGAAAATAAAGAGCCAGGCCATAGAAGAAAGCCTGTCCTGGAGCCTTTGATCGACTTGACTGATTTTTGTGGAGCAGAGGTTTCTGAAAACGATCACACGACTGTTGTTCCTCACATGAATGGGAGCGCAAAGGCACTAGAGAGAAGTCTGAAAAAAAAGAGGCTGCCAGCACGTTCTGGTAGAGGGACGCGACTAGAGGCCATAGTTATGAACATAAATTCAAGCAGGTATAAAGTATCAGGATGCATACGCACCAGTAACAAAGCTAATGCTTCCCAGTCAACATCCAGTGATTCCACCTTATCCACATCTAAGAGAAAAGACTCTGTGTTAGCAGGTAAAAGGAAAGGCAGCGTGAAAGTATCTTTCTCAGCAAAACTAACAAAACAGAAAGCAGTAACCCCGCTGAAAAGGTGTAAATCCAATAACCTGAATACTGACAGCTGCAAAGACTCTACCTCTGATTCAGAAATGATCAGTAATTCTAAAAACCTACAGCGCAGCGCACCTCCAAAAAGCCCCAGGTCTGCTTCACAGAGAGAGACTGCAAAGAGAGAACCGGTGAATGTTTCCCATCCTGTGCACCCACCACAAACTGCCCCTGTGAAGTCAAAGAGGAAAACCTCCCCACAGTCAAGTCCTCAGTTTGCTGTGCATAAGAATTCAAAGAAGGAGCCTGAGCTGCTTCCTCAGCCTGACCACTCAGTGGACATTCAGGTGGCGAGATTTTCACCACCATCAAAATCTCCAAAGAAAAACCAAGGCAAAGCCAAAAGCAGATCTTCTGGTAGCAAAACGTCTCCCAGTGCCAAGACGAAGGCTGCTCACACTCCCAAAAGAAGGCGAAAGAAACACAAACGGGGTCAGTCGTCGTCCATGTTTTCCCCCAAAGAGCCTGAGATCAAGCTCAAGTATGTCAACTACAAGGAGGACAAAAGGGATTCGAGGCCAGACAGTTTCTCTCCGTTTATCCACGTGGAGCGTCAGCAGTCGTCGCCGTCACTGTGTACTGTGATCAATTACCCCGAGGAGGTAAGGGCGCAGCACAAGAAGGGCCCGCAGCAGCAGCAGGCTAATACCAGCGGCTTCATTTCCGCACTTGTACCCAGCACTTCCTGTCTGCAGCTGGGCCGGGTGTCCACTCGTGGTCAGCACCAGCGCCCTCTCATCTGCTGCCTGTGTGGGCAGTCGGCCAATGCCATGGACTTGGGGGACCTCCACGGCCCCTACTACCCTGAGGGGTACCAGCCGAGCACCAAAACACCAGCCAGCACTTTAGGCCTCAAAGAGGATGACTACAGTGATTCAGACTCTTCTTCCTGCAGCATTAGGGGTAGGGGGAGGAAGTGTGCTGCTGCTCCCGCTCCACGGGCCCTTAGGCCAGGAGCTCAGCTGAAGAAGAGGGGTCTCTTGGAGAACCACAGACGGACCGGCAGCAGCAGCTCGGGTAGCCCTGCGGCAAAGCGAGCACGGTCAGATGCTAGCTCTGCAGCTGTGGAGGACTGGTATAGCCCCCCTGTGTTGCTCCTAGAGCCTTGTGAATACTGGCTCCATGAAGATTGCGGCATCTGGTCTGCAGGCGTGTTCCTCGTGAAGGGCAAAGTGTACGGCCTGGAGGAGGCCGTCAAAGTGGCCCAGGAGACGGTAAATCTGGAGCGTTGCACAACACCACATGGACACGTGGCTGATATGGTGAAGCTGGAAATGAAAGCAGCATTATATATGTTAATTATTGCAGTTGGCTTGTTTTCTGTGCCTCTAGGATGCTAATATATTTCAGATGCTTTCAAAGCACAGCATTAGGAAATGTGAATAAGTAAGTTATTAGGTCAGTTTTAAAAAAGTCTGTAAATTCTTGGTGCAGGGAAAACAACACTGAGACAGTTTTACTACTGTTGGCACGGTTTTAACGAGATACAGAATAAGTGAGACGGCGTGTTCCATTTTAACTCGGAAATCATAATTTTCAAATTCCCAGTCAGAATTTTCCACTGGAACACCCCCTCAATTTGGACTTCGAACACGGGAAGTTGAAGCTGTCTCACCAACCCTGACTTCACAGTCCAGGATTGTGGCAGTGCGCACAAATGGTAGTAAAACTGTAAAGTTTGTACTGCCACTGTTGTGTATTTGTGACTGGCTAAATAAGCCGTATGCAGGATGCTGACCAGGCTCTGTGCGTGAACATGCTGCAGCCGTGCTTTTAAGCACAAAAATACAAGCATCACAATGTAATGCTGATGATGCATGAATGGCTGTTTCTTGCTAAGGAGCAAAACAAATCCCATTTTTTCCTTGCTTTTCCAACTGGGACACGCTCAACTTCGGAGTGCCGTCACTCCCAGCTCCAACATCCGACTTCCAAGGCAAATGGAACGTACCATTATTCTTAAGGAGAACAACCATCAAATCAGATTCACATGTTAAGACATTAACCTCCTTAAAACCACCATGCAGCTTTACCCCTTTTACTGGCTAAAATGATTGAAAGCTGATTTGGAAGTTCAAGTTTCTGAAAGTGGTTCATTCAACTCTTTATGGTCTTGTGGACATCGAGAGCTTAAAAAGAGATCCTAGTTTAATTCAAAGTCAGAATGAGTCATCAGGAGAAATCTTTTGGGCTTACATTAATTACATGATATTAAATGCACGTTTCATAACAGTGCCTGCAAAATATGGCACTTGCTTGAGGCTGAAAACGTTTGGGTCGAGCCTGAACTACCAGTTTCTCCTCATCCATTGTTCTACGCACGCTTGACGAGTGCCAGCATGTCCCTGCCACCACCGGAGTGGGGGTTATGCATAGAAAATAATAGAGGTGATGGTGTATTTTGAACCTAAGCATACCTCAGGGACTTTTTGTTTGCTGCCTGGCTGAAGATCAGCTCTGGCATCTTAAAGTCAAAGTGTCTGCTGTGGGAGAGGTCCGTTAAGGCGGCGTTCTTCTGGTTTCTCTGTAGGTGATAAGGTGTTAAAACATGAACCTTACAAGTGCCTGACTGCTGGTAAATTCAGCCTTTGGGTTTAAGTTTATTTTGAAAGGCTGTCAGAGCCTCCCTGTATAAAGCATGCTCACTGTATAAATCAGCTTTTGTATATTAAGGTAGCTTGTAATTTACAGCTACTGAAGGCAGGCATTCAAACCAAATTGCATGCTATTTTAATGCTATCTCCTGTCTAATGTAGAAGTAGAAATCACAGCTGTAGAAGTGTTGACGGTGTCTTCTCTCAACCTCATCTGCTGTGTTTTCAGGTGTGTTCAGCGTGCCATGACCCAGGTGCTGTGCTGGGCTGCTTCTTTAAAGGTTGTCCCAACAAGTACCACTACAGGTGTGCTCTGGAGTCAGGTACGCAACAGAGTAAAAACTCTTACCACTTCTTTCATGTACATTTTTAAAGTTGAATGTGTGATATTTTTGTTTTTTAAGTCATAGCCTGTATTTAAAAGATGGACATTCTTTCTGCTGGCCAGGTGGAAAGCAGAGTATGTTTTAGGGTGGGGTTACCTTGTGATTGATAAGTTTCTGATGGATGCAGTGTCTCTGGGTTTCTCAGTCAGATCCGTCCCTAGCTTGTTACGAGCAGTTTTAAAAATGTCAAGATGGCTGTGCCCGAAACACTGAGCTCGAGGCGGTGCAGCTGGACTTCACTAATTAGTGGTGACTCAAGGTGGCCAGGTTCATGTTTTATATACAGTCTTTGTTTTTCAGGTTGATTTTGAGTGTTTCCACTAGTGTGCAGCTTTGCATATTTTGCCCTTAATATTGAGATTTTTTATATCCACCCCAGCATGATGGAGTACCTTTGGATTTCTTTGTGCCATCTGCTCCTCTCGCTACTTTTTTAAAAAAATTTAAAAGTTTCTGCTTTTTTTCTGGTGCACATCTGATGTCTCAAATTAACTTTGTACCTGTTGAAGTTTAAATTAGAAAATATACACCCACGACTGGTGCTTTGTGTTCAGTGTGTGTGTATGTGTGCTCACCGGTCTGAAAATAGCTCCTTTGTGAAGGGCTGTTGGCTCTTATCACTTCCGCTCAGCCTGAAGTTGCACGTGGGGGCGGTTGAACCTTTCAGATGAATCAGTGCGGCGTTGTCAACTCCTGTTCTGTTCTTGTTCTAGCAGACTGTGTTCTCATTGAAGAAAATTTCTCCATGAAGTGTAAGAAGCACAAGGTGAGCAGCAGCAGCGCTCTTTAAAATGATGTGTGTGCACTTATTGAAGTCTTGGCTTGTAGCCATTTTAAAAACATAACCTTTTGATTTGTAATCTTTTGTTAGAACAAGACATTCAAAGCCTCCTTCAGGGAACAGATGGGACGAAAGGTGACAGAAACCTCATGAGGTCAGTAAGTATCTGTTCTTCTTTTTCTGCTCCATTTATGCTGATCAACAACAGCATTAAAACCATTGACTGACGGTTGGAATATTTTAGGCAGTTATTTTTCTAAAGATGATGTATTGCGAACAGGAAATGTGGGCATCATAAGAACCTGAGATTTTTGACGAGGGCAGTTATTTCTGGCACGCGGTGGTTACCTTGGTTTAGGGCCTCTGCTGAGAAACAGAAGTATGATCGTTTTAGTATAGCTCATTTTATAGACCCACATTACAACTTCCTCAAAAGCAGAATTGAGCATAGTTTAAGTTCAAGCTCAGCCACAATACCAGCAAATCAACACATCCAATTTGCAAATCAAATACAGATGCTTTATTATAGCTTTATTATAGCTGTTTTAGACTGGCCACAGTTTCCCTCTCTACTCCAACTCTGTCTGTCTGACTGCTGCCCTGCTGAGATCCCAGAACAGAGAAATGCAGCCAAAAGGAAACTTCTTTTAACTATAGTGGCTTTAACTGAACTACGGTAGTGTAATATTCATAGTCAGCCTGTGGGCTAGGGCTGCAACTATCGATTATTTTAGTAATCGAGTATTCTATCGATTATTCCATCGATTCCTCGAGTAATTGGATAATAAATACTTTATTTGTAGTAACAGTTCATCTGCATATTTTAACATCCGTACTGCAGTTTTTCCCTGTGTGAAACAAACAGGGTGGATGGAGCAGCTACAAAGTTCTCTTTTCTTCACTTACTGATCAGGTGGTTGATGAAGGACCTCCAGCTGTTTCCCAGTAAACGTTTAATGGAGGTTACAGGGGAGAAAAAAAAAAAGCTTCTTTTGGACGCTAGAAAAACATTTCCTTTCTTTCCACCTGAGCTCACCGTCCCTAAGGGCTCCGCCTCTTTGCGCTTGTGCAGACAGACTGCACGTAAAACAGCTGCTGTTGTGTTATCAGTGTTTTTGTTGAAAACCTGGGGGCTGTGTGAGCGTAATCTTGTAATGCTTTATATTACAAGCATTCTCCTAAATACATTTCTACTGCGGCTCTATATTTAGTCGCTAATCAGGGATTAAAGTATAAAAAATAATTTGACGGGGAAGCGGTCCTTTCGGTACTGAACAATCGCTAGTGCTAACAGCGGTGCTCGCTAGTAAACTGCGCTTATAGCGATCCATTCTGGGAGCTGAAGTAAAAAAAAAAAAAAACAGTTGAAATTCTCAGCACAGAGAAAAAAATCTGTTTCGTCTGACTATCTGTAATTACATTTCAGATACCTGAAAATGAAAATGCATTTTTACTTGACAAAATTACATTTTGACTATCCAGAATGTAAATGCAGATCTCTTAAATTACCATTCTGACTAGTAAGAATAATAATTCAAGATATCTTCAATTACATTTTGACGAGTCAGAATTCCTTTCAAGATATCTCATCCGTAATTAAATCTCATGTCATTTCTACTAGTCAGAATATAATTAGAGATATCTTAATTTACTAATATGTCTAGTCATAAATCAATTTCAGATCTCTGGAATGTAAATGTGGTGAAATGGATTCTATGTTAAAACAGCCTGCCGTAGCACAGCGAGCACAACACACAAACACGGCAGAGAGCGGTGGAGGCGTGGAAAAACACGTCAGCGATGATCCACTCAGTGTTAAAGGGAATCCGTCACAGCAAAGGAGAACTTTTTAGGATCGGGGGGGGGGGTCAAACGCCAGTTCCACACTTCAGTCCAGTAGGTGGCGGTAATGCCGCTCTAAGCTGCCACCGCCATTAAACCCAGAAGAAGAAGACGACGGAGAACTTTAACGCGGAGGAAACGGAGACACCTGAGCGCTGCAGAGTTTACACGAAGCATCGAAGCAACAAATTTGCCCTGAGGATTTTTTTATAATCTAATTATTCGAGTTACTCGAGGAATCGTTGCAGTCCTGCTGTGGGCTTAACATATTTATTAAATTCCAAAAATATAAATAAGCAAGTTTTAATTAATTGGAGAGTTGATTAGTTTAACAAAGCATGGTTCAGTGTATGCTCAAGGACTCAGGAAACATTGAAGGATGTGTCCTTTTAGTATTTAGACAAATATCACGCTCACTACTTGTAATTATTGTAGGGTCTTTACCCACGATACAAAGCTTCTTGAGGCGACTGTTTGTTGTGATTTGGCGCTATATAAATGAAATTGAATTGAATTGAAAATTGAATTGTATCCATTGATCAGGTCCTTCATAAGCAACAAAGACTGAATCCTGACGTGATGTTTTCTCTGTATGGGTGCAGCTGCTGCTGCTTTTTTTCCCCTCTGTGAAATAGTTTCTTCTTCTTCTTTCAGAAGATTCACCTGCAGCGTCCCGCAGGCCTTCCCTCCACCTCTGCTGGTAATCATGGCAACACTGGACCAGGGCTGTTCTGACTGACCGCTAACACCCGCAAACCTTAACTTCACCCTCTGCCCTTCAACTGCACTGTTAACCCCCCCCTCCCGCTGGGCACCGGGGCTGGAGGACCCCAGTCACCGAAGCCTCCCTCAGTCCAGTCTGACGGTACTCATCAGCCAACACCCCCCCCACGGACTGAGGAGGACCGTTCTTGAAGTAACATGCTGAATTTGTCATTTGTGTAGTTATTTATATGGGATTTTTTTTTCCTTTTCCTGAATTAAATATGAATAACAATCAAAGATATTTAATTTTTTAAAGATTTTCTAAGTATTTGATTATATTTGGTTTATTTATTCTCTTATTGGCTTCTTTAGCAGTCGTCAAAGAGGTTGGATTGTGTGTTGTTTTTAAGTTATTGCTAAAGCAGTTTGATGTTGAAATAAAAAGCCAGTCGAGGAGATTTGGGGACAGAAAGAAGGGGCTGGTGGATCAAGCTGGTACCCTCACAGAGCAAAGGTACCTGATTATCATCAACGCAGCGGGTTCTGGATTTAATGCAGCACCTTGTTGGATAATTTTTTTTTTTTTTTTGTTTCCAGTGCATATTCACCCAGCTGATGTTACTGAGTGAGCTGAGGAGCGTGTATGTATTTGAATGTATTTTCACAGGAAGCACTTTGGCCCTCTGCTGCAGTATTATTGTCTCCTTGACTGCTGCCTCTGAACTTTGTTTGCTCCAGGCTCTCTCATCTGGCTCTTTGAGGCTCACAGGTCACCTTTTGAACTTAAAATAGCTGCATGTAACTGCTACAGTGCGACCATGAGGGTATTTTTTATTTAATTTAATTTAATGTGGCTCAAAGCACTTCGGCCTCCCACTTTGGGCTGAGCATTGTGTTTGCCTGTATGGCCCTTAAATCAGTTTGGATCTTAATAAAACTTCAGTGTGAATTGTTAAACGCCCTGTTAGGAGTAAAGGAAATCCTTTCAGAGCAGCTCACTGCTTTTGGATTTCTTTCTTCATCACCTCAGCAATCCCCCTTAGAATACACAGGACCACTAAGCTGCTCTTTTGACTTCAGAGTCAGTCAAGACTCAACAAGGAGGTGTAACAGTCACTTCAGTGCTCACAGACAGGATCTTTGGTTTTCATCAGTCGTAAACTCAGTAGGAATGGCTGTACTTGTATTAAGCTCCCTGATGTCTTGACTTGGGCCTGTGTGGTGCATTTGAAGAAGCCTTATCTGACTTACCAGAGGTAAATGGAGTTTGCGTTCCTTCACCAGCTTGTGGTGCAACGACAAATCAGTGGATGTACTGCACACGGTGTTCCTGAGGGCAGCTTGCATGCACTTTTCTGCTGCAGACTTTTAGTAATAGCAGACATGCTGGGTCTCCTCCTAATGAGCTTTCCGACTGCACAGGTACTCACCTGCTCTCTGGGACTGGTTCGAACCTCATGCTGAGATTAGTTCCCAGTGTGTTTGTACCTGTTGAATGAGTCGTGAACGTCGCCCTTCCTGTTTTTGTTTTTTTGCTTGTTTTAGAGAGAAAGTCTTTGTGATCAGTGTTGTTAAAGTCTCTGTACTTCTCCTTAGCGCCATTAGGAGCAGCATTGTGCTGTGTGAGGCCCATTTTAGCCATTTCTCGATGTCGACAGACGTCCACACAGAGGCAGCTGAAGGCTTTGTCTGCTTAGTGTCTCACCAGCAGCAGCAGGATTCAACACACACACACACCCAAATCTCCTTACCCTGAAAACAGTGTCTGTTCCATTTGTGCCATCTTCCTGTTTTTGCCGTTTTTATATTTTGTTGCAATGAATTGATGGACTTTTTTTAATCAACCTTTTTTAAATGAGCAGGTGTGTCGCTGAGCCTGATTTTTCTTTTGTTTGGTTGTTTTTGTCAGTTTCAAGCACTTGTACCAAATAGAGATTTTTGGAATATGTTTTATTCTTAGAATCTTACAAAATGTTTGGATTTTTTTTTAAATTCTGTTGTATGTGTGTTAACCTCAGGGCTGAATCTCAGATGCGTTTTATATTTGTTTCCTTCTCTTGTGTCAACCCCACATTGACTGGAGCAATGATACACGTAGCAGGATGTGCTCATCTCCTCGGCTGTAACGCCTTTTTTGTTCTGTCTCGGTTACACGCTACCATCACATTCCAGCTCCACCTCCACGTGTCGTCAGTGATGCGGCGGTTTCTTTTACTTATCTCTTAGGACGTGGACCGCCAGCGTCACTGTCACACTTTTGTCGTCGTCTTATTTTGTGGTAACTTTTTTTTTGTATTGTATTGTCCACCTGTTGGAGCATCAGAGGTCATGTAATTGTTTAAAAATAAATATTTTGTTCACTGTTGGGCTTTTCTGTATGAGGTGTGTGGTTATTTAAAGATTTATCTTTGAGTGGTCATCTCATTATAATATACAGCAAATCAGCAAAGTGACCAATATTACATTCAGTATGATAGAAATAAAATGGAAATATAGTACACTTTGGTTGGGTGAGACCAGTGACGTGCAGTCAGGGGAGGCAGGTGAGGCACGGCCTCACCTGTCATCGTGGAAATATAAAATTAAAAAATAAATTAAATGGTTATATTCATTCAGTGATTTGTATTTTAAAGTTCTTTTCCATTTAACTACACCATTTTTAGATTAGTTTTTTCAAAATCGCTGAATTTTTGCATTTGCCGGTCAAATACTAAGAGACGAACGGTGAGGCACCAGCCCGGCGAGCCGCACCACGGATTGCGCAATCCGTGGTGCGGCTCAGTATAGTCATTGCCAATGACTACTAACTGTGCTGGCATGCTATGCAGTGAGACCGGATTACTTTCCCTTTGCATGTGGCTATTAAAATGTTCTAACACTTTTACTATATGAACTAAATTTCTATATTTTAGCTGGTGTATATAATGCACAGTTTTTTTTGTTGTTTTTTTCATTAACAACTGTATGTGTGTGTAATGCGTTCTTGTGTTGAGCGATCATGAAACTGCTGCGAAGAGACACTAGGTGAGGCACGCAGTTCTCGTGCCTCATGGTAGGGGGCGCTGGTGATCCCAGGGACTCTACGACTCCTCGGCGGCAAGCTACCATAAACAGTTAGCAAGGCCAGTTAGTTTTTCCTGTTGCTTGGCCTTATGTTCAACATGGAAGATTACATAACTCAACTGAAAGAATTTTCTAAACTGGACTTTCAATCGAAGCAGAAGATAATAATTAAAGGAAGACCAACACCGGAGCTAAAAGGTTTGCTTCAGACTATGTTAATGTTAAACAAAACAACTGTTGCCAATCAAATGGTGAATAAGCTATATGTTTGTAAATCTGATGTGATGACGTCAGTGCCTCACCAGTCACGACCCTCACCGCACGTCACTGGGTGAGACGATGTCCCGTTTGGCTCTAGTTTTCAAGGCAGCTTTTATGAATTCCAGCTTATATAGTTTTTAAGGCGGTCAAAGGTCAGATTTGTGTAAAATGACAAAAAAAAAAAAAATTACAGTTAAAAACTGGGAAATTTCCATTAACAAATTTACGAGCCCTTAGCTCGGTTCAAAAGCTGTAATCCGGATAACAATAATCCGGCTTTGGTAATCCAGTTTTTACTTCCATGGATCATGTAATCCAGCTCACTTTTGTCCTGCTTGCTCAAATAAGAACTGGATAGAATCTGGATTACCAGTATGGTAACTGGGATGTGGGGGGGTGCCAAAATTTACACAAAAGATCCTCAATGATAAGTTTGATATTAAGTGAAGTACACAGCAATACATGTTTTATTTTATCCACAACCGTGTTTGCCTCATCTGCTTTGCTGTGATACAGATGCAATAATTCAGGCTGAAAATAAGGAAACATTTTTTTAAATATTAAGAACAACAGAATAGCCAGTGTAGGTAACATTAAATGTTTTTATTTATAAATTGGAAAGTTTTACAACAAAGGCCTCTGATGGTCAAGTCCTCTGACCTGACAATAAACATGCACAAAATTTACCTTAATTACAGAAGAATATATTGTATATATGAAATACATCATAAACAAACTTACAAAATGAGTGCATGAAAAAATTAGGTAAATATACTAGTTACTACAAAGTGTCAAAATACTGGTGCAGACATGCAGTTTGTCATTGTCTTAACTCTGTTTATCAGGTTTAGTTTTCTTATTTCACTACTTTTTTAAAAAAAATTTGTAATCCAGTCTGAATCCAGCCCTCTGCTGGGATCGGGGTAATCCTGATATTTTCGATCAGTGTAATCCTTATCCTATTTAAATGTCATGTAAAACCCAAACTGGAGATTTGATCTGGATAAAAAAATCTAATTCAATTGTGTAATCCCATTTTTCCTTTGAACAACCATATTTCAGGATTTATCCAGTTATCTAATTGGATTAATACTGCCTGATTACCTTTGAACAATTGGGTCCTGGAGGTAAACTGTTTACCACTTGGAAGGTTGGTGGTTTGATCCTGACTCCTCCAATTTACGTGTCAAAGTACCTTTGAGCAAGACCGACGACTGTATAAAATAACCCAGAATTACCCCATTATGTGTGTGTGTGTTATTGTTTAGAAAAAAGAAAAAAAATTATGCTTGTACAAATGTGAGATTGGGTGAATGGTGCTTGTAGTAGAAAGCGCTCTGAGTGTTTAGCTAGAGTAGAAAAGCACTATGTAACTACTATTCCATTTACCATTTCCCCCAAAAAAGGACATACCCAAGGTGGTATTACCATAGACATATGTCTGTTAAATACCGTCTCTGACTAATCTGAATTATCAACAGCCTCCAAACGCCACTTCCCATTTCCCGTAAACGCCTCCATGTCCCTAGAACCAATCAGAATGCAAGATCGGACCATGTGACTTCAAGCATTTTCTGGCGGCACTGAGGAGCCGGCTTCTGTTGGTGGTGATCAGATTGTAAACACAGCTGAAGGTGAGTCTAACCGTGGTTTGTGTAGAAAAAAATGTTAACCGAAAGTTGTCTAACTAACGGAGGTAAAAGTTGCAACGACATTTCTGTCGGTGAATCTGCGGAAGATTCGTTACTGGCTGCCGGGCGGGCTCCGTCTCATTTGCTGTGAGGGTCTCTGCTCGCGGGGGACCGGACGGGTAGGCGTCTCGACTTGTAGCCGCATCACAGCCCCCGTACGTGTCCGTCCCTCGGTTGTCACGAACCTCGTGGCCTAGTATCTACTATTCTGTTACAGTTGTCCCTTGCTATGTGTTGTTCACTTATTGCGGCTTCACTGTATTGCGGGTGTTTTTGTTTTAAATATATCTAATTCTGTATCGTGGAGTTTTCTCTGTATCGCGGGATTTTCGAGAGGGACCTGGTTGCAGGCAGGAAAGCGCTGCCATACCTCAACTCCATTCCGGAACTCTGTAGCGTAAATTGGTGTTCTTTGTGTTTGTCACCGGAAATTGCTGGAGTTGTCCCATCAGAGAGGAGTTGCAGCTGGAAATAATCATTTAAACGGAGCGAGGTCCCTCTTGGTCACTCAAGAACACAAGAATGTGTACTCTTAAAAGGTAAGGTGAATTCACTGACAAATTATCACGTTGTGTTTTCTAAAACATCATTGTGTTATCTGAACAGATAGTTGGTTGTGTAGCATGTGTTAGCCTACCCTTGCTAGCAACGTGAGTGGAGATGACAGGTGTTCTGATGGGGTTAAACATGACTCTGAATGAATCTGAAAATGTGTTTCATACACTAAGGCTACGTTCACACTGCAGCCTGAAGTGACCCAATTCCGATTTTTTTTTTTGCGTGGTCGTTCACATTTCCAAATATATGCGACTTGGATGTGATCTGTGTGTGAACAGCAGACGAACCTGAAAGTGTCCCGCATGCGTAGTAGAGGACGCGAAAACGTCACATGTAGCGAGCACGCTCAATGTTTTTTTTTTTTTTTTTTTTTATTAAACAGCGTTCAAGAACAATACAATAACAGTATAAAACAACTTCAGAATACAAACTCTCATAGAGGATAACAAGCTAGGGGGTATGCAATAGTAATGAATTGAATAATAAAAGAGAGAACCAAACAAATATAGACTTAGAACAGAAAATTTTCAGCTATCTGTTGTGAGATGATTCTAGCAGTTTTCCATTTTTTGATCTTCAATATCGATGAATAATATAATTTAAATTCGTTCATGAAACAGGAAAAGGAGGGCTTATTACCTTTCCATTTATTACAATGAATGTGGTATTTGGCTAAAAGAACAATTATATTTATAGCATCAGAGAAGGCTGGATTTAAGTTTTCCACATAAAATAAAATAGAATTAACATCAAATGAAGGAACGTTAAGTTTGAGATTAATCCAGTTCCCAATGTCAGTCCAAAAACTCTGTGAATATTCACATAAAACAAACAAATGTTCAAGAGATTCCTCTGCTGATTTACAAAAAACACATAACTCAACATCAAATTTAAATCTTCTTTCAAGAAACATAGATACAGGATATATTTTATTAATGATTTTAAAATGGGTTTCTTTCACTTTAGGGGCTATAGGCCATTTAACAAACTTGGAATGAGCAAAAATCCTGGTTTTTTCATTTGCCTTAGGATGCATCTTAAAGGAACCTCTATTATAGTCAAAATAAATCTTTTGTCTTATACCATCATTAATAACCTTCTTGTTACATTTAAAGTCAACTAGGGCACATTCATTTATCTTTAATGTGGGCATCGAAAAGGTCACTTTTGAATACCTAATAACATTTTGGATTAACTGAATCAATGCTAAAGGAATCGCTTTAGACACCTTTTCAAAATCTTTGTAATGGCAATCAAGATTAAATTTCCTAACAAAAGCTAAGTAGTCTATTGGCTCTCCACAACAATCTAACATATCGTTTACAAAGATAACTCCTTTTTCATGCCAGTCTTTCCTAAATAATGATTTCCTACCAACAGTAATTGTCCTATTATTCCATAAAATGGATCCGTGGGGTGAAAAGTTATGCTGAAATATCATTTTCCAGAAGTGGAGAGTTTGTTTATGATAGTTAGATAGCTTGACTGGGATTTTACTAATCTCAAAATCACATTTTAAAAGAAATTCAATTCCTCCAAGTTGCTTAAAAAGAGAATTTGGAATATGAAACCACAATGAATTTTGCTGCAGAATAAATGTTTTAAGCCATTTGATCCTAGATGCACCAACCATGGCCTCAAAGTCTAATGCATTAATGCCACCGTTCTCATATTTTTTAACTAACTGGGATCTTTTAATATAATGTGTTTTATTTTTCCACAAAAACTGAAAAATAATGGAGTTAGCTTTTCTCATATTTTGAGGTGATATATACATAGAATTACACTGATAAATGACCCTGGAAATACCATCTGCTTTAACTAATAAACTTCTCCCAAAAATAGTCAAATCCCTTGTCAACCAACGGCTAAGATTTTTTTTAATTTTTATTAGGCAATCTGAGATGTTAACATCTTCTCTTCTTATTAGATTTTTTGATAATAATATGCCCAAATATTTCACTTCATTTTCGACCCTAATTGATGAAATGTTTTTATGTGTACAGTTATGAATGGGTAAAATCTCACATTTTTTGATGTTAAGTCCTAACCCTGAAGCTTTGGAAAATGTTGAGATTACATTGAGGGCTTTTTCAACCATTGAACAGTTTTTAAGAAACAAAGCTGTATCGTCCGCAAACTGGCTAATCTTAAATTCTCTATCAAAAATGTTTATTCCTTGTAACTCCGGACTATTATACATTTTTAAGGCTAACAATTGAGTAGTGAGGATGAACAATTTTGGGGAAATAGGGCAACCCTGGCGAATGCCTCGTTTGATCTTAAATCTAGAGCTAAGTCCTGGGTTTAAGGAGACTGAACTATAAATATCACTGTAAAACATCTCAATTAGTCTACAAAAATAATCTCCGAAACCCAAAAATTTTAGAGCATCTAATAAAAAGGCATGTTCAATAGTATCAAATGCCTTGTAAAAATCTAAGAACAGTATAAGGCAATCGCTGTCAATAAAATCGCGGTAATCTAACATGTCAAGAATCAATCTTATATGATTTTGTATGCTTCTTCCTTTAACAAAAGCTGATTGACATTCATCAATTATGTCTTTTAGTCCACTATTCAGACGCTCAGCAAAAACATGAGCTAATATTTTATAATCAGTACAGAGCAAAGTGATGGGTCTCCAGTTGTCCAAAGATGTTAGATCTTTATTTGGTTTTGGAATTAAGGTAATAATGCCTTGCTTCATTGTATTAGAAAGATTACCCATTTGGATACATTCTAAAAAGGCTTTGAATAGCATCTCTCTAATATCTTTCCAGAAAAACCTGTAAAATTCAGTTGTTAACCCATCCAAACCAGGCGACTTTCCTGTGGACATCTTCAAAATAGCCTTGTCTATCTCCTCAATTGTAATCTGTTTTTCCATGAATTGTTTAAAGTCTATATCAATTATTCTATTAAATTCCCTTATATCATTTAAAAATTTGGATCAGTCTGTTTTTGAATAGTTAGATTTATATAGGTTGCAGTAAAAGCGATGTATTTCTTTATTGATTTGACTGACGTCTTCAGAAACAGATCCATTTATGTTTAATTTAGTAATTTTCTTTTTTAGCTGTCTATGTTTTTCAAGGTTAAAAAAATAAGTTGTATTTTTCTCCCCTTCTTCAATCCAGTGGGCTCGGGAGCGTACAAAGGCCCCTTTGGCTTTTTCCAGATATAGGGTATCCAGTTCATTCTGCAACTTACTTAATTCAACACATTCTTCAGCTGACAAATCAGTTTTTCCACAGAGATTATTAATATTGGTGACAATATCAAGTTGTCTTTGTTTTTTAAACTTAGACAGTTTTTTACTTGTATGAATTGCCGTTTCTCGTATCCTAAACTTCAGCCATTCCCATTTGCTTACAGATGACATTTCCAAGGTATCAATATACGCAATTAATTGTCTAATATCTTTGCAAAATTTGGAATTCTCCAATAAAGTATTATTAAATTTCCAGATATGAGAGGGACCAGAAATGTGCCTTGAGAGTTAAAAGCATACAGATATAATACAATGGTCTGTTAAAGGTGAAGCAGAGATATCACACTTGTTAATATAGTTTACCAAGGAAGCAGATATGAGCCAGTAGTCTATTCTAGAGCTTACACCATTACCAGAGGCATGAAACCAGGAAAAACGTAGAGATCCAGGATTTTTAACCCTCCAATAATCAATCAAATTGGCACTATTCATTAACTGGGCAAGCAGGTCATCATACTTGTGATATTTAACCTTAGGTGGATTTCTGTCTAACCAAAGATCAGGCACCAAATTAAAATCACCACCAACTATAATTTTGTCAGTTGAATAAGCATGCATACTATCTGTAATATGTTTGCATAAGTCAGAAATTAACATCTTGTTTTTTCCTCTTTCATTGTAGCCATAAACACACACTAAAATAAAGTTTTCATCATTGATTTCTGTTATTACAATCAACCAGTGCCCATTTATGTCGCTTGTATGATCAATAACTTTACCAGGAAATCTATTAAACAAAATCATGACACCAGCTGAGTGAGATGTACCATGACTAACAAAAATTGAATCACCCCATTGTAACTTCCAAAAATTAACATCGTCTTCCCCAGAATGGGTTTCTTGTAAAAAAACACAATTAGCCTTTTGTTCCTTGCAAAAAAGAAAAACCGCTTTGCGCTTCACATTGTTTTTAAGCCCCCTAGCATTTAAAGAAATAAAAGATAATATGTCTGAAATGTTTAGATCTAGAAAACAGAGCCAAAAGATGCGCAGGAATGAGAGTTTTGTCCTTTATACAATCAGGGTAAGGTGCATTTTACCATAAACTCGTCAGGTGAGGCAGAATGATAAACCGTCAAACAGGGAAGCTCTGGCTACTAAGGGTCGACTCTCTGATTGTTAATCAGTGCATATCCCTCCTTCAGGAAAGCTCTCTGCCCTCTCTCTCTGGCTTCCCGTACTCTCGGCCATAACTTCTTACGAGCTTCTCTGTCTTCTTTGGAAAAATCTTCCTTAAATTGGATATGCAGCTCCTGACAGACCCTGGCATCTCTGGATCGCTTCCACACATCATCTCGAATCATCCTCGCCACAAACTGGATTATTACTGAACGTGGAGCGTTGTTTGAAGTGGCGGGGTCTCTTTTCTTACCCAGGCGATGCACAGTGTCGACCGACCCGCGAAGCTGTTCCACTGAGACGGGCACCACTCGGGTTAAAATGCCAATGACAACCTCTCTTATATCTTCTCCGTCTTTTTCAGCCAGACCGTTAATCCTCAGGTTCCATCTCCTTTTATAACGAGCTTGCTCAGACACAGACTCCTTAAGTAGCTTGTTTTCCTCTTCAAGTTTGCTGATCTTTCCCTGTAGAGCTTCAATGTTTTGCCTGTTCTCAATAATTGCAACAGTGTTCTCCTCAATTCTTTTTTCAAACTTTAGCAAAAGTTCAGTCTGGGTATCCATTTTCGCAGTCAGTGAGTTCACCGCCTGCAGAATCGTCTCGCCAATACAATCTCCGTGAGGGTTTCGGTTATCTTTCTTGTGCTTTTTGGGGTGAGGAGGTTTAATTGGAGTGTGTACCTGGTTGATCTTATCAGCCTTGGACATCTGCTCATCTGTCTCAATGTCTGTAGCCTCGCTGAGTCCGTCATCCCCAGCTCCGAGGGGGGCAGCCATGTCGTAGTCGTGATCCTCCATTACTACCAACCGTATTCAGTAACTTGACAAAAAGAACTTTAGAAACTTGTTTCTTTACAAAAAGGTCGGCAAACTTTTAAGAAGCAGTCAAACAACTCACTTTATGCGGCAAAATGCACAAAAATGAAGATTCAAGGACTAAAAGAAAACTATATACATCAGGGCCTGCAAAATGCAACCACTCATTCCGCCATCTTGGATCCTCCCACGCTCAATGTTTGTGGAAGTCACACGTGTTCCTTCCCGCGTCCGCGTAACGGGACGCAGAATAGTGACGTTTGTCGAGTATCAATGACGTGCCGGTCGGATGAATGCGACCTGGCCGTACACTCTCAGGTCGCATTTGAAAAGATCGGATAGGTATCAGATTTAGGACCACATATCCAAGTGGCCTGGGTCGCATTTGAAAAAATCCGATCTGTGGTGTTCAGACTGGCATGAAAAAATCGGATTTGGGTCACTTCAGGCTGCAGTGTGAACATAGCCTAAGATATATTTTAGTTTGGATTTTGCTTTTGATGAGAATTTAAGTTTATTGTAATGTAAAAGGATATTGAACATGGATGATTCTGTAATGGAAAATTACACCTGGTCCGGGCACCAGGGTGGCATGGTGCAGACAGCGCAGGTTCGAGTCCTGACCGAGTCGTCATTTACTGCGTGTCTTCCCCATCTCTCCTCCCACTTTCCTGCTTCTCTCCACTGCACTGCATCAGATAAAGCTGCAAAAAGGAAAATGCATCTGCTCCAAATAAATGTTTCATAAATTTGAGAGCTATAATAACACGCTGCTGCCCTTTAATTTTATTTACCGGCATTTCAGGATATTTATCTGCTAACACGGTGCCACCGCTGTGGTACCTGTTACAGTAGAGTCAGTTCTGCCCTGAATCACATCCATGTTGTTTAAGTTTGTACCACAAACCCCTGTTCCCTAACAACATATCAGTAATTTTTTTTAAAGATATCAGTGCTTATTGCATTCTCTTTTACAGATGCACCCATCTATTATTTGTAATGTAGGCAGTCTGGGGGGCGTAACCCTCACATCCTCTGAGCAGGGATGTCCGTTATGCCCCACATTGAAAAAGAGAAGTGGAAATGCAGTTCAGACTGATGGAGAACCACACATCAGAAGGAGTGCACTTCCAGGGTATGCAGAAGTATCTACTGATAAGCATAACCTTTCACATCTGAAAATACGTTGACTTGACATTTGTGTTTGCATGTATAAGTTAGTCACATGTTAACCAGTGTTTTATTGAGTCGCACTGCTTTGGGTTCTGTGGACCGCCTGGGCAAGAAAGCTCGCTAATTTCAACTGATCCTCATTTGTAGCACTTGTGCAGTTGTTTCCTCAATTCAAACATGCAGTCACACCTGTGAGAATTTAGGAAAAATTTAAGTGTATTTTGTTCATTGGATGTAAAATGGCTATTTGTGTTGTAATGCCTTTTCTTTTACAGATAAAATTATCTAAAGATATAATTGCTTCTCCTTCTACATGGAATAAATCACAAAAATACCTTAAACTTAAGGACCTGGTCTCAATACATGAGTTTAAGGCACTTTGATTTAATGACCTGCTTTTAATACCTAATTATCCCGTGTTTAATCTTATCCTGTTGACTCGTTGACTGCCTTCTGTTTAAAATTCTATTAATTGTACTGCTGCTGTCTTGGCCAGGACACGCTTGACAAAGAGATTTTAATCTCAGTGTGTTTTTCCTGGTTACATAAAGGTTTAAAAAAAGAAAAATTGGCCATGCCATGATGGTGGCCATTGCCACTGTCCATTTATCCCCCAGACAAAGAGGACACAGAAATGCATATTTCCAGATGTAAAGAGACACAGACACAGGGATTTTGCGGGTATTTCATCAGCAGATGAATACCATACTGTACACAATGGAAACGTAGTACTGTACGCCACTACCACTTGCGCAAGTTTGCCAACGTGAGATTGTACACGGCACACTATTGGCTGATGGAATGGAAGGTGACCAACCACAGCACTGTGTTCTGTATCCTGGGCGCTGAATTGCTCAGTGGCCATAGCATTGGCCTGTTTGCTAGCAATTATTGTAGGGTCTTTACCTTACAATATAAAGCACCTTTTAGGTGAGACTTTGTTGTGATTTGGAGCTATATAAATAAAATTGAATTGAATTGAATTTGCTCTCCCACACTGCGCTCAGCATCTGTCCTTGTCCACGTCACATCAACGTTGGCTCTCTGCGTGTAGTGTATCTCTGCGGTGTTTTAGTGAAATTTTCATGTTTAAGAGCAAATGAAGTGTTTATAAGAGAGTGGGAAAGGTTTATAGGAGCGTGGGAAGGATTTATAAAGTCTTAAAATATATCTAATAAAATAAATACAACGCAGCTACTTCGCGGATTTTCGCCCATCACAGGGGTCTCTGGAACGTAACCCCCGTGAGTATTCTGGCCCTTGGACAAATGTAGTTGATGACCTCTGAGGTAGATGATTGTGATGACATATTTGCGGCCCCTCCTGGACTAATACAGCCCTGTCATTACAGCCATGCCTCAGTTTGATAGCTGCTCTGCACTGACTCCAGCTGCGTGGCAGGTCAGCCTGGTGGTGTACCTTGTTTCTTTCATTCAGAGAACAGAAGTTATAGACATAACATTCCGTTACAGTCGATTCACTCAGTACAATACATATAATATGAGACATATATACATGGGCCACAGAGCACTTGCCAACTAGGCCCAGGAAAAAGGTCAGAATGAGGAGGTCAATGTTGAAGAGGAAGCTGCCAGGGCCTCGCTGCCAAGAGACGACTGATGATCTCTGCACGCCACGACTTTGCTGGCTGCCGAGGGGCCACTAGAATCAGAGAGAGGCACTGCTGATGCTCTCTCTAGAATTGGTGGTATTATTTCCACTGGGGGGAAATGTATACAGGAGCATGTGTGGCCATGGGTGTGCTGACGTGACCATCTCCAGGGGTGTAGCACGGTTGGTTATGAAGAGTAACAGGGGGCGTGTACCATAACAGCAGAGCATTAGACCGCATTAACAGGGGGAGGGAGCGTGTCCCTCCCTGCCTATTTATGTAAGAGACCACTGTTGAATTGTCCATCCTGACAAAGACACGCTGGCCCATCAGAACTGGGCAAACATGCTTGAGACCTAAAAAAACGCAGCTCTGATGTGCAGCTTGTGCTGCGGTCCAGAGCCTTCTCACTGATGTGCCATCACACAAAGCCCCTCACCCCCTTATGGAGACACCTGTGGATACCACCTTGTGAAATGACACCCTCCCAATCTGGGAGCCCTGGAGCAGCAGCCCGGATTCCCTCCATGGTGATGAGCTAACATGCAAGATGTGGTTATCGTCAGCCTCATCCAGGGGTGATGCAACTCATCCTTAGCAGTCCAAGTGGTGATACAGCAATCATAGATCCAACAACTGTTAGATCATTTGGAAACAGTCTGCATCTCAACTAAAATTGAAGGAGGCAGTAATGAAATATGGCCATCTGTGTTCAGTGTGTGCACCTGGAAAGTAAGCATATTTCCAGCCTCAGGAACAGGTCTGGAGTGATGAATCCAAATTTAAAAATCATCACATGTATGAAGAAGATCAGGAGAGGGGTACAACAAGTGTATACAACCATCTATAAAACACTGTGGAGGCTTCATCATGATTTTAGTACTGTTGGGGATGTTGGAAAAACGGATGGAATTCAAATAAGGCATAAAATTCCCATGAATGATGAAGGACTCTTGGGGTAAAAAAAAGAGAATAATACAAATATCACTCCAACAAGAATTGTCATTTTATTGACTAAATCTCAGCTTACAGGAAGACAGTTGTATTGCAAAGACAGAACTGGGTACAAGTTCTAGTGCTGTGGTCATCTACTCACTAAAACTCCACAAAAACCATGATGCTTTGAAATACAGGTATGTCACCGGACAGAAAGACACTGGAACGCCATTACAGCACGTCACAATATGAATGGGCTGAGGAGGCAGCAGTGGCTGACTCAGACACTGGGAGGGCGAAGGTGGCACATGACAAATGCACAGATCACTTTCTAGTTTTGTGTCCTCGTCTGCAGCGTACTCTATACTGTACTGTTCACCTGAACACCATGCTAATCCACAAGCTCTAGTATATCATTTAATATCTTAAAATTGGTGTTGTTTCACAAAATTATATTGACATGAAACAATAACAATGTTGAGCTTGTTTCTTTCAAAATAAAGGTGTACTTTTTAGTAGTTTTGAAAGCTCTCGTTTTTCTATGTAGCACTGCGCTGTTTTGTTTGCTAACTCATGAACCTTCATTAATTCATCAGAAAGAGCATGCAGTTGGCTAATAGCAGCCATTATTTTGGATAGCTAGATTAGCTTGGAGGTCCTTTGTGAAAATTTTGGTTATATTTTCTGAAAAGAGGGAGTAATGTTTTGTAGAATAGTATAATAAAAAGCAAAAATGTTCTGTTTTAAAGAATGTAGGCAGACCTGACTGTGATACTAGCCGTCAAAATGTTAGCTAGCTAATTTAGCTAACGGATGGATCCATGCTTAGAAAAAGTAACAAAACAAGGATGCAGATGAAAACTAAAAATGAATTTTTTAGATACCTGACTTAATTAAAATTTCATTATGCAAAAAACATCAGGCTGTCACCTGAACTCTCAACTGGGGGGCTTACATCAGTGTACATTAGGTAATGTTGTTCTCTTTGCTAACACAACAGAACAGATTAGGAAATTATGCTGAATGAACCAAAACAACACAAATACATTGAATACAACACTAAGGGTGGTGCGACACAGATGAAAATTTACCTACACAGCAACTTAACGGGGACCTTTTATGCATTTCGCTATTTTTTGTCATATACACACTGTTACCATGGTAGATGCTTATATTAACCATGGCCAAAGTTTCAAATGATGAGGTCTTTACTGTTTTCTTTGAAAGCTCAGACTTAAACTGTTCTAAACACTCTAACACAGTTTCTGTTTTTTCTAACCTTCAATCTATATGATGTCATGAGGGGGATGATATCTTTAATATAGTCAGTCTGTAAGCACTGCAACCCCACCCACCTGATGTTGAAATCTTCTGTTTATACAGGGCAGCCAATCAGAAAAAAGTTGTCGTAGAGCAAGGGTGGCCTTAAAGAGAGGAGCTAAAACAGCTCAGAGGATAAACTGAGTTTCACCAAGACACAGTTTAAGATAAACAAGGATAATTCTGAACTTTACGTAATGCAAAGCTACTCTAATGGAATCAAAGAATAAGAATATGGAGCTGGAAAGGAGCAGAATAGATCCATAACTGTTAGCTTAAAGGAAAAGTGTGAATGATTTAACCGAAATTGAATATTATAGTTTAAAATCACCTGTAACATAGAGAGGCTGCACTATGTAGCCCAGAAAACACAGGCTCTACATAGAACCTTTTTGGGGTTTGAAATGAGGTGAGAGCCAACAGAAGTTTTACTAGATGCTTGGAAAGGGTATTGAGCTGCTAGCAACCTGCAGCCTTATCACTCAGTGTCACAGTCCGACGTACTGGTCCTTTAACTGAGGCACAGAAACAGTGTGCACCATAGCATAAAAGGTGGCCGCAGCTTCCGTGTCTTTTTACTTCAGTGGAACATTTTCAATAACACCTCCCACACGTCAATATAAAAGTCCTCACGTTGCTTATTGTTGCATGTCATCGTGGGTGTTTTGAGCGCTTCACATTTATTTGGGAAAAGTTTGAAAGTCGAAGGATGGTTTGGGCGTGAATTCTGCAAAGAAACAATGACACGATGAGGTCACGCACAGGCTTCATGTGGTCATGTGAGTGAGTGTATGATGCGCTCGGGCTTGCACAGTTTACACTGCAGAGCACAGCGCTGCTTGCAGCTGACAGATGGGGAGCAGTGTCCGTATCAGGGCCGTCCTTTGTTCTGAATCAGAAGGCTGCCGATGAGGTCAGAGATTGTCACAAGATGCAGTTATTTACTCTCTCGCTGATCCAACGCATCATGTGGAGTGTGAACTGATCCTCAGTCAGATCCAAGCTGAGGCTGCTGACACGTTGTTTGTCGCTGGTATACTAACTACAACTACAGAGTGCTACAGCTTGTGACAGGATAAACACTGAGCAGGTTTTCACAATAGGGCTTTAGCACATACAGTTTCATGCAGGCTCATGTCTGGAAAGCAGCATAGGGAACATTCATTCCTATGCATGATCCAGCTCTTTTTGCCCCCAAATTATTTAGTTTGATATTCATGAAAAGGGAATGGGTTACTTTTCTGCTTTTACTTGGAAATGTTTTTTTTTTAATTTTTTTGTTTAACCAAAACAAAACATAATTTAAGTCCCTACATTTGATTTAAATTCAAATCTCGCTTTATGTCCTCATGCTTAGCTTTTTTTTTTTTTCTGTTTTTTTTCCCCAGTTCCTGAAGGTGGTGAGATGAGCGCACAACATTAACAGCATTACAAATACATCACATTGGATAGAAACTCAGTATATTCAGATTTTTTTTCCTTTTAGCCCTGGGATGTCTCAAGAGGTCATAACAGCAATATTCACTCTGGGACACAATGCAAGAAATTGTGCTACTGCAAAAAAATATCACATCACAACATTTAAAATTTTTTTAACCCATTTTTACCTCTTTTTCTTTTTCTTTTTCTTTTTTCTTTTTTTTTATAAAGCCGATTCAAATTTTTCATGAAGTTTGAGCTACTCGTCATGCAGTTTATAAAACGTGACTCTTCAGTTTTTTTTTTTTTCTCCCCGCACACTTAATTGGAGCGGATTAATTTTCTTTTTCAGACAATAAGTTTAAAACAATGCACGATTTTCCGGTTAAGTCAGGATGAAAATGTAAGCAAAGCAGACAGATTTTGTTTGTTTGTTTGTTTGGAAAAAGCTTCAAAGGAAAGCTAAACAAACGGAATTTCAGGAGTGAGTAGAAAAGTCTTCCATCAGTGGAGTAGATATGTTTGTCATGAAGAACAGAGACATCAGAAGCCTTGGCTCGCTCTAGTCTGATACGGAATAATCCATCGGAAAACCGTAGGTCATCTTACACAATGTACAAGTATTCAATATGTACAGGAGCAAACATACCTGTTACACAGCTATACCTCAACACCATATCACAATGTTGAGTCAGATGGGAAACAAAGAGTGCTACCTTACAAAAAAATAGAAAAAATAGATTGCGTAGTCCTTTTTTTGTTGTTGTTTTTTTATAGATTCAAATAAATAATAGAATTCTCAAAGAAAAATGAAACCACTTCTTTTAGATTCAAACGCACAGCGACACACACGGAAACATTCACACTTTCAGATTTTTTTTTTTTTTTTTTTTTTTTTTTCTTTTTTATCCTTATAAGGTATTAACTTGAGCTCTGTTTCGGTCAAAAAAAATGATCCTTTGTCCCTTGGCTTTTTTAAAAAAAATTTTTCATTAGTGTTGAAGAGCTCACAGGGTTACAGGGAGTTCGTCCTGTCATACTTTTTCATCTTTTTCTTCTTTTTTGCTGCAAGTATTGCTTTAAATAATACATTTTGGTCTCCTTTTCAGATCAATTTAGTGATAAACACTCTAATGTAAGCGATTGTTTTCTTCATTTATTCCCAGACTGCATTTGAACATGTCATTGAATTCAAAGAGTAAAACAGGACTCCTTTAGAGGACATTCGCCCGATCACAAGGAATGTATGCATTCTGCAAAGACGTCCTCAGAAGTCTTCCCGTGTGTGTGCTCTTCTGTTCCCACGATGTTTAAACAGGAGGAGTGTTAGTACTTGTTATCGCTTTGTTTCTTTTCCCATGCATGCACATCTACGTGGTTGGATGAGAGGTATAAAAGTGTGTTGGTGAGTCTGTGGCAAGGTTCGAGCATGCTCAGACGCAGATTTCTATGGGCGTCGCAACTAGCATGCGGCCGCCAGGTGAACCGGTTTCTCTGGGCATTCGATCGTAGCTGTTGGTCGATGACACGGAGCTGTTGGTCGAAACAGACACGAAATGGTGGCCCCCACCTGGTTCCATCATCCCTCCTTTGGCCCCGCCACCACCACTCCCTCTCTCCACTGCCATGGGCAGCACTGGGGAGCGAGGCGACAGAGTCTGCTGCTTCATCCTCTCCACTAGGAGCTCCTCATCCTCTTCCCCAGATGATGATGATGATATTGTGCCATCCACCTCACCTCGCACTCCTCCTCCCCCTCCTCCTTCTCCACCACCACCACCGCCACCAACTCTCTCACCACCACCTCCAGCAACTGTGTTGCCATTGTTGTTATCGTTCTCTGCGTCCAACATCCAGGAGTGGCTGAAGTACCCGAACACCTCTTTGACGGAGCAGCGGCGGTCCTGCTCCACCGAGAGCAGGCGTCGGAACATACGAAGGGCCTGCTCGGTGAAGCGTCTCCACTGTGACGGCACCGTGTTTGTCCTCCTCCTCTGCCAGCGGATGAACTCCTGGTAGAAAGAGTCCGAGGGCAGTGCCTTCTCCCAAGGGAAGTTACCAGTCAGCATGCAGAACAGCAGCACACCGAAGGCCCAGACATCAGTGCTGTAGTCCACACAGAAACCCTCGTGGCGGGACACATCACAGAGCTCTGGAGCCGTGTAGGGGATGGTGCCGCTGACCTGGAGGGGAAACCCAACAGGTTAGAGTCATTGGAAGAAATAATTGACTATAAAAACTTACAAAACAGAAACACTACTCACTCTTTTCACTGGTGAGCCAGCCCGGCGAGTCATGCCGAAGTCAGAGAGCTTGACCTTGCGGCACTCTCGGTCAAAAATAAGGATGTTCTCAGGCTTAATGTCCCGATGGACCAGCTTCTTACAGTGCAGGTAGTCCAGAGCAATCGCTACTTGGTGTACACAGCGCTTTGCCACCACCTCAGGAAGACCAATCTTAAGGACCAGAGAGGAAAAGCAGTGAGTTCAGTGCTTCGGTTCAGACAGAGTGGTAGTGAATTCAACACCATTTTAATCATTGGACATTAGGCTACCAGCTGACAAGTAATAATACTTTGAATTTTTAAAAGCACCATCAATGAGAAAAGGTTTTTGTGCCCAGCCTAAAAGCTCTCATTCCATTTTAGAATACAATACTATAACAAAGTCATCTGTATGTTTTCTTTATTGTACCTGTATTATACTGATGTTTTTTTTTTTTTATATACAAAAATCATGTTGGTATTTCATAAACCTATAGCAACTTTTTCAAAGTGCAGTTAATCCTGCCTGGGTAAAAATTGATGACCACTAAGGGGTGCTGAATTAGGCAGTTTTTAAATTCTCCATTAGTGGCTTCAACATTTTTGCTCAATTCCAGCTCCGTAGTTTTATTCCTGGATTCTACTAGACCATCCATCCATCTTCTGCTTTGCATTATTCACAGTTCAGAATAATTCATAATCTCTCTGAAACAAACCATTGAGGCTCTTCTCCCTTTAAAGGTCACCCTAACTTTAAGCCACATTATTCTGATTGCCTGCAAATCAATAACTATCTGCATCATTATCTGTGAATCAGCACCTGTGGAGGAATAATATCGAAGAGGTCTCCTCCCACAGCATACTCCTGCGCAAACACGTAATAGTCATCGGTCTCGAAGGCGATGCCAAACATGTTGATGATGAAGGGGCACGGAGACAGGTAGAGGGAGATACTGTACTCCCGCAGAAAAGACTTCAGCTTGGTTGTCTTCTTCTTCAGGAACTTAAGTGCCATTTTTGTACCTTTTGGGAAAAATACAGAAGTTATCTTTTCTGGTGATATTTTGGTGCTTTTGTTCTTTTACAGCCTTGCAGGGTGATTTGTTTGTGTTATTACTATTATCTTTACATTGCACCTGTCCAACTGCATTAGCTCAGTGTTTCTCAAACAGTGGGGCGAGCCCCACTGGTGGGGGGGGCAGGGTCATTACAGGTGGGGCGCGAGCAACCTGGGGAAAAAAGTCATGTGGAACAAACGTTGAACATCGGATTCATCCTCACGGCGGAACAACGTTAGCGCGTACGTTAGCACAGCGACTAGTGAAACTCTCCACTGTCACCGTTTGCTGTGTACAAGATTTCATACCGCGAAGAGGGGCATGTTGGAAAAGTTTGAGAACCACTGCATTAGCTGATAGCTTAGCACTCCACCCTCTCATCTAAATATGACTATTTCTGTCCCAGAAGAACAACATGGCAGCAGCCAAAACCAAAATGATGCCCAAGGTGCAATCGTTAAATCTGTCATTCACATACAGTCTGTGCTGGCTCCTCACCTCTGATCTTGTGAATGACCAGGTCCACCTTGCCATAGGTACCCTTGCCCAGTTCTCTGATCACCTCGTAGTACTTGTTGACCTCTAGTCTCTCCAAGTTCTGGGCAGCAATCAGCTGGAGCTCATCCAGGATGTCCATGTTGGCTCGGGAAACTAGCGGAGAGGAGCTCATGCTGGGGACTGCTACAGGGGACACACCGGGCGGGAAAGAAGTGGGAAACGGACGCTCAGGCAGGACAGGAGGGGCAGAAGCAGCTAACAGCTGGTGTCACTGTACAGAAAGAAGAGAGGGGAAACATTTTTTTAATTATATGCAGATTACAGATTTATATATACCTTCATTTAATTTATATGCAACACCTCTGCAACAATAAATATTACCACTAGAATAGACATCTCATAAAAATCACTTTGCAAATATGCAATCAGAAATAGCCATTAATCATCTCACAAGCTTCAAACTGAATATGACACGTAAAATGTGAAAATTATGTCGGTCAGTCGGTGAAAGGTCTGGACTTTATACACACCAGTTCAGCACCCAGACTCTGCTACTGCAAAGCCATGCTGTTGTAACAGATGCAGTATGTGGTTTAGCATTTGCCTTCCATGAAAAAGTCATCATCTGGATGGGAGTATATGTTGTTCCAAAATCAGTATGTACCTTTCAGCACCCGCATAATGTATCCACACTTGTTATGCTACACTTGAGAGCAAGCTGGATGGTCCCTCTCCTTTTTAGTCCAGAGGACACACTGTCCACATTTTCCAAAAATAATTTCAAATTTTGATTGTAGTTTTTAAAATATGATTTTATTTATTAGGGGAAAGAGCCATCCAAGCCTTAGCTGGCCCTGTGTGAAAAAGTAATTGCCCCCTGTGCCACCCTTATCATCAGGAACCGCGATCAAGCATTTGTCATAACTGACAGTGAGTCTTTCACATTGCTGTGGAGGAATTTTGGTCCACTCTTGTTTGCAGAATTGTTTTAATTCAGCCACATTGGAGGGTTTGAGCATGAATAACATATTTAAGGTTTGAGCCATTTTCAGAAGTGGACTTGCTGCTGTGTTCTGGCTCACTGTCCTGGTGCATAACCCGAGTGTGTTTGAGCTTTAGGGAACGAACTGATGGTCGGACATCCTCCTTCGGGATTTTCTGGTAGAGAACAGAATATATGGTTCCATCAATTAGGACAAGTCATCCAGATCCTGCTCTACACTGGAAATGATTCACAGTGGTGTGGCGACCAGAGACCATAGAAAGTGAATGACATTAAACGGTTCAAGCAACTATGGACAAAATAAATACCAGTGACAGGAAGTGGCTGGAACCACTTCCTGTCACTGATTGACACATAACTTGGTAAAAAATACATTAGAGGATTACCTTGGCAACTGGAGCGACGTGTGAAGGGCGAATTGGTTTTAGTGTACGCAGCTAAAGTTTGGCCTCCTTTAGTGTTTTCTTGTTGTCAAGTTCCTCTCTCTGTGTTAGATGTTTTCCAGCTGAGTTACATCCACCTTTATTTTGTAATTTCCAGTCTCCTGTGTTTTATATTTAGTTTTACTTCCTTTGTATCATTTGGTTTAATTAGTTTTAGCTGTTTCCTGTTTCCCACCTGTTTCCTCTTCCCCTGCTTGCCCTCAGTGTGTGTGTGTGTGTGTGTGTGTGTGTGTGTGTGTGTGTGTGTGTGTATCTATAGTCCCAGTTTCCATTTGTCCTTTGTCAGAGCATTTATTAACCCTCTGGATTCTCTTTGCATTTGCCTTGTGGACTTTTTGGATTGCTTCAATAATCATAATTAAAGGAGCACTTCATGTTACACCTTGCCTGCCTTCAGAGTCTGCATTTGGGTCCTCACTTCCTGACAGGATGATCTAACCAGAATGAACCCAGTGGACTCAAACATGGGGGGAGGTGCTTTGAGCACAAATTAATCTTTTCGAGAGACATTCATGGACTTTGGCCATGAATACACTGAAGCCATATAGAAAAGGATTCAGAGGAAATCCACTGAGAAATCTTGGCAAATTGGCTATTTGCTTAACTGGCTTAAGGACTTGGTTAAGTTGACCCTCCATCCTCCATCCAGCTACTCAGCACTCTGCCCCCCAGTTTCTTGTCTCACCTGCGCCCCCCCCTTCTCCACATCATTGTCCCTGCAACAGCCCTGCTCATCTACTGCTTCTCCTCTGCCTGAGGTTCCAGTGATGAGGGTGGGTCGGCTAATTTTTACGCTGGCCACCCACTCACCGATCTTGACACAATTCACTCCTTTGATTGAATTCTCTTCTCTGCTGCTGCAGCCAGCCAGCTCTGCTCCGCCTCTCAGCCACAAAAGAAGAGAAAACGTGGTCCTTGACACAGCTCCCAGCCCATGACCACGATAGCTTCAGAGGACCTGGTCTAATTTTTGATGGGCCAATGGACTCCAATGGAGCTGCCAGTACCCAAATTCCATCTCAGTCACCCATCCCTCCAGTCTCACTGCCACCGCCTGTCCCTTTGCTTTGCCCTGCATATGTGTCAACCACCTGAACAATTCTTCAGCTTTGTCTGGTCCCAAGTCAACCCCCAAAACAGTTCCTCTGCCTTGCTGGCTGGGACAACCCCCTGAGCTGTCATAGGTCCTGGTACCTAACCCATCTGGTCTCATTACCTGGCACTCTGCCCAGCTCCATGCCTGGTCCCGCCTTGTCATTTGGAGGGTTCTGTATTTCCTGAGCCTGTTCCCCAGGCTCCAACATCCAGAACAGGCTGCTCCTGGCCCCCTGCCCTGCCTCCATGTGGGCTTTAAACAAGCCGACAGCCTCCTGCCAAGCCTCCAGAGAGGTGCAGCCTCCTCTGTACATGCAGTTCTACAGTGACACCAGCCACCAGCAAAGCCTCCTGAGGGTTTTTCTCACCTTCTTTGTTGCTGTTTGCCCTGGTTAGCATCCTGGCTGTTCAGCTGAAAGGTTTTGCAGCCTAGCTCCTCCCCTGGGTCAACCCCAGGGGAGTCCCTCTGCTTGGCCCTGCATATGTGTCAACCACCTGAACAATTCTTCAGCTTTGTCTGGCCCCAGGTCGACCCCCAAAACTGCTCCTCTGCCTTGTCCCCTGGCTGAGTCGACCTCCTGATCTGTCATCCCTGCTTTGTTGGAGACTCACGCTAGATTCCACATTTTTGGGGGGTTCAGACGTTAATCACAGTTAATTCATGACAATAAATGGGGGCAGTTATTTTTTTACACAGGGCCAGGTAGGTTTGGATAGCTCTTTTCCCTTAATCATCCATGATCACCCCTGGGGAATCACCTTAATCATCCTCACAGGGGGGCTGGAGCATAACCCAGCGATCATAGGATGAGATAGCTGGGATTCAAACCTATGGGCAATTTAGAATCACCAGTTAACCTAACCCCACTAACGGCATGTCTTTGGACTGTGGGAGGAAACCGGAGTACCAAGAGAAAACCCACGCATACACGGGGAGAACATATAAACTCCACACAGAGAGGCCCGGGCCAAGGTGGAACCAAGACCTTCTAGCTGTGAGGCAGCAGTGCTAACCACCACTCCACCGTGCTGCCCACCCCTTAATCAATGAAATAGTTTAAAACTGCATTTTGTATTAATTTGTTTGATCTGAAACATGTAAGTGTGACAAATATATAAAAATAATTAATCAGGAAGGGGGCAAATACTTTTTCACAGCGCTGTCAGCCTTGTCCCGTGTGCATGGAAACTTCTCCAGATTCTCAGAATTTCTGATGATATTATCTACTGTAAATAATGAGATAATCAACTTATTCACAATTTAACGTTGAGGAACAGTATTCTCAAATTGTTTCACAATTTGTAGATGCAGTTTTGCATACCGGTGAACTTCTGCCTATCTTTACTCTGCCTCTCTAAAATGCTCTTTTATACCCAATCACGTTACTGACCTGTTGCCAGTTAACCTCATTTGTTGCAAAATGTTCCTCCGGCTGTTTCCTTTTTAGTAACACTTTCTTTTTGAGCCATTTGTTGCTCTCATCCCAACTTTTTTGGGACCCGTTGCTGCCATCAAACACAAAATGAGCCAAAATTTTTCACTTTTTAAAACTTTTAAAATAGTAAAATGTCTCATTTTAAGCATTTGACATGTTTTCTGTGTTCTACTGTGAATAAAATATGGGCTTATAAGATTTGCAAATCATTGCATTCAGTTTTTATTTACATTTTACACAATGTCCTTTTTTTGGGGGGTTTGGGTCGTACAAGACATGAGATTAGAGAGGACCGTTTTCACTTCAGAACTTTCCCATTGACAAAAAATCCAGGAACCAGGATCTAAATTAAGGCCCAAGGAAATTAAAGAAATTAATTTACCTCTATACCATAGATTTGGCTCAAAAGCTCGATCACCTCTCTGTTTTAATCTAGTTTTAGGCTTCCATAAGAGCAGCTGGTTTAATGACCTCAGAGTTCTTACAGGTATGTGAACGTGAAGCAGCTGAGACCAATACAAAGGTGGCAGTCCATTTAAAACCTTAAAAGTAAGCAAAATCTTAAAATCAATTCTAAAATGACAGGGAGCCGATGAAGTGACCGGGGGTAATGTGTTCATGCCAGTTAAAAAACAAGCTGCTGCATTCTGGACAAACTGCAGGCGGTGCAGAGACGGCTGTTCTATGCTAAAGTCCAGGCGGGAAGTTACAAAAGCATTAATAACTTGTACCAGGTCCTTTTGTGGGGGCTAGGGCTTTACCTTAGCAGCAACTAATAAAGTCTAACTTTAGTGACAGTCCTTTTTGTTTCCACTTTTATGAAGGTGCTGGAAATTCAGAGGTGGAGCTCGCAGGGCAGAGCATTTGAGTAATCTTTTTCTCCTTTACTGAGATCGATCGGGCTGTTGTGAAACATTTTGCTGTATAGCCGCACACATTAAAATAAAACAGCTGTATAAATGCAGCCAGCCAGGGTGTGAGGAAGGCTTTTAGTTCCTTGCTGCGATGTTTCCAGGATTTCTTAAATGAAGTGCCGCAGGAGGGACCAAGAACCAGTGAGTGGTGCATTATGGTAAATGAAAAGATTTTTACAGAAATAATACCAAAACAAACAGCTTAAAAATGTGTTGAAAACACAACAAATTATAATCATTACCTCCATAAACATGCATTCGGAGTCGTGGCTACACTGTAACAATATGGCAGCAGCGCTGGCAGTCTCACTCAGCCTTTGTTTTAATGAGTTAAAGAACTGCAGGCAATGGACCAAACTATTATGACGCGCATGGGAGGAGTTGATTTTTAAAACTTGATGTGTATCTGTAATTAGCATGAGAGACTAAAGGCATGTTATGTTGTTATTCAACATAATATAGTTGTGTTTACAGTGATGCACTGAGCAGGATAACTTTGTTTTACATAGAATCAGGGCAAAAGATTGACATTACCTCCCTGAGTGCATCCTTCAGCTACCTTCTGGTTCTTATATCCTGCTTTTCTACCTGAGCACTCAAAGTTCTTTATACAACATGTCCGCTTCCTGAGTCACCTGTGTGATCAGCCCTCTGTTACTGTGCTTTATATTGAGAATAAGTTGTCTGTGAAAGGACGGCCATGCTTACGGGATCTAAACAGGAGCGTGTGATTTGTGATATTTGCGTTGCATTTCAAGGTCGGCATTGGACAGCGTGCAGCCGATGCTGAAGCTCATAGCCTGCTCCTCTGATCTGCGGTGATAGTCGCTGAAAATGCTAATTATCTGCAGTGAAGGCTTAAGTAATTCTAAATGCTACTCGCCAAGGGGGATACCAGAGCTGAGCAGTGAGCTGAGTCACACACACACACGCTCACACACAAAACTAGCCAATAACAGTCCTTTCTAGCAAATCCAGTTCCTGCTGCAGTGTGATTATTCTTAGTGATTGTTTCCTTTTTTTTTTTCTCTCTTCCTGAGCAGCTGGACCTGCCAAACCGCGACCCGCACTGAATCCAGGCAAATGTGGAGGAACTGTAGGAGCGTGCACACACACATACACACACACAGACTCACACACACTCATTACATAACTGAGGTGCTGGAGAGCAGCCATTCTATATGAGCAGACGCTTGGATTGCTGTCATATTCACAGCACCCTCCTTATCATCGCTCCTCGAGCCGATCTATACATACTTCAGTCTGATATTCTCCGCACTTCCAGAGAAGGATTACATTTTATTCCACACTCTGCTTTTGGAATGCAGAAGGTAAAATTCAACCAAATGCAGTCATAACCTGCTTCTTCACAACGTTAAGTCACCAACTGTGTGATCAAATGCTTACACACACACACACACACCTTGTCATCCCCTCCACAGGCCTCTGTGTTCTCTGTGGGAGTGTAGTCTTTTTTTGTGTGTGAAGCGGGCAGGAAGAGAGGGTGAGGAGGGATGAGTCAGTTTGGGTGATAAATGGCGGTACAGAGAGGATGTACTGTATCTCTTTCTCGCTCTCCTCTAAATAAAAGCTCTTGGGTGCATGTGATTAAAAACACACATACACAGGAGGGGGGGGGGGCGGGGAGTTGTAAACAGAGAAAGTCATTTGTTTCTGCCTGGGATCAGAAGTGCTTACTGTAGCACTGCAGGACGCATGCAGCACTCTGCCTCGCTCTTTTTCTGTGTGTGTGTGTGTGTGTGTGTGTGTGTGTGTGTGTGTGTGTGTGTGTGTGTGTGTGTGTGTGTGTGTGTGTGTGTGTTTGGGTCTTGTTTGATATCACGTAGCAGCTCATATAGCCACCCCCACCCACAGGTAAATTTGAGCCCACCACCACTGGGTAAAAGGTTTCTCATCACATTTAAAAAATGCCTAAAAATCAAACAAATAGACTTTAAAGTGTAAAACAATGCAAAAATGAACTGAGTGCATTACAAGAATAGTTACGGTTATAAGTAAATATTAAAAGTACAACTTGCAGTCTTTTCAACATTTTGTCTTAAAGCTAATTAGAAACAGTTGTCAAGCACTAATTAGCACTAAAGATGGTACCAGGGGCTGGAGAGAGAGCCTCACAGCAGATCATCTGATTGTTGTAGTTCTCTGACACTGCTGGGTTATAATATATTTTATAATATCAACAATTACACTTTATAGTATATCATAGACTCTGGCTTCCTCCCACAGTCCAAAGACACACGTTTGGTTAATTGGTGATCCTAAATTGGCCACAGGTGTGACTGAGTGTGGACAGTTGTCTGTCTCTGTGTTAGCGCTGTGATGGATTGGCAGCTGTCTGTGGTTGAGTTCAGCTGTCCTGCACTCTGCAGACTTCTTATTACCTAATGTGGTTTAACTGAGTTATTACTTATTTCTAACCTATTGATCCAGTACTCCCTGGAAAGCAGTATTAATACTGACTTGATTTCTGCCTTAAGTCTGATGATGACTAGATTAACAAATCTCCACTGTGCTCAACCAATTCATTTAATGGAGGCGAACTCCCGGTCTGCACAAACAGTGAACGTCTGCTTTCACTATAAGCTGGTTTAATAAGATCGAAGTAAGAATCTGACCCTGTAAAGCACCTCGTGTGGTTAGTTACAGTCATCAACGGTCAACAAACTGCCCACAGCTCTTAGAAGTAGAGCTAATGCTAATGCTTGAGGTTTTCAGCTTGCACGTGTAAGCTACAGTCACAAAATTTAGGAGATTCTGCATCATTATCTGTTTAATATTCACACCAGCTGATGAATATGATCAGATGGTGTGTGTGTGTGTGTGTGTGTGTGTGTGTGTGCGTGCAGTGTAAGACTGGTGTAGCTGAATGAGTCATCAGGTCAGGATAAATGTTGGCTCTCCATGTGGAGAAGGAGTCTGCCTGTCTGTGTGTGCGTGCGCTTCACACAGGCTCAACTTTAACAACAGCAAGAAGTCCACAACCAGCTGCGTTTCGCAGGTGTTTAGCATCAGTGGTAGAAACAACTGCAGAGACAAAATGAGATGACCAAAAAGCTCAAAAGTGTGTGTTTACCCTGTAGCTCATTGTTCAAATAATACTGGAAAACTATTGGTCATCTCTCCCTGTGAGGGCGGGGTGAAGGTGAACGGTAGCCTCTGTCTCACACCAGTGTTTCTATACTTTCTAGTGTTTCTGGGTATAAATACTAAATTTATTCATAAATGTATTCATTTATATTATAAACTCTCAGCGGCCACAGTTTGAACTGTCTGCTTATCTGGATCTAAACTATAATGTGATATTTAGTATCCCCATGTATCATTTCCTAAATGTTACCAATACAAAGGCAGTAGTAATTTAAGCATCGTTATTTAGTCATTTGTACGGTACTTTACAGTCGTGGCCAAAAGTTTTGACTTTTCAAAAAGCTGCTTCAGTGTTTTTAGATTTATTTTGTCAGATGTTTCTATGTGTTACTGAAATATATTTACAAGCATTTAATTATTAACAAAAGGCTTTGAAACTAATTATATTAAGTTTATGCAGATTCAGTGTTTGCAGTGTTGGCACTTCCTTTTCAAGACCTCTGCAGTTCGTCCCGGCATGCTGTCAATCAACTTCCGGGCCAAATCCTGACTGAGCAGCCGTTCCTGCTCGGAGTTTGTCCGAATTTGTGGGTTTTTGTTTGTCAGTCTGACTCTTGAGGATTGACCACATGTTCTCGATGGGATTACGCTCTGGGGAGTTTCCTGGCCATGGACCCAAATTTAAAACGTTTTATTACTTGAGCGACTTAGTTATCATTTTTGCGTCATGGCGTGATACTGAATCATGCTGGAAAGGCTTCGTTCTTCACCAAACTGTTCTTGGATGGTTGGGAGAAGTTGCTCCCAACCCAGAGATTGTTCTGGTGCCATTCTTCATTCACGGATGTGTTCTCAGGAAAAACTGTGAGGAAGCCCCCTCCGGTGGATTAGAAGCACCACCACACATGAATGGTCTCAGGATGCTTTACTGTTGGCGTGACACAGGACTGATGGTAGCTCTCACCTTTTCTTCTCCAGACAATCATTTTTCCAGATGCTCCAAACAATCGGACAGGGCTTCATCAGAGAAAATGACTTTACCGCAGGCCTCAGCAGAATATCAGTCCGTCCTCGATGTTTTTCCTGGAGAGAAGCGGTTTCTTTGCTGCCCTTCTTGACACCAGGCCATCCTCCAAAGTCTTCGCCTCACTGCACGTTTAGATGCATTCATACCTGCCTGCTGCCCTTCCTGAGCAGGCTGTGCTCAGGAACCTTCTTCCCAACAACTGGACCTCTCCTTGAAGTGCTTGATGAACTGATATATGGTTGGTTTAGGTGTAATCTTACTAACAGAAACACCCGTGCCTGTGAAGCACTTCTTATGCAAAGCAGTGATGACTGCACGTGTTTCCTTGCAGGTAACCACTGTAAAAAGAGGAAGAACAATGATTTCAAGAACCACCCTCCTTTCAAAGCATCCAGTCTGCCGTCCCGTCAACACTCTCACCGGTGTTAACGAGAGTGTCACTGAAATCAGGTCAGCAGGTACTTCAGTGGCAGGGCTGAAATGAAGTGGAAATTGTTTGGGGGGGGGGGGTTTAGTTCATTTTCATGGCAAAGAAAAACTTTCCAATGATTTGCAATAACATTCTGGAGTATATGCAAATTGTCATCATAAAAGCTTGTCAAAACCTTTGGCCACGACTGTATATGCTGACAGTACCCACCACATTATAGTTTTAAGGCTTTTTGTCCATTTTTGACCAATAAATCATTAAGTTGACCTTGACAACCTCGGTGGATGTTAACATCTGCACCCCTGCGAAGTTTAATCAGAATTCAATCAAAACTTTTTGAGCTGTTGTGTTTACTGATGGAATGACGCACAAGCGAGCAATCGCACAAACGCTACCAAAAACATAACCTCCTCGACAGAGGTAATTATTTGCTGTTGACATTAAATCTATTGCACATCATTATGTGCCGCGATCTGCGTATTATTATCCGGCAAATATCTGGGTCATTCACAGGAATTTGTCAGGAAAGTGTCGGCATGTGTCTCTGGATATCGCTCCCATCGCTTTATATTCAGATCTGTGAAATCTCTGATCGCAGGTGTGAATGGTGCAGCTTGAGGAAACCAACCTTTAGTGAAATATCATTCCACACTGAGCGTTTTAGCCGTTTTTAGCTTTAGCTCTTTCACTAACGCTGCGCTCATTAACCAGATCATGAGCCGTCAGCGGTACTGTAATAAGTCTATTACGCTTGTTTCTGTGCAGCACCAAACTGAAAGTTAGAGCTCGGCTAGAAGAGCGAATTCCCCGGGCAGTCGGCACAGACCACATCAGAGCTGGAAATTATGCCAGAAACATCAACGCTCATTTTTTTTACCCTCAGACTGGATTAACTTTGATCACATAAATGCTGCTTTAAAGCAGTTTCGCCTCCATATCACGACATAAAGATCAGATTAGAGGGAGTCATTAGTCATGAATCGTTGATTAATGAATCTCAAAGAAAATCAACAGTTGTGGTGATTGATACATTTTTTTTTTAAACTATCCTCATCAAGCACAAATTTGAAGCACATGCTGTTCCAGCCTGTTACTGTGAAGGGAATATTTCTTTTTTTATACTATCTGATGATGCTAAGCTGTGTTATGGTAAATTTTGGTTTTATTTTTTGCTCTCTAATTTTGGCCACTTTATATAATAAACAAAATCTTAACTCCAGAAAGTCCATTGATAGATTAATGCTTGTGTCAGTCCTCCAGCCCTGGGAACTGTTCTCTCCATCAGTCTGTGAAATGCAACGTTCTGGGAACAGACACAGAATACAGCATGTTCCTTTCAGCTGACCCCAACCCCCCCCCGACACTGACACTCTGTGCCACCAGGTTTAACACTCTGCAGAAACAGAGCTGCAACCGGGGGCCGCAGCTGACTAAATCCCAGACTGCTTATGCAACCAGCGGGCAGAGCTGACCGCCGGAGCTCGTTCGGCGAGCCAAGGCAGCGATCGCAGCCACGTCCGCCCCCGCCGATGCAGCCATACTGCCCTCCAACAATTACAGCAGCTCCATTTTCACTTTTCTTTTTCCATTTCGGTGACCTTTCTCTTCTCCTGGTAGATGTGCTGCGAAGACGCACATTCCTGCTTCCCATGTGAGAAACTGCAGCAACACAAATACTTTAAATGCTCTGAACGCGTGTGATTTGTCTTCTATTTATGAAAAGCTGGCACGATGGGAAGAAGTGGCTGACTCCTGCACACACACACAGACACACACATAATCACAGTGGCTGTGACTGTGCATGAATGCGCTCTGACAGCGAGCTGTGTGCAAGAGAGAGGCAAGGGAGGGAGGCCAGCACACAGTGACAAGGACTGTTGAGTAGCAAAACACCAGTCTGTGTGTGTGTGTGTAATGTGTACAAAACGAGTGTGGTGGCCAGAATCGTTGTACCTTGAGCAGGAGAACCTCCTGATATTGCAGCTGCTCAGTAGTACATATTTACACCTTAGAAAATTCAGCAGTCCTATTATCTGACTTTATTCTGGCACTGATGGCTCGTGTAATATGTTCCTGAACACTAAAAGGCCACCCCACTCATTTAATTTAGCATTTTTATCAAGTTTAGGAGCTCAAAAGAGACTGATTTAAAATTAAGAACGGGCTCAATCAAAGCAGCAGAAAGTGGTAAATCTGCATTCTTCTGTCCCTAACGCAGCACCGACTCAAGCATAAGCTCCTACATTTCCCATAATTCCTGGTAAACACCCACAACTTTTAAACTTCATTCCTTCAGTTTGTCTCTTGCTCCGTTCTCCCCAGTTTGCCTCGTGTAAATGTTCAAGCTGTAATCAGCTCCTAGTTCTGTAAAATCATTACTTCAATTTCTCCCCACCTCCATCTCATCCGGGTTATTCGGTGCATCTGAAAGTATCTGCTTACTCTGCTCCGTCACCACCAGCATCACAAGCTCCTCTCCTCACCTTTGATTCCACTGACAATTGAGCACATTCCACAGTATAAAAGGTGGATGTAGCTAACATAGCATAATGACACACACTGGTTAAATATTTGCTGATCTACAGTAGTGTGAAAAAGTATTTGCCCCCCTTCCTGATTTCTTAGTTTTTGCATATTTGTCACACTTGCATGTTTCAGATCATCATACAACTTTATTATTAGACAAAGATAACCTGAGTAAATACAAAATGCAGTTTTTAAAGGATGATTTCATTTATTAAGGGGAAAAGAAATCTATCCAAACCCACCTCGCCCTATTGAGAAAGTAAATGCCCCCCTAAACCTAATAAGTGTTTGTGTCAGCCTTGGCAGCGAGAACTGGAGTCAAGCTTTTGTGATAGCTGGTAATGAGTCTGTCACGTCACTGTGGAGGAATTTTGGCCCACTCTTGTTTGCAGAATTGTTTTAATTTTTCCACACTGGAGGGTTTTCCAGCATGAACGGCCTGTTTAAGGTCACACCAAAGCATCTCAATAGGATCTGAGTCCAGACTTTGACTCGGCCGCTCCAGAACCTTCATTTTGTTTTTTTTAACCATTCAGAGGTGGACTTGTTGGTGTGCTTCAGATGACCTGTGTGTGCTTCAGCTTCAGGGCGTGACCCGATGTTCAGACATTCTCCTTCAGTTAGTTTTATGCCAGATTTAACGGGACTCAAAACCTCCAAAAAGTTCAGCTTCTGTCTCATTAGAATATTTTCCCAGAGTTTTGGAGATCGTTGAGATTTTTTTTTTTTTCCCAAATGCGAGAGGAGCCTTTTTGTTCCTCTTGGTCAGCAGTGGTTTTTCTCCTTGGAGCTCTCCCATGGAGTCCATTTTTGTCCAGTCTCTCTTATTGCTGAATCTTCAATTCTGACCTTAACTGCTTTGCTTGCTCATAGAGGGTCGTTTTGACTGCTGTATTTTCTCTGTAATTATTGTAGGATCCTTACCTTAAAATATACAGCACACTGAGGCAACTGTTTGTTGTGATTTGGGCTATGTAAATAAATTTGAATTGAATTGAACTGAGGCGAGGCCTGCTGTTCTTTAGATGCTGTTCTGGGTTCTTCTGCGACTTCCTGGATGAGTCGTGAGGCGCTCTCGGGGTAATTTTGGTAGGCCAACCACTCCTGGGAAGGTTCCCCACTGTTCCAAGTTTTCTCCATTTGTGGATACCGGCCCTCACTGTGGTTTCTTAGAAAAGGTTTTGTAACCCTTTCCAGACTGATGGATGTCAGTGATATATGTGGCACGATGTGTTGCTTTTTGAGATCTTTCAGCGTACTTCACTTTGTCAGACAGATTCTATTTAAATCAGGAAATCAGGCCTGGGTGTGGCTAATGAAACTCAATTGAGTTTTCAAAAAAAAAAAAAATGTGGTTAGTTCATAATTTAACAATTACTTTTTTATACAGCAGCTAGGGCCAATCACTTTTTCACACAGGGCCAGGGAGGTTTGGATAAATGAAGTTATCATCTAAAAACTGCATTTTGTATTTGCTCAGGCTCTCTGACTAATATTTGTTTAATCTGAAACGAGTAAATGTGACAAATATGCAAAAACTGAAGACACCAGGAAGAGTGCAAATACTTTTTCATGGCACAGTATTTGACCTACATTGTGATCTGTGACTCATCATGCTGTAGTGCATCTTGCGTGCGTGTCTACTTTTACTTCACATACACATGCATGCATCCAGATAACGTCCCTCACTGTCAGCGTCTCACGTTGCATAAATTAGGGGTGCTGCAGCGTACTGGTTACCGGCCACAATATTTCAAAATAAGACACTGATATTATGTTACTGAAACAAATATGATAATATTGTAAATGATTTCACAACAGTAACAAACAGGTTGACATCATGACCTTGTATTCACATGTAGAGCCTCAGTCTTTATCACTTCATCTCCTTTTTCATCCTTCATTAAGTCCAGTTGTTCTTGTACATTTTACACAAACTCTTTGTGTACCTCCATGAACTTGTACCTTGTATTTTCAGTGAATTTCATTTACAAAAGCACAACAAAGTTAAAGATGAATTATTATCGTTAATTTCCACTACTAGTGCAGTAATGTGCGCTGTTTTGGCAACAATAATAGTGGCGTGAAAATCCGATCTTGTCATAGCCTTAAACTAAACTGCTGATTAATTAAGGAAAGAAGGCAAATTCATATAAAATGGCAGAGAATTTTCTTAAAGGTGTTTTTGAAATTAGCCTCTGCAGATTAGAAATAAAACTTTCACCACCAGAGGGCAGCGTTTTATCTGTGGGTGTGTTTTCAGATGTGTGCTGCTGTTTAACTGTTGATGTTTCATTTACAGCAGAGGCTTTGCCTTTAGTCAGGCCTACGTAGTAAATACGAATGCCGCCTTAATGATTTGCTTGGTTTAAAAAGTGATATTGTGGCTGCAGTGGTGCATGCTCGTATTTCACAGAAGTACAGCCAGACCCTAGTTCGACTTCAGCTGGTATCTCTCCAACACAATATATAGATGTTGTGGACATGAAGAGATAGCAGCAAATTAACTAAAGCCATTAACATTCTGTTAATGGCTTTAGTTAATTTGGGGAGGTGTTGGATTATTTTCAACATGCAGATTTAAGCACCTTTAGTCACAGATGTATTCGTTCTTACATCATTTATGCAAAATAATAAGAGTGAGTTGTATAGATGGGTTATAAGGTGCAAAGCCTTCATTTTTCTAAGGAAACCACAAGAATTAGTGAAGGCCAGCTTTAGTGCAGCAAACACAGGCAGCAGCAATGTAAACATTCTGGTCCTGTCTCACCCCCCCCCCCCCCCCCCCCCCTACCCCCACCCCCGTCACTCTAAGCTTCAGCTTCAGATGGCTGCATCATCACCTGCAGTGTGTGCTCAGGCAGCACTCACTGGAGGGACAATCGCTGTCACTTTAGTGTCACCGAGATCTGAAGACAGAGGAGAGGAACACACATGCACCGACTCCTGCAGATACCTGACTGCCAGCCCCTCCTCCGCCTCCTGCAAAAATACAGGATGCACAGTGGGGGGAGAGGAAGGAGGGAGGGCTTCTAGAGGCTGTGTTCTGATCAATAATACAAATGCCACCACACAATCCGATGCTGTAAACAATCTAAAATGCTGACAATCAATGATGTCGTTGCTTGCTAGAAATAAATGACATTAGAAAATGTACATACACATATAGACACACACACCATAAAGAACCAATCACAGCATTGTTGTCAGTGTGAACGCTGCTGTATGGCATTGGCCTAATCGATGATGCATTGGATGCACACATCACAGTGTAATACACAGTGACTGAGGCTGGTTGGTCAGGGTGTAGGTGAGGATAACCGGAGGAGCCAGCCCGGGTTTATTCCTCCACTCACCCTTCAGTTGGTTCCCATATGGTGGCTGTGAAGTCCGCCCTGTTGGCCCAGGCTGCTGCTGGTAAACACACGGGGAGATGTGAGCGCATACTAAGGCCAGGTGAGCCCGGAGAAACGTCTGATGTCGGTGTCCTGCGAGAAGCCTCCGCACATCCGAGCAGCGTCTGTGGATATGGTGCCGAGCATCCTGCAGCCTCCTCCGGCTCTGCGTCCTATTGTCTCCGCACCGCTCTGTCCTCTAGGATGGGAGGAGAGGAGAGGAGAGGCAGGGGAGGAGAGGAAGAGCCCTCCCCCTCCTCGCTGCCCCGGCCAATCGCAGCGCTGCTCCGCTGGGAGCCGGCGCTGCTCGCTGTCTCCGTACAGACTATGGTGCCTTCACGGATGGTCGGAAATATAGCCTCTTCCAAACAGTCACAAAAAAGAGCAACATTTTTTAATAATGGCGAAAATACCATTTATAAACGTTGTCAACAGGTTCAACTGTTTATTTTATTTTTTTTTATAAAATACCTTTCGGTGATGTCATTTGAGACAGTTTTGGTCAGCATAAAGGTGTATCATGGCTGTTGTGGTAAAAAGAAATAAATGGAGGCCTGGGAGGGTGTTTATATTCTGAGAAGTCATTATTTTACATGAAAAAAGAAATCTGATAATAGCTGATTAAAGTGGCAAGTTTATTTAAAACATCATAAAATGACCAAAACTCAGAAATGTTCTCAGAATAAAGTGTGACTGAAATAAAGTTATTTCCAAACAGCAGCGAGCCAAATGGTGAGACTCGCTTCAGGATGGAGACTTCTATGTGTCCAAAAGTAGAATGAGAAGAACTGTCTTAGCTGATCTTGTAATCTAGCAACCAACCAGTGAAGCAGTTAACACAGCAGCTTAAGCTCTCGGAGGAGTTCAGGGCTGTGAGGGGTGTTGATGGATGTTTAAAGGCAGTTAACAATCTGACCCTGTATTACTTTTTAATTGCATTTTTCCATTGAAATCATCCTCACGGAGTTATTTCAAATCAGTTTAGTGTAATTATTTACAGCTTTGTTTTAAAAAGAAATCTGGTTGCGTATGGCACTAAGCTTTGTTACCATATTGTTGTAAGGCTGTTGCTGCTTTCATTAAATGTCTTAGTTACTCTTTTCAGACAATTAACAGCCAACCAAAGTATTCATTTCACATCAAAGTCACTTCTTGTTTTATCTGTATGGTTCTGAGGATCATGTGTTTATACCCCACTCTGCATTTAATCATTAGTTATTATTAATCTGTGTCTCTCTTCCACAGCATGCCCCCCCCCCCCCCCCCCCCCCCCCCCCCCCCCCCCCCCCCCCCCCCCACAGAAGCGAGTGAGTCTGTTGTTGAGAGGTCCAGGTGGCAGTATGACCCATGCTTTAGCTTTTAATAACAATAAAAAAGAGCTGAATGTCTAATTTACAAGCTACGCATGAATGCAGCATGAGTCCAGTACAGAGGGGGGGCAAGTATGCAGTGCAAGAAGAGTCCCACTTCTAATATCAGTGTGGTGTTTATGAAAACAAACATCACCTGCTAGTCATCTCCTTTCTGACTCATGCCTGTGGCCTTAAATCATAAAACATCACCACAACATTCAGCTCTCTGCTGCACAATATAACACTCACAATATTGTGTTGTCCTCTAAAATGATTTGGAATATGTTGCATATCGCTTTGCCCCCACCCCCACCCCCCCGCTGTCGGCTCATTAGTACATTTTGTGCCTCAGCGTTCCCCGTGACTGATTCTTTGTAGGAAACAGCCCTCTGGTTACCAAAAGGTTGCATCATGGGATGGAAATAAGGAGGTGCTCGCTCCCCAGGCAGTTTCTGATCTTTCCAGCACTCTTCACATGGGTAATAAGTGTCCTGCTTTGGGAAAATTACCATCCTACAGAAACTCCACAGGGTGTGGCTGTCAGAGAGGGGTCCGGAGACCACCACGGCAGGCAGAGATTTCATTAGTTTCCCTTTGGTTCATGCTTGAACCAGACAGCAGATCAGGCACCTCTATCGCCTGTATCAGAAAGACCTGGAGCAGAGGAGCTCCTGTAGATGTTCTGCACCATCCAAGGGCAGCCTGTTCACCGTGACAGTGTAGTTACCAGAGCGTGTGATCGGGGCCACGTCCACTTAATTTGAGTGAACTCTGCTGTAATCATTTCATGAGTCAGCGGGGTTAAGGTGACAGAACTCCTCATTACTAAATGTGCACCAGAACTGTCTGAGATTATTAGTATGGGATTAGTGTGGGATTAAAAATGAACTCTGCTGGTTTGAGTTATATTTAGATTCCACTTTGCGAATGAGGTAAAGTTAAAAGTTAGACACGGAGTTCTAAAAGGTTCTGTGCAAGAACCTGTGTAATAAACTAGATTTTCTATTATTATCCTTGGATTGTTTCCTTTGTGTTGTTGAATCTTGGATTTCTGTTGTAATCTTTAGTTCTTGCATCGCTCATGTTTTGTCTGTGTGTCCTCTAACTGTGATTATTTATTTTAGTTAACTTCCTGTTTTATTTTGAAAGCTAATTTTTGAGTTTTTACTTCCTTCCTTTGCTCTTTTTCCGGCCTGCTGTCTGTGGCTCAGTACGCCTTGAGGACAGAAGACAGAGGAACTGTAATGGAGGATGCACAGGTGTGTCCTCTGTGGTAGTGTTTTTAATAGTGATGCATGAAAAAGAAGTATTTAGTATAAATGTCTTTGTTCTTTTTTACTTTAAGAAGTTTGTACTGCAGTAAAAATCAGATAATGGCTGCATGACAGATGTTTACTGTGATCACACATACATTATGTAGGCGGAGCTAATGGATAATAGGTATGGATTTATAAATAACTGGGGATGAATAACTTGAGCTTATTATATAATATACTACAGGATGTTTCTAACAGCTCAGTGTCTTTCTCTTGAAAATAATTTCTTTACAGATATAACTTTGGTCAGTTAGTTTCTGTGTTTTTAAGGCTTTCTGTCAATTTTCAACCAATAAATCATTAAGTTGACCTTGACGACCTCGGTGGATGTGAGCCAAATTTGAATGGCTTGTTAAAGTGACCCCACTCTGCACCCCTACAAAGTTTTATCAGCTTTCATTTAAAACTTTTCGAGCTATCGTGTTTACAGAGGGAATGACACGCACGCGACCAAAAACACGACCTCCTCGGTGGAGGGAACGCATGTGCCAAATGCCACATTTAATTGACCTCACTTTAAAATTTGTTCTGCTCTCTCCTCGAGTCTCCTCCTCACCTCCTCTGGTCACATCTCTGATGGGAGGGGCAGAGACACGAGGCGAGGATACAAGGATTCTGGGATGGAGGAAGGGGGCGTGTCTGAGTTCACCTGTTGCTTCTCTCACTGGTGAGTGTGTTTTTCTTTAGTCATCGTCATTTCTCCTGTTTAGTGTTTGCTTTTTTTTTTTTTAAGTTTTTAATGTTCTCTCTTTTAATGCCCACCTTCTGACCCCTGCCCTGTCAGCTCTTGATTTTGAACTAAACCCTGGAGAGGATATTTTTCACCTCATATGCTTCCCCTAGGCATCATCGCTATGCAGATGATAGTTACTAGATACTGGTTACTTAGTTACTTGAGGTGACTGTTTGTTGTGTCTGTGAAAGCAGTTCCCAGTTTGGATTCAGGAGACAGACTCCATCTCTAAGATTAAGCTTTAAAACTTTCCTTTTTGAGAATGCTTATAGTTACAGCTGGATCAGGTGACCCCTGAACCCTCCCTGAGTTGCTGTTACATGATGTTACATGCTGGGTGTCACAAAACATCCTGTAGGTCAGCGAAATGTCGAGTCGCCGACTATTTGTCGTTACCACTCGCAGCAGATGAACCCCCCCTCCCTGAGCCTGGTTCTGATGGAGGTTTCTTCCTGTTAAAAGGGAGTTTTTCCTTCCCACTGTCACCAAGTGCTGCTCATAGGGGGGGGTCGTTGGATCTTTGGGGGTTTTCTCTCCACCTCTGAAATGACTGAATGAATGTTATTGTGAACAGAGACTCTTTAAGACAACACTTTGTTTTATTTATTTCAAAGAAATAAAGGAATGGTACGAAGAGTAAAAAAGGTTAACACATTTCTTAACTTCACTGAATGCTGAAAACAGTTTAGGAAAGAGCAACGTGTGTCTTTTGCTCACAAGCAGGTAACCCATTAAACACACACTAGACAATACACAGCTAAAAGACCTAAAATCAGTGCATTTATAATGAACATTAACACTTAAACAAAATAATTTCAGGCAGTTTGTTTGGGCTGTTATTGTGCAAATATCTCTACAGGTTTTAAAAGGAGCTACACAAACAGATAAAGAGCCAAGTCTTTAGTGTGGAGATGCTGCGCCAGGTTCTGAATGCGACACAGGCGCACGTTCTGAGCATCTCCGGCGCTGTACACTCTGAATATGTGGTAGCGCTCCTTCTCCTTCAGTGCAAAGTCCAGCTCGTTAGCAGACATGTGGATGAACGACTTCTCTTTCTTTATAGTCGACTTCACTTCCACGTACACCACCGCAGACTCCCCCGCGGAGCCGAAGGTGAGTTTGAAGTCGTAGGGCTGGCCGGTCTCCCCGCTCTCATTGCACCACAGGACGCACGTGGGTCGCCCGGGGTCACTGCTGTCTCTCCAGTGACACAGGAAGGACTTGACCAGCTGCTCCCCCCATTCACCGATCGCAGCCACATCCACGGTGTCGTCTGATAATACCACCTAAAAAAATAAAAACAGAGGCGCTATTAAGAAAAACTTGATAATCAGCAGTTGGGAAGCCAACGCTCGCAGTAGGTGTACTGACGGTTGTGGGTCTCTGGCAGGTGAGCTCCATGTCCTCAAGTGTGGCATGTGGGGGCTGGGCTTTGTTCCACAGAGGGAAGTCCAGGTTCAGAGGAGGACGCGTCTCTGCAGCAGCTGCAGTCCCCTGGAAAGTACCAGAAAGCACCACAGCCTCAGGGGCAGCGCTGATAGAAAGACAAAGAAGAGAGATTAGGAATACATACTAACAGAGTGAAAATCAACATCAGACTTTCTATATGAATATTTCACATATTTTGTGACAGAGAAAAAGCCTACAGGCTGTTTGTGCTGTGTTGGCCGTTGGCTGCCTCAGCAGGTGGTTCAGACGGAGGACTCGGTGCTGGTCTGGGAGCTGCCAGGCTTTTCTCTCCACCTTCAGCTCTGTCAGACTCGGCGCTCTCACTCTGCTGGCTGCGCTCTGCTGGCGACAGACAACACCAAATGGAAAACGTTTTTACAGGATGTACAGTTTGGGAATAATGACACAGCATTACACAATAACTTCTTCACTTTGTTTCTTGCTGTGTCTTCACTGACGAGAGGCTCTAAAATCACACGTCTTCATTGTTACAGCTGGTGAAGACAAAGCTAACAACACTGTGCTCTCACAAAGGATGACTGAGACACAGAAAAATTAGTTCTAAGCTGTTATCCAGAGACCACGGCTACATTTGAAGCCCTGAAAGTTGCTTCCAGAGGCGACATCACTAAGCCAACTGATGGTTTATTAGATTGGATAGATATTAATATCTTTTATGCACTAATATGCAGTGCCCTTGATATCTGAGTGTAGACAATTACTGTGCATATGAATATGAATATTGTCAGATCTGTTTTATTAACATGATCAGTTGCAGGAAGATCTTGAAGGTGTAACCTGGAGGCCGTGGGGTGCTGGTGATCACAGCAGCAGCAGTGTTAGCTTGCTCCGGATGACTTAGAACCCTGTGCAGGCTGGGCTGGTCTGCAGGTCTGTTGGTGATGTTGCTGCTTCTGAGTGGGTGGTTTCCCTCGTGGCTGCTTCCTCTGGGGGCGACCTCCTTCTCTGGGTCTTGTTCTTTAGGTCCAGCTGGAGGAGGCCACATCTTCATGACAGCTTCCACCACTCTGCTGTCTCCCTGAAGTCCTGGCAAATGTGACAAATGAAACACGTCATTTTTATGATGCTAAAACAACCAAATTTTCCTTTGCTCTTAACATCTGTATGAAGTACCTGCTCGACTGCCTCCTGTGTTCTGTATCGGTGCGCGAGGAGGCCAGCAGACCAGTGTCTGTTCCCCGTCCTCTTGTGAAGGGTGAGGTGGCTCCACTGGGGAGCTGATGGAGGAGTAACTCCCTGATATAACTGGAGGACAACAGTTTCAGTTAAACCCAAAGAAGATGAAGGAAACATTGGAAAGAAGCTGTAAATAAAACACCACTCATCCACAGTGTGAGCCTGTTTCAGAGCTGTTAGGCCATAAAAGCAAACTGTAATGAAGAAGTCTTTGATCGTATTAATCCTTGTAGGTGTGTGTGTGTGTGTGTGTGTGTGTGTGTGTGTGTGTGTGTGTGTGTGTGTGTGTGTGTGTGTACGCTGCTGCAGTGAGGGATCTGCTCCTCGCGCTCTTTGAGCCCTGGCAACAGCTGCTCTTTTATGTCACCGCACACAAGAGTGAACAAACTCGAATTAGCATAGAAACACACCAGATGTGTGTGTGTGTGTGTGTGTGTGTGTGTGTGTGTGTGTGTGTGTGTGTGTGTGCAGAGGGAGAGTGTGAGGCTGAAAAACACTTTGAACATTATGAAATGATAATGGAAATGGGGGCAAGTGTCACAGAGAGAATTGAAGGAACTGCAGATGGAACAGTGAGAGGAAGCAGCAGTGAGTTTTTTAGGATTCAGCTCATGTTGCAGTTACAGCACTGAGCTGACGTTCTGCATCAAACTGTGATTCTCTTGCACATCAACACTGGGATAAAGACACAGATTTTTTCAGGCTATTTTCCAGACATTCTGCACTTTAACAAAAGGTACATAATTCAGTCAGGACCACTATCAAAGAAGGTCCTTATTTTCCAATTTAAATTCGGCACTATGGCTCTGCTGTGGGAGCATTAATGACAACCCGCACAGACAATCCAAAATGAAAGTGTGGCAGTGGGTTGCAAAGCAGCATGCAGTAACTGGTCAGGTTCCAGCAGCTTAAAAGCTCTGTGTGAGATTTCCAATTAGACGTGTAGCAGAGTAAAAGCTGAGACACCAGCTTACATGAGCTGTAACACCATTCCTGTTTGGGGGTTTGTATCATTGTTGCCCCTCTAGTGCACCTGTTGGTAATTTGATGAACACCAAAGCAGCTGAAACTGATTAATAACCCCCTCTGATACTTATTTGATGGTAAACTCTGATTAAAAAGTGCTCCTTTTATGTTGCTGGTTTGAACCCCTCAGCTGTGGCATTACGGCTTCCACCCACAGTCCAAAAACATGTATATTCGGTTAACTGGTGATTCTAAATTGGCCACAGAGAGGCAGAAAAAGTGCTTAAAGCATACAGAATAAAGCGCTGCATGAATGTATGATTAAATATGGTTTGTAGTCTAAAGCGCTTTGAGTGTTGAGACTAGTCTAATCCAATCTTATCTGAAACTATATTATTTAGAAGGATTAGGTAAAGAAGGTATAAAAGTATTAAGAGATTAACTAAAGCACTCTTTGTCTTGCTCAATTTGTTGATAATAGGATTATTCTAAATGTTTCCAATTAAATTTTTGTGGGAGATGATGCCAAAAAAAAAAAAAAGCATGATTGCAGAACTGTGGGCTAGAAATACCAACTACAGGTTAAGCAGGAAATATTAGGCACTTTGGATTTTTACACAAGAAGTACGAGCAGACCAGAGTCAGTGTCCTAAGTTATATATAATCAGTAATGAAGTTCAAACTAACCAACATATGCTACTAGTGACAGCAGTCTGAGTAAGAGCGAAATACCAGAGTTTACACAGGCGTGATTTACGTGAATTCAACATTTCATGTTTAACGTGGTTGCATTTTTTGTGTCTTCTGTACCTCGTTCTAGAGGAATCTCTGGTTTGGGGGGCTCCGGGACCTCCCACAGTTCTTCCTCACTGGGCAGCTCACTGATGTCCTCTTTGGCCAAGTATCTCTTCAGGGCTCTTTGGTCCTGCATATGCATTTATTACAGTTTAGCACTGAAGACTGTGGTTACAATACACATCACAGATCAGATTTAATACTGTAATTATAAGGATGTAATCACAGACTGTATAAAAAAGATGGCCATTTCCCAGTGGTTTGTGGACTTTGAATACTGAAACTGTAACATTAGCATTTTGCCCACTGATGATTTTTTGTGTGTGTGTGTGTGTGTGTGTGTGTGTGTGTGTGTGTGTGTGTGTGTGTGTTTTTTAACATCGATAAGTGACCTTATAGGAGCTCTAGGATAACTGCTACAGCTAGCAAACTTGGGTAGCAAGCTGCTTTTGTAAATTGTATAGATGCAATGCACAGACACACATATCTGCTAATTACTGCTAAGAGATGCTAGAATTTCACTAATCAATCTAAAGCACAAAGACGAATGGCTGTACCAAACTGTATTTGCAAGCCATTAATAAGCCAGTGACTATTTATATGGATGTACATGAATGAAATTAACCGCCACACCACACCTGTCAAGTCTCCCTTTTTGGCCGGGAAACTCCCGTATTTTACCCCTCTGTCCCGCAGTCCTCCCGTATATTTACTTTCCCGTAAATTTACTGTATTTTAATATAATAAATTTAAAAAATAAAGCATTCCTGTGCTGCTCCAAACTGAATTCTGTCACTAGCCTAACCTCGCGAGAACTGCCACCTGCAGTAGCCTGGGTGGCAGTTCTCACGAGGTTAGTGTAGACAGCCGGAACAAGTCCGGAACAACAACTGGACCTCGGTTGGGCTCAGTGTTGCCAACTTAGCAGCTTTTCAGTCCCCCGTAGTGACTCCCCCCCCCCCCCAAAAAAAAGCAGCTAGCGATAAATTTAGCGACTTTTTCCGGTGACGTCAGCAACGTTTGCAGTTAGACCGGAAACCTAAAATCCTCCAGTTTCGCCGTGTTTTGTGTACATAAACCCTTTGCACAGCGTCCCTTCGTACGCTTTGGCATCACCCATACCTGGCTTTGACTCCAACCCCCGGACCTCATTTAAACACTGAGCCCTCCTACCCGCTCCCTCTGCCCCTTGCTGCGACACCGAAGGGGACCCAACCCCATCCCTGCACCTCGCTTTGGCCTTTATCAATCTTTGAGACAGCTGTCAGCGAGTTTTCTTACACAAGTTGGCAACAGTGGCCCAGATAAAGGAGGAGGGTTGAATGTAGCTAGCAGTTGCACCCCACAGTGTTTTCGTTAAATTTGATATTCTAACATTAAACAATACTGACAAAATTGATTTATGTGATGTGGGTCTAGGCCAGGGGTCGGCAACCTGTAATCCGGAAAGAGCCATTTGAACCCGGTTTCCACGGAAAACAAAACAGCGAGAGCCGCAAAAACTACCGTAAGCCGGTAGCGGCTACCACGAGTGACGCATATATTTAGAAACGAAAATAAATAAATAGATAAATAAAATGATTATTTTAAAATTTCAAGATCACAACAATGTTCCAATTTAAAACTACAACAAAAACCAAAGTGACAAAAATAAAATGCACTTCAATTGGATACTTATAATTTACTTCCGCGAGCCGCACAGAGCCGCAGATTAAGCCTGAATGAGCCATGGGTTGCCGACCCCTGGTCTAGGCAAAGCATTAAAGTTATGACATTATTTCATAAAGTTCATTTGTAGTTCTAAACATATTTAGGGAGCTTTTTTTCACTTTTTGTCTCTTCAGAGATGTTTTTCCTCTCTCCTACAGCCTTGATTGCAACTACATGCAAATGACCAATTATGCAAATTAGGTGATGACATCATATAGCGACTTCTATTTTTGGCGGCGGAAAATTTCCCTTATTTTTAAATACAAAACTTGACAGGTATGACCCACATTAACCAATTTTTGCATCAGGCTGTAAACGTGCTTTTGGAGCCAGCCTCAAGTGGCCATTAGAGGAACTGCAGTTTTGGCGCTTCTGCACGCTTCGTTCTTTTAGTATTTGCTTTGTATCAGAGAACAACAGTAACTGGATTTCTCTGTGGGGATTACATTCCACACACTCAGAAGGAACACACCACTGATCCGTTTGATGTTCCTACTTCCAAAAACACTACAGAGTAAGATTGCTGCTGAGTACATTTAGGTTTTCAGTGGCAGCGACAGACATTCTCAATAAAACTCTGATGTCCTAATTAACATGTACTTCCAGTCTTCCTGGAATAACTTACTGTAAGTAATACGTGAATATAATAAGTCAGGAGCCAGATTTCCCCTAAGCCTCTCAGATCCATCGGTGTAGTGTATTAAAGGAACATTACGCTTCAGAATCGTATCATTAATCACTCAAGCCTTTTATTGATTTTATTGACTTTGGAAAATCCCAAAATGGAGCCTAAACCAAACATTTTATCTAGATGTCAATACTGATTATATAATGCAGCCCAGTTCTACAGTACGCACAAAGAAAAGCAGGAGAGAATAATGAGTGGAGAAAGATCAGAGTTGAGGCCACACTGCTCTACAGAGATGAGTCGGCAAATAATGCAAATGTGACTCTTCTCCAGGGAAATGGTCGTTACCCGGAGCTACGGTCAGCTCTGCGGTGAGTCTGTGCGAGTGGCAGCATGAAAAAGAACAAATGACCAAAACCTCGTGTCTCTGGATCAGTGATCGATGCTGGAAAGAAGTGTGTATGACTTACACCGCGCAAGGTTATCAGGCCACTCAGGAAATGCGACAGCTCCTTTTGGTGGCTGCTCTCTGTGCAAAACATTTTCACCAGCTCCCTGAAACACACACACAGACACACACACACAGAGCATTACAAGGTACGGCAAGATAACAAAACACAAACACTAATGTATTGTAATGAGGATCAAATAGATGTTTATTACATACAGTATAAGTCTATGAACACAAACAGCTTACCCAAGATCAGTCTTTCTTTATGTGACTTAAACACAAGTGAGGGACGAACTTCTGAACTTCAGCAAACATTAATATGAAGCTTTATCAGCCACTCTAAGCTAATCAAATAATGTGGATATCTATCACAAGTACAGGGCTCCTGGTGCAAAACTCCCTTACAATTCCACCACAGCTCCAAAAAGGAGGTAAATTAATTGGGTTTGCTAGGTGTTGTGTAAATGTGGGCCTCACAGCCTGTGAACATCTGTGACACAAGTGACAGCCTGTGTGGCTGTCACTTGGTGTTGGCTCTCACTGCGGTATTGTATCACTTCCTGTTCCTGTTTCGGAGCACAGTGTTTTGCTGTCTGTTAGCTGTTATATCTGTATAACTCGATTTATCTGGATAATAACATATTTTAGTGTAATCTTCACCTACTTTAAATAGCATACTCTTTGCTGAATCACCTGTATTCACATTACTCACTTTATTTGTTTTTAGAAATTCGCTACCTTAGCTCAGCTAGTAGCTTAGCCCTTAGCCGACTCACTACCAGCATGGCTTCTTCTCCTGTCTCTCCTGCACTTTCCTGCTCTGGGTGTCACATGTTTAGTTACTCCTCGGCCTCCTTTAGCAGTAACGGTACTTGTAATAAATGTAGTCTGTTTGTAGCTCTGGAGGCCAGGCTTTCTGAACTGGAGACTCGGCTCCGCACCCTGGAAAATCCTACATCTAGCCAGGCCCCTGTAGCGGGTGCGGACCATGGTAGCTTAGCCGCCGTTAGCTCCCCCCCAGCAGATCCCGAGCAGCAGGGAAAACAGGCCGGCTGGGTGACGGTGAGGAGGAAGCGTAGTCCTAAGCAGAAGCCCCGGGTACACCACCAACCTGTTCACGTCTCTAACCGTTTTTCTCCACTCGGCGACACACCCGCCGAGGAACAAACTCTGGTTATTGGCGACTCTGTTTTGAGAAACGTGAAGCTAGAGATACCGGCGACCATAGTCAAATGTCTTCCAGGGGCCAGAGCAGGCGACATTCATGGAAATTTGAAACTGCTGGCTAAGGCTAATCGTAGATTTGGTAAGATCGTTATTCATGTCGGCAGTAATGACACCCGGTTACGCCAATCGGAGGTCACTAAAATTAATATTGACTCGGTGTGTAACTTTGCAAAAACGATGTCGGACTCTGTAGTTTTCTCTGGGCCCCTCCCCAATCAGACCAGGAGCGACATGTTTAGCCGCATGTTCTCCTTGAATCGCTGGCTGTCTGAGTGGTGTCCAAAAAACGACGTGGGCTTCATAGATAACTGGCAAAGTTTCTGGGGAAAACCTGGTCTTGTTAGGAGAGACGGCATCCATCCCACTTTGGATGGAGCAGCTCTCATTTCTAGAAATCTGGCCAAATTTATTAACCCTCCTAAAAACTGACTACCCAGGGTTGAGACCAGGAAGCAGAGTTGCAGTCTTACACGCCTCTCTGCAGCTTCTCTCCTCCTGCAATCCCCCCAAAACCCCATCCCCATAGAGTCGGTGCCTGCTCCCAGACCACCAAAAACCAAAGCTAAAATCAGCAAAAAGCTATTTAAGCATAAAAATTCAAAAACAATAAATAATACAGCTTCATCAACTGCACCAAAAAATAAAACAATTAAATGTGGATTGTTAAACATTAGGTCTCTCTCTTCCAAGTCCCTATTAGTAAATGATTTAATAATTGATCAACGTATTGATTTATTCTGCCTTACAGAAACCTGGTTACAGCAGGATGAATATGTTAGTTTAAATGAATCAACACCCCCGAGTCACAGTAACTGTCAGAATGCTCGAAGCACAGGTCGAGGAGGAGGATTAGCTGCAATCTTCAATTCCAGCTTATTAATTAATCAGAGACCCAGACAAAGTTTTCATTCTTTTGAAAGCCTGACTCTTAGTCTTGTCCATCCTAATTGGGAAAATCAAAAACCTGTTTTATTTGTTATTATCTATCATCCACCTGGTCCTTACTCAGAGTTTCTGTCTGATTTCTCAGACTTTTTATCTGATTTAGTGCTCAGTTCAGATAAAATAATTATAGTGGGTGATTTTAACATCCATGTAGATGCTGAGAATGACAGCCTCAACACTGCATTTAATCTATTGTTAGATTCAATTGGCTTCTCTCAAAATGTAAAGGAGCCCACCCACCACTTTAATCATACTCTGGATCTTGTCCTAACATATAGCATAGAAACTGAAGACTTAACAGTATTCCCTGAAAGCCCCCTCCTGTCTGATCATTTCTTAGTAACATTTACATTTACTTTAATGGATTACACAGCAGTGGGGAATAAGTTTTATTACAGTAGAAGTCTTTCTGAAAGTGCTGTAACTAAGTTTAAGGATCTAATTCCTTCATTGTTATGCTCTTCAGTGCCAACACAGTGCAGAGCAGCTACCTAAACTCTGCTCCCAGTGAGGTCGATTATCTCGTCAATAGTTTTACATCCTCACTGCGTATAACTTTGGATACTGTGGCTCCTCTGAAAAGGAAAGCTTCAAATCAGAAGTGCCTGACTCCGTGGTTTAATTCACAAACGCACAGCTTAAAGCAGATAACCCGAAAGCTGGAGAGGGAATGGCGTCTCACTAAATTAGAAGATGCTCATTTAGCCTGGAAAAAGAGTTTGTTGCTCTATAAAAAAGCCCTCCATAAAGCTAGGACATCTTACTATTCATCATTAATTGAAGAAAATAAGAACAACCCCAGGTTTCTTTTCAGCACTGTAGCCAGGCTGACAAAGAGTCAGAGCTCTGTAGAGCCGAGTATTCCTTTCACGTTAACTAGTAGTGACTTCATGGATTTCTTTACAAATAAAATTTTAGACATTAGAGAAAAAATTATTCATAACCATCTCAAAGATTATTCTTCATGTTCGGCTGCTTTCAGCACTGCTGGTATTTGTTTAGACTCTTTGGCTCCAGTTGATCTTTCAGAGTTAACTTCAATAGTTACTTCCTCCAAACCAGCAACATGTTTGTTAGATCCCATTCCTACTAGACTGTTCAAAGAAGTCTTTCCAATTGTTGATGCTTCAGTCTTAAAAATGATCAATCAGTCTTTATTAGTTGGCTATGTACCACAGACCTTCAAGGTGGCTGTAATTAAACCTCTACTTAAAAAGCCATCAGTGACCCAGCTGTCTTAGCTAATTATAGGCCAATCTCCAACCTTCCTTTTCTCTCAAAGATTCTTGAAAGAGTAGTTGTAAAACAGCTAACTGATCATCTGCAGAGGAACGGTTTATTTGAAGAGTTTCAGTCAGGTTTCAGAATTCATCACAGTACAGAAACAGCATTAGTGAAGGTTACCAATGATCTTCTTACAGCCTCTGACAGTGGACTCATCTCTGTTCTTGTCCTGTTGGACCTCAGTGCAGCTTTTGATACTGTTGACCATAACATTTTATTACAGAGATTAGAGCTTGCTATAGGTATTAAAGGTACTGCACTGCAGTGGTTTGAATCATATTTATCTCATAGACTCCAATTTGTTCATGTAAATGGGGAGTCTTCTTCACACACTAAGGTTAATTATGGAGTTCCACAGGGTTCTGTGCTAAAATTAGAAACATCCTTTCTCAGAGTGATGCTGAAAAGCTAATTCATGCATTTATTACTTCTAGGGTGGACTATTGTAATTCATTATTATCAGGCTGTCCTAAAAGCTCCCTGAAAAGCCTTCAGCTGATCCAAAATGCTGCAGCTAGAGTACTGACAGGGACTAGAAAGAGAGAGCAGATTTCTCCCATATTGGCTTCTCTTCATTGGCTCCCTGTTAAATCTAGAATAGTATTTAAAATCCTTCTCCTCACATACAAGGTCTTGAATAATCAGGCACCATCTTATCTCAAAGACCTCATAGTACCATATCACCCCAACAGAGCACTTCGCTCTCAGACTGCTGGCTTACTTGTGGTTCCTAGGATACTTAAGAGTAGAATGGGAGGCAGAGCCTTCAGCTTTCAGGCGCCTCTTTTGTGGAACCAGCTCCCAGCTTGGATTCAGGAGACAGACACCCTCTCTATTTTTAAGATTAGGCTTAAAACTTTCCTTTATGATAAAGCTTATAGTTAGGGCTGGATCAGGTGACCCTGAACCATCCCTTAGTTATGCTGCTATAGGCCTAGGCTGCTGGGGGGTTCACATAATGCACTGTTTCTCATTCACCTTATTTACTTTGTTTATACTCCACTCTGCATTTAATCATTAATTGATATTAATCTCTGGCTCTCTTCCACAGCATGTCTTTCTCTCCCCTCAGCCCAACCGGTCGCGGCAGATGACCCCCCCTCCCTGAGCCTGGTTCTGCTGGAGGTTTCTTCCTGTTAAAAGGGAGTTTTTCCTTCCCACTGTCACCAAGTGCTGCTCATAGGGGGTCGTTTTGACTGTTGGCTTTTCTCTGGATGTACCTTTAAAAGTAATTTTTTGAGGTCCTGTGTTTTAAAATTAGTTTAAAACCTTCCAAAATGAGCTGAAGCCATAAACAGAGTTTACAGAAACAACAGCCATGACTTTATGGCTAAAACATCCACGTGTAGTGTAGAAGAGATAGAAGATAGTCTTATTTACAGAGGTGGCCTTGCACAAGGCAAATGTGATATGGACTAAGAGGAAAAAGAACAGCAGCACACCTAACAGCAAAACTGTGAAATTTCACAAAATGTAACTACAAGAAGAACTTTCAAGTTTGTCGAGGAAACAAAGACACTACAAAAAAGATGTGTTGAATTTTATTCAAACTTTCAAACTAATCTACATGGACCTCAGCGCGGACATCGATGTGAAATGAAGTGGACTGATGCTCGGTTAAATGAAGTAACCTTCGGGTGGATGCACACTTTGGTTGTTGGTCTTCTGTTGCTTAAACTCAAACCACAAACAGCTGATGATTCACTACAAAAGTTTTGCCAGTGTGTAAATATTCCATGTCAGACATAGTAATGTTTATAATGCTGAGGATCTACTTCGCTTTCCCCTCCAATTTCAATTTAATATTTTTCTAATCACTAAAACTGCAATGAGAAGGTGAAGGAATGAGAGTTGTCGAGTTTATTGGAACACAAACATTTGCTTTTAAAACTCAAAATTAACTGAGCTTAATGCATCTGTTTGGTAGCTCCTTGTCTTAGTGTGTCTTAAGGTAACTGACTCAATCAAAGTTGGACATTATAAAAAGACATCGGCGTGTTGCTGTAGGCGAGGCACGATTAAGACCTGTAAGAATGACGTGGACAGAGGAAGTGGACTGTGAGGCTCGATCACACACAAACCTGCTGATTTCCAGGTCAGCTGAGAGGTTGTCTTTCTGGATGTAGAGCTCTTTCTCATCCTTCAGCAGACAGATGACATCCTGCAGCTCTATCACAGGGTCCTCACTGTCAGCAACATCCAGCTGGTAGCGAATGTACAGCTTACCCACCTGTAAACAGTCAGACCTCTTAGGTCCTTTAGGTGTTTTAGATTCATCTCCTTACACTAAGGTGTGTGTGATCCTCCTACCTGTGCGAAGTAGAGGTGCTTGATTTTTCCTGCTATGTTTCTGTAAGTGAGCTCTGAATAGACTTCCTTCAGCTCGTCATTGTGGTAGAGGAACCTCTGAATGTAGGGGACAATCCAGCGCACCAGGTTCTGCATGGATGGGCAGGGCCTCAGGTTCTCAGTCTGAGGGTCACGCTTGACACATCTGGAGAGCCGCTGGACACCACAGATCTCCAGAAACAGGATTCTGTCTTTCTCGCTGAATGCAGCTTGTTCTGCCGAGTCTGTTTAAAAAAGAGAGAAAACCATAAAAGCAACAATTATACTATGATCTGGCACAAACAACTAAAAAAGGCAAATGTGAAATAGCAGCAGTGTACCGGAGTTCCCCGTCTTGTTCTTGGGAGCGGTCTTCTTCTCTGCTGGGGGCAGGTTGAGCAGACGCACCTGCTTATGAGGTTTGAAGATCTTCTCCAGCTCTTTGCTGTCACTGATCATAGGCTTACGTGCCAGACTCACCCAGTTGTTATCCTTAGTAGGGAAGACCTTCTTATCAGACATCATACCTACCAGACACACACACCACCATATAGATCAGACACACACCATATACAACGCACAAGGGCACACAGGATAAACTGCAGACAATTAGCATTTTCTCAGTGTATTACTATAACTGCTGGTTAATTATAAAAGGTTAATTCAAAAGGCAGATGGCAAATTAAATGTAAAAAGTACTCTGAGACAATACAGATTTACAGTGCAGTGTTGCCATGTAGCTTTTGTGCTCAGTAAGCCCCGACCAATTTATTTTCATTGCACCCATCGACGTGGCTGGAGGTCAGTAGGTAGAGCAGGTCACCTATTGATCGGAAGGTCAGCGGTTCGATTCCTGGCTACTCCAGGCTGCATGCCAATGTATCCTTGGGCAAGATACTTAACCCCAAGTTGCTCTCCAACGCAACAGTTGGAGTATGAATGTGTATGAATATTAGATCATTAAAGCACTTAGCTTAATTAATCATGGAAGTGCTTGTATGCATGGGTAAATGTAAAACATGTTGTATAAGCGCTTTGAGCGCTCAGACTGTGTAGAAAAGCGCTACATAAGAACTAGACCATTTACCCAGTTCTAAGCAATCGATTTCATCTCCCTTTCCCTCCCTTTAAGCCAGCTTTCTCCTGATTGGCCAGCCCTTGTAAAACCACAGGTTTGAACAGCGGGTGGGCGGGGCTTCTGTGCTCAATGCTAGCTGTGTGCCGGAGATGACCATATCAGGGATATCTGCTCTCGCTGACATACGGATACAAAAGCAGAGAGAACTGCCTGAAATGGACTGTTTTTGACTCACGGATTACTCGTACATATTCTGACCTCAAGGATAAAAAAAGAGGAAAACTAAAGAGGCCAATTTTAGGAAGTCACAACCACAGTATTTAGGTTATGCTTTTAAATCAAAAAGTAAAAAGAGTTAATTTTTTGCAATGTGCTCTGCACATTTGGATTATATTCTTATAGATATATCTTTTGAAAACTGAGATAATAGAAAGTATTCAAAGTAACTATGAGCAGCATTTCCTGCTCTCACTGCCTCTAAGGATGCACATCCATCAATTACTGGATTAAATTCATGCCAAAGAAAACCAAAAACTCGAATGTTCTCGAGTTAATAGAAGCTTCTTTCATTTTTCATCAATTGTAAACAAAATGCATAGTTAATCCTCTGGATTAAAATATGTTTACAATGTCCTGTAACGCTGGATTTCCAGCAGACAGTTTATGTGAGGAGGTACTGAAAGGTACAGATACATTACTCACCTTTCAGAGTGGAGCAGTAACTTTGATCCAGTTTGGACTGAGGGGCTCTTTCCTGATCTCCAGACACTTGAACTTTACACTTTTCAGCTGTTAAAACAAATGCATTATAATATTATATATTAAGCAGAACAGAAGGAGGAAGTATCACGTCAGGCTAGTCAATGGGGAGCTGCAACAGCAGGAGAGAATGAGCTGCAGGCAGACGGGACAGCAACAGTAAACAAATGTGTGAGTCCCTGAATGCAGGAAAACCTGTGAAACAAAGTGTGGAGATCTAAATGTTCCCACCGAGTCTGGCGTAGAGCACCGATACGTCCTGCAGCACTTCGGCAGTCGGTACGGGACAGGACGAACAGATCAGTTCCAGCAAACCGACATACTGCTTCATGTTGGGGCCGAAATCCACATTCAGCAGCTATGCACACGACATAGAAATATAGATACAATATTAGTTTAATTAGTGTGGTATGGTTTGGTTTTAACAGTTTCCTGCCTTGTGAGAATAAGAAAACAAAGTTGAAATAATACTCTGTTCTAAAAAAAATACTCTATTAAATGTCACTAAGTGATAATTCATGAATTCTATTCTATTTTATACGGAGCACTCAAGACAGTCCAGAATGAAAACCCATAAATCTGCAGCCCAAAAATGTAAAAATTATTTTTTAAAAAAAGGTCTTCTGGCAATTTTTATAATTTTTTCAACAGACTGCATCAAAGCAATCGATTTAGTTCCACTTTCAGGTTTTTATGGGTTTCCAGTAGTGTTGTAGTACTCGAGATCGGTCTTGGTCTCGAGACCGCTTTTTGATGGTCTGGGTCTTGTCATGGACTCGGACCTTGCGGACTCGGGATTTTATTTCAAGACCAGTCAAGACCACAGCTGTGGAAATATCACTAAATTGCCAGAATACTGTCCAATTTATTTGTTAACATCTTTGCTTTTATTGGATGCAAAACGTACTGATTCAAATCCCACAAATATTGCGCTCCTCTGCCTCTCAAAGGAGCGCACCTCACAGACTCCGCCCCGGCTAGGTCGCTGCTATTATCGCTGCTTACGCCTGTATCATTTCACCGCAGTTTGCAATCTACCACAGAGCACGGACAGTTTCATTCACAGTGTGTACGTTTGATCTCACTATGGTCATGCGTGTGCTGCATAAATCGAAATAACCACATGAACACGAAGAGAAGTAAGAGGGAAAATGAAGATCAAAGGAAAATTTCAGGCTTCCGATTCAACAAAAAAATCCCAGCATGAAAGGTAAATACCATCCTTCATGTATTTTGATACACAAACTAAAAATTTAATGCAAGTTTTAGGGCTGCAACGATTCTTGGAATAACGCAATTCGATTATTAAAAATCCTCGACACAAATTTGTTGCTTTGATGTTTGGTTTCAGCTCTGCAGCTCAGGTGTCTCCGTGTAAGCGGAGCATTTCCAAAAAAAAACAAAAACGACCCTTTAACGCGAGTGGATCGCTGAGATGTTTTTTCACGCCCCCACTTCTCTGTGCTGTGAGTGCGCATGTTTGAATGTGCGCACGTGTTGTGCAGAGGATGTCAGCTCTTATTTTTTTCTTTACGTCAGCTGTAGCCACCAGAACAGATCTATAACCACAGTGTACTGGGGAAAGGGGGGCTGCCATTAGCACTAGCAATCGTTCGGTGCCCCCCCCACCACCATCAGTACAGAGGGGCTCCTTCAAAATGTTTTTATCAACCACCTGATCAGCAACATGAAGAACAGAGAACTTTGTAGCTGCTCCATCCACCCTGTTTGTTTCACCCAGAGAAACATCTGCAGTACGGAAGTTAAAATATGCTGATGAGTTGTTAAAATGAAAAATTATTTCTTATCCAATTACTTGATTAATTGACGAAGTAATCAATTGAATACTTGATTACTAAAATAATTGATAGTTGCAGCCCTACTTGTATTCAGAAAGCCATAGTCAAACATTAGTTTTCAGCACCAGTAGAGCTATGAGAGGCCTTCAAGAATAAAATACTACAGTTCCCAGCAAGATGATGTCACTTCCTATTGTTGCATTAAAAACGTGATAGTTTATGCTCACAATATGGTGGCTGATATTCAAATGTAGGAAATGCTTTTAGCAGCTGAGGAATCTGGATTATGTTTTTGTTGTGTATTTTTTTTATGTGATTTCTGCAAACACAGTGGAAGGAAACGGCACTCTGGGACACATTAAATGCGTGATGTATAAATGTAACTTTTCTGGATTATATGCAAAAATGATCATTCTATCGATCTAATAAGGCCTGATTTAGAGTTCTGCATTGATCCTTTGTGTATAACTGAAAATCCTCTCTGAAGCAAACCTGACATGCACCTCGAGAAATGTAACTACACGTCCAAAAAAACTGATTACTGCTTTCTGGTTATGTCTTAGGCCCCATCACTCAATTAACAAGTGGGAGCGGCATTTAGTGGTTAGTATTAGCTTACTAATTAGCATTAGCATTAGTGCTGGAGTGAGAAATATTTCTTGCTAGAACCCGGAAGTTACCATGGCCACCACCAATGGTAACAGCAGAGAAGTAAGTAAGTTGTTTCTCCGCCATTAGTACATTGAGCTAGTGGTGGGCAGATTGATCCTGATATTGATAATATGGATGCCAACGTTGTATTGGTATTGATCAATATCAGTGTGATGAGATTGATACTTTGGCTTCAGTTTCTCTCCTGTATGCAGTGCTGCGGTTTCATCAAAGATGCGAGCTGACTGTCTAAGTGTCGCTCCTGTCACAGCACAGAGCACTTTGCTCCTCCCCTCCCCACAATAACATATTTTATTTGGGAAAAAAAAGGATTTTGCTATGAAACATTTAAATCAAATTTAAATTTGTAGAAAATTAGTGAATGAAGGAACATTTTTTATTAAATTTATGAAATTTATGAAAAAAAATTCCAGACATCAATGTATGGGGAAAATTGTTTTGTTCTATTGTTTCAGAACAATAACTTTTATTTTGATAAAGTATTTTCTACTTACATATAAACTTTGCCCAATTCAATCCTGGGTTTTAACTAATTAATGATCCAAAGGAAAAAAATCTCAAACCAGTTAAACTTCATGGAAATTCTTCATAATTATTAAAAAGTATTGGTATCAGTATCGGTGATAATGGCCCTGTGGCATAGGATCGATACCAAATTATGAAGTGTTGCACACAACTACATTGAGCAGCATACACCAGGAGTGATTGACAGTGCTAAGACCCTCCTCCTGGCTCTGACTGGTTGTTTTTGACTGGGAGCGGTTCAGGGAGGAGGTGGAGGAGCTCCATATTTTTCGCAGATTATCGGTCTCATACTGTCTGACATGGTGACAGTTTTAATAAATATGTAAAAACCAGATTTTTTATAAAAGTTACATCCTGCAGCTTTAATCTGTATAAGATTAAAGGCTTTAGTTCTTACTGTTGATGAGTGTTTGCCATTTTTTTCAGTTTTACACATTTAGCTATGTGGTTTTGAAAAAGCACCCATTTTTACAAAGGTTGTTGGTTTAAAAACAACACAACTTTATGCATAGTTTATGAAAGGCAGAGAAAAGTTAAGACTATTGTGATGAACTATGAATAATTGTTTTACATTCTGTGATAAATGATGGAAGTCACCCAGGAGTATTAAATAAAGATGGTTATATTTATTTGAGCTGTGAGTGTTTAATATCAGGATGATTTTATGGGAATGCGGATCTTTGAGATCAATTTGAGAAGTGATTGTGATCATGTTTCACATTTTATTGTGTCATGTAGTGTCAGGCGCTGGTCTTGGTCTTGTCTCGGTCTCGCCCCCCCCCCCCCCCCCCCCGGTCTTGGTCTCGGACCCTAAAAGTCTTGGTCTTGTCTCGGTCTCGGGTTAGGTGGTCTTGACTACACCACTAGTTTCCAGTTCTAGTAAACGACCTTTGTGTGAGGATCAGAGAGCTCACACTGCAGCACAGTATATATATATATATATATATATATATATATATATATATATATATATATATATATATATATATATATATATATATATATATATGATCTAAACAACTGTCTGTGGAGAAAAGGCCTCACTAAGCATTTGTGTGGATTAGATTTAACAGGGCAGCTTACTCTGAGGAAGAAGTCCTTCATGCCTTCCAGTGGATTGTAGAAAGGTAACAGGACTTTGGGCTCCTGGATGGGGCTGTCTGGTCTGCGAGTGAGCTCTTTGTAGCGCTGGAACATGCGCGTTGGGTCATTCCAGCAGACTTCTTTCAGGTGGTAGAAGCGTCCAGAGCACCAGTTATCATTATGCCTGAGGAAACAAAGCTCTGTTTGTGGCTTTCCAGTGTATTGAGATTAATCTGAAAAGGTATGCTGAAAATGATGATGCCGTACCTGTTGTACTCTATGAATACAGCAGGTGTATGCTGGAAGAGCTCCTTCAGGCTGCTCTGGGGACAGTTTTGTTGCAGGTAGGTGTAGACATTGTGGATGTGCTGAACTGTGGAAGTGAATTGTGCCCTTTCTGACTCATCCTCGGGGAGTCTCTGCTCCTCGGCATCTTCCTTTGGTTTGACACACCACTCCTTCAGGTAGTTAATCACAACATCCACTGAGATGGTTTCTCTCATCCCTACAAGAGCAGGAACACAGTTACAGCCCAACTGTTTAGCATGTAACTGACTCCATTATAAGATAACCAATAACAATGGAAACAAGTAATCTCCACCATAAAAGGCACATTTTTACCAAGTTTTCTGCTGAACTCGCTGGAGCCAATGTTCACATAGTAGACGTGGGTCCCCAGCAGGTTGGTGACTTCAGGTGACGACAGGTAGACGGAGCTTGGACAGAGATACTTCCTTTCCTGCTCGTCTCCCTGCTGTGGGCGGTAGGCCGGCACCCATTCAAGACGACCCAAGAAGTGGTAGAAGGAGGACTTGGTGCTTTTGACTGGTTGCCCATCGCTGTCAATCACCTGGGCTGTGAGGTACTGAGAGTAGCAATGTCTGAAAGAAAGAGAAGTGTGACTGTTTATATACAGGGTCATTACAGGGTTATTACAGCATCACAGGGTCATTACTGGGTTATTACTGGGTTATTACAGTGTCAGAGGGTCATTACAGTGCATGGATGACAACCTGTACAGCTGCTCTAACGACTCAGAAAAGTAACCTAAGTGTGTGACCTACATTCTCCTGCAGAGTATTCATCCCTCGGCAGCATGTGCGATATGAATGTACTGATAAATTCTTAAGCCAACCCGATCAGTGCAATGGATGGCAGTAATAAAAATAAACAAATAAATAAAATCACGTGTGTGAGCTCTGTTTAGAGAAACACATGGGAAAAAATACACACATTCTTTCCCAGTGTCAGTCTTATGCAATGCTGTCACAGACTCTCACTAGCACATTAGCACGTTAGTACTTCATTAGTGTTTTTTTTTTCTTTTACTCATTCTGTATTTGCCATTTAAAGACTCATCGTTAACCCGATTAGAGACATTTTTATGTGATTTAGTCTGTTTTTCAAGGGTCGCTGTTGGGAAACTGAAACTACAATTACAAATGGCACCAGTGTGATGCATCAGAGCTTTTCAGGAGCCACACCTACAATATCTAAACACTGCAAGCACTACAACCATAAAGTCAGCTGCTGATAATTCAAACAAAAGAGAAAAAGCAGAGTTAGACACACAGGCAAGCATAATGAATAGCTGTAATCTAAAGCCTGCAGGGCAGTGGTTGGCAGCCATGCAAAGTGTAAATGATAAATGAGTTCTAACATGCAAAAACGATTTTAGGATCCTTTAATTATTCATCAAATATGATGTAAAGCAGCAGCTAGTAGGAAAGGCTAGATGAGACATAATTCAGCTGTGCACTGCTCACTGGCATGAGTTTGGGTGACCTCCTTACCTAAACTACTGTTGTCTACTCACACAGAAGTATAACAGGAACTCATGAGATGGGGCTGCACTAAAAGCACCTAAATCCAGATTATGAATATGTGATGCCTCCGGTGAGGTCAAACCCAAACAAAAGCCTGGTGTGTCACTGCTTTTTTGACTGGGACTAAATGATCTTGAAGGCCCTGGTTTTGAGCCTGGGGCCTTTCTGTGTGAAGTCTGCATGTTCTCCCTGAATCTCTGTGGGGTCTCTCCACCCCCCGTGACCCCACACTGGATAAGTGGAAGAAAATGGATGGATGGACGCCAAACAATGTCTGCACTTTAGCACAGTAATCACTAAATGGCCACAGTAGAAACAATAGGAATTACTACCTGATGCTGACTAATCTCAAAGCCATTAACATAGCCATTAGCTCTGGCCATTAATTTCCTAAAATGGGACAAAATTCCCTGTAAAAACATTCCACAGGAACATGTTCAGTGAGTGTTTTGTGGTGTGACTGTTACCCAGTTTCCCAGTTGGCCTCCAGCAGCTCCAGCAAAGCCATTCTCTGCCGCAACAGGAGGGAGCCAGGCAGCTCAGCTGTGGCCAGGGCGTGAAACTCCTCACAGGGGTAGTCATCGAGCACATAGCCCTCCCCGGGGACTTGGCGCCATGATGCACTTTCAACTGACCAGGGACTGGAGGCCTGGAGGAGGAGTATGAGTGTTTTACCGTTAATTACAACATTTCATCCAAGCGTTCAAATCCATCTGAAGTCAGTCTGACTGCAGTGTTCTACAGACCGTCTCAGTCCTGGTTTCCCACCAAAGCCAGAAACCAAACTAGAAGCAGGAAATTTGATCACATCCAATGAACACTGATCTCTGGCGGCTCACACAAAGCCAGAGCTATTTTTAATGTTCTCTTCCTTCTGATTGGTCCAAAACCCGCTTGGTTTAATCATGCCATAGTCTTTCCATCTTCCAGTTTACACACAGTATAAAATCTTCAGCAAGGGTTTGAGCTGTCACTTGAGAAATCAGTTTAGACTTGAGAAAAAGAACTGTTGATGCTCACAAAGCAGGAGATGGATGTACGAAGTTTCCAAGTGCCAAGAACTGGAGTGAAAAGTATCATCAAGTAATTCAAAGAGAGCCACACAGTACAGAAGAAGCCTGGCAGAGGCAGGAAGCAAAAGATGTCAAAGACTCTGTGAAGAAAACTAGTGAGAGATGTCTAAAGACTCCAGAACAGCTGCCAAAAGACTAATGAACAACTTAGCCAAGTCTGGTATCGCAGTCTCAAAGAAGACGATCACTAGAACTCTGCACAGGAAGAGACTGCAAGGGTGCAGACCAAGAAAAACTCCACTTCTGCAGAAGAGACACCTTCAGGCCAGACTGAAGTATGCTGAGGACAACCCGGAGAAAGATTCTGCAGACTGGAAGTGCCTCCTTCACTCAGATGAGATCAGAATAGAGCTCTTTGGCCACAGAGGTGCTGCTCATCCAACCCAAAGAGCACTAGAGCACTTTCATAGGGCAGCTAATAATTCTGAATAGACTGAATAATATCTTCTTTTGCCTTCAGTGGTCCTGACTGAACTGTATAAAATATGCGTACAGTAATCAGACTTTCTTTCTGCTTCTTTGCTTGATAAATGGCCTAAAAGGGTTAATCAACAAAACTGTTGTGAATAATTTTTTATCCTGACTGTTCAACTGACAAAAACACACAAGGACCGGTTAGTAGCTGTTTGATTCGTTGCATTTACACATCCACAATCCCACAACAAGTGGAGAAAACCTACTGCTGATGAGCGACACACGGCACAACCAAAAGCTGTAGAACAGCTGCTAAACCACAGCTAAGAAAAGCCTGATGTTGCATTAACATGGTTAACAGTAAAATGACAAACAATGCCAATAAGAGGACCCATTACTGTATTTTTAAATGGGAATGATGTTTCCAGCATCAGTCACACGATGACCGATGGTATCATCACAGATCCTCGTACTCTCCACAGAAGCTGCGGCTCAGTGGAAAACAGGCGTCAGGAATGTGTGAGCTGCACAGCTTCAGCTGTGTGTGAGTGACACCTCCCATCAGCCACCTGGTTTTCTTCTTATCCTCAAAGCAGCTATTGATCTTTCTCGTCCTGGTGCGGCCCATAATCGTTAGTCTCTCCGTCCTTTGATCACTACCTTATTCATGGTGATGAGTCACAGATGCAGACATGGATTCTGGTCTTCCTCAGGTGTCCACGCAACCACTAAATATTTTGCTCTTACAAAACACATCCACAGCCTTTTATCATCTGTGCTTACACGCAGGGCTGTCGTGACCTTTGTCTAATCTTTTGTTGCCAATCTGATCGGATCAATGCGGTGTGAGCTGTGTGTGAGTCCTCTCTAACTGAGGTAACGGTTCAAGAATCTCCTTCTCACCAGTTCTGTAGCAGTGAAAGTTTGTCTTTGTTTGCAGATGATGAGACCGTCTCTGACTCCCAGTTTGCTGAACAGCTCCCTCCATCCTGCCACATCACCATCTGTCTCCACATAGCAGGGACTCAGCAAGGTCCAGTCATAGCCTGGGGAAAGGGAAAGACCACAGGCGGCAAGATGAAGGTTTACAGAAGGAACAACAAGAGAAATGCTGAACCTGATAAAATGTAATCATTAATAGGAGTTATTCAGTCATGCAAACAAGGTGCAGAGTTACTGTAACTGATCTACTGCATCACTTTTGGCCAAAAGGAAGAAGTTTATGAAAAGAGCCAAGGCTTCAGGGGAGCATGAATTACTTAATTAACTTAAAAAATACAATTTCAGAATGTCCTTGGATTTTGGAAGGTTGAACTGAGAAATCAAAATATGAAGGTATCCCCCGTCAGCTCCTGGAGATGAATCAAGAAAATGATGTGTAGATTTATCCATAATTACAATAACTGACTCCACAGTGACCGGTCAGTCTTACTGCCCTCGGCTGAATGGCAGATACTGTATGATGACATCAGCAGGCAGCTACAGATTTATCAACAGTTTCACAAGAAAGTGTTTTTTTAATATTGGAAATTAAAGACCAACGTCTCAGTCGTAACGTAAATATCTGGACCATAATTTAGAAAACGCATTTAATAAAACCTAAAATTAGTGAATGAGGCCATAAACTCATCAGAAGAAAGGTCAGAGGTCACAGCCATACACACAGAATTTTCTGCATTTTCCAGACTCAGAAGCTAAGTTTACCTTTTTTATACGATGTATGTCTATGACACTTAGTGTACCTCTAACATGTGCAGCCTTTGTTATTGGGATCTTAGGACACTATAAAAATGCTTTTGGTGGCATAACTCTGTTTAAGGACCTCTTGTCCCAGCAGCATGGAGAGCAGTATCAAGACCCCAGCAGAGAAGAGAGCAGGTATCACTGACAACAGATATGATGCTGATTAAGTCGGACAGATTACGATAAGGATGATTTGGGGTGAAGTTGGGTTGCAAAGTGGCTTACAGATGTGGAGCAACTCTATAGCAGCTCAGTCAGCACAGACTGTAATAGCTGCCTAGCTGAGCTTCCAGCCTGCCTCAACTAACGCTGTGCCTGACAGGAGAACGTGAAGCTGTTTCTGTACAAATTCAGCCTCTCTTTCTGTCTTTAGTACACACTGTGCCTTACACAACAACAAACCACTACGCTCATAATTCCCAGTCAAGTCACACTTTCTTTAACAACGGAGCCAAACCCTAAAATAATTGTGAGATTAAAATCATTCATGTTTTCTTTTTTTTTCAGTGTGTGTTTCTGTGTGTCAGTATTAAAAACTGTGGGATTCTCCCTACCAGGCAGTTTCTGTGGCAGGTTGATGTTTCCGTACTCCTCAGAGAAATGCACCTTCTCGCTGGCCGGGCACAGCAGACCCCTGGAGGTGAGGACAGGTACTGCGGTATCCGAGTACTCCTGGCTGGAGGAGGAATGCTGCTTGATGAAAACCAAGTAACTCACAACCACAGACTGAGGCTTCGACTTCGTTGAAGAAGGAAAACAATGAAAGAAGAGAAAGAAGGAAGAACATTACGGCAAATTCAATGACGAAAAACATGAAATCATAACCACTAATCATTTTTGTGATACAGCTGTGTACTGTTCAGTTTTCGTTACCTTCCATTTGTTGCTCCTTATTGAAGGGTAGATGTGCTGCTCCAGCAGCTCCTGAGGCTCTAGTTCATGAACCCCGAGTCTTCTGAGCAGCTCACGGACCTGCTGACTTTCCAGAGGCTCCAAACAGCTCAGCAGGGAGGGGTGAACCACGCTGACATCCTTGTACAACGCAGACAGCGGTCCTGTGAAAGGACCGGTTCGATTAATACCACCAAATTATAACCACAAAAACAAAACCTACTGCATGCTCCATAGACCCTATTTGTTGTTACAGTGTTACAGGACTGCAGGTTATATAACAACCACTATGTTTAAAACTGAGGAGTTCTTTTGACTGAACATTTTCATTAAACTCTAAAAAGTGTCTCTCCAGTTCATTTCATAACAGACTCCCCATCAGAGACTCGCTTGGAGCTGCTGTTGTAGCAAAGTGTTATGTGGAAGATGGTTTTCTGTGCTGGCAACTAGTCCTTGATTTGGGAAATACAAAAATAGAATGAATTACTCACACACTGTCTTGATTTTTAAGATAATACTACAATAAAACACAGTAAAAAAAAAAAAAAAAAAAAAAAAAAACCCTCCAGTGACCTACTTTTCTTCCTTTTAAGGCTGGCATCAGAAGGAACGGCTCCCCACTGATGTCTGTGCTGCTCAATATTTCAGAGGAACACTGTGTTTAACTTAGCTGTCTCTCCAAAGCCATCACACCCATCCCTGTTCACCTCGCCTTTCACCAGGGCCTGAGGTTTGTGCTGCACAGAGGCAGATTTGATCTACACCCACTGACCCGGAAACCAGCCTGAGTAAAGATTTCTTATATTAATCGTCCTCGACTTGCCCAACATTCACTGTTTTCAGTGACAAAAGCCTTGTATCCTTATGGAAGCCTTACAGTTATAATCTCAAAATCATGTTTTTCCATAGCGTAGAGTTTCTCGAGCTTTATTGTTGTCATACACAAAGAACTGCCAGGTTTAGTTTATTTGTGTACACCAGTGAGTCTGTGCTGCTCTTACATGAAGCAGTCGACCCACAGCAGACAGGTTAACGCCCAAAGCTTAGGCACCGTTTACAACCTCGTTAACAACTGCACCATCTAGAAGTGCCATTCCAAATAAATACCTGGTGGAAAAGAGTTAGACAATTATTTTAGATTTTTTTTTTGGCCTTAAAGCATTTCCCAATAAACCTCCCAGTTCAAACCTTAGAAAGTCCTTCATTGCTATTCTTTTAAACGCTCTCCTCTCAAAATTTTGCACTTTAAAATCAAAAATCTTACAAATATGAATTCGACAAGCACAACTGCAAAAATAACCACATCATTTTGACACCCTAGAGCACATCCAGCACACACTTCAGACACAAAAACATGTGCAGGGTTCTAGAGAATTTTATCACTTTGCTATCAGAGCTGCAAACACTCGTCCGTTAGCCGGGGGGGACCCCGACCCCTCCGGTCGTCAGATACCACCGGGCTGCCCTGAAGTGGTCTATGCCGGTCTCATAGGGGGGGGTGATCTAAAAATAGCAGCAGCACCAAGAGGTGCAGCGCTGCCCAAAGAGACCCCCCATGAAGGCAACATTGGAGCTTTATGATCACACCTCATAATTATCCCTCCTTTTTTCACATCTTACAGACTAAACAATTCACTGACTCACACATATAAAGAAAACAACCAGTTTCACTGTAAGAAAAGTAAAGATTTGTGTCTACTTGAAACCAGAATCCAGAGGACGATAAAGAGCGCAGAGGGAGGGTGAAACACGAGCACTCTGGCTCCTCAGAGACACTAAAACCACTCAGACTACACATTTATTAAAGGCAGCGAGCTGCAGCGGCAGGACGCTTACATCAAAGAGTGAAAATCAATTATTCATGCTTGCCATTCTAAACGTCTGCTTTGGGTACTGTTTTCAAATATGATGACGCAGAACATAACACGGGCGCCGTTCCTCAGCCACCCGAGCGGCTGTGTGCCTGCTTATTCTTAGAAAGGGGTCATCTTCATCTGCAGAAAGCGCACAGGTTTGTCGCACACCTACTCGGCCGCCCTTAACGTCTGAGTCCGCTGCCTTCGAGAACAGCAGACAAAGCTACTGACGCAGATCCTTTTAACCTTTTAGAGGGTTCACAGTTTTACCATTTCTGTAACTACTCAGACATCAGAAAAGAAAGTTTGAATCTGCTCTACAGTCTGTGTCTGTTTGCAGGAGCGTCTCGATTCAAATGCAATGTGCTATTTTTTACTTCGTTTATGAAGCACCGTAACAATTTCCAGCTTTTGCAAGTATTTCCTGGCTGAGGTTTGTGCGCACAGACGGAGAGTTTTACATGTGCACTTCTCACCATCCGCAAGGTGATACATATTTATCTATTCGTGTGTTTTTGTTTTGTTCCCTTTGTCGCATTTTTAGAAAGCCTGTGAAAGTGTCCTGTTTAGCTTTTCCTTTCTCCAGCTCCTGTTTGCTGCTTTAGTCGCGGTTGATTTAGCACAGCCCAATCATCACACGCGCATCTATAAACTCTTTGCAGGTGCAGAGCAATTATCTGCACCAAAGCAGAAAAAACACAGGCTCTGCTGCTGACTCCAATTCTTGCAGCTGTACACTGTGTACTTTTTTTTTTTTTTGCAATACTGCAGTGTTCAGATTTCAGCTGTTCACTTGATGTGAGAACACCACAAAAAACTTTACACAGTATTAAAAATACACAGCAGTTTTACTTTAAATGTGTACACACTTAAACATAGTCACAGAATGGATACAAATACATACACACGCACCCTGTGGACACGTGGTAAAATATAAAGAAGATAATAATGAAGCTGTGTTTTTGTTTTTTAAGCTTTTTGATTTATGATTCTGTTTATTCCATAGGTTGGAATTTGTAATACATGAGATGGATATCACCTTTGTGAGGTCACTTGTTACTTTTTCAGCCTATTGCATTTGTGGCCAGAATCATACTGTTTTTAGGAGCTAGCAGTGACTATATTTGGATATGAGGGTGATGGGCTAGCAAATTTAACACAGTGCACTCACAGGCTATCCTGCTAATTTGTGCTAGTATATAAATAAAATACCAGAATTTCACAAACTGAAAGCTGAATAAATAAGAAATGAGTCCGCTGCGTTAGCGCTCTGTACACAGCTAGCAGCTACACCCGCCTGTATCAGCACCAAAGTAACATCACCCTTTTTTTATGGACTCCACATTTCACAACATGCTGTTTATTGTTGTCAGACAGTTTCAATAAAAATACTACAAACAATGTGAAGATTAGCTCAAATTAGCAGTGTTAACCAATCGGCTACAGTGTTCTGTAGTCTGTATTGGCACACGTGGCACACCCTTTACTTTAAGCCTCAATGGTATCCAAATGAATAAGTGTTATGAGACCTTAAAAAAATACCTAACAGTTGTTAGAGAGGGTGAAATTAACTACAGAGACGCCAAGTGCTGTTGGGCGTTTTAAAATGGGAGTGTATGGGAGCTGCCCTGCTTTTGGAGCAGCCTCTAGTGGCCATTGGAGGAACTGCAGCTGTTGGGACTTATGCATGCTTCACTCTTCATCCCCAAAGTTTCTCCTATTTATTTTCTGACTTAAAGCAAAGCCAAAGTAAATTCAGATGGAAACAAATAACCAAGATCTCAGTTTGCAATTTAATCACTAATCACATTTCACACATGCAGCTTCTAAGCCTCTCAGCCATTACCTTTGCCACTAATGGAGTTTAAAAGTTAGAAATTACCTGTCTGAGCCTGAGCTTTCTTCTTCTTGGTCTTGTTTTCTTCCATTGGGAAGAACACTCCCTCCCCACTTAGTGCCACCACACGTCCATCAGCTAGAGGGATTATGGATAGCTCTCTGAGGGTTTGCAGGATGGAATCTGCCTCTCCGTATCCGTGCTCCAGAGCTCGGAAGTTACAGACCAGCAGCCTGGCTAGCTGACGCAGACCCTCATCTGAAAGTAAGACACGGTCTGGTGTTTAGACTGGCCATCACACAGAATTGAGTCAAAGCTGCAGAGAGATGATCTGTTAGTTTCTACTGAATGAAAACAAAATTTATAAATGAAGATTTAAAATACTTGAATAATTTCACTGTTTAGTGTTTAAATTTAAGAACAGGTGAGTTTTTTTTACAAATGTTTCATTATCAACATGCATGGATAGTTTTTCTATGATTGTCACCTTGATTTGATCCGACCTTGATTTTTCCCTTTTTCCCAGTAATTGTAACGACAATATGATGAACTACACAGCATCATAACTAATTACTGAAATATCCCTTTGATCCTGGACCCTGCTGGGTTTTCACTGTGAGCCCACATACCAGTGTTACTCTGCACACACCTGACTGGATACCTCCCACTGTCATCAGCTCCTTGGCCATGGCTGTGGTCACTGTGGTAACATCCGATCCCCGCAGGTATCGCACTCCCAGGTGAGTGAGCAGGGAGGCGGGCGGTGCAGGGATCAGACCTGGATGCAGATAGGACAGCGAGAGATGCTTTTCCAACTCGTCCCCACCAATCACGTCGCGGATCACGGTGTCCTGACAGACGGCCACTTGGGAGGGCAGTTTGTACACAATCTTTCCATCTGGGAACGAAAGCAGCGAGAGGAATATTTACAGGGTTACAGTGTTTTCAAACTACAGCATGTTTGTAAGTTTTTTTCAATTGCACAAACTGTACGTATGAGTAACACCTGAGCTGAGTGTAGGCAGGAAGGCCTTCCCCTTGAGCAGCTGAATAATCTGCCCGGCAACAGGTTTGAAGAAGTCCAAAATCTCATCAGGCAGGGGGATAAACTGCAGGAACTGGCACAGGCCCTTCAGCCCCTTGAACTCTGGGTGATCCTGGAACAGCGAGAAGATGAAACATGAACTAAAAGATGGAGACACACAACCAAGATCTCAGTTTGTGAGATCTAATATTAATAAGTTCTGGACTCTTTCTTCAGTTACCTCAGCTACATAAAGAACCCGGCTTTTATTGGAAATAGACTTATATTAAAGTGGGACCCATAATTTCCCGAGATATACCAAATTGACATATTCTTATCAGGTTTCATAAACCTCAAGGCTAAGAATTTGTTTCATGTATCAAACATGAATAGGCACACAAATTTCTTCCGTTTCTATTTGCTGCATTCTGCTGATCATCTCAATATTTTATGTTGTTATTTCTCCCCATTCCTGCAGATATGTCTTACCGTGAAGACGTCCATGGCCTGGAGAAAGAGCTGCGCTATTTCAGACCGAAGCCACTGGTTCCAGGAGCTGTCTCTGTCAACGTCCTCACGAGAAGAAGGGATGTCAAAGTCGCCTAAACAGGAAACGGGCATCAGTTAATGCGCTTCTTCAACAAACAGCGTCCGTGAATTGACTGCTCTCGTCACCTTGGATGATAAAGCGGAAGCCAAAACTGCGAAGGGGCAGGTAAGCGAAGACGGGCTGCTTCTGCGGCTGGCACACAACGTTGGTTCCCGCGGAGTCGCCGCCAAGCTGGAAAGCCAGAGCGATCTCGGTCGACTCGACATCCTCTTTGATCTGAAGGAGGGACAGACCGATGTCAGAACAGAGCCAACAACTTGCCAACAGGCTGACTTCTTAAAGAAATGGGTTTGTAAGAGGAACAGTGAGGCTACTGGAAAACTAAACAGGAGCACAGGATGTCTCAAATATCCTCTGTCACTCAGCTTTGTTCATTCTCCTTCATAACTGCAGGTAACAGGATGCTGCCTCTGGGGAATCAAAGGAGGAAGACAGTTGAAGAAGTAAAAGCAGGCAGTATTACAGAACCACTTCAGCCTGACGGATCACTAAAATCAGTTTGGTGGTGTTTATCTGCCCGAGTGTATGAAAACACTATCTAATGAATGGGTTTCCACCAAGTCTGATGAAAGCCTGAGGAAAGACATCTGAGAAGCAGAACGATGGACAGATCTGCAGGAGCACATCAGAGAAACAAAGTGGATTTTATTTATGCCCCAGGAAGGAGAGAATATTGGAACAGATGGCGACTTATTGTTCTGAAATCCAAACATGATACGTGTGCCCGAACAGGCTGAGTTGTGGGAGTCAGCTTGTGTGTATCACCTTCTTAGTTGTGTGCTTCAGTGTGGTTTTGACCACGAGCCAGCGCTCAGTACCCTCCGTGTGTTCCACCTCCAGAACGTTGTGACTGAGATCTTTACGAGTCATTTTCACGTGACGCTTTTCGCTCTGCACACGGGAACAATAAACACAGTAGAAATAAGGTGACTTCTACTAAATCCATTTATGCTGGTTTATATTCACAACTGAGACTGACTGCAAAAACACAGACGTGCAGAAATGACCTACCTGACTGTAGATGGTGATGGAGCGCAGGCGGTGCAGGAAGAGCAGCAGCGACGGGTGCACGTCATGAAACAGGTTTCTGGTCTGATGACACTCAGACCGAAGTGGGAGGCTGATCTTAGTGGTCCAGCTGAAAAGAGAAGAAGAAGACAACAAATGCACCGTGGGTCTAATATGAGCAACAGGCTTATCCCACAGTCAAAGTAAACTGTCTACATAGTGACAATAAACACCTGGGAATACAACTATTTATTTTACAGTGAAGAGGGTCTGATTCCCTGAGCACTGAGGCTACGCTTGCAGAAAGGCAGAGGAAAGTTTAGCTGGTGATCTGCTGACAACGTGCCAATGTACACACACAGATGCAGTCAGTTCATTTCAGTGATGATCAGTGAAAACTGCCAAGAGCCGCACGAACTACTGAGCCACAACGACGCAAACGCACTTTGTTACTTTTGATCTGACAAACATAACTGAGGGTAAGTTTAAGTTTTATACATGAGTTTCTCTCCAGAAACACAGAAATTCAGGCCGACGACCTTATGGGGTCTTAGAGGTGTAAATAATGAAATCAATAACAGATAAATTCAATTTGGCTAATTGACTTTCAGGGTGCTGGGATCAATAAGTCGTCCAACCTGTGCTGGTTTATGTCCGTCAGCTGTACATCCAGAAGCCTCTTATCCTCGGTCCAGTGGGGGAGGATGTATCCCATGGGGCCACAGTTCTTGTCAAAGCGCAGGTGGAAGCCGTTGGAATGAATCTCAGGACAGTCTGTGACCTTAAACACTGACTTGAAGCCGATGCCCTTTTGTCCTGCAAGAATTCAGACAACCAAACATCATTTTTGTGTGTGGTGTTAAAGGTCCCGTACACCACACGCAAAACCCCCAAAAATTTATTTATAAAGATGGAGCAGCCAAACAGGTGCAAATGTAAGTACCAATGTATCCATATTTGTGTTTGCCCTTAGTGCTGCGGCCTACATCACAAATGGCTCTAATGTTCTTCTCCTGGAAGCCGGTCTCATTGTTGAGGACAGTGACGCAGTCTCTCTCCACCACAAAGGCGAGCGCTGGAACGACGCCGTGCTCCGGTGGGTAACTGTTGTCGTCGGCATTCTGAAAGAAAGGAAAACAAAGAATTCAGGAAGAATTCAAATAAAAACAAAGATTTTTAGATTCAGAGATTTTCAGTCCCAAGTACAATCAAGCTGCTTTTTTTTTTTTTTTGGATATTTGCCACGTTTCAGATCATCAAACTAATTTTAGGATAACCTGAGTAAATACAAAACGCAGTTTTAAAATGATGGTTTATCCAAACCTTTCTGGCCCTGTGTGAAAAAGTAATTGCCCCCTAAACCTAATAACCTTTGGCAGCAAGAACTACAATGTGTTTTTGCTAACTTGAGTTTTTCACATCGCCGTGGAGGAATTTTGGTCCTCTGTTCTCTGCAGAATCGTTTTATTTCAGCGCAGTGACGCAAACGTTCCAGAAAGTTCAACTTTTGTCTCGTCGGTCCACAGAATATTTTCCCAAAAGTTTTCGGGATCATCGAGATGTTTTTGCCAAATGTGAGACGAGCCTTTGTGTTGTTTGTGGGCGGAGCAATGATGCACTCTCCCACTCTCTCTTTCTTATTGAATCGTGAACTCTGACCTTAACTGAGGTTTGCACTGAACCTTTGCAGACTGATGGATGTCAGTGACTTTGTTTCTCAGCTCGTTCTGTAGATTGTAGCACGATGTGCTGCTTTTTGAGATCTGTCAGCCTGCTTCACTTTGTCAGACAGGTTTGATTTAAGGGATCTCTTCACTCAGCAGGTTTGCAGTAATCAGGCCTCAAAGTGAACTTAAAGTTACTGTTTCACACATGGCAGGAAGGTTTGGATGAATGAAATCATCATTTGAAAACTCCATTTTGTATTTACTCAGATTATCTCTGACTAATATTAGGGTGACAAATATGCCAAAAACTAAGAAACAGCACTGTAACTACAATAAGTTTCATAATAACTGAGCTGAATTTGTCATAAACTTTCAGGCTTTTACCTGAATGAGCTCCAGGACAAAGTGTGTGTCCTTGCTGTAGAGCTCGGTGGAGAGGCGGTCTAAGCTGCGGCCCAGTCTATCCTGGTGGACCTGCATCAGTTTCTGGCCTTCAGCTGTCAGTTCCACCCCGATGCCAAACTCACTTTTCCTGTCGGAGAATGAGAGGAGACCAGTGACAGAGCAGCCACAACCAAATCACGACCCTTAACTGGACAGAGCAATTCTGCATAAAGGCGACAAACCTGATGTCTTCAATGACGGCTCTTTGGGACGTGTCCTCTGACTCACAGCCGTCACCGTCCTTTTCTTCTCCATCGGACATCCTGAGCTGTTCCTCGCCCTGCCCTCCTTCGGCTTCGCTGCTGATGTCCGATATCTCTCCGTTAGGCAGCGAGGCCAACTCATACAGCTGCTCTTCATCCTCTTCCTCCTCAATCTCTATGTCTTGCTCACCATTAACTTAAAAGAACACATTTGGTAAAATAACAGTTATATTATAAATCACAGTATGAAAACAGCAGCGCAGCGTCACGTTCACTCACCTTGATTCAGGCTCTGGGAGAGCTGGGAGGACTCAAAGCTGCTGTCCATGATATTATCCTCAGGAAACTCATCTTCACTCATGTTGAGAGCTGACAGACTGCTGCACTCAGAATCTGTCAGATGAGACTGAAGACATAAAATTAAAGATAAGACGGGATTTCCCTCAAAATCATAGAAATATGCTGCTGAGCATCAATTCATCCCTATATAATTACAACAGTAGATGACATTGCTGCTTTTAAGCATGCTACTCTAGTTCAATTCTAAATCTTGAGAGTTCCATCTGCTGGTTAATAAATGATTAAAAAACAGCTCAGCATCTGAAAATGCTGCTTTGTCATGGCAGCAGTGTTTTGGGACCTGCTCTTATATGTTACTGTTCTTGGTTTTCCTGTTGATAAAGTTGTTGTAGAGGTTATTCTCCTACTATTACTGCTTATGTTAGCATCTCAGCTATCACCTAGCACTTCTGTTTCTTTGTTTAGAGCATGCTGTAAAATCAAAGCACATACATTCGTGGACTGATGTTGCTTTGGTGCTGATATGTATCAGCTACAAAAATGACGCATCCAGTCCAGTGTAAGTACTGCATTTATATTTTTCCTGACTTGTGCTCTGACCTTGACCTGGTCCACAGGTACTGAGTATGGGTTATAGTTTCGGCTGTGTTGGGGGTCCAGCTTTTTCTGGTAGTCTTTGACCCAGTCTGTGACGCCCAGGAGGATGCCCAGCCGATGCAGGCAGTTCGTGTGCCTCGGGTCCGACTGAGCCACGGTCATCAGGACCTGTTTAGATTTGGCCTGGCCCAGAACCCGAGCGAAAGGCTCCAAAAACACCTGAAATAACAAACATCCTGTTTAAAAATCAGAAATGCTCAGCACAACTTGATAGATATTTGTTACATGTATACACTGTGTACCAATTGTTGCAAAGCTAAAAAAAAATAATGATGGTACAGACAGCTTCACAGAGTTTTAGCTCTGAGATGAACAACCAGCCAAAAAGCTGCTGAATCTAAGGCTATGGTTGGCATGACAACTGAATGATAACAACCTCCTCTTCAGTAATTTAGGTGAACAAACTAAATACACAGGCTAAAGCTGCCCACTCATCTGCTCCAGGACACACTGAAATGCTGTCGCATGTTGCCTTTGTGTTTGCTGAAAGCTGTTCACTGGAATCATCAATACAGCGCCAGCATCGATATCCAGGAACACTACAGAGGATTAAGCGCTCATGTTGTGCCCAGAGTGCACAAACTAATCAAAACACCAACTTGATTTCAGTTAAGCAATTCTAACATTTCAGATATATCATTTCGACTTCACCGAGAGCCTTCTGAAGAAGACATGAGATGCATCTTTCATCACCCACTCCTGACCTGCTGCAGAAGAGCCTGACAGGTTCTGGTGGGGATTCGCGTGAAACATGCCAGGAGGAATTTGGCAACTTTGCTGTAACACGACACATCCTCTTCAGCCAGGGACAAATCTAAACAACAGAAATGCCACCGTTATTCCAGGTGTGCACAATCACGCATAAGTCAAAGTGATCTTCCGTCCTGTTGAATACCTACCTTCTTTGGCCACGGCTGCTGCCAGAGAGCTTTGCATGTGGTTGCTCAGGAGGGCTGTGGGAGCGTTGTCTATCCCGTCAGCTACCACCATGGACACGAGGTGGCCGGCTGTGCCCACGGGGTCGAGGGCCGCGACGGCGCTGGAGAAGTGCTTGTCTCCTGTGTCTGTGGTGATCCTGAGCAGCAAACCGGGGGTCACCTCTAATGCTGCTAGGCCTGTATTAGCTGTGCAGTAAGCAAAACATGCATTCACCAGTTAGTTGTTGATTTTTTTTAGTAATGCTCTTTATGCCTCAACAGGATTTTGCAATCGATTTCATAAAAATTTCCCACAGATTTAAGGACAAACTTTTATGTGTGTGATATAAAAGTGAAGTGCAGAAGAAACTAAACTATGAGAAGCGCTGCTTTAGAGGGTGCTGGCCTTTTTAACAGTTCTTAAATGTGTTTAATTGTGTGTTTGTGTTCACTAACTCAAACTGCACTGGTCAGCATGGCTAAACCATCAATCAACTCAATCTAAACCGAGGTAGGTGTAATTTAACAATTAAGGAGCTTTTGGGGTAAAGTCTCAGATGGTATTAGGGATAAAAATAAAATAATCTCTGTGTTTCTCTGAGATCTGGGAGGCACCTGGGTTGGTCCTCATCCTCTCCTTTAACGTTATAAAGATACGATGAGTATACTCAGGCCTTCAAAAGCTGCAGTACAGGCTGCTGTTTGTCTCACCTTGTACTGAGCGCCCTCTTGTGGCCATAACGTGATGGTCTATTCAAACTTGCAAATAATAAAACATCGATTTTGGACAGTTGACACAAATGTGCGTTTTACAGCTAAATAAGGCTTGTTTGGGCAAAATGAGCTGAAGGGCGGAGGATAAATACGATGCACTGTATAGTAGTGATTCATTTTGAATTCAGTCCACACATACTGTATACTAACAAATCCCAACTCATCAATTCATTTTACACCCTTCATTGTAAATGTGACACACTGTATACCACATTTACCATCTTAAAATGATCATGTACAGAGCATTATGCTTCATGCCTACCTGCATTTTTTTCAATGAATTCCTTGAGGGAACCATGAAGGGGTCTGAAGATCAGCTCCCATTGGCTCCACTCACTTAAATCCTCCAGCAGGGGGCAGGAGAGCAAGCTGGCCAGGGCCTGGGCCTTGGACATCTCACCAAGCCGTCCCACTGACTCAGATCCACCTTCGGCACTGTTCATGGGAAGGATGCGAAAGACAGAAGGATAAAGATAAACGGAGGTGAAACAGGACCCGTGGAATGATGGAGAGTTTAGTTTGAAACCATTCGCGGCTCCATAAAAGGAATTAAGACTGTGGATGATCAGCTACATGCTCCATAAAAATCTCTGACATACAGCATCCACCACTGTAACAGTTTATAGATATATACAATAAAAACAGGTCCCCTTTACAAATCCCTCCCCTTATTGAAGTGCATTACTAGGTCAGTTTAGTGCTAATAATAATAATAATAATAATAATAATAATAATAATAATAATATTCTAAATCTAACCCCCCCAAAAATCTAACCTATAGAAATGCATTTTTGGCAGTCATTTAAAACAAACCACAGATTCAGCGCGGCTGGCTGCAGTTATTAGGTCTCAGTAGCTCTGCTGTAAGAGCCTGTCCATGTAGGGCTCTATATGTTATCAAGAATCAAGAATCAAGAACGCCTTTATTAGTCCCACAAATGGGGAAATTGCAGTTAACAGAACATCCATCCAAAACAAGCATAGACATAACACAGACAGGGGGGACAGATGTCTGAGGTCATGCAGCCGTTTCTCAACGGCGCTACCTTTAGCAGAAAGACAGAAAGAGATACATTGGGATAGTTAGGTTAAAAAAAAATCATCTCATACTGTGTTCATAAAGAACACCTTACGAGGTTCCAAAAAACACCTCAGCAAAAGCATATTGCACATATAAAGCCGGGATAGCAGTATGGTGGGTCAGGGTCAGGAGGGGATGCAGACGGAGACGAGAGGGTGGGGGGGCATTGTGGAGCCCAGATGCCAGCTCCTAGCCAAACAGTTCGCTGATAGTGATGGAAGTTCATCAGCGGCCTTGGTACACCAGATCCAGCTTCACAAATCACAGAGAGGGCTGAGGGGGAGGGCGGCCGTCACGCATAGCTCTGGAGAGATATGATTGCCAGCCAAGGCCGGCTAGGGAGCCGAATTCTGATAATGCAGATGTTGTTTTGGAACAGTCTGCTTGTTTTTTTTCAACAGCCTTCAGTCTCACTTATAAATATAATTTTAATGAATTCTGAATAGGGCTGCGTGCACTGGCTAGTTCTTGTTAGCAGTCTAGCTGCTGTGTTCTGGACCAACTAAAGCTAAGGGCTAAGGAGAAGTTCCACATCACTGGGCGTCAAAAATCTGATGTTGAAGAAAACAGGACTGGATGAGATGTGAGATGCAGGGAAGCATTCATCACAGCAGGAGAGGCTGTTGAGTTTGTTTAGCTTAAAGTACGGCTGTGTATCACCTGCAATGATAGGAAACGTCTTTGAAACTGTTTAATAAATGAGCCAGGGGTAACAAATACACAGAAAAGACAACTGGTCCAAGGATTGAGCCTTGAGGGACTCCACATATCAGGGGTGTAGTTATTAATATGAATTCTGAAATGTCTGTCGGAGATATCGTAATCTGTCAGTGGTGTCGAAGGCTGCAGATAAGTCAAGCAGAACTAAAATCGAATATTAATCTTCATTTAAGTGCATAAGAATATTAGTCATTTTCAGCAATGCTGTTGTGGTGCAATGACTTTGTCGAAAACAAGATCAGATACATTATTACCTCAACAGTCGAAGTAACCAATAGGCCACAGCTTTCTCGAGGATTTTAGAAATAAATGGAAGTTCGGAAATGCTCCTAAAAACAGTGGGATCTAGGTCTGATGTCTGACTGGTAATAGTCTAACCTTGATTTGCCTTGTTTGGAGAACAGGGCCAATTCATAGCAGACTGGGCTCAGTCCTCCTCCAATCAGCCCTTTTTGGCGTTGGACTAGGTCAGCCAGCCTGTGCAGAGAGCCGTGCCCCAAGTCGCGACTGTCCCGGACCCCATAGTGGGACCTCAGTGCCGACTCAATGTGGGAGAGCTGGGAAAACATGATTGCAATGTAGTTTTAGAACATCTACTGTTTTTAATATGTCAGCAAAAAAAAAAAAAAAAGGGCGGTTTTTGTGTCTGTTTTTATGACTCACTTCATCGGGATCAGTGGAGGTGATGTCGCCGCACTGTTTGATGAACTCAAACACGTCTTGTATGGAGGGTCTGAAGCCACTGCCAGCTCGTTCCATGCTGCTGCTGCCTAGAATCAGGGTGGACCCCACTGTGTCCTGCAGCAACTGCACACAACCAGAGGAGAGAGCGGGAGAATGGGGATGAAGACTCCTTATATTATTATGACTGCAGAGTTTCTGCACTGGTAATTTGATGTCATACCTACAATTTGCAGAGTTCGCAGTAAAGTAAATCCAAAATGAGAAATGTACCTGAATGTTTTTCAGCAGAAACTCCAGGAAGCTGCCTTTCTCTAAAGAAAGGAAGTCCTTCACATGGAAGTGTTCAGACACTTTCTTCTCCATAGAAGCAATGTGTGCCAAAGTGACAGCTGAGCTCAGAGCAGCCAGTCTGTCTTTCAGATACTGCTTCAGTTTGGCTGAGAAATACAGAGCAGAAATGTGCATTTACCAAATACAAGAGGAATGAATTCATGGTTATCAGGATCGCTAAAATGTGTGGCAGAAACATAGTAACATAGTAACCTTCACTTGGGAGAGATTTGGTGGATTTGTCCTCTGTTTTAGTGTTCTCTGTGGGTTTGGAGGTCTTGTCTTTAGGCACTAGGTCCTGTGGAACAGCCAGGGATCCTCCACAGATGGCCAGCTGAAACAGAGCTGTGGACAGCCGATCACCTGACACCTGCAGCAGGAAGTTCTGGACGTGCTGGACCAGAACACAAACAAAGCTTTGCATCAGAGACATGGGAATCATTTACATGATCACCTCGTTTCTCTGCCAGGCTCAGAGCAAACATGGACTTCAGCCTAGCACAGGGGTGGGCAACTCCAGGCCTCGAGGGCCGGTGCCCTGCATGTTTTAGATGTGTTCCTGAGCCAACACACCTGAATCACATATAGAAGTCATTAGCAGGACTCTGGAGAACTTGACTGCATACTGAAGAGGTAATTCAGCCACTTGATTCAGGTGTGTTGGATCAGGGACACAACTAAAACCTGCAGGACACCGGCCCTCGAGGCCTGGGATTGCCCACCCCTGGCCTAGCATGTCATTACAGTGTGTGAAGGCTGTTTATTGTGTTTAATAATTCAGCCCGGAAAATATCAAAATACACTAGAAAAGCTTTTTCCAAAAGTCTAGTTTGTCTGATAAATTTGGAAGGTGTGAAATCTGAAGCCTGTTTTGCTTTTACCAGCCAATTTGGACTAGCACATTTCCAGCACAATCTTTGTTTTTCATTTGTCTTTTGTGGGGCAGAGAACATGAGGTCTCTCATTGTTTACAGGAAACATAAGAGAAACATGGGCACAGTTTATTACACTGGGGTTGGAGCACCGATGCTCAGAGACAGAATCAGTGTGTGTAACGGTCCCATAACCTCCAGTATTTTCCCCACTGGTCTTTTTACAGATGAGGGGAGCAAACCACTTTTTCCATGGAGTGTGTGTCACTGATAATTCCTGCAAAATGATCCACAGCAGGGTTCTCTGATGAAACATGGCAAAAGCTGTTCTGGAGGCAGGTGTTGTCTTTAGCTTAAGAAAAAACACTGAGATATAGCCTTTTATGCCACATTAGTGGTTGGGGTCTTGCCACAGGATACAGTTTACTATATATAGATTATAGTCAGTATCCAGAAAAACATTTTCCCCCATTGCACCCCAGGCCAGCAGGTCAGTCCTTTACAGGCTCCTTGTGTTTTGTTACTGGCCTGCAGGAACAATAAATATTAGCATTTTAATTACGTAATATAAAATAATATAGCATAATTAGTTACCATATTTCTATCTTATATGAATGCTTTAAATCTGCAAAATAAATATCAACTAAAGCTTTAAAATAAATGTAGCGGCGTCCACCCCAGGCCCCCCTTAGACACACACCTGCATGCTGCAGGTCTCACTTTTAGAAAAGCAGTTTGTCTGCATGTGTCACGGGCGTGCGTCTCTGACCCAGTGCTTTTGAGTTTTGGACTTTGAAGTTAGCTTAGTGTTTACATTGTCTTCATGTATTTTCCTGGCTGTATTTAGGTCCTGGTTGTATTAGAGTTTAGTTTGTCTCTCATTTCATCCTCTTTTGTCAGTTCCCCTACATTAAGTTCACTGGTGCATCTCTCTTTCCCTATTTACTTCTCACTTCCTGCTTTATTTTGATAGTTATTTGTCCCTCATGCCTTGCTTTTAGAGTTTGACCTTCCCTCCTGTCTCGCTGTCTTTGATTACTATCACCTGTGTTTTGTTTTTCCCAGCTGTGTCTACTTCCCCTGATTGCCTGTCTGTGTGTATATACAGTAGCGCTGCCTTCCCCTCAGTCTTTGTCAGAGCGTCTGTGTCCACGTTCCTGTTTTCAGTTCCCTTTTTTTGGACTTTATGTTTTGCCTTTTGGACTTTTTTTTTGCAAACAGCCTGAGAAAATTTGTTAACCTCCGCCTGTGTTCTGTGTCCTCTGCATCACACTCCATACAGTCTGTATAATCAGCAGACTGTGACAGTGTTTTAGAATGAAAAGCTTTGTTAGAGATGATCTCAGAGACTTCAGACAAATAGGATAATAATAGGATACTAAAATCAATGCCAGAGCACGTGCAAGTAGCCAGTGTTCACGTGTTTAAAACCTTTTTTCTTGTGCCTTCATTAACTGGAAAGAGCAACCCTGAAATTCCTTCTCATGTTGGGAATCTTAGTGAAATTAACATCTGGCTGTGTGTATGATATTAATCATGATATAAGTCCAGAGTGACATAATTACTAAGCTCTTAAAAAAGTAAATGATAAATGGGCTGGCAACATTCACTCATTCACACACACATATTCAGACAGTGTTTTATTCCAGTTGTTTCTAACTAGCACACACTCACACTCTGATGCCTGTTTCAGGACCAGTTTGTGGTTCAGTATTTTGTCACTGACCACCGACCTTCCACCTGGCAGACAGCCCATTCCACCTCTGCCCAATGTAGACACAAAATTCCCCCTCTGCAATTACCTAAATGCAGCGATTAACAAAAAGAAAAACACGTGTCAATGACTGGCACTCACCTTGGCCATCCTAGGGCTGAACACCTGCCCTGTATTTGTGAAGACTGCCAGCACCACCTCGGCCGCTGTCATGGAGGCATACTTCTTCCTGAGATCCAAGCTGCCTGCAGAGGAGAAGGAAGCCGCGCCTTGCAACGGCTCCAAGATGCTCTTTTTGATCTTCCTCAGACGCTCGTATGTCTCCTCCTCCAGCTCTTTCTGAATGACCTCCCTAGCCTGCTCCAAGATGCTGTGCTCATTGCGGCTGACCTTCGTTAGTGTCTGTAGTGCACAAAAGTATTTGTGTTTGAGATGTGCATAATGAAGAGGTATAACAAGTTGTACAGTCACCAAAAAAACGATCTCCACACATCTCACTGTGGACCGCAGTTAAAAGTTGAAAATGTTTTTTCTAGGACATCCTCCACAGAGCCAAACATGCCGCAAACACGTGGATATCATACTGCACAGGTAATGAGTTTACAGTGGAGATGTAATAGTATTATTCATTAGTTACATTTAGCAGTTGCTGCTCTACAGAAAGAAACAACGAGAGTGTATCTTTGCTTTGGAGTTGAGCAGCAGGTGCTTCAGGTTTACAGAGCCACACTCTCACAGATCCAGAACAAATGTGCACCTATGCGATCAAGTGCTGTTTTAAAAGTACTCATTATATTATTACAATGTTCCCAAATAAGTGACACATGCAAATTTAACTCTGGTATCAGATCGGTGCTCAGTACTGGCAGATATCTGAAGCTAAGATATTCGTGTTGGATGGCAACTGCAAAAAGTTGGATCAGTGCACCTCTAAGTGAGACACACAAAACAATTTACAGCCAAGTCCAACACTGACTGCACCTATACTCAAACTTGGCTTTGAATTTGATCTTATTACACACTGGTAAGTGTTTGTGTGTGCCTGCAAAGTTGCGCTGCTATTGTGTTGAGCACGTCTGACACAGAGAAGTCTTTATGATAGTTCCTGGTACAGCAGGTGTTACTAGGACCTGATCCTGCCACGAAGACAGACTAACACACAGAATCACAAGGTGAAAACACTGCCAGCTGTGCTTTATATCTGCTGATGGAAACTCATCAGTAACCCGTCCTGGAATGTAGCAGAACATTGTGCTTCTTACTGATATGGGCAGGCCGAGGCCAGTTATCCTGATGCCCAGCTCGTATGGAGAATCACAGTTGTAGTGGTCAGCCAGATGCTTCATAAACTCAGCCAGGTCCACTTTTATCTTGCTCTGCTTCCTCCTAAAGATGCGAAGTTGCTGCACAAAGGAGTGGAAATATTGTACACACATATGTTAACAATGAAAGCCACAAAAAAACAAAACCCTGCATGAATTTAAAACAGAAAAAGTCTCTGAAGATTAAACCTCAAAGCTCATGTGTGTGTCTACAACCGTGAGTGTACCTTTAAGATGTCCACAGTCTCGACCTGGTGGATATCGTCATCTTTCGTGTTGCTGTCAATCTTGAACACGCGATGAATGAGTGGGAGTTTGCAGAGGGGGCCGAGGTTCAGCTCTTCGTAGCGCTTCTTGTCCTTGAGGCCGGCCAGTGACTGACCCAGCTCATACAGGGTACAGATGGATGTCACTGCTGTGGCGGTCTGAGAGAAAGAGAGAGAGGGAGAAAAGAATAAATTTATCAACCTGACAGTCAGAAAACAGGTTATAACTAAAAGCATGCGTGCCAACCTCTATGAACATGTTGATCTCTCTAACGAGGTACTGGAGATCTTTCAGAGCTTTAAGAGGCAGCCGTTCTATCCATCTGGGGTCCAAAGAAGGAACCAGCCTGCACACCCGGGATATCACCTGGATACAGGTGTGCAGGGCAGAGAGAGGAAACAGACAAAATAAAATACAGTGAGTCAGTTAGTTGAACAGATTTTCAAAAGTAGCAAAGGGGTACCCCTGTTTGCCTTACACGAGAACAATCCCCGGCTCGTCTCCTTGGATGCTCCCGAGCATTCAGACACTACATTTGTGAACATGAATGTGTGGGATTAATACCTGGGCAGGCAGCTCTGAGGTGTAGTGGATATGCCCAGCTCAGCTTTGGGAGGCACAAACTAGTGGAGTCCTAGTGCTGGTGCCAAGCCCAGATAAATGGGAAGGGCCAACTTATATGTGTTTATGGCACACCCACAGAAACAAAGTAGCTACACACCAGCTAAATGCAAAGCAGAAAAAAATGTCGTTCCTCCTCACCTTCTCTCTGGTGACCAGCTCTCCATCCCTAGCGATCTCGCGTATGACATCCTCCATCAGATTGTTGATGGTATCTTGGTCCATGGCCCTGTTTCTCCTCCTCCCTTTGGGGTCCTCTTCATCCTCCTCCATGGCCTCCACTGCCCGCATATTATCTCCAAGGACCTCCCTGAGCTGCGCGTAATAAGCTTCTTTAAAGCCACTGCCTTCCCTCTGGTTAGCATCCCTCACTTTGCTCTTCTGCTCTCTGGTCAAACTTGAAGCTGCTCCCAGCGCGGGAAAGTCAGAGGCAGACAGGAAGCCGAGTTCCTGGTCTTTTTCAGGTTTAGGATTCTGTGTTGCTGTGGGATGACATTACATACTCCTTCATAAATCACAGAGTCATTGATAATCTTTACTTTTTTATGCTTGAAACTGAATGTTTTGAAGTTTGGCTACCTGCAGGGGTCTGCCGTATACCAGGCTTGGGATCAGTTGGTTTAGCCTGAGCGGGCAGCTTCTTAGCCTCCCAGCTGTCATACAGAGACATGTACTGTGCAAGAGGAAACTGTTCGTCATACTTCTGAGAATAGCAGGCGTGGAGCTGCTCCATGGACGGAGCCGTCAGCTGGTACGTCCTCGTCACCTGAAACACGCCAGTAAACATTTACTCACCAGCTGGTTTACACAGGCAAATAGCTGCAATTACATGGCGTACTGCAGAGGTCAAAGGTCAGTTTTTTAGAGTACATTGATAAAGAGATCAATTGATTAAAATACAAAATAGCTTAATAAATAGAATAATTCTTATAATGTTCCACTAATCTCTGCGTGTCTCATCCGTTCTGACGTAAGACATTTAAAGCTGCTGTTTAAAAAGTTTCACAATCTTGTAATGCAACAAACTGGGCACCAACACTACTTCTCTTTGCTTCAAAACACAGTGAAAGAGTTCATCCATGGTAATGTTTTAAATCCCTAGGTGAGGGAACTATTTACAAGTGGCTTTAGTCAAATTAAGGAGTTCGAAGGGTGTTTCTAGGGGGGAAATGTGCTGTGCCTCAAATTGGATACTTCCACGCTTACAGTATCAAATATGGCTACATTAAGTGATCTGCGAGTACACAATGGGTGCTATCAGAAAGGAAGGGACTGAAATGTTTACCTACCACTGATGATGACGTCAGTGCTAGGCAGCTAATGACAGGCAGCTCTGTGTGTGACATGCTGTGCATGTGTGTTTATTGGACAGGTGTTACAGGTCTGCATGTACATGGGTTGAAGTACTGATTAGTATTTGTGTACGTTAAATTGTCGTCTTTCCTGTAGAACAACATATTGTTCTGCTCCTGCCCACACGTGTCAGCTACGAGCTGACACGTGTGTTAGTTAATATTAGCACAATAATGAGCTATTTGTGGCCTCTTTTTATATTTTCATCTTTGAGAGCAAACAGAAAGGGGACTGAGCACCGTGTATCAGTCATGTCCAGCTGCTAACTGGAATGCTGTTAGCAGAAGATTATAGACATTAACTGGTTTATGTTATCAAGGCAAACAGCATCAAACTTAGATAAAATATGCATAAATATAGATACAGTGTCAGTTTGCACAGCTAACCTCTAAGATCCGCTCGTATAGCTGCTCTTGGGACAATTCCTCAGCTGGCTGGGGTGCAGTAAAAAGTGGAATAACAGGAATATAATGGGGGGAGGATAAAGAAACAGGAGAAATCAAAGGAGATCCAAGAAGGTTCATTCTTGCCTGAGGGAGAGGAGAAACCTGAGGGCTGGCATCCCGCTGTGGTACCGCCCGAGGGGCAGGGCTACTGCTCCTAATTAGAGATTCAGGTGTACGCGGTGTGGCAGGCCTGCTGCCCGCTGTAGCTTTTGTTAATGTCCCAGCTCGAGGCTGATTTTGAGGCTGATGATTCTTATGGTACACCACATCACCCACCACAACTAGCTCATCTTTCAGAGAGTCTAGCAGGTCAGGAACGGTTCTGAAGCCCACAGAGGATAAGTTCAGTACACATTTGTGTTTCTCTTTGTATTCTGCAGCCAGCAGCTCCAGATGAATCCCGTCCATATGTTCTTTCGTCATGTTCACAATTCTCCTCAAAATCTTCTCCTTTTTTTTCTTGGCTTTTGGAGCTGATTCCTTACTTTGAGCTGCAGCTCCACATTCAGCTCCAGCTGTGGCCTGACTTCCACCACAATGGTCCCTGTGAAACACCAGTTCTTCTTTCACCACCAGATCCTTTTCCAGAGAGGACAGCAGGCTGGTCATGGAGTCAAAGCCCAGTCTGGATAAAGTCAAGTTCTTGCGGTAGGTCTGGCTGTAGATGACAGCCAGCTTGCTCAGCGGGAGCCCGGCTGGGTGTTGCCTGACCATGGCCACGAGATCTTCCAGAACCTTCACCATCTTGAGTGACCCTATCAGGGGGAAAAGAGGATAGCATTAATGGATACATGCTATAGTTTATCTCACATATATTAACCCTCTCAGCTCTAAGCCATAAGCACTAACCCTAACAGATGTTTTACTGGAAAAGGTTTGTGTGTCAGAATGATGATCACTGATTACCAAGACTTGGGATATTAATTTAATTAAAAGATAAAGCTTCAGAGGGTTAAGCAAAGTGTGATCCCTGATGCTAGACCATTATTAAACAGAGAGAGACATCCTGATGTTTAATATTGTGTGCTTGGAAATGTTTAGGTACTAATAACATTCACAGAATAACCAATGAACTGGTTTGGTCAAGGTTATTTTGTACATTAACCAGTTGGTAAGTAGATTAGAAATGGTGACACCATTGCTGTAGGAATCACTGACTGGTTTATTTTACAGCCATAAAATATCTAACGCAGCAAGGAAACACTCCTTTATGTTTGCATGACATAAACAAAGGCAGGTGCTGACAAACAAATTACCCATCTGTGAGTTTACATTCCCACCAATCAGCTGTTTTTGCCATAAATTGCCCTTTGTTCAGATTTAACATTATTCAGGAGCTTTGCCGGTGTGCAGACCCTTTTTCTCTCTTTCAAAATAATGTAGCTCAATTTATGTAGCATGTTAAGCAGAACACAGTTTTAACATACTTTAGTATAAATGTTTAGCTTTATTGTGAAAATATTGTATTTAACTTGCAAAGACAGCTTTTAATGCTCAACCACAAGATTAAATTAACACTGTGGTGTACTAACGCTGAGCACGACTCATTTTTCCTATCAGTATAACAGTATAACACTAAACATGCAACATTGCATCACACAACAAACTGGCACTCTTAATATCAAAAGAGTAATAAGTAACAACATGTTAACAGATTAAGTACACTATGTTCTATCCCAAAGACACAAACTACAGCCAATAGTTCAAAGGTGCTTGAATCACAGCCACCTTACCTGTTCTTTCAAATAATAAGATGTGTGTTCATCTCTCCATCCAAAGCTCTGTGCATGAACCAGAAACCTTCCTGTTCAAGCTTAAGTACCCCCCCCCTCCCTCCTCTGTTTCATCCTAAGCAGGCAGAGAAAGGAAAGTGAAACTAACAGCCATGCTCATTAAACCATAAGGCTGATTTTCATGTAGCCACACTCTCACATTCCTGGAAACGGTTACAGCTCACCAAACTGGTTATGCAGTAAGAAGAGGCCACCACAAAGTGTAAAAAAAAAAAAGAGCTGCGTGCGGTGGAATGGCAAACAGCCAGTCATTGATCATCAAATTACCGGCAGACAAAGTAACAATGGAGACTGGGTATTTACTACATAACATGGTATAAAGTAGGATCTGCGATTGGATGCCAGAAATGAAGGAGAAGGGAAAACAAAGAGAGGAGGAGGCTTTAGGTTTCACATTCCTGGCTTTTGCTTCAGCTGATTCACATTCGCTATTAGGTAATAACCCGTGTCACCTGATTTCAAGGCTCAAAACAAACCTGTACCTAAGGAAAGGAAACAGAAAGTAATTACAGCTCTGTGTATTTCTGAGTACATGCATAAATACAAAGTCACATGCACCTACATCATCCACCACCTCTTACAGCACAGTACTGATCGGAACAGAATCCATTCTGTTACATTACTTCCTGTTTGCCAATGATGGTAAACATGCTGCTGGGCGTGTTCATGGTGTTTGCAGCTGATCGTGTTACTTAATCATGTTTAGAAAAGTTAAAAAAAAAAAAAATAGGGTTTTTTTATATGCTTAAAATTGGTCATTTTAGCAAATAATTTAATATAACATCAATTAAGTTATATTAATCTGACTTTTGTGGTCACGAGGTGTAGGTACATAAAAGCACAAACAGGTCATTTTAACCTGCTGCTACGTGGCTGGCAGCCAATGTAATGGCCTTCTGATACATCATGCATATTTCAATATGTGAGTAAGATCGTTATCATGATACAGTGCTTTTTTAAAGGTGCTATAAATGCAAAAAAAAAAAAAAAAAAAAAAAAAGAGGACAATTTAAGGTAGGTAGCATAATGATGACATCATAATACAGACGTACTTTTATAGTCTAACTGACTCACACTCTGATTAATGCATCGAGGGCAACTGAGGGTTCAGTGTCTTGCCCTTAAACTTGCAGGCTGGAGGAGCTGGGGACTTTCCTCCTGAGCCACAGCCACTAATATTTAATACAGATCAGAACCTTCAGAGGTCTTAGATGCACCTGTGTGCCAAGTTTGTCTGCTCAAATCCTGAAGAGGAGACCGAAACACTATAGAAGTGACCATGGAGCTTTGCATGATTCACGGTCAAAGAGAATCCTTATTTATCTGAACCACTCAGTTCAGCCACAAGCTTCTCTAGCTCCCTTTGAGACACCTCAAAATCCAAAAATGTGAAGAGCAGGTGAGTGGGGTTCCTGAGCTGCCCATATTAGGGATATCTGGTCTTACTGACATCATACTAAACCAAGAGTCACGTAACAAGGGATTACTTGTACACACACACTGACCTCATTATCTGAAACAAGGGGCATAAAATATCCAAAAGAAAAAGAGAAAAAAATGGCTAACACCCCAACTTTAACATGAATTATACTCAGCAATATCTGGAAGATTAGAGGCTATATAGCTTTTAATAAAGACTAAAATATGAGACTTGTACTAACACAAAATAGGTCCCTTTAAAGCTAGCGAAAAAGAAGCCAATGCCAGCATACCTTACAGTGATCAGTGTACTTGGATGCTGTCAGTGCATCACAGCTTTCCTGACAATAAGATGAAGACTAACAGGTCACAGAGCTAATTTATCTCAGCAGAGTCGCAACACATCAGCTAAAACTTGGATTCACATACAAACGGCCTGCTCACACATGATCATTACAGACCCCCTTACCCACCTTACCGAGGTCTAGTGCAGTTAGGACAGGTAGTGATAACTACATAACATAAGAAATCCCTTTGTTGGTCCCACGATGGGGGAAATTCAGCATATTTAGCCTTCAAAGAGCAACAAAACACCCACGAAGAAGTAGTAAGTATTGTGAAAGAGCAGCAACAAGACCAAATGACTAACTTTAAACGCTCTCCATCTACCTGTTATTACGATAACGGCCCTTCCGTTGGAGTTGCGGGGTGTGTGCCTTTGCCTTCATTCAATATTCCTGTCCTGCAGGACATAGCCATGACAGCTACTTATTACAGCTAGCCATTCTGCTATGGTGGCTAATGCCAGAAATATTACGAAATAATAGTGACATTAGTCGGTCAATGTAAAGAATTACAGCGGCCATTGGAGCGGCGCTTATATTAGGGTATCTTAACATTGTTATAAATTATACCGATTAGGTAGAAGAATTAAAATCGAAACTCATTAAAGAGGCTAACATCCCGACCCACTAGCTAACAGACGCTGTGCTGCATTCATGTTGCACGATAAAGGTAGTAAATAAGGGTTCTCCGCTGGAGAGGAGTTCATGTACGAAAACTGCTCACAAATGATGTATCATTCATTCACAATAAAAAAACAAAACAAAAAAATTATTCAAGTTATTCAAGTCTAATTTTGTTTAGCAGGCTATATTTATATTTTTCTAGTAGCTTTTGCTTCTGCGTTTGTCAAAAATCAAAACCAATTTTCCTTTCCTGTGTTCATATTTCCTGCTCTGCATTGTCTTTATAAACCACATCAGTGCTCCACTTCCTCTTTCAGTTATTTCCCACTCAATCATAGATCCAGTGCTGAAATATATATGAACTGCAATTGCAAGGATTCATACGCATATACCCTGCTCAAAAAAATAAAGGGAACACTCAAATAACACATCCTAGATCTGAATGAATGAACTATTCTCATTGAATACTTTGTTCTGTACAAAGTTGAATGTGCTGACAACAAAAATCACACAAAAATCATCAATGGAAATTAAATTTGTTAACCAATGGAGGCCTGGATTTGGAGTCACACACAAACTTAAAGTGTAAAAACACACTACAGGCTGATCCAACTTTGATGTAATGTCCTTAAAACAAGTCAAAATGAGGCTCAGTATTGTGTGTGGCCTCCACGTGCCTGTATGACCTCCCTACAACACCTGGGCATGCTCCTGATGAGGTGGCGGATGGTCTCCTGAGGGATCTCCTCCCAGACCTGGACCAAAGCATCCACCAACTCCTAGACAGTCTGTGGTGCAACGTGACGTTGGTGGATGGAGCGGGACATGATGTCCCAGATGTGCTCAATGGGATTCAGGTCTGGGGAACAGGCGGGCCAGTCCACAGCTTCAATGCCTTCATCTTGCAGGAACTGCTGACACACTCCAGCCACATGAGGTCTAACATTGTCCTGCATTAGGAGGAACCCAGGGCCAACCGCACCAGCATATGGTCTCAAGAGGTCTGATCTCGGTACCTGATGGCAGTCATGCTACCTCTGGCGAGCACATGGAGGGCTGTGCGGCCCTCCAAAGAAATGCCACCCCACACCATTACTGACCCACTGCCAAACTGGTCGTGCTGAAGGATGTTGCAGGCAACAGATCGCTCTCCACGGCGTCTCCAGACTCTGTCACGTCTGTCACATGTGCTCAGTGTGAACCTGCTTTCATCTGTGAAGAGCACAGGGCGCCAGTGGCGAATTTGCCAATCCTGGTGTGCTCTGGCAAATGCCAAGCATCCTGCACGGTGTTGGGCTGTGAGCACAACCCCCATCTGTGGACGTTGGGCCCTCATACCATCCTTATGGAGTCAGCTTCTAATCGTTTGTGCAGACACATGCACATTTGTGGCCTGCTGGAGGTCATTTTGCAGGGCTCTGGCAGTGCTCCTCTTGTTCCTCCTTGCACAAAGGCGGAGGTAGCAGTCCTGCTGCTGGGTTGTTGCCCTCCTACGGCCTCCTCCACGTCTCCTGGTAGCGCCTCCAGCCTCTGGACACTACGCTGACAGACACAGCAAACCTTCTTGCCACAGCTCGCATTGATGTGCCATCCTGGATGAGCTGCACTACCTGAGCCACTTGTGTGGGTTGTAGAGTCCGTCTCATGCTACCACGAGTGTGAAAGCACCACCAACATTCAAAAGTGACCAAAACATCAGCCAGAAAGCATAGGTACTGAGAAGTGGTCTGTGGTCCCCACCTGCAGAACCACTCCTTTATTGGGTGTGTCTTGCTAATTGCCAATAATTTCCACCTGTTGTCTATTCCATTTGCACAGCAGCATGTGAAATTTATTGTCAATCAGTGTTGCTTCCTAAGTGGACAGTTTGATTTCACAGAAGTTTGATTTACTTGGAGTTATATTGTGTTGTTTATGTGTTCCCTTTATTTTTTTGAGCAGTGTATATGTCATCCTTGGGGGGAAAAAAACCTAATATGCTGATTTTCATCCATATTTTTATTTTATAGCTATTCGAGTAAAGTTCAAAATAAGACTTACAATACTGTCCAAAAGTCTTGAGTCACCCTCATTTCTTTATATTTTGCTTCCAAGATTTCAGCCTTGAGCAATAGCTCTCCAGGCTTTCTGAGGTCTTACTTTGGACACTGTCTGCTTCTCCTCTGCTTTATCACTCATTTTCAGTCCAGTCCTTGTACGTGGCCATTTTCACAGGTATGTTATTGTTTAAGCCACTTAACACTGACCTATAAATCATTCAAGCAAAATAAATAAACAAAATAAAAGGCACCTAACTCAAGCAATGAACCAGTGTTGTATCTACACATAATAGAAACTTAGAACCAATTTTAAATTGTATCTTTAGGCACTTTATTACTAGCAGCCTGTTGCAAAGAAAAAAAAAAACAAACTTGTTCCTATTTCTTTAGTTGAATCTATGACAAATGCCAAATATATCACAGTTTGACAGGTGTAAAATAACATTTTTGCACCAACTCATCGCGTCTCAGCATGGTGTGCACTCTCTTTAAATAAATTTGAGGAAACTGTGGAGGAAGAAAGGTGAAGTGAGAGAAAAAAATCTATCTACAGCAGATGAGCAGTATCTGAAAGTCATGTTCTGAAGACGTAGGAAATAAATCCAGCAAAGCCCTGAGAGTAATGAGTCACTGGGTCCAGATTTGACTGAAGAGTACACTCAGAATTGGACAGTCTCACATGGACCTGAAGTTCAAGAAACTGGAACTTAAGTATTGTCACTAGTTCTCCTTGAGAACCACGATAGCTAAAAGGTGTTCACTGTGGATGGGCATCATTCTTTCTGTAGACAGAAAACTAAAGCAAACAAAGAAAGTTAGAAATCTTACTTTTGTAGATTTTACATATCAGAACATACAAAAAAAACATCTCGTCAGGTTTTAGAATTCTTAAAATCCAAGCTCAGATGAACTTGACATTCACAATTTATCATTATTTACCAAAAACTAACCTAAAATGCAGCGTGAAAACTAAGTACATCCATACTGTTTCCATAGTAATTGAGAGGGAAGCTGCCAGGAGCTGCTAATCAAATGCATTTGATTAACTGATTATCAGCAATTTTGAGCAGGTCTATTAGAGCAGAGGTTTTGTTTGCTGGTCTGGAGCAAACTGCCAGAACTCAAGTGTGTGTGAACACAATGTCCATCAACCTGGGAAAGGTTCTAAGTTTGGGTTCATCATTCTGCAGTATCTGAATGATAGGCAGAAGGATGCAATAAGTATTTTGCAAGTGGAAAACCTGCAGGACAGATGCCAGCCTTCCCAGGTGTGGATGTCCCAGCAAATTCACCCCAAGGTCAGACCATGCAATGGTCAGAGAAACTGCAAAAATCCCAAGAGCTACATCTCAGACTCTACAGGACTCAGTTAGCAGTTAGTTACCATAGCAGTAGTTACCGTACCCATCAGCTGCCTCTGAAGTCCCACAGGCTAAACAAGCCCTGTAGCGCTCCTTCTTCAGCTTGATGGCTCTCTTCACCTATATTGACCACCATCTGGTTCGGAGATGGCCACCACGACAAACACCAACCACCTTACAGCCGTAGGTCCGTGTGGCAGCCTCAACAATGGAGGTGTGAAGCATGGTCCATTCTGACTCAATGTCCTCGGCCTCGCTTGGAAAGCTGCCCAAGTACTGCTGGAGGTGGAAGTTGAAGATCTCAGCATGTGTTTGCTCAGTGGGTACATAAGTCACTTTTACAGGTTTATGAGCCAGAATTACACAACACATTGCACCTGTTTATTGCCCTAAATCAACAGCGAACCTATTTGAAATGAGCTATATTGTACACTGATAGTGAACACAGCAGACCACTTCTATTTCTGGGAGCAGTGTTGCTTAAAAAGACTGACTGCTGCGGGGAGGACAGACCTGTGATAGCACTCCCTCAAACATTTTGGGTGCAGCAGCCCATCCCTGATGGTGCTGCTCAAAGCTGTCACAGTGTCACACATGGGGTAGGAGTCATTTGACAACATGGAGCACAGCCTTGCTATCATCCTCCTCTCCATCACCACCTCCACAGTGTCCAGGGAGCAGCCCAGGACACAGGCAGCCTTCTTGATGAGCCTATCGAGTCTCTTCCTGTCAGCAGCTGTTATACGGCTCTCCCAGCAGGCCACACTGGAAAAAAACATGCTGATGCCACAATAGAGTCAAAAAAATGATTTCAGGAGTGCACCCTGCACCCCAAAGGACATCAGTCTCCTGAGCAGGTAGAGTTTGCTCTGTAAGCTCTATTTAGGTTTTCACTGACTAAAAGAAGTTCATATTTATTAGAACAAAGGTGTAACGATTGTAATTATTTGATGAGCTCTGTGATAACACACTTGAAAATTGTAGGCTCCTTCTAATATAGTAAACACTGACATGCTGGGTCTTTTGGTGCTTCCTTGATGGTACCGTCACTCCTGTGAGGCCCAGCAGTCTATCAGCAAATGTGGCTCACTGGCACTGTGAGGGTGTCTTCATGCTGAAAGGGAGTTCTTCCTTCCCACTCTTTCCAAGGGCCTGTTCATAAGGGATTGTCTGACTGCTGTGGTTTTCTCTCTTATATTGTACAATCTTTACTTTATATTCTAAAGTACCTTAAGGTGGCTGATATTGTAAAACTGAATTGATCTCAAACTGTGACATACGCCATTGTTTTCTCACAGATTGCTAGCTCGCACCTTCCTTCTGATAATATTGCACATAATTTGCTGGGCCACAGCAAATCAGAACATTTGATCAGAAATAAATACAGTGTAGGAAACCTTGCATACAATTTCCATGCTCATGTGCAGCCCTGTGGCCTGATGCACATATACTGGCACCACACACAAGTCTGATAATTGTTTTGCACTGAATGTAGACATAATGCTGCTAAAGTAATGGCACAAATATTTTAGCACTACAATATACTTTAGTTACTAATCATGCAGAATCATATGCACTACATTACTGATCATAATTTTTGATTAATATCACTTGAATGTTGGAGGAAAAGATGCTTTTAATTATTTATATATTACTGGTAGCTTTATCTGTAATACTATTTCACAGATAAGAACACAATATTAGATTTAATATCTTAAAATCTGCAAAATACTAAGTAACTAAAGAGGTCAAAGAAATGGTACGGAGTACAAAGTACAACATTTGAATGATTGGAAGCAGAAAGCAAAATAGCATAAAATACTTTAAATACATGCAGATGGTCCTATCGATGCTATCATTCGGTGGCTTTGGTATTATAGGCTTAGCAGCACTCCAGCCCAATTAATTTAATTCATTTTTCTTTCTTTCTCAGCTGTATTCAAACACTTGTATTTTGTTATTTGGCTGTACAGCGATGCAGTGTTTGGGAGATGTTCTATAAAATACAAATTTTTTTTCAAAGAAAATACACATTTAATCTCTCAGTGCAAAGAAATACAATTTATTTGTCAGTTTTTATTCATGCAAGAACATATTATCCATTTATCCTGTTAATTTAAACATGACTGTTAGCATTTATTAGTAAGTTTAAGTAGCTTAAAATGACTCCAGGTTGTTCAGAATGGCATAACAGATTACATATTCAAAAACACAGTCCATAAATATTTGGACAATGATAAAATTCTGCCTCTGGCTATAATTCCCAAACAATTAACCCAATAAGTTTGTTACCCTTTAAATTAAAGCTAAAATCTGCACTTACAAAAATTGTGTCATTGTCCAAACAGTTATGGACTTAACTGCTAAAGTACATAAGTAAAATATAAATTGTTTTTTTTTACTAATGCAGTAGGTGAATATAAAATATTATGAACAGTTAGATAATAATAAAAAAAAAAAGAGATGTATTGAAGGATTTCGGATGTTTAAGTAGGATATAAACAGCACATACGGAACCAAAACAGATCTCACTGCTCTACTCTGGATTGAATTACGTTTGTTACAAAGTAGAACATTGTATCGTTTGGTGATATTAATACTGGTATTGGTGCTGAAACAGGGAACAAACCCGATGTTTTTTTTTGTTTGTTTTTTTTACATAAATGAATGGCTTCCCCTAAAGGAGCAAGATTGTTTAAGCAGTGTGAGATAAACCAGAACTCTGAGGCACCATTTGTACATTTTGGTCACATTTCTGACTCTCACATTAAGGCAGAATGACTTTCACTGCCTTTTTTTTTTTTAATCCCACACGAATTTATATTTGACATCTTTCATTTTGTCTTTGTACACGGCATCGAAGTGCTCTGCTTCTGCTGCTGTTAGCAGATTCTTCCAATCTCCAGCAATTCCTGAGGAACAACACACACAGAATTACATTAGAAGTGAAGGAAACAAAAAAATTGTGCCTTTTATTTTATATTATACTGTTTCTCTTTTAGAACTGCCGTCTAAAATCTATCATAGTTTTTCTCAATTGCTTACTTACTATTAGCAGGTTTATAAAAATTCAAATCATAACACTATCAACTATAAACACCATTCCACTCTTCTGACAGATGAGTCAGATTTGCAGTGAAACCCTCTGCTTAAATACCTTCATGTATCATTGCCTGCCCCTGCCCTCATCCAGAAAGCTCTTGGCTGCTTCTCTAAAACCAGGTAGCACTCTTATCCAGGTGGAAACGCTAAGATCAACAACAATCAAAACTGTTCACACACCAGTGAGAACCTTCAAAAGGTAGATAAGTTCATCAGTAATCCAAGATTCTCCTTTCTCTTTTTGCCTGCATATTCCCCCTTTTTAAACCCCAAAGAGGATTTTTTTTTTCATCATGGGGGTGGAAGGTTTAAGACTAATACTCCTGCGTCTGCATTAACTTAAAGCTATGAAGGAGTCCTGTTTAGACATGCCAGTTAGGGCTTGTCAGGGGTGGATAAGACACACACACACCTGTGTGTGTGTCTTATCCACATGGTTGTGGATAAGCATTCCATGGTTGTGAATTTGGTGTTGATTTGGAATATGGAAGCTTTCAGAACCGAGTGATCAGTTATGGGTTTGTGTTTGAAGGGATAATTTCAAGAAATACATTTTAGCAATGGAGAAAAAGTGTAAGTTTATATAGATTTTATAGGTGACCATTGTCAGCAATATTATTAACACACCTTTCCTGAGGAATTCAGACTTGGTCTGGTCCATGAATTCCTTGGGAACGGCCGAGTAGTTAGACATGCTGTTTTTCTTCATGTTCTTGAACAAACACCGGTCAGCTATCTTCTCTATCACTTCCATATCCAGAGATTTCTCCAGGAACTGAGTGATCCTGGTCACAGAGTCCTTCAGGTCCTGCACCGCAGACAAACACAGCTCAGCTCGTGTTCTTACAGAGAAGTCAGTGTCTGACTCTGTTCATGTCTGAGCTGTTTGGGAGGTGTTCACAGCTGTTCTCACCTTTGACAGTTCTTCATAAGAGATGTACATGATGCGCTCCTTATCTTCAGCACTGAGCCAGCTCTTTACATGATCAAACCAGGAACCAAATGCAACTAGAAGGAAGGAAGAAAGGAAGGAAGAAAGAATAGATACTTTATTGATCCTGAAGGAAATTAGTGTTCCCTCTCAGATCAAATATTAAAGGAAAGTTCTCTGCTGTATGGACTGTATGTTCCATATTTGTAACAAAAACAACCTTTTCCATCAAGGAACTTCTGGAGGAACTCGCTCAGTGGGCCAGGTTTCACCATGAACGAGGTTATCCCAAAGTAGTGAAAAGCAGAGGTGAACACATCTTTGGGGTTCCTCATGACATAGATGACCTGGAGTGATGACAAATCATTATTAAACTTTAAACATTCAGCCCTTCTGAGGCCGATCTGCCTTCCTTTAAACAGTCTCTTATAGACCAATCAAAGCTACATGCTGCCCTCAGTATTCCTCCTTCCTCTGTCAAGTCTTCTGTGTTGTGTTATGTTTGTGTGTATGTTACATGAGGTCACTTCCTGTTTTATTTTGCCTGTGTGTGTGTGTGTGTGTGTGTGTGTGTGTGTGTCCGTCCCAGTTTTTGCTGCTGGTCCCATCCAGCTTCATAAACCTGTTTTGATGAGCGAATAAAACTGAAGTCTAGTTTCATCCTGATTCCGAGTTCCTGCATTTTGGGTCCATCTCTCGCCTGCTACACAGCTAATCATGACAACCCCGTTGTTGTGGTCTTTTATTTTGTTTTAATGCTCTTTCAGCTTCTTTGAGTTGTTTTTCCTCTTGCACGTAGGCTCAGTAAAGCCTTGACTTCACATTTCTCAGGCTAATGTTAGGAGCTGGTGTTCGACTTTTTTATGCTGGAAAAAGCTCCTGTGGTCTGAAACTTATTCAGCATCACTTGCTCCTGAACTGTTGCTCTGTATAAACTGAGGAAGCTCGGGCTTAAACAGTCGCCCTGACTCAGTGATACCGCTAGAGCTCTTAGACGGGAATGTAGAAAATTGGAAAGAAAGCGGAAGCAGGAAAAACGCGAAGGGTCTTTGGAAATTTTGAGAACCTTGTTAAATATCAAGAAAATGTAAAAGGCTGCAAGAGTCATTATATAAAAACAACCTCCCATAATTCCATGATTTTGTTCTCTATCATTAATCCTGTCCTCCCATACCTTTCAGGATACCTACGTCACCAAATGTGAAGAATATCTACAATTCATATCAATTATTGTAACATGACCAACAATTTTAAGTTACAAAGGTGCCTCACAGAACCATATCAGAAGAATTCAAACATATTTACTGTGCCACTGAATGACCCATGAGGCAGACTTACCTTTGGTTTAACTTCGTAGAAGGATGGTGGCATCATGTTGTACCGGAAGTGTGTTGAAAACATGCGTGGAGACGGCCTTTCTTCCAGGTTGAGGGTGCAGGCCAGAGACTCCTCCAGCCATGGGACACGGACCCAGTTGTGAAGAGTCTCAACGGAGGCCGGATCCCCTCCACTCATGATCAGTGGGACAATCTCCTGCATCCATGTCGTACCTACAAAAATGAAACAAGCTTATCTTTTGATTTAGCTTTTATTAGAATTAAAGCGCCATTGTTCACTGACTTCATAAATGCAATGTCAATTATGATGAAGCGTGCCTCACTGCAATCTTTGTAACAGTTTCAAGGAGCTATTCTGAATAATAAGCAGAGACAGACTGAGGCTCTAACCAGGGCTCAGAAATTAGTGAGTGTTGGGTTCTGACCCGTTTAGAAGAGACCTATTAACAAAACACACAAGAGACGTGAGTATCTTTTTTACCAGCTGGGAGAGCAAGGCCCAAGTCTGCACAGTACAGAGTTGTCTATGCTCTAAGGAAGGGATGTCTCCCAGCTACTTTTATTAGGAAGGTTACATAAGCGTGTGCAGCTGGTGTCACTCAAAGCAAGGAAACCCCCACCCACAGTGCTCCTTGCTTGTTTCACACACTGTGTGAGGTGCAGTATGATTTATACAGTACATTCTGTGCTCAAGTGAAGGAAATACATAGAGTGATTCTCAGTGCTGTTTGATGGTCATTTATAATCCAACAGTGAGGTTCAGAAAATTTCATCTTAATGCCTTATTTAAGGTATTTAAGGTTGAATAACAATCATCATCTCAGTATAAGAAATAATAATCAAAGCACCAATATGAGTAAATGTCAGCAAATTCCTGCAAGGAGACTGCTGAAACTATCAAAACACACATGAGGGAAGTGGAAAAACTAGAGGGAAAAATACACTGCCTGGCCATAAAAAAAGTCGCCACCAAAAAAAAAAAAAAAAAAGGACTTGGCGGATGCCAGTGGTGAATTTGCCAATCCTGGTGTTCTCTGGCAAATGCCAAGCGTCCTGCACGGTGTTGGGCTGTGAGCACAACCCCATCTGTGGACATCCATCCTCATGGAGTCGGTTTCTAACCGTTTGTGAAGACACATGCACATTTGTGGCCTGCTGGAGGTCATTTTGCAGGGCTCTGGCAGTGCTCCTCCTGTTCCTCCTTGCACAAAGGCAGAGGTAGCGGTCCTGCTGCTGGGTTGTTGCACTCCTACGGCCTCCTCCACGTCTCCTGGTGTATTGGCCTGTCTCCTGGTAGCGCCTCCAGCCTCTGGACACTACGCTGACAGACACAGCAAACCTTCTTGCCACAGCTCGCATTGATGTGCCATCCTGGATGAGCTGCACTACCTGAGCCACTTGTGTGGGTTATCGAGTCCGTCTCATGCTACCATGAGTGTGAAAGCACCACCAACATTCAAAAGTGACCAAAACATCAGCCAGAAAGCCTAGGTACTGAGAAGTGGTCTGTGGTCCCCACCTGCAGAACCACTCCTTTATTGAGTGTGTCTTGCTAATTGCCAGTAATTTCCACCTGTTGTCTATTCCATTTGCACAACAGCAAGTGAAACTGATTGTCAATCAAAGTTGTTTCCTAAGTGGACAGTTTGATTTCACAGAAGTTTGATTTACTTGGAGTTATATTGTGTTGTTCAAGTGTTCCCTTTATTTTTTTTGAGCAGTGTACACAGTACAATGAACAGTGAAATGCATTTTGTACCTGAAGCCGATAAAAAGTAGTAAAAAAGATTAAATATAAACAAGAAGAATAAAAATAAGTAGATAGATCGATACTTTATTGATCCCGCAAGGGAAATTATTGTGTAACAGCAGCAAGCAAAATACAATCTACAGTAACTAAACATCAACGTGAGAGTGCCAACGATGAGAGAGGCAAGAAGAAAACCAGTCAAGCATTAACCCAGCGATACCCACACAAGTTCTAAGTCTGTCAATCAGGATACCATGATCAATAGTATCAAAGGTAGCTGAGAGATCGAGAAGTACAGGAACTGAATATTCACCTGCATCTCTACGCATTAAAGTATCATTTGAAACTTTAGGGAGAGCGGTTTCAGTATGGAGGACCGAAACTGACATAATTGGAAATAAAAGCAGAAATATATATATAGTGTCTATATTTTGTTTGTCCTTTTCCTTATACACGAGTTTTCATCAAGAAATGTATAAATTTTCTTTTTCCTTTTCCTTACGCATGCGTTTTCATCAAGAAATATAAATGTTTTGTTTTGCCTTTTCCTCCTGCTCTTTTTCCTTTACCGTATGCATTTCTGCCTCATTATGCAAATGAGGAGGGCTGCCTTCTTGCTCCAGCTCCTCTGCTATTGGTCAACAAACAAGAAGGAGCAGGATCCATGTGCAGATCGATTGTGCATGCCTGGGTCTTTGACTTGTTGCAGAAATTTAGAGGAAGTGAACCCTTAGCAGAGATGTCTCAGGCAATTGCAGAAGAATTAAGGCACCTTGCTAGCTTAGCTGAAAGCAATACTGTCACTGATGACTATTTATTGTTTCGCGTGGATATTTTGAATGAGAGGCTACTGCATTTAGCTGCAGACACGGATAGTGAAGCTGACCCATTAGTTCTCCAGATTCTGGAGGAGGTGGCGTGTCGCTTGCACAAGTCTGTGTACCACACAAGAACTGCTGGGAGACCTGGATATTTGCTGCCCGCTGAAGCCTTGGAATCGTTTTTGCTTGTGGGTCTGTCAGTAAAGGATATTGCGGAACTTTTTGGGGTCAGTGAAAGAACAGTTCACCGGCGGATGGCAGACTATGGTGTTAGGTAAGTACGTGTCGTGTTTCTGTTGCTACTTTGAACTCAGTAGTATTTTCTATTTTCATTATAGTTCCAAATTGTAGCGGAACATCTGTTATGTATTCAACTGTACACATAGTGACGTAATATGTATGGTAAGCCTTTAACCTGTACTAGTATAGTTCAGTTTTGAATTATGAGCTGTGTTCTTCATATTAAAATATTAAATTAATTTTGTGTGAGGGTGTAGACCGCATCAGCAGAATAATTACGAATGTGTGTTAATATCCACCATTACACGGCACTTCCACATAGCTCTTATGGTACTGTAACGTTGTAAACACACTTCCACAGTCGGCGATGTTCACAACAAAGGTCGTCTTTATTAGCAGAAAAACGGCTGCTGTAGGCCACAGCCACGCCAACCACAACTACAACAACGGAACAGCAACACACACACACAGGCAAGCTCTCGGTCTTTTCTCTCTCTCCATGCTGCCTTCACGAACCTCCCGAACAGTCCGAAATCCCACAACATCAACACGCTCTCTAACTAAGAGAATCGCTACATTGCCCCCCCTCACTAAATCCCTCGCCCCGAGGGATCCCGTACAAAGTCTCTGAGGTGACCTGGGGGTCTTCTCTGCCTCTGCAGCCCCCTTGTAGACGACACTCGGGGCTGTGTCTGCTGTCCTGCAGCACCCTGCTTTTGATCTGGGATGGGGTGCAAAAGTGGAGGAAGCTGTGGGGCAGTAGAAGGGGGCACAGTCAGTGAGTCTGGGGCTGTGGCTGTTTCATTTCTCAGGGGGGTCGACTGGACCGGGCGCACATCACCCTTATATGGAGCCAGCCTGTCTCTATGAAGGGCCACTCGTCTCCCCCTAGTCGGCAGCTGAACCCTGTACACCACTTCCCCCAGCTTCTCTACCACTACACAAGGCCCCACCCAGTGGCAGTCCAGCTTAGGGCACCGGCCTTTCTTCCTCCTCGGGCTGTACACCCACACAAGGTCACCGGCCCTGAAGTCTTTCCCTTTTACCCTCAAGTCATAATTCCTTTTCTGTCTCATTCCCGCTTTCTCCAGCTGATCACGGGCAAAAGCATGGGCCGACTCCAGCCGGTCCTGCAGTCTCCTGGCGTATTCCGGACCCGGTACGACTACCGGAGCGTCCGGAGGCCTCCCCGGTGCCATCTCCGCTGGCGTCCGTAGCTCTCGCCCCAGCATGAGCAGGGCAGGCGTACACAAGGTGGAATCCTGCACAGCGGACCTATACGCCAACAAAACAAGGGGGAGATGCATGTCCCAATCACGCTGGTGCTCTGCAGTGAGGATGGCCAGCTGTTTCGCCAGGGTCCTGTTGAAGCGCTCGACGAGCCCATCACTCTGCGGGTGTAACGGTGTCGTCCGGGTCTTTCGCATCCCTAAGCGCTCACACATGACAGAGAAAACAGCCGACTCAAAGTTCCTTCCCTGGTCACTGTGAATGGTTTCTGCCATCCCGAACCTGGCAAACATGCCCTCCACCAGCCTGTCGACCACCGTCTCCGCCTCCTGGTCGGGTATGGCATATGCCTCCGGCCATTTTGTGAAGTAGTCCATGGCAACTAAGACATAACGATTTCCTCTGTCTGTGCGTGGAAAAGGCCCCATCACGTCCACTGCTACTCTCTCCATCGGGGCTCCCACTGCTAACTGCTGTAGCTGGGCCCGGGACTGGTCTGAGGGACCCTTGTGCGCTGCACAGAGGTCACACCGGCGGCAAAAGTCCTCAACATCCCTCCTGAGCTGCCCCCAGTAGAAACTCTGCCGGAGCCGCCGAAGGGTTTTGGAAACTCCAAAATGCCCCACCCCGGCGGTTCCGTGGGAGGCCTTCAAAACTGCCTCCCTCAGGGCCCTGGGGACCACCACCTGCCACCTCTCCTCCCCCGTAGCTGGCTCCTTCCAGGCGCTCTGCAGCACTCCGTCCTTTACTCGGAGAGCTGAAAATTTCACAAACAGTCCTTTAGTTGCAGGTGAGTATCCAGCCACTCCGCTCCACTGCGGTCTTTGACCAGACTCCACCCATTGTAGCACTGGCCGGAGGTCAACATCCTGCTCCTGTTGCGCTCTCCACTCGAGCGGGTCAATCACCTGTGCCACTCTGCAGGCCAGCTCACCTCCGCTACACCCGGAATCATGCTCTCCCCCAGCCCGGAGCTCCTCCTCCCGGGCTTCCCGCTTTTCGCAGTACCGGCAACCAGCTGGAGCACAGGGGCGGCGGGACATGGCATCTGCGTTGGCGTGGTGAGCCCCCGCTCGGTACTTCACTTCGAAGACGTATGGCGCTAATTCCTCCAGCCAGCGTGCAATCTGCCCCTCTGGCTCCTTAAACGCCATTAGCCACTGCAAGGCTGAATGGTCTGACCGGACAGTGAAGGGCAGGCCACAAAGGTAGTACCTGAAGTGACTTATTGCCCGTACTATGGCCAGGAGCTCCCTTCGCGTCACACAGTAGCGTCGTTCAGCCTTATTAAAGGTTCTGCTGAAGTACGCCACCACTCTCTCCCCCGCTGGCCCCACCTGGCTCAACACTGCCCCCATTCCGACATCGCTGGCATCTGTGTCTAGAATAAACGGCAGACTGGGGTCCGGGGTGGCGAGGGTGGGAGATTCTGTTAGGGCGTTTTTCAGCCGCTCAAAAGCCTGTTCACATCCTGCTGACCAGTCAAAGTCACTATCCTTTTTCTGCAGGCGGAACAGGGGCGCAGCAATACAGGAGAACCCCCTTACAAACCGCCTGTAGTAGGACGCCAGACCAAGGAAGCTCTTTAAGTCCTTCAAGTTTGTGGGGGTTGGCCAGTCCTTCACCGCCTGCACTTTCTCCTCCAGCGTACTGATACCCTCACCCCCGATTTTGTGTCCCAGGAACTCCAGCTCTTTCCTCATAAAGCAGCACTTATCAGGGTGGAGTTTCAGGCCCGCTGCCGCTATCCGCTGTAGAATCTGCCGCAGGGATGCCAGAGCTGCCTCGAAGGAACTTCCGTGGACCAGGATGTCGTCCAAGTAGACCAAACATTCCTGTCGGGGAATATCGGCCAGCACCTTTTCCATCAACCTTTCAAACGTGGCCGGCGCATTGCATAGGCCGAAGCAGAGAACACGGAATTGCCACAGCCCCCTGCCTGTGCTGAAAGCAGTCTTTGGTCTGGCTGCGGGGCTGAGGGGCACTTGCCAATACCCGCTACGCAGGTCCAGCGAGGAGAACCAGGAAGAGCCGGAAACCAAATCCAGGCACTCATCGATGCGGGGCAGCGGGTATGAGTCTTTCTTAGTCACACTGTTCAACGGCCTAAAATCGACACAGAATCTCATTTTGGGGCTCTTCTTCTTTTTAACCATCACAACCCCCGAGGCCCAGGGGCTGTCGGAGGGTTCAATGACGCCAGCCCTGAGCATCTCCCCGATCGCACTATCAGCCGCAGCCTGATGCGCCAGGGGGAGGCGGCGAGGGCGTGACTTCACAGGCCGTGCATCTCCCGTGTCAATGTCGTGCTGCAGGAGGTGAGTTAAGCCTACCTCGTCTTCTGACAGAGCAAAAATGTCCTTGAACTCCAGCAGCACCTGCCACAGCTCCTCCCGCTGTGGATGATCTAAATCTTGGCAGCTACGTGTCCATATGTCCCTCACTACTGCCAGTCTATCCCCCTCCCCCATTACAGTGTGCTGGTCTGAGGCAGGAGAACCCACCACGGTGGCTAAATCAGGGTCAGGGGACAGGGGTGCAGGGGGGTAGATCGGGGGCGGAAGGTGTGCCTCATGGTGCACCCCCGCTGCTCCCGACTTTGGCGGGTGTAGGTTCGGGGCCTGTGCGGGGCGCACCAGGTCAACCATGGGGCCCCCTGGAAAGGTCAGCGTGTTATTCCCCAGGTCTAAGACACTCTGTGAGGCCCGCAGAAAGTCCAGGCCTAATATGCAAACGTCCTGCACCGCTGCCACCCACACCTCCAAGTTCACTCCCAGGCCCCCCACCTGAATAGAGACCAGTCCTTTTCCCAACATCGGGGCTAACTCACCAGTCACTGTACGCAGTTTTACTGTAGTTGGTTCCAACTGGGTTCCTACCGGCACCACGTCAGGTCTCATCAAGGTCGCAGTGGAGCCAGTGTCGACCAGAGCTGTGCACGGAGCCCCTGCCAGGGTGATGGGGATGTGACAAAAATCCCCTGCACGCGTCCAGCCCACCACCCTCGCGGACTCTGTGCTGTCGTCTGCTTCTGGGGGGAGCTGAGCCCCGCACCCCCAGCTGTACCGTTGGGCTCTGTCCACCGGCGCCCCGGCGGATTGGGACACAGAAGAAGGGGCCTGCGCCGTCCCGCCTACGCAGGCCCTGAGGCGTTTCCCTGAACACCGGCACGGTCTGGGCATCGCACGCTGATGTGGCCCAGCTGTCCGCACGTCCAGCAAACAGGAGGGTCTCGGCGAGGACGAGCACCGCGGCGTGAAGATTGTAGAGACACGCCTCGAACCAGTTCGGTCAATTCGGCCGCCCAAGCTGGCACCCCCTGGCCCGGGGCCTCCGGCACCGCAGCCCTCACCACCGGGTCATACTCGCTATGGTCGCACCCCGCAGAAGCCACCACGGCCTCCCTCTCCAAGGCCATCTCCAGGGCCTCGTGCAGATTGCGGGGGTGGGAAAGTTGAGTCTGGATGCGCAGCTCACCAGGGATAATGGCGCGGATGAACTGGTCTCTGGCCAGCTCGTTCTGCACGTCGATGGGCATGTGGGCATATGCTTTCTTCGCTAGCATCTCAATGTCATTAGCCAAAGCGCGAAGCGGCTCACCCGGTTGTCTCCGTCTACTCGTCAGTTCGGACCGCAGGACAGCAGGCTGGCCACACTGCCCAAACCGCCGCTGCAGAGCACCAACCAGAGCCCTGTAGTCACCCCTCTCCGCTGGGCTAAGCAGCAGCAGGCATGCCAAAGCGTCGTCAGTGAGGCACAAGGCTAGCTGGAGTGCTTTAGTGTCTGTGGACCAGGCCGCAGCATGCGCTAACAGTTCAAATTGAGCATGGAAGGCCTCCCAGTCAGCCTTACCGGAGTACTTGGGGGTTTTCACATTTGCCTGGCAGGGCCGGGCGCCACTATCGCCAAGCACGGGCCCCGCGCTGTTCGGGGCGGGCGTCTCCGCGCCCGCGTATATTCCTGCAGTCGATGGGCTAAAGCCAGCGGCGGCCGCCAGGCCTCTGGCAGTCCGTCTGAGGCGGGCCAAACGCTCTCCGGCACTGTCCGCTCCCTCAGGACCCAGCGTGCCCCCAAAGTCACTGTCCATAGCCTCTCTCTTGATCTTCGGGCGGGCCCCGGCCACATCTCGCTGCGCTGCCATAGTTAGCGCAGGCTGTCAACTGAGGTAGCCGAAGCAGGGCTAGCCGACGGTTAGCAGTTTGACTTCTGACACCAATGTAACGTTGTAAACACACTTCCACAGTCGGCGATGTTCACAACAAAGGTCGTCTTTATTAGCAGAAAAACGGCTGCTGTAGGCCACAGCCACGCCAACCACAACTACAACAACGGAACAGCAACACACACACACAGGCAAGCTCTCGGTCTCTCTCTCTCCATGCTGCCTTCACGAACCTCCCGAACAGTCCGAAATCCCACAACATCAACACGCTCTCTAACTAAGAGAATCGCTACAGTACTAATTCTCTTAAAATGTGTAATACATTAGTGTCAGAAATCCGGTCTGGTCAATTTTCAATCACTGTGGTGAACCTCACTTTCAGCAAATAGTGTGACTGTATTTTGGAGCTGTCAAAAGTATTTAGCATTAGCTGTATATTTAATGACATAATATGAATGGTCAAAACCTATGTGTTTGCTAAAGAAACACATAGTCAATTGTTTTCTACTGACTAGACATTGTGTATTATTTTTTCTCGTAGAGTATCGGATTTATTCAGCAACATCGGAGATGATGAGTTGGATGGAGTTGTGCGAGACATTCTAAGTTATCATCCCAATACAGGATACAAGATGATGTTGGGCTACTTGAATGCTCGAGGTATTCACATCCAAAGTAAGTCTATAACAGATGTGCTTATGATGGCGCTGATAAGCACCTATTGCAGTTGTAGACATAATGTGCTGTATGACAGACAGCTCATTGTTTATCACTTCTATGCAAAGTAAAAAGGACACACACACACACAAAAAAACACGATTGAAAGGAAAAAATTTTTTTCAAATTTATAGCAATCACATGGTAATAATCTAATGCCCTCTTAACTGTCCTGAAGACACCAGTGTCCTCATGGACCCATTGACTTGCATGTACATGTTTTCAGATAACAGTTGATGGGTTAAATTTTCTTTTTGATTCTGTTCATCACCTCCAAATCAAACATGTTTTAATTATGGTCTCATTCATTTTTCAAGGAAGACGAGTGCAAGAAGAAATGCGCCGTGTGGACCAGCAGGGAATTTTGATGCGCACATTCCAGCTTCAAACTGTTCAGCGTAGAAGATACTCTGTTCCAGCTCCAAACAGTTTGTGGCACATAGATGGTAACCATAAACTTATAAGGTCAGACTTACTTGTTTGATCAAACAAGAACAATACTTAAGATACTTCCTGGACAAAGAGAAATAACTTCTGTATTAAAATAAATAGACTAGAGAAATTCTGGAGTGATGGATTAGTGTCAGAGGGGTAACAAGTTAAATCATCATAAATCAAGTGTAAAAAATTTCCCTGTGCTATAGCAACCATCTCACATAAAACTGTTTTGGTCAAGAAAACGAAGTCACTCTGCTTCTGAAGCATCAAACGTATTGTTTGTATGAAGCATTTAAAATAATTTATAATAATACATTGTATTCATGTATGTTCATAAAAATGGTTTCATAAAAATGCTTTGAGCGGTCATGGTCAGAGATTAATGTAATGCTTTAAACAAAAGAGGAAGCAAATTGACATTACAATTACATGCAGTCTTCTAAAGTATTAGTTATAGCGTTTCCATTTTTATAGAACAGAAAATCAGGAACTCTAATGATTAATACTAGACAAATTAGTTGCCTTAAGAAACAGACTTAACAAGGACACCAACAAACTCAATGAGATTAAAGTCAGATAACATTGTTTTCTCTAGAGAAAAATGGACTCTTTAGGAAACAACCCTGTGGTTTGGCATGTCCATATTTACCCTCTTAATAAGTGATGGACACTGCAGAATAAGAGCACTGAAGTTATGATTTGTATTTGCTTTGGATGCCAGGCCTAAATTCAGCAAACACGAGTGTTACAAATTATCTAGTATTAGTGTTTGTTTTTGTTTAATGCTGAACTTAGTGTTTTATATCAGGCATCTTGTTTGGCAGCTAAGGGGTGTTTAGGAATATATATATTGAGCCACTGGTGGCAGTTATTTTTCAGTTACATTGATACCTGTCTGTGTTTGAAACAGATTGTGCCGTATTGGACAAACTGTAAAGAATGTGTAGTGTGCTTCAGCATTAAAGTCACAGTAGCTGTCCTCCTGTGTTCGTCCTCTGATCAGAGTGTCTGTGTGGATTAGGTGCTCCAGCAAATGCTCCCATAGCAACATACAGTCCTACCTCTCCACAGTAAGACTGTTAAACTATGTTACTGTACCAGTGCTAATCAAAACTTTTTTTGTTGTCTGTACAGATGGCGAATTGTTGTTCACGGGGGCATTGATGGCTTTAGTCGCCTCATTGTTTACCTGACTGCTGCCACCAACAATCGTGCCACAACAGTGCTTAACAGCTTTCTTGAAGCTGTGAATACATATGGAGTGCCATCACATGTTCGTTCTGACAAAGGAGGAGAGAATGTACAAGTGGCACACTTCATGGTCTCAACCAGAGGCCCAAACAGAAACTCTCACCTAACTGGAAGAAGCACACATAACCAGAGGTATTTACCTTAAAGTCTTTGTGTGCTCTCCATGTTTTTTTTATCCAGACAATTTCCATAAAAGTTGGTACATTGTAAATACAGTTCGATTTACTTTACTCTACCAGGAAGATATCGCAGGAGCATATCACCCCAGTTCTAAAGTCCTTCCACTGGCTCCCTGCAGCTCACAGAATAGACTTTAAAATACTTCTGTTAGATTATAAATCACACAAAACCTTAGCAACAAAAATACATTAAAGACATTTTGTCATTGTGTAAACCTTCCAGACCACTCAGGTCTTCTGGTTGTAGTCTAGTCTGCATCCCCAGAACCAGAACAAAACATGGAGAAGCAGCATTCAGTTTTTTATGCTCCTCTAACCTGGAACAAACTTCAGGAAAAATACAAAACAGCTGACACATTTTTTCAATAAAGGCTATAAATCCACCTGTCTAGAGTTGCCTTTGATTAACAGTAACTGGAACATTTATCAACAAATTTGATGTAGGTTATTTTATAAGAGTACATTTAAAAAATTTTAAGGTTTATTCCTGTTTCATACTTGGTTACTGGATTATGTTTTATTGGTGTAAAGCACTTCAGCTTCCTTGTTGCTGAAATGTTGTATACAACTCAACTTCACTTAATGTCCTACTATTTATACTGATCAAATCAAAACATTTTTTACTTATATTTCCACTCATTGTTTAACAAATTCTAATCATTATTATTTTATGAGTTGTAGGTCTATATATAAGTGCATGATGACAACCTAGTTCTGCACCTTTTCCACACTAATACCTTTTCTTTTCTATCCAGGATTGAAAGGTTGTGGAGAGATGTATTTGGGGGAGTGTTGGATCTGTTTTACACTACTTTCTGCTACCTGGAGACTGAGGGCCTACTTCACACAGACAATGAGGTGCACTTGTATGCATTACACTGGGCCTTTCTACCTCAGCTCAACAGACATCTGCAGTTTTTCAAGGACGGCTGGAACAACCACAAACTACGCACAGAAGGGAACCAATCACCACTACTGTTGTGGTCTCAAAACCAACGTAAAGGTCACGACCCCGCACAGGTTGGTTTTATTAATGCCACTCTAGAAAGTGAAATTATTTTTTTTTGTCCAAACACACAAAAGTGCGTGTAATTTGGATGTAATTTACATCATGCTTTCAAAAATATTGTGTAGGTTGACCTCCAATATGGTATTGACTGGGAGAGTCCATATGGTCGCCATCATGATGGGGTGACAGTGCCAGAGGTTGAGCTTCCACGGCCTTTGACTCAGGTGGAATTTGAAACACTACCAGATCCAACTAGCTTGTTTTCAAATGTGATTGTTTATCAACAGACAATTGATGTACTGACTGTAATATTTGGAAATATTTAGGTTACAGCTACCAAAGACATTTGCTTGATAGAGAGTAGTTGCAAGTTTGTTTTTTTGAAATGTATACACATTCCTTTTTGGTGAGGGTAGTTGCTTCTCATCAACATGTGTCTGTGCCTCTTCTGGCATAACAACTGTGACATTTAGATCTTTGTAATAGAAATGACAGTTTTTCTGTTCAAATTGTTTTTTTTTTATTCAATATTTGCTGTGAAGATACAATATATCAGGTCAGGCATCTTGTATCCAAACGTGAACATTGACCTGTTTTGCACAGATATGTATATATGTAATAAAATCACTGTTATGAAACCATTTCAGCTTTCATTAAGAATTCGTTGATAATATCAGATTTAACCGTTTGTAATTAAGCTATGTCTATTCATGACTTTGTTGGTCTAGTCTCTTTTTTTAAGCAAATGTTTTCAGAAAACGTCCTACAATAATATGGAACTGTTTTTATAGTTGATCAGAACAACAACAACGCTGAGTACTGTCAAATTCTAATACATAATTAACAAGTGGATTATTCCAGAATATCCATATCTATCAAGAGACTGAACCATAAGAACAATTTAAAAGTAATAATACCAATAACCAACAACATTCGTTGTTTAAATGGCCCTGCTTAAATCTGACCAAAACCAGAATAGGCCGAAGAAATGCTTGCCATAAGGTCTTGGTGGAAGTCTTCATAGTTTTTGTGGTTTTTGGATAGCTTCAAAGTCAGGAAGCAAGTGGATGACTGTGGGAGACTGCAGTCAATAACTTCGACCTCGAGATTGGAGCATACCACACCCCAGCCAGTCCAGAATGTTAGTAAACTCTTGAGGATGTCTGATGTTCCTTTTATGACACAAATGAATGTATTATGTTAGCAAGATTATTTACATGTTCATAATTCACTTTCCAAAAGCATATATAAAGTGTATTGAAAAATGTATAATCTTTGCTTACCATTTTCTATGAATCTTCGGAGGAAGCTCATGATCAGACAGTGATCATCCAACGAGACATACTCTCGTTGGATGATCAGACAGTGATCATCCAACGAGAGTATGTCTTCATCTATATCTTCATCTTTAGGCCAGTTTATGTTATCGATTACCATCTACAAAAAAAAATTTCACTGTAAATTACTTGGAATGTAGGTAACTGAAGAAAATGAAAAACTGTTAAGGCAGAACTTTTGATGTGTACAGATGTTTGTCTTTCAGTCCAAAAGTGAAAAACACACATAGGAAATACAAGAGTAAGTGTTGGCATGCACTGGGATGTGCTGACAAGCCATCTCAAGTGTACACCACCTCTTGCCCCCAACCGCTGGATGTAGGCACCATCTCCACCCACTAACCTTAATGGATATGCGGGCATATGGGACAGATGGTTATTTGTATGCAGTGTTGGATTCTAATCTTTGCAAAGTAAACTTACCTGTGGGGTTATCTCTGCCTCACTGGCCCTTGGAAAAAGTACTGGCACAGCATCAGGCCTGGAACTGAAAAATTCCCACACACCTGTGTCTTTCAGCCCTCTTCGGATTTGTTTCACCTGTTGTGCTGTTCTTTCCAAAACCTACACATGAAAAAAAAACAATTTCTTTGAAAAAATAAAGCAAACAAATCTTATAAATTTGTTGTGACAAAGACAATGACTTTTGGAAATCGAGAGTAGTTTTTTCATTTTGTAATTCCAGTTGCAGCACTTTTTACATTTACAAAGCTCAGTATGGTCCTGTGGTAATAATGTTCAAGAGATAAGTTCAGCATGTTCTCAAGCTCTGGGGTGCGTGTTTCATATGAGATCCTGAATGCTTGAAATAAAATAACCTTTTTTTTTTTTTTTTTTTTAATTGAACTCATAAAATACTGTTGTTTAAAATCTTTGTTTTCAGTGTTATAAAAATTATAAAGCTTAATGAGTGGATTTTTATAATTGTGGAGTTCATTTTTTGAATGTGTGATTCGAAAAATATAGAGTTGACTATTTCTATAGGCACCATAAAGATTTTCCATCAATTTTGCTATTTTTTTTTTTTTTAAAAAAGGACAATCTCTTGCAAAAAAATAACCTTCTGTCAAACAATTTCTTATCATTCCACACTTAAAACCGTTATGATGTAGGTATATCAGGTAGGGCTGTCATGATTGCAGTGACTTAAGAACAATACTAGTCTACGTTCACTTTAACAGATTGTGGCCTTTCATCAGATATTGTTTCTGCAGGTACCATAACTTACAGCATGGAGGAGTATTTTTTCTTGGAGCCAATGTCTGTTATTGACTGTAACTCCAGGAAGATCCCATGGCAACATCAAAGAGAGAACCACGGATTTCTCCTCCTCTGACAAATCCTTTGTTCCCTGTAACTAAGTATTTATTGTAGGAGAAATAAAGCAGTATGGCATCACATGATACATATGCAAACCTAAACATATAGCCCAAAGTACATCTGAAGAATTTTAAAAATGTGCAAATAAAAGAGTTTGTATCTCATGCTATTTACAAAAATTGTCATAAAAAAAAACTTTTGTTGTAGGTCTTGTATTTTCAAAGTAAAACTGAAATTTTACAAACCATTCTTATGACCTCACGGACATCTTGGTCAGCACAATCTGACTCAGTTACAGTGGCTGTTTCTGGTTCCCCTCCAAACAGCACATGGATGATTCCTTGGCTGAGACCAACCAGACAAGGACCACCATTCAGAAAGCTGTGGCCGATAATTCGACCCGCCACCACGAAAAAGTCGCTTTCTAGGAGCAGCCTCGATGTAGAGGGAGTGAGATGGTCCTGCTCACCCTCAAACAGCAATGTCTTCAGTTCTGTCAAACAACAATTGATAATATTAACATAAACAGGTTTTTCTGAACAATCTCCATACCCGCCAATTCAAGAAAATGAAAAAATTAACAACCATACCAGTTTCGTCATCAAGCAAGAATCCATTCTGAAGGTTTGACATGACTATTGAAAGTACATGTCTATTAACACCCTCTCCAATGGCAGCATCACCTAAAAAAAAAAAAGACAAGACAATTTGAAGACAGAAGACAATTGTGGGTCCACAAATGAAAGCAAACTCTTGCAAGACATTATGTCTCCATCCAGCTGTAGAGTCAAGACTGGACTAATTTCTTTTTGGACACAAAACAGTCGAGTTTACAAGGGCAGTTGGAGGAGTTGACAGGATTTTTAAAAATAAATGAATATTTTACCTATGAGATGACATCGCAGTGGGTTAGTCCACTGCACCCGTGGCCTTTTGTAGAATCTCAGAATGGCACGGTTCCTTTCCTTCAGGGTATCTCTTAAACTCAGGGTAAATGAAAGACTCTCTTTATCCTTGTTTGCTTCATGTACTGACTCAATGTACAGCTCAGACGCTTTGGCTGGAACTACTTCTGTAATCCAAGCTTAAAAGAAACATGACCAGAAAAGGCATACAAACTGATTAGTGAATTTAAATTTCAGATTCTATATACATAAAAAAAAATAGCCAAAAATCAAAATTATACACAACCATCCATTCCAACCAGGGTAGCTTGAAACCTGGTGCCTATCTGCTGTTCAACGAGCAAATCATATGCTACATACAACCATGCCAGGTTGCCATTCATTTTCTGACAACACAGACACACAGAAAAAATAGAATAGAATAGAATAGAATGCCTTTATTGTCATTATACAGGATGTACAATGAGATTGGAGCACCAAAACTAACAAATATGAAATACAAAAAGTACAAAAAAGAGCACCGAAAGGAAGACCCGTGAGCCGCTGCGTCTGTGCGCACCGCCATCTTGGAACCTGAAAAGAACTATTCATACACCTAGGGCCCTTTTCCTAAATATCTTTCATTGGGACAGTATTTTCAAAGATAATTTTAAGTAAAATAAGGCTTTTGTAAACGTACAGTCGCTTAAAGACAAACCCCTACAGCATGTAAAAAAAAAAAAAAAAAAACTGTGAACAAGAACTAATTATTTAAAAGTCTCACCTTTACTACTAACTACAGAAGCGCATTGCATTCAAGGTTAAAAAAAAAAAACAACAAAAACCTTGTAATTACGAGAAAAAGTGTCATAATTACAAGATCTTGATGTCAACTAATGAGAAACCTATAATAGCGAGATGCAGATCTCATAATTTAGATAACTGGAAACCAGCCATTTACTGCAGCTGCCCAACATTATATGGCACCCTAGTGGCCATGGATTTAAACTGAGTACTAACGTGTTTATTGAGTAATAGACTCGAGTCCTAAGTCTAACCTGTACATGCTACTTACCATTTCCGAGGTCCCTCTGAATATCTGGAGGATTAGGCTGCTGTGTGCTTAGAGCAGTTGAAGGACCAGCTAAAGACAAAACACATGCATAACAAATGAGTTACAAAACATATTTTTAACAGAAATGGGTTTGTTTGAAATGGCAATGGACAGACAGGCAAATCTACATAAGATGTTGTTGCTGGTGGTTGCAGATATCACTCTACAAACCCTGATCTGAACCTGTCTCCAGTGTCACCACTATATCTGCAACTTGTTGCCGTGAAGAGCTGCGACTTGCCCCACTGGTGGAAGGGACAGATTCCTCTCCATTCTCACTTTCAGTCTGTCTTTCCCTGTCATCCTGTGATCGTCTTAAGAATCAATTTAACAATCAATTTCAGATTACTGAAGTACTTTTTAACAAGAAATACAAACATTTCAATATGACAAAAAAAAAAAAAAATTAATCAGGAACAAGATGTTGGCACATACAAATGAAGTTATTAATACTTTTGTGGGTAAACCTCGCCATCTGTGTCTTTATGTCTTTCTCAACAATGTGTTTTATGTGATGGCTTCAGACTATGTGCACCACCTATCTATAAAAAATTATTAGCTATGGATTTGTTGTGGACACAACTTATTGTGGATAGGGAAGTTATACACTATCCATGGAATGTAACTTTGCATTATACAAGTTAACTAACCATCCATACGTAAATACAAGTTTGACTTATCACCTTCCCAAATAACATCAGTTCTGATTCAGCTGTTAATTATTTATCACTTCACTGGAAGGACTAAAGCCTACCGATCTGCATATTGGTATATGAATGTGATTGTGAATGAGTTTATGTGACTGAAGTGTTAAGTTCTTTAAGTGGGTAGTATGTCTGGAAAAGCACTACATAGATTTTGTCCATTTGCATTTATAAAGAAAACCAGGTGTACAGATGAGAACTTTAGATTTGGATCAGTACCTTGAACAAGACTGATTGTGTTGCCTTATCTGTGAAAACGGAAATTCCTCCCCACAAAGAAGACATGGCATCAGTGGTCCAAAATATGTGTTAGAAGGTCCCTCAGTTTCTTCCTACATGTAAAAGTACAAAAAATATATAAAGACTGAAGCCGCACACAAACAGCAGTTTTAAGAAGTAAAACAAATCTACATATACACACTTACATCTCTCTACATCTCTCTCTCTCTACATACATATAACACAGTTGAAAATAACAGCAAATGATTAGCTAAAAGCAGATATATTTACCGGCTCCAAGCTGAGATGGCACTGTAGAGGGCGGATGTAAATTATAGAGTGGTGAATCATAGTGCTTGGTTCCTTCAGATATTGCACACTGTACCCTTCATTTGGGCACTGTATAACAGAGAGCTGGCAGCTCCTTGTGTTACCAGAGCTTTTGAGCAACTCATAGCCACCTGCAGTCCTCAACTTTGGAAAGTTTTGATAAAGACAATCTGTTAATTCCTCACAGCTGTGAAAGTCACCTGAAAAATAAACACACAATAGACACACAATATTAAGAAATACCACTTTACCACCAAACTCTGTTATCACTGGAGTCTTTGAATTCCACTGAAAACAAGAAGAACAAATGTTATCTCTGTTTTAATTTTAAAATACGTGGCTTAAGAAAGAGAAAACACATTTCAGTGGAAGTGCACAGCTACACTGTGCTGCTCTAAAAAAAACAGACAACAAGCAGTAAATTTTCAAAATAATTCAGAAAGAGCTTCAGAAGGTTTTCACCAAAATTTTCCTAAAAATTATTCTATGTGTTACCATACAGTCTTGCTTTTTGGAGAGACAGAACCAGGACGTTGTTACACTATAAACATTACATTATGGAAATACAATATTTTTTCTACTGTCTTAGAGCAGCAAAATAGTTCAAGCAACAATAACGTAGATAACATACCTCGGAAACATATGCGCCGCTCACCTAGTCCTGCCCTTTGGAGACATTCCTTCTCTGGTCGCCTCGGAACAACTGTTGAATCTTTTCGCCCAAGGCAACAAAAAATGTGTGTATATGTGGCGAGGCTGACAGTTGCATTGCTGCGTCTTTGATGCCTTCTACTTGATCTGCTTGTAAACAGTCTTGACACCTCAACTGGGGATGGAAATAGTGAAATGTACCTAGCACCACAGTTGCATGTCTTCTCAAGAAATAATTTTCAGCATATATATTAGCTTACCATCAACAGGATGTCGTCCTGCAACATTTGACATTCCAGGTGTTGTTGACACTGTGAATATATTGACATATATGTACAAGAGTAGAAATGTGTAAACTCTTACAAGTATTTGAATGTGTATCTTTAAGCTACCCAACCCTGCAATAAAAGATTACATGGACATGGGTTAAAATGCATCAGATTCTGAATTATAAGATCTCTGTTCACCATCAGTGAATGATTTATCTTGTCAAAGCTACAAATGCACAAATTATACTTATATACAAGGCTACATTCACCTTGCAAGTGTTAAAGCTCATTTAAAGTTGTTGCCTGAAATCCTTTTTTTTCTTGTTTGCTTGTTTGGTCGGTCATAGTACAATTTAAATGAGACCATTATCAGTTCAGACTGAACATTTCAAGTCCATCACACAGGACTGCATTATAGCAGTGGCTGTAACTGTTTCATTAAGGTAACCAGATTTCTGAAATACAACCAGGAGCCGTTGTACTCTCGACTCATCTTGCCTTTTTTAAAGAAAAGTTTCATTTATATTTTATTTGAGTCCTCATCTTCAGCAAAGCAACCCAAACGATGAAATCGGGGACGTTTCATCATTGTATGCCAATTGGTGAGCATAAGCGAAGTAAAATCCCCAACTTAAGCATTAAAACTTATAAAAACACTATAAAACACACACGTTGGCTGTTGACTTACAAACATTAAAACAATAACAACTATTCTGCATGTAAAACAAAGACAAGGAGGAAAAAAAAAACACTTACTTGTGTTGATCCTTGGCGTTATGGTGGGGCCTTGTGCTTGTGGAGTTGAACCGGCAGATGCTAATAAGAAGACAATATGAATAAACTCTATTCTTCGACAAAATTACAAAACTCTACCTAGCTGAAAACCTACCGCGTTCCAACTCATCCAATCTATTTGCAGCTTCCCTTAACAAGTCCGACACAGACCGTCTTTCCGCTCCCTCCATAACAATACGTTGGTTGTTAAAACAGAAGTCAAAGACCCAGGCATGCACAATCGATCTGCACATGGATCCTGCTCCTTCTTGTTTGTTGACCAATAGCAGAGGAGCTGGAGCAAGAAGGCAGCCCTCCTCATTTGCATAATGAGGCAGAAATGCATACGGTAAAGGAAAAAGAGCAGGAGGAAAAGGCAAAACAAAACATTTATATTTCTTGATGAAAACGCATGTACAAGGAAATGGAAAAACACTATATATTTATATTTCTTGATGAAAACCCATGCGTAAGGAAAAGGAAAAAGAAAATATATACATTTCTTGATGAAAACGCATGCGTAAGGAAAAGGAAAAAGAAAATTTATACATTTCTTGATGAAAACTCGTGTATAAGGAAAAGGAAAAACAAAATATAGACACTATATATATATTTCTGCTTTTATTTCTAATTATGTCAGTTTCGGTCCTCCATATTTCAGTAGAGTGCATCTGGCAAAACCCAGATTGAATTTTATCTAAGATGTTATGAGCAGTTAAAACTTCTGTTAGCTGCTTGGCCACTACGTTTTCTAAAATTTTGGAGATAAAAGGTTTTAAAATTGGCCTAAAATTCTGAAGGAGGAAGGGTCAGCGTTGGACTTTTTTAAAAGAGGGTGAATAACAGCCTGTTTAAAATATGACGGGACATAGCCAGAAGTTAAAGAATTGTTAATTATCTTGAGAACACGAGGTCCAATGATGGGAAACACCTCTTTGAACATTTAAGCTGGTAAAATGTCAAGTAGGCAGGAAGATGGTTTCATTTTATCAACCAAACTAATGAGAGCATTAAGAGATATCGGTTCAAACTTCTCTAAGACTGACGGCTGGTTTAGAGATGATTGGAGGGGAAGGGAGAGGGATGATGTTTGCTCTGATATGATGGATCTTATTAACAAAGAAAGAAAGAAAGTTTTCACACCTTCGTTTGAGTGAACCATTGAAGAGGAAGAAACAGGTGTGACAATATTTCTGATTGTGTCAAATAAATCCATAACAGCTGAGGGAATCCTCAGCTGTTATGGATTAAATTTGAAAAATATCTAGCCCTCGCATCTTTCACCATATTATTGAAAGACTGCAAGAGCTCTCTTAAATAACAAAGATGAACCTGGAGCTTTGTGGATTTCCACAGACGTTCCACTTTCCGACAGCTTCTCTTGAAACAGTGAATACTGTCGTTCATCCAGGGTAAGGATTTAGCAGAAGAAGCATTTCTAGTTTTAAAAGGGGCCACTTTGTCTAAAACAGATAAAAAGCAATCTGTCATGTCAGGCTGTGTGGCTGGAGGGGTTAAACCCGAAATGCAGGACTCAGGCAGAGGGTGAACTTAAAGTGGTTTATTTGGGTATTGAAACAAAAGACAACAACGAACCTACACTGGGACTGGACGGGAGCCAGAACTAAACAGAGGAGGACTGCTGGGAACAGAGAGACACACAGAATTGGGAGCAACGATGACGACGTGACGAAGAACAAACGAAAACCGACGGCTTAAATACACATCAGGTAATCAGGGCAAGAGGAAACACCAGGGCACAGCAGGTGAAGCAAATGAAACTAATAATGGAGGAAGCAAAACTAAACACAAAGCATAGGGGACACAAGACTGTCAAAATAAAACAGGAAGTGATTAAACAAGGCACACGCAGACTTGACACAGGGAACTGGCACACAGACACTGGAGAGAGACGCAGACCTGACACAGGGAAACATAAGGGACTAGAAATAAACAGGAATACGAAAGAGAACTAATAAACATAAGAGAAATAACCGAAACAGAATCAAGAGAACAGAAAACCCTGGGCCACCGGCCCAGGACCATGACAGCAATCATTAAAATAATGCACCATAAAATTCACATCTTTGTTAGGAAAAGAAGCGTCATCGATGCTGAGAAGTGCAGAAAATGTATCTAAGTTATGTAAACGATGTCAGCAGGGAGAAAGAGAAGAGCCGATGTATGGACACATTTGTCCTTTGACGTTGTGACCAACAAAACGATGTGTAAACCATGTGGGGCGACTATCTCGGGTAAAAACACGACAAATCTTAAACGACATCTGCAAACCAGTCACCCAGATCTCCATGCAAAGGTCAGCATTTTAATGTCATGCAGGGTAACGTGTTTTTCCCAGTTTGTGTTCAGAGAAAATCTCCACACCGCGGTGGATTAGCCTTTATAAACGTCACATTTTAAAGGTCTGGTCAGATTAAAATTTTTTCCAGGAGCGCTCCGACCCTGCAGTGCCACACAGCACATTCATTCTGGACTGTCTGGAGATCGCCCTGTTAAACCAGTGTCACACTAAAAAGTGATCGACTGCCAAAGAGTGATTTCTGACGTTTGTGTGTGTTTTTTTTATGTTTGCTTACACTGGTAAATATATTGTAGTCAACAGGATTTAGGAAGGGGTTCTATATAAAGTAAAGAAATGACTTGTTTTGCAAGTATCTTTGTTGCTCTGTGTTATTGTACCTACTCTATAATCAATCCACTTCTTTTTGACCACTAAAAATATGTTGATATAATTGCAATAAATATAACATCACAATTTCTGCTGCCTTCTTGGCCAGATCTCGCCTGAAAAAAGTCATGTTTAATGTCAATGACACTTCCTACCTGCATAAATGAAGGATAAAGGTCACTTTGTCAAAAATAAATGACTGCTCCTTCTACCTGGAATTCTCTTTCTAGCTTAAAATGACTTAAAATTCACAAGACATAAGTTTGAGATATGTCTGACAGATTAAAGACCAACTGTTGCATAGTGTTGGGTTTGCTGCCGCTTCTTCCATGTCGTAAATGATCACACACTTTTTAGTCTCTTGACTCCTTTATTCTTAAATTCATCACAGCTCTGGAAATGTGCTCAGTAGCCATGGTTGTAAACGTTCACTCTGCGTACACTTTTCACACTGCCGTAAAAAATGAATGATCACAACAAGGTCGTAAAAACAAAGTAAAAGAAAAACACAATAGTTTCTGCAGGAAGTTCCATTCGCCACACAGGATATATCAAAATAAAAGTGCTCACCAAAATAAAACATTAGTGTCTAACAGAAGAATTTGAGAACAGAACTTAACCCATAGGAGATCTTAGGGACATTTTGCGTTTTTTTTTTTTTAATTTGCCTGCCATTTTGTCTGTGCTGATTGAACATAACTCAAACTTGCCAAAGGTTAATCATTTTCAACAAATTTTAGAACTGTCAAATCAGTTTTTAAAAATAGCCTAAATTAGCTTAGCAATTCAAAAAGTCACACTCGTTATCCTAGGGACACAAAATGTCCCATTCAAAACCATTGAAAATGGCATTTTTGATCACACGTTTATCTTCACATAAACCAATGCAATCTTTTTCATTAAGATTTTATTTTGGACTACTGACTTTGAATTTTTGATTTTTATATTTGTCCACCAGGTGGCGCTACTTTTTTTACCATTCAATGCATGCATCAAAATTACACACTTTTTACTGTTTTCTGCAAGGTTTTCTTGCTCCCGAAATAATAAGTGTGTGTCACTATTGATGTTGGATCATCGTGTATGTGTGTATATGTGTGCACGGGCATGCATGTGCACGTGTGTGTGTGTGTGTGCGCGTGTGTGTGATGTCCAACTTCAAGTCTTTTCTCTTTGAAGGCCAGATTCTGCTTTATAAACCTAATTCAAGAATAATAAACAATGAGGGACCTTTCAGAGCTTCAAAGAGGCCTCAGCAGCAAGAACCAAAACAAAATTGGACTTTGTTCTGGTTCTCGCTCAGGTAGATTATGCACCTGCACTGCAGCCATGGCTATAAGAATGAACAGTAGTGCAGGATTAGCCCTTTTGGAGATGACAAGATTTTACAGCACATGGCATGGTGTTTACAGGTCAAAAAATGAATCAACTCAAATCTACAAGGTGCTGCTGCAGGCCCCTCTCTCATCAGTAAATGTAGAAAGAAGAAGCAGCGTGAATTTTACATGCAAATATGGGAATTTTACATGCATTTTACATGCAAAGACCACCACAGTTTGTCCATTTGCAGTCTCCGCTTTACCTTAGCTGGACTCTCACAATCACAGACAGACACATAGCTCTACACTCTCCCACCCTGTCTGTCTCTCACCCACCCTGTCTCTCACCCACCCTGTCTGTCACCCACCCTGTCTCTCACCCACCCTGTCTGTCTCTCACTCACCCTGTCTCTCACCGTCTTTCTCTTTTGCTCTATATTTTTACAGCAGTTTTTGAGAAGGTCACTGCAGGAAAAACAAAAAAATGCATGAAAAAACATATTGCTGCCAATCATTTACCATCTCATGGCCTAATAAAAATCAAATATTCCATTCATTTGGTTCCACTTATCCAATTCTGCGTCACAGAGGGTCTGGAGCCTATCCCAGCTGCCATAGGGCGAGAGGGAGGGTACACCCTGCACAGGTCACCAGCCTGTCACAGGGCCAAGACAGAGAGACAGACAACCATTCACATCGATGGGCAATTCAGAATCACCAAATGACTTATCCCTACAAATTGCATGTCTTTGGACTGTGGTAGGAAGCTGGAGTCCCCTAAGAGAACCCACACATACATGTGGATAACATGAAAACTCCACCCAGTAAGGCCCCAGGCAGAAGGTGGATTTGAACCCAGGACCTTCTTATCTTCTTGGTGTGTGCCAACAGTGCTAACATTTGCACCGCCATGTTCCTCTCCTCCGTAAAATGTATTTTAGTTATTTGGATGTTTGATAAAAAAAAAAACAGTGGCGGTATGTAAGAATACTGGCCTTTGAAGGGTTAAAATACCCAAAAATATATGTAATATTTTATATATTGATTTCCTGCTCTTGTCGGAGACGGTCGCACTATCTCTCTCCCTGCCCTCCCCATCTCTCCGCTTGCTGCTTGCTGTGAGAGCGTCTTTTACACACTGTCTGAATAAGAACAAGATTGAACCATGGATCTGGCAAACTGGGCATTCTCCATCATTGATCGAATTTTTTCCACTATGAGATCCGGGACAGGGGAGCCTGCGTGTCCGAGTGGAACAGACCCGGTTGGATACGTCATCGACTCTTGGAGCTCGTGGAGACCGGTGTGCTTCTCAGCCCTTGGAGTGGAAGACGTGGAAGACGCATATATATTCGGCTTTTTGGTAGCGGGCTCGGTGGATACCTGCTTTACTGGCAAATTAAGAAAATCTGGACGGCGGTTCGACATCTGCAGAGGCTGCCGACCCAGGTGGAAGGGCTGAGCAGAGCCGTACAAACTCAGACTCAAAGCCTGGTGGACCTGAGCTGCAAGATTTGCGGGCTCGCAGGTGAGAGGGGTTAGATCAGGAGATATAGTTCGGTTCTGCACAGTGAGGACGGCAATCAACGATTTTTTAATGGTTTCCCAGTAAGACTGAAGGCTGTTGGAAAAACAAGCAGCCTGTTCCAAAACAACATTTGTTATCAGGAATTCGGCTCCCCTGCCGGCCTTGGGTTGGCAACCATATCTCTCTCCAGGGCCCTGTGTGCGGCTGCTCTTCCCCCCACTCCGCGTTGTGATTTGTGAAGCTGGGTCTGGTGTACCACGGCCGCTGATGAAATTCCACCACTATCAGCGAACTGTTTTGGCTGGATCCTGGCATCTGGCTCCACAATGCCCCCACCTCTCGTCTCCGTCTGCATCCCCTCCTGACCTGACCTCACCTACCGCCGCTGTCCTTGCTTTACATGTGCAAATGCTTTGCTAAGGTGGTTTTTTTGGACCCTGGTATAGTGCTCTTTTTGAGCACTGTACCAGATGACTTTTTTTTAACCTAACTTCCCCATGATGTGTTGTTTTCTCCTCCTGCCAAAGGTAGCGCTGCAAGTCGGCTGCATGACCCCAGGACACATATCCCCCCATGTGTGTTGTGTTTTGTGTATTCTTGGATGGTGTTCTGTAACTGCAATTTCCAATGTGTGAACTTGTTCACCCACATGGCAATAAACTTTCATTCATTTCATTTCATTCATATATTTATTTCAAGCTGAAGTAGTTTTAAAAGACTAGATCATTTAAAGTGGAAAAAAATATTACTTCATAATATTTTTACAACAGTTTTTGGGTAGAGGACAGTATGTGTCCTTAGGATCACGAATGTAAGTTTTTCACAAAACCTGATACTGTAGAAAAACAAAAAATGCATGAAAAAGAATGTTGATGCCAATCAGTGACTCATCTCAGGGCCTAATAAAAATAATAATCCAATAGTCCCCAAAATACATTTTATGGAAATTATTTGAGTTTTTTAATTTTTGTCCATGAAAAAAAGTGGCACTGTGTAAGTAAATGGGCCTATAAAGGGTTAAAAATTTTCAAAAAGTATATAATATTTGATATCTATGTGTCAGGCTGAAGTAGTTCTAAAAGACTATATCATTTAAAGTGGAAAAAAATATTACTTTATAATATTTTTACAGCGGTTTTTAGGAAGAGGACACATTTTGTCCTTAGGATCACGAATGTAAGTTTTTTAAAGGATCTCCCAAGGGTTAACACATAGGGATCTGAAAAAATGCTTGCTACTTAAGCCTGAAATGATAGTGAGTGTATACACAACTTTCCAAAAACATTCCCACATTTGAAACAAACTCCACAACCAGACCCGTCGCTATGGGCGGGCCCTAGGGGGCCGTGCCCGCCCACTGATACGCTTGGGCCCGCCCTGGCCCGCCCACCCACCCAAGCCAAATCACTAATCAAGCTAATAATAGTGGTGCCCCCCTGTTGGATTTCATAAGCCCCCCTTAAGACTAAGATCTGGCGACGGGACTGTCCTCAACCAAACTTCGTCGAGCAACATGCTGAATACCTGCCATTAGGATGGTGTCATACAGTCTAAATGCAGGGAATGCCCTTTTTTCCTGAATGTAATTACTGCTCATAATAAGAAAACTACAGGACCCAGTTCGAGTCCTCTGTAATATAAAGAGACCGTGTTATACACATTCACCGTCAAACCGCGACCGCTCACCTGACTTTGGGTACGTTACAATGAGAATATCGTCCGGACGAAAGGTGAAGTCCTCGTAGTACCTGAGGCTTTCCGGAGGATGCAGATATGAAGGTACATAAACGCCTTTGTACAGCGTGTATAACTCAGCCTCAGTCATAGTTCAACAAGCTCACTGAAACCCGCTGAACTCGGTCCGTTTCCCAGCACCCAAGTTTCTTCTGTTTTTCCTACCTTGGCGGTTCACACGAAAGCACGGATTATCCACGGAGAGCACAGACTTACTGGAAGTACGTCCACGGAAGCGTGCTTGATGACGTCACTGCCCAGCTCCACTCTGCCAGTTAGTGAGACGCCATTCCCTCTCCAGCTTTCGGGTTACCTGTGTTAGCAGAGACAAGATGCACAGAGATCCTGGCATGGAAGCCTAGACTTTACCGACGATCATTACGGAGGAACAAAAACACACCAGCCATTAGTTTTTCCAGACTTGAACCAACTCCCCGCGAGAGGGAAAACTTTATTCACGCCCACCAGTGTATACCACATGTCAAAAACAACACGCCTCATTGGCTGTCGGCGTCCTCTGCCACATTAATATTTAACAAAAATAACTTGTCTGTAAACAACAGGAAACAAACATGTCTTTTGCCCAATTGAGAGCATATCTGCCAACACCCCCACTTGCTCTCACATTGTCATTCTTTCAAATAACAAAAACATGAGGTTTCTTTCCTTACACTGTATACACTGATACACAATCAACCTCCAAAAATAAACCTTTCAAACTTAACCAGCTTAACTTTTGTGGCAGGTTTTGTCATCACATCTGCTACCATCTCATCTGTTGGACAATAACTCAAAATAATTTTTCCCTCATTCACAGTTGACCTTACAAAGTGATACTTTATATCAACGTGCTTACATCTCTGTCTGGTAACAGGATTCTTTGCCAATGCTATCGCACCTTGGTTATCTTCATAAACCTTAAACGGTGCATATTGCTGTCCATCGATACCTTCTAATAGTTGTAGCAGGTACAGACACTCTTGCACAGTTGCAGCTAATGCCATGTACTCAGCTTCACAGGTAGATAAAGCAACAGTGGGTTGCTTTTTGGTTTTCCATGAGATCAAAGGACCATTCTCATTCAGACTTACACAATATCCAGTTGTGCTCCGTCTGTCAGTTAGATCTGCTGCCCAATCTGCATCACTGTATGCTTGGACCTTCAGTTTCTCATCACATTTTCTGTAACACAGTTCTTTCTCAGATGTCCCCTTTAGGTATCTCAGTACATGTTTTACTGTAGTCCATTGTTCCTCAGTTGGCTCAGTGAAATACTGTGACAGTTTGCTTACTACAAAACTCAAATCTGGTCTTGTGCATGTAGCCAAATAAAGCAGGCTACCCACTGCCTCTCTATATTTCCTGGTATTGTTCATCATTTCTGCACCATCCGTGTAGCTTACTTTCTGTTCACAGGGTGTCACTCTGGCTTTACAATCTTGCATATCAAACCTTGTAAGTATTCTTTCAACATATTTTTTCTGTGACATTCTTACACAGTCATCACTCTGGTCAAAATCTATACCAATGAAATGTTTCAGTTTACCCAAATCTTTCATTTTGAACCTTGCTGTGAGCATTTCTTTCACAATAGTCAATGCTTTCACATCACTGGCTGCGATAAGCAGGTCATCTACCCATATTATCAAGATCACTTTCTCATTTTCTGTCACCCTTGTGTAAACACAATGGTCAGCAGGATTCTGCACAAAGTTGTTTTCACTCAAATATTCATGCAACATCCTATTCCAATTTCTGCCTGATTGCTTTAGCCCATACAGTGACTTTTTCAACTTGCACACCAATCTTTTATCGGTGTTGGATTCCACCTCATAACCTTCTGGCTGTTCCATGTATATCTCATAATCTACCGGTGCATGTAGGTAGGCAGTTTTAACATCCATCTGATGTAAAATCATGTTTTCTTGCGCTGCCTTTTGCATCAATACTCTGATACTGGTCAGGTTAGCAGTAGGAGAAAATGTTTCCTCATAATCTACACCCATCTTCTGACTGTATCCTTTGGCTACGTATCGTGCCTTGTATTTTTCAGTTCCATCTACATTGTTTTTGATTGCATATACCCATCTACCCCCCACTGTTTTCTTACCCTCTGGCAAGGTGGTTAAGGTAAATGTGTCATTTTCTTTCAGTGACTCCATTTCTTCATCCATTGCACCTACCCATTTCTGAGAGTCAGATGATGTTACTGCTTCACTGAATGTTAGGGGTATGTTACACATGACTCTGTAACAATAATCCATGTTAGTCAACACTTGATCACCACTGTCCTCACCAGTTACATATTCACTCAAATATTCTGGCTTCTTCCTCACTCTGGAAGGGTAACGTGCAGCCTCATGGTTTGTCTCACACTCTTGCGACTGGTTGTTCACCTCAGGCATGGTTACTGGAAGCTGACATTGAGCATCAGTATTTTCTCTAGTCTTGCTAGTCCTGTTTTGTACCTCAAAGTCATCATCATCACCTGGCATCATGTGAGTTTGTGTCTCTCTCTCTACAGTTGTTTTGATAACAAACTTCACCAGTCTGTGCTTCTGTACCTTCCCACTGTTAGGGTAGTAGACCATGTAAGCTGGACTATTCTTGTCATAGCCGACAAAAACTCCCTTCTCACATCTCGAGTCTAGTTTCCTCTTGTTCTGTCTGTAAACATAACACACTGTCCCAAATCTCTGCATCCTAGAAAGGTTTGGTCTTCTTCCTGTCAACATTAGATATGGTGTCTGTTTTGTGCGTTTGTTAAAACATCTGTTCCTCACCACAGCTGCGGTTTGTACTGCATATGTCCATAACTCCTTAGGTAACTCACTCTCTATTAGCATACACCTGGCCATGTCAAAGAGTGTGCGCCAGTTTCGTTCGGCAGTACCATTCTGATGTGGCGAGTATGGTGGTGAAGTCTTATGCCTGATCCCATTTTTTCTGAGAAGTGCCTGGTAATCCTTCCCCATAAACTCCGTTCCATTGTCAGATCTGATACATTTAATTTGCCCATATGGGGCTGTATCAGCCACAAATTTCTGTGTTGCTTGTGTTGTGTCGCTTTTACTTTTCAGAAAATACACAAACACTGCACTGGAATAATCATCAGTGAATGATAATGCAAACCTATATCCATCTTTGGATTCTGGGTCTACTGGTCCTGCTAGATCTGTGTGCACCAGTTCTAGAGCAGCCTTGGCTCTTACATCAGGCTCCCTGTTCCTAGTCTGAATAAACTTCCCCTGTGTGCATACCTGGCAATGTAGGGCTGATTTATCAGTTTTACCTTTGATTGTCATACCATTGACAACACCTTGTAATTTTTGAATGTCATCATAATTGCAGTGCCCTAATATTTCATGCCATGTTTGCATGTCATAGCAACCGTTACACTGGTCATCACTTTTGTTCACTGTTTGCAAGTAGTACAATCTGTTATGTTCATATATGGGAAACTTTGTACCGTCTCTGTGCTGTAGGGTATTTTTCTCTTGCTTGAAAATAACAGTTGCTCCGCTGGAAGTAGCTGCTTTTACAGAAAAGATGTCCTGTGGGTATGAAGGAATGTACAGTGCCTGCCTCAGAGTTGTTTTGTGGCACTGCCCCCTGCTGTCGATCAAGCAAACCTCTGCATCTCCTCTGTGCTCTGCGACTCCGTTGCACTTCTTACCATCAGCCAGCTCTACGTAGTGTGTCTTGGCCTGGAAGCTGTCATCGAATTTTACGAACTTTGCTATATCCGTAACGATATGCGAAGTTGCTCCCGTGTCTACCATCAGACCTTTCTTTTTGACGCCACGCCCTGACTGGATCCCTGGATCCTCGTCGCTCGTCCGGAATGCATAATCCTTGCCGCTTGGTTCCTCAGAAACTTTTCGCGCGTTGTCCCGTCGCTGTTTCCGTCTGCAGGTTGCGTCCCGATGTGTAGAGCTTTTACACTCACTGCACCACTGCTTGCGCTGACACGTTCTGGCTTTGTGCCCCCTTAATCCACATCTGAAACACACAATGTCTGTATTCCCGGCTCCCCGGTCATTTGGAATTTCAGACGCGGGTTTGTCACCCGGCCGTGTTCCTGCTTTCATGACATTATCCTCCGATGCTACGGTGCGCATTTTCTCAGTGTCCTCATAGCTCCGCAGTTTAGTTTTAAATTCTGCAAAGGTCACTGTCACTTCACTTTGTGTGATATGGATAGCAAATGGTCTAAATGAATCTGGCAGTCCCTTTAAAACCATTGCTACCAATAACCCATCACTCAATGTCTCACCAGCATTTCTCAGGGCAGTGATGGCGGCCTCTGCCCGTATTACATACTCAGTCACACTCTCACTGGTAGACTTTTGGAGTGAAGTCAGTTCTGTATACAGACTAATTATGCGAGGCTTTCCTTTACCTGCATAATAGTCCCTTAGGATCTTCATCGCTTTCTGCCCATTGTCCGCCGCTTCTCGCATCACTAGAGACAAACTTTTGTCATCCAGGAACTGGATCAGCTCCGCATATGCCTCTGCGTTTTTCGCGCTGTCCTCTTCTTCCTCGACGCCGGCAGGCTGCTTCAGAATGATATCTTTCAATCCTTGCAATCGAAGATGGCCCAAAAATTTCGTCTCCCACAGTTCATAGTTCTTTTCATCTCCGTCAAAAACTAGCCGAGACCAGCGGTTATTTGACTCGGCGACCGTCGACTCATGGTGTTAGCATGCTAACTCTCACCGGACACGCTGTACATTGCGACGTTTCTTTCGGTGGAAAATCACTTGACAACTTTCTCTGGGCAAGTCTAAGCTATACTGGGCCCATAACCTGTTAGCAGAGACAAGATGCACAGAGATCCTGGCATGGAAGCCTAGACTTTACCGACGATCATTACGGAGGAACAAAAACACACCAGCCATTAGTTTTTCCAGACTTGAACCAACTCCCCGCGAGAGGGAAAACTTTATTCACGCCCACCAGTGTATACCACATGTCAAAAACAACACGCCTCATTGGCTGTCGGCGTCCTCTGCCACATTAATATTTAACACAAATAACTTGTCTGTAAACAACAGGAAACAAACATGTCTTTTGCACAATTGAGAGCATATCTGCCAACAACCTGCTTTAGGCTGTGCGTTTGTGAATTAAACCACGGAGTCAGGCACTTCTGATTTGAAGCTTTCCTTTTCAGAGGAGCCACAGTATCCAAAGTTATACGCAGTGAGGATGTAAAACTATTGACGAGATAATCGACCTCACTGGGAACAGAGTTTAGGTAGCTGCTCTGCACTGTGTTGGCACTGAAGAGCATAATGATGAAGGAATTAGATCCTTAAACTTAGTTATAGCCAGAGGTGGCAAAAGTACTGACATTCTGTACTTAAGTAGAAGTACAAGTACTTATGTTAAAAAATACTTTAGTAAAAGTCGAAGTACTGGTTCAACTTCTCTACTTAAGTAAAAGTAAAAAGTACAGGCTCTGAAATGTACTCAAAGTAAGAAAGTAAAAGTAGTTCTTTGGAGGACGTTTCTACCTGCTATTTTTGTGTAAAACAAACCGAACCTCATTATATATTATTGTAATAATATAAAATAGTACATGAGAATACAAATGTTATTCCAATCTAAATTTTAATTCTAATGAATGCACTCAGCTTGAATCTGTTATGTAGGACACAAACTGTGAAAGGGAATTTAAACACAGCTCTGTTCTCTGTGTCCTCCATAGTAGAGGGTGACTGTGCCTCCACCTAAACAGCAACATGAGGATACTCAGGGGTTACAGTGGGATTCAGAAGGTGGAGGAACCCTAAGATCAGCTGTAGTGGCTCTGCATGGGGAGAAGAATCACAGCTTTCTATTGTGAGCTGCAGTAAATGATGTTGGTGTGCAGGCTGTGATCAGCTGACCTGCTGCTTTGAGGTTTACTGCTCTGTGTGGATGAACTGAATTCACAAAGATGTAACCCAGTATTTCACAGCTCTCTGAGCTGATCTCCATCCCCTACACTGACAGCATACAGGCTGTAGAAATGTTGGATTCAGTGAATGAATCTCAGCATCAGCAGCTTTGATTCAAACTCATCTCTGCTGCACTGATGTAACCTGTAACTCTGACCATGAACACAAACACTGTGCTCCAGTCCAACACAGAGCTTTACTGTAAATACAGTACAACAAACTAACCTATTTATTAAACACTAAACTGCAGCATTTTCATAGAATCTTTGAATTACACACAGTCAGCATACTTCAGTTTATTTTCCAGTCCTTACCTTTAATTCTAACCTCTCTTCTTCCTCTCCTTCCTCTTTCTCCATCTCTGAGTGAACTTCTCTCTCTTTGCTCTCCCTGAAATACAGCAGCTCTTCTTTTAGCTAGCAGACACACTGTGTGACAAACTGCACACACTTTGTGTGTTTGCTGATATTTGTTGAGCATTTAGAAACGTTGCATTTACCTGCCACACGTTACTCCCTTCATGCTCGCTCCTCTTCAGTAGCGCTAGCTAAGCTGTTTATGTGCCACAGCGCTACTTATGGACTCGGTCCGGCCCGCTGTGACCCCTGATTATAGCGCTATAAATGATACATTAATTATATGGGTTTGTGTATTTAATCCCTTTGTACGAGATAAGCCCCGGTGATGGAGGATACACCAGTACGATTGTCTCTTATATGTTATTATTCCTATTATTTAGGCTCAGATCGTTTTATGTTTGAAGGCGCACTGACCGGAAATGCAAACTTCTCTCTGACGTTAAAAAGTAACGAGTCTGTTTGAAAATGTAAGAAGTAGAAAGTACAGATACTTGCGTAAAAATGTAGGGAGTAAAAGTAAAAAGTAGTCAGAAAAATAAATACTTAAGTAAAGTACAGATACCTGAAAAATCTACTTAAGTACAGTAACGAAGTATTTGTACTTCGTTACTTCCCACCTCTGGTTATAGCACCTTCAGCAAGACTTCTTCTGCAGTACAACTTATTCCCCACACCTGTGTAATCCATAACAGTAAATGTAAATGTTACTAAGAAATGATCAGACAGACCATAATAAATCACTTGGTTTTGTCTGTGGGGTCAAACAATTTTTATTGAAGTAAGTAATCCTTAGTTAATGTATCTGAATTTGAATGTCTTTGAATTTCTTCTTCTTTTGATTCCTGTAGTGGCAATCCAACCACCAAAAGGCCACTTGAGGGAATCTGAAGCCATTTCCAACGCGGTGTGGTGGAAAGACTGAGGTCTGCGATGTCTGATTCTTTCAACACTTGATTTATCATTTAAAGCTTAAAAACAGCTAAAAAAAAACTTGACTGCGTGATGTCAAGATAAAAGATAAGCTCCAAAACCAGTGCAAAAGGATTAAAAAAGGGCATAACCCTCAGAACCAACCATACACGGTTGAAAAACTGTGTGGCTTCCTCCTGGTTCTTATAGACCCATTTACAGCCTACGTCAGGGGTGTCCGCTTCCGGCCCCGCCCACTTCCGGTCCGCGAATTTATGTCAAAAATAACATACAATTTGGCCCTTTAAGTTACTTTTTTGACATTTCGCTTAACCCTCTTAATTAGAGGGGAAGGTAAAATGTCAAAAAAGTAACAGGTACATGCAGGTACAATCCGCTGAGGACGTAGTTCTCTGTCTTGTTTCCAATGACCCGAGCCTCATACACAGCACTCCTGTTTCCTTGTCTTTGACTTGGAAGAAATTCTGCTTTCAAGACACAAAACTCAGAGTCTGTGTCATGAAATCTGATGTTCGGTACTGAAGGATTTTAAATAAGAGTGTGTGTGTTGGCTGTTTAAGCCTTTATGTTTCTGCGTGTTCGTTTCATCGAACAGGAATTGACACAAAACAAACAGGAATAAGGAGTCCAATCATTAAATTTAATAAAGCCATTTTCAACACAGTTTAGAGATTAATCTGGTTCAGAATTGTCGGAGCTGTCTGATGCAGTCAGTGCAGCTTCACACAAGTCTGACACCGCTCTCTATCTTAGTTCAACTTTTATACAGACTTAGACAGTTATTGAAATATGCAAGCATGTAGCATGTTTATCAGTTCCTTCTTCTGTGCCCTTCACTGTCGCCTGTTAACGACCTCATCTGTCATGTCCTGGGCCGTTGGCCCAGTGTTTTGTGTTTATAGTGTAATGATCCATGATGGACGTTATTGCTAAATGTGTGTCACAGTTATTGTTCTCTTTAAGTTAGGTTGTTTTGGGGTTGAACCGGAAGGAGATGTGGGGGGTCGCTCTTGGGAGGGAGGTCTCTTTTTTTCTTGTGTGAGTTAGAGTTGGCTGTATCCGGCGAGAGCTGTTCTGTGTGTGTCCGGCCTGATTAAATGGTGTTAGTAACGAAACCTCTGCCTGGTGCTTGGGTGACATAACGGAACGTTACACTGGTGTCAGAAGCTTAAACTACGAACTACCACACCTGGATCTATTACCAGCGGCTCTGCTCACGGCTCAGGGACACAACTCCCGATTATGCGGAGGAACACTGTTAAGAAGGAGGAGCAGGAGATGGATATCCGACCCGCTCGCAGCGTGAGGGAAGCGGCGCTCCAGCTGGCTGCTGAGGCTGGGTTCTCCCCAGGTTTGTCTCGGCTGGAGGGCCGTTCGCGCCATGATCGCCATTTCGGCGGGACGGAGCGGAGGTCATGTGATGTAAACAATGATGGCAGCGCCCATGCACAGCCGGCTACGGTAAACATAAAGACACCCAAGTTCAGCGGTAAGACGCCGTGGGAAGTGTTTATTGCTCAGTTTGAACTATTAGCTGCTGCAGCTGGCTGGTCTGTCGAACATAAAGCATTGCAATTAGCTCTGTGCCTGTGTGAGGATGCAGCAGCATGCCTGCTGCTGCTGAGTGAAAGAGAGAGGGGAGACTATACTGCTCTAGTTGGGGCACTCCAGAGACGGTTTGGGCAGTATAACCAGCCTGTGCTACTGAGGTCAGAGTTTCACAACAGACGGAGACTGCCTGGAGAACCGCTGCGTATCCTGGCCCATGACATTGAGTGCCTCTGCAGGCGGGCCTATGACAACATGCCCCTTGCAGTGCAGACAGAGCTCGCCCGTGATCAGTTCCTACAGGCCCTCAGTCCCAAAGAGCTCCGTATTCAGACACAGCTTGCTCGTCCAACCACACTCAGTGCAGCTCTGGAGTTGGCGTTGGAGAGGGAGATGCTGACAGGACCTCCTGGAGGGGCTGAGGATTCACCAGTGGTCAGAGCAACATCTGCACCTGCTGAGCGGACGGAGAGGCAGGGGGGACCACACAGCATGACCCAGGCGGCTGCTCTTCAGTCACCTTCTCCCCGTGCTGGCACACGCCGCCGACCACAAAGCTGCTGGGGATGTGGACAAGCTGGACATCTCATCAGGCAGTGCCCCAGGTTTGCAGCGGCGCAGGGAAACGGTCAGGGGCCCGTGTAGGTGGGAGTACACGGGCCGTCGTGACCAACACCCCCACACCACCCACATTGTCACCTGGCATGGTCATTACTGTAGGCTGGACCCAAGTTGGTGACTTTTGCCACATTCCGGTGGTGGTTGATGGGGTATCCTGCACAGCACTCCTCGACACAGGGTCCAACACAACACTGGTCCGACCTGACATCATTCCAGCTGGGACTGCCATGCAAACAACCAATGTGCAGCTTAAGACAGTGACTGGTGACCTGGCCCCCATAAAAGGGAGGGGGATGTTTCAGTTTAAGGTTGGAGACCTAACCATGCCTTTTGCTGCCTGGGTGGCTGACGTCCAGGATGCCTGCATCCTGGGGCTGGACTTTTTACGAGCCATTGATGGTGTGCTGGACCTCGGGGAAGGCTGTCTGTTACTCCCGGGAGGAGAGAGGGTGCAGCTTAAACCCCCACCTTTAAACCCATCCCCTGCTGTAATAGCGGCTTGCACCTCGGAGTCCCCTGTATTACCACTAGTTGAACAGCGAACTGATGAAGAGGAGAGGCTGTCAGCAGTGAGAAACATCTGGTCCAGGAACTGTGAGGGCCTGACTCAGCAGCAGCAAGGAAGTCTATGGCAGGTGCTCTTGGAGTTTAAAGACATTTTTGCCCTCATAGAGTGTGATGTAGGCCTGACACACTTGGTGGAACACGTTATTGACACTGGGGATGCTCGTCCTGTTAAAATGCGTCCTCGTCGCCTTCCTCTGGCTCATCAGGAGGCGGCTGACCAAGAACTGCGTGAGATGCTAAAGATGGGCATCATAGAGCCATCTGAAAGTCCCTGGGCATCTGCTGTGGTGATGGTGCCCAAGAAGAACAGTCCACGAATGCGCTTCTGCGTGGACTACAGGCCACTTAATAAAGTTACTAAAAAGGACTCTTATCCCCTTCCCAGAATCGATGAGTCTCTCGACCTGGTGGCAGGGTCTTCCTGGTTCTCCACCCTGGACCTGCGAAGTGGTTACTGGCAGGTGCCTCTGTCCCCAGATTCTAGACCAAAGACGGCCTTTTGCACGAACAGGGGACTGTGGCAGTTCAGAGTCCTGAGCTTTGGCCTGTGCAACGCCCCAGCCACCTTTGAGAGACTTATGGACGGTGTGCTGGCTGGTGTCCCAAGACAGCAGTGTCTGGTCTACCTGGACGACCTCCTGGTGCATGGGACCTCTTTTGAAACCACCATGGATACCCTGAGACAGGTAATGGAGAGAGTAAGGGCCGCAGGCCTTAAGCTGCACCCGGACAAGTGTCACTTCATGAGGAGGGAGGTGGAGTTCCTTGGTCACAAGTTGGGTCGGGAGGGCATCAGCACTTTGGAGGAAAAAGTGCAGACCATTAGGGACTGGCCCACTCCCGCAGACCAGGTGCAACTAAAAAGCTTCCTGGGACTGGCGTCATATTACAGGAGGTTTGTAAAAGGCTTCTCCTCCATAGCTGCACCACTCTTTCGCCTGCTGCAGAAGGATCACGACTTCAGCTGGACCCAAGACTGTCAGCAGGCATTCGACACCCTGCGCAGATCCCTGACGGAGTCTCCGATCCTTGCCCCACCTGACCCCACACTACCATTTGTCCTGGACACAGATGCAAGTAGTGTGGGACTGGGAGCCGTGCTGTCGCAGGTCGGACCTGAAGGTGAGAAGGTGGTGGCATACTTCAGCCGGGTCCTGAATAAGAGTGAGCGACGCTATTGTGTCACACGGCGAGAGCTCCTGGCTGTGGTGATGGCAGTGAGACACTTTAAGTACTACCTATGTGGCACGCCTTTTATCATCAGGACTGATCATGCCGCCCTCCAGTGGCTTATGTCTTTCAGAGAACCAGAGGGGCAGGTGGCTCGTTGGCTGGAGGAGCTCCAGGCCTTTAATTTCACTGTGGAGCACAGAGCAGGGGCACACCACTCCAATGCGGATGCACTATCCCGCCGCCCATGTGCCGCGACAGGCTGCCGCTATTGTGGGAAGCGGGAGGAGAAGGAGAGGGAACTCACAGCAACAGATAATCCTGCACAGCTCTCCTGCAGGGCACTCCTAGTGGTGGACATGGCAGAATGGAGGGCCCAGCAGGAGCAAGACACCGACCTGCTACCAGTACTACGATGGCTTGAGAACGAGCAGCGACCTAACTGGGATGAGGTTACCGGGCTCTCTATCGCCACCAAAGGGCTGTGGGCCAAGTTCAATGCTCTAAGGTTGGACAAGGGAGTGCTGCAGCGCGGCTGGAAAGATCCTGCTACAGGTGAGGAAAGGTGGCAAGTTGTGGTACCCAAGTCGCTAAGGCCAGCGGTGCTGGAAGCCTGCCATGGGAGTAGAGGCGCTGGCCACTTTGGCGTGTCAAAGACCCTTCGCCGCCTGCGCCAGGGTTACTATTGGGGCCAGCAGCGTAGAGATGTGGAGGGCTTCTGCCGAAGCTGTGACTCCTGTGCCGCCCACAAAGGTCCGCTGGACCAGTCCCGTGCTCAACTTCAACAGCAACCGGCAGGTGCACCGATGGAGCGAGTGGCTGTGGACATCATGGGGCCATTTCCCCGGACTGATAGGGGAAACCGCTATGTGGTTGCTGCTATGGACTATTTTACCAAATGGCCGGAAGCATACGCCATCCCGGACCAGGAGGCGGAGACAGTGGCTGACACATTAGTGGAGGGAATGCTCAGCAGATTTGGAACGGCAGGGGTTCTTCACAGTGACCAAGGCCGTAACTTTGAGTCCAGGGTGTTTGCTGCCATGTGCGAACGCCTTGGAATTCAGAAGACCCGCACCACGCCACTCCACCCCCAGAGTGATGGCCTGGTGGAAAGGTTTAATAGGACACTGGCCCAGCAGTTAGCCATCATCACGTCAGAACACCAGCGTGACTGGGACACTCACCTCCCACTCATCCTAATGGCCTACAGGTCGGCCGTCCAGGACTCCACCCAGTGCACACCCGCCCTGCTCATGTTAGGGAGAGAACTAAGGACCCCTGCTGAACTGGCTTTTGGGAAACCTCCTGATGCTCCGGATGCGCCACCGGGTCAAAGCTATGCCAGGAAGCTGCAGGACCGACTGGAGTCGGCGCATTCCTATGCTCGGGACCAGCTGGCAAAGGCGGGACTGCGGCAAAAGAGAAACTACGACCTGACTACTAAAGGGAGGCACTTCCGTGCTGGAGAGCTGGTGTGGGTCTACAGCCCGAAGAGAAAAAAAGGACGGTGTCCTAAACTGGACAGCAACTGGGTTGGACCCTGCAGTGTCCTGGAACGAGTTGGGGAAGTGGTTTATAGAGTACAGTTACCACCTAGAGGCAGGAAAGTGGTCCTGCACAGAGACAGGATGGCCCCTTATAAGGGTCGTTCTCCTTCCCCTTTCTCTGAGGGATGCGTGCAAATCCCCCACACTCCAGCTCAGCTGGACTCCCAGCTGGACATGGCTCCCTCCCCATCCCCTTGTTCTCCCCCTCAGTTTCCTGTAGTTCATGCTACCCCTCGGAAGCCAAAGAGGCGACGTCAACTGCCTCCCCGCCTCAGAGACTGTGTTTTTCCCTCGAGGACGAGGAACTTTTTGTTGGGGGAGCAGTGTAATGATCCATGATGGACGTTATTGCTAAATGTGTGTCACAGTTATTGTTCTCTTTAAGTTAGGTTGTTTTGGGGTTGAACCGGAAGGAGATGTGGGGGGTCGCTCTTGGGAGGGAGGTCTCTTTTTTTCTTGTGTGAGTTAGAGTTGGCTGTATCCGGCGAGAGCTGTTCTGTGTGTGTCCGGCCTGATTAAATGGTGTTAGTAACGAAACCTCTGCCTGGTGCTTGGGTGACATAACGGAACGTTACAATAGTTTATTTCCTGAGGTTGTCCTCCCAGTATGTTTGATGTCTTGTTCCCAGTGTTGTGACTCGTCTGCGTGTTCCTTGGTTTATCACTTCCTGTTTTAGTTTGCCAGTGTGATTCCCCTGTGCTTTGTGTCTAGTTTTGCTTCCCCCTGTGTTATTAGTTTCATTTGCCTCACCTGCTGTGCCCTGTTGTTTCCTCTTGCCCTGATTACCCAGTGTGTATTTAAGCCCTCAGTTTCCATCTGTTCTTTGTCGCGTCTTTGATGTTTTGTGCCCGCATGTTCCAGTGTTCCTTGTGTTTTCCCTTCGTCACCCCTCCGTAGGATTTTGGTGTTCATTCTCCTCCCAGCCTTAATAAACCTCTTTTAAGTTATGTTTACCTCTGGAGTCCTTTGTGCTTGCCCTTCCTCGCCCGTTTCCTCCCCTGCCATGACATCATCTGGGTCCTTTAGACACAAAACATCAGACCAAAACACACATTCTTTTCCAGTAAATCATCAGCATGTGATTTTGTTGTCTCTCTACTATGCAGTCTTATTTCTGTCTGCTGTACAGAGTTATTTCAACACTTTCACCTTGTTGTGAAGATTAATTCTGCAATATGCAACTTGATGCTATATTTCTATTTGAATTATTATATTTACGATATGTCTAGTGTGAAGCTTATTTACACTTCTCCCTTCAGTACACGGCTGCAAACATAATTGTAAGCATCCAGTGACTTATATGCGCTGCAACTTCTCTCCAGTGTAGACGCTGGGTTTCTCCACCAAATACACGTATATATCCGCCCACGGATACTGGGCCACTTGCTAACATACCACAGGGATCGGAGTCGGTTGCTGGTGGTCAAAATTAATTTTTGCAGGTAGTTTTCACGATCTTTCGTTGATAATCACTTCTCGTACATTGAAGTGCTTCCGTTTCCATCATTGTTTACAAACAGTAAATGGGTCTATTCCCCACACCTGTGCCCCCAAAGCCTTCCTTATACAAAGCAAAGATTAAATCTCAAACCTGTGCCCCCTGGTGCCCAAGTGACAGTACTACATGTAGAGTCCCGGTTGAAAAGATGGTCTCTTTAACTGATGGTTTACGATCCTTTTATTTGAAATGCCTTGCACGTGAACACACCGTAAGAGCTACAAAATATACAGAATAAATATACATTAATAACTCAAACAGTATGTTGCCTTTAACCTTTTCCTTTGCTTTAAATTACAACCTTTTAACATTGTTTTCTATTATTTCCTGCACCATGAAACTAAAACGAGATATGCCATGTTCCAACATTCTATGACTTTACACAACACAACACCGAAGCTTGTAAACCTTAGCATGACTAATTTACATGAGCACCCTCTAGTGGATGCGAACGTAATTGCAACACTTAATAGCAATCTGTATGCTTCGTGAACTATAACTATATATGCATTGACACAACAAAATGCAAATACCAACCTTGTTCCCTCATCAACCAGGTGCTGAGCAACCCTTTAGAGCTTAAAATTATGCCTTAACAATTCTTTTCTCCGTCCTTTACCGTGGAGTGCACCTTCTCTCTGTACACTGGACTTCGCGCTACTGCTGCAGTTTGCGACAATCGATTTACGGCCTTGTCGTTCTGAGCCTTTCAAAATAAAAGCATTAGCGGCGTTACTGCTGCAGCAGAATAACAAACACTCATTAATCAATTTACCATAAAGAAAATATCAGGTCAGTTACACTCCCACCAAATCATTAGAACTTAACTGGTAAACAAATGGAGCGATAATGATTTCCTAATGAAGAAATGACCTGTAACCTTAACTCTATGAAAACACATAGCACATAAGAAAGAACCTTAAACTGTAAATTGTAGTTAAACAGTCTCTAATAGCAGAACCAGTTTCTGCACCGGGCGTTCCACTATGGAAGGTTTACTGGAACACTGTCCTTTCTCCATCTTCCTTTCTCCAAAGCGAATCTTTACCTTCCTTACAAGTCCGTCTTTGTCAGTCACTGTTTCCATTACACGTGCTAGTCTCCATTCATTGCGAGGCAAATCATTCATCTTCTCCATGACAACATCTCCAACCTTCAAATTTCTCCTTGGAGTGTGCCATTTCTGTCTCGTTGCAATGTTGGAGAGATACTCCCTTTTCCAACGTGACCAAAACTGTTCTGATAGGTACTGCACCTGCCGCCATCTTTTCCGTGCATAAATGTCCTCTTTGATGAATTTACCTGGTGGAGGCAAGGCTACCTTTGACTTCATAGTAAGCAGGTGATTTGGGGTCAAAGGCTCGGGGCTGTTTGGGTCACTGAGGTTGTCCACTGTAAGAGGCCTGCTGTTCACAATCGCCATTGCCTCATAAAAGAATGTCCTTAATGATGCGTCATCCATTCTGCCTAATGAAAGTGAAGCTGTTGAGCGCAGAATGTTTCGAACTGTCCTGATTTGCCTTTCCCATACACCTCCTGTATGGCTTGAATGAGGAGTGTGCATTTTGAAGTCACACTGTTTCTCGGCCAGAAATGTGATAATGCGATTAGAGTCCACTTGTTTTAGGGCTTCCTGCAGTTCATTTTTTGCTCCAACAAAGTTGCTTCCTTGATCGCACCTTATCTCACTGACTGCTCCTCTTATAGCTATAAAACAGCGGAGCGCATTGATGAAAGCGTCTGTTGTCATGTCGTCCAACATTTCTATGTGGACTGCTCTGCAACAAAGGCATGTAAAAAGAAGTCCATAACGTTTGTGCACTTTGCGAGCTTGTTTGGTTAGAAAGGGACCGAAACAGTCCATTCCACAAAATGTAAATGGTGGGGATGGCTCTAAGCGCTGTCTTGGGAACTCAGACATTTTCTGTTCCTCTGTGCCTCTTCGGAGTCTGCGACATTTTACACATTGGTGTATGAAGTTTGCAACAGCTTTGTTGATGCCTGGAATCCAAATTCCATTTGACCTGATCTCATTGATTGTCAATCCTTTCCCTTGGTGATGCACTTTACTGTGAAAATGAGCTATTATTAGTTGAGTGACATGGTGACCCTTTGGAACTAATATTGGATGTTTCAGTGCGGAGGAGAATGAAGCATCTTGGAGCCTTCCTCCCACCTTAAGGAGTCCATCACTATCAAGAAAAGTGTCCATTTGAAACAGTTTGCTTTTGAGAGGAAGTGCCTTTCCATTCTTGAGCAACTTTATCTCCTCTGCATACTCAGTTGCTTGTACATCCTTTAGAATAACACATTGTGCGTTTTGTCTTTCCTGTACTGTACTGTGGCCTGTTGTTTTATCTCTCTTGGCACAGCGAATCAGTCGAGCTATGGCTTGAGTGGCTTTGTGCCATGAGGAAAACTTTGTCAACTTGTCTGATAAACCTTTCTTCTCTGTTTTGAGCGTGTTTAGTGCATGTACCCTTTTAACCTCTGGATCTCCGAGTGGTACGTTCATGTCAATCTCTGCAGCTGGTGGGATTTCCTTGTTCCACAGAAACTGTGGCCCCTTGAACCAGTCTGATGCAATGAGCTCACTTGCACTTGAACCTCTGGAGGCAATATCTGCCGGATTTTGCTCAGATGAAACATATCTCCACTGCTGGGGGGCGCTGTTGAGCCTTATCTTTTGAACTCTATTGGAGACAAATGTGTGAAAACGACGTGCTTCGTTATTGATGTAGCCTAAAACGACCTTAGAGTCCGTCCAGAAATACTCATCAATCTGTGTCAATCCAAGCTCATCCTTTAACATGGTGCTTGCAGTAATGGAGACAACAGCAGCTGTCAGTTCGAGTCTTGGTATTGTTGTTACCTTAATAGGAGCAACTCTGGTCTTTGCTGTAACTAAAGCACAATGCACTTTATCATCTTTGCTTATATGTCTTAAATATGAGCACTGACCATAACCGCACAAGCTTGCGTCAGAAAAATGATGCAACTCTGTTTTTGCTATTTGGCCAAAGTCTTTAGGAACATAACAGCGTGGTATTGTGATTTTCTCCAAATTCTTTAAGTCAGCTTTCCAGTTATCCCACACTGGCCTTAGTTCACTGGAAATGGGATCATCCCAGCTTGTGCCTTGTTTGCATGCCTCTTGAAGCACTCTTTTGCCTGTGAGTATAAAGGGGGAAATTAATCCCAATGGGTCATAAAGAGATGCAACCATAGATAGGATGCCACGCCTTGTAGCAGGTTGGTCGTTGGGAAGAAAGTGAAACCTGAGTGTGTCTGAGTCTATGTGCCAATGAATGCCTAGTGCTCTTTCAAGTTTAGAGTCATTAAATGCCAGGTCACATGCTTGCTGTGGGGAGGCACGTTCTGATGGTGGAATGCTTTCCAACACTGTTTTGTTGTTACTCACAAACTTGTGTAGTCTGAGGCTGCCTGATGCACAGAGTGTCTGAGCCTCCTGAGCTAGCTGAATAGCTTCCTCGATGCTTGCCGTGCTTGTTACACCGTCGTCCACATAGAAATCCTTTATTATGAACTGAGATGCAAGGGGAAACTGTGTCTCATTTTCTTTTGCAAGATGTTTTAATCCATAATTGGCACACCCTGGTGAGGATGCGGCGCCAAAAAGGTGAACCTTCATTCGAAACTCCTGAGGCTCAGTGTCCAGGTTGCCATCTGTCCACCATAAAAATCTTAAATAGTCTCTATCTGCTTCATACACATGAAATTGGTGGAACATTTTTTCAATGTCACACAACAGTGCAACTTGATGCCGTCTGAATCTGATTAAAACACCATTTAGACTGTTCAACAAATCTGGCCCTGACAGCAAGTGATCATTGAGACTGTTACCTTTGTATTTTGCTGAGGCGTCGAAAACTACTCTGAGTTTGTCTGGTTTTTGGGGATGATATATCCCGTGGTGGGGAATATACCACTTTTCTCCTTCCTTTGCTTCACTGTGCACTTCCTCAGCATCACCCTTCTCTGTGACTTCACTCATAAATTTTACATATTGCTCCTTGTACCTTTGGTCTTTCAACAGCTTGTTTTTGAGGCTTTGAAGTCGCACAGTGGCCATTTGCTTATTGTCTGGTAAGTGAGGTCTCTCCTTAAATGGAAGTGGCATTTCATAATGTCCTTCATTGTTTTTGTAAATGCCTTCCTTCAATGTATTCAGAAAGAGAATGTCATCCTGAGACACTGATCTGTTATCCTTGTTATCATCCTTAAAGTCAGACTCGAGAACCTTGAGTGCATCAGCTGGGGTCATTAAAGGAAGCTCTTTGACTGTGACTCTGTGACACACAGCAGACATGGTAAAAGAGTCACTGTGGGATGATGTGGGTCCTACAATACTCCAGCCCAGTGCTGTTCGGACTGCATAGGGTTCGTTCTCTCCTCCTAAGATTACCTGCCTTGGAGCTAATGCCTTGGAGCAATTGTAGCCAATTAAAAGCCCAACTTCACATTCTAGTTGTGAAGGAATCTCGTTCACTATTACCTTAAGATGATTCCACTGTCTTGCCGTTTCACAGGAAGGAATGTGGGAGCGATTAACTGGTATACAGTCTTTAGTGTAAGCAGGAGGGAGTTCAATCATTTCTGAGGAGTTGTAGCCTCTCACCTTAAGACCTAAGACACGTTCACTTGGCACAACAGCCTCTTTACCAAGCATTGTAGTGAGCCTTAACCTTATTGGGGTGGACTTAGCCTGGAGATCATTAGACACATCTTGGTCAATGAACACCGTGTCGCTTTGGGTGTCTAAGAGTGCATAAACAAGCCTTTCTTTACCTGGTTGTTGCTCTGAAGAAACCCATACTGGTATGATCATGGAAGTGCTTACACATTGTTCATTGGTTTCTACATTGAGTGACAGGGTAGTTGCAGCCTGTTCTGTGTTGGTCTGAATTGGGTTTGTGGCTGATTTAGCATTGTCGTAGTTGAAGTCATGCAGACAGGTAGGGTGTTTTTTCTTACACATTTCACATTCAAGTCTGTAACGACAGTCCTTTGCACTGTGTCCGGGCTTGAGACAGCCGTAACAAAGCCTTTTCTCTTTTACATATTTCCTTCGTTCCACAAGTGATTTGCCTTTGAACAGGGGGCAGTTGTGAAGTTTGTGTCCGTTGTCTTGACAGAGCATGCATGGTAATTTAATGTTTGACCTTTGTTTTGTGTTTTCTGTCTCTGTTACCACCTGTGTGTGTAGAACACTGGAGGTGAGCCCTTTTTCTTTCTGGTAACTTTTACCGGTGGTTTTGGTGAAGTCTGTAGAGTGGAGAGCCTGAAATGATGTGATTGGATTGCATAAGATCTCTGCTTCAGAAGACATGAACTCAGCAAAGTCCCTTAAACTTGGAAACCTTCCACTTTCTTTCATGCTCTGAGTGGCTTGACGATTCCACCTAGCTGCTGCCCAGTTTGGTAACTTCTGAACAAGCTTTTGGTTCTCCTCACAATCATTGAGAATGTTTAAACCTTCTATGTGGGGCATAGCTTCATGACATGTTTGAATGAAATCAGCAAATGCTCTAAACCCTGTAGAGTCATTCGTTTGTATCTTTGGCCATTTTGCGAGCCTTTCTCTGAACGTCTTCTGTACAACTAATGGATGTCCATACCTTTGGTTGAGGCGTTCCCAAGCATCCTTGTATGCGTCACTGTCGTTTCTGTAGAAGATGCCATCAAGCATTTGTCGAGCTGAACCTCCTATATATTTCTTTAAGTAGTGCAGCTTGTCTGCGGGTGAGATGTTCTTTTTATCAACGAGTGAAATAAATGAAGCTTTCCACTCGATGAACTGTATTGGGTCACCTGTGAACGTGGAGGGCTCTGGCATTGGCAGTCTGTTCATGGCGACACTGTCCTGTAATGCTTGGGCTAAGCAAAGGATGTTTGCTTGTGGAGGTGAGTCGGATACAATGTTACTGTTAGTGACTTGAATGGGAGCAGAAACTGTGGGGGCCTTCTGAGCTGGTCTGCTACAGTCAACATGAACACTGCTCTCACTCTTTATCTCCTGATCATAAGTTATCAGTCTAGCTCGTGCAGCCTTTAGCTCCCTTTCAGACTTTAGTCTCTCTAACTCACGTTTCTGAGATTCAGGCTCCTTTCTCTGCCTTTCCTCTAAAAGTTGAATCTTTTCCTTTTGTTTTTCTTCTTCTAATAACACCTCATACTCTGCTTCCTTGGCTGCTAATTCAGCGGCAGCCTCTGCTCTCTTTACGGCTACTACTGACCTTGGAGAGTTTGACTTACTGGCAGATGAGGGTTTACTTGAGTGAGTGACCAATGAACTGTAAATGGATTGAGCATAGTCTGGTTCAAGAAGCTCGCGTAGGCGTGTCTTCACTTTGCCGCTGTCATAGTCATCTATGCCTGAGAGTCTTTCGTGTGCAACCTTGATAATGTCTTTTGTGACTGCTTCGCATGCATCTATAAGTCGCCTTGTGTCACTAGAGGGAGTAATGCTTTCCCTAATTTCTGCATACAGCTTTATGACATTGTCTCTTTCTTTCTCTAAGATGTCCATGAGTGAGGCAATTTCACTGTTTGTTATGTCTCCTTTTAACTGCTCTCGTGTTGTACGTATTTGTTTTTTCCATTGATCATAGACTTTCAGAAGTCGTTTTCCCCTTTTATGGGCCTCCTCCTCCTGATATACTTGCATTTTTTCTGTAGGCCTCCTTTGACGAACGGAGCATGGAGGCTCCTCTTCCTTGTTCACCTGGAGGTCCTCTGTGGACTCTGTTTCCTTTTCAGATATTTCCATGCTGAAGATAGGGCAATACAGTTGACCATCAGATCCCAGAAGACGTTGATTGAAGCCGTGGAGCTGGAACCTTGTAACAGCTTTCGCTGGGACCTCGGTGCTGAGCGCGGGTTGAGCTCTTCTCAGCTTGAGTCGAACTCTCACTCAGCTTGGGTCAAGCTCTTACTGTAGCGTCCCGGTTGCAAAGATGGTCTCTTTAACTGATGGTTCACGATCCTTTTATTTGAAATGCCTTGCACGTGAACACACCGTAAGAGCTACAAAATATACAGAATAAATATACATTAATAACTCAAACAGTATGTTGCCTTTAACCTTTTCCTTTGCTTTAAATTACAACCTTTTAACATTGTTTTCTATTATTTCCTGCACCATGAAACTAAAACGAGATATGCCATGTTCCAACATTCTATGACTTTACACAACACAACACCGAAGCTTGTGAACCTTAGCATGACTAATTTACATGAGCACCCTCTAGTGGATGCGAACGTAATTGCAACACTTAATAGCAATCTGTATGCTTCGTGAACTATAACTATATATGCATTGACACAACAAAATGCAAATACCAACCTTGTTCCCTCATCAACCAGGTGCTGAGCAACCCTTTAGAGCTTAAAATTATGCCTTAACAATTCTTTTCTCCGTCCTTTACCGTGGAGTGCACCTTATTAAAAAAAAAAAAAAAAAAAAAAAAAAAAAGACAAATAAACACTATCTTAATCTTAATCTTAATCTTAATCTTCTCTCTGTACACTGGACTTCGCGCTACTGCTGCAGTTCTCGACAATCGATTTACGGCCTTGTCGTTCTTAGCCTTTCAAAATAAAAGCATTAGCGGCGTTACTGCTGCAGCAGAATAACAAACACTCATTAATCAATTTACCATAAAGAAAATATCAGGTCAGTTACACTACATATCAAAATTGGCGACAAAAATTCCTGTTTTGATTTCCTTATGGCCTCTCCAGTGTTCCTTTGCTTTAAGTTCAGTGTGAGTCATCTTCAGATTCAGATTTCAGATTGCTTTATTGTCACTGAACCTTCAGCGAAATTTCCATTGCAGCTACCGTTTAAAAAGACAATAGTAAAATACACAGTAAGTTTGAATAAAATAAACTAAAATGTGCAGAATAGTGCAGGAAGGAAGTAATTTCCAGCCTCCCCCTTATTAAGTGGGAGGGATTATGTGCAACTCAAGGGCATAGGAAGGAGTTTACTACTGGGGGGGGGGGTGCATATCGGAAACCTGACAGATCCGTAAATACTCGGAGCAAAGCATAAAAGCTGCTATTTGATCTTTTACTTTTTTCTTTTTCAAATGTTTCTTGGAAAAACAGTGTTGTGTATACCTATATTATTGCATGTATAATTTACATATATACAGTCGCTTGCAAAAGTATTCATACCCCTTGAACTTTTCCATATTTTGTCACATTACAACCACAAACATAGAGAAAAGGAGGCTGAATACTTTTGCACACCACACTTTTCAGTTTTTTATTTGTAAAAAATGTTTTGAATCATGTATATTGTGACAATGTAATGTGACAAAATATGGACAAGTTCAAGGGGTATGAATACTTTTGCAAGCCACTGTATGTTTTATAATCATAAGACGTGGACAAACCACCAACCAAAATGGCTTGAGTCTTTTATGAAGCATAATGTCATTCCAGGCTGTAGGGCTTACTTTATCAGCTGGCCGCACTGGTACTACTACAAAGGAGTATTAGGGCCACATTGAGAAAAAAAAATTGTGCATTTTGAGAATAAATTCAAAATTTTGAGAAAAAAGTCAAAATGTGCAGATTAAAGTCACTTCAAGTCAAACAACTACCATGACACGTCTTATATACCCTCCAGGATGTCTTGTATTATGAGTTAGTAAAACTATACTTTAGAATCGGTATTAGTAACAAGGAAATTATTTCTCTTTTAGGACATAAACACGATGTAGTGATAAGTATGAGGATATTAAAGAGAGAGTGCAGAAAGCTGCATCTGCTCAGAAGGAAAAACCACACAAACTGGCAACGGTTAGATGGAAGGATGGCTGCACCTTCGTACAGTACAGAGGGGACATGTAGAACCACAGCTGATCAAGTTGTTTCTACTGTTGGAATATGATAAATGCTACATACATTTACTTACGTACGTTTACTTCCCTGAGAAATTTGTCTGGAAAATAACTTAACTGATTAAAAATACAGAAGCTTACAATGTTCTGTGTCATCATGAACTTTGTGTTCTGACTGTACAATGAATCACACTGATGAAGACTACACAATGATAGAAATGGAGACTTCGAGGTCACCCTGTTGTTGAAATTATCTGTTTTCCACATTCTGTTTTGTAAATGATGTAATCAAGACTGATATGCTCTGACTATATGACAACTGTAACTTGAATTAGAAAGTGCCAGTACTTCATGCCATCTCACACGAGTATGGTATGCAGTTCTGACCCGGATTAATCTATAAACTGTTTGGGAATGGCTTTATTAAATTTAATATTAGGACTCCTTAATCTGTTTGTTTGTTTTGTCATTCCTGTTCGATGAAACGAACACGCAGAAACCTAAAGGCTTAAGCAGCAACAGCACACACATTCTTCTTGGTATTATTTTAAATTCCTTCACTACCCAAGGCACTTTGTAGCAGATGTGGCCATTATTTGACTTGAAATGATGACTTCGACAATTTTGACTTTATTCTCAAAATGCACAAAATGCTCAAAATGATTTTTTTTCTCAATGTGGCCCTCACACTCCTTCATATACTAGCAGAAGTGCAAAGTTTGATATGTTTTATTGGTCGAAAACATTTAATAATGGTCAAAAATGCATTTATGTAGGCTGACTGGCAACAGAACTGGTTCTTTAATTAAACAACTTTCTGACATGAAAGAATCCTTACAGATAATGTAATGAACAAATTATCCACTTTTTAATATCAACCTCAAGTTAAAAAAAAAAAGCTATTAAAATATGCCTATTCAGTTTGAAACTCTAATCTAATCGAATCTAATCAAAATAAATATCAATAAAAATAATAAGAACCAAAAGAAACAAATAAGTGATACCTCCGACGTTTAATAGACAAGCTGTGTGTCTCTTTACAGCCCTGCATTTAGCCAAACAAAAGGTTAAAACCATTGGTCTAAGCGGAAGAGCCAAAATGATTTTTCCACCTCTCATTTGAATTCATTGCAAATTGACTTCTTGTCCAGTAAGTAAACTTTATCCTCTGTATGAAAGTAAGTTGTGTGTGGTGCTGTAGGAGGTTGGGTTCTCTTGTTTAATGTTTTATTTTGAAAAGTGTCTTCACTTTCCTGATTACCCAATGTGTATTAGTACTCTTGTCCTCCCCCTTAGTCTTTGTGGTTTCCAGAATACTTACAAAAATACCTTTTTGTTATTATTCTAATGGACTGCCCTTCTTTAGTCTTCTTTAACGCATCCTTTGTTTTTTTTTAAGTGATTTTAAGATCTCTATCCCTTTCCAATTACATCTGATGTCAGCAGGTGCATTCCTGTCTAATGTTCAGATGACCTGTTCCTCCATGACAAACAAGAGAGAGAGATTATAAATTGCAGTGAAGTCCAGCAGGTCCAGCAGTGAGGTGTTTACTAAAGACCATCGCAGTCCAGCTGAAGAGAACACATTTGTTTTGAGCTATGACTGAAGCAGAGATATACAAGCTGTACAAGGGGGTCTATTTGCCTTCCAGTTTGCATCCTCCTGAGTGCCTGAAGTACTATGAGGAGTTTGCTTTTTGCAAAGATGACATTCTCATAGTCACATATCCTAAGTCAGGTGAGTGGTTAAATTTCCATTTTTTAAGTAAACAGCTGTGTTAATCACGTTGTGTTTTCCTCATGATCATTGTCACAACTTTACAACAAACATGAACAGAGAGAAAATATCTTAATTGATGAATCCATGCAGCTGTCATTTTCATCCAACTGCTAAACCGCTACTTAAAAAGCCATCAGTGACCCAGCTGTCTTAGCTAATTATAGGCCAATCTCCAACCTTCCTTTTCTCTCAAAGATTCTTGAAAGAGTAGTTGTAAAACAGCTAACTGATCATCTGCAGAGGAACGGTTTATTTGAAGAGTTTCAGTCAGGTTTCAGAATTCATCACAGTACAGAAACAGCATTAGTGAAGGTTACAAATGATCTTCTTACAGCCTCTGACAGTCATTATTAGAAAGCATTGCATAAATTTTCATTGTTATGCAGATGATACTGAGCTTTATCTATCCATCAAACCAGATGACACACATCAATTAGTTAAACTGCAGGAATGTCTTAAAGACATTAAGGACTGGATGACCTCAAATTTCCTGCTTTTAAATTCAGATCAAACTGAAGTTCTTGTACTCGGCCCCACAAATCTTAGAAACATGGTGTCTAACCAGATACTTACTCTGGATGGCATTACTTTGGCCTCCAGTAACACTGTGAGAAATCTTGGAGTCATTTTTGACCAGGATATGTCCTTCAATGCACATATTAAACAAATATGTAGGACCGCTTTTTTGCATTTGTGCAATATTTCTAAAATTAGAAACATCCTTTCTCAGAGTGATGCTGAAAAGCTCATTCATGCATTTATTACTTCTAGGCTGGACTATTGTAATTCATTATTATCAGGCTGTCCTAAAAGCTCCCTGAAAAGCCTTCAGCTGATCCAAAATGCTGCAGCTAGAGTACTGACAGGGACTAGAAAGAGAGAGCAGATTTCTATTGGCTTCTCTTCATTGGCTCCCTGTTAAATCTAGAATAGAATTTAAAATCCTTCTCCTCACATACAAGGTCTTGAATAATCAGGCCCCATCTTATCTCAAAGACCTCATAGTCCCATATCACCCCAATAGAGCCTAAAAAGAGGATTAATGTTGAAACTGAAAATATTTTAATCCACAATATGAATTTGAATGTAATATAGCAATGTTTTCCTCAACACATTAAATAAAATAAAATATTATATTTTTCTTCAAAAATAACATCAGGGAAAATGAGAATATTTCAAGTTGATGAAAGTTTGCAAATATTTCAGATGAAAAACATGATGTGATATCAGCATAAATCCCAGAAACAAGAAACAACAAGCTTTCTAGTTTCTGTCTTATTCCATTTCTTTCTTATTTTCCATGAACTGACAGATCCTGTGTGATAAGGCCTGTCACTAAATTCAGGAGGTATTTCCTCCAGAAAAGATTGAAACCACACATCGCAGGCAGGGAAAACAGAGACACGGGTTTACCTCAGAGGTCCTTTACCTCTCACCTGGTTACAAAGTCCACTTTTCGTTTGGCTAGCTTAAACCACTGATCAATAGAATTGATTGATGGAAACAGGTTAGAGCGCAGGTCTTGACCTATTGCAGGGTTAACACAGACAGAGACAGACAACCATTGAGCCTCAACTTCACACTAAAGGCCATAGCATACCTCAAGCTTTGTATTTAAAAATGTGGGAAATTATCCGCCGCTTAAAATTTCAGTGATGTCATCACCCAATTTGCATAATTGGTTATTTGCATGTAGTTGCAATCGAGGCTGTAGGAGAGATGTTATTATCTTTGGAGAGACAAGTGTAGAAAAAAACACCCTAAATATGCTTAGAACAACAAATGAACTTTATGAAATAACTTAATAACTTTTAATGCTTTGCCTAGACTCACATTACAGAGATCAGTTTTAACAAAAACACTTTAGGGTGCAACTGCTAGCTACTTTCAACCCTCCTCTTTTATCTGGGCCACTGGTGCCAATTTGTGTAAGAAAACTCGCTGTCCATTGTCTCAAAGGTTGATGAAAGCCGAATCGAGGGACTGGGATGGGAGTGGAGGGAGTGGGTAGGCAGGTTCAGTGTTTAAGTGAAGGTTCGTGGGTTTGAGGGTGCAGTCGTAGTGAGGGAAGTCTGGGTAATGCCAAGTGTATGAAGAGACGCAGTAAGAAGGCTTTATGTACACAAAACACAACGAGAACGTGCTCGCTAGTCACTTTTTGGAAAGAAAAGGAAAAAAAAAAAAGCCGCTAAGTTGGCAACACTGAGCACAACCGAGGTCCAGTTGTTTTTCCAGGCAAGGCTAGTGACAGAGTTTGATTTGGAGCGGCACAGGCATACTTTTTTAAAAATTATTATATTAAAATACGGGAAATTTACAGGAAAATAAAAATACGGGAGGACGGCGGGACAGAGGGGTAAAATACGGGAGTTTCCCGGCCAAAACGGGAGACTTGACAGGCATGGGCCATAGCCAGCCAGTGACTCACACCCAGCACTGTCTTGCTGTGGGCCGATGGTGCTAACCACCACACCACCGCGCTGCCCTAATGCCAAGTTCGAAAAAAGTGGAAAACAGATATCAGCTTCTGAAACACAATTGGACTGGAATTCTATACAGCCTGCAGCTCAAAATGTGTAATAGCAATGTATGAACCACTTTCTTTTTTGGTGATTTGACTGATGGGCTTTAAATTTCACAAAGAAAAAAAAAAGATCCCATTACTTTTACGTAGGTACGAGTTGGATGCAGGAGATTGTTCCTTTGATCGTGAGTGGAGGAGATCCAGCCTCAGTTGAAACCCTTCCTACCTGGAAACGTATTCCATGTCTGGAAGCGCAAAAGCCCTCCAGCACTTTCCATTTCAAAAGGCCATCTCCACGGATGTTTGCAACACACTTCCAGTACAACATGATGCCATCATCCTTCTTTGAAGTTAAACCAAAGGTGTGTCTGCTGCCTAGGTTGTTATGCATTAGCTCAAGATTTAGACTATGCTTGGTTCTGCATGATGTCTGTGAAAGTGGATATCCCTAAATGAACCCCTAATATTCCTAATTTCATTGGCTCCCTGTTAAATCTAGAATAGAATTTAAAATCCTTCTCCTCACCTACAAGGTCTTGAATAATCAGGCCCCATCTTATCTCAAAGACCTCATAGTCCCATATCACCCCAACAGAGCACTTCGCTCTCAGACTGCTGGCTTACTTGTGGTTCCTAGGATACTTAAGAGTAGAATAGGAGGCAGAGCCTTCAGCTTTCAGGCCCCTCTTCTGTGGAACCAGCTCCCAGTTTGGATTCAGGAGACAGACACCCTCTCTGTTTTTAAGATTAGGCTTAAAACTTTCCTTTATGATCAAGCTTATAGTTAGGGCTGGATCAGGTGACTCTGAACCCTCCCTTAGTTATGCTGCTATAGGCTGCTGGGGGGTTCCTGTCACGTCCTGGGCCGTTTGCCCAGCGTTTTGTATTTAGTTTATTTCCTGAGCTTCTCCTCCCAGTATGTTTGTCTTGTGTTCCCTAGTGTTGTGATATGTCTGCGTCTCTGTCCTGAGTCTGTGCCTGTTCCCCGTGTTTAGTCAGTATGTTCCTTGGTTTGTCACTTCCTGTTTATTTTGACAGTCTGGTTTTCCTGTGCTTTGTGTTCAGCTTTGCTTCCCCTGTGTAATTAGTTTCATTTGCCTCACCTGTTGTTCCCTGCTGTTTCCTCTTGCCCTGATTACCCAGTGTGTATTTAAGCCCTCAGTTTCCATGTGTTCCTTGTCGCGTCGTTGACGTTGTGTGTCCGTGTGTTCCTGTGTTCCCTGCGCCTGCCCTTCGTCTCCCTGTGCCTCCCTTCCAAGGTTTTTGTATTTTTGTGTTTCCCCGGTGGAATAAACGCCCTTTTAAGTTACCTCTGGAGTCCTGCGTTTTTGCCCTTCCTTGCCCGTTTCCTCCCCGGCCATGACAGAACGACGCGACCATAGTAAAGACCCTGCAAGCTCCGGCCGCTACAACGGCACTCGCCTGGCGCTGGGGGGACCAGCTTTTTTGAATGGTCCCCGGCGACGCCGCTCACCGCCCCCGCCTAAACCGCAGGTCTGCCGCGTGGGCGGACTGTTTTTGGCGCCGGCCGCTCCCTCACCTGCCTCTCCGTTCGCTCGCCCCTCTTCCCTCTCACAGACGGAGCAGCAAGGGAGGAGGAGGGTTTTCCGGCAGCTGCGGGAGGAGTTTTTTCCGGCGCCGCGTGGTATAACGCCACGGCTATCCCAGCCGTCTGCACAGGCGAGTCTTCAGCCTGCTTCCGTGGGGTGGAAGTTTGGCTCTCAGCAGCAGAAAGAGCAACTTCAGCCCGTCATGTACTCTGCTGCTTCCTCCCTCTCAGAGGAGAGCAGGAAAATTCTGATCCGAAGAGTGGACCGATTATGCTTGGACTTGTTATCTGACCCGTGTAAGGAGGAACAGGAAGCCATCACCACCAGGCTTCAAGACCTGATTGCCAGTTTCCCTTGGCTGTTGGACTCCTTGCACGGGTTAGTGAAAGACTTTGTAATCACCACCCTTCACCTACAGCCAGCACCACAGACCACTGCTGCAGCCTCTCAGCCACTCCTGTCAGTTCCCTTAGCTTCTTCCCAGTGTTCCCAGTCAGCTGTAGCTCCAGCTCCCCCTCAGTCGCAGTGTTCCCAGTCAGCTGTAGCTCCAGCTCCCCCTCAGTCGCAGTGTTCCCAGTCAGCTGTAGCTCCAGCTCCCCCTCCGTCGCCGTGTTCCCAGTCAGCTGTAGCTCCAGCTCCCCCTCAGTCGCAGTCCCAGACCCCTCAGTTAGCTCCAGCTCCCTCTGCTCACCCTGCTCCAGCTCCCTTAGCTCCAGCTTCCCCTGCACCCGTACCTGTTCCGCGGGTGGGGGCAGCCACGGACGGGCTGACCTCTGCACCCGTACCTGTTCCGCGGGTGGGGGCAGCCACGGACGGGCTGACCTCTGCACCCGTACCTGTTCCGCGGGTGGGGGCAGCCAGGTCCAAGCCTTCGCATCGGTCTTCTGTGTTAGCTGCAGCAGCAGGGTCTCAGTCAGCCTCAGTCGCTCTCCCTCGCCTTCAGTCAGCTCTAGCTCCAGTCGCTCTCTCTCGCCTTCAGTCAGCTCTTGCTCCAGTCGCTCTCTCTCGCCTTCAGTCAGCTCTAGCTCCAGTCGCTCTCGCTCGCCTTCAGTCAGCTCTAGCTCCAGTCGCTCTCTCTCGCCTTCAGTCAGCTCTAGCTCCAGTCGCTCTCCCTCGGTCCCCAGTGTCAGCTGTTTTAGTGCCCTCTCAGTCAGCTCCCTCTCAGGCCCCAGTGTCAGCTAGCTCTCACCTCTCTGTTTCCACGCAGCCAGATCTCCCTAGCCCTCAGGCTGCTCCCACGCAGCCAGCAGCGCTGTCTCGCACTCAGTCTGCTCCAGCCCCTGTAGCTCTCCCTCGCACTCAGTCTGCTCCAGCCCCTGTAGCTCTCCCTCGCACTCAGTCTGCTCCAGCGCCTGTAGCTCTCCCTCGCACTCAGTCTGCTCCAGCCCCTGTAGCTCTCCCTCGCACTCAGTCTGCTCCAGCCCCTGTAGCTCTCCCTCGCACTCAGTCTGCTCCAGCCCCTGTCGCTCTCCCTCGCACTCAGTCTGCTCCAGCCCCTGTCGCTCTCCCTCGCACTCAGTCAGCTCCAGCCCCTGTCGCTCTCCCTCGCACTCAGTCTGCTCCAGCCCCTGTCGCTCTCCCTCGCACTCAGTCTGCCCCAGCCCCTGTCGCTCCCCCTAGCACTCAGTCAGCCCCAGCTCCTGTCGCTCCCCCTAGCACTCAGTCAGCCCCAGCTCCTGTGGCTCCCTGTCCACTCCACTCTCAGTCAGTTCCAGTAGCTCTTCCTCGGTCCCCAGTGTCAGCTAGTTCCTGGCCTGCTTCCACGCAGCCAGTCGTCTCCCGGCCTGCTTCCACGCAGCCAGTCGTCTCCCGGCCTGCTTCCACGCAGCCAGTCGTCTCCCGGCCTGCTTCCACGCAGCCAGTCGTCTCCCGGCCTGCTTCCACGCAGCCAGTCGTCTCCCGGCCTGCTTCCACGCAGCCAGTCGTCTCCCGGCCTGCTTCCACGCAGCCAGTCGTCTCCCGGCCTGCTTCCACGCAGCCAGTCGTCTCCCGGCCTGCTTCCACGCACCCCCCTGCACCTCGGCTATTCCCCGAGCAGCCCCTGCTGCTCAATAAAGCAGCAGTGTGTCCTGTTCCGCGGTCCCAGCCTACGCATCCGGTGCCTCACTATGTAGGCCCCGTTCAGCCCATGGGCCCCGCTCAGTCCGAGCCGGTGGGGGTCTCCGCTCAGTCCGAGCGCCCCGCGCCAGAGGGTCCCGCTCAGTCCGAGCCGGTGGGGGTCTCCGCTCAGTCCGAGCGCCCCGCGCCAGGGGGTCCCGCTCAGTCCGAGCCGGTGGGGGTCTCCGCTCAGTCCGAGCCGGTGGGGGTCTCCGCTCAGTCCGAGCGCCCCGAGCCAGGGGGTCCCGCTCAGTCCGAGCCGGTGGGGGTCTCCGCTCAGTCCGAGCCAGGGGGTCCCGCTCAGTCCGAGCGCCCCGAGCCAGGGGGTCCCGCTCAGTCCGAGCGCCCCGCGCCAGGGGGTCCCGCTCAGTCCGAGCGCTCCGCGCCCGGGGGTCCCGCTCACTCCGAGCGCCCCGCGCCAGGGGGTCCCGCTCACTCCGAGCGCCCCGAGCCAGGGGGTCCCGCTCAGTCCGAGCGCTCCGCGCCAGGGGGTCCCGCTCAGTCCGAGCGCTCCGCGCCAGGGGGTCCCGCTCAGTCCGAGCGCTCCGCGCCAGAGGGTCCCGCTCAGTCCGAGCCGATGGGGGTCTCCGCTCAGTCCGAGCCAGGGGGTCCCGCTCAGTCCGAGCGCTCCGCGCCAGAGGGCCCCGCTCAGTCCGAGCCGGTGGGGGTCTCTGCTCAGTCCGAGCGCTCCACGTCGCCCGAGGGTTCCCCACCAGAGCCCGGGGTCGCCCGTCTCCGCCGCCGCATGCCCCGCGGTCGGCCTCCAGTGTCTGCTCCCCGTCGCCGCCGCCGCATGCCCCGCGGTCGGCCTCCAGTGACCCCTCCTCGTCGCCGCCGCCGCTGGGAGCGCGGTCGGCCTCCAGTGACTCCTCCTCGTCGCCGGCGCCGCTGGGAGCGCGGTCGGCCTCCAGTGACTCCTCCTCGTCGCCGCCGCCGCTGGGAGCGCGGTCGGCCTCCAGTGACTCCTCCTCGTCGCCGCCGCCGCTGGGAGCGCGGTCGGCCTCCAGTGCCTGCTCCTCGTCGCCGCCGCCGCCGCTGGGAGCGCGGTCGGCCTCCAGTCCTGTCTCGTCGTCGCCGCCGCTGGGAGCGCGGTCGACCTCCTTGAACTGTGTGTATTTTTGTTTTGGTTTTCACATGGACTCCCCTGAACTGTCTGTTTTCCGCCTTGGATTTCCCAGCAGACCTCCTGAACTGTTTTGCCTCTTCGCCTGGGTTTTGTTTCGACTGTTTTCCCCTTGCCGGCTGCTGTTTTTGTTTTGTCATAGCTCCTGAACTGTTCCTTGTTTTGACCCCCTGTTTTGGACATTGGAGCTCTCCGGCCTTGTGCCGTCGCTTTTTGTTTCGTCCGGTTGTTTTTTGTTTTCTCATCCCCGTGTTTTGCTCTGGTTTTATTTCTGGTTTTGGCCGTCGGGAGCCGGCCTTTGAGGGGGGGGTACTGTCACGTCCTGGGCCGTTTGCCCAGCGTTTTGTGTTAGTTTATTTCCTGAGCTTCTCCTCCCAGTATGTTTGTCTTGTGTTCCCTAGTGTTGTGATATGTCTGCGTCTCTGTCCTGAGTCTGTGCCTGTTCCCCGTGTTTAGTCAGTATGTTCCTTGGTTTGTCACTTCCTGTTTATTTTGACAGTCTGGTTTTCCTGTGCTTTGTGTTCAGCTTTGCTTCCCCTGTGTAATTAGTTTCATTTGCCTCACCTGTTGTTCCCTGCTGTTTCCTCTTGCCCTGATTACCCAGTGTGTATTTAAGCCCTCAGTTTCCACTTTTAAGTTACCTCTGGAGTCCTGCGTTTTTGCCCTTCCTTGCCCGTTTCCTCCCCGGCCATGACAGTTCCCATAATGCACTGAGCATTTCTTTTCTTTCATCTCTTTTCACTCTGTTTATAACCCACTCTGCATTTAATCATTAGTTATAATTAATCTCTCTTCCACAGTGTGTCCCTTGTCCTGTCTCTCCCCCCCTCAGCAGATGACCCCCCCTCCCTGAGCCTGGTTCTGCTGGAGGTTTCTTCCTGTTTAAAGGGAGTTTTTCCTGCCCACTGTCACCAAGTGCTGCTCATAGGGGGTCGTTTTGACTGTTAGGTTTTCTCTGTAATTATTGTAGGGTCTTTACCATAATGCACCCAGAGGTGACTGTTTGTTGCAATTTAGCGCTATATAAATAAAATTGAATTGAATTAAATATGATCACACAAAGTGGAAATGTGGATATTGATATTCAAACATTCTGTTTGTGAGGAGCAGCCAATTAGAAGAAAGCTGGACACGTTAATGAGGAGTGTTTTGAACTATGGATCATACACAAAGCTACTCTTGGAGCAGAGTTTAGATATTAGAATAATAAATGCTGTCTCTGGAGCTTGAAAAAGGCGACTGGACTTCTTTTTGTTTCTTGAAGACGTTTCACCTCTCATCCGAAAGGCTTCTTCAGTTCTCAACCAAATGGTGGAGAGACCCAGGTATTTAAACCCCTGTGGGCGTAGTCCCCTGGAGGTGGTTATGACCCTCTATTGATCATGTGCGTGAACACATGTGCCCAGGTGTGAAGGGGGCGTGGGTCATATTTAATCAGTGGTTTCAGTTGAAACCAACTTAGGACTCCGCTCCATTGTTTCCTGTGGCCTATTGAGGTCACTGGAACAAAGGTGTGAATGGGGGTTGAGACGTCTGGGAAGGGAGCTCAGGACAGCACTGTAAGCGGGGGAAAGTTGGTGACGTAATCCACCTCCTCTGTTCAATGATGGTTGTTCACAGTGGACATAGATGGCTTCTTTCACTCCTCTTTCAAACCATCTGTTTTCCCTGTCCAAAATGTGAACATTGGCATCCTCAAAAGAGTGCCCTTTTTCCTTCAGATGCAGATGTACTGCTGAATCTTGTCCTGTCGAGGTGGCTCTTCTATGTTGTGCCATTCGTTTGTGAAGAGGCTGTTTGGTTTCACCAATGTAGAGGTCCGAGCACTCTTCACTGCACTGAACAGCATACACTACATCGCTGATCTTGTGTTTGGCGGGTTTGTCCTTGGGATGAACCAGTTTTTGTCTTAGGGTGTGACTTGGTTTGAAGTATACTGAGATGTCATGCTTGGAGAAAATTCTTCTGAGTTTCTCTGACAAGCCCGACACATATGGGATGACAATGTTGTTCCTCTTGTCCTTCCTATTCTCTGTAGTTTGTGTTTGGCCTTCATTCCTGTGCATCTTAGCTGATTTGATGAAGGCCCAGTTGGGGTAACCGCATGTTTTGAGGGCTTTCTTAATGTGTGTGTGTTCCTTATGCTTCCCTTCTGCCTTAGAGGGAACACTTTCCGCACGGTGTTGTAGGGTCCTGATCACCCCAAGTTTGTGTTCCAGAGGGTGGTGGGAGTCTAAGAGGAGATACTGGTCTGTGTGTGTGGGCTTCCGGTAAACTTCAATGTTGAGGCTTCCATCTTCCTCGATAAGCACCGCACAGTCCAGGAATGGTAACTTGTTATCTCTGGTGTCCTCCCTGGTAAAACGTATGTATTTATCCACTGAGTTAATGTGACGAGTGAAGGCTTCTACTTCTTGGGTTTTGATTTTGACCCAGGTGTCATCTACATATCTGTACCAGTGGCTAGGTGCCTTCCCTTTGAAAGAACCAAGAGCTTTACTTTCCACTTCCTCCATGTAAAGGTTGGCTACAATGGGAGACACTGGGGAGCCCATGGCACATCCATGCTTCTGTCTGTAGAATCCATCATTGTATTTAAAATATGTTGTGGTAAGGCAGAGATCTAAAAGTGCACAAATCTGATCTGGGGTGAAGCTGGTTCTGTTCAGTAAGGAGTCGTCTTCCTGTAGTCGTCTTCTGACGGTCTCCATGGAGGAAGCCACTCTCTCCAGTGCAAGACTTCCTCCATTCAGGAGAAGAAGGCCATCACAGCCCTAAGCAAGGATCAAAACATCACCATACTGCCAGCCGACAAGGGGAGGTGCACGGTTGTGCTGAATTCATCGGATTACCACAACAAAATTACTACACTCCTCAGTGACAACAATACTTATGAGGTCTTGAGACGTGATCCCACAAGCAACTACAAGAAAAAAGTTGTTTGCTGCCTGCAACAACTTGAAAAGGAAAAAGCCATTGACCGCCCCACTTACTACCGCCTGTACCCTGGAGAAGCCACTCCATGCATTTATGGACTCCCAAAGATCCACAAAGAAGGAGTCCCACTTCGACCCATTATCAGCAGTATAAACTCGGTCACCTACAACATTTCCAAACACCTCGCCACCATCTTATCACCGCTTGTTGGCATCACACCCCACCACATTGAAAACTCTACAGATTTTACTAACAAGGTCCAGAATCTTGTACTGGATCCAGATGAAACCATGGTGTCCTTTGATGTGGTTTCACTTTTCACTTGCATACCCACAACTGAGGCAGTGGAGACCGTCAGAAGACGACTACAGGAAGACGATTCCTTACTGAACAGAACCAGCTTCACCCCAGATCAGATTTGTGCACTTTTAGATCTCTGCCTTACCACAACATATTTTAAATACAATGATGGATTCTACAGACAGAAGCATGGATGTGCCATGGGCTCCCCAGTGTCTCCCATTGTAGCCAACCTTTACATGGAGGAAGTGGAAAGTAAACATGCGGTTACCCCAACTGGGCCTTCATCAAATCAGCTAAGATGCACAGGAATGAAGGCCAAACACAAACTACAGAGAATAGGAAGGACAAGAGGAACAACATTGTCATCCCATATGTGTCGGGCTTGTCAGAGAAACTCAGAAGAATTTTCTCCAAGCATGACATCTCAGTATACTTCAAACCAAGTCACACCCTAAGACAAAAACTGGTTCATCCCAAGGACAAACCTGCCAAACACAAGATCAGCGATGTAGTGTATGCTGTTCAGTGCAGTGAAGAGTGCTCGGACCTCTACATTGGTGAAACCAAACAGCCTCTTCACAAACGAATGGCACAACATAGAAGAGCCACCTCGACAGGACAAGATTCAGCAGTACATCTGCATCTGAAGGAAAAAGGGCACTCTTTTGAGGATGCCAATGTTCACATTTTGGACAGGGAAAACAGATGGTTTGAAAGAGGAGTGAAAGAAGCCATCTATGTCCACTGTGAACAACCATCATTGAACAGAGGAGGTGGATTACGTCACCAACTTTCCCCCACTTACAGTGCTGTCCTGAGCTCCCTTCCCAGACGTCTCAACCCCCATTCACACCTTTGTTCCAGTGACCTCAATAGGCCACAGGAAACAATGGAGCGGAGTCCTAAATTGGTTTCAACTGAAACCACTGATTAAATATGACCCACGCCCCCTTCACACCTGGGCACATGTGTTCACGCACATGATCAATAGAGGGTCATAACCACCTCCAGGGGACTACGCCCACAGGGGTTTAAATACCTGGGTCTCTCCACCATTTGGTTGAGAACTGAAGAAGCCTTTCGGATGAGAGGTGAAACGTCTTCAAGAAACAAAAAGAAGTCCAGTCGCCTTTTTCAAGCTCCAGAGACTACTATGACCTGGATGACTGAGAATCTACACAGACAATAATAAATGCTCTTTACTTTTACTGTAGTTATTCTTCTGTTTATGTCAGGCAGTAAAGCAGCCAGAGAAAGGAAAAATGACCTGAGTGCACGGGGTCTTTAAAGGTAGTGGGACTTTACATATGAGCTACATAATGATTTTGTGATATCACATCATCATTCCAGGTCATATATCTCATGAGGAACCCCAAAGATGTGTTTACGTCTTCCTTTCACTACCACAAGATGGCGACATACCTGGTGAAACCAGGCCCACAGAGCGAGTTCTTCCGCAAGTTCCTTGATGGAAGAGGTTCTTCTTGTTGTTACAGCCGTGGAACACACAGTGTTTGACTGTAATACTGTCAGTGACTGTGATCAAATGTTGTATAATTATGATATTTTGTTTCTAGTTATATATGGATCCTGGTTTGATCATGTAAAGGGCTGGTTGAATGCTGAAGATAAGGAGTGCATCATGTACATCTCCTATGAAGAGCTGATAATGGTATGAACTAGAGTAAATGTCCACTGAAACACTGAAAGTCTGTGTAAGAACACGAGCTGAATGGTTTGTCTGCGGTGCAGGACCTGAAGGCCTCTGTGACCAGGATCGCTCAGTTCCTGGAGAAGCCTCTGGACGCAGAGGTGATAGAGAAGATAGCAGACCAATGTTTGTTCAAGAACATGAAGAAAAACAAATCGTCTAACTACTCGATGATTCCAGCTAATTTGTTCGATGAGACAAAGTCTAAGTTTCTCAGAAAAGGTGAGTTTAAATCTGAATGAGGAATTAAAACCTATTCAGTGTACACACAGTAGCAAATTACATGCTGCATTTCCAATAAAGAAACAACAACGGCTTTAATCGGGATCGGAATACATCATGTACACCTGTTCTTTCAGGTGGAATCTAATTCCTTTGTGTGTTTTTCAGGAATTGCTGGAGATTGGAAGAACCAGTTAACAGCAGCAGAAGCAGAGCACTTTGATGCTGTGTACAAAGACAAAATGAAAGATGTCAAATATAAATTTGTGTGGGATTAAATTAGCGTGTGGTTTCACAGTTGTAGGCTTCAAAAGAGAAGTTCAGAAACCCAATATACCCCACTCATATTATAGTATTTAATCATTAGTTATTAATCTCTCCTCCACAGTGTGTCTCTTGTCCTGTTTCTCCCTCCCTCACAGCAGATGACCCCCCCTCCCTGAGCCTGGTTCTGCTGGAGGTTTCTTCCTGTTAAAGGGAGTTTTTCCTTCCCACTGTCACCAAGTGCTGCTCATAGGGGGTCGTTTTGACTGTTGGGTTTTCTCTGTATTATTGTAGGGTCTTTACCTACAATACAAAGCACCTTGAGGCGACTGTTTGTTGTGATTTGGCGCTATATAAATAAAATTGAATTGAATCATGTAGCTTACCTTTGCCACACAGCTGCATCTTCTACTCTGCTGTGAAACCAGCTGCTAATAAATGAATTCAATAATCAATAAAGTCTCAATACACTGTGTAGCCCTGATCAAAGCTGTACCTTTTCTACTGGAACCACATTTGTGTGACTGAATGAAAATGAATCTAATAAAACATTAAAATGTATTTATTGCTGAAGCACAACTTATTTCACCCAACTACATAAATGAGCTTATAAAAGCAGCTTAAATAAATAAATGGCTGCTAATGAAAACAAAAAAAATTACAATGTTTTTGTTTGAACAACCATTATAAGTGAACAATCACAGTGACATTAAAAATTGGTTACATTTCTGTACAGACCAATGACAGATTCGAACATCTGCAGCACAGCTGGATCAGCGCTTGTGCTTTTGTGCTTCCTCCTTTCTTCAGCTGTGTTAGCAGAGGACATTTTTGGGCAAGAAAGGAATAATAATTAATCTGCTTGTTAAGCGATGATGTACAGCCCTGTTCCTTCTGCTCGCGCTCTTGTCTTTTCAGCACGCCGCAGTGCTTTATCTCTCTTTGTTGAGTAGATATGATCCCCCCCAATACTATCATTCTCAGCTGCTACAGTTTTTTATCAGCATTGTTCATGTGTAACACATCCTTAAGATACCAAATACTGTGGTCCTGTGCACTGGTCACTCTTGATCCAGCTGAGGGTATGTTCACATGTACACATTTTTTTTTTAAAACTGGGATTTTCTGCTTTTGTTTTGAAAAAATCTTGAGCCAAAAAACAAGTACAGAAATGTTGGCCTGTCAGAAGCCTACAAACAACAACAAGGTCCACAGTTTTACATCCAAAGAGGAGATAAATGCACACAACTCTGACACTGCAGACTGAGTCTAAGACTACATTCACGCTGCAGCCTGAAGTGACTCAAATTTCGATTTTTTGTGAAATCCGAGTTTTTGCGTGGTCGTTCACATATCCAAATATATACGAACCTAAAAGTGTCCCACATGCGCAGTAGAGGACGCGACAATGTCACACGTAGCGAGCGTGCTCAATATTTGCGGAAGTAAGTTTGTTCTCTTTCCCGCGTCCGCGTAACGGGACGCAGAATAGTGCAGGTCGGATAAATGCGACCTAGCCGTACAGACACAGGACACATTTGAGAAAATCGGATACGTATCGGATTTAGGACCACATGTCCAATTGGCCTGAGTCGCATTTGAAAAAATCATATCTGTGTTGTTCAGACTGTCGTGAAAAGATCAGATACAGGTCGCATAAAGGCAAAAAAAGAAAAATCGGAACTGGGTCACTTCAGGCTGCAGTGTGAATGTAGCCTAAGACAGAAGTCTCAAACTCCCGGGTTGTGGGCCGCATCCAGCCCCGCCCCCTACTTCCGTTACTTTTGAACCTTTTGAACTTTTTTGAAATTTCATTTCCCCTCCAATTAAGAGGAGTTAGCGAAATGTCAAAAAAGTAACTTAAAGGGCCAAAATGGCCAGATGCGGCCTGCGGACCGGGAGTTTGAGACCACTGGTCTAACTGAGCCTAGCCTCGGGACCTGTTCATGTGCAGTAATCAGATTTATGATGTTGTGAACGGTCTCATCTCAGATCTTCTCTTTGTCCATTTGCAGTCTTCTTTTTGCCAGGTGAGAATAAATGAATCCTCATCCTACATCTTCACTGTGTTAATAGGTTTATATATGCACAATAGCAGCTCTGTAGCAAAACATCTAGAACCTGAAAGGAAATTTGACCCGAATGCTGCTCATAGTGCAGTTTTCTCTTTAAAATCGTCCATATCCTGAAGCTGAAAGCTCAGAAAGGCTCTCGGACTCATCTTTAAGTGCTGATGGTGTGTCACTAGTTTCTCAACAAATGTAGCATCAGCATTCATTCTGTATAACCTCAGCCATCCAGGCTGATCTGGCCACTAGTAACGTCAGTCTGGCACCTGATGACTGGATCAGCTCCCTTCCACTGAAAGAGGAAAAGGCACGTAAATAAAGGTGCTCACCAAAAATGCTTAAAATCTGAGCTATGATGGATTTCTTACTTCTGGTAGTCCAGCCCCAGAAGGCTGATTCCATTAACAGCCAAGATCCTGTCACCTGGTAACAGCTTCTCACACAGGGCAGCTGGAGAGTCTGGGACCACTGCACGGATGAAGACGCCCTTCGCCTTCAAAGACATGTCCTGAAACATTGTACAATCTCTATAAAAGCCTTTTTTAAAATGATATTTTTGAGACCTGAGTGTTTTATATCAAAATGTCTCTCTTTCCTCTTCCAAAAACATAAAAATTATTATGCATCACTTTTTTATAATGGGGAGAGAGCTATATATGTGCCACCAGTCACAGAAAATAACCTCCTGAAGCCCTAAACCTTTAGCTTTGCCAGAGACTCAGCTATGTTCACTCACCCGTGTGTCTACTAGAGCAAGACCAAGCCCTCTTTCACCTCGCTCCAGCTCCAGGCTAAAAACCTCATCGTTATTGCCATTACAATGGTCATCTGCCTCGTCTTCATCCTCCTCCTCCTCTTTTAGTTCCACTAGTGTTTTCATATTGGTACAATCGGACTTTAAGCGGTCTACTTTCAGAGCAGCTAAACACTGAAACACTAATCCACCTGCAGAATACAACAAACAATATGTTCAGAAAAAATAAGACAGAAGAAAACAAAGATTGGAAATGTCTTTCTATACCTTCATCACAATCATCTACACCAGGGAGCCAGGGAAGTGTCTCACTGTCAGACTGCATCCATTTATCGTGGTCTGCCTTCACCAGATCGGTTCGATCTAGCATGAGGGGGCTGTTAGGTGGAGTGAGGAGGCAGGAGGGGTCCAGAATCGACCTCCTCATGTCACCGGTCTCAGTCTCTCCTGTTTGCAGCTCTAGATTTCTTAGCTTTTGGGACAAAATATTGGCACCACAGGAGCTGAACTCATCCAGGTAGCTGGTGAAGAGAGGAGAGGGTGATGATGATGGTGATGGCGGTGAAGGTGAAGGTGGTAAGGGACCAAAGGTAGTTGAAGGGGACTGGCAGTTTTGGTCACTAGCCTGCATCAAGTTCAACTGAGCTTGTGACGTACTAAAGGTTTCCACATTAGCCATATTATTCAGGTTCGCCTCCATGTGAACTGCATCACCCTGGTGGGCAAATAAGATTAGAACATGAACAGATACAGCAATGAGCAGAGAAATATAACACAGTTCATTGTACCAAGATGTACACCGATACAAAGAAGCAGTAGGGTGTGACCACATTGAAAAATACTGTCTGATGAAGCACGTGTGGCTGAAACATTATGGTTTCTGTGGGGCAACAAATGGGCAAACCTGAAGTCCCGAAGTGATTTTTCACTTTTATCACTGACTCGTTTCTGGCCCAGCGTCTGCCCTCGTCTGGTCTGGATGTGCCAAAATGGCTGACCTCACACACTAGCTTAGCATTTTGGTGCTTATTTGTTCCACAGTCATAATGTCAACTTGTAGCCAGCAGGCCATTAGCTCAGCTTAGCATAAAGAGACACATCAAGTATAGTTGTGACTTTTTAACCTCTGAACAGGTCCAGGCTAGCTCGACTGCTAGCTGAGTTTAGCTCTGGCTGACAGCAAAACAACAGGGTTTCTTGAAAACGGACTAAATATGGTACTAGCCGTTTTTAAAAACATTAAAGTTACATTTACACTTAACAATATCATTCATTTTAAAGTGATATTCTATTTAATTAACTAATCATAAGCTGAATAGCAACTGCTGAACTTTATTAGTTAGCAGTTACTAATAAAGCACACTAACGCCATAACTAAGAATGTAAACTCAGAAAACTTATACTATGTAAACATTAACAGGGGAGCTTTATGACAGTTTGTATGGTGGTTTAGCATTTAGGCTAAAACGCTTATGTCCCTACAGCCTCGCGGGGCAGCTAGCATGCCGATGAAGCGATGAAATATTTTTTCAGCAAAGGTTTCCAATCGGCCTTTGTATGCTTTACCAACTCAACTAAGCATGAAACTATAATTTACATTATCCATATTTTTTAACATATTTTATCTTTATTTATATATTAAAAATGATATTTATTTACTTCTTTTTTTTTACCTTGTGGTCTCCAGCAGTTGTGACATGTAAGTGGGAGTCAGAAAGAGTGGAAATAAACTTTTTGAGCTCGTCCAGCTCTGCCCTCAGGGCTGAATCTGTTACTGCCCTTCTCAGTTGGAGCTGGTAACCCCCATCGGGCAGCACCAGTGGATGGTGGGTGTCAAAGCTCTCCAAGATGTCAGCTAAGGAAGAAGAGGGAGAAGGGCAAAATGAAAGGTAAATGGGAAGAGTATCACATTCATAATGTGTTCATCTTCTACTTCTCACCTGGTTGGTGTGCTGCAGCTTGGTCCGGCACTGATGGAGTCCAGGTGTGTCTACAAGGTGATGCTGGGCTATACAGGCTCAGAAGGTGGTTCAGCTGGGCTGGGTTCAGGGCAGGGTAGTCTGAGCGCAGAGACACCCACGATGTCTATGTGCATGAACACACACACACACACACACACACACACACACACACACACACACACACACACACACACACACACAGAATGATTCTTCTCCTGTGTTTTCATAACACATCTGTTGAGTTAAAAATGTAAAATCTTCATAAAAATCATAACGCACCAAAGGACGTGGAAATAGGGACATTTTTCATTAAAAAAAGTATTTTCTCTGATTGGGAATGTGCACATGTCACCTACTGGACATTTATCTATGAAACAAACTGAAAACTGTTGTGTGTACTGTGCTGAGGCATGGTTACATCAAACCATTTCATTTCTGTGTTAAATGCACATCCTGAAAGAAAGCAGGAAAATAGCTTGTATGCTGTTGTGAAAAACAAGCATTTTTATAGATACTCCCTAAAAATGGGACTAACTATCAGCTTAATCAATATGAACTGTCCATAAACCCTGACAATGGTTGTGGGCTGTGGAGCCTGATGTCTGGGTCATCTCAAGCGTATGAACTAGCCACATTCATCCACATGTTTAAACAGAACTTTATTCTAGGCAATTTATCAACTGCACACACAGATACACAGTATCGTGCCCAAGGACGCAGACTGGAACGACCTTCCAATAGCAGACCACCCACTCTCTCCTGAGAAACAGCTGAGCCGGGCACTGATAGTTCAAACTAGGGTTTAATCCCGGGATCCGGGATTCCCGGGAAATGCGATCAGAACCATTTCCCGTTTCCCGGGAAACGTTAGACGGGAAACCGGGAAAAAAGTCGCGCGCGTCGATTTGACTTTCAGAAAGAAAAGAAAGCTTCAGAATGTTAAATTTAAGGAAATATTGAGAGAAGGGTTCGTTTAATGCGAAAAGCATTACTCTTCATTTCAGGCACGTTCAGCCTCCGTTTAAGGCTTCAGCCTTCATCTCAAGCGTTTTAATAGAGGTATTACACAGTTGTACTTTTTCCTCTTTAATTTGTTGAAATCGTAGGCAATGTGTTTAGCCTAAGGTATTTTGTATTATATAATTTTATATTATTATATATTGTTATATTGCATTATATAGCCTATAAAATATGCCTGCCCTGAACAATAAAGAAATATCTGTTTAACTTCGAGTGTTTCTTTTCCTCTTTTGCAGCCGCTTACTAACAATCATGAATTAGGATACGGGCCTAATGTGTGAAGAAATTATCATGAAATAGATTGCTTTAACATATTTCGCTTTTAAAATGGAGTTGAGTAAAATGTATATTTTTTAGGCTATAAGGATTTGCCAGTTTTTCAAAAGACGATTCACAGCGAACCTACTTTAACCCTCAGACACGGTGTTATAAATTTGCTGTTGCCAGAATGGCAATGACCAAGTCGTGGTGCATTACTCAAGGCCCTGTGTTATGCCATATTATAGTGTAGTACGGTAGTTAACTTTTCAATGACTATTACAGCGTTCCACTGGTGGAGATATAGCGCAACAGATGTCGCCACGACAGCGTGGCTGAGCCTTTATCAATGCTGTGGAGATGAACCGTATTGTTTTGCACCAGCAGTTGTAAAATATCTTGGTATAATTCCATGTACAATGGAGGAATATTCGAATTATATTTGTTAAGGGAGTGTTGAGGAACGATACAACACCGCATAGCTCGAGCACTCCAATGTCGAGATGTAGGTTTTATTGCGTTAATCAAGCCGACGTTACCCCCTACTGGGCATAACAGGACATAGCTGGAAAGCTACCTCTACAATATCAGAATAGGTTAAGGCCGACACAGGCTACAGAAGGCCTAATTAAAATAAAAAAATAAATAAACTTTTTCCCGGGATTCCCGGGAAATGGCTCGTCATTTCCCGGGATTTGATTCATGTCATTTTCGGGAAAAATATTAAACCCTAGTTCAAACTGTCCATCAGGAAATATCAGGGAGGTCTGAGGATTATTTCCAGCACCTTCTTGAATGAATTCATGCTTCAATGTAACATTAAGCAAACACAGGGCTAAGGCTAAGGGTTAAGGCTGGCAAAGTACATCGAATCACTGCCACATGAAAAATAGTAACATTTCCCCTCCAGCTGGCCATGAGACGGACAAGATTTAGAGGGAGGATTAGGACCCTACATTTTCAGATTCTCTATTCATTTATTACAAGAACTGAACTGCACACTGTAATGCAAACTATTTGATGAAATAATACTCTAATTTTGAAGGCAGACTGCTGCTCTAAACTAAAGCACCAAACGAACATAGGTCTCATAGGATCTCATTTCCCTGGGTTTTGAGTTTTCATGATTTCGAGAACGGATTTCTGTTTGAGCTCTATAGTCTCCAGTAAATCCTGTTATTTTGTATTCCCTTGTGTTTATGAGTTTTTTGTGGTTTCTTGCTCAGCTTTAACTGGTGACAGATTTGCTGTTCCCTTTTGGGATCCCATTCTGTGTCTAAGTTTTGTCTCCATGTCTAAGTTTCCATCTTTCTGTGTCAAGTTTGTCTGTTTGAGTCATTCTCACTGTGCTACTGTAGTTATCCATCCATCCAGGCAGAGTCAGGGGACACCCTGTACAGGTCGCCAGCCTGTCACAGGGCTAACACAGAGAGACAGACAACCATTCACACTCACATCCACACCTATGGGCAATTTTAGAGTGACCAATTAACCTAACCCCACTAACTGCATGTCCTTGGACTGTGGGAGGAAACCCATGCAGACATGGGGAGAGAGGTGCCAGTAAGACTGAAGGCTGTCAACAATTTAATCAGTACAGTCTGTACCAAAAAAGGTCGCAGAATCAGGAATCATCAGGAACTGCCGCTTATCAAACTGTCTCTGCCCCCGCTGTCCTGTCTTCTTCTGACCTGTGTTGGACTGATCTCCCTGACCTAGCTGCTGATGAACTCTACATCTTATCAGAACTGTTAGCTGAGGAGGGAGTTTGAGTCAGTCCCACAGTAGCCCCCCCCGCCTCCGCTGGCTCCCCTGTCCATCCCTCCCCACCCTAGTGCTCCCATGCTATATGTTTCTGCTCTGTCGCAGAGGTTTTTGTAACCTTATACTGTGTATGTGTGAATGTATACAAAGTATGAGATGATTTTTTTTCCTTACTCATCCCTATATGTTTTCACTATTGTTTCTGTCTTTTTAATGGCAGCGCCTCCAGAAGGGGGGCAGCATGGCCACAGTTCACCTATCTCCCCATGTTTGTTCTGTTTGTCTTCTTGGATGGTGTTCTGTTAACTGTAATTTCCCCATTGTGGGATCAATAAAGTATCATCAAGAAGAGAGCATGCAAACTCCACACAGAGAAGCCCGGGCCAAGGTGGAAGGTGGAATGGAACCCTTCTAGATTACATTCTAGCTGTGAGGCAGCAGTGCTAACCACCATGCCACCGTGCTGCCCATTACTATAGATATTTCCTCTTTTATTTTGATGGCCTTTTGTCACTTGTACTTTGTATTTACTTCCCTGGTCTCATCTTAAGTGATTAGTTTCAGCTGCCCCCCCATTACCTCTCCCCTCATTTTCTCAAGTGTGTATATACTGTCTGAATACCCCCCCGTCCTCTGTTGAGTTGTCCCTCGGGGGTTGCCTTGTGTTTCCAGTCATAACTCTGCAGAATGCATGTTTATGTGTGTTTTTTCTTTCACCTGCAGTAAATTCTTTCTAGGCGTTGCCAGCAGATTGATAGCCGATGATAGAGTATGTGTGTCCTCCAGGGCCAGTTCTCCCAGTCCGGCTGCGTGGGCCCAGTCAAGGAGCAAGTCAAGATTGGCTCGTATTCGCACACCTCTGGACCACTGATAGAATCCTGGCTCAGAGCCTGAGCACACATCAGGAGAAAGCCATCAGGGAATTTGATAATAGTAGTTTAGAATAATGTGAATATCTCTGCAGAGATATTCACATTTTTGACTTTGCAAATTTATTTAAACGTTTATTTAACCAGGCAAACAGATTAAAAACAATTTCTTATCTACACCTGCAGCCTGGTGAAAGCCAAAGCCTTTGCATCCAACAGTACACAACAAATGATAATCATAAAATCACAGTAGCCACACTACGTAATAAAAGATCTACAAACATCCTTAAAAAAATTATAGGATATTGGAGGTGTCTTTTTTTTAAATAGTTCAACAAACAGATGAAAGACCAAAACACACCCAGCTGTAATTACAGCAGGTCAGTGGCTGCAGCAGCTTTTTGAGTTCAGGAATCTAGATTGAATATTTTCAGTTATCACGTTGGCTAAAATATAACCGTGTGCAATAAAATGCAGGGTGGTGTGTTTTAATGTATGTATATGGCAGGATTTGGTGAACTATGGCATTATTTTAAGCTGAGGATTAACCCTTCATAGTTCAGCAGTATTGCAATGAGACGAGCAAACAGGCTCTGCAGCCGCTGCTAAATCTCTTTATGGCCACTAGAGAGCAGCGCAGTCACAGCTAAATGTGACTGTGGGGTTTCAGCCAATGCACACACTTTTAGGTCTTAAGGACTTAATTATGAGGCTAGCAGGTAGAAGAAAAGTGTGTGAAAGATGCCAAACACACTGTAGGCTTAAGTCACACTTGATGCATCACACGCTGCTGTGTACAGAAGAACACCAAATAAGTTCATGACCAGTGGGACTCTGTAAATGTTATTACAAAGTTAGGGCACACACATTTCTCACTTAATATTAACAATCTGCTCTTCTTGTTGCGAGATTAGAATAATTCACTGGCAGACAAAAGACTGAGCTGTGGTGATGACATTAGCTATCGGGAATCTTGGCCTAGAAAAGCAAAATGATTCTGCTGACCTATAAAATATCCACCGCCTTTTATTACTTGTCAATTGAGACTCTACTGACCAGCAAATAAATGAATTAGAACAACGAAAACTGCAAACTGCTCAGACAACCAGTGCTAACCACCGCAGCACCGTGACCGTTATAAATGACTAACGTATTGCTGTATTTAAAAAAATAAATCTAGTCTGTGTGCCAAGAGAAGCTGATTAAAAACCAATAAAAATGCTAATCAATGAACTATGTGCTGAAATGTCATGAAGAGATGACCTCCATCTTTCACCTTAACATATTCAACCAATCATAGACGTGAAGAGGACATCCTCCCATCACAGGTGGTAACCCTGTCCTAACCCCTTATTTTGGAGAAAGGAAGAAGTTTTTTTTTTTAAAGGAAATGTAAATAGTTTTGATGTGTCAGTCAGAATAACTGGTTTTCTTGTTCCCTGAATGCTTTGGAGACTTTGGAGAATATCCATCCATTCTCTTCTGCTTATCCTGTTCAGGGTCGCGGGGCGGCTGGAGCCTATCCCAGCTGTCACAGGGCGAGAGGCAGGGTACACCTGTACAGGTCGCCAGCCTGTCACAGGGCCAACATATAGAGACAGACAACCATTCACACCTGTGGGCAATTTAGAGTCACCAATTAACCTAACCCCAGTAACTGCATGTCTTTGGACTGTGGGAATAATTTACTAAAAAACAAAATGATGTTTTGTTCGTTGGTAATGGCTTGAGTTGGAATTAGTTTTAGGGCTGAGGTCGTTCACTGATGACGATTTACTGGGAATTTGTGATTCAGTGGGAATTCTACGCCATAGCTACGCCGTAACCACAAACCCCTCTGAAACCCTATGATGTAACCTGACGTGCACCTCCCTGGAAACGTCACTGCACACTGATCCAGCTCACAGCTACTGTGATTGGCCTGTTCAGTACCGGTGATTCCTCCCAGGCATCTCCTGGGAGATTGCTGCAACTAGCAGAATGGATGCAAGGGGATAAAGCAAAAAAGCAGAAAAGGGACAAAAATGTTTGCCCTAAAAAAAAAAAAGAAAAAGAAAACTGACCACATATAAAACACCAGCATACGACCACGCAGTAATTAACATGTACTGCATCAGCACAGGGGCAGCCACTTATGTAGGTTAGGTCATAGGCTCTACAGAGATTCACCACAGAAGTCTAAATCAGGCCTTAGACCTTAGGGGGTCAAAGGTCGTAACTGTCTGATCAGACATCAGGTGCTGCAGGAGTAAAGCTTTAATCAGATTTGACCAGTGATTCTATACATGTAGTTTTAATGTTCTAATAATGCAGCAAACCAATAGTCTATGATACAGACACTGGTACACCCCCCAGCGTAGGTTCCGATCCTGGTACCTCTCTCCATGAGTGAGTTGAAGAGTGATGCGTTGATGAAGTAGAAGAGGTAGCTGATGAGCTGAGAGGAAATCTCCGGGTGGACCTGGCAGTCTGAGAGTAGCGTCAGGCACTCGGTCAAAACGTCCACCACCTGCTGGATCTCCGCAGGGACCTGCAGTCCGCCGCTACCCAGGACCTGAACGCTTTCACTAGTTGTCCTCAGCTCAGGACTTTCCCTGAACGGATTGCAGTCCAGAAGTCCTGGTAGGATTGGGTAAAGGATCTAGTAAGACAGAAAACAAATGTGCAGCTTAGAGTGACTCAGTTGTCCACGTGGAGCTGGCGATTATTGACAATTCCTGTGGGTCAATTTGAGGTTGGAAAAGTTAACGTTGTGCAGTGGATGTTCTGATTGCTGGGATGAAATAAAACATGTAACCCTCTAACCCAGAGCTCAGACCACCCATACTGTCGTGGCATATCTGTGCCTCACACTATAGCATAGCTGATAGAAGACTGGTTAGAGTCAGCCAGCAGCACCAGAAATAAAGAGGAGAGGGTTTCCAACATTTCCTTCCTTTCAGTGAAAGGTCCTCGCTGTTCTTCAGGGCGAGCCCGGACAATGACAGCTTTGTTCAGGCTAATTGTACACAGACATCTCCCTTCCTCTCCGATCTCACTCTTACGCCCACTGAGCATCCGAGGCCAACTCCAGCCATAGATCACATTCCTAAAAAGCTGAATATGGCTCATGTGGGCTTGGCATTGGGCTGCAAGAAGAACTGCTGAGTGAAGAGTTCTGAAGGAATCCACCCTGAGCAGATCAGTTTACATTCACCATAAGGCTCTGCAGCCAGGGCAGGCTGAACATGAACAGGAGAACATAACAGCTCCCACTGCACATGAGACACTGGAAATGGAAATGGCTGAACATTAAAGCAAATAATCTTGCAAATGTTGCTGGTTGGAAAATCTCTCTCAGTGGAGTCGGGGCAGAGACGATTTATTCACTCAGCAGCACTGGATTCTGGGATTACCACATGCATCCATGGCACGTATTAGCCTGAGGTCAAAAAAATAAAACTGCATTCATTGTGACGGACACGTAAACATGTAGTCTGCCCACAAGCCTGTTAAAGTGCGCCTTTATTCATCACGACATGTCTTCAGATGCAATAGCTGCTCGCCAGTGGCGCCTTTTGTTTTCCATCCCGCAGCAATAACCCTCACATCAGATGGAAAGCCATGAAATACTCCTAAATAAACAGAGATTTAAGAAACTGCTACCACGTCTGCTGAGATTTAGAGCTGAATTTCCTGTGAACTGACTCGCTGAACAAGAAGTTGTTCCTATCTCACCTTGTGGAGCAAACTCAGACTTTAAAATAGCTCTAATACTTCCTCAGAGAAGTTATACTACGTAAAATACTGCCAAAAACAACCGTGTCAGCTTAACCTAGCAGCGATGGGACAGGATAGCTGCTAAAATAAAATACTGGCCCATAGTCGAGGGCACTGTAGAGTGACAGCGGTGACTTCAGCTTCCTGAGGAGCGGCACTCATGATGGATGTCCAAACATGCCTGGATTAAACTAAGCCTGTGAGAAGAAAGCCAGCTCAATCTGAAACCCCAAATCCTCAAACGACGGGAAAATAACTTCATCCCCTCCTCCTCTGCGCACTCACCAAAGTTATGCATCATAAGTAAAACGTGATCAAACTTTAACATTAAATGTCCTCGGCTCAGAAACGAGTCATGCAGTAGATTACAATAAAAAATGTTTTTCTTACATTACTACAATTTTAGAAACATTCAGTTCAAATAAGGTCAAATGTTGCTTACTGGAGTACAAAGAAATGCACAAATAATGATTATATAATTATCATAATATAATGCTCTCGTGTGCATTTACGTACAAACATTTACTTAATACATGCTGCAGTTCCATTTTAAATGCAGGACCTTCACATGTACTTTCACAGTGTGCCATTATTTACATTTACTAACCTCAAAAGCCTCAAACTAGCTATTATTTTCATATGGTGTACGGGGTGGAGAGTGGAGATCTTATCACTGCTAGTTGCAGAGGACAATCATCTCCAGCTTGCACCGAGTATGAAACCGAGGCAGTTTGCAGCTGAGTATGAAAGTTATCACCTCCAAGTCTGCAGCCGTGATTCTGGCTCCGGGGACGAGTTGCTGCACCCATGTAGAGGAGTTTACGTATCTTGGGGTTTTGTTCACGAGTGAGGGGATGATGGGGAGGGAGACTGACAGACAGATTCGTGTGGCGTCTGCGGTGATGCGGACGCCACATCGTCAAGCTGCTGATTTACCGGTTGATCTGCGTTCCTTCAGAAATTTAAGTTCATTCCAAGCAATACTGTACAAGATAGATTTAAAAAATATATACTATTTTACCCTGTTAACTAGCCAAATGTCTGGTTAAAACTGGGACAACTGGTCCTGTCCTCTGCAGTCATCTGGCCCAGCAGGCAGACTTGCTGTCAGAAGTGAGCTCTATCTGCAACTGCCAGAGTGTGTGAGACCTCTGCTTTTCTGTCTCAAACAGCAGGTCAGATCAGTGCTGCCCAAATGCTGCCTTGGATGCAGCCCAATATTTGAAATTACACAGCCGTCTTCTTTAAATAGGCATTGTTGGTTTGAAGGATCCTGGTCTTTGGAAGGGGAGACGTCCATCTCAGCTATCAGCCTAAAGATGTAATTGTATGAACTGAAACAGGCCAATCTCCTGATTAATTTTTGTATTTTTTTTGAATGGCGTCTTCACCCACACCCACACACTCCACTGGAAATCTGTCTGAAACTTTCCTGGGCACAGCTCCATGGGTGTGGTGCTTAAGTGAAAGTGCACACAACTGGATACTGTGGCTACAATGAAATATTACTTTTCTCTTTTCCCCGAGGAGCAGCGAGTGAATAAAACAAAACACAATGCAACACAATCATACACAGTAAGCACTGTAAATGATTTACCATCAGTGCCAGGAGACCACTCTAGTGTTGGAGCTACAGTAAGGAGGCAGCTAGCCTAGCTTAGCATAAATAATGGAAAACAAGTGGAAGAAGTCAGCTTAACTAATCAGTATGTGCCCCAGAGTAAATCCTAGAAAAAATAGCTGACTATATTTGAATTAAATCAAATTGAAGCCATATTCATTTATTTTTTGGGAACCAGAAGGCAGTGGAACCACCTGTTCATGTAATTTTGACATGTTAGGCCCAGTCACACAGGCCGAGAGAGCAGTTGGTGACGGTCACAAGGGAAAAAGTATTCACTAACCAGCTGCATGTGGTTGCTGGCAATCGCTGTGAAATCAACTGCTAAAGCGCAAATTGCGTAGGCCTGGAGACGGGTCTCCTGGTACCCACCGGTCTCTAGGGAAAAACAGGGATTCCTCGAGCCGTTGGTGAGCGGACGCCGGAGGTTGCTGGCAGCTGTTAGATGAAATTGATCACAAAGAGGTAAACGGTGCTGCACCAACTTGTGATTGCTTTGGTCGCTGGCAGGTCACTGTGGTCACCTGTAGTTTTACTCAGGTGACCACTCGTTTGCCCAAAGTGCTTTATCTGACAGACACACACACACACACACACACACAGGTCCTTGGTGTCCTGTCTCTCTCCCTCAGTGGTCTGGCAGCATTGCTGCTCAGCCGTTTCTGATGAGTGGACCACACGATCCATGAGCTTGATTTGGAGGCCAGAGTGTTTCCTTCTAGTTAAGGCAAAAGCATATCTAATCAGCAATTTGTAAACCACAACAATGTGTCTGTTACCTTAGTAAAGTAGTACACACACTGCTGAAAGGCGAGCATGATGACTTCCTCCAGGACAGCTATTGTCTCTTCACTGGCTGAACGGACACAGGACATCAGAAGCTCCACCAATACTGAAAAGTAAATATTCATAAATGCTGCACTGAAAGACAGGATTGACAGTGTTACACTCTTTGGTTGCACCAGTGCTCAGTATAAGATAAATAAGGATTATTTTGAACTGTGAATTATGCCAAGCTATCCTAGAAGAGATCAAGAATAAAAATATGGAGTTGGAAACAAGCAGCAGAACAGGTTGCAGTTGTTATCATGGTTATGTGATCAACACCTAATCAACTAACCCAAGTTCTCCTCTTCCTTGCTCTCATCATCTTCCCTCTCTGGTTCCTCTTCCTTTCGGGCTCTCCACTCCAGAATAAGAGGCAGCTGGTGCTGAATGAACTGCTGCAGCTCCAGGCTGTTTGACATCCACACCACTAGGGGGCGCAGTCCAGGGATCAGCTCTTGGAGGCAGAGAAGCGTGGGGTCTTCTGGCTTTGAGCTTTCACCCCTGAGACTGTAACAAAGGAGCAAAGCTGTGCAGTGTTCTCTGTGAACTGTGATGTAATTAGTACCTGGAGAACAACAGTAAACTGTGCTTACGTTTCAGGCTGAACTGCAGCCAGCTCCTTAGTCTGCTCCTGCATGGGAACATCAAATGTTTTGGAGTGAGTTAAAATAGTGACCCGGGAAAACTTTAAGCCAGAACCATCCAGGGGATAGAAAAACTGTATTTTCCTGTTCCCCAGACAGTGACTTTTGGACCAGTAAAATACAGTAATTCAGTCCCTGTTTGCTACAGTGGACATCAGTCTGGGTTCCTGAAAAGTTCCTCAGTCCCTGAAGAAATTTCTACTTTGGAAAATGAACCTTTGGAACAGAATTTGAAGGCTGACTTTCTCCCTGCAAACATTTTCTGTTTGGTCTTGGTCTATTCAAACGAGATGTACTCCAAATTGATTTTCCTTTGATTAGCAGCAAAGGAGATGATTTAAAAAAGGCAGTGTAAGTGCATCATGGCTACCAGGCATGCATTCCTTGGAATATTAACTTGTGCCTGGCAGCTCCATCTTCAACATCCTTTGTGAAATGTATCCACTGTCCCTCCTCTGCACGTCTAAACCATTTCAGCCTCTTTAACTTCCCTCCAAACCGCTCAATCACTTCTCTTCTTAACCCACAGCCTCGTCCGGCAAACCTCTCGGCCACTGGTGACAACACCAACTCAGGCACGGACAGTCAGCCAGCAGACTTTTCCGTCTTCAGCCTGTGGAGATAACACTGATTGGTTTGTGAGTGATCGACTGCTTCTTGTAAATCTGGTGGAGTTTTTACTAATTCAAGAAGAGTTTTATATCTTCAAGTTTTAAAAATTTAAGCTAGATAAATAAAATTTGGGGTTTTTTTGCATGCTAATCTAGAAGCTTTGTAATTTCCAGAGATATAAAAAAGCAAAAAATATTAATTTTAGTCTGATTTTTTTCATGCTGTGCCACATATCAAAGAAACTTGTTTCCAGCCATTGCTTCTACCGGTGGTTCCCAAATTTGTTTCTGCCACGCTCCACTTCAAAATGTGAAAACAGTCCATATCCCACTTCTTTTCTTTACCAATTTTAACAGTAGAAAATTATCCAAGTTGAATTTTAGTAAAATAAAAGTCAATCATGATAGCGGCCCTTGCTAATTTCCCAACAAAAATGATATAAAATCATCTTAGTTTGATATTTTCCCCTGCTTGTCCACCCCCACCTGCAATGGCTCTATGTCAGATCAGTGTTTGAGAATCATGTTAACCTAGAGAGCTGAGGGAGTGCAGTTGCCCATTTTGCCCAGCATTATGTTCTTCTACAGGACCGGCAGAGCTGCGGGTACATCTTGTACCAAAACTCACCCACATGGTGCTCTGAACTCCACTTGCAATAAGCAGCAGGAGCCTGCGCAGGTCTGAGGTTTGAAGACAAGCTGATGAATACTGAACACACATGCACAGCAAGAAGGCAACAGTCAGCGGTGGTCTATCACTGATGCTGCTACTGCTCCCTATAGCAACAATCTCCTTCACAATGAGATCCTCGTCCTCAGCTCCATAGTTGAGAGTCAGGCTGTGGCCTTCAGGTGATTTTAGGAGTGGAGGCCCTCTGCTTAGGGGCTGTTTGCAGCTTGGGCTCTGGTAGTCAGTGCAGGTTGAGATGCAGGTGCTGCAGAGGATCTTTTCTCTTGTAGTTGCAGAGCTGGTGTGACCTAGAGTCCAGGAGGCAGCAGACAGGCTGGGCTCAAGAGCATCACTGATCACTTCCTTTGTTTCCAAGAAAGAAACAAGAAACATAAAGCAGGATTTGTGTATATGAGAAATTCCAAATTAATTGGTTCTTATAAAGGTAAACTGGTTTTACCTTGTGCATCAAAGCTAAAGGATCTTTGAAAAGGAACAGGTAGTGCTGTCCCAACCCAATGACATCACCAGGGCAAAGCTGCTCCTCGTTTCTCACCACTTTCCCGTTCTTCGTGACCACAGCACCCCGACACGGGCAGAGCACGGTGGGTGCAGCAACGCTTTGGCGAAGGAAGTAGCAGTGTCTCGGAAGAATATCGGCAGCAAAGAGAACAATATCAACCTTTGACCCTTCTTCATCGCCACCCTCGTTGACCGATAACAATATTTGGGCTGGCAAGGAGGTAGATGACAAAGTCCTGAGTGAAGAAATAATCAGTATCACAGAGGTTTAATGGATTTGATTAAAAATTGCTCCTTTAAAAGTTTCAGCAATGTGTTTTTCTATGAAAGTATTTCTTGCTTGTCTCCAGTAAATAATGTTAGGGTTACCTTTTTAAAAAGTAATGCATAGTACTTTTTTTTTGAGTAACGACCCCAACACTGATCTTCAGGTTACTTACTGTAGCGCTGATTACCCTAGCATGGTACCTGTCACAAACAAAGGGTTAAAAAAAAAGTAGGCTACGTCCATCTTATATATACAGTCTGTGGTTAATCACAAACATGTCTGTGACATGTTATAAATATGTGCAGTTTAATTGTACTGGAACTTAATTTTTAGGAGACAGAGTTCTATTAAAAAATAGGCCCAAAGTTCATTTTATGGATAGTGCCGTGGTCTGGAGACAGTCTGGAGACACAAAGACACATTTGTCAACTTCAACCATTTTGTTAATCACTAACAAAAAGAACTTTTTTTTTCAGGTTTTATTTAGTAGATCACATCATGCCATTATAAGCTATGTAACAGCCTCCCTCAGAGAAAGCTTAGCAGTCTGATCATGTGGAGGAATTAAAGTCCAGATCCAAGCCCGATTAGACAAACAATGTTTTATTAAACCCAGTGAGTGGCAAGCGTAGTGTGCAGGGATTATTATGTTTGACATTCCCCTTGTGATGCTTGTCTTTTCCAACTGGACAGATTTAAGCTGAATTAATGTACAAATAAACTCTCTAAACCTTTATAATAGTATTTCTCAGGGGTACATGATTATATTCTTATGAAGGGTATTTTGGGAAAACTGTGACGCAGTGTTTAAATCACTGCAGTGTGTGTGTGTGTGTGTGTGTGCGTGCGGCAGTTGGCCACCGTTAAAAACCCACTGGTAATCAGTCAGGAAGCAGTGCCAGGCTTGTCGTCTTCTGTTTCCTGAACAGTGTTTTTACACTCACAGCTTTTCTGCGTGCCGTTCACAGACCTTCAGAATGATGATTCCTTCCTCTGTCTCTCACTTTGACTCAGGAAAACAGTGGATTAAATTAAAAGTGTAACGCTGCCACTTTTAATTTAACGTTATGTATTTCTGAATAATTTTTTAAAGAAGCTGAAACCTGCTTACATAGAGCAGTCAGAATTGACCGTTAGCTAAGTCCCGCCCCACTTGTGCAGCGCCTCTCCGTTATCGCTGACCGCAGTTACGAACGATAACAGAGGCAGAGCTGCTGGCCGACTACTGTGGATTTTAAATGCAGAATCTACCAAGCTAGCTAATGAAGAAAGCTGCAATACCATTAATTTTATATACATACGCCTCACAATAAGAACTCATTAAATGGTCTCAAGTATGGCCATGATGGCTATGACATAATGCTAAAAGACCACCGATAAAACTGGATTAAAAGTCAGCATCCTCATAGAGAAGACACAGTAACAGTATTGTGTTCTATTGCAGTAAAATGTAACTAGGATGAATGTGTTTTTACCACTTTTACCTTCTGCTTGCCTGGTAACAAAGTTACCATTAAACCCCTTAGCTAGGATTAGACTCTATCTTAGCACATGCTAAACAAGCATCATTTCCTAAGTTAGAAAATATTAGCTTTCAAATCATCTTGTTACATGGATTTTGACCTTATAGTTCTTTCAACTAAGTACAAATGGCAATATAGAGAGCCAGAGGCCAACATAAGCCTACTGGTGAAATGGTGGATGTAAAGATGCTAATGTTACAAGATACAAGGCTTTGAGAAGGAGATTCACCCCATCCTATTTTCCTTGCCTGTCTGGTTTCAACTCCAAGACAGGAGACAAGAAAAATGCTTTACTTGAGGCTTCAAATGAGACATCACTAACCAATGGGTGACCTCACAGTGGCTATGTCCATCTTATATATACAGTCTATGTTTGGGAACTGCGAGACGAGCCCCTTTGGTGGGTCAGAGAGCCACTGCAGAGGAGGTGTAGGTCACTAGGGGAAATATATGGAGTGCAGACTCAGTTGAATTAACATGATTATTTAAGGGAGAAAATAAAGAACCCAGCGGGGCCAGGAGCCAGTGTCCTCCTCATGTTAGTCCCAAGCAGCTGCCTCAAAATGCATCCAGCATAAAATCTTTGCCAATCGAGTATACAGATCAAAGTATTTTATACCAGATTGGTAGCAGATGATCTGCATTGGTGATGCCTAGAGAAGATTTAAGGCAAAACCAGTTTGCTGATATTGTTTGTCGTTATTTTTTTTTATATTTGTCTAATTCTGTAAGGGGGGCACAAAAAAAGGTCTGAGAACACTAGACTATTGTTTGCTGTTGCAACTTTCATTAGAGAAGTAAATTAGGTAGATATTAAAGCCATAATAACAAAACAGTGAATAAATGCTGTACTGGAGGAGGGTGGTGAAGTTGGATGATAACAACAGGTGAAGGTTGGGATGCACATGCAGGAGCATCTTACATGAATATTAGTTCAAATTGTTTTCACTGGGAAACTCATTTTGCTATTGATTACATGACTATAAATATCCAGTAAGCTCTAGAGTTGATTTGACTTGCATGCATCAGTAATGCTAATGCAATGGCACATCAATGTAGTGCAGTCTCATAAATATGTATGATTATTAGATGATGACCTCTGACTCTGTTTGCTCCTGTTGCTGACATATAATTGGAACACTGCCTTTCAGGGTCAGCAGCAGAGCGTGTGTTTGGATATGATACCTGTGCGGCGCTGCAGCCCTGCAGCAGCAGCAGGTACGGACAGTCGTGGGGAGGGTGAATAGAGTACTGTGTGGTGTTATCGTCCGCTGCTCTCCGTCTCCTCCCTCTCAGACTCCTCTCTTCGCGCTCGCCCCCTCGGCCTCGGCGGACAGAGGGTCTCTGTTTTGGCCCCTCTGAGGGAGCCGCGAGGCTGTGAATGTGATTCTGTTCAGGGTGCTCAAAGCTTTGCACTGATGTCTGACTCAGGCTCTCGCTTTTATTCTTGACACGTTTGTCGTGCTCTGCTTCCTGTTTGGTCTCTAGGAGGTCCATCTCACTTTGCTCCTCCACAGCTTCTGGCTCCGACCCACGGTCCTCTCTATGAGGGTGGAGGTCACTCTGGAGCGGCTCTTCTGCAGCTTACGAGCCTGGGCATTGATACCTAACACGGAGATGAAATAAACAAATAAGAGAGCTGGAATAGCATTCTAACTACATCCAAATTGAGCTGCTGTAAGAATATACAAGCACAGGGTGAATGGAATGTGGTGATAGAGCAACACCCATTTTTTTTTCTGAGGGCAAGGGTGAGGCGTGTGTGAGCCTCTGTCATAGCACATGTTGTGTTTTTGCCAGAGTGAACACGGAGAGCACCACAGCAGGAAACAGACAGTGGAAAGAAAGACAGACGGAGCTCATGGAAATTTAAAAAAAACTTCACCCACGCAGCAGGCATCTACAAGCTGACACCGATAGAACGCTATCACAAGCTGTACCATTCATACGAGGAAAACACACAACAGGATACACTCTTACACTGTGAGCACAGCTGTGTCAACCACAGCTGGGGCCTCCATTAGAAGTGATTGCAGAAATGACAGAAAATAGTCCAACCCAGTGCTTTTACAGTACCATGGAGCATTTGTGTCAGGTATCTGTGGAAAGTTCTGGGTGTTTATTTCTTCTGTCACATCATGCTTTGTAGAGCAAATCAGTGTAAATCCTGTACAGCATTTTGCAGCAAGTCTTTAAGTGCTAAAGTTGGGGTGTGTCGCTAGAAGAAATGTAATTAAATCAGCGTGTCTGCAACATCTATTAAATTTACAGTTTTAAAGAACATTTTAATGGCACTGAGAGTAAAATATGAGCCTAAATTTGTAGCAGAAATTGAAAAGAAAGGAAACGAAAGAAACAGTAGACCTATTAAAATATAGTTTGGCCTGTGTGGCTTGGCTGATTTTCACTGGAATAACAACGTGCCAACAAACCACATTTTTACTGTGAGAACCTTAAAACTGGGCTTAACACTGACAATGCTTCATTTACTGGGAGACTCTTTTTCCAGGACATGCACCCGGGTTCAGGATGTGGTGTAGTGTGCAGCAATCACTCCCTTAAAGTGCCCTGAGGTTTTAGCGTACCAGCGGTGATGGTGTCCTTCTCTTTGGAGGTCTTCTCCTCTACTGAGCTTCTCTTCTGGATTTCGAACCGCCTTGCCAAACCCTCTCTGGGTTTCCACAGCGACTGCAGGAGGAGGGGCTTTTCATGGTCGCCCAGTATTCGGAAACCTTCGGTTCTCCACGGATGATTACCGATGGATCCGATGGTGTCACAGAGAACGTAGGACTCCGCTTCCTCCTTCCCAGGCCATACCTAGAGCACAGTTAGCCATATTATCCCCCTCTCAAACCCAGAGGCAGAGTACTGAAACAGCAGGCAGCAAAACATGCCAGTTTCTATAGAGATTGTTACATCTTTCTACCAACAATGATATACGCTATCATTATTCCTCTTGACACTGAGCTAGTTAACAGAAAGCATGATGCTAAACATATCACCATCATACTATATTTATTGCAAATCATTATAACTTTTAGCTATCTACACATTTTGCAGATTACGGCTAAATTAAATTCACTGTTCTGGCTCGTTCTGGTTTCCACCAGCTCCACCCTGGCAGTATCTACCATTACAGGTACTAATTTATGTTCACTAGCTCACAGCTAACTGCGCTTGCTTCTTCACGGTGGGTTTATTAAATGTTTTCTCGCTTAAAAATAGTCTTCTGCTGTGCCATTTTTTTTGAATGAAGTGAGACTGACAGGTAAAGTACCAAACCAAAACAATAAGCTCAAAATGCTTAAATGCTCTGCAGCGGTGAGGGAAAACTGTTCCTGAGTGTGACGTTACCCTCATCACCAAACGCAACTCCTTTCAGGTAAGTATTAATATATATTACATGCAGTACTATGAAAACGTCTCATTTTGTTTCAGTGTAGTTCTTGCATATTTTGGCATACCTCAGCCGCCCCCCCCCACTACATTTCTTCCTTAAGAATGGCCTTGTGACAGCCACCTTTCTCATGAGGCTTCATTTAAAAGTAGATGGATCAACTGAAGCGTGAGACGCAGGTCCTGTGTCAAATCTTTTTCCAGCTTCTTAAAGACATGAGTTTTTGGATACTGTTCATCTGCTGTAGATATATATTTTTAAGCCTGTGTTCTCCACCCACTGCACACAACGCTGAGATATGTTACGTTCAAGTCTAATACGCTTTTGGGAATCACGAAAATACTAATTTATGCTTCTCAAACGATGTTACCTTAAGCATTTGTATATAGCAAAGAAATAAATGAATGAGTGTTAGAAGCTTAAAAACCAAAAAACATTCCTCTGAAAATGGGCAGGTACAAGGGCTGCTAGCAAGCATTAGCAGTACAGTAATGCTAATGTTAGCGAGCATTCTCTGTTAAGTGAATCTGAAAACCTTCAAACCTGCTTCTTTTCAGCACTTTCTCTTCTTTCTATGTAGCGGGAATGAATGCAACCTAACAATTTAACATATTATTGATAGACTATCTTTATTATCTGTTAGCATATATTTGTTAGTAACCAGTTGTACATCTGTCCATACAGCAGACTCAGTATTGAACTTTAGAGTTGTTTTTCTGCCTGCTTGATGAACGTAATCCATATTCACTCTCCATTCAGCTTTCATTTGATTTCAGTTGGCTCCTGAAGGAAATGTCTGTATTTATAGCTGCTAAATACTGCACTTTGTTTGCAGCTAGTTGCTAACTGTGGCTGTCTTTGTTTGTTGCTGGGCAAGTAGCATACAGTGGGTTTTTAAGAGTTGGAAATGGGTTTGTTGGGAGCCAACCACATGAAAACTGCTGCAGGCCATTAGAAACTCAACAATTAGCTCCAAGAGATTAACATGTTTTGTATAACTGATGGAAGCTAAAGACTTTGGGGATAATTCTTAGTGGGTTCTTCACTACTGGCAACATTTTCAACTTTACTTTTTTAACTATGAAAACGATTAATGCGGCTTTAACATAACTGTCGTCCAGATGTAAGAAGCCCTCCTTTAATTCTATTTCTTTGAAGTAGTCAAAACAGTATCTTATGGATATTACAATAAACCTGCTTTTAGCAAAAAAAAAAAAAAAGAGAGATTGTTTGCTGAACCATTACTAAATGGATTATGTAGTAATGGCATATTTAAATGTCACTGCTGCAGAGTATTATTTTCACTGAGAGAAAAGAGTCATGATTTACTCTTTCCTCTACAAGCTGAATACCACTCACATTAATCATTCCATTATGTTTTTGGCTGAAATATAAGCAAAGGCTGACAGACGCTGATTCTTTCGAGGCTGCCCCGGAGCCGAGCCGACACTGCCTGTCTTTTAGACAAGCCTGTGGTTTTCTCTAGACCTTTTCAGCAATACTAACTCTGTGACATTGTATGCACTATACTGCAATTATAACAAACAGCGCAACAGGTCAAATCAACTTTGTCCATCTGAAATATGAAGTACTAATCACAGAAACATGAAAGTGCTAGCCTTGCATCAACCACCACCATTGCCAATCCATAAAACCATTCTGACTGCTTTGATATACAAATGATGTAGCACATAAGCATACTCCAGCAGAAGAAGCATCTGGATATACATCACTCAGCCAGAGTAAAGGCTCATGTGCAAGCACACAAAGCAGGCACATGTGGCAGGCAGATGCAAGTTCCCAGATAGCACATGGTCTTACCGTTCAAGGGCCTCCTTGACGAGCTCTTTTGCACTAGAGTGAGTGCTGGCCAGGACGCTCTTATAGTGAGCTCCTTCAAGGATTTCATTTCCAAAGATCTTCAGGATTCCCGGGGCAGTTATCTGATTGGACAGCTCAGATGGGTCTTCTGCAATTAGAGCATCTGCAGAGATCACTGCAGAAATGGAAAGAAGGTTTAGCGCTTTTCTCAGTTGTGGTTCAGTATGGATGAAAGGCCAAACTTCTACATGTGATTACAGAAATGTGTTTTTATTAAAGGAACTTATGCTCATTTCCAGCTCCATGTTTTTATTCTTGATTCTGCTAAAGCAGCTTTGCATGATTCACAGATCAATATATTCCTTTACTTTATAGCTTAAAAAAAAAAAAAAGATCTCCCTTTAAGTCAGCTTTCTGCTGATTTGCTGCCTCTCAGAAAACAAACAATTGGAACAGAAGGTGGGCGGGGCTTTCATGACGACCATATTAGGTATATCCACTCTCTTTAAAGAGCCAAGAGTAGAACAAGCTAATATTTAGTCTCTAAATTAGTCTCAGTCTCCTCCGAGTTTAAAATGCTGCATCCTGTGCCTCCAGTAACAGTATCATTATTATCTTTTGTGGTACTGTAGACCTCCCCTTCCTGTTTGCATGCAGTGACTTTAAATGACTGGTAATGCAGGAATCTAAAGTGCTTGCAAACCAGTGCCAAAATAACCCTAATGACATAACTGGGGTCATTCTCTTGCACTTCATCGCTTACTCCACAGCCACAAGTTGATTTAGGCTAAAAAAATCAAATAAAAAAGCTACCTGCAGCATCAGCACCCTTCCAATGACAACAAATTCCCAGCCTAAACATGCAGGGAGAAAGTAAAGTCAGTGTGACGTACTGCTTCCCTTCCTGGCATGGACCGATAATGATGACTTGAGCCCTGCAGTCAGCGCCATGGAGCCTGAGGTGGAGGTGGGGTTGCGGAGGAAGACACCTGAGAGGCGGTGGGTACTGCGACGAATGCGGCTCTTGCACGGCTGTCTTGCAGCCACGCCCTCGGCAGACCTGCAGGCGGAGGAGCTTCCAGTGGATGAAGCTGAACTGATCAGTAAAAGAGAAAAACAGAGAGCGTGTTTGAGGGAGTTGCTGAACCCTTACCGGCGGGAGGAGTGATAAAGCTGTCACATCTGATCCACATCAAGTGAAACACCAACCGCTCCCCAATAAATCGGGGAAAAATTAAAGATATATTAGAAAGAATGAGGTACATACCTTCCTGTCCCTAACACAGTGCTCTCTGGTTTCCTTCACCATGCCTCTCTAAGCTCTCTTGGGACATTAATGAATAATCAAGTTTACTTTCCTCTGACTGAGCCCGTAAGCTACTTATCATTATGGTTCAAAGGTTCTCCGCAGTTACGCCACTTGCATATAAAAGATTTGACATGTCCCGTTAATAATATTAGTGCTCCCGGTGAAAGTCTGTGACAGGAAAACATTACGTGACACCCGAGCAGCTGCATTTGGAGGATAATGAGAGCTGCTTCAAGTTCAGTGAGGCCAATACAAACACTTCAATTAAACAGTAAGAGTACCGGTACTGACTTCAAACTCTCTTTGTGAATCAAACCTTTAGTGTCCTTTATTTACACAGATGCTCTAAAATGTTCTATTGTCATTAATTACAGTTTTAAAAGGCAAATATTCTTTTGTATAGATTTCAATATATGTCAATACACGTCTGCACTTAGGGAATGTTAGAGTGAAATATGTATTACAGTATGTTAGGACCATTTAATCCTAAAATGCAATCACTGGACAGTTAGCCCTCTTAATGCCTTCAGAACTGCCTTAATTCTTCATAGCTTAGATTCAACAAGGTGCTGGAAACATTCCTCAGAGATTCATATTCATATTGACATGATAGCATAACATAGATTTATCAGCTGCACATCCATGATTTGAATGTCTGGTTCCACCACATCCCAAAGCTGCTCTGCTGGAATGAGACTGAGGCCATCTGATCACTTTGAACCCACTGTCACGTTCAAGGAACCAGTTTGGGATGATCTGAGCTTTGTGATATCCTGCTGGAAGAAGCCATCAGGAGATGGGTACACTGTGGTCAGAAAGGGACTCAGGTAGGCTGGGGTGTTCTAATGATACTCAGTTGGTAGTAAGGGGCCCAAAGTATACCAAGAAAATATGCCCCACACCATTACACCACCAGCCTGAACCATTGATGCATGACAGGATGGATCCATGTTTTCATGTTGTTCACACCAGTTTCTGACCCTACTGTCCAAATGCTGCAGCAGAAATCAAGACTCATCGGACAGGCAGTGTTTTTCCAATCTATTAATATCCAATTTTTGATGATCCTGTGTCATTTGTAGCCTCAGTTTCCTGTTCTCAGGTAACAGGAGTGGCACCCTGTGTTGTCTTGAGCTGCTTCAAGGTTCGAAGTGCTATTTCTGTCAGTTATTTCTGAAATAATCATACAATCCATCTCAGCTGGCACCAACCACTATGCCATGTCCAAAGTCACTTAAATCACCTTTCTTCCCTATTCCGATGCTCAGTTTGAACTTCAGCAGGTCACCTTGACTATGTCTACATGGCTAAATGCTCTGTGTTCCTGCCGTGTGATCGTCTGATTAGATACCTGCCTTAACAAGTGCAGGAACACGTGTATCTAAGAAAGTGGTGACTCTGCCTCAAGGCTGTGGAGCAGTAAATTTTGCTACTCTAGGTCTGTTAGCTACGGTTAACTGCAAAACATTACAAAATGGGTAAGAAGTGGAAAAGATGAACTGTGAACCACTATAAGAAAGGTAGATTGACAAACATATGAGTGTATGATTAAAAATAAAAAAAAAAACTGAGCCAAAAATGTCCTCTCAGTCACTTGAAGGTTAGAATTTCCTATGAGTTCCTGTGACTGTGGCTATTGTTATATGAAATACACACAAACAAAACAGCCAAACGGGAGGAAGAAGATGGCAGTAAAGTTGCACTGAGGCATTGCAACAATCTGCTTCTGTTACAATTAAAGTTGGAATACACATGTGTGAATATGACCTCATACTTTTTTATCCAGTGGCTGTGGGGGGATCACAAGTTCCAGGACACATCAGAACTGAATTTATAACAACACGCAAAAAGCAAGCATGCATAACAACACAATCAAACGAGAGGAAACGCAACAAGAAGCCAGAAAAGTTGCACTGAGGCAGGCAAATGTTTGGCCAGGTGAACAACTGACAGTTCAGGGCTTAAGATACACGAAGTGTGTGTGTGAACACAACTTTGGCACGAATATGCATTTGTGGTTCGTACTCACTGCTGAGTGCCATCGCTAGTCTTCCTCCCCAGCCTGACAAACCGTCTCTTTGGGAGAGCTGCAGGTAAACCCGGGGGTCTTGGTGGGACAGAGCGCAGCTCCTCAGAGGAATTTTTGATCTGATTCATTCCTGATCCTGATCCTGATCCTGATCCACCTGGTGATTCCTTCCTAACTTGAACCTGTTTTAGTCTAAATTAGCAGAGAAGGTTCTTCTGGTGTCCCTCTGGAGCGCAGCTGCTGATGCCTCGCCCCATTCCTGAGATGTTCCATTCAGGACCGGCTGCGCACATTCATCCAGCTGCTGCTTCATTTTCCGGAACACGCGCTGCAGATGTTTCCAGCCCTCATCCAGCTGTTGACGGGCTGTTCAGTCCAACGACAGCGACGAAGCGGCTCGAGTTACAACTGTTTCGGGACGCTGATACGCGATTGAAATTCTGACGTCATTCCAGAAAGCAGACAGCTCTGATGATGAACACTGCGAGCATTATGTGACGCAGCCTGTCCGCTGCCAGAGGAAGCAGTATGTTTCAAATTCATAACGAACCCGCTCCCCAGATGTGCGTCGACGGCGCAACCGCTTGAAGGTGCCAAGGGTTCACGCACCCGCCCACGCGCATTAAAACTTTCAAAATAAAAGCCTTATAGAACAGCTCCTTCGAGTTTTTAAAAGCCCCGGTTCTCACAATATTGCACCGTTGTCCTGCTGAGGAAGTGCAGAGGCTGTAGTAAGATCAGATTTATGCTCGCATGAGAAGCAGACAGAGAAGCCGCACTGGTTTGCAACAAAAACCCAACATCTCTGCGTCCAACGCTCCATCTTCTGGCTGCAAACAGATCACAGCAGAGACAAGATTTCTATTTATTTAGGCCAAATATTCTAATTTGCAGCTCCCTGTTTTTTATTCTTGATTCTACTAGAGTAGCTTTACATGATTTGGCATTTAAAGTAGTCCTGATTTATCTTTGGGCCTTGGTGCAGCCCCTCAATTCACCCTAAGTCCGAAACAAGTTGTTTCAGCTCCGAAGCCCTTCAGCCATCTTTCTTCTGACTTGCTGCCCATTGAACAGCAGGTGGGGTGCGTCTGCTGGAGATGGTGCAAGTGATCTTTTTTAGTTATTAAACCAAAAGTCTAAACCAAGTTGCTGACAAACGCCATCATCATGGTGTGACAGGAGCTGTTAGCAGCTGCATTTACTCCTTGTTCTCCGTACAAATATGCTGATTTATAAAAGTGATGTGTAAAATTTGTGGATTGCCATGAATCAAAGTCAAAATGTGCTCTCATTTTGTTTGCTAGTTATAAGACATTTCCTGCTATCACTGGCTGCTTTATCATTCATTTTCTTCAGTCCTTGTACCCGAGCAGTTTCTGAAGAATGTTTTGTGCCCCAGTTCGTAGCAAAATATAAAACTTAAGACTTTTGCACAGTATTGCAGCTAAGATTTTTTTTTTTATTGCGATGACGCCGATTAAGCTGACGTCCCATGAGATGATAAAGGAAGAAGCTGCTTTCTGAGAAGCTTAAAGGTGCCGTTTCTTTCCTCGCTCTCACCATTGATGGTCACTGGTGCGGGAACCTTCTCACCTGTCAGAAAGTCGACCACGAGTTCTTCTGTTTTGGAGAGTTCCACCATGTCGCCATAGATTGGAGATGTCTCAAGTTGACCACTAGATGGAGTACTCTGCACTGTAAATAACTCAGTATGACTAAACGGTTCACAGGAGAAGCTCTGCTTGAATGTTGTCATTGAAACAAAGAATTCTGAACATGTAACAATGTAACAATGCATGAACTTCAGCTATATAATAAAAATGAACAGTAGGGCAGTCATTTTAGTTCATTTTTGCTCATTTTGTTTGGTTTACAATGGCAGTTTTTTTTTCAAACTCTCACACATGAATTGTCTTTTTTTTTTTTCTTTTTTATGTCCCACCAACACAAGAAGACCAAACACCAGCTGGTGTTGGTCTTCTTGTGTTGGAAATCCCTCCTGGCTTGCATGGAAAGATAAGTGGGCTTACATGGCACTGGGCGGAGCTGTTCTGTATAGTCCCTCTTGCATAACATGACATCTCCAATACCCGAGAGTGTGTAACAGCTTCTGCAGCGTAAACACTAAGCAGGGCTTCCCCTGCATGTCACTGCAAGTTCACAGCCTGCAGGTTCTCTGTGGGTGGACCATTTACCTGCACTTCATAAGAAAGGTGATCCATCTAATTGTGAGTACAGAAGAATCTGCCTGTGGGCCAAGGTCAGCTCTTCTCAGAACGTAGGAAGAGAACAGAAGGGCTTAAGATCTAGTAATCAGATCCCCGGTTGGGCAAGGAGGAGTGACACCTGCAAGCAGGAGACTTAACAAAGCTTTACTTCTGGGTACCTTTACAGCACACACAGCCCAAACTCTGCTGCAGTATAGATGAATCGGTGCTGCTGAGGTTTGTGGGATAATCAAAAACAGTATTTTCTTAGATACAAAGCTCCTTTTCTCCACTGCTATCTCCTCAATAGAAAAAAAATCTCATCTGCTGTTCTGCATTATGAACCAAAATAAAGCAAAGCTCTGTGTTTATCTTGACTCTGATTTTCTATCATTTGACCTGAACTGACTTGCTTGAAATGCACTGCATGACTTTGGTATATTAATCAGTTTTGACAAAAACATTAGACACAGCTTAATCAGAGAATCCACCAGCAGCCCTCAGACATTACTGAGATGAAAAAAACGGCACCGCGCCGGCTCACAGAACACCTGATGTGGTGTGCACATCCAGAAGGCCGTTCCAAAGGGTTTATCTGTGATAACTGATGATGATGATGATGATGATTTGGTAGACTTACTGGATGGATGGGTGGGTGGATGATTTTTTTTATACATCAAAATAAGTAGAAAAAAAATTACAATTAAAGATCAAATCACAGTACTGCAATTAATTAGGATAACATCAGCTTACATCACTAATGCATCCACCATCTTTGTATTTCCAGCTTCTTTAAAGGTAACAATACAGGGATCTACTGTCAAACAAAATATATGTTCAGTAGATGAAATATCCCCTCACACTGCATGCTAATCAGTTCATTAAACGGTTAAACAGAGTCTTCTTAACTTGTAAGGTTCTTAGTTTGCAGTCTGGCGGTAAGGAGGTGAAAGGCCTACCAGGCCAAAGTGTGGACTTATATAAACTCCTGGATGTGTCCAACCGACTGACAGGTGACAGGATGTGATGTATGCTGGTGAAGTGAGGCGGGGAAAGGTTTCAAACTCGTGATTTTAACAGAGAACTTCAAGGCTTGTTGCACTTCTTCTCGTGGCACTTAGACCCCAAAACTAAGAAGAAATGTTCAGACATTTCAATAGAACTCAGTGAACCAGCAGGAGGGGTCTCAATGGGTTTACACGACTGCCCTGCCTGCACGATTAGCTATGACATCACTCCCTGATCCCTGACAAAGAAAAAGGGGAGTTATGAGTAACGGATAAGATGGAAACATTTCTCAGGGCAGCCCATCATTCAACTAAGTTCATGTCTATTTTTCTATATAGTGCCAATTCAAAAGAACAGTCATCTCAAAGACATTTATAGGGCAAGGTAAAGACCCTACAATATTAGATCAGCAAGCACTTGGCAACAGTTCCGAGGAAGAACATCCATTTAGCAGGAAGAGACCTGCAGCAGAACCAGGCTCAGGGAGGTGCAGCCATCTGCTGCGACCGTCAAATGAACGAGGAGAATGTGGTGGGATTTACTGATTGGCTTGGCCCATACTACAGGTATCTGAGCCAGAGTTTATCTCAAGGACAGGAACAAAATGTCTCTCAAAACAGCCTTCTTAAGCATATTGAAGCAGTACAAGAGGAAACGTGACAGGTTTGGGAGCCTGGAGCGGGGCTTAAACGCTCTTGTTTAAAAGCCTTTTCAGCCATACAGGTTTGAAGGTATATGTGTCAGGTGGGATCTGAGGTGTGGCCCTTAAGTGCATTAGGGCTATATGTCCTTATGTAACCAAGCATACCAACCACAGAGCCTCCAACATACATCAGTTTTAGGTAATGAAACCAGTAAGCTCATATAAACGCAGTAAAAATAATAGTTATTTAAATGCTTCAGACATTTTGGGGAGCTTTCTGTGTGTGGATTTATGTTGTGTTCATCTTCATGTGGTAGCATGATGTTGACATCAGAGCTCTGAGGGGGCCATACCATCTGTTGCGGGATACAATAGCTTTTATGTGGTGGTTGTCATGCTGCAGGGTGAACGTGGGGACCATTCAGGGGCCTTTCTTTGAAGAGAATGAGGGCAACCCCAACCGTTTTATCTTGGCCACCAAAATCTCACCTAAAAAACATTTTTACCATAAGCACAAACTGATGTATAAACCCTGATTGTCTGAATCGGAAGCTTAACATTACAGTATTGTTGAGTCAGGGGGCGGGGCTTCGCAGATGCCCAGCCTTTTTTTTTTTTTTTTTTTTTTTTTTTACCGTCGTGAAACCCTCCGGTACTGCTCGGCGGACTCCGGATGACTTTTCTCGCAACAGTGCGGAAGGACCGCAGCTGTAACTGACGCAGGTCGGGGCACGCTGTGAGGACAGAGGTAACCGAGCCGTCTCCGCTACTTGTACCTGTATGTGTGGCATGTGACGGAGGGCGTGTAGTTACGCGAACGAACAGGAAAGCAGGTCGTCTGGAAAGACCTGTAGAAGGTATACGCGGAGCTCTCCGGTGGCTCCCGCTGCGACGGAGATGGAGCGGCTGTGCGGACCAAAGCTTCCCTTCTGGGTGAGTACGCTTCCCGTGTGCCCCGGTGGTTTGTCACGAACGTCCGAGGGTGCTGCAGAATACTCCGCTGGCCCCCGTGTGTAGTTCGCGTACTACACGACAGTGTTGTACAATGTTATGGCACCTGCCGCTCTTTCAGTCGCAGCGATCTATAAATAGGCCTTTCCCACTTAATAGCATTTACAGTGTTAACAAGCTCACAGTTAATGACACGATGAACTGCGTGTTTTCGGTTTAGAGAAGTCGGTCGCTAATGAAAAAAGAACCATTGATATCTGTCAACTTCTGCTGCACGTTAGTTTTATAGTTCTTGTGGCGGTCCTCTGGTCTTTAAACGCCTCTCAGATCTGGGAATATTAAAAGTGGTAAAACGCAGCAGCGATAACAATATCACAGAGTGGGTCAGAGCTGATAAATGCCTGTTACTTCAGCCCCACTGGAATAAAGGTAGAATAAACTCGCACCTAACCAGGAACACAAATCATATTCCCATTGGGAATATTTTGGAGACGACTTTTTTTTTTTTCCCTGCAGTTGATGACGTGCACTGAGGTATCCGGGGTCACGTTCACTGTAACGTACAAATGTAGGTTTAATTTTGGATGCTGTTGATCTATTAGTGCCATAAAACATCATATCGGCTCAGCCCTCCCTTTAATATTGGGAATACAAACACTGGCTACAGGGAGTGATTACTAGAATTTGGTATTAATGTCAGGATCTGTTTGGGGAAGTCTGTTTAAAGAAGTGTCATTGTGGCAAATCAGTGTTTCTCAAGGTGGGTGTGGGTAACAAAGAGAGAAGAAAAAAATATATATATATATCCTGCCCTCGTGGAGGTTATAATGTTCAGTTCACCACCGACTGCAGACTCCAAAATAACCACATTGCAAAGTAACTTGGAGGCACGCTCAGCCTCTAACACTAGATTTGTCTGTATGCCATATGTCGGCATGTGCCTCATAGTTAGAGTCTGCTCTGCTTTGTGCTCCATTGCTTATCACAGCTTTTATGTGACTCAAAGAACATTTGCTTCCATTTTACGGTTTGGCCTCACATTGTTGACCACTGTAAGCGTCCTTCAGGCTCACACAGATAAATATTATTCTATTTTTTGGGGTTGTTGTCTGGCTGTTTAGTGTGGACGTTTACCAGTTATCATTAAACGGTGAAAAAAGAAGAGCAGCTTGCTGAGCACCAGGTGCAGGTGGTGGTGGTTAGATCAGATGTGCTGCACACACAGGAGAATCATGGAAAGCCAAAGGTGACTGCAGCAGTCATTGCTTCATGAACCCTTTCATGCATAGTGGTCACTACAGTGGACGGCTGTTCGAAGCTGTTCTCTTGTATATGCCTGTGTTTTGTTGTTATAGTTGCACATCAGTCAACACAGTGGATGCTTGTGCATCATCCCATACAGCGCTACCGATTGGCCAGTCATGGGGAGTTGCTTTTTTTTATTTTTATTTGTTATTTGAATGTAATTAACAGAATCAGGATTAGTGAATATCAGCAGTAGTGACAGTCGATCTGAGGATGCAGTATCATTTTCTGTTACTGGTGTGTTAAATACACATTTCTCTGGCTGAAAAGTCAAATGCACGGCGTCCAGCTGAGTGGACATATTTGTAACTCCATGAAAAATAGGTTCATAAACAAAATTTTAATTGCATTTATTTTTCTTGCCTGAAGAGAAATAAAAACATTCAGAAAAAAAACCCAAACTTGACTAAGGTTCTCATAATTCACGCATGCTATTTGTTAACTTTGTAACAAATATTAAGCCTAATTAATTAACTTGTTACTAAACCTTTTTATCAGAGCTTTGCTGTGGTCCACTGAGACTGAACCAGGGGTAAATTTGTGGGGCCTAAACCTAAAAAAAGCCCTAAACTGTGATCTTTACAGGTGCGTGTAACACCTGAATGACTGAAGAAGACGCAGATTGTCTTGTCTTTTCTCCTGTGGGGTCTTCTGAAGTTCAGGAAGGATTCATCACACAAGTGCCAAACTGTGCCTGAGACCTGCATCTGCTTCGATCTTGTTCTTGAGGCCATCTGAGGTGGCTTAAGCTTTTTGCTGCTGTCCGCTTTAAATAGACCGATGGCAGTAGTAATCCCCCAGCACAATGCAAGTTAGGTTAAATACTAAAGCCCCCTTCACACATAAAGCCATTCGCTTGTGTCTGTGCTTCTGTAGGTAACCATTTAATAATTTGTCACCATGTGGGATCCTTCTCTTCCAGGAGGAAGTCGTTTCAGCCGTGACAGTGAGTTAATTTGGTAACCGTCCACCTGTTAGTCGCCACTTTGATGCTTTCCTGTGTGGGATGATCCTCAGCACTTGGGAACCTCACTGTTTGCACAAGGTGTAACATTCACCTTTTCCCTCCTGCTGACAGCTCAAACAAGGTTGTAGTAAAATCAGCGTTTGCGTTGCTCGCGTCCTTCTCGGTTGATTTATGAATCAGCCCTTGTGTGAATGAGCTTGTACACAGTATTTATTAAAAGAGCTTTTGAAGTCCCACGCAGGGCAAGTTTTTGCTTTGAAACTACAAACCGAAGATGTGGATGGGAAAGAGGAAGCTTTGATGTTCGGCTCTGGCCTGTTTGCTTTTATGATAAAGTCCCCGTGTTTGACAGGACTGCCAGTGTGACTTTGGGGAGGCTATTTATAATGCTGCTACTGTGGTAAATCACTGTGAAGATACATTAGAGAAAATCGGCAGTGAGTCGTGTGCTGAGTGTTTAATGTAGTAATTGTGGTTTCTGAATATTTGTAAAGACAAAGAAAAAATGGGTTCTGTGTAAGAAAATTAGCTGCACTCCTACTTTTTGATATTAGATATTTTCTAAATGAGTCATTTGGTCTATAATATTAAAAAAATCATAAATGTCTATCACAAATTTCCCAAAGCTTAAAAATTTTAACAGTTTCAGAGCATAAAGATTTTTACTGTTTCCCATAAAAGACAACAGAAGACGAATCGAGGTCCGGTGTATCTTTGCTTATATTGGTAAATAGACTGTAGTGCACAGGATTTATGAAGGGCTTATATATAAAATGAAGAAATGTATCTACATTATAATCAATCCAGTCCTTTTTGGCTACTCTTCATTGAACTGTAAAGTTATATTTGTTGTAATTTCTGCAGCCTTCTTGGCACATCTCTTGGGGAAAAAAGACATTTTTAATGTCAAAGTCAGTAAGTTGGCAGCACTGGCCGCTGGTGTTGCATATCTCTGTATTACAGGGTGTACTCTGCCTCCCGCCCTGCGACAGCTGCGATAGGCTCCAGCCCTCCTGTGATACTGAAAAAGATAAGCAGAAGAGGATGGATGGGTGGATTTTTATTAGTGCAACAATACAATGTTTTAATAGATAGGAAAGAGTATATTTGATACCAAGATCTACAGAATTTTTTAACACCAGGATGTTTCACCAGGTGAAATTAAAAAAGATCAACATTTTCTTTGTACCCTTTTTTTTTTGGGGGGGGGTGGGGGGGGGGGTCTGAAAAAGAGTACGCTTTGGAAAATGTTGATAATTGTGAATGACCCCTCACTCCACACGCCTGCACAGACAGCAGGTAGACATTTCTTCGATTGCATGGTTATATGTCAGTTTACTTTGACACAGCTGACATTAAAGTGCTGTAGAATGGTGCTGCTTAGCACACCTGTCACCTGCTTACTTTCCATCTCATTTGTTTATATCGTCCCATCACCGGGGAGGATTGGGGGGTGGGCGCGTCTGTCAGAGCTGCAGCCCCTGTTAGTGGCCGGTGGTGCTGTAACATCTTTGAACTAACAGGTAGTTTGTAGACTGCCATCTCTGTTTCCCCTCGCAAGAGCAGCAAAATTTAAATATCTAATCAACTAGTATTGTGCATACTTTATGGCATACTTAAAGGATCAATAATCAGCTGGAGCACCACTGAGTAGACAGACTCTAACTCCAGACTTGTTGAGCTCAGCATAGAAGCAAATAAACCAGTTCTCCACCTGTTGCAGGTTACGGTTTGCCTCGCCCACCACTCGTCACTTGCAGTCTGTGACGGTGGAGCTGGAGAATTTCTGGAGAAGCGGCTGAATTAATTTTGGGGGTCACCACAAAAATGATCTGAGCAGATAGCTGAAAGAACGGGAAATTTGCTTAGATGGATTTAAAAAAAAAAAAAAAAAAAAAAAAGCTAAAATGAGTTGCAAAATAATCTTGGGTGGTCCGCCCAAGTGAAGTCTGTGCGTGGGAAACGCTGCAGTTTCCCTCAGTTCAAAGTATATTAAATAAAAGAAATACCAGAGCATGGTCAGCAGTGGCACCAATAATTCATTCAGTGTGACGAAACTCTTTCCTTTTCTGCCTCACTTCACTTTAATAAAACATAGGTCAGTTTTATTAAAGTGCTCATCAAAGCTGAGGCTGTGCGGGTCAAAATGTGCATGTAATGATTATTGCGCTATTGTCACCCTAATGTGAAATCTGCCAGAATGAAGACATCTCCACATTTTACCACGTTTTCATCAAAGAGGGTGTAGCAGAAGCAGGCAGAATGCGTGGCGTGCAGTGCGCACATTATCGGACTGATCCAAAGCCTATTTATCAGCGGCTTTATATACCAGCAATTCAAACTGTCAGCATCAGCTTGGATTACAGTTGAGTGCTGTGGGGAAGAGCAGCTGTGCAGGAGGAACAGGGAGTTCTCAAAGACTGTAAACTGTTTGGTAAGGCTGGAATAGTTTCTTATCTGTGGCTGTTTTCAGAGGTTGGATACTGTGTAGCTGCAGCTGAATTGAAATTGAAAAAGAGGAAGTTCATGTAGTGAAAAACCCATGATGACAGGGTTTGATGGGAAGATGTCAAATGTTTGAGATTGAAATCCCTGTCACACCCACAGACTGTAGCACCGAAGCAACTTGAGGTCACTGTTGTGGTTGTGCACTATATATTAAATTGAAGTGAATAGGGAAATGAGAGAACTGAATTTGAGGTGGTGAGTCAGCAGGCAGCGCTTTAGAACAAGTACATTTGCTGTGTCTGCACAAGTCAAACATATACTTTTTTCTCCTTTATTATTTGCTCCTGTCTGTAAAATAAATGTTCATCAGTAACTGCACCTAAAAACTGGCCTGCAGCAGGCTTTGAGTCAGTGTGTGCCATTGATACAGTGACTCCTCTCTAGAAGAAAAAAATAATCCTGTCCCTGTGTGCTGCCTGAACTGTAACAGCATGTAACCTGGCATTTTACATCATTAAAACACTTTTTAGTAAAGTCTGCAGAGAGTTCAGTAAGTGTGTATCATTAGCTGCCCGTTATTTACCAGCCTTTGAGAGCTGTATAGCGGTGCAGAGATGACCGCTGTTACAGTAGTAACCAACAGTTCAAAATTACATCCCATTAGTGTTTAATCACCTTAAGTGCAATCTTTGGACCAGCCTGTCTTCCGTTAAGCCATGTTGCCTGTGCAGTTCTGTCTGCCACCGACTGCGCAGCTGAAACAGAAATGCAGCCAGACGTAACCTTTCAAAGGAAACAGGAGTGATACAAACTGAAAAGCAACTGCAGGTCATTATGACTGAGTTCTAACAGGCCTGTGAAATTCAGAACCATTGCCTTTAACCTAAATGACCTGCTGAGCCAAGATAGAGGAGTTGAAGTATCTCAGGGTGTTGTTCACAAGTGAAGGCCAATGGTTATAATATAGGACTTTTCCCTACTTGAGCACTCAAAGCACTTTTATAGAACATCTCTTATTCATCCATTTACACACATTCATACGAGCACTTCTTTCTACGTCTAAGTGCTTTCTATCTAACTTTCACACACATTCACTCTCCAGTGGATGCATCAGTAAACCATATCAGTATTTCCTGTATGCAGACTGAAGCAGCTAGGGATCGAACCGCCAACCTTCTGATTACTCTGCCTCAAAAACTGAGCGTGGGCTCAGCCTTAAAGCTAGGGTGACACACTCGGTCATTTAGGAGGGACTCAGAGTAGAGCCACTACTCCTCTGCATCAGAAAGTTGAGACAGTTGAGGTGTTTCAGACATCTGACTAGGTTGAGGTGTTTTGTTTGTCCAACTGGGAGAAGAACCCCGGGCACACTCAGGACACGCTGGCTTGGGAATGCGTTGATGCCCCCCTGGAAGAGCTGACACCAAAGTGTATGTGGCAACATGTTTCTACATTTTTTACTTTTGGAACAGTCTGAGGAAAGATGGTATCCTCAGCTGATTTGCTGCTTGCTATTTAATAGTGTCCTTGCTATTATTTTAAACGTTTAATTTGGAGAGTTGCAGCACTGAGTTGGGATTATTTCTGCTAGATTGGCCTGAAGCAAAATCTTCCAACTTATCATCACTATCAAGTAGTTTCTTCAAAATAGATGTTGATCTGGTCTTTGAGACGCTGCTGCCCGACACAGTGGACCAGGGGAAGTTGTCTGTTGGCATTTGAATTTTTTTTTTCTTTGGTTTTCTTGGAAACGTCTAAGATCAGTTCCCGTATTGACACCCAAGTGTAAGTTCTAATGGGTACTCTCCTACTCCACTGGACTACCATATTCTTAACGTTGTCCGTTTTCACAGAAAATCCCCACATGCGGTGTCTACTTCCTGAACTGAGAGATTGCTAACCCAGCAAAAGTCGGGAATTGAGAGTTGTGAAATATCTTCATTTTCAGCTCGGAATGAGAGCGGGAGGTCACGGCCTTGTGATAAAATGTTTTAATAAACACCGGTCTCTATGGGAACTCACAACATCAGAGTTACACTGTATCAACTCGCTCTTTAGAAATTTCAGTCTGAAACCAGACTTTTCAGCCGGCTGCTCTGTGATGTATCCTTCTACAGTTTGTTGCAGTTTTTTTTGAAGGCTTTTTATTTCCAAGTTATGCTGCAGATCTCTAAAGTGTGATCTTTTGTCTGCTACAAATGGGAACATCTATACTATAATCTGCATTTAAGGAATTTCAGCAGTGCCCACTAAACTATGAAGAACAGAGATCCATGGCCAACAGGCTAATGCTTCCCATATTTTGGTGGAAGCAAACATAGCCAGCAGTAGATCCTGTCCCCCTGCAGTCTTTTACTGTCATCAGCCTCCCATTCACACCACTGGACAGCTTTTCAGTATAACAGAGACCAGATGGAGAGCCGGCTGCAGCTGATTTTCCTCAAACCTCTAAATACACTAGAAAGCATAAGCCTGGCAACCTTTGAACGGTCTTGACTGATTTATTAACGCAGGCAGTGTTGAGCATTTAGATGTGTAGATTGATTTAGCTCCTCTGCAAACACTGTTACAGTGTTACTAATTACCTTTCTGTAGCTTTCTGTACTCTTATGTACAGTACTAAACCACATACAATTAAAGTATGAAACTAGATCCACAAAATTATATTTACAGTCATTAGCAACAAACAAAGGTTAGTTAAACAGAGGCTTATTGCATTTGCTGAGTGTAATTTTTACCTCCCCAAGGCAAGGTGTGCCAATCTGTGTCTATACACAATTGAAGTGACATTTCATAGCAGCAGAAAAACATGCTGATAGCCAATATGGGATTTCATATTGTGGAAAATACATTTGTTTGCTTTAATGCCAAATATTTGATCAGAACTAATTCCAACTGCTGGTTAGCTGAGATCACCATTGAAAAAAATTGAGCCAATTTGTTACCATTTGATATCTTGTTTTTTAACACAATATGGAAACAGCCAGGCTAGCTTTTTCACAATTTTAGCCTTTGTGCTAAGCTATGCAAACAACAGCTTTACAGGTACAGATATCTGAGCTTTCCACCACGACATGAGCATGCACCATTTTGCTGCAAAGCTTTTTCTGCAAATGAAAAAACGGCAGTTTAATTAAAGTGGGGTGTAAAATTAAAGGCTGAAGCTAAAATGCATGTGGTTGTGTCTGAAAATTGCACCGTGTCAAAAGAAGGCCTACGATTGTGTTGCTTTGGGCATGTTCCTGCAGGTACTGATAAGAGGAGCGTGTTGGATTCTTGAGCCTTTATTGCAGGAGATAACAGTGCTTCTGTGCATCTCTGGGATTTTCCTCATCAGGCTTGCTGGAATAGATGAATACTAAACCATGTGGTGTAAAACAGTGAACGTATGTAGCAAATATTAAATAAACTTGAGCTTCACTAGTGTTAATAAATGTGCATAATGCATAACCTACACTGTAACCTATAGTTAAAAAAAAAAAAAAAACTATTTGTGTCTTTGCTCCATTACTTGTTAGACTAAAACTCTTAAAACAGTATTTACTGAATAAACTGCTGCTGTACTCTTATAATACATCAAACATCAGACTGTTTTGATCCAAATGGGGGAACAGTCATTTTCTATAGTTAAATGTTGTGCTGCAATATTCATTTTCTGGCATCTAGACAGATTTTTTAAGCAGAAGTTGAATTACTGTATCGTGATTGAAGGGGTTATGCATCATTCATTGTTGCATATCAGGAGTTAAAGGGTTTTAAAGATCCAGAAAGATCGATAAGTTGTGGTACTTTCTTTATTGCAGTTAAATTGACCCTCAATTCATAATTTATTAATAGTTATTTTCCAGTGCAGATTTAAGTGATGTTCATTTGACATCTTTTCATTTTAGTGTTTTTCTCAGTCTAGAATCAGTTCTAGTACAAACCATGTGGGACTCACTCTAAATTAGGTTTTACCAGGTTCATTTTGACGTGGTGCCAGTCAACTATTCTCTGTAATGCTCACTTATAGCAAAGGCCTTAATCATCCTGCGACATGAAATGGTTAAAAAAAGGTTCATTTCAGTCTTCTCACACCTTTGAGGCTGCTGACCACATGTTTGTCTCATATACAGTCACTGCAAGGTCAGGGGGCAGACGGGGGCAGATGGGGGCATGTAATAGACTGACTGCATCACCATACTGAGTCATCTTAAAAGCTCAGACCACAGGAGCACGCAGTGCAGCATGTTTAAACAATTTCAACGGCAAGTCACGGCGATCAAAAGAGCCACTCTGACTCACGGTTGTGTTCTCCATCGAACTACCATTTGACAGATGATGTGGAGGGAAGTCGGAGATTGCATCTGTGCCCTTTGTGGTCAAAGTGAAACAGCTGATTGTTTAGTTTGGCTTCTGCAAAGAGACCTTCAACGATTTTGCAGGCTCACAGTCCGCCGTGCTGCTTTCCTGTTCAGGTACAACAAACATATTTTTTTTCCTTTCCCCGGGCCCTCCACAGCTGAATGCAATAACTGTTCCGACTAATAAATCAAACATGACAAGCTGACCAGAATGGAAGATTAATGGCTTTGTTAAAGGCTCCTTGGGTAGCGTACAGGCAGCGAGAGCACTGAAAGGTGTGTTGGATTGAATTAGTCCATAAATGGATATCATTTCATCCTTCACTGTTTTGTGCTTAGGAAGGAAACATGCAGGAACTAGATATACAGCCTGCGTTGGCAGTGGGTGATACCAGTGTGGGCCCATTATGTGGCAGCTGAAGCTCAGACCTCTGTTCTCTCTGCTTGACCTCAGTTAAAGGTTCTCTGATACGTTTTTGCTCTCGTTCACTTATTTTGGGTCATGCTGAACACTGAGTCTGATTTGGCCTTTCTAAGAAATGAAAAGTAGGATTTACAGAACATTCTGACTTCTGATTAACTAGTGTGATTGACACGCACAATGACACTTTATTCTTCTTGGTGGTTTTACTCTAAGTTAACGTATTTCCTGATGTGATGAGAGTGCAGCTTTGATTACCATCTCAAGCTGATGCACCAGAATGTTTAAGTCAAATGTTGCTATTAAATCTGTCCCGGCTCTTATTGCTCAGCGGGATCGTTATTACCGCCTCGTGGTGGTGAGACTCACGAGGGAGTTTAGCACTTAGTCTGGTTCATCTATTAATAATGTGTCTCAGCCTCCCTTCTTTTCATTGTGAAAAGATCCTCCTGCCCAGCTCTTCTTTTGTCGAAGTCTCAGGATTCAGGTCTTCAGTGTGGAGACGGAAACCTTGAAGTCTAGACAGCCTGTGTTTAGTACCAGCTGCAGTGTGTCGAAGGATTGTCTCCCCCTTTTATGAGAATCATCAGCAAAAAATGTTTCTGCAGCGTAATGATGATGATCACCTCTGCTGCTTTTTGGAAAAAATACTGCAGGATCGAAGCCTCCGGTTTTTCTTCAGGCTTCTAGAATAGATTTTCATTCTTTTCATGTATTTCTTCACCGCTCTGTTTATGAATTGATGACTCATTTTTCAAGCCTCTACAAGCACTTTAAAAGTTACAAAAGCCCAGGACTTAAACAGTTAGCAGCAGAAACCCGTCTATGTGTCAGATATGCTAGAAGGGCAGTTTATTATTCAGGGACAAAAGAAACGCTTACAAGTCAAAGCTTTTAGTCATAAAATGTCCTTTTTAGTAAGTTCTTAGTTTTAGTAGAACAGTAAGAAATAATGCTCACATCTGTGATATTCAGTCCCTTTGTGATGATGATGATGATGTGAATTAATAACAGCAGAGAAACCATGGTGTTCACTCAGTACCTGTTCCACTGTGTGCACTGTGCAGTGGTGATATCTGCTTTCCAGTTAACGTTTGCCGCGCTGCTGTGAATGAAACCAGGATGTGCTTTACATGCTACAACGTGAACACAAATAACGTGCTGTCGTGCTGCTCGTGGTTGACCTGAAGGAAGGAGAAATGGAGGCACGGAGGACATATCAGCATGCTGTGTCCTGTACACATTTGCAATGCAAATACTGCGTTCAGTACTATGCCTCCATGTGTCAGGTTAACGTGAATGGATCATTACTGTGATAACGCTACAGACACGAGACGGTTCTGTTAGCTCAAAGTTAGGATGGAAACAGCAGCTAGTTGACTTCTCATTAATTACCATAACATACTTTATCTTCCCCGTATCATGTTCACAAAAAGTGAAGTTTAAAAATGACAGCGTGTACCTTTACACACAGTTATGGTATCGACTGGATTGGATGCACCAAGAAATGTAGCAAATATAGTGCCATTGAAACCCAGTCACAGTCACCTAGCAAACCCCTGCTAGCTAAGCCTACAGCATATGTCAGGGGGGGGGTCAAAGTCAATCCCAGGATGGGCCAAAATTGAAAACACAGTCTAAGTCACAGGCCGACCACGATTAGCCTTTATTGAACATCTAAAATTTAAAATATTTTAATCAGCAATGTGAATTTGAATGGCCAGAATTCAGAAACTTCCACTCACTAGGAAAAATGTGTATTCCCCCACCAGTTGGTTGCTGGCTATCATTGGGTGACATTGGTCACAAAGGGGTAGCTGTGCCAAAAATCTCCTTGTGATTACTTTTTTGCTAGTAGATTACCTTGCCCACCCATAGTTTGCATGGAAGATGACAACTTGTCTGCAAACAGTTGCTAACTAACTACAGAGCAGTAGGGAAACTTGAAAAAAGGCTTAGCGAGTAGTTTGTAGACAAATCTGTGCAACCACAGTCTGCCTTTAGGCCTGCGTGACTCAGGCTTTAGCTATCGATCTCACAGAGTGCCAGATGGTTGCAAACTGGTCTGTAGACCTGAAAAAGAAGGTTGCAATGAGGAGTTTGAGGTTTACGTTGACTCCTATGATTAAGCGTATTAAACATAGCAGTTTGTTATCGTGATGATAATGTACTGAAGTAAATGTGTAAAATACAGTTCATTGTTTTGGCTTGTGGATTTGATCATCCTGTTTGGACTTTGAAATAGAATAAAAATCCTGTGGATGATATATTTGTAGTCTGAGTGTTTATTCAGTTTTCTGCCATTACAGCTAAAGTGTGTACATTTTTGCTGGCAAAACTGCAAACGCACACTGTGTGAGGAACTTAGGTTTAAAAACAACAAGGTCAGAAGGCCCTCGCTCACAGTCGGGGAAATCTTTGGCGTAAAGAAGATTAATGGAGCCGCTGGTTTCACTGCACGCTCGTGAGCAGTGTGAAGGTCATCTGAAGTAGAGAGGGACATTTTACTGCTACACACACACACACACACACACACACACACACACACACACACACACACACACACACACACACACACACACACACAGTGTGACTCCACCACATTTAGCCATGCAGATGGGTGCGGTAATGTATGGAGAGTGGTTGGAGGCTGGCAGCTGTGTTTATCTTGGTTCGATCTGTGGGTGGGCCTTCAGCCGTGTTTGAGCACGATAACCGCTGTGTCGGGGTTAAGTCTCCGTGTTTCACCGTGACTCATCTTTACTGTAACGAGCTCCTCCGGATGTCCTGTGGGATGCTCGGTTATTGTTCTTCAGCTGCAAAATAAGTGAACCGTTTATCTTTAACACCTGTTGGTGAAGGTTTTAATATTAACGTGTTATCGCAAATGGTGCTCGCATTAAATGAGTTTAAGCGTCAGTGGTACTAAGGCTCACGCAGGTCGACTCTGCACCGCTCACTGGCACATTTAGAGCCATCTGACACAGTCTGATTATTAAGGAATGTGATTAAACACTATTTTAAATACCTCCAGGTGCAGCTTTTTTATTTGCATATACACAATGCCAGATTAGTTTCCCAAGATACAGCCCATAAGTAAATTTTGTATAAGGAAATAATGTTACTGGAAAATGTTCAATGTTTTAAGTCTTACAGCCTTTTTTTATCTACCTAACCAAACACTAACAGGCACACAGCACTCACGTGCAGCCTTGAACATCTCTACAGAGAATAAAGAGAGGCAAAATAAGTTCCTTTAAGTAAGTAACCGCTGGCTATAGGAATGTTGTCAGGCTGTTGTTGCTCTGCCCTTTTAATGTTAGTGGTGTCTTTAAAAGCTGGTGAAATTCATAGATCTTCAGCACATATTTCCTGCACCCGTTTGCAGATATGGGCAGATGTTCACAACAGGTTTACTGAATTTTTAGTTTAGGGAAAATTGTGCGTTGATATTCGGAGGGTGGTGGAGGTCGGGTTCTAGCATGTAGCATTTAGACAGGGCCTCAGCTTGGGGCTTTTCAGTGTGTGAACTAAACCACTGTTCTTTTCTCCTGGGTCTGCAGGTAGCCAATCAGACATTCAGTTCAAGTCGGCCGGACCTCACGGAGTGTTTCCAGCTGTCTGTCCTGTCATGGGTGCAGTGCATCTACCTGTGGGCCGTCAGCCCCATCTACATCTTCTGTCTCAAGAAGAACAACAAAGGTTACATCATGATGTCAGTTTTGAACAGGTTCAAGACGGTGAGAGGGCACTTCATACACTTTTGTGTTTTTTGTAGTTTATTTTGCTTCAGTTTAAGCTAATATCAGAAAGTACACACTATACTGTCGAGCTCCATATTTTTATACTGCGACTTTGCTAGAGTAGCTTTGCATGATTCACAGTTCAAAATAATCTTCATTAACCTTAGACACGCCCACTGGACGACTGTCTGAAATAAGTCGTTTTAGCTTCATTCGCTTTATACTCACTTTTGTCTGATTGGCTGCCCCACAGCAGGTGGGTGTGGCTTCTCTGCTCACAACCAGATAACATATGAAGATTGATGACTTCATGAATATTTAGGAAAAGGAAGAACGCAGCATTTTGAGCAGCCTGCTAAACACATGCATCAAAACGCAGACAGACATGAGAGAAGAATAAACAAATATATTACTCAGTATGTTAATATCACTTGTTTCATTCATAATTTTTATTAAAAAAAAACTGTAGATTATGTAGGTCTGAAACTGCAGGAATACTAACCAAAAGTATCTTCTGAACAGACAAACTGCAATATGTTTGAGATTTCGCAACATCTTTTATGGAGCCATATCTATAAAATAAAAGCCTAAGAGCCCAATATTGAACCTTGTGGGATTCCACATTTTTCTTTCATATATTTACTGCCTATAAACTGTACATCATCTGAACTTATTTAAATAACTACTCAATTATCTGTGATCCATTTCTCATATATGGTATAACCATAGTTTATAGAGTAAGATGTCATGTTCTGTGAATGAATATGTGTTTGATTTGTAGTAGTGTACTCCACAGTATGGTTATGCTAGTAGATATACAATATCAGTAACTAAGCACTTTGTTTCTGTTTGAGATTGTTTTACATAGGCAGTTGGATGATTTTTCAATTAAAAAAATGTTCTCATATCATTTATATCCTTGACCAACAAAGAGTCTGTAGAACCTGCAGCCTAAATAAACATTGGTATTACTACTCTGAAGAACAAGCGCAGGACTGGCCAAAAATAATCTTCTCCTCATATTTTGACGGCTTTGCTGTCTTTATCTTATTCCTTTGTTTTTATAGAATCCAGTGTCTGTTTTCTGTCCTCCTTCACTTTCCCGCTCTGCTCTCAGGTGTTCGGCTTTCTGCTGTGGATTGTGTGCTGGACAGATCTTTTCTACACATTACACGAGGGTAACCGGCCGCCCATCTACTACGTCACCCCACTCGTGCTCGGCATGACCATGGTGAGGATCGTGGGTTTTTTAGAAATCATTTTACAAGTCATAGTGAAAGCAACATTGATAAAGGACGTATATTTTTCCTTTGGAATTATACAAATCAGCCCATGTTTTCTTTTTTTGTTTTTTTTACATATTCAAATACAGATTGATATAGAGCACACAGAGAGATTAATATCTGAGTGATAAGAGTCACAGAGGCTGGTCTGTAAGAGTGCCAGCAGGTATTGTGCATGTGTTTTTGGATAAATTTAAATGGTAACATAAGCAGTCGCCTTACCGAATGCTCCAGAGAAGCTTTTCAGAAAATTAAAGCTCACATTTTACACCAATAACCAGTTACAGGCAGTTAATGTGTGATCAGAGTCCTTGTTCATATTCACATGCACATACACACACACAGATATATAGCGTCCTCTAAGCCCGTGTAACTCAGCTGTGAAAGGCACAGCAAAAATAAGGCAGTTCTGAATAAACAGCGAGGGCCACGGACACACGTGGAGGAGCTGGTATAACAGTATGCATCAGTAATTTGGGATGAGTAAACACGATACAAAGCAGAGGGAAGCCTCAGAAACCTTTTAATCATCTTAAATACAGTTTGGGCTTTGAATAAGAAAACAAAAGAGGAAAAGATGGCAAACTGTGCGTTACTGTCTGTTTTCTGCTGTCAGTCCGTAGGCCAAAGGGAAATCATGTGGTAAGCATTTTGTCAGGAAGTCCAGAGGCGTCAGCATTTCAGCTGTTTATTTTTTGATATCCTGAAGTAACAAGAGGTATGAAACATTCCTGTATCACGTTCCTTCAGCAGCATGGATCCGCAGTTACTGCAGAACACAAACGTTACTCAGTTTGATACATTTAAGACAGAACGCCACCGTAAAGACTGTAAAAGAAATAAAAAATAAATCCAAAGCTATGCTTTTGCTTCTCACACTGATATTCTAGTTTGGGTTGAAATCACAGATTTTCTCTATATTGTTCATGGAAGTGCAGTGTTAACAAAATGCTTGAAGATTCATAGCTGATATCGCCCCATCCTAGCAGCACTTATCATGCTTCAACTTTTTTCAGCTTGCAGTCACAGAAACTTTAGAAGCAGGAAACGATACAGGAGCTGCTTTTATAGGTGCAGAGTGATTTTATTTGAAGCGCTGCCTCATCAGAAGAGAACAGAAAAACCCATAAAAATGCCATAAAAGCAGCATCAGCTTCAAATTCTGATTATCTGAATTGCTGCCAGGGCTGCAACTAATGCCTGTTTTGATAGTCGATTAGTCATCTATTGAAACGATTAGTCAACTAATCGGATTATGAATCAACTAATTGTGAAATGGCACTTATTTAGCTGTCAGCTCTTACATTTAGCATAAGGGTATTTAAACACACGGAAGATGGATACTTTCAAAAATTTTAATCAGGTTGGCTGCTGATATAAATTTAATGGTCCATTTTTCCAACTGTAAAAAAAAAAAAAAAAAAAAATTATATAATTTTTTTTTTTTAATCGAGGGTGAAATTGTCCCAAACTTTGGATCGTTTAGCACGCCGTTTTGTTTCACCAGTAGCCGCCATGACTAAAACATGCCGCTGAATGCTATTGCGCATGTGTGAAGCTCGCCAGAGATAGAAGGACAGGAAGATGTCTCACTCCGTTTAAAAAAGAAAATCATCAGTAATAAAAAACAACTATTAACAACAATTAAATTTGTCATCAGCTATTTTTATTGTCGATTATTGTTGACAGTGTCGACTAATCGTTGCAGCCCTAATTGCTACAAATAATTAGTTCTAGTTTTAATCAGAAAATGGACAAAAACTGATAAAAGATGGACTGTGAGATCGCCAACTGAGTTCTAGACTTAAAGTTTCAGTAATGACGGCTTAGTGCCATCGTGTGCGGTGTTTGGAGCCAGGTTTGGTTAGCTGCTTCCATAAACTGTGCAGGTGCAGCACACAGACACACATACCTGCTAAGCACGTGTGCCAAATGACAGACTAACAAAATGCTAGAATTTCACTCACCACAGACTTCTTTGGTTTACGCTGCTGCAGGCTCTGTTGATGCTCCGGAAAGCACCAACACCACAGACACCTCTAAGAGCTTGGAGCACAACTGATTATACGTTGGGTTTTCAACACACTGATGTGTTTACTGATTGATGTGCTGATGTGATTTCATTAAAAGATAAATCGTGCATAATCGTGTTAATGTCCAGCAAATGAATTCTCTGTTAATCTGTTGAAGTTCACGTCGCCTGTTTGAGGTCGTTGTTAAAAAGTAAATGTGCACATCAGTGAGATGAGAGCTTAAAGGTGGCTGTCTCAGAGCTTTTTTTGGACCAAACGAACCAAGCTGGAGATGTGAAAGCGCTCTTAGACAACCTGCACATGTGCAGAGATAGGAGTGGTTGCTTTAAGGTCCTCGGCACATTGGATATAACAGGATGTCTCATGATAAACAGTTTACAGCATCAAGAAGTTGTTGCAGTTTCAAATGTAGCTATTCATATTCAACAGGAAAGCACACTCTCTCTTTTTTTTTTTTTTCTCCCCCGAGGTAATAAAAAATATGAAACATCTTTAGGCAGTAAGAAGCAAAGTCATACCTACTGTTTGTTTTTTTTTAAAACAAATGTATTAACCAGGTCAGTGCTGTGGCTCTGAGGCCAGAGGCTATGTAAATAGAGACACTGTATTTTTCCAGGTTCCTGTTAGACAAGAAAATGCAGAGTCCTTTCCTCCTCCGCATCAGTGGAATGTTTCATCACTTCTTTTGTTACTGTTGGCATTAAATTACTGTTTAAAGAAAGTGTTTTGATGAAGCGGATGATGAAATCCTTAATAACCGCCTCTGTCTAAAGACAGACGTGCAGACGGCAGTGGTTGCCCAATCAGAAGGTAGAAAGAAAGCACTGAAATGAAAAAGGTCACGCAGCAGGAGGAGGAGGAGGATATAGAAAGGAAAAAGTTTTGATAGCTTGTATAAAAGTGGACTGAAAAAAGCAAGACTGTTTTAAATCAAAGCCATTGACCTTCACATTCAAAACTGGAAAAATTCCTCTTGAATTAATCCTTATTTACCTCATACTGGGCCCTGCTGCAGGCCCTGAGTCCTTCATCTCTCTGAAACAAGCCGTTTTAATTTTTCCTCCCTTTAAACCAACTTTCTTCTGATTGGCGGCTCCTTGAAAACAGAAGATTTCATTGGCTGTTGGGGCTCTGACCTCATTATTTGAAATTTTTGGCCATATTTAATATGAGCATCCACATCTGGCAAGGTGTTTTTATGACAGAGGAGGAAAAGCATAATGGAAAAGCATTTAAAGACTTAATACTTGAAACACGGTTTCAAATTAGCATTCAGCACTGATTTGAACCCCCTCTTTGATGGAGCTCTGAACTGTGACACAGTGCTGTGTAGTAGAAGTGAAAGCAGGGCTAAAAGCCTGATAGGACAGGTTACTTCAGGAAGCCTTGTCCACTGTTTTCCTGAGTGCTGCGTGTGGTTACAGAAAACTCACGAGGCACAACTAACCCAGAGTCTGAATGTGGAGCACTGACCCAGTCTGTGTATGGTTCACCTTACATGCCCTCAGTAACTCTGTTGTGGCTAATCTAACACAGTCTCTCCCTCTGCCCCTCCCAATCACCCCCCCCCCACACACACACCCTCTCTCTGTGTGCTACCCCTCCCTCCCCTCTCAGCTGTTGGCCACGTTTCTGATCCAGTTTGAGAGGTTACGCGGGGTCCAGTCCTCAGGGGTCCTCTTCATCTTCTGGTTGCTGTGTTTGCTGTGTGCCATCGTGCCTTTCCGCTCCAAGATCCTACAAGCCTCCAGCCAGGTGAGAACACGGCCTTGCCCTCAAATACCTTTTATTTGTCTGCCGTCATCTCGCCTGCTGCCCTTTCATCTTCACCCCTCAGCATCTCCCTCAGAATGTCGTCTCTGCCTCCTTCTGCTTTTCTCATCTCGTTCCTTACTTTCTCCCCTCCTCTCCTGCTTCTCTTCATCCGTGTTGCCGTCCCTCCTGTCTTAGGAGTTGTTTTGGAGTTTACAGTGAGTGGATGCTCTGGCAGGGGTTAGATCAGGACACCGCTAAGCAGAGACGGAATACTTGGCCTGTTGTTCCCAGTGTACTTATCTCACCTCCAGTGTGTGCTGCACACCAGCAGAGCTGCAGCTCACGGCAAACAAACCTCACAGGCAGCAACACAAAATGTTCATGGAGCTGAGATGGAGACACACACACACACACACACACACACACACACACACACACACACACACACACACACACACACAGATCATCATGGAGAAATATGGAAGGGAATGTAAAATATGCACCGAGTGATCAAAACACATGCATGAGCATTGGTACAGTACAGTTGTTTGTAAACACCGCTGACCCAGTAATTCTGAGAATTATGGTTTTAATAAGAGTTCAGCTCTAATCTGCTGGACTTACACGACCTCCCATTAGAGAGGAAATTGATTAGTGACCCATTAAAGTTCTCTACTACAAAGGCTGGAAAATGCTGTTTTTACTCAAAGACTCGTATCCGATTGTTAAGATTTAATTTAGATTCCAAATCGCAAGTAACCAGAAAAGTAGTGCATGTGATGAGGAATGGTGCCATTTATCTGAGCTTATGTAGTGTTATTATCTTGTACATAAAGATGAGTTTGTGACTGAGGGGCAAAGTTGCTCCTGGTAAAAATCCAGACTCAGCATATTGTAGCATATTTCAGCCCATCTAACCAACACGTTTGGTTCATTCTTGCTTTATTTTGAAGTAAAGCTCTGATGAGCTCGCTGTTCATTACTTTCTCAGCTCCAAGTAGCAGACAGACACTGCCAGCACATACTTAGTGAGAACAGTGGACGGTTTAGCTGCTGTAAAGCCAGATGTTTCCTTTGTAGGTACCAAAAATGGAGCTAAAAGCAAAATCTGACACTGCAGGCTGAGCTGCATTAATATTAACAGCGTTGCCTAATTTGAAAATAGACTACATAGTTTAATGCTTCTGACTCGGATTATATTTTCATATGTGTATATTCTTTATTTTTAATGGTTGACTAAATATTATTGTGAAATGTGCCTTTATGACTGTGGAGACTGTTTATCTTGTAGGCTGAAAAATAAGTAAATTAAATGTATAATTGGTATATTTGTTTTTTCTGTTATAAAAATGTCAGAGGCTGTATGAAACTGGACGTAATGATGGGATTACAGTCAATAATCAGAGTAAGGCTTACCCCAGTTAGGTTGTTGACGTGAGTTCATATTCACATTTTTATGTGTGCAGTGTAATCAGATTTATGGCTAAACGTGGCCCCCTGTGACCCTCGAGGTTCTTTCTCATCTTTCTTTCACGGTGCCGGGATCGACCTCTCGTGATAGCTGCAGCGTAGGTTCCAAGCGGCAAATACAAATTCGCTGGGCCCTATAGGCAAATGTAGCACATGAATGCTGACATTCAGCAAACGGCTGCATTTATACCTTTCTGAAGGCTCTTGGTTCATACCTTTTCTCTCCAGCCTGCAGGTGTGCCTGTTTTTGCAGATTAGTGGCTCTTGTGATGCTTTCTCCTCTGTGTGGGTGTTTAGTGCTGAAATGAATGGATGTAGTGTTCTGTTATCTTTGCATTTCCAAAAAGAGCCTAAAGCCATGTGGGATGGTCTGTCCTTTGTCATTGTGAGCATGTCAGCATGAGGTTAGCATTTAGTTCAATGAGCCTGCTAATGTTTAGTAGGTAGTAGTATTATAGTTATTGTAAACACATTCAATAAAATGTTCTGTCATTCATAAGTCAAAACGTTATTGTAGGCAAACATGGTCACATCCATGATTCCTGACACCCACACACTTTTATCTTCCTTCTGGATGAACTGGATTAGATCAGCACATGGTGGGGCTATTATTATTATTATTATTATTATTATTATTACTACATGTTTCTTTTTTGCCACAATTATTGCGAGGAGTAAATCTGATATTGTGAGCCTTCAGTTTCAGCCTTGATTTGTGCAGGGGCCTCATTTTAAAGGCACACTGAAAACATAATGGAAGAAAAGTTTCCTGTGCATGATGCACAACGCCTGATTTCCCCTTTATGGAAGCCCACTGTTTGACCTGTAATGCTTGCAGCTACTGTCCCAACTAACTTCCTGCATTTGGTGTCCCTTTGTTTATTTCTTGTTTTCCATTTCAGAGCGAAGCCAACGATAAGCTGCGATTCACCACGTTCTACTTATACTTCGCCCTGGTGGTCTGTGAGTTCATCCTCTGCTGCTTCAATGAGAAACCCCCTCTCTTCTCCAGCGCCGTCACCGACCCTGTGAGTCACGGGTGTTGCTGCACAGTCGGCTCACGACCTGTGGAGCATGTTTGTGTTTTCCTGCTCACATTGTAAAGTCAGTGTTCTGAGCAGCTGGAAGTCTGAGGATGCTCCGGGGCAGCTCTGTGGTTGTTAAAGAGGGACACACACACACACACACACACACACACACACACACACACACACACACACACACACACACACACACACACACACACACACAGGGGATTCAGTTGTTACTGGCTGCTCACAGAAGCATGTCCTCCGTATCCTCAGTTAACCTCCCTGGCCTCCTGTTATGCACATTTTCCTTTTTCTTTTCCCCAGAATTCCTGCCCTGAAGCTACCGCGGGTTTTCTCTCTAGGATCACATTTTGGTGGTTCACAAGGTAGGCTACCACTGCTCTGTGCCACCAAACCACCTTCCACACACCCACAGTTTGTTGTACGCACTACAGACGTTCACTGAGGGCTCTGAGGGCTTTGTTTCTCCAGCTTTACACTCTGATGTTCATTTTTGTAGTTCTGTGAATCGAGTAGTGCACACTGTTGTGTGAAATATTCAGTTTGGGTTTTTGTTCCCCAAGATGGAATAGCCCTCAATTCTTGACTCAAGGACATTATGAAGAGTTTTAGGATAATTTAAATAAACAGGATAATTTATTTGCACTGGTTTCACTGTGAATCACTGATATATGATCCAGCTTTCTGAGCCAGGATCAGACCGATATCCCAGCTAAATATCTGCTCGTGTGTCACTAATGTGTCACAGGTAAATGAAAATTACCTGTTTGGAGTCCACGATTCTCCACCGGTCAGATGAGATTTTTGTCTAATTTTCACATCTATGTAGTTATTTGCTTTGGTAATACGTAAATCTAAGTTAATTATAAACCACATTAACATTCCTTCTGTGTATGGAGCTTCAGCACCATATTACCTTTCAGGTAATCGCGCCCCTTCTCACTCAGCATAACAGTGCAGTATAATTAGTTACAGTTACTAGTTACTTTTTTCACAGTAATTGAGTTTGATTCTTTGTGCTGCATATAAGATATAAATGAAGGTCACATTTCCTTTAATCTTTTAATGCACGCATGCTGCAGCTATATTCTTTAGTGTTGCTGAGCCTCCACTTTATCTCAAAGTTAGATGATTTGTTCACTCACTTTATTGGTTACATCTTATCAGTTTGTTCATAACGTTTGAAGAAAAGAGGAAGGCTGCTGGCTCATTTGCTCCACAAATCACCGTTTAACCAAACCTGTCACTGAAGAGTTTCTCTGCTCATTATACAGCATGATGATTATTTATTTTATAATATGTAAAATTACACAGTTCAGAGTTTCTGAGGTCTCACATTACAGGTTTATTTTTACATTGACATGCAGAAAGACTGCGGATTCATGCCTCTGTTACTGTGGAAAAAGTGAAACTGTGTAACTATGTTTGAGATGCTGTTTTTCTCAGGGAGGCACGGCCTCTTGTTTGTCTTTGCACTGAAAGCCAGTCTCCCCACTTGTGCCAGAAAAACAGGCCGATTTCCGGTGAAATTCAATCCAGTTGTACTTAATGGTGATTAGCTAATTCAGGAAACTCAATTAAGTACTTTTGAGGAGACCATTTATTACTAAGATGACTCTGAGATAAAGAATTTTAGTGTTGGATGTTAGTGAGGACAGAAGAAACCAAACAGAAAAAGCTTAATTCTGATGACTAAAGGCTCATTTGTTTTCAGTTACAGTTATTTGTTAGTGATGCTAAAACGTACCAGACTGAATTAAGCTGCTGCTTCTCTTTCACAGTTTGGCCATGAAAGGCTACAAAATGCCGCTGGAGGCCAAAGACCTGTGGTCCCTGAACACGCGTGACAGCTCCAAAGTCATGGTGCCCAGGCTCCTCAGAGAGTGGGAGAAGGAGCAGGCCAAGGCAAAGAGGTACAACAAATGTTTGTTCCCCCCGTGCTGTTAAACAGACCAGCTTAACACAGCTTTTCCAAACATCCTAATTTTATTTCGGATGCTTACATTATTTTACTTTGCACACAGAAAGAAAATTATTTCGAAATTATTAGCTGCCTTGATGCTAATAGTCAGTAGTGGCGGCGACCCAGACACAGTTTTGCTGCTGCCTGTTCGAAGGTTTCTTTCAGAATCTTCTCATATCCTCTTTTCTTCATGATTCCTTCCACCTTGATGAGATTCCCAGTTCTAAACACACTGAAGCGTCCCCACAGCATAGTTATCCCACCGCCGTGTTTCACTGTGGCGACGGTGTTATTTGGGTTGTACGCCTCTCCCTTCTTTCTCCAAACATAAGCAGCATCTCTATGGCCACAGAGCTCCAGCTTCATCTCATCTGACCAAAGGACTTGCTTCCAGTGTACAGAATCTTTCTGCGGGTTGTCCGAGCTTGAAGGGAGTCTCTTCTGCAAAAGAGTTTTTCTTGGTCTGCAACCTCACGGTCCATTACTGCGCAAAGGTTCCAGCGATGCTCTTCTTTGAGACTGCAATTCGCGACTCAACATTATGGAAGCGCTTTGGGATCATCTTAACAAACAACGGAACAAAAGGCAGGCAACATGCAAAGAAGAGTTTTAGAGCAGCCTTCAGGAAGTCTGGAGAATTATTCCTGAAGACTAAAGAAATGACAAGAAATCTTACCTAAGAGAGTTCAGGCTGTGTTGAAGAATAAAGGCAGTCTTATCAAATACTTTCAAGACTTTCAAGACTGTTAGAATTGTACAAACTCTTGTCTTTGTCTTATAAGCTGTATTTTCGTGTATGTTTGCACACGTTTCAATAAGCTGCTGCACCTATTTCCCCTTTGTCCTAGAAAATATAAAGAAATGAGGGGTGGCTCTTGACTTTTGCACTGCATTGTAGCAGTATTGTGTGAATCAAGCTGTAGTTGAAAATAAATTGCACGTGACCAGGATAACTAAGTAGAAGATGTTTGAGAGCGTGCCAGCCTACATGAATGTGTTTCTGTCCAAACTGGGACCAGTTAAACGGCCCTGATCTGATGACTGGAGAGGCCTGATGCTAGAATCAGCGGCCCGGCAATGCTATGGTTTTAAATATTCCACTGGAAGTCGAGCAAGCAAAGGAAGAACACAGATGACGTACTTTCGCCAGCTGCTAACCCCCCCGTGATAGTCCTGAGCCAAATGAGGACAGAACAGAACAACAAGTGCTTTAAGTTCTACTTAAGGCCCAGAAAGGCGTATGATGGAGGAAAATTATTAAGAAAGCGCAGTCTCAGCCCCCACTATGACCTCTCAATTATGCTGAAAATGTAGCAGAATTAATGGCAGCACCGTTGAATTAGCCTGCATTAGATTTCCACACATATACCTAATAAAGTGACCAGTTGGTGTAAACCTGCTGAATAAGAGTTGCCATTCAGACAGCAGAGAAGTGTTTCCTCTGATTCATATAATATAAATGAGCTATAACTGAATGTTGCCCTGGGTGCGGACTTTAATAAATGTGCCCTTCCTCTTCCTCAGACTAGTAAAGGGAGGGGTTGTCGTCTTAGAGGGTACGGCTTCTTTTGTGTGGTTGTGTGCGCTCAAGCGTAAGTTCATTTCTTTTTGCACAAAGGAAACCACAAGCAAGTTTTTTTTTTTTTTTTTTTTTTTACCTCAGCAGTATATCGACTTCTTCTTCTGCTGCTACACTGTTTTCCCTTTTATGAAACTCCACACACAGATTACAGTAACAACTCCCCCGCAGAGCATCTGCAGACATGCGACACGCACCGTGACATTAGAAAAGGAAGCAGCTTGTTTGTAGTGATGAAGCTGTGATGTGTCATGGGATATCTCGGGCTCGTGAGGGTTAAATCCTGCTCAGAATATTAAGCAAGTTGCATTCTATTGTGTGTTCAGTTGCCTCCCAGCTGGGGATGGAAATTCAACTGTTGTACTGCTTTAGCAAAAAAAAAAAAAAGGGGGGGGGGGTTAAGCAATTTCACAAGCAAACACACTTGACAACTCTGCTGAACTCTGACCTCTGTCAGGCTGCTTCCTCCGTCTGTGCCACAGTTTTCCTGTCACACTCTGTGTTCTTCTTGTGAAATGATCGGGAACGCTTTTTCAGCAGTGGTCTATAAACCTGTTTAACCGCTGGCTTCCTGAGCTACGGTCTCCCTTTTCTTCACTGCTGTAATCGGACTCCCGTGCTTTAAGTTTCTATTACACTTTCTGTGATATACTGAATAAACATCCTGCATTATGCATTACTCCCTGAGGTCACGATGGGCAAATTAATGCCATTATTATAACAGCTACAACAACACTTCGAAGGGTCCGATCTTGCAGAAGGAATCTGAAGTGTGATGGTTTATGTGATATAATTTAGAGCTAAAACAGTGTACAGTAATCAGCCACTGAACACTGGCAGTTGAACCCATAATGTAATTCATCAACTATAGTAAATTACTGTCAGTGATTTATTGCTTTTCTGGGATGTTTTTATTACATTTCCAGTGAACTAGTATCAACTGTTCATTGTACTTTACATTTAAGCCGAATCAGTTAATGGGTTACCTCTCCATAACCTGTGTTACAATCTCTCTCCTTCTTTCCCACCCCAAACACCCAAATCCTCCCTCCTACAGTGAAGAGAGTCTGCCCAGTCAGGCTATGTACTCCAAGCCTCCGCCATCGACCACCAACCACGTCTCAGGAGGAGGAGGAGGAGGAGGAGGTGAAAGCAGCCCAGAAGAAGTAGAGGTGCTGCTGTCCAGTCAGAAAGTTACCCACCAGCCATCCTTCCTTCGCGCCCTCATCAAGACCTTTGGACCCTACTTTCTGATTGGCTCAGGCTACAAGCTCCTGCAGGATGCCATCACCTTTGTCAACCCTCAGCTCCTCAAGTAAAGCCAGTGATTCCACTTTACTGTTGTGTACTTTCTTTACTACAACACACAAACTACTACCATTGTTCCAGTGTTGTGGAGGAGCACTTCCAGGACAGATTTTTGCGTGCCGTGTTTGTGTGTTTGCATTTTGGTCTGTTTTATTCCGAGTATGTTCCCTGTCTTTACGTCTTTATTTAAAGACGCACGCTGTCCTTGTGCAGGATGCAAACTAATTATGCAAATATATTTGCTCTTCATGCTTTTAATACCCCAGGATGGAAATTTAGTGATAAGGTTTTCTCAGAAAGGCTCTTATCTCTGTGTAGATAAGGTATCAGAGATGGCTCCCCATATAGTTCTCCTGTATATGTTTCATGGGCTTCATGTCTGAACATTGCCTGTTAGCACTTAGCTCACATCAGTTATCAGTGCTACGGGGTAAAAAAAAAAGAAAGGCAGATTTTTGTATTATACTCACGTAATTCTGGACTAACTTTCTAATCATTCCAAAGCAGTAATATTGTTAAAGCTCCAGCTAATGAAGATGAATCCCAGGATTTACTACGATGCTTTAAATGTGAAATTAAAAACTCATTTTGTACGATTTTAGGAACATAATGCAGCCCGATGAAGACTAATAACCAAACCACTGATTAAAGTACAGTTTGCCACACACTGACATATTGAAGAGGACTGTTTTATCCCTCATGCTCACTGGCAGCAATCTGCTGCTACAACAGGACATGCCTGCTATTCCAGCTGGTATTTAAGCTGCCTTTACACACTGTAACCACCCATGCAAGGAGCAGACAGCTGGCAGCTTAAGTGTATCTGAGGTTAAACAGGTATAACCGTTAACCCTTCCAGTATGAGAAGTTAGACAAAGTGAGTTTCTGATAGTATGTGAAGCTGTAAAGCTGCTATGCTAAGCTAAGTGACGTGTCCTGAGCCACTAACTCAAAAGGATAAAAAATTAAGCAGCGTGAGGCTGTTTTAGCTACGTAGCATGCTAAAACCATGCTGAGCTCAGGCTGGCATGCCACCCCACTTAAGCAATCAGAAAAGCCTGCATGTGATAAAGAACTGTGCAAGAGAATGAAGTGAAATGCATAAAAAGCTAAAACAGGCGTAAGTGTTTGTACAGTTTTGATTTCACTGAGATTTTGAGGCACGTGACTCACCTTGAGGGCAAATATGAGCACGCTTTGAATGAGAAGCTTAGGGGGGTGGGGGGGTTGTGACCTTGGTCACCCTAAGACTCGTGAGCCTTACGATTTCTGTGTTTTCATAACGGTGTCAATAGCACGTTAGAGGACGGCTGATTAAAAAAAATGCAGCATGTTTGATTTGGATAACAGGCGAACAAAAATGAGATTAGAGTCACGGGAACTCCCGTGCTGACAGACTCACACCCCGAGACAACAATCTGTGCCAGTGCTAACACTGGTTTGTGAACGCGCCGCTACTTTTTAATGTGGTGCTGGAGGTCAGCAGTTCTCACAGGTGTTGTAGTCAGAAGTAATGTTTTAAGGTCATGGTTGGAGAATCTGTACAGTCCAACCTGTGAGATAGCTGGATACTATTGTGCTAAGTGACACTAGCATTTAGCAGCGTGTGCCTGTGTGTAAAGAGGATAAAGGGCTCACGCAGTGTTTCCACACTATAAACAGCTTAGTTCAGTTTTCCCTTCTTCACCTTCACAGGCTGCTCATCTGGTTCATTAAAGCGAAAGATGTTCCTAATTGGTGGGGGTACACACTGGCCTGCCTCATGTTCTTCACGGCCCTGCTGCAGACCCTCATACTCCATCATCACTTTCAGTACTGTTTTGTCACGGGCATGAATGTGCGCACTGCTGTCATAGGAGCTATCTACAGGAAGGTACGCAAGAAAGAGTTGCATTCCAGTTTTCTGAGGGGGATATTGAATGCTTCACAGAAAATATTTTTTTTGTGGTGTTAAGAAGAGTTTGGTCCCCTCATCATTTTTTTTTTTTTTTGCAGTCACTTGTGATAACGAACGCCGCCAAACGTTCATCTACTGTGGGAGAGGTAGTCAACCTGATGGCTGTGGATGCGCAGAGGTTCATGGACCTAACCACCTTCCTCAACATGCTGTGGTCCGCTCCTCTTCAGATTATGCTGGCGCTGTATTTCCTCTGGCAGGTACATGCTCAGACTGTATATGGATAACAGGGGGTCTTCTCCTCAGGCCAAGCAGAGTTTATTTCACAGAAGGTAGTCTATGCTGAAACTGTGCTTTGGGGATAGTGGTGGGAACAGTTGCAGTAGGACAGGCTGGACTCAGCAGCACCCCAGTACCCAATACAAAGCCCAGGGGAAAAAAAAGAAGCCAATAGGTTTAGGAAGGGATCCGAGCAGGGGTGGAGGAAACCCACGTGAGCAGGATGGATAGGATGCGACTCGATGGGAGCAGGCAGTGGACTGGAAGGTTGAGCCGCACTGGATCAAGTTCTTTATTCAGTCAGTCTACAGTGACCTCACCAGCCCAACCACATCCTCCTTTGTGCTAGGGAAGAAGATCATTAGAACACAGCCCGGGACTGAGAGCTGAAGGTCGACCTGAGGAGACAGCTCAAACTCTGAGACACCATAACCATGATCAGGCCCAGCCTGATGTGGTTCTTGTGTCAGAGCGAATGATGGAAGCTGGTCAGGCTGGGATTGACTGTGCTCTGAGAGGAAGAGGGGCCAAGTACGAGGAGCTTGCAGGCAGTTGTCTAAGTAGGGGATGGAAGAGTTGGCTGCAGAGGTTTTGCCAGCCACTCCACTCAAGCTGCTGGGTATCAGGGGACTGCACAGCAAGAGAGCCATCAGGGGCACATCGGCGATGCTGCTGAGAAAGCATCAAGGTGGCACACGAGCAGGGGGCTGATCGCCCCTGGCTGGGTGAGGGTGTATGATGATGAAACACCCGATGACTCCAGGTTAATCACTGATGTGTTCAGGTTGCACTGTAGGATGTCTCGAAATCATCAGCACAGCACTTTATTACAGAGGATTTCACAATCTGAGTCCTTCATATGAAACGATCATAAACTGTTTTTCCCTCCATATTTGAGGAACACGCAGAGAGCTTATTGTTAGTCACACATTAGTCATTTAAATTTTTTTGTTTGGGTTTCCTGTATCACTCAGTAATGTGGAACCTCGTATGATTTATTGATAATGCTGTTTTTAACTTCACTGTAAATTTTTACATCTGACCTCATTTACATCATTTTTTAAAACCTGTGCTAATAATTCAGCCGCAGCAAAAAGCCGACTCTGGTTTATTTTACAGATCCTCGGCCCGTCTGTGCTGGCCGGGGTGGCCGTTATGGTCATGCTGATCCCGTTTAACGCTTTCATTGCCATGAAGACCCGAGCCTATCAGGTATGAACAATCAAACTACGGCTAATGAATATGGGATGTAGAATAACAAAGGATGTGGATAGAATTTGGCTCCTTAGTGTAACAAGTTAACGCTCACCGGTTTGATCCCGGGAGGAGACACGAATCTCTGTGGCTGCATCGAGCATCTAGAATACATGTGAATAAAGGAGCAGCTGAAAGGAGCTTTATCGACATATCTTTGATTTTAATTTCTCTTTATGAATTATTTTTGCTGACTTGTGAGTTAATTAGATAATTAGTTTTGATTATTTCTGTAATTTTTAACATTTTTCAATATTTCAATAAAGAAATCAGAGTCTTGGTTGGTTAATCTTGGATCATTTACAGATACGTTGCCTTTGCCCACTTGTTCTCTCGTTTTTTCCGAGCTAAGCGAGTTTTCTGAGTCTAAAAGCAGCCGGTGCTGCTGTCATCCTCAGGTGGAGCAGATGCAGCACAAAGATGCTCGTATCAAGCTGATGAACGAGATCCTGAACGGCATCAAAGTCCTCAAGCTGTACGCGTGGGAGAACTCCTTCAAGGACAAAGTCCTGGCCATTCGGCAGAAGGAGCTCAACGTGCTCCGCAAGACCGCCTACCTGGGAGCGCTGTCCACCATGGCCTGGACCAGCGCACCTTTCCTGGTAGGTTTCACCCACACGTCACAGCAAATCCAAACAGAATGAAACCATGTTCATATATGACACTTTATAAAGATGTCAGCGTTAGCACCGCTCTTTGTCCGTTATGGCTTGTTAGAAGAAGCTTTGCTGCCTTCAGAGTGTCAAAGGAGCTTTATCTGAAATTATTTTGAGATGTGGTGATAAAGAGCCCCTTTGTGTCGAAGCCGTGGCAGGAAAATAATATTGGGGTCAATTCTGGAAATCAGATTTTAATGACTTTACTGGCTGGAAGCTGCTGTATTTTAACATGACTTTCATTTCCAACTTGTACAAGAATGACTCATGTTGGCATTATTGGCATTAAGAATTAAGGGTTTGGGCCTTAATATGAAAATAATCAGATTGAGATTATCTGCAGACACAGTCACACTGACCACATGTGTTTATTTTGTGTTACAGTTTAATTCTTCTAAACATTAAAGCTACAAAATGGCATCATCGAAGTTTGGAAAGCAGTCTGAATATGTTTAATTACCAAAAAGCTCTGAATGAAACCCACAATGACTGATTATTGTTGGGGCCAGCAGAAACTATAATGAGCGCTACATTATTAATATTGGCTTTCAGTTGCAAACAAGCAGCACATGCGGAGCAAGAAGAGTGTCATTTTGAGACAAAGTTCCTCTAGAAGTGACTCAGCAGTCATCTTTGTTCACTGGGTTAACGAGGCCAGGCCTCTAAAGGAAGGCGAAGACAACATAAAGACAGCACGTATAGATTAAAATCTGAGAAGTTAAAAAGTTATGAAAAGTTTCCCCAAAATAAGGTTTCAGACAACTCATATTTGAGTGATTTATTAGCGCGACACAATAATGTAGCTCGGTGTCCAGGCTCTGAGCTCGTCACTCCCTCCACATACGCTACAAGTGGATGAGAAACCATCGACCTGGAGTCTGCAGGTGGGTGTTGGGATGGTGCAGAGCAGCAGCTATCAAAGCGAGATTATTGTAGCTTATTGTGATTTCCCACGTGACATCATGCGTGCATTGCCTGCGTGATGTCTGCCATATGGATGTGATACAAAACTGGTTGCTTGGGAAAAACGTGTATTCCCCGACTGGTTGGCGGTGGTTCCTGGAGGTTGTCAGGTGGTCACAGACTGGTCTCTAGGTGTGTGTGACTGCGGCCTGATTCATCCTACATTGTCACTGTGATTTGTCACAGATCCAAATGGTGGACAGTTTTCAGGCTGAAACTGAAGCACACATAGCAACCAAAGCAAGTGTATATCAGTGATGAGAACCTCTGTAATGAGCGTTTGATATTTAGATCCTTGCTTTCATCACAGCTCTGCCTGCTCTTTGCATTAAACTGATGAACCTTCATCTCTGAGTGGCCTGTTTTCCCACGGGTTTCCAGGTTGCCTTGACAACATTTGCCGTGTATGTGACTGTGGATGAGAACAACATCCTGGACGCGGATACGGCCTTCGTGTCAATCTCACTTTTTACATCCTTAGGTTTCCCCTCAACATGCTTCCCAAGTCATCAGCAGCATGGTACAGGTGGGGACCGTTTCCTCCTCTGTCCTTTCTCACCTCCTGTACTGCGTGTGTGTGTGTGTGTGTGTGTGTGTGTGTGTGTGTGTGTGTGCGTGTGTGTGTGTGTGCGCACTTTAAAGCAGGATTCACTGCATGCATGTTGTTTGTTCCACATCTCAGGCGAGCGTCTCATTGAAGCGAGTCCAAACTTCCTGAGTCACGATGAGCTGGATCCTGACTCAGTGAACAGAAGAACTCGGGCACAGGTGAAGTGGAAGCACGCCTCACTGCTGCACCTGCAGTAACTTGTCACTGTCGTTCCTTTGTGTACACCCCGTGAAATCTGATGCTTTAGTGTAAAGTCAGTGTTCAAACTTTCACCCAGTGACCCTGGAAAGCTTTTGGATGACTTGCAGTTTCTTAGTCATGTGTGTTTTCATAAGCCAACAACAAACTTGTCCTTTTGTTGCTCAACAGAGTTTGCGGTCGCGGTTGTCAATGGGAAATTTACGTGGGGGAAAGAGGATCCTCCTGTGCTACACAAGTATGTTATAAAGGCCACACAGCGTATGTTAACACTCACTGTGTTTGTTTGAGTAAAATATTTGATTGTGCGTTTGCAGTATTAACGTGATGGTGCCCCAGGGCTCCCTGCTGGCTGTGGTGGGCCACGTTGGCTGTGGGAAGTCCTCCCTGATCTCTGCATTGCTCGGTGACATGGAAAAACTGGAGGGAGAGGTTTCTGTTCGGGTAGGAACACCTTTGAGTGTTTGGGTAACAAACCAGGAAGCAGCATTTATTGTCCTTTTCCTTCCTTTAAGTTTGATAATGGATCAGGTGACCACGTGTGAAATGAAAGAGCGCACGTTTAATGATGGCGCTCTCAGTTAATGCTCTGCTGTCTCATCGCTTTCATTAACCTTTATACTTACTGAAAAACAGCTCTGTTAAACTCAGTGTACCCAATAAAGTCAGATATCCTCTAAAAGCTGCATCGCTTCACTGCTACTAAGTGACAAAAAACAAACCAAACAAATAAAAAGAAATGCAGCTTTAATATACCTACTTACTCCTGGCTTAAAGGAACATTAATATCTGAACTTCTACAGATGCATGTATGCATTCATCCTTTTTTTTGCCCCCTTTTTATTGAAATTTATTTTAGATTTGCATAATCCCCACCTGCAGTTCTTTACATTATTTACACTAAAGAGGTGCAGCTCATAATTGGATTGCCACATTATTTAAAATGGAAATTTATAACAGAATGTAAGCTGCATGGAAAAATCAACACAGATGCTCAAGAAGAAGACCTGTGCCTAGAAATGGTGAAATGCGGAAAACATGAGAACAAGGATTTGGTGCTTACTGGTCTCCCTGGTTCAATAAGATGAATGATGGTGTGAAAATGGACATGGTCACTGTGAGTGGAAAATGTGGCATGGTTGAGAAAGTGTGAAGAACCCTGTTGTCTATCTCCGTCCTCAGGGGTCAGTGGCTTACGTGCCTCAGCAGGCCTGGATACAGAATGCCACCCTGCGGGACAACATCCTGTTTGGGAATCCCTACAATGAGCAGAAATACCGATCTGTTCTGGATGCGTGCGCCTTAACCCCGGACCTGCAGGTGCTGCCTGGAGGAGACATGACTGAGATCGGAGAGAAGGTACACAAGCAGGAGGAGCATGTTCAGTTTCCTTCATCTGACCTTTTAACCTCTTTTTGTTCAGGATTTGTTTTAGTTCTGATTTTCTTGCAGTAGATTCTTGATATATTCATCAAAGATCTCTCTGGTTTCTTTGAATACCGGTTCCTAATTTAATCAAGCCTTTGATTTAAGGAGCTCTGATACAAACTCAGTGGTTTAGCTGATGTTATTTGGTTCCTGCAGGGCATCAACCTGTCTGGTGGTCAGAGACAGAGAGTGAGCCTGGCTCGAGCTCTGTACAATGATGCTGATGTCTACCTGCTGGACGACCCGCTGTCCGCCGTGGATGCCCACGTGTCCAACACATCTTTGATAACCTCATCGGCCCAGATGGGGCACTGAAGGGCAAGGTGAGGGGGCTCCGAACCCAACCTCAGCACCGGCTGGTTTATGAAATAAAAGTCTCTGTAAACGGCACCAAGGAAGGACACACACACACACCACACACACACGCACAGCCACAGTGCATCTATAACATTCACACACACTCAGATACTTCATATCAAGATACGTTTGGTATCTTGCCCAAGGATGCGCCGACACATGGACTTGGAGGAGCCGGGGATTGAACCACCAACCTTCTGATTAGTAGACGACCCCTCTACCGAGCAGTTCTCAGGTGGTCGTCTCTCTTTGCATGGATGTGGCTGTTAGAGGTTTATGTACTCATATTTATGCAACACTTTTCTAGCCTTGCTGATCTCTCCGAGCGCTTACAAGCCATCTACTTTTCAACACTTTGACAAAATTATTCCAACAGTTATCAATAGATTGTCCTGAAATTTTGCACAAACATTAATGTTCGTCCTTGGTGACAACTAACAGTATCTAAATTGCCTCCAGTCATTTAAAGTACAGTCTTAAGGCGGGGACTTGCAGAGCCTCACACAGCTGCAGGTTTATCTTTCACAAGAGGAAGTTGTGTCTTATCTTTGCGCTATTGAGGAAGCTTTGAGATTTTATCACTTTATAACTTGTTGGTTTTTCATATTTGTGACACCACTTTGCATTAAGAATAGCTTTGTATGACTGCCTTCTACCAAGAGCAGACATGTTCATGAGTCATAATGCTGACTAACAAAAGGCCTGCAGGTTTGATTTGTATACTGTATATTTACAGCTGCAAGAAAGCGCCTGTGAACCCTTTGGACTTCTCTCTTTATGAATGCAAACATCTGATTATCACACAGGCTTCAAAAGTACACAAAAAGAGCCCAATTAAACAAGTACAATACCATTTATGTCATTACTTTTCCTGCTTATATTTTACAAATGAGGGGAAGAGTGTACAAACCTCCAGGATAAACGGTACCTTTTTGTAGGGGAAAATGAATTCAGGTGTTTCCTGTCAGGTGTGAGCGGGCGTCCTGTGTTTGTCTAAGGAGCAGGGAGCTGCGGGGATCTGTGAAAGTGTAAAGGAGTGAATCACCGCGTGATATCTCTCAGTTTCTCAGGAGAGTTGTTCTGATGATCTCCTGAAGCTGCCTGACCTTTATAACACAACTAGAAAGGCGTACCGCGCCCACCCTAAATGTTCTACGTGCCAACACTGCGCTGCAGTAGACACCACCCAGTGCTCCACCATGAATCACAAATACTATACATTTATTTTAGAGGCTGTAACATATGATTTGATATTTTAATTTAAAAACTGAGAGCCACATGAACAGATGATAGCATATTTAATCTGGATATATTTTATTGACTTTATTCTAATAGCATCCTGAAAAAAACAAAAACCAAACATTTGCAAAAATATGAATTTTATATGTGTATGTGATTTTTGTGTAGGGTTTGTAGTTCATGTTGCATTATGGTGAGCATTTTAATTTAAAAACAAAAAAGTATTTGATCTACCCGAGTGACAAATTTAATTGCGATAGATGAAAAATTCACTGAGATATGAATTTAAAATTTTGCCAGTGATGAGAGGCATGTTTTCAATTTTTTTGTTAACTTTGACCTTTGACCTTGAAATGAAATGAAACGTTCTCGAGCCCCTAAGGCAGTGGTTCCCAAAGTGTGGACCGCAGCCCACTGGTGGGCCATGAAGGCACTGCAGGGGGGCCACAGTAATAACAGAGTCTTGACTTTGGGAACCACTGCCATAAGGAATGGGGGCTAGTAGGGGTGCAAACACACCCTCCCTCGGCCTATTGGTGATGCGGTAAATATCGATGAAGGGAGTAGCTGGAAACATGCCGAAGTCAAAGCTTGTCTAAAACTGCTCTAATCTGATGTGCAGGACTCAGCAGTCACTGACGTAGCACAGAGATCACAAAGAGCTCAGGTTCACAAACATGCTGGATGTTTTTTCCTCAGTAATTAAATCACCAAATCTGATATTTTCATTAGTTTAACAGGTTTTCTGTTTCTAATTTTAGGACTTGTGTGAAAAACCGAGTAATGTTTCAGTTCCTGTTTAAACAGAAATATGAAACAGGGTTCACGAGCCCTCTCCTGCAAATATAATGGTCACGTCTGTCGGTTTGCTAGATATCAAAGTACAAGTTTCTTTGTGGTGTTTGACTCCAGACACGCATCCTGGTCACACATGGCATCAGCTTCCTGCCTCAGGTGGATAATATAATGGTGATGGTGGATGGCCGGGTGTCAGAGATGGGCTCCTATCAGGATCTGCTCAAACAGAACGGAGCATTCGCGGAGTTTCTCAGAAACTACGCCCTGGAGGATATTACAGAGGAGGATGAGGCCAATGGTAGAGCATTTCCTCTTCTTTCATATCGCCTCATATTAGCGTGCAGAAGATCGATGGCTCAATAGTGTCTCATGCCAGTTTTTCTCAATGCTCTCACAGATGAGCTAATTGAAGATGAAGAATTGTTCCCCGATGACGCCCTCAGCAACCACACAGACATGGTGGACAGTGAACCGATGATCAACGAAGCTAAGAGAAGTTTTATGAGGTAATGGAAACATTTAAAAAGACTGAGAGCAGTGACTGGATGAGAGAAGACACAGCTGTGAATACATACATTAAAGATCCAGAACTTTCTTAGGAATTCTATGAGCATATTAAGACATAAAGCAGATGGCAAAAAAAAAGAATAACTGCTGTAAATAATGAGTAATCACTCATTATCAGCACCAGAGAAATACAGCTGTCATTCCTCCCATGCTCCCACTGTCTGGGTGGCGCGAGCTCATTGCCCCATGTCCGTTTTACAGGCAGATGAGCATTATGTCAGGAGACGGAGAGAATTCCAGGTCCCGATCCGTACGGAGACATGGCTGCAGCCAGCGGAGACATTCAGAGTCGCAAGAGAAGAAGAAACCGCGTGAGATGGAGAGAAACTTCATCCAGGCAGAAACGGCAGAAACAGGCCGCGGTCAGTGCATCATGTTTCTAATTTTGGAAATATCTAATTGTTAGTTTTAAGTTTTGAGCACACAACCAATCAGCTTTGAGTGTTCAGTGCTCTCTACCACACAGGCTGGACCGAGGCTAAGCTTTAGGCTCAAAGTGATTACTTTGTACATATTTGAATCTTTAATATGATCATGCACCACTGTAGCAGTATGTATAGGACAGGAAAAAGGGAAAAACCTCCTTTTAAAGCAGTTTTGTGGTAGTTCCTGCGAGCAAAGGTGACTTCAGGACCACATTTTGTCATGTTGACACATAGACTGTAAATCCCAGCTACATACAGTAGCGGCCATTAAGCCTGAGTCAACCCTGTAACTGTACTGTCACACCTGTCCAGGTAAAAGGAAAGGTGTACCTGGAGTACGTCAGGGCAGTTGGACCGGTGCTGTCAGTGGTCATCTGCTTCCTGTACGGCTGTCAGAGCGCCGCCGCCATCGGAACAAACATCTGCTCAGCGAGTGGACAAACGACGCCGTGACTAATAGCACCATCGAAAAAAAGTTCCGATGAGGGTGGGGGTGTACGCAGCACTGGGGTTTGCACAAGGTAAGAATCACTGATGTCACCATTTCAGATTTAAACCTCGTTCGTTTGGATGCATAAACTGGTGTAAAACTGCCTTTTGGTTTAAAAGCACCTGGAGGTGACTGTTGTGATTGGCACTGTATAAAATGAATGCTGCCATGTCAGGGGTTCTGACACGCCTACTTCATGCTTCCACTTCCACCCTCACAGCTTTTTCTTTAGGTTTTACTGAAATGATCCAAACAGATTTGCTTTGCAGCCAGTTGAAATGTTCCCATTTTGTACCGTTAAACTCTGTGGAGAGATTCTGTGAGCCGAAGGACGGTTCTGTCTGATTACAGTCTCATTAATTAGGGCTCATTGAGTATTAATCATTGAGCGTTGTTCCTATTTACTGGCTGTGTATGAGAGACATTTTTTTACTGCCTTTCTCAGTGAGCTGCTCTCTTGACTGCCTCACACTCAGGACAGAAGCTGTCCGTGGTCTATTTATAACTCAACTACTTCTCATTCTACGAAACCTTCCTCTCCCTAATCGTTTTTCTTCTGCTCCTGTGGTTTAACCTAATCCCAGGTATCCTGGTCATGATTGCTTCCTTCACATTAGCCATGGGGAACATCGGTGCAGCCAAGAAGCTGCACGCTAACCTGCTCACCAACAAATTCCACACACCCCAGTCTTTCTTTGACACCACACCTATAGGACGCATCATCAACCGCTTCTCCAAGGACATCTACGTCATAGACGAAGCTCTGCCGTCCACAGTGCTCATGTTCCTGGGCACCTTCTTCGTTTCTCTCTCCACTATAATAGTTATTGTTTCCAGCACGCCCATTTTTGCCGTTGTCATAATACCCCTGGCTGTCATATACGTCTTTGTCCAGGTACTCGGGTGGGGTTGGGTGGCAGTGGGGCTCGTGTGCCAAATGTGTCCTCTGTTCCTCTTTTCTTTGAAATTGTGGGGCTCTTCCTCTTCCTCATGTGGCATGCTGCATGCGTGTCCTGCCGCAGCAACATTTGTAACTTTCAAGTGTGGCTCGTGTTTCCTTCCATAGCCTGCAATGCTCTCCACAATGAGCACCTCTCGCTGGAATTATTTCCCTTTTAACTGTAAATTCACTTTGCTGTCTCTCCACAGCCAAAACACTCTCTGTCTGCCTGCAGCTTTGCTTTGATTCACGTGTGCACGTGCACACACACACACCACACCACACACACACACACACACACAAAAATGTACACTCTCACACTAGACATGAACATTGTCATTGTAACATGAACAAAATATGCTTGAACTGACTTCAATGGGAAACTGGACTTGAAAGAAACCATCCGTTTTAGTGATCTATACTGCCCTCTAGTGGTGAGACGCTGTTAAACCAAGTGAATTAACTTGTAATTGGAGGCCAGTGTGACCTCACCCTCTCAGGTGGATTGACAGCCCTATCTCACATTTTCCCACATTGGAAATCAGTTAATGCTTTTAATGGAAATACCATTTATGCGCACAGAGACCCGTTTTTAGCAGCCGTCAGGCTCGTGTACCGATGGCACATTACCCAATGCAAGTTCCTTTTCTACTCTAATTTCTGTTTGTTAGGAGCAAGCGCTGGAAAATACTGTTAACTCAAGCAGCAATAAGCTCCATGCACACTAAAAAGAAGCACCAAGAAAAAAATATATATATAAAATGTCATTTACAAACTGTTAAAGTGAGAAGCGGCTCTGGGAAACCTTCACTCACGGTGGAAGTTGCTGTGTCAGGACACTGAGACCAATGGCTGTTGATCCATTTAACTCAGGTGTTATTGTGTTGTCACACTTGATCCCCTCCTCTCCTGTCTCACAGGTGTGCTGCTGTTGATTAACTGCCTGCTGTGCCGGGCCTACAGTATGCTGCAGGCAGCCAAGCTCACACACCGCAGCTTGCTTCTGGGGGTCCTGCGAGCTCCGCAGACCTTCTTCGAGAGCACCCCCACTGGGCGGTTACTAAACCGCTTCAGCAAAGATGTGGATGCTATAGACTCCCAGATCCCAGACAATATTGACATATGGATGCGCACTTTCTGGTACACACTGAATGTGCTGCTCATATGCTGTGCCCTCACCCCAATGTTCCTCATAGTCATAGCCCCGTTAATGGTGTTCTATTGGTGGGTCCAGGTAAATAGGAAATGAGTCTGCTAACTCATTAATATAACATGCATGCCTGAAAGTGCTGTTGAGTGTGTGTGTGTGTGTGTGTGTCTGGGTAAATTGTTGCATGTGTTTGAGGCAGTGATCATTGCTGTTCTAGATTTAGTGGCTGTGTGGTTTGATGTAGTCACAGACGGCTGCGGCCGGGTCTGTAGTTTGTGTAGGCTGGGGGGGTGTAGTTGGCAGCACCTCTTTGTTCGGCTGTTTTAGTGGTTTACAAAATGTAGCAGTTAATGTGCAATCTTAATTAATCATTGTTACAGTTAGTGCTGGGCAGTATGACCAGAATATGTATCATAGAGGTCTGGTGGTTTACAACATACAGTGTAATTATTATTATCGCATGACTGGGCCTTTTTATATAAGTTTATAGTTATGTATTGCTCTGTCAGGAGTATAGAAATTATAAAGTCATTTTAATGGGCCTCTGTGGCGCTGTTAAAAAATGTAAGGTGAGTCCTAAAGTTGATTTGATGACAAAAAAACAAAACAAACATGGGACTAAAATGACGGTGACCCAGCCTCTCTATAAAATGAGCCTATAAACTATATTAATAGGTGTAAGCCTTTAGTTTATTTTATTATGTGACTACTCTGCTGCCAGCTATGTATGATTATGTGGCAGTTTATTACACCAAGGCCAGATTATGATGCATTTATTATGTTTATAATAGAACTAAAACAGGAAAAAAAAAGTGCAGGTGACAGATGTAGGTTAACATGTGCATGCATATATATATATATATATATATATATATATATATATAATATATATAATATATATATATATATATATATATATTTGTGTGTATAAAAAAACAGAGTAATAATAAATAAAATCTAAATGTTAAAAAAAAGCTATCATTTGCTTCCATTATCATATTGATCTACTTTTTTGTCAGAGCCACAGGGAGCCATGGAGATAGGTGTAAGAGCTGCATGTGGCCCCTGGAGCCGCAGGTTCAAGACCCCCTGATCTAGAACCTGGCGGCTCAAAAGACAGAAGTTATCATCCGATATTGTCCTCTCACAGATATATATATCAACATATACCAGAGACCAATGGAAAAACTTCTTTTTGTAGATTATAATGTAGATCATCACATGGAATCGAGTGTCATATTTTCATTTAGTAGCTAATTATAATATAGAATATTGGCTAATATGCTGCTATCAGGTTATTCACCACCCTAAATGTTGGCCTCAGCCTTCATCAATTTCTGAAATCTTGCAGTCAGGAAAAAAGCTGTTAATGAATAAACTACATTTCTGTGGGTGATTTGATAGATGATCTGGGGGGGGGTTCCCCCCACAGTCCAAAGACATGCAGTTAGTGTGGTTGGGTTAATTGGTGACTCTAAATTGCCCATAGGTGAACTGAAGAGCAGCTCTTTCTAATCTGTTTAGTGCTGTTGGTGTCAGAGCCAAACGAACTCTGTGTTCACCTCGAGCAGCTCTGTGTTTATATAGTGTTCAGCTCTGCATGTTCATTTACTTTTTTATTACCAATGAAGGTATAATCAACACTAATACTTGCAAAAGAAATTGCTATTGATTTTATAATTATTCCTCTGGATTCTTAGGAGTTTTAAGCTTAACAGTAATTTGTGTGTTTTCTCATGTTGAGTTTTAAAGCTTGTTAGAATACAGTAGGTGGACTGGAGTGTTTTAAGTACAGTTTTAGATGTTAGCTTGTTCTTGTCTCAACACTCTTGTTTACTATTATGTCTGTTTAAAGGGGCAGAGTAACAGCTATGCAGTTCAGTTTACTCAGGGTTATCTCAGGTGACTAAATCACAGGTTTATCTAATCCCACCACTGGAATGAAATTGCAGCGTCAGCCCTTTGGCTTTCAGTTAAGCGTACAGACATTTAGTTCATCCATAACTGGTAGACTAACATATTTTGTATGACTCTGTCAGGTGCAAACTCAAAACAGGATATTTATTATAGGATTTTGAAAACCTTTAGCATAATACGGTCAGGTCCAGAAGTAATTGGACAGTGATGCAAGTTTCACAATTTCTAATTTCTATGATGCCACAATAGATCTGAAATAAACCACTGAAGATGTAACTGAAGTCGGTGCTCTCAGCTTTTACAGCTGTCTGTTAAACTAAGATTTCAGATTATATTTGTGTCAGAACATTAGCTGCATATCATCCACATAACACTGAAAATTGTGAAAAATATCAGTGTAAGACTTACCATTTATCTGACCCAACAGGAGCATATAGATAGAGAATAAAACTGGACCCAAAAGTGATCCTTGGGGAACACCACTCGGAAGAAAGGCTGAGTAGGATTCTCTTATTACAACAGAAAAAGCAGATCATTAATATAACATGCATCATTCTGCTGCACTTTTCTCGATAGCGCGGTGAGGATTAGACAAGAAAGCGGGGGGGGGGAGGACATAAAGGGCCTCGGGTTAAAGTTCAACCTTTGGCCGCTGCATTCAGCCTTGCAGCGCCTGCTCAACCTGTGAGCTAAATCAGCGCCCAATATTTGGGAAGTCTAATGTGATCTTTTTAATGTCGAGACTGATGAGTGCTTTGTGGTGAACCCTCTATATTTGCTTTGTGATACCGTGATTCGGGATTCCTCAGATAACGGTAGACTGTACCTACCGCCTAAAGAGTGCTCTGCACTTAGCTGGTTGTTGTTGTCTTCTGTAGATGTATTTTTTTGCACACCTTCATTTTTTGATGGATTTGTTTGGATTTTGCAGTCAAAGGGTGGCCTGATTAACTTGCAGTGAGGTCTCATTAGCCACGTGTTATGGGTTGACAAGTACAGCAGCTACATATATTCCATATTCTAACCTTTCCTTGCTTAACCAGTTAAGAAATAATAATAAAATGGCACCAAACTGTCCATGAAATAGCTTTTAGGTTACTTGTCCAATTATATTTCAGACCATGACAATGGAGGACTGTGTATAGAAGTGTTGCATCCTTTATTTCAGATGTATTATTGTGGCATACAGAGCCAAAATGATTAAAGTTGTCACCGCCCAAAGATTCTGTGTACTCGGTATGTGATATTAACTGCATCTTCACGACTAAAATCAGCTGGAACACTAACACCATATATTATTCCTGCAGCTTTGTCATGGCGTCCACTTTGCATGCCTTGTCTCTGTGCTGTACGTGGCTTTACTCTTACTGTGCTCGAGAACTACTGAGTTCTCAGAAAAACAACTATTGCTTTAAACTTCTAACACTTTAAAAAAAATCAAAGTTGACTATAAACTTGATTTGGATGCAGATATATATGTAATTAAAAGCAAAACAGATGTAAATCACCTGTTCTGAGTTTTTAAACCTGAGCATCAAATATCTGCACTTGTTTTGTTCACATAGGCTTTCTTCATTTACTCTGTGTGGGCGCGAGTGTGTGTGTGTGTGTGTCAGCGTGCAAGATTGTCTCTGCATCATATTTGTTTACACATATCTGAGCACGTGGAAAGCCTTGTTGTGTTGTAACGTTGTCTGTTTTTTCTCCCCCCTCAACGCTTGTAGAGATTTTACGTTGCCACGTCTCGGCAGCTAAAGCGTCTGGAGTCGGTCAGCCGCTCTCCCATATACTCCCATTTCTCTGAGACCGTCACTGGCTGTAGTGTAATCCGAGCATATGGCAGGCACTCTGCCTTTGTTCTGATGAGTGATACAAAAGTGGATGAGAACCAAAAGAGTTACTACCCTGGTATAGTATCCAACAGGTAAGTGTCCTGTTCAAGCAGAAAAGCAGCTCTGTGTTCCAGTCCTGTTAAACTCCGTCTGTACACGGCCACTGGTGGCATGGATGAGACGTTTAAATGTTTCTCTGTATACAGATTGTATGCCTGTTTGCTAATATTTTGCATTTATAATCATGGGAATGTCATACAATGAAACTCTTGTAGTCGTGCTTAAAGGCATAGTATTATCATGCAGAAAGAAAGTTAGCTTACATAGATTTTCTGTTCAGCCCTGTAATTTACATTTTAAAAAACACAATTAAAATAATTGATGGATTAAAATTCAGAATTTTTGTTTTTCTAAAAGTGACAAGATGAGAAAGTCGGTGTCACTCATGTGTAGGCTTAGCTTAGCATGGGGCAACAGCTAGCATGTTAGCTAACAACAATTAGTTTGAGTCGTTTGTTGCTCATATTGACATTTTTTCATGTTTAGATAAAGTTTAGTAAGTTGTTTGCACCTGTTTACAGCATTTATGATATGCTACGTCCAGTTAGCTTGGCTTATCTAATGTCTAACATTTCAATACAGAGGGATTCACTTAACCATTGAATGCACTTTGTGTGTACACATAAATAAGTACACTGTACTTAGTATAGAGTTGCTCCACGATAGAGAGCATAAAACACTGGCTCTATCAGTGGCTCTGCACTTTTTGAATCCCAGTAATCAATAGCTGCAATCAAAAGAAAAAGTCATTGTTGTAACATGAGTGCTAAATTATCCTAATTGTACTCTTGTACAAGTTGCTCAGGTGACCTTAAGGTCACCTGTGACCCTGCTGTCTTGCAGGTGGCTCGGAGTGCGAATTGAGTTCATTGGAAACTGCATCGTGTTGTTTGCGGCTCTGTTTGCGGTGACGGGAAAGGACAGTCTGAGCCCTGGCCTTGTGGGTCTGTCGTTGTCCTACGCTCTGCAGGTACTGCTACAGTCTAGTTACAGCAATAAGATCTAGATATATCATTTAAGTAATGACACTTTATAGTGTTTATATGTATATATGTGTGTATGTCTTTTTATGCTATGGATCAAACTAGCATTTTATCCTCTTTTAGCCCATTGTTTTGGTTTTGAAAGCGCTGATAAATGTAACTGCAAAATATAGTAAAATAAAAATACAGCAATAATTGTACCAAAATGTGGAAATATGCTTGTTATCCATTTGTCATTTTGAACCTTATCAAAACTCATCTTTCTTGTTTTGCAAAAGATCTTAAAAATTGTTCTACTCGAGCTGTTTCAGCCACTCTTACTTGGTAATTTATTTCTGGCATTTATCCTTTACTTCTAAATATTCTAACACCTCTCCTGACCTTACAATCATCACTGTTCATCTATGATATTATTTTTATAGCAGTTTCAACTCTCTGTCCATTACCTTTAACTGTTTTAACCACTAATCCATCACTGTAGCTCTCTCAGCCATTTATCTCTTCCCATTAGCTGCTTTAAACATTTAGTTAAAGCTTTTTGCTTTTAATGTACAATTCCTAACATCTGGGCTGCTGTGTAAACTGCTGTGAATTAAAAACAGGGATTTGTAGATGTCATAAACTAGATGATTCCAGACTGTTAAAAGAAGACAGGATGCTAACAGTGGTAAAGGCGGTCCCGTCCCAACTTTTTTTGAGACGTGTTGCTGTCATCAAATTCAAATTCTTTTTAAAAGTAAATCAATCCATCCTCTTCTCAGGGTTGCAATCCCAGCTGTCACAGGGCGAGAGGCAGGGTACACCTGCACAGGTCGCCAGCCTGTCTCAGGGCTAACACAGAGAGACAATTAACCTAACCCCAGTAACTGCATGTCTTGGGACTGTGGGAGGAAACCCACACAGAAACATGCAAACTCCACACAGAGAGGCCCGGGGGGGGGGGGGGGGATTCAAACCCAGGACCTTCCTGTTGTGAGGCACTGCGCCACTGTGCAAACTTTCTCAGCTTAAACAAATCCTTGCTTTCTGTTTTTCTTTATTTTACGCAGCATCCCAAGTTTCTTGTAAATGGAAATTTTACAGATATTACTGAATGATGCAATATGTGGATATGTCTTCACTTTGTAATTTCACTTCTTTAGTATTTAGCTGAGCTGCTTCGCAATCATGCTACACGCTGCACCTTCTGTCACGAGAAGAACCCACTTATCCACTGAATTTAATCCTTTGTATTTTTGTCTTAATAACATTTCACTTTTTGAAAGGTGTACAAATACGCTTTCCTTGCCTTGCCAGGAGCCCTCATTGTAAATTTCTGAAATGCTTATTTTAATAGGTGACCATGTCTCTGAACTGGATGGTGCGGATGACTTCAGAGCTGGAGAACAACATAGTAGCAGTGGAGAGAGTGAAGGAATACTCTGAGACCAAGACAGAGGTAGGTCACGTGTCCCTTTCTGCTCCTTTCTAACGTTCCTCTGAAGATGGGACTCGTCATGTGTTTGCTTTTAAAGTAGTGCCGGCTTTGTGCTACACTTAAAATGTAGGAATTTAGCCACATTAAAAAAAAAAATCTGCCTTGTTGTTCAATTCTGCAACACAAGACCTATAAACTGTAACTAGTTCCAGAAATCTCAGATTACGTGCTGCCAACGAGGGCCCCTCTGTTACATTAGGGGGCACGTACACTGTACACAGTGTGCTTTTTCAGCAGCCATCACAGAAAGGGCCCCTTCTGTGCGTTATTTGGTGTAGCTGTTAGTGAAAGCCTTTGTTTAGTGTATCCAGTGCATTCCAGAGGTGACCAGTTCTTATATAACACTCCAATGAGTGCACTGGGTGTAACTCAGGGTTCAGTATCTTCATACTTTGGCATGCAGACTGGAGCGGCCAGGGTTTGAACCACCAACCGTCCGATCAGTAGATGATCAGCTCTGCCTCCTGCGCTGCAGCCACCTCTCTGATGTCTTAGAGTGATAAATAAATCAAAGCCAAGTAGGCTAACAAGTTACTGAGAAAAGCTGTGTTTGTGTTTGCAGGCCCCCTGGGAGGTGGAGGACAAGAAGCCCCCAACTGAGTGGCCCATGCTGGGGAACGTGGAGTTCCACGACTACAGCGTTCGGTACCGAGAGGGACTGGACCTCGTCCTGAAGAACATCACGCTGAACGTCAAGGGAGGAGAGAAGGTATGGAGAGGATACGCTGAGGTGATTTATCGTGCAGAGTAACGTCTCAGCGGGGTTTTCGTCACAGCTTCTGTTTCTGTGCAGATTGGGATTGTGGGTCGTACAGGAGCTGGCAAGTCCTCTATGACACTCTGCCTCTTCAGATTGCTGGAAGCTGCAGCAGGAGAGATCACCATCGACGAGGTGAAGATATCTGAGTTAGGCCTGCACGACCTGCGGTCTAAACTCACCATCATTCCTCAGGTACAAAACCCTCAAAGTCTGCCTGAACCAAGGACTCGGTGGAGCCCTGCTCCCGTCTGTTTGGAATGCTGTGATCTTTGCTTTTCCACATATTATAGTAGTTAAATATAAAACAGAAAGTCTAACACACATCCATCCATTTTCTACCACGTATCGGGTCCAGGCTGACCTGCTGTTCCCCAACAACAAAGTCTGTGTTTTTGTGTTATTATTAGTGGGTGTCATATCTGCTACCGCTACCTCAGGCTCTATATTAGGACTATTTCTAATAGTGGGGACACATCTGAAAGGATGTCTGTGGAAAATAATTGCATGAAGTCACATGTACAGGTGCAGTGATGTGGAGACTGTAGAGGACTCAGTTCCTAATGTAGTTACTGATTTGTTGTCTGCTCTCGCTGCTGCTCCATGATGCTTTAAACCAAAGCTAGCTATTAAAATGCACTACTGTGCCCTGCGCCTTGGCAGTGGTAGCCACCACCACCCTGCACCCACCCAGTTCACTCTGCCATTGTGTAGCGTGTAATAATTTTAGAGTGAGAGCACAGCTGACGGCGAGTGTTAAACCAGGGTTGTGGTAGCGGTCCCACCTGTCCCAGGTGACGCTGGGCTCTGATCAGGGGTGTGTCTGTCTCTCCCTCAGGAGCCTGTGCTCTTCTCTGGGACACTGAGGATGAATCTGGACCCTTTTGAGAGGTACAGCGATGAAGAGGTGTGGAAAGCCCTGGAACTGTCTCACCTCCACAAGTTTGTCAGAAACCAGACGGCAAAACTGGAGCTGGAGTGTTCAGAGGGAGGAGAGAACCTCAGGTATGTTCGGAGACAGAGGAGCACGGTGAACGAGGCTCGTCTGTAAATGTTGTTTCAGGCTCGTCCTGATGATGTTGTTGTGTCTCCAGCGTGGGCCAGAGGCAGCTAGTGTGTTTAGCTCGAGCCCTCTTGAGGAAGTCCCGGATCCTCATCCTGGATGAAGCTACTGCTGCTATCGACCTGGAGACCGATGACCTCATCCAATCCACCATCAGGACTCAGTTTGAAGACTGCACTGTCTTCACCATTGCACACAGACTCAACACAATAATGGATTACACAAGGTGAGCGCCTTATTGAAGAGAAAATCCACCACCTGCTTTTTCTTTTTTCTATCATAATTTACTGTTAGAATGCTCAGAGAGCGTGGATATCCTTAATATGGTTATGTCACAGAAGCCCCGCCTACCTGCTGTTCAAATCTTGCGCAAGAGGCAGCCAATCAGAACCCTCGCTGTCTTAAAGGGAGGATGTTCTCAAAGGGAACGGGGCTAAAACGGCTCGTTTCAGAGAAGATGAGCTGAGGGGCTAAATAAGTTTTATATTTTAACTTTGAAGCTACTCTAGAAATGAGCAGAATAGGACCACTTTAAGTGACCAGTAAGGAGGCATGATGATGATGATGTAGTAACACAGCTTGTCTGCCAAAATCAAAGTGTGAGGGTGAATAGTCTTTCAGATGAAGCTAAATTTAACTGTGTGATATAGAAGAAAATGTCATTTTGCCTTGTTTGTGTAGCCTGGTGCATGACTGGCCCCCCTCCCCTCTCTTCTTACAGAGTTCTGGTGTTGGACAAAGGACGCATAGCTGAGTTTGATACTCCCACAAACCTGATATCTCAGAGAGGAATCTTCTACGGCATGGCTAAAGACGCAGGACTGGCACAGTAGAGCTGCCTTTGTGTCCCGACGTTGCAAAGCAGGGCTGGGAATTCGGCTCGGTTTACTTCAGTCTGTTAAACCTGGCAGTGGAACTGAAGAACACTCTGTGTGTGCACTTACTATTTTCAAGAACCTTACTGAACTACATTTGAATGACGCCTGAGCTCCTCTGCAGACTTGGGTCATTTAGCACTTGCTAGTAGTCGTAGCATTTTTCACAAACACATCAGGACATAAACAGCAAATGCCATTTGATCCAAGTCTGCTCTTTAGTGCCTTCTGCCAGTGGGAGAAAGAGAGCCAGTGAATGTATCATTTTCTGATTGGCTGTCTGCTGCAAAACAAAACAAAGGAGGAACTTTTATAATTTCATATAGAAGAATAATGTGCCACTGTACCTTTCTCATAAGAAAAGAAAAAAAAAACATTTTTGTGATAAACTCACTTATTTTTGTACTGTACCATTATTTAAGCTACTTTTTAAGAATTGTCTTATGTAGGGAAGTTTGCTCAGTTACATGTGATTCTTCTGTGAACCAAATCTATAAAAACTTGAATTCTGTACCACCAAAATATGAAAATGCCTTTATATATAAATAAAAAAAAAAAAAAGGAAGAACAAAACTGCTGTGCTGTCTTTAAATGATGGTGGTGGTGTTGTGGAGTTTCAGCCTCACAAACAGCTGGGATGTGAGTGCCTACTGTCCTCTGAGTGCCTGCGAGGCCTTTAGAGGCAGGGTGGGGGGTTAGACTGCAGCTGTTACCTTTTAAATCAGCTCTTACATGTACTTTGGCTTTAAGAGTTTTTCTCATATTTTTCATTTGGGTCCCAAATAGGTGAAACTTCCATATAGAGGGATAGATGTGAACCCAACAGCTCCGTAGTAACCTGGTGAATGTTAAGGAGTTAAATGCACGCTGTAGTTTTTTTTCCTGCATGTAACAGGTTATAAAGTTGCAGTGTTACCCCCCCCCCCCCCCCCCCCCCCCCCCCTTCAAGTCTTCACATACTGCCAGCACTGAAGATCTGGAAGATCACCTTTATTTTTCATGTCCTACAGCAACAGGAAGTCCTTCAGTTGACATGAAGCACAGTTATTAGCTCCTGTGCTGCAGTTTATTCTCGTTAATGATGAAGAACACAAATCATCACTATACAAGTAATTTCAGTGATGATGATGCCAGTAGAGCGTAGGGGTTAAAGTGCGTAGTTAATGCTCTTTTCACTGGCACGTGTTTGCCGTCAGCAAAGGAAAGAAAGGTGCAGCTCCCTTCAAGAGAATTCCCTTTTCAGTTAAAGTTACAAACACTGAAACAATCCATCTGGAGCGAGGGGATGCAGGCGCGATGGAGGGAATAATATGAGGTGAAACGTGAAAGACGTTCTGTGGATTACACTGACTTGTAAATGTTTTTCCAGAATATTTCCCCTACAGGCCTAAAAACACATCACATTAGAAGGGAAATCGGTCGTATAATTGGTTTTGTGGCTTTGGAGGAGCTTAAGTCTTAAAAATGGCCCCTGATGATGTCATTAGGGTTGTTGGGGTTTACATTCCCTGTGTTATTCAAGTTGGGATTAATGAATTATTCCAGCGTAGCCCTGTTGTCAGACCAGATTAGTGTCCTAAATTAGATCATTTACATATCTGGACATTTCAACATGTCATTTTTTATTCAGTAAAGCCAAACAGCACCGTTTCAGGGATGAATGTAATTTATACTGCGTCGCAGCACAGTTAGAAAAAACTGACTTTATTTGAGGATGTGTTTTCACACAAATCCTATTTTTCCATTAAAGAGGAAACCGTGCAGGATATGAGCAGTTTGTTAGGTATGTTTGTGTTATTGATTAGTTACAGAAGTGATCTTGGTGCGCTGGCTGTTCAGACAGTGTGTAATTATTCCAGTCATCCACTAGAGGGTGCTCACACTCAGTCAGCAATCCATCAAAGTGGCTGCTGCCCCAACCTCTTTACTTTAACCTGTGTGTAATACTGCAGTGTTACTACAGCGCTGATGGAAGCTGCTGCAAACATGAGGCTAAAGAGTGGATGTTCTCTTCACTGTGGATCGAGAGGGTTTATTTCTTTTTGTGCTGTTTTGTATAATGATTCAGTGGGTATCGTATGTCATTGGAAATTGGCTGTTCTCAGAACTGATAGGGGATTAAGAGAAAGGAATTCCAATCCAGTAAAAACAGAGACCATGACAGGGCAAAGAAGTGAAGTTCACCTCAGATTCCTCACAGCAAGATGTCTCTTGCCCGGCATACAGAAACACTGCAGTTAACATTTCTTAGTGTTTCTCCGAATTACTGATACACACCTTTCTTTGTCTCCAACATGCCAAAACTGATAAATGTTGATAGGCCTGCATCAATGAGAGCTGTGCTGCCAGCGTGCCTATGGGCAAAGCTGTACAGTATCAAGTGGCAGGGAGGTTTGGCCCCGGCTGTCTGCTAACTTGCCCCCTCAGTTTGCGCTGCAGGAGCGAGAACCAGCAAAGCAGTGACACAGCAAGAAGGTTGTGCTTTATCTGTTGATGCCTGAGTGTTGCTCAATATGTGAATACACGCTGATCGGGATGTTCTTTTGGTATTAGGCCACCCACAGATGTCAAGAAACTCAGAATAATGATTCTGATTCTAAGAAATACACAACAGGAGATCACTGAGAAAGCTGGCATCAGTCAGATTTGACAGTGAATTTAAAGCCTGGTAGCTGCTTTTAACAGACAGACTAGAACTGAGGTGCCACAACATTAAAACCACTGACGGGTAACGCAGTTAGCACTGACAGTCTTGTGGCAATGCAAAGTTTTGTTGGGCCTCGGGTCATCTGGGTGCTACCAGCACATATACGTAGCATCCACCTAAACATTTCTGGCCAAACATACTAAACTTTGGCACTGTTGATGCTCGAGGTCTCCCCCAGCAGGACAGTGCACCCCACCACTGCAACAATATACCGCATGGTGGTTGCCAAGGTACTGGCTCAGCCTGCTATCCCAAATCCCAATCTGACTGAGCCTAGGCAGGTAGAAGCTGGGAATGCAATTCCACGTTTTGGGGAAAGGAAATGTGATCTATAAGCAGTAATACTTATAGACCGGGTGAGATGTGGTTAACATTATTTAAACTGTGTCATTGTAGCCATACCACCATCTAAACCTAAACCTAACCAAACTTCAGCTGTTAAAAATCTAAAAGAATGCAAGTTTGACATCCGTGAGGTTTGTTCAATTGAGTGAGTTGGAAATCTGACCTGTGGGGTGTTCCAGGTAAAATATCCTACATCGAAATTCAAACTGCACAGTCATAAAATGAAGTTTGTGCTATGCCATCCACTTATTTCAATTAACAATATCCACAAAATGAAAAAATGCTATGTCCAAAAGTTCTTTCTGTGAAAAACTTCTGCAAAATGTAATACAAATCTTTTCCACAAGGTGGCAGCTCTTTGAAATTTGAATATAACTGCACACGTCAGCTAGCATTACGTTCTTTTGTGTGTTATTTTGAATGGACGGTCACCTCCTAGTGAATCTTAATGTCTCTATGTTCACTCTTGTAGCTATTAAATAAGCAGTCTAAGTGTGATAGTAACATGAATTCTGTAGGAATGCTAAGCTAACACTAGCATGAATAGTGTTGGAACGTCTCAGGTTGGACTCGGGGCAGACAAAGGAGCAGATCTGCACACTTCCTGCAACAGAACAAGTGAAATTACTTTCAGAAACCATTCGAATTTTTCTGAAAGGACAAACCGCCGCGAAATTACGGTAATGCGAAATGCGCCTGTGCAAACACGATCAGTGTTAAAGGGTTAACGGGTTACTTGTTTGACCTGCTGCGCCATCTAGTGGTACTAAAAAAGTGCAGCTCAGCCCTATTTTCACTTCAGTTTTTATCTCTTCAACCACATACGCAGAAGTTCAGGAATAAAGTCAACATAATTGTTTCTTCACATTCTCTTTTAGTTCATTTTGGATGTTAAAGGTTTTAAAGTCTTTTTTAATATGTTTTTTTGTGCAATTCAGAATAAAAGAAAATGCTTAAAAGTCTAATGTCAGCCAGCTGAGCTTCATTAATGTGCTAAACTCAGATACTAGGGTGATCTTATGTCTCTTCAGCTTTGACAGGCGTTGAGTTTAATAGTCTAAGTAACAAAAAAAAATAAAAACTCTTACCAAAGCTTAAATCCTCAAATAACCTCTCACCTGAGGGCATGCCATTTCATGATTTTGTGCTTTTCCTGGCAGCTGGGGACTTTTCTTTTTTTTTGATTCCACAAAATAAGCCTATCATTTGTAGCCCCGAGACGTAGCTGACCTTATTGGGTCTGACAGCAGTTAATCCTGCCTCCATATGAAACATTTCATTTGTAAATGACAGATTCAGACTGTGCTGAGCTGAGCCCGGGGGACTGACGGGTATTTCGATCAGCGTAACACACACACACACACACACACACACACACACACACACACACACACACTGAATGTCAGATAACAAGAAGTACAGTATGCCCCCCCACACACACACACACATACAGTAAACAATAAATGTGGGTGATATAGTGAATTGTGCAGCTGTTCATCATTAGCAGTGAAACAGATCTAAAATAATCCTTCGACAGAATCGAGACCTGCAGCGCGGCGAGCTCCAGATAAACAACCCTTTACACACAACGTTTGCACAAAAATCACCACGTCTGCATCAACAACAAGCAGTCTCCTACACACACACACACACATGCTTAAACACAGCATGAGCCCACTGTTATTGCACTGGAAGGCAGTCTAATAGCTGCCCTGTCCTCAGCTGAACTGTGGAGGAAACCAGTCGAAGTAGTTTACACAGGAGAGGAATGAAGAAATCATAATAACAACTTCATTCATTAAACACCACGCCAACTCTCACGCCCACCTTCAAAGTAATTTTTTTTTTTTTTTAAGTTTGCGCTGTCCTCATCTCACCCCTGCTGGCTTACCAGTCAGACTTATTAAGGAGCACATTGAAAGCTGGACTCATGTTTTCTATTTTAAGTCCTGGATATGAAGCCAAAGTGAACTGAGTGCTTAAGTGTTGGGTGATAATCTGGTTCAGTGCTGCAATGAAGCTTTGTTCTGATCAGAATAATATCCTGATGCCAAGAGCCTGAGACGGATTTTTTTCCCCTCTTTTCTGGAATTTGAGAACAAGTCTGTACATTTCCATATATTCAAACTAATCCTGTGTACAAAGGCACTCTGTGTAGGATGTAAACAGTATACTGAAGAATGTGGACTGCATACATGGAAAACTGTGCTACATGGAAAATAGAAATTGTTGTATGTTGTAACAGCATTATTGATCTCAGGCTGAAAATCAGGTTATCATGTCAAACCTGAACAAAATTTGCTGCATTTATCACTGCTGATCATAAAGTACTGCAGGTCACAAGTTTCCTTTGTTTAATGAGATCAGAGTTTTACAAACAATTATTATTTATATTAAGTAATTTAATTAATTTTAAAAAAGAAAGAAAATAAGTTTTATATTAGAATAAAATAAAATGAATTATCCACATATATATAAATAAATAAAACTCAGGGGTTTGTATACTTCACTGTACATCACTTCTTATTACGTATAAAAGTCGAACACCCAGCTTTAATTCAAACTATCTGAATGTGTCCTAACATGTGTTTCTCGGTTTTTTGTAATCGTTAAAATAATAAAAACTAGGTTGTTGAGACTTTTCTCTCCGTGCGTCATACCGCACGGTGCGTCCTGGCGCCGGCGGGGACCGCAAAGAGTTAAACGGGGTTACCAGCAATCCTTTTCACAGGCAGGTGCCCCGCCAGCCCCAACCCAAAGTTTAGGGTTTTTGTTTTTTTTTTTTTTAAAGCTTCGTGCAGCATCAAGGGAGCAACTCATAACTGTCATTTTGCGAGTTACTTGGCGCGTCTTGTTAGCGGCGATGGCTGCGGGATGGTAGTATAAATAGAGAAGTGAATTTATCAGCTGACACACCTCGTACGGACTCGCAGACTCGTCCACGTGCGATGCGCTTTGACTCTTACGCACACCTGCTTTTATTTTAAGTAGAACTCACTTACAGCTGGATCCCAGAAACACACAATACTTTGTTTCAACCTCCACCGCTTGTTGAATTGCGCGCCGCTCCGGAGATGTGGTGGATGCTGCTTCCACGCTGGATCTGGTTCCTGACGTGTGTGTCAGTGTGGATGGAGCTCCAGGTCGGAGTTTGGACCCACATCACCTATACGCACGCGGGCATCTGCCCCAATGATATGAACCCCAACCTGTGGGTAGACGCCATGAGCACCTGTACACGAGAGTGTGAATCTGATCAGGTAATGTCATTGCAGTAACCCGGAATGAAGGTTTATCATCGTTTGTTTTACAGCTTATTAATAGGGTATATCAGATTTTTAATGTGATAATACATCAGGATAATGATATTACAGTAGAAAATATGAAAAATAATATTACTGATGCCAACAGTCATACTGATCTATAACTCTGGTTTAGTTTTTTAGCAAATTCATTAAACTCAAAATACAAATGCATGGAGACTCTGTAAGCAGAGCTGTACAAACATACAAAAAGAACAATGACAGTTATTTACTTTATTCTAATATGTGTATTATTTACACAATATTTCCAATTCATTACAAACTCAAAATCTTTCAGGCTGCTGCTGCATTAGGTATCTAAGTTACATTTGATGCTTTTAACGATTTAAATCTCACATGTAAAGCTTAATTTTGTTCCTTCTTGGACTTAGAGCACCTTTTCTCCTCTTGCAGGAGTGTGAGTCCTTTGAGAAGTGTTGCCAAAATGTGTGCGGGAATCGAAGCTGTGTGGCAGCCCGTTATGTGGATGGGAAGAAGGGCCCCGTGGGAATGCCAAAGGAAGCGACCTGCGCCAGTTTTATGTGCATTCAGCAGGGGTCCGAGTGCGACATCTGGGACGGCCAGCCGGTGTGCAAATGTCGGGACCGCTGTGAGAAGGAGCCACACTTCACCTGCGCTTCCGACGGCATGACCTACTACAACAAGTGCTACATGGACGCAGAGGCGTGCTCCAAGGGCATGACTCTGACTGTCGTCATGTGCCGCTTTCACCTGACGTGGCCCAACACGAGCCCTTCTCTGCCCCAGGCGACCACTCTTCGTCCGACCACTGCTACGCTTCAGGCGACTATCCCACCTCCCACGGAGCCTCAGCCACCTATACTGATCAGCACCCCCTCTCCCCAGACTGTGAATGTCGGGGACACAGCAAGTTTCCTGTGTGATGTCACTGGTCGACCCCGGCCTGACATCACCTGGGAGAAGCAAATGCCGGATGGGGTAGAGAGGGTGGTCATGAGGCCAAATCATGTTTGGGGTAATATGGTGGTCACAAACATCGGTCAGCTTGTCATCTACAATGCCCAGCTGTTTGATTCAGGTGTCTACACCTGCACGGCTCAGAACCCGTCTGGCTTAGTGCAAGCCAACCACCCATTCACTGTGCTGCCCACAGAGATCCTCAAACCTACTGAACCCAAGAACCAGACCCGCTGCCAGCCCGAGGAGTGTCGGAAACCCCGTGATAGCACAGAGGATTGTGGGAGTGAGCTGGAGAAAGTCAGCTGGTACTACGAGTCCAAGTCCAACAACTGCTTCTCCTTCACGCACTGCCACAGCAACAGCCAGCAGACCAGGAAGGTGTTCCCGACATATGAAGAATGCATGCAGTGCTGCGGTCCGGAGCTGTCGGGCCCCTGTGGGCTCCCCACTCTGCAAGGCACGTGCAAGGCATACGAGCCACGGTGGGCCTACAGCAGCACCCTGCAGCAGTGTCAGCCCTTCATTTACGGAGGTTGTGAAGGAAATGACAACAACTTTGAATCTAAAGAAGCCTGCGAGGAGATGTGCCCCTACCCCAAAAACCACCACTGCAAGGCCTGTAAGCCGAGAGGCAAGATGGTGACGAGCTTCTGCCGCAGCGACTTTGTGATCCTGGGTCACATGACTGAACTTACAGAGGAGAAAGACTCGGGCCACGCCCTCGTGACTGTGGAGGAGATCCTCAAAGACGAGAAGATGGGTCTCCGCTTCTTTGGCAAGGAGCCCCTTGAGGTCACTTTTATCAACATGGACTGGAACTGCCCATGCCCCAACATCACAGGCGCTGCTGCGGAGGGCCAGGTCATCATCATGGGCAACGTCAGCGATGGCATGGCCGTCCTTCAGCCCGAGAGCTTCGTGGGAGCTTCCAGCCCTCGTCGGGTACGGAAACTGAAAGAGGTTGCCTCTAAGAACACATGTGACATTCTCAAAGCGATCACCAACGGCCCTCAGTAGGGCTCGTCTCTGTGCATAACGTTAGGCTGTTATCTTCTGAACAGTAGCCACAGTACTGTTGAGATCTTTAGACCATTTTAGCTACATCTGGAGTTCTTAATTATGATACTGTTTATGTTTTATGTAGTAACTTTGCAATGGAGCCTTTTTTATGTTGCTGTTGATGTGCAGCCATTAAAGTTGTTAACTCAAATACCATGTATGTGAACACAGGAGAACGTCCTTACTCTGTTCTCCCTCATAGCCTCTCCCACCTAAGTAGAAATCTAAGTATTTCACCCAGGCACTTTTAATATCCAGCATTTACTCTGTGTATTACCCCAACACATGTGCAGATAATTACATATGATCGCATAGATTTGATTCATCCAAATGAATGAGTTGTAATATATTGTATTTATCACATTTTCTCCAAAGCAGTTGTTCATTTTATATGTACCTTCTCTTATTTCTTGGGTATTTATTATCATGGAAGCTTTTCTTTGTTGTGTACCCCATATCCTCTCTGAAATCAAGTGGACTTTTTTATAATGTGTAATGTGCAAAGAAAATAAACACTTGGGATCGTCTTTTTCTCCCTGCTCATTGCCTGTGACACTGAATTATGAGTCATTGCAGGGCAGCCATAGTGAGTTTACTTTATGAACCTAATAGGAGGCTGAGTGCGAAACCAAATCACCTTTTCAGTTCAGTTTTGGTGCCTTTGTACCTGTTGGAGGACAGACAGGAATCTGTGTACTGTACCTGTGTGGCTCCACTGACAGACTATGATAAAAGAGATTTGGGAATATATATCCCCAGCCCACCCTGCCCCCCTCCCCATCCCTGCAAACCTCCAAACAGAACCCATCCATTCCAAACACCCATGTGGCATTGTAAAAACTTCACCCTATTTTGCTTTGCCTCCATGGTCCAGCCTAATTGGGTAAGGATCCCAGGCCGTAAACCTCAGATCCACTCCCATACAAGAGTTATGCGTTTCATGCCGTGCCAGCCGGCGTCTCTGGGTTACTAGGAACAGGCCTTGGTGGGCTTCGACGAGGGTGTTCTACTTCCCAGATGAGATTCTGTTTCTCCCATCCAGAGCGGTGATGGAGGCAGAGATCAGCCCATGTATGGTGTTCCTTTACTGGCAAAACCACCCGGGAGATCAGACCTGCACTTCAGCAGCTGTTGAGTCTCTGGACACGGAACAATATTAGATCTGCAGCACCATGGATCCCATCAGAAAGTGATATAAACAAAGTTCATATCAACAACACAAACACAAAGTTTGCCAACCTTTTATTGCTCTTTGATACGCTGTTAATTCATTTTAGCATCCCTCACTTCCATCGCACTTGTGATGTGTGGAATCATAGACGGCTCCTGAGGACACCGTGAGCTCTGCGGGTCTGACTGCTTCGTTCACATGGCTGATCTAACGATGAGGTTAATCTTTGGCACGCTTTTGCAGATTCTCCAGAATTTGACAAACAACTAAATGTAAACTAGCATGAGGTTTCCCATGCTAATTTCCATCAATTTCCCCCCTTTGCGGGACAATAAAGGCTGTTTCTTCTTCTTCTGTTATACGAGTATTAGTCAGAATGCTGTTTTAGAAATAAAATAAAATAATATGGCTGGTAATATGGCTGGTAATAATATACTAATTAATTTTAAAAAAATATGCCTTGGTTACAGAGTTTGGGGCCTTCCATCATGTGCACAAGTATACACAAGTACAGCTGTTCATAAGGGGGTAAAGGGGGAGAATGGGGTGACACCTCTACATCTTGTGTGAATTATCGATCCGAAACTAGACAAATGCCCCCCCCCATAACCCTCATGGTGGTTTTGTCTGCTGCCTAACTCCTGTACTCTACAAAGACCATGCTTGAATGCCACCACCATATTGTTACCAGACAGCCATACGGTATCTCCTGATGTGTGTTTAAGGAGGCCAGAGTTTCTGTTCACAATAAAGTCATTAGAACTCACTGAAGTTTCAGCCAGTTTCACTTGGTATTTATTTCAGATAGAATGAGCCCACTCTTACTGGTTCTTATACCTTCAAATGAGCAATAACCCAGGTGACAAACACTACTCTAAATAAGCTCCTCCCCTAATCCAAGTAGCCACAAAAACCTGGAAGTGCATACAGAGGCCAAGGGGCCATCGCAATGTAAGTATGAACATGGAAAAAAGGTTACTAAAGAAGACTCTGAGTAATTTTTGATGAGTTTAGCAATATTTAAATCTTTATTGGTGATGTAATCTTTTATTACATCACCAGGGTATACTGGCACTACCCCGCCCAAGTGACTGTAGTCTTCACCCCATCTCTAAGGGCGAGGCCACCTTTTGGAGGAAGCTCATTTCCTCCACTTGCATCCACGAAAGGTTTATCATTCAAAGAAAAAACATTCATGTAAAATTAAATGATTGTGCAGTAAAAATGCTAGAACTGATTGCACAGAGCACTCATTACGTTTAACAGCTGTTACAGTGTGGCCAGCACTGGTTTTGTCTCACACTGCGTTCGTCTGTGTCTGTCATCCTGGAGACACCGGCTACAGCTGGAACTGTCATAAGATTTCTCTGAGTTTATCCATCTTTAAGCTCAAACTTTGGTAGGTTTAGTTCGTTCTGTAACATTGCAGTTTTGTGTGATCATGTCTTAAACATAGCTGTGGCTCAGTCTTTGAGTACTGAGAAAGGGGCACCGGAAGTAAGGGGATGCTATCAGCCAGAACCACTTTTCACCCAGTGACTCACAGTTTTAACTCTCCAAATGAAGTATTGTGTATCTGTGAACAGTTAAAGTGTTGCTGACATCAAACTGAAAGCCAAGTTTAAAAATGGCTGTGGTTTAAGAGATCGCTGAGGCACTGGCATGTATTCAGTAATTTTTTCTGGTCTTACTGATCACTCAAAGCACTTTAGAGTAAAGCCACACTCAGCCACACATTCGTAGTGTTTTATTCTATAGACTTTGGGAGGAAGCGCTTAAACTGGAGGAAACCCACAGGGGCAAAGGGAGAACATGCAAACTCCACATAGACTTGCATGTTGTATAAAGTGCTCAAGTAGGGTAGAAAAGTGCTATATAAGAACCAGTCCATTTACCACATAGAAAGACCCTGGTAGGGGTTTGAACCATGAACCTTTGCAGACCTCAGATACAATGGGAAAACTGTTACGATGAGGTGACTGGATCACAGTCTCTCTGAAATGGGAACACTTGTCCGGTGCAGTGGAGGGTACCGTAGATGAAGCATGAATATTCAGGGACATATACAAAAAAGTTTGACCTGCAATGCTGCTCTTCAACTCCCACATAAAGGCCCAATTCTAACAGTCAAAGTCCTTCATAATTCTTTCCTCATCAGTGTATACCCACACTATTGTCCTTTTAATGTAGCTTGGATTGAGGCCAAGCATTTGCAGGTAAAACCAGCAGTTCATCTGAGGAAACTAGCACAACTACCAAACAAAAAACCCTTAAAAGAACCACAAAAGCCATCAATTATTTTTCTTCTCTTCTCATTTTCCAACCTATGTGCATTAAAAAAACACCTTTAACCACTTCAATGCATCGTCTGAGGTCTACAAAAGCACAATTTACTATCAATTAAAATTCAGCATATTTGAAACATGTGTGATCCTTATTTTTGAGGCACTCACAGACTTTTATGCTTTTCTAATTTGAGCTGGGCCAAGTGAAAGGGTACAAGAGTTATGCTTTGATATGCTGTGCAGAACTTTCGCTCACAGGTTGTTTTTTTTCTCCCTCTGCTTTCTCTGATTTGATGGGGTCACTGCGTTCACATGCTTGGTTCACACAAGGCCGGAATAGTCGGTGTGGTCTGTGCGAGTCTCAGATGTAGACTTGCATCAGGGAGAAAGGACAGCACAGGGAGCAGAGACTAGGACGGCAGAGCTGGTTACGCTCTCTGTGTGCACATCTATGTGGTGCCTCTATGTTGTGTATCCAGAGCAGATTCGGACAGTAGCACCTGCGGAACAGATCAGCTAGCTGGGTGGTTTAAGACCTTTGATTCATGACCTGCATCTGTTATGGTCATATCATTTGAAATGTCTATTGAAAAGATACAGTAGCCACTCACACGCATTGACTGGAGATGAACGGGGTCTCCGTGGCAGTATATCATCCTGGAGCAGCTGAAAGGACTGAAGCTGGTAGGTGGTAGCTGGTCTAAAGCTGAAATGCTGTCACTTCCCTGAATCACAAACAGAGGTGGCCTTGAGCAAAGTGCCTCACCCCCAGGCCCTCCTTTGTCAAAAGTGACAGACTCTGATGATGTTGTCTGAAAAGGCAATCAGTGAAGACGAGGAACAGATGAAGTCACAGCAAGGAGCTGCTAATATCCTTATAATGAGCTTGATTTAGCTTAATTTAGCTAGTTTCTGATTACACCTCGATCATATCAAGACTCATCAGAATCAACTAGAGAAACAGAAGATTTCTTCAACATTCAGAGCCACCTTAAATTCGTTATGGGACTTCAGGCTAAAGTGTTGAGCTAACTGCGTGTCGTTTTTTATGGATTCCAGGTTAGGTAGCGATGACAGAAGGTTTAAAGTTGATCTCAGTGTGTTTGGCTCTGTCTGTGCAGTGCAGGTTATATGGGTCTGTATTTGAAGAGGTTGCATGAACCACAGCATCCTCTAGTGTTGACTGTAGCTTGTTTAACATTAAGTTTTTACAGAGTGCAATCTAAATACATTTAGTGTATGGAAATATGATCACAAATTTCTCCACCCATCCTGTACTTTCATACCTTTTTTTACCGTAAAACTCCTCGATTCAAGTTGTTGGATTATGATTCCTCTTTAGTCATTTAACAGCATTTTACATTCCTCTGTAATCTGATTGATACGGTTTGTGCACAATAAATGAAAAATGAAATAAAAAAATAAAGAAATACTTTTGCTAAGGGTCAAAAAGGGAAGAGCAGCTGTGGCGCAGGAAGCAGTGTGATTTGTTTAATAATTGGAAGGTTCGTGGTTCTATCCCCACCTCCGTCGTCATCTTTAGGCAAGATACTGGACGCTGGGTGTTCCACTGACATGTTATGGTTAGACAAGACACCTAGGCATAGAATAAAAGTGCACTAAATAAATGCTGGTTAAGCGTGCAACACCAGCAACCATAGTCGAATGTCTTCCAGGGGCCAGAGCAGGTGACATTGAAGGAAATTTGAAACTGCTGGCTAAGGCTAATTGTAGATTTGGTAAAATAATAATTCACGTCGGCAGTAATGACACCTGTTTACACCAGTCAGAGGTCACTAAATTTAATATTGTGTAACTTTGCAAATACAATGTTGGACTCTTTTTCTCTGGTTTCCGCCCCAATCTGACCAGGAGTGACATGTTTAGCTGTGTGTTCTCCGCGGCTAAACAACATAAGCATAAAAACTGTCCAAAAAAAACAAACAATATAGCATCCTAAACTGCACCAAAGTGTAAAACAGTGGATTATTAAACATTAGGTCTCTCTCTTCCAAGTCCCTGTTAGTAAATGATTTAATAATTGATCAACATATTGATTTATTCTGCCTTACAGAAACCTGGTTACAGCAGGATGAATATGTTAGTTTAAATGAATCAAATCCCCCGAGTCACAGTAACTGTCAGAATGCTCGAAGCACAGGTCGAGGAGGAGGATTAGCAGCAATCTCCTGCTCCAGCTTATTATTTAATCAAAGAGCAAAAATAAGTTTTATTACAGTAGAAGTCTTTCTGAAAGTGCTGTAACTAAGTTTAAGGATCTAATTCCTTCATTGTTATGCTCTTCAGTGCCAACACAGTGCAGAGCAGCTACCTAAACTCTGCTCCCAGTGAGGTTGATTATCTCGTCAATAGTTTTACATCCTCACTGCGTATAACTTTGGATACTGTGGCTCCTCTGAAAAGGAAAGCTTCAAATCAGAAGTGCCTGACTCCGTGGTATAATTCACAAACGCACAGCTTAAAGCAGATAACCCGAAAGCTGGAGAGGGAATGGCGTCTCACTAAATTAGAAGATGCTCATTTAGCCTGGAAAAAGAGTTTGTTGCTCTATAAAAAAGCCTTCCATAAAGCTAGGACATCTTACTATTCATCATTAATTGAAGAAAATAAGAACAACCCCAGGTTTGTTTTCAGCACTGTAGCCAGGCTGACAAAGAGTCAGAGCTCTGTAGAGCCGAGTATTCCTTTCACGTTAACTAGTAGTGACTTCATGGATTTCTTTACAAATAACATTTTAGACATTAGAGAAAAAATTATTCATAACCATCTCAAAGATTATTCTTCATGTTCGGCTGCTTTCAGCACTGCTGGTATTTGTTTAGACTCTTTTGCTCCAGTTGATCTTTCAGAGTTAACTTCAATAGTTACTTCCTCCAAACCAGCAACATGTTTGTTAGATCCCATTCCTACTAGACTGTTCAAAGAAGTCTTTTCAATTATTGATGCTTCTATCTTAAAAATTATCAATCAGTCTTTATTAGTTGGCTATGTACCACAGACCTTCAAGGTGGCTGTAATTAAACCTCTACTTAAAAAGCCATCAGTGACCCAGCTGTCTTAGCTAATTATAGGCCAATCTCCAACCTTCCTTTTCTCTCAAAGATTCTTGAAAGAGTAGTTGTAAAACAGCTAACTGATCATCTGCAGAGGAACGGTTTATTTGAAGAGTTTCAGTCAGGTTTCAGAATTCATCACAGTACAGAAACAGCATTAGTGAAGGTTACAAATGATCTTCTTAGAGCCTCTGACAGTGGACTCATCTCTGTTCTTGTCCTGTTGGACCTCAGTGCAGCTTTTGATACTGTTGACCATAACATTTTATTACAGAGATTAGAGCTTGCTATAGGTATTAAAGGTACTGCACTGCAGTGGTTTGAATCATATTTATCTCATAGACTCCAATTTGTTCATGTAAATGGGGAGTCTTCTTCAGACAGTAAGGTTAATTATGGAGTTCCACAGGGTTCTGTGCTAGGACCAATTCTATTTACATTATACATGCTTCCCTTAGGCAGGATTATTAGAAAGCATTGAACTGAAGATATGAATTGAAATAAAATTGAATTGAAGGTGTGATCACACACCACAGGTACACCCAGGGACAAAATACTTTCAGAACCAAGAGTGATGTACAGTGCTGTTTTGACGTGTGATATAACAGTGGTGGATGACATAATCAGATCCTTTTCTAAAAGATGCTGAAACACTGAAAAAAGCCTCAGTATGCATCTTAAATATCGGCAAACCTTAAAGGAAATGAATTACTGCTGTAATATCTAATTATTTTACTAATAGTTTTTTTTGCTAAAACTGAGTTTAGTCAGGTATTGTACATCATGTCACTGTTGTAACTTCCCAGAATGTGTACTCCTGTTTGGTTTTGCTCTTTCTTATACAGACAAACATGCTTTTACAGAAATCTATGATTCAGACTTTCTGTCAAAATGTAATATTATTTAAATCTATAAAATAGAAATAACTTTAAACAGATACATGTTCATCAGTGAGCATGGCAACAGAAGAAAAAAATGAAAATGAACATTCACAGCTCAAATTAAACACCTGTCAGTACTGAGCATGTGCAGAGCACTTCAGCTTGTTTCAGATCAGACAAATTTATGGTGTTACCAAAAAGAAAAGAAAAGCAAACCTTTGAAGATACTGAACATAGCTACTCACTTATTTTTCAACTTATTATTTCACTTGCTTTAACTTTCAGTTTGTTTAATTACAATTAATTGCAGTATACTAAGGACTTATTATCCTTTATGAGCCAAATCCTAATTGTAAAAAATATTGTGGACTAGGAGAAGAAAGTTTTACAAACTGGAAATTAAAATAAAGTACTTGGATAATCGTGTATTTCGATGTACATCTGCTTCATAAAAGTCACTTTCTGTCTAAATCCACCTCAGTAAGTACTTCTTTATTAATAATGTGTATTTCACAGTTTCTTCATTAAGACTATAAAAAAAGTAATCAGTATGCAAACACAAATCAATGAAAGACGACCTTAATGTGTCAGTTTCTTGCAACCATGTAACCAACAGGTGCAGCAGACTTTAAGTTCCACTAGAGGGAAGCACAAGCTCATGTTATCAGTCACATCCACCATCCACTCTGAAGCACAGTGACACACCACTGTGAGTATATTCACTATTTTCCTTATGGTCACATTTGGACAGCTTCAGAGGCCAATGGCCCATTATCAGAGTCTTTATTACCCGCAACACAGGAACGCATTCAGGAAAAGTAGTTCCTGAGTTTTATCATCTTCTGGTAGAAAAATGCTGTTATCTAAGGTCCCGATAATTGACCATATAATGGAGATACTAAAGGGAGCTATTCAAATGGACTATAGACTTCTGTCTTCCATCCAGCTGCTAGATTACACTTTTTACTACCTCACACTGTAAACCAGTTACTGAGCCTAAGGTCACATCAATTCTACTAGAATGGAACGTATACGAACACACACACACACACACACACACACACACACACACACACACACACACACACACACACACACACACACACACACACAGCACTTCAGAGGTCATTACATCGATTTACATTCAATTGTCTTCTGCTTGTCCCCCCCCCCGACCCTCGACCCTGAACAGGACAAGCGGTAGAGAATAGATGGATGGATGTCATCTGCTTACGCTAACCTTAAATCAAGTTGTCACCCTAAAATGTAGGGCTCTAGTTATGGGGTGTTGTCTCTTTTCCCCATAAAATAGGCAAGTCCCCACAATGTAACTGCATAACAAAAATGTATGTCCCCACAACTGAAGTAAGACAAGCACACAGACACACACTGCACACTCAGCATGTTTCGATGCTTGGAGCAAAACAGTGACTGTCTGGTGGAAAATGAGGGGAGAAACTGCATCCTTGTGTCATTTATTTTCATGTCGTGCAGTGACAACATCACCAAACAACACTTTCAGAAGCAGTTTACTGTCCTTGAGTGACGGCTCTTGAATATTTCATTGGCGTCATTAGCTTTTTTTCCATGCATAATGAGATCTTTGATACAGATTTAGTGGCATGAAAATCCCCAGAACAGTAAACATCAGCAAAGATTGCATAATAGGAATATGTATTTCATATTAAACATTTACATCAGGAAGAAGACAGATGGCACAAACAAAGAAAGACAAAAATGCAAGTGGATGAAGCGCTGGTACTGTAGTATTAGTTAGTACTAAACAGCTTACAGTGAAGGAATACTTTACCACGGTTATACCCTAATGTGGCTGTGTTTAAAAAAGCTGCATAAGAAAAGATGAGCTACCATACAACCAAACCTAAGACTTCAGGTTTAGCCTACGGTGTCAGGTACAGAAAGTGGCTGCTGCTTTGGTGACTACTGTTTTGAACCTTGGAGTTTAATATTTTTGCCTTTGCTATGTTACTTTAAAAAAGAAAAATAATTAGTAGTAGTAGTTAGCACTGGGTGCAAATGCTTATGCTAGCCAGCTTGGTATAAAATGAACTGTAATATGTTAAAACATGAGAAACAGAAGAGCTGACACCTTAAATGAGCTTTTAGTGCAACCACGTGATCCAGACACCCACGTTTTTTTAATCTCTTTATCAAATTCAGGGTTGGTGGAGGTTTCCACTGCAGTGGAAACAAACAAAAAGGGCCTTTTGGCCCAACAGAGCTGTATTTATTCATGAAGTACTTCCTACACGTAGCTTATTAAGTAATAAACAGCTGCATTTACATTTGCAGCCATGTGCAGGAAACATACAGTGTTTAAAAAGGCCATGATTTTAGAGTTAGCAAGGCTAGCTGCGTGTTTTTAAGGAGGACTTATCCTGGAATAATTTCTTGATGCTCTGCTTCCTTCTTTCAGCAGAGCTGATCCTGCATCCAGAGCTAAGAGAAAATACAACCAGTGTCTGAATCAGTCTCAGAAAGAGAGCAAAATATTAAAACTCAAGACTTATTAAAAAGTATTAAAAAGAGTATTAAAAAGGTCGGCCCACCAAAAGAAGTTTTAATAAAATGCTGTGTATCTATACATTTTTGTTGTTTCCTAATGTTGGTAGATGTTACATAAGAAAAAAAACTGATCTCAGAGTTTAAGTATAATATAAATCTTCAGTAAAACCAGAGAAATGTAAAAGGGGCAAATCTAAAAGAAAATGTGAGAAAATGATTAAATGACATGAGGTCATAAAACTGTCCCATTCGTGCTTGTTCTAAATGTGGCTAGAAAGTGTGTGTATCTGCCGGGGGAGTGTTGCTGCATATGCATGTGCTCGCCCACTCCTTCGTAGTGTTTTATTTTTGGAACAGCACACAGGCTGGTCAGGAACAGAACAGCAGTCAAGTGGAATGGGCTGACAGGCCGGTCTCTTTCGGTCTCTCCTTCGCTCGCCTCCATCCCTCCTCGCCAGACATGGAGCGAGCTCGACTTGCCTGAGTGTGTCTGGTCTAATCACTCACGCTGGCTCCAAGAGCCACCATGACCTGAATCCATCCCTTCGCCTTTCTTATGCAATCCCTTCATCACACAGAGAGAGAGAGGGTACTGTTCTAAATCTCCACTGCCCCGCTTCTGTTGCATGTATTATGCAATCTGCTTTAGAAGTTTAATCAGGGTGCTGGCAGACCACAAAGACACAGAGTATGTGCGAGAGGGAAAGAGATCAATAGAGGATCTATCAGGGATGTTATATCCTAAGCCGCGTTACACGCCCATCGTTACCAGCAGGCAGGCAGCAGTGGAAACATCAGAGTCATACGCACAGAGTCTGATTTAGTTTCACACGTTGTGGAGGCTATTTGCAACCAAACTAATACAAGCAATCTATTTTTGGCTTAGCAGAGTCGACTTGCCTCGATCTAAATCTTTGTGACATAATTATGATGTAAGTTGGTAGTGCTGATTGCATAAAAAAAGAAAGGTTGTTTAAGGACAGAAAGATTTTTACATACTTATTAAAGTATTTCCACTTGTTCCTAATGAGAAAAAAAATATTGCTCTTTTTTGATGTGCCTCTTTTTTTCTACAGTGTATCAAAACAGATGATCAGCTGATCAGATCTAATATTCATTTAGTAAAACTTGCACAACCTTAGTTTACCCGATATAAAGTGAATAAATTCCTTTTGTTTTCAGGGATAGTCGTGTTATTTTTTTGCTGCATTCCTGCACGGTTACAGTAACACTGGTTTTTATTAACGTTTAAACAGCTGAACACAAACACTGACATCATCGCTACACGGGTCTCAGTCCTGCTGGCACGTTACAGGGAACGACATCACGCATCCACAACAATCAAACTCTAAATCAATAAAACACAAAATAACCAAAATAATGATCACAGCACAACTACATTATGGATTTGAAAGTAAACATTAGTCATGAGTCTTTGCAAGTGTTGAAATATTAACTGAAACACACCTATTCTCCTCAGTATGCAGGCAAAAAAAAGCACGGATAATTAAAGGCCCTTAAAGGTTGCTAAATGCTAAATGTGACTTCCTGGTGAGTCGCTTGGTACTGATTATTAATGTACAGTTCATCAGAGTTTCACTGTTGCCCATCACGCCTGGAAACTAAAACAAAACAAGTTTATGGGCTGCAAAACCAAAACAAGGAGCTCAAAGACTACAAACCTGATGGAGGCTGTTTTTCTCTGTGAGAGAAACAACACGTATGGCTGATCCACACATTTACGTCTTTACCGCCGGCTTAAATGCCTCAGTGCATGTTCGACTACTGCTGGTTCAGACACATTATTAGATAAATATGTTCAATTAAGTAGAAAAACACAGACTTTCAGTACAAATGTATATAGATGGGGGCCAAAGTTTTCATTCAATTTATGTTAATTGCGTGGCAAATTGCCAGAACAGACAAAAATCTCTCCGTCTTAATCAGTGCAGCAGTCCTAATTGGAAAAAGAAGCATGAGACATTTCTGTTTTGTCAAAACACAATTAGGAGAGTGTCTCCAGCCTCCAGACTGTAAAATCTCTCAGCTGTGTGTTGGCGGAGAACTTCATTAATTCCTACATGGTGTTGATCTCAGCTGAGTCCTCTTCCCCTCTTGGCTTCATTGTTTGCAGGCTCTGAATAATTTGCTCATGTTAAAGTGGAGCAAAGCTCTTAAACCCAGATTTCCCTTGCTCATCCAATCGGTTCTCTTGTCCCCGTTCATCTCACCTCTCCTTCAGTATTGGTGTTTCGCTATCTTTTCAGACCCACCTCCCTCCTCCCTGATCTGGGAAAGTGTTATCCTATTAGTCCCTGCTGGAAAAAAAGGAATCCATCTTAAAAAGTCACATCTCTGGATCAAATATGTGCTTAATGCCATTTGATCGTTTACTTGTCTGTTGATCTTTCAGCAGTGTTGTACAAAAACGACCTGGTCAAATTTCATGAAAAATTGTTGGGGAGGTGTAACTTTGGCAAACGCAGCAAACTTCCTCAACAAACTACCTCAACAAACTACATCAACATCTGAGTGGACGTTTTAGGGGTGACTGTGGCTCAAGTGGCAAAGCAGGTAGCCTTTTAATTGGAGGAATCGGTTTTCATGTCCTTCCACGAGCATTTTTTCTTCTAAAAACAAACTTTAAGCTTATTAATGAAGCAGAATCACTCATGCACATCCTCCCTTTCTGCAGTCTGCCTCCATCTCTCTATATGCAGAAACCTGTATCGCTAAAGCAAGAAAATAGGAGAGAACCATACAAACTCATCAGGAAAATGTTTACTGAGGTCAGGGTTGAGGGGAATTTTCTCTCACGCTTTTATAGGACCGGAAGTCTCCTTACAACCACAGGAATCCACCCTGGTGGCCATCAGAAATTAGTAGTGTTAAAGACCTGTTCTTTAGTGGCGAGCCTCAATGCTGGCCAATGAGGAAGAAGTTTTTTCCTAGTTGTAGTACAACAGCTGACCACCGAAACAAACTGGCAGCAAGGCCTCAGTGTGTCCAGCTCCCCTGGTCTTTCCTGGGAAAAATACTCTGGCACAATGGAGTGTTTCTTTTTTTTTTTTTTGGAAGGGGGGGGGGGGGGGGGGGGGGGGGGTTAATAGTAAAAGAACTGTGGTCAGAAACTTCATCATCAGAAAGGTGCTGGCCACAGAACAAAAAACACCACCTTAATAATTGCTTAGCACTGGACACATTCCCAAACTAAAAAACAAGAGGATCTCCAGGATTACCACTTTAAATTCTCAGTGCACGTGCTGGTGCAGCCCTTCAGAGTGTGACTGCATGTGTGTGTGTCAGTGTGTATTTTAGAGGGGTTCTGTTTTGTCTTGGTGCTGCTGGCGCCAGCCTGCAGGCTTGGCACAGGAGACGGCATTCACCTCACATGACCAAACTCTCTACTCTAAGCTTCTAGAGGACAAGTGAAAGGTAGTGAGGGATGAAATACAAGGAGAGAGAGCGAGAAAGGGGAGAGGAAGTGGTGGGGAGGTGGAGTGTGGAGGCCATTAAAGGGTTGCTGAAAACTATGAAAAAAAGGAAGATTTTGAGTACAAGGGCAGGAGGGAAGAAGTGTGATAAGACAGGAAGTCAAGGGCATTGGATGGGTATCGGTGGCAGTGCGAGTTTTGAGGTAAAGTGAGGTCACAGGGGTAGATCAGATTAGGGCTCAGACAGAGAACAGGGAAAGGAGAAGTGGGAGAGGAGGTGTCCCCAAAGTACATAGCTGTGAGCAGTCTCCTACAGTTGGACGCGGCCCAGGAAAACTGTGCCTGGGTACATCGTGTTCACTCTCCCCTCTCCCTCCGTCTCTCAAACGGCACACACAAGCCTGCGCACCAACGCTCCCACGCTCAAATTTGCTCAGAATTGCTGAGACATATTGACACAAATAACAGCCTAAACACAGAAAACAATCTGTTAACACACACACACACACACACACACACACACACACACACACACACACACACACACACACACACACACACACACACACACAGTAAACATGTACCTCATGTAGCGTGTGATCAGTAACCAAAGAATAATTCCAAAACTGAGAAAGTAATTCTGCAGCTAATCTTCTAACTGGCCATAAACATCACAAGATTGGAAATTACTGCTACAGATCTGTGGGAAATATTCCTCCAGCGCTTCTTGTTAAAGGAGCAGTGCGTGATCAAAATGTTAACAAATGTAAGAGAACAAGCACTGCAATTCCCTCCTCAGTTTATTCCTGGTTGTGTTATCTCACATAACGTCTTTTTTTTCAGAGGGCTACCAGAAACAGGTCAGTTCTTTTCACTCAGCTTTGATGAAACTGTTTTCTGACGTCGTCTGATGCTGTTTGTTTACACTCATAATCTCTGCTTACGTGCTTCCATATAACACATAACCCTGCATACTTAGAAAATCAATCATTGCCTTCCTTGACTACATTTCTACTGGAGAAAATCCAACATGGACCCTTCAGGTACAGTAAGGTTACAGGTTACAGTGACCATCGCATCCAGGTGTCTATACGTTTGCATGCTAATATATTAAAAATATCAACATAAATATAAACATCAACACAAATATCAATGTTAAAAATATCAACATACTAATCAGATTTCTGCAAACAACATGAGCTAAAATGTAAAAACTTCCTCTTTAGGTAGTAATGTTGTCTTACTGTAGGTAAAAGAGCAAAACTGAAAGTTCAGCAATTTGATGTCAACTTGTGAAAAAGTTGCAAATTTCTTCAGTTATTTATATTATGAGAGGGAGCGGTCATTTTTTTTGTCTCACTCCTGCTGATCAGCCAGATGTACGGTGTTGAAATCTGTGTGAGATTGACGTACGTGTTTATGGTGCGGAAGAACAAATGAAAGTTCATGGGGAATGGGTTTTTAAAATGAATTCCCTGGTCTAAATATAGATTTCTGTATTTACCCCGAAGCCTCCCTTCCAGAACAGAATTTAAAATCCTTCTCCTCACCTACAAGGTCTTGATTAATCAGACCTCATAGTACCGTATCGCCCCAATAGAGCACTTCGCTCTCAGACTGCTGGCTTACTTGTGGTTCCTGGGATACTTCAGAGTAGAATGTACCGAACATGGCAGCGCAGTGATGCAGTGGTTAATAACGTTGCCTCACAGTTCCTGGGTTTGAATACACAGGTCAGGTGTGGCCTTCCTGTGTGGAGTTTGCACGTTCTCCCTGTGCCTGTGTGGGTTCTCTTTGGGTACTCCAGCTTCCCCCCAAAGGCAGGCATGTTAGGTTAATAAGGGATTCAAAAAGAATAAAAATAAGGAGCTGGAAATGAATAGAAGTGGCCCATTTTAAACTCAGGGGCACACATTAAAGGTGTCAGAATTTTTACGTGTTAAAGAGAGTTAGCTCATAATGCAGACGGTATGGAGTTTCTTTGCATGTATCTTTTAATGTTTACTTACATAAATGTGAAATAGAAGCATGCAAAATTGCATTTTTCCCTTTGACGTTGCAGTCATCGGCATTTTTGCCCAACAGTCCCTGAAGGAATTTGTCTTATATGTGGCATTGAGAGCTTTAAGGTGGCCCCTGCATTATTACCTTTCATATTGTTTTTTATATTACTGAAGGGAGGTGAAGGCAGGGAGGGGGACCATAGCTCAATTTTGCCCTGGGCCCCAAATCAAGTTCATCTAGCCCTGCTGTGTGATTATTGGCTTCCTACGTGCAGGTGAAGAGAAACAGCACACAAACACAACAACACAAACACAACAAACTGCACAAAAAGATGTGCAGAGGTGCAGAAGGTGAGGAGATGCTCTGCTCTGTTGGATCTGGCTGTGAGATGCCACAACAGCTTCTCTTCTCTCCAGCGGTTAGAGTCCTTCCCTTGAATCCTCAGGAGCAGCCTGATGAAACTTAGAGGAGTCTGTCTTTAAAAAAATATATACTTTGCTCCATTAGAGATTTGTGGTTATGCAGGACATCCATTTGACTGGGAAAGCCTCTTCACATGATTGAATAGAGATGGACATGGTGTTAAAACAAAATGGGATGAGCCAATGCTTTTTCATATTTCTTATCTGGCCTTCTCAAGGTTTAAGGTTCATTTCCAGAGAAGCAGCCAATATGAATTTATTTATTTTTTCCCTCATTCTTTTCTCTCAACCTAACATTGAACCAAACTGTTCACATGTCTTCTGATGCATTCTGGTGCATCCATTCCAGCTGCTCTACAGGTGATGCTAATGTGCTGAAATCATACAGGCTTTGGTACATTATGTTCTTGTAGTCTGTGCATGTTAGGAGCTAAAAAAAAAAAAAGTTTATCTGATCATTATTATATTTGATAAAATTACCAAAATTACAAAAAAAAACATTTTTTCCTTTAAAGGGACACTATGTAAAATCTCACCACTAGATGTCAGTAGATTGCAGATTGCAAGTGCATAATCCTAGCTATGGTGGCCACTGTAGGACAAACGTGTTTTTGCTACCCAAGAGAGATAAAAAATATTACATTTAGACTGTACACAGTAGAAACATGACTGCCAGCTGTGGCCATTATGAGGAAAAGCAAAGCGGCCGGCCACTGCCGGCAGGCGTTTCAACTTTTGTTAGTGTATAAAAACATTTTTGTGCACACGATATTTGAATAATATCAACACGTAGCAATAAATCAGGAATAAAAAACAGATGTGTTTCAATCAAATGTTGTTGCAGTATTTTACATTTTTTACTCCTGAGTCACCTTGAAAACTCTCCCACTCATCTCTAGTGAGTGTAAGCCGTCAGTCTGCTATTTACCTCAGCTGTCAATATGCCTCGTATTTACTCTTGTAAACTTTGTGAAAGGATACTGTGTGGAGTCGAGGGCCCAAACACAGAGGCATAGAGGCAGGCTGAGTGAATTTGAACTAGCCATTTATTGACTGTTTACAGTCATCAAAAAGGTGAAACATAAATCCAAAAGGGGAACACTGCAAAGTATAAACTACAAGGAAACACACACCAAGAATGAGAAACACTGGAGCAAAAAGAACAGACCCTCTGACAAAGGATGAAGGGAGACTGAGACAATATTTACACAGGAAGGTGATTAGGGAAGTGGAGACAGCTGGGGAGGACGAATGGTGGCTTCCACAAACCCACTCCTGTGTATTTTTAATGGATTAATTCTAAGTTTATGAGAAAGCATTTGTTTGTTGGAAGATGTAATTACGTACTAATCAATGCACATTTATGAGTACTATTACATAACAAAAAAATTACTTCCTGTACCTTTAACCAAGACTGCCTCCATTAGCCACGTCTGGAAGCAGCCTGTTATAACCCACAGTCACATTTAATTGTGAGTCTACTTATTAAGACTTCATCAAAGAAGGTTCAAACAGGGAGGTGATTGGCATGGATGGATGTGTGAATTTCTTTCATAACTTTAACTACAGGTACACTTTTGTTACAATGATGATGAAGGTCCAATTTTTTAACACCAACTCTAATTCTTTCCTAATCTTTTAAGCAAGTTGACTTTGTGTCTAAAGTGTGGCACATAATATTAGTGCTGCTTTTCCTGGTAAGTGTGTAATTCAGAAAACCACTGAACTACACAGGTTGTAGTCAGAGGGCAGGGCTCGACAACCTTGAGTAAATGATGCATATGCACTCTGATGAACTAGGATTAGGATCCAAGAGTGGTTAACTTAGATCTGGCCTTAGTAATGACTTGGCCCAGTTCAGTGTGTAGTGCTGCTTCCACCTGTGACATGAGGTATCCTCAAAGAGGCATTGCTGCATTCAGTCTCAGCAAGGCATCTTTACCATGGCAGCTCCCGAGTACAAAGCCTATGTAATTACTGGAGAATTCAGTGAACGAGTGGGCACCATGCATCATGTCTCCTGCATGCTCTATCCAGGCCCCACTGCTCCTCTAAGCCTGATACAGTATTTCCAGTAGAGAGAATAATATTAAAGGAGCGAGTTGAAGTGATTCCAACTTCTACCTTCAAGTCTCAACATGACTATACTGCCTCGGCGATCATGTAGAGAGACACAAGTCTATCTTAAGATATGTTGTGCAGTGCTGTAGGTGTAGTGTGGCTGTCCAAAACAACTATGAGATATAGGGATACTCAAAAGTTATAGCTTTGAGTTGCAGTAAATGGGGAAAAAAAGCACAGTAGCAATCCAAGTAGATCAGCTGATCTTAATTACAGTCCACATCAGCTGATGGTTCAGCTGATACCCTTAAATACACAACTACAGGCTGTTTTAGTCTGCCTACAGCTGTGCGCTGCAAGCAACTTTGCAACCCACCACGAAACCCCATGTCCTCCTTTTCATGCTGTCTGACTCGATCAGTGTCATATCTGTCTTGATACCCGCTCAGTTCTGTGCTGGGCTCCTGCCGCTGCTCTCTCTCTGCAGAGGGAAATGTTAGAAAGGTCCCAGAAAAGAGCAGCGCCAAATACAAATGACTAATAATGATTAACTGTAGCAGTCCTAACTGAAACATTATTGCTTTCTCACTGCAGTAAAAACAATACCTTCTAAATTACAATTAGCAATTTAATATCATTAAATATGTACGGTAACTCATAAATATAATACATAAAGCCACCTGTTATCTTTACTACAGTTTTATTATGCATGTGTGAGTTTATATGTTTATGCTGAACACACGCACGCGCACGCACACGTTCAGTTGATCCTGATGACTCACTCATCCCCCCTCCCTCTCCTGCTATATTTAGACTCATCTTGGCTTCAGCTAAACATTAAAAAAGTGAAAAGAGGCAGGCAGAGGAAGAGGGGGAGCGTGTGTGTGTGTGTGTGTGTGTGTGTGGGGGGGGGGGGGGGGGGGGGGGGGGGGGGGGGGGGGGTAATTACATTGACAGCTGGGAACGGTTCCTGCTGTGAACGTTGTGTAAATTGTATGACGCCAACGGATTAAATTAACAATAAAATAAATCACAGTTAGTTTGTTTGTTGTTTTTTTTTTTTGGGGGGGGGGGGGTATTTTGTTTTGTTTTTTTGAACATTTAAAGCATCAGGTGTCAAGAATGGAGGCAAAGGGACAAAATACATCTCAGTGTATAATTTTAAACACCGTCTCCAGCTAATTATACTGTTGGTTAACTCACGCTCTCCACGGCTACAACAATAAAGACCTCAGCATTTAGTTTCCCCTCCTGCTGCGTTCCAGCGCTTACGCTAATAATTCCTCTGATCCTATGTGGTAATTAGATGGCTATTTCTCCAAATCAGCATGCTAGCGCCTCTTTAATGTGACCAAAACTCATGGAAGTTGCCACCCCTGATCTCTCTCCCAGCATGCTGATTGTACGGGGGTTTAAAAGAACTACAGGAGGGACTGCATTGTGTGTCTGTGCACGTTTTTGTTCACAGACCTTTTTATCAGTTGGTTTTCCAAATTTAAACCTGTTGGCTGAGAAACTGAGGCTGCCTTGCTTTACCAACACATTAACATCTGCACTGGTTTGTGAGTTTTGTTGGAGTTTATTGCTGCACTTTGACTCTTAACAAGTTAAAAAAAAAGGCAAAGCTGAGAGGTAAAATTAAACTAAACTTATTGCACTGTATGCAGATTTAAGCACTAATAACCTTCCAAGCTGCCACAGCAGCCCTCGCACCATCGAGGCACGGACCCCACTATGAACCTGAAGGTGTGCTGTGGTATCTGACACCAAGATGTTAGCAACAGATCCTTTAAGTCTTGTAAGCTGTGAGGTGGGGCCTCCATGGATCAGGTTTGTTTGTCCAGCACATCCCACAGACACTCAGATTAAGATCTGGGGAATTTGGAGTCAACACCTCAAACTTGTTGTTGCTTCCTGAACCGTTTTTGCTTTGTGGCAGGGAGCATTATCCTGCTGACAGAGGCCGCAGCACACCACTTTGCTTTTTCTTAGGGCAGCTGCTCATATGAACAAGCAGAGGGACACAGACCAGTCAGTGCTCTCTAATGATAAGGTGAGGTGTCAGGTGGGGAATGAGGGGTTCAGACCGGGGTGATTTGTTCATGAACAACTGTGCTGCAATGGTGAAAAGCCAAGCAAGTAAGCAACCATTTGAGATTAATGAGTGAAGATGAGCTCAGCTAACAGTGGATGCTAAAACACCACGATGGATCCAGCAAAGCAGACAATCAGCACCATGATTCAGCTGTGATAGTGTGGCCTGTCATGTGGCCAAATACAGAAGCTACTGGTGCTGCAGCTGTAAGCATCTCCACATCTTTAAAAATCTTTATTTGAAGTTTCACTGGGTGAGTGCTTGAATGTAGGCAGCTTCAAATGGCAACGAGCTTTAAAACCCCACGAGGTGATTAAGAATCTATTTTGTACGAGTGTTGTGGGGAATTTCAGGCATGATTAACACAGGCTAGCACAAGTGCTAACCACTAAGCCACCCTGCTTTGTATTTGGTACTTTTAGCATATCCTCTCATGGATGTCATTTTAAAGATGGCATACTTTGCGTACTGGGTTTACAAAACAAATATTTGAAAAAATGATAAAGTAAATGTCACAAAAATCAGTGCAAACACTGACTGTCAGGCACGGTGGTGGAGGGGTGATGATTCGGGTTTGCTCTGCAGGATCTGGGCACCTAATATCAAAGTATTCTAGAGTCAAATCTGAGGCCTTCTGCCTGAAGGCTAAAGCTGAAACTGGGTCAGACAACAGGACAGTGATCCAACCACACCAGCAAACCTGCAACAGAACAGCTGGAAAAGGAAAGAATGAAGGTGTCAGAGTCAGAGTCTGCTGTGGTGGGACCTTAAGGGAGCTGTGCATAAAAGAACGTCTGCAAACATCAATGAATTGAAGCAATGCTGTGAAGACAAGTTGGCTGAAATTCCTCCACAAAGATGTGAGAGACTGATGAAGTCATACAGGAAACAGTTACTTCACATTACTGCTGCTAAAGGTGGTTCTACAAGCTATTAAATCTTACTTGGTTTTTTACAGGACTGCATAGAGTCCTATGAAAACTTCCTTTTTCATATGACTGTATGTAAACTAATCATGATAATCTCAGTATTTATCAAACCATAACTTTAAAATGCTCCTTACCAATTAATGAATCAGGAATGCACGATCCAGAAATACAAAATCTGAGTTAATGATGTTGTAATTTCTGGACTTTTTTTTTATGTGGTAATTTTTCTCTTTTTATTAAAACAGCTGCAGTGACCCCGTCACAGTAAACTCATATTCATGCTCGGCTTGTGACACTTTATACCCGTGGACGCCCGAAGGATGAGAGAGAGAGGTCCCACATTTAATGATGAGTTCAGCTTTCACACACTGACCACTGTTTGTAAGATCTGTTGTGTTCTTACTTCTGAGTCACTGAAGTCATCACACAGAAGTGAATGTACAGCATCCCCATCCATCACGGTTTATAGTAAGCACAGCCTTTACATCCTTTACATTCTCGCTGCCCGCTGCTTTTTCCTCTCCTCCACCTCTGCCTCAGTCACCCGCCCGCTCATCTGCTCCGCTGCCCGTCAGCGTCACTTGTTACTGTGGGAAGAACAATGCTGACATCACAATCATTATGCAATTCTATCAGCCTCGGAACGGCGAGAGCTGCTTTTTTTAGCAACAGCTAAGAAACGAAGGGTTATTCAACCCTGCACATCTGCCCTGAGCATGCCCCTGGGTGTGTGTGTGTGTGTGTGTGTGTGTCTGCAGTGTGTGATTGTGAGAGTGATAAAGGGAGAAAGTGTGTGTGGTGAGAGAAATACTGCAGTAATTCAAGGGCAGCTTGCTGCCCAAGTGGAGGGATGATGTGCTCCTACTAACACACACACACACACACACACACACATACACACACTTACATATAGAACAGACAGCCCAAAACAAACAGCTCCTCTGACACGCCAAGGTTAGCTGTGGCGCATTGAACATATGTTTCTCATAAGGGAATTCTATTCTCCGTCTGCTATGATGCTGCTCTCAGATGTTACGAGCTCTGCAGTATGGAAGAGGAACGCTCATACACCGAAGGCACGGAAAAACTAAAACCTATTCTCAAACACTGGGCTGGTTTGAATGTACACATCCAGATGAGAAGCTCCCCATGTGATGGAGAAACTGTTGGCAACTTGTCTCTGCCTGCCATGCAGCCCCTGGAGTGCTGATACAGAGAACACTCTATCTCTCCTGCTCTCCCTGCTTCACACAGACAGAATAGAAAACAGAGGAAGAGAGCTGGAGCTGAATCCCAATGTAAGTCCTGAGCTGGCTCCTTCCTGTGCGGAAAGGTAGACAGACAGGAAAAAAAAATACTTTTAGTATTTCCCTCCTGATTTTTCCTTCCATTTCTAGTTTTTAGCCACATTAGATTCATAGGTCATGATTGATTCATCAGTCCAACACTTTGTTCTAGACTGAACAACAATATGAACATTTGGTTTAACTTAACTCTGCAGATGATTTTCAGTCACACACCATTATGCACCAAAAAAATCACAAACTATCCTACTTCACATCACCACACGATTTCCAATAAAAACTGGATGCTTCCTAAAACTTGATGCCTGTAAAACAGAAACTCATATTTTTGCTCCAGTTAACTAGTCGACCGCATCCCTGAACTGCCAGAACGTCTTCAAACATCTGAAATCCAGATGTCACCATCGGCCAGGCAGTGAATCTTCAACAGCCTTTACAGCTAAGGACAAGTCACAGATACAAAGTGTCTCTAGTACCACATGATGCACCAGGTAAGAGCAAGTGAGACGAGTCTCTCACTCCAAACTTGTAACATATGGGTGCTTGAAAGGTCAGAGGTGAGCTCAGAAATACCCGTGTTCAAAGTGGCCACGCCCCTAACTTTAAGCCTTAATTAAATCCAAAAAAGTGAGTTATAAAAAAAAAAAAAAAAAAAAAAAAAAAAGATTGCCCAGGTACTGTTATGAAAGGGAAATAATTTAAACACTGCAGTCTGTGGGGACTGACTCACTCTTGGAGACAGTCTGAAGTGGCCATGGGAGGAACCACAGTTTGGTTCATTTTTCAGCCTCAGAGGTTTTGGGCTTCATTGAAGTGCCAGTAAAAAGCAAGTGGAAACCAGCGGGAGAAAGCAAAGCAAAGAAACGGCCCAAACTGCAAATTACTCCACTGCCATCCTTCCAACTTCCAAAGGCGGACTTTGGTGCTCTGTAAAAGATGCTCTGGCCATGCCCTGGTGCATATCTCTGCAACATCTGCCAGAACTGCTTTATCTGATGCCCCAGGATGAGAATATGTTCACGAAGCCTATTCTGACTCAAACAGAGGAGGTCAGAGTCAGACCGTCAGAGCTCTGTATGCTCCGGCACTCGTCTCTGACGTCTTCTGAGTGGGGGCTGATATGTCCACACCCCGGGAGACACACAAAACACCAAGTTTATTCAGTCAACCGGGTTATTGATAACGTCATTCCAGCTGCTCCAAACCCGTCTGTTGGTCATCAGTTAGATCCACTCTGCCATATTTAGGAAAGTCATCACTCCAACATGTCCTTGGGGTGAAACAACTTGCAGAGGAGACTACTCTGTTTTGCAGCCTCTGTTAATGAAAGCTATAATTATCACACAGAAAAATCAATACTCTTGTCTTGTTTAGGGTAAGACTGCAGCCATGGGAGTCTGTACTGCACAGCCCAAAAAACAAGATTTATGGAAAGACTGTGTTCACAGCTGATTGGGTCTAATTGTTTCCCAGCTAAGCAAGAATCCCATTCTGCTAAATGAGCCAGCGATCAAATTCAAATTCATTTACTGCCTGGCAAGCACACAGAACGTCTTCACTGTTCAGCAGAGAGTCTTTTGTCTGTTTGTGTGTTTTTAAGGGTGGTGGTGGTGGAGGGGGGGGGGGGGGGGGGCATCATAACAGCTGTGTGGTTGAAGATTAGTGAAGAGCAATTAACATCTAACACACCCCGGGGTCTTTAACTGTTGGTGGACCACACCGACTGTTGGTCATTTTGAATTCTTGTACTTTTATAGCTGAAGATAATTTCAGTCCCACTTTCAGCTCTAACAAAAAGTTAAAATTAAATTAAAATTTACTGAGGATTTACAGGTGAGTCAGGAGTCAGTGCCAGCAGAGGAATGTGGAAAAATTCTTTGAATCATTGGACCAGAATCTGTTCATTAATAAGTCATGTGTATTAATTAACAATATTTCATCAGCCCCTGGGCATTTATGGAATATTAAACACATCACTTGAAGTGTTTTTTTTTTTTTACAACCTTTAAACACAAAAGTTAATCTTGTTAAAGGATTTTAACTCTGCACTTAAATGAACCAAAATATATTTGTAAATGATTATTTTAAATGTTAAAGTGAAGCTGATATATGGCATCGACCGTTCTAATTACCATTCTATTTTCCAAAGTTTTTAAAGTTCCTTCTTTTTCTGATTAGATTTACACTGGAGCTCACAACCAAGAGGGTTTAAATCTGAAACTCTGGAAGTTGTCTACTTAATTAGACTCTTTTGACTAAATTAAAGATTTTTATTCAGAAAAGCGATATGGACTTTATTCTCCATCACTTACACTGGAAGCACAATGAGAGGAGATCTCTTAATGGCCATCATTATCAGGAGAAATGATTGTAACAAGCAACAGCTTAGAGAGCAGCTTGCAATATGATCACACAGTCTATACAGCACAACTATCATACCCAAAGATGTACCATATGGGGAGCTACCACAGACAGTATAAAACATGGATGGAGCCACCATGATGTCACCCATTGGTTTGGGACCCTTTTAAGCCCCAACATTAGCTTTGATTTTCGCTTTTTAAATGCCAGAAGTGGCATTATTGTTCCAGCAAGCCTGATTATCGAGCTACATTCATAAATTATGGCTGCAATGCACACACACACATATCTATGCACATATTAATGCTAATTAGTGTTTAGTAACAGGCTAATAAAATACTAGAATTTCACTCACAAAAGCCAAACCTTCATTCAGTTTTTCTTGGATGGTTTGTTCCACATAGAAAGCCATAATATTAGTCAGATAAGCCCCAACAGCACACAGATAGTGACGATGTCCAGTTTAATGTAGTGGATGAGGCCCAGAAAACTGTGATCAGGACATCTGTCAATCAGTGTGGCCACGCCCCCAGAGTGATGAGTTATGAAAACCAATCGCCTCCCTCAGAACTGTTATGGAAACAAGTTGGACGTTTTAACATGGTAGTCTCTGAGGACTTCCTCCTTTTGGAGCGACCCTCAAGTAGAACCCAGAGGAAATGCCGTTTTTGCTATTTCCATGTTACCTTCATTATTCAGCTAAGGTTACACCTTAGGAGTATGAATTAAAAACACACTACAGCAAGGGGAGCTGGAGGCAATGGCCCCCTGACTTACTTACAGCGCAACTTACTCAGTGGTCAAAGGAAGGGTTCTAACCAGCGGTTGACTGCCACCCTGTTTGCTATTACCAGAATTAGCAAGTGGGTGTGGCTATTAGTACTAGCAAGCGATGGTCTGATACCCGGGGGGACACCCCCCATCCTCCGTGGTCATCTGATAACTGCTGGGATCTGATCTGAATAGATCGCTGAAGGGTTACACCACACTCACCTTTAAACCTGACCTTTATTTCGACGTCTGCTACACACCTGTAAGGCTTCATGATTGTAGCTTGCACACAGTTACTGACAAAATCTATCTAAATCCAGATAGACATACTGTACAATGACCTGCCAAAGTGCTCAAAACCATCCTCTCATGATGACTCGTACTTTTGCACACACACAAGGTCACAGAACAATACCATTGTAAAGTTATCCTTCAAAGCTGCCACCCTGTTACTTTAAGGATAAAAACCACATACTGCAGGCACAACTGTAGCTATTCACTCACATTCACATCCACAGTGGGTGCAGTGTTTGTGGTGTGGGTGTGTTATGAGCTTTGACTAGAACAACACCACCCTGACGCCCAAATGACAAACAAATTTCTTTCCTTGTATTTGGTTCAAAGGCCCAGACATGAGTGACAAGATAAACAGTGAAAAGGCAGCAGGATATCAAATACACTTTAGCTGATAACACATGAAATTTAACAGCATACAACTAGTTATTATGCAAGTATATAACTATGTGTAAAAAATATACTTCAAATATCTCACTGATGTATATTTTATTTGAAATAAAAAATAAAACCACCTTTTCTTTGTCTGTGTGGTGGATGGATTCTGTCCCAGTAATGAGTCAGCTAAAAAAAGGCCACTAATGGTAAATAAATAACCTTATTTCATGGAGTCAAGAAATGGAATTACTTAAGTAACCCCACCTTAGAAAATACAGTAATTGAGCCAGTCTGAAAACGTGTGAGAGTCTAAGCTTTGAGATCATGACAGTCATCTTTTCTGACTGGTTTGCACCAGTTCTGCATCTGGGTCAGAGTCACTGCTGGTAGCATGAGGCCATACCTGGACCCTACAGAGGCTGCGCAGGTAGTCCAACTCCTCCAGGATGGCACATCAATACGTGCCATTGGCAGAAGGTTTGCTGCACAGTCTCAGAGCATGGAGGAGACTCCAGCTTTGCTGCAGACTGAAGCTGGTGCAACCAATGAACTATAAAATGCACGTGTCTTTGTAGTTGAGTATTGTCACCAGTGAGCAGTCTCAAAAATATGTGTAATGTGGGCTACTCTTGTTCATGTTTATGCAGTTTGGTGGTCGTTTAGATTAGTAACTGCAGTGGAAAACACAGACGTCATAATATACAAAGAACTTCTTTGTAGTGGCATGAAACTGAGTGTTAAATGCAATAAAAAAAAAGTCCACTGCAGCCAGTATCTGTGCTTCTTCTTTGTCATGTTCAACTACATTCAAAATTGGATGTAATTTCAGATGTTTAATGAATTTTCAGCTTTGATAATCAACAAGAAGACTAAAGATTGGCTACAACGATGAACACAAGGTAAACATAAAGTTACCAGTTGTATATTCTGACTGAAGAGCTTTAATTTAATATCACATAATAATCTAAGCCTGACTGTGGGGGCAATTCCTCTGCACGATTACATAACAGCTGTTTCCCGGTTGCCAGTTATAGCATTTTAACTCAGTATTCATCCAATTCCAAACATTTTTATCCATATTAATAATTTAGATGTTTTTCCTTTAAGAGATAAAAGCTACTTCAGTAAAAACTGGAGTCCAGAGGCGGCACAGAGAGGCCGGTGGTCTTCTGGATGTCATATTGGATATTACAGGATGGTTTCTGAAAGGGGTGGCCCTCCTCTAGCCTTCTGATAGGTTCCATACAACCCTGAACTGTGGAAACATACTTCTGGTTTGTATGAAAGCTAAATTGCTGTGCTGGGAAGTTCATTTATATTTCAACAATGTCCACATCAGACATTAGAGAATTTTACTAATAAACAGAACTTAATTAAAATGGGACTAAATCTGTTTTTTATGGGGACTTTGAGCATTAGGAGCCTCACTGCATGAATGCTGAATAGTCATAAAGGTGCTCATACCGTCATCCCCTCCTATAGAAGGTGTGCAGCGCTTTATATGGGTGAGAGCGAGTATGGGATGATGCACACGTTGAGAAGGGTTTTCACACATGTCTCTGTCTGGCTGATGTGCAGAGTAAGTGGGCTCCAGTTCCTGTCATTGACGCCCACTCGAGGGAGACAAAATTAGCTCCTGAGCTTGTGACGTGTGTCAGTAGCATCACACTCCTGCATGCCACGCACATGTGGTGTGGGTGTGCTCATTTGAAGCCTGCAGCTCAGCAGGTGTGTGTCTTTGAGGGCATGTTTGTGTGTGTAAAAGTGCTGTGCATGTCAATAAAAAAAAAGCACCGCATATACTTCGAGGGATTCATTTCCATAAGCACAAAAAGCTGTTAGTGATGAAGCTGCTGTTTGGAAAGAGGCGAGAGCGTTTTTTTTTTTCTGTTTTATTACTCTGTACATTTAGGATCCATATTATGGAGGGCAAAACATGACAAAATAAAGAATATACAAATATACATATATGTAAAATGATTGCTCATTAAATACTTAAATATAATTTAAAATATATGTATACCTTAATATGTAAACCTTTGCATTTATATTTAGTTACCCCTATAGTTGTCAATTTATTTATTATCACATATATTTTGCATTTATTTATTTGCAATTATCTACAGCCAGTTTAGAGATCGTACTGCCATGGCCTCCACCCCAACCTCTACAGTCCCTCCTGCAGGTGGTGGGCCCTACCAGGCTCCAGAGTGGGGCTCCAGTAACCCTGTCCCTGGAAGGGTAAACAGGTCCCTTGACATGTATTCATGATCAGGATTTCTGCATTTATCAGCCAGACTGAAGAGACTGTGTTACTTGATTGGCTCGAGCCTCTGATTCCCCCCAGACAAGGTGATGGAGGAGGTTGGGGAGAGGGAGGTGTGGGCATCTTTTCTTAGATTTCTGCCCCTGCTACCCAGACCCAGATAAGAGGGAGAAGATGGATGGATGGATGGATGGATGGATGGATGGATGGATGGCAAATGTCATGATCCTGAGTCTTTGACCCAGCGTTTTGTTTTTTTGTGGACTTTGTGATTTTGTTTATTTAATTCTTCTATGAGTTTCTTGGTTTGCCTGGTTTCTTGTATATTTTCTTGTTAAGTATATTTAGTCTTGTTCCCTGTTCCTTGTGCTTTAGTTTAGTTCCTCCCTCATGTGTCCCCTGTGTTAAGTTCATTCATGTGTCTGTGTTTGTCCCTTCCTGTTTTATTTTGTGAGTTTTGTTCCTTGTTCTATGCTTTTAGTTTTGCTTCCTGTGTCTTGACCTCCCCAGCTGTTCTCACTTTCCTCATTACCTTGTGTATATATATTGTTTTATATATATTATATATATTGTTTGCACGATCCCCTTCATGCCTCATGGGTAGTGTGTTTTCTCGTTCTGGGTTTTCCTTAGAATCCTGGTCTGTTGGATTATTTGCTCCTGTTTAGCTTCTCCATATTTCCTTGTATTCCATGAGTAACCAGCAATAGAGTATTTCTGAGTTCACGTTCAGCCTCCTGAGTCCTGCATTTGGGTCCTAATTTTTCTGCCACACTGCTAAAACCTGACAAATGTGAAATTCTTTTATAAAGCCTGTTACTGAAATTAATGCTTGTATGAAAGAAAATGAAATAGTGGAATATGACCAGGCAAGAAATGTTGTTTTTAATCAGGAATATCTGCCTTCTCAAACTTCTGCTAAGTATAATTTTTGCAATCGCACAGCTTTTCCAACAAACTGCTGGATGTCCCAGGATTTATATTTACTTTTCTCCTATGTGAGTTTTGGTTATTTTTTTTTTATAAGGGCTCAAATGATAAGGACAGCTGGATAGTTGACCATTTGCCCTCATCATGTGACAGGTTAGTGGTGTCACTGGTGCTGTTTCCAGGGTGCAGAGTTACTGGCAAGTGGAGAGGAGTGACGTTACAGAAACAGTGGTCCTGGCTGGATCTATTATTAGGTGAGTGCTTAAACTAAGTGTGTGTGTGTGTGTGTTTGTAGGAAAGAGTTTGATCATTTGTGTTTGCCTGCAGTGAGAGCACTAGTCTTTTAAAAGTAAAGCTGAGATAAGCAGACACACAATTCCCCACTAGACACAATATGTAATGTGCTCATTTCAAGCAAACATCTGCCGGCGGACTTCGTACATTTTCTTAAAACTTCTCATAAAAAACTGCAACCGCTACAAAAAGTAATCCAACTCTGAGGTGCTGGATTTGTAGCAAAGAAGAAGAAGCTTTATGGTGAATGAAGATAACCACCAACATGCTAAAAGTGTAGCTTCTGTAGTCAGAGAGTGCGTTACAGCTACACATCAGAAGTGTTCTGTTGCTGATTGCTCAGTGACTTTATGCTGTTAATATCCTTCCAGAGGGGGAACATGTACTTTGAGGATGGCTGCAAGAAAAACATTTTTAAAACTCTGAACATCTTTTGGAAGATAAATTGTCTCAAGATATGATACAGACTCAAATCCAAAGCTAGCAGGTGGAGTTTACCCTCGGGGCTTCCTGCCAGAAAGGTTTTCTTTTTAGTCTCAGAGTTGCTCAGAGTTAGGCAACTAAACTATATTAGGCTGAGTTGAGGAAGAATATCATGGTCCCAGTGAATATGTACCTTTCTGCCCAGTCTTGGGGAGCCTGTCTCAGAGAAGCCAACCTTCTCCCAACTGACAATCAAAGAGCTATACACCCACTGGCCACTTTGTTAGGTACATCTGTTCGACTGCTCTTTATCACTAATTTCTAATCAGCCAATCACATATGGCAGAAATTAAATTATTTCATTTAGTCACCAGGAGAACATAAACCAGTGTATTCCTAGTCTCAGAGAGGGTAGCATCAGGAAGGGCCTGAGTTAACGACAGAGAGAGAGAGAAAGGCAGGAGTGTGGAGGTGAGAGTAGACACTCTAAATGTAGGGACTATGACTGGTACAGTAAAGGGAGCGAGTTGGCTAATATGATGGAGAGAAGGAGATATACTATGTGTGCAGGAGACCCAGTGGAAGAGAAGCAAGGCCAGGAGCTCTGGAGCTGGATTCAAGCTGTTCTGCTAAGATAGGAAGCGAAGTAGAATAGGGGCAATCTTGAAGAAAGAGTATTTGAATAGTGTTGTGGAGAAGAAGAGTGTCAGACAGGATCATGAGTTTGACAGTGGAAATCAAAGTGATAATGGTGTCAGTGTGTATGCCCTGCAGGCTGGATGTCAGAAGAGAAAAAGGAATTTAGGAATAAGTTTAAGTGCCTTGAAATAACTCTGGCAAACCGTCAGACGACTCAGGAGGCAAAAACGGTGCTCTATTCACATGGCGTATAATGTAGGTGGGGCACTGCTGACTTCAACTGAGGATATAGTCAGGCAGCAGAAGAAATGCTTCGAGGACCTCCTTAATCCCACTGACAGATCTTCTGTAGAGGAAACAGAGTCTGGGGACAAGGGGGGGGCAACACACCCATCACTGGGGGTGAGGTCACTGAAGTAATTAAACAGCTCCTTGGTGGCAGGGCCCCTGGGGTGGATGAGCTTCACCCTGAGTTCCTGGATGTTGTAGGGCTGTATTAATTTACCTGAAATTAGAGGTCATCCAGGTCTTTATGTCTTCAAGACATTCCTGCAGTCTAAGTAATCTGTGTGTGTCATCTGGCTTCATGGATAGATAAAGCTGGGTATCGTCTGCATAGCAATGAAGATGTACGCAATGCTTTCTAATAATCCTGCCTAAGGGAAGCATGTATAATGTAAACAGAATTGGTCCTAGCACAGAACCCTGTGGAACTCCATAATTAACCTTAGTGTGTGAAGAAGACTCCCCATTTACATGAACAAATTGGAGTCTATTAGATAAATATGATTCCAACCACTGCAGTGCAGTACCTTTAATACCTACATTGGCATTGATCTGATGATGGAGACTGGGGCTCTGCAGCTGACGTTTCACAATCCTGATTGACTCGCTGTACATTCATATAATTAATCAGAGCAGAGTTTAGACTGCACAGTGCGCTGCGCTCACTGTTACTGTGTCAGCTGCTGCCTTCATATATGTTTACTGCTGAGGTTTGATGAAGCAGGTGGAGGAGAGTCTAAGAATGCTTTGTTAGATTCAGCAAAGGTAATATGGATGACATTTAGTCTGAATTACTAACCCTAACCCTAGCTCAGCATACGATAACGACTGCCAGTATTATTAGTTTGAGAAGCAGAGTCATTTTGGTCGCAGTTTTGATTATAAAATAAAAGCGAAAATATAAACAAACAAAAAGCTTAACATTGTGAAGACTTGGAAGAACAATGTGACACTGATGAGAGGATAAGGCTTCCCAGGTCATTCCCAGGCCAAACCAGCTGGTGATCAGAATTATTTTATTTATTTTTTTACCCAGTTTCGCTGGCGGTGCAGCGCTCACAGCCTGTCCGAGGTCCCGGGCTGAACTTCAAGCCCAGCCCGTCCCTCCAGACAATACTCACCGCTCCACTATAATGACCGCTTTAATCTCATCTTTCTATTGTTTTTAATGGACAGTTCCGCTTACAATTACAGTTCAATGATGTGAGGATCCTTGGTACAGTATACAGCGGACTGTAAATGAATGCGCTTCCACTATTACTGCTCCTCCTGGTGGATAAACAAGACATTACCACCATTTTCCCCAAATGCTGCTTAGGGGCGTTCCCACCAGTGGCCAGAATTCCTACGTCATTAGCGGGGGATCACGTTTAGGCCAAGGTTCGGCCACGAATCAGCCAAGGACCGGCCAAGGTCGCGTCACGGATCGGCCGGCCATTTTCGGTGGCTGCATCTGTATAGTATGCTCTAATCTCTGTAATAACATGTTATGGTCAACAGTATCAAAGCTGCACTGAGGTCCAACAGGACAAGCACAGAGATGAGTCCACTGTCAGAGGCTGTAAGAAGATCATTGGTAACCTTCACTAATGCTGTTTCTGTACTGTGATGAATTCTGAAACCTGACTGAAACTCTTCAAATAAACCGTTCCTCTGCAGATGATCAGTTAGCTGTTTTACAACTACTCTTTCAAGAATCTTTGAGAGAAAAGGAAGGTTGGAGATTGGCCTATAATTAGCTAAGATAGTTTGCTTTTCTGAAGCAGCTAAGCTCAAATCACCTCAAACTGGTTTGTTGAACATGACATCAAGTTCACTGTACTCAAACGGCCTCCACAGTCACCATATTTCAATCTAAATGAACACCTTTGGGATGTGGTGAAATGGGAGGTTCACATCATGGAAGTGCAGCTGAGAAATCTGCAGCAACTGCACGATGCTATCCATACGGACCAAATCATTCATTCATTCATCATTCATAAAGAGCTTCATTTTAATCGTAGGCCAAATCTAGAATAGTCTTCATCAAGGCAGCTGTGGAGGAGAAACCACTAGTATGAAATGCTTTCTATCAGATGAAAATAGGTTAAATATCTTTCTAAGAAACATGAATACCAGTTACCAAATCACTGGAATAAATGGGTGTTATTATAATAGGAGTCATTTTCTGATAAAGTTTTTAGAGTTGCAGAACACCTTAAACAAACACGACTCATTAGTGGATCCTGTAAAGACCAGAGACTATTCGGGTCCCCTTCTCTCACATCCACACACTAATCAACACACAAATATGCACACCTGTGTCCCAATTAATTGGCTGAGACATTTAAACTTCTCGAGGTACGTATATCTACTTTTCTTCGATTTTTTTTTTCGTTTCTTCCTTTTGTCCCCCCCCCCCCCCCCCCCCCCCCCTCTCCCCCCAACCTCTTGTTCTTGCCCCTTCCTTGTTGCCTGTCAGACTTGGCATCAATAACTAAATAAAAAGATAAATAAATAAAAATACAAACATTAACAAGAATAGCCTATAAAAACTTATAGAGCTGTTCTTGTTAAAGCAAATATGTTTGGTGCATCAGTGCATTCAGATCATCATTCCGATTGTGAAAAATGCCAGACATGACAGGCTAAAAAAAAAAAAAAACTTCTCGAGGTACCTTAGCACTGGAAGGAAATTTCAGATAACTCTGTGGTCGTGCACATGCGTGGATGCACCATCTCACTCACCACTTTCCTCACTTCACACATGGACCTCAATGTGAGGGTCCCCTTAAGGGAAGCCAGTGTGTGGTTTCTGTCCAGCACAACGGAGGAGGCAGAGGATCGATATGAGGGATGAGAGAACTTCAAACACATACAAGCTGACTGAGCAGTCAGCTATTCACAACCTGTCGTACTTTCTGCTACATAAAAATTCTGATTGTCACAAGAGATTAAGTTTGGGATATGACAGCACCGGGAGATGGCAATACACCAAAACACCAACACAGGCAAGCACTGCTGAAAGCTTCATATAAAAAGGAGTGAACACTGAGCACCCCCTCTAGAAGCTGATGTATGTTACTGAGAGTGTTGGTGTGGATGGTGGGCATAAATGTGCCCATCTCTGACAGTCAGACATCCAGACATCTGGATTTTGTTCATTTTTTTTTTTTTTTTAAGCACACCATCAACTTCCTTTAAATATAAGTGGTGAAAGCCGAAACGCAACATAAAACTAGACATTATACTGTGAGATCTGTGAGAGTGAATATTTTGGCTGAAAATATGTTGATACATTATGCATATTTGTGGCTTGCCAAATATGCGAGTTAACATTTCCTCATTATACTAACAGGAAATTTTATGTATGGATGCAAACGTGTTTCCTTTGAAACATAATTGTTGCAATTTATTTGTACAGAAATGCACTTTCTGTGGGGGGTGGGGGGGCGGTGTCTGGAAACCATCTTGAGGGAACCCAAATCTAACATTAGAATAAGGGAACATCACAGAATACAGAACATAAGTGGCTACATGAGACTCAGACATGATTATTCTTCTGTAAATGTAAAAATGAGGAACAACTCTTTGAGGCCTGCTTGGCTGCTTCTAAGGCATTATCTGGTTCTTACTACTCTTACAGAGAGAGAGCAGCTTGTAGATGAGCAGTGAGCACATGTTTATGGTTCTATTTTATTTTTATTAGAATAATCCAATTACTTATAGTTCACGTGTGTGGGTTGATAACAGTGAGCGGAAGCTAAATATTATGCTTTGCAGAAACTTTCAGCTGCCACTGTCAGTCACTAGAGCCCCGTGGTGGGTGTTATTACGGCCTCTCATGAGTCACTGGTCGTCTGGGAGCACATGGCTGCTTGTCGATGGACTCTGAGATTACATTTGATGTGGGTTGTGTTATTGTAACCTGTTCTTTTTCGAAATGGGATACTTGTCACACTGGGTTTACTGTTGAGATGAGATTGTAGTGTTTATTCACGGATATGACTCAGATGCAAAATCGCCTTCTGGGCACCGCATATGTGGTAACAGGCAAAAATACATCCATGTGCGTTGCTTACATCTTGTTTTTCGGCTTGCAGTTGCGTGCCTCTCATCTGTCAGAGGCGCGCACACATGAAAGGAAACACACGTACGTGGATGTGTGTGTGTGTGTGTGGCTTGTGTCAACCTTGGGCTTTCTAGCACCTGCTGTGTTTCATATTCAGTGGGGATTCTAATCAGCTGCGTGGTCTCTCCGAACTGGGAAAAACAACCATGAGAATAGAACATCTATTTACAACCTGAGCCCTGCCTTCCAATTAATCACCAGGCAGCCAACAGGCCTACTAAAATAAAATAAAAAAGAGCAACTACAGCCGCCACAGTAACTACAGGAAGGCAGGAGAAATGAATGTCTTACAGTTGATGTAAGACTGAAGAGGAAGAGAACAGGAGGAGGAACAGAAGCAGATAAACATGATACACATTGCTGAGACATTGGTGACCTTTACCCAGAAGCCAGTTCATCAACAAGGGGTCAATACAAGTGCCCGTTTATTTTTGGACACTGGCAGAAGTGCACGGGGACATGTGTGATGTCCTCCAGCACACTCAGGCACTTTCTAAACTCTATACACATACACACACACACGCACACACACACACACACACAACTGCACTCACAGAGCCCCTGAGGCTGGCATCGACTTTGCCCTCAGGGTGCAAACTAATTTGTGCACAATCTAACATGGTAACTCCCTGCAAACTCCTCCAGACAACTGTCTAAATACTCACCCTGCTGCAGGGCACAACTGAGCTATAATGAGATACTGCTTGTTTCAGAGTGTGTGTGTGTGTGTGTGTGTGCGTGCACCTACAAGCACGACCACATAATGCACATGCGTGTCAGCCTGTTACCCTGGGAGCGCTGAATCCTTTGAATCAGTCAGCGTTAATGTTGTTTTGACTCTCTCAGGCGTGTCGCACAGTGTGAAATTTTTGTTCTAGGACTTTATGAGAAAATGATCACCAAGACTTTTGTCATTTGCTTGCTCATTGTTTGTGCTACCACTGGTTACAATGTATGTGTGTTTGGAAGGTTCAGCACTAATATTGTTCCTCCCTGAAATCTGATGACAAACAAGACCAGTAATTATTAACTTGATTATGCCATTTCTGAAATCATTACAGCGGGACTGTTGCTGCTGCTCACCGCAGTAGGTTGGCTATAACAGCTGAATGTAGATCGAGGTCTCAAGTTTGCACAAATTAGCATTTTAAGCAATTGACTGAGGTGAAAAGAAACCTCTATTCAACACCCTGTAACTGTCTGTGGGGCTGTAATTTCTGGTTATCCCAAACTGTGCATACAAGCTGACAAACCACAGACAGACTGTGACACTGACGGGCACATGGATAAATTGATTTAGATACGCTGAAAATGCGTTTTGCTCATTTCAAGAGGGAAAAAAGTTTTTGCTGTCAAAAGGCTTCAACAGTAAATCTTTTGACAGCAGTCGGAAACACAGAAGCCTCAACTGTTTCATATCGAATCAGCCAGACTGATCTGTGTGTGTGTGTGTGTGTGTGTGTCCATTATTCTGACTGAAACACTATTCCAGCGTCTCCTGTGAAAACATCTTTAAATGTGTGTTAACAAAACGTTGCTATAAATAAGTGTGTGCACTCTGAAAGAAGCCGTGACCTTACAGTAAAAGCAAAATAAAAATGAATCAGAGGGCAGACTTATCTTTGAATTACCTTCAATAGATGTTAACATCATGCAAACAAGCATCTCTTCAGAGGGAAAAAAAAAAAAGTGCAGACAAGGAAGTTGTGCGTTCGGTGCAATCGTACCATAAAAGTACAGAAGAATATTAGAAATGATCATTCTGCGTCATGCCTCTGAGGCCAACCGGAATACACACAGCCTGTCCCCATTATAATCACGTCACCTACACAATTCAGAGCAGGTTGTACATTTGAGTGTGTTTTTGTATATTTTTCAAGAAGTGAGATGGTGTGTGTGTGTGTGTATGTGTGTGTGTGTGTGTGTGTGTGTGTGTGTGTGTGTGTGTGTGTGTGTGTGTGTGTGTGTGTGTGTGTGTAAAATTGATGCCTTCCTCTGTGTTTATAACACATCTGCACAGCCTTCTGCTTCCGACACCGTGTGTTAAGAGGGTGTGAAGTGGGCAAGTTTTAGGTGAAGGGGTGTTTCAGAGTGCCTACCCAATCAAAGGTTACACACTTAATTAGAGTGTGAGTGTGTGTGTGTGTTGTGTTTGCGTGTGTGTTTTCTGAGCTGTTTTCCACCAGTTGAACAAAAACTAGCAGCCTATCCTAAATGTTTGCAAATTAATTACTAGCATTACTGTTACTATATATCATATTACATAAATATTATTTATGAATGATGATGTGCTCCATATATTTCCCTGACTTATTACTTGAGTACACGTTGTTTGTATTCAAAGCCTTTGATACTGTTGTCTTTGTTTATTCTGCCTGCAGCGCTGCATTCTGAACACAGATTATTTTTCTTTGATGTTCACTGATTACGGTGCCTGTCTCACTGACTCCATCCAGTTTCTACTACAGTCAGAGACATTTCTGTTTGTCCACTCATGGGGGATTTCAAAGTCAAATGTGTGTGTGTGTGCACATGTTTACATAGGATCTGTGAAGGCATTGGGCTGTGTAAAAGTACTAATGCAGTAACCGCCTGTTCAGTGTCCTGAGAAAACTGCAAACATCCAAAATACCTGCTCTCCACAAGCTCAGTGTTCCCAGTTTTTCTGTAAAACAAGAAGAAATGCAGGATTCTCGGTTTATCGTATATGTATATATATAACTTTGTATGTTTTTGTGCAGTCAAAGAGACGTCAGTCTCTCAAGGAAAACGAGCAGAATTTAAGCTTTTAAGGAAAAAACAAATTAGGACATAAACAAGAGAAACTAGAGCAGTAAGTAAGGACAGATATGACCTGCGGGTGTCTCTCAGTGTGTCTGAATGTCACGTCTCAGTTTGTTTACTGCTGCTGCCCTGGGCTCTTCGTCCCCGCTAAAGTAACTTCCTCCTTAAGATCCTGTGTGTTTTGCACGAACTCGTCTGCATAATCCATGTGAATGCATCCCTGTAAAGATGCAGGGTAATCATACCAGCAGTGCAGGCAGACAAACCTCTGTGAAGCCTGTAGACTGGAATAGAGCTACTGTATATTTCACCGATATAAAATATGGATGCAAGATAAACAACTGTTAGAACAGGCTCAGTATCGTATTCGTTCACTTCTTGGAAGCAAAGATACCCTGAAGATTAAATGACTTGTTTAGATTTTTTTTTTTTGGCGTGGTCTGTCAGGGGAAGGGGAGGTGTGAATGGAAACACTGACCCAATCTACCTGAGCCAGTGAGTCCAGTGTCTGTTGACCTCCTCGTCTCTGGTTTCCCTCATGTTCACTTGAAACCGGCTGTCAGTCGGTGTAGAATGAGAACCTACACATGCGTGATCCCCATATGTTCCACTGCCACGGAGGCTGCGCTCATTCATTTAACTTGGACTGTAACCTCCACCTCCGTCACATCCTCCTTCCTCCAAAACAAGGGATCAGCTTACTTTTTGTTTTTCTGTCCTATATTATCCTTTAGGGCGGCTTCATTCCAACGCTGCAGATTGGACCAGCAGAAATTGAAATACTTGCTATATTTACATCTCAGACAATACAATAAGTGAACGGGGAGAGAGCTAGTGCATTGTTCCTGGTCACTTTGACAGGATACAAGACTGTTGATGGACACAGTGGACCTCTGACCTCCTGCCTCCCTGACAATGAGCCTGGCATGCAGTCCATCCACTGAAATTACTGTTTATGCACTGAGCTGATGCTTTTATTTAGAAGGACTTGTATTGAGCAAGCAGAGAGAGATTTGTTGACAACTGGACATGATATACTGAATCAATTAACGATGTCCCCTGGAAACAGTTTTAAGGTGGCAGTATGCTTACTGGGAGGACTGTGTCCACAGACAAGGTTATATTTTTACTTTTTTAATTTGGTGTTTCTGAGGTGGTTGGGATAGATGGTGGGCAAGAAGTCTTCATTCACCCATCCAGATCATTGAATTCAGGTGTTCCAGTCTCTATCATGGCCACAGGTGTATAAACCAAGCACCTAAGCATGCAGACTGCTTCTACAAACATCAGTGAAAGAATGGGTCGCTCTCAGGAGCTCAGTGAATTCCAGCATGGTACCGTAATAGGATGATACCTGTGCAACAAGTCCAGTCCTGAAATTTCCTCTCTACTAAATACTCCACAGTCAACTGTTAGTGGGATTATAACAAAATAGAAGCAGCAGGGAACCACGGTGACTCAGCCACAAAGGTGTAGACTATGTAAAAATCACAGAGTGGGGTCAGTGGATGCTGAGGGTCATAGTGCACAGAGGTCACCAACTTTCTGCAGTTAATCACTACAGACCTCCAAACTTCATGTGGCCTTCAGATCAGCTCAAGAACAGTGTGTAGAGAGCTTCATTTCCATGGCAGCTGCATCCAAGCCTTACATCACCAAGCTCAATGCTGGTGTGGGGGTGTTTTTCAGGAGTTGGGCTCGGCCCCTTAGTTCCAGTGAAAGGAACTCTTAATGCTTCAGCATACCAAGACATTTGGGACAATTTGATGCTCCCAACTCTGTGGGAACAGTTTGGGGATGGCCCCTTCCTGTTCCAACATGGCTGCACACCAGTGCACAAAGCAGCTCCATAAAGACATGGATGAGCCAGTTTGGTGTGGAAGAACTTGACTGGCCTGCACAGAGTCCTGACCTCAGCCTGATAGAACACCTTTGGGATGAATTGGAGCAGAGACTGTGAGCCAGGCCTTCTCTCCAACATCAGTGTCTGACCTCACAGATGTGCTTCTGGAAGAATGGTCAGAAATTCCCATAAACTCTCCTAAACCTGTGGAAAGACTTCCCAGAAGAGCTGAAGCTGTTATAGCTGCAAAGGGTGGATCACAAGTTCATATGTGCGTGAAGGCAGACAAGCAAATACTTTTGCTAATATAGTTGTACTGCAAAACAATAAATGGGATTAATACCTGTTAAAGTCAAGAAAAGAGTGACTTTTGTCATTAAAATGTTGCATAAAGGTTGATCTGGGATAACACAATCAGGTACTTTGGGGAAAAAAGTACATTGCTGAACATCTTCATGCATTTACTGCTGACATATTTGAAACATGCCAAATACATCCATTAAAGTTAACAGCTGTGTTTTCTCCAAAACACGTTGTGCAAATTAGTTGTATATGAATGCACAAAGCAGCCTCATGGCAAGTAAGGACATAGTCATGCTCTCTAATTTATTGATCCATGTCTCTGCTCCCAAACACGAGTTTTGATCAGTCCAGAATGTCCTGATTCATATCTGTGTACACAAAATTGATGTTTTCCACTTTTAAAAGCCAAAGAAGTCCCAGATTTGGAGGTTAAAGGTGTTGGTGGTGGAGCAAGTTCATGTCAGATTTTCACACATTTGCATTTTTTATTATATTATTAATTCAAAATACATTACTTGGTTATGGATTAACCAGGTTAACAAGGTTAGGCATTAAAAACTACTGGTTTAGATTACAAAATGATCATATTTGGATTAAAATAAAATGCCTTTGTTTTCTTAGTTGTATGGTAAGGACAATAGTTGTATGCTTGTATGGGCTTCCTCTTGGAGTTCCAGTTTCCTCTCACAGTCCAAAGACTCGATGCTCGATGCTGTTCACTTACGACTGTGTTGCCTCACTCTCCGACAACATCCTTCTGAAGTTTGCAGATGACACCGCTGTGATAGGCTGTATCACTGGCAGCCTACAGGAGGGAGGTGAACAGTCTGGAGACATGGCGTGTGGACAACAACCTCACCCTCAACACAGACAAGACCAAGGAGATGATAGTGGACATGAGGAAGGAGATGAGACCTCATCGACCGCTGTTTATCCGAGACCTTGATTTGGAGAGGGTGAGCAGCTTTAAGTACCTGGGGGTCTACATCAGTGATGACCTCTCCTGGACACTGAACACCACACAGGTGCTGAAGAGGGCTCAGCAGCAGCTGTCCTTTCTGAGGAGGCTGAGGAAATTTGGCATGTCAACCAAAATCCTCAGTGACTTCTACAGATGCATCATTGAATCCATCTTCAGCAGCTGCATCACTGTGTGGTATGGCAGTGCTACTGTGAAGGACCGAAAACGCCTGCAGAAAGTGGTAAAGACTGCCACAAAAATCACCGCGACTGCACAACCCTCTCTGCAGAGCATCTACCATCACAGAGTCCACGGGAGAGCTGCCTCCATCATCAAAGACCCCACCCACCCCCAACATGGATTATTTACACTTCTACCTTCAGGCTGGAGGTACAGAAGTGTGAAAAGCAGGACCACCAGACAAAAGAACTCTTTCTTTCCCACGGCCATCAGACTCCTAAACAGCTGAGCTGGTAACTCCCTCATAGACATGACTGCACTGCACTGCACGTGTATGTTCAGACCATTTTTACCACGGACTGTGGCAACATAGGATATATGCACAAACTTGTTATTCTTTGAGAGTTATATTTATTTTTATTGTATGCTTAATTTTATCTGTTTTTGGTATTTTGACATCCAGTGTGGGCAGCAAAGTAAAAATGTCATTGTACAGGGAAACAATGTTTCTTCACTGTGCATATGACAATAAAGCTTGAACTGAACTGCTTTGGACTGCTTATTACACCAACTGGGAAAACTGGATGTGAGGTGGATAAGGTGCTCAGAGTTCACAGAATAAATAAATATAAAAGGCAGGTTATTCCAGTACTTATTCTTTTTTAATATGGGGGATTTATTATAAAGTAATATACAGAAGTAGAATATTCCCATCTCTTGCTTAGAGGATTTGTCTTTAAATATTTCACTTGGTTTTCACACACTTGTTCAATAAAAAGCTGGCATAAGCTGGTACAAAAGACATATCCTGCTGACAAAGGAATAAAAGAATTTTACTATGCAGTAATAAACTCAAAGTTACTTACAGTAAAGGTTGTACAAAGGCTATAGAGGTATTACAGGCCATAGTCCTCTAGAGCAAAAGCCAAACAACGGTGCAGGTACAACTGTGTTAAAGATTTAAACAAATCTTTGATAATAACTGTGCCATAAATCATAGGATATCCACACAGTCACTAGGCCAGTGTACCATAAACCAGCAGCCACTGTGTGAACTGGAGACAGGCGGAAGAGGAAAAAATGCAGTTATTTGGAAACAAAGAGGCAATAATAAGTAGTAACTGGCAGACCAAGACTACTTAATTACAGGTAAATTTGTCTAATGGGAAGCAAACAAAAAGTCATTTTGAGCAACATAAGTGTGATTATGTATATAGTGGAAACATTTTTATTGTGTTTTTTATTGTGGCAGTGCTGACATACAAGAATGCAAAGTTTGGGTCCTGCTTTCAGAGCTCAACTCTTTCTCATCACACTGCAGTTTGCAGAGCTCTTTAATATGCTACAATGAAACGCTAGCATGCCTATCAATAGTGGGTTAGCAGTGAGTAACCCGTGTGTGAGTAGTTTACTCCAGGCTGAGCTCAGCAGAAGGATTGAATTAGGAGCAGGGAGAGGCTGAGTTGGGCTAATTGGGAGCGACAGGGCCTGGCCAGCATCTTAGGGCCCAGCTGACTGCAGTAGCACAGGTCAGCTGCACACCAATCTCTACAGTTCACCTCACTCACAGTATGGAACATTTCAGTCCTGCAAGAGTGGCTGATGTTGTAGTCGGTGTCCTACCGTGTGCCTTATTGTCCTCCAACTCCTTCTGCACACTTTCACGTACAAACGCCATTCAGACATGGATGCTTTTAAAGATCAAGTGCTTCAGTATATAAATGAACATCATGTTACATTCCAGCCTTTCCCAAACAGGTGTGACAATGATGTTTACACCTATCAGTACCATGTAACTATCGCTGTATTTCACACTGTACCAGAGTTTTATATATGTTGTGAGTCGTGACATTTGTGCTGTAGTGCAACAATGGCATTGAGTTTTACATCAACTTGCAGTGATTGGCTGATGTAAAAGAGGGGAGCTGCAGACTGCAGCAAAGGACCAGGGAGGAGCCTGAGCTGACAAAACCCTGACACATATTATATATTATATATATATATATATATATATATATATATATATTATATAAACTGTTAATAGTGTTAATAATAATGGTTTGCTCAAATTTCTTATTCCTTTTCCTGCATGCGACCACTACCTGGGAGCCCGTTGCCCCTCTGGCTCCATGTTGGGGCAGAATGCTAATGTGCTGCTCTTCGGCGTGAGAAAGCAGAAGCTGGGGTTGAATGTAACCATTAATTGTGAATCACAATGGTGTCCATATAGAGAGGGCATGGCTGCGCATAAAGAACTCAGTGGACAATGGGCCAAACATCTCTCACAATCAAAGCCTGTCGGGGGAAGCGGTCACTAATATAATGTGCAACATGACAGATTAGGCAGCATGTACACATTAACAAAATTACATTGTTTTAAAGAAGAAGGAGAGGAAGAAGGGGGAGGGCTGGAGATACTTTGACCGGAGGAAGTGGAGTTGCGTAAATCATCCGTGTTGAATGGCTGCCAGGTAGGGCGGCAGCTTCTCACACACTAAAAAGACACAACGGCAGAAAGAGACACAAACAGAAGGAGCCTGAAATCCTCAAGCAAAAAGGGGAAGGTGATGCAAACAGTCCACTTTCTTACCACAAATGGGATTGAAACACTGACACCAACCCTTTATGTGATCCAGGAGAGCTCCTCTCAGTGAGACGCAGCCCTCAGAGGATCAGAGTTTGGAGTCAGCATGGAAACAAATCATTCCCTGGCTAACGGGTAGAGGTTCAATTAGATGCACTGCCTCAAACAGACTAGAATTCAATTATGTAAAGAACAAGTTACGGTTGAAGGATGGAAATAAACAAGGTGCTCTGATGTTTTATTCATCCCACACCCCAAAATACCTCCTGCATTAAACTGCAGCAGCCAGCTTTAGCTTCAGAGGCTGGAGTCTTATTTTTTCCAGCTGTCTCTGCCTTCAAGTCAAATTACAGGAGGAGCAATTTTCATATTTGCTAAGATTGGTGCGATTTTAATTATTTGGCTGCAAGAAACTAATAGAGTTACACAGTGAATAAGTGAACATGTTCCAGAAAGATTTCTGTACAAGCCACTGACAGCTTCGAGTAAAGGGACTCTAAAATATGCATCAACATTAATGAGCAGGGTATACATTAAAAATGGCACACCTGTCACTTTTATTTTAACTCCACCTATTTAACGTTCATAAACAGCAGACAGTGAATTAAAGAATGGTTATAACACTGTAATGTGGTTGCAAACAGCTGTGAGAGCTTTTTAAATGCTAAATTATAATCCTTAATATTATTTAGTCAGTATTACCTATGGCTCCCTCACAACAACAGCCACCCTGTGTTTTGTTACTGCTGAGTGCTTTTGATGTGATGCCACAGCAGTAACAAAGTGGGCTAAAAATCAGGCATATCAATTTCAGTTCAATTTTATTTATAAAGCGCCAAATCCCAACAAACAGTCACCTCAAGGTGCTTTATATTGTACGTAAAGACCCTAAAATAATTTCAGAGAAAACCCAACAGTCAAAACGACCCCCTATGAGCAACACTTGGTGACAGTGGGAAGGAAAAACTCCCTTTAACAGGAAGAAACCTCCATCAGAACCAGGCTCAGGGAGGGGGGGTCATCTGCTGAGACCAAGCAAGCAGTCGATCTGGATCAACCGGTGCATCGTTTCCCATGACTCTGCTTTTTGTGTGATGGCAACGTGAGTGTAGGGTGGGAACATAGACTGTGTATTAAGGTGGATGCAGCCATTGTTGTGCCACCTGCTGGTTTGTGAGTTACCTCTCAAAAATATCACGGACATCTTTTTTTTTTAAAAAAACCAGAAGTGAATCTACTTGGACAAGCTAGCTGCTGTAAACGTCGGTGTAGGCATTGTCACCAACCTGTCTCTAAGTGTGGCCACATGGGTGTTCTCCCTGTGCCTGAGCAGGGTCTCTCTGGGTACTCCAGGATCCTCCCCAGTCCAAAGACATGCATGTTAGATTAACTGGAGATTCTAAATTGGCCATGGATGTGTGTCCAGCTGTACAGCATAAAGCACTGTATCAAAGTGTAGTTACTTTTGACTCATAATCTAAACCCAAAATGTCCCTAAAAGCTGTGCTTAATGTTTTGGCAGTGGTTAGTGATACAGAAACAGCCACGAGCCAACTGGGCAAAGATTTCAACCTGCAGCAGGAGTTGGCGGTTGATGTATTAGAGGGATGCACGGCGGAGGTTTCACACCAGAGAGGACCAGGGGATTGTGGGTATTCTTGTTTAAATGGATGAGCTCTTATAGAGCGCTTTTCTACTCGAGCACTCTTTACAGCGCTTTATACAACACGCTTGCATTGCATTCACACACATTCAATCACTTTTTATTTTTTCTGCATCTAAGTGCTTTCTATCTAACATTCGCACACACATTCACACACCGACGGATACATCGGGAACAACTCGAGGTTCAATATCTTGCCCAAGGATATTTTGGCACGCAGACTGGAGCAGCCAGGGATTGAACCACCACCCTGCTCCACCTCCTGCCTTTAAGGTATTACATGAGTAGAGTTGGTGCTACTGTTGCAGTCATGTTGTATTTAGTCCGTGGTAGTTGTGCATTTATGATATTATGGGTGAGAACAGTGTTATGTTCAGCTGGCAGTGGGTTACCATGACTGGGGTTATTGTTCCAATTACAGTGTATTCACACTGAGCTCCAGCAAAGTGTAAATCTTAAATGGAAAGCTGCTCTTGAAGCTGTACAGTCTGACACATTTGAGCCCTCTGTTGCACCACTGTTGGTCCCTGGCAAACTTAGCATTCTACCCATTTTATGATTGACTGCCTTATTTCAACAAATGTTGCACGGATAGGAAAGACACAGGAATATTATGATTCCCAAGCTAAAAACATGGGGGGGAAAGGCCAGAAAGTGAGTTGGGGTCAGTGGCCCCTCAGCCCCTGACTTGTGGTGCTCTTGACAGGTAATTACAGCAAGAAAATAAGAAGAATTCTTCTTCAAGAAAGTGAGGTGGACTTGGGTTTAGTAAAATGTTACAGATCTTAATATAGTAGCTGGCTTGGAGTGTTATTGTCACCCAGAGGGAGAGTAATCCAGCTCGGCCTCTCGACTGTGGTGTCCTTTCCCTGAGCTCTGTGCACGCTGACCCTCACAGCCTGTGGCATCAGTTTAGCATGCAGGGCAGCAGCTCTCCAAACACCCACCGCCAATGAATCATACACACACACACACACACACACACACACACACACACACACACACACACACACACACACACACACACACACACACACACACACACACATACATAACATTTAATCTCATCCGCATAGCCGACAGCTCGTTAATTTTACACTCCATAAAGGCGTGAAGAGCATTGCATCAATATCTAACACAATTGCTTTGCTGAGACCAGCAGATAAAAACACACAGAGAGAAGTAAATACAGTAGTTAATCAGCATAAATGATGTGTGCTGTGTGGTATAAATTCTCAGGTTTGTAAGTATGTACATTATGAACACCTGCAAACTGGTTAGGCCTGAATCTTAATAATGTAGTGTAAGTAAACTGAGCACACGTGCAGTCCTTGAGGTGATTCCCAGAACAACCACAACAAAAAGTATAAAGCAAAACTCAAATGCTTCCTGCATGGGAACGTAGCAGGTTGATCAGGTCATAGTATTAAAAGAAAATAATGAGGAACTCTTGAGGGGAAAAAAACAAATGTTGTCACTGTGGTGATAATACATCCTTTCTGCTGCGGGATTTTCCATCTATGACATCTTAATATTATGTTCTCTATTATTCATGGAAAGTCATACAAAAAGCACAGCAGCTGGCTTTGCAAACACATCAGTGTGCTGATAGATGATAAACACGAGTAAAACATAGTTTTATTAGTTTTTCCAACAAACTGCTTTTCTGCACATTAGAAATACATTCATAGATTTTGGGTTCATTTTCTTCGTGGTATGGCTCATAAACTTTGTCTCTCTATATTCTCTCTCCTAGACATCCCCATACCTCCACAGCAGAGGTGGCAAAAGTACAGACATTCTGTACTTAAGCAGAAGTATTTGTGCTAAAAAATACTTTGGTAAAAGTCGAAGTACTGGTTCAACTTCTTAAGTAAAAGTATAAAAGTACAGGCTCTGAAATGTACTCAAAGTAAGAAAGTAAAAGTAGCTCTTTGGAGGACGTTTCTACCTGCTGTTTTTCTGTAAAGCTAACTGAACCTTATTACATATTATTGTAATAATATAAAATATTACATGAGAATAGAAACGTTATTCCAATTTAAACACAGCTCTGTTCTCTGTGTCCTCCATAGTAGAGGGTGACTGTGCCTCCACCTAAACACCAACATGAGGATCCTCAGGGGTTACAGTGGGATTCAGAAGGTGGAGGAACCCTAAGATCAGCTGTAGTGGCTCTGCATGGGGAGAAGAATCACAGCTTTCTATTGTAGCTGCAGTAAATGATGTTGGTGTGCAGGCTGTGATCAGCTGACCTGCTGTTGCTGCTCTGAGGTTTACGGCTCTGTGTGGATGAAGTGAACTCACAAAGATGTAACCCAGTATTTCACAGCTATCTGAGCTGATCTCCATCCCCTACACTGACAGCATACAGGCTGTAGAAATGTTGGATTCAGTGAATGATTCTCAGCATCAGCAGCTTTGATTCAAACTCATCTCTGCTGCACTGATGTAACCTGTAACTCTGACCATGAACACAGCCTCTGTGCACCAACACAGAGCTTTACCTTAAATACAGTACAGCAAACTGACCTATTTATTACACACTAAACTGCAGTATTTTCATACAATCTTTGAATTACACAAAGTTAGCATACTTCAGTTTGTTTTGCAGGCCTTACCTTTAAACCTCTCTTCTTCCTCTCCTGTCCTCTTTCTCCATCTCTGAGTGAACTTCTCTCCCTCTTTTCTCCCCCTGGAAATACAGCAGCTCTTCTTTTAGCTAGCAGACACACTGTGTGCCAAACTGCACACACTTTTTTTTAGAAACGTTGCATTTAAAATTACCTGCCACAGTTACTCCCTTTATGCTCACTCCTCTTCAGGAGCGCTAGCTAAGATCCTGAAGTACCGCGAGCACAACTTATGGACATCTGCCCTCAGTCTGTAACCCCTGATTATAGTGCTATAAATGATACATAAATTATCTGGTTTTGCCTCTTTAATCTCATTGTATGCGGGGATGGAGGATACACCAGTAGGATTGTCTCTAAATGTGTTATTGTTCCACCAATTGGGGTTAGATTATTTGATGCTTACTGCGCAGCAGTGTTAATTTTGACAGGAAATTTTGATTTAGTTTTAGTCATAATTTAGTCATCTGAATAGTTTTAGTTTTAGTCGACGAAATTATGGTAAGAATATAGTCGACTAAATCTACAGTTGATTTAGTGACTAAAATATAAAGGGTGTAAAATGTAAATGCTTTTTCTTCAGTTCCCTTGAATTAGTCATTATACACACAAAATTAAACATTCATTAAAAGTTATGGAATATTATTAATAATATTAACATTAGCGTTTCACCTGCTTCCCACACACCTGATCATTAACACCACCTTACTGAGATAATACAGCGTTTTACAGCAGGACGCTCTGAAAGGTACAGGGCAGTGTTCAGGACTAAGATTATAAAGGCTAATCCACCGCGGTGTGGAGATTTTCTCTGAACACAAACTGGGAAAAACACTTTACCCTGCATGTCATTAAAATGCTGACCTTTGCATGGAGATCTGGGTGACTGGTTTGCAGATGTCGTTTCAGATTTGTCGTGTTTTTACCCGAGATAGTCGCCCCACATGGTTTACACATCGTTTTGTTTGTCACAACGTCAAAGGACAAATGTGTCCAAACATCGGCTCTTCTCTTTCTCCCTGCTGACATTGGTTACATCACTTAGTTCTATCGGAAGGAACGACCAATCACAGGCTAGTTTGGTCTTCCCGGGTTTAGAGCAAATTTGTGCATCTGTGCGTTTGATTGGATGTTTTCCTAACTTGCCCCGCCCTGTCACAAAATTAACTCAGTTCTGATTGGATGTTTTCCTAACTTGCCCCGCCCTGTCACAAAATTAAATCAGTTCTGATTGGATGTCGTCCCCGCCAAGCATTTTCGTCTCGTTTTCATTCGTTGACGAAAGCGTCAATTAATTTCGTCATCGTTTTTATCCTTTTAGGTAGTTTTTATTTAGTTATCATCATGAAAAAAAGGGTCGTTGACGAAAACTATGACGAAAATATTAACACTAAATTAACACTGCTGCGCAGTGACCGGAAATAAAAACTTATAAGACATGTTAAACCTAAAGTAACAAGTCTGCTTGAAAATGTAAGGAGTAGAAAGTACAGATATTTGTGTAAAAATGTTAGGAGTAAAAATAAAAAGTAGTCAGAAAAATAAATACTCAAATAAAGTACAGATACCTGAAAAATCTACTTAAGTACAGTAACAAAGTATTTGTGCTTTGTTACTTCCCACCTCTGCCTCCACAGGTCTGTCATTTCAACTGACTACCTTTCCGCTCTTCATCCTCTTCACAGCTGCCCTCACTTCCTCCTTATTAATCCTCTGTACTTCCTGATTCACTAACTTCCTCCATCCATCCTCCTCTCGCTCTCATTTTCTACATTCATCAGCTCCTTCCACCTTTACAGCACCCTCTCTTCACTTGTTAGTACTTTATCCTTAATCACTAACCTGCTGCACATCCTTTCCAGCTCCATTCCTCTACTAGTCAATTGATACAAGTCCATTTCTTCTTCTTTAGTGTCCAGCATCACTTATAACTCAGTATAAGCCTTTTCCTTTGCCTTTACCACCTCTCTTTGTCTTTCATCTTGCCTCCAAGTTATCTCCCTGCCTATCCCATATTTTATTTGGCAACCTCTCCCTTTGAATTCTTTCCTGGCCTGTAAAGGCTGTAATAACACACAAAAATGATCACGCACAGTGGTGACCTACCTGTCTGGAGCATCAGGACATTTCCCAGTGGCCTGATAGTGAGTCTGAACTATTGAAATGTCAACTTGAGCAGCAATAATGTAGCAAGCAAGAGAAAGTTGACAGACCTCTCAGAATCCAGCATCAGGTGTGACCGTGTCATTCTCATCTATCGACTGTCTGTCGCGCAGAGGTGCACATCCTGAAGATGCACACAGAGCACCCCGCCCCTTTTTCTCACCAAGGTAGGATGTCTATCTGCTTCTCTAAAGGTAATGTTAAACAACCTGCTGAAATGGATAAGGAATTGTGGAGGAAAGAGGGAGAGGATAAAAAAAGGAGCAGGTAAAGGCTGAAAAACAAGAATGGCACCTGGTCAAATGTGCATGGCTGTTGGGAGCACTGCCATCTTGAGTTGTCCAATGACAGGAACTCTTGTGAAACATGAAACTCGCTCTCGATATATACATATAAAAAGATTGAGGAAAGTTTTCATTGTCACACCTGCACTTTTGATTTGAAACGTTTCTGGATGGATTGGAGTTTTTGGAGTTTGAGATTTAAACCTTGCATGAACCTTGAGTCCTGATTGAAAACCTGCAGCTGACAGAATCATGACAGAATTGACCTTCTCTTCTCCTCCTGCGCTCGGTACCTCAAAGGCGTCTCAGCAGCCATCGCTGCTAATGATTCACTGGCTCACAAGGTGAGAACAGCACTCACTCACTCACACACACACACACACACACACACACACACACACACACACACACACACACACTGAAATGCAGGGCCAAGCTGAGCGAGACACTTCAGAAGGTCAGTGTATGGAAAGATGGAAGGTGACACCTCTTGACACAGACCCCCGCCCCCTCGTCACCGCCCTCTATCCCCGTTCACAAAAGGACCCGGACAAAGAGGAGGAAGAGGATGAGGGCGAGGCAAAGACACACACACATCTCTGTGTGAGTCCCAATCAGTGGCCGCGTCTCCTCTCGACATGCTCTCACGTCTCAGGTTGATGTAGGGCTGAAATCCCATCCACTCCATTACATCATTGGGCAGATGTCAGCAGCTGTGTGCAGGGCCGCTCACTTTGCTTGCTGATGGCCACGCCAGCAGAATGTAACTCTATTGATTTGCTATAGCAGGAACTGTGGGCTATTAAAAAGAGTAAATATCTCTGGCCCTGCAAAAAAGGCCAGGACAAGAGGAGGAGAGGAAATAACATCAATTACATGAAAACACTTGATATGCAATGTGATCCCAGCAAGCTGCTGATGAAAAGCCAGTACTGAGGGAGCGGGAGAGAGGCCGGAGTGCTCAGAGCAGGCGCAGATGCCCCTGAGTGAATAATAGAGTCATACTGCTTTTAAATGACTCTAAGTCGGTGTCGCTTCTTTACCAGCTGATGAATTAGCAGGCTTGCAAAGGAACATATGCATTAATACAGACTCGGGCACTCAGCCCTGTCACTGCATAATCCCAAAACTGCTCCTCATCCAACACGGGCACCTGTCTCTACCCCAACTCCCACTTTCACCCTCCTCCAGTAACCTTCAGAGGGCTTCTGCTCTTTCTCCTCACCTCACATTCCTCCTCTGCTCCCTCTCTCCTCTGCTGAGCCCCTCTCCTCCCCTCTGATATCCCGCTCTTCTCCTCTTCCTCCTCTTCTCCCTCCATCAAATGGTGATACATGTCTGCTCGCCCACTGCCGTTGGCTAGGGCGGCACTTTGAACCCCAGGATGAAAGGGCTGATCCCGTAATGAGAATCTTAATACCAAGAAGCTGTTTGGCTCTAACACACACACACACACACACACACACACTCACCAGCTTTGAACAAGTGACTTTTACAGTGCTACTCGGCTACATGTTTAATGCGAGCTATTTTAAAATTCTGCTGCTGCATGAAAGTTGAGGTAAAGCATTATGCCATCTCAGAGTATCACTCTCGCTTGCTGCAGATGGATAACACGCTTATTTTTGGAGCACTAGAGGTAAATAAGTGACATGGTTGTTAGGAGTACTTGTTAGATTGTAAACAGACTCCACACTCATTAGCTGTGACAAAATGCACTCTTATCAGGATTAAATTGGCCTAAAGCAAACCTGTACAAGTAGGGCAGAATGTGAAAAAATGCATAAGGGCTCTACTTTTAGTATTAATTTCAAAAAGCTGAGTGTGTTTTACTAAGAAGAATTTAATCCAGTTAAGTGTGTATGGCGCCATCTCACAATAGGAGTTGTCTCAAGGCGTTTTATGGAGGTAGAGACCCTTCAGTGTTAGAGAGAAAGACCCAACAATCAGACGATCCTCTGTGAGAAAGCACACAGCAGTGAGGAAGAACTTCCCTTTAACAGGAAGAGACCTCCATCAGAACCAGGTTCAGGGAGGGCCAGCCGTCTGCCGTGACCCTGCGACACTATGGGGAAAGAGAAGAGAGTGACAGAGCAAAAATATGACTACATGTTTTCTCCTATAAACTTAGGGCGCTGGTGGAGACTGATGATAGTGAAGACAGTCCTCTAAGAGTGGAGGAAAGTCTAATCCAAATCCAGTGTAAATGAAACAAGGTTAACATGGCAGCTGCACTGTTTCAGAAGATGGACCTGCCCACTATTGAATGAAACTGTATTAACACCCTGAGGGACATGATTAAACCACAATGTGACATGATGCCATGTGATGCACTGAAACTCAATTTCTGTCCCTACATATGGAATCCCCTGGGCTAATGAGTTACCACAAAGTAACAATGTGTTTATTTTTGAGAGGCAAAAACACACATAGAGAGCAGTAGATGTGTGTTTCTTCTAGATCTTAAGGTGCTTTTTGGGGATGCAGTTTGTGTTGATTCAAGTTAAATCAAAAGCATTTCATGAAGACGCACAATGAAACAATGAAGTTTCATTGTGCGTCTGTATACCAGCAGTACTGTGGTGCACAGGTTGTCTGAAGATGCGGATGTGAGAACGATGCAGCTTTGGTCAGTAAAACTAAAAAAGTGTTATTATTTATTATCACTGTACTTCAGAGGGTGCCACCACAGTGACGAGCTGCTGCACTGCAATACAGCGCTTCATTTTTCCCAAAACCTATACTGCAGGTATATATCTACATGAGCAATGGGGATTATTGGTGACATTTACTGTCAGGTAACCCAAAGGTTCTTCTGCACTGACTTCACTTTTCAAACCCTGAAGCTCGGAGCCATTCTGAGCATGCACAGGAAAAGGAAGCTGTAATGTGACCGTATCGGAGGATGATGAAAAGCATTTGCATGAGACAGAACAACACTAGCTGAGCACAAATAACCCTGAAAAAATGATACGTCAGCGTCTTTTTTAAAGTCTGCTTTTTCTCTGACCGCAAAAGCAAATTAACACACAGCTTCATTTCACCCGTCCTTCAGACCAGCATTTCTTCTCTGCAGTGCTTTTGTCACACAGTGAAGGCTCCTGTATAATAACGTCTCCTGTGGATCCCAGCAGCAGTCAAACTTTGTTTTTTCAAACCCAAACCACATCTGACAAGAAGCCGATGTTGCCCTTAAATCGATGTCATCCTTTGATGATGCATAGTAACGTTTAAAGACTCACAAGAGTGCAAAATGTTCAGTAGCTAAAACCTGTGCTGTAAGAGTCAGAGAGGTCGCCTCACCGCAGAGCCAACAGAGGACGAGATGGAGAAATCATTCTTAGGATATGAGTTTCTGCTCAATTCCACTGTTCTCATATAAGAGAGAATCCTAAAGCACATGATACACTGAAACTCCACTGTGACTTAAAAAGATCACACAGAGTCAACTGTCAGCACTCGCAACATGATGATATACTGAATGTGACAGTATTGGCTGGATTATTGTACATCCACAGGCCACGAGTCTAAGAAGAAATCAAATGGGTCGATATTTCAGAGAGGCTTGGAGCTGGGGTGGTGGAATGAAAGCCGTATCGACCCGCAGAGTAATGATCTGAGGCTGATGTTACTCCAGCCGACAGATTTCCCAGCAGCACTTGCTCTCATGGAGTCCTAAAAACGGCACAGATGTGAATCTTTCCATTCCACCTTGACCTTTTACTGAATATCGTGTAGCGCATCAGAATACCATTTGCTCTCATAGCTAGTGAAATATTTAAACCGTGGGAGACGGCTGCTTAAAGTGCAGCGCCTATCCCTCGGCCCCTCTTCTGAGAGAAATATGACAGAAGCCGGAGCTGACTGCGCTCCATCTATCTCGATGTGGGCCATAAATGAAACATGGGGGTGGGGGTGATGGAGGCTCAGAATGGACAAACAAAGAGCATTTTTGTAAAGTCTTCACATTTATGATTTACCGCGTCTGCAGTTGGAACTCAAACAGCCTCACCTGCTCGACTCCTACAGCAAACGCTGATTCCACGGAAAGGGCCTTTGGCTGTTCTCACCATGTATGTTTTCCTAATCGCTCCTCATTGCAGAAACTATAACGTTTTAATCAAACTGTAAGAGGAACAGGACACGCAAACAAAGAGAGCAGTGACACATTTTAACCTGCCTCCGTCTGGTGGAGGAAGGAATCCTCCAGCAGTGAGTCATCTTGGAGTGGTTCCCTCTATACATCCTCAGGTTACATTCACAACCACGTGGCAACCAGCCCATAACACTCAGAGTCATTCACCCCTTTCATTTGACACATGCAGGATGTAAAGCAAACACGTACGCTGCTATGTGCGGGGTAGCTCTAATACTGCAGCGCAGCAGCGCAGATTTACTTGGATACAAATGTAGAGTTTTATACCTGGAAGTGACCCAGGGGTCAGACTTTGACTCACACATTTTATCTGAAGATTAGAAAATTGCTGATCTCTAAAGAGAGAATTTTATGGTAGCTGTTGGATGATTAAGTTTCACTGAAATCTGAGAATATGGTTTTCTTTATGGAAATATTCTTGGTCCTGTTATCTTCTCTTAATCACACATAACTCTGGGGCTTCTTGTTTACTATTTAATTCTTTATCAATTAAAACGTCTGTAAGTATCTTACCATTTTTTTCTTTTTCTTTTGCCTGACCTTTGACTTGCATCTTTACATAACAGGTAAAATATAATATAATATATATTATGAACAAGTCTGATGGGCAGCCATTGTTTGGTAGGGGTTAGCACAGTTAGCAGAAAAACTTTCATACCAATTATAATGAAGCTTTCATTAAATGTAATGATTTAAGGGTTTGGCCTTTCTTACATCAACCACTCCTTTCCCCCCCGATTCTGTATCACTATTGCAATTTGGGAGTAAAAGTTACCCTGGTCTCAGAGTGGCCAAAACAAACGCAGCCTTATCTCTGTGGTGCAGAAGCAAGAGCAGTTGCACACAAACATCCACTCACAGAGGCACAGATTAGAGAGGAGACTGTGCCTCGGCTTCCTATTATTAGAGCAGAGGTTTATGGTCGGAGAGAGCTGCAGGGAATCACTGAGATTAAATTACACAGACGGGGAACATCAAATACAGAAGAAACTTCCCAGGCTCTGGAGAGAATGATGGGGTCTGGATGAGTTGGGGTTAAAAAAAAAAGAGAGGAGATAGTAGAGCTGTGTGAAAATGAGGGACGTATTACACCAAACCTATCTCCATTACTTCCTCTACGCTTGGCTGTCTTCAGATACACCGCCAAGCAAAGCTTTACAGGATTAATGTGGCAACAGAAATCATACAAACACTCCACAGTCAGCACAGGTCAGCACACGTAACCCTACTGCAGCGCAGCTACGCAGAGATTTGTACTCAGATGTTTGCTGTCACTATTATAATGGGTGTGAATGGAATTTTGCTTGTGGGGCTCTCAGCAGTTGAAGACTCCATCTTAGTTTCTAACAGGCACATCTTTCCTTACTGGATCAATGAAGCTTGTCAAAGGAAGAAAAACTGGAGTTAAAGCAAAAGGTCATAAATTTATTGTTCTTTAAGCTGTAAAACCTGCTGCGAGAGCCTAAAATGCTTTCTTTGGATTAGGAAAGCTGCACAATAAGGTCATGATTCTCTGTGGCTTCTGAACTGCACCCAGTGATATGACTCAGTTTTAATTTGAGTATATTGAGATGGGCAGCTTTAATCATGCAACAGTAAGAAACACCTACAGCCTCAGAGTGCCATGATGTCATCATGTTGCCTAACAACCACCTAGCAGAAGGCTAAAATGACCTGGCTTTAGCATTTATGCAACTATAACCCCTTACAAAAGCATTGCATCATTTTTTTATTTCATAATATTAATAAAATCTAATTCATATTTACAAGACTTCATTTATGCATGACACTGTATACTGTGATGCCAAAAGGTTGCCTGGCAATGACCTGTTTTTTTGCCTTAATGCACTGACTACACCTTTATGAAAACATACTGTTTCAGCGTCACAACAAAAACATCTTATTTATATCCACAAAAGCTGAATTATTCATGACATATTGTAACATCCTCATCTTAACTAGTAACTACCTAGCACTGAGCTGAGATGACCCATTTTTTTTGGATTTATGCACCTACAGCACCAAATAAAAATCCTCATATCCTTTTAAATTCACAGCCTGCATGAACAGGCTGAACAGTACTGCAGTACTGGTTATTATATCTGACCTCAGTGAAGATTTCCTTTGTTACTGTTTATAATTGTAACCCTCTGAGGCTAGTCATCATAAGAGATAACTCTGGAGAACGGCAAAACTTATTTGGGGGAAATGTAACCAGTTTTTGTGTGCTGCCTGTTGTTTCAGGGTCTCTTGTTCTGATGGGCACCCAGCAAGACGTTGTGCATCTGTCATTGAGTTTCTGTAGGTGGTGCGCACTTCTTTGTCTGTACAGCTAGGCTTTGAAACATGCCCTAACATGTCTCTGGACAAAAGGAAATCACTGTTTAGGATGTAAAAATATCAAAAAATCTGACAAGTACCCATCACAGTTGATCTCTAATGTTTCTTTTGTTTAACCATCATCCTGAAACCCAAATAGATTTTAATTATAAGTATCTGAATTGAGTGGACTGGAATTGGCATGAAATTGTGTGGCATTTTTCCTCGTTCGAGTTTAATGATTAATGGATTCTCAGAGCTCTTGTTAATTAATTTTTGTGGGCAACTGAGGCATTCAATTGTAACAAAAACCTTCTGTATCCTTTGAGCTTCACTTTGATCTCCTTGTCAGGAATGGAAAAACGATCAGATTACTGTATAAGGGCAGTTAAATACCACCTGACAGCCATATCCAGCCTGCTTTTTTCAGATTAATGGAAACAGTGGCGATAAAAACGAACTCTGATGCTCACAGCTTTAACGTCTAGCTGCGGTACAAAGGCTTTGTTCCCATTATCTTCGGTGTAAACCACGGTGGAATCTCTGATTATCTGTGCGCAGCCTAAACTCGAGGGACCCTGCAGTGTTTTTGTCCAACTCCCACATTCTAATAAACAAGATTATACCTGTGAAGGAAAGACTTTATTTTTTTGTCTCTGGTGAACTGCCCAGGCCCAATTCAACAGCTAGTGCACTTCCTTTCTGCCTCAGAAGCCACTATCAGCGTAAAAAGGTGAAGGAAATGTGTTGTCATGGCTACATGGCTCGCCATTAATGCACTCTGAAAAACATCTTTGTATGTCCTTCCTTTGTCTCGGTGTGTTTTTCACAGGCAGGCCTGCCTGCTCTTCCAGCTTCCCTTCATACCTTTGGCCTGAAAGGGCAGCGTACTCGGCATAACTCTAGAAAGCGACCCACCCAGGTTCTTCAAAAGGGTATTCATTCCTCTTAGGGCGTTACGTCAGAGCAGGTTATGATGCCGGTGCAAGCGGAAAGGATATTTCCATGTCGTATTAGCATGCGTGTAGTCCCCGCTGTGGAGCCAGGCATGGTTGGCTGGTGGGAGGATGAGGAGGTGGAGGGAGGAGGGGTAGTCAGAGTGGTGAGGATTCTCCTGCGATGACGCAGAAACCCTGCAAGGTCTATTTTTAAACCTATTGAAATGTGCAACACCCTTGCATTACTGTAAGTCTCAACTGCGCCTTCGAACCAAAACAAACAGAGATGGAGAGGCAGAGCGCAACAATACATCCAGCCCCTTCTTTTACTTTCCTCTCAGGCTTATGGAGCCACAATGAAATATGGATTATGACTTCATATAGCTGATATGTGGTGCTTTTAGGCTGAATGATTGCCTGGCTTGGAATAAGAATAGGGTCGAATGGATGATCCCCACTTAAATGAGTTGGCAGCACTTGAAAGCAGCAACTGACTGAGGTTCTGTCCTGGCCAAACACACCGCAGCCTGTATTCATTAAAGTCTCAGCTCCGGGTTTATCAGTGAATAACACAGACTGGATGGAGCTTTTTTATATCCTCTTTATCTTCGCTCTCTCTGGTCTTTGTTTTCTTTCAGTGGACTGAAATGTTGAGCGTCCTTGAATTGCAGATGTGTTTCCCACTCACGTGGCGCTATCTCTGGCCCTCAAGCCTCAGAAATGTCACTGAAATGATAGAGAGTACATCCCAAATCCAATAACTAGGAACAGGTGCCATCCTCACTTTAATGACACTAACCGCTCTGATCCTGGGCTTAGTATAAAACTGCGAGCAATGATCAAGGTAAAAACCTACCAGCACCTACTGATGATCTGTGATGGGATGGAAACAGTGTAATACTCATGATTCATCTCTGGCCTACTCTAAAATCCTCATCTGGTATCAGCGCTGATCCAAAACATGCTGCATTCCCCTCCCCGCTCCCCTCTTTGTTCCCTGGCATTGTGCTGACATACTTGGATCCATCTGTCCTTGCTGGGAGCCTTGTGATAAACACCACTGTGTTAAAATGCGGTTCAAATGTATCATCTGCACTTCAGGATGACTCGCTCTGGCTTGCCCTTTGTGTAAACATTTTACAGCGCAGCCATTTGGACCTTCAAGCTCAGAGCTATAGTATGTTTATTTGAACAGTAGGGGGAAAATTACAGCTACTCTTGCTTTTGCAATTTTAAAAGAGAAATACGGGGTATTATTGCACCTCATTGGTGTTTTGTACAAAAAAAAAAGCTGAAATTACATGAAAAAGCTCTCCAGCAAAATACATATGAAAATAAATGTAAATAATTCTCTGATTGTGAATTTGGGTCACTAAAGAATATTTGAAAGAGTAAGAAAGTCACTGGCTTCACTGCAGAGATCTAGATGAAAAGATCAAAAGACCAGCACCCAAATATCTGTCTGCTAAATATGAAACAAAAGCCAGTTGGCTTATCTCAACATGCAACCTGGGAACAGCACCAACAAACATGTGTGAGGATGTCTGGTTAACCAGTTAAACAAGTTTCATCTATGTATTTTGGAAAGCTGAGTTCAATTTCACTGGCCATGCTCAGGCCTGACTACTGAACTCATTTAAATAAAACCTGACGAAGTGAAGCAAGTTAGAAGCAACACATCATGCTGTGATCTAAAGAAACTCAAGAACCGGTGAGAAACAAAGTCACTGACATCCATCAGTCTGGAAAGGGTTACAAAACCATTTCTAAGTTTTTGGGACTCCAGTGAACCATAGTGAGAGCTGTTATCATCCACACATGGAGAAAACTTGGAACACTGAGGAACCTTCCCAGGAAGACTCATCGGCGAATCATCCAGGAAGTCACAAAAGAACCCAGAACAGCATCTATAGAACTGCAGGCCTCCCTCACCTCAGTTAAGGTCAAAGTTCATGATTCAACAATCAGAAAGAGACTGGGAAAAAATGGCATCCATGGGAGAGCTCCAAGGAGAAAACCACCAAGAGGAACACAAAGGCTCGTCTCACATTTGCCAAAAAAAAAACAAAAAAACATCTCAATGATCCCCAAAACCTTTGGTAAAATATTCTGTGGACCAATGAGACAAAAGTTGAACTTTCTGGATGTAAGTGATTGTGTGGGGCTGCTTTGCTCCTTCAGGTCCTGGACGACTCTCCATAATGGATGAAAGACTGAATTCTGTTCTCTACCAGAAAATCCTGAAGGACAACATCCGGCCATTCGTTTATGCCCTAAAAGCTCAAGCATATTTGGGTTATGCAGCAGGACATTGATCTGAAACACACCAGCAAGTCCATATCTGGATGGTTAAAATTAAAAATGCAGATTTTGCAGTGGCCTAGTCAAAGTCTGGACACAAATCCATTGGTTTGGTATGACCTTAAGCGGGCCATTCCTGCTTGAAAACCTTTTATTTTATCTAACACAAAAGCAAATAGATTTTTTTAAAATGTCGTCTCATTCATTAAATTTCAATGCAAAGTTATTTGAGCCATTCCCCTCGTCCTTATTGTACCTTCAAAACAAACACAAGCCCTACAGTGCACTACACTGCTGGGCGTGTGAGAGATACAATATGATAAGGCCCCGCGAGTAATAAATGCAGCTCATGTCAGGAATGTATCTCGGGTGTGAGGGGGGTGGAGGGGGGTGGCACACTGTGGAACAGACAAGATGGAGTCACAGCAAGGCAACACCCCTCACCACGGGAGTCTCCCAGCTGGTGTGACACCAGACCATCTGTGGACCTGTTTATCCCAGAGAGCTGAGGTGGTCATGTGGAACCGTGTGTGTGTGTGTGTGTGTGTGTGTGTGTGTGTGTGTGTGTGTGTGTGTGTGTGTGTGTGTGTGTGTGTTTTCTGAATATTGTTTTCCACTTAGATTGCAAGGCTTCATCGACTTCATTACCTATATTGTAATGCAACGGTTTGAGCTGAGGACTAAAATAGTTTCTCTGGTACACTCTGACCCAGTAAACTAGAGCAATGGACAGTGTGCAAAATGGCATATTTACTGGGTGTGTTATCTGACAAAAAAACGAGAAGAGCAGGGTATTTCTGCAAAAAGAGAAAAAAAATAGCTCTGACATTACTCATAGGATCAGCCGAGAATATTTGCAGTGTAACTGTGTCTCACAAGGGTGGAATCGAAACTAGCAAAAATCGCTTTTCTCTCTAATCCTCCACGAGCTACTCCCACTGAGCCCTGCAGGAATTAATTTGCAATGCTTGGGATTCTGAGCAATTTATTTGCCACAGCAATCTTAACTGAGATTTCAATTTCATTATAGCAAACAGAATTCAGAAACAGATGCATACTGCCAGGATTTTTCCAGTGTTTCAGCTCCGCGTAACACGTTATAGAGGGTTTTGCCATGATTGTACACCTGCTGCACGCGATCATGCAGAAATGCAACAGTGGAAAGCACCTAAGTACCTTCGGTACTTGCACTTCAGGTAGGCAATTCTACTAATTCTGCTGTTACACCCAAATTTCCCCTCTGTGGGACAATAAAGGCTGTTTCTTCTTCTTCTTCTTCTTCTTCTTCTACTTTATGTATAAAGTAATGATACCCTTAAACAACCCAAAACATTACAACCCCTGACAGCAGTAACATTGTTCTTCTCATTACAACACAATGATCTCCTGGAATCTGAAATTCATGTAGATGTTACTATTGCACATAAAAGCTACCTAAACATTGTGATCTCCGCTCTAATCCATCCCAAAGGTGTTCTATCAGGCTGAGGTCAGGACTCTGTGCGGGCCAGTCAAGTTCTTCCACACCAAACTGGCTCATCCATGTCTTTATGGAGCTGCTTTGTGCACTGGTGTGCAGTCATGTTGGAACAGGAAGGGGCCATCCCCAAACTGTTCCCACAGAGTTGGAAGCATCAAATTGTCCCAAATGTCGTGGTATGCTGAAGCATTAAGAGTTCCTTTCACTGGAACTAAGGGGCCGAGCCCAACTCCTGAAAAACACCCCACACCATAACCCGTGCTTTACACCACTGCATCCGACGCTTTGCATTGTGCTTGGTGATGTAAGGCTTGGATGCAGCTGCTCAGCCATGGAAAACCATTCCATACTACGCTGGAATTCTCTGAGCTCCTGAGAGCGACCCATTCTTTCACTAATGTTTGTAGAAGCAGTCTGCATGCCGAGGTGCTTGGTTTATACACCTGTGGCCGTGGAAGTGACTGGAACACCTGAACTCAATGATTTGGTTGAGTGAGTGAACATTTTTGGCAATATAGTGCATGTCACGGCTCGGGTGGACGGATCCCAACAAACCAAAGGTGAAACATGTTTGGGCTGGACTCTGTTGGACACACTTCTGACTTCCTAAACCAGTCTGCCATTTTGAGAACTCTGCAGGTCACATGTTTGGAATTTAACATGTCAAGAACAAACGGACAGTTTTTTATTTAATCCATCTCTAGCCTCCTGAAACCTGAGCACGTGGTTGGCAAACATTTTTAACTTCTCCTAGCTACTTGTAACTAGTTGGACCTGATAGAATAAAATTAATGAACATAACCAGATATCACATATTTTCTTTTGTGAGGACAGTGGGTTTATTTTTCAGCACAGCACAATAAAACAAAGTATAAAACACTTTAAGCATAATAAAGTATAAGGTGCAGATAAGTCCAAATGTAACGTCCCCGTGTGAGGATTCAGGGTCTTAGCAGGCTGGGTAAATGCAGTAAACCAGAAGAATCGCCCTCTCCTGGCTTCATGGAATTAAGTAATTTTCCAGTCTTGCTGTAGCAGAACTTTTTCACTGTGGTCGTTTCCATCACATTCGCTGAAATCCGCTCAACTTAACTTCACCGTGCCTTGAATTTCTTCGGTTGGGCGTAGGCACAGCAAGAGTTAAGCTGCACGTGACACGAGATGACAGCCTTTCTTCACAACCACTGGATAAAAACCACTTTGTGTGTCTTGCAATGTTGACTTTTACAAATTAGAGCCAATCCAAACGTGGGACATCGCCTCAATATGTGGGAAAGGGGAATGAGGCACTAAAATGCTGTGCACTCCCGCTCTCTCGGGAACGACTGGATCGAGCCACCACACTAAATGTGAAAACCATCTCTGCTAGCTGAAACAGGAGCATGACATCAGTGACCACCTGATGTCAGAAATGCATAGTTGTGTATTTACAACCATTGTGAATTGGGAAGGCAACAATATACTATATAATATATAAAAACCCAGCATTGTAGAACGGAAATACAGTGCTGTGGACGACCTTTAAAAAAAACAAACTGAATGCTGATGTGGTCGTTTAGCGGTGGCGTTATTTAGGTACAAGACACACAAGCCAGTCACCTCCTGATCGCTGAATCATAAGGTTTGCACTTCAGCAGTTAGCCAGAGCCACACTCGTGCTTTCCCTTAGTGCTGTGACACCAACTCATACCTTCCTTAAAATAAAGACAAGCTGGACGAGATTTACATGACTGTTCGTTCTGCTGACACACACACACACACACACACACACACACACACACACACACTCCACACTCCACGGCCACGCTTACAGGTAAATTAAAAGCTGCTTTCCAATCATAAACTGATCCAAAGTTTAGTCTGCCCTCTGATAGAGCAGCAGCCTGTTTCATGTGCACGCTCACAGGTAAAGTCTGCCTCTGGTTTAATGTTAAATATCATTAAACAGGTAATAAATAAGTCCACTCCCCAGAGATCATGTTCAACTGTAGTTTATTTTATTAAAAAGACCAGGGTGCAAATATGAAATTAAAAAAAATAAAGACAAGCATATAATTTTTAAGCATTTAATACAAACTTAACAATATAAACTATTTCAGTCCCTCTTGACATGTAAGACACTGACTCAAAATACTTTGTTATACCTTTTTTTTTTTTTTTTTTATATCAAGTATTGCACAATGTAGGTACAAAATTAATATTCATACGATTACATTTTGTCCATAGTATAGCAAAATCTGTTTAACCTCTTAACAGAAAATACAATTCATTTTTCAGGGGAAAAAAAAGCAAATATTCCTACACTTTACTTCCACCACTAAGGAATACTCTGTACACAATCTTCAGAATATTTGATGTATAGTTTTTTTTTCTTTTTTTTTTTTTTTTTAAGATGGATTTCTTTAACAATTATCTTTTAAAAAAGAAAAATAAGGAAAAGCTGCTGCAGCCATCACAGATCACTGGAGTAGTAAAAAGATATAAATGCAACACCATGTCATAGAAACAATATATACTCTGATATCTTACAAACTCTGTACTAAATTAAATTATACAATTAGAAAAAGACCAAGTAACCCCACTTAGAAGTGCCAATCCATAAAAATCAGCCTTGTCTTACCACCTGTAAAATACTGTAAGAGGCCAAAACTTGAAGCTTGTTTTCTCTTTTTTTTTTTTTTTTTTTTTTAATCTTTTTAAATCATTTTCCTCAACATAGTAAAAACTTTTGTGCTTGGTTGGCAAAAAGAAATAAAGAAAAACAACGATGCATGTTGAATTGAAGTAACCAAGCTTGGATGTGTTTGTACAACAAGCTTTTAGTAGAAACTAACTCAAGGGGGCACGGTAAAAAACACCCTTGGGCACATGCGCTTTACTGACTAGACACTACATCCTTAAAGTCCAGTTTCTAAGTGTGCGTTTTGTTTTTCCTTCTCTTTGAGCCACCGTCATTCATAAATAGCATCTTAATGATGAGCTCAGTTAGCCATGACTGGCTGGAATTGCTGGTTAGAATACTGCATGTTGCTCAGACTGAAGTTGAGGCCATCCATAAGAGACTTGTCGTTGAGGCTTCCGTAGGCTGCAAACATGTCAAAGGCATTGTTGTACTGCAGTGGGCCAAGCCCCAGGGAGCCCTCCCCGGGGAACACGGCTCCAGGGCTGGACTGGCCCTGGAGGCTGGGAAACACAAACTCCTTGGCGTTGGGAGAGAGAGCAGAGGCTTTCTGCTGCTGCTGCTGCTGCTGCTGACTCAGGCCAAGCCCGTACAGTGAGTGCATGGAGGTGGAGATGGCTTTCTGCTTCAGCAGGGTGTTGACATTCAGACCCAGGTTGTTGGTAGGGGAGGTGCGGGCCACCTTGGTGCTACTGCCGCTGTTACCATTAGTGCGGCCGCTGCTCTTCATCTTAGTGGAGCCAAATTTGGTGGCGGCGAAGGTGGCAGTGGTGAAGGTTAAGGGCTGGGTGGAGCGTGGCATAAAGGATGGGCTCACGGCAGCAGACTGCCCAAAAGGAGGGGAGGGGGAGCTGGACTCTGAGGAAGCCCCAACAGGGTCGCTGATTGGCATGAAGACCTGGGCCTCGGGATTAAAGCTGTTCTTGATCTCCTTGTCCAACTCAGACCCGTTTTCATTGTTATCATCCACATATAGCACCTTAACCGGTCCCTTTTCCCCAATCTGGTAGGAAACCTCAAACGGGTCAATCCACACGCTAAGGTCCTGAGGAAGATTATTCCGGACGTCTTCGATGTCCAGCCCACTCTCTTTGGCTGCCTGCTCCACCACAGGGTCCACCTTCTCCCCTACATGGATGCACCTAAACCCTGACCCTTTGTATGGCTTATCCGGATACCAGTGGCCTTCATATTTTTTCTTCAGCTGCCTCTCAAGCTCTTCACCAAAGATATTAACCCGTCGTCGAGGGAGTTTGTTGTACAAATAAGAAATAATAAAGTTGAGGGCTACTTGAATTTCAAGCTGCATAGCTGCTTTCAGTGGTGAGGGGGATTCTTTAACCGTCACAGGGTTGCTTTTTCTTTGTCCTCCAAAGCGTTGCAAAAAATAAAAACTCCAAGGCAGCAGTGATCAGTGTAATGAAACAAAACTCAGTGCGTGTTGCTGAAACAGATATCCGTCCTACAGCAGAGTTGGAGTCAGGATCCTGAAATGGAAAGAAAGGGGGGGGGGGGGGGCATTACAGACATGTAGCTGTTTATAGTATAACCCAAGAAAAGCAAAACAATTATCAATTTAGGGACCTTCAAAAAAAAAAAAATAATAATTCAGTGACATTTATTCACCATCCTCCTATCTCTGCACAGCAGTGCTGCATCTCAGCTGTACAATAACAGCTATAAATATACACAGGCCACTGACTCAGACGGTGTCAGCAGTGCGTTCCCCAGCGGTCTAGTGTGACAGATAAACGCACCCATGGTTGACCTCTGCAGAGGGCGGTGGATGTAATGGCAGGTGTCAATAGAGGGATTTTCGATTGCCTCGTATTTGCAGTCGCCACCTTTAAACAAACTCCTGCCTTCTTTAGGGGGATAAGGTTTATTTTCAATAACCCAGCCGGGCTATTCCAGTGCCCCCCCCGCAGAGCTACAGTAGGTAGAGCAGCACGTACGACAGCTTTGCGAGGAGAATCGCTGTTACATAATCATCATTCAAAGTCTAACCACGGCTGTAAAACCCTCTACACAACAGCGCAAAATAGGCTCGCTTACGTGACGACAGCAGCGCCTTGTACACACAAACGACCTGCTCTCTCACCGCGGTCGGGTCCGCTTGTCCACCTAGCCTTAGCTGGCCAACTTAATGATGGGTGTGAACTGAAATGTGGCGAGCTAGCTATCAAGAAGGCAGATGGTGTTAATGTTTAGCTCGCCCAGCTGGTTATCAGCATTACCTCGCGGTGACATCGCGCGTGCCAACCGTGAGATATACGCACAACGAAAGGCGATCGTAAAACCCAGCCTGTGTCACCGTTAACGGCAACGTTAGAGAAAAACTATCTCTTTTTTTTATGTGGACTCACAGCCACCTTGGGCGATAGCAAGCTGCGTAGCATTTTAATGAGCTAGGTGGCTACAGCCTGTACAGTCGACAAAAATACTTTGATTTAATAACATCGCTGACTGCGACAGTTTGAAAACCAGTGAGATATATATCAGAAGAGAAATGCACGGCTCTGTCAGAATCACAGATGTTTTTATTACGGCGACGTTACGTTGATATTTACCTTACATGGAAATTCACAGCAGGTCCTTCTTGCACGAAGCAGAGTCCGCTCCAGGAAACGTTAGCCTGTGGTGTCACTTTCTGAACGAGATAGAAAATGCTGGAGCGCTCCAGGCGACTTTGCGTCTGTGGGGTTATAGTTGAAGTCCGATTAGCAGGTCACCAAGCTTACTCCCCACAGCCTGGGAGTTTTTACAACTCTGCCCTTTAAAACTTGGGCTTGTTTGTTTTTATAGTAGTCCTCCGCCACGGACATGGAGTGGGTGGTGATGCGGCTCTCAGAGGTCAACACCCAGTAGCGCGTTTCTATTGGCGGTGCGCTTCTTCGTCACGAACAACCACCTCAACTACAGCTGTGATTGGATGATTTTGTGCTCAATCAAATACAGGGTTCTATTTACGGTAGTGGTTTGCCTTTCATGTGCTATGGACTATTTTATCAGAAAGGGTTTTAGCTAAAACGCCGTTAGAAGCCTATGGGCAGAACTATGACTAACTAAACGGTATTAGAAAAACGCAGCACCAGCATGGCTGAAGGCTAAAGGGCTGACATGTCTGTACATGTCTGCTTTATGTGACATGTCCTCTTGAGGATCCCTCTATCTATCTATAATAGTGCTCAGTTGCGCATAAAACATACAGCTAGATTGTATCTATTATGATTATAATTTCTAATACTCGGTATATTCATTGCTGACAGCGAGGAGCAAGGCTGAAACGAGACCACACTCGGCACCACTACAGGGTTAAAGGGAGCTAGAATAACCACTGCGGCGGAGGGACACACCTGTCACTGGCTTTGTTCCTTTGCTCCTCACCAATGAAATGTTGATGTTCTTGAGCCAGCTGTAGCCGAGTGTAAACCTGGGCAAACAGCGTTCCCTTACTGTGAAACAGCACAATTTAAGCAAAACAGATCTTATGATTGTAATGCTGTAATTTTTCTACCCCTGTGCACCTGCGATAAAATTCCTCTTCACTATAAGGTGTGTGGATTAGGAAAACGATTAGTTGCACAGAGGATCCTGGCTGCTCTCTGGTGCCTACGTGCAGGCTGCTTGTTTTTAGCAGCTGTGCAGCGCAGGCCTTAAACTCTCCCCTGTCAGGCCCAAGGTGTTTGACGCCACAGCCTGCTCTTACCTAACATGGGCTCCCGCAGTCCATGTTTGCACAATAAATACAATGCTCCATGAATTATACAGCTGTGAGGGAGGTAGGAGGGCAGGAGAGGGAGAGAGGACAGACTGTTCTTTAGAAAGGGGGGATGGCTGAGAAACAAAAGTATCTGTTTCTGACTCAAAAAAAAAAAAAAAAAATCCCACTCAGTGCTGTATGCCATGTCTGTTAAATTTGAAGGCTGATTTATAGGACAGCTGCCAGCTACTTGCAGGCTCTCTAGAGGGAACAGCAGGAAAGTCGATATAATTTCAGAGGCGTATACGATCAATCTGAATCAATCATAATTCATTTAGATGGTCTGCTGTTTGAGTCATGTACCATACTAAATCATATAGCAGAAATATAAAAATAGACAATTCCTGTTCCTGCTCCCCGCTCAGTTACTAAGTACATATAAAATTCCTTTCAGCCAGTCTTTTAAAGTGTGTTTTTGTAATGCAGATTGCTCTATTTCTTACTCATGGCTCATCTTTTGCACTCAGAGGTTAATTGTGGTTTATCAATGGGACGGTTGATGTTTAGCCCAGCGCTGCCTCCCAGCACCGTAAACAGTGCTTTACAATGCAGTCAGATCATAGCCAGAGGGCTGCAGGATGCTGCGGGCACAGTGGAGAGTTCTTCCAGCCTCCAGATTGAGACTCAGCAGGGGTTAGAGATGAGCCCCCACCCACCAACGAGGAGCGTGTGTGATGGATGACCCGACCACAAACTAAACACACCGTGGGGGCCTTGGAGACACACCAAGGCCACCAGAGCAGAGCAGGGCAGGCTCTTTTTTTTATTGCCTCGCCCTTTCAAAGCATAGAAAATGTGTGACTGTGACCAAATGTTCAGGCATGTTTCAATTTGCACTCAGCTGCATCACTCTTCAGCAAGAATTACGTGTCTCCCTCACCGTACCAAACAGAACGAGCGGGCCCACAATCATTCTCCCCATCCTCCCACTGCGTATGCTCGGTACGCAAGTGTTGGTTTTGGCGGTAGACAGGTGGAATAATAGCCCCACGCCGTGCTTAACAATGACTTATTTGTTATTCTCCACCAGAGTATGGATCTGGAGCACAGGGAAAGTTTCCTCCTGTTGTTGCAAGTCTGTCCGCCCGGAATCCGGAGGTAAACACAACTAATGAAGTGAGATGTTTTAGCGCGATTCATGCAAATTTTTTTAAGTGAAGTCAGTCCACATCAACATTTTTCCCCCCTTCTCTTCACAAAGCTGTGAAATCCTCTCCTCCTCTCTCTGCCTTTGGAGCTGCACACAGGCTACATTCCCAGATGAGGTGAACGGATTTGAATCTGTTGTGTGTAACCTCATGCGAATGATATCCGAGATGAAATGAAATCGGACATTAGGCAGTAAGAATATGTGCCATTCTTTTTCTCGCTTAGTGGAAAAAAAAATTGCTTGAAAGACAGACGTTTCATATGGGAAGAAAGTGGGCTTTGGCACATGAAATGAATGGAACTGGCACAAAGCGGTGCTCCTGTGAACATGCTGTATAATGAAAGGTGTCACAGACTGCATTCATTTCTTTTGGTTATTTGACTAATACTGAGGTGGCTCGGATGGATTTATTACCCGCTCTTACCAGCGGACCTCAAAACTCAAACAGTATTCGGAACAATGATTTACTCTTTCGAGCCTCACATGAAGGCTTCCTTTGTATCTGATATCAGAGTTTTTACCTGGAGGGTAAAAAAATGTGACTTTTTTTTATTACTCCTTTCAGTTTCAAGTTATGGCAACTCATGTAGCTTTTTTTTTTTTTAAGCAGGTTGCGATTTTAGCAGAAGATAAAAAGGTATAATTTCAAATACAGGCCGAAAATGAATAGACTGCTATAACAATATCTTACATTTCTGTTAGTGCTTCATTAAACACTGCGCCTCGGGTTCACTCACCTTCATTTTTTTTTTATTTCAGCATTTTCTGATCTTTTGGTAACAGCAGCATAAATCTTTATGTTTAGTGTAAACAGGAACAGCAACCAAAGCATGTTTTTATTAAAGCAGCTATAATCAATATTTTTATGTTAACAATGGATTAGTGTGTGTGTGTGTGTGTGTGAGGGAGAGAGAGAAAGGTATCACAGCCCTGTAGCATCTTTGGTTTTACAGCTGTACTGTTCAGGCTCCCACCCTCCTCTTCGGTGCAGGTTCTGGCAGCTGTTTGAAACAAAAAGCTTTGTTGAGCTGTACCTAGAAAAAGCTAGCAACTAGCTAGTGAACATTTAGCAGCACAGACATGAGATACTGCTGCAGGAGCTGGAGGCAACCAAAAGCTTAGGGATGACTGAATACTGAATTTAGATTACTCAACTGGCAAGAAACACAACCTAAATGTATGCTTAATTTGTATGTTTCTGCAAGATGTAAAAAAGAAAGTTAAATGTAACAAGATCCTGAAAAAAAGAACATTTCTTTCGAGGTCTTTGGCACTCTGGTGTCTGTCCGCCCTTTATGCTGAGTTTGGGAATAGAGTAGTTACTGGAAACAGAACCTGATATGGTGCAAGCAGAGCGTATTTACACTATATCCCTGCAATGTCAGTGTTTGCCTTTAAAGGACCAGTCTGTTGGATTTAGTGTCATCATGCAGCAAAGCTGTATCCATATGGCAAACTAAAGTATCCATTCATCCACTTTCCTCAGCACTCATCTAGTTCGGGGTTGCAGGGATCCTGAAGCCCATCCCAGCTGTCGCGGGACGAGAGGCAGATAAACCCCGGGCGTGTCACCCGTCTGTTCCAGAAAACCAAACTAATGTTTTGTACCTTCTACTCACCGTGTGATGATGAAATCTGGTGAATGAGCTGGTATTTTTATAACACTTTTCAACTCTAAATAAGCGCTCATGCACACGCTCACACTCCAGTGGATGCTTCAGGGCCAACTCAGGGTTCAGTATCTTGCCAAGGATACTTCGACATGCAGACCGGAGTAGCGGGGAATCGATCTGATTGGTAGACGACCCGCTCTACACCCTGAGCCACAGCCGCCCCATTTATATCTCTCGGACCTGAGCAGACCTAGCACACTTGCAGACGTGGAAAGCATAATAAGGCTTAACTCAAGAGTGTCTAAAGTCTTCTAATATAAGATAGCATTAGCCACTTAGGCAACACAGACCAGGAAAGGTTGTTACAGGAAACCGGGAGACTTGAGTTTGAGTCTCGTCTGGGATCACTTTTAAATTTTGTGGTTTGGTTAGGCTTACATTACACCGTTAAGGAAACATAATGGTATGTAAAAAAAAAGACAGTTTTACAAGATCAAACCAAGCAACAAACTCCAGGGCTGAAAAATAAACATGAAAGTGCCACAAACTGCAGTGGCTAAAAAAGTGAGTCATTCCACACAGGAGCCCACGATGAAACAAGCGACACAACAGCATCCAAAAGCATGTTTACAGCGCGCTACAGAAAAAACAGTTGCCTTTGGGTTGCTTTTATGTTTATAAGAACTGTACAGTGTTTCTGCACTCATCCATGTGGATACTGAACTCAGGGGAATGGCTGCTCTAACTAACGGGCGTGCCAGCACACCCAGCTGTAACCCACAGCTGTCTGCCAGTAGCGTAAGTGGACCTCTCATTGTGATCGTGGTGGTTTTGGAGCATTTTTGATGGAATTATTTGACTTTTCTTTAACAAAATCTGTGTTTTTGTTAAATTCTAGTGTTAGTCTGGAGCTTGCTAACCAAACTTACAAATATTAACTGATAACTAATCTAACTCAGTTCTGGCTCCAGAAAACGAATATGGCGGCAGGCAAACCGCCTACATTGAGGCTTCAGACGCCACTCAGAGGCCAGTGGGTGACACTGCAGTGTCTATGTCCATCCTTTATATACAGAGTCTGCATTAAACACATTTTTACAAAGCTTGATTAGCTCTGTTTGCACAGTGCACAGTTCCACCCTCTCCCATGGTGATGGCAGCAATTATTCACTCATCTGTTAAAGGTGGCTCTACTTTAAAACGTTAGGTTGCCAGTTGTTTTCTGCAACCTTTTTAATGTGCTAAGGGTGGATCATTAAAGTGAGGAAAGATAAGTGATACCCCTGTGAGGCTATGGAAGATTCTATGCATTTGTTTGTTGATCACTTATGTTGTCTTCATCAGGAACTATTCTAAATAATAAAGAGTAATGTGCTCTTTCAGGCAAGTTTCCCCTCAGCAGGTGTGTGTAAATATGATCTTGGTGCATATTACATAAACGTGATCCTCTGTGGAACTGAAGCTACACTGCTGTGTTACTGAACTGCAGTCTTACCCATGGAAGAGGAGGTGATGCTCAATTAGTATTCATTGCAGCTCTGTAGTGATGGCAATCTGAGATTACGCTGCTCACTGGAATTTATAGCTTCATGCACACATGCACAAGCATCCGCTTCATTCTTCTCCCTAAATTCAAAGAAATGAGTCTTTAAACACTCAGCTGTGATGCAGCTGAAGGTGATTTTTTACACGTGTGTTTACGCAGATTAAGCACTGAAAAGTTCAGAAAACGAGTCCTTGCCGCAGCACACGACGGCCTTCTTAAGTGTGCCGTGCGTGGGGATCGGGTATTACGTGCGGCTTCCTCTTGAGTTGTTTATAAATGCAGTGGCAGGCAGGGGGAGGCCGGCGAGTTCTTTTTCACACCAGTGCCAGGAACGTCATTAATATAAGCACTGGTAATATTCGCCCCTCCGCCCTCCCCAGATGCGCTCTCATGCCTACATGCATGGACAAACACAGGCATTTCTCTAAGTCTGAGCCTCTAAGCCATACATCCGGTGGTGGTGGTGGTGGTGGGGGCATGTTTATGTGGAATAATGAGGGTATTCATGCCACATAGCACCCAGCAGTTTAATATTTGAGCCGGGTTACAGTGTTTTGACCCCTGGAAAGATTCATATCAAGCCATCTGGAGGACAAGGAAGGTTACACAATAGGGGATCAGCTGCGCTCCTCCTATTTAAATACCATTCTGCTCTGCTATTTGGTTTCATGTTGGAGGATTATGTTTAGCATGCCGGGTGCTGTGTCATGAATCAGGCAGCAGAACAGAACAGAGTTGCATTAAGCTTAATAACATGGGCACGGCGCGGAGACGAGCTCGCTTCTTGCTGCCGCCCCGGTGCACGCCGTGCGCTACATGGCAAAGCTGTGCCCTTGCAGTCAGATCGACTTTTTGAGAAATTCAATTATGCTCTGAAATGAACAGCCAGTGCTTGTGGATAGAATGGGTTTTAGACTGAGAGCCATCCATTGCAGCAGGAATGTGTCACATATCCATGAATACTGAATGGAGTGTGCTACAGTAGGCAGGCTGTCCCTGTCATTTTGATTTGTATTTTAGCCTCCCCCCTCCCACCCCAACCCACCCGCCACTGCTCTTCTTCCATTTGGAGTATAACCTTCTCCCCCACACCTGCCGCGCGCTCCTTAAAGCAGATTTCTGTCTTTCCAGCTCATCTACGTGAGTGAGCTCCATCCCTGGGCAGGCATCGCAACGGATGATGTCAGATTATGTGAACACCATGCATCATCATCATCATCGCCGTCATCAGAGGATGGTAACAAAAACATGTGCATGTACGAGCCTCAAAACATAGGTTGTTAACGGCGGCGTATGTGCAGCCAGAATCTGCACAGACCTATTGAGAAGCCTTCAATTCTGCTCGCCAGAAATGATGTCAGTGTAGTCATGGCAACTATTCTTACACATTACCCCATGCTCTTCCACAGTTAGAGTAGCACTCAAGTGCTATTTTTCTGACAAATGTCAGATCTCATCTCTTAAATGGCAATGAGGCTTTTTTTTTGGTACCAACTGAAAAGCAGAGGAGGAAGGATGGGCCACAGAGACAAATGTGATTGCTTCGTTCTGCCGTCACAAACAGCTGACCAGGATGAGGGGGAATAATGAGCCTGAAGGCATGACCCTTCATGTGTGCAGAGGGCAAAGATGAGTGCTGCTCTCCAGTTCTCTCTCTCTATACAAGTACTGTAAATGTCCACTGTAGGATAATTATCAAGTGAAGAAAATAACTTTGCTGGAGATAAACATGTCCGTAACCTTCTCAGCACCAGCAGCAGTCTGTGCTCTCGGACTTAGAGAGCTGACACAGTGCTGTCGGGGTAACAAGAGAAGGTGGAGCTATATTTCGCTGATGGATGTTCTTTCATAGAAATGGAGAAAGGTGATAGGCTGGGCAAAAAAGAGCGTGAGAACACAAAAAAGAGCCGCGATGCAGAAAAACGAGTGTTTCAGGGGCCCGATCTGTACTGTACGCAACTGCATCAGCAGCTCGGTGTTGTAATCTCCAGGGAGGGGGGGAGGAGAGTAATTGTGACATTGCTCTTTGGCTCGGAATCGCTACCCTGTGTGATTCAGCCCAGTAATCAGAGCGCAGGGGTGAATAGTCAAAGTGGTCAGTTCAGTTGGTTTAGACCATTAAATGCAACATCTATCTGTATCAAACCTTAATGAGAGAGGCCCAGTCTGTTAACGGCATTCGGTCTAATTAGCCTACACGTTCATGTGTGGTCTTTATTCTGATGATTTGGTTCATGCTCGTGCAAATGATTTTTGAGGAGCCAATTCATTCATATTACATTAAAACACATCTCTAAGTTCAGTGGCACATACCCACCCATGCAGATGGTTTTATGTGCCTGGGTTTTGAGTTTTCATTTACTTTCCACTGAAGAAATGGTCCCAGAAAAAATGCTGGCAGCATATCATTTGTCATAGCTTTGAGCAATGAAAAATGGCATTCTCCTCAGCTGTACTGCAGTGGTGGCAGAGATGGATATCTCAAAATTTGAGCACATAAGACTGACGCTGTCTGCACAGCGAGATGACATTAGATGTTGAAGGAATCGTGCAACACTACTTTCTTAAATATACAACCAGTATTAGGGGAAAGGACCATATTCATGTCTGCAGATTATACAAGTCTGGAGCAGGGAGGCAATTAGCCTAGCTTAGAGTGGTCTGTGTCCGAAAAACACAGACCGGCAAACAGTTAACATATTTGGTCTTTATAAATAAATACAAATCTAAATATGAAAAATAATCAGTTGTGGTTTTAGTTTGACTAAATATAATTGCTGGCTTTGCTAACTGAGGGTGAATACTCTCAGCCGACACACAAATAATAGATCAAAAGCAACTCATTTATATTTCAGTCAAATCCCAAAATAGAAAAAAAAAAGTTTTAAAAAGGCTTTAAATCATCAAGAAAATCTGGAGATTAAAAAATAGAGGAATGCTAATCATTAACCTGAAAATGCAACTAGCATCTCTGGATAACTTTTCTCAAGTTAGAAGCATTTTTTTTTTTACATCCTCATAATATATTCTCTCACATCTAGCCATCCATTTTCTGCAGCTTATAATACTGTGTTGGTCCCCCTGTCGAGGCGTGGGCTCCAGCAGACCCCTGAAGGTGTGCTGTGGTATCTGCACCAAGATGTTAGCAACAGATCCTTGAAGTCCTGCGAGCTGTGAGGTGGGCCTCCGTGGATCGGACTTGTTTGTCCAGCACATCCCACGGATGCTTGACTGGAATGAGATTTGGGGAATTTGGAGGCCAAGTCAACACCTCAAACTCCTCAAACAATTCCTGAACCATGTTTGCTTTGTGGCAGGGCGCATTATCCTGCTGACAGAGCTCACAGCCATCAGGGAATACTGTTTGCATGAAATCGTGTATATGGTCTACAGCGATGCTGGAGGCGACGCCGCTAATCACCACACCACCAAACTGTCTTATATGTAGCATTGAAGCCATCGTTTCATTACAGAGCATTTAAAAACGTAACAGTTCTCTCTCTGTTGTTGCTTCACTGTTACACTGTGGGTGACTGAGTGTGTTGGTCTAACTAATCTGAAATTTTACCTTAGTGGGTCAGTTCAGCTCCTCCAGTATCTCTTGCCATTTGTTACCAACATCATGTGTCACTTTGTTACATCACCTTCTTCAAGTACAATTAAAAAGGCCAATCCAGCGCTCGCCAGAATACAACTGAGCCATGCCAATCCCACAAAGCTGCTGGTGTTGGGAAATATTCACATCCTGGTGGAACATAGAGACTTAGTATCTGCATCAAAAGCTTAGTTCCCCCACTGTAAGAAAGGGGAAAGTCCTACATCCTGGTTACTGTACTAAATGCTACAGTATTAGACACACCAGAGCTGAACTGTTGTTATTCACGTATCATTAGTAGCATAACTCAACATGTATCCTCCGCTAGAGGGAAATTTCTCAGCATCTACACTTCACTGTGGATGAATCCCTCTGACTTCCTGATTCCTTCAACTTTCCCCTTGTACCACCATCAGACTCACTGATTGTCTTTTGTATGGAAAACTCACAACAACTTTTACTAAATATTTTGTCCACATGTTCGTGTTGACTGTGGTGATAGCCAGATGCACCCTCCACCTTGTGTACATTCATTAACTCTGAGGTCTCTGCTTGTAATTAGTGACAACCCCAAACCTAATCCCAGCTCTAACCCGAGGGAATCACAACATTCTCCCAAATCTTCACAATCAGGGAACGAAGAAAATAATCACTCTAATTTACACAGATCAAGAACTATTTAATTCCCCCCTCCCCCCAAAAAAGGTCTCCTGTGGCCTTCTCCAGAATATAGGGTTAGGGATTAGAGATATCACCTATGATGACTTAGACCTCAGAGGGCTAAAAAAGCTCCTTGGCTAAATGTCAGCCAAGATTAAAAATCCTAGCAGCCAGCAAGAAGGGTGTTGAGTAATTCTATAGTTGTATAACAAGCAGTCTCTATCAAAGAGATTTATTCATAGCCCCACTTGCAAAACAAGTGCTAACTGCATGCATTTAATAAGAGTTTGTGTGCCTCAGCTTACAGTTACTTCGCGGGTTAGGGTTACTGTCTGCTGTGGCCCTCGGTGTGGGTGGAGAAACACCCACAGCCCTGAAATGGCAGCCTGGAAGTGGACCGGGAAAAATGTCACAGGAAAGTGGCAAATGATTCCATGTCCCTGTGAAAATCCATTAATCACATATTTGCCTCGATTGAAATGAGAGGTCAAAGAACCCAAACATGCCTCTCTCTGTGCCCCCCCCCCCCCCATCCCCCCACCTCTGACCAGGTTTTCCTCTGTTTATTCCTGTTTCTTAACTCTGTTGTGTAAGCGTTTTCTACTCAACACTTAAATCAGTAACGTTTGCCCTTTCCCCCCGTTACAGTTAGTTCATCTTATCTGGACCTACTTTTCCATAAAATATTCCATATTTCCCCCTCTGCTCTCAGTCACAGTGTGAGTGGCTGTAGTCGGGAGCAATGCCAGTACAAACAGCTTGGACAAACCTGCTTTCAGAGCAGGGTCCGTATGAGTATTCTTCCCTCGGTCTGTGGATATAGTGCTATGAATCCATGAGGTCAACATGTATATCCTCAAATTGATTTGAATAACTGAATATGCACGCATACATCCTGGAATAATCAGCTGTAATACTGATAATCGCTCTGAGGCCTGCCATTACGTATTAAGGCAGCAGCAGGACACGAGAGCACTTCCTAAGATACAATTAGAGGCACGATCAATGGGATTAGCAATGAGCGCATTAATCTTATATTTACATTTGAAACCTCCATGTTTATGTTAACAATCTTAACCTAACTTAACATCTAAATATAACATTAAAAAGTGAAGCTTAGATTCAAAGGACATATCTACTGATGATCGACCTCAAGCAGCAAAGACATTTCATGATAGATTACTTGCTTGGTTATCTGGTTTAATCTTTAATCTTTAATATGCCAAATTGCTTCAGAAATTTAAAAAAGAAAGGGAGGGGAATATTTTAAAGCTGCATTAGCTGTTTTTGGCCAACTGGGGCAGCGCAACAAGCGCAACAAGCTATAACCACAGTACAGACGCCACTATATGCAGCCAGTATGCTCACAGAATAATATTGGAGCTGTGTCTCTATCCCTTGGATAAATCCAGCTATCCAGTTGCTAACTTTGTTACCTTTTATCGTTGTTGGCATTGTGTTTTGTTTTCTTCTTCAAAACTATAGAAAGGATAAAGATGGATGCAGCTTCTGAGTCTGAAAACTGAAGCCAACATGGAACTTCCTTGAACCGGCATTCCTTTTAAAGGCCACCAGGGGGCGATAGCCTTGGTTGCCTCTGGTCCTATAGAATTACAGGAAATAGACCCTCTGCCCAAACAACTGAAAACACTTTCCTCCTGGTCAATGCTTGTTTGTCTCTGGGTTTGACTGGTGACCTGTCCAGGGTGTACTCTGTCTCTTGCCCTATGATAGCTGGAAATAGGCTCCAGCTCTCCTGTGACCCCGAGGCGGACAAGCAGCTAAAAAAAAATGTAATGCATTTGGCCATTATATTACACAAGGAGCTAAATAATCATGGAATATGATTAAAGGTTAAAATAAACATTTTACAGACTAAAAAGTCTACCTAAATGCTCTATTAAGATTGAAATCATCCTACATCTTCATCAGTAGGTAATCACTGCTAACATCTACCCTGAGATGAGTATAATACTATCTATCTATTTATTTATTTAGAGGGGTTTTTGCTTTAGGATGCTGCAGCTATGGTTAAAATTCTGGCACTCGGGATGTATGTTTTTCATCTGTGCCTTGGAGTATCGGAGCTGACTGAGAATAAAGTAGCAACTTTTTAATCACGTGCTGGTCAGGTCCTAAATAAATACCTGCTTTGCTCACTACTTTACTCTAAGTAGGACCGTTATTTAAAAAAAATAAACCTAGTGGTTCCACAGTGTAGTGGAGCAACAAGTCCCCTGGGGTTTGTGTCAGGAATGGCATCCAGCATAAAATCTACCAAATAAAATATGCTCACTTCACTGGTGGATTTTTTTTTCTTCTTGAGATTAACAAATATGACTGGATTGCAAAATATTTTTGATTGCATAGGGAGTTTTGCAGATACTGGCAGTCTTGCCTTTCCCTGGTGATCATTCCACCTCTCAATCAACCTGCTCTCTTTACTGTAGAAATAATAAAAGAAATAATAGAATGAAGCCCAGGAGATTACTAATCACACAGAGCAATCTGTAGTTTGTCTCCAAATCTAAACCTGCATCTGTGCTCCTGAACAAGCCAGATTGCTGTTGTTAATGGGGAAAAAATAAAGATAAAGGGATGTCACTCAAGCTGCTTAACAACAACCACCTCCAACAGCGGTGAGTCACCACAGCAATTTCCCTGCCTAAAACTCCAGACTGAAAGTGTGAAGGGGTAGAGAATGAGAACAGGAAGCAGGCTGTCACATCTTAACTTCAGAGTGAAATTTTAATTATTATTTGCAGTAATATAAAGCTTGAGTGATGAATTCTGCAGTAGGATCTGACAGTAAGTTGCCCTGACGCACCAACCCAAAGTCAACAACAGCCCATGAGCTGAGTGGGAGCTTCATTCCCCTCAGAGAAGCCAGAACAACAGAGGTTACATCTCGTTTCACGCAGCCAGACCCAACACTCGCCATATTTTCAACATGCATTTAGGGGAAACTGGCCCGACGAACACAACACATCGCAGCATAAGTGTGAAGCCGCAGACTTTCTCAGCAGGAAAGTGGGCAGCTTATGCAAGCGGAGCTCCACTTTCAACAGCAGCTGTTATCGAATGCTAATTCACAATCCCATCTTGTGTTTGTGTACCCATGTATTCATTATTGGCACAGGACAGGCTGAGCACAGGATCATAATTGTATACGGCCACTGGTGCTGTGAGTGATTTCAGGCGAGTCGTGCTCCTCAGTCGAGTGGAGCTGAGTTGCCACAATGCGGTATTGTTCTGCTACATGCTGATGTGAGCTTTCCTGTTATCCATTTTCACCTGAGCAATAACAAAATATGGAGGGGGTCGCATAGAGGAAATCAATAATGTGTTTCTAGAGGGAATCAAAGTCTGTGATGGGAGAGGTTAGGATTTCACCGGGCCAGACTGGGGTGAAACTCCAGCCCGGGCCTGGTCTCTGTGGGAAAGAGGCAGAGGCAGTGCTGAATACTCCCTATTCATGGATGATGCCCTCGCTCTCTGTCTTTCTCTGACTTCCCGTAACACGTTAACTGTCTGTTGCCCAGGGCTGATCTAAGACGTTGTTTTTTTGGTGTGTGTGTGTGTGTGTGTGTGTGTGGGGGGGGGGGGGTTTAAAAGAGGAAGAGATAAGTTAAATATGGATGACACAGAGTGCCACTCATTGCTTCAAGTAAGCACTTTGGCCTTTTTTCAAATTTGAGACCATAGACTGTATATAAAAGATGGCCACTGTTAAAGTTCCTGGTAAGAGCCAGTTTGGCTATTTGCTACTTCAGTCCATTTTTCATGTTGTGTAATGAAAGATGCCAGCAGGGGTATTTTTTTTTAAATTTTCATTGTCTTACTCATCTTAATAAAAGTTTGTATTGATACGTTAGCTTGTTCGTCAGTTGAATATTGTTGATAAAGGTTTGAATATGTTATTGTTGTGAAATACAATTCATGGCACGAAAGCACACTCCATTATCAGTCAGACTGAAATTTTAACATTATCTGCACATATCAGCATTTACAGTATATTTAATTATCAATCGAGCAGCCTTAATCGACCACTTTAGAGAGCATAAAACGTTTGTGACTCCTGGTTTAATTGTATTTAACTGATTCAGTGCAATCTACACAGTAACTGCACACATTAGAAGCCAAGTGAGCAAAAAAAAAAAAAAAAAATGCTGACTTGCAATATGTGAAGCTTTTATCATTATTATTCTTTTACTTTTATCATGCTGAATATTTTTGTAATACAGTAGAATATCAAATAAATTATAAAATACATAAATCAAACTCTTTGCAGGATAATGTCTCACAATTCAACAACCATCTTGGATGGACGCCCTCGAGCTTTAGAGCTTCTTAATTCTCCCATTAAGGATTCTTTGAGTGTCCCGTCTCCTCCTTAAAACTGGCCAAAAGTCTTAAAGGAACTCTTTCTAATCAGAGTTTAGCATCAAGTCAGTTAAACGTCTGGGATATCGATCTGGTCAGTTAAGTAGCAGAGGGGGTTGTTAATCATTTTCAGCTGCTTTGGTGTTAATGAAATTAACAACAGGTGCACCAGAGGGGCAGCAATGACTCAGACTGTCACGGAGCTCAGTGATGCCCTGGTCCAGATGTGGGAGGAGATCCCCGAGGACACCAACCACTGAGATCTGATGTGCTTTCAAAGTGTTCCTTTAATTTTTTGTGAGCGGTGTATAATATCTCTGAAATGAGTCATGCTACATGAATCACAGCACTCATGCAGTGACCCTGGTTTCTTCATCAGATGCATCCCCACTTGTTCAGCTATCTGGTTGTAGTAAATGATCGCCTACTCCAAGGAGTCGGTTTGTTTTGTCAGTATGTAAATTTTGCATTAACACGCTTTTTCACTAGACATACAGTACATGTCACTTTAGATTCTAAATGCTCTTCACAAGTCTAATCCAGTCACTTCCATAACCACAGGTGTATAAACCAGCACCTAGGCATGCAGACTGCTTCTACAAACATCAGTGAAAGAATGGGTCGCTCTCAGGAGCTCAGAGAGTTCCAGCGAGGTACCGTGATAGGATGATACCTGTGCAACAAGTCCAGTCATGACATTTCCTTACAGTCAGCTGTTACTGGGATTATAACAACGTGGAAGCGATTGGGAACAACAGCAACTCAGTCACAAGGTGATAGGCCACCTAAAATCACAGAGTGGGGCCAGTGAGTGATTGACTTTCTGCAGAGTATGGTGTGGGGGTGTTTTTCAGGAGTTGGGCTCGGCCCCTTAGTTCCAGTGAAAGGAACTCTTAATGCTTCAGCATACCAAGACATTTGGGACAATTTGATGCTCCAACTCTGTGGGAACAGTTTGGGGATGGCCCCTTCCTGTTCCAACATGACTGCACACCAGTGCACAAAGCAGCTCCATAAAGACATGGATGAGCCAGTTTGGTGTGGAAGAACTTCATCATATTAACTCATATTAAACTGTACGGATTAAGAAGTTCATCATTAGCTCAAGTTCATCTGCTTGGAAGGCAGACAAGTGAATACTTTTGGCAATGTGGTGTATGTGTAAGCATATCTGAGAATGAGCTGCACTCGTGTGCGTGTGCACGCGTGTGTGTGCAGACCTCTGTACAAGACAGTGTGTATCTACCGAGCTCCTCTTTAGTTTCCACCCTGTGCTCAGTTTCACTCTATTTCAGAGTTGGCTAATTAATCATGCATTATTGAGAGACAGAACCAGTGAGTGTAACAGCCTTCACTGCAGTCCCAGCACAACACAGAACCAGGTCCTGTATTTGTGAGGAGCGCTCAAGGTCAGGCAGAGAGAAACTTCCAGTTTCTTTGACTTTCCTGTTCGTTTTCAATTATTTAAAGATGAATTCACACAAGCTCCATTTGAATCTGGGAACATCTGAGCCATCAGGCAGCACCTGTCACCCAACAGTCTCCTTTGTCTGTTCAACTCACCTGTCTTCTCCTGTATTGTGTTTAGAATTTTCTGCTTTCACACATTTGCTAGTGATTGGCTGTCTGTGGTGATCAAGCCCTGTGTTTGGAGTGGCTCAGGACAGAGCGCTTTAAACCACCTTCATCATCCTCTGAGGGGATTCCTCGTTAGCTGCTGTTAGGCAGTTAGTTTATTGCAACAAATAACCTGGAAGTGCCATGGATCACCTGCACATCTCTCTTTTCCTCTGTCAGCAGACGCCATGACAGACGGATGCAGTGTGTGTGTGTGTGTGTGTCTCACACACACCCCCCCCCCCCCCCCCCCCTCCCACCCTCTCCCCGGTACATGACGTCGGCATACATGTACAAACTGAGCTGTGTTGCTGCCTATCCTCCCGTTTCCTTTGCCTCACACACACACACACAGACACATGGACGTGCTCTTTCTTTCCCACACTCTCTGCACACACACACACACACACACACACACACACAAACACACACACATACACACACACACACACACAGACAAGCACACATGAGCTCTTGGCAGGATGAAGACCTTGCTTCAAGGGTTTAATCAGAGGCGAAGGCACTCTCGTCTACAGGCAGCCGCTCAGAGAAACACACAAACCGAACGTCAGCGAGGTGCAGCAGCCCACTTTGCAATCAGGCATTTTAAACACTAATCAAACATGAGGCAGAAAATTTGAATTTAACTGAAGTGATGTTGAGAAGCCAGCTGCCCATTGATTAGCAGGACACCACAGAGATCACTCTCCTCCAGGGATGGCAGACATGCATATTAGACATAATATTGATTTGGCTGTTTTTATGATAAATTAGTATGATTTCTGTATGCCTAAGAAGGACACGGGTGACATTTTACACTGACTGGCTGACAGTGTTGCTGACCTCTCCATCTCCCTCCAGTATAAGTGGTATAAGGTTTGGTATCTTGCCCAAGGGCTGGAGGAGCTGAGGACAGAACCACCAACCTTCCGATTAATGAATGACCCGCTCTACCTCCTGAACCACTTCTGCCGCAAAGGATCAAAAGAAGCATAACCGAATTAATGAACGGTGGTCTATACTGGCCACGTGCACTTAGACCTGCATGGCTTACTACTTTAAGACAAGCAGTCGCTGCTGGCAGGATCAGACAGGTACCTCTTTGGGTAATTGCCCAGCCAGGAGATGCTCTCGAGCCAAAAGGGTCTGGCAAGGGCAAAGCCACAAATGCAGCATGGGGCGGTGGACCAGCCCCACCATGAGTGAGGGACACCAGGCCCTGAGGGTTGGTGGATTTGAGAAACCGTGCTTGCTGAAAGATCCCATCTGCTGCGGGGGAGCGGCGTGACCCCCACCCTGCAACATGGCTTCATCGTAGGACAGACTACAGTTACGGTCTTACTACCAAGTGGTCGTACCCAAGGGAAACGCAGGGTAAGGTACCCAGAATCCACCTTACACAAGTAAAGTCCTGTAGACTGTCATTATCTCTGAAATCAACTCAACAGCATCAGACAGCATGTGATGGTCCTGTGATGGATTCATAATAACTGTACGGTGGGTGAATTTTTTCATAACTCATCTGTTTGGATTTTGTTACAGCTTAAAGTTCGGAGTGTGGCTGCTCTGATTGACAGGTGTACTGACACAGGCAGCTGTAGCCTATAACTGAGTTTCACCTCCACTGATTCAAGTCACTGAACTGGAACTCAACTATGTTTGTGCTGTAGCCGCTGTAACATCACCCACTGGCTCCTAGACTTCTCATTTTAAGCCTCAACATTTGCATTTTCACTCCCACCATTTTATTTTTTTTTTACATTGGAGGCAGAAGTGACCATATTTAGGTAGAGGGCGGAAATTCTTTGAGAATCTGAATTCATAAACTGTGTGGGACATTGCTTAAATAAAGTAGAAAGGAGTAGAAATAAAGTAGCTACAGAGACCAAAAAAGATGTATATATATATATATATAATGCTGTGATGTTTAAAACACAGACTTTTTAAACGTGGCGCTCTGTGGAGATTGACTCGCTTTTGTCGCCAGGCACAAATGGTGATCAGAGGAATCTTTTTGGCACTTGTGCATTGGCTTCATTTTTCAGCCCGTGAGATTGCCGTTTGGTTTAATTGTCATCAGTCACAAACATTAACACATAGACCTACAAGTTGGGGAGGAGGAGGGGTGGATGGGTCATCTTACACCCCGATTTCTTACACCTCGCCCAGGGTGGGGGTCGGGTGGTTCCTTGGGGACCGGGCTGGTGGCGTCCTGGGGTCGCTGTTGGCCCTGGGGTGGTTTCCACTTGCCCCGTCTTCAGAGGGTGGGTAGCTATGGATGAATGTGTGTCTTTGTGTATTTGTCACCGTCTCCGTGAGTATGGGTGGGTGAGTGAATGTGTATGTATGGCATATCTGTGTGTGGGTAAGTATGTATGGGCATGTATGAGTATCTGTGTATAAATGTGTACACGGGTGTCTGGGTGTGTTTGTATGTATGGCTGGACCTGGGTCTGGGCCTTGTGCCTTGCCTCCTGGCCGCTCCTTGCTGGTTGCCTCCTCCCCCCTACCCCCCTGGGATGGGGGTGCCTCAGGGTTCCTGGGTGGGGCTGGATGTTCTGGCGTGAGTGCTGGCCTGCTCCCCTTGGGGGTGCGGTGCGGGGCTGCGTTGGCTTCTTCGGCGTGGGGGGGGGGCTCGGTGGAGGGTCGGGCGGTCCTTGGGTGCCGTGGGCCCGGGGGCCCTGCCGCCGGCCAGTGCAGGGGGCTGGCCGCTGGGGGGGGGCTGGCTTCTCATCGCCTTGGGTTCCCTGGAGCCCTCGCTCCTCGACTGGGGGGGCTCCGTCTGAGACCACCCTCTCCCGGCTGCTGGGGTGGGTGTGCGGTTGTCTTTGGACTGAGTGGCCGGGGGTCTTCCTGGCTCTTGGTGGGCTGCTGGTGGCCTGGGGTTCCGGGGGCTTTCCGTACCTGCCTCTGGCTTCTGATGGGTGGAGCTGCAGCGTTTTGCCCTCATTGGTAAGTACGTTCCATGACACAGACACAAACATGACACAGACACAAACACCCACTCAATCACAACTCAACAAAATTGTTGGTGTGCGTAACATGCTTTGTTAGTTTTGTTTTTCACACACAAATTTATTTTTGCAAGTATTGATAGTATTTTTTTATGTTAAAGTGATGAACTATCTGATTAATAGACTTGTGCTCTTTCCCCTTTTTTTTTTTTTTTTTTTTTCTCTCCTTTTTTTGCTCCCTTTCTCTCTCCCTTTTTCTTTTCTTTATTTTCCTTTTCTTCAGCCTGTCAGCTCTGGCTGTTACATTGTATGTGAAAAAATAACTGAGATAAATAAAATAAAGGGTTAAAACATCAACAAGAAGAGCCTATTGAGAACCTATAGAGCTCATCTTGAAATAGCAAATATGTTTGGCACAACAACGCATTCAGATCACAGTTCTGCTTGCAAGATCTACCAGACAAAAAAAAAAATTATCATCAGTGTGAGTTCTCGACAAAGTCTGACAGGGAAAGAAAAAACCATGAGCGTGTGTTTTGCAGGCACTTTGTAAATGCCAGCAGAGTACTTTCCTCTGTTCTACACATGCTGTTGTGTGTTGGACTCAGAGTGCTTCCAAAATCCAGCTGACGTCAACCTTAATGCTGTGCCTGACATCCTCTTATCACATTTACTCCACCTTATCAGAAGTGATAGAGCATTGCCTGCAGAGCAGACTGTGCTTGAAACCGTTTCACCGAAGGATCCGAGTTAGAACGGAGTGGAATTTTCCTTTAACAACTGATCTCACACGTTGATCGTGTTAAATGCCCTCTCTGGTCTCACAAGTACTTCGTCATACTTTCAAATTTAGCTGCTTTTTGACCCTTGTGGTACGTGATGCTTTGCTGCTGTAGTGCGAGCTCTGTCCCAGCCTGCAGCTCTCCTCTCTGGCTGTTTTCTTCTGCCTGTGAGCATTTATACAACACTAAATCTGAGCAGGATAGCATTTACAGAAATGTTGTGAAAGCCTCACCTGACCTCGCTACACTCTGAAGGCACGCAGCCCTGCTCAGCCCTGGATAATCTGGAGCCAAAAGGGAACAAAGTCAAGCCCACAGAGAGAGAGAGAGAGAGAGAGAAGGACCTCAGTTCATCTATATGTCAGGCTCCAGTTACATGAGAGGTGAGCTCCCTTAATGCCTCACTGCTCCTCATCACAAGGAAGTGGTCACACAGATCACTGACGGAGTGGATGACCCGGAAAACGTGACTCACTAATAAACACACTGCAGTGTTTGGCACGGTGATAACCTGAGCGTGGAACATAATACACTGCTTTTTTTTTTTGCTGTGACAAACTGTAACCTCTGAGATCCGTCTACTGAAGGGACGTCACGGAGAAGCCAACAGCTTACTGATAATTAGACAAATCTTTTGTCTGCATTTATCTGCAATCATCCATCCATCTTTCTTTTTGGGGGGGGCTGGGGGGCAGCTGTCATAGGGCAAGAGGTGGGGTACACCCTGTGCAGGTCACCAGTCTGTTGCAGGGCTAACAGAGAGACAGACAACCATTCACACTATGGACAATTTAGAATCACCAATTAACCTAACCCCAATTAACTGCATGTCTCTGGACTGTGGGAGGAGACCAGAGAACCGGGAAAGAACCCATGCAGCAGGGCCAGATGGCGGATTCGAACCCAGGACCTTCTTGCTGAGGCAGCTTCCACCGCACCACCGTGCTGCAGTCTACAATCAGTCAGGTGTATTGTTGCCTGCTCTACTCTGTGTAGGAGGAGGGGCATACACACACACACACACACACACACACACACACACACACACACACACACACACACACACACACACGCACTTGTCAGATTGTTGTAAGAACATTTATTGACATTAACTAATTAACTAAGATTAACCAAACTCTTACCCTGACCTAATTTTAATTTTAACCCTAAAACAAGATTAGGCACAGTTTTTTCAAAAGAGCAACTTTTTTATTGTAAATTGTAGCTACAAAATCACGGGTTAACTACCCTGCTGCATATCAGGGCATCATGTACTGCAGGTGTTTTTCTGTCTTTTAATAGCACAGCATGGAGGGAGAGAATCCTGATGATCAGCAGAAGACTCTTCTTGCAGGGACCTCTTGGGTTACAGCACAAGACACCCTCAGATGACTGCTGACATCCAAACATCAGGTGGCATCACCGTGAACCACCTGCTGGAGCTTCTTACAAGACTGTAAAAGTTCATTCAGGGCATTTTAGCAATAAAGCTGTTCAAGTTGGAACCCTGACTGGTAATCAGCTGTGTGCAGCTGGAGGCAATACTTTAGACATTAATGAGAATATGATTGATCGCATAGGAAGTAATTGAAATTGATTAGTCATCGGAGAGTTAGGACTTAATCTCGGCAGTCTCCTGGATTTTTAGGGGTTATGAGATAGTGGTGAGATTCTGCATTATCATGCGCCCCGTAGGCAGCCCAACAGAGGTCAACAGAGCAGACCGTGATCAATACTAGCAGACACATACCTGGCCCTGACAGCTGATTTCTATTCTCACGGGGGCTCAAAAGTAGCGAGTGCTGAGGTATTTGCAGACATCCTTAAATTGTGCCTCCAGGGAACGCGTGATTTGATGGATAACATGCCAGGTGTGGACAGAGCGGCGGCTGTTATCAAACGTTAAAAGTTGTGTAATTTGATGTTGCATGCCAAAACTCGAAGATTTGAGCAATAAACACTCAGAGGCAAACATGTACGCACACCCGCCACATCTGGCTCATCTGGATCGAGCTGCAGAGTCTGACAGGAAGTGGATTAGAGGAACTGCTGGCTTGATGAGGACAAGCCCACAGAGAATATCCGTAATCTGCACATCCACAAATCTAATAGAGATCATGGCAGCAGCCTCCAGTTGCACTAACATCTGATTGAGGCAACCAGCTGTTATAGGGACCCAGCGTATGCTGGCTAAATACAGTATAATGAGCGCATAGAAAAAAAAAACAGGACTCGAATGCAGCAACTATCTCTTCGCACCAATTAGCTCTGGATTCATGATATCAAACAAGGGTACATTATGACCATATGTTACCTGTGTGCAAACTGTAATGGCAGGCGACAACCTTAAATGCCGTCCTGGATTGTTTGAGCATGCATTTGCATTTTAGAGTTGCTGTGTTGTCTCTTGGCACACGATAGCTCCATGGCTAAAATAAACCATCTGAAAGCTCCGAGGCTTACAGCCCTTCTGTCGCTCACATATTAGGTGGGCAGAGGAAACTTTTAAAGATAATTCCTGTCCCGTTTAGCTACAGCAAAGCAGTAAACCTGAATGAAAAATGTATGAAATATGCAGAGGGAGAGGATGGTTACACAATGATTAAGAGAGGTGATGATTATCAGGTTTTATTTGCATATGTTGCAGTTTCTTTCAAGGATTATTTATTATAATTAAGGTCTTCTTTCTAACATTATGATGACTTTCTGCTCACTTAGAAATTACACCGGGTTAAGAAATGAGCAATCAAACTGATTAAAAGTACTTGGAGGTAAAACTGAGAGGAAAATTTCACTGCCCAGGAGCACAATGGTTAGTCATAACTAGTAAAAATTAAATAAAAGTTTGGCAATTATTTCCCTTTAAATGTAAATTCCTCTTAGGTCTTTAAACTCCTAACATCGGTCAGAATATGTGATTTTTGGATTTTATATCGAGGGCATGTGTCAAAAATAAGACTGAAAGGCCAGAGAATAACTATTTTTAGATTTAGCAGTGATTAGTGTAGTAGTGCGAGGTTAGTTACATATTCAGTAGGTTTGTTGGAATGCGAATTACTCAGGTCACTGAATGAACGCTCCAACGCTGTGAGCTGGTGACTTGTCTCATAGAGTAATAAGTGAGAGATCTCAGTAGGCAAAAAGCTCACTCAGTAAGGAGGACAGCAGCCCCTTTTACATACTCTGTTCAGGTGAGAATGTTAAACCATTCTCACCTGAACAGAGTATGTAAAAGGGGCTGCTGTCCTCGTTACATACTCTGTTCAGGTGAGAATGTTAAACCATTACTCTGCTTCGACATTCGGTAGAAAAGGTACGAAGGCGAAATGGGAGGCTTTGCTGCTGCGCCTGGCAGCAGACGCAGCGGTGGAGTCACATCTGGGTAAAAGGCAGAGCTTCTACCTTTCTGATTCCACAATGCTGACGTGCTACATAAAATCCAGTTCTTACTCCCACATACACTGACACTGGGTCAGGACCTGTTGGCGTCACAGCGTAACGTCCTGGGTACCCATTTAGAGTCGTGATTTAACGTGTCCGATGGAATTCAGTCCCTTGGTGTCTGAAATCGAGGTCATGAGGGTAAAAGCGCTCTGCTGGTGTCTTCACTCCTGTAGGCGTAATGAGAGGTAACTGAGAAATGACATTTGCTTTGTGCAAATGGGAAAAGGGTGCCGTTTGTTCGTGTGATTGGAATTGTAAACCAATCTGTAAACCAAACCACATGAGTTATGTGCCCAGAACTAACCAGATGGAAATATTAACTCTCTGAGGTCTAAGTCCTCAGAGAGTTAATACCCCAACCCTAATCCTACCCTAAACCCATGTTTTTGATGTGTGTCGCAGTGAATATTTTCTTTGTTCCCAGATTGCCAAGACTTAGGAGAACAACTTGATAAAAACAGAAATGACTTATCCTGATTGGTTGGAGTTGGGGTCTAAATCATAACTGATGAAGGCTTAGAACTCAGAGGTTTAGGAAATGTCAAAAATGAACATAAAAAATGTGGTCTCAAACTGGGCGTGTCTGCTGTAGCACAGACTTAAACTGGAAAATCACGGCAAAGGAAAATCCCAGTGCATCCGAACATGAAAGTACAGGGGTAACAGGAAAGAGTTCTCCCAGTATGTAACATGTTGATGGTGAGAATATGCTGTAAAAACCACTGAAGCAGCAGTGGTGTGGTTGAAGGGCGTCACAGTTCAGACAGGATATGTGTAAAAGGGTCTTATGACTTTAAGTGATGCTTAACGTTACAAGCCCTGATGCTAAACCTGGCAATTAGAAGATGGAATAGATCCTGCCTTGGGCAGAAAAAAAGAACGTATAAACTGCAAGCCTACTCTTTGTTTTTCTTTTTTTTTTTTTTTTTTTTTTTTTTTTTTTTTTTTTTTTTTTTTTTTTTGTGTTCACTCAGGTTTTATTTTGAAGAAATCATTTCTAATTTGCCAGCCTGGTTAGTAATCTTAACCAATATCCTCAATATCCTGTGACTTTTAAACTTATAAAAAAATATATTTTTCACAATGGTGACTTGGTCAATTAAAGAACAGCTGAAATAACGGAAAACAGATAGGAGAGTGTAAAGTGGGTTAGTCAACTTAAAGGTCCGTTACAGCTGGCATCCTTCCCCAAATGATGTCCATTATGTAACTACAACTTGCATGAAGGGAGCTGCAAGGTAAGCTGAAGCTGCACTGGCCAAAAGAACAGTTCAGTCTTGTAACAGTAACCTATGAGCCTATGAATTCAGACCAGTCAATCATCCAGACAGCCACAGGCCCATGACAGCCTAAGTTATTCAAAATTAAATATGGATCTACATCTATTTGACAGCTAGTCTTTGTTGTTTTAAGCAAAATAAATACAAATAAAATAAAATAAACAGCATGGATGAATGTTAGAAAGCATTAGTTCATTTGCACCGAGGCAAAACACAGGCGGCAATAACAGTTACTATGAGAGCTAAACATGGTCCTCCAGTTTCATTTCTCTATTTGGGCTGAGGAAAAGCAATACCACAAAATGTGTAACATGTTACATTTTAAAATAGCATGGTTGTTGTTGTGAATCTAGTTCACAACAACATAGTGCTAGCATGGTGCTTTGTACTGTAAGGTAAAGGCCATATGATATGTTATATAATATATATATTTTTTTAGCTTATGGAGGTTCAGAGCAGTTTGGCATATTTCACAGCAAATTTTCTCAGCTACAGGTAGCCAAAAAAATACATATTGTGAAAGGCTGTGAGTGATTTAGTTCCTTTGTCTCATACACCCTCTTGCACTCTCATGGCCCCAAACTACTAATCTGCTAGATGAGTTATAATTGTGGGTAACTGTTGACGCATACATTTGACCTTTCAGAGAGCAGATACCCTGCTGGAAGTTTATTGTGTACACACTGTGGCTCCCATACAACCATCATAGTAAACATTTAAATGACAGGCACCACCACAAATGAAAGTGTTGTTTTCGTGTACTGCTTTGTGTGTGTATGTGTGTGTGTGTGTGTGTGTGTGTGTGTGTGTGTGTGTGTGTGTGTGTGTGTGTGTGTTTCATGTATTACTGACATTGTGGGGACCCAAAACTCTTATGGGGACAAGTCTCCCTTATGGGGACATGTAAAGAATTTAAACAATGCTTGGTTTCATTTGGCTCAACAGATGTTTGATCTTAGGTGATGTTACAAATCTGTGCAATCAATGCAAAATCATAGGGTCATCTTTCTGTTTACACGTAAACCAGAAAACAACAGCAGGTGACCAGCCATGACCTTACCTACAGGTCAACTGAAAACAGCGTCAGACTGTCCTGGTTCAGAGGAAAACAATCTTAGAATGAGTAAATGCAACTGAATGGCATTTGTCAGGGGCATTAACATCACTTTTCTTTCAGTCATTTTACATTATGGTGCAAAAGTCTTGAGCACTCCTCATTTTTTATATTTAACTTCCAAAGAGCTGCTGCTTTTTTCACTCATTTTCAGTCCAGTCCTTGTACCTGACCATTTTCAGAAGAATGTTTGTTTGTTTGTTAAGCCATTTAACACTGACCTATCATTCAAGCAGAGAAAAAAAATGCACCAAACTCAAGGGATATACCAGTGTTATGTCTACAAATAAAAGACAACAAAGAACCAGTTTTAAATTGTATCTTTAAGCACTTTGTTACTAGCAGCCTGTCACAAAAACACATCATTTGTTCCCATTTCTTTAGTTTAATCTATGAGAAATGCCAAAGATAACACAGTTTAACAGACATAAAATGGTATTTTTGTACCAGCAAGGTGATTCCCAAAGTATTAACTGAAATTTTGGCAAATCTCAGCATGTTGTGCAGTGTGTCCTTAAAAGTCTGAGAAAACTCGATAAACGAAGGGCAAAAGAAAAAGTGGCAAGCCTAAAATCTGTCTACAGACAGACAAGTTATGTCCTTCAGAAATATGAAAAAAAAAAATCCAGCAAAGGCTTGACACAGGACCTGAGAGATGCATCTGGCCCTTCAGTCAATCCATCTGCTGTTCACTGAAGCCTCATCAGAAATGGTCTCAGTGGAAGGGTGGCTGTCAAGAAGCCATTCATTAATGCGACTTCTGGTGCTGCATGGTTTTGCTGATGGCTTTGTAGTCTGGTTGATACGTGGTGAGGTTAAGCTTCATGCAGGAGTTGAGACTTCCATCCGTTAAACGTGATCGTAGGTTGGTCTTAATGTTCTTTAGATGTGAGAAAGACTGCTCACATGCATACGTAGAGCCAAACATTGTTAGTACAGCAATACTCACACGCTGCAGTGTGTGGTATGTGACGGGAAGTGCTTTCCAAGTTTTGACAATCAGCTGGTCTGCGTGTTGAAGTTTTTTCATTTCTCCCCACTTGTGTTTGCTCGCCAACTCTGCTTGCTGTCGTGCAAGTCTTTCCAAATCTTCATTTAGTGACTTGAATTTATTCACCCACATGTCTGAGGCCTTCAGGTCAGCAACTTGTAGCTCAAAATCTCTGACGGAGACACCGAGGATGTAACTCAGGTCGGCGCTGTCCACTGCACACTCGTGTGGATGGGTGATGAACTTGAAGAGACGAGAGCGCTCACGAAATTCTCCAAAGCGCGCTTTGAATGACTGCAGGAGATTAGATGTGAAGCCCGCTAGCTGCTGGAGATCAAGATGTTGAGCAGGGTCACTTGCTGTGCATGCATCTTTAAACTCTCCCAGTTTTTCAAAGTGTAGTAAACGACCTGTTTCAATGTCGGCGATGAAGAGTTCCAGCTTGTTTTCAAATGCAAACACTGCTTGTTGAAGTGATAAGACTGTATTTCCAATGCCTTGCATTTTCACATTGAGCTGGTTCAGATGTTCAGTCATGTCCACGAGATAGTAGAACTTCAGGAGCCACTCAGTGTTAGCTAACTCAGGATGCTCGATGTTTTTCATTTCAAGAAAAGTCCGGATTTCGCTCAGACAAGCCGCAAAACGGCTGAGCACCTTCCCTCTTGACAACCAACGCACATTGCTGTGCAGAAGCAGACCAGGATAATTATTCCCAACTTCATCCAGCAGTGTTTTAAACTGGCGATCATTTAAAGCTCGGGCAACAATAAAGTTGACCACTCGAATGACCAGCGACATCACCTCACCAAGCTGCTCACCGCACATCTGAGCACAAAGCGCCTCCTGATGTAGGATGCAGTGAAAACTTAGGATGGGTCTCTTTTCATGTTCACGAAGAAGCGCTACGAATCCTCTGTTTTTCCCCACCATGCACGGAGCACCATCAGTACACACCGAAATAAGTTTATCCATCGGCAGATTTTTTCCTTTAGCGAACTCAGTGAAAGACTTGAATAAATCCTCCCCTCTTGTTGTCCCTTTCATAGGCAAAACAGCAAGACTTTCCTCATGTAGTGTGTCACCGACAGCATACCTTGCAATCACGCTGAATTGAGATAAATGGCTTACATCTGTTGACTCATCCAAAGCGAGAGAAAAGAATACTGCTGCATTTATGTCCTTCACTTGTGTTTCCTCAATTTGATTTGCCATCATGATGGTACGATCGTGAACAGTTCTTGCCGACAGAGGCATGTCTTTTATTCGTTTCATTATCTTGTCTTTATCCGAAAAGTCGTCAAAAAGTTCACTGGCGACATCAAGCATGAATGTTTTGGCATACTCACCATCTGTGAATGGCTTTCCGTTTCTCACAATTGCTAAAGCACCAGCAAAGCTAGCCGAATTCCAGTCACCTTGTTGGGTCCAAACACGACGTTGCTGCTGACTAGCTTGCACTTTGCACAGTAGCTCTTGACATGCTTTCTTCCTGCTGTCCCCCGCTGGGTATTTCGATGCAAATGTAGTATGGCGTGTGTCGAAGTGCCGCTTTATATTTGACCGTTTCATCGATGCAATTTTATCACTGCATATTAGACACACTGCAGAACCTGCTCTCTCCACAAAGGCGAATTCATCTGTCCATTCCTGCTGAAAAGTACGACACTCCTCATCTTTTTTTCTTTTAGCCATCTTCTTCGTAAAAGGTTTCCTCAATTAGTTAGCTGACTACTTGATTAAAAGGAGGGAAGTTTACTCCCTGACCTCACAACGACCCGCGTACGTTAGGCATTATCCAATAAAATTTGGTGTGGTCCCGGAGGACAGTTGTGATTGGCTCCAGCCACCCGCAACCATGAACATGAGCAGTAGGAAATGAATGGATTGAAATACTTGAAAATGTTATATATTTTTTAACGTTATTATTATTTTTTTTTTTTTTTTTTTTTTTTTTTTTTTTTTTTTTTTTTTTAGCCTGTCATGTCTGGTAGATCTTGCAAGCAGAACTGTGATCTGAATGCGTTGTTGTGCCAAACATATTTGCTATTTCAAGATGAGCTCTATAGGTTCTCAATAGGCTCTTCTTGTTGTTGTGTTTAACCCTTTATTTTATTTATCTGAGTTATTTTTCCACATACTATGTAACAGCCAGAGCTGACAGGCTGAAGAAGAGGAAAATAAAGAGAAGAAAAAGGGAGAGAGAAAGGGAGCAAAAAAAAAAAAAGGGGAAAGAGCACAAGTCTATTAATCAGATACTTCATCACTTTAACATATAAAAAATACTATCAATACTTGCAAAAATAAATTTGTGTGTGAAAAACAAACTAACAAAGCATGTTACGCACACCAACAATTTTGTTGAGTTGTGATTGAGTGGGCGTTTGTGTCTGTGTCATGTTTGTGTCTGTGTCATGGAACGTACTTACCAATGAGGGCAAAGCGCTGCAGCTCCACCCATCAGAAGCCAGAGGCAGGTACGGAAAGCCCCCAGAACCCCAGGCCACCAGCAGCCCACCAAGGGCCAGGAAGACCCCCGGCCACTCAGTCCAAAGACAACCGCACACCTACCCCAGCAGACGGGAGAGGGTGGTCTCAGACGGAGCCCCCCCAGTCGAGGAGCGAGGGCACCAGGGAACCCAAGGCGATGAGAAGCCAGCCCCCCCCCAGCGGCCAGCCCCCTGCCCTGGCCGGCGGCAGGGCTCCCGGGCCCACGGCACCCAAGGACCGCCCGACCCTCCACAGAGCCCCCCCCACGCCGAAGAAGCCAACGCAGCCCCGCACCGCACCACCAAGGGGGGCAGGCCAGTACCCACGCCAGAACACCCCGCCCCCCCCAGGAACCCCGAGGCACCCCCATCCCAGGGGGGTAGGGGGGGGGAGGCAACCAGCAAGGAGCGGCCAGGAGGCAAGGCACAAGGCCCAGACCCAGGTCAGCCATACATACAAACACACCCAGACACCCGTGTACACATTTATACACAGATACTCATACATGCCCATACATACTTACCCACACACAGATATGCCATACATACACATTCACTCACCCACCCATACTCACGGAGACGGTGACAAATACACAAAGACACACATTCATCCATAGCTACCCACCCTCCGAAGGCGGGGCAAGTGGAAACCACCCCAGGGCCAACAGCGACCCCAGGACGCCACCAGCCCGGTCCCCAAGGAACCACCCGACCCCTACCCGGGCGAGACGCAAGAAATCGGGGTGTAAGATGACCCATCCACCCCTCCTCCTCCCCAACTTGGAGGTCTATGTGTTAATGTTTGTGAGTGAATGAGTTTGTATAGGGTGCAGTTAAAATTGAGGGGACAGTTATGCCACAAGCGCCAACTGTTGGTCGTCAGCGCTTGCCCACACTGCCCCCCCAAAACCCTCCATGTCTAAAGTGCAAATAAAATTTGGAGACAGACAGTGACGAGGATCCGAGTGGGGCCACCTCAGCGGCCCATCTCATCAACCTCTGAGTAACATGCCTGCCCCAAAGGTCCTATGTGTATCAGGGTGTAAGTGTGTATGTGTTGTGAGTTATAATGACTAAAGTGCAATTAAAACGGAGAGGCAAGTGGTGGTGCAGCTCTCCACGTGGCCTCTCCATCCTACATCTGTGAGTGATGTGTATTCTGTGTGTGTGTGTGTGTGTGTTTGTGTATGGGGAGGGGGAGGAGGGGGGGGCATATGACCAGGAAAATCCTGGAAGAAGAGAGCCAGCTAGCCGCTGGCTCAATAGGCACCCCGACCTCCCACACCCCAGCACAGGGCAGGGGGAGGTGAGCCCGGGGCCGCGGGTGACAGCATCCCGGAGCACTGCAGCACCCGAGGTTGGCGCCCTCGCCCCCACCGCAGAGGGCGGCCCGCTCCTCCTAGATGCCCATTCACTCAACAATAGACACAAACAGGCGACAGGACATACTGGCCTGGGCATGGAAATGCAGTGCCCAGTCCCCCCCAACCACCCCACCGCGGCCCCATCCCCCACCCCACCCCCCCGCAATGCAGGCACCCCAGGGCCCCAAAAGCGTAGACCGGACATCCCGACGTCAGGCCAACCCACCCACCCGGCGGCGCGGCGGGACAGCAGAGGCCCCCCCCGCGCCGGGGGGGGCCCACCGGGAGCCGGCGCGGCCCCAGCGCCGGGGCCCCAGACCCCCGCCCCCAAGCCATACAGGGAAGACCAGCCAACCGACCGAGGGCCGGCACCACCCCCCCAAGCACCCCGCCCACACCCCAGGACCGAAGGCAGCACCATCCAAGCCCCCACCACCATCAACCAGGACAGGCATACAGACATCACCAGAAGGTCGCCCCAGGACCCCAGCCCAGGAGGCTACCAGCTACCCAGGCCCCCGGAGTCCCCCCCCACCCCCCCACAAAGCACATCAGGAGCAGAGCCCGCAGCCCACCACCCCCACTAAGTAATGGAGCTGAGCAGTGGGAACCAAAGAGAGTCAAATTCCTCCAATTTGTTTTTAGAAGAAGCAGACATTCTCTCTAAACTAACATGATCTACTAATAAATTTCTGTACTGAGTAATACATAGTTTATTTTTGTCTTCCAGTTCATGAGGATCATCTTCTTAGCGATGCACAAGGCAGTAAGAAACTATGTGTGATATATTTAACTCCATAATTAATTCACTGACATCACCTAAGATGCATAGTCTGGGGGAAGTTGGGATATGACAGCTAAACCATGTGGATAGATCTTCACAAATCCTCTGCCAAAATCTCTGAACTGGTACACAAGACCACAGAGCGTGTAGATGATTATCCTCTGAATTGCTTGTACAGTGGGTGCATATGTTTGAGTGTGTAAGGCCCATTTGGAACATCCTTTGTCCAGTGTAGTATGTTCTATGGAGAATCTTATATTGTACAAGTTGTATTTGGGGTCTTTTAGTCATTTTGAAGATATTTAAACATATTTCTGTCCATAAATTTTGATCCAGGTTGACAGAAAGATCACGCTCCCATTTTGTAATTGGGAGGGAAACTGAATCATCAGTTTTTATTAATAATTTATATAATTTTGATAGCAATTTTGGGGTACAGAGGTTAAGAAATTCTGTTACCCAAGTAGGCATTTCTAGATTCAATTGATTAAGGTTAAATCTTCCCTGTAGGACGGACTTAACTTGTTGATATTCCAGAAATCTACCGTTGCCAATTCTATATTTTGATATAAGTTCTTGGAACGTGATAAAATTTCCATCTTGGATAATATGTTCTAAGTTATTTATACCCTTATCACGCCATAACGGAAAATTCAGCATTTCTTTTTCTGACAAATATCTGGATTGTTCCAAATGGGTGTTAGTTTACAGGGGATGAGTGAAGACTTAGTTATTTTTAAAAATTCCCACCAGGCTGTCAGAGAGGTATTTATACTAAGGACTTTATAGCAGTTATGATGTTTAATACTGGAACTAATGAAAGGTAATCTGAGATTTTTATTTTTCCACAAAACGCCTGTTCTAGATCCAGCCATGGGTTGTCTAATGAATTGGATTTGATCCACTTTGAAATATACTGCAATCTACTGCTTAAGAAATAGTAATAAAAGTTTGGTAATTCTAGACCTCCACTGTGTTTTGTCTTTTGTAAAGTTTTTAAGCTTATTCTTGACGGTTTGTTTTTCCATAAAAATTTGAGATGTTTGAATCTAGTGACTTGAACCAAGGAATAGAAGGTTATTAGGGATCAATGAAAATAGATATTAATTTTTGGTTAAAACCATCATTTTAATGGCAGCAACTCTCCCCATAAGTGATATAGGTAAACTGTTCCAACGTGTGAGATCATCCTCTATTGTTTTTAATAAGGGGATATGATTTAATCGTACCAAGTCTGAGAGCCTGGCGGAAAAATTTATGCCTAAATATCTAATATTTCCTGACTTTAGTGGGGGTCCTAGAGGTTCTCTGGAAATTACAATTCAGAGGCAAAACTGTTGATTTACTCCAATTGATAGAGTAATCAGATATAGATGAGAACTTATCTATCAGTGTGATAGTCTTCAAAAGAGAGCCTTGTGAATTCCCAAGGAAAAGTAATACATCATCAGCATAAAGGCTAAGTTTATGGTCCATATTTTCAGTTTGAATCCCTTTAATATTTGCATTTTGACGGATTGCTGCTGCTAGCGGCTCAATGAAAATTACAAAAAGAGAGGGAGAGAGTGGGCAGCCCTGCCTAGTGCCCCTCTGCAGACTGAAACTTTGTGAAATGAGATCATTTGTCCTAACACGCGCATTCGGAGAGCTGTGTAGTGTTCTGATCCAGTTTATAAAGGATGAACCGAATCCAAATTTTTGCAGAACTGCTAGTAAGAATTTCCAATTTACCCGATCAAATGCTTTCTCTGCATCTAAAGACACGATTGTCGTCTCTAATTTGTTAATAGAACAATAGTCTATTATATTTATCAGTCGACGTGTATTATTGGCTGAGTGCCGACCCTTGATAAAGCCTGTTGATCTGGATGTACAATAAATGGAGTAATACTTTTCTAATCTTTTGGCAAGGGCTTTGGAAATTATTTTAAGATCTACATTAATGAGAGAGATTGGCCTGTAGCTGGATGGGAGTGTGGGGTCTTTGCCTGGTTTAAGAAGCAGGCTAATGTTAGCAGAGTTTAAGGTTGGAGATAAGATGTGGTCATTCTGAATCTGAGTTACCATTCTGAAAAAAATGGGAGCTAGCTCAGACCAAAATTCTTTATAAAACTCGGCTGGAAACCATCTGGGCCTGGGGCTTATTATTTGGGAGATGCTGTAGGGCTTCACTAAGTTCAGACAATGAAAGAGGTAAATCCAGAGCTGCAGCCTGGCTGTCATTTAGTTTTGGTAGATTTATATTATTAAGAAATTCTTCAATTTCAGTATCAGATGGGTTAATCTGTGGTGAATATAAGGCTTCATAGAAGTCTCTGAAAGAGTTATTTATTTGTTGTGGGTCATGAGTAATAATACCAGTCGAGTCTTTAATAGAAAAAATAGCTGTTTTTTCTTTATTCAGTTTTAATTGCTTGGCCAGGAATTTTCCAGATTTATTTCCATGCTCAAAGTTTTCCAAACGCAGCCTCTGCAACATAAATTGTGTCCTTTTATCAATTATTTCATTTAGCTCCAGTTTCAGTTTCCTCAGGCTGATAATTGTATGTTCTTGTGGTGAAGCGGCATAAGCAGTTTCTAAAGATTTAATTTTTTGTTCTAATTCTAACACAAGTGCTTTTTCTTTATTTTTCCTATGCGAGCAGTAAGATATTATTTTGCCCCGCATTACTGCCTTTCCTGCTTCCCAAAGAACACATGGTGATATTCCTGGAATATCATTATATTCTAAGTATGCTGACCATTCCTTTTTGAAATAATTAATAAAATCTTCTTCTTTAGTAATGATGTATTAAATCTCCAGTTCCTGATTGGTGGTGTGACTCTTTTCTGTGTCAGAGACTACTCTTTGTTTTTCAGTTAAGCTTTCCAAGGGCAGCAGTGAAATTTCACGCTCAAGATCCCAACTGTAATATGCTGAAATCATCCTGTGTGAAGGTCCAGATAGGACTGCAGGCAATCTCCATCCAACATCCTCAGATCCCAAAACACAAAGCTGTGCTCTGGTTTTTCTTGCACTCACATATTTTTGCAAAAATCATCCCCGGCTTCTGTCACTTCCTTTCATAAATCATAGTGACACTTCTTTTTGCCTTTCCTCTACAGCATGTGTACAGCTTCCCTCCATGCTTCGTATTCATGCCCTGGGTTTAATATTGTCTCCACTGCTGTGTTTTTTAGCCTTAAACCGCTGCTCAAATTTCCATCTTCCTGCTCAAAATGAACACACTACAATATGGTGCAATCACGGTTGTATCAGGATAAAAGTCTTTAATTTTGAGAATAGAGTAAAACAGATGTCAAAGCTTCCTCACTAACTGTGATTGATATTTCCTCGAGCACAACAAGTCAAATGAAATCAAGCTTGTATCAAGCGACTGAGGTCTGCTGGAGCTGGAATAAATCTAATAGGTATAGCAGGGCTCCAAGAATAGGAAATCACTTTGAATGCGTGCACTTTCAAATAATATGGCGCCACAGTTATGCTAATTTCACAAGTTTCGTTTTTAATGCAATATACCGCTGTACCAATTAAAAAGCTCCTTCAATCAAACAGCACGAGCCCTCAGGCATGCGGCTCATTAGCTCTTCAGCTTCTAAAGTTAGCTCTTCTCAATGCTCTTTTATTTTGAGTTTAAAGTTACTCATAAGCAAGCGCATTTTTAATTGTTATTATCGGTGTCACTTTATAGAAGTTACAGTTTTTATTTGGTTCTTATTAAGACACTGAAAGCTGAAAGTATTTTTGGACAATTAAACACTTTCTGAGACACCCTCCTTTCACACCAACATCAGAATCAGAGGGGATGGCAATTACTGTACCAAGGCTGACAATCCAAATAGCACAGATGCTAAATCAGTAATTAGAAGGTGTGAGGAGGAAGTGGCCTTGGGTTTAAACTCATCTATATTCTTCAATCTTCACATACTTTTATAAGAGAACAACAACCGTCATGCCACATATAGAAATCCGTCCACTGCAACAAGGTGACTAATTCATTGGAAATCACAGCATAATACAGCTAATGAGCACTGCAAGAGGACTAAAGATTAGTATAATGACACCATGGTCAGGATATTTTATAGATTTTAGACCATTATAGCTCAACTTTAGATTGCATTCAGTTTAGGTGGATATGTCCCTTTGGCTCTAGTGATTGGTTATGGAAATTTGGAATACCCCTCACATGGAAGTTGAGTTGGAGCGGACGGGAATATGAGGAATGCGATTCGTCTCAGAAAGTTGTTTTAAACACTTCGGTAACTAGAGCAGGAGTTTTTTAAGACTGAGTGCCAATTAAGGGAACCAGCACGCAGACAATGCAGACATCGGACACTTCTAGTTAGTGTTTGTAATGTTTCTGCTCAGAGACGGTGTTTATGTCTAAGTTACTTAAAAGTACACAAGACCTTTAGCTAACGGAAGGATGACAGTAGTGGTATTTTCTGTCTACTGCAGAGATATTATTAGGAGGACAGTCACAATATGAATGAACTGAGCCATTTTTTAAGTGTTGTGGTGGGATGAGCCAGGGATGTTGATCATGTCCATACTCTGGATTGAGCTGTAAATGCAGCCATAAAGTTGTGATACATTTAGATTTTAATATCAATTCTACACATTATTTTTTTCCCGTTCATTTGGGTGGTGGTTGGTTTTGCTGGCTGCCAAATGTCTATACTGGTTTCTAGAGGGTTAAGCAGCCATTAAATTCTGTTGCAGACACGGACAGCTGGACACACCACAGATGAGGAGTCACTCCTGTTATTGTTGTACTGCTGAAGCTCGGCTGAAGGTCACAGGCGTAGCTGGTGCACTGCAGCGTCGTCTCTGCACTGTCACAAAAAGCTGGCAGGCGCTCAGATGTTTACGTTACTTGGACCCGAGCTGATCCACCGTGCAGAAACTATAACTCCATCTTTGGTTTCTAGAAGGATAACACTGACAACCATGCGTGCAAACAATGACTGAATAGTGCCAACAACAAAGCACAGTGGATGCTAACACTGTCTTACGTTTAAAATATAAACCAAATTTATTGGTAGAATCCAAGTCAGGGATCGCCTGATTGGGCTCCATCATCTGGAAAGTTGATGCAAACCTTCATGATAAACAATCCAGTGCAACAACTGGCCAGTCCACCTCTGATATCATCACTATCATGATTAAAAAAACAAAAAACATACTGGTTTTCTTAGGGTTACAGAAGCTATCATGCGACTACTAGAAATGAGGAAAATTACTTACGTAAAATATGGTTGAATAGTTAAAGGCTTTACAGGTAACTCAGTGCATGCAGTAGAAAGTGTGACTTTCTATTGCATGGCACTGAACAGGAGCAGCCCTCCAATCTCACTGTACATTCCATATAATGACAGTAAAGCATTCTATCTATTCTATTCTATTCTAAAGGTGACTCAGTTTTATCCGTCACCAGTGAAAATGTATTGAGACGGAGCGAGGATGAAGAATCCAACTGTAGCTGAGCAGAGGTTTGTTTATGATTATCATGTTTTTCACTTTTGGCCTCGTCTGCTGTGTAAGCAGCCAGAGATACTGACAAGATTCAGAATCAAAGATGTTGGAGGAAAAACTGCTCAATACAATAAATGCCAGCGGGACTCTTGTAGTTTTTCTGACTGTTTTACTAATTAAGTTAGAATGTTCTCTGAATACAAGAATAAATATCTGCTGGCTCATGGTTTGATAGGCCAAACAAACACTTGGCTCCCTGGAGGCTGAGAGTGAGCTCTGTCTGGCCCATGAGGCTCACAGTCAACAGTCTGATTCAGGCTGACAGCCTTCTGTGGAAGCGGTCCTGAGCGAAACAAAAACAGTGCAGCAGCAAGGTGAATCACAATGCGACGAAGGGCCTGTAAGGATAAGTAAACGATTCAAATGGCAATATTCCCTTTTCCCCCGCATGTCTGTGAAGGCCACGCTGCAAACTGGATGAGCAGCCGCATTTGAAGGAATCTTCCTCCTGTAGGAATGTTGAAAAAAGTTTTGCCTGATTAAACTGCATGCTGGGAAAGCCTTAAAACAAAGAGCTCTATTTTAAGCTTTACACGTTTTTTGTGGCAGCTCTCTTTTGGCCTGTCAAAATGAATCAAACAGGCTTCTCCAAAGGCATGCTTCCACTCACACATGTAAATAGTTTGAGCTACAGATGGGCGACAAAAAGCCTGAGTGAGGAGTGCAGTTTGTTTTCCAGCATCATATATTCAAATGGCCCGGTTTGTCTAACATGTTAGACTCACAAAGACCTCAAAGTATTTAAATCAGTCATCAAATCCTCTCACCAAGCAAGAATGTGATTTGTCAGGATTTGATACAAATGAAGCGTCATGAGGAGTAACCAGCTCAAGCACTGGTGCCTGCCAGCTGTCAGCTCTTTACTAACAAGACAGCCAGCAGCTGATTCTAACTAAAGCTGAGTGCCTCAGAAAGCAACAGGTGAGGCAGACGACATCTTGAAATAAAATCAGACGTAACAGCTGACAGAATCAAGTGTACGAGAGGATTTAATGCCTCTGAAACTCCAAATGCAGCAACGTTATCAGCCAAAACCAAAACTGCTTTTTTTTTTGTAAAGAAACGATCTCTGGAAGATGCTTGCAACATGATCGGGGGTCAGTGGGAGGATACCACTCCTGCCAGGTTTTGAGACTTGAAGTCTCCTTCATTTTCTAAAGTGTTTTTATTTATTTATTTTACTGTAACTAGGAGATTTCAGCATTGAAACGGGCAACCTGCCACATTTTGAAGTTTTCCTGATGTCACTGCAAAGCCATTTTCACACATGAACGTCAGACGATTTCAGGAGAATCGGGCTGGGATGATTGGCACAGCTGTCTGTCCCACAGCACACAGCAGGAGACGGTCTGCTTCAGGCTCATTCGCCGTCCTTGAAATACAGCGAGAAAGCTACAGTACCTGGATAGGATGTACAGGAGGCAGCACGTGATGCTCAGTCGGTGGTGGTGAACATTATTTTGGTAGCTGTTTGTCCCTTTTGTCTTGTATTAGGTTTTACTTCCCTTCCACACTCAGTTACTTGATAGTGTGAAAGCTTATACATCCATATAATGGTTTAGTTATGGAAGTATAAAATCATTTTAGGGCCATTAGCATGCTAACATTTGATCAGTAGCCCCCCAGCGTGTATTAAACCAGCATGATATCGGATTCCAGTTTGGCAGCCCAGTGGCTGAAGTATTCAGATCCTGTACTTAAGTAAAAGTACTACTACCTCACTGTAATACTGTTACTAGTAAAATTCCCAAACTGAAATCATCATCATAATAAGAGGCATCATAGGCTTGTTTGTCCAGGACTGCAACATGTGCAAAAGACTTTTTCATCCTGCACATGTTTGTGTTCTCCTGCTGTTGCCTTTCTATTTATACTCACACACTTTGAATTGAAATTAGAACACACACACACACACACACACACACACACACACACACACACCACACACACACACACACACACACACACACCGGAAAACTTTCATGGAATAAAAACTCATAATCAAAAGTGTAATTTTGCAATCATGAATACAGTACTGAATGTGTTCAGCCAGTATTTTTTTTGGGGGGGGGGGGGGGGGGGGGGGGGGGGTGTTGTAGTATTGCCAGTGTGACTGATTCACAACTAGCTGCTCTGTTAATACCTTAATTATTAGCAGTATCCTGAAGCTTGAGCCAGATGCAAATTCATTTTGCAGGTGTTTAACTGAAGCACTGGTTACACTGACATTTATACCCTGCGCACAAAGACAATTCATCAGGTCATTAAAATATTAAAATGTATTCCTTGGAGGACACAAATTTGTGCAGCTAAGTTCACAAACATCCAGCCAAAACTTGTGAAGCATATCATTGAGAACCCTAATAGTGGCACTAGAGGAAAAGTCATTTGAAAGTCTATAATAACTCTTCTTTTAATCTAGATCAACATGTTGGACTGACCTGCCATCAGCATGCTAACCATGGAGCCTCGCTGCTAACATGGGCAAAATCAATAGCTTTTACCATCAGCACATAGCTAAGCTTAGCCTCTGGCACAAGTAATGAAACAATGGTTGAAAAATGACTGTGACAACAGTAATAAGAAAAGGACATTTTAGTACAGCCAGCAGCAGCTTTTTTATTCTTCAGGCAACTCTAGTTTGTTTAGGATGACGACCCAGTAAAGCTTCACATGCTGAGTAGTCTTTGGAGATCCATGGAAGGATGGTCACGCTCATTTTAGCATCGTAGATGTTCTTCTGCCTTTTGACCTCAGGCTGCACGTCTCAGATACTCTGATCCTTAAGCCAGGGCATAAACCACTGAGTGGTCAGCGTTTGGCTGTGTGTGTGTGTGTGTGTGTGTGTGCGCGTGTGAGCGCACTAGATCACACAAAAACACATGAACACTGATTCATAGCCAGTGATGGTATAGTTACCTTGAAAAAGTAGTCCGACTACTGGTTACTGATTACTCCTTAAAAAGTAACTTAGTTACTTTGCTGATTACTTAATTTTAGAAGTAACTTAGTTAGATACAAGTTACTTTATTAGTTACTTTCAACAGCCGCCGGTGTTGTGCCAAAAAGTGATCGTCTGCCATAAAGTGATCCTGATGTTTCTGTGTGTTTTTTATGTGTAATGTCTTTGCTTATATTGGTAAACAGAGTGCAGTTCAACATTGATTTATGAAGGGCTTATATATAAAATGCAGAAATAACTGTTTTTCAACAATCTTTAGGAGTCTGTGTTATTGTACCTACATTATAATCAATCCAGAGCTTTTTGGCCACTTCAAATATCTTTATAGATCTGTGATGTATATTTGTTGTGATTTCTTCAGCTTTCTGAGCCAGATTTTATGTTTTTTAAAAATAAATTTTAATGTCAGACAGTTTTTACCTTGATAAAAAAAACGAATATATAAAAGTCACTTTGCCAAAAACAGAGTGCAGCTTGTACCTGTGACAGAAAATGCTGTTTCTCACTCAAATGACCTGATATCATTCATGAGATATGTTTGATATCTGCTTCACAGATTATAGGTCAACAAGTCATTTACAGCCGTTTAAATACCGGGAATGATTTTTTGGCAAATACCGAAAATTGCTACTACTACTGTAGTAGAGGGCTTTTCAACTTTTTCAGCCACCCCCCCACCCCCCCACCACCCCCCCCCCCCCCACCCCCCCCCCCCCCCCCCCCCCCCCCCCCCCCCCCCACCCCCCCCCACCCCCCCCCCCCCCCCCCCCCCCCCCCCCCCCCCCCCCCCCCCCCCCCCCCCCCCCCCCCCCCCCCCCCCCCCCCCCCCCCCCCCCCCCCCCCCCCCCCCCCCCACTTACTGGTTTGTACCAAAGTCCAGCTTTTGTTGTTTGGGTGCTGGGGGGCTCCTGCGTTAGCTGCAGCTCTGCTCACCACCTGTTGCGACTCGCTCTGTAAGTGTGACTGCGCCACGGCTCCAGATGTTTCCTCATATTTGACGTAGTGTTTTTGAAGCTAGTTAGCACTTTCTGCCAGCACAGAGCGCACAACTAACCTTGATGTTGTCATCTTTAGCTGACACAGACTCACAATAGTAAATAATAAACGTGCATCTCTCTCCTCCCTCCATTGTTTACATTAGTGTCGCTGTGCTGTTATTGTCATCATGCTGAAAACGGATTTAACTTTCGCATCTGCCAGACGTCACTCCCCAAACACAAGAAGAAAGCATAATACATCTTTGTACTGAGGAAAATGACAAAAATAGTAACGCCCAGTGACTTGGATAAGTTACTGTAATCTGATTACTGGACTGCAAATAGTAACGCGTTAGATTACTCGTTACCGGAAAAGTAGTCAGTTATAAGTAACGCATTACTGACATCACTGTTCGTAGCCCCGTTTGCTCGTAGTCCTCTAAAATGCCTTATTTAGAAGCTGCAGTTGGAACAAGCACATCATGGAAAACTGAAGTTAACTCTTAAGCACGGTGAATGTCTTCCATCCACTTCACATAAAGTAGCCCGCCACAATCCTCCAGCCTGTCAAACACTTGAACACGTATCCTGTTTGTGTAAAGGCCGCATGTCTCATCTGTGTGGCACTATAGCCACAAAAGTCCACATTAGCACATGAATGGGCATCACAACAGGTGAATTAGAGCTCCGGTGATGCTTTAAACGTGTCCTCTTCCTTCGATCTCTTCAATCCACAAACTCAAGGCCCTCCTCGAGCTCCCCTGTCGCTCTCTTTCTTTGTGAGATCAAAGCCTGAAAGTAACGAGGAGGGTGGGGTGGGGGTGCTATTCCTGTCAGAAGAGGCCAAGCCTCAATGAGTAGACTGTGCATCACAGGTGTTTGTGTTTTTCTGGTGCTTCTTTACGGCTGTGCAAGGGACAACATTTGTTTTGCTCTTTTTCTCAGAAATGCTGAGTGCATTTATTACCTCAGTCTGACAGCACTCCGAGGAATAAGAGAGGAGAGGGGAAAAAGGTGTGAAGGAGAGCTACAGAGGGAAATAAAACATAAGGGAGTTGGGGGAGGTGAGGGAGCATGGTAAATGAGAACATAAATCATCTGAATGAGACACATGAGTCAGTAAGCAGAATATGTTCTGAATCTTACCATCAGCAGCTTTGCGCGGTCACTGGTTGTGCAGTCACTACTGTACTTGAATAATTTGAGGGGTGGGAATCATCCTGTCTGGATTTCCTGCAGCAGTTATAGTCCAGCCCGTGTGGAGTCTAACCCAACACAGAGAAAGTTTAAGGCTGATTCTGGTTTCATATCTTTAGGTTTGGACATCATTCCCATAATAATCACAGCGTGTACTTATTAGCAGGCTGCAGGTTACCTCACGGGGTAAGCAGACAACCACATATGCGCAAGGCTGAATATAAAGCCTGGGTTTGAGTCTGACCCCAAGGCCCCTTTGCTTCACTTCTTCCCCTCCCTCTCTGTCCACCTTCCACTATCTAATAACGGCAAAAGGCCCAATACTGTCCATCGATCCACCCCATTACTTCTGCTTATCTAGGGCATCTAGGGTTGCTGGGGCAGCAGACTAAGCAGAGAAACCCCAGACCTCCCTCATCCTAGCCACCTCCTCCAGCGTGTCCTGAGTCTGCCCCAGGGCCTCCTCCCAGTAGAACATGCCTGAGAACACCTCATCCAAGAGGCACCCAGGAGAAGGAATGGCTGCACTCTTCACCCTATCTCTAAGGGAGAGGCCAGCCACCCTTCAGAGGAAGCTCATTTCTGCCACTTGTATCCACGATCTTCTGGTGACTAACCAAAAGCCTCATGACCATAGGTGAGGGCAGGGACGAAGATCGACCGCTTTACTTTAAACACTCAGCTCTCTCGTCACCAAACGGACTGGTACAGCATCTGCAGCACTGCAGCCATGGCCCAAATCCATCTGTCAGTATCCCACTATCCTCTCCCCCACCCGTGAACAAGACCCAGAGAAGAGAGGTGACATTCTATGTCACAAAGACAACTCAGTTGGCAGGGATCAGTCCACCAGGGTATCCACTCTTGGCCCCCACCTGACACACACTGCACCCGACCCCCTACAACGCCTCCTGTGAGTAGTGGGCCTACAGGAAGACGGGCCTGTGTTTCCTCTTTGGGCTGTGCCCGGCCAGGCCCCAGTGACTAAGGTATGACCACCAGATGCTCTCCCTCGAGGGACACACAAACCCCTCCACCACGATAAGGTGGGGAGTTACACCTCATTAGAAGTAATATAAAAATAAATAAATAAAAGATGCTACTTTAACCCCACCTGGTTGAGCAGACAACCATTTGCTGCAAGGCTCAATGCAGTGGCCTTTGTTGCAATCCTCCCCTACTGTCTCTCTATTTTCCTGTCCTATCAGATGAAGGCAAACATCCGGAGCCTTAATGTAACCGATTGATTCTACTCTTCAAAGTAGAGCAGAGTCACAGTAACTCCTCTCAAAAAGAAAGAATGGATGTAAAAAAGGAAAAGGAATACAAACAGAAATACAAGAAAATAAAGACCACAATAACATTGCTGGCCAGGTGTTGCAACATTTTGATGTTCCTACTAGTCCTGCAAATGTGAACAGCAAAAAAGCTTTGAAGGTTCAAAGGTTCCCGGGGGGGGCGGTCTCCCAAGAATGTGCTCACATGTACTCCTTAGTTAGAAAGACCCTCATCCCAGTGACCACTGGCGCCATATTTGACATAAATTCCCTGAATTAAGTTATGATGTGTTATCATAAACCTACGTCTTGGTTTAGTTCTGACTTTCTAAACTCGGGCTCGGTGCCAGAGCACATGAACTGGATGGGCAACAAACTTCCAAATAAAGTGAATCATATAATCAAGCTAAACAGATCTTGCTGAAATCCATTTGAATCCTAGACCAGCAGCAGTGATCTGTTCTCGAGCACCTTCTGACCAGCATTTATACCTGCTCGACCTCTCGTAACCATGTGAACGGTGTTTGTTGTCACAGAGAAGTGAAGCTGCCGTAGGACGACTTTGAACCCGGACGTCTCTGTTCACACTGGGTCTGCGAACAAGAGACCGAGACAAGAGTTTCTTTCAGTCATGATCAGACTTAAAAAAAAAAAAGATCTGTTAAACTTACACGAATTCAATAAGCTGTTGGGTGCCCAAACATAAGCAGTCATAACTTAGACTTCCTTTAATATGAATGTGCAGTATTAATGTATTAATAATGTTTTTTTATGGCTTTTATATAAATCTATGAATCTTTGGAAGGTACTGTGTGTGTGTGTGTGTGTGTGTGTGTGTGTTGTGTGTGTTGGGTGTGTGTGGTTGTAAGGGTTATTCAGCTGACCTATCTGACCGTCCCCTCAGAGTCCCCTCCCCTCCCCGCCAGTGTAATCCTCAGCTGGTGAGAAGAGAAGGATACCATGTTCACCACAGCATCATAACTTTGTGACCTGAAACTTTTTTGATTGACCTCAAGGGATAAAGTGGGGGTATAATGTGTGCTGGTTGGGTGTGTGTGTGTGTGTGTGTGTGTGTGGTGTGTGTGTGTGTGTGTGTGTGTATTCACTACACACTGATGGCCGAGCAGAGAGATCGGATAGACTGAGACGATTGTGGCCGTGTGGAAATGTTAAGTCAGAAGTTATGTAAGCGATACATGGACATACAGTACACACCATCCCACTATCTCTAGCTCTCACTTTTCCCTCTCTCTCTTCATACTCCTACATGTGCAGAGCATGTAGGGGGCCCGAGGCGCTCGGAGAGGTTAATATATTATGACCGACCATCATTCCAACCTACACAAAACCGCAAATAGATTCAGGACATGTAGCATGTGAATAAACGCTATAAGCTTTGCAGAGATGTGATCATATGGCTGCCTCTGCATAAGAACACTGCATTTGAATTATACATAAAACTAAATTCTGGATCATCAAACTGTCCTCTAGTCTGCTGACGTAGCCTCTGGGGCCAGCAGTCCATGATTCAGGACCTCTTGCTTTACAAAAGCAGACATTTAAAAAGCTAATAAAAATCAAATCAACATCAGATGATAGAAACAGGGTGACTGACATGGAGCGAGAAACAACATGGTTTCTTATTGGTCAGTATATTCCAAAAACAGGAATTCAGTAAAGACATAACTTATTTAAGATGATTAAAATGTTTATGTAATTAAAATGTGGCAGCTACTTCCCCCTCACGCCTGTTCCTCCACCCTTGTCTGTCAGAGATGCAGGGGTCAGACTGGAGCTAGGAAGACTCTGCTCTGGGAAGGCTGCTGCCCCTGATGGTGTGCATCCAAGGCTGCTATGTGAGAGTTATGTTCTTTGATTTTCAAGTGCTTTTAATACGTCCAACCAAATATACTCAAGACAAGCTCACAGAGATGGGTGGAGATCCTTCCTTTGTTTCCTGGATCACAGACTTCGTGACAGAAAGGCCACAGTTTGTCAGGTTGGGGAACTGTGTTTCTGGGACATTAATGAGCAGCATGGGGGCTCCACAGGGGACCTGTCCTGGCTCCATTACTTTTCACACTATATACAGCTGAGTCCTGCCACATCCAGAAATACTCAGATGACACTGCCACACTATGACAGCTGAGATATGAATTGGAATAAATGGAAGAGGGAGGATGGATGGATGGATGGATGGATGGATGGATGGATTCCAGCAGGTTCATTGGTTATGTTGGGACTTCCTGTGGGAGTCTGAGCTCTCTCTGGGTACACTGGCTGCCTCTCATTGTCCAAAAACATGCATATTAAGTGGCTATTCTAAATTGACTGTAGGTGTGAGTGTGAAAAGTTGTTTGTCTATATGTTTATCTCTGTGATGGACTGAAGACACATCATTTATGTGCTTATACACAACCATAGTTTCAAGATTTATTGTAGATTTTTTCCCATTCTTCTTAAGTTTTGTTGCTAGTGTTAAGGTGAATCCATGCTTTTGTATGATTCATGCTACTTTCAGTAACTCAGAGTAAGTCTATAACTCTACAGGCAGATAAGGCACGAGGACAACCAAACAGATGGCCGGACCTGCCAGCATCCTGTAACTAATGGTGCATAATATGTTCAGCTTTGTGTATGAGACTAATATTTCACTTTATCCAACTATTCTTTCCTTTTTGAATTAAACTGTGGATTTAATAAGTACGTGCACAATACAGCTTTTAAAAACTTCGTGGATAAGAACATGATTCCAAACAGCGGCCAATAATCTTGGCTCCTGCGCCGGTCACTTCATCATCCGCATGTTTTTCCTCTCTCTGGAGCATGTTTGTGGGGGGTGGGGGTGTTACATGCTACTTAGCACGGCAACCTAGTGACGCTCTGAGCCTCCTTACACAAGTCCATTAGCGGGCTCGTGCATGCGCGCAAACGCACGCACGCACGCACACACGCACACAGGGATTAGCTGCCGTCACAGCGGGCAGAACCCGCCGTGGCTGCAGGAATGTGAACAGGGTTTCCTTAAATCCGGAAAGGAAATGAGAAGTGAAGTCAGGTGGGGCTGAAAGGTTAAAGATACAGATAAGCCCTGACGACAGGGCAGCCTTACGCTCGTGCACACACAGCAGCTGTGCAGCATAAACAAGTATCTAAGTTGACCCCTGCAGGGTAAATTAGAACACTCAGACGGTCACGCTTTTAAGCTCTATCTTTGCTTTGCGATCCGCGGCTTCAGTGATCTCGTCATGTTAATAAACTCAGCAAAGAATAGCTCCTGGTCTGAGCTGATAGGAGATTAATCGCAGCTTTTGTCCCGCAGCTCCTGACAGTGTTGATATCTGCTTGTGTATTCAGCAGCAGTTCCTCCTTCTCCACTCTCTGTCTTGACCAAGGTGAAACATGACTGGATGGGATCTGCTCCGTCTCGGTGTCGGACTCTGACAGACACTCTTCTGCTGCACTGACCAGCATGGACGCAGCTTTTTGGGGGGGGGGGGGGAACAGTAGGTGGAATTTCAAACTCAGCATCAGATGATAAAATAAAAATCTGTGCTGCCATCTCTGGTGATTTATTGCATTAAATATGCTTCAGTCACTCCATCACTGGCTGAAAACCAAGAAAAACCTCACGTTGTCGTCTTCTCCCCACAGAAAGTGGCCTCTTTTCTCCCTCACTGCACTTAAATGCCTTCATCCCTCTTTTCTACCACTTTCTGATTGTTCTCGTGGGAATATTTTAAGCCGTTACAGCTGCAAACCTGTAACCTCCCAACACTCACTTTGTTGTACTGTTGCTGATCTCGGCGTTTAAATCTTTTTAATGTTGCAACTGAGTCTATGTTCCCGTACAAAGAGATCGCTGAACGAAGCTGAGGTGAATGTTTGATGTTGTGCTCTAACAGAGCATTCAGATCTTATATTGTGTCATGTGACCCTGAGTGGGGTATTAGGAGGGTATTAGCTGGTATTTACTACAGTCAGGCAATTGCATAATAACACCAGCAACGGAGGTAAACAGTTCATCATGTAGCCATAACACGTAATGATGATCCCGGGTTTACACACTTATGCAAACATTTTGCCATATTAAGGTTAGTGGTGCTGGAAATAATTTAAAAGCCAAATGGTGTGTTTTGGAGTCCTTTTTCAGAGCAAACAATGAATTATCAATAATGAAGTTTTTAGCTTTACAAACAAGGCAAAGTGGGAAAATATACCAGAGTGACTGGATTTGAGGTACTTTAATGCTAAACTTGTTTTGTAACACTCCTACGGCTGCACTTTACTGATGCATGCAGTACTAAAATATTCCTGAGGTCCTGCATCTCGTAGGAATAAAAACGTCATCAGATAAATTAGCAAAAATTTAATCAGTTCTCAGTGAGCCTCAGCTACTCCTGGCAGACCAGCTGATCTCAAAGCCAGGGCAGCAACTCTCATACAGGATGTGTCATTTAAACCGCCATAGCCTGCACAGCCGTTACGCATCTGCAAGCCGCTTTGCAACACACTTTCAATTAATCATATCTGCTGTCTGTGATACCTGCTCTGTGTACACACATGAAAGGGAGGGAAGGCCCCAGAAGATAGAAATATATTGATATTGATCCTGAATTAACTAAGTAATAATTACATATACAGTACATCACCAGTCAAGAGTGTTACACGTGTAATTTATTGGTATAATAGTACAGAACAAATATAAACTAACCAGACTGACTCTAAATTTTGCCTCAGCTGAATACAGTTGTGGTGTTCTTCTCATACTTTCACACTGTTTTTAAAGATCAGTCCAGTTGTGGAACTTGCTTTGATTTCAGCCTTTGGTCGACCTCAGTTATGAGGTTAATCTGTATGGGGTCTTTTACTTTGAAAATTCTCTGCCTTATCTTCTCTGTGTAACACAACTTCCACAAAAAATAGAAGAGAGTAGCAGTCAAGGAATGATAATCAAATGCACTCGATTAAATGATCATCAGCCAGTGTGGCCACCTCTATAAAAGTAGAAGTTCTTCATTCAGACCAGAATCGACTTACAGGTACAAATAAAATAACCCGAGGTTTGGGCAAACCTCCATCCTCTTATCCTGTTCAGGGTTGCGGGGGTGCTGGAGGCTACCCCAGCTGTCACAGGGCGAGAGGCAGGGTACACCCTGTACAGGTCGTCAGCCTGTCGCAGGGCTAACACAGAGAGACAGACAACCATTCACACCTGTGGGCAATTTAGAATCACCAATTAACCTAACATGTCCTTGGACTGTGGGAGGAAACCGGCGTACCAGGGGAAAACCCACGCAAACACAGTGGATCGAACCCAGACCTTCTTGCTGTGAGGCAACAGTGCTAACCACTGTTCCACCGTGCTGAATGTGTGTGTAAACAATCCTGCAATCTACTCAGGTGTGGACATTCCAGCAAAGCAGATCAGATGGTCGATGCAATGCTGAGATAAATCACAGAAAACCCAAGCTTCATTTAACTGTTGCCAGGTGAAAGCTTCTTTGCCCTAAAAAGAACACGGCAGCACAGCTTAGATTTGCAAAGTTATACTAGAACAAACCACAGGCCTTCTGGAACAATGTCCTTTGGACAGGCAAGACCAACGTGGAGAAGTTACCATGATGCACGTTTGGTGAAAACCAAACACAGCATGTCAGCACAAACATCTCATCCCAGCTGTCAAGCACGGTGGTGGAGGAGTGATGATTCGGGCTTGCTTTGCAGCCACAGGATCTGCAAACTTTGCAGTTATTGAGTGGACCATGAAGTCCTCTGTATACCAAATTATTCTAGAGTCAAATCTGTCCCAACAGCTAAAGCTAAAACTGAGTCATGCAGCAGGACAATGATCTCAAACCAGCAAATTTATAACAGAACGGCTGAAAAAAAAACAGAATTAATATGCTCTAAGGGCCAAAAGTCCAGACCTCAACCTGACTGAAATGTGGTGTTGGAACCTAAAGAGATCTAGGTTTAATCTAGCTATGACACTCAGGATGACCGCGAGTAATAGCAAAGACTCTTTTAGCTCCCTCTTTTAATGTGAGTATTGTGTTAAATTCTCCAGTTTAGAGTTGATTGCTCGACCTGTATCAGTACAGCACTGCTGGCATTAAACATGATGGTTTACAGATCAATAGAGTCGATGGTTTGGGTAAAAACACAAGCACTCAGGTTGACTTTTAAGGAGAACCTGGATACTGTTTTGCCCTGTTTTCGCTAACCTGCTATATAAACAGAATGGTTAGTGAAAGGGAGCCGGGTCCCTAATGGCAGGGGGAGGGGGGTTTCAGGATGCTGCAGCACTCCGTCGAGTCCTGGAGGACAGCATGAGTCCATCTCATCTCTTAATTACTGTCGTCCCTGAGACCCAACCGGCTAATAACTGCCCCGCTACTGCAGCAGGCGGAGGACTCCACCTGAGCAGGAGCAGATGGAGGAAGAGAGAGAAAGTCTCTGCTTCACAGCCAGCCAGAAGAGAGAGGGCTCAACTAGGCCTTTCTTGACCATCTGGACTAATATGCAAAGCACGGTTCGTGCACACAAACAGACGCACACTTATTTTTGTAATAACACAGGCCATGCTACACCCTGTTCCCAGTCACAGCTGATTTGTAAGAACATTTGTCATCATCATCACCTCTGAACACCTCCATTAGAGACGCCCTTGTCAGAGAGCCAGCAGCAGCAATACCTGGTAGAGAAAGTACAGCGCTGCTTGACACTCAACAAAGCAAGCCCTGCTTTATTAGTATTAGGCTTATTACTGGTCTGTGCCATACACAGATAGCCAGATACAGTAGCATCCATGCTGTAAATAGCTGTGCATTACTGTAAATACACACAGCTTTAACCTGGTCAGTGTACATGACTCCTTTGTCGCTTCCCTTTCTGGGAACCATATGTGCTGATGAGGATCAGTGGCAGATATGGCCAGTATTAGCACAGACACTGATGCGGCTAATCTCCCTAACTTTCTAAGATGTTCTTCTCGCCACTGCGGACGAGCGCACACACAAAGACACACGAGCTGACCTCAATCCATCCGCCTTCTCTGGGCCTGTGGGTCCAAGGGCGTCAGGTTTTATTTCAAGGCAGTCTCGATGAAGGTCTGGCCAGCACACCAGTGCAGGTACAGAGTAGCTCAGTGGCCTTTTCCTCTTGTGTGACTGGGAAGACAGAGACAAAAAGAAACACATTTATATGAGGAGACGCTGCAGTAGAAAACTGTCCAGGCTGCAAGAATTTCTGGAGGCCTTCATCTCTTCTCAAAGCACACACTCGCCAGAATATTAACACTATGTGGATTTTATCCAAACCCTAAAAAGGAAACGCTGTCAGAAAACGTGTGATAGTAAAACCTGATCTCTGCAGGGGGAGAGAAAAGGAAAGGCAGGAGCACTCCAGGCAACATTAATTAGGGATAATTAATATTTTCCTGAAAATTGAAGGGGGGGGATAAAGATGCTCACCCTCAGCTTCAGTGTGAGGGGATAGACACAAGGGGAACCCACACAGTATTAGGCAGGTCGTTACTGCTGCCTTGTCATCTTAAGGCGAAAGAGGTCGAATACATTTCCAAAGTAAACCAACTTTGTTCTGTGCTTTTGTGGGAACTTCAAATGTGTTCTGACACTAAAGGGAGACTGTCATTCAGTTCCCCTGACTGCAATACTGAGATGGCAACAATCAAAACTAAAGCCTCTTTTCTCCCTGCAAAGTCTTTCCTTGACTAAAAGAAAATCAGCACTGCCTTCCTCACCAGCTCAGGTTCATCCCTGCTTGTTATGCGCAACCTTGATCAAGCTATGAAAATAATTATAAGACTCGAAGAGGCGAGAGCACAGTTTTTATTTTCCTCTTCCCTGCCAATCACAGCTTCTGGAGGAATTCACTGTCTGCTGTTTGGCTGATGTCAGGTCGGGTCACCTGCGAGTCTGCTGAGATTCCCGAAGCCCACGATGTTCACCTGTCTGCCCTCACACTGGAACCTCCTGAGCAGAGCTGCAGGTAAGGCTGAAGCCGTTTGCAAGTTGTTTTTCCAGTCTCCGTGGAAACCGCACTCATTTACATGCATGTGGTAATGAGGAGAATATACAGGTGCTCTTTATTTGGGTTTTTTTTCCATCAACAGACACTCTGAATGTCCAGATTAAAGTATTAAAATAAACATGCTGCCAGCACTGTAAGGAGACGGTACCCTCTCAGCTGTATTGACCTGAACAGCTGCTGCAGACGAGGCATCACTGGTGACAGGAACTCGATTTCCACTCACCTCAGCCCACCCTCTCTCACACATGCAAACAATGGTGCATAAAAACAACAGCAGCCCAGAGGTAATGCAGATAAGTCCCATTAACCTTTGGGCGCGCACACTTCGCTGCCTCTCCTCCTGTATCCCTGGCTCCACACTGTCCTTCACAGTGTTTCCATCTCACTCATGAATGTTTGATGGTGCTGCCAGCTGCTCTCTAGTCTGAGGGCGGCAACGTGTTCTTGCTCACAAACACAGGCGCTGTATTGTTTGTGCCCTCAATGGCTTTGGAAAAACAACGGCTTCGTGCATGTGTAAAATAAGCATTTTATGATAACGGTGTCGTCAAGAGGCGGAGTAGCATGAGAGCACTACTTTAAATATATATGAAAGTTACCGTTTTGTGTCCAAATGCGAGAAACAACAAGCGTCTCATTCATTTCAGAAATCTTTCAGAAATGAAGTGCGGCCAACTTTCCCTCCCACACAAATCACTCATTCTTCTTTTTGCTGTTTTTCAGAGTGCAGCATCCTTGCTGATCATTCCTGAGTGGCTGTTTGCCGACAGGGATCAGCTGAGGAGGTGGCTGGTGGCAGGTGGATGGGTGGGGCTGTTGGCACCACAGAAAAACATTTGCAGTGTGCATCAGGACGCTTGACAACATGAAGAGACCAAAAGATTTTTCTCTCATCCTCCCACCTTGCACCGCACACTCAGCGAGAGCTTCCACCTTTTCTGACACCCTGAGGATTCTCTGAAAGAGCCATATGTCTCCTCTGCGTTGTCACAGCAACAGTTTCATGCATTTTCCCTTATCATGCAAATGAACCGGAGAGTCAGACCTGCTGCCCTGCGGCGAAAATGCAAGAGCTGACCAGTTGCCTCATGCACACATACTGTCTGGGCCTCACAAGTAAAGCAGGTGTTCAGTTTGCAACTTGCATATCCTCTTCTCCAGAGGAGTTCATGTGATCAGATTGAAACCTGCTATTGTAACTTTAAATGATCAGATTTGCCAGTGAAGCATTTACATGTTTCAGCTTTTGGTTACAAGCTGGTTTTTCTTATTGTTCTTTTGATGTAGTCAGACAGTGAAACAGCCTATATAACCATATATAACCTATGTTTTTTTTAAATACAGATTAAGCTGCTTTATCCTGCCCCACAGTTCAACCCAAAGCCACTTTGCAACCCGCATGCACCCCAGCATCTCCATCCATGCTGTTCCTGAGTTAATCAGTGTCATATCTGGTGTCACTGTTGCCTGCACTGGTCTTGCTGCTTCTCTTGCTTTCGTTGTCTACGTGTGGAAGGGCAGGCAGGTCCCAGAACAGAGCCATAAAACCATACCCAAACTAATAGAGGTGAAAATAATCTTCTTTCTCAAAGCTTGCAAATTTATTCCCCGTTTTAATATGTTTTTAGTTTTTCTCTAAAACTTGCTCATTAACCTTCATTCAATCCTGGCAGAAAAGCAAACGAATATTCTTGTGAGCTGTGAGTAACAGCTGCAAAAGCTGTGCATTTGTTGGCTTTTTGTATATAGATACAGTGGATACATATACAACTGTATTATCGGCATACATCTGACAACTTGTTTCAAGCCACGAAGCAGCTGAGAAGAAGGCCAAGGACAAAATGCTGTAAAATTCCTCTCTTAAAAAACAAAAACAGTATCTTATTGTTTATGTTTGGAAATGTGGGATTTTTCTGTCTGCTGTAAAAACATCCACTCCTACAGCTGCTTTCACTATTCAGAAATAATTAAATATAGCGCACTAAATCAAAGAGGAACCAGTCCTATCATTATCCCCATTAAATGTTTCCACCATAACTGCCATTTTTTTTGTCTTCCCACACTAAACTGCTTTGCATGTGAAGTCTAAATACTTAATACAAAAAGTTCTTCTTCAAGTTTCATTTTTTAAGTGTATTGGACACTGACACTGGCTCCTTGACATTTTTCAGGGGAGGAAACTGTTATCCTCATTTACTAAAGCAAAACAGATGTAGTTGCCAACATGCAGAGCTGAAAGGAAAAATAATACATTGGTTTGGCCGCCTGCTGCCTCTGAAAGAGGCAATAATTCATTAGTGTTATTTTAAATCTTTACATCTTTGAAAGAGGTTCGTTGAGGGAATAAACGGGTATGCAGTGCCCTAATTAAAACTTGACTCTCCAGTCCAATGAAACCTCCTTTCTCCTCACCCAGTGTCTCATGTCCAATGTTCATCTCCTCGACAGAGCTCCTCCTCTCAGCCAACACTGTCCAGACAGCAGGAAGACAGAACTGGGTCATGGCAAACCTGAGGCCTGGAGCTCTGGTTACGTTACCTCCAGAGTCAGGACCTCAAGGCCTTGAATTGGATCCAAACGTCAAAGTCTGGCTCGAACCAGTATCTGTCGCCATCGGCCCAGTTGGTCAGCAGAGCTGCTTCCTCAAAGCAGTGAGCATAAATTATGAGTTTGGAACCAACTCTCAGGTCGATAGCGTACTGATTGCGTAGCGGCTCAAAGTGCTGATTTGAGCTCAGTGTGTTTTATGTGGGTCACGGTTGTACAAAGCCGTTGGTCTGGGCTGCAGATGCTCTACTGCTGATCAGTCCAAGGAGCCAAAATTTGCTTACTTCTACCCCAAAGCCAGAGTCAGAGGTTCTTTGTTACAAAGTAGCACATAACAGCTATCACACTGCTTTCTGATCTAACAGCTGCTTCAGCAGACTGCAGAGAATTCTTACAAAATACAAAACCACTGTGTTCTTAGCTGCCTATGCTTCTTTGTGGAGATACTTTTACACACCCAGCAGATCCACAGCAGCATTAGCAGTCGTGTTTCCCCCCACGATAACCAAATTAAGTCTGATATTTACTCTCTTTTTTTTTTTAGCTTATGAGAAAACATCAGCTACTAAATGTCACCATCTCCTGACTGCCTTTACCTGAATCCCATATGGTCCTGGACAAGTAGTGTACAGTGGGTTTACCACACAGCCAGCGTGACCACATGTTGGAGCGCTAACTTCTCAGCTAATGCTAGCAAGTTGCATTTGTAAGCTAGCTGCATGGAACAGTTACAAATACTTGCTAATTACTGCTAAGTAAAAGACTAAGAAAATATTATAATTTCACCCTCAAAAACTGGAACAGTCTTTTTATATGAACTGTTCCTCATAGCTGGCTGTGTTATATGACAGATAATGTAATTAAAAATACTTCAAAAGGCACCAACACTGCAGACACTTCCAGGAAGTCCAGTGTAGTGATTGGCACTAGCAGAGGAGAAGCTCAGCCGACAACTGGCCTGTTAGCACACCTGTCAATCAGCAGCCACACCTATCCAAATGTTAGGAAAAAACCTGACCCCCGTACCGTCATTATGAAAGGTGAACTATGAGAGAGCAAAAGTGTTTTGTGCACTCATGTGTAAGAAGCTTATAGTGAGGAGCCCAAGTGTTGCTTTAAACACGGTGATTGGCCTTAATGTTGCCCACTCAGTTAAGTGATGCATCGCTGCGACTAAGCAGGCAAACATAACTGAACAGTGTGAAATTGTTGTCCATTATTTTCGCTCCACGTGCGTAATGTTGTACGAAGGCTCCACTCCTCCACGGTTATTTGCAGTATTTTAAGATAGAGGTTTGCAGTAAAGTAAGCGCTCGCTCACATCGATTAACCTCACGGTCTCGTAGATGCGAGCTCGTGCCCGGCTCCCGTGGCCATCTTTAAATACAGAACAGTTTAAACACAGTTTTGAATCGGAGCTTCTACATTTTCCTTGTCTTACAGCGAACATTCCCAAAAGTTAAAACACTGTACACTTGACATTTACAAGCCCAGACAGTGGGCAAACAAAAGGTTACCTCATATAGTGCAATCTTTATGAATAACTTTCTCTGGTGACACATGCAGACGTTTTCTCCCTACAAGTTTTACGCTGTTTTCTAAATAAAATGCTGGGCCTTTGACCTTGAGCCAAGGTCAAGTGCATTGAAAATGACAACAGGAGAAACTGGTAGTGTTAGTTATCCTGATCTCACAGAGCACACATAAGGGCTCATTTAAGGAGTGGAAACTTTGCTCCCCTATAAAAATCATCCAATAATATCTATCAGGCGTATGAGAAATGAGTGGAAAATGTTTGCTGATATCACCTTTAGACAGCTTAACTCTGCATCATAGAGAATGGAGTGTAACAGGCTGCATTTGAACCCAAACTGTGATCTTTACCTAAGTTCAACCAAGTAGTTTTGATGCCTAAACCAAACAGGAAGTGAAAACAAACTGAGAAATGGTCTTCAGCCCTTTTGCTCTTGTGGGTTTCCAAAGTTATTTAAAAAAAAGACACAAACCTGTGAGCTCTCCCTGAGTACATGCACAAACTCTCTGTGCTGTTCAGTGGAGGGTGCAGCAGTGTGGATACTAATCTATAGATCCACTAATCATGTGATCAGATTTCCAACAAAATATTCTCTGATCCACTAAAGGAAGCCCAACTAAGGGAACAGGAAGTTGAAGCGGTGGGCAGGAGGATGGAGGGCAAGCAGCCAGACAGGAGAGCCAGACACACACACACACACACACACACACACACACACACACACACACACACACACACACACACACACACACACACACACACATACAGAGTATGTGACTGGGAGTTGTGTGTCTCCACGCTCTGCAGGGCAGAGGTAAGGACAAACTGTCTTCTTCTCTTCTACCCCAACTTCCAAAACAGCAGTGCTCCCTGCAGGCCCCAACTGTACCTCAATGTGAAGGCAGAGACCATGAAACCCACACACCGTCCCCAGAAAGGCCTCGAAGGCACTGAATACCAAGCAAAGCAGGAAGTAACCATAACTGCTTCAGAGCCAAGCGTTATGGACCCTGTGCTGCCTCCGCTGTGTGTATCTGTGACAGCACACAGTGCTGTAGGACGGGTCAGAGAGCAGTTCACCATGACGACCGCCTCCAGGATTCAAAAGAGAGGATACATTAGTGACTCTGCGCTGAGTCAGCCTGAGGACGAGCAGTGTTCAGCACATCTATCCCCGTACCTCGACGGCTTCCACACGAGGACATACAGCCCAGCATGTGATGTGACACTGCTGTTTCTGGGAGATTTGTGTAAAAAGGATGAAAGAGGGATGATTGTGTTTGCCCTCTGTGTGAGCGTTACGTAACTTCCATGCAAAAATTCTCCTCCGAGGATTAGACTCAATAGAATGATATTCACGGTTTAATGTGGCTGAAAATTAAATCGACAAGAGTGGGAGAGACTCATTTTTGCTAATCAAAGGGACTTGAGAAGATGTGATATTGTGCGCTCCATGTCGATGTGGCGTATCATTAGATTACATTTGGTTATGCTGTGAGTGACGATTCACAGGGAGAACCACACTGTGCAGCTGACAGGTCGAGTGCAGCTCTCGTATGTTTGAGTGTGTGAACCAGTGTATGGATGAAAGTTAGAGCAGAGCGAGGGTGGTGTGTGTGTGTGTGTGTGTTAGACCCCAAAGGGTTTGGGAGGGTGGAGTGACTCATCTCACCCTTGGGCTCTGCTTCTCAAAATACATCTACTCCTCTTTTCCTGTCTCACCTGTTTTCTCCCCCTTGTTCATTTTTATATCTCATCAGCAAACTTCAGTGTGATTTGAACTCGGGAGCAATTTGAAATCATCTTTCCACATCACAGTGTTTGGTGCTGTTTTTGAAAGAAAGTGGGGGCTGGGGATGACGAAGAGCGAGAGAGACAGGCAGACAGACGAGCAGCGGCGAGGGCAGAGAATGGAGCAAATGCTAAAAGCTCATTCATCCTGACAGTGTTCATGGCACCAGTCAGAGCATCCAAAAGGCAGAAGGAGGATGGACCAGACCTCTGACACACAGACAGTCTGTCCTCGCTGACCCAGCTTTGCCTCGTCTGAACAGGCGGTCAAACTGGGAGACTTACCCGGTATTTGAGGAGAGGACTGATGCTGCAGTCACTGTTTTACAGTTTGCATTAGAATATCACATGAACAGCTTGCACCATTTCATTTCATTTTTCTACAGGGAAGAAAACACAAACGCTAAACAATGCTGCAACACACATACAGTAATCTGTGGGTTTGCTTTCAATGCCTGAAAAAATAACTAGCTAGCATTAGCAAAGATGTAATTTTTATTTTGATTGAACAGAAAAATAGTAATAACTGATCTAAAAATCCTAAATATATTATTTTGTTTGTTTGTTTTTTCTAACAGCCAAGTGGTTTTTACCCATAAAATGCCAGCATTCTGCTAATGCATGCTAATTGGTCTTGTTACAGGCCAATTAGCATGCATTAAAAAGCTTCTGTTAATAGCAGCTGTTTAGAATCAATAACTAGACATTAGAAGAGTAGGAAACCCAGCAGAAATGTGTGTGTGTAGGAAGCAGCTGGTTGTTATGGCTGAAGGTAATGCTATCAGGAAGGTGTTGCTGCCACAGATAGCAAAATAAAAGATGGATGTCGTTACCGTGTCACCCTCTGGTTTATGAAGTCCAGTTTATAGATACAGCTTGCTAGATAAGTTTGCTAATGTTAGCTGACAACTTTGAACTTCTCGCTTTCATCCAGTGAGGAGAACTGAGGCTTCCAAACGAGTATTCCAGAAATCAATGTGTCACGTTACAACGGCCATCTTTAATATACAGTCTATGGGCTGAACATCCCTGCTGCTGGTTTCTGTGAGCAAACCAACTCATTTGATTGATGGCACTTTGTTAAAGATTTGCAGTACCAGTTGTATCAGCAGCCATCTGACTTGTAGAGGAGCTCCTTATCAAACTATGGGCCTTTTTTTCTCCGTTAAAATAAATAAATAAGTTTAAAAAAAACAACAACTGGCAATTAATTAATGTCAGTCAACTAATAATTTCACTGGTTGGTTTCAAGGGAAAGTAATGAAGCTTGTGTATTTTGGGTTAATAGCCTCTCGGATACCCTCATTACCCCAGTAGGATATCTAGCCTTGATCACAGTTTATATTAATTACACAGGTGAGGTGTTAAGGAACATCTATAATTATTATTAAAAACTAGAATTATTAGACTTTTGGGGATACTTGCCCCATTTTTTAAATTAAAAAAAATATGACAGCTGGTATTAATCCTGATTTAATTGTCCTCCTTTAATAGGATTACTAATATCCTTTTTTTAAATCTAAATTTAATTCTGCCTTTCCTCATCTTTCTTGTCATGTTGTCATAGCAGAGCACTCAGGAGTGCCACGGGTTTTCTTTATCGTTTGTGTCTAATCCCTTATTATTTTTAAAAGATATGTGTTACATGTGTGGTATTCTTTTTTTTTTATCTGTGCACATCACATGTTTACATCTGCAATGGCCATATTCATCCATAAGGAAACACTGGACTTTCTGGGTATTGTTTACCTATCTGATGATCCATAATTAATGCTGGGATTGGTAAATCTCAGCTTTACCTGCTAGATGTATAAGAGTGGAGGACGGTGCACACAGGTAAACTATACCTTATGCAGAAGGTGCAGTCTGAATGAGGTAGTAGACTGCAGCTAGGCCCCATCAGTGTGTAGGATGAGTTTGGAAACCAAGAGTGAGGGCAGAGCCCAGGATTAAATGGTGGAAGTCAAAGAGGGAAGAATGTTGCACAGAGTTCAGGAAGGAGTTGAGACAGGCTCTGGGTCTTAGAGAAGAGTTGGCTGGGAACGTACTGCTGTAAACTGTCAAGAAGGTGTCTGGTGTGTCCTCTGGACAGAAGAAACAGGGCAAGGAGACTTGGTGGTGGAAGAAAAATTACAGGAAAGTATTCAAAGCAAGAGATTAGCAAAGAAAAAGCAGGGAAAAATGTACTAATTTCACCTTGAGGTGAGTGTTTGTTGTAATTTGGGACTATATAAACACTGAACTGAAGGAAGTGTGCTGAGAAGATGGAAGGAGTACTTCGAGGAGCTCATGAATGTAGAAAATGAGAGAGGGAGGGAGAAGGGAGGGAGGACAGTTAGTGAATCAGGAAGTGCAGAGGATTAGTAAGGAGGAAGTGAGGGCAACTATGAAGAAGGATGAGGAGTGAAAAGGCAGTTGGTCCAAATGATATGGAGGAATGGAGGGCAGAGGATGCCTGAGTGAGAAGAAGTGGACTGGCACTGATGTGCAGAGCTGTAGCAACTATAGAGGGATAAAGCTGATGAGCCAATTTTCGCCTAATCTCTAAGCTTCCTTTTATTTCAAAGATTTTAGACAAGGTGGTTCTTCAGCTTCAACCTTTTGTAGACATGCATGGGATTGTTGAGGTGCTGCAGTCTGGTTTTAAGGCATTTCACTGCACAGAATCAGCGCTCTTAAGAGTTTATATTTGACGTTTTATTAGCTTCCATTTTAATCCTTCTAGATCTCACAGCTGCCTTTGACACCGCTGACCACAGTATTCTTATTTCTCATCTGGAGTACTGTGTGGGGGTAAAAGGCATAGCTTTGGGGTGGTTTAGGTCATACTTGTCAGAGAGTTTTAGTCCGTTTTGAAGGCTCAACCTTTTCCTCTGCACTGCTCCTATGTGGAGCTCCACAGGAGTCTGTTCTGGGGCCAATTCTCTTCTCTTTATATTTATGTCCCCTGAGATCAATTCTCAAAATATATGGTATCTCCTTCCACTTCTATGCAGATGATTCCTAAATCTATCTGCCCCTGAAAGCCTGGATGGGTTTAGCTTTTTTAAAAATTTAATGAGAGCGAGACTGAGGTCATGATACATAGATCCAGTAGTTCTAGCAGAGCTACAAAATTGGACCTGGGCCCTCTGGGTCTTTATGTTAAGCCCGTTGTAAAACAACCTTGATGTGAAAATAGAAGAAACAGATCAATTCTGCCTTGAAATCAAGTTTTTACCAACTGAGGCTTCTTTCTATCGTCAGGCCCTTCTTATATTTCAATCCTTTTGAGAGAGTTATACACGCTTTCATTTCAGCTCGTCTTGACTTCTGTAATGCCGTTTACGTCGGTGTAAATCAGGACTCCCTTTCACGCCTTCAGTTGGTCCAAAATGCAGCTGCTCGCCTTCTTTCCAGAACTCTAAAAACAGAACCTATCTCCTCTGTTGTGGCCTCCCTTCACTGGCTTCCTGTGCATTTTAGGATTGATTTTAAGATTTTGTTGCATGTTTTTAAATCCCTTAATGGGTTGGCCCCATCATATCTCGCTGAACTCTTAACACCTTATGTTCCCTCTAGGTCCCTGAGATCTGTTGACCAGCTACTCCTCAAACAGTCACAGCAGATGACCCCCCCTCCCTGAGCCTGGTTCTGCTGGAGGTTTCTTCCTGTTAAAAGGGTGTTTTTCTTTCCCACTGTCACCAAGTGCTGCTCATACCAGGTTGTGTGATTGTTGGGTTTTCTCTGTATTACTCTAGGGTCTTTACCTTCAACTATAAAGCGCTTTGAGGCAACGGTTGTTGTGATTTGGTGCTAGATAACTAAAATTAATATTAAACTGAAAATTGGATTATTTTTTCATTTACCTCTTTCGTTCACCAGGAAGACTCTTCCACTGGGCAATTCAAGTATTTATTTTGTTTTGGAAAGAACTGCAGGGCATAAAGACTACAGTCCATTTATTAGCATTCATTACTCAAGAACTTTATGCTCAGCAGGTCTAAGGACCTCAGGAAACATAATACATTAGAAACATGCCATTTTTCCACTATGTAACTTTTGCTACAGTTTGGCGAGACAGAGGAAACAAAATTTCATGCTCGTGGTCCTCCTGTATGCTTGTGAATCATGGTCCCTTAATGCAGCTCTCCCAATAAGAATAGCTGCCTTTGAGATGAACCAGTTCCGGTAGGTTCTCAGCATGCGTTGGGCCAGCCACTGCTCAAACCAGGAGGTCAGAAAATTGGTTACCAAGGTTCTTGCCCCCATGAAAGTTTCATGGATATGGTCAAAAAGAAGAAATTGCTATAGTTCGGACACATTATGAGAGCCATCTGGCTATGACACATGATGATGATTATGATGATGATGATCTTCTGCTGACTAGCATCACAGTGGGCTTTGTGGCCACAAGTGGTAATTACAGGCTACTGGTACATTCAGCTGTGCTCGGTCTGAAGTGGTTACCACATTTAGCTTAGACGTGACAGATCCACAGTTTGAGACAGAAAGGCAACACAAACCCAGCCTCAGGTGTCACAAGCCAGGGTACTACTCATCGCTGTGCCAAGCCTGCATAAATAGGAGGGTTGTGTTCAGAACATCTATTGTAAACCTCTGCACCAAATCAACATGCAAATCAGCTTCAAGCACTAAAGGGTAAATGCAGCACAGTCTACAAATTGTTCCAACACAAAGCAGCCAGGCCTAACCAATGGGGGCAGGAGGGTAGAGGATGGGTTAGCTATCAGCAGGTTGGTTAGCAAGCCTGTGCTTGGTAGGATGAAAACTTGTGCTTGGTGCCATTCTTTTTATTACAGGTCAGTGTATCTTCAAAAGGCTTTTCAAGCATTTAAGGTAAAATAGTTTCATAATGCTTTAAGATACACTGTAGAAACCCCTCTGCAAATATGCAGAGATAGTGAACTTTATTTATGTTGAATGTGTTAAACTCATTCTTGTAAATTTAAGTGATGTGAGTGTTGGACTCATCACTGCTGCCTGCGGTGTGGCCTGACAGGGCATACACGACAACAACCAAACAACAAAGTTCAAAGCCTGAGCAGAGGAAATGCTGCGAGTCACCATGACAGGAGGAGTTTAGAAAAATGAAGCACAAAGCGCATGAGAGGTTCTCTCTTTTGTCTTTGCCTCAGGCTCGTGGATGGTAAAAGAGAAACGAGCGTGCACGAGTGCCTGTGGATTTGTATGAACTGAACGTGCGCGCAGACCTGACAAAGTATATTCTTAAATCTGTTTATTTAGTTTAAAATCAATGGAAGCACAACAAAGACGTGCGGGGCTGGGGTTTAATTATTCCAGATGGCGTCATACACACTGTCATCTCAGTTTTAAGCAGTCTAATGTCACCCACACACAAAGAGCCTCACTGATGAAAGTCATGATTATCATGGGAAGGGAGACCTGTCATCGTGCAAGGAAAAACACGAAGAAAGACGTGGAATAAAAAGAGGAAGAGCAGAGTGTGAAAAGAGTGATGGGGAAGATCGAGGGGACAGAAATAGATGGTGGGGGGACTCCAGCTGTGTGTTTATCCTCCACCCGGGAAGGCTGTGTCAAGCCAGCTGAGATGACATAGCAGATGAGGGCCGTGACACGCAACGCAGGCAACCAACTGCGTTAAAAACACACACTCACAAGGTGTGTGTGCTTGTGAGTTACCCACGAGTCATGCTGAATAGATGCACAACAGCAAATCTGTCTCGAGGAGAGGGAGCATTTTTGTAAAGCGGCAATTTCTACTTTGTGTATTTGCCTTCTTGTGGTGAAAGGGTGGCATTCAGCAAAGTCAGTGCCCACCTCATTACACCTCTCTTGACCTTCTTTGAAAGATTGCCTGCAAGACTGCATGCACACACAAAGACGCAGTTTAAACCTCATTTTATAGCATGTTCCTGGCAGGATTTCACCTCAGAGCAATTCTGTGTTCCCGTAAACAGACATTTGCAGCAGTATCAGTAGGTCAGTTGACCCGGAGCGTCCAGGGCAGCAGTTACCACGAGAGGATCCAGAGGTCACGGTAGTGATGGGACCTGGATAACCCACCATCTGGCTATCTTACATAACTGTGGAGTAGCCTCTAAAATGGTACAGTTAGGTGGTGCAAAATGTCAGGAGAGAATTTTTTCTACCGTTTGCAGGCTGATATTAATGCCGGTGACCTTTTCAGGACATGCATGATTGAAGGGAATATTAAAATGATGAATTTTACCATGTAGGCAGCTTGGTCCCAAAAGTCTCAAAGGTTGTATTCTGGAGAGTCCAATGAAACTTACATGGGTAACAGAAAAGAAAAGAAAAGAAAAGAAAAGAAAAGAAAAGAAAAGAAAAGAAAAGAAAAGAAAAGAAAAGAAAAGAAAAGAAAAGAAAAGAAAAGAAAAGAAAAGAAAAGAAAAGAAAAGAAAAGAAAAGAAAAGAAAATGTTCTAAGTGAAAGAGGAAGCTAAGCTAAGAGCTAAATTCCACATTCAATAAAACTGCACAGGTAGCAAACTCTGTAGCTTACCCATTTATATTGTATCAAGACTTAAAGGAAGCCATTGTTCAGTTTTTGCTAGCCAAAGTTAGCATCCCATTCACTATCACAATAAATGCTTACTGTTAACCAAGCAAGGTAGCCAACACTAGCATTAGCTGAGGCTCCACTGCTGAACCCATGCACAGTATAAAAGATGGTAATAGCGTATTGGTCTGAAAAGTGAATTCAACATGGAACTGGTTAAACCTGCATTCTTTTTAATGGCCACCAGGGGGCAATATGTGTGGCTGCAAAAAGAGTTTGGGTCCTAAAGAAGACTACAGAAAAAGAGCTTTCTGACTTGACCTCTGTAAACACTGCTGAGTTTATAGGCTCAGCCACTCATTTCAGGTTATATTAAAAAAAAAAAAGTAAATCAATTAAAAAGTAAATTTTGGTGTTTTAGAAATGAGGATTATCTGAGATATGCTCAATGGCTAACGAGTTGTAAGTCGTTAGGATGTGGGCGTGCGGTTTCCCACTTAGTGACCCACTCTTCTCATCACATCCGGTTTCAAAACAACAAGATGGCGATGGTAAAAATGCGAATCTGGAGGTTCCGAAACAGAACTTCACAAACCAGTGGGCGACATCAGGGTAACTACGGCCATCTTTTATACTGCAGCTCTATTTACCTTCTCATCCACACAGCCACATCTAGTTTCACAAAAAAAAAATCAAGATGAGTCAAAACATCAACCTCAATGGTTTTTTTGTTTTTTAAAAATATCTTTATTAACCATTATCAGAACACTGACATAATACAAACAAAAATATAACAAAAAATAAAACATGCCAGGGGGGATTTTATACATGCAGTGATGAGAAGTTAAACAGAGAGAGGTTACAAGATATTAAATCTGTGTAATAAATTTACAGTTTTCAACCTCAATCCTTAAAAATGGTGGTCCAGCTGATGATGTCACGGTGGCTAGGACCATCTTTTATATACAGTCTTTTCAGGGGTGGCGAGTTTTATGGTTGTGTTTTGGTTTTTTTTTATATATAATCGTCTTGTACTTTTCAACATGCCACAGATCCACATTTCAACAAACTTTCAGTTAGTTCAGACAAAAGGTTTGCATGCTATTTAAATGCTGGTTTGTGGAAGGTTTAAAGGTTCTTTCATACTTCACAAGAAATTATTAAATGAGCAATGTGAATTTTTGGTAAAAAGAAAAAAAATTCTTTTCAGTCCTAGAATATTTGTGATCCTCAATTTAGTGTGAGTACACTCTTTTCTTTTGGTGCTATCAGCCCTCTCAGATAACCATTTAGCAGAATGGGCTTATTACCCTCAAACTGCCAAACAACTAATTTAAGGTCACATCTTCCATGCAACAGTTGTTGGTGTCATGTGATGCTCTGTCTAAAAGTCATAACAGGGAGTTCAAAATCAAGGCCGAGTAGACAAAGTGGGGAATGAAGGGAAATCCACTGTATATGTATCACTTAACCTCCTACTCCACTATCATGACTGTGATCCATGACAGCCAGGCATTCTCCAAAGAGCCTGGGAAGCGATTAAAGCCTCTCTGTCTGTCTCTCAGCCTGCTAAGCACCAGTTCTCCCTCATTCAATGGGCTGAAACCCAGGCTTTGAATAGAACAGTCACAGACCAATCACAGGCAGGGGAGGGGTGCTCTGTCCTTCTAATAAAGTCACTGGGAAAACATTCACACGCTGTAGGTCAAGCGCGCCACCTAGTGTTGGTAAAGAAATGCATTCAGGCTGAAAGCCTCTGGAATCTGCAGCATGCGTTGTACAAAGTGACATAACCGGCTCCATATGGTAAAAAAGGACGTCAAACCGAGTGAGAGGCAGCATTTCAGAGGGAACAAATGGTGCTCCCTATGTAGCTCTGCCATGTCTCCGATATTAGCCTTAATTTGACTGCATTAGAAGCAGCAACGCTGACGCAGATACTTCATTCTGTTCATTAATTTATTTAAACTAAATAAACGAGGCATTCTGCTGCGTTTGCTGCTCCTCTCTGAGCCTCGTTGTCTTCCTCCCCACTGTTGCCGAGTGCTGTCTTGTCTAATCATGTGTGTTCTTTTTAATAGTGTAGGATCTTCACAATATAAAGGTGTAAATAAAACTGAACCATGCACCGTGTGTGGAGTGCTGTTCTCTCCCCGTCCTGCTCCTCCCGCTGGCCAAAGATGCCTGTGAGCGTGTACCCCGCCCGCTGTGATAGGCTCCAGCCCTCACATGACCCCGGCTGGCTAAACAGTTAGGAAAAAGGGTAATGCTTCATAATAAACATTAAGTTATTGTTTATTAATCGCCAATGACGTAATTTAGGTTTATTTCAGTTTAAATGAGTATGTTAATTATCAGATTTTTTTTAAATTTAATTTTAAAAAATTTAAATTTAAAAGGCTTCACGACTGATCGGTGCGCCCATCATGACATCACAGCCACCGGCATCAGAAATATGCCCGAGGTGTCCTTTAGCTCACAGACACGGTGAGGTCGGTCTCCCTGCAGTTCCTTATATTTGAATCTAAATCACAACCACAATCCACAAAACCTAACCAAGTAACATTAGTGTCTAAATGACATGGGACAAAGTGTTTTGTTAACTATTAAGATTTATTGATTTATCATTTATTACTTGAGTTCATGAAGTGCTATAGGAAAATGGATGGATGGATGCTTCCTGATTATTTCTAGTAGGCTTTGTGATGTAATGAGTTTGGCCACGATGCACAGACAGCAGCACAGACAGCAGCACAGCCCGATCATACTGTCACAGCTGACTGAGACACTTGAATAAAGTCTCACTGAATCTAAATTTCTGCTTTTCATTTTACTCTACGTAACCAAGCGGAGCCTGCACGCCTACAATAACCAATTAGAAAATAACCAGCAGACAAAACTTTGCCCACAAAAGTCGCTTTAATTGATTGTTAAGAATGAGTAAGGCTAGAGATGCTGAAGGAGTACAAGATGGTGTTTGTACTGCAAATATGGAGGAGCCCCTGCTGAGTTAATGAAAAGCCTTCACAGAGGGGAGGGATGACGGAGCCGTGTGGAGGAGGTCTGCAGACTCCACAAGAAGGCTTCCTCTGTCCTGCTGCGATGGGATGGAGTTGCCCAATCAGTGCCTTCCAGGCTTCAGCTCGTCTTGATTCCCACGCTGGAGATGGAAACGTGTGTGTGTGTGTGTGCTGACAGGATGCAGGGCTTCTACTTTTTAAAAACCCCACGCTCACTCCCCTTCAGAGGTGCATAGCTGAGTAAAGTCATACAATAAACAAGAAACCCAAGCCACATTCATGTTTCATACATATATATATAATCAAATATATTCATATTCAATGTACAAAGATACATTCTGAATTGCAAAGGCTCAATCATTGTAAATAAATACTGAAATGGCTAAACTGCAAAATCATTTTTTCCTCCTCTCCGGGAGAGACGACACACACGCCCTCGTGTGACGAGGACGCGCCTCTCACACAGTTCAACACACAGAGAACAAAACAACAACATGAGTGCAGCGCACTGACGCACAGGCCAGAAACACACACGAGAAAGAAAAGTTCATACAAAAGGTGGCAAAACGAGCTCTGCCACCAGCTTTCGGTATTATTGCAAAATGAAAAGTGTGTTTAATTTCCAGTTTTTAGCTCCAAACGTGAAGATCGGGACTGGGGGGGGGGGTTAATCCTCTCAGTTTTGGGTTCAGCACGTTCTCTCTTCCCCACACCCTAAAAATACTCCCACATATGAAAGTCTAAAAATAGATCTCATCTATACACTAGGAATCCTGTTAGAAAAACCTGCACAGTATCTACACGTGCTGCTGGAAGGAGCCGTTATTTAGACCAGACACTAGCACTGTTTCAGCATGTGGCAAACTTTATATTCTTTTACCTTTGGTAACAATCAGAGCATTCTTCTGAGAAAATAAAAATAAATACTTTGTTACACATTTGTTCTTTCAAGCCTTGATACCTAAAGGACTCAGCAGCGCTCTGTGGCACACACACAGACACACACAGAGCAGCTGCTGCTTTTCATTTCATTTCATCAAAACCTCTGTCAGCAGTTTTTCAGTGAGTTAAATGTAGCTGCTACCTGAACTCTGTTAGAGCTGCAGTTTGTGCCCCTCGTGCATGAACACAGTCAGAGTTAAGCATCTGATTTTCAGGAAGAAAAATCTGCCCAAAGTCACGTCCCAGAGGCAGTGAGAGAATCTCAAAATCAAAACGTTACGAGATTTTACAGGTGACGTAGTGCTACATGAAAGCTTAGGGAGCTTTTTCAAGGGGACCATAAATACCCGTGTGAACGTAGACGTTTTATAGTTTATCTGACTGCTGCTCTGAGTAATTCCTGAAGTCCGAAAGACTCTTTAAACCAAACAGCTCAAACGCTGCTCCACGTGAAGCAAGATAAAAATAAAGATGTTTTTGGGAAGATCTTAACCTACCTTCAAATAGTGATCACATGTTTTCATATATTTTTTTTTTTAAATATAGCAGCACGCACAGATCTGTGACTGCATGGAAAAGATTAGCAGATTTCCCTCAATCTCCATTCTGAAGCCTCAACATCAGCAGTTTAGCCTCGTTTGCCTTTTCGAGCCAGAAGTGACCGCAGCAGGACGAGAGCGTGGCGTGCCAAGTTATCCAATAACAGTGCAAGCTGCAGCCATAAATTGTGCAGGTCTAACTACAGACACACACCCAAAGAGCACCTTCATCACACCTGTTCACGGCTGAAGTTTAAAGATGGGAGTCTATGGGCCCTCTAGTGGCTGTTAGAAGAACTGCAGTCTTTGGTGCTTCCGTGTTGGGACAGATGTGCGACTTGAATGTAGACGAAACACACGAGGCACAAACTGGGCTACTGCTTCTGCTCATTGAATATGGAGATAATAAACAGATACTAACCAGCTGGGTACGTGCTATACTGCATTTGACTTAAAGACTTGCACACTTTCAAAAGCAAAGCTGTCCAATGAAGGCTTCAACAAATGGCTGTCCATCTAACATTTTACAAAGAGCGAAAAGGGAACTCATACGTGGTCATTTTTCTGTTTTGAATAACCGACTCAGCATAAGCCGAGGCCAACCATGGGCCCGGAGACACCGGACTGAGTGGAGGGAACCTGGAAATGTCGAATATAACAAACGAAAATAACGGTTTTATCCTCAACGACCGCTTTACATGAAATAATATTAAAAGAGCAGGAGGCATTATAACAGATTACATTTCAAATCCTTGAAATTAAAATGAAAAAAAAGAGAAGACGTAATAAAACAATAACATGCATCCAGATTATCGCTGAGGAGAAGCTCTGAGCAGTTTTTGCTTGTTTGACTCTTATTGTTCAGGGCTGAGGAAGAAAAAGTGCTGATTAAACTCGTGCCCGCAGAGGAGGCTCGCCCACCTCCACTCCTCCACGGTTTGAGAGAAAAGGCAAATCAGGCCTCGAGCGGCTGAAAAGTGAGAGCTCAGCCCTCCGTCACAGAGACCTGCCAAACGATAAGGTGGCTGCGCTCAGCTTTAGGCTGCAGTTTGATGGGGGCGTCCTCCGCCTCCTCCAGCTCGCCGTCCTCATCGCCTGCACACGCACGCACACACACACACACACACACACACACACACACACACACACACACACACACACACAGTCATGTTCTCCTCTACCATCTACTGCTTAGTCTGTAACCACTTCATGCATTAAACTCACCCATTCTGAAGTCGATGTAACCTTCTCCTCCGCTCATCACCAGCATGCACTTAGCTCCTTCCTGAGTTGCAGCATCTGCCGCCTTGTCACCGGCTGCCTCTCCTGCGCACGCTGCAGATGGAGCTGTGTGACCTGAACGCACAGAGGCACAAACTGTAACCACCACCGATGGGCTCCAGATTGCATCTGCTCATACACCGATTTTCTCATTCTGACATTTAGACCTTGTTAATTTCCAGTATTACAGCAGTGAGACTTCAGCTCTCTGGCTCACAGCTGTTTGAGAACGACAGGAACTGAGGTTTGCAAAAAGCATTCTCACGCCTCCTGTAAGGCCATGTATTTACATTTTATGTTTTTAAAGCATTTTGCCCCTTTTTTACTATTCAATAAAGGCTGGAGTTGGTGTGCTGAAGCACTGCACTTTAAACCTTCTCAGGTTGACTGCAGAGTTAAGAAACAAAGCAACCTTTCAGCATACTGTCATTGAAGAGGTCTGGGAGGGACCTACACTTATCAGGTTGTGGTGATAAACAGTCCAAATAGAAGAACAGATGTGACTTCATCATTCGATAAAGTCATTAAAAGCCAAAGTCCTTGTCATTTTATGCGAAGGTGAAATGGTTACTGTTTGTTTTCCCAGTCTTGTGTCAGGTTGTGCAAATCTACTTGTGTCTTTTCTACATGTGCACCAGCTGATCACGCTGACAGTTCTACTCCCCTGAGAGAGGCCTGCAATCCTGGAGCAGCTACAGAGGAGACCACAGGGTCTCAGAACTGAGCAGCTACAGGCAAACGTCCCAGACCGCAGCGTGGCCTCAGCTTCAGGACTTTTCAGGCAGACATGGCTGTTAGTGTGAGCAGTAAGAAGAAATGTGACTGAGCCATGATGAACTGCCAGCTGTGGAATGCTCCCACACTGCTTCTCCTGTCATTGCTGTTTGAATCCAGCTGTTTGGATTCCTCCATCAGCTGATGCAGAGGTCATCCAGATGACTGTGGCAGTGGTGAACAGATAACTGCATCTGGACTAAACTCTGCAACACTTACTTCAGACACCGGAACTTTGCCACTTTGTTTTGTGATCCATTTCATTGAATTAGGTGGTTTTTCATATTATTCTTGACATCTTATTCACCAATTATGTTTTCTAGTCCCTCTTGGGGAATCCCAGGGTGTTAGCAGGCCAGACGGGTTATATAATCTCTCCAGTTAGTTCTGGGTGAACACTAAGGTCTGTGGAATAGAGCTGCACCTATCAGTTTCCCAGTTTTGGGGAATCAGGCGACCTGCTGCCAATGCCAGTAATCTGCATGCACAGCCTTCTGCCAATCCATGTAAAAACTCTAAAGCAACGGTTGTTTAATATTTATTGGCTCAAACTGCAACAGGATCTGCTCAGCTCAGTGTGTATTTAAAGCAGACAAAGAAGCCTAACACAGAATAGAATCCTTTTTTAAAGGTGTGATTACAAAGCGACACAGACACGTAAACCATGTCAGATAAAGTGGGTTATACTGCCAATAATACTCAGCTGGACTGTCTTAGTACTGTACAAAGCAGCTCTCAGCAGTAACCTGCAGTATTGTTTGGTTTAGGTAGATGTCTTATTATGAACATAAACTGACATTTGTGTTTGCTGCCAGTTATCAGGTAATGTGAGGAAGAAAAACAAACGTGTGTGTATTTAAGAAGAATTCCATTAATCACATTGTTCAATAACCAAAACATGCACCCTCAGGTTGTGAGGTGTTTAGAGCAGGAGGGAGGGGGGGGGGGCTTTAGCAGATCTCTGCTCGCTGCAGGTTTCATGTTCACTCACCTGGAACAGCTGTGAAGAATTTGACAGCATCGCGGTGACCGTGGAAAGAGAGCTGAGCGTGAGCCATGGAGCAGTAGGGAACAAACGTCCCAGCTGTGACTTTGTCGCCACTGTCGTCGCCATAAACGCGAACTACACCTCCCGGCTGGTTACCTGCTGCCTTGGTAACCTTGCTGGTTGCTAATGAAACAATGAGTGGATCAGAGACACAGTTTTCTAAATTAAGTTACATTTTACACACAAAGTCAATGTTTGTCTAAAAAAGTACCACCTGAGCAGTCAGCTACATTCGGCGCTCACAGAGTTACTGTACCTACTCTGCAAGCTGAACTCAGGACAAAATAACCAAAAATAATGTCTCAGCTAAAAAGTTAGGAAAGAACTAAACAGCTCGTGCTCTCAGACTCACTCTCTGTCAGAGGGATGGAGATGACGACTCCATTGCCGGTGCCGATCCACAGACGGTTACACGACACCATCAGAGCTGTGATCCTGACAAACGAGAAGCCCAGTTTGCCGGTACCTGGAGGACAGACGGTGCACATCCAAGACCAAAAAAGTCAAAGACTGGATTTAGCTCTGCATTTTCAAAACGAGCTCCTGTGTTTACTGAAGACATTTGATTGTAGAACCGACCCAGCATTTTGCTGACGTAGGGCTCGATGTCGACATCCTGGAGGTGCTGGTAGGTGTGAGCGTGGAACAACCTGAGGGTGGAGTCGAGTCTGATGGACACCCAGATACCGTCGCCGTCCCAGGCCAGCAGACGTACCTGACTGTCCTTACGAGGGTGGGCATCAAACGATTTCTGCAGAGTACAGAGACATGAGGGGTTTAAGAGAAGCGAAGGAAAGACTTCAGCATTACCAACCATCACCAGGAGGTTACTGTACCTCTATCTTCATGGCTTTAGGCTGCACCACATAGATCTTGTTCCTGAAGCCACACCACACCTTGTCATGCACTACAGTCATGCAGCGGATGGAGTGGCGAGGCCTCCCCAAGTCTAACAGATGGTAGTTTGTCAGGTCCCACTGTCCATCTTACAACATACAGTCAAGTTAGACACTTGGATACTGTGTATACATTTTTAAAAGGAGGTGGTAAGAGTGCAGTTCTCTCACCTACACCTCTGTGGAAAATGGCTAACGTGCCATCAGAGAGGCCGACCAGCACACGTCCTTTCACATGTCTGTGGGAGAAAATGTGTGGGAATTACGTTTAACGGGCAGATGAGAGTGAATAACAGCCTCCATTCACTTACACTATGCCAAGCACAGAGTCCTTCAGCTTTATAGAGTGGAGACACTTCTTCCACTGAGCCACGGAGGAGTGCACGTACACGCTGGAATCACAGCAGGTGCATTGATTTAGAAAGAAGCTGAGATTCAGTCACATACAAAAGTGTGATGAGCGAAAGAACAAATCTCACTATCCATTCTGCGCCCCCAGCCACATGGTGGGCAGAACGCTGCTCATTTTCTGAGCCTCTTCTCTCATCAGGTCCTGCTCCTCTGCGCCGGGGTTCGAGCTCACGCCATCCTTCAACAGATCACTCTCCCTGCTCGTCACAGGACACAGTAAATGCACAGTCTCTACATTAGTCTCTACACAAGCTCATCTGAACACACGCAGCTGCAGATCCACGTTTCTCAGGGTCGTTACCTAAAAGTGCTGCACCGGATTAGAATGAATGAATCTGACACGCAGTTCAGACCGTTCATAATTCCAGCTTTTAGACCAAATGGACTACACTAGTTCACACAGCCAAAGTGTGTAGGAACAGAGCCTGTGGTAAATGTTTGCTAGCAGTTACATACAGAGCAGGAACAGTAAACGGTTAACAGTGAGGTGTTGCTGTTGCTCTGTGGTTTGTTTATGGCTGCGTTTATTATTAAAGACTGAATCACAACATCACTTTAGTTCATAATGGGCTTCTTGATGTTACCTCTGAGAGTAGTTGGCTGGAGTCTCTACTTTGTGCTGAGCTCCCAGTGGATCGGTGAAGACGTGCTCAGTGTAGACTTCCCTCAGGCTCTCTCGTTGTTCAGCAGGTCCTACGCCGGTCTCTGTTGCCTCTGTGGCTTCCTCCGCCGCTCTGGATTCTGAGAAAAAGATCATCTGTCAGTGAACCAATCACACGAGTACCTGTACAGTAGTTTTATCTTTGCAAATGTTGATTTTCAGTGAGCCCGACAGCTCTTACCGGCTTCTCCATCTTTTCCTGCTGTCTGAGGAACAGCTGTTACTCCCTCAGCTTCACAGCCCACCACTGTGATGCCTCCAAGCACGCTGTCACCACCCACTGAGCTGGTATTGGTTGCTGAAGAGTTGCTGTCTCCCACTGGTCCCACCTCAGAGTTTGCAGACACTTCTTCTCCAGCTGGGTAGTCTGTCTCTCTTGCACCTGAAGGAAATTAATAGAGAAATCATGCTGTCCCTTATAATTGATGTGAGTCCTCTGTGGGCCACTGAATGCCAAGTGGGAGCCACAAAAAAAAGACAATTAAAATAAAATAATTTTCCCAAATGTGGGATACAGTTATACTAATTAACTGACCTGGTACGCTAGAGATGCAGAGGATTTGGGAGTTACAAACAAAGAAGCTCTCCAGGATGTTTCCAGGCTGATTGGCATCAACGACGACAGCTTTAGTGGTGGACTTGGTGGTGGTGCAAATCCACACCAGTGATGACAGCTCATCCTGGTGCCGACGCTCCTTCTGCTGCTCCTGGAACCACAAAAACGGAGAAGCAGAATGTGAATTACTTACCAGTTATTTCTGCTTCTAGTCATCCCTCTATGCGCCCTAAAAGGGGACCTGTTATAATTATAAACATGAGAAAGGTTTCAAATAAAGAGATCAATGTATGTAAAAATAACCCCTGTGAGCCAGTAGCTCAGACTTCAACTCAAACAGCTCTGGCTGTGAGCACAGAAGTCCCACCCACCTGCCATTCAAACCTTCAGTTTGCAAGAGGCAGCCAATCAGAAGCTTGGGACAGTAGATGAACTGAGGGGCTGTACCGAGGCTCAGTATGAGATAAATAAGTATTATTTTGAACTGTGAGTCATACAAAGGTACTTTAGTAGAATCCAAGAACAAAAAAACAAAGTTGGAAATTAGAATAAGAGGTCAAAGATCAGATCAGTGTGTGTGTGTACCCTGAGTTCATTATCCAGCTTGTCCAGGCTGCTCTGAGATCCGATCTTCTTTTTAGGGCTCTCTGGTCCCGACACGTCACTGTAAAACACGCTGGCTCCAACTATCGAACCTCCATCTCTGGTTTTACCTCCAGAAAGGTTCACGCAGGCAGCGCACCACAGCTGGAGCACACACGCACACATCCAGCAGTCAAATATATGAATATGCTCATTTTTTACATCACACTACTTAAGCAAAAGAATATCTAACATACCCCAAACATATTTAATATACAGTGTAACGTATTTGTTGTAATTCGACAGCAGTGTGAAAATGTCTTTAAAGTTTAAAGTCTTTAAAACCTTCATAGAAGCATCTTTCTCATCTAGTGGACTGAGGAAGACAGGAACAGGCAAATTCTTCATCTTTCCCTCTGCCTGACCACCGTTAGCCTGAAAGGTCAGACACACAAACACCCACTGCATTTACAGCTTTGTTCTAGTGTCGCTTATATCGCTAATGTTCTAAAATTAACCTGCATTGCTACGATTTTTGTGTCCATCTCCTTACTTTGTATTTCTTCGGGAGGCTCCAGCCATATGCCTGCACTCTGCCGTCCTCCTTCTGGACGTGGGCTTTGACCTGCTGGTACTGAGCCCTCTTCTGCTCTCGCCTGGACACCACATTATCAGCCGGCACTCTGCAGGACAAAAACAGCAGCTCACTGACAAACACGCCTCTTCTTTTATTTCCCCAAATGACTGAAAGCAGATTCTGCAGTGGGAAAAGTATGTGAAACAGCTATTAGTTGCACAAATAAAGAAAATGTAATAATAAAAATCATTGACATGCATACAGGGTGTAACCCCCTCACAACAAACCTGCTGTCTCGATGTTGAGTGGGGTACTGGAAACTGCTGAAAGGCTGCAGACAGTTTTTAATTTAATTATTGATTTATTGTCTGATCCTCCTGCAGGCTCTCAGCTTCTCTCCTCCTGATCACTCTGTAGTTATATTAGCTTCATAATAGCCTGTCAAATCTTGACAAACTGAAATTTTAACCTTATTAAAAATGAATATTTTTATTTTCTAGCATAAATGCCAAATATTTGTGTATTTTATTTTCTAAAATATACTGCTACTTTTATTAGTCCCCTGTAACATTAAACAAAGTATCTTAAACAAAACCAGTTGTTTGAATATTTTTGGGCTTCTGTAGTATATGAGATTGTTCTTTGGACATTTTATGAATCAAACTATCGTTGAAGTATTGAAATATTTGAAAACGTAACTAAAAATGTTAACAGCTGCAGCCTCGTGTCAGTGAATTCAGAGAAAAAAAAATAACACATGAGCGGGCTCTTCTTGATCTTTGGGTAAATGCACCAAAAACACATCATAGCTGACAATATTCCTGTTTTCTGACTTACTCCTCATTGAGGAAGTCAAAGGCTTTGCTCTTGTCACTGGGCAGCTGCTGCAGCGTGCTGCTCTTCTTCTTGACGGACGGCTGAATCTGAGCGGTGGGTGCGTTGTACTTGACGTTCACTGGGGCCTCCGCCGCCGGCTTCTTGGCCCCTCCGCCCGATGAACTGAACAAACGGCTGAAACTGGAGGTGTAAGGGCGGGGAAGTGGAAAGGAAAAAGGGGGGAGGGAGGGGAAACAAAGCACACAGACAAAAACGTATAGAAGGGCGGACGCAAGCAGTAGCTTCCAGCAACAGAGGTAGGGTTCAACATTTAAGGATAAAAAGGTTCATTTCCCAATGCCAACACACCGTGCAAGCTTCCACACAGACCAGTAAATGAACTGATCTGCGTCAGAGCGCCCGTCCGTTCAGAATGCTGGAGAGCAGGGAGCGCAGGGTTAATACTGAGCACCGACTAGGATGTTAGTCAACAACACAGAGCAGAACAGGCCTGACCAGAAACAACTTCATAGCCCCACAACTCCTCGACACTTATTCAAGCTTTCAATCAGTCTACAAGTAACAACAGATGTTTAACATATTCAAAATTAATATAGCAGATCTGCAAGTCTGTAAATTAAAGTGGACCTATTATGCTTTTCCTTATTTGCTATCACACACACAGAGTTATAAAGGTGGATGCTCATATTAATTATTAATGTATGTGCAAGCTCAAAGCTGAGGCCTCAGACTGCTCTAAATGCACCCTTTCAGACAGTTTTTTCTACTCTTGGCCCTGTATGACGTCAGATTGGATATCCCTAATATGGTCATCTCAGGTACACAGTTCTGACTGTGAGCACAGCAGCCACACCTGCTGTTTATTACTTTGGTCTTTAAGGGGCAGCCAATCAGAAGAAAGCTGGTTTAAAGGAGCTAAAACAGTGGATGAACTGAGGACCTGCACTGAGGCCTGATACCAGACAAATAAGCATTATTTTGGATTGTGAATCATGCAAAGCTACCCTAAAAGAGTCCAACAATAAGAAGAAATGTGGTGTTGGACATGAACATAATAGGTCCCCTTCAGTAAGAAATCATCTCCATCTTAAACTGTTTGACTAATACACTCCACCCATAATCTCTGAATTCCCTCCCATCTCCACAATCAACCCTCCCAACACACCTCCTGCACACAGACATCACAACATCAGGCAGAATAGAAGGACACACAGGAAAAAGGCAGAGATGGTACATTTGTCAGATATGGTTTGTTTTATAAGTACAACTGCTCCAATCCCAAAGATCTGCCTCAAACAGCATCCCCCCTCAAACCAAACTCATTCCTTATGAGCCCCAACAAAGGAGAGCAGCAGCTGCCTCACAGGCTTCTCTAAGGTGGACGTTTACAACATGCTTTAACTTTTAATCAAGAATTTGAGACTGTTCTGAAAACTATCAGAGGCACTGCTCTCTCTCTCCTCTGTTAGGTATTTGTTATGAGATGATCACCAAAAGTCAGTCATGTTTATCACGTCAGATTTACCTACATCCTGGAGAACCAACCATTCAACATGGAATTCAAAAGAAGAGCAACACAAACGCATCAGTATCACTGCAACCACACGGGATTTGTGATTTAAGACCTCAAGTGGAGGAAAAAAAAGAGGAGCTTACAACTGCCAGAGGCTGGACTTCTTCTTCTCTGGAAGAGTTGGGTTTTCCTTTGAAGCCCTGAAAAAAAAAAAAATCTCTTTAAATGAAATGTTTTTTAAGAGAGTCTCTACATTTCTCACACACGCCCTGTTTTTAGCATATTTTCCCTTCCCTCTGTGTTTATAGAGTACAGCAGTATTCCTCAGAACATTTATTTATGGACTGAGGGGTTGTGGTTCCTCAGCTGGGATAGGCTCGCTGCTGTTCCTCATCTTACCGGATCATCTCCGTCCATCTGACGGCCTCCTGCAGCTCCATCAGCCTCTCCTTATACTGGTTCCTCTCCATCAGCACTCTGGCCATCTCCACCCTGGTGAAGCGCTTCCTCTGCGCTGTAGGCACATCACTCTGCAGGCAGAAGACCAATGAGCTGCTTCTGTTAATGCGCACTTAAAGATGGCACTCGTAGCAAGTTAAATATCTCAAGATCCTCTACATCATGAGCAGAAATAACAAGCATCAAGGACTCACATCATCCTCATTTTCATTCTTGACCTTCTGTTTGGCTTCCTCCAGCTCTGCTCGGACTCTGCAACAGAGGACACACCCAGTCTAAAAATGCAGATCCTCGCCTGGTGGGCGGTTCATTTGTATTTTGTGTTCTGAAACCAACTCACTTCTTAAGTTCTTCTTCTAGTTCTTTGTTTTTCTCCTCCAGTTTGGTCTTGGCATGAGTCACAGCGTTCAGCTCTCCCTGCAGCACCTCCTTCTCACACGACAGCTCGTCCACGCGGGATATCAGGTCATTCTTCACCACATTCAAAGCATTTCTGAAAATGCATACATATGCAGAAAAACATGCAATCCGGTGTGATATCTATATTAAACACAAGGTAGCACTGTTGCTCTCTTCCTCAATATTGTTTTATTTTCCTGTGTTGGTATATTTGAGAACTAACTAAAGTGTATGAAGTACACCAAACATTTTAAAGATAGAAACATGACTCCAATCACCATCCAATTTTTAAAATAAAGGAAGAAAAAACTTAAGTCATTTGAAACCACATTGTAGGTGCACCAGAAAACATCAGCAGACCCTCTTATGATTTAAAAAACAAAACAAAAAAAAGAAAAAGCACTACTGCCCCGGCTCAACAAAAGAGGCACAGTGTCAACTTTGTGCAAGGAAAGTGCAGCAAACTGCATGCTGTAGCTTATAACAGTGTCCACAAACTGTGCAGCATGTTTTTACTTATTAGTTCGTGGAGCTGTGAACACAGAGCCAAAGTTTCAAAGGTCCAACCTGTGGGCTGCAACAGAGTCCTCACACTGAATGCTTCTAACCAAGATCTGGATAAATGTTACTGTAAATGAATGTAACGTAGGGCAGTACGGTGGTTAGCACCATCGCCTTACAGCAAGAAAGGTTCAAATCCAGTCAGGGGCTTTTCTGCATGTTCTCTACGTGTCTGCGCGGGTTCTCCCCACGGTCCACACACGTGCACGGGTTTAAGTTAACTGGTGATTCTAAACGGCCCGTACGTGTGAATGTTTGTCTCTATGTCTATGCGACAGGGTGTACCCTGCCTCTCGCCCTGTGACAGGTTTACTGCTGTTCCTTAAACCTGTCATCGGCCAGGATAGCCCCCCCCGCCTAACAACAACAACTCCGGAGCGCAAAAGCCTAAAACCGTGCATCCTCAGCACACGCCTACAGCCAATTCCCCTCTGGATGGAAAATATCACTATTGCATCAAAACATATTAACTCTTTTTTTCTGCTACTGGCCTGATTTGCTGTCCTTTTACCACAGAGTCCACATCAAACCTACACTTCCTGTATTATATTCTCACAATTAACAAGCTAGGCATGTTTTTAGTAAATTACTTGCACCTGGTTTGGGACCCAATGATTTTTGATACTTTTGGTAGACTGTGTTGGTTTAGCTCTGTTCTAAACTGGCACACCAAAACTTTCCACTTAACGCCGGTGCTTGTTTGAGAAATGATCATTTGTGCTGCTTCGTAAATGCAGCCGGTCAGTTTGCTGCTCTTTGCGTGCACAGTGATGAAAGGCTGGCTCTTCAGTAGTTACAGTGAATACTCACTTGGTCTCCAGTAGCTGGGTGTTCTCATGGATAAGGTGTTCTACTTCCCGACCCATACCTGAAAATAATCACCCACAATATGAATTCAAAGTAAGTATGTAATCTTACAGTCGCCTAAAACTTTTAAGTAATTTTAAGCAACTACACATTTCTATCTGTCCTACACACTAATTCTCCCAGTCTTACCTAGAAGGTTGTAGTCTGAAAGTCATGCAAAGGGGAATCAAAGAGCTTTATGAGACTCTGCAACTAGGTTAGGTGGTCTCACTTTAACACTCCTAATTTATAACATCACTTCTCTTCACAGCACAGTAGCACCACTAATTTATTCTGGATATAAGAAAAGAAAAGTCACAGAGGGGACACATTATACAGACAATCAGGGACACAAACGAGGAAATCCACAAGCTGGTTAATAGAGTGGGAAATTCACTGATACACACCAGAAAACTCATCTGTAAAGATGATAATGCCAGACAGCCAAAGAAAAGACAGTTCAGAGAGTACGAGAGGAGGGTAAAATTGGTTGTAAAATTAAAGACTGAGGTTATATTATGATTCTGGAGAGTGAGAGTGAGGCTTCTTACCCAGAAGGTCAGCTCCTTCATCCACGTCTCCTATGAGGTCATTTCCTGCAGACGACAGCTCCTCAAACAGAGAGTCGGTGTTGCGGTTGAACGCTAGATTCTCTACACCACCTTTAGTCGGTGTGCTGGATGGAGAGGCAGGACACAGAGAGGAAAGGGAGAAGAGGATCATCGCAAAAAAGGAATGAATGATTTGCAATACTGTGATCATACTGAGCATTTTACTCATAACAGTTTTTGATGCGAACACGACAGAAGTGTGGAATATCCATGTTTTACTTAGTGCCAAGAAATCCCATGAATCCCTGGTTGCTCTGGGTTATAGAGCTCATAAAAACATCTTAAACAAATCCCTTATTTGAACCGCCAAATTATCAAGATGGAGGAGTTTGTGTGTCCTGGTGACCCTGTGAACTGTGATGGTTTTATCCCCTGGTAGGGTCTCCTAAGGCAAATGAGGTGAGGGGCCAACGAAGAGCAATTCAAGAAACCCCAATGAAGAAAAAATGAGCAAGGAACCGGTTCTTCCTGCCCAGGATAGGTTTACCAAGGCCCCACCCTAGAGTGAGGCCTGGTGAAGGAGCGTGCCTGGTGGTCATGTGCCTTAGCCCATGGGGCCCAGCCAGGTGACGCCCAGAGAGGTATCACAGGCTGGCCTGTCCTCTTGTGGGCTCACCATCTGCAGGAGGTACCATAGTTGGATGGAAAATAAATCTGTCAGCTACAGTTTCACTAGATGAAGCAGAAGCAGGGTTCTAGCTAGTGCCCGATCACCCAGCGCTGCACCTTGCTGAGGTACCGTCACGCCAGGCTGAGAATTTCCACTGTTAGCTAGCAGCGTGGCCATTAGCACTTCCGAGTAGTCGCCTGATCGTTTCTGAGGGGCACACTCAGTCCGATAGCGCCGGCCAGTGAAATTTTTCTGGCTAGAACCCTGGAAGAGTTCCTTTGGTATCATGAAAAACGTAATCTGGTCAGCCACAAACTGTAAGAGCACAATAGCAGAGAGGAACAGTGAAGCAGTGGCAACAAAACCAGGGTTAAATTAGGAATGAAGTCATCAGGGATCCAGATTCCAGTGCTTCACTCAACAACAACAGATGCATAACTGCACCGCAGTGAGTGCACCCCTAAGTAGAACTTAGAGTGAATCTTTCCACCTTGGTAGTTACTTTAATCAGCAATAAAGAGTACTGATAAAGTGAGGCTCACTGAACTGAGTACCACTGAAAGGTAAGAGGGACATGATAAATGGGGTGAGTGTAATTGTACTTCTTTTTATAGTTCTGTAAAATCTTATTATTGGTTGTGGTCTCAAATCAGTCCTGTACCTTGTTCCTCTGCAGCCAGTGAGGTCCATGTCCAGTTCAGGGGTGGACTCTATGATGGCCTGCACCTCAGACTTCTCCAGGCTATCCGCTCCATCTAGAACAAGCACAGATATACTCTGGATTTCAGGCACAGTCACAATTAAAGGATTACAAATGAGTGCATTCATGTTCACATGACAGAGAAGCTGTGATAACAGAAGTACTGACCATCACTTTTAAGAGGTGTAGTATCAGGCTCTGGACCCCTCTGCTGTCCTTCCTGCACCGCTGATATGTTCTTATTGCTCTCTGGCTTTCCACTGTTCCAGTCCAGGTTCTTGTTGAGGCCGTCTGAAGCTTCCTGGTTCTGTAGGGGAGTGTCCAAAGACTCCATGGCGACATCAGAAGCAGACCCTCTCCCAAGACTAGACATGGGACTCATGCCGGTGGACCCACCATCATGAAGAGACAACGGTGTGGTGGACTGAGAATTACTGCTGTAGGTAGATGTGGGGGTGCTTGATTTAGAGGTTCCACCCTGACAGGACATGGGAGCGGTGGATTTGGATCCTCCATCTTGTAAAGACACAGGAGTTCCATTTTTGGAGACGCTCCCCTGGTTGGTTTGCGTGTTGGACTTGGGGCTTCCAGGGTGTACGTGGGCCAGTTCATCCTTAAGGCAGAGGAGGAAGAAGGGAGTCAGGAGATCCGAGGAAGCAAAAAATAAAACTGACCCTCAGGAAGTCTTTAACACTTCAAAATTCACTCCTTATGAGCTGTAAGATGTAGGTTATATATAACTCAGTGCATTCCAAACAAACAGTTAGCCAAGGCAAGTTTATAAAAAGCAAACATTCAATTTAATTTAAAATATTACATCATCAGAAAAGAACATCTACATTTCCTCTAGTCAAACAGAATATTATGCGCTCACTACGTCTAAACGGATGCACCTTACCGTGCAGCTAAGCCCCACACATACACAAGACCCAATGAAAAATAAAGATGCTACCTGAGGCCTAAAACACAAAGTGATAATAGATCTGACATGAACTCAGGTCCTCCAAAAGCTGGCTCCCTTCTAACCGAGGTAGATCGTGTTTGGCTGTGAGCCTGCCCTGCTCCCGGGCAGGTTAATTCTATACAAATCAGCCAAAAACTGCCACCAACATGAACACTGACCAATCAGGTCAATGGGAAAACCTTCCCAAGAAGAACAAAAATGCAAGAGTTTACACATCACTAGTGATAAACCAGTTATTCATTAACTGGACAAAGTGTCTTTGTTTAGTAGGTAGGTATTTTTAGCTCTAAATTTTAAATTAAACATTCCAGACATTTTATTTGGTACAAGCTACTTGAGTTGTGCAGTCAGCTTGGTGTTTCCTCCATGATGTTTCCAAGTCACACACTGGACGAGTCATGTGACAACACCCTCTGTACTAGGGTTTAAAGGGGACGGTAGATATGGGGGGTAGTATTAACAGAATTAAAGAATTTTTTGCTGCTGTAAAGATCAAATGTCCATACAGGACATTACCCAAAGTTCAGTGGATCTCACAGGTAGTTGTGCTATATTGCCAGAAGTATTCACTCACCCAGTCAGTTCCACAGCCACAGGTGTATAAACCAGCACCTAGGCATGCAGACTGCTTCTACAAACATCAGTGAAAGAATGGGTCGCTCTCAGGAACTCAGTGAATCCCAGTGTGGTACCATGATAGGATGATACCTGTGCAACAAGTCCAGTCACTGCTAAATATTCCACAGTCAGCTGTTAGTGGGATTATAACAAAGTGGAAGTGATTGGGAACGACAGCAACTCAGCCATGCAGTGGTAGGCCAAATAAAATCACAGAGTGGGGTCAGTGGATGCTGAGGGTCATAGAGCACAGAGGTCACCAACTTTCTGCAGAGTCAATCACTACAGACCTCCAACCTTCATGTGACCTTCAGATCAGCTCAAGAACAGTGAGAGCTTCATGGGATGGGTTTCCATAGCAGCTGCATCCAAGCCTTACATCACCAAGCTCAAATCAAAGCGTTGATGCAGTGGTGTAAAGCACGCCGCCACTGGACTCTAGAGCAGTGGAGACATGTTCTCTGGAGGGATGAATCACACTTCTCTGCCAGGGGAACGGTACCTGTCTGCACTGTGCCAAGTGTAAAGTTTGGTGGAGGGGGGGTTATGGTGTGGGGGTGTTTTTCAGAAGTTGGCCTCGGCCCCTTAGTTCCAGTGAAAGGAACTCTTAATGCTTCAGCATACCAAGACATTTGGGACAATTTGATGCTCCTAACTTTGTGGGAACAGTTTGGGGATGGCCCCTTCCTGTTCCAACAGGACACACAAGGTTCATAAAAACATGAATGAGCGAGTCTGGTGAGGAAGAACTTGACTGGCCTGCACAGAGTCCTGACCTCAACCTGACAGAGTACCTTATTTGGTGAAGATGTGAGGAACAGGAGTAGGCATCAACATCACATTGGTAGTAAAGAAACACGAGTTTCCCTCTCTGTGATGCAGGCCACGAAAAGCTCGACATCTTCACAATTTTTTTTAACTGTTAAGAAACTTTAATTATCTTATCTAGTTCTTCTACTTTAACACTCATTAGTGTTGAGAAGGTAAGAGCCACTACCCCTTCTCACACTGCTAAACATTCTATTACTAGGCAAAGCATCATGCTTTTTCACAGGGATATGAGGTATTTTTTTAATATGTTAGCATGAACTAATATAAACACACACATACAGCAAATCCTGCACCACATCTAAGACACAAAGCACAGACCTAGGTTAGTCTGATGAATGCACAGGCTGTAGTTTCTACCTGGTCCTGATCAGCATTCAGATTGGGAAAATTCTCCTGTGAATTTTCATCTTCCACTGTGACTGGAGAAAATAGTTCCTCAAGCTGAAGAATATTAAAGATGAATTGTTTACTATACACACTATAGAGTTATACTGCTGTATAGTGGACAAGCTATGTCAAAGTGCTCTAAGGTGGCTCAAAAACCCAAAATAAACTGGGGTAATCATCATATCAATTGTTTCTTACAACAGGAATTTGTTATTATGAAGCCAAAGTGTGGGAAAAGCCTGAACTCTCTTATCAAACTAAGCAGTGAGCCTTGTTCATGGCTTCCTTTGGCACAGAAGGTGATCTCCATGCTGAAGGCGCTCGATACAAATGAATCCAAACTGAAGTGGCCTTTACAGTACCGGTGTAATACTCTAAAGTTTCATGAGCACTTAGCAGTGGCATTTAGATTTTCTGACCCTGCATTGTGTTGATCTGCTCATGCCAGCAACCTCTCCTATAAATAGCACAGAGCTGATGGAAAAGAATCAATCAGGACAATAACGCCATCCATACAGATCCCTCTGTCACCTTGACAAACACACAAGGGATGAAGTGTTTTCCACAGACATCGACTGAGCCAGGATTAGTGACTGAACTTGTATCCACGCTAGTGTGTCCTCTAATGTATTCCCTGTTCCCTCTCTGAACCCACCGATTCTCCTTCCTCAGTGCTGGTGGGAGTATTTCCTTTCACATCGCCTGTCTGCACGTTGGCGTCACTATTGTTGCTATAGTAGCGCTGTACAGCCAACTGGGAGAGAACACCGCTCGACTGTCAACCGTGGCCCTTCCCTAAGCCTCCAGGGGAAAAACACACACACACACACACACACACACACACACACACACACACACACACACACACACAGCTGAACACTGTAGGGGAATAGGATCGTTAACTCTAAATCTTCTGTAACTGTCAAGTAAGAGGACAAAAGCACACAGAGCCACTGTTGTGTAGCTGCACTAAAAGAAGTCTGAAACTGCAGCTCACTGTGTAGAAGCTGAGTTTAAAACACTGGGATATACCTGAACTGTGCTCCTATTAACCCCAATGGTAACCAAAAGTGAACCTATTCTGCCTCCAGACTCTAACAATGTCCCTTTGACCCAGTACTAGTGTAATAACTACAAATGAATACTTATTAGATGCCCATTAATATTCATGATGGAGCGTTGCTGGAAGCATGGTTTCCAACAGCAACAATGTGAAGACACTGTGTCCTTTCCACCCTCCCCTGAGGTTAAAGGCAGGCCCCCAAATGGTACCACTTTCCCTGCTTCCTGGGCTCCATGCCACCCCACCACCACACACATGAACACACACATACACAGAGGCTCCTAAAAATTCTGGACACACTCAACAATCCTTTCTCTCTGGGTAGAAATGTACTCTTTCTTTGGTGTTTTTATTGGCACTGGCTGTTTTTAGTTTGGCTTCACAAACTCTTAAGCGAACGTGGGATGATGTCACCAGTCTGATCCGTGGGAAGCTCGTTAACTTTACACTTTGGAACCGCTGACATGAAGACAAGTCTTTCTTTTAAATGAATTAAGACTGCAAACCGGGACCTGCCTACATCATACCTTGAGGCTGGTGTTGGACCGCGGATGGCTAAGGTTGTTGAATCTCCACGGCACAGATGGGGTGTCCACGGGTTCTCTGTGGAGGTCAGGGGTCATACCATCAGCTGCAGGAAGTTGGAACAAGCCCATTGAGATTGGGCGCTCCTTCCTGGAGACAGAAAGACACAGAGGGGAGGGATGACTCAAAAGTAAAGAGAACAACTTTGAAAGAAAGGAGTGAATAAGTTTCTGAGAGACTGGCCCACTGATCGTGCTGATTACCTACTCCAAACTAATGCCAGACACTACTTGAAATCTGAAAATCAAATTTTCTGTCATTCTGATATGTTCAGAATGAAAAATATGTTTAAAAAAGTATGAACTACAGCACCTTCAGAGCCCACCAGGGCACTCTGGCCCTGACCTCAGAGACTTATGTTAGTGGGTCTCTCTGAGGTCAACTTTAATCCATATCCACACTAATCATTTTAATTTTAAAAGACATAACCTTTGCTACATCACACAGACACTTTCAGAACCATAAATCTGTGGGGCTGTGTTTCAGAAACTGAGACTTTTATAAACAGTGGCCCATACAGCAATGTTAGCCATCAGTCACCACCACAGACAGTGGTAAAAAGAAGGACGTATCTTCAGAGTCTGAAAAGTGCAGCCAGTGAAGTGAAGTCAGTGCTTTAAGCCTGCATTCTTTCCATTGGCCACAGCAAGCAGCACCTGTAGCTGCAAAAATACATCCAGCTTTACGAAAGTCTATTAGAAAAAAGGCCACTGGTCATCCACATGGAAAAGGAGAATCATCCACACATGCATTGACTAACAACTTGTCAGTCACAAGTTATTAACCAATAAGCATGCAGTTTCATAAACAGCTCCAAACCTCACTTACAGCATCTGGTTTCAAAACAAAAAGGTGGCGATGGTGAAGATGCTCATCTGGAGGCTTCAAAAACAGGACTTCACAAACCGCTGGGTGACATCATGGTGGCCACGCCCACATACACTGTATGATCACTACATGCTGTTCCCTCACTCACTGAGTCCATATCATATAATCCTTTGCCAGAAGAAAAAGACATTGACCTTGAATACCACTAATTAATAACCACCAATTAATTCAACAGGTGTCGATGACCTTATAGTCACCTTGCACGCCAGCAGCAGTTGTGCAGCTAAAACCTGCACCAAAGTTTATGATGCCACTACTATGTAGATGCACAGGACGCCTGCCCAGCGTACGTGAATAGAAATGATGATGATATACATACTCGGGGCGTGTTTGTATGGATGAAGATTATTTCTGGACCAAAACTATAGTATTCATTAAAATTCTGACCTGATTACAGCGCTCATGAAGACAACATTAAGGTATCACTAAAGTTGCGAGTGGACTTTAACCAAAAACATTCACTCTGTGGTAACACAAGAGAACGGGCAGGTGACTGTCAGAGTCCGTATGACACATCTTCTGACCTGCTGGTGATGCTGAAGAGGATCAGCAAGGTCATCATGATTGAATTTAATGAGCTCCAACATGAATTTGTCCCAAATTTTCAACGATTTATCCATTAGTTTCTGATAGATTGTAGTCGGCCCAATAGCCACAGTGCTAGCAGAGCTAAAGGCTGAGAATTTATTTTGCAGCACCTTAATTAAAAAGGAGCGCACAGTAAAGTGCAGGAACAGGTGATTTATAGTGTACAACATGTTGGAAAGATTCTCTCTCATTTGAATGCATTTGTCCCCTTTTCCTTGTGATGAGATTAAGCCCATTATTTAAAAAAAAACAAAAAATCCTCCATTTAATTTGATTTTGCTAAATTAAATGGGCATTTTCCAGTGCAACGAAAGCAGATCAGCATGATGTAATCAATAAGACAAAACAAGACAAAGTGTGTGACAAGAGTGAGTGGGGATTTCACAGGGAGGTGTTGTAGCAAAGACTCCCTTGGCGCTGAAGTGGTGGGAGGAGAAAAATAGCTTGTTGCCTCATAAATTCAATTACCTCCCAGCTACTAGCTCAGGTAGTCACACAAAACCATTTTTACCAGCTTCTGAGATCAAGAAGGTGCATTCTGTGATCTCTGCTATTAGAAGGAAGCTATGTAGAGCCTAGAGAGCAGCCATCTTCCACTTGAATAATGAAACTCAGTCAGCTCAGGTGTCTGGAGTTGATAACACACAAACTTTGATTTTAACTGTAAGCTCTGAACGACCAATAAAATCCAGGATGAAACACGTACACACTGCACCCTCCACTGCAGCGAGCTAATACACACAGCGACCAGGTATTTAAAAAAAAAAAAAAAAAAAAAATGTTGTACAGAGAGGAGAACAATGGCTGCCATGGGGAATAAAGCAGCCAGTGAGCAGCGATGAAAAACAGCAGTCCTAAAAAAAAACAATGGACACACCAGCATATTGAGAGGAAGAGGTCACATGCAGGCCACTGATGGTGACCGGCACTGCGTTCTGTTTTTTGGAACTGAACAGTGAAGAAAAAAAAAGAAAAGAAATATATATATATATATATATATATATATATATATATATATATATATATATATATATATGTTAAGCTTATCAACACCAGTTTTACTTTCAAAAGATGTTTATTGTCACTTTGTAAACATCCGTCAAAATCTGGTGAAACTGGAAAAGGTGATGTGGTCGAGATATGACTTGTGCCATTTGTACCCCCCCCTCTCTTGACCTACTTTTAGCGTGCAGCCTCATACTGTCTGACTATAAACACCCCCACATGGCAGCAACACTGCATGGCTTCAAAGTGGCTGTGGTTACAATTACCATTTTCACAACTATGCATTAATATAACACAAACACACATTGTTTTTGTACCTGCTGGGTCTGGGTAAGGAGGGTAAGGAAGGCAGGGCAGGTAAGCCTCCGGTAGAGACAGAGTAGTGAACCAGCAGCAGCACTGATAGAGAGACCAGCACAGCAGAATTGATGACCACCGCTCCCCCTACAAAGCCAAAAACAAACAGCAGCATGCACCCGGGGCTCATGGCCCCCCCAAATCGTGGCCCAGTGCCTCGCCGGAGACAGGTCAGTTCACTCTGCTGTTTTCGGGTTTATCGATGGCAGAAGTCAAAGATGTCGTATCCTTCTGGCCCGAAGTCCCCAATTTCTCCAGAACAGTGGGCTCTGAGGCACCAAGACAGAGGGAGCAGGTCTGAGGCAGAGCGATGTGTCAGCAGCAATCACAACAACAGTAATCCTGGTGGCTTCAGCACCAGCGAGAGATTAGAGCAGAGCAGCAGATGATCCAGAGAGCAGGGAGAGGCTGGTAGCCGCAGCTCTCCTTTCACTGTATTCCTCTGGCAGGTGATTCCATTTTCCTTGCTCCTTTACTCTTCCTATCCTCTGCAGAGATGCCACACAGCAGCCGCTGTGAAGTCTAGAACACTCTGACGCTTTCCCTCTCCCGCTGTGATAGGACCCACTGCCACCCCTCCCTCCCTGTCTCTCTCGCCATCTCCCTCTCCCTTTTGGATGCTGAGGCAGCTCGTTCCATATGCCTCTTCTCAGGCTGCAGCTTACTGGCTGCAAAACAAGGCGACTGATCAAAACGTGTGTGTGTGTGTGTGTGTGTGTGTGTGTGTGTGTGTGTGAGCACACAGATGAGTGAGGCTGGCAGACTGCATTTACTGAATGCACTGCACGGTCAGGAGCCAAAAAGAATACACATGTCTAACATACATATATTTCATCAAGTATAAACTAGTAGAGGGGTACGTCAAAAATACACCTATTTCTGCTCTGGTGCAGCCTTATCACACAAGTTATACTTAATCCCAGTATAGCAAATGATATTAAGTTAAATGCATCTAGATACTTGGTGGATGTTCACTTATTTGACCACAGGTAATAATGACCACAGCCAGGGTAGGTTGTGCTTGAGCTGAATGCTGATGTCACAAGGCTAACATGCTCAATACTGATGTAGTAGGCAACCTATTCTGCTCATTTTCAGCTCAATAGTTTTAATCTTGGACTCCTTTAGAGTAGCTTTGTGCGGTTTGCTGTTCATAGTAATTGTTCTTAAATTTATTCCCTTTCACTTCACGCCAACTTTTTTCTGATTGGCTGCCCCTCTTAAAGAGCATGAACAGGAGGTGGGCGGGACTTCAGATCCAGAGCTCTGTGCCTGAGCTGTATGATGCTAATGATGGATATCCCCAATCATTATCATCACACAGAGTCAAGAGCAGAAAAAACTGAAACCAGAACTTTTGGCTCACAAGATTACTTCTGCATAGCTCCGGCCTCATCATTTGAAACTCGGGGGATGATAGCATATTTGACAAAGATACATTTTTGGCTAGGGGCAGTGTCACTACTGGTAGCATGAGGTCATACCTGGACCCTACAGAGGCTGCACAGGTAGTCCAACTCCTCCAGGATGGCACATCAATATGTGCCATTGCCAGAAGGTTTGCTGTGGCCCCCAGCACAGTCTCAGAGCATGGAGGAGACTCCAGGAGACAGGCAGTTACTCTAGGAGAGCTGGACAGGGCCGGAGAAGGTCCTTAAGACATCAGCAGGACCGGGATCTGCTCATCCTGTTCCTCCTGCATGAGCACTGCAGAGCTATAAAATGACCTCCAGCAGCCACTGGTGTGAATGTCTCTGAGCAAACAGAAACAGACCTCATGAGGGCGGCCTGAGGACCTGATGTCCTCTGGTGAACCCTGTGCTCACTGCCCAGCACCGTGGAGCCTGACTGGCATTTGCAATAGAATAGCAGTATATTCTATGGAATTGGCAGAATTGGCAGGTTTAGCACTGGCACCCTGTGTTTTGTTACAGGTGAGAGCAGGTTCACCCTGAGCACACGTGACATACGTGAAAGAGTCTGGAGAGGCTGTGGACAATGTTATGCTGCCTGCAACATCATTCAGCATGACTAGTTTGGTGGTGGGTCAGTGATGGTCTGGGGAAGCATATTCATGGAGGGACGCACAGACTTCTACAGGCTAGGCAACAACACCCTGACTGCCATTAGGTATCGGGGTGAAACCCTTGGACCCATTATCAGACCCCACACTGGTGCAGTGGGTCCCAGGTTCCTCCTGGTGCACAACAATGCCTGTCCTCATGTGGCGAGAGTATGCAGGCAGTTCCTGAAGGATGAAGGAACTGATACCATCGACTGTCCCCCATGCTCACCTGAGCTAAATCCAATTGAACACCTCTGTTTCCGCCAGGTTGCACCTCAGACTGTCCAGTGATGCCCTGGTCCAGATCTGGGAGGAGACCCCCCCCCCCCAGGACAGCATTTGTAATCTAATTAGGAGCCCCAACATTGTCAGGAATTCATTCAAGCACGTGGGGGGCCACACAAAATACCGAGTACCATTTTGAGTTGCTGCAATGAAATTTTGGCAAGATGGACTAGCCTGGAAAAAGACAGTCCGCACACCAGAACGCTCTGGTATATTTAATTGCCTTCAAGGTGAAGTAACGTTTGATGGACTAGCCTGCCAAATAATTTTTCACTTTGATTTTCGGGGTGTCTTTGAATTCAGCCTCTGTAGGTTGATCATTTTCATTTCCATCAAACGATGTGACGTCCTTTCATTCTTAAAGGATTACCCAGTTCATATCAGTGTAGATATGCAGCATGATTGCTTCCTCATTGAGATCTGCCCCCCTCAAAATAATCCTATATGTGTAGAAACCCACACACACACACACACACACACACACACACACACACACACACACACACACACACACACAAAGCAATGCCCACGTCTTTAGTGGGATGTGAGACAGTTAGCTTTAATGTTTAAATGTATCTAGTTTAAAGTTTCAGACCTATATTTTTAATGTGACAAACTTCAGCATCCTATGTGACACTGTTCAAGTTATCACATTTATTCACAAGATATTCAGAAAAAATTGACCTCTGACCTTCACCCAACTATGATCAAAATGTAATCAGGTGATCTAGGGGTCACTGGCCACCTTTAATGCAAATCTGGTATGAATTGGACTGGTAATTTTGTGGTAATATTGTTGCCAAACAAACGGACAAACATACCAAAAACAATACCCCATTCCGCCCTCCGGGGGCAGAGTCAAAAGATACTGTTGGGTACTGGTACCAAATTTCAGGCACCTGTGCTAGTTCAAAGGTTAAAGGCAGCCAAACTTAACACCAGTGTGGTTGTCTAACCGTGTTCTGGTTGATGTTCCTGTATCTGAGGGCTCTGCCGGCGTCACTGCGTGTTGGTGTTTAGTCCGCTCCAGATGCTCCATGTAGCTGTGGATCATCTGAAAGATATACAACAATGAAGGAATCAGGAGATTTAAAATGATCTCACTGATATAAATTAGACTGATGAACATGAAGTGCACTGGGTCCACAGCTGTGACAGTCAGGCTCACAAAGAAAGATGGAGATGCTGCAACAGTGTGTAGGTGACAGCCTTCGTTAGGCTTTCGTCTCCCCTATTCAGCATCATTCAGATTAGCAGTTGGCTGCTGAGGCCTCAGAGGTTTATTTGAACACTGAGGCAACTGTTAGTGATATATAATGAACAACAGGCAGGGACAGACTGAAGGCTCAGCAGGAACACGGTCAGATCCTTCATGCTTGCCCTTTTCTTCCTTTCTTCAACCCTTTATCATCACACTTGTTGATTTGATCCAAGACTGAAAACAGCTCTTTCTTAAAGGCCTGCTGATGGCAAGTTACTAATGATTCATTATTCATACATTCACTGCTTCCTCTGTAGTCACAGGTAAAGAAAAGGCCCTTAAAACAAAATCTAATAAAATCACCTCATTAGGTAAAAACTAAGTGGACTTTCTTTAATCGAATGCATGCTTTCCTCTGGACAGACAACTTTTCATGTCTGATTAAATTTTATTCTGAATGCTGAACTCTCACACTGCTGCCACACTGCAGAACAGTTCTCCAGGGGAACATTTCTGCCGTGGAAGCGATCATAAGTCAACAAAACGCTGTTCCTGCGAGCACTCGAGTCACACGGAGAAACGCTCGAGAGAAGCTCCGCCCCTCTGCCACTGATGGTGGTCCCAGATGCTCCAAGACCTTGAAGGAGGATTCTTCTGTGTACAGTGTTTAATATTATGATAAGAGACCAAGCATTAACGCTGCAAGCACTGTTCTGAGTTCTCAGTCTTTAATCACCATAACTGTTTCAATCTGTCAATGATGGACAGCCTTCAGGTTTTTCCATCACTGTTTTAAAAAAAAAAATGGAAACCTAATCAGATAATGTGGTCTCCAATCAGCACACCCATGATGTGTTGTTATATAAATAATACCCAGAGGGAAATCTAAGGAATATGGAAACCATACAGTTTTATGTGGTGCACCATCTTTAAAAAACTATCACTGATTTGTGTGGCGAGCATTTCCCCACACCTACTACCCCTAAATGAGTAAGCACACATGTAAACTTACCTCAGTGTGTCTCTGATGAAGGGCGTTGTACTCTTTCTTAAGCTCCGTTTCTCTCTCCTCCAGTCTGCTAACTGGACAAGAAACACAAAGTTCATGATAAAAACAGACACTGGATTAGAGCCAGGTTTACTGATAATATTGAAAGACTAGACCATGTACAGTATTTTTACATTTTTTATCATTGAGCGTGATAAAGTTATCTGCTGCAGTAACATCTCAGAGCCAGTAGAGGGCTGCCATGCACCAAAAAAGTCCTCCTGAGCTCCACCGAAGAAATAAGGTGGACAGCTCTCACTACCCAACGTACCTAACATTTTTAAAATTCTTCAATATTTGATCTGATTTCTATCATAAAACACCAAAGCAAAGCCCCTTTCAGGTCTACGTGTCTTTTCATTAATCGCACAGGTGTACCTAACAGCTTCAAGTCTGAATACCATCCTTTTTGCTTTTCCATTAAAAAACTATTTCTCTCTCAGTTTCAGCCGCACATTGGTCTGAATGAATGCAACGGACAAACAAGATTAAGCCTGCATGAGTATCTCCTGCATTGAGCTGCACTGCACTAAACACCAAAAATTGTGATTAAAGTTAAGTTGTTTTTTTTTTTTTTGCATTGTTGGCCAAAGAGGCTTTTATCATCAGTGGAGGGAGACAGGAAATGGGGGAAAGATACGGGGGAAGACACACGGGCAAATTGGCGACAGGCCGGCTTCACCACTAGCGATGGTCAAAAGATAGAGCAGTGCATCTGCTCATTCATTATAATTTCACATCTATTAGAGACTGAAACTTTTAGAAAATAAATTTTTATCGTTAAGCTTTTATCAAAGTGAGTCAGGTCAGATTAAAAAGATGAAGCTGAGGTTGTTTTTTGCTTCCAGCTGCTCTTGGATGTCTTTCTTCTGCACTTGCTGCATACATTACACATAAATTATCCTCACCATGGAGGCAGGATTGAGCTAACAGCAAATGAGATTGTGATCCAAACTTCAGACAGATGGGCTGTCAAACACAGTCACAGTTTAATGCTGGAACAGAAATCCTAAAAAAAAAATTAATGTATAAGCCTGAATTTAATATGAGCCGTTTACTTAAGTGTGTCTCAGTGCGTTGCCATAATTATCAAAATAGAGTACCTTTATTAAGAAGACTGATGCAAGCATTAGATGTCTCTTGATCTACTGTAAAATCTCATACATGGATAATATAGTGAAAGTAATGTAATGTCGTGGGAATAAATCAGTGAGCAACATTAATGTAAACCCCTCTGTCTTATAGACAAAGCATGTATCAAAGCCTGACAAGATCTAAAGCAACAAGAATGGAAATGACATCTTTAAAACTTTAGGATATTAATAAAAATGAATTTACAATCATTCAAATAAGCATTGCTCCAAGTTATATCCAGCCAGAAGAGCACAACTTACTGATCCCAGTGTTTGTGGCTCTCAGGTGGCCCTGCTCATTTGTAGGCCAAACAGTTGGACAGTTGTTGAGCGAGCCATTCAGATGCCAGCCATGCAAGTGCACGCTTTCAAAGGTGGCCCCTATAAGTTCCTTGAAGTCTGAGTACCCACTGTCTTTAACGCTTCTCAGCATCGGTTTTAACCCTGAATCAGCAGAGGTTTATCAAGGCTCGAATAGAGAATTCAGGAGAATTTACATGTACGTGATCAATGGAGAGAAGCAGAGCAGTTCAGAGAGCACCTGCACGTTGTGGTGAAAACTGTGATTTAGTGTGGGTTTTTGAGAGGGTTTGAGAGGAAGTAGAGGTGAAAGAGTGGAGCAGAAATAACTGTGGTAGGTATAGGGGTGTGCTCAGAGAACAGAACGATCTGAAAGGAAAGCCCTACATGGAGTAAAACAACAACATCTAGAGTTGCGCACTGGTGATTGCTTATGCCGCGTTTCCATTAGTACCGACTCATTGCGGCTTGTCTCGACTCGGCACGGTTTGTACCAGGTACTTTTTTAGTACCCACTCAGCCGGGGTTCCGAGCGATGCCACTGATTGGCAAGGGAGTGTGGTCACTAGTTGAGTCATGAGAGCGACTCTTTCACCAGAATCAACCGTGCCATTTTTAAAAACCAACATCAAGAAAATCGAGGCACAGAAAGCCAGACCGACAGTTTGCAGCGGTACTTTTGCAATATGAGAGCCATCTGCAACGCACACACAGCATACATATTTTAACCCTATACTGCTGGGCGATCACCGCTGAAGCACCGTTACCTGCCCCTACTAGCCGTGAACAGCTGGTTAACACCGAGCACTGAGGCGGCTGATTAAAGGAATTTTGAATTACCGTAATTACGCGACTGTTTGTCCTATCGGAAAAATTCAAACAGTTCTGAAAGCTGAGAAACTGCACTTCACAACCAACGTAGGGTTATTACGGTAATTGTTGCTGGAAGTACGCAAACAGCGGCACTTTTGAAGTACACTGAGTAGATTACAACATGTTCGGTGGTATAGGGTTAATACTTAACAATGCTAACTTTCATTCAATGAAACATTGTACGGGGGATTTATGCACGATGATGATGACAACAGTAAACCGGCGTTAGCTATGTTAGCTTGCCTCTATCTCATCCATTGTTGTGTTTTGAGTCGCATACAAATTACGTCGAGAGACTACTGCCTGCACTGCTATATCGACTCCACCCACACTGAGGTTGTCCTCAATTGTAATAAAAACAAAACAAGACCATGGCGAGTCACGCAGACCACAGTTGACCCACGCTGAGTAGGTACTAATGGAAGCGCGGCAATAGTGATGAATCAGTGAGGCTACATCCAACCAAAGACTTATTTCTGCTTTCTACATGAATTCAGGGTCTTTTCTGCATAAGAGCGCAGCATTGTTCATCTGAGCTTTTAAATTCAGATTTCATTTGGTCAAACTTTGACATTTGTATCTACTAAATGATCAAATCCAACATGAAAATGTAAAGATTTATGTAAAATAAGGCAGAATAATTTTATTGCCTTAACTGGAAGGGGAGCAATCTTGTTTACGTGTGTAGTCACCCCCCCCCCCCCCCCCCCCCCCAAAGGACTCTTACGGCTCAAAAAAAATGCAGAGATTGGCAAAAAAAAAACAAAAAAAAAAAAAAACAAAAAAAACCTCCTGACAGCAAAGAAATTGTTACAATTAGTGCATGCAACTATGTTTGCATTCTCCATTTGGTGCACTTTACACAGACTGTGTTTCCACTGACATGAACACAGTGCAGTGATGCAGTTCACTCTGCTGCCAATTTTGACCATGAAATTACAGACTAATAGAAACCAGCAAAACAACGCAACTAGAAAAAAGAGGAAGCGTCAACACGAAAGAAATAAAAAGAGATTTTCTGAGAACTCAAATTTCCCCTGAGCATGGGAGAGGCATGTGCTACAATACTGTGCTGAACCAAGCAAGCACTGACAATGTCAACAGTGCAGTCATGCACAAATCATGAGAGCTTTCTTGTAGCTCCTCTGAAAAGGTTCTGAAAAGTATGTCATTTAAAAGCACAGACTTGTGTCACTTTAAAACGTATAATTAGAGATAGAAATTATGAGCAGGTCAGGTCTAAGTGCAAAAAAAAAATCTCCAGGACTTTCTGCTTTATTTTGTTTGAGCTCATTTAGCAACTCGTCACTTAAACATTCAGAGTATGTTACTAACGGCCTCTATTCAGTCGGTGCATCTGCCCTCTGGCACATCAGGATAACCAACAGTCACGAGATCTTCAAACGGTCGATGCTGCTCACAGTGTTTGGCCTGTGTGTGTGTGTGTGTGTGTGTGTGTGTGTGTGTGTGTGTGTGTGTGTGTGTGTGTGTGTGTGTGTGTTGCAGCAAAAACCAATGCAAATGCAACTTACTCTGGTCTGCATAGTTCTTAGTTTTTAGCTCTAGCTGTCGGGTGTGAGATTCCAACAGCACCAGCCGACACTGGAGGTCCTTCTTCTCGCCTTCCTGGGAGTCTTCTAAGGTGATGTACCTCTGCAGATTGAGACAGTGAGAGCAGATATTTATTACCATAGCACTGACATTAACAGGAGTACTGGAAGCTACTGTAAACATGAGAACTTCCAGTGATGATTTGTTTATGACAGCATCAGGAGGAAGAAATGTCACACAGGCATGAGTGGTCAGTTCCCCTTTGCCAGTCGAGCAGTCACCGGCATCTATGACACAATAGTGGACGAAAGAGAAGAATGAAATGGACATGATGTGCGAACTGAATGCTGCATTTGATAAAGATCTGGCTAACACTGATACCAATGGGAAATAGAGCACATGGTATCTGTCTGTTCATTATGAAAGTTATCCAACCTCTCCACACAACAGGTGCAGAGCGACAGCTTCCTCATAGAAAAAAAAAATACAGCTTTTTTTGGGTCTGAGCAGTTTTCTGTGTGGGGGCTGATATCAGTATCAGCAGCAGCTGTCAGTAACAGTCCTCCTCTAAGATATTCCTGGACATACACACATGTTAAATCATTACTACAATAAGATTAAAAATTCGGTTACTTCACTGTTCAGCAGGTGGGCTTCGATCTGAAACAGAAAAGGTAATCAGGGCTTCAACCCCTTTCTTCAAACTGTCTCCAGCCAAAGAGCCTTCATCCAACATAAAACCCAATGTGTTTAATGCTCATTCAACTGCTACCTCCTAGTGACAATTTATATTTTCTTTGTGAATATATTAGATAAGATGAAACTGTAAAGAGCTCTGGTGGTAAAGCGGGTTTCTAAAGGATCCAACAACACGATAAGAGTAATAGTAAGATGATCCAAAAGACAGCAGGAATGCTCAAACTATAGTCTGAAAATTTTAGGTGCATACGTTTAGAGCGAACTCCAGTGCAACATACTGAAAAAAAATATACTTTACATTATAAAACTACAGACATGAACCAGAAAGCACCAGAACAAAAGTGGTGGAGTAACCCAGCTAGCACAGCTACATTACAACTGTGGCTAAAATCTTCAGTATTTTCCAGTCTTATACTCTCACTGTGCAACAGTAGCTTTGTTGGCATAGGTGTATCTCTGCATACACAGTTAATATAGTATGACCCATTGGAGAGCAGTGAAAGACAATGGAAGACATTAGCATCAGTCGACTTCTAATAATAGGAAATACACAGGGTACTGCTTTGTACTGATACTTCAGCTGAATCAGGTGATTCTATGCCTGTAAACACGCAGTCTTGTGATGCAGATGTGAATAAGAAACTCTGCAGTTGAGCCCTGGGCTCATGGTGGATGTCATCTGCAGAGACATGAGGATCACCTGAGAACTGCAAGCAGCCTCTTCTTTATACAGCATCCCATTAAGACCTGAGGGGTCTAACAAAGGTGTCCTTTAAGATGTCTTTGTGAATTTTCTCCTTTTTTAAAATCACTTTTTTTAAACAGTTCAGTCATTGAGGGTGAGTTCAGTCTGTTTAAGAATTTTTGATTTGTAGTTAATCGTGTTTGAATAACTTTTTTTTTTTAAATCAAGTACCTGTTAACAAAAACAAAATCAGGGGATTTTGATTATTGAGCAATATTATTTTATATGAATGAATGGCTGTAGCAGGCACAATTACATACATATGATTACTGCTTTATTGTAACAAAACTCCTTGACAATAAATCTCATACTGTTGGAAAGCCTGTTTGTTTCCCTTTAAATGGAGCCATATTTGTAAGGAAAATGCATTTGTGGGTTGAGCAGCAGAGTTGAGTATGTGGTTGGCTCAAATAGGGGCCTCACATGATACTGAGGGCCCTATTTGTTAAACGAATAAATTGTTAAACTGGCAATATATCTTGTTTCTTCTGACTTCAGTCATTCACACCAATAAATGACACCAAACAAGAGTCAATAGCAGAATAAGCGGTTTGCCAATGGCAGAAAAGATTTTTTTCCATGGGTGCAACCCACATACTTCACTCTGCTGCTCAACCTGCAAATGCATTTTCCTTACAAATATGGCTCCATTTAAAGGGAAACAAACAGGCTTTTTTTTTAATAGCGGTTTAAGATTTATTGCTAAAAAGTATTGTTACAAAAAAGAAATAACTGACCAAGTACAAATTTCCTTACTTTTTGTACTAAGTTTATATTGAGGTGTCAAAACTTGTCATTGACGGTATGGAGGGTTTTTTTTTTTTTTATTTAACCTATATTTATACAGGTAGGCCCACTGACACTGCAAGAGAGACCGGTTTCATCTTTATGGGGGAAAAAATATAACCAGTTATTTGAAGGTTGTGGCTGAGTGACTTAGAGAGCCCAGGGGGGCATCTTAAAAACTTAAATACTGTTAGTAATGCAGCATTTTCCATGTAAATCTGCTAAGAGCATTAACATACCACTGGGCTAGACTACAGATGGGAAGCTTGATGAGGAGGAGGGAAGCACCCCAATCTGCAAATGTACCTAACAAAGAGAAGGTAAATGCATGAAGCAGCAGGTTTGTGTGTTTTAAAAAGGGTTTCAACAATTAGCTTTAAAAGATACAATTCACCATCATAAAGGACTAACCTACTCTAAAGATGACACATGCTGACACCCCCTCCTCACACACACCGCAGCAACACATTCATTTGCGCAACTTTCAATATCTAACTCTTTCTCACCCTGCTGCTCCTCATATGACCTGAGAAGGAGGCTCGCACATATGACAGCGCTCCAGAGAATAAGTGTTCCAGCATTTGGCCATGTACTCTTCCCCCTACGCTGCACAGATAATGCTTTCTTTGTCCCTGGGTGCCAACACACACTCATACCCACAAACACATGTGCTTCCAGAACAAGTGTGTGGCTACCCACACACAGGGCTTCACTGTATTGGCACTCAATTGACAGAGACTGAAATCAGCTCCTTTTTAGTGCTCTTGGCTGCAAATTCCGGCTGGGATGTTTAGGACAGCCGGGGGTGTTTGAGGCCTTGGACACCAGACGCAATAAAGGGCTGCAGTAGTCTAATAAGATTACAAAAGCTGTGGTAAAAAACACAATTATGACAACACACTGTGGGATCTATGTCTGTGTAGGTTCGCAGTCATCCAGGTCATTGCCATCTCTGGAGCTTGAAAAAAGGTGACTGGACTTCTTTAAAGACTCCATTTATGGAAAACTGTGTTGTTTTACTTTTTGAAAACAAAAACTGTAACTCATCCAGGTGGGAACGTTTCAAAAACGGAAATGCAAGACAATGAAAACGCTGTAGATCCCACTGCTAGGCCACAAGTATCGGCTATAGGAGTCGCAACCATAGGGCACATGAACCAGTACCCCTGTTTTCCAAAAAAAAAAAAAAAAAAGAGTTTTCACCCATTTACAAGGAAAGAGAGACCGGAGCGTTTCGAAAACGCTCCACTCTGGAACCCATTTTCAAAAAGTATTGTTTCACGTCATTCTCGTGCAAACGAGAACCTTAAAAGCATCAAAACTTTACTGTTTTCATCTGAAAAAAGTTCTCATGTAAAAGGGGCCTCAGTGGTTTCTGGACCAATGTGGGACTTTGCCCCATTCTATCAAGTCAATCAATCCTACTTTAATTAATACTTTACTGAAATCCTGCGTATTACAATAATAAACCCATTTAAACTACATCTTCCTTAAAGGTGCATTCAGAGGCTGATCCATTAGTCAAATAAAAAAAAAAAAAAAAACTATCTTTACACAATATTTCAAGCAAATCCACTAACTTTATCCTCAAATGCCAGAATAACATTACAGTGAATTATTACTGACAATCCAAATAATCACTGGTAGCAGCCGGTGTCTGAGAGGCTGTACTTACTGTGCCCAGTATGTTAAAATACTTATGTCATGTATTTTTACCACACCTATTCTCAGAGAGAACATCTTTACACACCCTCTGACCTAATAACAGATTTTTGCTGTGCTTACCACTCATCCCGAGGGAATGATAAATGTGCATGAACCAAATGTTATGAAAATCCCATTCAAAGAAGGCAAGAAGTTCAACTGCAACCACAAATGTTAACTTTGGTGATCACCAGACAACATCTCAGACCATGAATGGCACAAATTACCCAGAAGATGTTGTGTTATTTCTCTGGATGAGTGAAGAGCTTAACTTATTAGGAGCACTGAAAGGTCAAAGGCATAAGAGTTCATTCTCTGGACACCGTTGATAAAAAAAATCCATCATAATGGAACGAGAGGAAAAGATGGGGAATCACTGAAGTCTGAAAGGATTCATCCAATCGACAATGTCTTAAAATTGTGCACAATCCATTCAAGAGTAAATCACAGGCTGTAACCAAATCTTAGACAAAGTTGTTTGTTTGGTAGATATTCTGTTTTCACTTTAGGGATTGGGATAGTTGTTATTTTTTTAATGTTGAAATGTTTACTGTCTCAGGGTGTCCACCCCTAATGTTACAGCTGTAATCATCATGCTTTTGTTCTCCTCACTGGCGCTAAAGCTGCATCCACACGGGAAGTGATTCGGTCGTCAATGAACACGGTAATAAAAGATCGATGTAGCTATCACGACGTCACCTGTTGGTTTCTGAACTCCTGCTTCGAAGCCTCAACATAAACATTTCCACATCTGCCGTCTTCATGCACCGCTTTAAAGCTGACGATTCATTGCAAGGACTCTTTCATTGCTCCGGTACCCTAGGTCACCTCTAGTGTGTTTGCTATCAGGTCATATGTCAATCACCGGTATTCTCCACTCTCATTGGCAGTTGCTTCAGGCACTCACCTGGAAGGTGAGAAAAGTTTATCTCAGGTCTGCCCACTTCACTACTGATTGGCCCACAGTCCCCTGAAGTCACCGAATGTCATTTACTTTCTATGAACTCTGGTTGCAACGTCACTGCGAATCATCACTTCCAGTGCTGACGCAGCTTTGCTCGGTGACTTTATCTCTAAATTTAGTCATGCTGATTTTTTTTTTCTTGGCTGCTGTTTTTGTTTGTTTTCACTACACTCCTAACGCTCTCACCAGACAAAGTTTGGCTTACTCACTGTTAATTACTACAAAAACTCTAAAATACAAAAACAACCTGCATTCAGAACAACTCTTTTTAATCAAGCAACCATCACGCTGCTAAAAACATGTCTCACAATTCTGTCTCTTGTCTTTAAAACACTGCCAAATGAACCGACTCTCCAGGACGTCAACCCTAGTAGTCGTGTCTCCTAGTAGATGTTAGTGATTTGTGGTGATCATTCAGTTGGCATTACCCCGGAGTAGGATGCGGCCCCTCCCATGTCAGCAGCAGACAACCCTGAATGGACAAAAGAACTGAGGGAAGTGCAGTTTTTCCCTAAGAATTTCCTGCCTTGCCTTTTCCGCCCCTCGACAGAGGCGAACCAATGAGAGGAGGAATTCCTCTGGGCGCAGAAAAGCAGGAGTTGGCTCATACAGTTGGTTTGCTGAGATTAATCAGCTGTTTTTTGCTTCTGGGGTGACTTGTCTAAATGAGCAGCTTAGTAACTGAAGCTGTGCCACACTGCTCATTAGCCTTCTCAGAGCAGGAAACTGCTTTGTGGGCTGTGTGGGTGTCAACATGAAAGTCATGGCGATCTGCACTTGGCCCACCTACAGACCGTACAGGTGTATGCGCAGAAAAAACTAATATTACCATCACCTGACCCACTCACTCCACTGATGTCTCTTTTTTCCGTTGTCCATTTTATGACTTAACAGTTTGTTTATGGCTGTTTTCTGAAATCCTTTGGTGTATTAAGGCTGAGTAAAAGCACTGGACAGTGCTACAGAGCAACCAGCCAAAACTGTAAAGGGATTAAAAGAGGAGACAGCAGAGAGCTCCCCACTGAGTTAGACTCCATTTATGCTGCTATTAAACAGCATTGCTTATAAGGCGCTCCTTTGCATGCAGCTTAATATCCAAGTAATTTTAAAACAAAGTAAACAATAAAATCAGATGTTTCTATGATGAGTTCCTCTGAACTCACAGCTAACTTATGCTTGCCGTTGCTGCCATCGGGAATCCCAGTGCACTACGATGATGTTTCAGACGGTCATGCAGTTCTAGGTTTTGGTAACTTGGTGCACAAACAGTGGCTAAGTTGATACATTCACGAAGTTTGAGACCTTCTGCAGAAAACTGAAAAAAAAACAAAAGAACAAACCAAAAAAAACCCTAAATGATGCAATCATTTTACTTCCTGTTTTGACTCATATAAATATAGCAGTATTAATGCAGAGGTTTGTTCTGCGTGACAACATCTATTGTTCAGGTGAAGACTGCAGTGAGTCCAGCACACCTCAAATGTCAGCGTATATGAAGCTGCCAAAGACACAGGCCAAGAATCCCAGCTACGAATAAAAACAGCCAAAAACGGCCAATGAAATCAAGAATAACCAGACTTTCCAATATTTCCAGTGTTTGCTATCTTAACTATATTGTCTGCAATATCTTTTAAAACTATGTCCTAAAAATGTCACTTATTGAATAACTTCTGAATCATAAACGGCAAATAAACAACATGCTATTTTGTACCGAATCCTCACCCAGCAAATATCTCGGCTATGGGAGAAAAATCCCCACGAGGTGGAGGTGCGACCTGGCCAGCCAGGCAGTGAAATTAGCCTCCTTTGTGATGGTGGAGACTTTTCTATCTTTTGCTTGTGGCAATAACGCTGTGTGAATTATGACTGATCGACAGTTTCTTGTAAATCTAGTCTAGTTTTTACCAGCTTAATCATTTACAAACGTGCTACAGATATTTCTCTATTTATCTACACACATTTATCTATTTATTAAACAATAATAATTCAAAGACAGGTTGATATCGTCAAGCCAGAAAATTTAGAGGAAAAAAAAAAAAAAAAAAGAATGAAATCTGTTTGAAATAAGTTTCAGGAAACATGAAAAAAAAAAATTGGACTTTTATTTTGTGTGCTTACATTAAACTGGTTTCTGTCTGCTGCGTCACATATAATGGTTACAGGCTGTGGATATTTCACAGCTGGCATGCACAATAACCTTCAAACTCCACAGTCTTGCAGTCTCTCCAGCAGCTGCTGTCCAATACGGTGAACCTGGATCACCAAAAAGACCTCACTGGAGAAGCAGCTAAATGATACCAAAGGCCACCACAATGTCAATCAGAGGGCAACAGGGACAACTAAAATAATCTGTTCACTAGTAAACAGATTGTGGGCGACAGTTCTCTTGGATGAAAAAATATAACAGTAAAAATGATTTGTCCCATAACATACCTTGGTGTCTTGCCCATGTAAAGTTTTTGTGGAAAACACAAGAGAGGAACAACATGGGAGAGTTTCTTCCACAGCAGTATTTGTGTTTATGAGCGTAACACAAGTCGTCTGAGTGGCACCAAAGACTGTCTGATATTTGTGGTGGTGATGATGTAACGGTGAACCTGTTCACTGTTTTATGCAAGTTTAATGAAAGCAAACAAATATAAATAAAACTTAAGATAGATGTAAAAAGACAAGAACTATGACACAACACAATAAAAATATAACTGACCACACCAAAATAATAGCAAACTGGCTGCCTCGCCGAGCGAAGAGCTGCTTACAGCTTTACTGCAGCCGCCTTCAGTTGCCGTTTGTTTGTGGGTCTTTCTGCATTCAGTTTTGTATTTAATAATGGAAAAGCTGCTCTGCTGGGCTGAGATCAGGTGTCTGATTTGGCCATTGAAGAATATTTCATGTCTTTGCCGTAAACTCTTTGTTTTTGCAGTTTACTTTGGGTCATTACTCCTTTGCATTGTGAAATGCTGTCTGATCAGTTTTGTAGCATTTTGCTGAACCTGAGCAGAGAGTATCACCCTGCATACTTCATAATTCATCCAACTACTTCTATCAGCAGTCACATCATCAATGAACACTAGTGTCTCAGTTCCACTGCCAGCCATAATGCTGCCTCCACCGTGTTAGATAACTGGTGCACCTCGGATCATGAGTGGTTTCTCTTCCCATCATTCTGGTGCAGGTTAACTTTGGTTTCATCTGTACAGAAGCTCTTTTAGATGTTTTCTACTGAAGTCTACTCTGACCGTCCTGGTCTTGAGTGTAACCAGTGGATTGCAGCTTGTTGTAAATCCTCTGCATTTCCATTCATGAAGGGGTCTCTTGATCGTAGACTTTGACAGTCCTCGAGAGTCTTCTGTCCTTGGTCAGATGTTGTGAAGCTGCTTTGCATAACCATGGAAGTAATTCTGCCATCGTGCACTTTAGTTGTCTTCTGTGGTCTTTCAGGCCTTCTGGTGTTTTTGAGCTGCTCGGTGTGAGTTCGTTCTTTTGAACAATGTACCAGACTGTAGATTTGGTCACTTCAAGTTTCTGGTGTCTCTCTGATAGACTGAAAACCCCAATAAACCTAATCATAGCAGGCCTCACCTGTCAGTCAGCTGTCCAATTCAGTTTGAGCCTCTGAAAATGGGGAACTGCGTATAAAAATGGCTGCAATTCTTTAACAGTTTATGCTAATTTTTTTTAATTAAAGCTGAAACTCTGCACTTCAATCACATATTGTTTGATTCACAATTCACTGCAGTGGCGTAACAGACGCAAAAGTACAAAAATTGTGTCTTTGTCCCGAACATTATAGAAAGCACTGTGTATCAGAGGGATTTCACACAGCTGTGAGAAAAAAACCTTTAACACACTGATGGAAACTCCCATGTGCACAGGTCCATCTCAAAGCTGCAGGAACATGTTACAACATGACATCAATTATTGATACACTGCTCTGTGACCTGTTGCGCTTGTCATTCAACATTTAACTGTCAAGGCAAATGTCAACGACTAGGACAAAAAACAGCACCTGCACACACATGGAAATATCATTTCCAAACACTATCAAATAATTTCACTGTTTGTTTGCAGGTAAGTATTACTGTAACCTCTTTGCCAGTCTGAATAAATTGGTTTAGAATCATTTCTCTTGGATTATCAGCCGACTGTCTGGATTAAGAGCAAACCTCTGCAGCAGTTCACGGGTCCTGGAGATTCTCGAGTTTCCTGGGAACTGCTCATGCAAATAACGGCCCAAATATGAAAACACAGATATAACCACATAAAAAAATAAATCTATGTAAAGTTCACAAGGACAGTGTAGTTCATTTTTCACTGGGCATCCAGCTGTTCAAGTCACAGTTATTGCCGTTTGACTACATGTACCCTGCTCAAGTGTACAAGAAGTTTATGCACACGACAGCTGTTTTTACTTTCTACTCATGCAGTATTTATCATATGATTTTACTTCTTTGAAGTACATCTTGAGTTCAAGTGATCAGCAGCTGAATAGAACAAAGCCTGCATTCAGGGCCTTGTTGCCTGTGCAAGCCCCAATACATGACCCATAACAAATAACAGTGTAGATCACTTATTTACATAAATATTAGCTTTGGCATGCTGTGACCAAGTGATCTGGACCGTGACTGAACAGGACCTAACCAGACATGAGTCAGCAGAGCAGCAGTCATTCACTGTACACAGAAGCTCTTCACCATGAACAAATAAAAGTCAGCATCAAATCTCTAGAGAGTAGATATTTAAGCACATGTGTGTCACCACAGCAAAATACAGGTACCCAAATCAGAGGGAACGAAACTGAAATTCTACCGCGAGGATTTTTTTTTAAATAATTGAATAAACCATATAAGAGTTCATTGATTTAATGATTCTCACCACTGGACTTCTGTGTTATTTCAAGGGACCTCTGTGTGTGTCTGAATCAGACTGTTTTGAACACTCAGCACACTTTGAGTTTAACAATACAGTATTAGAAACCTCATGATATACCTGATAGATAGATAGATAGATAGATAGATAGATAGAGAGAGATATAGAGAGAGATATAGAGAGAGAGATAGAGAGATAGAGAGAGATAGATAGAGATAGATAGAGACAGAAAGACAGATAGATATTCTTTTTTATGTCAATGGTGGACGCTCATTTTAGACACAGCCAGTTTCCAGTAACGGGGTTTCAGGTGATGAGCTCCATTCTAGACTTTTCTGGTACTCTTGGCTCTCTGTGATGATCTCAGTTTTACAGACTTCTAACAAAGACGTTAGCCACTGTCTGTTATAATACAGCCAATAAGTAAGTAATAAACTATAAAACAACATCAATATATTGGGGTTTTTTTTTAACTGTACATAAACCATACCATACACAATAATTTCCTGGGATATTTTTTCCTTTTCTTTTATCTGATGGTGAAACACACAACATTTTCCTTTCTAATTACAGAACAAAACCCGGGTTATGAACCAAGGACCCACACAACGACTTTACACTGGCTGAACGTGGAAAAATTGAGCTGTAATGCTGAAATTGTGCCATTTTTCTTGCATCACGTATTAAGATGACAATATTTCCAGAATGGTACCTTTTTATGTGAAAAGGAAGGAAATAAGTTTTATTTTATTAGGTAATGGTTTTACTGATCTGGCACACTTCAAATTCAAACTGAGTTGTATGTGGCCCACAAACTGAAACAAGTTTAACACCCTGATTTAGACCTTTGATAGAGTGGATTGTGGCTAACAATAGTTACTGAAAGTGAGAGGGAAAAGTAAACATACATGCACACATAGCTGTGAGTGCCTGTAAGACAGCTAACCAAAACTCATGAGTATGCCTGCTGCTAATACAGAATCAGCAAAAGCTTCCATTCAGGACTGACCTATAAAAGGAGAAACACCTGCTGCAACAAGTACACCCAAATGTACCCACCTCACAACAGCAGGAATAAAGTGTGACCGTCACAATGCACCAGGTCTACGCTGAGGCAGCTACAACAGACTGCAGAGCTGGATGTTTTACACCAACCAACAGAAAGACATGACGGGGAAGCGGAGTAGAAGATAACGCAGCATAGATCATATTTTCACTTGCTTCAATGTTACTCTAAACTTCAGTCTCCAGCAGTAGAGTAAGAAAAGCAACCGCTAAAATGTACTTTTGTTGCACTGTACTTGTGACATATGCAATGACAATTAAGGTAAATAAGTCTAATCTAATAAATGTCTTTATTCACTAAAGTTTCCTCATATTCTTTCTTATATACACACACTGATACAGTGGTGGACGGCCAAACTTTCAAATAAGGAGTTAAGTGTACGCAGTAGTAATCCCTAAACTAAAAGCTCAGCTTCAGATGGTTTAAACCCAACATTTCAGACAGTTTTTCTACTCTTGGCTCTTTACAATATCTGAGAGCAGGTGTCTTTATGCAGCTCTGGCTGAAAGCACAGCAGCCCCATCCAGCTGCTGCTTAGACATGGTGTTTATGAAGACCAGCCAATCCTAACTCTTGGAGGCTGAGAGGCTGAAGCAAAGCTTTAGCAAAGCTAAAACTGTGAATTGTGCAAAATCATGCAAAGCTACTCTAGCAGAGTCCAATGTGGAAAAACGTGTAATGATAAATGAGCATAACAAGCTTGAGTTTCAGACCCAGCGCAGGAACTACGGCACAAACTGCCCTGTAGCCATGAAGAGCATGGCAACGGGATGTCATTTGGGTGGAATCAAATGCAGGGTCAGTGACACAGTCATGAGTCATGAAGCTGAATGTGATCACTGAGGTTCAAACTTGTATTTGGTGGAGGCAAAACCAGCCAGCTGGCAAACAAATCATTGACTGGTTTGCATGTATCTGAGCCTTTCAGGCTATCTGAGCTGTAACAAACTACACTGGTGCATTAATCTAGCATTCAGTAAAACTACTGGTCACTAAAGTAACATCCATGAGGACACAAACTTGCACAGTAGTGCCTCAGAGCTGACCATAGTCCAGTGCGATCTTTTGAATATTATTAGTTTACCTGCTGTTCCGTCTACTTTCAACCAAAAAGAAAGAAAAAATAATCGTACCGAATAAAAGAGGACATCATAAATACTTACTTAATAAAAAAGTACAAAACCGTGAATAATGCGATTATGCGTACTTGAAAAGCACTGCAACAGTAAATGGCCAGATTTTCCAACTGACTTCGGCACAAATCTTTCCAACACAAGCCTTTAATCTTTAATCCCGCTTGTAAATTAATTTGGCACTGCTGTTGGCTGTTTTAACGAGACCCACCTCCTCTGCGTGTTTTCTCAGTGCCTTCTCCCGTTCGTACTGGGTAACGAGCTGCTCGTTGTCCTCCTTCAGGAGCTCCAGCTCCACTTCGTGCTCCTGGTTGACAGCGAACACCGAGTCCAAGTTCTCCAGCACGGCGACGACCAGCGGCATCAGCTCCTTAACCACGTCCTCGTCGTATTTTTCGATGAGCCGTTCAAACTCCCTGTATATCGAACTGGCCAGACCTGAGACCCGCTCAGACATCATGGCAGAGTTGCCCGAGTCGTCCTGATACAGGACTACGTCGTCCAGCTCCATTTTCCTGCCTCCACTTGCACTTCTTTCCCAGCTAACGTTAATGAGCTAGCCGCAAGCTTCGGCTGACCAGAGGCTAATCGCCTTTTACTATCACAGCAACAACAAAACTGCTCCTAAAACATCGCTCAGATGTTGTTTCTTGTACAGTGGACGTTCTGTACTTCACAAACAAAGTCTTATTCCTTAGTCTTGTGGACGGCAGACTTTAAAGCCTTGCTAGCCCAGAAGCTAGCAGTACTGGAAAGTCTTTACTTGTCTCCTGATTAGTTTCCCTATCCAACAGATGGGCTTCTGCTGCCGCGTTCACGGGCTGTCGGAAAGAAGGGAACAGGCGCAGTTCAGCGAATCAAAAAAGTAGGAAACACAACAGAAACACAAAACACTGAAAGGCGACAGTGTAGCCCAGCAGTCCTGCTAAAAAAATATATATATATATAGCTCGTTCTAGAGGAGCTAAATAATGTGATTTTTTTTTTTTACTATTGCTCATATATAGTTATTTTTAGGTGACGTTTGGGGGGGGCGGAGAAAAAAACTCTATAAAACCGGTTTAAAGAAACACTTGTTGCTTTGTCTTCACGCATAAACTTCAGATAACTTCAACTGTATCGCTCCACTTTAAATTATATCGAAAATGATTTAAGTCACTGGGTTACTGCGCAGTTCCAGCTTTTAATTCTAGCGCTGTAGCACAAAGTAGTTATGTAGGTCTACTATTTGATTTCCTTCCCCAAGCCAAAGCTGGGATGATGGTGATGTTTACGCAGCATTAGTACTGCAGTGAATGACCGCTCTGTAATTTACCGTCAGTTTGGAAACAGGAGCTCACGAGGATCACTTGAAGATATCGTGTTGGTGACCGTACGTCGCGCTAACGTCATATGCTAAAGTGGGCAGCAGGGACAGAGTGTGGAAAAAGAAAGAAAGAAAAAAAATTCCTTCATTCAGACAGTTTGATAGTTTCATGTTAAGTATCTACTTCCCTTTATGGATTTCTTGTACTACCAAGAGAATATGTAACTATTTTTGATGTAATTCCAGTGAGACTTTCAGCATCTGCTCCCCCAGGTGGACTGCATCACACCATCCTTTGATCCAAGCACCATTTATATCGACTATGATTGCAACTTTATCAACAACAAAGCATCCAACAGAATAACCACAAACATCATTCTCAGACATCCAATCACAGCTCTGTCCTGTATCTGCTTTTAGAACATTACTTTTGAAAACATGAACCGGAAATGGTCATGGCTTTTCCCTAGAAAGTTCCTACTGACCAACAAAGTGACCGCCTGTGAAGATGTTCTTAAATCAGAACCATAACCTGTGATGAAGCAGTGATCTCCCTTTTGGAACTGCACCCACACAACAAGGTATTGCCATCTTTTCACAGGACAAATTTATACAATTTGGGACAGAAAAAAAGTGTTCTTAAGGACAATATGTTATGTTGTTCATTTATTTTTAATTCATGGTAAATATAATTTCCATAAAAGCAAGTTTTCATACTAAAAACCAAAGTTTAAAACATTTTATGCTTGTTTCAGTGTTTCAATCATGAAACTTAGTCTTCATAGTAAGGCTCTTTAAATAATATCGGCACAAAAAAAAAATGAAGTACACTGTGCTGCCAAAAGTATTGGCTCGTTCACACGTGAACTTGAGTGACATCCCATTCTTAATCCGTAGGGTTTAACATGATGTGGGCCCGCCCTTTGCATCTATAACAGCTTCAGCTGTTCTGGGAAGGCTTTCCACAGGTTTAGGAGTGTTTATTGGAATTTTTTTTACCATTCATCCAGAAGCACATTTGGGAAGTCAAACACTTATGTTGGACAAGAAGGCCTGACTCTTCCGCTTTGTTATAATCCCAGTAACAGCTGACTGTGGAATATTTAGCAGTGACTGGATTTGTTGCACAGGTATCATCCTATCACGGTACCACGCTGGAATTCACTGAGCTCCTGAGAGCGACCCATTCTTTCACTGATGTGCTGGTTTATGGTGGTTATGGAAGTGACTGGAACACCTGAACTCAACGATTTGGATGGTGAGTGAATCCTTTTGGCAATGCAGTGTATTTTGAGCCACTATAAATGATAACCAGACCTTGTGTAAAAACAAATTATGGTCAGGTTGTCTTGGTGCCAATGATTTTTTATTGAACTGTCTGCATTATATGATCACAACTTTCACATTTGTATTTTGTCTTAATTAAATTAATAAAATAGTGGCAAAACAAAAACAAAAAAAAAACAAAACACTGCAACAAATCCTTACTGATCGGTTCAAAAATTACAGCCCAACAGCCAACTCCTGTGATGGATTAATCCCATCGTTAAGACTTATAAAACTTACTAGCTCTAAAATCCACAGGCTGCCCTCACTGAGAAACTCAGTTTATTCCAAAGAGGAAGAAAATCAAAGAATATAAGTGCTTCACAAAAGACTTTAATTGCATTCAGGAGTCCAGTGCTTTCTTTAGAGGATGTGAGATTATTATTATTATATATATATATATATATATATATATATATATATATATATATATATATATATATATATATATATATATATATATATATATATATATATATATAAATAAATATAAATATATATATATATAAATATATATATCCTGAAGATGAGATGCAATATCCATGGCAGGTTCCCACATTACTACAAGTACAATCTTTCTAGCTCTTACATCTATCACATGTATGCCAAACACCATGCACTATTCAAACTGCACTGAAGAGAGAAAAAAAAAATCTCATCGTAAACACGCTGCTCTCATCGCTGTCTTTTTGGCCTTGGTTTTCTGTAATGCATAGGCACTGTTCAACCTGATGTCTCAAGACATTAAACACAAGACAGGCTGATCGCAACTACTACACAACGAAGGTGTGATTTTAGTGTAGGTCTCTGTGGCAAAGCTGCCCTCATCATCACTCTGCCTCAGTCCGCTCTTGCTCTTCAGAGAGAAGATACAGCGAGAGTGGGGCAGCCTGAACCGACATACACCACTCACACAAACATAAAACTCAAGAACACTGACGTCATGGTAAAAAACTGCAGCACTGTCAAATACTGTACACAACGCACATTCAAAGATCATGGCATTCAGTTGCTTGTGGAGTAATTCAAAGTCAAAATGCATCAAATCATTTGATATATAGAATTAAAAGTGCAATTGAATAAATGAAGGCTTGTGCTCCAGTTTCTCTTTACAAGTAAAGTTCCTTCGTGGCGATCACAGCTGGCAGATCGCTATGCTTTCACATAATCTCCAACCAAATGTTTGTATATTTGAAGTATTTGAAATTTCATAAGGCTTGGAACTAAAATATGAGGAAATGCTGTGATTACAGGCCAAGCGAATTACCTGAAGCAGTCCTTTCTCAGGCAGAGACAAACGGAGAAATGATCAGGAGTGGGTTTAAACACTGAAAAGGCCGGGACCACAGACACACACAATCAGTCTCTATGGTACATTTTCAGATAGTGTTGTGCTGGCTGTCACTTAAAGATGAAGGGCAAAGGGAAAAGGGCTTGTCCTCGGTCAGAGAGCTGAGAGCTCGGAGCACGACGTCGGGCATGTGATCTGTCAGCATCCTGGGGCTGATCAAAATACTCCGGAATGCCATTTCATTGGACCAATCTGCACGGTACCGGACCTGGGAAAAGCAGGATCTGAGGAGAACAGAACAAAAGACAGACTGGACACTTAATTTATGTGCTTTTCTCTGGAAATGATGCACACATCCAAGCAGCTGGATTGTTCATCTCATACTATAAGAATCTAAAATTATTTCCAGCCCAAAAAAAGGCTACATTTTATGAAGAAAAAATTAACACAAGCATGATGCAGAGAACACATGAAAGCCTAAACATAATTCATAGACTGACTATAAAATAATGGATGTAGTTTTTCTAATGTCCAGCAGGGGGAGACTCCTCTGGTTGCAAAATGAACTCCAATTCTATCTTAGAGAACAGCCCTCAGCTCGTTTGATTCATGCATGAACACTCTCCTGCTGAGTTTATGGTCTCAGTTACTAGTTTCAAGTCTTACTGAATGTAACATGATGTTTATTTTGTAAATTAATTTCCCAATTAGTGTCCAGAAGAATTCTAATGTGCTATACAAGGTGTTCTTTAGGGTGGACCAGCATTTTGATTGAAAGTATGCAGTGATCCTCGCTTCCACAGTGAGATCCACCCCATACGTGTGACATCTAGTTTTGAAACACTAACATGGTGACGGTGAAAATACTCAGCCCCAGGGTAGCTGGTCCCAAGAGGTTAAGTCAACAGACTTGCCAGTAGGTTCCCAAATTGCTTACAGTTGCTGGGGACATGAAGTACATAAGAACCGCTTCACCTTGGCCAACACTTGTTCAGTGAATCAAGAATGGGTCTAAAACTCTTGGCTTTTTTGAAGATGAATTACCTACTGTCACCACTTTTGGGCAAAAACAAACACTTTGCTTTTTATGGTAAATCTGGAAATCATTTAGAAATGAAAACATCTGTGCACCCACCTCCGTGTTGGTCCATCTTCTGTGATATGCAGAATGCGTCCGGGCAGGAAGAGAGGCAAGTGTGCAGGTGTGTGGGCGGGCGAGTCATCTGAGGCCAGGCTCTGATAGGAGGATGAGTGGCGAACGATCAGAGACTCCTCTCCCAGGAGCGGCTGGTTAAGCTCTCGCTCCCTCCTGTTGTCCATCTCAGTGGGACCGTCATCTGGGTCTCCCCCGAACAGCTCATACCAACATCCCCGCAGCAGGATGCGGTACTGCGATGCAGACAGGGAAAAGGATCCAAAAATCATGAGAGCGACTTAAGATATTCCCAGCTAGTGTAAGGCTATTAGAAGGGTTCTTACTTTGGGTTTATTGCAGTTTGAAACAATTTTCAGTATCCTTCTCTTCAGATCCTCCATGTTTGGAATGCTCAGTCTGGAGGGGGGGGCAGATTGGTTAAAGGTCGTCTGTGCAACACTTTGTGTCACACTTTTCACAGTTTCACCACAGCTTGGAGAGTGTTTGTCCATCACTTCAGTTCAGATTATGACAGTCCGCTGTGACAGGGTGAGAGGCGGGGTACACCCTGAACAGGTCGCCAGCCTGTTACAAGGCTAACACAGACAGACAAAGGACCATTCACGCTCGGGGGGCAATTTAGAATCACCAATGAACCTAACCCCACTAACTACATGTCAGTTAAAATAAGTGTGTGAGTTCCTCTTGTGTTCTCCTTCTCTGTGCCTGTAATAACAGGGCAGAGCCAAATATAGACGCTCCATCATGCAGCGGTCTATAATAGTCACAGCGCATTCATGCAGGCTTTTTGAAGACAACAGATCTTTGCACTGACACTCATACATGACCTTTAATGATCCACTGTGAATGCTGAAAATCTCTGTAACAAGGATCTACTCAGCATTAGCATACAATACATATCTGCTAGGAGCTCTAAATTTTACACGTTTTAATCCCTAAGAAGTATATAATTAAAGAGCTTCTGTGTTACCTGGGAACCAGATCCTTTCCCAGCACCACCGAGACCACAAAGTCCTTGGAGTAATCAGCTAAGGCTTTACTGCACAGAGAGGATGCAGAACAGAAAACACGGTTTTCATTTTTAAAAAGGGTCCCATAACTGGCAGCATACGTGTGTGAACACATTTTCTATTTAAATATGACGCACAAATTACACAAGCTGTGTGGCAGAGCAGTATTTGCACTTGTACTGTTCTACTGCAGAGCTCAGATGTGTCCACAGCCAGCTGCCCACTGCTGCAGCTTAAAAATCAGTCCTGACCTCACACCTTACCTTAGGAGTCCCCCTGGTGGAGAGAATGCATAGCACTGCAGGGCGGGGAAGGAATTGCGCAAGAGAATAGCCAGCAGCGAGGCTGCACCAGCGCCCAGACTGTGACCGGTGATCACCAGTTTATACTCCTACAAACACACAGTGTAGATTCAAATAGGGAGAAAAGGAGATGACTGGGTTATTTGTAGATTGTTCCTATTAATGTACAAAACGAGGAAAGAGCACTAAGACAGTTTTATGACAATTCACAGGAGAAACCTTCAAAAAGTGCTTTTTAGGTTAATTTTCAAGGTTGATATCACCATGTAGCAAAGTCAATCAAAATAACTTTATAGTACCTTTTTGTTTTTTTTTTCAGCAAAAAGCCAAATATTAAATTTGAAATTCTGAGTACTTAAAGTAGTAAAACCATGCTGAGTTAGGGAGAATTATACTTGTACTCCACACGCACAAAGATGTGGTTTTCAAGTTTAACAGACACCTTGTGCTAATATCATGAGAAACATGCAAATTCTTGACAATCAACATGCCACGAAAATGTGGTTTTATCAGCTGGTCATTATGAGCATGTGAAGCTTAGCTGGTGCCATAAGATGAGTTCAGAGGGGAAGAACACTTTAAGTAGTCAAAACTGAATGCAAAGCATCATGGATCTGTATACGTGTAAAATGGGTGTTTCCACACGACTGTGCAACATGACAACCTGTTTGGTTGGAGCAGATTTGGCAGGCAGTGCTGTGACTGTTTTAACTGACCAATCCCACATGGTGATAGGACCCCTGGGAGTTCACCCATTAGTGAAAACAGATCAAACATCCAGGATACCAATGCTTCACTGACATTAAATAGGTACAGTTTTGATACATATCCCAGGATACCAATGCTCAGAGTTGGTTATGGGGAAAAAAAAAAACACCTGTTTTTCAGCCTTGAAAATTTCCTGTTGATATCTCCTGTGACCAAACCACAAGGGATCAAACATGCTGGAAAATGATGCAAAAGGCACAAAATTTAGATGCAGTTTTATTTATATAGCACCAACTCACAACAAGAGTTGCCTCAAGGTGCTTTATATTATAAGGTAAAGACCCTACAATAATACAGAGAAAACCCCAACAGTCACAACGACCCCCTATGAGCAGCACTTGGCAACTGTGGGAAGGAAAAACTCCCTTTAACAGGAAGAAACCTCCAGCAGAACCAGGCTCAGGGAGGGGGGGTCATTCACCAGGAGGGGGGGGGGGGGGGGGGGGGGCTCGCTCAAGTTTCTGCACTGAAAAAAAACAAACACTACTGATTCTGAGGGGGTCCAGTGAGACACACTGACCGATCTTTCATGATCCAGCTGTGATGTAACTAAAAAGAAACTAAAGCGTGACTGAAGCGCAGCCTCTGGCCCGGTTACATTTCTTACCGGCGCAATGGAGAAAGCCTGGTTCAAGATGCCATCATTGACCAGCCTCTTGTAAATGTAACCCGCTGCCTGGCTGATGCCCTGCAGGAGACACAGTCATCTGTTGAGTCTGGTGGAAAGCTCAACAAAGACAAGCTCGGACAGCTGTATTTAAAGGGATGTTCACCTTGTGGGCGTAGCAGGCTCCAGACACCCCCTCTGTAGGCAGGTTCTCACATTCAGCAGACAGGTCTGTGAGAACATCCTGCAGGAGACATGGATTCAACATCAAGTTCAAGTCTCGTGTGGATAAAAATCACTCAGCTCCTTCCTGAAGCTTCAGACTCAAAAGAAGAAACGTTAAAATATTTCACAACCAAATCCACCGTTTCACCTTCGCTCCTCATGTGTGGGCACGTAATGATGCAAACACACCCTCTTTTCACTTCCCCCTTTCTCTTTTTTTTGTATGAGTGATATTTAAACTGAATGTCACACGGCAGCAGATGGACCTATATTTATCAGTCTATTCTTTCAGTTACCTTTCACTCAGTCACACAAAAAAAAGAGGGAAGTGATTCTGAAGATTAAGAGAAAACAAAAGGAGAGACAATAATGTCCTGACTGTTAACTTCATGCAAATCCATTTTGGATTTCGGTGTTTTTTTTAATGCTTTTTCTTGTCTGGCCGAACAATTCCAACTTTCGATGCTTATCCGTGATCTGTTCTGCGGCCTCTATGAGCTGCGTCAGCATCACATGACCCGGTTCTCCAACTGTGTGGAGGGGAACCTAGAGTTTGTAATGGATCTCCAGAGAAGAACAAGGTCTAGCTGTTCAGCCTGTGTACCGGAAGCGCCACACACAGATCAGTCTCGACCTTCAAATCATCACCATATTATTGTATTGTATCTCCAAAAAAAGATCTCTGAAAGTGTCCTGTGGTATAAAGCAATGAGACAATGGCAGCAGATTGGTGGAATTTGAGTCCATCTGACAGCAGATGAGAGACTCACTCGAGAGCAGCATCAAAGCTGCCAGCAGGGACACACAAGACAGGACAGCCTGGGTCCAGCTGGTTAGCATCAACTGTCCAAAAAAACCCCAAAAAAACATCCCAACTCACCTTCAGTGAAAGAGTTCCTCTGACAGCCACCAGAATAGCCTCCCTCTTATGATCCAGAGCCACGAAGAAGGGGATCTCATAGATCTGCAATACACAACGTGTGCTTAGATGATACACTGAAGACAACTGTCTGAATCACTGACACGTACGGCCGGAGATGACATTTAATGCTTAAACCTCAGGGAAAGTATTTGGGGAGGGAGCTCCCACCTGGTTGTGGAAGCTGACGTGGATAAAGTCTCTGTACTGCAAACCAGTGCTCTGCAGGATGGACGAAAAATGGCACCCCAGGTGGTCGCCTCCGACAATTTCGTACTCAGCTGTGCGACTCCTACAGCTGATAAACACGCACACGTTTGGATTTGAGTTACTGGTCTCACCACAGGTTCCACTGATTCCAACACACGCAACACCTTACCAGTCTCCACTGAGTTTGCAGGGTCCGGTAAAGAGGTTGGAGTAAATGTACAGTGGCCAGCCGTAAGCCGCCGCAGCAAACTGCATCCAGTGGGCGGCTTTCTCCAACTCTGTCTCCAGATCTTCTCCCTTGAAGTAGTAAAAGACAAATAAGTAGGACTCTGCTTCACTGGTTTCCCAGCAGTCTCCTGTGCGCTCTGCTTCATCTACATGAATCATGACTTACTACTGGAGAGGAAGGGCTGTGAGTGACTACGACCTCTGGATCTCTGCTTCGCTCCATCTTATCCTGCTCCTGGTGCAGCAGAGCCAAACCGGCTGCTATATCACTGGGAACCAGATCTGTGTCCTGGAGCATATACATCATCACAGTGTCAGTAGAAATTAGATTCTACACAGCTTATTTTAATGTTAATTACATTCTTTTTTTTCTGCAGAGTTTTACGTCTCTTACAGAGAAGAAGCTGCCGAAGAGCTGAGCGATGCTGGAAAACGCTGCCCGGTAGCTCTCGTCCTGCGGCAGGCAACAGCACAGCAGCCGCAGCCTGTTCTCCCACACTTTGACAGCCAGTGAACGAGCGGTGGATAGAAACTGGGTGCCCTCACTGCTCTCCATGTCTCGTACTCCCAGCGGCTCCATGGCAGGAGGCTGAGGACGGGGGTTTCCTAGCGGGTCAAAGACAAACACTACCCCCACGGCCGTGAACAGCAGGATGATCCAGCTGTTGCAACAAGAAAAAAAAAAAAAAAAAGTTTGATCAAAGCAACTTTAACTAGTTCAACAAACTGAAAACTTCACACCTGAACAACCGACCTGGCAACAACTGCTGTAATGACAGCACCCACTGTGGCAGGATCACAGCTTCGGCCATCATCGGACACCCAGACGGCTCCCAGACAGGCCCACACCAGCTCAGGGACGTACAGCACAGCTCGCAGGTACACCAGCGCAGGCATAGAGCGCCGCGGGCCGGGGTTTGTGATGGTGCCTGACGGAGAAAAGAAAAGATATCTGAAAATACATTTACACTAGAGACAGGTGGATGTTTAAAGTTTTCAAACAAACAAAAAAGTTGTTTGAAAACTTTCCAACAACTTTTTTTACAGGAAGTGAAGAGTTAACAGTAAAAATGTCCATCCAAAGAGCCAATCAACAGCCAGAGCACAAAACATGAGCTCATTATGCTGTTGCACTGATGCATGCAACAACATAATTGGCTCATATGTTTTAACTGTGTGGTGTCAGACATTTCTGATTATTATTGCAGTTAAGCTCCCCATGGGGCTGTGGTACCCATGGGTTCACCTCAGTACAGAGGTCAGTAGTTTCGCACACTAGTCTTTATTTTATTTCCATGAATATTTACGCACTAATAAACTTAAGGCATCTTTGCAGAGTGCTTCCCAGTCCACTGGCAGGACTCCCAGGCTAATGTGGAAGGCCTCATACCTACTAGATAAAAAGGCAGAAGATATGCCAATCACCTCGCCTCAAACTGTTCCCTGAATCGCTCTGCCCCACCTCTCCTCCTGCAGCTGAGTCAGAAACCACGTTCCACTGCCACAAATCTTTTTAACGTTTTTTTTTTAAGCTGTTTTAAACAGATTTGCTGGTGATTCTATACACACAGTTTTTATGTCCCAGTACATTGAAATTGTAGTTATGGCTCTCCCTGCATTCATTAGGAAAATAATGAATAACAAGACTAATAACTGCCTGAAGGCATCCCCACAATGTTTGCAGAGTGGCAGGACTAGCCAGTCCTGCTTTCCGCCCAACGCGAAGAAGGAAAGGCGGAACATTGGCCAGTTTCAGGAGAATTAAATCAAAAGATTCTCCACAGCTGTTCTGTCTCACATGTAGCACACAGCAGGAAAATGTCTGCTTCAGATGCATCCACGCTACTGGAAAAACTCCATTAGATTTAAATCAGTGGTTCTCAAATCCAGGCCTTGTGGCCCAGTGTCCTGTAGGTTTTAGATGTGTCCCTGATCCAACACACCTGATTCAAATGGCTGAATTACCTCCTCAGTATGCAGTCAAGTTCTCCAGAGTCCTGCTAATGATTTGTATATTTGATTCAGGCGTGTTGAAGCAGAGACACATCTAAAACCTGCAGGACACTGGGCCACGCATGCAGGGAGGCGGCTAGCAAGATGCCCACTCGCTAGCGGTGTCTGTTCACTGCTCTATTCACACATCAAAACAATCTGACATCATTTGTACTTTGTACTAGGAAGCTTTCTGGCAGAAGACCCACTAATATCACTGCACTGGACACTTACATGTTCACATGCTTCCTCACACACTGCACATAATGTCCCCCATACAGCCACCAGCATTAGCCAAGGATTGGATGCCTAGTTCCCCAAAGCAAACTGAGATCCTGTAGCTTTCCACACAGAGAGATCACCATGCAAGTTGGATGCTGGAAGGTTACTATGTTATAATAGTGTCAGGTGATAGACTATGAACACTAGAGCCTTTGATGTCTATGTGTTGCTTAGGAAGTGAAGCAACCGCTACATGCGATGCATATTGCGCTTTTAATGATTCATCAGAGAGCTGCAATGTTACAAAGGCTGCCAGAATAAGACAATCGTTAGCCAGATTTTCCATCAGATAAATCTTACACAAGGAAAAAAACAGGCTCATTACATGTTGCAAAAAAGTGCAAAACAGGAAATTACTCAAGCGGCACCACTGTAAGAAAAAAAAATCCTTTCTTCATTTAGATAGTGCTGCTCTGTTACAGTTCAGTCACTTTCAGGTTAAGGATAGCTTTTGTGTGTGCATTAAAGGGTGAACTTAGCTTTAAACAATTTCCCTCTTGTTTCTAAAGCAGCTGCATAAAGAAACAACAATCTTGCAAACTTCCTTCAGTGTCCTTTATTTTCACAGTACTGGTACTTGCCTACCTGTGATTTCTGCCCCTGGAAAACAAAAAATATGGTGCTTTTCTAGCTGTCTACATACCACCAAGCCCTGATGGATGAACCCCAACTAATTTACCTTGAGCACTGACGTAGACAATAGCGCACAGTGAGAGGATGATGAGTCCCAGCACAACCAGCAGTCCAACCAGGTAGCTGTGAAGAACTCCTCTCCCATTACAATCAAAGTGGCCCTTGTGATAAGTGAACAAGATCATGGTGCCAATCCACCTACAGAAAGACAACAAACCAAGTCAGTGAATTACATGACTTCGCCGAGTTAGGTAGGCTTAGACTGGCAAAGGTGTTTCAATTTATTCACGAGAGTAACCAACATACCAAAGTACGCGGACGAACAGCTCAAAGGAGCCCGGGAAGACCAGATCGTCGCTGGCTATCCCCCAGCGCCGACCAAACACCACCATTCCAGGCATTTTGCAGGTAAATAAGCAGCGATATCTCACTGAAGCGTGGACAGGCTTCTCTTGAGCAATGCAAACTTCACGTCATGCATGACTTCACTGACAGAGCAGCAGCCAGCCCTTCTGGCAGCGATCTTCACACACGAATGTCTCCCCCCAAATTCCGGCGTTGCATAATCATCCTAAATGAACTCCACCCTGATGCCCGTGTCCGCTACACCCAGAAACACTGAACTGTTGTAACTGCTTACACCTGGTTTGGCTAATATTACACCATGTCGCTAATGCTGTTGATAACGGCAGCCTGCTGGATGCTGCGTGATTAGCATTTAACCTTAGCTATAAAGACTGTAGCGCTGTCCCGACAACCTGAATGCAAATACCACGTGACAAACGCTACCTGTTTACTTAGTAATATATCAGGATAGTACTTAGTACGTCATGTCGCCTATTAAATGTTACGGAAACATAAATAAACGTAGGGTAGCAGCTTTGGTTTGTTTCGTCAGTAAAATTAGCTGTGTCCGTCCGCACGTCTTCCCAGTGAAACAGAGACAAATAAGAGTTCCGGTTTCTTGTTAATCATAGTGCCCCTTTTGAACAAATTGGTAATTTTATTTATGACTTTCCACATATTTCTATTAAACATGTCTCTCTTCTCTTGAGTGTTTACAGCTGAAGCACGGGTTTATCACATGTGATGAAGGAACTGGAGAGACTGGCCTTGACCTACCTAAGACCTCAAGGGAGGCTGTCATCCAGGGGACAGCTCTAGTTGGATAGCTTTTTTGTTATATAATAAGGTACAGTCGCTGGAATTGCCCATGGAAAAAAAATTATATTGAGAATAGCCCTGATGATTTGCTTGCTTATTTATACACATGTAAAGGACGTGTTTGCGTGGCGGTTCCATGGTGTAATGGTTAGCACTCTGGACTCTGAATCCAGCGATCCGAGTTCAAATCTCGGTGGAACCTGTGTTTTTTAATGTTTTCTCTTGCGAACATGCAGTCCAAACGTGAATGTAAAATAACAAGCATCGCACTAACCGTAACAGTACACCCTCATATATATTGCTCCCTCGTGGCAGCAGTAACAGAACGTCAGCTCGCCCGTGGTAAAGACGTCAGCCCAACATGGCGACCTCCATGGCGCGACGGTCCTGTGTGTTTTGCTGTACAGGAATAAACGCGATTAGGCAGCATGTCCCACCACTGAACGCTCTGCTGGGACACATGAGCAACACTTTACAGTCCAGTGTTAGTTACGGGACCCGTGAGACAGATGGCACACAGGTTAGTAAACTAAACACGAACAATTTATTTCTACTGTCGGCGGTATGAATACCCGGAAAGCTCCCTTAAAAACGGGACTGTTTGACCTACCGTTCCTAAATAAAGTTCAGTGAATGATTTCACGGTGTGTTAAATTTCATACCTGCAGTAAAAAGTCAGTCAGTAAAGAAGCATTGTTGTGATGTTGAATGGACATAGAAAAACACAAGTTTATTTTGACTTTTTCAGGAAGCCCAAGTGCACATTCCAGTAGGTATGTGTATACACTCACTTATATGTTAAAGATGTCATTTATATGTTGCATTAATACATATGGTCTTCTGTTGGGTATTAGAGCGTCTGACGGTATCTTACAGTAGAAGCAGTGGTCCTGGGGGTCAGCATGTCAATAAAGGTTATCAGAGTTTAATTTTATATGAATAATCAATGCTTTCTGGTGCACGATTAGTAATATAGTAATATAGTGCATATTAATAACATAATAATTTATCATTTTCGATCGACAGTCAGCACAAAAGCAGAAGTCCGATTCCATGTGCAAACAGCAGAATGGATCCCAGAAGATGTTCGGAAAAAAATCCTTGAGAAGGTTCGTTTTCTTGCTGATGCCATTGTTCATCCAACTTGTACCCATGCACTATAGTTGAGAGAAAATGCAGTAGTTCTTAAATACGTCCTCTGCTGATTTTTTCACCCCTCACTTTGAAACTGCGCTGTGCAGAACAAGAACCGTATCACTAAGGCCGGGGAGCTGCTGGTGACCTCAGAGCTGAGCCGGAGCCAGCAGAGAAACCTCTCTGACTGCATACAGAAAATCTCCACCATCATAGCAGAGGCCAGTGAGAAGCCCCATGAACCTACAGCCGAAGACATCGCTCTCAGGGCAGCCAGGTGCTACTTAGAGTATAGCAAAGTGGTTATTGATCTACCTTGATCGTAAATATGCCTAACTTTGATATGAAATGTGTTGTGCAGGTCAGAGAAGAGGAACAAGGAGAGACTCAGACAGAAGAAGATCCACTCAGTTACCAAGCAGAGCAGAAGAGTGGATTTTGACTGACTGATCGTTATGCTTCTACCTCCTATGACTGAGTGACCATATAAATTAATTCTGTGATTTTTTTTGTTTGTTTTACATTTTATTTTTATTGAGCATTTCCATATTGAACATTGGTACACAATAAGGGGAAATAAAAAGGGAAAGAGAGAAAAAAAGGGACCTAAAGACCAACACAGATTTATCAAACATTTAAGAAAGCCATCTGGCAAGAGGGGAATATAAATAAAAGATTCTATAGGGTTTTGGTACAAAGTTATGAATATTTTGCATAGAGTTCAACACTGATGCAGGGTGATTAATTGCGAAGAAAGAGTTTCCATTTTTTCCAGTATTGTTCACATTTTTCTGTAGAATCTCTAAGGGAAAAAGTCAATCGCTCCATTGCATAAAGTTCATGTATTACGTCCATCCATTCCGAAACAGTAGGTGGTTCCTCCTTTAATCATTTTCTTGTTGTGGCCTTTTTTGCTGGCTGCTTGCAATATTTGTAACAGGTCTCTGTCCTGTTTCGTCAAACCAGTTGGGTTATTGCCAAGATAGAATATGGCGAGCTCTCCTGCAGCTGTACCCCGGTGATCAGTTTAATGGTGTTAATCGCTTCCGTCCAGTAGGGGGAAATCTTAGGGCATTTCCAAAAAATGTGGAAATGACCAGCTGATGCGCAACCACATTTCCTCCAACATTTACCATGTTTTGGATTATTGCTTTGGAGTTCCTTAATTCTGGGAGTAATAAAGAATCTCACTACATTGTTTATAATGTGGTTAACATGTCTACTGTTGATTTTTTTTTTGTCTTTGTAAAATAAAATAAACAGTTTGTTTCATAAAGCATCAATAATGTTGGAGGTGGAGACTGCCTTTAACTAAAAATTAATCGCACAGTGTTGTAGAATGAAGGAACAGTACTGAACTGAGACGGAAATAGCACCGATTCTGCGCAATCTGCCGCAAATAAAAGCCTTTGACAGAAGAGCGGAAAAAAAAAAACATAGCAGAGGATGGTTTCGATCCATCGACCTCTGGGTTATGGGCCCAGCACGCTTCCGCTGCGCCACTCTGCTGCCACGGAAAGAAAACAGGTCTGTGTATCTATTCAACATTGCAGTGCCACAGTCGCTTAATATACGTTAGATACAGTCTAGTGTCTACTGTTGACTTACTGACAGAAGCGTTATTTATTGTAACACTGGCGTATCTATGAGCACCGTCGCTTTTACCAATTGCATTACCAAAACATTCGTGTTTTGGGCTCAGTTTCCTACACGAGTATGCTCCGAAATGCTTAACAGATAACTTCACTTTATTTAGCTTCCAGTCTTAAACTCGACTGGATACCAAAAACGCTGCTATTGTTTCTCAACGTGTCTTAAAATCTTCTTGTCGACAGCGTCAGAGGCAAAACACGACCACGAAGGGACTCGAACCCTCAATCTTCTGATCCGAAGTCAGACGCCTTATCCATTAGGCCACGCGGTCAGATTGACAAACAGAGACCCGTTTGTGGACAAATACACAAAATGCGAACAGTCGCCACAGACCTGGTGTGTTTCAGCTTTCGCTTTCAACGACAAATGAGGGAAAACCGTGTAGAAGAACGGTGTTTTCATCCTTCTGCTATTGTCCCAGAAATATCAAGTTGTGTAAGTATAGCAACTGTTCTGGTGCTGAATGACGACAAAACATGGTGGATTTTCCCGAAAAGTCATTTTTTATCATTATAAGTGAGCTAAAAATGTTTAGTGAAATGTGCATGCTCTTAAAGATTAGACCAACACTCTAAACTTCTCTAAACTCTTTCCATGACGAAGTCCTCATCTTTAATTGTTACATTAGTGGTTTGGATTTGAATAGCTTTATCCTGTTATGCACCACTGAGAATTAAAATTTGTTCCGCCCCTGTTCTCCTTGCTGTGTTTATACCATGCCACAGGTAGGCAGCACATTTTTATTACACAGCATTTTTGCATTTATCAACAGGTCTGCATCACTGCAGATGCTGCACCAATTTATCCACCAATCTCCTACCCTTCACTCACGTGTCAACAAGACCCCAAATTGCATCACCACCTTCCGAGGGGTTTGCATGACAGTGATTCCAGGAGCTATGCTTTTCAGGGTGATTTGCCCCTGGTAGGGTATCTGAAAGCAAACTGGTCTTGGGTAAGGGGCCAGACTAAGTGTGACACATAAGGACCACATCACATTACCTCACCTGGGACACGACCACTGGGGCCAGGACCTAGGACGGTGCAGAAGCCTTAGAGTCTGATCCCCAGCTGCCCAATCCAGTTCTAGGCTCATGGAACGTCACTACTCAGCTTCATGATACAGCAAAAACAAGGAGACTGAATGCATTATGTAAATGCTTTATTAACAGGGTAAAGTCTTAGTTCAGTAATAATTGGAACTAATACCAGATTAGACTACACATTAATGCCAATATCTTATGAAGTAATAACGCACGTTTCAACTGGATAATAAAAGTAAAGCAAATTAAATAAGTTTATTCTGACAGTATGTTATCAACATTCACATATCGGCACTGATAAAGAAAAAAAACATTCACACAAAATTAAAAAATACAGGTACAGTTTAATAATAGCTATTCTAAATATGAAAAGCTGAGGCGTCAGACATTTTAAGTGCAACAGGTAAATCATTACAGTACAGAGACCCCCACGAGCCTTTTTAAAATAATAACAGGCTCTGGTTTGGCATTGCTAACACATATTCTCTCATTTCACTTGGATCACTCTAAAAGACACGAGCGCTGACCTCAAACGCACCACAGCTGTTCAGTAACTGTTCGGATCCATCCTCCACAGTGTGTGTGTGTGTGTGTGTGTGTGTGTGTTTTCTTTAAACACACTTACAGGGTCCCTCGGGCGTCAGCTGTGCCTGTGTGTCCTCCGGGACGCTGAAGAGTTGCGTATAAAATATTTAACTGTAATAACATTCATTATAACAAAGATTTACATACAGGAGGTTACCAAGAAAAAAAAGGCATAGGTATTGTATATTGTGAAAAAGGTGCAATATGTTGCAGGTTAGCTTTATAGTTTGGTAAGACTGCTAGGTGTTAGAAAAAGCCCTGGTTTGAAGCCTTATATTGGTTACACATCAGCTATTTAGTGAGTCTGTGTAGCTAATAAAGAAAAGCGAGTTCCTCACAAACCTTCATTCAGTGTTCTCCCCAACAACCAAACATGCTTATGCTGTATATTTACTGTGTTCAGTATGAGAGGTCATAATATTCACTGTGTTCTGTATGAGAGGTCATAATATTCACTGTGTTCTGTATGAGAGGTCATAATGCCCAGGAAATAATGAAAACAACCGTCTGCAGACTTGTCTCTAAGACAGCAGCTTTGTAGCATTTACTGGGCCTATCACAGATATACCGGCGTTTTCTTTCATTTCTAATTAGCAGAAAAATGGGATCATCAAACTGTTTGTCCAGAAGAGATGGGCTCTGAAAATACTCTCAGCACTGTCTGCAGACAGGGTGGCCAGGTCTCTGATCTTCCTGTGTAACTTTTTAAGCATCAGCTAGTTTTGATTTGATTTTCGTTGGGAGTGACCAACGGGGACAGGACCAGAGATGCTTAGGTTTGAGGGAAAGCTCAGGTTTTGTGGTATGAGAGAAAGTAAGGGAGGTGGTTTGGACAGATAGAGAGGAGAGATAGTGGATCTAGGATGTTTAATATGGAGCTGCCAGGCAGGAAAAGAGGAAGACCGAAGAGAAGGTTCACGGATGTAGTGAAGGAGGACGTACAGAGGGTTCGTGTGACAGGAGAGGATACTGGGATACGGTGAGATGGAGGCAGATGATCCGCTGTGGCTGAAGAGAAGAAGACCAAACTGTGAACGTGCTTAATGTCTGCTCCAGGCCTTTTAACATGATGACTGACTCACTTCTGGAGCCGACCTCAAATGTCCATTCAGAGCATTAGAATCTTTGACCCTTGAGGAACTTGGTTTTATCACATACTAGAAACCCTGTCTGCAGCACTGCCTAACAGCTGAGACGACTTCACGGTAAGCTGTTGTGTTCAAATCAAACCTTAAACAAGACCTGGTTGCATATATGCTAAACAGATCCCCAGTGTGCAAACTGTGGATATTTGCAACTTGATAGCTTAGATTATATAAATGCATTTTCATGGTTACCAGTTATGTTAGTGTCAGCTTGACAAATGCCAGTTTTGTGAAATGTACTGCATGAGAGTTAATAAAAAATATTCTTAACATCGCCCGTCCCTGACCACCGTCATGTTACTCAATCTCAGCAGGTAACCCTGTTAGTGAGGTATCAGCCAGCCGTAGGTTTTGAGCACAGTCAGTACTGTAGAGGATTATTTACTCCCTAGAAATGTTATTAGCCCCCAAAATCCAGTATCCATCAGGCTCTCTGTATTATATTCATTCATAATATTTCTGCTCCTGGTCAAGAAATAACCTGGCAGGTAACCCCACAAAAGCACAACGTGGTTGTTGTCAGCAGAGCCAGGCTAGGTTTCATGATAAAAGGGTGGTAGATAGTATGAGCTGTAGCTCCATATTAACCACATAAACATGCTATTTGTATGGATTTTTTTAATCGAACGCTTTCCAAAAATCTCAAACTATTCCTCAAAAGCTGAGGCATCGCAAACCAAAGTACGGTCACACACATGAAGGTGGAACCTCATCCAGACTAAAATGTTTCAGCAGAATTAACGTAAGCAGTGATATTAGTAAAAGTAGCACCTCGAGGTCATCTTTGACAGGCTGCACTGCGGCGTGTGAGGTGAGGAAATCAATCTTTGTCTTATTTATACTGACACAAATGCTAGTTTTGTTCTTTATATTCAAAGTAACACATACAGTTCGTGTTAATAACAGATTTTGCTTGTACTCGTGTCTCTCCTCAGATACGCAATTATCTTAGTTTTTGCGTAACGTTAGCTTTCAGTGCACTCGCGAGGCTCACGAGCTGCACCACTTAGGTACCCTTTAGTGTTTTAGGTACAGTTAGTAAGGCAGTGAAGCCAGGACAGATTTTGGAATGGGTGGCTGAACTGAAATTATTCACATTTTTATGCTTGAAGCTCTGCAACGTTTTCAAATTGATGCAAATCAGATTATTTGTTTTCTGGAAGGTTTCAGCTCTGGATCACAGGAGTCTGATTCGACCTCAGCCAACCTGAACTGTACTTGAATTTAGCCGTTTTAAAGTAGCACCCTCTATAGGAAATAGCAATGATGTCATCCTCTCTAGAGCCAGTCGCTGCAAATTTAGTGTTTACTAGATTTACCAGATTTACCAGGTTTGCTAGATTTGGCAGCTTTGGTAGCTTTGATGTCCATCTTAGTCTTCTGGATACGAGAGAAGATCTCCTTAAAAAGCGCTTTGTACTCTGGAGTGTTCTGCCCCAGCCGCTTATCCACTGCCTCCACCTGTTTGCTGATGCTCTCAATGGCTTCGGGGGTGGAGGGTGATTGGGTGGGGGTAGGGGGAGGTGCCACGATGGGGCCCATGGCACAGTCTTTCATAGACGGGTCTCTGGAGACAGGCCGGGAAGTCTGGACGCCGGCGTGACACAGGCTCTCTTCGTGTCGTCGGCACTTGCCTAACAGCTCCTCATACTTCTCCAGTAAGGCGTGGTACTGCTCATCCACCTCTCTGAGGATGGACATCCCTCTTTTCCTCACGCTGTTGGCGTGAAGAGCGTAGCTGCCTCTCCTTCGGCCGGACGCGTCCCGGGCCACGATGGCATTGAGCGCCGTGTCGCTGCAGCTTTTCCTCACAGGACTGGAATCAGGTAATGCCTCACCTCCAACACCTCCTCCACCTGCAGTCTCCTCCCTGACGCCCCCTCCGGTCTCCCCGACCTCCACTTCCAAGAAGGTGTCAGTTTCCGGGGTGATACTGAGGACAGTCTGGGTGAGAGCCACGCCGTCGTCCTCACCGCTCAGCAGGAAAGTCCGAGCACGACGCAGCTGCTGCAGCTCCTGCAGCTCCACCTCCAGCTCCCGAACCCTCGCCTGGCAGCTCTCAGCATCCTGCGAGCACAAACGATCAGGTTTATTTTAAAGTAAATTTGACAGAAGCAGCAACCTTCGGCTGAAGTGGCTGAAAAAAAGAAGCCGTGCCTAAAGCTGCAGTTCCTGTAATGGCCTCCTGAGGCTGGCTCAAAAAGCGAGTCACACTTCATCGTTAAATATATATATACGTTATGTGAGTTAAACGTGCTCGGTGTATCATTTTGCGCCCTACCTGCACCCGTGTCTGCAGCCGGGAGAACTCCGCTATCAGGAGGTTGCACTCCCTCTCCACCCCTTCCCTACGACCCCTCTCAGCCCGGACAGCAGCTCGCAGAGCCGACACCGCCTCCCTCAGGTGCTGGTTCTCTTCTTCAAACGGTTGACGCTTGGCTTCCACGGTAAAACTTTCAGCCCTGCCCACCACAAACTCATCCTCATACCTGACAAAATAACAGATGAGAAAAAATGAGGGTTTTTCACTGTCTCAGTGTGGCTTTAAAGAAGCTGTTTCCTCTTCTTTTCATACTGTGGAAGACATAACAAGTACCTGGGGGCCGTACAAAGCTCCCTCAGGCATGGGAATGAGTGGATGGTCTTGCGTCGCTCTCTCTTCTCCCTCCTGACCCGGAGCTGCTCCATGGAGCGAAGCTGCTCCACCTGCCCTGACAGAGACTCCACCTGGTTCTGCAAAGTCTCGATAGTCCCTGTTAACCTGGAGCATAAAAAAGGACAAAGCTTTATGAATGAACAAAAGAAGGTAAGGAAAATTAAAAAAGGAAAACTCCCAGTCCCGTCACCTCTCAATCTTTTGCTGCGAGGCCTTGCTGTCCATCACCAGTGTGTGGTTGGTGTGTTCCAGCTCTCTGGCAGTCCCGTCCAGCTGCTCGTACACTTTGGCGTGCTGCTCGTTCATGTCCCGAAGAACCTCCAGCTGCTTCGACAAGTACTGGGAAACAAACACGTGCATATATTAGTGCAACTGAAACGCACAACTTCAGATAAGGTGGCAACAATGTTACAAATCTTTAAAGTCAAAAGGGGGATAAAAAAAAAAAAAGCTGAAAATCATGTGACATCATAAAAGCCTAAATGGACACCACTGTAATTTCTCTTAATATCATCAAATCAATCATTAATCAGTAAATTATCAATTAACACATTTGTCTTATTGTGGATGAACTGAGCATCCACACCAAGGTCCAGTATAAGATAAATTATTTAGATTATTTTCAATTATCAATCACATATAGCTACTTCAGTAGAGTCCAGGGTCCTCTTTAAGACGACCCTTTAAAGCAGTTAGGGTGCCTTCCTGCTGAACACACTGCTGGCTCTACAGAGAGGAGTGTGACAGCAGAAGGCTGAGGAAAATGGAGAGGGAGAAATATGATCTGGCTTCCATTTGGAAATGAAGGCTTGTTGATGAGCTGTTAGGACATCCTGATAATAAGGAATTACAATGGTCAAATAACAAATTCATAAACCAGTTTTCAGCATCACTCTGAGACCGGGTGCTCCTGATGCAGCTGTTATAGTTTAGATGAAAGAAGGCAGTCTTACCATGAAACTGCCTAAGGGAACATGTATAACGTGAACGTGTCAGTCCTAGTACAGAACCCTGTGGAACTCCATAACACCTTTTTATGGATTGCAGAAGCGTTGTCGTTACCATGAGCAAACCGGAATCTGTGACATGTCGCACTTTCTGTGACAATGCTGTTGAGTGCCTTGTGATGGCAATGTTATGACTTGCTGCTATATTGATCAATTTAACATTTGCATCGCTCTGAGGTCCACACCTCAATCTCTTGCACTTGCTCTTCATTAGTGATGTACATCTGCTGCAGGGAGTCCTCCAGCTCTTTGTTCCTCTCCAACAGAGTCTTCCCCAGCTCTGCCGCCAAGTGCAGATCTAGAAAAGAGAGGCAGATTACAGCAGAGCGCAGGAGGAGAGAGCCAGAAAATTAGGAACAGATGAAGACCTGAGGTATAAATATTAACAATGATAAAAGTAAAATAATCTCACAGAGGAAGACCTAATGCAGCTGCACAATTTAGATTACTTCTGTCACGTTTAATAGAGCACACTGCTCTATTTTAAGCACAGTTATAACTGGTCTGCAATGATCCATCACATCACCTTAGTCTGCACCAGACAATTCAATTATAGAGGGACGAGAGAGAGAGGCAGTGCTCCTCCCTGCAGCATGTCCCCCTGCGAGCCTGCTGCTCTCCACTGACTGAATATGAAGGTCACAGATTGGACCCAAGATTATTTGGAGTGACGTCTCCTCAGAAATTAGGAATAGAGATTTCACTCAGAGAGACAAAAGGCAGATAAATTTACTGCGACTGCGCCGCACTTTAGTGTTTAATTTATACGTCCCGGCTGCTACCATACCTCTAAAGTAAGATGAGTCACATCATACACTCAAACTGTGCTCTGACTCAGCGGTACTGAAGGCCTACATTACTGACTCTGAGTCAGCGAAATGTGGTTTGCGACCTCCCAGAAAGCGAGGGACTAAACAGCCAATGAAGTCGCCTCATGCAGTCCTGGTTCTGGCTTAAGTAATGAATAGTGAACCACTGGATCAATGCCAGGCTGCAAGAACGTCAAAGCAACCGATGGCCTGCATCACTGCAACGTTTTCCTATTGTTGCAAGCACACAAGCAGGAGTGCACGGAGAAATCCTTCACTTAACCATCAGCTCAGAAATATACTGATGAGGTCTTATTTGTGTGATGGGTTAAAAAGAATTTATATGATCATTTCCTTGTCATACCTGTTGTAAATGTATTGATTTGCTGTTTCTTTTAATAATTTGTTTTGCTAAATAATTCTACGTTGGACACTGTATAAACGATCAGTCTGAATGGATCAAATGTGAGAGGGATTGCTTAAAGTTGCTCAAAGTGACAAACCCTTCTCTCTGTGTGCCCATTAGTTTATTGTTTTGGTTCACTGTCTGATTTCCAAGGTATTTGTCCGAGAAGATTGTCCACGATTTTCCCTTTTTGACATAATTATGACACAGTAAGCATAAATGTTACCCTGGTTTGTGCTCCTCTTATAAATAAAAAGAAAACTGAATTTTCAGAAGTTGTCTTGGTGAAGTGAAATAAAGTCCAAAGTAAAACCAGTCAATCCAAAAGTTTTTGTCTAACTTCAGATCTCAGAGTCTATTTGGCTGCCAGGAGGAGAGTGAACACTACACAGCCTAAAGCCTCAGTTTCAAGACAATAACAGAGGAAGAGGAGGAGGAGGAGAGAAGAAGAGGAGGAGGAAAACGAAGTGAGAACAGAAGTGGAATCAATAAAACTCACTGCACAAGCAAACATCTTTACAAGTCGATACCCGTCATGGACAACTGCTTGCTCCGAGCAGACCGGACACAGACCCACACAGGATGATGTGACTGACGCCGGACCTCCGACACAATTGCATCATGTGTGAAGAAGCTCTCCAGACAATACATGCAGCCAGCCACGAGTGTGCTTATGCTTTGGGGAAAAAAATGATAATCTATAACTAAGAATGTGTGAATGCATCTGCAGCCAAATCCATGCAGTCACTACAGTACGTAGTGATGTCTTCCACAGCCTGTTTTTTTGGTAGGTGCATATCACCCATGAGACTCGCTGGAATGTGGAAAACAAGACTTCTCTGGTTCCTCTTTTCCCGTGTTGCAGACTAACCTTGTAAAAGAAAAGGTCCTAGAAACATTCAGCAGACACGAATGAATCATTTAGTGCTTCTCTGTAATACAGACTGCCTTAATACACACTGCAGTAGTCAAAGTACCAATTTATAGAAAGATGTCCTGGGACATTTGCTCTTAACTCCTGAGTGATGTAAACACTTAGGATGTGACAGGAGTGCTTAAAGAGCTCATCAGCTGGTCGAGCCACATATTTGTTTCTTGGTCATCAGCCCGCAGAGGCTCAGGCTAACGCACAATAAGCTCAAACAAAGAAGCATCCCAACTACATGTCTGCATCCTGCCTTTTTCATTTCTCTCTGTTAAGACTTGAAATCTGAGACGCAACAACATCATAGCTAGTTTGTGCAGTCCCACCCCCAGTTTAACATCTACCACGTCCACACAAATAGAGAGTTTCATTCCCACGTGACCAAAGGGAGCAGTTTGTTTTCAATAAATGTTAGTTTTTTTGTTTTTTTTTGTTCACACTGTACTTTTTGTTCTTTATTTAATTTACTGGCCCAATATATACTGTTCATGAAGAATTTCACTGAAGTATGAAGGATGTTTATCTCCCTAACTGGAAAAGCATTTATCCAATCTCTGTCAAGGCGATCCCACACGGCTTCAGTAATGTTGAGGTCCAGCCTCTGGGGAGGCCGATCCATTGGGAGTGTGTTTGGAAACAGGCAAATGCTAGAATTAGACAATCAGTTTAGTATCTTTGACCAATTCCCATTAAAATCTACTGAAAGGAAAAATATCCTAATTTACCCACATTTGTTTTGCACGAAGCCCCCACAGCTCTCTGGTCAGAGTGACCCTAATGAACACCGACTTCCCAGAGATTCCTGCATGACAACAAGGTAATACAATGAGAGTGCTGTCCCTCTCCGAAGGACTCGATGCACCTTGAAATGTCACATGACTGAAGTCGAACTCAGGCAGTCAGCACTATGAAGCCCAGCACAGAGAAAGAGAGCTCCGACATCCTCTCTGCTCCACCAAACACTGAGCTCTCCGCACAGAGATACTGCTCATTTTTCTGACTCTCATGCGGTTCCTCTAATTTGCCCCATCTTTCTTCTAATTTCACTCTTTTCTTCATCATCAGCTCCCAAAATAAAGACCTAGTTTTACCTTCGGGTTCCCCGATGTGTGACGCTTTGCGCACAGGGAAGAAGTTAGCTTATCAATCTGTGACATCATCGTGGCAAGTATGTGCATGTTTGTGTGTGCATGGGTGCTTCTAGTCAGGTGGAATCACAGCATCAGCACCGCTGAGCCTTTGTCAAGGGAAATGCAGCTTACCATTATGGTTAGCAGACCAGAGAGCAGGTGATTGAGAGATTAGGGGAGAAAGGAAATGAATAAGTGGAGGAGAGAACATGTGCCTGCAGGAGCTGCAGATATAGTCCTAAAAACATATAATTATACAACTCATTGTGCAGAATAGGTTTCAAACTGGCTCACGGCTGTCTGTGCAGATGTTTAATTCATCAATAAATCGACCGTGTGACTTCATTCAAAATGCAGTCGCCTGAGTCACTGACAGTCAATGCTTCCTTGAACTGGAGCATAAAAAGCTGCCTTCATTCAGATGTAAACTGCTTGATACCAACTCCATCCTGTAGAACATCAGCTGCAATTTCTAAACACTGAAATACATTTAAAAGGCTTATAAAGGTTTGCTGTATGTTCAGTTGATTGGCCTACCCTTTTAATCTCTTTTAAAGATGACCTATGATGCTTTTCTAATTGCTTTGTCATATATACAGTGTTACAATAAGGAATGCTCATGTTCAACCAAAGTTTCAAATAATGAGGTCAGTATATGTACAAGTAATCTCTGTTAGCCAGAAATTCAGGCTTCCGACTGCTCTCAACACTTGGGTTGCACCACTGTTTTCTGCTCTTGGCACTGTATGATGTCAGTAAGAGTGGGTATCCCTAATATGGTCATCTGAGCCATCCAACTTCATGTTTATGAGGGGCAGCCAATCGGGAGAAAGTTGGACAAAGTTAAACAGCAACAATAATTTGAGGGACTTCACCAAGTCCTGATGGTTACAACATACATTATTCCAAATTATAAACCACAAAGAACATTTGGCCATGTATTATGAAATTGTGTAATTTTTTACAAAAATGTAGAGAAAAAACATCTATCACTGTGGAGCTGGAGCGGAATACGTTTTGCAATTCTGACCTAAAAGACACGAAAGGCTTTGTTTCTCACCCATCAAGCTGCATTACAACGTCACTGTGGTGCACACAGATATCGGCCACACAACAGTATCGGCTGATATCGGCCCTAGTGATGAATAAAAGCTACAATGAGGGCTTTTCCTCAGGTCGAAATGTTTAAAAAATAATTAAACAGGCTCATATATTTTAGAATGGGGATCCTTTAGTTCCCCTGGCACAAAACCTTTAATAAAGAAATAAAAAAATAAGTGCACATCAACTTATCGACCCAGAATTTCACCATCGGTGCATCTCTAAAAATATGCGTTTTAGTTACAGTAAGAAATATTAAGGCTTCCTAAAGTAGTTCCTGTCTACTGTAGGGTGCATCACACTGATGCTGACTAGTTCCAGCAATGAAAGGCCCTGCTTGGCATGCTTTCAACGCATTGTTGTCAAAGAAGCGCTGCCCGCTCCTCCTTCGGTGTTTTTAGTGATTGCATTTAAAAAGCGAGCAAACGGCTCCAAATGACGTCTCTGCCGTGTCTCACCATAACAGAGAGTCTTTGTTCGGAGGAGGCCGGCTGAGCGGCCGGTGCCAGAAGCTGACAGAAATGCGGGATGCTGCGGGCAGGGAGGATGGTGACTTGTCTTACCCTGCTCCAGGTCCTGCTGGTCGTACCACGGCTCTTCCTCCTCGGTTACGAATTCCTCCATTCTCCCTGAGCTCAGCATGGGTTACCCCTCCGGCTCCGTCTGGATAACAGACCTCCTGCAGGAAGGATCCTCCAGAAGGCAGCGGTCGCTCCTTGAAGCTGCGCACGGGCTCCTCGGCGGTGTGTTGTGGCTCTACGTGTTTCCTCCTGCCTTCCTCTCCTCTGCGCTTCCTCGGTCACTCCCACTTCCCCCACTCATCCCCCCACCACCGCCCCACAGCGGCTCATCCCGGTGCTCCGACCAGCCGCCTCTGGAGCCTGCGCCGCTTCAGGAGCCTACAGACGTGGCAGGCAGCGAATAACCGCACTTCCTCTCCCGCCGCTCTCACGATGCCTTCACGTGCTGCTCGTAAGATGCAATTGTCTCCGCTCGGCTAGCTTCTGTTCAAGTGCGCCCTCTAGATTGATGGCAAAAGAGACCTCAAGACATCACATCTATAATTTAGGCTCATTAACTAAGACAGCTACACATGGGTGACAAGTTAAAGGAAAAACTTGTACCCTAGACCTATACAGGGAGTTGGGGTGGGGGTGCCAACTTGTTTCTTTAGAGGAAAGAATCACTCCAAATCTCTAAATTTGTCTTAAATGATCACATTTTTTGTAAAGAAGCTTATTAGGCCCGGGTATGAGCTAACATGATTTGACACTGGTACTAATAAAATGCAAGAGGTTCATGTAAAACTGTCTGAAATGTTGTGTCTGATTTTAAAAAGAAAATACCCTCACCTAACTTCATCTCACCCTGTTCAACTACGGTGCGTGTTCTTTGCACCACTAGAGGGCGAGCTGGTGCTTCATGTTTGCCATGACAACATCCTAAATCCTAAAATGATGTAAATGCGCCCTCAGATGAACAACACCGCCTGACATATCACAACAAAAGCTAAGCCAAAATGCAGACGCAGTTGTGAAAAACTGAGCGCACTCTTACTGCTGCCATAGGAATTAAAAGGGGACGTAGCACCCAGGTTGCAGATGTTTGGCCATAATGCACAGCGACATGTTTGGAGAAAACCAAACACAGCAGATCAGCATAAACACCTCACACCAGCTGTTAGGGGTGATGATTTGGGCTTGTTTTGCAGCCACAGGACCTCAGCACCTCACAGTCGTTGAGCTGACCATGAGCTGCTCTGGATACCAAAGTATTCTTGAGTTAAATGTGAGGCCATCTTTGTGACAGCTAAAGCTTGGGCGAAATTGCAGCAGGACAATGATGACAAGCACAACGTTTGTATAACACAGTGATATCTATAACTCTGATGTGACACTGAAGCTCCAGATGGAGGCCAGACTCAGTCTGGAGATCCAGTCAGAGGAGCCGTTTTTACTCTTTCTGACACTGTGACAGCCTGCTGTCAGCTGATGATTTCTCTGAGGACTGTGGTTGAGTAACTCAGCTGGGCAGGCAGTTCTCATGCATACAGAAATACTTGCCTTATCTATACCAGCTGCTGTGGCAGAGACTAAAATGGGATATTTCCTGGGTACCCATGGGTTAGATTTGACCTGCAGCCACTTTGGTGATTATTGTTCTATGACAATATGTAAAATGAGACTTTACAGGGTTGTCATCATCCTCCACAGCTTAGCCACTTTACTGCACACGTGTATGAAAAGTTGCCAAACTCTTGCTTCGTGCAACAGCTTTGATTCAAAACAGACTTCTGCTCAGAACTCAGAGCAGCTTTGTGTTGGATGAAAGCAGAGGGGAAATAACCAGTTCTGTGATTCAAACAGATGTTTTGTGTGCTGAAAGCAACGTGCTCTTTACTCCCAACTTAGCACAAAAAGTAAGGAATTGTTTTTTTTTTTTGTAGTTGATTATTTCTTTGTTGTGGCAATGCTTCTGGGGAATAAATCTTACACTGCTGGAAAGTCAGTTTATTTGTGCCACATTTGTAAGAAAATAGCATTTTGTGGGTTCATATGAGGTTGCATCCGGCTTATTCACGGATAAATAATGTTTTACACTAAACTCACAGTATACATGTGCGCACTCTGGTTCCACAGTTCTAGATCAGCAAGAATTAAGTGCTTGAATTTTAGTGGTTTCAATGTTTTTTTCCCAGTTGGTTTCCCATTCTTTCCCAAGTAGCTGCATCGCATGAATCTCCAAAGCACTAAAAACTCCAACCCTGCTGGAGGAAGCCAGGGAAATATGTCTTCAATCTGTCTTTCCTGTGAAGAACATTCAGTACAAACTGTTCCTGATGTCACAGCCTGGCTCTAGACTTAGAAAAAACATATACTAAAAGAACATGTGCTCATCAGTATGACAGGACTGTAAAGTATGCATGGTGAATGGTAGAGTATGAGGAAGGCGAGATAAACCCAAAATCCCGCTGTGGCTGATCCAGTCAGTCTGGGTCACCCTCCAGTTAGCTGCAGCAGAACGAAGCACAGCACCAAACAAACACCTAGTGCCTAACCGTTACCAAATGTAGGTTTCATTACTGCAGCAAACAGAAAACCAGGTGACCACAGAGAGTTTGATATTTGAACAGTGCATTGTTGGAAATTGAGGACAAGCCTAGTACAGTTCTGTGAATTATCTTACAGACCGGCAAAAAGAGTGATGTTAGAATAAGTAAATGCATGCATGAATGCGTTTTTGTATGACCACCCTCAGCGATTACACCAGGCGTCGATGAAGAAGTTTTACTTTCCAGTGTTGTCCGGATTGAACTAATAAACCTGAAGATTCGACGATCAGGATAACAAGCTACGCGTTCCAGTGTAGTAAAACTTGTGCCTGTGAATGTTGGATTTAGTGGAAACAGGAGCTGACCCCTGAGGGACTAAACATATAATACCAGCACCATGTTTAGGTGTGACGCAGAAAACAAGCACTGAGCCAGCAGGTCTCATTACAAGCCTCTGAATGTAAATGTTAATTTTTAGCCCTTAATCACTGATTGCATTAAGGCTGTTTCAACACTGTTACTGTGAAGTGGTGCAGAAATCCTGAATTAATCCTTCATGAATCGACTATTGTGAATCAAATCAATCAAAAAATAATAATTTTGTTTAATTTGTTCAGGAAAAAAAATACAAATACTTGCTTAATAAAATGTTCCAGCTCATCAAATGTTAAAGAGCTGCTATTCTTCAATCATCCTGTCTTTTAAGTTTGGAAAAACTTTATAATTTATAATACAGGATACTTTTGAAGCTCAAAATATACTGATTTGTTACAGTGCAAATTTATAATCTATAAAATGTATTGATTCCTGTGCATTTGTGTAAACCAGGTTTAACATAAAGCTTTGTCAACACAAAGCTCCCTAAAGTTCTGAAATGAGACTGATTCAGTCAGAGGCCTCTGTTCACAACATACTGCCCAGGAGTCAATGCAAATCAGCCTATTGTTGCACTCTGATCTATCTACCCCTAAACCACTGAGCTATTCCATCAATATCAATGACATCCCTACAATAAACCTTCCACAGTATTTATAATGGAGATGATAAGTTAATTTGCACCAAAGAGTCCTTTGACTGAATAATGAGTAACTCTCAGCTACATGAAAGAATATCATGTAGCTGAGAAATACATAAAGAAATAAAGTTTAGATGTCACATTTATAATTCAACCAATGCAGGATTTCAAGCTGTTCTAACCTATTTACAGTAACAATGAAAGAGACAGAGAAAAGAATTATTCCCCAACTGGTGCATTTTTATCGCCTTTCAGCTCATTGTTTTGGTTTTTATGGCCTACAAATGTACTGTTTAGCCCCACTCATACAGCTCTTAGGTTCTCAAGTTATACTGCAAATCAGCAAACATGAATAGAAATGTTTTAGTTTTTTTATATTTCAGATTTTTAAATATTTGTAGAAATATTTTAAAGGATATGTTTGATGCCCTTAAAGAAAGTTTCCATCATAATATTCCTAAAGACCAAAACAATAATCCCTGTAATTGTACTTCCATAAGGCTTTGATGGAAGAGCTTTAATCTGCTATAAATCCTACCATAGCAAATGCCCCAAAGACTTCTTTAACTAGGTGGCCAAAACATGATCCTCCATCTCTCAGCTTTAAAATACAAAAAGAATACAAGTTGTATGAGAAGCATTTGACAAGGTGGAGCCCTCTAATATCCACAGAAATGCAAAACATTATTTAATCTCAGGCGTACTCTTTGAAACTGTAAACTAGCAGTGCATGCCACTGACTGCATAGACATCGCCAACGTTCCACCATCACCGTGCTGGTGTTTCGAAACCAGACATGATGAGCGTGATGCTTATACGGTAGACTTGTCAATCACAAGCTGAGCCTGTATCCCCTGTTTTATTGTTCTTCTTTATTCTGAGGCCATAAACTCACAAGGAAAGTGTTTACAGTGAAGGTTTTCCTGTTGACTTCCATACAATCAGACTTCCTTTTGAAACCAGAGGACTCTCCCCCTGCTGGCCATCAGACAGAATGCAGGTTTAAGGCATTTCTGCATTGGCTGCATCCTTTATGTGCACTCTGTGGTTCATGCAGTCCTTTTTATATACAATACATACCTCTGTGTTTCATACTGGACAAACTGGACAAATGGCAAGTCAGAGGGAATCTGGATGATGTGTATTAACTTCCACTGAATATGCTACAGTGCCTAAGAGGGCGTAAAATGTAAGAAACTGTCGTTCAGTGTAAAACAAAAGCGGTGACCTGACCAAGATGCACTATCTGAAGCTTGTGGAAGTGTGTTAAAGGCAACTTTAACACACTTCCACTGCAGGAACTCTACGCTGCATTCTGGTAAACCTTTAGGAAATGAGTAATGGTCATTTATGGATGAATCCACTTAGCTTGGAATGCCCACATATCCTCTAATGAAATTCCTTGTAATGACTTTCATCAAAGCTTCCCAAGCAGGGGCCATTCTTCTTTAAACAAGCTGGAGAAAACATACTAGCGAGACAGATCGCTCAGAAAATAAGCACAAAAGGAAAAGAAACAGTCTAATTGTTCTTTCCTTCTTCTCTGCAGACCTTTTGCTTAAGAACACCCCACCTCTAATCGAGGAGGAACTCACAGGGGAGAAATCAGCCGCGCTTCAAGCCATTACAGTTTTCTCTTGTTTCACTTAAGTGAATCAACAGCAACTGCAAGAAACATTCCCATAAGAGCCATGGGAGTAAGGTGGCAGGACACCAGAAGGATGGACACACAAACACCACCCCCTGCTTCTTTTAGAGGCAGCCTCGTCTCCAGGGTGACTGAAGACAAAAAAAGAGGCCCTGGCACAGCTGGTCTGTAGCAACAGGGGGGGGGGGGGGGGGGGGGGGGGGGGGGGGGGGGGGACAGTGAATGAGTGTTCAGATGTACAGACAGGACAGAGGGTGAGGGGGAGTGAGAGACAGCGTAAGCAGGGAGAGAGTTGATGTGGAAACTAGTTGGAGGAGGGAGGGAGGGGGAGGGGAAAGAGGAGGAGGAGGAGGAGAGTGAGGAGGTACACAAACTCCCTGAGAACAGGAGGAGAAAGTGAACACTCTGCAGGAGGGACAGTTGTGGCCATAAAAAAGAAACTGCTGCTGATTTGCTCAGAGAGTCATATTACCTCCAAACATCCAGTGCTGGCCTCTCTCAGTCAGAGCTGGAACAGGCTAATTAGATGAAGAGCCCAGGAGCAGCAGGCACCACAAACAAACTTATGAAAAAGGAGAAAGAAGAGGGGGAGGGAGAAAACCAGGAGGAGTGAAAGTCTGTGAAACGTTTACTTCTGCGTTTGGTTCTCCTGTCAGAGAAGAGTTTGGTGGAAAAGTTGCAAACATTTGCTCCAGAGGTAAGAGACATTTTTCTTCTTCTTCTGTGATTTATGAACAGGTTTACAGGTTTAATATTTGAGGGCCATACTGCCAAATGGAAATACCTGAGTACTGGAAGTAAAGAAAAAACAGCAACTGAATGAGTAAACTTGCTCACATGAACCCCAAAGAAGGAGGTTTCTTTGATTTCTGCTACGAAACACAACATGAATGCAGCAGAAGGACAAAGACAAGAAGAGCTCGCAGTGTAAAGAGGGTCAGCAGCAGAGGTCACACATTCCTCAGGCTAACTCCAGCAGGTGGGTGGAATCAGCTGGAGGAGCTACTATAACCAGGAAGAACATACATTTATCTGTGTATTCACCCAGTGTAAAAGCATGTGTATGTAGCTATATTTATCCACTGATGATGAAATACTGGGAGGTATAGTGTCTCCCACTAAGAGCTGCACACTGCTGTTTCATGAAGCATCAGTAGAATTTCTGAATAACCAATTATTTGATTTACTTACAGTTACACTGAGACGTTACAGTGAATATATTCAAAGATGATAAAACAGCACAGTACAGCATGTGTGTGTCAGTTCTAAGTCCATGCATCAGTGTTAAACCAAAAGTAAGGACTGCTTCAATATTTACGACTTGCAGATCATAAATCGCTGTGTTTGACAAAAGATGTGGTGTTCCACAGGGTGCAGCTTTGGGCCCTAATTTGTTTATTTTTTATATTAATCATATATGTACAGTGTCAAATACATTAAAATTTATTAGAATCTAAAGTAATGCTCAGCTCTATTTAAACTTAAAAGATTACATGTAGGGGGAAAATTTGAGGAGTATACAAGCATAGTTTTATTTACAAGAAATGGGGAAATACGAAAGCGCAAGAAAAAGTCTCCTGCCATCATTGTTTTGATGATTTGTAAAAATTGGGCTTAAAAAAGCTCATAAACCAAGACATGGTGTATTATACACACTACACAAAGACGGAAAACCGTCAGAATATACAGTTAAACAAAAAGTACCACACACAACTTTATTTAAGTCACAGCACTGATACACAAAGTATTACATCCGTACATAAAATATTAAAATTGATTCAGACAAAACCAATTAAGATAAAATACAAAAAAGGGTTTCGTGGATAAATCTAGTAATCCATGTGATGGCTGTATGCTGGTTAAATGTCGCCTAGCAACAAGCAGCAGGCCATCTTGGGTATAGTACTTTTCCTTTTTAATTGTTAAGAGAAATATTAATTATTTAATTAAATGATAAATAGTTGTTGTTGTTTATTTGTTTACAAGCGCCTTTTAGCTGGAAAGTGTCCGGGTGTAACTGTAACTGTAACCTTTCTGCTCCACTTCAACAACACCACCGAACTGCTAACTAGCATATAGCTAGCGTTAGCTTAGCAGGTGTTAGCTAACCGGTGTTAGCTAACATTAGACTGCATTAAAAGATGTATAAGCGAACTTGGTCAGCTGTTATTTAATGAATTGTTTTCTGTGCCAAATACTGTAAGTACTATAAGTCCTTTAACTATTTAGAAAATAAAATTCACAAACTCCATCAGTGCTATGCTACAAAGTTTACCTGTTTTAAATCAAAAAGTAAAGATGCATATTAAAAACATTTTTTGTTTTTTGCATTTAAAAAAAATTAGAACGGATATTTTAAAAAAGAGAAATTGACTAAATTATTATAAATAAGCAGAAAAGCTGAAAGAACACATTTCGTTCCCAGGCTTAGCATATTCTCCTCAATTTGCCCATAAATTATGCACCAGGAGTCTACTTTTTATATTAGTGCTTTTTATTACCAAGCAGGATGTATGGAAATTTTTATAGGGCTAAAGTTATCAATCTAAATATATAACAGTAGTAATAATAAGCTGCCTTTCTATTTCTTTGACTCCTTTGTCACAGTATATGAAAACTCCTTGATGTTACTTTATGGCATGTTTTGGCACTTTATGAATGAAATTGAACTGAATTGGAAGATTTGGCTCTGGAACCAGTTAGTTTGTGTTTTTTGCTGACACACAGACATCAGTTCAGAATTCGATCAGTGCTGACTGCCTGTCTTCAGTATCCCGGGCCGTGCCCTTATCTCCTCTGCAGCCTCTCCCACACACAGCTGCTCCAGTGCTGATGACAGGCCTCGGTTTGGAAATGCCAGGCCTGAAATAGTTAGCCTTGTTTATAATTAAACTGCACACGCAGGAAGGTTTCTCCTGTTTGTGGATACCGAGACCTACCAAGCCTGACGCATGGCTTCACACACTGTCTGTTCACAGACACACGCACAGTGTAGACGTGGCCTGCCAAATACCCCTACGCATACAGGAAGTTAATTAGGGGTGCTGATATATAGTGAGTGAGTACAGAGCACAGCGTATTTAGAGATCAAGAGCAAATATTTTTTACCCAGCTTGCGGTGTAATTGCTGGGTGGAAGAGGAAAATCGGAGCAGTGAAGGGTGGAGCTAAAGATGAAAATAACTTTTTTTTTTTTATTGTTTCTACATTCAGAGCTCCGCTGAAGCCTTTTTCATTTGGAAGAGAATCAGTTTTGCAACTCCTGCACCTGAACATGGGAGACGAGGTGAAGGATATTTTCTGGAAGATATGGACCAAACTTCAGGGTCTCCCAGAAGCAAGTTCGCTGGACGTGGGAGCCTTTGTTGTGCTCCTCCTTTTTGTTGGTGAGTTTTAAGCACAGATCTATTAGAATATGGGGGGAAAGCCTGAAAAAAGTTGTAAACAGGTGTGTAAATTTTTGGCCACTTGGATGCAGCCAAACAAGAAGTAAACAACACTGACATATCGGTAAAGCTTATATGGCAAAAAGTTTCTTATTTACACCTCAGAACACATGCAGAAAAAAAACATTCATTAACTTATTCATTCTGCAAGTCCTCTAAGTTCAAACTCTACCTACTTATGAAGAAACTCAACAGTATATCTCTTGAGCTGCTAAATGCTGACTAGTTAGTTCACTTCCACCTGCATTTTGCCCTATAAGTGTGTAGTGGATGTATTGGATCTCCTTGCTGAAAACACCTGCACCCGATGCTGTTGTCACACTACTGATGAAGAAGTGATTGGCTATAAGCTACAGAGTGATGGCCTTCACTTGTTGCTGAGCGGCTGATGTGATGCATGTTGAACCAGTCATGACTGATGTTACAAGCACTTCAACAGTGAGCTGGCAACAATGTAGCTGGCTGTGCTTAGTCATTTTGCAGGTACTAGTAAGAGTAAACCAAAGCAGGATACAGTAGCTGCTGGCCGCACAAATAAACCAGTAAGCTAAAAGGTGCTTAAATGCTCCACATGGCAGGTGGGGACCTAAAAGTAAATCTCTCTCATCATACATGTCCATCTGATCCAGAGGCCTGTACTACGGAGCAGGATGTTTTCCTGCTTGTTGGCCTTGGATCCAGTTCACATGTGGACTAAGCCTTTCTTAAGAATTTGACTTGTTCTAAGTCGGTTAAATGGAATAACAAAAAAATCCATCAGATTCTCCTGTGGCTTAATGAAACAGCTGTGATACTCAGACGTCTGTTAACTTCGTGGTTCCAAGTAGGTTAGAGTTTGTTCATGTAGTCGGTCTTTTCTGACCACTTAAAGCGCACACACATTTATACAGTGCTTTTCCTATCACACACACACCTTGCTGATTTGTCTCCAGTAGCTGTGTTGTTTCTGCCTGTAGTATGTGTTTAACATTTTCATATTTTTTTAATATTATAGTTTTATTTTCCTTTGTAAAATCAGTCACCCTGCTGCCATGAGGCTTAAACATATTTCTGATTGGCCAGATGCTGCCAACACCACCACTTTAAATGAACATGTTTGTAGCAAAATTGATAAACCCTGGGTTGATGTATCGAGTTGATAACCACCTTCACGTGACTGTGAACTTGCCTGAGTATGCTGTACTTGCTTCTTAGTGCAGGGCCCAGTACTCGTGCAGAAAATACAGACTCAAAATTCTCTCTGACCCCACCCACTCTGTGTCTCTTTTTCCTCCTCACAGTCACAGTTATCTCCATGATAATACTCTCATGCACCCACGAATGCTGGTTTAAAAAGCTAAAGCACCAGCCCTCAAGAGTTCAGCCCATACATGGCGCCTGAGGAGGAGACTGAACAGACTACACCAATGAACATAATCTTCATCCTTCTTCAGTTGTCTCTGGAAGAATTAAGTGGGTATCAAAAGGGCTTGTGGAGGCAAGGATGGGAAGTCGGTGCCATGTTATTTCCAGTACTGGATGAGCATCCAGAGAGCCACGCCACTGGAATCCATAGAAATCAGCAGAGAGGCACAACTCATCAAGATTCATTATAAACCAGAACAATGAAACCCTGTGTGGCAGCATTTCATTGACAAAAAGACTCAGTAACAAAGCTGATGTGTCCTCAAATGTCACAGTGACTCAGTTATTACAAATGTAGTGGTTTGCTATGCTGTTCACATTCATCAGGAATGTGAACAACAACATGGACAGTGTACATTCCAACACGTATGTGTGCCGTGGACAACGTTCAACAGAAACATGCCTTTGTTAGCAAGCGTAGCGCCCTCTGCTGGCTCAGTGAAGCAAATCGTGCCAACGGAGAATGTGAGCTGTTCATTGTTTGATGTTATAAATGTATTCCCGTTATATTGTAAAATAGTATGTGACGTACAGGAAATGCAGCATTTGTTGTTGTTTGCTTCTTAGTTTTGTAAATGTAATAGATGCTAAATACTTTAATTAAATAAATTCTTTTTTTTTAATATCTAATGTAGTTTCCACAGTCTATAAGAGCAAGGCTCAAAATCTCATCAGTGCTCCAGTGTGTGCACTCCTTATCATCAGAGTTCCTCTTTGCCTTTTGAGTTTAAACATTAACCATGAGCTGTTGCTTTTACTTTGAAATGGCAGTCACCTGGAAATGAGAACAAACTGACACGGGTCACCTGGACATGCAAACAGGAACCGTGCTACGTTTGGATTTACAGAAGGACACCTCTGTGCTTGAAGTGAAAGTAAACTGTCATTTTGGGACTTTTAAAAACTCACAGTTGTGTTTGGGAATCAGGAAAGCAGATGAAGCTTTCTGCTCTCACACTCTGCTGTGTTTTCACATTCTGTTAGGAGTCAGTGAGCCGATCATTTAGCAGGATATGGCGGTGGAGAGGTGAGTTTTTGAAAATGAATATATTGGGTGACAAAAGCCTTTTCAGCTGCAGATTAGTAGAGCATACCAATAAAAATATAACATACCTGGTAGTGTCTTAGCTTTGGGACTGTTAAATAACTCTTGTAGTTAGCAGATAATCTGCTTCTTTCTGCTCTTAGTGTCAAATTATAGAATCAACAACATGTGAGTAGGTAAATATCCTAAAGGGTAAGTTTCACTGGTTTTGATCTAGCTGATAATTCTCCATCCAGTATACTGGAGCAGCAGAAACCCACAGGGCCACCTGAGGACTGGGTGGAGTGGTTCCTTCATCGTGTGCATCAGGAGCCGTGGGCACTGGGCGGTATTATTGTCATAGGAGTGTTCGTGCTGGGAACTCTGTCTCTGGTGATCTTCGCTCTGCTGTATGGATGCTGCTGCAGCTCAGGAGGCAAAACACTGAAGAAGAAGAAAAGGCAGAAGAATTCAAAGGACCGAGTCATTTGAGTGTGTGTTCAGATAAAGGAGAAATTGTACAAATCTCCACTTTTGAAATTTGAATTTCTTGGCTACACAGTATGTCGCCTTTTTTGAAATCAAAATGCTGATATGTTTCTGTAGTATCACTCAAAACAGTGGGAACACATCAGTGATGCCAAACCATTGTTAACTTTGGCTTTGCAGGCAGTTATTTGCATGAACTCTACAGCTTAAAGGCTTAATGTGTGTCACTGTCAAAAAGAGTTGTAAAACGGACTGATGGAGCACTTTCTACTCTGAGCACTCAAAGTGCTTTTTGCTACAAGAAGGAAACATTTAAATATTGCAGTTGTAACAAAATAACACGAACCACCACTATTAAACCTTTTCTCATTTATTCAAAGTTTGACTAGTGATTTTAAATTATTCATATCCATTCTGTGAATCTACACAAATTGTTGTATAAATTCACAGTTTTAACTAGTTTACTTTTCTTAGGCCCAAACATGATAAAGGTAAAATATGAAAAGGATATAAATCACTGATTTTACAAGCAGTTCAGATGCATACACAGTGTATTTTAATTCCTTACTGTAAAAATAACAAACCTGGATACAGTTGGATCATTCATAATGTAATCCACCAGAACCAACAGTTTAAATGCAGTCTGTAAACCCACAGATTACAGGCTGAGGAATAAGAAGGTACAGATGAACTCAATCTAGACAATAAGGAAGGAAGCAAAAACACAGAAAGCCACATGAGGAATTAACCTTTAAAATAAAACAGGAGGTAAACCTAATGAGGCACAAAGAAAAATCACAGAAAGGCAGTAATAAATACAGAGAAGGGGGAGATAGAAAGCACACAGAAAACATTCAGAAACACAAGGACCAGGCAAAGTATGGCAACAAAAATAATAATACTTTCAGCTTTCAAACTTCACCTATAACTCAGATCATCTCCATTTGCTAGTTTTCAGATGCGTGCATGTTCAAGTGGCTTCCTTTAGATTATCATTGAAGATGCATCACATGCGTTTTCCAAATGTTAATCAGTTCTTGAGTCTTAGGATGAAATATTCACAGTACCTTAGGAAATCAAGACAGAGATGTAAGGAGGTGTGAATTTATCTATCTACAAGTAGGTTCAAATAAATGCATGAACAGGGATCAATCATATAATTCCTATTATTATTAAACTCCTGGCAAACAATAAAGTGCTTCTGTAGAGTAAGTTTTTGTTTTACAAGTTGGTTTGGTTCACAGTGATGTATGAGACTAACTTGTTATATTGTTTAATATTGCAGGAACTGTGTGTAGAAGAGGCAACAATGTGCAGCACAGATAAGCATGCATTGGTTAGTGAGTGAAGGCACAATAATTATTAAATGAGACTTAAATGAATCTAAGCAGCACAGCTGGACATGTAGATGTAATAAATGTAAGATTTTCATGTGAGTTGTGTGTAAACTGTACATCATGTTTACATAAAAATAATCCAAGTTCAAAGCCTCTTCCTGTGTTATAACCACGGAATGTGGGCTGTCAAACAAAAGGACTACATGTCCCGGTGCCAGATTGGTTCCTTCGCACTGCGCAGTACAGTTTCGCTGACGTTAATATTCTGCGACCGTGCGTTTACGTGACATACACAGAAATGGCGAGCGGTAGAAAGAGTGCACTGCTCTCCTCTTTGGCAGACTATGGAGACGATTCAGAGCCCGACTCTGACCCCGAACCAGAAGAGTCAGGTATATAAAAACTATTTAACATCATTTTGTATGTTTAACGGCTATAAAAGCCTTTCTGTAATAGTGCCAATCTTAGCCCGGAACTTCATGTGGGAGCTAGCGTTAGCTTGTAGCTAGCTTAGCTAACGTACTCCATAGACAACGTCCACGATGCGTTGTATTGTTAGTAAAAACAATAATAAAAACATGACCACTTTTCAGTCAAGGCTGTTGTTTTATGGAGACAAACAGTTGTCAGTTGATCTGTTTAATGCAGCCTGGTTGTGGATGTTTGGGCAGCGGAGGAGGGCTCGTCTTGTGTAAGGTTACCGGGTTGTCTTCTTCACTCCGAGATATACCATCACTCTTCACTGTGATATACTTACTCATTACTATATGTTGTTGTCGAAAAAAAGTTTATTATAATTATGATTTGTCGTACAATCACCCCTCGACTGCGCGATGCCCACGACTTCCTCTCTGTAAGGTCTTCCTGAAAGCCAGCAGATGTACAATTTTTGAATGAAATATTGTGTTTAACTCCTGATTACTTTTGCAGGATGTGGGTTGTAGATATATTTTGGTTTCTGAATGGAGTATGGCTTTGCAGTATCTTCCCATAGTCGTGATCCACTGGGAGTTTTCGTCTTGGAATTATTAGTCCTGAATTAGCCTAATGCGTCTGGTCTTTCCAGGACCTACATACATAACTGGTAACCTATTTGAACCCTACGCAGTAACCTACAACGTAACTTGACGTGCACCTCTTGAGAAATGTGTCTTTTCCCCGCAGTTTTTTAATTTATCAGTGAAAGAGTAACAATCATAGTATCAATGTAAGGAATAATGATCATAGCATCACTATAAGAATTCACAAAAGTCAGCAAGTTCCTGGAGGGAGATTGCTGAAACTATCAGAATGGATGTCATGGAATGAACAAAATGAAAAAACTAGAAGGACAAATATGTTCATGCACACACACAAAAAAAAACTGACCACAACAAAGAGTGAGGATCCAGGAGGGAAAAGAGCATTTTAGCCCAGCATTTTATTTGTTTTTGACAGCTGGCACCGCATGTAAAGCACTGGGAGATGACTTTACAGTAATTAACACACACAGGGCACCTCGTACAAGTATAAATATCAGCCACTTATGTAGGTTATGTACGTAGGCTTGCAGAGACCCGACACAGAAGTCTAATTCAGGCCTTATGCTTGTTTTCTCATATCATCCTAAAAGAACCATAAAAGAATGATTTGCTGCTGCTGATGTCTTATTGATTTATCCATTTCTTCTGTCTCTGTGATGTCCCCGTGCCTCTCCCTCCATAGGGGGGCATGTAGGAGGCCTCGTGTACAGCTATGGTGACGATGACCTGAACCGAATTGAAAACCCAGAAGACCAAGAGTCTGCAGATGAAGACAGCAGAGAAAGCAATTCGGTCAGTGTTTGAATTCTGAGCTTGAATTTCTAGGTTTTATTTTTACTCGCCATTCAGTTCCATTCCACTGATGTCTGAGTCTGTGCTTTAACTTACAGAAAAACAGTCCTCATGCTGTGCTCTTGGAGCATGTGGCGTGCTTTGACACTTTTGTGATTGGCTATACACATTGAATTTTCACTGAATATGGGGGTGGTGGGGTGTTAGATGGCTAATAGCTTGGTTGTGGCTGTATTTGCATCATATTCAGGAGCGTGTGTGTGAGTGTGCGCAAAAATAGTTAAACACAGCAGACAGAGCTTCATGTGAAGAATCAGCACAGTAACAGTTCAGTTTAAATTTTCATGCACAGTGAGGAATGAGTGTGCGCATGACTATTTCTCTGCACTGATGTGCGCATGCTGTGCATAATAGAAGTGGACCAGCTCTCTGCCTGCAGAGAGTGTTGTTGTCATATGGGGGCAGTGTCAGAAACATGTGATACAACCAGTCTGTGGGCTACTCTTGCTTGTGCTGTTGTTGGTCCATCAGCCAGCTGAGGACAAGACTGAAGTTATAGCATACAAAGAGCTCAAGTGAGAGTGAGTGTTTTAAAAGCAATGGCGAGTGTCCACTGCAGCCTCTGTCTGCTTCTTTTCACACTGTATTTTTGATCTTTGATTATTTTTCTACGTTTCTCCCATTCCTGGTGAACTCTGTTATTTTGGCCCAGTTATCAACCAATCAGCATTCGACTGCTGTATAGGTCATTTGTGTCCATCGACATGCAGTTGGGATTTTGGAGGGCTGCACAGGAGCATGTTTGTGGTGGGTGAAATCCCCTCTCCGTATACTGTCCGAATGGAAACCACTAGGCAGACGGACACATTTGTGGGACTGCAAATTCTGCTTTAGTCACTTGTAAGCAAGCGACCTCTACTTTCCTGTTTTTGTACAGCTTCAAAATTCACACGTGGTTATTGAGACATTTCATGTTCGTCAGAACAAAAAGGGAAAATTTCCTAACAATAGGTCATCTAAACTTCCTAACCAAGGGAAGTGGGAGTAGAAAATGCGAACTCATTTCTGGGTTTTAGAACTCCTGCAGCACTCTGACAGCAATTTTTTTGGCTGACCAAAGTAACAATGTTCCTATGCTGAGAGCTAGTGCTCAAAAGCCATACAGACCCGAGCATAGATGAAAGGAGTATTATGAGAGTGGATATTATTATGTTACCTTTTTTTTTCTCAATACTTTTGCAAAAGCCACCTTTGCATACCAGGAAATAATTTTTTTTTTTACATTAAACTTTAACATGAAATTGGACCTGTTTGAAGTGTTTGAGCAAAAATATTCAAATACTAGAAAACATTGAGTCAGTTTTGCAACCTTCCAAAAATCTTTTTTAAAGTCTCACTTGTAGAAGAAACGGTTAAATAGGCTGCAAATGGTTTTACAGCATGTTGCTGGTTTCTGGTTGTTTTCTGGTCTGTGCTGCTGCTTGGCTTCCCGTTATGGTCTCCTTTCCTTTTGCCCCTTACAGTGTTAACCTTCTGCATTTTTGTTTTTATAGGAAATGGACGAATCTGACGAGGGGAGAGACGCAGATGATGTTGAGGTATTTGAACACCCCCGTGCTGTGGGATCGACTAGATTTAGAGATTAAGCCTGATTAATTTGTCATTTTGTTTTGTGACTAATCTGAAGCACAGCGATGGCTGTCACAACATGCAATGGTAGAGCATGTCCACTAGATGGTGCTGTGGGTATGTCAGGGGAATTTTCAAATAACAGATACTCTGCATGTAGGTACGGCCTACAGAGTGGCTTGTATTTAAAGTACACTATGAGTTATTGATGCATCTTCATGTGTGTCATAAAGTGAAGAAGTTAACCAGCAGTGCTGTTTTTATACAGCACCCTGCTTGGACCGTCATCCCACTGTGTGTGTTTGCATTTTAAAGCTGATCCAGACAGCGTGCCAGCTTCCTGCTGTGCTGTTTGATACAGGTCACCGAGGTCAGAGCGACTCAAACTGACTAGCTTGTCTGAGGCTTTGTTTTACAATCTTTCTTTGATTGATGGCAGTCTGATAAGATTGTGAGTTTTTGTCTGTTTGTTATGCCATATCATGAAGTGATAACAGCTGTGGCAGTGAAAGGAAATTGCAGTGTGGTAATTATAACTGTGCATCATGATGTGATTTCCCAATACTGCTTGTATCGACATGTAGAGCTTTCTGCCCATGGAAGAGAAATGTTTCCAGGAATGTTATGGAACATATTGTGTGTACCTTGTAGGAAAATACTTCACACCTTTCTGTTATACAAACCCAATTCCAAAAAGTTGAAATGGTGTGTAAAATGTAAATAAAAGCAGAATTCAGTGATTTGCAAGTCTCATAAACCCACATTTATTCACAATAGAACATATAAAACATGTCATGTTTAAACTGAGAAACTGTATCATATCAAGTGCAAATAAAAAGAAACAGCCTGAGCAACACTTTACAAGTAATTAAGCATGATGGGTATTAAAAAGAGAGGTGGAGTTTCTTAGGAATAAAGATGGGAAGAAATTCACCAGTCTGCAAAAAACCCCCAAAACAACAGTTTTAGAATATTTTATGTTTCTAATGTTCCTAAATATAAAACTTCAAAGACTGTGTCCAAGGAAGGGACAAGGCCAAAAATCAATACTGGATGCCTGTGATTATCAGGCCTTCAGTCAACACTGCATTGAAAACAGGCATGATTCTATGATGGAAATCAATACGGGGGGGGGCTGTGGATTTTTTTTTTCAGCTAGATTCCTGAAATGCTGCTGTCTTCTCTGGGCCAAAGTTTATTTAAAATGGTCTGAGGCAAAGTGGAAAACTGTCCTGTTTATTTTTAGAAAACATGAACGCTGCATCCTCTGAACTGCAAAAGAAACCCGGCTTGTTATCAGCGCTCAGTTCAAAAGCCTGCACATCTGATGGTGTAAGGGTGCAGCAGTGGCACTTGCACATCTGGAAAGGCACCATCAATGCTGAAAGGTATAAGCAGGTTTTAGAACTACATATGCACCATACCAAAGTCTTTTTCACTGAACAGCTTACATATTTCAGCAAGACAGGGCTAACTGTATGCATGTACGTATGGTATCTATTAAAACAGCATGGCTTCATAGGCTCTGAACCTGACTACATGCAGTCCAGACCTTTCATGAAAACATTTGCACATCATAAAACAAACAAATAGAATAGAATAGAATAGAATAGAATAGAATGCCTTTATTGTCATTATACAGGATGTACAATGATACGACAAGGAAGACCCAGAAATGTTGAGCAGCTAGAATTTTATATCAGACAAAAATGGGACAACATTCCTCTCCCAGATGTCCAGCAGCCCGGCTCCTCAGTTTCCAGACATTTGTGTGATATTAAGAGAAGAAGGGTTGCTACACAGTGGCAAACATGGGCCTGTTCCAACTGTTGCTGCCGTTAAATTCAAAATGACCATCTTTTTTTAAAATGGCACATTTTCTCAGTTTAAACATTTGATATGTTTTCTGTGTTCTACAGTAAACGTCGGGTAAGTCGGATTGAAGTGGCCCGTGGAATTTTATCCGACTTACACACAAGACGGATAAAATCTGATTTATCAAAATTCTTCAAAATATCAGTTTGGGGTCTATTATCAAATTTTGTGGCAATGGCTTTCTGCTTCATCCCTGGATTTGCTTCTGCAAATTTTATAATCTAATATTTAAGTTTGTAGCTTACGTTGCCTCCTGCACTTGTCATGATTGTCTCTGGTGAAATGAACTGGTTCGCCCAGTGAAGCCAATCAAGACGTCACATGACTGTATAGACACTCAAGTGACAGTGTGCGTAGTTGTGCGTGAACGAGCTGATGCGTGGAGTTTGCGTAGATCGTACATGATGCTCAAAGTGTGTGGCTAAATCTTGCAACTGCGACATGATCTGCACAAACACTGTTGTGAGCAAGGTAGATGTTAGGTAAATATTTGGGTCACGAGTATCTTCAGTAGCACTCATGGTTTCCTAACCCCGGTCAGAGGACCCCCATGTCTCAGCCTGTGGTTGACTTGTATGGGTTCAGATTTAGAAAAAGAATGAGAGTGAATGTCTTAGCTTTCGCTCTGCCCTAAAACTTTATTGTTCTTTGCAGCTGCTCATTGTTGGTTTGATGCATGTCAAACTGTGATGAGAGCTGCAGTGCAGTGCTTGGTCCTCATTTAACCACAAAGACTAAACACTAAAGAAGGCCTACTCCCAGGTTGGACTGGGTAAGAACTGTGGCTGCATATGCCAGTTGTCTCATAATGTTTTTCTTTTTTACCTCACTGTTTGTACTGTAATCCAGTCCAAAATCTTAAGAAAACATCCAGTTTACACATTCATGGACAGGGAACTGTCTAGTGGAGTGCAGAAACTGGGTAATCTCTAGTCTCAAGTAGGGCTTCAGCTAACGACTATTTTTGATAGTTGATTAGTCATCGACTATTGAAACGATTAGTCGACTAATCGGATTATGAATCACATAATTATGAAATGGCACTTATTTAGCTCTCAGCTTTTACATTTAGCATAAGATTATTTAAAATGTGGTAGTAAACACATACTTCATTCAAAACTTTTAATCAGGTTTGCTGCTGATATAAATTTAACGGCCCATTTTTCCAACCATAAAAATTGTACCTTTTCGTCCCCGTAAAACAAAGTTGGCACAGTTTCACCAGTATTCCCAATCACTAAACGTGCCGCTGAATTCTATCCGGTCTTTAAGTCTGACATCATTTCCGGGTCCAAATGCTCCTAAATAAACGGCAATGGTATAACCAATGACTGTTCAGTATTAAAGATGATTGTAACATACCTTATCAACTGCAGCTATTTCCGCTTCTCTTTCTCCTCCGTAAAATCACAGCTAAGTGTGTTTTTCTTCGAGTTAAAACAACCAGGGACACAGCATTGCGGCAAATTGATCACGTGACAGTTTGGACCCGGAAATGGAATTTACGTCATCTTTTAACAACCAGATTGCGCATGTGTGAAGCTCGCCAGAGATAGACGGACAGGAAGATGTCTCACTACGTTAAAAAAAAAAAAATCACCAGTAATAATAAACGACTAGTATCGATAATTAAATTCGTCGTCAACTATTTTTGTCGATTATTGTCGACAATGTCGACTAATCGTTGCAGCCCTAGTCTCAAGTCAGGATGCCTTTGTGAAACCTTTGTATTGTTGATTAAGTTGATAGTTCTTATATCTATGATAGCTGTTCAGCAGGGCCTCCCACTACAGGAAAATGTAAACAGAGTGTATCAGAGTTCATGAAGAGGGTTGGTGTGACAGGAGAATGGAAGGATAGGGTGAGGTGGAGGCAGATGATCTGCTGCTTTGACCCCTAAAGGGAGCAGCTGAAAGAAAATGACTTGAAATGATGATGGAAAAAAAAAAATAATAGGACAGAGCCTGACAACTAATGGCCGCGCCTGCTTACTGCCTGTGGTAATGGTGAATTGGTCCGAAGTTCTCACCCCAGTGCGATCATACAGCGTGCAGCGCCAGGCGATGAACCGCTGGCTAGAACTCTGTAGTAGTTGTAGTAATAATAATAATTCTGCCCTTGTGGCAGTGGAGCTGAATCTGTCTGTTCAGAAGCTGCTCTGCTGCCTGTCCAGTGAGCAGTGCAGACGGTGGTCAGGATTATGATGCAGAACAGCTCCACTCCACCACAGATTCAAAAGTATCCCAGTTGCAGCCGGTCACAGAGCCAGCCTTCCTGATTGGTTTATTCCATCTCTGTGTCACCAGCTGCTCCCTAGTCGATCACAGCAAAGTGCACTGCGCTCGCTACAACTGAGAAAATTCCCACTATTTTGCTGCACACGTTGAAGGATATCAGCCTCCTTATGAAAGGCTCACGTCCATTTTATATACAGCCTCTGTGTTGACCTTCCAGTTTGACCTGTTGTTCGTGTGGGTGCCTCGACCACATCAGCATCCTGTTTCCAGACAAACACCTGTTGAGTTACTGTCCTTTCCTTCAGAAGAAGAGTTTGTTTACAGTGGAGTTGAAGCCAACGGGTCAGTCTTCATCTTTGTTCCCAGTTTGCTGAGTATTCAAAACACATTAACAGAAGGATGTATGTAATACAGCTGTCTCACATAAATCCCATCAAGAAGGAAAGAAGAAAACGACAGTATTAGTTTGTGGGTTTGTCTGTTTTTGTCCATTTTGATCTGAAGGGTTGGTGATATTTTAGGTCACGGGTGTCAAACTCCAGGCCTCTAGAGCCGGTGTCCTGCAGGTTTTAGATGTGTCTCTGATCCAACACACCTGAATCAAATGACTGAATTACCTCCTCAGTATGCAGTCAAGTTCTCCAGAGTCCTGCTAATGACTTCTATATTTGACTCAGGTGTGTTGAAGCAGAGACACATCTAAAACCTGCAGGACACCGGACCTCGAGGCCTGGAGTTTGACACCCCTGTTTCAGGTCTTGCCTGGTGGCAGGACTGAATTTATAATCACTCTACAGAAACCTTTGACTGCTGCTTACTGTGACTTCACTGTGAGGGAGAGCTAAATGGGAGAGAATAATATGAAAATAATATGTGCGTGTCATGTCATGATTTGGATTTTTGCCGGTCTTCTCTACTGTACATCCACATCTTTCTCTCCTCCTCCTCCTCCTCCTCCTCCTCCTCCTCCTCCTAATTTGGCCCACTTCAGGATCCTTCTTTGATGTGCCTGTGCAGTTGCTAGGTGACGGCATGATTCCTGTGAATAACAGCACTGTTCCTTTGTGCTGAACCTGTGTTACGTCCACAATGCTGGCACAACAGGCGGCGTATTTTAAGGGCTGTACGAGACTCCGCCTCCTGCCAAGCCAAGGCATTCACTGGAAGCGTCTGAGAGCTGCTGCTCAGAAACTGCACCTCAGTGTGTGAAGTCTGCTGCATTGGCTTCTGTGTTTTGTAGGTTTCAGGTACACAGAGAATGAGCTGCTGTCTTTCACCTGAACGGATCTAGCTGTTTAGATCATTCATCTCACCACCTTACCTGTAATCCACAGCATTTCACTAAACCCTTGCTGGAATCATGATTTCATAATATCTATGACTGGTGCTGTTTGTATTTCCCACCATCGAGCACTAATGATGAGCACCTCCTGCCTAGATGTTGCCAGTGTATCCATTTTTTTCCTCCTCTCCCCCTCTCTCCCCTCTTCTTGTGTTTTTACAGATCCCAGAAGCAGAGAGAAGGGACCCCAATGAGCTAGTTGGTGAGTACACACACAAATTCACACACATACTCACACAGAATATGGAACAACCCTTAAAAGGTTAAACTGCCTCTCAATCTTGAACCTACAGCAATAAACTGAACCTACAGAAGTTTTAGCCAAAGCCTGCTGTATATTTCTCCTCTGCTGTTGTCCACAAGTTGTTAAAACTAACCTGACTTGAAGTCTTATTTTCAAAAGACCTCATACAGTATTAAAAAGAATAAACAGTTTGTGTAATGTGTGCTCAAGTCCTGATGCTTTCTGTAAAGGTTCTGAGACTTTGCAGCAATGCCAGCAGCCACCACCTTTGACCTCTCATTATGTTATTGACTTCAACAATATCATACTGAGATCAAGATGCAAGAATTAAGTACTGCGACTCACATAAATGTGAGGCAGCCATTGTTTGCCGAACTTCACGGTGAAATACAGTTTTAGTATAGACTGTATATAAAGATGGCCTTAACCATCGTGAAGTTGCCTGTTGAATATTTTTCCAACAGTGCCCTTGCTGATTATGCTGGTTGCTGAGATGGTTGATACCCGATTAAAGCTGCTAGTTGGATTTAAGTGTTAATCTTTAATATTGTGTAAAGTGGACATGTATCATCATGAGGAAGTGATGATTGTAAAAACATTTTCCTCCCATTTTTATTCTCAATAAATCACTCCTGAAATTCATTAAGAATGTGATATTATAATAATTCTAGACCACAAAGCCCCTCGCATGTTTTATTAAATCATACAGTTGCATTTTGGCTGGTATGATCATCCAGGAGAATTACATTATAGCTTCATGACGTCTGCAGAAAACCTGTTGTTCTGCAGCTGAGTGTAGACCCCAGGATATCCACATTTTGTCCATTTTTAAAAATACAAATTTATGACTCATCCTTTGTAGAAGATAATGATCTGACTCAGACACGGTTGGGATTTTCTTAACATTTGCTTATAGGTGCAATAGTACGAATGTAGAATAACACTTGCATCTAAATGTGTGTGATGTGAAAGAATCTCCCTCCCCCTGTAAATCATGTCACTTGGGTGTTGGTGCAGTAGGGCTGTGTGAATCACTAACTAGACCAAGTTGACTTAAAAAGCCTTTTTGTCCACTGACTGACAAATGAAACAAGGACCTGGCAGTGGTTAGTGAGTCATGACTGACCTGTACAGGTGTGTAAGGGAGCATCAAATCAGGCAGGATATGAGTGATGCAGGATGTGGCGTTTTATACACCAATCTCTTAGATCATAAACTTTTGGCACCAACACTCCCCCCTCTGTCGTTGGTTTATACAGCCCCCAGCTGGATGTAGATGACAGCACAGATTAGGCAGTGCAGTGAGTGTAGATAAGCCATAATAACCATTAAAATATTGCATTAAAATAGATGGAATAAATTCTCTTTAAAAGGTGTCGATGCATCTCATTGTAATTTTTCACATCACTCCTTGAGAGAGGCAGCAGAAGCCGAGTAAGCTCGGTGGCGTCTGCTCGCATATTATCTCCCGTTATCATCACCTCTTCCAAACGTCTGGCCTGGCTCGGCCATAAAAAGGAGTCTCAGAGGAAAAGGAAATGCACTAGAGCGATTTCAGGCTTTCAGAGCAGTTGCCATAAGTGTACTGTAGTGTCAGAGTGTGACTCACAGCCTGAGCCCGGACCCTTGGCATTCCTGCAGTGGAGCCCGGCTCCTCTGTCTTGTCTGTCAGTAAATGTCACAGAGCATCTGGCAGAAAGCCTTCTGTCAGCAAGCTGAAGACGGCTCTTTGTCTGTTTACTGAAGGGACGGACATTGTCTGTCTGTCCAGAAACCCCCCCCCAGGGCACAGACTTTGACTTTCTGTCTGTTTTGGGGAGGACAGATGGTGATTTAGAAACAGAGTATAATCTTTTCTCTGTCTGTTTATTACTCAGATTCTTCCTGGCTTTCCTCCTGTTGTCTGAGAATATTCCTTCATGTGCTGAGCTGTGTAATAATCAGGGGTTGATTGATTTGATTTATGTATATTTTTTTTTGCACAGGATGGGATTTATTCTCACTTCCACTGCTACTACGAGCTTAATGTTCAGTTTATTTTAGTGTCTAGAGTTTGTACGAGGACACAAAATTATCAAGTGAATCTCAGGTTGTTTAAAGTGGATTAGCAGGCGTCCACAGTGTTAAACCCCTGTTGCAGCGGCACTGTGAGCCACTGTGTGCATGTCTGTGTCTGAGAGAGTTTAACGAAATACCAAGCTACCACCTAATGCCTCTGAGTCATTGGACCTGCCTTGTCTTGTTTTTATTGTTTGGGGCTACAGTATTTTCTGTGTTTAATAGTACAGGCTTAGTTACACGTGGGACCAACAGTGTTCATGCAACTAGATGTCTCTTTACTAGTTTACATCTTAGCGATGTGTATGAACCTGTGCAAATGCATACTCAGCTTTACTTTTGTGTCTAGCCAACAGAGGCAACACCCTGCCCCTCCTTTACCCCGGCAGGGGAAGTTAACCATAACCATATCAGCTATGGAGGGAACGGGAGGTGGTGGTACTCCTCCTCCTTGAATTTTCTGACATGAGGAGCCATCAGCGTACACGTGTGAGTCTGTGGTCCCACACGATCAGCAGACTGAGGGGGAAAACAGAAAAAATAGTGGAGGGTGGGACTGCTGGGGGAAAATAATCATCAGTGTACGACAGCATCGTGTCTGCAGAGAAGCACTTTACATTTCAGTTCTGGCACAGTACCCACATGCAGAGGTTGCCTAACTTTGGTGCAGAGATATTTCTGCATACCTAGAAGATGGTGTAAAATGTTGAGAACAGAGTGCAGTGATTTGCACATCATTTAAAGCTTAGATTTAATTGAAAATAACACACAGATGTATCAGTATCACTGTTTTTTTTTTAAAGATATTTGAATTTGATGGGACAAGTGTTTGTTTAGCACTGTGTTGCGTTACCTCTTCATGTAACAACACGTGTGTTAGTGTTTGGGGAACTGAGGAGATCAGTTGTTACTTTTGGAAGCCAAATGCATTCCCATTCTTTCTTGATATAACATTTAATCTGTTTAAGGGCATCCTTTGTTGTTTCATAACGTTTTAGTAGGTGACAGGTCTGAAGTGCAAGCAGACCACTCCAGCAGATGGACTCTTGAATGAATGATATGAATGGGTTTTTTTTCAATAGCCAGTCTTGAAGCTGTCGATTTACCAGTCAGTCTATTTCCCTACCCTCACCTGTGGTCACGAGCTTTGGATCGTGACCAAAAGAATGAGATTGTAAATACAAGCAGCAGAAATGAGCTTCCTCCAAAAGGTGGCTGGCCTCTCCCTTAGAGAGAGTGAGGGGCGCAGCCATTCGGGAGGGTCTCAAAGTAGAGCTGCTCCTCCTCCACATTGAAAGGAGCCAGCTGAGGTGGCGAGGGCATCTGACTAGGATGCCTCCTGGGCGCCTCTTGGGTGAGGTGTTCCTGGCATGTCCTACCAGGAAGGAGGCCTTGGGGTAGAACCAGGACACGCTGGAGAGATTATATCCCTCAGCTGGCCTGGGATGAACTGGTGGAGCTGGCTGGAGGGGAGGAGGCCTGAAATCTGCTCAGGCTGCTACCCCCGCAACCCAGCCCTGGATAAGTGGAAGAAAATGGATGGATGGGTTTTTTTTTTAACCCATTGTCAATAAGGCCTTCTGTATATTTATCCTTCAGCATAAAAAGCACCCTCACAGATGGATAAGTTACCCAAGCCATGTGCACTAATGCACCCCCATACCATCACGAATGAAGGCTTTTGACCTGCACACTTTAAACAAGCCGGGTGGTCACGCTCCTCATTGGCCAAGATGACGCAGCCTCCATTATTTCCAAACCACAGGGCAGTTTTCCACTTTGCCAAAGTCCATTTTAAATGATGGTTTTTGGAAGCTTTCTTGGACTACTAGAGTATTTTGATGCTGTGCCACCTGACGGGACGTTCAGCTTTGGTCTTGTTGAAAAGTGTCAGAAATTGAAATATATACTCAGGTTAATGACTTGTGTCTGACATGTTTTTCTTTCTTCCTTCTGTTCCTTGATTGAAAGCTCAGATGAATGTTTTCCTAAATCACACTTAAGTGCATTAAATGTGGAAGTTTGCTCTAGAGGTCCTTTAATTAAAGCTGAATTAAAGAAACACTAAAAATAATAAAAGTAGTTGGTTTCAGACCCAGTCAGCACTTTTTTTTTTTTTGCCTTCTCATGCCCCGTCAAGTCTTTACTCGTCAGTGTTCTTCATAGAACTTCAGCAGACACGAGTTCCTCCGTCTGCACAGGCACATACTCGCAGCATCTATGCACACAGTAATTGATGGTACTAAACAACTGTATCTGTGTGATTGGGCATTGGAGTGACACTGAAGAATGCCTGGCCTGCAGTCAGAGGGAGCAGAGGGAGACAAGTCGAGCGAGGAGAACAAAACAAGGGACAGGTCCACAGGGAATGAAAGGAGCCTCCCTTCGCTGTGCAAGCCCCAACAACAGCCACTCCCTGCCTGGGACATGCACTCTTCATACCACATTGCTCTGTAAAACCTATTGGCGCACACTTAGGAGTAAGATGAACACAAGGGTGTTCAGGAATTCTCCAGTAATGCTTTTATGCACATGAAGTTTGTTCTCCAGTGCATATCCATATCCCACCACCTTCCCTCTGATTCTACTGTTTCACTGAGTAACTTAGTTAATCCTTATTCTGCATGTAAAGACACGCAGGGCAGAGCAGAAAAGGGAAAAGGCCACCGAGGTAAAAACATCTGAAGGCTCATGTTTATTTTTCTGTCTTCCTGCCAGCTCTGTTTTCAGAAAAGGTGAGGAACATGTCACCTGACGAGATCAAGATTCCCGCTGAACCTCCTGGACGCTGCTCCAGCCAACTGCAGGTACACAGCTGTTAAACGTTTACTGAACCACATACATTTCACTTGCAGCACTCCCTTTGCCTGCATGATATGACAACAACAGTTTAAGTAGCGCCACCCAGCCCACAGTTATGTCTGCTAATCAGATGGGGGAAAGGGTGTGTGGTTAAAGCTGGGGCTGTGGGGTTTATAAGAGCTTGATGGAATAATCTTGGGTTTGTAGACCTGTTTATGTGTTGGATCACTACTTTCCAGGTAGTAAATTCATCCTCCTAAGAGAACTTATTAGCTTGTAAAGGAAGAAGTTGCTTCCACAGGGAGAGAAACAGTCCGATCGGATCAGAGTTAAGGATTCCAGACTGAGACTTAAAGTTTGAAGCGTGAACGCCACCTTCTCCATACACAAAACACATTGGCTGTTTATGCACTGAAAATAACCTCCCGTTGACGCCAAGTGAATAATTAAGCTTTCACTCGTTCCCTCTCGGGTTAGAAATACATTCTGGTGGCGACATAAATTTTCTGAGATGCGCCCCTGTAATTAAACCAGCACACAGTGTCATCCTCAGTCAGCTTAGCGTCACCACCGCTGATTTCTGTTCGCTGCTGTGCGTTTGGTGCTTCCAGCTCCAGTTAGCTTTGTCTTCTGAGGAGCAAAGGCAGGTCAGGACATACAGCTGACTTAGTAAGTGAACAGCTCAGCAGTATCCCCTCTGGGCTGACACTCCCCCACCTATCAGATGAACAACTAATGATTCACCTTCACCGGTACAGCCTGGATATCCCTGCCTTCCAGGCACAGAGGAGCTGCAGCACTCTCACAGTGCGGTTTAATTGGATTTCGCAAATATTCTGTTTTGTCCTGTCGGTTCACCAGTGCTGGAATGTAGCCACTTTGTGAACTGTTTCCAAATGCCTTTTGCAGTCATGCCGTGACCTTGGGATTAGAACAGATTAGAACGATCCACTGGCTGCCAGCTCATTGCACTCAGTCTGAACCGCAGATCGCTCTAGAGAGGATTTCTATTCTAAGATAACTGGACTGCTATATCTGTTTTTAATTTTTAGGGACCAAGTCCACATCAGAGAAAGTTTTCTTGCAGAAATTAAAGGGATAGTGTTTTTCTAACAGCCCCACAAAATCTGAGGGGGTCGCAGGAAAGGTTAAGGACCAGGTCAAAAAGCGTCCTGTGTAATGTGTTAGTCATTGGAAAATGAGCTCGCAACAGCCTGAATAGTTTTATCAGCAGAAATCCAAATTATATTCACTGTAAAATAAATATTTCACCTGTTACAGACAAAAAGTGAAGTTGGAGGACTTCTAAAGAGATGTTTGAAACATGTTGTAAACATTGCATGGACACAGTTTGCTCCTGTGCATTTCTGAATGCTTCTTCTGTCGCCAACTTTCAGATTAATTCAAAGAGGAAAAACCCCCCCGCCAGCCAGTGTCGCAGCAGGAATTATACAGCAGCGCAGGCACACACAAGTGTCAAATGCTAACAAAGGTGTCAGCTACTTGCATAGGATATATTGTAGGATCTACTTGATTCAGTGGAGAAGTATAAATGAAGCTTGTGTCTTTGTCTTTGGTAGAACCAAAATAATGCAGCAGCTTAAAAATACATAGGTTATTTCAAGTATGGAACTGAGGTTGAATTAAACTGAGGTTCTCCGTTTAATTCCATCCAGTTCATTCCAGCAGATTTCTGCCACTCTGCTGATGCACCGCTGGTGGTTTAATGGGAAATAAAAACAGTGCAGGTTTTAATATACCGTAAGATTATGTAAACCTTTTAAGAGGAGGAAGATGCGTGCTTATTGGACCTTGAAAATACTTAGAATTCATTATAATCCAGATAAATTTAATATAAATGTGCTTGTTGAGCTCAAGACTCCACAGGAAACCTTTTTAATTAGTGTTTTGTGCCTGTCCACAGGGGTTTACTCAGACTTTAGCTGTAATCGTGGAAGGTCAGGAAGCATCAAAAATAATTGTTTGTAATGGTTTGAAACAAATTATCCAGCCAATAGAGATGCCTGTTTAGATTACACTGATATTAGAAGACCGTGAATTAGGCTTTGGACTGGAGTGATGATAAAGATGCTTCTGTGGATGATGAGGAGCAATATCCTCTCACTTCTCATTGCTTTCTTCCATCTTTCTCTGTGTTAGTCATCACACATCACTTCTGGATACATCTGCCAGCTCCCTGTGACTTAGTTTAGCTTGGATGTTAACTATTTCTTAGAAAAATCAGAAAGTAACTCCATTCCTGGTCAGAGGTGGTGTTTATTTCACATGTGCCACAAGTTAAGTGGGGTCAAACCTGAGGCGTGTGCGTGTCTTTCTGTTCGGGGATGACCTCCTGTGTGTTCTGTTCCTTCGCCAATTTGTTTGTTTTGTAACAGGAGAAGATTCATAAGCTGTATGAGAGGAAGCTCCATGGAGACTTTGACACAAACAGCCACATCCAGAAAAAGAAGGAATTTAGAAACCCGAGGTATGCAGCTCGGCTGGGCTGGAGAGACCATCAAACACACACACACACACACACACACAAGCTAACGTTTACATGTGATACCAGATACACCGTTTATTCTCTCGCTTTGTTTCCCCCCAGCATTTACGAGAAGCTCATACAGTTCTGCGGTATAGATGAACTGGGAACTAACTACCCAAAAGATATGTTCGATCCTCACGGCTGGTCAGAAGACTCATACTACGAGGCTCTCGGTAAACCTTTTTTCTCTTTTTTTCTTTTCTTTTCTTGTTCTTTGTGATTTCAAACCAGCGCTCATTATTGCTTTTAATCCTTCAGCCAAAGCTCAGAAAGTGGAGATGGACAAACTGGAGAAAGCCAAGAAGGAACGGACAAAGGTGAGCCTAACAATAAAGAAGAGAGGATTACTCTGTCAGTCTGCGTCAGGGGCAAGTCTCCACCAGCTGTGCTTCATTTCTACTTAACCTCCATTTGACAGACAGAAATCAGTGTTGCCAAGTTGAGCTCTCATCACAGCAGCTCAGACCCAGCCCAGGGCAGATGTAGCGCTCAGCTTTACCCGCTCTGGGTTTCAGTGTAAAAACAAACTGCCTTTCCTTTTTGGCTTACATTGTAGATCATTTCACACAAGTAAATGCAGGAAGAGGGGTGAGATGGGAGTTTCCAAGGACGATGTTAAAAAACATAGTGATACGTGCTGCCATCAGCAGCATCGTTCCTGCTGTTGCACCAAGTTAGAAACCTGACTTGAATGAACATGTAGCTTAAAGGAGTTACAGTAGTCAAACTAAGAGACATTAGAGCCGTCCATGAATTTGTAGTTGTGCAAAATGTTAACAAGTTTGTTTCCATCACTCGGCTGTTGCTGCGTCCTCTCATGTAGAGCTTTTCAGTGAAGTTGTTCTTTTAAGCAGTAATAGTGGCAAACAAACAGCACCAAGAATTTAAACCAGTATTTCAATGTTTGTGTGTTTTTCAGATTGAGTTTGTGACGGGGACGAAGAAGGGCACCAACCCCTCCAGCACAGCAGCCTCTACCACCAGCAACACCACCACTACAACAGCCACAGGTGAAACAATGCCCCTGCAACCCCCGATAGCGTCAGCTTCTCTGTGCTACAACAGTAGTGTGATGAGGTTAGACCTGAGGGGTACGCTAACAAGTGAGATTACTGGGTTAGTGAGGTACAGTACTGCAAAATCTTGAGCCAGCTCGTATTTCTTTACATTTTGCCTCCAAGGAGCTTCTTGTGATTTCTTAAAGTGGTTTTGGGCAGGTTTTCTGAAGGGCTTTCAAAGATTTTCTTCCTTTTACCCAACCAGAATGTTCTTTGTTTGTTTGTTAAGCCTCTTAATATTGACCAGTGTTGTCTACACATAACCGAGAGCTTTGTTACTTGCAGTCTGTCACAAAAACACAGAATCTGGCCCTTTAGTTAGATCCACCCACTGTTTGCTGAAGCCACCTTTATTCTCATGTGTGTGTGTGTGTGTGTGTGTGTGTGTGTGTGTGTGTGCATAAAACAGAAAAAACAGACCTGCTGTTATGAACGCTGCTAATTGTGATTTTAAAAAAAATACTCTACTTGCTGCTGACTGTGTTTACTCTCACCAGCAGATGCCCAGAAGAGGAAAAGCAAGTGGGACTCTGCGATCCCCGTGACCCTGGCACAGCCCACCCTCATCACTACCACGGCCACACTGCCTGCTGTTGTTTCCGTGACAACCACAGCAAGCGGCACCAAGACAACGGTCATCTCCGCCGTTGGTACCATCTTAAAGAAAGCGAAGCAGTGAGCACGAGAAAACGGGCTGACCCGTGTTGTGCTGCAGTCATATATGTGTAAAACGCAGACAAATGAACTGATGGACACGTTTTTTTTAGAAGAAGCCTACAAATTCCTTCTGCTCCACGTGGACTCGAAGACTAAAAACTGCCTTCTATCTCTGGGATTGTATCTGCATTACTGCATCCTGAAGCCAAACTGAGCGTGGGGAAAATACTCCTGGATCCTCTGTAAATCTGATGCATGCAGATCTCTTTCTGATCAAACCAGTATGTCAGCCTGCTTTTTTGTTTTTATTTGTTGGCAACACGTGTTTATTTAAGACAGAAAATGTAAAAGCGTCCCACGCAGAACAGATGCAGTAGAAATGTCTGAAGTTTATTTTTCTACTCATAGATCTGGTACAGTATTTTCATGCCTGCCGTAACAGTTCTTTTTTTCGTCTGTGGCATAGTGAATGAGACCGAGTTAAGATGTTTGTTTTTTACACTTGTACATATGTATTGAAAAGAAGGTGAATAAATGGATCAGATGTTGCCTTTTCAGTTGGACTCTTGTCTGTTTTTTTTTAGTCATTTGCACAAACTGTAACTCTGTATCCTGTTTGCTGTTCAGCTCAGATATGTCTGCTTCTAACGAAGCTTCACATCTTTGTGTCCTGAAAGGATGCTGCGTGGTTACTGGGGAGCAGGCTCTTATTGACTGCAGGCGTTGGCCTGAATCTGGACTGAAGAATCTCTCTGGTGTTTGTGCCGGCGCCCGCCAGCACACTCGCACAGTTAGACTTTTCTCTCTCGGGGTTAGCATCTGCGTTCCAGGTGAGGTCAAACCTCACGCTCCTCGTCTGACTTCTGTGGAAGGGGAGTGTCAAGAAGTTGATGTGATTCTGAGGGACTGCAGTGGGTTGAAGCTGGCAAGAATCAGCAGGCTCTGAGCTGCTTTGAATTTTAAAGCAGCAGCACTTCCTGTTCATAGTTTATCATAACCTTTCATACTTGTAAGTTGGGCGCAGTCCTTTAACTTGCCTAACTAAACATCTGAAGTATGCAGAAAAAAGACTTACTTGTTTTCCAGTTGTTTATCGGAACCTCACCCTGCGTTCTCAGTCATGATGATGTATAATCATCCACGGTGGCCTGCAATTTAAGACTGCCATACACAGGTTTGCGATTAACTGTATATTCTTCCCTCAATCATATACTGACTTCCTAAATTGACTCTCAGTCATTAAAACTTTGTTTTTTGAGGATGGAGAGGACTCGGTGATTTTTGGTGTTATCCCTGAGGGAGGTTTAGAGTGCAGATTATGGCTTAGACCTGACTCATTTATGACCATGCAGCTGAATCATACCCACGTTTGGCCCACAAGCCTTTACAGAACATGCATTTGGTAGACTGCGCGTTCATGTTCTCGTTGGATCTCGACATGTTTTTGCACAGCCCGGAATGCAAATGCGTTACTGACAAACAACCTGCAGGCTCCAAAATCACTGTTGCCGTTCACTCTTGGCTCCACTTGGATTCCTCACTGCAGACGAACCCTCCGAGCTCGAGCGGCCGAGGACATGAAAATACAGTTAGTGCCGGAAACTGGAGCTGATTGGATGGTTTCATCACACTCGGCTGATGGTGTCATTACTGTAAAAGCGTTGAAGTTTTCAAATTAAAACTGTAATGTGGATTTTTATTGAGTATACTTCCATCCACCCAGCACCTGCTTAGTTGGCTTCAGCCTCATTACTTTAACACTAGACACCCCCATAGACTTTACATTCACTCATCCAGATACTAACACCTCATGAAGTTAACTGTAGGTTTTGCTTCTTTTAATTAATAAACTGGTAACTTTTGGTTAAAGCTTTATCTCCCGTTATATGTCATTCACGAGCTGGACTGTGACTTTTTGCTAATAAAGCTTGATTGATTATGTACATGCATAGAGTTTGAAGAGAGAAAAGTTAGAGGTCCCTCCTTCTTGAGAGCTTTCACATCAGTTCAACCAGCCGAGTGCTAAAATATAAAATGAAAATGGGCTTGTATAAAGTGTATTTAGATACCTTCAGATATTATGAAAGCAAAATGTAATTGACCCCCCCCCCCCCCCCCCCTCTCTGTGGATTATAGTTTAAAGAAATGGCGGATGATTCACCGTCATCGCCACAGGTGTGTGCGTGTGAAATCACGGATGAGCACACACTTTGGAGGCGAGCCCTCGAGACACGCCCGATGTACAGCTTGTACCGAGCAGGTTACAACTTTCCCCCATCGATCCACTGTTGTCATGATTTCACTCAAAATGTGCGCACAATGTCAACACAATATTAAGATGTTATTCTGTGGGTCCCCGGGTCCATATTGGCTTTATGGTATTTATACATACGTACACATAAACACGCACAAGGACCGCATTATTGGCCCCATGATTTTAAGTATTGAGAAAGGAATTTTTAACACAGCTTTTAAAACGTTTTATTTTGGATGGTTACATTATTTTAGTTTGCACACAGAAGCAAAATTATTTCACAAAACCAAAAAACTATCAGGGTCTAAATCAGGGATCCTCAAATCCAGGCCTCGAGGGCCGGTGTCCTGCAGGTTTTAGATGTGTCTCTGCTTCAACACACCTGAGTCAAATATAGAAGTCATCAGCAGGACTCTGGAGAACTTGACTGCAGACTGAGGAGGTAATTCAGCCATTTGATTCAGGTGTGTTGGAGCAGAGACACATCTAAAACCTGCAGGACACCGGCCCTCGAGGCCTGGATTTGAGGACCCCTGCTCTAAATTATTAGCCCCTTTGATGCTAATAGTTGTGTATCCTATTTGCTGATAACAGCCTGCAGTCAGGCCTCACACTCGTCTCCTGAGCAATCCCATTCACAAATCTCTAAGCTCCTCCAGATTTGATGGTCTTCTGGCTTGGACCTTGGTCTTTGGTTCATCCCACAGATGTTTTGTGCAGGCCAGTCAGTAACATTCACTTTGGTCTTCTGGAGGTCGTTCTTCACCAGGAGCGAGGTATGTTTTTGGGTCGCTGGAAGACAAAGCGGTGACCCAGACCCAGTTTAGCAGCTGACTGTTTGAGGTTTTCTTTCAAATATCCTCCTTTCTTCATCATTCCTTCCACCTTGATGAGATTCCCGGATTCCCGCACTGAAGCGTCCCCGCAGCATAATACCCCCACCGCCGTGTTTCACTGTGGGGACGGTGCTCTTTGGGTTGCACGCCCCTCCCTTCTTTCACCAAACATAAAGCATTACAAAGTTAAAGCACATCATTGCACAGCACTACACAGAGTTCAATACCCATCTGGTTTTATCTGGTTTGCACTGTGTATAGCCATATATATATATATCTCATCTCAATCTACTTTATCTTTATTTATTTAATTGACTATATTTTAACTATTCATATTCTATTTATATTTATATTCTTTTTATATTCTAACTGTTCATATTGCACTGCTGCTGATTGAAGGGAGTTACCACAGACACAAATCATATGTGTTTTTATGGAACCCTTTCTTGCTAACTTTACACTGTGTTCATCACACTTAATTACATTATAGCACAGCTTTATTAAAGTCATTAATTGCTAGCATGATGGTCTTGATTTAAGCTGAGTTCAGCTGTGCACTGCAACAGATTTACTGGTGGGAAGAAGAAGAAGGGGAGACACGGTTACAAGGGGTGAATGAACTCAGTGATCCAGAAAAAGTGCAGTTTTTGTCATGTAAATTGGCAAAGAGTCGGGCACTGACTCAGGCTGAAATGTGGAGAGGGGAGCGGGAAGACATTCTTGTTCTGCTTCTTCTCTGAATAAAAAAAAAAAAAACTTTATATGTTACTTTCCCCACTTTTTGGATTGTTTTGCTTTTCCTGAGTGGGGAAGACGACCCCATCTATTCTGCAGATGAGTCCAGTTCCCCACAGGTGCATCTTGTACGCAGTAAGTAACGCCTTAAGTCATAATTAGTATGTTTGCAAAGGACAGATGTGAATGCAACAGCTGTGCATTTGTGGTCCATGAACAGTTTATGATCTTTTTACATATAGTTTCCACTCAGTGTGAATAATGTTAACAAATGAGTAAATAAATATTTTTAAAAAGCACAATTTAAGGAGTTATAATTTCTGCTTTTCATTCAGATTTTTGACATGGACAGATGACATTAAACTGCTGGCCGTCACTGCTTGTGTTTACTGCAAGCTAAAATATATGTATAACCACGTATGTATGAGTATAATTAGCACAAAGCTTCTTTCACACGATCCCTTGTTCAAACTAATTGCAGAAATGCTACAGCAGGTGTGCCACACCTTTCCAGCACCTCCTTCAGTGTTAGCAAAAAAAAAAAAGAATGTGGAGAAGAGTTGTTTCTGCACATGTTTTGTTCCCCTGGAGAGAGTCGCCCATTGTATCAAACCAGATCTGGTTGCTAGGAGTGTGGCTGTGCATGCCCCCCCCCCCAAAAAAAAGAAAAAAAGCAGGCTGTTAATGTAGTGAAAAGGAAAAAAGTCTCGTAAAGTCCTCAGATCCCACATCTGGTCCAACTTGGATCCTTATCCGAGTCTGCGTGAGTGCAGCTCTCAAAGTGTTAGAGGAGATGTGGTGCAGAGACAGTAAGTAATTGTAAGTAACCTTTAACACCTGATGTGTGGTCTGCTGCAGAGCAGAGGAAAAGGCTTTCTTGTTCAATCTGACTCTGCCTCTATCTGGAATTCCCACGACTTCCTTTTGAATATAATTCTGCTCCTTAATCAAATCCTGTGTTTGTAAGAAATTCATTAAAGAGCAAAAAGTTAAAGTGGAGCAAAGATGAACAGGTTAGAGTTACGGTTAAAGGGTAGAGGAGGACTTACTGAGAGAGCTCAACAACAAAGCAGTCCAATGATGAACGCCAATCCTGACATCTGAACAAAAAGCCCTGCCCTAAGGGACACAGGCGCTGAAAGATCAGTTCAGATGGGTGTCTCCTCTCTGAACTCTACCAGCACACGAGCATTTTTAATGAGCACGCAGCAGCACGAGTGCCTTCTTGGGGAGATCAGAAAACAGCAATGAAATCATGATTATGGCAACATGCTGTCAATATGGGAATGAGTCTCACTCACAGCCAGGGCTGAATAAACATGTGATCTGCTTCCGAGCCCATTTACCCACCTCCCACCCTCTATGCTACAGCTACACAATTTAGAACCTGAGTGACTTGGAATATGACATGGCTGTTAGTGCCACCTTTAGGGTTCACAGAGAATGATCCTTGTATCAACAAGGCAGAGGTCAGAGGGGAACGGCCAGGCTGCTTCAGGCTGATCGGAGAACCGCTCGTTACAGCTGGGGTGTGCAGAAGAGCATCTTGAAGCGGACGGTCCGCAGCAGCAGAAGATAAAAGAAACATATTCACATGAACGCTGCTGCTTTTTGGCCAATTTGTGTAAAAACAGGCGCTGATGTAGGTAACCTGTTTGCATTAACAACTTTAAGGTACGTCCCCGTCTCCCACCAACAGTCAGCATAGGCTCCTCTTACTGAACAGCACAGAGGTGGCACAGTGGAGAAATCTCAAATCAAGCATATTTGCAGTGGTCATAAGTACAGGAGCCCGGAGGTGCCAAAAAAAAAAGACATTTCAGAAAGCAAAAAAATGTGTGTGTGGGGGGGTCTTATTCTGTTTTTAATTGTTTTGCAAGTTGGAAAGATTTTCCAACAAAATATGAGAGGACGTTTAAATATATAAGCAAATATAAACTATATAAAAAGTATAAACACTGGGCCATGTGACCACGACACTGTTCAGGAATTCAGATTCCTCTGCTCCTTCTCCCTGCTCTGATTCAGGTATGTGGCAATCAGAACATTAATATCAAATATTTGACAGGAAGAAAATGTGCCCTGTGAGTACGAGTACATGATTGTGTAAACACGATTCACAGAACTGTTTCCCGTAGCCTGCAGGTAGAGTTCTGCTGTGTGTGCCACTCCCAAGAACATGGGAGGAGGCCGCAGAAGGAAGGGACTGACTGCAGAGTGTCAAGCCCACACAGGTGAACTCCTGCTGGGGTGGAATGCAGCAGGGGAAGGGGGGCCTGATGCACAGAGGTGTGGAGGTTTTAACTTCCAACAGTGTGGGGAAGAGGAAGAGGATGGAGGTGGCAGAGGGGAGTTAACTCTGTTAGAGCTACTCACCTGGATAGGAAAGGGAGTGTGTGTGTGTGTGTGTGTGTGTGTGTGTGTGTGTGTGTGTGTATGTGTGTGTGTGTGTGTGTGTGTGTGTGCGTGTCTGTGTGTTTGTGTGTGTCTGTGTGTGGGTGTGAGCATGCAGGAGCAAAAGGAGGGATCAAGTCACAGCCCTCGCAGTATATTCACTCAGCTGCTCTCACTGTGTCTCATATCTCTCCTGCAGACACTTAAAGACTCTGTCTTACACTCTGAGACACACACACACACACACACACACACACACACTTGTCTGAGCTGAGTTTAAGAGCAAATAAGTCAATATTTGACCAGAGAGGACTGTACGGGAACAAAGAAAGAAGAAACTGAAGAAAGAAACTGGAAGTGCGTCCGTCTCTGTTTTTAAGGGGAACTTTGAACTTGGACACGAGGATTCGAAGAAGTGTTTTTTCCCTAACAGGTGGATACAAACTAACCTCCAAACTCTCGGATCAAACAAAGCAGGAAAAAAAGGAAATAGGTTTCTTATTTGTTGCTGGACTTTTGGACTTGGACTGGGCGAGGACACAGTAAGAGGTTTGTTTGATCAGTAATCTCTTTGTATGCGGTCATAAATTGCCAAATAGCTTCATTGTTTTCAGCGTCCTTCGCTTTAAACTGAGCTTTGAGAACTTGACAGCTTATTCCACCTGCTGATATTTGTGTGACTTCTGAGCGAAGCAAATGGCTGTAAAATCTGCGTTATATAACTTTATATCATGCCACATGTTACAAGACTGATGAGTGAGCTTTGAACAACTTTGTATTTAATTTGTGTGTGTGTGTGTGTATTACTTTGACTGCTCTTCCTGCATGATTGCTCACATCAAAATCCAGACTACAATGTAACACAGGTGAAGGAAACTGGCTCAGCCAAAGTGAGGAGGGAGAAATCTTTGTGCTCATATGAGCACAGTCTGCTGCTCTCTGCTGATAGAGAAGCAATATTAAATCTCCAGACCTGTTGTGTTGGCGCTTGCTTTGTGGTATTTGTGGTTGTAAGGGAGGAATTTACAGATAACGGGGGGGAAGTGGGGGCTGTTGCAAAGACCCTCCTGCCTTTTACTGATGAAGGCACGACAAAGTCAGGCCACACCCAGTGGTGGCATGTTCACCTAGCAGCCAGTTTTCTGCACAGAAACAACTCTGGGGTTTGGGAAATGCCCCGCAGGATCATTGAGTGACTGTATTGAAGCTGCAAATTGTGTCAGTGTCATAAAGGCCTGCGTGCCTTTGATTTTGTCTAAGAAGGAGCAACACACAAAGTTGCTCTTTTTTTTGCTCGTGTTCGGGGACTGTTGAGCCAGTTTGAGGATAAGAGCTGTTTTGTTCTGTTTTTCCTGCCTGACCGACTCTGCTCAGTGATTTATGATCTCCTTGCTCATGCACACACCTGTAGCCAGCTCAAGTTCACACCGAGCTGCCAGGTTGCCTTTCCCATGTGTTTTTAGCTCGGACAGGTCATTCTCTCGCCTGAAGGAGAAATTCCTTTTCAGAGTTGTAAATCTTCAGGGTGAAAATCACCTTTTTTTTTTTTTTTTTTTTGTGCACTCAAATCACATCTGCCCACTGAGGCAATTACTGGGACATTTCGTGCCACACAGCGCCCTTTGTTCAGTGCCATGTTCAGTGCAGTTTTTGCAGCTTCTGTCCAAGATTCCAGTGTGAAATTATAAAGTGGTTTTGTTGTGAAGAGTCTGCACAGCGTGCTGCCACGAATATTTCCAGGTCCCACCCTGTATCCGCCCTTTGGTATCATGATTCCCTCCATCACGCTGCAGCAAAGATAAAGAGCTTCAACTGGCTCTCTGCATGAAACGAGCTGGATGAGAACAGCGAATGGAACACAGATTTAATGTATGCTCCCCAGTCTGATGCATGGCAGACCTCAGAAGCAGCTGTTTCTAGACAAGTCAGTTCACAGTATTTGAAATGATGATCCTTTATTGTATTTGGGTGTACCCACATGTTCTCTCCTTGATATCACAAAACCTCTGCACCCAAACTATCTACAAGACCACAAACAGGGACTTTAAAATGGTTTGTAGATCACTATTTTTGAGCATATTCAGGTATTTTAAAAAGTGATTTTTAAAAAAAAAAATAAGGTCTAGTGTTGCATTGTGTCTTTGTCTTTTGAAACTGCTGTTTTCCCACACTGAAGTGAAGGTAATGGGAGTGTCTGCTCCTGTTCTGTCCATCCGGCCTTTGAGAGTAGAGGTGGTTCAAATTACACCACAGTAAAGTAGTCTTTCTCATCTTTTCTTTCTCCTCTCTTTCTCTCCCTAAATGTGGATTTGAGCATTCGTCTACATTTGCAAATTTTTTTTTTGTTTCTCTTGCAGGAAGGCGATGGGGAGATGGACGTTACATCTCTCGGTGGGACTCGTGCTTCTAGCGGTCCTGCTGACCTGCTCTCGTGCTGAAGGTGAGAAAGACCAGATATGTATTACCAACACTAAAAACATTTATCATAAAATATGTCTCCATGTTGTTTGATTAAAAACCACTGAAGTGTAAATTCACCAAACCTGCACAGACAAAGGATCTCGTGACAATTTGTGGATTTTCAATGAGATATTTTTAATGAATCGTTGGATTTGACCCTAATTTTCCAAAAACTTAATTAACACACTATTTTAGACAGCTTTTATGGAATAGAGGCAAAAAATGGCAGATCTGAAGATCCATTTAGTTTCAGTTGAGCTAAGTTTCATGCCTCACTGCGACGCCTTCTGACGGTGTTCCCTTTCTCTTTCTGCTCCAACAGATAGGTACTGCTTTGCCTCCAGGGCCAAGACCTGCTCAGAATGTCTGCAGGCTGGGGTAGGCTGCGCCTACTGCTCCGAAGAGGTGAGAGGAGAAACTGCAGGGATATGAAAGAGCAGGAGATGATTCATTCCTCGAGGAGAATGCTCTTATTCTTAGCATTTTTAGAATCTCAGATGATACTGTGACCTCGTGTTATGAGTAGATGTAGTCTGCAGACCAAATTTACTCCATTTCCAAAAATCTTGCCTAAGCTGTCAACCGAAGATTCTGCAGGAAAGCAGTCCTCACAAATCTGTCTTCCTTTTCACTCAGACCTATAATGGCCCTCGCTGTGATCTGCACGAGAATATAGTTAGCCATGGCTGCAAGGCTGCAAGTATCATTACAGCTCGAAGCAGCCAGGAGATCCTGGAAGTAAGCCTTCATCACTCTCCTACCACTGTTTACAGTCAAGATTTTTCAGATTTCAGATCTCACTTGTTCTTCTTCTTCTCCGTTCATCTTTCTGCTCAGGAACGACGAATCAACGTTAATCTGCAGCAGTCTCAGGTGTCGCCACAAAACGTCATGATGACCTTCCTGCCAGGAGAGGAGAGAAACTTGAACGTGGAGGTGTTTGCCCCAGAGAAAGGCCCTCTGGATCTGTACATTCTTATGGACTTCTCAAATTCCATGGTGGACGATTTGAACAACTTGAAGAAAATGGGGAATGAGCTGGGTGAGCACCCTTGTCAAGGTGATGGGTTGTGATGACTGTTGATGTAATACTGACTTGGAATGTATTTCCTGTAGCTTCACTGGTGGAGCACCTGTCAAATGACTACACTATTGGATTTGGAGAGTTTGTGGACAAAGTCATAGAGCCCCAGACCGACATGAGGCCCTCCAAGTAAGAGAGAAAATAAAGAAAGCTGAGCACATCCTGTGCAAACGTTAGCATAGTCAAACCACAATGACCCTTTCCTCTTTGTCTCTTCTCCTTCCTCCCTGTCAGACTTAAACAGCCATGGCCCGACAGCGACCCTCCGTTCTCTTTCAAAAATGTCATCAAGCTGACCAGCGACTTGAAAGAATTCACAGAGAAGCTTCAGAAGGAGCAAATATCTGGCAACCTGGATGCTCCTGAGGGAGGCTTCGATGCCATATTACAGGCTGCAGTGTGTGGGGTAAATAAAAATACTAAACCAGTATTGCTCTGCCTGAATTTACCTTGAATTCACAGGTCTAAAACTGTCACCGGCATCCTTCCATCGGTCCATTTTCTGATGCTGATACGGGGCCGGGTTGCAGGGGCAGCAGCATAAGCAGAGAAGCCCAGACCCCCTCCAGCTCATCCACGAGGACACCGAGCTGTTCTCAGGCCAGCCGAGAGATGTGCTCTCTCCAGCATGTCCTGGGTCTACATCAGGGGCATCTCCCAGTAGGACATGCCCAGAACACCTCACTCAGGAGGTCTCCTCGTCAGATGCCTGAACCACCTCAATTGGCTCCTTTCAGTGTGGAAGAATAGCTGTACTCTGAGTCCTTCCAGAATGACTGAACTCCTATGGGTCCAGTCACGCTTCAGGGGAACCTCATTTCCACCACTTGTATCCATGATCTCAGTCTTTCAGTCAGTACCCACAGCTTGTAACCACAGGTGAGGGTAGACAGCTTCCCTTCATGCTCAGCTCTCTCTTCAACACAACAAACCAGCATGGCGTCCACCTCACTGCAGACACAGCCCCAATCTGTCCATCAATCAAGACACCACAGACATTTAAACTCCACTCCACTCACCCCTCACCCAGAGTCGGCACGCCTCCCTTTTTCAGCTCAGAGCTACGGCCTCAGACATTTCTGTTGCTGCACATTTGGCTTTGAACTGTTCCAGTGCTGGAGGCCTCCAGCAGCAGAACCACATCATCCACAAGAGGCAGAGATAAGCTCTTGATGCCACCAAGGTGGAGCCTTCTGCCACTTGGTGAAACCTGCCATCTCATTCAGGCAGTCAACTCAAGCAGTACTGGGTCATACACAGAAACTCTCACTCTCCTCATTACCGTGTAACTACAAAGGTTTTGATCACCTTTCAGCTCATCATTTGGTTTTCCATCCTGCAAATTTATTGTTATAGATTCACTTTTGTGACATTATTTTTGGACACGTCCAGAAAAGCACCCTGAAATTTGTTGTATAATATTTTCTCAGCTCCAAACACCCACGAATACAAAGGTTTCTGCAAAGGCTGAGCATTTTGTACCTTTTTTCCCCAACATGTTCTTCTAGTCTTTTTACTACATATCTTTTGCTCTCAATTTTATGTCCTTATTCTAGGATAAAATTGGCTGGCGCAAAGACAGCACGCATCTCCTGGTTTTCTCCACTGAGTCAGCCTTCCACTATGAAGTTGACGGCACTAATGTGCTGTCAGGCATCCTATCACGGAACGATGAGAAATGCTACCTCAATGCAAGCGGTTTTTACACAAAGGCCGAGGAGCAGGATTACCCTTCAATACCAACACTGGTCCGTCTGCTGGGAAAACACAACATCATCCCCATCTTTGCTGTCACTGACCACTCCTACACATACTACCAGGTTGGTGGGTTTTAGATGCTCAGATTTCACTGAAGTCATGCCTACAGTCTGTGATTGATTGAAAAAAGATATATATTTATGCATTTATGGCATGCGTATTGTGTGCAGAAACTCAAAGAGTATTTCCCCATTGCTGAGATTGGTCTGCTGCAAGAAGACTCATCCAACATCCTGCAGATCATGGAGACCGCCTTCAAGGTAACAGCTTACAGCTGCTAGAACATTGTACACTGTTTAGTGAACCTCTGTGTGCTGATGTGTGCTCACACCGGCTGTCCTTTCAGAATATCCGTGCTAAGATGAGCATCCGTGCAGAGGATAGACCCAAGGCTTTCGAGGCTAAGTTCATGAACCTAAATGGACAAGCTGCACAGTATGGGGACTTTAATTTCCAGCCTGGACAAATTGTATGTGAGAAAACAAGATGGAAACAATTTATTTTACTAATGAATGTATTATGTATTATTATTTTTGCTGGCACCAACTGGGATTTTCAGAATTAAAGTAATGTTTACAGCCCTCCCTATTTTACTATGAAACCCAAGATACATAATTAAGGCACACCTATAATTACACAACAGGGCAAGCAACAACAACAACAACAAGAGTCATAAAGATATTCTATCAAAAATAATTTTGTACCAGTGTCATGAGGTGACTTTTACAAAAAGGTGAGCAGACACTAAATAAATAAATTATACCTCCATAATTACTTAACTATTTACTATTAACTGACAATGACCAGTGGTGGAGGAATTTTTTTTAGAACTGTTGCTTTAGCAAAAGTGGCAATAAAATACTATGAAAACACTTCACTGCACATAAAACTATATTTTTGGCAAATTTTACATAATGTTTCAAAAATAAAGTGTATTAAATAATAAAGTAATAAATGTTCCCATCGGTGTTATGCGGATTCATATTACTATTGCAGATGTTTATGGTTGGGGTCATTTTAAACACCTAATATACTGTTTAATCTGTGGTAATGCATCATATTCTGTAAAATCATAGGTTTATAGTGTCTGTAGATCTGTTTTGTTGAACCAGACATGGCAGGAGTCCCCCTCGCCGTCATTAAAGCTTTCATTACTAACATGCTAAAAGAGTTCTTAAAAGTTATTAAAAGTTTCCTACATCAAACATGTTGACAAAGGTGTTTACTAAAACTCATCTGTTACAATGATAAATGAGAGTGCTCGTTTGCTTGCTAATGCTAGCTGTTTCCAGACTAAGCTCAGTGAAAGCAAAGCCAGTGTCAGCTTGTCTAGCATGCTAATCTCCCCTCAGTCTCCCATGAGAGACCAGAGGTTTATCCAAAATGCACATGCGCAAAGAGCCAGAAAGAGCTACTAGCCTCTCAGCTTGACAAACTCCAGCCATTGTTAATGGGTTATATACTTACCCGTGAAAACCCACCCATACAGATTTCAGCACCTCCCTTATCAAGCAGCTTTAATTCTGCTTCCAGAGACAATAGCAAACTGCAGCCACAAGATGGGAGTAATGTAATGAATGGATGCAAATAGGAATGCGAGAAGCTTTATGATAGAACACTGTTTGAGAGATCACTTAATTTGCTCTTAATTGATGTTTATTCCTAGACTTCATTGGGCAAGCACTGCCTGCCTTGCTTGCCCTGTTTTGTACACATTTTTGCACTATTAAACATCCATCCATCTATTTTCTTAACTGCTTGTCCAACTTAGTTATATGGACAGGTCACCGATCTTTTACAGGAAGGCAGAGAGACAGATAACCAAACACACTCCACACCGTGGCCAATCACCAGTTAACCTAACAATTTTGTCTGAGGCTGCCAACAGATGAAATAAATTTGGAAACATGATTTTTTTTGTGTTTGCATGGTCTCTAGGGCAAGTTCATGACGCGGCTCAAAGCTCAACGGATGATTGATGAAGAGCATGTCTGTAAAATGAGACCAGATGAAAAAGGGGGAGTACTGAGAGTCAAACCGACCACATTTAGCAATGGTGTCAGGGTTAATGCCACAATTTTGTGTCCAACCTGCGATTGTGAGAAGGTATGATGTACAGAAGCACACAAAAAGTCAAGTTACAGTCAAATTTCTTTATGGCAGATCATCCCTAAAAGACATTTTTTAATCTCTCCTCCAGACGGTCATCCGTAACGCACCTAGGTGCTACAACAAAGGAGATCTGGTGTGTGGGAAGTGTCAGTGCCATAAAGGCTGGTAAGACTTTAATTATTCATTCATAAGAAAGAATAAAAAATTACCAGGATTGTGGCACATTTGACTGACATTTTCAAGCCTTTGGGTTTAATATGGTATGCTGTCATGTCTCCCATTCAGGGTGGGTCCTTTCTGTAATTGTTCAGGGAGCGCGTCAGCAGCAGACACCAACCAGTGCAAAGCTCCAGGCATGGATGAACCTTGTTCAGGACGTGGAGAATGTCAGGAGTGTGGAACCTGCATATGCTACAACCCAAATCAGTTTGAAGGACCCTACTGCGAGTATGACAAGACCCAGTGTAATAGACATGGAGGTTTCCTCTGCAATGGTAAGCCAAGCTGTGATTGCTGAATTTGTTATTTAAGGTTGTATGCATAATGTTTTCAGTGCCGCAGTATATATACATTCAATACTTTATGACATATTATGACTAAACTGGCTGTGCTTTCCATGGTAGAAATTCCTGACAGTTTTAAATTGCTTTATATTTGGCTTATACCAACATATTTTACTTTCATCTGTTAGTCAAACAATTTAGATTCACGCGTGTGCACCCAAAACTGGAGCAGCTGCATTTTTCAGCTCAAAAAATTCCACAATTTAAACAGCAGAATGCAAAATGCAAAATCATAGGGTGACATCACTGTGGCTACATCCATCATTCTTAGTTCATGGTGGCAGGAGTCACGAACCAGCAAAGCCACTTGTGGGTGACTCCTGCCACCATGAACTAAGAATGATGGATGTAGCCACGGTGATGTCACCCTATGATTTTGCATTCGTTTAGTGTTTTTGCCATGCAGCCACATTGGTTTTGATGAGAGCACCCTCTCTGGGTTTGTTAGCTATATCAGCAGTTACCTCAAGGATAAAAAATATTGCATCTTATTGTTTCCTCTCCCATCAGACCGCGGCTCCTGTGTTATGGGTCGGTGTGCGTGCACTGCGGGCTGGACAGGCAATGCCTGTGAATGCCCCACGAGCAACCAGACCTGTCTGGACAGCAAGGGGGTGAGTACAGCCAGAGATATTTGTTAATTATATTAGGTTATCATGTATCCTTAAAGATAATCAGTGCATGACTGTGTCTGTATTTGTGCCAGGTTATCTGCGGTGGGCGAGGTAAATGTGTGTGCGGCTGGTGTGAATGTCAAGACTCTGGCATAGAGATGACTTCATCCTGTGAGCCAAATTTCCAGGTATGTGGATGTATAAATATGTGTTTTTATGTCCCAGTATAGTATATCATCAGCTGAGTTACTTACTTTTACTTTTTAGCCTTAGTTAACATCTCTGCAGTCTTGCTTGAGTTTCTCTTCGTGTGTTTGTAACCTTTCTAGGCTCATTTTGGTGCGTGCGAGGCTACGAGGAGCTGTGTCCAGTGTCAGGCGTGGAAGACAGGAGAAAAGAAGGAAAAAGAGAGGTGTGACGAGTGTCCGTTCACAGTCATCATGGTGGATGAACTGAAAAAAGGTAAGCACATACAAAGGGAGGAAATTAAATAAATCATTTTAATAAAGATTCTCAGCTGTGACACTATAATGACACAGGATTAATGTTAGTTCATACATTTGTGTTTTCAGAGGAGGAAGTGTCTGAGTCCTGCAGTTTCCGTGATGAGGACGATGACTGTACGTACTACTACACTGTTACCAACCCAGGTCCATTAAGGAACCATTTGGAGGTTCAGGTGCTCAAAAAGAAGGGTGAGCTGCAGGATTATTATATTTTACATCTACATATGTATGTTTTTCATTTACATCTACAATGAAGCAGCTTTCTGAAGCAGCTTCTCATTGTGTGGTGGAATAATGCCCGATCACACAAATTTCTTTACTTTAAAAGTTCTTGTCATTAGTTTTATGAGTTTAACTTGGAGAAAAGTTACAGCATGTGTCAAATTCTTACTATATAACATCCTTAGGATGGAGTCTTAGTTTTAGCTTGATCTGCTGTTTATTCAGGCATATTTAATGGCATTGAGAAGTATTTAAGAAGTGCAATGAAACTTTTGAGGCATCTCCAAACCAGTCTGCCTCTGGGTTTTCTTCCTAAAATACTTCACCTAAAAGACGCCCAGGAGGCAAACTACTGAAATCCCTGAACAACCACAACTAGCACCTTTTGATGTGGAGAAGTAGTAGCTTTATGCTGAGCTCTGGCAGCTCTGGCAGCAGTGCTTTGTATGATTTTGTTTCTAACTTTATCAACTTCTCCTGATGATTCTTCAGAGTGTCCCCCTGCGAGTCTCCTGTGGTTGCTTCCTTTCATCTTGTTCCTCTTGTTGCTGTTGGGGCTTCTGCTGCTCTGCTGCTGGAAATACTGCGCCTGCTGCAAGACCTGCTTTCAGGTAAAAACCTATACTTGGACCCATAAATAATTCATATTTCATAGAAGTCACAGCTGAAGTAATGCGTTCTGTCTCTTCTCAACACACAGAGCTGCCTTGCTCTGCTGCCTTGCTGTAGGAGAGGTAAGATGCTTGTCATGTTACACGTGACATGTGACAGTGCTCATTTAAATCCTTCACCCTCCCAGCAGAGATCACGTTCAAGGTGAGTCACCTTATGTTGAATTCTATTTTCAGGTCGCATGGTCGGATTCAAGGAAGATGAGTATTTGTTCCGTCAGTCTCTGCTCACCTCAGACCATCTGGACACACCGATGGTGAGGACCGGTCCACCCAAAGGAACCGATGTGGTTCGCTGGAAGGTCACAGACAACGTCCACCGTGGACTCAGTCACCCCCAGGCTCTGATAAAGCCAAACCCGAAAGAGACCAGTGAGTGTTAAATTGTTTTAAAAGCACATTAATTGAGAGAGAAAAAAAAAGGAAAGTGGGCTTTTGGAGTAAAAAGAGGAAAATGAAAGCTTAAAGTTATTTACATAAATATGTTCTCTTTTGTAGTCCCATTCCCGATCTCACTCCGATTGAACAGGCTCTTCTCTGAGAGCCTAACTCACCCAGATTCCAGAGAGGCTGAACAGCTGCGCAAGGAAGTTACTGATAATGTGAGTGTTTTTGATCGCCTGTGGACGCATGTACGAGTGTACGAACATTTTCACTTAGCTATTGTTCTTCCATACAGCTAAATGAGGTGTACAAGCAGATTCCTGGGGCACAGAAGGTGCAAAAGCCCTCATTCAGGTAAGATGGGCTACATGTCCATTAATGTCCTTCTTAATCCATACTCATAAGGTGTGTGTATGTGTGTTTTTTTAATTCTTGTCATCAGAACTGGAAACAAATTTTCAGTTTTCTCACAAATGTTTTTGTCCTCACAGAATGCAGAGAAATGCCGGAAAAAGGTACCATTAATATAATACAAGAAAACACTGCAGTTATTCTTAGAGAACCCAAGTTGATGAATGTCTGACTTCTCTGACCCTCCTGTGCTCTTCAGGCAGGACTACACCATTATGGACACCGCCTTGTCTGCTCCTCGTAGCAGCTACCCAGATATCGTCAAACTCACTGAAAAGAACGTCCAGTCTGGAAACTTCCATGACCTGAAAGTGGTTCCAGGCTACTACACAGTAGCCACAGACAGAGGTGTGTGTTATTTGTGTACTGTAGTTCAGCTACATCCTCATCACTGCCTGCCATAAACCTGCTCCTCTTCTGCAGAGGCTGCTGGAGCCATCGAGTTCCAAGAAGGCGTGGAGTCAGTAGACGTTCACGTGCCGCTCTTCGTCAAAGATGAAGACGACGACAAGAAGCAGCTGCAGGTTGAGGCTGTCGATGTGCCTCTGGGCATTGCAGAGATCGGCAAACGTTTGGTTAACATCACCATCATCAAAGAGCACGGTGAGAAATCTTGAATTAAAATTCAAGAGGCCCTGTGGTTTGAACTAATTTTGAACTGTATAATCTTTGAGTGCACTAATTGATTCTTCCCTCTATTCTCCCCCAGCCACCAATATCTTTTCATTCCTCCAGCCAGCTTACACCTACAGCAGGAAGGACGGAGTGGCCAACATCCCAATCAGCAGAGAGATCATTGAGGATGGACGCACACAAGTCACATACCGCACAAGAGACCTCACTGCCAAGGATAAGAAGGTGAGCTTCTGTGTGCTGATAACTTATGTGGCTTTTTAGAGCATGATGTGGATGGGACTGAAACATAAAGCCAAAGTGGGATCGCCAAAAACTGCAGTTCCTTCAGCAGCCACGTTAAGCTGTCTTCAACTCAGTTCTCACAGGCGTCCGTGTTTTTTTCCATGTTGGAAAATGTTCCATGTTCCAACTTAAGCAAATAGATTAACAGGTTTCCTGGCTGGTCCAGTAAACCTTTTTGTTTCTACAGCTTGTTTCCCCCCATTGACAGGCAGCTGTGGCCAACAGCTATCTTGTAGGCCTCACCACTGCTGATTTGAGTCACTAAACTGGAACCTTCGACTATGTTTGTAGACTTGGTGCCTTTTAGTGGATATTTAATGGAATTATCTCACAAATCTGGACCTGCTCTTCGGTATAGGCTGTCTAAGATCCATATTCTTCAGTTTTAGTCAGTCAAATTGGAGTATTTCATTATTCTGGCGCATAGTTGTAAATAGCAGGTATGTCTACAGTTTATGGATTTCTAACAAAGCTTGCAAGCCTATTACTTTCTCCACACTTTCATCCAAATATGGTCATGTCTGGTGCTTAAAAACGAACAGGGTGACCAAAATGCTCCAGTATTTCCAGTCTGATTTGGAAAGCACGGGGACTTCTCAAACCTTTAGAGCCTTTACAGGCTGTAGCCAATTTCTAATCGCAGTCAGTGTGGTATAGGTCACTGAGTTTTCCACATTCCTAACCTGTTCCTCCTTAATGTATTTCAGGACTATGTGACTGTAGAAGGAGACCTGACCTATGGTCCTGGTGAGACTCAGAAGATAGTTCCTGTTCGTCTGTTGGAGCTGAATGAGAAAGATGGTCTACTGGAAGACAAACAGGTCAAGCAGTTTGTCATGGACCTCAGTAACCCAAGGCAGGGTGCCAAGCTGGGACGCTACCCGAGAACCACCGTCACCATCACAGACCTACCAGGTCAACGGATGCATAAGTGTTCTGATTACAGCCTTGCTTCCAACTAAAGACCTGATCACTAAAGTTGCTTCTCTTTCTCCCACATCTTTCTTTATCCAGAACCCAGTGCGTTAATGTTCAAGAAGGACTTCCAGAACTTCACTACATCAGATCCATCCTACACCATCCCAGTGGTTCGCACTCGCAACCCCGACAGCCCTGCCACAGTGAAATGGCGGACCAAGAAGGCCCAGCGCTTTGAGTTATCTGGCCCTCTAAAATTTGCTCCTGGAGAGACAGAAAAGAACATTGTGATTGATCCGAAAGCCTACCCCAGCCCGATCCAGCCTGAGACCTTCCAGCTTGAGCTGTTTGACCCAAGTAGCAATGCTTCTATTGGAGATAGGAAGACCACGGTTGTCAATGTCACAGATGGAGGTAAGACTGAACTGTTAGTTCCACAAAAACATTGATCCAAAAATGTACTGAAACTGCATTTGTGAAATTTCGGATCATTGTATGATTGTTTCATCTGGTAATTCCTTCCAAATCCTGCAGTTCCAAGATCTCCAGAAATAGCCCAGATGGCACAGATGGGTTTCATAAACAGGAAAGCGGCCTCACCCGGTGGTCACCTCCTCTCCCCAGAAAACCCTAAGGCCGTAGCAACTGGTCCCAGAAGCATCCGGCTCAACTGGGAGCCCCCGCCTGGTAACCCCATGGGGTACAAGGTACATGAAATCATCACCGTTAGTCTCAGAGTTGATTCCTGTGAAGCACATTTTGCAATATTTATCAAACGTTATGTTTCTTTTAGGTGAAGTATTGGATCTATGGTGACCCAGAGAAAGATGCCCAGGTCTTAGATGTGAAGACTCCACATGCTGACTTGACCAACCTGTACCCCTACTGTGACTACGAGATGCGAGTGTGCGCCTACAATGCAGTGGGAGATGGCTACAATACTGATGTCATTCCTTGTCAAACACTGGAGGATGGTAATTATTGTGACTCATTTCCTTTGTATTAAAGTCTAATGTCTGATCCCTACAGAAGAGCTAGTTTCTGTGGAACCTGTTTCAGTTTAGCAATATCTAAATCTCTATAAATTTCAACTGCACCGTTTTCCTGTAGTGCCCGGAGAACCTGGTCGTTTAGCCTTCAACGTCATCAGTCCGACTGTCACTCAGCTCAGCTGGGCAGAGCCTGCTGAGACCAATGGCAACATTACAGCTTATGAGGTCGTCTACACACCCATCGATGATGATATGAGTAAGAGACCCACTCTTAAAATACGCATATACTCTACGCATGGTAGCAGTGCATGCTTTTTATTCTACCCCTGTCTTCTCACAGAACCAGTGGGACCAGCTAAGAAAGTGAAGATCGACAACCCCAAAAAGCGAATGCTGTTGATCGAGAACCTCCAGAACGCACAAACCTATCAGTACAAGGTCCGTGCCAAGAACAGCGTGGGCTGGGGCCCCTTCAGAGATGCAACCATCAATTTGGCATCACAGCCTGCCAGACCTCTGTCCAGTAAGTCTGTGGCAAACACTTTCCCAGAGCCCTTACTGCTAAACCTCTGTCTGCATGAAAAAAAATTCACCTCTCTCTCTTTCTGTTCCCAGTTCCCATCATTCCAGATGTCCCTATTGTAGATGCCGAGGCAGGAGATGAGTATGACGGCTACCTGATGTACAGCAATGAGGTGCTGAAGTCACCTGTAGGCTCCAAGACACCCAGTGTCTCTGGTGAGGGTGAGTATCTAGAACCAGAACCACAAGCTTCTCATGATAGCTGTCAGGGTCATCTTATCGCGCTACTGCTCAGTTTGGATTGATTTCTGGCTCTGCCGACTGCCAGGCTTTAAGAATGAGCTGTCACTATAATATGGATCCAGTTATTTCCGTCCACATTCTCACTGCTCCAAGGCAGAGGGGATATAAACTCTGCAAACTGTTGGTCAGATCCAACATGTGAGATTTTTTTTTTTTTTTCGGTTCTCTCATCTCTTCAGGTTTTCAGTGTAAAATGCCTGAAAAGGCTGACATTAGGAAGTCCTGCAAGAGCTTTGAAACTCAGAAATGGTGGTATCCTCAAGGCTCTATGATATCATTTCCATCTGGCAGACTTTTTTCCTACAGGCAACAGAAATCTGCTTCCACTGCCTCTGCAGACATATGCAGTGGATGTCTCTATGATCACAAACCTAAAGGTCTTCACCCATTTGGTTTGTTGTCACTCTCCTGCTTTTGCAGCCATTGTTTTGCTCTCAGTTTTCTCTGGCAGGCAGTGCTAAAGTTGCTCCTCGCCTCCGAGATAATTTACACTTAAGCGATATATATTCAGTACAGTATAGATCATATAACCCCATGAATGTGTTGTAGTTTTTCTTGTAAAGTACTCTGTAGCAAAACAAACAAATCTATCCTTGGCCTGCATGCTTCTCCACTGTAACCACAAAATCAAGGCTGGAAATATGTCAAGTTGGTGGGGTCCAACCTGGATCTCCGTAAGGTGTCGTGGAAAAAGCGAGTGGATGTCATCCCCAGTCGGCTCAGCACAGACACAGAGACGAGCACAGATGAGGCCCCCAACCCCAGCTACACCAAAACACCCTTGCCAGGTGAAGACCACTCCATCAGACCCGCAGATAGGCAGCCAGCATGCCAGCTGTTATGCACGGCTAGTCATGCTCCCAGCAAGGCAACAACGTTTCTCGCTGCTTTCGCGGTTGGATCCGCTCTGAAATATTACCATTTGTCCCTTAGTAGGCACCTGTCCCATATATCCTGCCCAGAGAGGAGCACTGGCATCAACTGCTGCAGCTCCAGTTGATGATCGGGTCTATTCTCTATGTATCCCACTGGGGAGGTTGTGATCTGGAGGCAGCTTGCCTGTGTTAAGCTGTGTTAAAGGCTTAGTTAGTGTGCACACAAGTATGGAATACACTTCTTTTTTTTTAAATTATTGAAATCCACTGTTGCTGTTTTTGCTTTTGTCTTCTTGTATATCCAAAGTACCTCATGGATCTGGTTTGTAAGAACTCAGTTATTTACATCTAGGAGGCTGCCAGTATTTGATATATTATACCAGGAACAGTTTGGGTCTGTAGATGAAGACATGCTGATTTCACCACCTGCTCATAAAGAAAGTACTTCAGTTTTATCACTTGTACTGCATGGCTACTTTACTTCATTCGCAGGTCAAATATACTCCGTGAAATATCTCAGTATTTATTAGATTAATAGATATTGGCAAAAATATAAGACTAATAACATTACTGTCAACCTAAGCAAGATTTTGCATCACTAACTAGGAAGTTATGTATGCTAAGATTAGATAATAAATGTGTATGCTATTGTGCGTTAGCGCCCTAGCCTTTAGTCCAAGTTAGTTTATTTCTGTGATTTTTAGGTTTTATTTTTAGCAACCAGCGGAAATAAAAACAATAAATGCTGAAAAAACTTCCAGGCTGCTCCTTACCTGGCTTCCCCAAGCAGATCCCACTGCTCGTACACCTGTATATTTGCTGGTTTAGTAATAAAATGACCATATAAGGAAATCTGTGCCAAAGTGACATCAGCTCAGCACAAGAGTAGAAAACTGTTGGAAACCAAGTATTTAAAGCAGTTTGAACCCTGAGAGTTTGGCTCACATAGATTACATACGCTGAACTTATCCAGCACTATAACACTATAAATATATGATATATTATGTAAAAGCATTATAGGTCTCCTTTAAAATATGACACTGTGACCTGCTACAGTATAAGTAAGCATAACATGTTAATTATCTGGAGAAACAGGCACTCTTCTAGCAATAAAAGATCAATTATTCCAGTTGAATTAAAAGAAAAAGTGCAGTTGTAACCCTCAATGCCTGCACTGACAAGACAGCCTTTCCTTGCTTGCACATGGTGAACATTTGCTAAACCTTAGTTGCTCTTTGCGTAACCTTTAAGTTGCACATAAGCAGGACTGAAACTGCTGCTGCTTTACTCTCTGTGGACTGGCTGAGGCTGCTTCCCATCAATAGCAGAGTGAAAGTGAATACATGTTAGCTGCAAAATCTCCACTGTCTTATTAACAACCCTGGCTCTCACTGTTGTGTGTCACAGATTATATGGGCAATTCGAAGTGGGACCAGACCTTCCTTTTCCCAGGAGGATCAGGCACACGCAACCTCTCTGCATCGTCCTCTCCAATGTCCACTCTGAGCTCAAACTACAGAGGGGCAGGCGGCTCCTTTACCACAGAAACAACCACCACCTACTTGTCTGGGCCAGGTATGATGGATGACCGGAACGGCACTGAGCAAAAGCAAAATGTCAAGACATCGCACATCTTTATCCTTCCGTCTGTGTCTCCTTTCATGCAGGAGGCTCTCGTAGACAGGATGTGATCGGAGGAGGAGTCCACACATCCGAAGTTATCATGAGGAAGCGTTCGGAGAACAGAGGTTACACGGATGAAAACATCCGCGACTCTATCGTCATGGGAGATCAGTTAAGCAAATTCCAAGATCTCGGTAAGTTTTCACTGAAGCTTGACTTTATTTCAGTGGATTCAGAAAGAATTATTTCTGCTCTTCGGGCCATAAGTTCAGGTTTTTTTGGAGTGCATCAGTTAAGATGTCTTGACAGGTAAACTGTGCAAGCGCATGAGCCCATTGGTTTGGACATCTGTTAGCAGGGTTGGGGCTGTTGGCTGTACAGCAGGCTTATCCACGTAGACTTTGCTATGCTGACTATCGCCATTTCTCCCTCCCTCCCCTCATTTCCTCTTTGTTGTATTGTGCCTCGTTTTTCTTCTCTCCTTATGCGCTTTCCTCCACCTTCTGTTTTTTTCCCCATCATTTCCTTTATCCTTCTGGTGTCCTCGTCCTTTACTCCCCCCCCAATTCCCCTGCTCAATGCACCATCATCAGGTGGGTTCGGCTACACTGGGATGCAGAGCAGCTCTCAGAGTCACTTCGGCTACAGCCTGTCTCAAGGCCCGAGGGCCAGGACTCAGTCTTCAGAAGTCAGTGATGCCCTATATAGTCTGGACAGGGTTCTCCAGGGTAAGTCTGCAGCATGCAAGCATGAAAGCACTGGAAGGGTTTGCCGGGTGCGATGCATAAAGCACCCCTCTTCAGTCTTTGCTGCTACTTTAAGTGGAACTTTGCCTCATGCTGAGATCTGCTGTTCTAACAACCTTTGTTTTATATTAAAGCCATTTTTCATTCACATATGCATATCAAATTATTACATGTGGAAGTGACTTGCCGATTACATGGCTAAATAGCCCGCGCTAAAACATACCCTGCTTTAATCATCCTTTTTGACTTTAATGGGGAACATTTACAAAACAAAAACAACATGCACCCATCAACTCCAGAGGATTAATAAGACTTAAAGCTAGCGTTTGAGATCATACACTCCTCATTAAAGTGTTTACTAAGGTCGCAGATGAAGGGAGCCGAGAGCTGTTTTCACATAGACTTTCACACAAGTAGTCACACGAGTAGTCGCCCCCTGCTGGCCGTAAGAAAGAATTTGGGTTAAAAGCACTCGTGCAGAGTTCCTAGTAGCGAAACAGCCGCAGAGGATTGTCTTCCAACTCTGCAGTTTTACTTTTCAGACTAAATTCATTTCACTCCTTTAAAGTCTTGAAAGATAAAGTGACAGGTGTTTCCCTGAGGAGTTGGTAAATAGAATATTTGGTATAATATAGTTTGTTTGCCAGTGAATTTTATGTCAAATACAGTTGATCCTGCTGCTCCTAACTGCAGTGCTTTTAAGGACTACTCAGGAACTCTATAATGCAATCTATCATCAGGGGTGGTTTTTAAATCAGATATGTCACTGCAAAGCATCATAATGGCAATATAACAGACAGAGGAGAGAGATATCCAACAAGTCTGCAACAATCCTGGTTGCTGTTTTGCGCTCACTCAAAGTAATTGAGACTGAAAAGTAGTGGAGTCATTTAAAAGTGATATTTTTAAAAACAAATGCCAGGCCAATCTCTCTCCTCTGATAGGTTCACCACTCGTGTTTTTCTGTGTTGTCTATCAGATGCCCGACTCCCCCCTGGCATTCCAGACACCCCGAGCAGACTGGTGTTTTCTGCTCTGGGACCAACAGCCCTCAAAGTCAGCTGGCAGGAGCCCCACTGTGAGAAAAACATCTTGGGCTACTGTGTCCTCTACCAGCTTCTCAATGGAGGTAAATGCAAGGACCAGTTCATGACATAAATGTAGCACACTACTGTAGACGTGCGAGAAAAAGACATGCACGTGGCCAGTTCCTGTTTATGGAGGCAGTTAATATCTTTTCTCTGTTCTCTGCAGGTGAGATGAAGCGCATCAATGTGACAAACCCAGCAGAGAACTCTGTGATCATCCAGGACCTGCTGCCAAATCACTCCTACCTGTTTAAGGTGAAGGCTCAGAGTCAGGAGGGCTGGGGTCCAGAAAGAGAGGGCGTCATCACCATCGAGTCCGCTGTGGACCCCAAGAGCCCCCTCAGCCCCATGCCAGGTGCTCATTCACTCGTCGATTGACAAAAACAATGGTTGTTTATTTTAATAGAGTCACTAGATGCACTATTTCTCCTTCCTCATGCTGCCCTCTGTCTCTGCTCCTCCCAGGCTCACCTTTCACTCTAAGCACTCCCAGTGCTCCAGGCCCTCTGGTGTTCACAGCTCTGAGTCCTGATTCCCTGCAGCTCAGCTGGGAGAAACCACGTAAGCCCAACGGAGACATCCTGGGATATATAATCACCTGTGAACAGCTGCACGGTGGAGGTGAGGCTTTGAGAAGAAGGCAAAAAAATAGCGTTTTAATATTTTAAAACAGCTAATTTAAGGTCTCGTTTAAAGTGAGTGTGTTTTGCCTGACTTTTGTTTCCTGGTTCCTCCAGGTGATATGCGTTCCTTCCAGGTGAACGGCGACGGTGCTGAGACCAGTCTGACCGTTCCAAACCTGAGTGAGAACGTCCCGTACAAGTTTAAGGTCCAGGCTCGAACCACACAGGGCTTCGGTCCCGAGAGGGAGGGCATCATCACCATCGAATCTCAGGACGGAAGTAAGACAAAGCCCATCCTGACAGATTGGTATCTGATATGAATAAAACAAAAAAAAAAACTCCCAGCGGTTGTTGCTAAAAGCTGAAAAGGATACACGAAAGATCTAAAAAGAGGCAGATGATCCCCTCGGAAGCACAAATGCAAATGCCAATCTGTTGTATCAGGATGTAGGACATCTTCTGTACAGACTTGACATTTTGGCCTGAGGGTACGCTAGAGCAAACATTTTGGAGTTATGTAAGAGGAATGTGCTCTATGAATTTTAAAGCTGTTACCAAAAAAAGATCCATCCTCTGGGAACCTCTGGGGCTGATTTATGGTCCTCTCAGCCAAGCAGAAATATTGACATGACTGTGGCACTGTAAAGGTCCACAAGTCTCTATCATCCATCAAAATTAATAGAAATTCTCTGGATTTCTTTCTTTATACTACATTTACTTTATTCCATAAATTACCTTAAAACTTAAATAATTCTTACACTCAACAATAAGAAAACATCACTTTGCTTTTTCTCTGCTGCCGTGCACAATAAGAGATCCTGAGTTAAATCTAAAGATTAACAGGTAATCCGTTTAACAGGTGCTCGCTGACCTCAGGGTTCCACTTACAGCAGAAGCACCTCACATGACACTCAGGGGCTGTCACTGTCTCACCATGAGTCCGAATCAGGCCGCTGGATGGCTTTATAAAGTATGAAAACTGGTGTGGATTCATTAATAGCTCACATTTTTCAATTCAGTGCTCTTCCAGCATTTCTGCAAAGGTGTGAAAATGTACAGAAAGCATTTCTAGAATTCATCAAGTGGTTCGACTCATAGACAAACACAATAAATACACATGGGATGACGAGGAGAGAGAGGAAACAGCTGGAACCGCCAAAGTAAAACAGGAAATGACTAAACACAGACCAGGACTGAGGCATGTGACCCTGACAGACAAACCATATGCGACACAAACTAAAGGCAGGGCGCCACAGATTAAACACGGAGACCAGGACAGAATATGGGAAACAGGGAAACAGGCTTAAAATGCAAATAACCATAACTAAGACCAGGACTCAGAAACTATAACAAACGAGGAGTCTAAACCGTGGGCAAACTCAGCAACACAACAGAGGAATTTCAACAAATACAAAACTTCAAAAAACACAAAAACACCGTGACAGTCTATGTTTTTGGCTTCAGTCGCTCACCTTGAAGTTGCGCCGTTATTTTGCCTGCTGTTTGAAATCACTGAAGGTCACTGACCTTCTGTGGTCTCTGGTCACCACATGGCTGCAAATGACTTCCCGTGCGGGCGCCTCTTCAGAGCTGAGCCGCACACGGAGTGCCCAGTGGGAAATGTTAGGTGACATTACATTAATCCTCACTGGAAAAAACAGCATTTTATATCAGGCGATCCACATGTGGGTTTTCTTGCCTGCCGAATTCAAAGTGGATCCTGATTCGGGTCATTTTAAACCTGAACTGAAACAGTTTTTAAAGCTGGATCTGCCATGCTCTCATTAATGATCTGCCTCTTATCATTTTATGGTACTTCTTTGTACTACTTTACTCTTCTGTCTACATTTTTCATTAAGTTCTGAAGTTTTAAAGTATCAGTTCATGAATTTTATGTATTTTCCACAGTGTAAATACCTGTATTTAAAAATAGTTTAAAATATGTTTTGAATTTTTGTCTCCATCTGTGTATTGTGTTGAGGAGATATCGGTTAAGTTGAACTAGAGCTGGGCTGGATTTGTGTAATACCACTTTGTACCACAAGATGGTGCAGTTTATTTAACCAGGCAAGCCGTTGAGATAATGCTTTGGTTTACAAAGGCGGCCTGCCAAAAGGTAACACCTCATAATATATCAGAAGTTAAACAGCAACACAACGCGTAGAATTCTGCCCCCTGGTGGTGGAAGTTGGTTAACTTATGCTGAGGGTGATTACGGAAAGTACCTTTAAAAGCCCGTATTGGAGCAAGCATAGCAAATTAGCTTAAGCTTTAAATGTTTTTTGATAATCTAATGCTTGATTTTAGCATTTCTGCCACTTTCTCATTATTCCTTGCGTCTTGGAGGTAACAGACTTACCATCTATCTGTGCTTCCATCTTTCCTTGTCTCACATAGGTGCTTTGTCCCAGCATAGCAGCCAATCAATGACCCGGCGGGAGGTTTTCCACCTGCCAACAGAAGTCAGCACACGAACCAACATCTCCCACACCATGCTCGACGACCCCTTCTTCTCAGGTACAGAAATAAAGCAAGCTTGACTATTATTCTTTTTAAAATAAGATGTGTTCGCTCACTGTTGCGTGCCGCTCTGTCTGCGACAGATGGGATGATGATGACTACGCAGCACACAGAGACTGGCAGCATGGTGACTCGCCAGATCACCAAGGAGGTGGTTCAGAGGGGCGTCATGGGAGCAACTACTGTCACAAAGAAGATGTTTTATGAATCTTAAAGGGCTTGTTTGACAAATTGGCATCCAGATGTCTGACGTAATGAGGAATCACATGTGAGAATCTCTTTTAAAAAGAGTCGCCTTCGGAGTGCTGAATGTTTTTGTATATGTGAGAGTGTGTGTGGCTTACACGCTGCAACCAATTAATAATCATTCCATGTAGAAATCAGCGGAGAGGAGGCCGTTTTTCCACGTCTGTTACAAACTGCTGTCATCTTCTTCCATAAGTTTGGTTTATTTTAACATTTCCATACTTATTAAATATCAAGCTACGTCTGCAAACTCACTTTGTGTTACACATTTCCTGCTGACGAGCAAAAGTCCTGATTTGGTATTTCATTTACTGTCACCACCGAATTAAGTTGGTATTTTTCATGTTTAATGGGGTTTTTTTCTCCCCATGTATTCAGCATTGTAAGATTTTAACAGTCAGATATATGTACAGTGGCCCTGAGGTGCAAAACACTAGAAGAAAATAAGAAAAAAATTCACTTAGCGTAAAAATATTGGTAATCATTTTTTGGTTTTGAGTGGAAGAATCCTGAAACAATGGAAGAGACTGGAATAATATTACACTTCAAACCCTGTAAGCAAGAATCAAGACTGTGTGTAAAAGCTGCAGAAATTTACATCCATGCCAGAGCTGCATACTACGAAGAAGTATTAGGCCCACATTGAGGAAAAAAAAAAATGAAATTGTGCATTTTGAGAATAAAGTCAAAAATCTGAAAAAAAGTCTAAATGTGGAGATTAAAGTTGTGGTTTCAAATCAAACAACTGCCACGTCTGCTGTACCCTCTCCAAACTGTCTTATGTTATGAGTTAGTGAAACTATAGTTTAGAATTGGTTTTAGTAACAAGGAAATTATTTCTGTTTTAGCACAAACACGATGTAGTGATTAAATATGAGGACATTAAAGAGATGGTGCACAAAGCTGCATCTGCTCGGAAGGAAAAAACACAAACTGGCAACGGACAGATGCGAGGACATCGATGGCCGCACCCTCGCGCAGTACAGAGGGGACGTGTAAAATCATAAGACACAATAAGACACAATAAGACAGCTGATCGAGTCGTTTCATCTAGCCAAGGCATCTTGTAGAGGGTACAGCAGCCGCGGCCGTTATTTGACTTCAAATGATGACTTAAATCTCAAAATACTTTTTCTTGAAATTTTGACTTTATTCTCAAAATGCAAAATTTATAATTTTTTTCTCAATGTGGCCCTAATACTCCTTCATAACATACCCACAAGGGAACATGAACAGTTTAAGAGGAGATGTTTCTAAGTTACACCTTGTAAACAATAAAATAGGAATCTTACAGTCTATTGTTTATGAACGGCTAACTCTGAATGTACTTTGTGAACTGTTTTATTTTTTTGTGTTTGGCACCTCTGGGCCCCCGTACATATTGGAGAAAATGTGTGTAAAGACAGAAAGATTGTATTTGCTTCTACTGCACGTCCTACTGTTTGGCTTCATATTCTGTTTGAAAATGCTTTTGTAACTCCTCAGTAGGGAAATGGATAAGTGGATGAACTTTTCACCAAAAACACATAAAGCGTTCCTGTCCTTCTGATCAATATGTATCACTTTTCAACAGTTGAGTTTTTATTTTTATTAAAATTTTCATACACCAATTTTATTGCACATAATAAAGATATGAAATAAACCTTTTACTATACTCTATCTGATTTTTTTGTCTAAGTTATGGTTGACCATGACCCAAACCACACAGTCAGTCCCCGTCAGGGACCTGTGTGAGGGTTAATACTTCATGGTAGGTTATGGGAAGATGTGTGCATGTATGCCCCTCCCCTGACTTTAGCGGACGCACTGGTGACAGCTTTTAGCTCAAATACGAGAACTTCAAACTCAGCACTGAACTTGCTCGCCTCCACAGCGCCACACCCGCTATTCACATAAGCGAAGAAGAGATGAACAGACTTCCAGAGATTTCTGGAATTATTAGTCAGATTTATTGAGGAGAGGGGGAGCATTGCCATGTCTTATATAGCACAAATAAACAAAAACACAGCTGCAAAAAGAAGCTCATGCCCAAGAAATGTTTGCAGGAAGCTCGATACAAAGAATCAAACAGAGTGAGATTCAACTAGTGGCATGCGTCAGCCCGGTCTGTAAATATCTGCCCTCATCAGCACCGCACTGAAGCTAGAACTATCATCATTCACAGTGCACTCATGCTGTAACATTTGCGATGTTTATTTTTCATTTATCAACAATAAAAAATGTAAAAAAAAAAAAAAAAAAAAGAAAAGAAAATCCACATGGATGAAAATCTTGCAACATCAGTTTTAAATTGCTCTCATATTTTATCTAATAAAGTTTGAAAGTAATTTAAAACTGTGGGGAAAAAAAAAGAACTTTTTCACTTGACATCATTAAAATGCTCATTTTAAAATACAAAGAGTCAAATACTACATGTCTCCATGAAGGCAGAGAAACAGAAAGTGTAACGCAGAAGAACAGCAGTTCCTGTTTTGGATTTCCCCTCACAGAAAGACTTTTATTCCAGAAACAGCACGAGGTTCTGATTCAGTGGAATAAAAGCACGAGCTCTGTGAGCCGCTGAGGATTAGGACCGATCTGATTCAGTTCCAGAGGCAGGGCCCCGGGCACAGGCACGGCTGTCTCAGGTCTGCAGGCCTGATCACCAGGTCTTTGACCACCTCCACAGTCCCAAACACAGGGTACAGTTCCTCTGTGAACTTCTCGGTGTAGGTGTACAGGTGTGAGCGCTTCTCCACGTCGTAGAAGGACAGCTGGCCCTGCTCATAGTCCAGATATACCCCGACTTTCCTAGGCACCAGGCTTTGGGGTAAAGGGGTAGCAGGCACCGTCAGGGCTTTCAGATCTGTGCCTCTCTCCAGACGGAGGGTCAGGTATCCTGTATCTGTGTTGAGCGAGCGGAAGCCCTGCCTCACGGCCGAAGCTTTGGCCACTCCCAGCCGCCAGTCCCGCTCACCCACCTCCACCTCCCAGTAGTGGCGTCCACAGGCATAACCCTCCTGGCCCACAGCACACCACCAGCCATCGAAGCGCCGTGGGCACCGCAGAACGTCGCGGCGCTCCGGGCCGCACCGCATTCGTTTGTCATCATCGGAGATGAGCAGGCCTGGGTGGGAGGATTCAGAGTCCAGAGTGACGTCCTCTATGGAATGAAAGGGCGGGATTACAAATTGTAAAATGATGTCACAGCAACGTGAAAAACAGGAGAGATTTTCATACCTGCTGCATCACAAATCCAATTCCACACTGCAGAGAAAAAGAAAAGACACTCCTTTAAGAGATTATAGTTAACTGTAAAGTAAATCAACCGATCAAACAAGTAGAAAACATGGTTACACCCACTGTCATCTATCTGCTCAGCCAACAAACACAGCAGCTAAATGGTTAATATAATGGTGCATTTAGCAGCAAAGAGACAGAAGTGAAGACCAAAACAGTGGTGATCCAGGACCTTCTGCGTGCTCACTGGAAACATTCTGAAAAGCATTTTTGGTGTGATATTTCCAAACTTTTATGCAGAACATATGAACTCCAATGTTCTTTCTCCATAAGCACACAAAAAGGGAGTAACGGCCTGAAAATCAGCCTGTTATCAACACAGAGGTAAAAGGAGATCTTTCATATACCCAGAAAGCACTTTAAGTTTTCTCCAGTGAATTACCAGATAAATGATTAAACATCCAGAGCAGCAGTGCTTGGTTCTGTTATTCTGTCATATATACGTTAAAATGATAAAGTCTGGACTATGATATATCCTATAAGTGTTCAAAGTTGGTTATAGAAAAAAAAATATGCTGAACAAAAGCTGGATTTTGGCTTTGGCCAGACTGCTTTGAGCTGATAGGAAGGCAACAGTAACTCAAGTAACCACTTGTTACAAACAAGGTGTGCAGAAGAGCATCTCTGAATGCACAACAACCAGTGTGTGAAGAAGACCACACCAGGTGCCACTCCTGTCAGCAAAGAACAGGAAACTGAGGATACAGTTCACATGGGCTCACAAAAATTAGACAGCAGATGATTGAGCAAATATTGCCTGATAAGTCTCGATTTATCCCGCGACAGATTTTAGGATCAGAATTTGGCGTAAACAACATGAAATCATGGATCCACCCTGCTTGTATCAACAGTCCAGGCTGCTGGTAGTCATGTGATGTGTGGGGGTATTTTCTGAACACACTCTGGACCCACTTCAATTCTGTTGCCCCCAGGAAGTCCGAATATCAATTCAAGCAGGTGCAGAGATTTAATTTTCCATAAAAAATATAGAGGGTTGTCATCAGTGATACCAAACAAATGTCAGAATTACACACAGTTCAATTTCTCCCAAATCCAGCTCAACTTTTCATACCGTACTGACATATTAAAAGTGAACAAACACATGATCCAGTGATGCACCATAAAGACATTATCACTGCATTTGCTGTTAATGAAGTTCAAAATTTATTGTGACATGCTATAGATTTCAGATCATATTATCCAGGCCCCCCCCCCAGCCCCAGACGACCATAGAAAAACATCAAAGGGGTTTAATTCAGTGCTCAGCAGTCAGGATGTGGACTTACCACAGTGGGGGATGTAGCGCACAGCGTCTGAAAGAAAGAAGTTACTGAGATTAAAGGGAGACAAGTATTCCATTCACAGCCCAAATCCTCCTACAAGCTTGTTTCCTAACATGCTTCCAATCACATATTGATAGATGAGCTCTAATTAAATCCTCAGTGCAGTGTATTACGGTAACAGCCATTCACACGTTACTGACTGACTGCGGTGGTTGTTGTGCTGAGACCAACTTTTCTATGACACCCAATTAACATGTGTGGTTGGTCAGCATTGGCTGTGTGGCTTTCTGACTTCCTTACTTCCTTACTTCGTAGCCTGTGTTTTAGCTTGGGTTAAGCTTTTGAGTTAGAGGCAGTCAAACTATAAACATCTCAATATTATTTTCTGATTATGGGTTGAATGTTTTAGCCGGCTAACTAGCCTATGAAACGTAATGCTGCCTCATGATGGAAAAATGTTAATCTTAGGAGCTAATATACAGTTTAATAAAAGCCACTTTCAGCTGCTTCCTTATTAACAAGGATCAGCACAGCAGGCCGCTCTGCATGTTTGATCTGGCAGATTTTTTACACCAGGTGCCCTTCTGGATGCAACCCCCAAAGGATTTGTGGCTCACCATGATAATAAATGTGTGCTGTAAACTAATAAGCAGGTCTGAAAACGTTCACACTGCTCTTAGCCTTAAACTGACTGTTAGACTCACTCTAATGGTGGAATTATTGCAAATCAAACAATCCCAGTATAATATATATTCAGGTAAATTTTTTAATTAATTGATGAACTTCATGTTTTATGATATGAAACAAGTGTCAGAGCCCATAAATTCATCAAGAATCAAGAAAATGATTACTCCTAGTATCACATGCCTGGAACACCTCAACTGGAGGAGCAGCAGCTCTACTCCGACCCTTCCTCAATAAACATTCGACCAGGGACCAAATGGATCGTACCAACGAGCCAGAACCCCCATACTCCTGAAGCATCTCCTACATCAGTGAATGTCAACAGGTGGCCCACGGGCCACATCCGGCCCGCCACAGTTTTTTATCTGACCCCCCAAATATTACTGAAATCAAGACTAGCCTAGTGAGTTCAGATGCAAAAGCCGCTAAATGCCACCTCCATCAAAAATGAGATCATGATATTTACGGAATCCTTTCCACACGTACTACACGCCAATTAATCATGTTGCATCATAACCCGTTAAATACCCATCCCTAAACTATCAAAAGCCACAAAACGCCACTTCCCATTCCCCTTAAAAGTCTCCATGTCTCAGTGTTCAGTGATCAAAGTTGTCTAACTAAAGGAAGTAAAAGTCATAACGAGATTTCCGTCGGTGAACCTGCGGTCATCCTCTTCGTGCCCAGATACCGTCCCCATAAATTTTTAAGTGACATAAAAATGTCCTATTGTGATATCATTGCTGTAGCAATGCCATGTGTTTGTGTTCTCAAGATAAGCCCAGGCATGTCTGAGAGAGCTGCGTGTCAGCGTCAGATGATGATTTAATATCTAAAAAGGGAACGATTTCAAAAACCTCCAACAAAGCTCCGTACTTTGAAAAATATGCAAGAAAACTTTTCCCGCTAAAGATGGAAACTACAAACTTGTTTCACTGCTTCAGGCAAAAAGACACCATCGAGTACAACCAGGCTACAAAGGAGATACTAGCAGCTGCTGGTGTGTGACTCAGATGGAACCAAATGACACGCTAGCTGGCCTCCATATAACACGCAGAACAAATGGTGGATGGAAACGACTGATGTGGTTACATTGTGGAAAGGCAGGGCTTTAAGCAGCTCCTGAAGAGTTACAAGATTAAGTTACTTTAGTTATTGTTAAGCTAAACTGTTGAGCCACTATTTTATACCTTTACTTAAAAGTTCCAGGGAAAACACTTCTTACATTACATTTGACTTATGCTGTGTCACTGGATATGCTGCTGATATGACCTGTGACCTTGTTTCAGCTGATTCACACTTCAGATTAAGAAGTGTGAATCAGTGAAAAGGATTGAAGATGCCCTTCGTTTACTTACACTTACAAATGCTGCTGCCTGCCGAGCTTCAAGCATCGATGAAATTTTTCAATTTTTTTCTATATTGTCAGAAAAATCATCCCAAATTTTCTTGAAATTTTGATATAATTTTGAGGCCATATTGCCCATCCTTACCCCAGACTCTGCTGCCTCTAGGGAAGGCATGTCAGAGGAGATCCTTGAAATACTCCTTCCACCACCCAACTATACCATCAGTTAAAGTCAAAGCACCCCGCCTGCACTATAAACCATATGAGTAGAGCTGTGCTCTCCTCCTGAGTCACCTGACGATTTGCCAGAATCGCTTCGAGGCCGACCAAAAGTCTTGTCCCGCGGCCTCACTGAAATCCTCCCACACCCAAGTTTCTGTTTCAGCTGCTGCCAGAGTCCCACAGGATAACCAAGCATCGATCACTGACCTGTGACCTAGGGTCTCCTGGTGCCACGTGCACTTAAGAACACCCCTTATGTTCAAACACGGTGTTCACCATGGACAAACTGTAATTTGCACAGAAGTCCAATAACAGAATGCCACTCATCATTCAGTGCATCCATTTGTGGTACGGATCAGGCAGCAACAGCTGGTTTCAGACTAATAACCACAAAAATCAGGATGTTTGGTGTAGCATTGTTAAACTGGATGACATGTACTCACCAGTCTTCTGGCTTCTCTGCTTCTTCACCAGCCACTGCTTTGTCACATCCTCCTACAAAGACACACACACACACACACACGCACAGTGGAAACACAAAGCAGGCCAAGGTGAGCTGAACAATGAGATAAACAGATTAGCATGACTGAGTGTCATGCAGCATGTATGCATCATGTATGCATCATGCTAGTCCAGATACCTGATATAAGAACATCATGCAAATTTCTCATGTTTCAAATCACCTAAGCTGACTTATTACATTACTGGCCATGAATTCAACCACAGAATATGGAAAAATTGAGTCATGCTCATTTAGCAACAGATATCTAGACCTTTATGGGGCTGTCGGCGTTCAGCACGGCCAGCATGACGAGCTCCATGGCTGGGACCAGGTTGGGCAGACGGCCCCTCTTCCACTGGAACTCCAGGTCATCCAGCATCATGAGCACAGGCTCGCCCGGCCACACAGTCGGCTGGAAAAAGGGGTTAGAAACTGTTAACTCTAATTTGTGGCAAGAGCTCCAGCACAGTCTGAGTATGATGAGATCATTGTCAAGGGCAGGATTAAGCTTAATCATCTTTATGATATGCACGGAGTGAACTGGGTCAGACTTTAATAACCAGGCAGGCGCCGTAAGAAAGTCACCTGAGGTCTGCCTTTAATTTCCCGAGTCCAATCCATGATGACCCTTTTGTGGGGGCCCATGTCGTACTCGCCCCCTGCTTCCAGCATGCAAAGAAGGTGTCCCTTCCAGTCCTTCTTCTCAGACTTCTCATACTGGCAGTCAGATGAGATTATCCTCGGCTGAATAAAGAATACAGACTTTTAAGAGCATCCAGAAACAATGAATGTATACGTATATATATATGGCACCTATTTCATACCTGCACTCTTTTCTCCAGCACAGCAGCCCATTCCACAATAAAGTCACGACACACGTTTGCTGGCCAGATGTCCTCTCCAGTCCAGATGTGGCAAAGCATGTTTGATCTCTGAGATACAAAAACCATGCAAATGAGTGCCAGTGACTGTAAGTAATAAAGAACAAAAGGAAGAGAAGAGAAGAGCTTACCTGGCAGATTCTGTTGAGCTCCCGGGCCAACTCCATAATAAACAACTGACTCTCCACCAGAGGCTCCTTCTTGTCAAGCTTCACTCTTTTGCGAGACTCCTGGAGCAAAGCAGCAGAAATTAAGAAGGAGAAAACTGGGACTCGAAGTACATTTAGCCCCTGCAGCAATTTCTATGGGAGGAGTTGTATACCTTGAGTCGGATTTTCAGCTTTTTGGCTGGCTCGATGAGGAACTGCAGGCACTCTTTCATCATGCTGGCAGCTGGAGCACGAGGCCGATGCCCTGTGGTATGATAATAAAAAAGCTTTAGCACGCTGGCACTCATTCTGTCAAGAGCTGGAGCTGACTGCGCTCCCGTTGCCCACACAAATCGATGAGGGAGCAGAAATGGCTAATGCGTGAGAAGGTGGCAAAAAGGTGTGTGTGGAGCACTGCAGAACTTTTATCACAGCTCTGCACTCAGAGTCCACAGAGAGCTGATTAAGAGGCCCGCTGAGCTATCATTAGGTGTTGAGGAGGAGTGAAAGCGCACCCGTGTATTGGTAGGCACTAGGCAGCCCACTCACTCCGCAAAGCACACATACATAAGCCCGCACAGTGGGCGGCAAACAGAGATGTAAAAACATGCCAAAAAAAATATTGCACAGCAATAGGATTTCCTGCCGTGCGCGTGGATCGATGCATCTTGAAACTGGAAATTTATTCCCAAGGTGATGTGAGCGCAGCAGCACAGCAGTGCGCTTTTAATAAAAACACTGTGGACGGAGGTTGCGGGGGATCATTGGACCAGTTTGCTGTTGATTCAGCAGTCAGTGTGACAAGCAGGGAGGATTTGCTGTTCTCTCTGTGATGTAGAGGCAGCAGCAGGGCTAAAAGGAGGCAACAAACACTGAGGAGCACAAAGTCAGGACTGAAAGTTGCCTTGTAGTGAGCAGTATCTGACAGTATCACTCATGGGTACGCCTATTTTCTGCTCATTAGATATACATATGAATTTCTTCCATCCTCATCCCTGGTATTAGAAATTGGGTTTAAATATTTGTTTTTATGCAACTGGCTTTTGAATCAATTAAGTGAATACAGTGCTGCTCAACTTTAACTCTCCACCTATAATAAGAGAGCAGCAGATGTCACAGCTTTGCTCGTCTGTAAGTGACTCATGTTTGGATGGTGTGGTTATTTCTGGCAGCGGAGGCTGAGCATGTAGGTGGCAGAGGAGCTGGAAGATTAGAGGAAATCCAGGATTACCAATGCTATACAAACACAGGTAGTGGCTTTCTATACTGGGAGTGATTGACAAATCACTGCCTGCAAGTTGGCATCACAACAAAACACTATGCACAACAACAGGCACGCGTTATTGTAAACGTAATATCAATGCACTTTGGATTTAATTGCAAAATGCTATTAATAATAAATGGCATGTGATTTCGAAATGTTAATGTTATAAGTAAAGATAAAATGACCTCTTGCGCCTGAAGCGACGATAATGCAAAAAAAAAAAAAGGACATTAATCAATAGCAAGCATAAATATTTAATTTAATTAGGCCCTGCGAGCAGGCACAATGCAACCAGTTTTCTTAATTATCACCTCGGTTGAGTGAAAAAAAAAATCTCACCTTGTAACAGGATAAATTTCCTTTCCACCGAAAACTCTGTGCTGCTTTTTTTTTCCTGATGTTTTCGCGAAAGCCGGTTTGATTTTTAGTGCTCTGCCATCCTTCACAGACTCACCGCTTCCTTCACCCGTCTACAACTGCGGCGCGAGAACGGAGCGCGCGCCCTTATCAACCACCGCCTCCACCGAGCGGCACTTTGAAATACGGGCCACTAGAGGCCGCCAAACAGCTTCACCGAAGAGAGAGAACCTCACAGGGGTTATTTCTATTTCTTTCTTTTTTAATGATTAATTTACGCTGTTTTGGCCGTGAATTAATCTGTTCATTTTTTATTTAAATAAGACAGCCGGTATATTTGACTGATGACCGCAATCTTGATTTAAAAAAAAGGCAGACGGTACTCTACTCGAGCCTACCATTCCTCGTTACCGCCCTGATACCAGCTTTGCCATACTTTAAATAGGAGTAAAACAAGTGAGTCGCTTATTTAGTTACGTATTCGGATACGAGCCGGGATAATTAACATTATGCCCATATAAAATGGGCTAAGCTATTAAAATTTAGATAAGTATCAGCTACTGAAATGAGTGGTTGTAAGGCGGAGTCCCTGAAGGCAGCACGACATGTTTACTGTCAGTCAGTGCTGAGGTGTGTGTGTGTGTTATTTCAGGCACTTGTGTTTGCAGGTTGAATATTTCTTCGCTTCGTTGGTTTATCTGATATAATAAATTAATGACCCCGCATTTCGCCCGTCCTCGCTCACGGTCTCGGGCAGGTATGTCAGCTACACGGAAGTGTGTTTACAGCGCGCGTCCCCAGCGCGTGCTTAAATGACAGGAGGCTGGCAGTGGCGCGTCTCAGATCGAGGACAGGCTCTGCTCACAGCTGGCGGATCAGCATGGCACCCAAAGACCCTCTCCTCGGCTCCCTCAAAGGTAAGCATCAATAATAGATGAGTGATAGTGATATTGGTATTCATACTGATAGTGTTTTTGGATCAGCATTTCAGCAGGCAGCTGTTGGTGACGTGCTCCCAATAAAACATACAACTAGCCTTGGGTTTTATTTCTGACAGCCTGAAGCGCACTATTTTTACACAAAAAGCTTCCGCCACATTTATTATCAGCGGCACCGTATCCCAGTCACAGTGTCGATGAGTGAAATGAAATGCAGTTGTATTATCGTCGTGCTGATGACGACAGATCCACTGTGTGTTGCGTGTTTTTTTTCCCCTCCCCACGCAGTGTGTGTCCTGAACCTGCAGTCAGATGGAGAGACCCTGACAGATTCTAACCCTCACCTCGCCTCCTGCTGTGAGCTGCTGGAGCTGGTCCTCAGGAAGGGGCTCCAGCGTCAGTATCACGCATTTTTGGAGCAGAATTCATGGCCAAGGAGGCTTTTGCAGTCTTTAACTGAGTGTGTGTTTCATTTCTCTCCAGAGCCAGTTCTCAGTCTGGTGCACAGAGATTACTGGCACTGTTTTGAACAGCTTCCTCACCAAGATACCTGTGGCAGGTAACTGCATCCCACTTAGAGTTAGCACAGAGGGAAGCCTTTTAGTGGCAGCTTCGCTTGTTAATGCCTGTCACCCCTGTCTGTGTTCTCCTGTGCAGTCTGTCTGCTCTGTCCTTAGCGGTTGAGCAGACCAGAGTTTGCAGGAAGCTGCTCTCAGCTCAGGGCCGAGGCCGCTACCTGCTCAGGCTGGCCCTCAGCCGCAAGGTCCTGCCGCAGTTCTTCACGCACCTGCTGCACACAGCCAGACTCCTGGAGGTCAGACACATGGACCACGCATGTTTTTCTAGTGCAGTGTATTTAGAGAGAGATGCATTTTCCCCAGTGTTGACCACACAAAAATGGGATTTTGGCAAGTGTGTCTCTCTAACACACCTGCATAGTTGTGATGAACATTGTTTCTCTTTGCTCCAGTGGTACAGCCCAGATTTATCCATTCTCAGGAATGAGGAATTTATGGGTGAGGCTTTTTTCTTAAGTTACAGCAGCTTCAGCAAAACTGAGGAAATTCTTGACACCACCACTGCCCAGCATCAGCAACAGCTGTTCTTCCTCTTCCAGAACCTTTCCTGTCGCTGCTGTTGGTCCTCTCACACATGGACTTCAAACTGGACATGGAGGTCAGAGCTACTGCCGAGATTCTTTCCAGTCACTTTGAGCTTCGATCTAATAAGGCTGTTCTCCTCTTTTATACAGAATTGCAGTTTTCTGGATGAGAGCTGGCTCCTTCCGGTAAGGGCATCACAGTAACAGTGTTATTATGTTACAGGCCTTAGAAACCCATAGAAAAAAAACAGTGCAGTGCAGGAGGTGAAAGACTGACTGTTTGTTTTTAGGTGTGTGAGATGTATGAAGTCGTGCCCTGCCGGGAGCTGGGGTTGGTTCTAAGGTTTGTATCTTACAGTCTACAAAAAATATTTCCGTGCCTCTGAACATGTGGGCTAGTAAAAACATCTATGTATCTGCTTCTTAGGTATCTCAGTGGGCGCGTCTTCGTCCTCGACCTGATGCCCGGCAGTCAGGCTGACGTTGACAGGTTCGTCTGTCCCGGTGACATAATCGATGAGATCAACGGGACTTCGCTGAGGAATTCCAAAAGTGGACATGTGAGATATCCCTCAGTCGTACAGTGTCATATAGCATTAGGGTTTTCATGATATCACATTTTCATTACACTGTTATCAAGCAAAAATAATGAATATTAAAGATGTTGTGTGATATTTGTGGATATTTTGAAAAACAAATGATTGTGTGTGGTCTATATTTTAAACAAAAGAATTACACCCAAGAAAGAACAGTTATTATTTATGTTATTGTGTCTTTGATTAGCCCAATATCACATTATAACAGTTATGCGTCATGATGTGTTAATGTTACTCATGATATTTAAAGTAAAATATTGTTATAGTGTCAATAATATGATAAGATCAAACATAAATGGTTGTGCAATTGTTATTTTTGTGTCCTTTAGCACAGTTATGGTTACAGACTCCCTTCTGTGCACTTACACATCTGAAGTGAGACTAAAATGTTACTTACAGTGTTTTCATTCACATCTGTAGACTATTAACCTTTTCATTTTAAATGTGTCCTTTTTACACTAGAATATTTTTATTAAAAGCCACAGTGTGTGTAAGGTAATGTTGTTCTGGGTGTAGCTACACCCTGTATGAGCACTTCTCTAATGAGCCAGAAGGTCTGTGTGGGTGTGAGCAGGACTCTCCTTGTTAACAAAGTAAAGATTACCACACCTGAAGGCACGATAAGGCCAGAGTCGAATCCAAACAGGTAGAAAAATAAAAAAGCTGTTGCTGTTCTTGGATATATTTATGAGAACAGGAAGACTTGGTGGTGTAATGAGGAATTACAGGGAAAGTATTTAGCAAAGAAAATGATTTATAGTGAGTTGTATGTGAATCTGGCCCCTAAGGAAGGAGAAACAGACTCATACTGATGAGGAAGGATGTGCAGCAGGTTAGAGTGATTAAGGACAGAAATGGAATTGCACTAGCATTTGTTGAGACAGATGGACTTACAACTGCATAATACACTTCTTGACCATAAATTTTTCCTTGTACTCCCAGGCAGGTGTAGTTCTGTCTCGGTTTAAGGGCTGCCCTTTGTCCATCCGCATTATACGATGGAGGGCCCATGATGGAACCGTGTATAGACCCCTTATCAAATTCCTGCGGGCGCTGAGGACAGAAAACCCCACCTTGCACTTGGGTCCTGCTCCCTCCCTGCAGACAGCCAGTAAAGACCAGAAGCCCCCGCCATCACAGTGTCTCAAAGAGGGAAGGTAAGTGTTAATGCAGTGTCTCTGTAATATGTATTCATGCTATTGTCATATAACACTTTAGAAATACATTCTGAACCTCTCCTCCACAGGATTGTGTACATAGTGCAGTTCCTGGGAAAGGCAAACATTGGAATGGTAGATGACAGTTTGTTTTTACAACTTGGAGCATTTTCAGACATGGTGTGCACACCTCCTGTAACTGTTGTGGCTTACCCTTTTCCTCCCTCTTAGTTTGGAGGAAAGGAAGTGCTGCAGCATGCGATTCCACAGGTGTTGCAGAAAAACCTACCTAGCAAGGTAATCAAAGCAGTTTTCCTGGATTTTCTGCAAAGTCCTTGCATGTGCATAATCTGTGTAATCTGCCCCACAGGAAGTGCTTTTAGATTTGAAGGAAACACATTTGACGTGCACAGACAGAAACAGTAAATTGGTAAGTAGACACCTCTCACTCAGAGCCCCTCTTTGACCAAACTTTAACTCTTCTGGAATAAGTTTGTCTCCATTTTCTCATCAGGAGTTGTTTGAGCACCATTATCCAGAGATTTCATGTGTAGGGAGATATGCACAGCCAGACTACACAGTATTTGCCTTCTGTGTGGCGTAAGTATCACAGTACACCCCAGGAAAACATGATAATCGAGGCTATTTTATTATTAAAGGCTTTTCCACACATCCCTGTTAAACCAGGCTGCTTGTAGTTTAGTTCACACTCCTCCCACGTGATGATGGTGATGCAATATATAAGCCTTGTCATTGGCTGGACCCCCCATGTCATCTAAACACACGATTGGCTGTGTTCACAGAGACTCCCCAGAAACCCCTCAGTCCACAGGCTTCTGCTGTGTGGCGCTTCGAGCGAGCAGCATCAAGGAGTGTGAAGACATCGTCTGCCGAATCGGTGAGGCATCACGGTTATCAGACGCAGCCACGTGCTTACAGATGTGTCAGACACTAAAGACTTGCATTTTCCTCTTACAGCCACCGGGTTCAAGCATACTGAATGGTTTGTATGACAAAACCAGCTGTGACCAGCCGTGTGTTGTAAATAAAAGATGTGTAGTGACCACATAGACCTCTTGACTGTCTGTATAGCAAAACTACAAGACACCTTTTACTACTCATAAAGACCTTTAATAGAAAGACATGTGACAACATTTCATAAATAGTATTAAATGTAGCTGCCAAGATTTTATGTTGGAAAAAACATGTTAAAAAGCCATCAAGAAAACACAGGGGGTCTGCCATGCTCCTTGTTGCGGAGTACAGAGGATCAACTGAGGTAGCCAATACCCTGACACTATGTCTGTAGAGCATGACATGCTGGCATTTTGTGGTAAATGGATTAAAAACCCTGCCCTCCCCCATGGAAGATGCAAAGAGAACCCTATGGCCAGAAGGAGCCCAACACCCACAACAAATAAGTGATGGTATAGCTTGTAAGATGACCCATGGTGGATGGATACTCTGAAGCTCCATTCAGACACACGCTTTCCCATTGATGTGATGGGACTCATTATGCACCCACAATACTATTCTGACAAAAAGTTTTTGTCGTAACATCAAAACCTCATTTTTGACAGTACAAGCTGAAACGCTTATCAGATGGGCACACAAGATTACAACTGCTTGTGCATCTTTGTGAGTTGCTCAGCTCACTAGAGAATGCCCTCAACAGCAACATGAAGCATTAAAAAAAACATCCCCAAACAAAAACACTGTAATGATGCATTTGCAATTCCTAATGAGGAAGAGAGCCAAATATGTGAGAGCAGTGGGACAGAGTAATCAGTTACATGCTTGGGTTGTGGGGCTTTGTACTTTGTGACAATGGAGAACTTATTGTTCCAAAGCGTGACTAACACTTAAGTCAAAGCTGACAATACTTATTGCCTTATTGACAATACAAGCCTTTTGCTCATATGATGGCTCTCTCCACAGTTGCATGTTATTAAAGATTAAAACAAACCAGATCCATATCTAATAAGACAGCAGTATGTCTGAAAGGGGCTCAATCTTGTGGAATGGTTGATTTGTCGCAATCTAAAAAAAAAAATAAAGAAAAGAATCTGGTTTTTTTAAAAAAAAAAAAAAAAAACAAGAGTCCACAAAATGGTTAAGTATGATAAATAGGATCATTTGTCATGAGAATGCAGTCACTAGCCACTTAGGCCCTCTCGCCCCTTATCCTACGAGCCAGCTGGATGTCTTTGGGCATGATGGTGACACGCTTGGCATGGATGGCGCAGAGGTTGGTGTCCTCAAACAGACCCACCAGGTAGGCCTCACTGGCCTCCTGTGTAAGGAAAGGGAGGGGAGAGGGAGGGGAAAAAACAAAACAAAACAAAAGCCATTTAGTGATGTCCATATTACAGCCTACTCTGTAGGTGATGAAATGTAACCTCATTTACCTGAAGAGCTCCAATGGCAGCACTCTGGAAACGCAGATCAGTCTTGAAATCCTGAGCAATCTCCCTCACCAGGCGCTGGAAGGGCAGCTTGCGGATCAGCAGCTCAGTGGACTTCTGGTAGCGACGGATCTCCCTCAGAGCCACAGTTCCAGGCCTAGGAGAAGAATCAAGGAGACAGTCAATATACTGCATGCCAATAAAAAACTATTTAAGGAAAACCACAAGTACTACACACCTGTAACGATGGGGTTTCTTCACGCCACCGGTGGATGGTGCACTCTTCCTGGCCGCCTTGGTAGCGAGCTGCTTCCTCGGCGCTTTTCCTCCAGTAGATTTACGAGCAGTCTGCTTGGTACGTGCCATCTCGTAATAGCTTTAAAAAGAAAAGATATACAGTAACTGCCAGATGAAGTAAAGCAGTTGAGCTGAAGCAACAGTATGACACGAACTAGTCACCAGGATAGCATGCTAGCCTAGCCTACAAGGTTAGCACAGCTCCCCTCCCCCAAGGCGGCAGGCACAACCATACCAGACGTGACATTTATCCACCACTTCAGCTTATGTAAGAGTTTCCACTAAAGCGACCCAATGCTGATCTCTTTAACACACTTCGTTTAACACGTTTATTAACTCACTGATATAGACAAACTTGTTTTGCGGCCCACTGTAACCAGAGACAATGGCGTCAAAACAGCGGGAGCCCGAACCAGCCCGGCCAGTCTCCGCTTTTCGACTTCGCCATTTTCAGCTTCTCGTCCACCCCCCTCAACACCGAAGCGAAACTACTTCTATTTCACTACCGATATTAGTGTAAACAATCATCTAAGCTAGTAACCGTTTCGCATATAGCAATCTCAACTTTGACCTAATATACACATTTTGGCGTCGTTTCTGATTTCTAGCTACACTTCAGTGAGTTAATAGTGACGTTAAACGACAAACAGCAAGAGACTCCATTGTCCTGTTTTTAGCAAAGGCTATCGTTAGCAAGTCGATACTTAAGCCCGAAACAAAACCACAACACTTCACAGCAAAGACAGTACACTAATTAATAGTATTATCAGCAAGGCGAGCCACTCATTACCTTTACGACTTTAGTTGAGTTTGAAACTATCACCGTGAACAACACCTACACCTTGGTACCCTCCGAAAACGCTCTCTAGTACGTAGGGCGACGAGGCCGACTATTAATACTTTGCCGTGACGTCAAGCTTGTACCACACTGCACGCTTATTGGCTGGTTACAGCCAATAGAAACAAGGAAATAAAAAAAACAAATGTGACCTCGATTGTTCCTTATTTCCTTCTGTTTAGTTTTTATACAAATGCCATAACTTTGTAACAAATGCCATAACTGTGTAAGAATATCTTGACTGTTTATAACTAGCACAATTATTAGTCAAGTCATAATTGAACTTCATGTCCCATAGTTCCGTGTTAATAGTCGTCCCTTTGCTATTACTTCCTCTTGTCTTGCGCAGGCTCACATCGCCGCAGAATGCGGATTTCGAAGCTAATAAGAAAAGCTAGCCAGTAAGCTAAAAACAAGCTTCTTGTTGTTGGGCTTTAGACGGGCAAAATGTCTAAAACGCATCCACAGCCCCCGTCATCTTCGGTAGTGACGACTACCGGAGGACCATCTTCGTCCTCTTCGTCTTCGCCCGCAGGGGGGTCAACATCTCCTGCAACCGTGTTGAACGTGCAGCCCGAGAAACCTCAACATTACACGTACGTAGCTAAGTTAGCTGGATTAGCTAGTAAAGTGTACACAACCTCACGTGCAGTTACACACAGCAAACAACAGTTAAAATTTATTTGAGGAAAACGAGTGCGTGGTAGACTAGTTTAAAATGGATGAAGCAAACATTTTCAGCAGTAATGTGTTTATTTAGCGCAGCAGGTCTCGATAAAGAGGCCTAACGTAACAGTAACAGTAGCCCTTTCATACAAGCTGTGTGTGGTAGAGGATGGTTTAAGTGTTTTGATTGTGTGTGCTACGGCAGCATTAATTTAAAGCTTGTTTAGTGACAATATGTACAATAGGAATAGTTTATCACTGCTGCCGAGACTATGACTGGGTTGGGCTAAGACAGTTCTTGATAAGGACAGGAAAAGTCATAAAATATATTCATATATTCCTATTTATAAGACACTGTAAAATATAGTAACACCGTACAGCAGTTTATTCCAGTCTCTCTTGCTGCTTACCTTTTCCCCAGATATCTGAAGGAGTTCAGGACGGAGCAGTGTCCCTTGTTCGTTCAACATAAATGTACCCAGCACCGGCCTTTTTCCTGTTTCCACTGGCACTTCCTGAACCAGCGGCGCCGGAGGCCAATCCGCAGACGGGACGGAACATTCAACTACAGCCCAGATGTTTACTGTACCAAATATGATGAGGGAACAGGCACCTGTCCTGATGGAGATGAGTGAGTCTGGCTAAGGATTCAGTTTTGTACAAGATTGCCTCACATCACGTTTTCGTTGGTTTTCCCAGCTGCCTTGATTTAATTTCAGTACAAAAAAAATGGCGACTTGTGTAAGGGGCAAGTCATTTTTGTGAATGGCATACCTGACCGCACCATGTCTCGGAAGGTCTATATTAGGGGTGTGTATAGGCTTAATTAAAAAAGAATGGCACAGTGTTTGACTAAAAGCTCCATGTTTTCAGGTTTGCAGTCATTTTTAAACTGTTAAGAGAATGTTACGTTCAGGTCCTTTATGAAATCCACTATGCAAATGTGTAGGTCACTGCATATCAACAGACTGTCTTCATCTGGATCAAAGGCAGTGAAGTAGTGATTCTGGACATCCACAAATGGGCCAAAACCGTGGAAAATGGCTTGTTGCCACCCATAGATAAAGGTGGAAAGGGTATATATTTCGTAATTGGAGCTTCTGATAAATACTACTTAGTATTCTGTAAATGTTGTGTTCTTAAATCACTCTATAGTAAAACATCTCATGGTCATGTTTCTATCCATGCAAGAGTTGCCACAAACAGACAATTATGAATTGAGCTTTTCTTTAACAGCTTTCTGACATTTTACTGACAAGAGTTAGTTCATAATAAAAAAAATCATCAGTTGACTTGCATGTTTTTATATACATTTTTAAATGTTATTTTTCCAGATGCCCATTTCTGCATCGAACAGCAGGTGACACAGAGCGCAGGTACCACCTCCGCTACTATAAAACTGGATCGTGTATCCACGAAACTGATGCAAAAGGCCACTGCAGCAAGAACGGCTCCCATTGTGCATTTGCTCACGGATCACATGACCTGCGCAGCCCCGTTTATGACATCAGGTGCACCAAATGAAATGTGCAAGCCATCTTAGTTTCTGTGTGCATGGCTGTGTGCTGACAGAGTCTTTTGTCATTATGTGCTCCACAGGGAAATGCAGGTGATGGAGTCTCAAGGAGGCTCGGGGACCGCGGAGGGAGGTGGAGGCGATGGACAGTCGGGACAGGCAGCAAGCACAGCCCTGATAGAGAAGATCTTGAGCGAGGAGCCACGCTGGCAAGGTAACATCTGGAACACCACTTCAGGAGGCATTCAGACAGAAAAAAAGCTGCAGGAAAAAAAGAGGCCGAGCTGCAAACAAAATGTTCAAACTCTCATCAGTGCAAAAAACTGCAGGGTGGCACAGTGGTACAACAAAAAACGCTCTAGGTTTGAATTCACTGGCCAGCTAGGGCCTTTGTGGGTGGAGTTTGCATGTTCCCCAAGTGCCTGGGTGCTGGGTGCTTCACCTTCCTCCTGCAGTCCAAAGACATGCATGTTAGATTAACTGATGATTCTAAATTAGTCATAGTGTGAATGGTTGTCTCTCTGTGTTAGTCCTGGTGTCCTGTCCAGGGTGTACCCTGCATTTCACCCCGTGACAGGTGGGATAGGCTCCAGTCCCATCACACCCTGCAGTTGGATAAGCAGTTAAGAGGATGGATGGAAAAAAATGCATGGTTAACATCAATCATTCCAGTTGGCTTTCTGTTGCATCCATGTCTTCCTTCAATATCTATTTATATTATTTTTTCTTAAACAGTGCTAACAGGTATGTGTGAAGGTCTAGTAATTGAATTAGGTTGATATGCTTTCACAGGACCTCTCAGATCTTGATATAAAAAAAAAAAAGTTTTCTGTTATTATTAAATGTATGTCTCAGTTCTTCAGAGGGCACAAAGACATCAGTTTGAACAGGCCTTGAATCTTTTCAAGTCCTTAGAAACCCAGAATTTAAATGTAGCGTCTGATCTTCCTCATACAAAGTTTTGGGCTGTATTATGATATTATCTGTTTCTTTAAATCTCTTAAATCTTTTAAGGTCAAATATTATTACTTAAATTCAAATGGCCTGCCTCACTGTGTCTTTTCTTCTTCTCCATATCTCCTCAGATAATGACTATGTGCTGTCACATTACAAGACTGAGCTCTGTAAGAAACCACCTCGCCTGTGCCGTCAAGGTTATGCCTGTCCGTATTATCATAACAGCAAAGACAGGAGACGCAGCCCACACAAGCACAAATACAGGTGCTCTGTTTCATTGTGCTAAAGAAGCGATTTACAGATCAGTGTTGTTGCTCGATTGGGGTTGTGTTTAAGCAAATTGTTGTTTGTTTCATACCACCACAGAGCGTTGCCGTGTCCTGCAGTGAAGCAGAGTGAAGAGTGGGGAGATCCCAGTAAATGTGAGGGAGCTGAGTCATGTCAGTATTGCCACACAAGAACGGAACAGCAGTTCCACCCAGAGGTTTGTCTCTTTTAGGGGAACGCTCATAGAATCTTGACTGGAAATCACAAAAGACTAATAGCAGTACTTTTATTTGGGTCACAGATCTATAAATCCACCAAGTGCAATGACATGCAGCAATGCGGCAGCTGTCCCAGAGGGCCCTTCTGTGCCTTTGCTCATGTTGAAAGTAAGTCCCCACAAAACACGACTGGTCATGTCTTCAGAAACCTGATGAGTTGGCTTGTAATTTTAGTTTTTCTTCCTCCTCCAGAGCCCTTTGTTCCTGAGGAACCATCATTCCCCAACCCCAGCTCCCCTCCACCCCCTAGACCTCCAGACCCTCTTCCTGTCCAGGAGATTTCTGCGAGTCCCAGTAGTCACAACATGGGGTCTTGCTCTGTCTCAGACCCCTTCTCCCCCTCTGCAGGCTCATGTGTAACAGAGCAAGGTTTGCTTGGTAGCGTTTTGTCTCTGTGTGAGGACATGAGTGGATCTGCAGAGCCTCAGTCTCCTTGGGCAGGAGAAGGAGGGTACGGCCGGGCACCTGGCTTTGAGAGGGAAGATCAGGTGAGAAAGACATATATAGGTTTGTATTAAGATACACTGAAAGAAAATCATCTCTGGAATGAAGCTGTAGTTACTATGCAGTGTTTGTCCTTCTTATTTTAAGTCACTATTTTTCAGGCCAAGCAAAGGGGCTTTGCTCTGGAGCAGCGGCACAGAGAACTGGCATCAACTCAGAACAAACAGGTAAAAACACTACACCTTTCAGCACTTTTTTTTTTTTTTTTGGTGCTTTATACTAGCCTAAATTTTGCATGCCATTAGCTCGTCCACTTATTTTCTTGCTCATTTATTTGTCAATGTCCTTGTGTGAAGGACACGTTAAGTAACAAAATCCTTTTTGCTAAGGACTTACAGGTGTTTTTGCCGGTCGGCAGCCCTTTGAGTCTGTCCTCCAGTATCCCCTCTAGTCTGGCTGCCACACCGCCCAGCCCCGCTCCTCTCGGACCCCCAGGATCCAGCATATCCTCTGGAATGAATGCTAACGCTCTCCCCTTTTACCCAACTAGTGAAACTGTAGAGTCAGTTGTTGGTAAGTAAAGATGTTAGAACTAAGACGGTTCCACATATCAAGCAGGTGTGACAATGAAATATTTAAGTTGTGGTGCTTTATGTGTTCTAGAGTCAGCCCTGGATGATCTCGACCTGAATGACTTTGGTGTTTCGGCGCTGGAGAGAAGCTTGGAGAGCAGCAGCAGCTCTGCTCTGCCTAGTGTGGGAGTTATGCTTGGTACGTAAAAGCATGAACACACAGAACTGTCGACATATGAATATCTGTGCAACATTAAACAGTATGCACATGTATGTAAAAATATTCATTTGCCTTCATAGGCGGTAGCCAGCTTCAGAGTTCTGCTCCAGTGAACATCCCAGGGTCTTTTAGCAGCTCCGCTGCTTTTAGCTCACCTTCACCATCTCCCCCAGTCAGGCCACACGCTTCTCCATTCTTCTCTACGCATCTGTCCCAACCTGGCCAGTCAGAGAGCACCTTCCTGGGACCATCTCATAGTTCTTTAGGTCTGTAGAATCTCATTTAAGTCATCGAGTGGTGATGTAAGCGATATGATTTTGCCTATATTTATTCATTTCTTTGTAGGTCTGAATGGTATGAGCACTAATATCTGGGAACACTTCCCATCAGGCCAGGGGTCTCCTGGTACACCTCCAACCCTACTGCTCTCTGGCCCCTGTGCAGAGACCACCAGGCTCAAACAGGAGCTGGAGGAAGCTCACAGGACACTGAAGCAGTGGGGTCACAGCTGGAGACACACAGCTCAGGTAGGTAGGTAGTGGGGCATGCATATGTGAGCGTGTCTCTGAAATGGCAGTTTGTATGCCGTGACCTGCAGAAACTGAAGAAACGAATCCCAGTTCTGACTGCACATCATTTGTTCTGCCTGCTTTCTCTTGCAGTCGTTCGCTGCACTGAAAGCAGATGCAGAGGAATCGCGTGCCCATGCCGCACGATTAGCCATGGAAGCAGAAAGAGCCAGGCAGGCTGAGGAGGAGGCACAGAGACAGGCTACTCTCCTGCAGGAGGCGCTGGAGAGCTTAAGGAGCGGCGATAATCCTCATCTTACACTGCACCAACTCCAGCTACTACACCGACTGCCTTTGGAGTCGGTCCTCAGTTTACAGGCTCAGCTCTGTACCTGCTTACATGCTGTAGAACAGGTAATACCCAGAACCTCCACAGTACTCAGGAGAAAAAAAAGTATTTAGGGTTCATGTGTAATACCAAAGGTCAGATGGCTAACACACAAAGCTGACCAGCCCACCTCAAAGATGGAGCAAAAAACATTAAATGAAGGGATCGTTGTTCAGGATGCTTTTACCTCAGTATTTGAATCTGTATACAGCATAATGAGGACTACAAAGCTCCAGCTTAGCTTCTTAGGAAGAGAAGCTTTAATTAGTCATCTTAAGCTTTCTTTTTATGAGCTTAATTTTCTATCAAAACTTCCACAAGACTTTCATACGTTGACTAGAAATCTTGGCTACATGGCCACAAGTTTGAGACAAAATGTGCTTTATTAGATAAATGTAAACATACTTTTTACTATTTATGGAACTTCTTCAGTCTTCATTGTACATATTATGAGTCTGAGCGGACATTGATTTAAACTGGTTGCTTTGAAGGCGAATAGTCTCACTTTCCAGTTTGTGACCAGTCTGCAACAACCAGAGCAATCACAAGGTGTCACACCCCTATTTTAACGGATTTCAGCCAGGGACAGCCAGCAGCCTCTCACCATCTGGGTTGGAAATACACATTTTTGCCAGGAGTTCACTGAGCAGTCTCCAGATCTGTGTGACTGGAGCCTAACTTAACAAAATAATGTTTTGGACCTATTATAATAATTTTCAGCTCCTCATTTTTGGAATCACAGTTAAAAATAACTGTCATTTCTCTTATATTGAACCTTGATTAAGGTATGAAAAAACACAATAGCCATCATTTCTTGTACACACAAATCTTGTGTGTACAGATATTTCTCGCACAGATCAGTGATTTATCAATATTCTTTTATCTGAATTTGTTCGTACGTCGCAAACAAATTTAGAAGTCCCTCTGACGATGCGTACAAGCAAATGAAGGGCTGGCTGTCTTAAGAAACCTTTAAAATGAATAGTACTACTACTGCTACTAATTATTATTGCCTTTTATTCATTATTTACAGTTTTCCTAAACACCGTGAGCCATAAATTGCTCAGAATTACAATTTAATAAAAATAAAAATGCATGTAAAGAAAACTAAATACTGAATGGAAAGGTCTCAGCTTTAACCTTTTAATCCAAACATATTTTTATCTTTCATCAAAAACAACTTCTGCCGCACGCAATCACACACTTTGGGTCCTCCACCTGTTTTCTTCTGCTTGTAGACTGTCTTTTTCATATCAATTTTGATTCCGGGCAGCACGGTGGCGTGGTGGTTAGCACTGCTGCATCACAGCTGGATTGACATCTAGAAGGCCTGGGTTTGATTCCACCTCGGCCTGGGCCTCGCTGTGTGGAGTTTGCATGTTCTCCCTGTGTTTGTGTGCATTTCCTCCCGCAGTTCAAAGACATGCAGGGTTAGGTTACCTGGTCACTCTAAATTGCCCACAGGTGTGAATGGTTGTCTGTCTCTCTGTGTTAGCCCTGCGGCAGGCTGGTGACCTGTACAGGGTGTACCCTGCCTCTTGCCCCATGTCAGTTGGGATAGGCTCCGGCCCCCCCGCGACCCTGAACAGAATAAGAATTTTGATTCCTATTTTTCTTTAACTCGAGCCAGGGAAATTCAGCACCCCCCAAGTTATTTCTGCCCAAGTGTCACTTTTTTAAAATTTATTTTAAAATGTCACGTGTCATAAATCAGACGGTGATGTTGAAGGCAAACTCATGTTTTTTGTGCAAGGTAAGAATGTGTCAATGCACATAGTAAATGAGACCCAGTGTAAAAAATTCTTTGTGCAGTTTAAGAGGTGTAAACATGTGACTCTTGTGTTTACTAAGGTGGTGTACAGGAAACAGAGACAATGCTGTGTGACATGTGGAGAGCAGGGTTCGGTGTCCCTATCCTGTGGCCACGGACTACAGTGCGAGAGCTGCTCCACCTCCACAGATTGCCCACTCTGCCCCGAACAGTCGCTGGAACAGCAGCTCTCTTGACCTCACAATTCAGTGGGACCACCACAGATTCCAGACCAGTCAATCCTGATTCCACAGATACCAGCCTCGAGTCCTGGCAGCCGTTCAGAATTACCTGGAGATCATTTTGTTATGTGGTAATAAATTAAGCACTGACCTAGCTGCATACTTTTAAGATGAGATTAACTCATTACTTAGCAGCTTGGTGAGCTCTAGTCACTAAGTAAAAGCTCTTAATGTGGAACTTAGAATGAATAATGTTTCCAGTGTTACCAATGGAACACTTTTTTTTAACTAGATATTGCTTTTGACCAGCAGCACTGTTCTTTCTCTCACCCTTGAGTTGTGAAAATCACTTTATGACCTGCTGTCATTACTTCTGTAAACCTAACTATGGAATATTTACACAGATAGTTCTCAATTATGTTTTTCACTCTAAAGAAACAGTGTTTTCCATCCATCTGCAACAGGTCAGCAGTTTTTCTTTCTATTTATTTTTAACATTCTTGAGCCATCTTAACAAAAATCAAAAGGTCTGACTGAAAACACTTTAAGGGCGTGTTTAGTTTCATCCAGCAACGAGTCTATATTGTTACAGCCAAAAGGAGGACATCCCACCTGCCTACTGATACCACTTGTCTAGATTTTATTAATTTTTTTTTTCCTAGCAAAGGAAAGCTAATTACTGGCCATTATTAACAGAAATATTAAACCAATAGTAGTAATATTTGTTTAAATTTACAACAGATGGCCTCTATTTAAAGCACTCAGGTTTTCTCTAATATTCTTCTACATAAACTGGAAGAGGGAAGCATGTTAACACAATCGAGGCAAACATACTCAACTTGTGTAATCTTTGAAAAGACATATTTTTAATTTTTACTTTTCATGTTAACGCAGACATAGGTATTTTTGTGAAAACCGGCCCCACATGACAGGTTTCTCTGCCAATATTTTAGCATTTGTAGTAATCTTTGACATTTCAGTGTCAAATGTAGTCTTATATTATACACACACACACACACATACACACACACATAGTTAAGTGATGTCATACTCTTTTGCACTGATTAGACAAAGCATCAGGAAGCATACAGGTATGTAAAGCTGTGTGAGGCTCTAGGTGTTCATGATCACTGTGATGGTCTTCAGTAAACCCATGCTCAGCATAAGGTCCACACACAACTCATGCAACACCAGTGTTTCCTTCTGAGTGGATTTTTTCATTGTTTTTTGGTACAGATCATTAAAACAAATTGTATATTTTTGGAGGAACAACTTGTTTCTGTGTGTTCGTTATGGCTGAGTGGCCTCCTGTGACTGTTTCTCTCTCTGTCGTCGCTTCTTTACAAAAGCCTGCGCCTCCCGGTCTCCTTTCCTGGACTCCAGTAACCGCAGGATGCCGTTGTCTACAAAAAAGTGCACACAAAGAGGGGTTAGGTTTCAGTGGTCAGGATGACTTAGGTGGGACAGAACTGCACATGCTATTTAATAATGCTTATGCACCAAATGTCTCAAAATGTGCAGGACGAGAAAAGCTACAGAAGCAGCGTTAATTTTTAAGCTGCCTATCACATTCATGTGGAGTTCCTTATTTGCGGTCATAATTTCAGTATGCACACGTCTCAGAAAGAAAGGTCTCAATGGGGGAAAGAAAATTATGTTGGATACCTATACTGATATGGGCTGGGTAATGTGTTAGGAATGAAAGGATGCCACATCATGTGATGGAAATGAGAATCACTGAGCTCCTGGACAGTCGGAGGTGCAACCTGGCGGAACCAGAGGTGTTCTTATTGGTATTAGGTCCGGCAAGTGTGGCGACCAGTCAGTGGTATCAGTTCCTTCATCCTCCAGGAACTGCCTGCACATTCTCCCCACATGAGGCCGCATTGTCGTGCACCAGGAGGAACCCAGGACCCACTGCACCAATGTAGGGTCTGACAGTGGGATCGAGGATTTCATCCCGATACAGTATGGAAGTCAGGGTGCTGTTGCCTAAACTGTAGAAGTCTGTGCGTTCCTCGATGGATATGCCTCTCCAGACCACTGCTGACCCACCCGCATTGGGCTCCACGGTGCCTGGCGGTGTGCACAGGGCCCACTAGAGGATGTCAGGCCCTCAGGCCACTCTCATGAAGTCTGTTTCTGATTGTTTGCTCAGAGACATTCACACCAGTGGCTGCTGGAGATAATTTTGTAGCTCTGCAGTGCTCATCCTGTTCCTCCTGCACAAAGGAGCAGATCCCGGTCCTGCTGATGGGTTAAAGACCTCCTACAGCCCTGTCCAGCTCTCCTACAGTAACTGCCTGTCTCCTGGAGTCTCCTCCATGCTCTGAGACTGTGCTGGGAGACACAGCAAACCTTCTGGCAATTGCGTGTATTGATATGCCATCCTGGAGGAGTTGGACTACCTGTGCAGCCTCTGTAGGGTCCAGGTATGACCTCATGCTACCAGCAGTGACACTGACCCTAGCCAAATGCAGAACGTGTGGAAGAAACAGCCAGAAAAAATGAGGAGGGAAAAAATGTCAGAAAAAACATTTATCGTCCATAGAAAAATATGTTTGTAGACCACAATACTAAAACAGTGAGTTCAAAGGCACTAAATAGCTCTACAGAGCTAAAGGGAACTGCAGAGTCAGTGTGGTCATCCCTCAGTGCTGTTTGTTTTTACAGTATATTTCAAAATACTGATTAATGTAGCTTTAAAGTAGCCAGTCTACAGTGTAACCTTGTGCTTTGATTTGATGTTTTATCTAGATTAATCTGCCCTTCACGCACAAATATAATTATGTAACTTGACGTCTCTAACATACTGACATACCGTTAGGTTTGGGATGCATCAGAGGCAGGCGGATTTGAGCAGGGGTGTCATTTGGCCGTGAGCTCAGTTCATCTCCTTTGCCTTCTGTAGCGACTCCTGGTATTGACCTGAGGGACAGAAAGGCCTCGCCTTCAAAGTCATCTGTACTCAAAGTGTCGTGGTCCAGAACCGTGATCACCAGGCAAGCTCCGTGTGCCTGACACTGTTCCAGTGAAACCATACTACGACAGAGACGAGATGGAGATAAACCAGGTGAAACGCGTGGAAAGTAGACAGCAGCAGCACAAGCTCACTCACTAAAGTGAAGTACTTACAATTCAAAGTTCTCTTCAAAAAGAGGATTGAGATCACAGCTTTTTATCTGAGTGCAGCGAGGTTCTACCTCAGCAAAGATGTGGTAAGGCTCCAGACACAGCTGCACAAATGGATCGCTGAGACCTGGCGTCAATGCACACGTCACTGTATACTTGTTATATATCTGTATCATCTGTCAACAGTATGTTTGGAGCTGTTCTCACCATTAGAGTCCATTGGTAGAAGGTTGACTGCATTCAGCACCTCAATTTGGAGCTTCTGGTCTGATCTTCTGTAGGATGCTAGGAGGGTGACAGCACCATATTTCTCTCCACTGTATGTTTTCTGTAAAACAGCGGAGACGGTAACAGTCTGATGGTGGTTTGAAAGGAATCTGCCAAAGTCTGAGAAGTGTTTATTGCAAACTCACCTGCTCAAATATTTTCCCCTCAAGGAACTTCTCCACAAGCTGCTGGCTGCTCAGGGCGTGGTGGTTGAGGTGACTTTTAAGAGCCTTGACAGACACAGGAGTGAAATATTAAATAAATATTAAGTAAAACTTTTTGTTTTCCTCCTCATTTTTGTACAAAATGAAACACGCAGTGAAATGAACAGTTCATCCTCTGCTGTCTGCAGTTTCTCACCTTGTACTCATCAGAGTGAAGTTTATTCAAAGGAAGTCCATTTCCCTCAGCGTGGAAGCACTGCTCAAGGCACTGGAATTTACAAGGAATAAAAATGAATTATGAAGCTTTTTTGTTTGTTTTTAATGAAGTCCCATCAAAATGGTGTTTTTCCACTAGATGTAAAAGACGTGGCTTCTGGATCATTCTTCCTAATGACCTGGAGTCGCAGCTTCTCTGTAAAAAAGAACTGATAGTATTAAAGTCTATAGAAAAGAGGCCTTCTGCTCTCTTGATCTGTGACCTCAGTAAACACTTTATTAATGAGGTTCTCATTCCAAGTCTAACTGAAACATCAGAAGATTGTCAAGAAGCCATTCTTAAAGAAATACACAAGAACACAGTGACAGGAGGTCTTATTGAGTGATGGATCCAAATTTGACATTTTTGGTTCAAATCTTAGTCAGTATATATGGAGGAGGTCAGGGGAGAGGTACAACAGTGAGCAGAACAAAAGGCAGCTGACATCCAAAGAAGAGCTTGGACGTCCTTCAAGAAGCCTGGAGACCTTTTCCTGAAGACTGCTTAAAGACAAGAAAGCCAGACTTTATCAGACATTAAAGTGGTGTTGGAAAAAGAGACGGTTCCCCGTGGCTGTGGACCAACCTGCAGTGTGTAGAGCAGCCTCTGGGAGAACACCATCAGCCCCTCTTGTTGCTGATGCTGAGTAGCCACCTGGTGGATGATTTTCACTGAGTTATTCCACAAAGGCGTCAGGAGGCTGGACATGGGAGATAAAATCAATCGACACGGTTTCATCTTTAGAAAACTTAGCCGAGGCTCTGAAAGTGACACATCTGGAAACACAAAAAGAAAGAAGAGCTGCCACACATCAGGCTCAGTACCTGTTGAAGTTCTCTTGAACCAAGTTTTCATTCATGTACTGCAGCTCTTGTTCTAGGTAGCGCATTAGAGGGGCTGCAGCCTAAAAACAGAGAAGACGGCTAAACGTGAAGCGGGTATCTGTCTCATGTTAAAAAAAAAGTATGACGATCACTTACATCCTCTGTGGATTTGGAGGGAATCCTCCGCCTGGTTGACATGCTTCTGACATGCGTTTCAATGTCTGTATTTAACTGAAGAGACAGACATGTCACTTTAAACACGTGTGATATGGTGCTTTTCAAAAGCAGTAACTCATCTTTGATACCTTCTTCCCAAGAGTGTCTAAAGCCGATCGGATCTCTCGGCCCAAGATGCTCTGAGCCTGCTGGAGCTGTGAGGGCAGCGTGTTTTTGAACTGGCTCTCCCCAATCACATCATGAGTCCTGTCGCGAAGCCCCGCCCAGTTCAGCTGCGTAGGAAGTCGTGTCAGCACAGACCGCAAGTGCTCGAGGTCGTTCACAACCACACACAACTGCGCAGAGAGGAGAACATTTTGTAGCATTAAAATATTTTTAATTAAAGTTTTATCTTTTCTCCTCTCACCATGTTAATGGCACAGCCGTGGTCGGAGTTCTCAGACAGCACCCTGACCCTCTCCTTCAGGATGCGACAGTAGTTCACCACAATCTTACACACATCCTGAAAACACACAGAAAGCAGGGATACACAACAGTGAACCACCAGTGTTCCCACACTCACATAATCTAACCAGTATAGGATCTGATTTATGCACCTCCGTGATTTTGACCATGAGCATGAAGGCCTCCTCGGGGTCAGGCCAGGACAGCTGGTCCCAAAGCTGGCAGATGGGCTGGATACATGCCACCAGGTCCACTGCAGAGGAGCTGTGTTTTATTGGCACCGTACCAGACTGCAGCGGCTGGAGCTGAGAGGAGGGAAGGGTTTAAAAAGCTTCATCCTTGTGGATGTAATGTGCATTATAATAACAGCCTTGTATCATTTACCTGGTCCACCTGCACGGCCCTCTCCACCCGATCCTGAGTGGTGCTGAACGCCTGGTTCAGCCAGTACGGCAGAGCCTCTCTGAAGCCCTCATGAAAGTTTATCAGCTCTAGCACTCCCCTGCAGAGACAGAAAGCTCGGTTTATTTAAGGAAGACGCAGACTCTCTCTTTATATTTACTTATGTTAATGAACATAGACTGTATATTACTGGCCTGCTTGCAGTTGGCCTAATTAATTGTGAGGTGCTCCACCTTTTGCTTTTTTAGTTATTACACACCTTTTCTGGACCTTTGTTGCCTCCTGTGCCAACTTCTTACAAATGCATTGCTGGAATAAAGCTCCTAAATGAGCTTTTAATCCTACTTTTAAGAGTTTACATGATTTGCAAAATGAATGCCTTCTGTTTTCAATTTACATTTTACAGTCTCAGCTGTTTTAGAAACAGGGTTCTACATTTGCAGCATGAGCAGTGAGATAAGTGAAAGGGTGCTTGAGCTTGTGCTGCCATATCAGACAAACAGGGATGTGAAGTATGATGATTTCTGACCTTTTCTGTAAGAAAGCCTTGTCTTTGTGGATGGCCTGCAAGCTCAGATAAACTGGGAACAGGCTGTTGGCTAGTTGCTGCTCCATCTGACCCTCCATTAATGACAAGGTTTCCCTCACTTCTTTTGCGAGCTACAGAGGAGAATGGAGGAGGGTATAATGTGGTGAGAAATGATCAGATTCATTAAGAAGGCTGATGGGAATTAATGTTCCATTTGCTACTTACCAGGGAGTCAAACTTCTTGTAGACGACAGTGAACACATCAACTTGCACAGCGCTATTGTGATAAAAACATGTTGTTAGAACAGGGTGCAGCCGTGCTTATTTTGTGTTTGCTTGCCTGTGCATGAAAAAAAGTTACAAAAATAACATTTAATTGCCCTCTTACCTGGCAAATACCCTGTTCCAGATGTCCTTGTTGTGTTTTATGTCTTCCTGCACCTCCCCAATCAACCTAGAGAGGGCGCTCCCAATTTCTGACAGGTCCTTTATGACAGCATAGAGCAAAAATAACAAGTGAAGTGCAATAAAATGGATAAACCAGGTAAACCTTGTTTCCACAGTCAGGTGTTCAGGATATGTTTAACTTTACCTTTGTCATCGGCTGATGCAGACCCTTTTTGATGGTGAACCACTCCTCTGTGCCTCTCTGATAAAAAAGTCATGTTACAAATACTTATGATGTACTAAACATTCATTTTGTAATGAGTCATGAGTATGACGACTTACCTGTATGGCATCGCTGACCTCATCGTGAAGGTCAAACTGAGCTGGGTTCAGTTTCTGAAATGCCTGTGTCTTACAGATCTGGACCAAAATCCTAACAAAAAAAGCACATTCATGTCTCTTATAATCTAAGTCCTTAACTACAACAGCTCTGCCATCAAGTGTGTAAACACTTATAACCACATGTACCTGAGCAGTGTGTGTAGTTTGGGGGTACCACTGGGTATTGGAGGGAAGATGTCTCTGTATTTGGCCACCAGACACAGTCCGTACTGCAGAAAGCCGTGAAGAGAGTCCCCAAGTTCCTGTTTCTGGTAACAAGAGTGCAAAAACTTTCTCAGCACGCTTCTGCCATTAAATGTCAGCTCCTGCTTTCATTTTTGTAAAGAAACCTGGAAATTCTGCATTTGTTTTTCCAGAAAAACTGTGGACCATGATTTGAAACTTTGGCCATCAAAAACGTATATTTGCATGCATATATGCCAGATAAGTGTTGCAGGGTTAAAAAGGAAAAACACATTTGCTTCTGATGGACCGACAGTGAGTCGAGCACTTATACCTGCTGGTAAGGCAGCTCCTGCTGATGCCAGTGGTATTCTATACTGGTGAGCTGCTGTAACAGCACAGATGAGTCCACTTCTAAACTCTGGTACAGCTTACTGTAGGCCACCCACTTCCTGCCAAGGGCACACACATCCACATTTATTCAGTGGTAACATAGAGCACAGTGGTTGGGTTAACAGCCTTACTAAGGTATTTGATGGTACTCAAAGTATTTCATCATCATTTTGTGTGGAATATTTGACTTGTGCTGCAGAAATTTGAAGAACAGTGACATACAGCGTGTTCATGTAACCCTCACTCAGCTAATACAGAGCTCGTTTTATGCTCTTCTCATATTAAATCTGCAACATATTAAATATGGTGCTTACGCCAGGTCCTGGAGAAAAGGTGAAAGGTCATTCTGTGTTGCGTACAGTTCAAGCAGAGTCTGAGCCTCGCCACACAACCCCCCTTTCCATGGGGCAGAACTCTGAACGAGACAAAGCAAGATCGGAGGGTTAAAGGGATAGTTCACCCCCAAATCAAATTTACATATTTATCAATACTAGTGCATGGCCGTGCTACAGTGGAGTTTGTGCTACTGTTCATGCATGAATGTAAATGAGAAAATGCTTTTATGGGGTGCTGCAGGTGCTTAAAGGCTAACAAGTAATTTTAGACTGTTTGTAGGCGGTCGCGCATAATTAAACGTTTTTCAGATATAAAGCAGATGTTATTGTCATGAAATTAAAATGATAGGATACTTTTATAAGTTGATGTGAGTGCATAAAGGCTGACGATGGGTGACTTTAGCCCGTTGACATCATCGGATATTATGACATCATCATATCTGATATGCTATTCAATTAGCGGCCCGGGGGCCACATCCGGCCCGCGAACCCCCTTTGACCGGCCCACCCCCTGACTGACCCAACGTAATCTGCAAAAACGCATTTAAATCATATTTGCTGTGACAGTTTTAAAAATTCCCGCCCTTCCTCTTGTACTTGAACGCACCACTAGCAGCGCCAGCCCAGAATACTCTCCAAGTGCGACAACCGCCAAAATATATCAGTGACAGGTCAAAAACGTAAAATTGACAATGAAAATCGCCGTTTAAACCCTGCTTGGACTGATAAATGTGTTTATTTTACCCCAAAGACTCTAAGACTGAACTCATTAAGTCTGCATTACTTTGAATATGCAGAAGAAGCTTTAATTTTACAGTTATTAAGTGTTCACTTGGTGCAGTTTCTTTTGTTGAAATATTTAATGCACTGCATCAGTTGGTCTTTCTAGTTCAACAAATGCACTTTTGCAAATACATCTAAAATGTTATAGAAGATTTTACTGTTGCAAAAAGTTGTTATTATTACATTGTTTTTTATTAAACATATGTGTGGTGAATAGATGCCTCGTTAAAAATATTCTGGTCAAGGTTTGGACCAAATGTTAAAATTTGCAATGCACTTGAATTATTTTGCTCATCAATAAATGATGCAGTATAAAGCCTTTATTGTGAATTCCTTTATTTATTTTTATGACTTAGTTCAGGTGTTAGCATATTTAGAGTTAAATCTCAAGAAATAATATAAGTAGGGGTCTTCGGGCCAGTGGCATCTCAAAATTTTCAAATCTGGCCCAGAAGAAAAAGTCATTGAATAGGCCTGATGTAGGATATCTGTGCTCGACTCCTGATTGTGCAAAAATGATTTTGTTGACAGACATACATTTTATGCATTATAGTAAATTTTTCCCTCTAGACCGTTATTGGTGTGAGTGGCCTCTTTTAGGGGATTTCCGCTGTAAAGGTTTTTGCCTTCCTCTGAACACAGTGGTTAAAACCAAAAAAAGAAATAAATAAAACAAACAAAAAAATACATTTTGAAAACTCATCAGCAGTGTCTTTCAAGAAACTGTGACTCAGATATTCAGAAAACAAGTAGTGAGGAGTTTCGTGTAGGAACTTTTTTCTTTCTGTCTAACGGCAACCACAAACCGTAATACTGGGCAGAAGAAAGGATCCATCCACCTGTGATGAGAGGCTTGATCTCGTGACAGGATAGGGCAAAATATGGACATTTATTTTGGGGTGAACTGTCCCTTTAAAGGGTGGGGTGGGGGTAAGAGGTTAAAAAAGGATTTTGAGAGGACGGTTGTCTAACCTGCTGCTTTGACATGTAAGCCTGGACGAACTGCTGCAGGATCCCGCAGTAGTTGACATAAGCACTTCGCCCAGCGCTCAGGGTCCCGTCTCTCTGTCAGTAAACACAACACGTTCTGTCACACATATCAGTGCTGCGTTCTATGTCCTGTAAGAAGCACTTGTTTCTCATATTTGAGTATTGTGTTATTAGCTTCACTGTTATTGAGCCCACTTCCTTTTTCTTGAGCATGTTTAGACATCAAAGAGGTTTCATGAGTGTGCATTTCTTCATTTATTCTAACAGAGACTTCTATGTATACATGCTGGGTAACTACACAAGGGCTGCAAAGGCTGCAAAGGGCTTCAGAAGGCATCCTTATACCCCTTTGTGGATGAACTTGAGGTTGAGGTGGCACTGGCCACGATCGGGGTAAGTCTCTGTTCTAGGCTCCAGAGTGTACCAGCTGTCTTCAGTACAGTGGAGATCCTGTAGTGTGGTGATAAAAAATGGTTATTGGACTGGAAAGAGTCAAAGAGCAGATACAAAAATAAGACCATTTAATACCTTTAGTTTTAAGACAACTTTTCCCAAAAAGTCGTCTGTGCCTTTCTCTTTTTTGGCCTCCTTGATCATCCTAAACAGGCACAAGTAGAAGCATTTACCCGCTTTGCATATTCAGCTTTGTGTGCACCCGTCACAGAGAAAGCAGAATACCTTCTTAAATTATTTAAGTTGGTTGTGAACTCCTCTAGTTTCTGAGAGAGTGACACCTCTTCATCCTTGTCCCTGTAGTACAATACAAAACAAAAGCATAGGAAAGGGGAATGTAGTGAAAAAGGCAGTTTTATAGGGAACCTAATCTGCTTATTTCAAACATCATATTTTATTTTCAAACTCTACTAGAGTAGCTTTGCATGATAAGTGGTTCAAAATCTTTATCTCCTCGGTGCAGCCCCTCTATTAATTGGCCACATTTAATAAGAGCATCCACCATTGTAACTGCACATATATGACAGAAAGTGGAGATCTGTGTTTTCCTCACCACATCTCGAGGTGGAAGCTGGCGCCTGCAACATCTCCAAATTCTCTAAAGGGAGGACAACAGTAGGTAATGTAGGCCCACATTTCAATTTAAATCACCAGAAATAATCAGGAATTGTGACTCACAGTACAAAAGTTTGGTTCCAGATGGGGTTAAGAGTCTGCTTCTTAATGTCTGTTTGGTAGATTTTATCATCTGACACTGCATCCTTTACAACAGACTTAAGGGGTTTTGCTCGGGACTTGCGGGTCCGATTCTCCTCCTCATCCTCCATTATAGTGAGCATGCAGTATGGATCGCTAAAACCTGTTCAACACAAATCATTTTTGATGAACTCAACTCGTCCCCGAATAGAGATCAACCAAGCATAAAAGTATGAAAAGTCTGAACTCAGTAAAAAAGGAAAAAAAAACCCAAATCAAGAATGTAGTTTGCTGCAGGAGAATCACTTAAAACTGAGCGCGTCTGAATCAAAGTGCTCCCTTCACAAAAAGGCTGCATCATTGTTTTAGAGGAAATACATTTTTAAAAGGAAGGGCATGGTATTTTCCCTTTTCTTTTTTCTGAGGATCAGCAATTTGAGAACATATGTAAAGTATAAACAATAGACCAGAGGTTCCTGAAGTCAACAGTGCTGCAGCCCACTTAAAAACCAGAAAATCCCAGAAAACAGTATTAAAGCAGGGGCACCAAGGACTAAACACAGAGATGAGACTTGGACTGAATGGAAATACAAAAGGGAATAACAACCTAAGAGGCAGGGAATTAAGGACACAAAGAACAGGAGATATAACTGAATGGGTAGGCAAGATAAAATCAACACAACCATGGGAACAAGAACAGAGAGACCAGACAGACCCAGAGGCACAGAGATGGAGACAATACCTGACACAGAAACACAAGGGGGGCAGGACACTCAGGAAATATAATACAAACAGAATCCATCAACAGAACTAAAGAACCAAAACCCTAGGGACTGCTCCGCAACCATCTGGCAACCACTGGTTGTTGGGGAAAATTTAATATTCCCTGATCGGTTGTGAGTGGTTGCTGGAGGTCGATGGCAGTTGCTGGGTGAATGAATGCTAAAGTTCAAGTTGAGGCGACTGTGGCTCAGGTGGTAGAGCGGGTTGTCTGCCAATTGGACGGTTGATGGATTCATCCTTAAATCTTCTAGTCTGCATCTTGACGTATCCTTGGGCAAGTTACCAAACCCCAATACATCCATCGGAGTGTGTGTGTGTGTGTGTGTGTGTGTGTGTGTGTGTGAGAATTTTAGAATTAGGCAAGGCTTGTAACAAAAAGTGTTTTGAGTGCTCAGTGTATTAAAAATTACTATTTAAGTACCAGTCCGTTCATCAAATTATGCAGGTCTACAGACTGGTCAGTGACCCCTGGCTGCTGTGTGCCACACTCAGGCATAACTTTTACACTGAAGGCAAACCTTCTCCATGTCATTTGTGTTGTACTTCTTCACGTTTTATTGCCACTGGGCAGGTAATTAAGAAGTATTTGCAGACAAACATGAAAAATTACTGTGGCAATCTGCTAGCAACCAAAGCAATCACGAGGAGGTTTTTGGTGCAGCACCTTCTTTGCATGCAACTTAACCCAGCACCAACCAGCATCCTCCAGGACCCACTGCTGACCAGTCGGGGAATACACATTTTTCCAGAGGAGCCGGTGGTTGTTTCATATCCAATATGGTGATATGACAATGATAATGACAATGGAAACGCTACCAGTGTTCAGCACTAAGTTGCTAGTATTTATTTTAATGGCTTTTTTTTTTTAATTTTGGGCATAAACCAAACAATAATATCACAGGCTTTGGAACTTTTAGTTAAACTGATAGGAAAATGGCAGCAAAGATACACAAAGGTTAGTTTATTTTCAAAATATTGCAGCTCTGAAGGGAATATTATAAATAACCAAAGTAGCAGTTTTTAATGTCAGTGCATTCACTATTCAACATCTGGAATCCATGTCTGTTTTTAAAGTAAATGCTGAAATAATTTGCAGTATAAGAGAATATCTGGGGTTTCATTTTCAGGAGGCCACAAGGATAAATGATGCATATATGTAATGATGTATGATGTGTTTTAGGCACTTTAGATGTTTGACTTTTTTTTTTAGGAGACTGCACAGTGTAAGTTTGATTAATTAGTAACTTTCAAGGCATAATTTCGATTGTTCTCTGGCCCAAAGCTGTAAAGACCCACCAACTGCCTATCCTAAACCACCACCGGTAGAGAATCTGTGGCTAAAAAAATATGTATTTAAATGAATCCCGATCATCACATCACTTAAAAAAACCCCAAATATCTCATCTGCAAAGTTAAGAACTCACCAGTGATGTCTTTTCCCAGAATTCCTTTGGCTTCCTTGACAGTGGCCATCAGACAGTACACTGGGGCCTGGGTAGGTAAGAGGGTTAGATAATACTGCAGCATTAAACACACCGATGACATAATTTCTGCCACTGTGAAGGCGGTGGAAAATGAAATTCATCTGAATAGATGTCGGTGGTCTCCAACCGTGCATTCATTGGAACCAGTATGCGGACTTCCTTTTCTCACCTCTGTGCTCTGTACTTTCTCCAACAGGCTGTCGTGCTCTGATTCTGTCATAGTGAAAGCCTGGTAGATAGGAAGAACAATCATAGCTGCACACCAATGCAGTAGGAAAGTTATGAGTGGAATCATGTATTTGTGTATTTTTTTACCTCCCTGATGTACTGTCGAAGCTGGTCATCTGTGAAGACCTCGTTTGAAGATGGTTTACCCATTTTGTGTGCAATGGTGTATAACAGCTCCTTATACAGAGGCTTGAGCTTTTAACAGATACAATCATGTTGAGAATGTTGTTGGAAAATGCCATTTCATGTAATCATACACTGGAAACGATTGTACCTCCATCTCCTTGTGTCTCCTTGCTTTCTCCTCTGGATTTTCATCTTCTTTAAAATCCTAAAGGAGACACAGGAAAACTGTGTTTCCGGGATTCTATTTGATAAATGTAGTAAACACACAGAATTCAAACCTCAAATGTAGGCATTTAAAAGACGTGCGGAGTGGCTTACCCTCCCTCTCAATTTCCTCGTCAACCCTAGTTTACGTACAGGACCAGGTGAAAACTGGCAAGAGAAACACAGAAAATGACTAAACAGTCATGAAAAAGACATTTAAGAACCATATCAGTGATATGCGGTTACACGTTGGTGTGAAAATGTATTGTTCCTATTTTCTAAAAAGTCATCATTTCTGTACAGCGTAACACATAGATTCAGTTTGGAGGGACTGCCATGAATTTTACTACACATACAAAATTCATTCATGATCCCCAAAGCACATAACTTGCTCTCTGCTACTTCAGAATCACCTTGAGGCAACTGTTGTGATTTAAAATAAAATAAAATAAAATAAAATAAAATAAAATAAAATAAAATAAAATAAAATAAAATAAAATAAAATAAAATAAAATCAATAGCATGTTTCCTAACAAATACCTTAGTATCTACTGGACTAATTAACACATTTTGACATGCATTGTCACTAGATGATGTTTCCTGTTTTGGACATACCTCGAATTCTCCTTTAGAAATACCTCCCAGGTCAATTTTGAAACACAGCTTTCAACAACTGTTGGGAGGATTGCCATTACATTTTGTAGAGATATTCATAGTCTTCTGATGATGAAACCTCCTGATTTATTCTCTAGTGCTACTTGCATGTCAAAGCTTTAACCTATTCAGTAAAATATCCCAACATCTGCAGGTCAGATTGGAAGAACTCTTGGTACATTTTACATAAATCTTCCTACACTGAAATTTTGTACATTTTGACATCGTCCATAGAGAATGCTTGCTAATGACTTTAAGGACTGGACTGTCTTCTACCAATGTCAGCAAGCTGCTTTTGACATGAATGTCTTAACAACAACTGGAAGGATTGCCATGAAATCCTGCACAGACGTTCATGCTCCTCAGAGCAGACTTATTCTCTAGTGCCACCAGCAAAATATCTATTGGACAGACTCAAACAAGATCTGTACATGCTGACATTCCAATTTCTTCCACTTATCCTTTACTGAAACCTATCCCAGCCATCATGGCAAGAGGCAGGGCACACCCTGTACAGGTCACCAGACTGTTGCAGGGCTAACACAGAGAGGCAGACAACCATTCATACTTACATTTACACCTATGGGCAATTTAGAATCACCTAACCCAACCCTACTAGGTGGACTGTGGGAGTAAACTGGAGAAAGCCCAGATCTTCTCACTGTGAGGCGACACTGCTAACCACCACGCCACCGTGCTGCCCCATGCTTCATTGTTCCTAAAGAGAAACATGGCGGTTAGCACTGCTGCCTCACAGCATGAAGATCCTGGGTTTGAATCCGATGGCTGGCCGGGGGCTTTCTGTGTGGAGCATGTATGTTCTCCCTGTTGCCTCCACAAGTTTGCTCTGGGTTTTTTAAGAAGAAGAAGAAGAAGAAACAGCCTTTATTGTCCCACAGAGGGGAAATTTGGGTGTAACAGCAGCCGCAGTTATTATAAATATAAATAAAGATATAATAATTCACACTATTCTCCAGCTTCTTCCCACAGTCCGAAGACATGTGTGCGTTAGGTTCTTTGGCAATTATATTGACCATAGGTGTAAGCCCTGGGATAGACTAGCTACCTATCCAGGGTGTTACTTATGGCAGCTGGGATAGCTCCAATGGATGAATGTTCCTAAAGGATGTATCTTAATGATTTGGGGGAATACCTGAATACTTTTCTCTGTCAGTGTCTCGACAGCTATTGCCATGAAATCTTGTACAGACACTAACCACACAAAAGGTTGAAACCTTATCTTATCTTGTAAAACCATCTTGTAAGAGCATCATAATGACTTTCATGATGCCTTGATTTTTCCTCTAGAAACAACAGCAGCAGTTGAGCTTTGAAAGCAAGATATCGTAACAGTAAGTAGATGACTGGTCATTTTACACAGATATAGGTCCTGTATCAGATGAGTTGTAAAAATGATAGTGATTACATATAACTGCAATGTAAGGCCAAAGTTATGTCATACTTCCAGTGTATACTTGGTGTAGTCTAAAGCACTTTCAGTGGTCAGACTAGAAAGCTACAGTATCAAAATGTCAGTCCATCCCATTAATTTGCATTAGGTGGTAATTAGTAATGACCCAGATAATGACTACACATCCAAACATCTGCAATTATGACAGTGTCAGCATGCTGAGAACAGCCGTACAGAGTCATTAGAGTGGCTGTATTCATTCAATTTTGTTCAGCTAATTAAAAAAACTAATTAAAAAAAAAAACACCATTATGACAAATCTTTTGTGTGTTTACCTGTTTGAGCTTTGTTAAGCCATGCTCCTGGAAAACAAAGCAAAAGTGCGTATGCTGAACATTTAAAGGGACATTAAAAAATGCAACTACTTCAGTAAAATCAAACTGAAACAAACAAGAATTTAAACACGAGCTCAGGTCTCTGCACCCGTCGCTACAAGAGCTTCCTGTGCAACAAAAATACATCACTGCTGATCTGAAGAAATGCAAGTGCTTTTATAAGTTTCTGATAAGGCCTGCCTGTGTAAGAGACTTCCTCTGTCACTGATAATGAAACTGACTTGGAAACAACAGTAACGCAACAATCCAGGAAACTCACCTCTGAGGGATCTTTACTAACACACTCTAAAAATAAGCATGCAAATCCACATGTGCCCAGCCTCAGCGTATGCATACACACACAAATACAGTATTTTCATTATGTTTGTACTTAGTACACATGCAGCGAACTCTTTAAAAGTAAATGATTGCAAAACAGCACGTAGAACTACACACTGTGATGATCATCGTGAAAAATAAGTTTCAGTCTACATCATCTGATGTTTTTTTCCCTAAACAATAATGAATCATAGTCACAGCATCTCGAAATAGCCATTTGGAGCCAGTGACTCAACTTTGTATGCAATTTTAACATTGTTGCAGCTGCCATTTTAGGCTTTTTTTTTCCTTTTAAGTTTCATAAAATTGATCTTAAACTCAACAAAGGTTTAATAGTGTAACAAGCTGCTGAAAACCAAAGTCCAGGAAAGCCTTTCACACCCAGAGCAGAAATACTGAAGGCATCATCACTTTGGCCGTTACCCGATCGCCATGTAAATTAACAGAGAGACAAAATTAAAAAGATATTATGTAGCCTATATTATAATCATGTCAGTATATTGAAATGCATTGTAGTCCTTACTTGTGGAGGTGCTCGCAGTAGATTGTCTCCTTTGCTGGGGGGCTCACTTTGACTTGACATAATGATGCGAATATAAGATCCTCAGACTCCTGCCTCGTGAGCTGGTGAGCCTAGTGTGTTTGATATAGGGAAGCTGAGTGTGCTTTGGTGCTGTCACACAGCAGCCGGAAGTCATCACTTCCTGTAGAAGGTGGTAACGTCAGTGACTTATGACTTTTTCTTCATCTAGTGCCCTACATTTTGTTTGAATACTAAACACAGGCCTCACTCCTCTTTAGCTTTGCATACACAAACATCAACACGCATGCAGTGTTTTACACGTCAGGGCACTCTGCTTTGTCAGAATCACGGTTAAAAGTTTGCATTCACTATTGGCGGTTATGACAAGTAATTTTATATCCTGGGAGCAAAATTTTCATAACATGACGCATGATAAACTGCAGTTGAATGAAATAATGAAACTGCGTGTAACATGAGACAGCCCGGTCTATGTGTAGGTTGTGGTTAGCCTGGCTGTGTTTATTTAGACAGTTTACTCATGCTACTCCAATTTTAATTACAATTGTAATTAAGTGAAAAAAATAATTAGCTAAATGTTGAGCTGACTGATTTCAGAATTCTTATAATTACTAATTCATATTTCTCATATAACTATTTTAGATTTAATTTCAAGCATCAGCCAAGCGCGTCTGCAAAGATGCACAGACATGTGTAAGCCTTAAGGCTTTAGCTGTACTGTAAGCTTACATGTCACAGCTTAGATGAACTGATATCCAGGTGAGGAAACTTTGGCAGCGAGGGTCGTTACATCACCTCCTCTGTATCAGCAGACGTGTTTCACTTAACAACTCTGGGTAATCTGTTGTTTGTTCCTTGTTGGCTCTAATAATGCCAGCATGTGTGGGGATTAGAGAGCAATACATAGGGAGGCCCAGACACACAGTGCACATTTGCCACTTGTTGCATCTTTCACAAACATGTGGGTATTTCTGACTAACCTGACCACTCACCTTTTCTTGACTCATTCTCTGCATTGGAGTAGCTGTTACATAATGTAAGAGGCATCTAATACTTGGTATTATCATCCTGCATTATTTGTACTGCAAATAGAATTTTGGAGTTACTCCTGTTTGCCACTGCCTGTGGCTCATTTGAAGCATATTATCTGCTCCTTAAATAGATAAGGTCAACCCTGCCTAGAAGGTTAACATTCAGTAACAATACACTACTATATAGGTTAATATTTATGAATCTAAGTACAGATGCTTTTACTTCGCTCTCAGACTGCTGGCTTACTTGTGGTTCCTAGGATACTTAAGAGTAGAATGGGAGGCAGAGCCTTCAGCTTTCAGGCGCCTCTTCTGTGGAACCAGCTCCCAGCTTGGATTCAGGAGACAGAAACCCTCTCTATTTTTAAAGATTAGGCTTAAAACTTGTCTTTATGATCAAGCTTATAGTTAGGGCTGGATCAGGTGACCCTGGACCCTCCCTTAGTTATGATGTAACAGGCCTAGGCTGCTGGGATGGGGGTAGGGGTGGTCCCATGATACACTGAGTATTTTCATTCACCACTTTTTAGTGTGTTTATACCTCACTCTGCATTTAATCATTAGTTATTATTAATCTCTGGCTCTCTTCCACAGTGTCTTTTGTCCTGTCTCTCTCCCCTAATCCCCCAGTTGACATGACTGCCCCTCCCTGAGCCTGGTTCTGCTGGAGGTTTCTTCCTGTTAAAAGGGAGTTTTTTTCCCACAAGTGCTGCTCATAGGGGGTCGTTTTGACTGTTGGGTTTTTCTCTGTAATTATCCCTTACAATATAAAGCACCAGGCGGGTGTTTGTTGTGATTTCCCGCAATATAAATAAAGTTGAATTGAATTGAATCAGCCAAACATCACGTTAAGTAATAGAAAACAATTTTTGATAATTGTTTCAGTTTCTTTTCTACTAATATCTGACTGTAGTGCTAACTATAGCGCCACGGTTTGGCAAGCTGAAAGTCTTATGTAAGTGGTCATTTTCCAGCATTATTATTGGAAGTGCTGTCTGTACTGCAGCCGTTGTAGAACCCTGTAGAACTTTCTCTTAATACATCATCTTGCGTCGCTCATTCAAACATCATTCAGTCACAGACATTTGATCTTCAGTGTTTCAAAAAACATTTTAAATATCGACCTGAATATTTTTTCAGACCTAAATTTCACTAAACCGACTTTTTAAAGGGGGCGTTACGTCACCCCGTGGGCGTGTCACACGTAAGGCGGAAGGGCAGGTGCAGTAACCTCAGCAGCCTCCGTATCACAACAACCGTTATCAGCGCGGGGGAAAGGCTGCAGAGAGGCCTGTGGATACGTTTTCCTGCTTGCCTAACACAGTCTTTTAATCTTTTTTTGAGACATCCTGGAGGGCCGTCGCCATGACTCTGAATCAGAACCACTCGGAGTCCGGCGGTGTCATCATCAACAACAGCGAGAGGTAACGTCCGTTAGCGGCGGTTAGCTAGCGGTTACCGTTCACCGGACTGGGATAAGTTATCCGCTCTCTCTGGGGCGAGCGTCACGCCAGACTCATTCAAAAATAATGTGGTTCTGACATTTCATGGAGATACTTTACATATCAGCAGCTTATTAGTCTTATTCGGTTAATACACGCGCGCACACAGTAAACACTGCATTGAAATTCTAACTTTTAGCGTTTGGTAGCTTTTTGTTACATACAAAAATATTTCTAAAAGCTTGAAGCAACCGTTGGGCTTTCATTTTTGACTCCAGTTTCATTTTTACAAAGTGCCTTATGGCTTATGGTGTCATCATATAATCCGAATTGAAGAGTAGCTCCTAATCAATGCAGGACGACAGAAAATAAACCCCCACATGGTTCACGACCAGCACGGCTATAATTATTATTTTATCGCCATATTTCCTAATGTAATATTCGCTGCGCATTTTACACAACCGGGTCTCGAACTTTTAGCCCAAATATGGCCTTCAGCCTGTTATATCATCACCGCAGGCTTCACGTGGGATTACATAAATGTTTTTTTTTATTTTTAATGTTTTAATAAGTCCAACATATCGAGGATGAGACGTTATTTAGCCTTTTTGCAGGAGTAGCTGAGCATATATTGCAGTGCAGTAGTGCTGCGTAGCCCCTCAGCCTGTAGAGTCTGCACTCTGGCCTGCTCTGTGGTGAAATATTTGTTTTGTTTATTTCATCCGGAGCAAATGTCATCAGTTTGCATGAGACAAAATCACTGACAGATTCTTCTGGAAGATGCTGCAGAGTAACGATAAACCCATTAGAGCTTACCCAGAACCTGTAGTAAGCTCTGTCACTAGATGGCAAGTAAGCATAATCCTTTGCTTATAGTACTTTGTACTAAAGGCAATGGACAGTGAGTCAGTAACCCAGTGAGCTCATTTTTAAGCCTTTCAGATGAAAGTAGGTCAAAACCTCATACAAAAATTGTAGGTTTTTATTTTGATGCACATAAAAAAATGTTGGATAAACTCTCTTTTTTTCCAATCAGCTATTTCCAGTGTCTTATTTCTGTTTCTGTAACTAGTGTGCTGATGAACCATGATAATGTGGAGCTTGTTTTTTGTGATGCGGAGAGGCTGCCCGAAGCCTTCAGAAAGAGCAAGAAGGGCAGCATCTACCTGACTCCATACAGGGTGAGTGACAACACCCACAACTCTTAACTCTTTGTTTACACAAAGCCTTTTGTTGGCATAATGGTGCCACAATTCACATACAGTACGCAACAATCTGCGGAACTCTATTATTATTATTAATAATGATAATAAGCTTAGAGCATAGTGTTTATAGTTCGTAGGGGAGTAGCTGAGATGGTGCTGTTTCTTTGACTCCCAGGTGATCTTCCTGGCTAAAGGACGTGATGCACTGCAGTCTTTTATGATGCCTTTCTACCTGATGAAGGGCTGTGAGATCAAACAGCCTGTCCTGGGGGCCAATTACATCAAGGGCACCATCAATGCAGAACCTGGAGGTAGGTGCACCCTTTCTCTGTGGGGCTGTAATCGTGCACGGACACGCAGCATTTTGTGTCTATGAGACTGTTGACTCTCTTTCCCAGGTGGTTGGGAGGGCAGTGCTACGTTCAAGCTCATCTTTGCTTCTGGAGGAGCCATAGAGTTTGGACAGTACATGTTGCAGGTTGCAGCTCAGGGTATGCTAACAAAGCAACACAAATAAAACTGTACAATTCCTGTTATTTTATGGAATTATTAATTGATTTACTGCCTCTCATTTCAGCATCCAGAGGTCAGCCTGTGACTCCTGGCTTTGGTGGGTGCCCCTACATGGCTAATGGGGCCTACGCTTACCCTCCCCCCCCTGCCAATGGAATGTACCCAGCAGGACCTCCACCTGGATACTCCTACCCTAACCCTCCTCCTCCAGGTAGAAAGTGGAGTTGTCATCAGTTTAGTTCCACATCTCCTCAAAGTGTTCATAGCAGCTGGTCTAAACTGCAACACTCTGCCCTTGCACTACAGATGGATTCTACCCCACTCCTCCAGCGTTTGATGCCTCTGCAGCATACATACCTCCACCTCCTTATTCTGCTCCTCTGGGTCAGCAGCCACCACATGATCCAGACCTCCCCTCCTCAGCAGCAGGTGAGACTCTCTGATAGAGGGGCTCTGATTTCAGCTAGCTGATGTTCACTTCAGCTGCAGCCTAAATAAAAAGCATCATGCTAACCCAGCATAAGTGTAATTAATACCCAGTATAATCCTGTACAGGGCTAACACAGAGAGACAGACAACCATTCACACCTATGGACAATTAACCTAACCCCACTAACTGCATGTGTTTGGACTGTGGGAGGAAACTGGAGTACCCGGAGAGAACCCACACAGACATGGGGAGAACATGCAAACTCCACACAGAAAGGTGGATTTGAACCCACACCTTCTAGCTGTGAGGCAACAGCACCTCACAGCCACCGTGCTGCCCCACCCAGAATAATATAAATTAAAGCCGCAAGCGGCGATGAGCGGGCCCTCGCACCCGGCGCGCGTCGACCCCTGGCGCGCTCCAGCCAAGCCGCGCGTCGACCCGTGGCACGCTCCAGCCGAACCGCGCTCGGAGGTTCTCGCAGACGAGAGAGTAGCTGGCTCACCCGGCTGCTGACGGCTCAGCAGGCTAGCCGTACTTCGCGTCGATCGTCTCCCGCTTCCACTAGGTGGCGTCGGTGAGTGCCCACTAATTAATATGTCACAATGCTCTATGTAATGCCTGCAGCCATCAATGAAACTGTAATGACCATAGGATGATGAGTATCAGTGTCCTACTGATTTCCTGTTGCCACTAGGTGGCGTTATGAGTGTGAAACAAAGCTGATAGAGGGGTGTGTCCGGTCTCCCTTACCCTCCCATTAAGCCTGTGAAGTTTGAGGCAGATCGGACAATGTATGTCAGAGATGTAACAATTTGGTGCACTGTGGTATATGAGTAAAATCCCACATTTAGAGGGTTGCTACGGCAACACCGTTCAATATTCTACAAAACCATGAATATCTTTTGATGGTCTACTTGTGTAGATGATCTGGAGCCATTTTGGTGTGACTGGATGAAAAGCTGTAGTAGAAGATGATTCAAATAGCAGGCCTGAAAAATGTGAAAAATGCTGCAAAAATGACACCTTAATTAGAACATGTCAGGCTTCCTGTTGGATTTCGGCTATCGGTCCAAGAGACTTTTTTGTACGTCTTAGGATGTTACTTCAGCATGCACGATTTCAGGTACACAGACCAAGCACTGCCCTGGGGCTGATGTTTAGAACCTATCTGGGCCTGAAATGGAAAAAAAGTCCAAATTCAGAGGGTTGCTACGGCAACACCGTTCAATATTCTACAAAACCATGAATATCTTTTGATGGGCTACTTGTGTGGATGATCTGGAGCCATTTTGGTCTCACTGGGTCAAATGCCCTAGGAGGAGTTGAGGCAAAAAGGCCTGAAAAAGGCGAAAAATGCTGCAAAAATGACACTTTAAAGTAAACGTGGCTGACTTCCTGTTGGGTTTGGGCTATCGGTCCAAGAGAGTTTTTTGTAGATGTTAGCATCTTACATCAGCAGGCACATTTTCAGGTACATAGAGAAAGCACAGCCCAGGGGCTGATGTTTAGAATCTCTGTGAATTTGAAATTGAAAAAAGTCCAAATTCAGAGGGTTGCCATGGCAACACCGTTCAATATTCTACAAAACCCTGAATAACTTTTGATGGGCTACTTGTGTAGATGATCTGGAGCCAATTTGGTGTCACTGGGTGAAATGCCCTAGGACAAGTTCGTTCAAATAGCAGGCGTGGAAATCGCAAAAATTGACACCTTCAATTGAAGATGGCCGACTTCCTGTAGGGTTTAGGGTATGGGTCCAAGAGACTTTTTTGTACGTCTTAGTATGTTACATGAGCATGTACATTTTCATACATGTAGATAAAACGTAGCTCCGGGGCTACTCAAAAAACTTGCTATTTTAAGATATTCCGAGCTGCCACTAGGCGGCGCTCTAACGTTTATGGACTTTATGCATATGAGTGTGTTCAGGGCAGCATGCTTATCACACCACTGAAGTTTGAGCCAGATTGGGCAAGTTGGCTTTGAGTTACAGCCATTTTTGTGTTCATGGCGAATCATCGAACTTTGCCGTCCCATAAGGGTCACGCCCTTTTGTCAAAAACTCACAGTTTTGAAAACACAGTAAGTCCAACTTCTTAAGGCTTTCCAGGTGAAATTTGAGATGGTTCTGCTAAACCACCTTGGAGCTGGACCTCCAAGTGTAAAATATGACATTTCCTGTTCCCACTAGGTGGCGCTGCGACTGATATTAAATATTGTCATATGTATGTGTTCAGGGGGGCACCCTCATCCTACTGGAGAAGTTTGATGCACATTGGATCATGTAGGTATGAATGAGAGGCAATCAAAATTTCATGGCGAATGATCAAAGTTCAAAGGGGCATAAGGACCCCTCCCCCTTGGCAAAAACTCACCATTTTCGAGATTTAGATTCCCCTGGGGGTGTAGGTTAGACAAACCAAATATGAAGATGATAACGTGGTAAAACCTCTGAGTTATTAGAAAAAGTGTGAGGGCTGCAAATCGCCAAATTTGCATAATTAATTCAAAATGGCGGACTTCCTGTTGGGTTTAGGGCATGGCTCCAAGAGGATTTTTTGTGCGCCTGGACATGATATACATGTGTATGAAGTTTCATTCATGTACGTGAAACACAGCGGTGGGGCTCCAGTTTAGGGGGCGCTAGCGAGCCATTTGGGCGCGCCCTTGCCCGAGCCCATTAAAACACTTAAATTTTCACCAGGTGTGATGCATGTGCAAAGTTTCATGAGTTTTTGAATATGATAAAGCCCCCAAAAAGCCAATTCATTTGCCTGAATAATAATAAAAATAAAAAAAATAATAAAAATTAAAACCGCAAGCGGTGATATCGGGCCCTCGCACTCCGCGCGCGTCGACCTGTGGCGCTCGTCGACCCGTGCCGCACTCGGAGGTTTTGTGATCGTGATGGGTCTCTAGAAAGTTGAATTCTTTTATAGGAAAAGGTATCTTTTGCTCTCGGCATAGACGCAATGGAATATTTGGGGGTGTGGTCACGGCTCCAGCATGCAAAATAGGGCATGGGTCTGATTGACTTTTTTGATGGGCTGTTTGTCTAGATGATGTGGAGCCAATTTGGTCTCACTGGGTGAAATGCCCTAGGAGGAGTTCATTCAAATAGCAGGCCTGAAAATGGCAAAAATTGACACGTTCAATTGAAGATGCTGGACTTCCTGTAGGGTTTGGAGTATGGCTCCAAGAGACTTTTTTGTATGTCTTAGGATGTTACATGAGTGTGCAAAATTTCAGAGCTGTAGATAAAATGTAACTCAGGGGCTAGCTAAAAAACATGGTATATTATGATATTTAAAGCTGCCAGTAGGGGGCGCTCTAACGTTTATGGACTTTATGCATATCAACGTGTTCAGGGCAGGAGGCTTATCAAATAGATGAGGATTTTGTAAGGAATGGTGAAAGATATTTCATGTATTTCAGAGCAAAACTAATTCTGTGGACGGTCATACAAATTTTCATTTGCTTCTGTAGGGGGCGCTATTGCGCCTACAGTCTTGAATCTGTAGTTATGGATTCAGCCTGGGTGTGTACATGAGTGATTAAATTTTCAGCCTGATCAGACAAAGCATGTGCGAACAAGTGCACAAACAATTTTGGTGGTGAGGGAGAAAAACGAAGGCCAACTTCAATGGCCTGGTGTGATAAGGCCATTTAATATTTTGTAAAGATTTCCACAATATTTGATGGGCTCCTTGTGTAGATGATGTGGAGCAAATTTGGTCTCACTGGGTCAAATGCCCTAGGACAAGTTCGTTCAAATAGCAGGCATGGAAATGGCAAAAATTGACACCTTCAATTGAAGATGGCCGACTTCCTGTAGGGTTTGGGGTATGGGTCCAAGAGACTTTTTTGTACGTCTTAGGATGTTACATGAGCCTGTACATTTTCATACATGTAGATAAAACGTAGCTCCGGGGCTACTCAAAAAACTTGCTATTTTAAGATATTCCGAGCTGCCACTAGGCGGCGCTCTACCGTTTATGGACTTTATGCATATGAGTGTGTTCAGGGCAGCATGCTTATCACACCACTGAAGTTTGAGCCAGATTGGGCAAGTTGGCTTTGAGTTACAGCCATTTTTGTGTTCATGGCGAATCATCGAACTTTGCCGTCCCATAAGGGTCACGCCCTTTTGTCAAAAAGTCACAGTTTTGAAAACACAGTAAGTCCAACTTCTTAAGGCTTTCCAGGTGAAATTTGAGATGGTTCTGCTAAACCACCTTGGAGCTGGACCTCCAAGTGTAAAATATGACATTTCCTGTTCCCACTAGGTGGCGCTGCGACTGATATTAAATATTGTCATATGTATGTGTTCAGGGGGGCACCCTCATCCTACTGGAGAAGTTTGATGCACATTGGATCATGTAGGTATGAATGAGAGGCAATCAAAATTTCATGGCGAATGATCAAAGTTCAAAGGGGCATAAGGACCCCTCCCCCTTGGCAAAAACTCACCATTTTCGAGATTTAGATTCCCCTGGGGGTGTAGGTTAGACAAACCAAATATGAAGATGATAACGTCTAAAACCTCTGAGTTATTAGAAAAAGTGTGAGGGCTGCAAATCGCCAAATTTGCATAATTAATTCAAAATAGCGGACTTCCTGTTGGGTTTAGGGCATGGCTCCAAGAGGATTTTTTGTGCGCCTGGACATGATATACATGTGTATGAAGTTTCATTCATGTACGTGAAACACAGCGGTGGGGCTCCAGTTTAGGGGGCGCTAGCGAGCCATTTGGGCGCGCCCTTGCCCGAGCCCATTAAAATACTTAAATTTTCACCAGGTGTGACGCATGTGCAAAGTTTCATGAGTTTTTGAATATGATAAAGCCCCCAAAAAGCCAATTCATTTGCCTGAATAATAATAATAATAATAATTAAAACCGCAAGCGGTGATATCGGGCCCTCGCACTCCGCGCGCGTCGACCTGTGGCGCTCGTCGACCCGTGCCGCACTCGGAGGTTTTGTGATCGTGATGGGTCTCTAGAAAGTTGAATTCTTTTATAGGAAAAGGTATCTTTTGCTCTCGGCATAGACGCAATGGAATATTTGGGGGTGTGGTCACGGCTCCAGCATGCAAAATAGGGCATGGGTCTGATTGACTTTTTTGATGGGCTGTTTGTCTAGATGATGTGGAGCCAATTTGGTCTCACTGGGTGAAATGCCCTAGGAGGAGTTCATTCAAATAGCAGGCCTGAAAATGGCAAAAATTGACACTTTCAATTGAAGATGCTGGACTTCCTGTAGGGTTTGGAGTATGGCTCCAAGAGACTTTTTTGTATGTCTTAGGATGTTACATGAGTGTGCAAAATTTCAGAGCTGTAGATAAAATGTAACTCAGGGGCTAGCTAAAAAACATGGTATATTATGATATTTAAAGCTGCCAGTAGGGGGCGCTCTAACGTTTATGGACTTTATGCATATCAATGTGTTCAGGGCAGGAGGCTTATCAAATAGATGAGGATTTTGTAAGGAATGGTGAAAGATATTTCATGTATTTCAGAGCAAAACTAATTCTGTGGACGGTCATACAAATTTTCATTTGCTTCTGTAGGGGGCGCTATTGCGCCTACAGTCTTGAATCTGTAGTTATGGATTCAGCCTGGGTGTGTACATGAGTGATTAAATTTTCAGCCTGATCAGACAAAGCATGTGCGAACAAGTGCACAAACAATTTTGGTGGTGAGGGAGAAAAACAAAGGCCAAATTTAATGGCCTGGTGTGACAAGGCCGTTTAATATTTTTTAAAGATTTCCACAATATTTGATGGGCTACTTGTGTAGATGATCTGGAGCCAATTTGGTGTCAGTGGGTGAAATGCCCTAGGACGAGTTCGTTCAAATAGCAGGCGTGGAAATCGCAAAAATTGACACCTTCAATTGAAGATGGCCGACTTCCTGTAGGGTTTGGGGTATGGGTCCAAGAGACTTTTTTGTACGTCTTAGGATGTTACATGAGCCTGTACATTTTCATACATGTAGATAAAACGTAGCTCCGGGGCTACTCAAAAAACATGCTATTTTAAGATATTCCGAGCTGCCACTAGGCGGCGCTCTAACGTTTATGGACTTTATGCATATGAATGTGTTCAGGGCAGCATGCTTATCACACCACTGAAGTTTGAGCCAGATTGGGCAAGTTGGCTTTGAGTTACAGCCATTTTTGTGTTCATGGCGAATCATCGAACTTTGCCGTCCCATAAGGGTCACGCCCTTTTGTCAAAAAGTCACAGTTTTGAAAACACAGTAAGTCCAACTTCTTAAGGCTTTCCAGGTGAAATTTGAGATGGTTCTGCTAAACCACCTTGGAGCTGGACCTCCAAGTGTAAAATATGACATTTCCTGTTCCCACTAGGTGGCGCTGCGACTGATATTAAATATTGTCATATGTATGTGTTCAGGGGGGCACCCTCATCCTACTGGAGAAGTTTGATGCACATTGGATCATGTAGGTATGAATGAGAGGCAATCAAAATTTCATGGCGAATGATCAAAGTTCAAAGGGGCATAAGGACCCCTCCCCCTTGGCAAAAACTCACCATTTTCGAGATTTAGATTCCCCTGGGGGTGTAGGTTAGACAAACCAAATATGAAGATGATAACGTCTAAAACCTCTGAGTTATTAGAAAAAGTGTGAGGGCTGCAAATCGCCAAATTTGCATAATTAATTCAAAATGGCGGACTTCCTGTTGGGTTTAGGGCATGGCTCCAAGAGGATTTTTTGTGCGCCTGGACATGATATACATGTGTATGAAGTTTCATTCATGTACGTGAAACACAGCGGTGGGGCTCCAGTTTAGGGGGCGCTAGCGAGCCATTTGGGCGCGCCCTTGCCCGAGCCCATTAAAATACTTAAATTTTCACCAGGTGTGACGCATGTGCAAAGTTTCATGAGTTTTTGAATATGATAAAGCCCCCAAAAAGCCAATTCATTTGCCTGAATAATAAAAATAATAATAATAATAAACGAAGCAATTACAATAGGGCCTTCGCACAGTTCGTGCTCGGGCCCTAAAAATAATAATAATAAACGAAGCAATTACAATAGGGCCTTCGCACAGTTCGTGCTCGGGCCCTAATTAAAGCCGCAAGCGGCGATGAGCGGGCCCTCGCACCCGGCGCGCGTCGACCCCTGGCGCGCTCCAGCCAAGCCGCGCGTCGACCCGTGGCACGCTCCAGCCGAACCGCGCTCGGAGGTTCTCGCAGACGAGAGAGTAGCTGGCTCACCCGGCTGCTGACGGCTCAGCAGGCTAGCCGTACTTCGCGTCGATCGTCTCCCGCTTCCACTAGGTGGCGTCGGTGAGTGCCCACTAATTAATATGTCACAATGCTCTATGTAATGCCTGCAGCCATCAATGAAACTGTAATGACCATAGGATGATGAGTATCAGTGTCCTACTGATTTCCTGTTGCCACTAGGTGGCGTTATGAGTGTGAAACAAAGCTGATAGAGGGGTGTGTCCGGTCTCCCTTACCCTCCCATTAAGCCTGTGAAGTTTGAGGCAGATCGGACAATGTATGTCAGAGATGTAACAATTTGGTGCACTGTGGTATATGAGTAAAATCCCACATTTAGAGGGTTGCTACGGCAACACCGTTCAATATTCTACAAAACCATGAATATCTTTTGATGGGCTACTTGTGTAGATGATCTGGAGCCATTTTGGTGTGACTGGATGAAAAGCTGTAGTAGAAGATGATTCAAATAGCAGGCCTGAAAAATGTGAAAAATGCTGCAAAAATGACACCTTAATTAGAACATGTCAGGCTTCCTGTTGGATTTCGGCTATCGGTCCAAGAGACTTTTTTGTACGTGTTAGGATGTTACTTCAGCATGCACGATTTCAGGTACACAGACCAAGCACTGCCCTGGGGCTGATGTTTAGAACCTATCTGGGCCTGAAATGGAAAAAAAGTCCAAATTCAGAGGGTTGCTACGGCAACACCGTTCAATATTCTACAAAACCATGAATATCTTTTGATGGGCTACTTGTGTGGATGATCTGGAGCCATTTTGGTCTCACTGGGTCAAATGCCCTAGGAGGAGTTGAGGCAAAAAGGCCTGAAAAAGGCGAAAAATGCTGCAAAAATGACACTTTAAAGTAAACGTGGCTGACTTCCTGTTGGGTTTGGGCTATCGGTCCAAGAGAGTTTTTTGTAGATGTTAGCATCTTACATCAGCAGGCACATTTTCAGGTACATAGAGAAAGCACAGCCCAGGGGCTGATGTTTAGAATCTCTGTGAATTTGAAATTGAAAAAAGTCCAAATTCAGAGGGTTGCCATGGCAACACCGTTCAATATTCTACAAAACCCTGAATAACTTTTGATGGGCTACTTGTGTAGATGATCTGGAGCCAATTTGGTGTCACTGGGTGAAATGCCCTAGGACAAGTTCGTTCAAATAGCAGGCGTGGAAATCGCAAAAATTGACACCTTCAATTGAAGATGGCCGACTTCCTGTAGGGTTTAGGGTATGGGTCCAAGAGACTTTTTTGTACGTCTTAGTATGTTACATGAGCATGTACATTTTCATACATGTAGATAAAACGTAGCTCCGGGGCTACTCAAAAAACTTGCTATTTTAAGATATTCCGAGCTGCCACTAGGCGGCGCTCTAACGTTTATGGACTTTATGCATATGAGTGTGTTCAGGGCAGCATGCTTATCACACCACTGAAGTTTGAGCCAGATTGGGCAAGTTGGCTTTGAGTTACAGCCATTTTTGTGTTCATGGCGAATCATCGAACTTTGCCGTCCCATAAGGGTCACGCCCTTTTGTCAAAAACTCACAGTTTTGAAAACACAGTAAGTCCAACTTCTTAAGGCTTTCCAGGTGAAATTTGAGATGGTTCTGCTAAACCACCTTGGAGCTGGACCTCCAAGTGTAAAATATGACATTTCCTGTTCCCACTAGGTGGCGCTGCGACTGATATTAAATATTGTCATATGTATGTGTTCAGGGGGGCACCCTCATCCTACTGGAGAAGTTTGATGCACATTGGATCATGTAGGTATGAATGAGAGGCAATCAAAATTTCATGGCGAATGATCAAAGTTCAAAGGGGCATAAGGACCCCTCCCCCTTGGCAAAAACTCACCATTTTCGAGATTTAGATTCCCCTGGGGGTGTAGGTTAGACAAACCAAATATGAAGATGATAACGTCTAAAACCTCTGAGTTATTAGAAAAAGTGTGAGGGCTGCAAATCGCCAAATTTGCATAATTAATTCAAAATGGCGGACTTCCTGTTGGGTTTAGGGCATGGCTCCAAGAGGATTTTTTGTGCGCCTGGACATGATATACATGTGTATGAAGTTTCATTCATGTACGTGAAACACAGCGGTGGGGCTCCAGTTTAGGGGGCGCTAGCGAGCCATTTGGGCGCGCCCTTGCCCGAGCCCATTAAAATACTTAAATTTTCACCAGGTGTGACGCATGTGCAAAGTTTCATGAGTTTTTGAATATGATAAAGCCCCCAAAAAGCCAATTCATTTGCCTGAATAATAATAAAAATAATAATAATTAAAGCCGCAAGCGGCGATGAGCGGGCCCTCGCACCCGGCGCGCGTCGACCCCTGGCGCGCTCCAGCCAAGCCGCGCGTCGACCCGTGGCACGCTCCAGCCGAACCGCACTCGGAGGTTCTCGCAGACGAGAGAGTAGCTGGCTCACCCGGCTGCTGACGGCTCAGCAGGCTAGCCGTACTTCGCGTCGATCGTCTCCCGCTTCCACTAGGTGGCGTCGGTGAGTGCCCACTAATTAATATGTCACAATGCTCTATGTAATGCCTGCAGCCATCAATGAAACTGTAATGACCATAGGATGATGAGTATCAGTGTCCTACTGATTTCCTGTTGCCACTAGGTGGCGTTATGAGTGTGAAACAAAGCTGATAGAGGGGTGTGTCCGGTCTCCCTTACCCTCCCATTAAGCCTGTGAAGTTTGAGGCACATCGGACAATGTATGTCAGAGATGTAACAATTTGGTGCACTGTGGTATATGAGTAAAATCCCACATTTAGAGGGTTGCTACGGCAACACCGTTCAATATTCTACAAAACCATGAATATCTTTTGATGGGCTACTTGTGTAGATGATCTGGAGCCATTTTGGTGTGACTGGATGAAAAGCTGTAGTAGAAGATGATTCAAATAGCAGGCCTGAAAAATGTGAAAAATGCTGCAAAAATGACACCTTAATTAGAACATGTCAGGCTTCCTGTTGGATTTCGGCTATCGGTCCAAGAGACTTTTTTGTACGTCTTAGGATGTTACTTCAGCATGCACGATTTCAGGTACACAGACCAAGCACTGCCCTGGGGCTGATGTTTAGAACCTATCTGGGCCTGAAATGGAAAAAAAGTCCAAATTCAGAGGGTTGCTACGGCAACACCGTTCAATATTCTACAAAACCATGAATATCTTTTGATGGGCTACTTGTGTGGATGATCTGGAGCCATTTTGGTCTCACTGGGTCAAATGCCCTAGGAGGAGTTGAGGCAAAAAGGCCTGAAAAAGGCGAAAAATGCTGCAAAAATGACACTTTAAAGTGAACGTGGCTGACTTCCTGTTGGGTTTCGGCTATCGGTCCAAGAGACTTTTTTGTAGATGTTAGCATCTTACATCAGCAGGCACATTTTCAGATACACAGAGAAAGCACAGCCCAGGGGCTGATGTTTAGAATCTCTGTGAATTTGAAATTGAAAAAAGTCCAAATTCAGAGGGTTGCCATGGCAACACCGTTCAATATTCTACAAAACCATGAATAACTTTTGATGGGCTACTTGTGTAGATGATCTGGAGCCAATTTGGTGTCACTGGGTGAAATGCCCTAGGACAAGTTCGTTCAAATAGCAGGCGTGGAAATCGCAAAAATTGACACCTTCAATTGAAGATGGCCGACTTCCTGTAGGGTTTGGGGTATGGGTCCAAGAGACTTTTTTGTACGTCTTAGTATGTTACACGAGCATGTACATTTTCATACATGTAGATAAAACGTAGCTCCGGGGCTACTCAAAAAACTTGCTATTTTAAGATATTCCGAGCTGCCACTAGGCGGCGCTCTACCGTTTATGGACTTTATGCATATGAGTGTGTTCAGGACAGGGTGCTTATCACACCACTGAAGTTTGAGCCAGATTGGGCAAGTTGGCTTTGAGTTACAGCCATTTTTGTGTTCATGGCGAATCATCGAACTTTGCCGTCCCATAAGGGTCACGCCCTTTTGTCAAAAACTCACAGTTTTGAAAACACAGTAAGTCCAACTTCTTAAGGCTTTCCAGGTGAAATTTGAGATGGTTCTGCTAAACCACCTTGGAGCTGGACCTCCAAGTGTAAAATATGACATTTCCTGTTCCCACTAGGTGGCGCTGCGACTGATATTAAATATTGTCATATGTATGTGTTCAGGGGGGCACCCTCATCCTACTGGAGAAGTTTGATGCACATTGGATCATGTAGGTATGAATGAGAGGCAATCAAAATTTCATGGCGAATGATCAAAGTTCAAAGGGGCATAAGGACCCCTCCCCCTTGGCAAAAACTCACCATTTTCGAGATTTAGATTCCCCTGGGGGTGTAGGTTAGACAAACCAAATATGAAGATGATAACGTCTAAAACCTCTGAGTTATTAGAAAAAGTGTGAGGGCTGCAAATCGCCAAATTTGCATAATTAATTCAAAATGGCGGACTTCCTGTTGGGTTTAGGGCATGGCTCCAAGAGGATTTTTTGTGCGCCTGGACATGATATACATGTGTATGAAGTTTCATTCATGTACGTGAAACACAGCGGTGGGGCTCCAGTTTAGGGGGCGCTAGCGAGCCATTTGGGCGCGCCCTTGCCCGAGCCCATTAAAATACTTAAATTTTCACCAGGTGTGACGCATGTGCAAAGTTTCATGAGTTTTTGAATATGATAAAGCCCCCAAAAAGCCAATTCATTTGCCTGAATAATAATAAAAATAAAAATAATTAAAGCCGCAAGCGGCGATGAGCGGGCCCTCGCACCCGGCGCGCGTCGACCCCTGGCGCGCTCCAGCCAAGCCGCGCGTCGACCCGTGGCACGCTCCAGCCGAACCGCGCTCGGAGGTTCTCGCAGACGAGAGAGTAGCTGGCTCACCCGGCTGCTGACGGCTCAGCAGGCTAGCCGTACTTCGCGTCGATCGTCTCCCGCTTCCACTAGGTGGCGTCGGTGAGTGCCCACTAATTAATATGTCACAATGCTCTATGTAATGCCTGCAGCCATCCATGAAACTGTAATGACCATAGGATGATGAGTATCAGTGTCCTACTGATTTCCTGTTGCCACTAGGTGGCGTTATGAGTGTGAAACAAAGCTGATAGAGGGGTGTGTCCGGTCTCCCTTACCCTCCCATTAAGCCTGTGAAGTTTGAGGCAGATCGGACAATGTATGTCAGAGATGTAACAATTTGGTGCACTGTGGTATATGAGTAAAATCCCACATTTAGAGGGTTGCTACGGCAACACCGTTCAATATTCTACAAAACCATGAATATCTTTTGATGGGCTACTTGTGTAGATGATCTGGAGCCATTTTGGTGTGACTGGATGAAAAGCTGTAGTAGAAGATGATTCAAATAGCAGGCCTGAAAAATGTGAAAAATGCTGCAAAAATGACACCTTAATTAGAACATGTCAGGCTTCCTGTTGGATTTCGGCTATCGGTCCAAGAGACTTTTTTGTACGTGTTAGGATGTTACTTCAGCATGCACGATTTCAGGTACACAGACCAAGCACTGCCCTGGGGCTGATGTTTAGAACCTATCTGTAAGTGAAATGGAAAAAAAGTCCAAATTCAGAGGGTTGCTACGGCAACACCGTTCAATATTCTACAAAACCATGAATATCTTTTGATGGGCTACTTGTGTGGATGATCTGGAGCCATTTTGGTCTCACTGGGTCAAATGCCCTAGGAGGAGTTGAGGCAAAAAGGCCTGAAAAAGGCGAAAAATGCTGCAAAAATGACACTTTAAAGTAAACGTGGCTGACTTCCTGTTGGGTTTGGGCTATCGGTCCAAGAGAGTTTTTTGTAGATGTTAGCATCTTACATCAGCAGGCACATTTTCAGGTACATAGAGAAAGCACAGCCCAGGGGCTGATGTTTAGAATCTCTGTGAATTTGAAATTGAAAAAAGTCCAAATTCAGAGGGTTGCCATGGCAACACCGTTCAATATTCTACAAAACCCTGAATAACTTTTGATGGGCTACTTGTGTAGATGATCTGGAGCCAATTTGGTGTCACTGGGTGAAATGCCCTAGGACAAGTTCGTTCAAATAGCAGGCGTGGAAATCGCAAAAATTGACACCTTCAATTGAAGATGGCCGACTTCCTGTAGGGTTTGGGGTATGGGTCCAAGAGACTTTTTTGTACGTCTTAGTATGTTACATGAGCATGTACATTTTCATACATGTAGATAAAACGTAGCTCCGGGGCTACTCAAAAAACTTGCTATTTTAAGATATTCCGAGCTGCCACTAGGCGGCGCTCTAACGTTTATGGACTTTATGCATATGAGTGTGTTCAGGGCAGCGTGCTTATCACACCACTGAAGTTTGAGCCAGATTGGGCAAGTTGGCTTTGAGTTACAGCCATTTTTGTGTTCATGGCGAATCATCGAACTTTGCCGTCCCATAAGGGTCACGCCCTTTTGTCAAAAACTCACAGTTTTGAAAACACAGTAAGTCCAACTTCTTAAGGCTTTCCAGGTGAAATTTGAGATGGTTCTGCTAAACCACCTTGGAGCTGGACCTCCAAGTGTAAAATATGACATTTCCTGTTCCCACTAGGTGGCGCTGCGACTGATATTAAATATTGTCATATGTATGTGTTCAGGGGGGCACCCTCATCCTACTGGAGAAGTTTGATGCACATTGGATCATGTAGGTATGAATGAGAGGCAATCAAAATTTCATGGCGAATGATCAAAGTTCAAAGGGGCATAAGGACCCCTCCCCCTTGGCAAAAACTCACCATTTTCGAGATTTAGATTCCCCTGGGGGTGTAGGTTAGACAAACCAAACATGAAGATGATAACGTCTAAAACCTCTGAGTTATTAGAAAAAGTGTGAGGGCTGCAAATCGCCAAATTTGCATAATTAATTCAAAATGGCGGACTTCCTGTTGGGTTTAGGGCATGGCTCCAAGAGGATTTTTTGTGCGCCTGGACATGATATACATGTGTATGAAGTTTCATTCATGTACGTGAAACACAGCGGTGGGGCTCCAGTTTAGGGGGCGCTAGCGAGCCATTTGGGCGCGCCCTTGCCCGAGCCCATTAAAATACTTAAATTTTCACCAGGTGTGACGCATGTGCAAAGTTTCATGAGTTTTTGAATATGATAAAGCCCCCAAAAAGCCAATTCATTTGCCTGAATAATAATAATAATAATAATAATAAACGAAGCAATTACAATAGGGCCTTCGCACAGTTCGTGCTCGGGCCCTAATAATAAAAATAATAATAATAATAAACGAAGCAATTACAATAGGGCCTTCGCACAGTTCGTGCTCGGGCCCTAATAAACGAAGCAATTACAATAGGGCCTTCGCACAGTTCGTGCTCGGGCCCTAATTAAAGCTGCAAGCGGCGATGAGCGGGCCCTCGCACCCGGCGCGCGTCGACCCCTGGCGCGCTCCAGCCAAGCCGCGCGTCGACCCGTGGCACGCTCCAGCCGAACCGCGCTCGGAGGTTCTCGCAGACGAGAGAGTAGCTGGCTCACCCGGCTGCTGACGGCTCAGCAGGCTAGCCGTACTTCGCGTCGATCGTCTCCCGCTCCCACTAGGTGGCGTCGGTGAGTGCCCACTAATTAATATGTCACAATGCTCTATGTAATGCCTGCAGCCATCAATGAAACTGTAATGACCATAGGATGATGAGTATCAGTGTCCTACTGATTTCCTGTTGCCACTAGGTGGCGTTATGAGTGTGAAACAAAGCTGATAGAGGGGTGTGTCCAGTCTCCCTTACCCTCCCATTAAGCCTGTGAAGTTTGAGGCACATCGGACAATGTATGTCAGAGATGTAACAATTTGGTGCACTGTGGTATATGAGTAAAATCCCACATTTAGAGGGTTGCTACGGCAACAGCGTTCAATATTCTACAAAACCATGAATATCTTTTGATGGGCTACTTGTGTAGATGATCTGGAGCCATTTTGGTGTGACTGGATGAAAAGCTGTAGTAGAAGATGATTCAAATAGCAGGCCTGAAAAATGTGAGAAATGCTGCAAAAATGAAACCTTAATTAGAACATGTCAGGCTTCCTGTTGGATTTCGGCTATCGGTCCAAGAGACTTTTTTGTACGTCTTAGGATGTTACTTCAGCATGCACGATTTCAGGTACACAGACCAAGCACTGCCCTGGGGCTGATGTTTAGAACCTATCTGGGCCTGAAATGGAAAAAAAGTCCAAATTCAGAGGGTTGCTACGGCAACACCGTTCAATATTCTACAAAATCATGAATATCTTTTGATGGGCTACTTGTGTGGATGATCTGGAGCCATTTTGGTCTCACTGGGTCAAATGCCCTAGGAGGAGTTGAGGCAAAAAGGCCTGGAAAAGGCGAAAAATGCGGCAAAAATGACACTTTAAAGTGAACGTGGCTGACTTCCTGTTGGGTTTCGGCTATCGGTCCGAGAGACTTTTTTGTAGATGTTAGCATTTTACATCAGCAGGCACATTTTCAGGTACATAGAGAAAGCACAGCCCAGGGGCTGATGTTTAGAATCTCTGTGAATTTGAAATTGAAAAAAGTCCAAATTCAGAGGGTTGCCATGGCAACACCGTTCAATATTCTACAAAACCCTGAATAACTTTTGATGGGCTACTTGTGTAGATGATCTGGAGCCAATTTGGTGTCACTGGGTGAAATGCCCTAGGACAAGTTCGTTCAAATAGCAGGCGTGGAAATCGCAAAAATTGACACCTTCAATTGAAGATGGCCGACTTCCTGTAGGGTTTGGGGTATGGGTCCAAGAGACTTTTTTGTACGTCTTAGTATGTTACACGAGCATGTACATTTTCATACATGTAGAGAAAACGTAGCTCCGGGGCTACTCAAAAAACTTGCTATTTTAAGATATTCCGAGCTGCCACTAGGCGGCGCTCTAACGTTTATGGACTTTATGCATATGAGTGTGTTCAGGGCAGCATGCTTATCACACCACTGAAGTTTGAGCCAGATTGGGCAAGTTGGCTTTGAGTTACAGCCATTTTTGTGTTCATGGCGAATCATCGAACTTTGCCGTCCCATAAGGGTCACGCCCTTTTGTCAAAAACTCACAGTTTTGAAAACACAGTAAGTCCAACTTCTTAAGGCTTTCCAGGTGAAATTTGAGATGGTTCTGCTAAACCACCTTGGAGCTGGACCTCCAAGTGTAAAATATGACATTTCCTGTTCCCACTAGGTGGCGCTGCGACTGATATTAAATATTGTCATATGTATGTGTTCAGGGGGGCACCCTCATCCTACTGGAGAAGTTTGATGCACATTGGATCATGTAGGTATGAATGAGAGGCAATCAAATTTTCATGGCGAATGATCAAAGGTCAAAGGGGCATAAGGACCCCTCCCCCTTGGCAAAAACTCACCATTTTCGAGATTTAGATTCCCCTGGGGGTGTAGGTTAGACAAACCAAATATGAAGATGATAACGTCTAAAACCTCTGAGTTATTAGAGAAAGTGTGAGGGCTGCAAATCGCCAAATTTGCATAATTAATTCAAAATGGCGGACTTCCTGTTGGGTTTAGGGCATGGCTCCAAGAGGATTTTTTGTGCGCCTGGACATGATATACATGTGTATGAAGTTTCATTCATGTACGTGAAACACAGCGGTGGGGCTCCAGTTTAGGGGGCGCTAGCGAGCCATTTGGGCGCGCCCTTGCCCGAGCCCATGAAAATACTTAAATTTTCACCAGGTGTGATGCATGTGCAAAGTTTCATGAGTTTTTGAATATGATAAAGCCCCCAAAAAGCCAATTCATTTGCCTGAATAATAATAAAAATAAAAAAAATAATAATAAAAATAATAAACGAAGCAATTACAATAGGGCCTTCGCACAGTTCGTGCTCGGGCCCTAAAAATAATAATAAAAATAATAAACGAAGCAATTACAATAGGGCCTTCGCACAGTTCGTGCTCGGGCCCTAATAATAAACGAAGCAATTACAATAGGGCCTTCGCACAGTTCGTGCTCGGGCCCTAATAAGAAATATTTTAACTGTCAATCATCCAGAGGTGTTCTTAGTGAGAGTAAAACATTTTTACTTTACATACTATCCATGTTTGGAAAGTATGGATAGATTTTTTTCCTCAAGATATTTGAACAAACCTTTGAGCCTCTTTGAAGCAGTGAGTACAGACACAGGTTAAGTGGAACCTGCCTTATTGGTTCCTCTGACATCGAGACTCTGCTGTTCTTTGCTGTTGTGTGGTGTCATCATACCAGGAACTCTAAAGAGTTCTCAGCCGTTTTCACACAGGAACTTAAATTTCCAGAGAATCAGGTGGGATTATTTACCACATTTGTCTTTTCTCACCTGTAATGGGCAGCAGAAATGGTCCAGTTCACATGTGTTCATAATATTGGAAGTGCTTTGTGTGGATTAGGTGAGTCAGCCTGCTGGAGGCAGGACACATGTTGCCTGTTTGCTGGCAGTAAATACACCTTGAATATTATCACACGGGCATAATCCAACATCATGCAGACTTTGTACTACGGAGCTTATGGTTAAAGACGAGCTAATGTCACATCCTACTGCAACACTGATCTCCAAAATATTTTAAACACTTTCCACCTGAAAAAAGCTGTGTGCAAGTTATGTAGATTTTATAATGCCATTTAAATATTTCCCTTTATTCAGGGCTGGCTGCCCCAGTAAAGAGTTTGATGTGAATTCACATCACAGCCTCTGTAAGTGATTCTGCAGCTGCTAATGTCTAATTGTGTGCAGCTACAATTTGGGGGGGCATAAATTTGTCCTGCACATGAAATGTGCCAAAAAAGGCCTTTGTTATCCAAAAATAGCATTTACAATATTTAAGTATGTTTCCATAAATTACAGTCACTGTAAAGGTTAAATACATCCCAGCAGACGCATTTTTTTACAGAAAGGTGCTCAAAGATGTCAGAGAAGGCAGTCAGACTGGAAAAGGCCTTTAAAAAGTGATTTCAAGGGTGCAAAGTTGGCATCTGATGCCAGAGAAAAATATCTTACAGCTTTTTCCAGTTTTGTAGGGCTTTGCCTACTTATGTGGAAGAACTCTGAACATTTCCAAACTCCGTAACATCTGGACTATGGTCAGGAGGCATTACAACTGAACGAGCTTAGTATAGTCACTTTGAGTTAACACGGTTTCTAAAGCAGACCATAAATTGAGGTGGAAAAAAAAAATACTAGAAAAAGAGTTTTTAGACTGTGACATTGATTTTAACCAAACACTCTTACATTAAAAATATCAGATAATCTGAAGAAAAATCTTTTCTCCCTTCATTCTGATCACACATCAAAGCTATTTTCTCACTCGGTGCTCTGCCGCCTCCTCTGCTCGCTGTTGCGCTCCCTCTTTTTGATAACATACATGTCTTTTTCCTTCCTCAGTGCACTGACCGTTGAACCTCCAGCTTGATTAGCACCTCTCATCTCATATATCCCAGGGATTAAAAGTAAGACCCATGTTTAGCTAATGTCCCCCTCCTTTGTCTCACGCTCTTTCCCAGCCGAGGCCAAAGCAGCCGAAGCAGCAGCGAGCGCCAGCTGTGCCACGCTGCCCCCTACACATGTGTACCTGCCACAGGTAAGCTGCCTGGATGTCCCCGCTTATAAATGTTTTTATTATTATTATTAAATGAGTCAAATACAGTGTAAGTATCGTCAGTCATCTTAATCGAGCGGCTGTGATGCTGTTTGAAATTCCATGTCTTATTGAATTGACCCATTCTTCCTTTAGGAGAGCAGTAACCGTTTGTGTGTAGGATAATAAGATAAGCTATAGTTATTTGCTTTTCATATATGCTTACCAGCCACTTCATTAGGTACACCTATTCAACTGCTCGTCAACACCAGCAGCTTATTGCATTTAGTCATGTTGGACATGGTCAAGATTACTGAAGTTCAAACTGAGCATCAGAATGAGGAAGAAAGGTGATTTAAAGATGGTATGGTGGTTGATGCTAGGTGGGCTGGTCTGAGCATTTCAGAATACTGGGATTTTCCCACACAACCATCTCTGGGGTTTACAGAGCATGCTCAGACAAAGTGTCCAGTGAGCAGCAGTTCTGAGTGAACATGCCTTGTTGATGTAGGAGGAGAAACTGAGGCTGCAGTTTGCACAGGCTCACAAAAATGAGACAATAGAAGATTGTAAAAATGTTGCCTGGTGAGTCTTGATTTCTTTTGTGAACTTTGGATGGTAGGGGCAGAATTTGGCATAAATAGATGAATGCATGGGTCATTCTGCCTTCAGGTTCTGGTTCAGGCTGAATCAGAGCCTGCTGGTCTGGTGGTGTGGGGGATGTTTTCTTGGCACACTTTGGGTGTCTTAGTACCAACTGAGCATCGTTCAAACACCACAGCCTACCTGGGCATTGTTGGGGACCATGTCCATTCTTTTATGACCACAGCCTGTCCATCTTCTGATAGCTGCTTCCAGCAGGATAAGGTCACAGAGCTCAGATCATCTTAAACTGGTTTCTTGAGTTCAGTGTACTCAGATGTTCTCCACAGTCATGATGGATCTTAATCCGGTAGAGCACCTTTGGGATGTGGTGGAACAGGAAATTTACATCATTGTTTCCAGCAACTTGTCAAACCCGTGAGTGAGGAATTAAAGTAGGTCGGAAGACAAAAGCGGGTCCAGCTCATTACTAGCAAAGTGTACCTAATGAAGTGGCCAGTGATTGTATGATGGTAAGCTTCTTTGTGCTTTGGACTTCAGGGCAGATTTTTAAAGCAATCTGAAGAGTTTTGCTCAGTATGAGCGCCTTTTAAAAGAATTTATCTACAGTTTTTACATATTTTATACCTAAAGATTAAATATCGATTTATTTTAATGCTACATTTAATGTAACAAACATTGAAATGTAGCGCTGTACAGAATAGATGTCAGCTTATTGGTAATTAAAATGGCATTGACAGTATATATTATCACATCAATGTTTGCACTGGGGAAGAAAACAAGTCAGATATTTTCCATAATTAAGATTTCATGTTATTCCCTGACACACAAAAAAGGGTAATTAATAACAAAAACATAGTAAAACAAACATAAATATTGGTGCAGCCATTCGCCAGTTTATTTTAAACATGGATGTCTGCCGGTGAGGTCAGAAATGTTCCCTCCCCTCCAGTGTTTGTTTTGTCTCTTTTCTTCGGTGGTGCAGAAACAGGAAGTAGAACCCGTTGATAGATCCGCCTGTCAGATCCTGAAATTTCAGACACAGCAGTAAAAAAAAAAAAATAGATCTTAAAAGTTTCTGTGTTCACAGACAGGAACTGTGCACAAAGTGTCTGCAGAGAAATGATTTTACTGGATTAAAGACCAGCTGTTTGCCTCAGCTTCTCTCTCAGTAATCAAAGGCCACTGTGCATTCTTACTCTTCCACTAACAGTTACAATGTTTCACATTTGAAACAGCTGACTTTGGCCTCAAAGCAAAACTGTGCTCTTGTTCCAGGACAAGCCTCCTCCCTACTCTCCTCCAGAAGACAAGAAGAACCAGTAGACCTGCTCGATGTCTCCTTCTTTCCTCTCTTTGTCCTCTCTCCTCTTTCCTGCTGGATCACATCATTTCTCATACATTAACTGGACAGCAGGAAGGTGTGTGTGGGTGTGTTTTTTAAATTTTTTTTAACATTATCCATTTTTTCATCCTAGTCTCCCAGCTCATCTCCATTTTTATCTTAAACTCATCCCATTGCTTTCCTGCCTCGACCTGCATTCCTTGTAATGAGTCATATATTGTAATCGGCTTCATTCTTCTCAAATGCACTTTTACTCGATGTAAAGTAGCAAAGAAGAAGGATTGGTAGCAATCTTTGAGGGAGAACAGACTGTTCAGGTCAGTGATTAGAGGGTTTGGGGGCTTTGTAACCTGATGAGCTATTTTAGTATTTATTGCCTTGTAAGTGTCCCCAGGATCCTGCAGCCACCTTAAACTTTAAATTCAGCAGCAGTTATGATTTGCTGTGACTGTCTATAAACCTGCGCTCAGTTTAATGATAGTAAATACTTTGCTAACGTGTCCAGAGGCGAAATGAATGCAGTCTTTTATTTTTCTATTATTTGTGTGTACAGGCTTTTAATATGTAGACTTTTAAAATGAGATTATTTTGTCAAGAACACTAACCTAACGAAGAACTAGCTTTTGTAAAGATAGCGGGTCGCAGGGTGGCCCGATCTGCTTTGACATGTTCTGGCCGACGAGCGGCCCACACGGATTACAGCGGCGTTGAGCCGCAGAAGCGAATCCCTGATCCTGGATTAGAGCAGAGAGAGGACGGGCCGGGACTCGGAGGGACCAACTGCCAGGAGGGATTACCTTTATCGTGCTGCAAGAGCAGAGCAGTCACCCAATGATGTCACTTCCTGTTTTCTTACGCTTCTGAACGTTGGAGAAAACGCACGGTCAGGCTCACCGTCAGCCTGCTTCACCTTCACTTCATTTTTAACATTAGACACACAAACAGAACATCAGTGAACTCTTCTGTTTCTGCTTCCTGTGGTCGTGATCATTAGTCTTCAGTTTATGGTCCATCTATCTGATTTGAGGATCTCAGCATCTCATCATCTATTCTTCCTTCCTCTGTGGTCACTAATCTATATACAGTATCTGTGGCACATCTGCGGCTGATTCTTTGCACTTTTAGAATGCTATGCATTGGGTTCCTGTACGCTCCGTCACGGCTGTGTGTAAAATACAAATAAAGCTCTGTATTTAATTCAAACTAATTTATTGTATAATTAACAGCTCAAGTAAGAAAACAAGGCATGATCAACTAATGCATGTATGCATTGGACTGGATTTTAATAAATGAATTCAGAACTGTCTCTTTATTTCAGTATTGCTATCACATGATGGTGAGTTTTAATATGCCACAGTACAGTGCATTAGCATTTCTGACAAACATAAGCAACAGTCAGCAGGAAGGGTGACAGTACCCCCGCCCCCCCCCCCCCCCCCCCCAATCATTAGGCCAAGACAGCCAAATATGCTTCTCTCAGTCACTCCTTATCTTCAGTTTGTGCAAATCCACAGCAGTTCACTTCAAATGTGCCAAAGTTCTCAGCTAAGCTTTGTAAACCGTCATCATCTAAAAGACACCTGGGACTGAACACCTGCCAAAAAAACTCACATCAGGAGAATACATCAGATTCCAGTTCAACACCATTTGTGCATTCATGATCAGATCCCCCGGTGATAACGTGGCCTTCGAGTTTCAGTTCTGTCCTCTCAGTAGTAACGCTACAGCCTGAGACAGTTTTTCACCGACAGCAGGTTTGTAAAGAGCAGCGTGGAACCGTCCACACCGTGGAAACACAAGCTCATGTATTTCTGTAGATTGAGCTCAGCGCTCACGTAAAAAGAAGCACTGAGAAGTTTGGGCATGTAGGAGTACAATTTTTAGCTCTTATCTTTGTTTTCATTTGTATGTGGACGCTGGCACAGGTGGACTTTCATCAGTGTCCATCATTCATTGTGTGTGACGAACATAAGGCTACAACAGGCAGCTGCCCAGAACCGTGTTTTTAAAGGGACCTATTCTGCTTTATTTTCTGTTAGTGCTGGATTTTCATGTTAAACATGGACAAAGCTTCAAATAATGAGTTCAGGCTTCAGACTGCACTGTGTGACATCAATGAGAGCGGATATCACACAGGAGACACGCAGCCACATTAAAATGTCTTTTTTTTTTAATATAAAAGGCCAATACCAATATTACCTTTGCCTCAACAAAATAATCATAAAATTCCCTTATATTCAACTCATATTGCTTTAAATGGGGCCCAACCCACAGTAGGAACGAGTGCAATAGGTCATCTTCAATCTGTAAGAAACTGAAGTGTTACCTACTTTCACATGTAACCCTCAGTGACCTGTTTCAGAGCAGAGCAGTCAGGGATAGTCTAATCTGACATATGCAAGGAGTAGTGTGTTCAATCCTGTGTTGGCACAGTACCACAACACAGTGTTACTGATGCACTCACCTGCACCTCAGTAACTATTTTTCCACTCAGAACACTGCACACGTCCTGGAAAAAAGAACCTGTGTTTCAACTGGACTGGATGTCCTAACCAAAGACACAATCCAGCATGTGTGAAGAGTTCAGTGTCTCATGATGAGTCACCTGCTTTTGAGCCTGAACCTCTACAGTGAGTGCTCACTGTTTTGTAATGCAACACTAAAAATTATTTTAGGTAATGAGAGTTCAGAAGTGTGATCCACTGAGCTGGGACTGTTTTTGTTCCCCCAACCTGAAAGTGGACAGCTGAAGATTATTTAACACATATTTAAAAAAAACTAAACAGAATGAATTAGTGTGTATTAAAACTGTAAGTCCCCTTTAAAGGCAGAGTATGTAACCGTTTCCTTAGCAGTGTTGTGGTAAGTGACAATGGAAAACCAAGTGGCAAACATGTTAGGGGGGAAAATGCCAGTCAGTCAGTTCTACTACTAAAAACAATGCTGGAAGGAGCCGTCCCACAAGAGAAAAATGTTTTTTAAAAAAAGCTCCTAGACTGTTTGCGGGTGGGGTGGGCGGGGTCCTTAACTCAAGTCAGATTGTGGCCACGTTTCATAGTGCTTCCTACAGTTCCACTTCCTTTTTTCGCCGGCTCATGTGGAGCAGAGGGTGATGCTGACCCCCTCTCCTATCCAGCAGGCGGGAAACAGCTCCTGGGTGAAGGCACAGTGGAAGGCGTGCAGCCTGGTCTGCCCGTCTCCGTAGTAGGTCAGCGTACCCGCCTCGTAGTCCAGCAGCATGCCGATGCGGCTGTGATGGGAGTGGCCCGGGAGGGTCTCCCGCCGGCCGTTGTGCCAGGCGCTGAGCTGGTGCTCGTCCAGCTGCAGGCTCCAGGACAGTTCATTCATACCCACCATGCACCTCTTGCCCTTCTCCTTCCTGGGGATGGTCTCGTAGGTTACCTGGGGAAAAGGATGTGTGTGAACAAGCTTTTGGTTGTTTCTCTACCTACACCAATCAGCCACATCAGTGTAAGTCTACTACCGAGTACGTGTACGTGCTTATGGGTCACAGCCAATGTACACAGCATTATGATATCCTTACCCCGAGGTAGGCCCAAGGCTTGGACACCTCCAGCTCCCAGTAGTGCTGGCCATGTTTGAATCCCTGAAAGCAGAGCACCTGCCAGGTATAATCAAAGCGGGCTTCGTGTGCGGGGACAGCACGTGGCCCTGAGGTCAAGTGCTCAGCCCTCCGGTTTTCTTGGGAAAGAACTAGGTGCCCATTTGCTGTCCGGGGGTCAAAAGTCAGAGAGCATCGGTCTGTAAGAAGGAAGAAAGTTAATCAGGCAGGTCAGAGCAGGAACTGTGACCTAGAAGAGCCTTAAAGGTCCTTAAACATATAATGTCTCTCAGGACTCACAAGCACTGAGGCCCTCCTTCCCTACGGGGTGGGACGGAGCAGCAGGACTGGGAACCACAGCTAGTACTGGCCTCTTATCCTGAGGAGAACCTGGAAACCAAAAGCATGCATGAGAACACATTCTGATGACAAATCAAGCTAACATGCTACATCATTCCCAGTGGCAGGTTACCATCTTTGTCATGACCCACAGCCGTGCTCACAGCCTTCTCCAGGTCCTCAGACACCAGCTTAGAGACTCGGGAGAGGATGTCTGTGATGCCGTTTAATCGATCCTGCAGGTTCGAAGTCACATCTGTGGGAATTTCCTTGAAGCGTGGGACCTCTATGTGCATTGATCCCTGTGAAGACACGTTTCAGACACAGCTTTGATGAACGGGCAGAAGTTTGATTGATTACTGAAACAGTGAGTTCAGGATGTGTCTGCAATTGTTAAATTAATTAAATTTTTTTGTCTTTTAACAAAAACTTAAAGACACTTCAAAGACAGCAGTCATTGTCATATTACCATATCATGATATAGGCCCGTAAAATTTGTGGTTATTAGATTGGAGGCATTGTTTCTGTTAAATTGTGCAATTCTTGCCATAGCTGGGTCAAATAATGCCTCTATGTGTCTGACCCGCAGACTATAGATATGTAAGAAAAAGAAGAAGAAGAAGCCACTGTGACGTTACCCACAGATGGGAATGACACTGAATATTTTCTGTCGCTTTGAACCCAGATATCAAAAGCAGAGCGGAGACCATAATTTACAAAATGACCATCAATAAGACTCGAAACTAAAAACTGAGAAAATAAATTTATAAGAAAAGTGCTTAACGAGATGATAAATAAAGGGAACATTAAGGCAACGTCCCCAGACTTCCCTTTGCAACCTGAGAAGCCGCCACCTGCTGGCCTTTAGACAGAATGAAGGTTTTCAGACACTCGAGTGTTGGCTTTGAAAGCTAATTCCAGCTTTTATTTACCAGCAGGGTCAGTCTATAGCTTTGCATCATCTATGTGCACACCTATTTGAATAAATCTCATTTTGTTGTTTTAATCTGTCAGTAGTACTTAAACACAGATTCAATTTTCTTTTGAGCTGTTATTTAATTAAGACCACACTTATTGATTTAAAAAATGCTTGTGCAGCCATCTAGCAGCAGGAAGCTCCTCTTGGGTATGCTCCGTTAAAACCTCACCTCACAGGGACAGGACAATCTTACTTTTACCACCTGTGTGTGGAACCACCTGCAACGCAACAAAGCGCCAGATCCGGCCCATCAATGTGGTTTTTGTTTCAGTAAACATGTAAAGGCAGGGGTACAAACCCTGATGAGGTCTGCATCAGAGAGATCGTGCAGCGCTGCAATTTGGCCTCGGCTCTCTTTGAGCACGTGGGAGCGCTCTTCAAGTTCGGCTAGTCGTGTCTCTGCCTCTGTGAGCGCTGCCTGCTTTTGCATCTCGATAAAAAGCGCCGTCGCCTCCTGCTTCTCAGCCAGGATTTTCATCAGGCTGGAAAATTTGGCATTCACCCAGGCTGACGTCTGATCAAGAGTGACCTGTTGATTTAAAATATGTTCAGTTTCATGTTTGCTTTGTTAAATTTGGGAACACGTGGTTGAGTCCTGATTTCTTTCTTTCATGGAGAGCGACATCAGTTTTTGTTAAGCACAAAGGCTTAGCGTGAGTTTACCTTAGCTTGATCAATATTCTCAGCCAAGTCATTTATACTTTTCTCCATCTCTTCAATCAGTTTCCCCACCTCCATATTCTTCCTGTCCAGCAGCAGCTGTAAAGGAAAACATATTGACACAGTCATATAATATTTAATGACCACAATCTATATTCCACTCCCAGCTAAAAAGCTGAGGATGCATTGTTCTTTTATACCTCTTGAGTTTCCCTTTCTGCCTCCAGCATGACCCTTTCGTGGTTCGCGCACTCTGAGATGCCACATTCACAGCACACAGACATCTTGTCCTGTCTGCAGTAATAAACCAGAGGCTTTTTATGGCGCTCGCACAGCAACATGGCTCTGGCCCCTTCACCTCCTCTCACCAGGGTCTCCCTACAGGAGGGGCCTGCGCTGTTTGCAGTCTCTGCCAGGACTGACAGGGACACATTACGCCTCAGCACAGGTCTGGTTTTGAACTCTTCATTGCAGATGGGGCACTGAGGGCCAATGTCAGCCTGGCTTTTGGTGTCCCAGTGCTTGGTAATGCAGTGCTTACAGAAGGTGTGACCACAGGGGATGGTTACAGGGTACCGGAAACACTCCAGGCATATGGAGCAGTTTAGATTTCCATTCTGAGACTCCATTTCGGTAGACATGGCAGACATCTCTGTGGATAAAAAAAGAAAAAGAAAAGGATGAGGCTGCTCATGATGTGACAGCTTTCAAGAGAAACAACTTCACTTTATTAAAAATGTTTTTTTTATTTTTTAAAGAAGGACAGATATTCTTTCAAAACTGCCTTAAAATTTATAGGGATAGTTATCAGAGTAGCAGCAAAGCCAAGGGAAAGCAGCAGTCCCAATGGTAATTTCAGCTGCCACACAAGTGAACGGAAGCGCTAACGTTAGCCAGCGTTAGCATGCATTCAAGTCATCTAACGTTAGCTCGGACTCTTGGGAACGAATACGTGTCAAAATATTCAAATGACCCAAAGATATTAGCTTAAAATAGAGCACAGTTACCACCAAGATACTGTACAACAGACACAAAAATCATTCTTACCACGTAAACAGATACATTCGCGCACAACACTGAGTGAAAATCGTCAGTAGAAGCTTCCCTGATGACGTAAGACGCAAAAAATGACGCTTTCACGCGTTTTCGAGAAAGCGATGAAGAAAAATATCCGCAGTATTTCATATGTATTTCATATTTTAGGAGGCAAATTGTAGTTCTGTACAATATAAAGGAGCAAAGACTGTACTGCTTAATTTGTGTCGATCGTTTTTTTGTTTGTTTGTTTTTTTATACATTATGACACTATAACATTTGTCTGGTTTGGTTTATTTAATGTGAAATAGCGGTCGACTGCAATCAAATTATGTATAATTCATATTTAATTTTGAAATATAAATGCAATAAGACTCGTTTTATTCCTTTCGGCCACCGTAACTTATTAAAAAAAAAAAAAGAAAAAGAAAAAAAAGGCCAGGGGGCGGGGATAGTTATTCCAAGATGGCGCTGCGCACAGTTTGTTCTGCTACCTTACGAACCGGGGCAGATTTAGGGGTCAGTAATGCGAGGACATTTATCACAACAGGTATGGCAAACTTAACTAAGTAATATTCTGTTTTACATTTCTGAAAATACTACCTGAACTTTCTGAATGCACAAAATGCCGTGTCAGGTTACATTAGCTGAAGCAGAGCGCTGATGCACGCTGCCCTCTTCCTGACACCACCTGCGACGAATAAATAAGCTAAACGTTTCTCAAGAAAAAAAAAAAAAAAAAAAGGTTGTGTGACACAGCTCAGGGGCTGTAATAGTATAAATGGGCAGACTGCATCCTCTGCCAAAGCTAGTGCCTTATTTTGCAATTTTAAAACAAATGGTTTGCATCAAATAGTAATTGTTTCTTTGTTTTACTAAGATCGACTTATATGGTAATTCACCTTTAGTAGTTTTTGCACAATCTTAATCACACAAACCTGGAGAGTGCATCCTCTGCCAGGGCTTTATTGGCAATTTTTTCAACGTTAAAGAAGGTGATCTTGATACAAGTCAAAATTTGTTAGATTTTTTTCTGCTTTTTCTTCCTTACCACCACATTTCTCAACATTCGGCCTGTAGTTTGTACATAACCTTGCCTACAAACAAAATAGAAGGGCACTGATAGTGTGCAGTCCTCCACAGAAGTCAGTATCTTATTTCACAGTTTTAAACAAAGTGGCCCAGCTATGTATGAAAATCTGATGGATTCTTCTTTCTTCTCCACTAAGTTTGATTAAAATTCAGCTCAGTAATTTTGATTGAACAGAAGCATAGTCTCTTAACTATAAGCTTGATCATAAAGGAAAGTTTTAAGCCTAATCTTAAAAATAGAGAGGGTCTCTGTCTCCTGAATCCAAGCTGGGAGCTGGTTCCACAGAAGAGGGGCCTGAAAGCTGAAGGCTCTGCCTCCCATTCTACTCTTAAGTATCCTAGGAACCACAAGTAAGCCAGCAGTCTGAGAGTGAAGTGCTCTGTTGGGGTGATATGGGACTATGAGGTCTTTGAGATAAGATGGGGCCTGATTATTCAAGACCTTGTAGGTGAGGAGAAGGATTTTAAATTCTATTCTAGATTTAACAGGGAGCCAATGAAGAGAAGCCA